>NC_053039.3:114942476-117442476 GCF_002575655.3 Aegilops tauschii subsp. strangulata | reverse complement strand
TTGTCCCTTTGCATCGGCGGACGGGATGCGGCCGGATCAGTGACCAACGGTGAGAGAGAGAGTCCACCGCCGCCTTGTGTGAGATAGTATGACGAGAGATGAACCCCGGCGGGGAGGCTCCACTGTAGTATATAGTGGAGCGGATTTATTTTTTCTCGATAACAATCATTTTATATTCTGTATGTGCCATTGAGGAATATAACTTTATTTAAAACTAACGCGTCAAGTCGAACTTTGTTCCGTGTACGCATGGTACATGACCCTCCTTCAAGTAAACAACCGCTACATGCATCAAATTATCACGTGGGCTGCCTTTTCGTATAGAAATGAGCTCCACCGTGTCCTCGCACGGGTGTGGCCTGGAACGAGACATGAGTATGTGCGTCGTGCGTGCACCTCTTCTCTACGTGCAGGTACGTATGTGGGTGTGTGTGAGAGAGATAATTTGTGCGAAGCAAAGGCAATGTGTCGATGATATCTCAAACAAAAAATGTATCATATGCGATGTGTGGCCTGGATATATCATATATTGAGGGGCAATCCACGAGAAGAGAGTGGAGGGATCATTCGCGTGATATATCGATATAATCGAAGAGAGGGATGAAGTGTGTGGGTGCGCGATCGATATAGAGTGCCCTCAAATTTGTGTGTTCCCACATCAAAGCTATGGGGCGGCTAGCCTACTGGAATGTGAGAGGGGATATGTGCAGTTTGTCTCTGTGCCATGGATACCTACCTACAACGTTCGACTATAGGTGTGTATGTGGGTGCGGGGGCAGAGACGTAATTATATAGAGAGGTAGATCGACTGGTATGTGTGTGGAGAAGGAGAGAGAGACCTAGCTATGTACTGAGGGAGATCGGTCGACATCCATGCATATGTGTAGGAGAGGAATAAGGTTGGGAGAGAGACAGAGCTAGAGTGTCGGAGGGTTGGTGGTGGAGTTGCTTCTCACAAATGGTGGTAGAGGCCTGCTAGACAAACGGAGGGCATGACTGCAATATCAATAAGAGAGGCGATGTCTGCCTGTCTATGCACGTGTGTGTGAGACATAGGCCGGGAGGTATGCACGGATGATGAGGGGGGACGATATGGCTGTGGTAAGTAGACATAACTACATAGGAAGATCAATCATCGCGTGTGAAAGGGAGAGACATAACTAGTGAGGTAAGTGATACGTCCATTTTGCGTCATGTTTTCCTACTGTTATTTATAATTTTTTTATGCAAATAATGCTTTTTGGAGTAATTCTAATTCCTTTTCTCTCATAATATGCATGGTTCACACAAAGAGGGGGAATACCGGCAGCTGGAATGCTGGACCTGAAAAAGCTATGTCAGGCCACCTATTCTGCACAACTCCAAATGAGCTGAAACTTCACGGGGATTTTTTATTGAATAAATAAAAATTATTGGAGCAAATAACCACCAGAGGGGGTCCACCAGGTGGGCACAACCCACCTAGGCGCGCCAAGGAGCCCAGCGCGCCTTGGTGGGTTGTGCCCTCCTCGACCCACCTCCGGCGCCCTGGTATATAAGTCATTTTGACCTAGAAAAAATGAGGAGAGGACTTTCGGGATGAAGCGCCGCCGTCTCGAGGTGGAACTTGGGCATGAGCACTTTTGCCCTCCGACGGAGCGATTCTGCCGGGGTAACTTCCCTCCTGCAGGGGGAAATCATCGTCATCATCATTACCAACAACTATCCTATCTTGGGGAGGGGAATCTCCATCAACATCTTCGACAACACCATCTCCTCTCAAACCCTAGTTCATCTCTTGTGTTCAATCTTTGTACCGGAACTATAGATTGGTGCTTGTGGGTGACTAGTAGTGTTGATTACATCTTGTAGTTGATTACTATATGGTTTATTTGGTGGAAGTTATATGTTACCCTTTGATCATGAGCATGATTATCATTTGTTAGTAGTTACTTCTGTTCTTGAGGTCACGGGAGAAATCTTGTTGCAAGTAATCATGTGAACTTGATATGTGTTCGATATTTTGATGGTAGGTATGTTGTGATTCCCTTAGTGGTGTCATGTGAACGTCGACTACATGACACTTCACCATACTTGGGCCTAAGGGAATGCATTGTGGAGTAGTTATTAGATGATGGGTTGCGAGAGTGACAGAATCTTAAACCCTAGTTTATGCGCTATTCCGTAAGGGGCTGATTTGGATCCAAAAGTTTAATGCTATGGTTAGATTTATTCTTAAAACTTTTCTCGTAGATGTGGATGCTTACGAGGGGGTTAATCATAAGTAGAAGGTTTGTTCAAGTAAGAACAACACCTAAGCACCGGTCCACCCACATATCAAATTATCAAAGTAGCGAACACAAATCAAACCAACATGATGAAAGTGACTAGATGAAATTCCCGTGCACCCTCAAGAACACTTTGCTTATCATAAGAGAAGGTTTTTGCCTGTCCTTTGCCTCAAAAGGATTGGGCTACCTTGCTGCACTTTTGTTATCGTTACCGTTACTTGCTCATTACAAATTACATTTCTATCAAACTACTCATTACTTATAATTTCAGTGCTTGCAAACATCACCTTGCTGAAAACCGCTTGTCATTTCCTTCCGCTCCTCGTTAGGTTCGACACTCTTACTTATCAAAAGGACTACGATTGATCCCCTATACTTGTGGGTCATCAGTAAGTCGATCATGCATTGGGAAAAAATGTTATAGTTGACCTAACTACGTGTAGGGAGATCGATTAGTATATGATACGTCTCCAACTTATCTATAATTTTTTATTGTTCCATGCTATTATATTATCTGTTTTGGATGTTTTATATGCATTAATATGCTATTTTATATGATTTTTGGGACTAACCTAGAGCCCAGTGTCAGTTCCTGCTTCTTTCCTTGTTTCAGAGTTTCGCATAAAAGGAATACCAAACGGAGTCTAAACGGAATGAAACTTTCGCAATGATTTTCTTGGACCAGAAGACATCCAGAGGGCTTGGAGTGCACGTCAGGAAAGCCACGAGGCGGCGACAAGGTCGGGAGGCGCGCCCAGGGGGGTAGGGCGCACCCCCCACCCTTGTGGGCCCCTCGTGACTCCACCAACCTATTTCTTCCACCTATATACTCTCAAATACCCCAAAAGCTTCCAGGGGAGCCACCAAACCACTTTTCCACTGCCGCAACCTTCTGTACCCATGAGATCCCATCTAGGGGCCTTCTCCGGCGTCCTGCCGGAGGGGGATTCGATCACGGAGGGCTTCTACATCAACGCCATTGCCTCTCCGATGAAGCGTGAGTAGTTTACCACACACCTACGGGTCCATAGCTAGTAGCTAGATTGCTTTTTCTCTCTCTTTGATTCTCAATACCATGTTCTCCTCTATGTTCTTGGAGCTCAATTCGATGTAATACTCTTTTGCGGTGTGTTTGCCGAGATCCGATGAATTGTGTATTTATGATCAGCTTATCTATGAATATTTTTTGAATCTCCTCTGAATTCTTATATGCATGATTTGATATATTTGCACGTATCTTCGAACTATTGATTTGGTTTGCCAACTAGATTGGTTTTTCTTGCGAGAAGTGCTTAGCTTTGGGTTCAACCTTGCGGTGCTCGGTCCTAGTGACAGAAGGGGAACCGACACATATTGTATAGTTGCCATCGAGGATAAAAAGATGGGGTTTTCATCATATTGCTTGAGTTAATTCCTCTACATCATGTCATCGTTCTTAATGCGTTACTCTGTTCTTATGAACTTAATACTCTAGATGCAGGCAGGAGTCGGTCGATGTGTGGAGTAGTAGTAGTAGTAGATGTAGAATCATTTCAGTCTACTTGACACGGACGTGATGCCTATATTCATGATCATTGCCTTAGATATCGTCATAACTTTGCGCTTTTCTATCAATTGCTCGGCAGTAATTTGTTCACCCACCGTAACAATTTCTATCTTGAGAGAAGCCTCTAGTGAAACCTATGGCCCCCAGGTCTACTTTCCATCATATAAGTTTCCGATCTAGAATTTTAGTTTCCTATTTATTTTCTTTGCAATCTTTTACTTTCCATTCCATAAATCGAAAATACCAAAAATATTAATTTACCGTTTATCCATCTCTATCAGATCTCACTTTGCAAATAACCGTGAAGGGATTGACAACCCCTTTGTTGCGTTGGGTGCAAGTTGGTGTTTGTTTGTGCAGGTATTCGGTGGCTTGCACGTTGTCTCCTACTGGATTGATACATTGGTTCTCAAAACTGAGGGAAATACTTACTCTACTTTGCTACATCACCCTTTCCTCTTCAAGGGAAAAACCAACGCAAGCTCAAGAGGTAGCAGGAAGAATTTCTGGCGCCATTGCCGGGGAGATCTACGCCAAGCCGAGTAATACCAAGTACCCATCATAAACTCTCATCCCTTGCATTACATCATTTGCCATTCGCCTCTCGTTTTCCTCTCCCCCACTTCTAAAACGATTTTCAAAAAGACTTGCCTTTTCTTTGCCCCTCTTCCATTCATCTTCTTCGCTTGCTCGTTTGCCAGTTTCCACCATGTCTGAAACTGGGGAGGTTATCGCCAAAAAAAGTTGTAGTAACGACGAGGGAAACTTTGATGCTTTTGCTAATTCTAATCCTCATGAATAATCTACTATATTGCATGCAAAAAATTCGCATTGGTAGTCAAAATATTATTGGAAAAGGGGTTATTCAAGATTTCTTTATTTGTGCCGGTGCACTCCCCACTTTGGGTGTCTATCCTCCATAAAACTAGTAGTCTTGCGGATGCTATATCTTTGCTCGTGGTTGAACTTGAAAGACAATTTGTTCATATGCATCCTTCCATACAAAGAATTTTTCTAGAATGTTCTAATATTGAGCATTCTTCGGTTAAGCGCACCGCTACTATATTCCTAGCACATGAGTTTAGATTTATTACGAAAAAACTAGTGAAATTTTCACGCATTATAAAGTAGATGGTGGTCATCCTCCCATAGAAGGAGTTCTCTTTAATCAAGAGGACATAATGCGTTTACGATCTTTAGATCATGTTGCTTATAATGAAAATTTAAGAAAGAAGGTTCCTACCGATGTTTTAGTTAATAAGATTTCTGAGCTGAATGATGCTTTTGCTATACAAAACAACGGATTGGGTTTCTCTCTAGGACACAAGCTCATGAATTTTTGCCAAAAGAATTTTTATAATGATGAGTTGGTCATACAATATGAAAGGCCAAAGGAGGAACCAATTCCTCCAGAAATCGATCTTGGGGATTCTTATCCCATTAAATTTAGCCCTTTTGATTACTTTTGCTAACCTCAAAGAAAAAATACTGCTGAACGAAGGGAGTATGAGATTAGTTTTCGGGATTTTCCTTATCATTATTATGATTACACTTAGATCTATTCGTGTTTTATGCCTAGCTAAGGGCGTTAAACAATAGCGCTTGTTGGGAGGCAACCCAACTTTATTTTTGTTTTTGCTTTTTAGGTTCTGTTTTGCATTAAATAATTCATCTAGCCTCTGGTTAGATGTGGTGTTGTGTTTTAATTAGTGTTTGTGCCAAGTAAGATCTTTGGCATAGCTTGCGGTAATAGTTTATTTGATCTTGCTGAAAAACAGAAACTTTTGCGCCCAGGAAAATAATTTTCATTTTTTACAGAAGCGTGATTTTGATCTGATTCTTTTTTAAGAAGATTAATAAAAAATTCTTAGATCGTCCTAACTTTTCAGGATTTTTGGAGTTACAGAAGTATGCAAACTATCTAGATAACTACAGGCTATTCTGTTTTTGACAGATTCTGTTTTTCGCGTGTTGTTTGCTCATTTTGATGCATCTATGGCTAGTATCGGGGGGTATGAACCATGGAAAAGTTCGAATACAATATATATTACACCAACATAAATAAAGAATGAGTTCACAACAGTACCAAAAGTGGTGATTTATTTTCTTATACTAACGAAGCTTATGAGATTTTCTGTTGAGTTTTGTGTTGTGAAGTTTTCAAGTTTTGGGTAAGGATTTGATGGACTATGGAATAAGGAGTGGCAAGAGCCTAAGCTTGGGGATGCCCAAGGCACCCCAAGGTAATATTCAAGGACAGCCAAGAGCCTAAGCTTGGGGATGCCCCAGAAGGCATCCCCTCTTTCGTCTTCGTCTATCGGTAACTTTACCTGAGGCTATATTTTTATTCACCACATGTTATGTGTTTTGCTTGGAGCATCTTGTATGATTTGAGTCTTTGCTTTTTAGTTTGCCACAATCATCCTTGATGTACACACCTTTTGATAGAGACACGTATGAATCATGATTTATTAGAATACTCTATGTGCTTCACTTATATCTTTTGAGCTACGCAAATTTGCTCTAGTGCTTCACTTATATCTTTTTAGAGCATGGAGGTGGTTTTATTTTATAGAAATTGATGAACTCTCGCACTTCAATTATATTATTTTGAGAGTCCTTAAAACAACATGGTAAGTTGCTTTGTTATAAAATTAGTCCTAATATGATAGGCATCCAAGAGGGATATAATAAAAACTTTCATATAAAGTGCATTGAATACTATGAGAAGTTTGATTCCTTATGATTGTTTTGAGATATGAAGAGGGTGATATTAGAGTCATGCTAGTAAGTAGTTGTGAATTTGAGAAATACTCGTGTTAAGGTTTGTGAGTCCCGTAGCATGCACATATGGTGAACCTTATGTAACGAAGTTGGAGCATGAGATATTTTTTTATTGTCTTCCTTATGAGTGGCGGTCGGGGACGAGCGATGGTCTTTTCCTACCAATCTATCCCCCTAGGAGCATGCGCGTAGTACTTTGTTTTCATGACTAATAAATTTTTGCAATAAGTATGTGAGTTCTTTATGACTAATGTTGACTCCATGGATATACGCACTCCCACCTTTCCGCCATTGCTAGCCTCTCTAGTATCGCTCAACTTTTGCCGGTACCATACACCCACCTTATACTTTCCTCAAAACAGCCACCATACCTACCTATTATGTCATTTCCATAGCAATTCCGAGATATATTGCCATGCAACTTTCCACCATTCCATTATATTATGACATGCATCGTCATTGTCATATTGCTTTGCATGATCATGTAGTTGACATCGTATTTGTGGCAAAGCCACCGTTCATCATTTTTTATACACGTCGCTCTTGATTCATTGCACATCCCGGTACACCGCCGGAGGCATTCACATAGAGTCATATTTTGTTCTAGTATCGAGTTGTAATTTTTGAGTTGTAAGTAAATAAAAGTGTGTTGATCATAATTATTAGAGCATTGTCCCTTATGAGGAAATAAAAAAGAGAGAGAGAGAGAGAGAGAGAAAAGGCCAAAAAAGAGAAGGCCCAAAAAATGAGAGAAAAAGAGAGAAGGGACAATGTTACTATCCTTTTACCATACTTGTGCTTCAAAGTAGCACCATGATCTTCATGATAGAGAGTCTCCTATGATATCAATTTCATATGCTAGTGGGAATTTTCATTATAGAACTTGGCTTGTATATTCCAACGATGGGCTTCCTAAAAACGCCCTAGGTCTTCATGAGCAAGCAAGTTGGATGCACACCCACTTAGTTTTCTTTTTTTGAGCGTTCATAAACTTCTAGCTCCAGTGCATCCATTGCATGGCAATCCCTAATCACTCACATTGATATCAATTAATGGGCATCTCCATAGCCCATTGATACGCCTAGTTGATGTGAGACTATGTCCTTCTTTTTGTCTTCTCCACAACCACCGTCTATACCACTTATAGTGTTATGTCCATGGCTCACGCTCATGTATTGCGTGAAAGTTGAAAAGGTTTGAGAACGTCAAAAGTATGAAACAATTGCTTGGCTTGTCATCGGGGTTGTGCATGATTTAAATATTTTGTGTGATGAAGATGGAGCATAGCCAGACTATATGATTTTGTAGGGATAAGCTTTCTTTGGCCATGATATTTTCAGAAGACATAATTAGTTTGTTAGTATGCTACAAGTATTATTGTTTTTCTGTCGATATTAAACTTTTGTTTTGAATCATACGGATATGAACATTCATGCCACAATAAAGAGAATTATATGGATAAATATGTTACGTAGCATTCCACAACAAGAATTCTGTTTTTATCATTTACCTACTCGAGGACAAGCAGGAATTAAGCTTGGGGATGCTTGATACGTCTCCAACGTATCTATAATTTTTTATTGTTCCATGCTATTATATTATCTGTTTTGGATGTTTTATATGTATTAATGTGCTATTTTATATGATTTTTGGGACTAACCTATTAACCTAGAGCCCAGTGCCAGTTCCTGTTTTTCCCTTGTTTTAGAGTTTCGCAGAAAAGGAATACCAAACGGAGTCCAAATGGAATGAAACTTTCGCGATGATTTTTCTTGGACGAGAAGACATCCAGAGGGCTTGGAGTGCATGTCAGGAAAGCCACGAGGCGGCCACAAGGTCGGGAGGCGCGCCCAGGGGGCACTACCAAAAAAAGACACATCCATGACATTTTGGGCCGAACGAAAAAAATTCTGTCATACTTATGACACTTCTAGGACGATAATTGTGACAAAACCCGGTATCATCATAGATGTGGTGGGGTCCTACTTCTATGGAAAAAAATCATGACAGAAAATGGGCTTTTCGTCCTGGGCGGGCCGGAGACAGCTGCATGACATTCTTTGGGCCGTTCATGACGGAGAAAACCATGGTAGAAGCGAGGGCGAGGAAAATATCGGGGGAGTTCCCGGTTACGGTGGGTGGTCGGGGCCGAGCGATGCGCGGTTCTCTCGTACGTACGCGTGTGTGTGCGAGGCGTTGCGCTGGAACTGAACCAGAGCGAGGCGTTGGGCTCTAACTGAACCCGAGCGATTGCACTGCAGGCTACGCGTTACTGAACCCGAGCGATTGATCGATCCCTTGCTGTTAACTGAACCCGATCGAGTGGTTCCTTCGATACTGCTGCTAACTGAAGCCGATCGAACACTGTTGCCTCCTTCCCTTGATGAACAGTGAGCGTTGTTGGGGGGTTTGGATGAACAGTTCCCGGTGGGGGTTGGATGAGCAGGAACCCATTGTAGTAGAGGTCGTTGCCGCTGGATGAACAATACCCCAATCGATCCAGCCGGTGGATGAACAAGACCCCGTGGAGGGCTGGATGAATAGGACCCCGTGGAGGGCTGGTTGAACAGTAGCCGGTGGAGGGCTGGTTGAACAATAGCCGGTGGAGGGCTGGATGAACAGTAGCCCGTGCAGGGGTGGTTGAACAGGACCCCGTGGAGAGGGCTGGTTGAACAGTAGCCTGTGGAGGAGCACGCGGTGGAGGCTGGATGAATAGGAGCCCGTGGATGAACAGTCGCAGGTGGAGGCTGGATGAATAGGAGCCCGTGGATGAACAGTCGCAGGTGGAGGCTGGATGAATAGGAGCCCGTGGATGAACAGTCGCAGGTGGAGGCTGGAGGAGGTCGACGATGGATGAACAGTAGCCCGTGGAGGCTGGAGCAGGTCGACGGTGGAGATGAACAGTATCCCGTGGAGTCCGTTTTGCGGTACGCCACACCCCTCCCGATGAACAGGACCCCCGTTTCGACCGTAGCACTCCAACACAAGTCTGTTTCCTCCGTTTTGCGGTACGCCACACCCCTCCCGATCAACAGGACCCCGTTTCGACCGTAGGAGGTCCGTTTCCTCCGTTTTGTGGTACGCCAGACCCCTCCCGATGAACAGGATCCCGTTTCCACCGTGGCCGGTCTAACACAAGGCCGTTTCCTCCATTCTGCGGTGCGCTAGGCCTCGTTTCCATCGCATGTTCCGTCCAAGCCAGTTGGCTCCCGATGAATAGCACGTGTTCCGTTGCCTCCCGATGAACACGACGCATTCTGCTGCCTCCCCATGAACACGACGACGACGCGGTTTCTCCGTTCCGACCCAGCCACAACCATGTACACGAGCCCTGGCCGTACATATGCGCGAGTAGGCGTTCGAGACCCCGCCCGTATGTACGTACGTAGCTATATTTACTTTCTTGCACCCTGGCCGCTGTACGTACGTGTACATGCTACGTGCGCACCTCTACTACCACACGTGCGCGCCTCTACTACCACACATGCCCTTCCTTACACGGCCACGGTTCATCCCTGCAGCCTGCAGACAGACCGACCGACCAGTATGTACGTACACGTTCGCGACCAGAATGACAACACTACGTACGCTTCGACCGGCTGGGTCCCGACTGTCAGGCACTTCCTTGCGTGCGAAGATGTAGCTGGTGGGTCCTAGCAGTCAGGGGGGCGAATCATTTTTTTGCCCGTAATATGGATCCACTTCCTTGCGTGCGAAGATGTGGCTGGTGGGTCCCAGTAGTCAGGGGGGAAACGTTTTTTTCACGAAATACGGTGGCCCGTCCGGTGGGTCCCTAATGTCAGGTGGAGGAATCATTATTTTCCGTGTAATAAGGAGGCACTTCCTTGCTGCGGCCATGGACCCAGCTGTCAGCCTCTCCACGTACAGTACTCTTCCGATGGAAGTCGTTCCTTGACCACGTTGACCACGCCGCGCCGAGAGCACCACGGCGGTGGACGACGGCGAGGCCTAGGAAGGGGACGACGCGGAGCCGGGGAAGATGCGGAAGTCGAAGCCCACGCGGAGAGGAGTACGAGGGTTCACTGGTTCGGCTGCGGTGTGAGGCTGCCGTCGCTGCAGGGCCTGGCCAGCGGTGGGAGTAGTAGGGGGCGGTGAGGCTTCCGCGGCAGCACAGCCGGCCACGGGAGGCAGGAGCAGGCGGTCTCGCCGACGCTAGTTTGGGCGGCTGGTGCAAGAAGATCAGCGATTGAAGAAGCACAGGACTGTTCGATTCAAATCCAATAGTCACTACTGCTATAATCGTTTGTTGACTAAGTTGACAAGCCCTGCATACGCGTCAACTTAGTAGGCCCACAGGTCAGCCTCCGAAATGGTGCGCCCCAGATGTCAGGGGGAGGAATCATTTTTTGGGTGGGTGAAGCTAGAATATCCGAAATTGAAGAAGAAGCACGACATCCGTTGGATGGACATCCGTTGGATGGACATCCAACGGCCACTGTTGCTAGAACCGTGTGTTGACTATAAGTTGATAAAGCCTTGCATACGCGTCAACTTATTTTTTTAGGGGACGCGTCAACTTAGTAGGCCCACAAGTGTGTGGCAGAGAACTTATAGCCCATTTGAGATTTGTAAGAATGTACAGCCCATTTTTGAATTCTAATGGAATTTACTACAGCCCATTTACAGTTTGTTAAAAGTACAACCCATTTTCTAGTAGGACAACGATTAATAATTTCAACCAAACGTTCAAAATAGAATTCAATAAAATTTCCCACATTTTGATGGGATCCGAAATATTTTTATCCAGAAATTTCTAGTCAGATTAAATACAATTTCAATATAAATTTGTCTTACGTAAAAATCCAACGAAACATTGCGCGTGCAACAATTAATGAAATTAAAATTTTCAAAATCCAAAAATAATATTTTATAAACTAATTACGTGTTTGGTGCATTTTTTTGTAGTTACAGCCCAGTTTTTATAATTACATCCCATTTATAATTTCTTAAAGCCCATTTTCTTGTTAAGCCTAATGCATCCCTCCTAGGAATGATTTGCAGCCTAGCAGGGCGGAGAATAACAAGTTGACCTTGCCTAGGTATTCCTCAAAAAAAGTATAGCTGGGCTAGCCATTTTCAGCTTGAAAAAAAATAATATCTGGGCTGGATATCTAGCCTGGGCTAGACTAGCCACAACCCGCCCAGTTAATACCCTGATCTCCTCTGAACAACAACGAAAACATCGCTCTTGTCTAAAAAAACAAAAACATCGCTCAAGAAAAACTCTGCAGTGCTCACACCTCAAAAACACAAATACTGCTCGAGCTGCTTGGTCCCAGCTATCGGCCGCTCCTTGCGCAGTTCTCTCATTTATTGACTACATAGGTTGACAATGGTGTGAGACCGTGATGTCAGGAAACCAGGAGGAAGCAAAAAAAACAGTTGTAGTATATAATAAGGAGGCACTTGCGTACGTGCGGCTATGGCCCTGGTGGGTCCCCACTATCATCCTCTCCAAGTAAAGTCATCTCCTCATTCCTCATGTCTGTTGACCATGTTGACAATGTGAGACGGTGGCGCCACGGCGAGCGCAACAACTGGAAGGACGACGGAGAGGGCCTCGCGGGCCCTACGGATGGTCTGATACAGCGCCCGCTGCTCATTCGGCCACATGTCCGCGACGGCATTTTCGTTTGCTTGTTCACCGGTGGTTGTTGACGAGACGGGGGTTGCAGCACAAGTCCTCCTGCGCTGGTAGCTCTTCCGCCATTAGGGCGTCGAAGTGTGGCCGCACCTGCTCTATGGTGAACACCGCATGAACCGGCTTGGACAGTGGCGCCGGCTCCTGGTCGGAAGCTACGTCCATCGTCTGATTGTCGTCGCTCAACTCGGCGAGCTCGCTGGCAAGCCAGCATGTCCGGCTGCTGGACCGACCCGCTACCAAGCACGAGTCTGACTGCCCTGGCCCACCCAGATTGGCTCCCTCGCCCGCGCGCGCTTTCCGCCCGAAACGGTTAGCACCGCCCGCCCCGCTTCCTGGTGCAGGCGATTGCTCCACCTTCTAACGACACAAGTGCCGTCTGTCCGTCCGTCTGCCGCCCACATTAATGATACGCAGTTGCCGAGGCGGCTACTCCGGCGCCACACGTCCGTCCCTCCGCTGCCCACCATTGCTATATAAACTGTTGCGCCGGCCATAGCCGCAGTCATCCGCCTCCGTTCCCTTTCTCCTGTCCACACCACTACTGCCCACCATAGCTTCCTCATGCTCCAGCACTCTTCGGGACGGGCAGACGACGGACCACAAGGAGATGGCAGCAATTGTTGCCGACTGCCTGGCCGACAGACAGCCAGAGGACGACGACGTCCCAATGGAAAACATGGTAGTCGACGATCCGGCGCCAACCCCCTCCTCCGCGCCATCCTCGCCGGTGCATTGCACCATGACCATCGGCGAGGCCCGTGCCCAATACATGGACACGGTGAGGCAGAAGCGTGAGGAGCAGCTACGGGAGGTGCAGGCCGACGCCGCCTACAACCACCATCTCCTCCAGGAGCACCTGCAGGCGGAGGAGCAGATCGCCGCGGGGCGGGCGGAGCAGGAGGCGCTGCTCGACTCGTACCGCACGCCCGCGAGGTCCGCCTCGAGCGCTGGCGGTACCGCATGCAGGTGGCGGAGGCTGCGGCCGCCTACAAACAAGGCGATCAAGTGGGCGAGGCACTGTTTGGCGAGACCGAGCACGAGGCAGAAGACAATGCCGGCTCTGACGAGTCCCCGCTCCACTGGCGTCGACGAGGCCCTGCTCCGCCTAGGCCCCGCGGCACCAACAACGAGGCAGAGGACACCACCGGCTCCGCCGAGGCCCCGCCCGGCCGGCACCGAGGTGGAGGCCCTACTCCACCGAGGCCCCGCGGCGCCAACAACGAGGCAGAGGACACCGCCGGCTCCGCCGAGGCCCCGCCCCGCCGGCACCGAGGCGGAGGCCCTACTCCGCCGAGGCCCCACCCCACCAACAATTAGGCAGAGGACATCGCCGGCTCAGCCGAGGCCCCACCCTGCCGGCAATGAGGGGGAGGATTTCCCCCGCTCCAGCAAGGCGCCGCCCCACCGGCAACGAGACCGAGGACATCGCCGGCTCCGTCGAGGCCCCGCCCCGCTGCCAACGAGGCCGTGCCACACAGAAAACGAGGAAGAGTAGAACATGGTAGGTCGCCGCCACTCGGGTCCAAGTAAGGCCACCGCTGCTACCCTCCGGTTGAAGCCAAGCTAGGCGGGTTGACCATTGACGGCCGATTAGCTTCTTGGCGGCGACGTGGAGTCGGAGAGCTATGTTGGAGAAGGACGCTACTTCTACTTAACTGCTGGTACAGTTGGCTCACTGACACATGGGCCCAACAAGCATCTAGGCCACATGTCAGTTACGCAACTGCACCTGCAGTTAAGTCACTGAAGCTCAGTCCGCTGGAGAAGAAGCTTCTGTTCGGCTCAGCCAGACACAGATGGGTAGCTTCGGTTAATTAATTATGCCTCCAGCGCACCCCTTTTTAGTTGAAGAATGTATGAAATGTAATGAAATCCGGCATGTTTATATGAAATCCAACCGTCAATGAATGAATTTAGTTCGATTAGTTCGAATTCTTGTATCACTGGCATTGGATGAACATGCAAAACAAAATGTACTAGCATTATTCCCAGGGTGATCACCTCGTTTGTAGCAGTTTCACATGTACTCCCTCCGGTCCTTTTTAGTCTGCATACAAGTTTTGTCTGCAGTCAAAGTATCTCTACTTTGACCGGAGCACAAAGAGTTTGAGCAGCTTTTTAGCGTTCCTGTACATTGCAATCAAACACATAGGCCTGGCAATTCATAGAGAACATTCAAAACAATCGATGTTTATGCATCTCAGCGATTCACATGTCAGAGCCAATATTTACATCACAACTAAAGAATAAAGAAAAATAGATTGACGCTGCTGACAGCAAGGGCGTCCCATTCGAAAATATCAAACGCATGTCTTCTTGCTAACATCAATGAGCAAAATTTGACAAGGTTGTCCCATTCCAAAATATCAAATGCGTGTTGTTTTGCGTACATCAATGAGCAAACTTTGACAAGGTTTTCCCATTCCAAAATATCAAATGCCTACGATTGTGGAATGGGCAGGGTTTGCCATCAATTCGGACATTGACATGGCACCTCGTGCTAAATAAACCAGCTGTTCTTTTTGTGCAGTTCCACCAAAATCAACCAAATTCGTGCGTAGCTTCTATGATTTCGCCTTTATATGTTGCAACGCCTTGAACATATCGGCACCTCCTTTCTTGTGGTGGAAATGAATGATTCGAGACTATTCGATGTATTCGTGAACATTTTGTGCAGTTCCCATTGAAATCAAGCTGAGCACCCATGTTTGCATAAATACAAAAAAAGTGATTAGTATAAAGCAAATTGTACTATGATTTGACAGTTTAAACAGTCAACCTACATGATCCATGCAGAGCACACATTTAAAAAAAATGGAACTCACCGGAAGGAATCGTAAAACAATATTGTACTGGCCATCACAGCAACAAAGATGGAGATCCGTGAGTCCTTCTGAGCTGAAGTTAGTTTGTTCTTATGGGCAATAATGTAACCATCCTTCAACTGCTCCCTTCTGAAGAAGAGAGGCTTGGCTTCTTCATCCTGGCATAATCGGAACTAGGCACTTCACGTACTCCATATTCTTCTTCAGAGGAGGATGATCCTGTTGTGCAAAGACAAGAGGACAACTAAATGCTAGCATCCCTGTTTGCTCGAAAAAAAAGAAAGGAAATATTTAAAACAACACAGATGAAGCACTTCTCAAGGACAATACCACTTTCTCATGACAGTATCTAAACAGTAGCACAACACCAATAGAGATGACAAAGCTCAGTCATATGGATGAAATCTGTGGGAGAATACCAACCTTTGTCAAGAGGCTTATTGTATAGAGCATACAGATCAAGCACTTCTCCGGAACCATCTGTTGTTATCTACTGTGGTTGCCATGCTTACTATATACTCCTCGATTAGTTTAATGTTTCCAACATCTTCTTGTGCAGTTCCACTAAAATATATGGTATCTTCAAAGAAGATCCCTGTTTGCACAAGTAGAGATAATTACATATTACATTAAGAGTGGCATCAAATCAATGGCAAAACAATTGCTCGTTCCAGCCATAGCAATAAATTAAGATGCAAAACTATATCATTACTTGTGTCATCACAATTCCAGTGCTTCATTACAGCACCGGGAGTTGATTTTTGTTTTTCTTCCGCTTGTTCTTCCCCTTCATCACTTGGTTCAATAACAGACAAGCTTCGCCTTCAATGTAAGATTTGGCATGTCAATTAGGGAGCACAAGTATAGCACTAAACAACGACATTAATTTTCAGATGAAAGTGGCAAAATACAGGCCAACAGTTGTGAAATATCCTTATCTTACCTCAATGGGATATTACGGTGCATATACAGATTGGAAGTCTTGTCTCCATTTGTTCAGTCCCCTAAAATCAAGGAACATTAGCGTACAAGTAGCACGACATATGAAAGCACACTGCACAATCATGTGAAAGAAGGCTAGTACTGACCTCTCATGACGCGGAATTCAAATAACTCACAAGAAGAAGATCTGAACCAAATTTGCCAACACGGATAGGAAGTAAGATCTTCTCTTGTGCAGTTCCACAAAGATCAAGAAATCAAGCAACGTTGTCGGTGTGACATTTTGGTTGAACTGCACAGAACACTCTTAAAACAAAAGTGTTTTGTGCAGTGCAACAAAAGGTCACAATAGCAACGAGGTGATGTAGATAACCCTGTTTACACAGAGGTGCAAAGGAAACAACTAGTGGTCAATAAAAGTGGATGACACAGAAGCCAACAAAAAGAAGCATCTAACTTATCTAAATGGGAAAGAAAGCAAGCCAGTAGCATTTCTCAAACGGTGGCATTGATTAATATTAATAGAGAGATTATATTAACAATAAAATTTGTTAAACATGTAATTTGCTTTTAACTGTGGCATTGCATCAATTTTCCAGCGGCATTATTAGAGGGTGTTTGTTTACAGGGACATATTGATGTAGGGACTAAAAAAAGTCCGTGTCAGTCCCATCTAAACCAAACAGGAGGTACTTTTAGGGACTAAAGAAAGAATACCCCGAGGGAGAGTCTTTTTGGGACTTTTCCCGCCCCGCATCGCAGCCTGTCTCTATTAGTTCATTATTAGGGGTAACATGGTCTTTTAGCATGTCATTTAATAACCTCTAGTCCATGTTTAGTCCCTGGAACCAAGCAGGTAGGGACTAGGGAGTTTTTAACCAAACAGGGCCTTAGATTAACAATAGCTAAAGAGTTGCACGGGACAGTTGACGCACCAGCACCATGTGCATCTACCGATGTATGAAGGGTTGATGCACAGTCTGTTGCAACAAAGAACAAAAACAACCAAGGAGCATATTTGTGTTGGTCCCAGTTTTGTTATCTTTAGACACCTTTCCCTATGTGAGCGCAGCAAATCTAGTCCCACTCAAACTCTACAGCCTTGTCCCCCAAAACAAAAGATCAGTTTGTTACAGATGTGCATACTGCCTTTGTCATTGTTTCCCCTTTTCGACCAACGTAGGTGCTGGATAGCCAGTATGTACTAGTACTTTCCCGCCTTCCTTTCCTCTTTGAACCACGTCCTAGATTCATGCTATACAACTTTCCCCACTACTTTCTTGTTTGATCCAACACCTAGATTCGAGTGCAGAAGTGGAAAAAGCCCACATGCAGCTAGAGCAATGCATGTGGAATAAGTAAACTATACCTTAAGGTTCTTGGGGTGTGGTTCGGTGGGTGACCGGAGGCCGTTAGGCCCACACTATGTACGGCGGCGAGGAAGAAGGGGTCGGAGGCCCTCCCGCGTCGCCGCTGGGTGAAAAAGAATAGTTGCACCGGTAGTGGATTCCCTCCCTCGCCGATGGCGACAACGTTAAGCCTTCTTCCTTCCCTTCCCGGTGGGCGCATCCTGCCGGCTCTTTGACCAGCAGTGAGGGGAGAGAGAGGGGCCAACGAAGTCTTGTTTAGATCTGGAGAGGGTGAGAGAGTGTGAAGAGAGCAACTACAAGCGCTGAGGCTCCAGCGTGTATATATATACTGGAGAGAGAGTGTGAAGAGTGCAAACCCTAGAAAACAAGCGCCGAGGCTGCAGCGTATACGTGATGAGGTGATTATACGGTCACTATGAGATCGTATAGCTCCATATCCATCCATTTTGGCCAGTCAAAGAATCCTCCTGGCACCGCCCCAGATCACTTTCTCTCTATGTCATGAGGGGCCTACCTGTCATTGGGTGGAAGAAAGAAGTCGAACAAAAACAAAATTATGCTCAAGTGTAGTTATCGAACCCAAGACCTCAAGTTTGATGAGCGAATAGGCTAACCAGCTACACCAACCCCATGTTATGTTTAACGAGAGGAAAATAACCTTTAATACATTCCTGCATTCGTGTGACAAGCATGCCATTTTTTTGCGTGGGAGTCATTGGGATTTAAATCATAATCGTGTCATGTGGCTTTGGTGGTAAGGTCTTTTGGGATTTAAAGCAGTGTTGGTAGTACAGAAATAATGCGGCCTTAGTCACCTTACTTTTCTCGACGTAGTACGTTGGGTCCCACCAGTCAGAGGGTGAAACAAACAAATTAATAAGAAAAATTAAAAGCGCCAGCGGTATATCTTAATTACCTCACACATCTCGCTACTGCTCGTGAGCACTGTCCAATTGATCCCTCTGTTCGCTCACGTACTATTTTAAGTGAATCCTTATTGTAACATGCACACAGTTTTGGGCACTTGTATTCAACCTAAGTCAGTGTGCCACTGTATCTCGTACTACTCCCTCCGTCTAGGTGTAATAAGTCACGCTAGAAGGTGCAGCGGGACCAAGGTGCAAGCAGATTTTTTTTCAAAACGAGGTGCAAGCAGATTGGAGGAGAAGGAGAAACTTGACCGGTCCTTCCTCCAATCAAAGCCCTGATTTCTGTCAACGCAACAATTAATCACAACAACTAAGAGATGTCGTTTTAGCTACCATGCAGGGCCACGTATTAAATCGCATGCATCAACGCGTAGTTCCGCTCCATGCATTGGGTTTCCAGGGGAGATAACAAGGCAGAGTAAGGAGCGTTTGGTTACATTGCTAGGCTGGTCATAGTGGTGAGTAACTTGGACTAGTAACATGCATATGTTACTAGTCTATGTTACTACTTTCATAGTATAGGTAGTAACATATGGATGGTAACATGCAAGTCTTCATTAATTGAGATATAGACTCATTTTACCTCGGCGTGTGTGTGTGTGTGTGTGTGCGTGTGTGTTTAACAGCATGTGTGTGTTAGAGAGAGCGACACATCGACCTACTCCTATAGAGAGATGGTGCGTAGTGTACGATTTAGCCGCGAGAGTCGGTGCATCCTCTTCCGGGCGTCCGGTCGGGACAGGCGGACCGCTGCCACGCCCGCTCCTGACCAGCCTGGCCCACCCAAAGCCCCTCCATCGCCCGCGCGCGCTTCCCACCCAAAACAGTCAGCGCCACTCCAATGAATCGGTGTCGCATTCATGCCCGGGCAGAGCGGACGCGACCTCTCACTGGCGCCTGCGTTAAAGAGAGAAGCGGATTCAAGAGTGATGGTTGCTTCGTCCGTCCAACTTACTGCTGGGTCTATGTGATTTGATGGCTCATTGGTCATTATTACTGAGGTGGTAGGACTGCTAGATGTCCCACGCTTTCGGCGAAAGGAGGCACTACTAGATTACAATTTTCTCCATTCTTACAGCGGAGGAGTGCGAGAGCAGTGAAAACATGCAGGCTCAGTGATTACATGGACCACCTCACATTATCACCATATTCTCTAGGCACCGTTGCTACCTCTTGAGCTTGTGGTTTTTCCCTTGAAGAGGAAAGGGTGATGCAACAAAGAAGCGTAAGTATTTCCCTCAGTTTTCGAGAACCAAGGTATCAATCCAGTAGGAGGTTACACACAAGTCGCCTTATACCTGCACAAACAAATAAGAACCTTGCAACCAACGCGATAAAGGGGTTGTCAATCCCTTCACGGCCACTTGCAAAAGTGAGATCTGATAGAGATAATAAGATAAATATTTTTGGTATTTTTGTGATATAGATTGAAACTAAAGATTGCAAAGTAAAAATAGATTGGAAACTTATATGATGGAAAATAGACCCAGGGGCCATAGGTTTCACTAGTGGCTTCTCTCAGGATAGCATAAGTATTACGGTGGGTGAACAAATTACTGTCGAGCAATTGATAGAAAAGTGCATAGTTATGAGAATATCTAGGCATGATCATGTATATAGGCATCACGTCCGCGACAAGTAGCCCGAAACGATTCTGCATCTACTACTATTACTCCACACATCGACCGCTATCCAGCATGCATCTAGAGTATTAAGTTCATAAGAACAGAGTAACACATTACGCAAGATGACATGATGTAGAAGGATAAACTCAAGCAATATGATATAAACCCCATCTTTTCATCCTCAATGGCAACAATACAATACGTGTTGTTTCCCTTACTGTCACTAGGATCGAGCAACGCAAGATTGAACCCAAAGCTAAGCACTTCACCCATTGCAAGAAAGATCAATCCAGTAGGCCAAACCAAACTGATAATTCAAAGAGACTTGCAAAGATAACAAATCATACATAAAAGAATTCAGAGGAGATTCAAATATTGTTCATAGATAATCTTGATCATAAACCCACAATTCATAGGATCTCGACAAACACACCGCAAAAAGAATTACATCGAATAGATCTCCAAGAAGATAAAGGAGAACTTTGTATTGAGATCCGAAGGGAGAGAAGAAGCCATCTAGCTAATAACTATGGACCCGAAGGTCTGTGGTAAACTACTCACACATCATCGGAGAGGCTATGGTGTTGATGTAGAAGCCCTCCGTAATCGATTCCCCCTCCGGAGGAGCGCCGGAAAAGGTCCCAAGATGGGAACTCACGGGTACAGAAGGTTGCGGCGGTGGAAATAGGGTTTCGTGGTGCTCCGGGATGTTTTCAGGGTATATGGGTATATATAGGAGGAAGAAGTAGGTCGGTGGAGCTGCGAGGGGCCCACGAGGGTGGGGGCGCGCCCAGGGGGGCAGGCGCGCCTCCCTGCCTCGTGGCCTCCTCGCTTCTTTCTCGACGTCCACTCCAAGTCTCCTGGATCACGTATGTTCCAAAAATAACTCTCCCGAAGGTTTCATTCCGTTTGGACTCCGTTTGATATTCCTTTTCTGCGAAACACGGAAATAGGCAAAAAACATCAATTTGCACTGGGCTTTCGGTTAATAGGTTAGTCCCAAAAATAATATAAAAGTTCTTAGTAAAGCCCATGAAACATCCAAAATAGATAATATAATAGCATGGAACAATAAAAAATTATAGATATTTTGGAGACGTATCAAGCATCCCCAAGCTTAATTCCTGCTCGTCCTTGAGTAGGTAAATGATAAAAACAGAATTTTTGATGTGGAATGCTACCTAGCATATTTCTCAATGTAATTTCCTTTATTGTGGCATGAATTTTCAGATCTGTATGATTCAAGATAAAAGTTTAATATTGACATGACAATAATAATACTTCAAGCATACTAACAAAGCAATTATGTCTTCTCAAAATAACATGGCCAAAGAAAGTTATCCCTAAAAAATCATATAGTCTGGCTATGCTCTATCTTCATCACACAAAGTATTTAAACCATGCACAACCCTGATGACAAGCCAAGCAATTGTTTCATACTTTTGATGTTCTAAAACTTTTTCAATCTTCACGCAATACATGAGCGTGAGCCATGGACATAGCACTATATGTTGAATAGAATGGTGGTTGTGGAGAAGACAAAAAGGAGAAGATAGTCTCACATCAACTAGGCGTATCAACGGGCTATGAAGATGCCCATCAATAGATATCAATGTGAGTGAGTAGGGATTTCCGTGCAACGGATGCACTAGAGCTATAAGTGTATGAAAGCTCAACAAAAGAAACTAAGTGGGTGTGCATCCAACTCGCTTGCTCAAGAAGACCTAGGGCATTTTGAGGAAGCCCGTCATTGGAATATACAAGCCAAGTTCTATAATTTAAAATTCCAACTAGTATATGAAAGTGACAACATAGGAGACTCTCTATCATGAAGATCATGGTGCTACTTTGAAGCACAAGTGTGGCAAAAGGATAGTAACATTGTCCCTTCTCTCTTTTTCTCTTTTTTTTGTTTGGGCCTTTTTCTCTTTTTTTATGGCCTCTTTTTTTCTTTCTTTTTTTGTCTGGAGTATCATCCCGACTTGTGGGGGAATCATAGTCTCCATCATCCTTTTCTCACTTGGGACAATGCTCTAATAATGATGATCATCACACTTTTATTTACTTACAACTCAAAAATTACAACTCAATACTTAGAACAAGATATGACTCTATGTGAATGCCTCCGGTGGTGTACCGGGATATGCAATGAATAAATAGTGACATGTATGAAAGAATTATGAATGGTGGCTTTGCCACAAATACGATGTCCACTACATGATCATGCAAACCAATATGACAATGATGAAGCGTGTCATAATAAACGGAACGGTGGTAAGTTGCATGGCAATATATCTCGGAATGGTTATGGAAATGCCATAATAGGTAGGTATGGTGGCTGTTTTGAGGAAGGTATATGGTGGGTGTATGATACTGGCGAAAGGTGCGCGGTATTAGAGAGGCTAGCAATGGTGGAAGGGTGAGAGTGCGTATAATCCATGGACTCAACATTAGTCACAAAGAACTCACATACTTATTGAAAAAATCTATTAGTTATCGAAATGAAGTAATACATGCATGCTCCTAGGGGGATAGATTGGTAGGAAAAGACCATCGCTCGTCCCCGACCGCCACTCATAAGGAAGACAATCAATAAATAAATCATGCTCTGACTTCATCACATAACGGTTCACCATACGTGCATGCTACGGGAATCACAAACTTTAGAACAAGTATTTCTCAAATTCACAACTACTCAACTAGCATGACTCTAATATCACCATCTTCATATCTCAAAACAATCATCAAGTATCAAACTTCTCATAATATTCAATGCACTCTATATGATAGTTTTTATTATACCCATCTCGGATGTTCATCATATTAGGACTAATTTTATAGCCAAAGCAAACTACCATGCTGTTCTAAAAGACCCTCAAAATAATATAGGTGAATCATGAGAGATCAATAATTTCTATAAAATAAAACCACCACCGTGCTCTAAAAGATATAAGTGAAGCACTAGAGCAAAATTATCTAGCTCAAAATATATAAGTGAAGCACGTAGAGTATTCTAATAAATTCCGATTCATGTGTGTCTCTCCCAAAAGGTGTGTACAGAAAGGATGATTGTGGTAAAATAAAAATCAAAGACTCAAATCATACAAGACGCTCCAAGCAAAACACATATCATGTGGTGAATAAAAATATAGCCTCAAGTAAAGTTACCGATGGACGAAGACGAAAGAAGGGATGACTTCCGGGGCATCCCCAAGCTTAGGCTTTTGGTTGTCCTTGAATTTTACCTTGGGGTGCCTTGGGCATCCCCAAGCTTAGGCTCTTGCCACTCCTTATTCCATAATCCATCAAATCTTTACCCAAAACTTGAAAACTTCACAACACAAAACTCAACAGAAAAATCTCATGAGCTCCGTTAGCGAAAGAAAACAAACCACCACCATAAGGTACTGTAATGAACTCATTATTTATTTATATTGGTGTTATACCTACTGTATTCCAACTTCTCTATGGTTCATACCCTCCGATACTAGCCATAGATTCATCAAAATAAGCAAACAACACACGAAAAACAGAATCTTTCAAAAACAGAACAGTCTGTAGTAATCTGTATCAAACGTATACTTATGGAACTGGAAAAATTCTGAAATAAATTTCTGGACGTGAGGAATTTGTCTATTAATCATCTTAAAAAATAATCAACTAAATAGCACTCTCCAGTAAAACATGGCAGCTAATCTCGTGAGCGCTGAAGTTTCTGTTTTTTACAGCAAGATCATAAAGACTTCACCCAAGTCTTCCCAAAGGTTCTACTTGGCACAAACACTAATTAAAACATGAGAACACATCTAAATAGAAGCTAGATCAATTATTTATTACTAAACATAACCAAAAAGCAAGAAACAAAAATAAAATTGGGCTGCCTCCCAACAAGCGCTATCGTTTAACGCCCCTAGCTAGGCATAAAAGCAAGGATAGATCTAGGTGTTGTCGTCTTTGGTATGCAATCTGTAAGTGGCTCTCATAATAGATTAATAAGGTAATTTTATTTTATTTCTAGGAAAGTGTTCCATGCCTTTCCTTAACGGAAATTGGAATCTAATATTTCCTTCTTTCATATCAATAATTGCACCGATCGTTCTAAGGAAAGGTCTACCAAGAATAATATGACATGTAGGATTGCAATCTATATCAAGAACAATGAAATCTACGGGCACATAATTCCTATTTGCAACAATAAGAACATCATTAATTCTTCCCATAGGTTTCTTAATGGTGGAATCCGCAAGGTGCAAGTTTAAAGAACAATCATCAAATTCACGAAAACCTAACACATCACACAAAGTTTTTGGGATCATGGAAACACTAGCACCCAAATCACATAAAGCAAAGCATTCATGATCTTTAATCTTAATTTTAATAATAGGTTCCCACTCATCATAAAGTTTTCTAGGGATAGAAACTTCTAATTCAAGTTTTTCTTCATAAGATTGCATTAAAGCATCAACGATATGTTTGGTAAAAGCTTTATTTTGACTATAAGCATGAGGAGAATTTAACACAGATTGCAACAATGAAATACTATCTATTAAAGAACAATTATCATAATTAAATTCCTTGAAATCCAAAATAGTTGGTTCATTGCTATGTAAAGTTTTGACCTCTTCAATCCCACTTTTACCAATTTTTGCATCAAGATATAAAAACTCCTAATCATTGGGACGCCTTTTAACTAAAGTTGGCTCATTTGCAGTCCCATCATTATCAAGATTCATATTGCAAAGCAAACATTTAATAGGGGACACATCAATTACTTTTATATCTTCATCCCTATTACCTTCTAGATCTTCTGATTTGGCGGCCATCTTATTGACTAAGGTGGCCTGCTTATCCGAAATTTTGGCTATTAATTTTTCAAGATGAGCAAACTGAGATTTAAAACCATAAAATTCCTTAGACATATCATCAAGCTCTTTATTCATGTACTCCATAAAGCCTTTTTGTTCTTTAAGCTTGCTTCTAAAGAAATTATTATGCTCAAATTGCAAAGTCATAAATGTTCTGACGTTGTTTTCAATTTCTTCCAACGTTTTAAGGTAAGGATCAACGTTTTTAGGCAGGGCCATTAGGGCAGACAGGCAGCAAGAAGCAAGCGACAAGGGACGAACAGAAAAAGAGGGCGAATAAAATAGCAAAGGTGAGGTGGGGGAGAGGAAAACGAGAGGCAAATGGCAAATAAAGTAATGCGAGGGATAAGAGTTGTGATGGGTACTTGGTATGTCTTGACTTGACTTGCAACTGTGCCAGAAATGGCTAGTTGCTGGGAGATCAAATCTTGACTTAAATTGGCGTAAGCCTCCCAGGCAACGGCGCCAGAAATCCTTCTTGCTACCTCCTGAGCTTGTGTTGGGTTTTCCCTTGAAGAGGAAAGGGTGATGCAGCAAAGTAGCGTAGGTATTTCCGTCAGTTTTGAGAACCAAGGTATCAATCCAGTAGGAGGCCACACGCAAGTCCTCGTACCTACACAAACAAATAAGAACCTTGCAACCAACGCGATAAAGGGGTTGTCAATCCCTTCATGGACACTTGCAAAAGTGAGATCTGATAGGGATAATAAGATAAATATTTTTGGTATTTTTATGATATAGATTGAAAGTAAAGATTGCAAAGTGAAAATAGATTGGCAACTTATATGATGGACAATAGACCAGGGGGCCATAGGTTTCACTACTGGCTTCTCTCAAGATAGCATAAGTATTACGGTGGGTGAACAAATTACTGTCGAGCAATTGATAGAAAAGTACATAGTTATGAGAATATCTAGGCATGATCATGTATATAGGCATCACGTCAGAAACAAGTAGACCGAAACGATTCTGCATCTACTACTATTACTCCACACATCGACCGCTATCCAGCATGCATCTAGAGTATTAAGTTCATAAGAACAGAGTAACGCATTAGGCAAGATGACATGATGTAGAGGAATAAACTCAAGCTATATGATATAAACCCCATCTTTTTATCCTCGATGGCAACAATACAATACGTGTCATTTCCCTTACTGTCACTGGGATCGAGCAACGCAAGATTGAACCCAAAGCTAAGCACTTCTCCCATTGCAAGAAAGATCAATCTAGTAGGCCAAACCAAACTGATAATTCGAAGAGACTTGCAAAGATAACAAATCATACATCAAAGAATTCAGAGGAGATTCAAATATTATTCATAGATAATCTTGATCATAAACCCACAATTCATCGGATCTCGACAAACACACCACAAAAAGAATTACATTGAATAGATCTCCAAGAAGATCAAGGAGAACTTTGTATTAAGATCCAAAGAGAGAGAAGAAGCCATCTAGCTAATAACTATGGACCCGAAGGTCTGTGGTAAACTACTCACACATCATCGGAGAGGCTATGGTGTTGATGTAGAAGCCCTCCGTGATCGATTCCCCCTCCGGCGGAGCGCCGGAAAAGGCCCCAAGATGGGATCTCACGGGTACAGAAGGTTGGGGCGGTGGAAATAGGGTTTCGTGGTGCTCCTGGATGTTTTCGGGGTATATGGGTATATATATAGGAGGAAGAAGTTGGTCAGTGGAGCTGCGAGGGGCCCACGAGGGTGGGGGCATGCCGAGGGGGGCAGGCGCGCCTCCCTGCCTTGTGGTCTCCTTGCTTCTTGCTTGACGTCCACTCCAAGTCTCCTGGATCACGTTTGTTCTTAAAATAACTCTCCCGAAGGTTTCATTCCATTTGGACTCGTTTGATATTCCTTTACTGCGAAACACTGAAATAGGCAAAAAAAACAGCAATTTGCACTGGGCCTTCGGTTAATAGGTTAGTCCCAAAAATAATATAAAAGTTCTTAGTAAAGCCCATTAAACATCCAAAACAGATAATATAATAGCATGGAACAATAAAAAATTATAGATACGTTGGAGACGTATCAACCGTGCGACACCTAACTCTTTACATAGTACTACTAGTATAGTACGTACTGTAATTTATCAGCGAGATAAATTTGTACAATGCTATGAAGCTTCCAGCTTCTGTTTCATGTATCTTGCGTCCAACGTTGCCCGTTGCAACATTTCATCAAATACAAAGGAGACTAACATGCATGCTATTGCATCTCAATGATTGACATATCATAGCCAATATGTACTCCCTCCGTTCCAAAATAAGTGTCTCAACTTTACGCAAACTTTAGTATAAAGTTGTACTACTACTAAAGTTGACACTTATTTTGGAACAGAGACAGCTAAAGAAAAAAATGATCCATGCAGTCCCTAGCCCTTGAACTGTAAACCCTAACCAGGCTTTAATTTGTTGGCAACATTGGAGCTTCCGAAGAAATGAAGTTTGCAACCCTTTGACCATCGGATCATTTTGTGCAGTTTCAATCGAGATGAGCATCCCTGTGTCAAAGAAATTGAAGAAGCGTGATTAGAATAAGATTACTAGGACTAGTTGATGAGACATAAACTCATCACAAATACAGTACGTAGAAGCCAGTAGAGGAATGTGTGGGGCAAAGAAGTAGAGAAATATCCACATGGAGTGATGTGGGCAGCTGGAGCAGTGGTGCAAGCCGGCTGTAAAGGGAGTTGTACTTGAGGGATGTCGGGACGTAGGTCAACCTAGATGAGGGCGGCGGGAGGCGACAACTGCCCACGTCGCGGCAGTGAGCAAGGGACGAAGGCAGCCTCACCGGCTTTGTGAGAGAGAACGGCGGGGACCCCTGATCGGGACGTGCCGACAGTGGGTTTTCGCCGTCGGCGACAGCGACCGCATCTACACTAAGCATCCACCCCTTCCCCCAGCGGACATGATCCGCCGGGATGTTAGAGATGTGGCCACAGTCGTTTTGTGCGAGAGAGTGTGAAGAGAGCAACCCCAGCAAGCAACCGTGTAGGCTCGTCCTGCCTATGTATATAGTGGAGCGGTTTCCTTTTCTCTCCATATGAACCTATTTATATTGCGTACGTGCCACTGAAGCAAAAAACTTTATTTATAAATGACGCGGCACCTACTACTCGTTCTCCTATGAACCTTGCTCTTGGCATCTCCAAAATATTAACCTTGCGATTGGCTCTTCGCCTCTTCGGGAAGTCGAGCAATAATGGTACTGCAGTATATATCGTTCTGGTTATATGAGACCGAATGAATTGCTGCACATCCACCACGTGGGCGAGGGTCGAGGGGCGAGGGAGAGTGCGTACTATTACGTCCATTTCAATATGGACTACATACGGAGCAAAATGAGTGAATCTAAACTCTAAAATACGTCTATATACATCAGTGTTTGGAGTATGTACTAGTAGTTCATATTGAAATCTACTAAAGGACATATATTCCTAACAATATGATAATCTCTCTAACCAAGGTAGGGACGAGGAGTAAACAGAGGGAGTAGTAAAATTTTCTCCTTGTCCTGCGAGCCACCGCACGCGTGGGCGAGGGAGCGGGCGTAAGGCCTAGTACTACTACCTCCGTCCTGGTTTATAGGTCACCTTTGTAGTTCATGCCAAATTTTTACCAAATATTTAGCTAACAAAATGTTAATGCATGTCAACAAAAATTATATCGTTGGATTCGTATTTCAACATAGTTTTCAATGATATAATTTTTGGTAACATGCACGAAAGTTTTGTTAGTTCACTCTATAGTGAAAATTTGACACAATATACAATGGGGACCAAAAAACCAATATACAATGAGTAGTACTAAGCAAGCTTCACCTCGTCCTGCGAGCCACCGCGCCCATGGGCGGGGGAGACGGCGTAGTAAGCAAGCTTCTCCTCGTTCTGCGAGTTGACGGGACACATCAAAATTAATACGTACAGAGCATCTCGAGTGTATAGAGCCTTGCCTCTAAGGTAGGCCCCACATGGTTTGCCTCTTTTTTAACATAATGCGTCAAGTCGCAATTTGTTTGTTCACCCGTGGTAGACGATCCTCCATCAAGTGGACAACCAGTACACGTGTCAAATTACCACGTGGGCTGCCTTTTCATACAGAAATGAGCTCCACCGTGTACCCGCGCGGGTGTGGTTGGGAAAGAGACGGGAGTACGTGCGCCGTGCGTGCACCTCTTCTCTTCATGCACGTCCCCCACCTATGTGGGTGTGTGTGAGAGAGATACAAACCTAGACAGATGGCGTGTGCGTTTGTGAGTCTTTTTCGTTTGGGGGGTGATTTCGTGAATGTATTTGTGGGAATATGTGTTGATGACATCTCAAACAAAATTTTGCATGCAATGTGTATGAAATAGAGGCCTATCTGTATCATATATAGAGGGGGCGATCCACGAGAAGAGAGGGAGGGGTCATAGATAACGATAGAGTCGAAGAGAGGCTCAAGTGGGTGGGTGCGAGATCGATGAAGAGAGCCATCGAAATTGTGTATGTGCAAGTCAAAGATATAGGGCGACTGACCTACCGGAACGTCAGAGGGCACAGGGCAAGTTTGTGTGTGGCAGGGAGACATGACTAGAGCACTCGATGTATCGGTGTGTGTGGGGGGAGGCAGAGGCCTAACTAGAGAGGTAGAACGACTCGGATATGTGTTGAGAAGGAGAGACCCAGCTATGTCTTGAGGGAGAGCGGTCAGAGAGAGAGAGAGAGGAGAGAGACAGAGAGAGGGAGAGGGGTAGAATGCTGGATGGGTGATGGAGTTGCTTCTCGAAGATGGTGGGAGAGACCTACTAGACAAACTGAGAGTAGAACTGCAATATTATCAATAAGAGTGGCGATGTGTTTCTGTGTGTGCCTGTGCATGATAGATCTGTCGGGACGCATGCATGGATGAAGAAGGGGAACCATGTGTTTGGTAAGCAAACCTAACTAGATCGGTAGATCAATTGTTGTTTGTCAGAGGAAGGGAGAGACATAACTAATGAGGTAGATCGATCGACGTGTGGGGAAAAACGAGTTATAAGGACCTAGCTAGCTATATGTATAGCGGGAGATCGGTCGGTGTACATCCATTTGTTAGAGGAGAATAAGGCCTAGCGAGACGGATAGACAGAGAGAATGGAGCTAGGAGGTGGTGCGAGAGGACGAGCTACTAGCTAGATAGCGGGAGTAGTGTGCGGTTGTGAGATCGATGAAAAGAGGGGCGAGAGTTTACACGTGTGTGGAACCGTATGAGAGACACGAGGCATGAACACAGAAAGAAGGAGATGGAAGGTGCGTGTGTATGTTGTAGGCAGACATCGCTGGAGATGTTTATCGATCCGTGTGTGTCGGAAAGGAGTTGTGGAGACTGTGGGAGAACAACCTAAAGAAAAAAAATGAATGTGCGCGATGGATGGAATGCTGAGGGAGGGGGATGGTGAGGAGGGCGTGTGCGTGCACGAGAGAAAGTTAGTACTAGCTACAAAGGTTAGAGGATTGTGTGGGTGTAAGAGACAAACAAAGATCATAATTTGATATGAAAGTGGATTCATATATTTGAATAGGAGATCATAGTGTTATAAACATATGCATGCATGAATATAGTGGTGATACGCGTGTTGTGGTTTTGCACATGTTATACCATAATGTGATAATGCATGGCGTTTGCAACTCACAGCTAAATGTCGAACAATCTAAACCATACTATACATCGAACAATCTCACATTTTATTTGAATTTGTGATAATGTGTGGCGTTTGCAGCTTACAACTAAATATCGAACAATCTAAACAATACTATATATCGAGCAATCTCACATTTTATTTGAATTTGTGGTAATGTGTGGTGTTTGCAACTCACATCTAAATACTTGTAGGCGTAGGGGGCGGGGCACCATACATTATGTGATAAACACATTATACATATGAGACATGGTTTAGATTATGAAGATCTAGCTAGAGCTTGAAATGTACTGTGATTTGAAAACAACATAAAGTGGATTCAAAAAATCGAGTTCGAGTTCATATAGTACACATAGTTCATATCTAACTCGAGAGTAATCATGTGGTGCGCTATGAAGATAATACACGAACGATGGTTTAACTTGACAATAATGATGATTGTAGATCTTATTAAAATAGAGAAACAAATTCAAATGGTTTGACTTCACAACAATCATTATTGTAGATCTTATTCAAATAGAGAAACGAATTCAAATTTAGTTATATCATGCCATCCTGTTTACATAGTCATCATATTTTGAACTATGTCTTTCCATCTTTTTTAGTTAGCCATCATAATGTGAAATTGTGTCATGCTATCATGTTTAGTTAGCCATCGTATATGTGAAATTGTGTCATGCTATCCTGTTTGGTTAGACAGCATAAATGTGAATTATTGCATGCCCTCTTTTATTCCCCACTATCCATTGCACCTGTCTTATCATACAATGTTTGTACATTCAATTACTTTTCTTGTTTATCAGCCATTTGAATTGGAGAGGGTGATGGCAGTTTCTAAGGGAGTAACAACACGGTCTTCAGAAAAGATAGTGCTACCAGTTGATGCAGATAGAACCACGGTTGTACTTGCCCAAGAACCAGCCCCACCACACATAACCCAGACTCTCGTAGATTGTACCCCTACCCAGTTGGATAGAGAACCAGCTACACCCCTTCTAACCCAATCCCAGCAGATAGTAACCCAGTTCCAGTCGACATAGCACCATCTCCACCACAGAGCACCCAAACACGAGCAGTTACTAAGGGAATTGCAGTGCCCAAAGCACGAGGACCACCACTCTGAATCCGAACTCAACGCTTAAAGGAGAAGAAGAATTGTTCTCAGGTCAGGTTCTGTAGCTACGGTTCATACTCCTTTGCTCTTGCATCACTGTATTTACTCATACCAACTATTTTCAAATTTGAAGGATGGAATTGAAACTCCAATGGCGCAACAGGTATGTTTTAAACCTGTTTCTTTAACTGGTTTGCTGTTGTAACTTGCTCTATGTTGATTTCAGTTTCAATTGAATAAACAGTTATGTTCTCATGTCATGCACATTACAAGTGTTGTTATTGCTCTATAGTTTCCCACACTTATATTTTGTCTATTCTGCTTTGTCTTGAACAAATATTATTTGAACTGTGTCTCTATCTTGATTTGGCAACAAAAACTAGAATGATATAGACCATAAAGTGACCATGGTACATAGATATATGTTTGTTTCATGCTTTTATCCTGTCCACTTTACTACTGAACTGATTTACCAAAATGAGTTTCATATACAACATGGTAACCCTGTGATGTGTCTGCTTGTTTCTCTTTTAGAATGCGGACAAAATATTGGAGAACAGTACCCCGTTATGCAATGGTAAAGGAAGTAATGCAGATAAGGTTCAAGATAGTGAGACATCCCTGTTGGTCTCCAAGAAAGCTGATAAAAACTATCTTGACGACAGTGAGAGAACCCAAAAGTCCTGTCGTGATGTAGTGTTCGAGTTATTGGCCACTACTGCTGGCACAAGCTCTTCGAACTCGCTGCCTGAATCGGTTTTCTTCTTGAGTCTCAACTTCAAGTTGAAAGACATCGATCAGATGTGCTACGACAGGAAGCTGAAGGACTGAGGAAGTCCATGCAGAATTCAGATGCATACTTTCTGGTGCAACAGCAAGCGCTGGAGAATTTAAGCGCCAAACAAGTGAAAGTTAATAAGCTTGCTAAGCATCTTGCCAGCATTATGGGTACCCAGGATATTGTTTCTTGAGATCTTCTGAAATGGTTTCAGTTCTGGACTTGTTTTGCTGCGGCGTTTATTTGCACTGGTCGCCAACTTTGACAACCAGTGTATATGATATGCTGCTTTGTTCCCTATATTTGCACTGGTGGCGAACTTTGATGCCCAGTGCATGTAATATGTGTAATAGCCGTGATAGCCTAGCGTAAGTTGCTTGCTTATTTATTTCCTAGTTGTCTTGTTTGTTTGTTTGCTTGTAGTCAGTGCAGTTCTTTTTCCGCGGTTTGGCCGCAATAACCTATTTTTTAAAACTAGGCCACAATAACCATGGGCTGCATATTTACTGTAGTTACCATGGGCCTCCTATGGGCCGCAGAAACAATGGGCCTTGTAAGGGCCGTAGAAACAATGGGCCTTCTACGGGTCGTAGCATCAATGGGCCTTCTACGGGCCGTAGCATCAATGGGCCTTCTACGGGCCGTATGATCGACCGGCCAAACATGGGCCAATAACAGACCGCATTACGGACCGTAAACAGGCTAGATTTGGAATCGTCCGTTCATGGGCCGACAATAATGGGCAGTCGTTAATCGACCATATTGATGACACTATGAAAACAGCCCAACGGATTAACGGGCCGCAAACAGGCCGATTGTAACCACGGGCTGAATTTGGCCCACAAGCAGAAAAGGCCAGTAACGGGCCGTAAGTAACCGAATGCTGTAAATAAGCCCAAGAGTAAATGGGACCTGAGAAGGCCGAAAGATAACACGGATTGGAAACGGCCCAGTGGAATAATGGGCCGTTAGTGGGTATGAAGCGATACACTGTTCATTGCGGGCCAGATTTACTACGGGCCGTTAATGGGCCAAGAGTTACAAATGGCCTCGTATGGGCCGAAAGACATCATGGGCAATACATGGGCCAGAAGTTACAACGGGCTGGAATCATATTGGACAGCCCAGATGAAGCTACTGGGCTTAATTCCGATAGGCCGTAACGGGCCGTGAGTTAGCGGGCCATAAATGGGCTATATAGGAACAGGCTTTCCGTGGGCCGGCCCGTTACCTTTTGACCAAGTCAAACGGGCCGGCCTTTTCAATGGAATGGGCCTCTATTGGGCCGTGCCACGTGTTGACGTATAATAGGCGCCTCCTGTCCAATGAGTGGATGACATATTTCCCAACGAGGAGCTGACACATGGTTCCGTCGGCCAATGAGAATTTTACACGTGGAAAATCCCCATTGGTCCGGGTTGTTAACGGGTTATCGGATCCAAAACCGGACCCGATAGCTTAACGGCGAGTCGTTACGGTCGATGCCACGTGTCGGTCAGCCTTGACGAAAGCACTTCTATGACGCGCGATTTATCCTCATGGAAGTGGACACTTCCATGATAATAATTTTGGTAATGTCATGGAACACTTCTACGACAGCACAGGTATGACTATCTTGATTCTGTCATAAATTTGTCATGGATGTACATGCATGACAGAAAACTTGACCTACTGTGACAAACACGTATCATCACGGAAGTGTATTTTTTGTAGTGGGGGTAGGGCGCGCCCCCCACCCTTGTGGGCCCGTCATGACTCCACCAACCTATTTCTTCCGCCTATATATTCTAAAATATCCCAAAACCTTCCAGGGGAGCCACGAAACCATTTTTCCACCCCCGCAACCTTCTGTACCCGTGAGATCCCATCTAGGGGCCTTTTCCGGCGTCCTGCTGGAGGGGGATTCGATCACGGAGGGCTTCCACATCAACACCATTGCCTCTCCGATGAAGCGTGAGTAGTTTACCACAGACCTACGGGTCCATAGCTAGTAGCTAGATGGCTTGTTCTCTCTCTTTGATTCTCCATACCATGTTCTCCTTGATGTTCTTAGAGATCTATTTGGTGTAATACTCTTTTGTGGTGTGTTTGCCAAGATATGATGAATTGTGGATTTATGATCAGCTTATCTATGCATATTATTTGAATCTCCTCTGAATTCTTATATGCATGATTTGATACCTTTGCAAGTCTCTTCGAACTATCGAGTTGGTTTGGCCAACTAGATTGATTTTTCTTGCAATGGGAGAAGTGCTTAGCTATGGGTTCAATCTTGCGGTGCTCGATCCTAGTGACAGAAGGGGAACCGACACGTATTGTATTATTGCGATCGAGGATAAAAAGATGGGGTTTTCATCATATTGCTTCAGTTAATTTCTCTACATCACTCATCTTTCTTAATGAGTTACTCTGTTCTTATGAACTTAATACTCTAGATGCAGGCAGGAGTCGGTCGATGCGTGGAGTAATAGTAGTAGATGCAGAATCGTTTCGGTCTACTTGACACGGACGTGATGCCTATATTCATGATCATTGCCTTAGATATCGTCATAACTTTGCTCTTTTCTATCAATTGCTCGGCAGTAATTTGTTCACCCACCGTAATAATTTCGATCTTGAGAGAAGCCTCTAGTGAAACCTATGGCCCCTAGGTCTACTTTCCATCATATAAGTTTCTGATCTACAATTTTAGTTTCCTACTTATTTTCTTTGCAATATTTTACCTTCTGTTCCATAAATCGAAAATACCAAAAATATTACTTTACCGTTTATCCATCTCTATTAGATCTCACTTTGCAAATAACCGTTAAGGGATTGACAACCCCTTTGTTGTGTTGGGTGCAAGTTGGTGTTTGTTTGTGCAGGTATTCGGTGGCTTGCGCGTTATCTCCTACTGGATTGATACCTTGGTTCTCAAAATTGAGGGAAATACTTACTCTACTTTGCTGCATCACCCTTTCCTATTCAGTATACATGCATGGATGTGTTAGAAGCAAATAAGGCCCGGAGAGATGGATAGAGGGAGAGGGATGCGACTAGGAGGTGGTGCGAGAGGCCTACTATATCGAGGGGGAGGACTATGTAACAGTGTAAGTATGAGATCGATGAAAAGAGGGGCGGGAGTGTGCATGTGCGTCGAACTGTATTAGACAGAGGGGGACATGGACGGTGAGAAGAGAAGATGGAAAGCGTGTGTTTGTGATAGGTACACCTGGCTAGAGAGGTATATCAATCGGTGTGTGTAGGAAAGAAGGAGTTGCGTGGCCTACACACACCATGGGTGAATGACCTAAAGAGATCTAACGAATGTGCACGACGGGGAGAATGCTGAGGGAGGGTGAGAGGGAGGCGGGTGTGTGCATGCACGAGAGAAAGTTAGCGCTAGATACAAAGAGAAGAGTATTGTGTGGGTGTAAAAGACGAACAGAGATCATAATACATTATAAAAGTGGATTTGGATATTTGAACAAGAGATCATAATGTTTTAAACTGACGCATGCATGAATATAATGGTGATATGCATGGTGTGGTTATGAACATGTTATACTACATATAATATATATATATATATATAACATTTTTTTGAATTTGTGCTAATGTGTGGCTTTTGCAGCTCAGGGCTAAATACTTATCATAATGTAGGGGGCGGGGCACTATACTTTGTGTGATAAACACAGTGTACATATGAAACTTGGTTTAGTACACATAGTTCATATCTAACTCTATAGTAATCATGTGGTGTGTTGTTAAGATAATATACAAATGATGGTTTAACTTGGCAACAATCATGATTGTAGATTCTTATTCAAATAGAGAAACGAATTCAAATATAGTTCGAATTGCAGCGGTAGTATATACATTTGAATGCAATAAAATGTTCGTATGAGTAGGTTACATGCATTATAGAGGTAGCGAAAAAATTTAATTGGACATAATGTGGATTCATTGTTTTGAATAGCATTTGTATAGTAAAACAGGACAAGACTCTCCCTTTGTGTGGTGGGAATAGTTTTTTGTTTTTTTTCATCAAGGGAAGTGTGAATTGATTTGGTACGTACATAAGTACACGGTAGGCTTGTCCCAAAATTTCAACCCGCGCCTTGTTATCCCGAAAAATTGAGATATCGATTTGTCTGTTTGTGCTCCGAAAACTCACGCCTTCACAACCCGCGCCTTGCTATCCCGAAAGTACAACACGCGCGAAAACTCCCTCCAGCTGTCAAATCCTGACATGTGAAATCCCCCTTCTATCCCTGAGCCGAAACGGCCACTAGTTCAAATTGGTGGGGGTACTTTCATAACACAGCCTACATTTTGGACAAGCGCATCCCTAAGTCATGGTTCCCCCCTCCCATCGCCTCCTTTTCGCCATTCGAAAACCCAGGCCGCCATAACCTCTCTGCTCCAGCCGGGAAACCCCATGATACGTCTCCAACGTATCTATAATTTTTTATTGTTCCATGCTATTATATATTCTGTTTTGGATGTTTAATGGGCTTATTTATACACTTTTATATTATTTTTGGGACTAACCTATTAACCCAAGGCCCAGTGCAAATTGCTGTTTTTTTGCCTATTTCAGTGTTTCACTAAAAAGGAATATCAAACGGAGTCCAAACGGAATGAAACCTTCGGGAGAGTTATTTTCAGAACAAACGTGATCCAGAGGACTTGGAGTGGACGTCAAGAAACAACCGAGGAGGCCAAGAGGCAGGGAGGCGCGTTTGCCCCCCCCCCCTGAGCGCGCCCCCACCCTCATGGGCCCCTCGTGGCTCCACCGACCTACTTCTTCGTCCTATATATACCTACGTACCCCGAAACCATCCAGGAGCACCACGAAACCCTATTTCCACCGCGGCAACCTTCTGTACCCGTGAGATCCCATCTTGGGGCCTTTTCCGGCGCTCCGCCGGAGGGGGAATCGATCACGGAGGGCTTCTATATCAACACCATAGCCTCTCCGATGATGTGTGAGTAGTTTACCATAGACCTTCGGGTCCATAGTTATTAGCTAGATGGCTTCTTCTCTCTCTTTGGATCTCAATACAAAGTTCTCCTCGATCTTCTTGGAGATCTATTCGATGTAACTCTTTTTGCGGTGTGTTTGTCGAGATCCGATGAATTGTGGGTTTATGATCAAGATTATCTATGAACAATAGTTGAATCTTCTCTGAATTCTTTTATGTATGATTGGTTATCTTTGCAAGTCTCTTCGAATTATCAGTTTGGTTTGGCCTACTAGATTGATCTTTCTTGCAATGGGAGAAGTGCTTAGCTTTGGGTTCAATCTTGCGTTGCTCGATCCCAGTGACAGTAGGGGAAACGACACGTATTGTATTGTTGCCATCGAGGATAAAAAGATGGGGTTTATATCATATTGCTTGAGTTTATCCCACTACATCATGTCATCTTACCTAATGTGTTACTCTGTCCTTATGAACTTAATACTCTAGATGCATGCTGGATAGCGGTCGATGTGTGGAGTAATAGTAGTAGATGCAGGCAGGAGTCGGTCTACTTGTTGCGGATGTGATGCCTATATACATGATCATGCCTAGATATTCTCATAACTATGCTCAATTCTATCAATTGCTCGACAGTAATTTGTTCACCCACCGTGATACTTATGCTATCTTGAGAGAAGCCACTAGTGAAACCTATGGCCCCCGGGTTTATTTTCCATCATATAAGTTTCCAATCTATTTTTACTTTGCAATCTTTACTTTCAATCTTTATCATAAAAATACCAAAAATATTATCTTATCATCTCTATCAGATCTCACTTTTGCAAGTGGTCGTGAAGGGATTGACAACCCCTTTATCGCGTTGGTTGCAAGGTTCTTATTTGTTTGTGTAGGTACGAGGGACTTGCGTGTGGCCTCCTACTGGATTGATACCTTGGTTCTCAAAACTGAGGGAAATACTTACGCTACTTTGCTGCATCACCCTTTCCTCTTCAAGGGAAAACCAACGCATGCTCGAGAAGTAGCAAGAAGGATTTCCGGCGCCGTTGCCGGGGAGTCTACGCATAAGTCAAGACATACCAAGTACCCATCACAAACTCTTATCCCTCGCATTACATTATTTACCATTTGCCTCTCGTTTTCCTCTCCCCCACTTCACCCTTGCCGTTTTATTCGCCCTCTTTTTTTCGTTCATCTTTCTTCGCTTGCTTCTTGTTTGCTTGTATGTTGGATTGCTTGCTTGTCACGATGGCTCAAGATAATACTAAATTGTGTGACTTTGCCAATACCAACAACAATGATTTTCTTAGCACTCCGATTGCTCGTCTTACCGATGCTGAATCTTGCAAAATTAATGCTGCTTTGTTGAATCTTGTCATGAAAGATCAATTCGCCGGCCTTCCTAGTAAAGATGCCGCTACCCATCTAAATAGCTTTGTTGATTTGTGTGATATGCAAAAGAAGAAAGATGTGGACAATGATATTGTCAAATTGACGCTATTTCCGTTTTCGCTTAGAGATCGTGCTAAAACTTGGTTTTCTTCTTTGCCTAAAAATAGTATTGATTCTTGGAATAAGTGCAAAGATGCTTTTACCTCTAAGTATTTTCCTCCCGCTAAGATCATCTCTCTTAGAAACGATATTATGAATTTTAAGCAACTTGATCATGAACATGCTGCACAAGCTTGGGAGAGGATGAAATTAATGATACGTAATTGCCCTACACATGGTTTGAATTTATGGATGATTATACAAAAAAATTATGCCGGATTGAATTTTGCTTCTAGAAATCTTTTAGATTCGGCCGCGGGAGGCACTTTTATGGAAATCACTTTAGGAGAAGCTACTAAACTCCTAGATAATATTATGGTTAATTATTCTCAATGGCACACTGAAAGATCTACTAGTAAAAAGGTGCATGCAATTGAAGAGATTAATGTTTTCAGTGGAAAGATGGATGAACTTATGAAATTTTATGCTAATAAGAGTGTTTCTTCTGATCCCAATGATATGAATTTGTCCACCTTGATTGAGAATAATAATGAATCTATGGATGTGAATTTTGTTGGTAGGAACAATTTTGGTAACAACGCTTATAGAGGAAACTTTAATCCTAGGCCGTATCCTAGTAATTCCTCTAATAATTATGGTAATTCCTACAACAACTCTTATGGAAATTTTAATAATATGCCCTCTGATTTTGAGACTAGTGTTAAAGAATTTATGATTTCTCAAAAGAATTTCAATGCTTTGCTTGAAGAAAAATTGCCTAAGATTTATGAGTTGGCTAGGAACGTGGATAGAATTTCTCTTGATGTTGATTCTTTGAAACTTAGATCTATTCCACCTAAGCATGATATCAATGAGTATCTCAAAGCCATGAGAATTTCCATTGATGAGTGCAAAGAAAGAACTGCTAGGATGTGTGCTAAAAAGGATTGCTTTGTGAAAGCGTGTTCTTCTATTTTTCATGATAATAAAGATGAAGATCTAAAAGTGATTGATGTGTCCCCTATTAAATTTTTGTTTTGTAATATGAATCTTGATAATGATGGGACTGGAGATGAGTCAACTTTAGTTAAAAGGCATTCCAATGATTCGGAGTTTTTAGATCTTGATGCAAAATTTGGTAAAAGTGGGATGGAAGAGGTCAAAACTTTAGATAGCAATGAACCCACTATCTTGGATTTCAAGGAATTTAATTATGATAATTGTTCTTTAATAGATTGTATTTCCTTGTTGCAATCCGTGCTAAATTCTCCGCATGCTTATAGTCAAAATAAGGCTTTTACGAAACATATGGTTGATGCTTTAATGCAATCTTATGAAGAAAAGCTTGAATTGGAAGTTTCTATCCCTAGAAAACTTTATGATGAGTGGGAACCTACTATTAAAATTAAAATTAAAAATCATGAATGCTATGCTTTGTGTGATTTGGGTGCTAGTGTTACCACGATTCCAAAAACTTTGTGCGATTTGCTAGGTTTCCGTGAATTTCATGATTGTTCTTTAAACTTGCACCTTGCGGATTCCACCATTAAGAAAGCTATGGGAAGAATTAATGATGTTCTTATTGTTGCAAATGGGAACTATGTGCCCGTAGATTTCATTGTCCTTGATATAGATTGCAATCGTCCATGTCCTATTATTCTTGGTAGACCTTTCCTTAGAACGATTGGTGCAATTATTGATATGAAAGAAGGGAATATTAGATTCCAATTTCCGTTAAGGAAAGGCATGGAACACTTTCATAGAAATAAAATAAAATTACCTTATGAATCTATTATGAGAGCCACTTATGGATTGCCTCCCAAAGATGGCAATACCTAGATTTATCCTTGCCTTTATGCCTAGCTAGGGGCGTTAAACGATAGCGCTTGTTGGGAGGCAACCCAATTTTATTTTAGTTTCTTGCTTTTTGGTTCTGTTTAGGAATAAATAATCCATCTAGCTTCTGGTTAGATGTGTTTTTTGTTTTAATTAGTGTTTGTGCAAAGTAGAACCTTTGGGAAGACTTGGGTGAAGTCTTTTTGATCTTGCTGTAAAAAACAGAAACTTTAGCGCACACGAGATTAGTTACAAATTTTTACTGGAGAGTGATATTTAGTTGATTCTTTTTGCAGATGATTAGTAGATAAATTCCTCACGTCCAGAAATTTATTTTAGAATTTTTGGAGTTCCATAAGTTTGTGTTAGATACAGATTACTACAGACTGTTCTGTTTTTGAAAGATTCTGTTTTTCGTGTGTTGTTTGCTTATTTTGATGAATCTATGGCAAGTATCTGAGGGTATGAACCATAGAGAAGTTGGAATACAGTAGGTATAACACCAATATAAATAAATAATGAGTTCATTACAGTACCTTATGGTGGTGTTTTGTTTTCTTTCGCTAACGGAGCTCATGAGATTTTTCTGTTGAGTTTTGTGTTGTGAAGTTTTCAAGTTTTGGGTAAAGATTTGATGGATTATGGAATAAGGAGTGGCAAGAGCCTAAGCTTGGGGATGCCCAAGGCACCCCAAGGTAAAATTCAAGGACAACCAAAAGCCTAAGCTTGGGGATGCCCCGGAAGTCATCCCTTCTTTCGTCTTCGTCCATCGGTAACTTTACTTGAGGCTATATTTTTATTCACCACATGATATGTGTTTTGCTTGGAGCATCTTGTATGATTTGAGTCTTTTCTTTTTAGTTTACCACAATCATCCTTGCTGTACACACCTTTTGGGAGAGACACGCATGAATCGGAATTTGTTAGAATACTCTATGTGCTTCACTTATATCTTTTGAGCTAGATAATTTTGCTCTAGTGCTTCACTTATATCCTTTTAGAGCACGGTGGTGGTTCTATTTTATAGAAATTATTAATCTCTCATGCTTCACTTATATTATTTTGAGAGTCTTTTTTCGCAAATACGCTAAGGATGCGTACCTTTGCATTGATAGAAGGAGAGTGTTTACAGCATGGGATTAGGACGACACACTATGCCAAGTACACAAAAGGGAGGCATGGAAGTGGATGTCGAGCAAACAGACGGGGTTGCTCATCCCCAAGAAAACCCTAGCCTAGAGCTCCGGGATGATGTTGGTGATCGCGGCGGCGCCGGCCTGGGCCAAAAGGCGCGCTTCGTCCTTGATGGTGGAGCACAGGTGGGAGACAGAGGGTCGGTCCCCATCGAAGGTGCAGCTGTTTCTATGCTTCCAAATCCACCAAGCGGTGAGGATGATGAGGGAGGATAGGCCTTTACGCATGGCAGCGGGTGATAACCCACAAGTATAGAGGATCAATTGTAGCCTCTTTCGATAAGTAAGAGTTTCGAACCCAAGGAGGAGCTAAAGGTAGGACAAATATTCCCTCAAGTTTTATCGACCACCGATACAACTCTACGCACGCTTGACGTTCGCTTTACCTAGAACAAGTATAAAACTAGAAGTACTGTGTAGGTGTTTTTGCATAGGTTTGCAAGAATATAAAGAGCACGTAAATAAAAGCTAGGGCTGTTTAAGTAAAGACACAATAAAGTAAATATAGCGAGTGTGGAAAAGTGGTGGTAGGAGTTGTGAAATTGTCCCTAAGCAATTGACTACTTTACTAGACCGATAGCAAGTTTCATGTGGGAGAGGCCACTACTAGCAGGTCATCCCTTACTTGGAATTCTATGCACTTATGATTGGAACTATTAGCAAGCATCCGCAACTACTAACGTTCATTAAGGTAAAAACCAACCATAGCATTAAGATATATTGGTCCCCCTTCAATCCCGTATGCATCAATTTCTATGCTAGGCTAAAGCTTCTGTCACCCTTGCCCTCCAATACATAGTCCTATCAACATACAACTAACCCTATGGTGTGATCCACGCACGCGCTCATATGATGGGCACCAAAGGACAGCAACATAACCACAAGCAAATTAAATCAATCATAGCAATTCATCAACCACCGATAGGACAACAAAAATCTACTCAGACATCATAGGATGGCAACACATCATTGGATAATAATATGAAGCATAAAGCACCATGTTCAAGTAGAGGGTACAGCGGGTTGCGGGAGAGTGGACTGCTGTAAATAGAGGGGGGAAGGTGATGGAGATGTTGGTGAAGATGGCGGAGGTGTTGGTGTAGATCGCGGTGATGATGATGGCCCCCGACGGTGTTCCGACGCCATCGGAAGCAAGGGGGAGAGAGCCCCCTTCTTCTTCTTCCTTGACCTTCTCCCTAGATGTGAGAAGGGTTTCCCCTCTGGTCCATGGTCTCCATGGCGTGGGAGGGGCGAGAGCCCCTCCGAGATTGGATCTGTCCCTCTCTGTTTCTGTGTTCCCCTCTGCTGCCCTTTCACCGTTTCGTATATATATGGAGATCCGTAACTCCGATTGGACTGAAACATTCGCCGTGATTTTTTTACCAAAAATTAGCTTTCTTGCGGCCGAAGAAGGGCATCAACCTCCTTACGGGTGGCCACGAGGGTCAGGGGCGCGCCCCCCTGCCTCGTGGCCACCTCGGGCACCGTCTCGCGTGGATTTTTCTTCCGGAATTCTCCAAATATTCCAAAAATATTCTCCGTCCGTTTTTATCCCGTTTGGATTCCATTTGATATGGATATTCTGCGAAACAAAAACATGCAACAAATAGGAACTGGCACTGGGCACTGGATCAATATGATAGTCCCAAAAATAGTATAAAAAGTTGCCAAAAAGTATATGAAAGTTGCATAATATTGGCATGGAACAATCAAAAATTATAGATACGACGGAGACGTATCAGCATCCCCAAGCTTAATTCCTGCTCGTCCTCGAGTAGGTAAATGATAAAAAAGATAATTTTTGATGTGGAATGCTACCTAGCATAATCTTGATCATGTATCTAATCATGGCATGAATATTAAGATACGAGTGATTCAAAGCAATAGTCTATCATTTGACATAAAAACAATAATACTTCAAGCCTACTAATAAAGCAATCATGTCTTTTCAAAATAACATGGCCAAAGAAAGTTATCCCTACAAAATCATATAGTCTGGCTATGCTCCATCTTCACCACACAAAATATTCACATCATGCACAACCCCGATGACAAGCCAAGCAATTGTTTCATACTTTTGATGTTCTCAAAACTTTTCAACTTTCACGCAATACATGAGCGTGAGCCATGGACATAGCACTATAGGTGGAATAGAATATGATGGTGGAGGTTATGTGGAGAAGACAAAAAGGAGAAAATCTCACATTGACGCGGCTAATCAACGGGCTATGATGCCCATCAATTGATGTCAGTGTAAGGAGTAGGGATTGCCATGCAACGGATGCACTAGAGCTATAAGTATATGAAAGCTCAAACTGAAACTAAGTGGGTGTGCATCCAACTTGCTTGCTCATGAAGACCTAGGGAATTTGAGGAAGCCCATTGTTGGAATATACAAGCCAAGTTCTATAATGAAAATTCCCACTAGTATATGAAAGTGGTAACTCAAGAGACTCTCTATATGAAGAACATGGTGCTACTTTGAAGCACAAGTGTGGTAAAAGGATAGTAACATTGCCCCTTCTCTCTTTTTCTCTCATTTTTTTTCTTTTTTTGGGCCTTCTCTTTTTTTGCCTTTCTTTTTTTTATTTTATTTTTATTTTTTTCGTCCGGAGTCTCATCCCGACTTGTGGGGAATCATAGTCTCCATCATCCTTTCCTCACTGGGGCAATGTTCTAATAATGATGATCATCACACTTTTATTTACTTACAACTCAATATTACAACTCGATACTAGAACAAAGATATGACTCTATATGAATGCCTCCGGCGGTGTACCAGGATGTGCAATGATCTAGCGTAGCAATGACATCAAAAAACGGACAAGCCATGAAAACATCATGCTAGCTATCTTACGATCATGCAAAGCAATATGACAATAAATGCTCAAGTCATGTATATGATGATGATGGAAGTTGCATGGCAATATATCTCGGAATGGCTATGGAAATGCCATAATAGGGAGGTATGGTGGCTGTTTTGAGGACAATATAATGAGGCTTATGTGTGACAGAGCGTATCATATCACGGGGTCTAGATGCACCGACGAAGTTTGCACCAACTCTCGAGGTGAGAAAGGGCAATGCACGGTACCGAAGAGGCTAGCAATGATGGAAGGGTGAGAGTGCGTATAATCCATGGACTCAACATTAGTCATAAAGAACTCACATACTTATTGCAAAAATCTATTAGTCATCGAAACAAAGTACTACGCGCATGCTCCTAGGGGGATAGATTGGTAGGAAAAGACCATCGCTCGTCCCCGACCGGCACTCATAAGGAAGACAATCAATAAATAAATCATGCTCCGACTTCGTTACATAACGGTTCACCATACGTGCATGCTACGGGAATCACAAACCTCAACACAAGTATTTCTACTAATCCACAACTACCCACTAGCATGACTCTAATATCACCATCTTTATATCGCAAAACTATTGCAAGGAATCAAACATATCATATTCAATGATCTACAAGTTTTATGTAGGATTTTATGACTAACCATGTGAATGACCAATTCCTGTCATCTCTCTAAATAGATATAAGTGAAGCAAGAGAGTCTAATTCTTTCTACAAAAGATATGCCCACGCTCTAACAAATATAAGTGAAGCAAAAGAGCATTCTACAAATGGCGGTGTTCTATGTAAAGAGAAACAGGCAATCCAAACTTCAAATGATATAAGTGAAGCACATGAAGCATTCTATAAAGCCATACTCAAAAGATATAAGTGAAGTGCAATGAGCATTCTATAAATCAACCAAGGACTATCTCATACCAGCATGGTGCATAAAATAAAAAGAAAACTAAATGCAAAAGACGCTCCAAGATTGCACATATCACATGAACGAAACGAATCCGAAAACATACCGATACTTGTTGAAGAAAGAGGGGATGCCTTCCGGGGCATCCCCAAGCTTAGACACTTGAGTCTCCTTGAATATTTACTTGGGGTGCCTTGGGCATCCCCAAGCTTGAGCTCTTGCCTCTCCTTATTCTCCTCACATCGAGACCTTCTCGATCATCGAACACTTCATCCACACAAAACTTCAACAGAAAACTCGGTAAGATCCGTTAGTATAATAAAGCAAATCACTACTCTAAGTACTGTTGCAAACCAATTCATATTTTGTTTTGGCATTGTGTCTACTATAGTATAACTTTTCCATGGCTTAATCCACTGATATAAATTGATAGTTTCATCAAAACAAGCAAACTATGCATAAAAAACAGAATCTGTCTAAAACAGAACAGTCTGTAATAATCTGAACATTCACCATACTTCTGATACTTGAAAAATTCTGCCAAAATTAGGGAAAATAAAAAATTTGTATAGAAATACAGTGCAAAAAATAATCAGAACCGTTTGATGTTCCAATAAAAAACTAAAAATCACGCACTACAGCCAAAGTTTCTGTCCTGCACCGTACAAACCAACAAGCATTGTAAACATCCTAAAGGCAAACCTTGGCACATTGTTTTTATTTTTAAACTTTATAAAAGCACACAACAGAAATAAATGATTCTAAAACTTCCGGGTTGTCTCCCTGGCAGCGCTTTCTTTAAAGCCATTAAGCTAGGCATATAGTGCTCAAGTAGTGAATCCACCCGGATCCCAAGGTATATCAAAGCCAATTTTAATTAGCAATGATTTGTAATTTAGTAGTGAGCACAAAGCAACATATATCATGTAATGAGGAAGTCTAACTCTCTTCCTATGCATCGGCGGGATGATGTTGGTGATCGCGGCGGCGGCGGCCTGGGCCCAAAGGCGCGCTTCGTCCTTGATGGTGGAGCACAGGTGGGAGACAGAGGGTCGGTCCCCGTCGAAGGTGCAGCTGTTTCTATGCTTCCAAATCCACCAAGCGGTGAGTATGATGAGGGAGGATAGGCCTTTACGCATGGCAGCGGGTGATAACCCACAAGTATAGGGGATCAATTGTAGCCTCTTTCGATAAGTAAGAGTGTCAAACCCAACGAGGAGCTAAAGGTAGGACAAATATTCCCTCAAGTTCTATCGACCACCGATACAACTCTACGCACGCTTGACGTTCACTTTACCTAGAACAAGTATAAAACTAGAAGTACTTTGTAGGTGTTTTTGGATAGGTTTGCAAGAATATAAAGAGCACGTAAATAAAATCTAGGGGCTGTTTAAGTAAAGACACAATAAAGTAAATATAGCGAGTTGGAAAAGTGGTGGTAGGAGTTGTGAAATTGTCCCTAAGCAATTGACTACTTTACTAGACCGATAGCAAGTTTCATGTGGGAGAGGCCACTGCTAGCATGTCATCCCTTACTTGGAATTCTATGCACTTATGATTGGAACTATTAGCAAGCATCCGCAACTACTAACGTTCATTAAGGTAAAACCCAACCATAGCATTAAGATATATTGGTCCCCCTTCAATCCCGTGTGCATCAATTTCTATGCTAGGCTGAAGCTTCTGTCACCCTTGCCCTCCAATACATAGTCCTATCAACATACAACTAACCCTATGGTGTGATGCACGCGCGCGCTCATATGATGGGCATCAAAGGACAGCAACATAACCACAAGCAAATTAAATCAATCATAGCAATTCATCAACCACCGATAGGACAACGAAAATCTACTCAGACATCATAGGATGGCAACACATCATTGGATAATAATATGAAGCATAAAGCACCATGTTCAAGTAGAGGGTACAGAGGGTTGCGGGAGAGTGCACCGCTGTAGATAGAGGGGGGAAGGTGATGGAGATGTTGGTGAAGATGGCGGAGGTGTTGGTGTAGATCGTGGTGATGATGATGGCCCCGGGCGGCGTTCCGGCGCCACCGGAAGCGAGGGGGAGAGAGCCCCCCTTCTTCTTCTTCTTCCTTGACCTTCTCCCTAGATGGGAGAAGGGTTTCCCCTCTGGTCCATGGTCTCCATGGCGTGGGAGGGGCGAGAGCCCCTCCGAGATTGGATCTGTCTCTCTGTCTCTCTCTGTTTCTGCGTTCCCCTCTGCTGCCCTTTCACCGTTTCGTATATATATGGAGATCCGTAACTCCGATTGGACTGAAACCTTCGCCGTGATTTTTTTACCAAAAATTAGCTTGCTTGCGGCCGAAGAAGGGCATCAACCGCCTTACGGGTGGCCCACGAGGGTCAGGGGCGCGCCCAAGGGCACCGTGGCCACCTCGGGCACCGTCTCGCGTGGATTTTTCTTCCGGAATTCTCCAAATATTCCAAAAATATTCTTTGTCCATTTTTATCCCGTTTGGATTCCGTTTGATATGGATATTCTACAAAACAAAAACATGCAACAAACAGGAACTGGCACTGGGCACTGGATCAATATGTTAGTCCCAAAAATAGTATAAAAAGTTGCCAAAAAGTATATGAAAGTTGCATAATATTGGCATGGAACAATCAAAAATTATAGATACGATGGTGACGTATCAGCGGGTGCGAGAGCACAGGAAGAGGCCCACCAGGTAAGGAAGTCGGTGTCTCCGGTCGGCAGATCGGTGGGGAAGCGAGCCCAAGCAAGAACATCGTACCACACCTGGCGGGAGAAGGAGCAGCCAGCCAGCAGGTGTTGCACGCCTCATCTTCCTGGTCGCAGAGGGCACAGGTGGGCTCATGGGGCAGGCCATGCCTCGCGAGACGCTCGGCAGTCTAGCACCTATCCTGGAGGGCAAGCCACATGAAGAACTTGACGCGAAGCGGTGCCCATGATTTCCACGTGAGCTTCCAGTGTGGTTCCTCGCAGGCACCAAGGAAAAGGGCCTGGTAGCACGAACTGGACAGGTAGGTGCCTGAAGAGGTCCAGCGCCAATGGATGGTGTCCGGAGAGTCGGTAAGCTGAAAGTGCCGAAGCGCCCGCCAAAGCTGCACATACTGCACCATGGCCTCCGGGCCGAGAGCGCCGTGGATGTCATGAACCCAGGAGCGTTGGGATAGACCATCCCGGACCGTGCGAATCTTGCGTCGTCTCTTCACCGAATCTTGAGAGTCTTTTAGAACAACATGGTAGTTTGCCTTGGTTATAAAATTAGTCCTAATATGATAGGCATCCAAGATGGATATAATAAAAACTTTCATATAAAGTGCATTGAATATTAAGAGAAGTTTGATTCTTTATGATTGTTTTGAGATATGAAGATGGTGATATTAGAGTCATGCTAGTTGAGTATTGTGAATTTGAGAAATACTTGTTCTAAAGTTTGTGATCCCCGTAGCATGCACGTATGGTGAACCGTTATGTGACGAAGTCGGAGCATGATTTATTTATTGATTGTCTTCCTTATGAGTGGCAGTCCGGGACGAGCGATGGTCTTTTCCTACCAATCTATCCCCTTAGGAGCATGCATGTAGTACTTCGTTTCGATAACTAATAGATTTTCGCAATAAGTATGTGAGTTCTTTATGACTAATGTTGACTCCATGGATATACGCACTCCCACCTTTCCGCCATTGCTAGCCTCTCTAGTATCGCTCAACTTTTGCTAGCCTCTCTAGTATACCGCGCACCTATCGCCGGTATCATATACCCACCATATACCTTCCTCAAAACAGCCACCATACCTACCTATTATGGCATTTCCATAGCCATTCCGAGATACATTGCCATGCAACTTACCACTGCTCCATTTATTATGACACGCTTCATCATTGTCATATTGCTTTGCATGATCATGTAGTTGACATCGTATTTGTGGCAAAGCCACCTTTATAATTCTTTCATACGTGTCACTGTTGATTCATTGCATATCCCGGTACACCGCCGAAGGCATTCACATAGAGTCATATTTTGTCCTAAGTATCAAGTTGTAATTCTTGAGTTGTAAGTAAATAAAAGTGTGATCATCATTATTAGAGCATTGTCCCATGTGAGGAAAGGATGATGGAGAGTATGATTCCCCCATAAGTCGGGATGAGACTCTAGACGAAAGAAGAAAAAAAAGAGAAGAAAAAAAAAGAGGCCAAAAAAAGAGAAGGTCCAAATAAAAAAATGAGAGAAAAAGAGAGAAGGGACAATGTTACTATCCTTTTTCCACACTTGTGCTTCAAAGTAGCACCATGATCTTCATGATAGAGAGTCTCCTATGTTGTCACTTTCATATACAAGTGGGAATTTTACATTATAGAACTTGGCTTGTATATTCCAATGATGGGCTTCCTCAAAATGCCCTAGGTCTTCGTGAGCAAGCGAGTTGGATGCACACCCACTTAGTTTTTTTTGTTGAGCTTTCATACACTTATAGCTCTAGTGCATCCGTTGCATGGCAATCCCTACTCACTCACATTGATATCTATTAATGGGCATCTCCATAGCCCGTTGATACGCCTAGTTGATGTGAGACTATCTTCTCCTTTTTTGTCTTCTCCAAACCACCATTCTATTCCACCTATAGTGCTATGTCCATGGCTCATGCTCATATATTGCGTGAAAGATTGAAAAAGTTTGAGAACATCAAAAGTATGAAACAATTGCTTGGCTTGTCATCGGGGTTGTGCATGATTAAATACTTTGTGTGATGAAGATAGAGCATAGCCAGACTATATGATTTTGTAGGGATAACTTTCTTTGGCCATGTTATTTTGAGAAGACATGATTGCTTTGTTAGTATTCTTGAAGTATTATTATTTTCATGTCAATATTAAACTTTTATCTTGAATCTTTCGGATCTGAACATTCATGCCACAATAAAGAAAATTACATTGAGAATTATGCTAGAAAGCATTCCACATCAAAAATTCTGTTTTTATCATTTACCTACTCGAGGACGAGTAGGAATTAAGCTTGGGGATGCTTGATACATCTCCAACGTATCTATAATTTTTGATTGTTCCATGCTATTATATATTGTGTTTTGGATGTTTAATGGGCTTATTTATACACTTTTATATTATTTTTGGGACTAACCTATTAACCCAAGGCCCAGTGCAAATTGCTGGGTTTTTTTTGCCTATTTCAGTGTTTCGCAGAAAAGGAATATTAAACGGAGTCCAAACGGAATGAAACCTTCGGGAGAGTTATTTTTGGAACAAACGTGATCCAGAGGACTTGGAGTGGACGTCAAGAAACAACCGAGGAGGCCATGAGGCAGGGAGGCGCGCCTGCCCCCTGGGCGCGCCCCCACCCTCATGGGCCCCTCGTGGCTCCACCGACCTACTTCTTCCTCCTATATATACCTACGTACCCCGAAACCATCCAGGAGCACCACAAAACCCTATTTCCACCGCCGCAACCTTCTGTACCCGTGAGATCCCATCTTGGGGCCTTTTCCGGCGCTCCGCCAGAGGGGGAATCGATCACGGAGGGCTTCTACATCAACACCATAGCCTCTCCGATGATGTGTGAGTAGTTTACCACAGACCTTCGAGTCCATAGTTATTAGCTAGATGGCTTCTTCTCACTCTTTGGATCTCAATACAAAGTTCTCCTCGATCTTCTTGGAGATCTATTCGATGTAACTCTTTTTGCGGTGTGTTTGTCGAGATCCGATGGATTGTGGGTTTATGATCAAGATTATCTATGAACAATATTTGAATCTTCTCTGAATTCTTTTATGTATGATTGGTTATCTTTGCAAGTCTCTTCGAATTATCAGTTTGGTTTGGCCAACTAGATTGATCTTTCTTGGAATGGGAGAAGTGCTTAGCTTTGGGTTCAATCTTCTGTTGCTCGATCCCAGTGACAATAGGGGAAACGACACGTATTGTATTGTTGCCATCGAGGATAAAAAGATGGGGTTTATATCATATTGCTTGAGTTTATCCCTCTACATCATGTCATCTTACCTAATGCGTTACTCTGTTCTAATGAACTTAATACTCTAGATGCATGCTGGATAGCGGTCGATGTGTGGAGTCATAGTAGTAGATGCAGGCAGGAGTCGGTCTACTTGTTGCGGGCGTGATGCCTATATACATGATCATGCCTAGATATTCTCATAACTATGCTCAATTCTATCAGTTGCTCGATAGTAATTTGTTCATCCACCGTAATACTTATGCTATCTTGAGAGAAACCACTAGTGAAACTATGGCCCCCGGGTCTATTTTCCATCATATAAGTTTCCTATCTATTTTTACTTTGCAATCTTTACTTTCAATCTTTATCATAAAAATACCAAAAATATTATCTTATCATCTCTATCAGATCTCACTTTTGCAAGTGGCCATGAAGGGATTGACAACCCCTTTATCGCGTTGGTTGCAAGGTTCTTATTTGTTTGTGTAGGTACGAGGACTTGCGTGTGGCCTCCTACTGGATTGATACCTTGGTTCTCAAAACTGAGGGAAATACCTACGCTACTTTGCTGCATCACCCTTTCCTCTTCAAGGGAAAACCAACGCATGCTCAAGAGGTAGCACCCCACCCTCAGCCGTCCGCCACCCCACCGCTGCCTAGCCGGAGCCTCTTCCCCGACGACGTCGTCCACTGAAACAGCTCGACGTCCCTCATCCACCGCCCCGGATGAGGATCTGTCGTCGATCTCGTCGTCCCGCTGGTTCAGCCGCCCCGTCCTCCACCTCCAAGGAGCTGCTCCGACGATCGCCTCATCTAGCACGGCTGCTCCATCCCCATAGCGCGGCTTTAACCTGCTCCACCGGAACCGCAGCATCTTCACCGACTCCTCGGACGACGCCGACGCCTACTCGGCGCCACCAAAGAGGTTGTACATTCATCGCATTGCACCTTCTCCTTAACTTGACCTCCCGGCCCCACCGGTGCTCGATCCCGCTCCCCCATGGCGCGGCTACCTCGTAGTCGGTGCCACCGGCAACATCTCAACGGCAGCTCCCCCCAGTGCGAGGCTCCCTCGGCGGCGGCCATACCAGCCGGAGCTGCTACTGCTGCTCCGGCTCTCACTCGCTCGCGTTGCTGCTCTGCTTTGTTGTTGCTACGGCTCTTGGTTGCTCGCGATGCTGCTACTACTGCTACTTCAGCTCTCGCTTGCTCGTGCTGCTGGTCTGCTCTTCCCCTCGCTCGTGTTGCTGCTCTGCTCTTGCTCTCCCTCACGTTGCTGATGCTGTTACACTGGCTGCTCCAACTACATGAGTTGTTGCTCTGGCTCTAGTTCGCGCTGCTACTCCAGGCGCTGCTGCTCCGGCTGCTATCTGCTACTGTGTTCCCTGCCGATCGCCTGCTGATTTAGATCACTATTTCTCTACTACTAGTGCTCGAGCGGCCTAAACTACATGTGAAGTGCATCTCTGCTACCAGTGTGTTCAGTTTTGACAGTAACATTCAGATTCCACAGTAAATTTTAATTTCGACAGTTAAGTTCAGAGTTAGCAGTTTTTACCTCATCTATTGTAGTCAGGTGTTTTTTGGTGATGTAAATTTTACATCTACCACTTTTTGGTAATGTATTTTACATCATCTATTGGAGATGCTATTAGAATCCCACTTGAGATTAACGATGTATGTCTTGTGCTGCTTTACCCTCAACATCTTATGGCTCGCCGGAGCTGCTCCAACGACGGAACCATCCATCACAACAGAGCAGTACCCTGGACGCTGTCTGTAGACACCTCAGATCTTCCACCACACCTCCGACAGCCACCTCTCCACAATTGCTTCAGTGACCAACCCAATGATGCTGAGGTCGACACGGCTACGCCAAAGAGGTTATACACTTGTTGCATCACTTATTACTCTACATTCATGTCAATCCATTAGGGCTATTTTGGTTCAAAGGAAAAGGTGAAGGAAAAGAATAGCAATAGGAAATTTTCCTATGGTACTCTACTATTCGATTATTCATGCATTTGGTTGAAAGGAATGGAGCAAAACATCCACCTGGACCTACTTTTCCAATGCATCAAAACAAGACTAAGTGCATTAGTGGCAGAATAACATTCTAACTATACACACTTTCATATGGTTTCACTTTAATTTGGCCATGTTTCTTTGCATTCCTCTGCTCTTCCAATTCCTATGAACCAAGCACCCAAGTTGACAGAAATAATGTGTTTACAAATGCTCTATTTCCCGCAAGCATTCCTATCCTATTCCGGTGTTTTTCCTATCCCTGCGTTTTAGAATCCTGCAAGCCAAAGGAGCCCTTACAGAATTACTTTAGTTACAGATAGGTGTCGAAGAAAATTTTGTCTGGTTTGTCCTGCTCCTGCCGTGACGTCGTCCACCTCACCTGAGCTACTCCATCGACAGAAGCATCCACCATACCAGACATCACGACTCCCGACTGTCGGTGTCAAAACCGGCGGATCTCGGGTAGGGGATCCCGAACTGTGCGTCTAAGGTCGATGGTAACAGGAGACGGGGGACACGATGTTTACCCAGGTTCGGGCCCTCTCTATGGAGTTAATACCCTACTTCCTGCTTGATTGATCTTGATGAATATGAGTATTACAAGAGTAGATCTACCACGAGATCGTAATGGCTAAAACCCAAAGAGTCTAGCCTGTATGACTATGATTATGATTCTTCTGGCCTCTACGGACTAAGCCCTTCGGTTTATATAGACACCGGAGGGGACTAGGGTTGTACAAAGTCGGTTACGGAGAAAGGAATCTTCATATCAGGACACCAAGCTTGCCTTCCACGCCAAGGAGAGTCCCATCCGGACATGGGAGATAGTCTTCGGTCTTGTATCTTTACAGTCCATCAGTCCGGCCCACGTACCATAGTCCGAACGCCCGAGGACCCCCTAATCCAGGACTCCCTCAGTAGCCCCTAAACCAGGCTTCAATGACGACGTGTCCGGCGCGCTGATTATCTTCGGCATTGCGAGGCGGGTTCCTTCTCCGAATACTCCAACACAGTCTTCAAACGCAACGAACGTGTCCGGCTCTGCAAAACAAATCCCACACACAACCGCAGAGAGTATAATATTCCACGAGTCCAATCCGCTGACAACTTTTAGTAATGTGACACCACGTCATCACCCGGTCATTATTTCTAACCGTTTTTCGGCCTGTCGCTTCGAGATGCGGTCTCATTGGCACGTCTTGTCAAAGCAGAGATCATGTCCCCTTATTGCGGGATTCTCATCAATGCGGGCGTGGGTAATCCAACCGTGCCGTTTGCATGGCCCTTGTGAACAGGCGAGTTTTAAGGCGAGTGGGGAGGTGCTTGACATTCACTGCCTTCATAAGGAGATAAGGATTCCCTTCTTTCACCCACGCCTTCTCTCTCTCTCTGCCCCCCCCCCCATTCTCGAGCTCCAGCGCCCAAGTTCTCATCTTTTCTGCCTCAAGAAAGCACTCGACCATGTCCGGATCTGGAGCGCAAGGCAAGTGGATGGTCTCCTCCGTCAAGGAGAAGTACATCACTAATCTTCGGGAGGCCGGGTACCTGGCGAAAGAGATCGCCCACCGGCTTTCAGCCAAGGGGCAAATCGTCCCCACACCGAGACCCAATGAAAGGGTGGTGTTCATCCCCCACTTCGTCCGTGGGTTAGGGTTTCCTCTTCATCCTTTCGTCCGCGGACTTATGTTCTATTACGGGCTAGATTTCCATGATCTAGCCCCGAACTCCTTCCTCAACATCTCAGCATTCATTGTCGTGTGTGAGGCCTTCCTCCGCATTCCACCCCACTTTGGCCTGTGGCTTAAGATCTTTAACATGAAGCCGAAGGTGGTGGATGGCCAACACGCAGAGTGCGGAGGTGCCATGGTGAGCAAGATGCCCAATGTCACATGGCCCAAAGGTACTTTTGTGGAGACCGTCAAAGAGTGGCAGAAACTGTGGTTCTATATCACATAGCCCCGTGACGCCACCTGGGCTGCAGCTCCCGAATTCAAGTCTGGAGCTCCAATGCGGCTAACCTCGAGCATGGTGGACAAAAACATCAAGCTCGTCAACGTGATCCAGGTGATGCTAGTTCGCCGGATCCTTCCATGCCAGAGCCGAGCCTGCCCTTTATGGGAATTTGATCCGGAGAAGCACCTGACCTTGGAAAGGCTCTTCGGAACCACGCACGAGGATATCTGGAAGTTGCTCTTCAAGGGCAACGAGACGCCGCTGGAGACAACCGGGGACCGCGGGAACGCCCTGGCCCATCCTGCCAGTGCGGTAAGTATTTTACGTTTCAGGGCGCATACTTTACTTGCTTAGTCGTGGAGGATATCTAAACCGCACTATTTTTTCTAGGGCTGGACAGAGATGGCGGAGCGGATTCGGTGTCCAGCTCCGCTGCCCGAGGAACCAGCAATTCCGATTCTGACGAAGATGCTGGTTCCGGCGCCCTACCAGGCGCCAGAGAAGAAGGCCAAGGGGGTCCGGAGTGGCCCCCGCCACAAAGGAGCTTCGGACATGACGTCCGAAGACAACGAGACTCACTCCTCCGCCGCCGAAGACGACGAGGAGGACGAGGAGAACAGCTCTCCCCCCAAGGGGGGAAGGAAGAAGAGGGCAGCCTCCACAAATCTGGAGGCGGAGGCGTCCAAGAGGGGGAAGAGCTCCCTCGCGGATAACTCCGCATGGGATGTCGAAAGCAGCCCAGAGCCGCGCCCCCGAAACAAGCCCCCGGCCGAATCGTGAGTACTCAAAAGACTTTGACACATTCGTGTATTCAGCCTCTTCGGTTCATAGTTTTAACGCATTGAATCATGCGCTTGCAGTCCAGCCCACGACAGCTCCCTGCGATCCTCATCAGGAGGTTTGCTGGATTCAAAGGCGATGGCCAGCGAGTCACCACCGACGGCTCACTCTCCCCAGGACAAGGGTGACGCCGAGGTGCTGTCCCGAAGGACCTTCCCAGGCCAGGGAGAGGTTCAGGAGGCCGTCAGGGTGGCGCCAGAGGATGACTCCTCAGTCGCCGAACACATGGGGGAGAAAGCCCCCATGGAGACTGGCGATGGGGGCCATATCCAATTCGGCCCCCAGCCGGATACCATCCCAGAGACCTACACGGCTCCGGAGTCAAGCGAGTAGCCTCCTCCGAAGGAAGGAGGTGTGCCTATACTGCCGGTGACCTCTGTCCATCCAGAGGCGCCGGATAATCTGCTGGAAGCGCTACTAGGCGCTTCCATTGTGGAGGAACACCGTATCCTTATGGGTACGGTGGTTGAGAGGGTTCAGTCCGTCAAGAACGGACTGACCGAAGCCTGCACCAGCCTGCTAACAGGCTTTGAGGTAAGCGATGCAAAAGAGAAAGCCATAGTACAGACAGTAGCCCCTGAGACACTGTCCGGTGTTCGGAGAGAAAAGTCGGTAGAGGATCAAGTAATTTTCGCAGGAAACTAACTAAATATGTCTTATGTGTATAAGCAGGCGTCATTGCTGGCCGCAACCTCTCATGCTACTGAGGTCTTCGGACTACAGTAGAGCCTGGAGAGGGCCAAGGAAGAGCTCAGCCAGGCAAGGAGACAGCTAGAGGAGAAGCAAGGTATGTATTGACTTGCTATATGTTCAGAGAGAATAAATGATGTTTACTGACCATAGTGCTATGATATTTGTAGGAGCGGCTACTGAGGTTGAAACCCTCAAGAAAGCGCTGGCCGAGGCCGAGGAAAGGGCGGCGAAGGAACAAGTCGCCCGGAAAAAGCATGAGGCCAGGATTGGGGAGGTCCAGCAGGAGCTCCAGGATGCCTTGAAGAAATTCGAGTCCTTGGAGCGCCAGCATGCGGACCAAGAGTCCGAACTCGCGAAGCCCCGCCAAAGCGCACAAGAGGCCCGGGCCGAAGCCCAAAGCGCTCTCCAGGAAATCCAAGAGGCCAAGAAGATCGCGGCGGGTAAGGCTTTTATTATGCAAAGCAAGTATGTAAAGAAGAGTATCTCTTACTGACCCGGATTTGGAGTTCTCGAGGGGATTTGCGGATCTGCCGCGCAGCGTTTCTGACGCTGCCGAATTCTTTCGAGCCGAAGAGGGGAGCTCAATAGAGAAGCTGTTCTAGTCGCAATACCTTGCGCCAGAACATCCGGTGACCTTTAGCGATCAGCTAAAACAGCTGGCCGAGCTGCATAGGGTGGCCGAACTGGCCATGAAGGACTTAATAATCCGGCTGTGGCCTGCCGAAGCTATACCCAGTAGCTACTTTGGTCTCGTCAAGCGGCTAGTCAATGCCTGCCCTCGGCTTGATGCCATCAAGCGGTCGGTCTGTATTGAAGGTGTGCGGATGGCCTTCGCCCGTGTCAAGATGCAGTGGGCGAAGATGAACGCCGTCACGGTCGCAACCGAGGGACCGCCCGCGGGCAAAGAGCATCGCACGCCGGAGCGATATTTTAGTGATGTCTTGGAGGGATCTCGCATTGTGGCGGAGCAATGTGCGAAGGATGTAATCTTTGAATGAATATATTCATATTGTCTCGCCCTGTATTATGAAACAAGTTCGGATATGTAATATAATGCATGTTTAATATTTTACCTCCTGTGCGGACGTGTTTATGAAATTTTGAGAGTTGGCCAGTCGTCGGCTTCAGCCCCCACGTAGGTAGTACGGGGGTGTTCGGGATGTAATCTAAACACTCTTGATCCAATTGTTTGGTCCTTGAAGGAGGTGTTTAGCGCAATGAACCAGGCAATCGGACTATGTGGCTTTATCACCCTCACTTAGCCAAAGGAGTTTGACAATGAAAATTTAGGCGCAACCCCCTAGTATCCGAACCAGGGTACTGTAAACACCTGATCAGGTAAAAGCCAATTCATCGCATAATGCGGAAAAAATCGCTAAAGATTTGAAACCTCCGAAGAGCTGACCGGCTCTCGCCGCATCATGACAGTCAATTTTTGGCTTTCTCTACTGAGGTGCTCATCCGGATAAACCAGGACACAATCGCAGTAGTTCTCCCTTTACTACCCTAGCCGATATAGCGGAACGTAAGGTAGTAAGCACAGGAGCCGGGCAACCTAACTATTGACCAAAGACATGGTTCGGAGCCAATGCATATAATGCTAAATTCGGGGTGCCGAACTACATTGTAAAAAGTGTTCGGACTTTGTTGTCGTATTATGGGTCGCAATGAAGCCCCTGGCAGATTAAAGCGTACCAAAGTGTACGGGTGCAACTTGAGAAGATTATCAAACAAAGGAAAAAGGAGGTAGTAAGCTAATGCCGTAGAAGGTGGGCCGCCGACTGTTTCCATTATAGTTTGATTAATACGTCAACGCGTATTTGTGCAAGTGGTACAATAAGCAACCGGGCTATTTAACATGCCACAACCAAGGAAGAGTTGTGTGCGGGTCCAGAAAACAGGTAGAGTGATCGTTAAAGAGACCACCTAGAAATTCCCTTGTATGTCGGTGCTTCTTGCCATCTTGGTGTATCCATCCTGTCGAGAGGACCGATGATCAGGTCGTCCGAAAAAGCCTGCAGAAAAGAAACCTGAAAAGGATAAAAAGAAAAATTGAAAGTATGTGTGTCCAGGAGCGGTCGAGCCGTATTATGGATCACAAGCTAGTTATGCCTCCATCTATGCCCATGGTATTTTGAGTACGTAGTTATGTACGCGCGGTACGAATGCCGCTACTTGGCTGGGATTGGGACGGAGGCCAAATTGCTAGTCGAGCTCCTGACGAGCTGGGCTGTCCTGCGGCAGAGTAGTCCGGACTCGTTTGACAGTGTCCGGGAGCTCAGCCGGCAAATTAAGGTTCTGCTTGAGAAGGCCGCTCTCTACTTCCGCTGCTAACGCAGCGTTGTGCTCCTTGGTACGGAGGGAGCGTTCCGTGTTTCCATTGATTGTTACGACGCCGCGTGGTCCGGGCATCTTGAGCTTGAGATAAGCGTAGTGTGGCACCGCGTTGAATCGAGCAAATGCGGTTCGTCCCACCAGTGCATGATAGCCACTGCGAAAGGGGACGATATCGAAGATCAACTCTTCGCTTCGGAAGTTGTCTGGAGATCTGAAGACAACCTCTAGGGTGATTGAGCCCGTACAGTGGGCCTCTACACCTGGTATGACTCCTTTAAAGGTAGTCTTTGTGGGCTTAATTCTTGAGGGATTAATGCCCATTTTGCGCGCTGTATCCTAATAGAGCAGGTTCAGGCGGCTACCACCGTCCATGAGGACTCGCGTGAGGTGGAATCCATCACTGATTGGGTCGAGGACCAGTGCGTCTGAACTGCCATGACGGATACTGGTCGGATGGTCCATGCGATCAAAAGTGATCGGACAGGAAGACCATGGGTTGAACTTTGGGGCGACTGGCTCCATCGCATAGACGCCCCTGAGCGCGCGCTTGCGTTCCCTCTTTGGGATGTGGGTGGCGTATATCATGTTCACCATTTTGACCTAAGGGGGAAACTGCTTCTGTCGCCTTGTGTTCGGTGGACAGGGCTCCTCGTTGTCGTCCTCACTTTGCGACCCCTTTTCCTTGTTCTCGGCATTTAACTTGCTGGCCTGTTTAAAAACCCAACAGTCTCTGTTGGTATGATTGGTTGGCTTATCAGGGGTGCCGTGGATCTGACATGGGCGATCGAGTATGCGGTCCAAGCTGGATGAGCCCGGATTGTTTCTATTGTATGGCTTCTTCCGCTGACCAGACTTGGAGCCACTGAATCCGGCGTTGACCGTCGTGTCATCGGTATTGTTGCCATTGTTTCGACGCTTATGTCTGTTGCGTCGAGGCTTGCCGTTGCTATCCTTGGCTTCGAAGGTGCCAGGTTCGCTTGCATTATTATTGCAATGGGCTAGCCAACTATCTTTGCCCGCACAGAAGCGGGTCATAAGTGCCGTAAGGGCTGCCGTGGACTTTGTCTTTTCCTACCCGAGATGTCTGGCGAGCCATTCGTCATGGATGCTATGCTTAAAGGCCGCTAGAGCTTCAGCATCCGGACAGTCGATGATCTTGTTCTTTTTAGTTAAGAACCTAGTCCAAAATTTCCTGGCTGACTCTCCGGGCTGTTGGACTATATGACTTAAGTCATCTGCATCCGGAGGTCGGACATATGTTCCTTGGAAGTTGTCAAGGAAGGCTTCTTCCAAGTCTTCCCAGCTGCCAATGGAGTTTTTGGGCAGACTGTTCAACCCGTACCGAGCTGGTCCTTTGAGTTTTAGTGGGAGGTATTTGATGGCGTGGAGATCATCGCCGCGGGCCATATGAATATGGAGAAGAAAATCCTCGATCCATACCGCGGGGTCTGTTGTCCCATCATATGATTCGATATTTATAGGTTTAAACCCTTATGGGAATTTGTGATCCACTACCTCGTCAGTGAAGCAAAGGGGGTGTGCGGCGCCTCTATATCGGGCCATGTCGCGACGTAGCTCGGATGGAGTCCGTCTGCGGCTCTTGGCCCGGGCGTGAGTATGATTGTTGCGTCCGGCTAGATAGCCGTTGTCGCGTGTCGGAGCGCGTCCCCGTGATCCATAGATCAATCTGTTCTAACCTACTCTACTGTCCAAGCCCTACCGCAGGTCGTAGGTGTGTCCCCAAGTTGTTTTATCTATGCCTTTACGGTGAGGTGGGGCGGGCTGGTGTTCGGCTTGAGTTGCCGCTTTGTCCCGACCACATGGTGGTCGGTCAGCCGCATTGTGCAATGATGGTACGGGCTCCAGCGCCTCATCATCGAACTGAGGTAGCAATTTACGCTTCGGGTAACTTTTGGCTGGGTGCTTGAGGCCGTATTCTTCGGCTGCCAGGACACCAGTCCATCTATTGTTGAGCAGATCTTGATCAGCTTGAAGTTGCTGCTGCTTCTTTTTTAGGTCCTTGCAGTGGCTATTAGCCGGCGCTTAAAGCGCTCCTGCTTGAGAGGTTCCTCAGGCACGATAAAATCCTCGTTGCTGAGGCTCACTTCCTCCTCGGAGAGCGGAAGATAATTGCTATCCTCCGAGTCTTCGTGTATGGCCTGTTCATCACGACTAACTTGCCCGTCTTCCCGTTCGTCCTGTTCGGAAGTTACTTCGACGGGGTCTTCATTGTCTTCGGCACTGTCCGGAGTGTTATCTTCTCCTGTGCTGGTGTTGCTGTCTTTGTTGCGGCGTGATTTAGAGCGGCGCCGCTGACGCCGGCGCTTTGGTTGTATCTCCGGAGGTTTATCCTCAACTGGATCTTCCTTGTCATCGCCGATTTTCCCTTTTGGTGCATCCACCATGTATACGTCGTATGAGGAGGTGGCCGTCCATCGTCCTGTGAACGATGGGTTTTCGGCCTGCTCCTCTCCAGCATCGTCATCCATATCGTCGATGTCTTCGGAGCCGTAATCGAGCGTGTCGGTTAAGTCTTCGACAATGGCTATTAAGTGGGCGGGGGGTAGGAAGCGAAATTCTCCGTCGTCAGCCTCCAGTTCGAACCGGATATAATTCGGATGAGAGTCCCCCGCTAAGGAGAGTGTTTTTAATGAGTTTAGCATGTCGCCTAAAGGCGAGTGCCGGAAGATGTCCGCGGAGCTGAATTCGACGATCGACGCCTGGTCAAGCTCGTCGTGCGCGGACACACATGCTTCGGAACCCGTAGCCAGAAACGTGTCCGAGGTTCCGGTAACACAGATCCCACTTGAGGTTGGGTCTGTGTGCGGCTCCAACACCGCTGATTCTGCGACCTCCATGGCGGGGTTGAGCCTCCCGTCCACAGATGGCGTGATCTGCTCCGGATCTGGGGCCGGAGCAGTTGCAGGCGCTATCTCCTAGGTTTGGTCCGATGAAAGATTTAAGTCATGTTCATCGTGACGACGGGGAGCGGCTGCCGTGGTCTCGAATCCGTCAAAGATCAAGTCTCCACGGATATCGGCGACGTAATTCAAGTTTCCGAATCTGACTTGATAGCCAGGGGCGTAGCTGTCGATCTGCTCTAGATGGCCAAGCGAGTTGGCCCGCAGTACGAAGCCGCCGAATACGAAGATCTGTCCGGGGGGAAGACTTCTCCTTGAACAGCATTGTTGTAGATGATTGACGGGGCCATCGAACCTCTTGACGACGACATAGCGGAACTCTCAATGAAAGCACCAATGTCGGTGTCAAAACCGGCGGATCTCGGGTAGGGGGTCCCGAACTGTGCGTCTAAGGTCGATGGTAATAGGAGACGGGGGACACGATGTTTACCCAGGTTCGGGCCCTCTCTATGGAGTTAATACCCTACTTCCTGCTTGATTGATCTTGATGAATATGAGTATTATAAGAGTAGATCTACCACGAGATCGTAATGGATAAAACCCTAAGAGTCTAGCCTGTATGACTATGATTATGATTCTGGCCTCTACGGACTAAGCCCTCCGGTTTATATAGACACCAGAGGGGACTAGGGTTGTACAAAGTCGGTTACAGAGAAAGGAATCTTCATATCAGGACGCCAAGCTTGCCTTCCACGCCAAGGAGAGTCCCATCCGGACACTGGAGATAGTCTTTGGTCTTGTATCTTTACAGTCCATCAGTCCAGCCCACGTACCATAGTCTGGATGCCCGAGGACCCCCTAATCCAGGACTCCCTCACCGACCGTCTTTCGCCGCCTCAGATCTCCTTCCCAGCCGCCGGCACCCACCGCAACTGTATCACCATCATCGACTCAGCAGATGAACTTGAGGAGTACACGGGTCCACAAGAGAGGTCGCACTCTTTTGTTTCTGCTTATTTATGCATTGCTTAATATTACCTGCTACTTTATCATCCTATTCACCTCTTAGACTCCAAGTCAGGTCCAAATTAATGTTCAAACTTGAGTTTTAAAATGCTTGTGGGGCACATATCGAGGCAGCAATGAATAGTATCTATATCTATTATCTAGTTCACCTAGGGTATCTCTATGTTGTTCATCTTGGGTGGGAAACAAACAGTAAAGCAATCATCATCTGTCTTTTTATTAAATTAAAGCTATCATCAGCCTGTTATCATTCTTTTTTGATCTATCCACTGGTTGTTACCATCACTCTAGATTTCTGCATGCTCTCCTTACATAATCTCACTATATTTTTTTCGTATGCATGTCAGATATTGTACACAGTCATGCTGAACATGTAGAGAAAAACAGAAGAGTTTTGCGCGGCAATACAATGTCATGCAGACATCGCTCCATGGTGGGTGCAATGGCAACCCCCCCCCCCCCTCCAGATTGTAATCCAAAGGAAGATATTTGTTCTGAGGCGGATTCAGAAGGAGCTGACCACTCCATATTTACCCCCCGAGGTGTTTGCTCTAACTTGGCATGATGATGTTGGTCATATCATGCATATGTTGGCTTGTAGTGCTTACTTTCGACATCATATATGTCATCTACTTAGTTTAGACATGTTCTGTAATGCCAGCTATTTAGTTTCTATATCATATATGTGAATTATGCAATCTCATCTGTTTTAGCCAGCCATAATATATGTGAAATATGCAATGTCGTCCTGTTTAACTAGGCATCATATATTTGAATTATATCTTGCCAACCTTTTCTTCATTACATTTCCATTTGTCGACAATGTTTGTACATTCAACTACTCTTCCTGTGAATCAGCCATTTGAGTGGGTGATGGCAAAATCTGGAGTGAAAACAAGGTCTTCAGAGCAGACAGTGCTACCTGTGAAACCAGATCTCTTGCTGGGTCTCGATAGCTCCTCAGAGATGGATTCAGAGACAGATGACCAGTCCTATTCCCCCACCGAGGTGTATGCTCTAACTTGGCATGGCTATACTGCTCATATCATGCATATGGTGTGTTGCATTGCATAGTTAAGACATCATATACGCAATATTCAACACCATGTTCTTAGTTCAGACATCATATATGCAAATGCCCTCTGCTTAGTATATAAATCACACGTGTGAATTGTATCATGCGATCCTGATTACTTAGATAACATGTATGTGAATTATGTCACGCGAACATGTTTACTAAAGACATCATATAACTATCCCATGCCATCATGTTTAGTTAGTGATCATATCTTTGAATTATGTCATGCTATGCTATCCAATTTAGATAGACAGCATATATGTGAAATTATGTCATGCTATCCTTTTTAGTTAAACAATATACATGTGAACTATTTCATGCCCTCTTTTTTTCACACTATCTATTGCATCTGTCTCTCATACAAGGTTCATACATTCAACTACTTTTCTTGTTTATCAGCCATTTGAATTGGAGGGGGTGATGGTAGTATCTAGCGGAGTAAAAACACGGTCTTTAAATAAAACAGTGCTACCTCTTGGTGGAGATAGCACCCCGTTTGTACATGCATGAGAACCAGCCCTACCACACATAACCCAGACTCTCGCAGATTGTACCCCTACTCCGATGGACAGAGAACCAGCTTCACCCAATCTAACCCCAACCATAGCAGATAGTAACCTAGTTCCAGTTGAGACAACACCATCTCCAGCACAGAGCTCCCAAACAAGAGCAGTTAGTATGGCAGCTCCAGTGCCCAAAGCGCCAGTACTACCATGGCAAACCCCAACTCCACCAGTTAGTACATCTATTCATGTGGACGAAGCACAAGCAGCCATTCGTAGTTTAGCATCTATCACATTTGATGTTGTTAAATCCTATGTGTGTATCTTCCCATCATGGAAATATTATACTGAAGATGAAGGAAAAAGCCAGTTGCAGGTGTTCGTCCAGGAGTTATGTGTAAGTAATGTTATTCATGGCAAATACTTTGCTTTGCCCCATACATTCTACCTCCATGTTGGTTATAATACAACAAATGTTCCCATTTTTCTCTATAGAGAAGGACCGATTTGGAAACTCTGGATGAGGTAACCTGTGCTAATACCTCTGCTATCTTCAAGAATGCTTGGTGGCAGTATCAGAATTACTTGAAGAAAACATACTTCACTGGCAAAGAAACTCATCAAATTCCCTTACTTTCTCCTGAGACACATTTACGACACGATGACTGGGAACGCCTTGTTCTGTACTGGTCCCGAACCAAGAATGTGGTAAGGTCTATGAGCTCATTTTTTATTTTGAAGTACTATATGCCTGCGTCTTACTGTACTCTGTTCGTGTAGAACAAGTGCTTAAACCTGAAGAAGAACTGTTCTCATTTAAGATTCCATTTCTATGGTGCATACTATTTTGCTCTTGTATCACTTTATTTACTCATACAAACTTATTTTTAAATTGAAGGATCCAACTGAAACTCCAATGGCACAACAAGTATGTTTAAACATGTTTCTTTAACAGGTTTGCTCTTCTAAATTGCTCTGTTGATTTCAATTTCAATTGTGTATACAATTGACTTCTCATATAATGCACATTACTAGCATCACAACAGAGCCAATAGTGTTGTTGTACATGTATACCCGTGTTACCCATCTGAAATCTTGTTGTGCCCTGTAGTTTCCCACACTTGTATTCTTTCAATGCTGCTTTGTCTTGAACTGATATGATTTGAACCGTGTCTCTATTTTGATCTGGCAAGACAATGCAGTGACCATAGTACATAGATATATGTTTGTTTGATGCTTTTATTATGTACTACTTGGCAAAAGAAGACTTGGTAGTTTCATCTTGTCCACCTTACTACTGAACTGGTTCACCGAAATGAGTTTCATATACTACATGCTAAACCTGTTATGTGTCTGCTTGTTTCTTCTTTTATAATGCTGACAGAATATTGCGGAAGAGTACCTTATTAAGCAATGGTAAAGGAAGTAATGCAGATAAGGTTCAGGATAGTGCGACATCCTTGTTGATCTCCAACAAAGCTGATAAAACAGCTAAGGAAAACTATCTTGAAGATAGTGAGACAACCCAAAAGTCCTATCTTGGTGTAGTGTTCGAGTTACTGGCCCCTACCGTTGGCACAAGCTCTTCGAACTCACTGTCTGTATCAGTTCGGTTTCTTGAGTCTACTACAAGCTGAAAGCCATCGATCAGCTATGCTGCGACAAGAAGCCGAAGGACTGCGGAAGTCACTTGAGAATTCAGATGCATACTTTCTGGTTCGACAACAAGCGTTGGAGGATTTTAGCGCCAAATAGGAGAAAGCTAATAAGCTTGCTAAGCTTATTGCCAGCATGGTGGATACCCAGGATAACATTTCTTGAGCTCTTCTGAAGTTGTTTCAGTTATGGACTTGTTTTGCTGCCGCGTTTATTTGCACTGGTGGCCAATTTAGATGGCCAGTGTATGTAATATGTTGCTTTGTTCACTATATGTGCACTGGTGGCGAACTTTGATGCCCAGTGGATGCAATATGTGTAATAGCTGTAATAGCCTAGCGTTAGTTGCTTGCTTATTTATTTCCTTGTTGTCTTGTTTAGTTGTTTGCCTGTAGTCACTACAGTTCTTTTTTCGTGTTTTTCTAGTGGCCACAATAACCTATTTTTTATAAGTAGGCCACAATAACCTATTTTTTGTAAGTAGGCCATAATAACCATGGGCAACATACGGACCATTGTAACCATGGTCCTGCTACCTGCTGTAGTGATCGTGGGCCTCCTAAGGGCCGTAGGATCCGTGGGCCTTCTATGGGACGTATAGTCAATGGGCCTTCTATGGGTCGTATGATCGATTGGCCAAACATGGGTCGTACTATTCATGGAAACGGGTTAGAGTGGAAATTGTCTGTTTATGGCCCGACCATAACGGGTCGTTAATAGGCCGAAATGTATAACCGGCTTAATTCTATCGACAGGCATCACGGGTCGTTAATGGGCCGTATTTGATGACGCTATGAAAACAGCCCAACGGGTTAACAGGCCACAAACGGGCCGACTGTAACCACGGGCTGAATTTGGCCCACAAGCGGAACAGGCCAGTAACGGACCGTAAGTAACTGAATGCTGGAAATGAGCTCAAAAATAAATGGTCCCTTAGAAGGCTGAAAGTTAACACGGGCTGGAAACGGCCCAACGGAATAATGTGCCATTAATGAGTATAAAGCGATACACTGTTCATTATGGGCCAGTTTCACCATGGGCCTTTAATGGGCCTAGATTTACAAAGGGCCTCGTATGGGCCAAAAGACATCATGGACCTTACATGGGCCGGAAGTTACAACGGGCTGGAATCATATTAGATGGCCTAGATGACGCTACTGGGCCTAATTCGGATAGGCCATAACGAGCCGTGAGTTAGCGGGCTGTAAATGGGCTATATGCGAACAGGCCATTAACAGGCTTTCCATGGCCCGGGCCGCTACCTGTTTACCAAGTCAATGGGTCGGCCTTTTCACCTGAATGGGACTTTGTTGGGCCGTGCCACGTGTTGACGTATCATAGGCGCCTCCTGTCCAATGAGTGGATGCCATCTGTCCCAACGCTGAGCCGGCACGTGGTTCCTCTGGCCATTGAGAATTTTACACATGGAAAATCCCCATTGGTCCGGGCTGTTAACGGATTATCGGATCCAAACCGGAACCCGATAGGTTAACGGCGACCCATTACAGTGGATGCCACGTGTCGGTTACCCTTGACAAAAGCACTTCCATGACACGCCATTTATCGTCATGGAAATGGACACTTTCGTGATGATAATTTTGGTATTGTCATGGGACACTACTACGACAGCACAGGTATGACTATCTTGATTCTGTCATAAAATCGTCATGGATGTACATGCATGACAGAAAACGTGAACTACTGTGACAAACACGTATCATCACGGAAGTGGTTTTTTGTAGTGCTAGTCTTTAAGTTTTTGCTTCTTGGTCTATCTATGTAATCGAGTATGAGAGTTTTATAATAAAGATTAGTTTTGAGTTGAGGGTTTTTCTTTCTTGCTTTGATCTTCAAAAATAAAAATAATAAAAGAAATAAAAATATTATATAATAATCTTATGGAGAGTGATGACTTCACATATAAGAAGTATGATGCAAAAATTTATTGAAGGATGACAAACATAGTATTGGTCATTGTTGCAATTAATGAGGAGTAATAAGGGAAGAGAGGCTTCACATATAAATACACTATCTTGGACATCTTTTATGATTGTGAGCACTCATTAAAATATTATATGCTAATAAGTTGATGTTGGACAAGGAAGACAACATAATGAGTTATGTTTCCTTATATCTGAATAGAAGTTATGACGTCCTGGATCCTCCAACATGTTGAGCTTGCTTTCTATCCTTTTCTAGCCAAAAATTCCGCACCAAGTAGAGATACTACTTGTGCATCCAAAAACCATCAACCCAGTTTCATGTCATGAGAGTCCACTATATCTACCTATGGATTGAGTAAGATGTTGGAGATCGTTACAGAAATTAAAAAATTTCTACGCACCACCAAGAACAATCTATGGAGTCTTCTAGCAACGAGAGGGAAAAGAGTGCATCTACATACCCTTGTAGATCGCGAGCGGAAGCGTTCAAGTGAACAGGGTTGATGGAGTCGTACTCGTCGTGATCCAAATCACCGATGACCGAGCGCCGAACGGACGGCACCTCCGCGTTCAACACACGTACGGTTGGGGAAGACGTCTCCTCCTTCTTGATCTAGCAAGGGGAAGGGAGAGGTTGATGGAGATCCAGCAGCACGACGGCGTGGTGGTGGAAGCAGCGGGGATCTCGGCAGGGCTTCGCCAAGCTCAGCGAGAGGGAGAGGTGTCACGGGAGGGAGAGGGAGGCGCCAGGGGCTTGGGTGCGGCTGCCCTCCCTCCCCCCCTCTTTATATAGGGCCCCTGGGGGGCGCCGGCCCTAGGAGATCCAATCTCCAAGGGGGGCGGCGGCCAAGGGGGTGGCTTGCCCCCCAAGCCAAGTGGGGCGCCCCCCACCCCTAGGGTTTCCAACCCTAGGCGCAGGGGGAGGCCCAAGGGGGCGCACCAGCCCACCAGGGGCTGGTTCCCCTCCCACTTCAGCCCATGGGGCCCTCCGGGATAGGTGGCCCCACCCGGTGGACCCCCCGGGACCCTTCCGGTGGTCCCGGTACAATACCGGTGACCCCCAAAACTTTCCCGGTGGCCGAAACTGGACTTCCTATATACAATTCTTCACCTCCGGACCATTCCGGAACTCCTCGTGACGTCCGGGATCTCATCCAGGACTCCGAACGACTTTCGGATTTCCGCATACTAATATCTCTACAACCCTAGCGTCATCGAACCTTAAGTGTGTAGACCCTACGGGTTCGGGAGACATGCAGACATGACCGAGATGACTCTCCGGTCAATAACCAACAGCGGGATCTGGATACCCATGTTGGCTCCCACATGTTCCATGATGATCTCATCGGATGAACCACGATGTCTAGGATTCAATCAATCCCGTATACAATTCCCTTTGTCAATCGGTACGTTACTTGCCCGAGATTCGATCGTCGGTATCCCAATACCTTGTTCAATCTCGTTACCGGCAAGTCACTTTACTCGTACCGTAATGCATGATCCCGTGACCAAACACTTGGTCACATTGAGCTCATTATGATGATGCATTACCGAGTGGGCCCAGAGACACCTCTCCGTCATACGGAGTGACAAATCCCAGTCTTGATTCGTGCCAACCCAACAGACACTTTCGGAGATACCCGTAGTGCACCTTTATAGCCACCCAGTTACGTTGTGACGTTTGGCCCACCCAAAGCACTCCTATGGTATCCGGGAGTTGCACAATCTCATGGTCTAAGGAAATGATACTTTACATTTGGAAAAGCTCTAGCAAACGAACTACACGATCTTGCGCTATGCTTAGGATTGGGTCTTGTCCATCACATCATTCTCCTAATGATGTGATCCCGTTATCAATGACATCCAATGTCCATAGTCAGGAAACCATGACTATCTGTTGATCAACGAGCTAGTCAACTAGAGGCTCACTAGGGACATGTTGTGGTCTATGTATTCACACATGTATTACGATTTCCGGATAACACAATTATAGCATGAACAATAGACAATTGTCATGAACAAGGAAATATAATAATAACCATTTTATTATTGCCTCTAGGGCATATTTCCAACAGTCTCCCACTTGCACTAGAGTCAATAATCTAGTTACATTGTGATGAATCGAACACCCATAGAGTTCTGGTGTTGATTATGTTTTGCTCTAGGGAGAGGTTTAGTCAACGGATCTGCTACATTCAGGTCCGTATGTACTTTACAAATATCTATGTCTCCATTTTGAACATTTTCACGAATGGAGTTGAAGCGACGCTTGATATGCCTGGTCTTCTGTGAAACCTGGGCTCCTTGGCAAGGGCAATAGCTCCAGTGCTGTCACAGAAGAGAGTCATCGGGCCCGACGCATTGGGAATAACTCCTAGGTCGGTAATGAACTCCTTCACCCAGATTGCTTCTTGTGCTGCCTCTGAGGCTGCCATGTATTCCGCTTCACATGTAGATCCCGCCACAACGCTTTACTTGCAACTGCACCAGCTTACTGCCCCACCATTCAAAATATACACGTATCCGGTTTGTGACTTAGAGTCATCCAGATCTGTGTCGAAGCTAGCATCGACGTAACCCTTTACGACGAGCTCTTCGTCACCTCCATAAACGAGAAACATATCCTTAGTCCTCTTGAGGTACTTCAGGATATTCTTGACCGTTGTCCAGTGTTCCATGCCGGGATTACTTTGGTACCTTCCTACCAAACTTACAGCAAGGTTTACATCAGGTCTGGTACACAGCATGGCATACATAATAGACCCTATGGCCGAGGCATAGGGGACGACACTCATCTTTTCTCTATCTTCTACCGTGGTCGGGCATTGAGCTGTGCTCAATTGCACACCTTGCAATACAGGCAAGAACCCCTTCTTGGACTGATCCATATTGAACTTCTTCAATATCTTGTCAAGGTACGTACTTTGTGAAAGACCAATGAGGCGTCTTGATCTATCTCTATAGATCTCGATGCCTAATATATAAGCAGCTTCTCCAAGGTCCTTCATTGAAAAACACTTGTTCAAGTAGGCCTTTATGCTTCCCAAGAATTCTATATCATTTCCCATCAACAGTATGTCATCCACATATAATATGAGAAATGCTACAGAGCTCCCACTCACTTTCTTGTAAACACAGGCTTCTCCATAAGTCTGTGTAAACCCAAACGCTTTGATCATCTCATCAAATCGAATGTTCCAACTCCGAGATGCTTGCACCAGCCCATAGATGGAGCGCTGGAGCTTGCATACCTTGTTAGCATTCTTAGGATCGACAAAACCTTCCGGCTGCATCATATACAATTCTTCCTTAAGAAAGCCGTTAAGGAATGCCGTTTTGACGTCCATTTGCCATATCTCATAATCATAGTATGCGGCAATTGCTAACATGATTCGGACGGACTTCAGCTTCGCTACGGGTGAGAAAGTCTCATCATAGTCAACCCCTTGAACTTGTCGATAACCCTTAGCGACAAGTCGAGCCTTATAGATGGTCACATTACCATCCGCGTCTGTCTTCTTCTTAAAGATCCATTTATTTTCTATGGCTCGCCGATCATCGGGGAAGTCAGTCAAAGTCCACACTTTGTTTTCATACATGGATCCTATCTCGGATTGCATGGCTTCAAGCCATTTGTTGGAATCTGGGCCCGCCATTGCTTCTTCATAGTTCGAAGGTTCACCGTTGTCTAACAACATGATTTCCAGGACAGGGTTGCCATACCACTCTGGTGTGGAACGTGTCCTCGTGGACCTACGAAGTTCAGTAGTAACTTGATCCGAAGTACCTTGATCATCATCATTAGCTTCCTCTCTAGTCAGTGCAGGCACCACAGGAACATCTTCCTGAGCTGCGCTACTTTCCGGTTCAAGAGGTAGTACTTCATCAAGTTCCACTTTCCTCCCACTTACTTCTTTCGAGAGAAACTCTTTCTCCAGAAAGGACCCGTTCTTGGCAACAAAGATCTTGCCTTCGGATCTGAGGTAGAAGGTATACCCAATGGTTTCCTTAGGGTATCCTATGAAGACGCATTTTTCCGACTTGGGTTCGAGCTTTTCAGGTTGAAGTTTCTTGACATAAGCATCGCATCCCCAAACTTTTAGAAACGACAGCTTAGGTTTCTTCCCAAACCATAATTCATACGGTGTCGTCTCAACGGATTTCGATGGAGCCCTATTTAAAGTGAATGCGGCAGTCTCTAAAGCATAGCCCCAAAATGAGAGCGGTAGATCGGTAAGAGACATCATAGATCGCACCATATCCAATAGAGTGCGATTACGACGTTCGGACACACCATTTCGCTGAGGTGTTCCAGGCGGCGCGAGTTGTGAAACTATTCCACATTTCCTTAAGTGTGTGCCAAATTCGTGACTCAAATATTCCCCTCCACGATCTGATCGTAAGAACTTTATTTTCCTGTCACGTTGATTCTCAACCTCACTCTGAAATTCCTTGAACTTTTCAAAGGTCTCAGACTTGTGTTTCATTAGGTAGACATACCCATATCTACTCAAGTCATCAGTGAGAGTGAGAACATAACGATAGCCACCGCGAGCCTCAACACTCATTGGACTGCACACATCAGTATGTATGATTTCCAATAAGTTGGTTGCTCGCTCCATTATTCTGGGGAATGGAGTCTTGGTCATCTTACCCATGAGGCATGGTTCGCACGTGTCAAATGATTCGTAATCAAGAGACTCCAAAAGTCCATCTGCATGGAGCTTCTTCATGCGTTTGACACCAATGTGACCAAGACGGCAGTGCCACAAGTATGTGGGACTATCATTATCAACCTTACATCTTTTGGTATTCACACTATGAATATGTGTAACACTACGTTCGAGATTCATTAAGAATAAACCATTAACCAGCGGGGCATGACCATAAAACATATCTCTCATATAAATAGAACAACCATTATTCTCGGATTTAAATGAGTAGCCATCTCGAATTAAACGAGATCCTGATACAATGTTCATGCTCAAAGCTGGCACTAAATAACAATTATTGAGGTTTAAAACTAATCCCGTAGGTAAATGTAGAGGTAGCGTGCCGACGGCGATCACATCGACCTTGGAACCATTCCCGACGCGCATCGTCACCTCGTCCTTTGCCAGTCTCCATTTATTCCGCAGCTCCTGCTTTGAGTTACAAATATGAGCAACCGCACCGGTATCAAATACCCAGGAGCTACTACGAGTGTTGGTAAGGTACACATCAATAACATGTATATCACATATACCTTTGGTGTTGCCGGCCTTCTTGTCCGCCAAGTACTTGGGGCAGTTCCGCTTCCAGTGACCACTTCCCTTGCAATAAAAGCACTCAGTCTCAGGCTTGGGTCCATTCTTTGGCTTCTTCCCGGCAACTGGCTTACCGGGCGCGGCAACTCCCTTGCCGTCCTTCTTGAAGTTCTTCTTACCCTTGCCTTTCTTGAACTTAGTGGTTTTATTCACCATCAACACTTGATGTTCCTTTTTGATCTCCACCTCCGCTGATTTTAGCATTGAATATACCTCAGGAATGGTCTTTTCCATCCCCTGCATATTGAAGTTCATCACAAAGCTCTTGTAGCTCGATGGAAGCAACTGAAGGATTCTGTCAATGACCGCGTCATCCGGGAGATTAACTCCCAGCTGAGTCAAGCGGTTGTGTAACCCAGACATTTTGAGTATGTGCTCACTGACAGAACTATTTTCCTCCATCTTACAACTGAAGAACTTGTCGGAGACTTCATATCTCTCGACCCGAGCATGAGCTTGGAAAACCATTTTCAGCTCTTCGAACATCTCATATGCTCCGTGTTGCTCAAAACGCTTTTGGAGCACCGGTTCTAAGCTGTAAAGCATGCCGCACTGAACGAGGGAGTAATCATCAGCACGCTGCTGCCAAGCGTTCATAACGTCTTGGTTCTCTAGGATGGGTGCGTCACCTAGCGGTGCTTCTAGGACATAATATTTCTTGGCAGCTATGAGGATGATCCTCAGGTTCCGGACCCAGTCGGTATAGTTGCTGCCATCATCTTTCAGCTTGGTTTTCTCTAGGAACGCGTTGAAGTTGAGGGCAACATTAGCGTGGGCCATTTGATCTACAAGACATATTGTAAAGATTTTAGACTAAGTTCATGATAATTAAGTTCATCTAATCAAATTATTCAATGAACTCCCACTCAGATAGACATCCCTCTAGTCATCTAAGTGAAACATGATCTGAGTCAACTAGGCCGTGTCCGATCATCACGTGAGACGGACTAGTCAACATCGGTGAACATCTTCATGTTGATCGTATCTTCTATACGACTCATGCTCGACTTTTCGGTCTTTCGTGTTCCGAGGCCATGTCTGTACATGCTAGGCTCGTCAAGTCAACCTAAGTGTATTGCGTGTGCAAATCTGGCTTACACCCATTGTATTCGAACGTTAGAATCTATCACACCCGATCATCACATGGTGCTTCGAAACAACGAACCTTCGCAACGGTGCACAGTTAGGGGGGACACTTTCTTGAAATTATTGCGAGGGATCATCTTATTTAAGCTACCGTCGTTCTAAGCAAATAAGATGTAAAACATGATAAACATCACATGCAATCAAATAGTGACATGATATGGCCAATATCATTTTGCTCCTTTTGATCTCCATCTTCGGGGCGCCATGATCATCGTCGTCACCGGCATGACACCATGATCTCCATCATCGTGTCTTCATGAAGTTGTCTCGTCATTTATTACTTCTATTGCTATGGCTAACGGTTTAGCAATAAAGTAAAGTAATTTACATGACGTTATATGTTGACACGCAGGTCATAAATAAATTAAGACAACTCCTATGGCTCCTGCCGGTTGTCATGCTCATCGACATGCAAGTCATGATTCCTATTACAAGAACATGATCAATCTCATACATCACATATATTTCATTCATCACATCCTTTTGGCCATATCACATCACAAGGCATATGCTGCAAAAACAAGTTAGACGTCCTCTAATTGTTGTTGCATGTTTTTACGTGGCTTCTATAGGTTTCTAGCAAGAACGTTTCTTACCTACGTAAAACCACAACGTGATATGCCAACTTCTATTTACCCTTCATAAGGACCCTTTTCATCGAATCCAATTCGACTAAAGTGGGAGAGACAGACACCCGCTAGCCACCTTATGCAACTAGTGCATGTCAGTCGGTGGAACCTGTCTCACGTAAGCGTACGTGTAAGGTCGGTCCGGGCCGCTTCATCCCACGATGCCGCCGAAACAAGATAAGACTAGTAGTGGCAAGAAAATTGACAACATCTACGCCCACAACAAGTTTGTGTTCTACTCGTGCATAGAAACTACGCATAGACCTAGCTCATGATGCCACTGTTGGAGATCGTTGCAGAAATTAAAAAATTTCTACGCATCACCAAGAACAATCTATGGAGTCTTCTAGCAACGAGAGGGAAAAGATTGCATCTACATACCCTTGTAGATCGCGAGCGGAAGCGTTCAAGTGAACGGGGTTGATGGAGTCGTACTCGTCGTGATCCAAATCACCGATGACCGAGCGCCGAACGGACGGCACCTCCGCGTTCAACACATGTACGGTTGGGGAAGACGTCTCCTCCTTCTTGATCCAGCAAGGGGAAGGGAGAGGTTGATGGAGATCCAGCAGCATGATGGCGTGGTGGTGGAAGCAGCGGGGATCTCGGCAGGGCTTCGCCAAGCTCAGCGAGAGGGAGAGGTGTCACGGGAGGGAGAGGGAGGCGCCAGGGGCTTGGGTGCGGCTGCCCTCCCTCCCCCCTCTTTATATAGGGCCCCTGGGGGGGCGCCGTCCCTAGGAGATCCAATCTCCAAGGGGGGCGGCGGCCAAGGGGGTGGCTTGCCCCCAAGCCAAGTGGGGCGCCCCCACCCCTAGGGTTTCCAACCCTAGGCGCAGGGGGAGGCCCAGGGGGCGCACCAGCCCACCAGGGGCTGGTTCCCCTCCCACTTCAGCCCATGGGGCCCTCCGGGATAGGTGGCCCCACCCGATGGACCCCCCGAGACCCTTCCGGTGGTCCCGGTAGAATACCGGTGACCCCGAAAACTTTCCCGGTGGCCGAAACTGGACTTCCTATATACAATTCTTCACCTCCAGACCATTCCGGAACTCCTCGTGACGTCCGGGATCTCATCCGGGACTCCGAACGACTTTCGGATTTCCGCATACTAATATCTCTACAACCCTAGCGTCACTGAACCTTAAGTGTGTAGACCCTACGGGTTCGGGAGACATGCAGACATGACCGAGACGACTCTCCGGTCAATAACCAATAGCGGGATCTGGATACCCATGTTGGCTCCCACATGTTCCACGATGATCTCATCGGATGAACCACGATGTCGAGGATTCAATCAATCCCGTATACAATTCCCTTTGTCAACCGGTACGTTACTTGCCCGAGATTCGATCGTCGGTATCCCTATACCTTGTTCAATCTCGTTACCGGCAAGTCACTTTACTCGTACCGTAATGCATGATCCCGTGACCAAACACTTGGTCACATTGAGCTCATTATGATGATGCATTACCGAGTGGGCCCAGAGATACCTCTCCGTCATACGGAGTGACAAATCCCAGTCTCGATTCGTGCCAACCCAACAGACACTTTCGGAGATACCCGTAGTGCACCTTTATAGCCACCCAGTTACGTTGTGACGTTTGGCACACCTAAAGCACTCCTATGGTATCTGGGAGTTGCACAATCTCATGGTCTAAGGAAATGATACTTGACATTTGGAAAAGCTCTAGCAAACGAACTACACGATCTTGTGCTATGCTTAGGATTGGGTCTTGTCCATCACATCATTCTCCTAATGATGTGATCCCGTTATCAATGACATCCAATGTCCATAGTCAGGAAACCATGACTATCTGTTGATCAACGAGCTAGTCAACTAGAGGCTCACTAGGGACATGGTTTGGTCTATGTATTCACACATGTATTACGATTTCCGGATAACACAATTATAGCATGAACAATAGACAATTATCATGAACAAGGAAATATAATAATAACCATTTTATTATTGCCTCTAGGGCATATTTCCAACATAAGATCCTTCAAGTAAGTTGTCATCGGTGCAAGCAATAAAAATTGCTCTCTAAATATGTATGATCTTTTAGTGTGAGGAAAATGAGCTTTATACGACCTTGTGATGGGGAAGAAATAAAAGCGATGGACTGCATAATAAAGTTCTCTATCACAAGTTCCAATATAAAATGACGTTCCTTTGCATTAAGATTTTGTGCATCCAAACAAAAAGCGCATGACAACCTCTGCTTCCCTATGCGAAGGGCCTATCTTTTACTCCCTTCGTCCCAAAATGTAAGACGCTTTTTGGCACTAGTGTAGTGTCAAAAAATGTCTTACATTTTGGGACGGAGGGAGTATTTTCAATACCTGCCTTCATACAAGAGTCATGGTGATTTTCACGCTTCCTTTTATTTTTCTCTTTTTGGCAAACACTATATGTTGGAGAAAGATCTAGACATACATATCCACTCGGATGTAGGTGATCATGAGTTATTATTGTTGACATTACCCTTGAGGTAAATGGTTGGGAGGCGAAACTATAAGCCCCTATCTTTCTATGTGTCTGACTGTAGCTTTGATTCATAAGTATCGCGTGAGTGTTAGCAATTATGAAAGACTAAATGATGGTTGAGTACGTGAACTTGCTTAATAAAAGCTCTTACATTGACTCTTTCTGGCATTATGGCAAATTGCAATCGCATCAATGACTGAGATCATAGTTTTTGCTTTTCAATGAAAGTTTATGGTTCATGCTTTACCTTGTGAACGAATTATCACTTTAGCATAAGAAGTTATATGACAATATGTTGTTGTTCTAAAGATGACCATGATACCCTCATGTCTGTGTTTTATTTTATCGACACCTCTATCTCTAAACATGTGGTCATGATTATCGATTTCGGCTTTTGCTTGAGGACAAGTGAGGTCTAAGCTTGGGGGAGTTGATACGTCCATTTTGCATCATCCGAAGGACAAGCAAGGTCTAAGAAACATTGATGATGCACTATGGGCTTATAGATGGGCTTATAGGACAGCTTATAAGAATCCTATGGGTATGTCTGCATATAAAATGGCCTATGGAAAAGCATGGCTTACCTCTTGAGTTAGAACATAAAGCATATTGGGCAATCAAAGAACTTAATTATGATTTCAAACTTGCCGGTGGAAAGTGGTTATTTGATATTAGCTCGCTGGATGAATGGAGAACCCAAGCTTATGAAAATGCTAAATTGTTTAAAGAAAAAGTTAAAAGATGGCATGATAAAAGAATTCAAAAACAAGAATTCAAAGTGGGTGAGTATGTTCTATTGTACAATTCTCATTTAAGTTTATTTGCAGGAAAACTTCTCTCTAAATGGGAAGGATCGTATATCATTGAGGAAGTTTATCATTCTGGAGCCATTAAGATCAATAACGCCGAAGGCGGTCAATGGGCAAAGAATTAAGAATTATATCTTAGGTACACCCATTAATGTTGAAACTAACATTACTCAAACTATGACACCGGAGGAATACATAAGAGAGACCTTCCAGAACACTACAGAACCCTGAAAAGGAAGACGTGCGTGATACAGTAAGTAAACCGACTCCAAAAGTTCCTTAAAAATACTTTTTCACAGTTTTGGAATATTAGAAAAAAATACAAAAATAAGAAACAGCCAAGGGGATCCATGAGGTGCACACGAGGCACGAGGGCGCGTCCTGGTGGCTCCTGGGCCCCTAGTGAGCCTTCCCGACTCCGTTTTCTTCTGGAATACTTGTTTTGCAAGATAAAAAATCTTTATATATATTCCCGAACGTTTTGACCACCGTATCGCAGAAATATCCTCTGTTCTTGTTTTGTGCTATTTTTCTGACAGATCTAGATCGCCATGGCTCCCCAAAAGCTCTATACCAAGCACCGTATTGTGCAACCATCGTCGGGCAAACGCACCTATAGCGAGGTTTACTATGAGTGGTCGTTGGGAGAGGAAGACAATGGCAAGGAGGACAAGGTCGAGGAAGTTGCGGGAAAGCCAGGCTCAAGAAGGAGGGCAAGCCATGCCCATGGAGGAGACCACAGAGAAGGGAGATATCCTTCAACCCTTCTATGATTATCTCTCCCCATCTGAAATTGAAGCCCTAAGAGTCTTTGAAACAATTTGTGCTCAGAATACATCTCTCACTCGTGAAGTTATTTTGTTGGAAGAGCAAAGCATCGCCCTTCGGAGCATCAACCCTAAATTAGAGTATCTGCTAAAGCTGAAGGACAAGGCCACCACTTTATCACCATCATCATCACCGAAGAAAGAAACTTGAGTACACGGGTATGGGCACTCCCCTTGTCTTGTGCCAAGCTTGGGGGAGGTGCCCCGGTATCGTATCACCATCACCATCACTTTTATTATCTTTGCCTATTTTTAGTTTGATCCTTAGCTATTTCGTGATTTAGTTGAATAAAAGCTTAGTACGATCTATTTTAGGGTGCTACTTTCGTGATCTATCTATCTATGTAATTGAGTTGAGAGTTATATAATAAAGAGTAGTTTGAGTTTTTGCTTCTTTACCTTTATGTTCCAATCTTAGCAATGAAAATAATGGAAAAGATCATATGCTAATCTCATGGGAAGTAATTACATCACATAAAGAAAAGCGTAAGTGATAAAATTTATTAAAGTTAACAAACATAGCATTGGTCAATGATGCAATTCATGAAAGAATTAAAAAGGTAAGTGAAGATTCACATATAAATATACTATCTTAGACATCTTTTATGATTGTGAGCCCCAATTAAGTATTTTGTGTCAAATTGTTGACGTTGGACAAGGAAGACAACGTAATGAGTTATGTTTGCTATTATTCACATAGAAGTTATATTGTCATAGATCCTCCAACATTTGGTGCTTGCCCAATATCTTTGCTAGCCAAAAAATCCGCACAAAGTAGAGATACTACTTGTGCATCCAAAAACCTTGAACCCAGTTTCATGTCATGAGAGTCCACTATACCTACCTATGGATTGAGTAAGATCTTTCAAGTAAGTTGTCATCTGTGCATAAAGCAATAAAAATTGCTCCTAAATATGTATGATCTTTTACTGTAAGGGAAAATAAGCTTCGTACGATCTTGTGATGGTAAAGAAATAAAAGCGATGGACTGCATAATAAAGGTTGCTATCACAAGGGGCAATATAAAGTGACGTTCCTTTGCACTAAGAGCTTGCACATCCAAAAACAAAAAGCGCATGACAACCTCTGCTTCCCTCTGCAAAGGGCATATCTTTTACTTTTATGTATTTACTTTTCATGCAAGAGTCAATATTGTTCTCCTCTATTTGCTTTTTATTTTTCTCTTTTGAAAGCATCATGTGGTGGGGAAAGATCTAGGCATATATATCCAGTTGGATATGAGTGATCATGAGCTATTATTGTTGACATTACCCTTGAGGTAAATGAGTTGGGAGCCGAAATTAAGCCCCTATCTTTCTATGTGTCCGGCTGAAACTTTTTGCTCCATATATATGTCGTGAGCGTTAGCAATCATAGAAGACTAAATGATGGTTGAGTATGTGGACTTGCTAAAAAAAGCTCCTACATGATGAATTGCAATTGCATTGTTGATTGAGAACATAGTTTGTTAGTTTTCAAGAAAGTTTATGCTTTATACTTCGTTGTTGTGATGAATTATTACTTGCTCATGACAAGTTTTATGATGATAATATATTGCTGCTATGATACTAGTCATGATGCTACTATGTCCATATTTTGCTTTTAAAGACACCTCTCTCTCTCTAAACATGTGGTCGAGATTATTGATATCGGCTTTCGCTTGAGGACAGGAGAGATCTAAGCTTGGGGGAGTTGGTACGTCCATTTTGCATCATGTTTTCCTACTATTATGTATCATGTTTTTAATCAATATAACACTTTGTGGAGCAATTCTAATGCCTTTTCTCTCTTACTATGCAAGATTTACATGAAAAGGGAGATCACCGGCAGCTGGAATTCTGAGACTGAAAAAACTATATCAGAGATACCTATTCTGCACATCTCCAAATGAGCTGAAATTTCACGGAGAATTTTTTTGTAAAAAAATATTGGAAGAAAGAAATACCAGCGGGGGCCACCCCAAGTGCCCAAGAGGCATCAGGGCGCACCCACCCACCCAGGGCACGCCCTGGTGGCTCGTGGGACCCCTGGCTAGCCTCCAGTGCCCATCTTCTGGTATATAAGCCCATTTGCCCTACAAAAAAAATAAGGAGAGGACTTTCGGGACGGAGCGTCGCCATCTCGAGGCGGAACTTGGGCGGGAACACTTTTGCTCTCTGGCGGAGCGATTGCGCCGGGGATACTTCCCTCTAGGAGGGGGAAATCAAAGCCATTGGCATCACCGACAACCCTCTCATAGTGGTAGGACTAATCTTCATTAACATCTTCACCAGCACCATCTGATCTCAAACCCTAGTTCATCTCTTGTATCCAATCTTTGTATCAAAACCTCAGATTGGTACCTGTGGGTTGGTAGTAGTGTTGATTACATCTTGTAGTTGATGCTACTTGGTTTATTTGGTGGAAGATTATATGTTCAGATCCATTATGTTATTCAATACCCCTCTGATCTTTAACATGAATATGATTCGTGAGTAGTTACTTTTGTTCTTAAGGACATGGGAGAAAGCTTGTCATAAGTAATCGTGTGAATTTGGTATTCGTTTGGTATTTTGATGATATGTATGTTGTTGATTCCCTTAGTGGTGTTATGTGAACGTCCACTACATGAAACTTCACCATCTTTGGGCCTAAGGGAATGCATTGTGCAGTAGTTATTAGATGATGGGTTGCTAGAGTGACAGAAGGTTAAACCCTAGTTTATGCGCTATTCCGTAAGGGGCTGATTTGGATCCATATGTTTAATGCTATGGTTAGATTTATCTTAATTCTTCTTTCGTAGTTGCGGATGCTTGCGAGAGAGGTTAATCATAAGTGCGAGGCTTGTTCAAGTAAGAACAGCACCCAAGCACCGGTCCACCCACATATCAAATTATCAAAGTAGCGAACGTGAATCAAACAAACATGATGAAAGTGACTAGATAAAATTCCCGTGTGTTCTCAAAAACGCTTTGCTTATTATAAGAGACCGCTCTGGCCTGTCATTTGCTACAAAAAGTATTGGGCAACCTCGTTACGCCTTAGTTGCTATTGTTACTTGTCAATTGTTACAAATTATCTTGATATCAAACTACTCGTTACCGATAATTTCAGTGATTGCAGAAAATACCTTGCTGAAAACCGTTTGTCAGCTTATTCTGCTCCTCGTTGGGTTCGACACTCTTCCTTATCGAAAGGACTACAATTGATCCCCTGTACTTGTGGATCATCACCAGTCCACGTCGTGGTGCGTCATTGCCGCTCGATGAGCCTACTCGGACATCGATCTGAGGTATACCATATACTCCCTCCGTTCCATATTACTCGTCGCTGATTTAGTACAACTTTATACTAAATCAGCGACGAGTAATATGGAACGGAGGGAGTAACAATTTACCATTTCTATCCCTCATATGTATATTGCTAATTAAGTAATTACCTTCTCATACATATGCATAGCTTGCACTATTTATCCTTTGCTTGATGCTTAAAAATATCAAAATTGGGTTTTATCATGTCGTCAAGAAAGTATGCATAGAGAAAGAATACAAATAAACAATGTGTGGATGGCTTGATATGATCGCAGAAGGAGCTATTAACAAATATATGTATCGATGAAAAAATGTTGGATGAGACTGAAGATCGACCCCATCATGAGTGAATTTCCATGCAGGAATGTCAGAAGAAAATTTGAAGATATTAATGTTTAAATTATGATAAATATCGGTTTGCACCTATTTGCTGTTTATCAGTAACATTATATAATAGTATATACGTATACAAACTATTTTAGGCCTCAGAATTTCAGGACTGGCCCGGGTGGAGGCCCACGGCTTGGGCGATGGCGAGGCAGTTGCTGGCGAGCTTGGCGAGCTCGGCGTCGTGCTTGGACATGAGCCGCGGGAGCTCCTCGCGGTCCTCGAAGCCCTGGTCGCACGTGTCGACGTCGGTGCGGCAGGTATCGAGCATGGTGCCCGTGGTGTCCTTGTCGGTGGCGGCTATGGCCTTCATTGCGTGGTCGAGACTGTACGGGATGTCGTCATACGAGTCGGCGCAGTCGCGGAGCGGGCCCACCGCCAGCTTCGGCGTCTTGGGGTCGGCGATGAGCGCTTCCGCCGCCTTCTTGGCCTCCGCCGCCTTGGCCCGCACCACGGCCATGGCCATCTCCAGCACGCCGGGCCCGTCCAGCTTCTTCCCTGCGGGCGGGGGCTGCTTGCCGATGGCAGCGACGCACACGTCTGGGTAGTCCGTTTTGGCGCACAGAGCCTTCACGATGTCGCCGCCGGGGGCGACCGGCGTGGCCTTCGGCGGCGTCGGCTTCGATTGCGGCGGCGTCGGCTTGGCCGGCGAAGGGAGAGGGCCGACCTTGCCCCCCGCGCCGGGCTTGCGTGGCACGCAGATGGCGCCGGCCGGCGGTGCCGCCGCCGCGGAAAGGAGGAGGAGGACGAGGCAGGCGACGAGCGGTGGCCTCATGGCGTGCGCGCGTGCGTGCGGAAGGAAGGAAGGGATTGAAATGGAGGTTAGAATTAGGTAGGCGCGGGTTAATAGAGAGGCGGACGATTAATTGGTGTAGTTATTTGTTGGTCTCTAAATTTGTTCGAACGGCGAGGGAAAGGAGGGGATTGGCTGGCTGCGTTTTCCCGGAAAAAATGGGGCCAATGATGGCCAGTGGCAAGCAACCGCCATTTTTGGGGTGGAGCATAATCACGTGGTGGCTGACAATTTTTTTTAGGCATTTTCGTGTCTTTTTTTAACACGGCATTTCCGTGTCTTTGATATGGATGGGAAAATAATAGAAAATGTTTCTATAATGATAGTGGGGCACATTAGGTCGGGCATCTCCTTCAGTTTATGCGCGGCTAACGGGGAGAGCGTCGAGGTCATCTGCCAATTATGTGAGCCTAGAGCATGGGTCGTCGGTTTACGCGAGGCCAGAGACTACGCATGGGCTGTGGCGATGGTCCGTATCACATCTATGAATCTTCTTTAAGTTTATGCGGGGCTAACAGAAATAGCGTTGAGGCCATCTGCCAACTGTGTGAGCATGGGCATGGGTCCGTGCAGTTGGTGGTCGGTTTGATTCCTCGCGCATAGGATGTGACGATAATACGTATCACGTCTGCGAAATTTCATCACCTAAAAGAATCTACCAAATTATGTCCATGTTATCATTTTCTCTCCAATTGACACTGCCTTGTTGGCCATTGTTGGTGCCCGGTGCACACTGATGCCACCGCTTCCGTCCCTCCCAACTCCTCATGTGGCTTGTCCTAGTCCTATCGCAGCTTCCCAGCCAGGGTCGCACTTGCTTCCACACGTGTCACCCCCATCATCCCTCTCTAGGAACCTCTGCCCCGCCACCCTACTCGGCGGGTCATCTCCTATGATCGTTGCTCATCAACCAGGGAATTGATGCGATCACAGCCGTGTAGTGTCCTCTGAGATGACTAAGTCAACAACGCCAAGCCGACACTAAGGGAGGAGTAATGCTAGACTCACTGAGGGATTGATTAACGGGTTCACAGACTAACAGACGTGAGCGGTTGGGATTGGACAAGAGGGGAGGATGGGCCCCACCCCCGCTAAAAATCCGGGGGTGGGGGGATTAGTTAGAAGAAAATCACGTAAAAGCCCGTAATGGGTTCGTGTGAGTAGGATTATCGCTAAGGGGGAGTTCACGTGTTCTCTCCCTTCACAGAGTTTTGGAGATCTTTTCTTCTTCCTCCTCTTAATTCTCATGTGCCCAAACATGTTCATGTATTGTTAGACTGGCATCGATTTGGTTGTTCCAATTAGTTGAACATTTTGTTTCGGTGATTACATTATAGTTGCACCTTTAGTGGTCATATGGATAATCATGTATTTTAGAGTTGGGAGTCCATTTTTAGATTGATGGTATAAAATCTTACATTTAATCTAGGAAACATGGTTAAATGTTTGTTATTTTCTAATTTAGTGCATAAAAAGGGTTGCTAGATGGAGTTCCCACAGAAAAAAGTTGCTAGACCGGGATGAACACCAGAATCAGGCATGCCCAGAGATCCCAAGTCAAGCACACCGTCAAATTGTCGAGGTCCATGAAGCTACCAAATTAGAACCGCCACTGGCATCCCTTTTAACCCGCTTCACCTAAGCAAAAGAGAGGCTCAAGCCTGTCGAGACACTACACGCCGAACCACCGGGTGTTGCAAGGTCTACTGTTGTTGATCACGCAATGGACAAGCGACCTTGTGAGGAAGGCCACATCGAGTTGCCACCCAAAGAGTCGAGTGATGAGCGGGATGTGCTCCATGCTCAAGGAACGTGAGAGGAGCTCGACATAGGACCGAAGCGCCTCTTCCTCGATCACCTCTCTGTCATGGATGATCCGCCGACCCAAGTTGCTCCATGAGTGCCCTCTGTGGAGTCCCCGGCGAAAACCTACCATTGATCCTCTTATTGCGACGCACATGTACCGGGTGCTCGTGCGGGCCCCTGACAGTCGACCTTGGGTGGACTAGGCTGATGGGCTTATGGCCAAGGCCACGGAAACGAGAAATGGCTATCAGACCACCGTGTGTGCAGTTGGCATCGGCTGGGCCGTGCATGTCGACTGCGTGCATGCCAAGCTCACAAGAGTTGGCTTAGGCGATACGTTGTGTTTGTTTCATGATAGACTGGGTGTGCTTGTATCAGCTTGACATTAATATGTTGACCATTATAAAGAAACAAGCACATTACCAGTTTGAAGTTATACCAGAAAATGTGGTTCCTCAGAATGCATTTCTACGAATGTGAGCTTCGAAATGTTGTTTCAACTAGCGGGGTGGACAGTGCGACGCATGCCGCGCCCGTGTTGTAGCCCGTAGTTGTCTTAGGTGCTGCTTAAATAGTGTATTGGGCAATTTATTTTAGATAGGCAACAACTTTATATAACTGAAGTTACACAAAAGCAGAGCCAATATTCAAAGTACTTTTTTCTGTCCTACTACTTCCTCTATTTTAAAATAATTAAAGTTCCATCGTAAGTGAATTTTTTAAAATTGACCAAGTCTGTAAAAACATCCACAAAGGTCTATAATATTAAATATACAGAACATGAAAATATATTTCATAATGGATCTAATAAAATAATTTTGGATTTCAGGGGATTTTGTTACAGGCTTGGTCAAACTTAATCAAATTTGACTTAGGAAAATCCTAGAATTTCAATTATTTTGAAATGGAGGAAGTAATTGGATGAACTCAGTAGTTTAAATCATCTCTTTCTGCATGATCATATTTGCGGTCTTGAAAAAAATCTCCATGAGTGCGAAGCTGCACTGCCTGGCTTTGACGTCAGATCTAGTTTGGCAAAAACTGACCAAAATATGTTCACTTAGTGTTGGATTGGTAAATCACTGGTTGGAGGTCACTTTCGCAATTTTCAAGATTTGCCAATATAATACTGCATATTTATCAGATTTCACCTAAAAGCATGTTACCTGTTAACTATTTATGTGGCATTTACCTTTTTTAAAATGCCATGAACAAAAAAATACATATTTTTCTTATAAAAAGCCAGAGAACACATAAAATGTATAATCACCATGATATGAATTTTTTTAAATGACAGGCTACTTTATAAAAATGCCATGCTAATTTTTAAATAATTGGTACGATTAAAAAAAGTGTAATGTGTTCTGATTATTTTTGTATGAATTCTGCGATGGATATGTTTCACTATGAAAAAGGCCATGTTTTGGAGAACACTTTTTTCTTTATTTTCGCCAAGGACCAGAAACAAAATGCCATGCTGTAAAGTTTTTTTTTTCTTTATTTGGTCCATTGTGCAAAAACTCAGAAAAAATGCCACGTCGGTGATTTTTCTTTTAAAATTTTCATCCCAATAAAAATAAAAATTGCCATCCCCTTAATAATAAAACTGTCATCCTCTTGATAATAAAAATGTCATGACAACAATAATAAAAATGACATGCTCTCAACAATAAAACTGCCAACATGTTAACAATAAAACTCACATCCTCCTAATAACAAAAAATATATTTTACTAATAATAAAAATGCCATGTTCTTAGTCATAAAACCGTTATCCTCTTGACAATAAAAATTCCATGTTACTAATAATAAAAATTTCATGCTCTTAATAATAAAACTCCTCTTAATAATAAAAAATACCATGTTACTAAATATTAAAAGACCATGCTCTTAATAATTTTTTTGCCATGGCCATGGGGGCATTACAAAAGACCTAGAAATTGGCATGCTACATATAATAAGAATGCACATGGCAAGTTTAGAAAAAATCCCCTCTAAAAAAGGATTTTGTTCAATTAATAAAGGAAAAGATTTTGGATTCTTGGATTGTTTTTTAAACAAAAAATTAAATTAAAAAAGGAATTTAACTTCAAAAGTTACATAAAAAAGCTTTACTTACATGTGTGCACAAAACCTGCTTCAGCCCCCAGTGCGTACACTTTTTGGAAGAAATTAAGCGATCGTTTGCCAGGAAACGTTTCACTCCAGGTGATGTATACCTTCCTTTCCAACGTATGCGGCTGCTTGAAATTGATGTCTTGCAAAGCAGCAAACTCAAGTGAATCATGTAAAAAAAGTCTGTCTAAAACACATCTAGATGTGACATAATTATGTCACATCTAACCTTGTGTCCACTATATTTCTGGTCTATTTTTCTTGTTCCAGCTTTTTTTCTGTTCCTTGTTGTTGGGTTGTTTGTGGGAGTTTAGATGTGACATCCTTAAAAAACATCTAGATGTGAATTAGACAAACTGAATAATTATTGCAAACACTTGGTGTACTGCTCCGTGAAGAGCAAAAAACAATCGATTAGCAAATTTAAACTTCGGATATGAAAGTGGAACCTCTGTATGTTTCCGGCAAGCGGTTGTAATATACATACGGTACTCATATGTATACCTTGGTTTCCAACGTATGCGGCTGCTTGAAATTGATGTTTTGGAAAGCAGCAAACTCAAGTGAATTATGTAAAAAAAAGTTTGTCTAGGATACATCTAGATGTGACATAATTATTATGTCATATTTAATTTTGTGTCCACTATGTTTGTGGTCTATTTTTTTTTATCCAGCTTTTTTTCTCCTGATCCTTGTTGTTGCGTTATTTGTGGAAACTTAGATGTGATATCCTTAAAAAAACATCTAGATGTGAATTAGACAAACTGAATAATTATTGCAAACACTTGGTGTACTGCTCCGCAAAAAACAAAAAACAATCGATTAGCAAATTTAAACTTTGGATATGAAAGTGGAACCTCTGTATGTTTCCGGCAAGCGGTTGTAATATACATATGGTACTCGTATGTATACCTTGCTTTCCAACGTATGCGGCTGCTTGAAATTGATGTCTTGTAAAATAGCAAACTTAAGTGAATCATGTAAAAAAAAGTCTGTTTAGGACACATCTAACCTTGTGTCCATTATGTTTGTGGTCTATTTTTTTTTGTCCCAGTTTTTTTTTTCTGTTCCTTGTTGTTGCGTTATTTGTGGGAGTTTAGATGTGATATTCTTAAAAATTATCTAGATGTGAATTAGACAAACTGAATAATTATTGCAAACACTTGGTGTACTGCTCCGCGAAAAGCAAAAAAAATCGATTAGCAAATTTAAACTTGGGATATGAAAGTGGAACCTCTGTATGTTTTCGGCAAGCGGTTGTAATATACATACGGTACTCGTATATCTAGTCTGAATCTTAACACCGACTGACAAGAGAAAGCATTGGCTGACACTAATTTCAGAAATCACGTTGCTCTGCTGAAAGAACAAAACATCAAACAATTCAGGCATCTAAGTTGCCAAAAAAGCTGAAGATTTTAGCTAACTGTCAGAGTTTAGAGACGCAAACACTCCACATTTACAGAGAAGCTCACAAAATAGCTAACTGTCAGAGTTTAGAGACACAAACACTCCACATTTACAGAGAAGCTCACAAAATAGAGTTGAACTGTATACGGAAGTTCCTGAAGGTGTGAACAAAACTTCCCAAAACAATGAGAATATTTTGGTGCTGCCCAGGCTCGAACTGGGGACCTTTAGTGTGTAAGACTAACGTGATAACCGACTACACCACAGCACCATCTTGACAAATTCTTAACCCGCCTGATTAACACCGAAGACTAAACATTGTTTAGGCTCACCATTCCATCGTCCTGCAACCGCATGTTTCAGTACGAGAGAGAAAGAGTCGCCTCCCACTCCACTCCCAGTGGAATGCAAACACGTACACAGGCCGTACGAGTCATACTAATTACCCTAATGTGCACGTGTACAAGTGTACAGCAATTGACAATCTTTGTCAAGATTGGTGCTAACAGCGTGCAGGTGGGAGGCTGGCGAGATTTGTTCCGGGCTCCATTCACCAAATCCCATCCCTTCGGCGTGAACCAATGCTTGATTACCACCCTCTGCGGATGCTGGTCACTTTTGGATGGATGGAAAAGCCACACCGGCTCATAATGGTTGCCGTGCGGGATTGCGCCCGTTTCCGTGGTATCTGAACCTGAACAACGGCTGCGGACAGCTAAACCCCGGGGATGGAAACACTCCTGCCTTTGGAGGCTGTCCCGTCAGTAGCCTCACACAAGAGCGTTGGGCTTTGACATTGCCAGCAGAGAAGGTTCTTCTTCTCTTTGGCCAGCGCCGGAACGACAGCCCTTCTGTGCGACGTGGAAGGACAGTCTGAACCGGCGGCGGTGATCAGGGTTACCCTGTTTCGGTTCCATCCCCCGCTCTCGAAACTATCTCCTACGTTCTTCCTAATGATAACAAGATTATAATAGCATCAATTTTAGTACCTAGTCCCAATGCTCATATCTGTGAAAAGGGTCGACACTTTCAACAACAAAACCGAAACAATTTTTCTTCTTCTCCAACACGCATACAAATGAGCGTCATCTTGTATTAGAGAGAAAAGGTCAAGATGACGCCAGACACAAACAAAGGCCAAAGGGCCATAATAAACAGACAACGAAAGCCCTTTTCACAGAAAATAAAAACAGCCAACAGCGGATCCCTGATGGTGATGCATCAAATTACTTCTCTCAGCTAGCTATTGTCAACATTATGGCTTCAGAGAAAATAGTGTGGTGCCGTTAAATGCGACATTAGAAGTCAAGACATGCATCATTCATAAGTTCCAACTTCCAAAGACGAATATCATAAAGCCCTTCTTTCGAGTTAAGAACACACAGAACAATTTATACCATCCCTGAAGAATTTATCTGTATTCGATGTTAGAATGACCGAGCCAAACAGCATCAAAATGGTGGCAATGAAACAAAAAAACTGGGTCCAGAGTTGGCTCTGATCGTCAGAGAGAGGTTTGCATTCTGCGAAGGAGCTATACAACAGTCTACTTGATGACCTCGAAAAATAGAACTTCAGGCTGGAGCTTGCAGTCCTTGAAACGTTCTAGCAAATGCTCCCAGCTATCTTCTCTCTACATGGAGGAAGTTCACACCAACAAATCAGCAAGTTAAGATAAAATGGCTACAAGAAAGAATACAGAGCCTTGTGTTAGAGTTATAATATAAGTCATGTAACCCTTTGTATTTATCCCGTTGTATAAGGGGTTTCCTGCATATGTTCCACACCTGTACATGTATATATATCGGCCTATGGCCTCATGGGAATATAAGTTGCTTATTCCTAACATGGTATTAGAGCTAGGTCAACTTTTTTTTGCACGTTGCAACTCGTGCTGTTGATCCACCTCGCGCCGTTACCCTCGTCTGTGGTCGCAGCTGGCTCTCCGTGCCTGCTCCTCTCCCCCTGCAGGTCAACGCCAGGACGCGTTCCCTAGTCCCGCCCCCGATCGAGCTGTCACCTGCCGCCGTCGTCGTCGCTGTGTGGATCGATCGCCAGGCTGGGCCGCTGTCCCTCTCCTCCCGATCGTGTCCAGGCTGTGCTCCCCGATCCCGTCATCACCTGCCGCCGTCTGAGGTCTGCCGCACCGGATCCCGCCTCCTCCCGCTCGTGACCAGGCAGTGCTCCCCGATCCAGTCGTCACCCGCCGCTCCCGCCTCCTCCCGCTCGTGATCAGGCCGCACCGGATCCCGCCCCCAGCTGCCATTCTCGCTGGTTTTCGCCGGATTCCCGTGCCGGATCCCGCTCCCAGCCGCCGTTCTCGTCCGGACTCTGCTGATTTCGGATCTCTGCTAAAAAAAATTGTCCGCTGCATCGGGCTATGTTGCTGTCCCTCGCTGTCCGGTGATCTTCGATGGTACTAACTACACCGAGTTCGCTGGCTTCATGCGCATTCATATGCGTGGCATTCGTCTCTGGGGTCTTCTTCTTTCTTCTTCCTTCTTCTTTCTTCTTCCTTCTTCTTCTTCTTCTTCTTCTTCTTCTTCCTTCTTCTTCTTCCTCTTCTTCCTTCTTCTTCTTCTTCTTCTTCTTCTTCCTTCTTCTTCTTCTTCTTCTTCTTCTTCTTCTCGATTTGATGTGTGCGTGCGTGCTGTTGTGTGCAGGCCCGACTCATCTCTCGCATAGACAATCAAGGCCAAGGCGGCTCATTTGCGTGTATGTTTGTGGCTGGGCACACAATCCATTAATCCTTTAAATTTTCGCACAGAAGGTGCCCTATTTTTCCTCTTTGCATTTTTTCGTGTTAATTTTTTTAGATTGTTTGTGTTGGCAAATGGAAAAGGACTCAGAATCCTTGATTTCTACTGATTTTGAATTTCAGTCTCAAATTAGTTCCTGTTCATCCATTCATTAGGAATAAGCATATTATCTACTGGAAAAAAATCTTCATAGATAGCGGAGACATGTATCTCTGCAGCCCTCACACGGAATACACAAGGATGCTGATTAATGCTAGCAAGGGAAATTAGCAAAGTAAGAAAATCACAATGCCTAAGGAACGCCGCAATGGAATAGCTAAATCAACAATGGTACGCAGATGTTTCTCTAAAGGTGGGGATTATTTCCCTTTATATACTGATTTGTAAAGCTGGCGATAGATAGGCTACATACTTACGTACCAACATCCCCCAATCTATGAAATATATTTGAAGTTGTGAAAAATGTGATGGTACCATGACAAACTTTTTCGTTATTCACTCCGCACTGGTGCCTGCTGGTAAGGGTGTGTCTAGGGCACATCTAGATGTGCCCTAGTTATTGCACATCTAAATAAGTGAATCAAGCATAAAGAGGAAAAGAAAAAAAAGAAAAAAGAATTATTCACACGAATCTCGACGTAAGATCAATGACATAGGACTTAGATGTGCAATATATATGGCACATCTAGATGTGCTTTAGCAAAACTGTAAGTAATAATACACTAATCAGAACAGGATGGTTTGGGTACGTTGTTGCCTCAACTACTAGGATTTGTGGGGGCTTGCACTATGGTATCTAAATTACTAGATAAACTAATGTAAGTACCCTTTAATCTTTTTACTTTTTGAAATTGGAACCCCTCTTTATTAAGTATCAGATCAGATGAAAGGAGGGGAACCAACTCACTAGGAGGTTCTTCCATCCACTCACAAGTACCATACATTAGCCATCTTAGAAAGTTGGTGAGCAACTGAATTTGCTTCCCTGTGTCAGTGTTGGGTACGCTTGTGTTCGAAATTTGTTCCAAGGATGTGGGACCGTTTGCCTGTCTTTGAGGCTTTACTTTCCGTGATCTGAATCTGAGCGAGCACTAAATTCTTGCAAAATGGAGAAAAATGGTCGCCGACAAGTAGGCAGATCTACAACTTGAGGGATGGCATTTCACGGTACAATGTTCAGGTATGGATACTCTGCTTTCTTCTGAAATCGCTTGACGGTAATCAGGAAGATTGAGTTGTGTTTCATTTGTTAAAATTACTTAGAATATGGCTTCTGGCAATACTACTATAAAAAATGGCATACCTCCTGATCATGAGATGATGACAAGTTGGAGCCTGGCGTACAAACCAAAAGCATGATTATATCAAGATGTAGTGCATACCCAGCCTAAAGTGATTTGTTCCAGTTGGATTGATTTTATTTGTAGCCAAATTACAAATGGATTAGAGCTCTCTCAAAGCTGCAATCAGAAGTTCTTGCCAATGGTTTGATTGCTTTTTATTTCTTTTTATAGGCATGAGGTCTGATTGTGCTTCCAGATTGGAATTGTTGGGAAGCTAAAGTTTTCTGATCTAACTAACAAACTAAGCAGTCTATTTAACAGCAAGACAATAAAATATCTATATGTACGTTGAGTGCTACATTTTCTAGCAGCAAGACAGTAGCATATCTTTATGCACCTTCAGAGTTACATTTTCTAGCAGCGCTTGTACTACTATTACTACTAGACTGACATAAAGTCAACGACTTCCAAATTTTTATGTTTAGTTTCGACTGATGTTGTCGTTCTTCATCGAGTTTTGGTCCGGGTATTTAACTAGATCCTTGAGATGCCATTCATATTGTCCCAAATACGGTTGAATTCTGAATCATAAAGAAGGTAGGATAATATCATAATCTACATGCCGAACTTTTCTAAAGGGATTTTTCTTCCATGTACTAGGTGCTGATGCTTCAGATTTTCTTCTTCAAAAAAGATCTCATAATGAAGGTTGGTTTGAGTTCCACTATTTCAGTTCACACATGTACATGTTCTGCATTTTGTGCAGTTTTTGGTGTATGCTTGGAGGAGAGGAGGATAGGCTTGAATCTTGAGATGACAAGGGTAGTCACCTGGTGCAACGAAAGGTTCGGTTTCGTACTTGTGATAATATTGTTCAGGTAGTATCTGGATGATTGCCCTTGTACTATTCTTTTCAGAAGGTACTAAAATATCTTGTTGTACGGAAATTTGATTTCTACTAAAAGTTTGTCAAGATAGTCAATTTTCTTGGTTTACAATCTACCTTTTTTTTACTGATTACTGAAATGTACCTTGTTACTAAATTTCATAGGAAGGAGGAGGTCAACGGAGCAAAAGGCATGAGGAGAAAGGTTTAACGCAACAAGGATGATGATGTTGGCAACGCCTTTGGAAGGATTCGCTCTGGAGAAGTTACGGTGTCCGGCCATCGCGCTGGGGAAGCGGGGAGGATGTCGTTCGGAACGCCTGCAAGGTCTAGAGGAGTGCAGGGGTGCTTGGTTGCAACCCTGAGCTCGATTGCCCGAGGTCCGTTTAGTTTGCTGTACTGAGAGTTTAGCCTGAAGATTGTTGCCTGCCTAACTCAAGCCTGTGAAATTGGACGCCTGGGTATGGCTGCGTCTCCTCCCTTCGCTGCCTGATCACCTACAATAAAATACTACTTTGAATGCAAACCAGGCCAATGACAAGCCAAACACTGCCAGTCTTTCTATGAGAGAAATAATTTCTTGTTAAGAAATGCTGGTGTGTAACTTGGCACGTAAAAAGATACAAATATGTTAGCATGTTTAGTTATTTTCACCTTATTTTTCAATTTGATGATTATATTTTCGTGAAATATTTCAGTTATGTTGACATTCTTTTCCATGCGTTGGTTATAATTTTAGTGACTTTTGTGATAGCATTTTGATATATGTTTTTTTCTTCTAGATGAAGATGACTATATTTAATTCATTTTCTATTTATATTTGTTTTGTGTTTGTGGATAATGGACAACACACAAATCGATCATGTCAAATGTTTCCGAAGAAAAAAATTGATGGATGCCCATTATTTATACCAAGCTTAGTGAATACATGTCCTCCCACGTAATTTTGGAGTGGTGGAGGCATCACTTGTTCCAGTTGTAACTCAAAGAGCTTTGAGTCGAGGCCATCAAAAGTCCACATGCCTTTACCATGAGAAGTGAACAAACAACAGGAGTGAGATGGCACTGATAGCACCGGGCACGAAACATGCCAGCACCTTGAGGCAATGTCCCAAGCCCTCCATGTGTAGAGATACAAGTTTGTTGGAAACATTGAAGTGTCCTTGACACGGAAGATTTGAAATGTCTTTTTACATGTCCACAAACGAGCGTGAGGCTCATGCATGCTGACTACATGCACGAGCTCCTTATGATAATGGTATGGTATTTACATGCAGAAGAACTACAGCCTATGGAAACAGTGTTGATACATTTACTACATACAATAAAAACAATATGAATGACATTCTTCTGCTGAAAATATATACTATTGTATTTCGATAGTTTGCAGAGCCCTGGTGGTGTCTTTTTCATACAGATGAGGCCCTACATCGTATTTAGAGCATTGCTCCACACATGCCGCTATAATTTAGAGTCTTGGATGAATAACTGGTGATGGCAAGTTAGTAGAACCATGATCATGAAAGGCGTCTCCACGAGCTGATGCTACACAATATGATGGTACAAGATAACTCTGACTGCATATTCAAATCAATGAATCGAAGGGAGTAAAATCATCAACATGGCCTATGAAGGCATAAAGTGTGAACAAATATTAATCAAGATACTATCTTCTTTTTGAGCCAGTTATTTAAAATCGACCATTTTAATCTACTCCATGAAATTTGTGTGTGTACAACATTATGTTATGAGCCCGTAGCAACGCTATTCTCACCCGCAAAAAAAAAAGCTCTTCTCTACTCCTAATGTCTCAGTTCGTAGCCTGGTACGCGGGTTTATTTTCGTCAGATTTTCTTTTGCCCCACCTCCCACCAGCCCCGTACCACTGGTTTTTTATTTCTCCCATTAAAGGGGAGATCTTATTTCATGCTTGCACTGGATCAATTTGGAAATCAGACCATTCAGGAAATTAATTAACTCGCACTGAATCAATTTGGAAATAAATTTAGTATGCAATTAATTAAGTACATTTAAGTAGGATTTTTATTGCATTGATTCAATTTGAAAATCGAGTCATTAATGCAATTAATTAATTAGCTAGACAGTTAATTATGCCTACTCCTAATGTCTCAGTTGATAGCCTGGTGCGCGGGTTTATTTTCGTCTGGTTTTATTTCGCCCCACCTCCCACCATCCCCGTACCACTGGTTTTTTATTTCTCCTATTAAAGGGCCGGGAGATCTTATTTCATGCTTGCACTGAATCAATTTGGAAATCAGACCATTTAGAAAATTAATTAACTCGCACTGAATCAATTTGAAAATCAATTTAGTATGCAATTAATTAAGTATATTTAAATAGGATATTTTTCGCATTGAATCAATTTGAAAATCAAGCCATTAATGCAATTAGTTAATTAGATAGACAGTTACAGATATTTGGAGGTAAGGATTTTTTCCAATAGGCATATAATTAATTGATTTGGTTGGTAATTAATTAGGCATGCAGAGAATTAGGTAGGCCGTAAATTATTTGTATACTCTTTTTTTTGAAATTATTTGTATGCTTAATTAATCATGCAAGTAGTTAATCGCGCTAAATCATTTTGAAAGCGCTCGTGGGCAACAATTTGACCAACAGGCTCTCAGCGACATGGCCGAACACCGCTTGCCAACATGGACAACGGCCACCATGCGCTCGCGACATGGGCGACCTAGCGTTCACCAAGATGGATGACGGCCATATTGCTCTACAAGATGTCCACATGCTGATGGTTGCCGAAATGTTAGCGGAGGAGGACAACACGACATAATATTGGTCAGGTGGTTCATGCTTTAATAGAAAGAAAGAGTGTTCCAAGAATAAGAAGTTAAAAAAGAAGTAAAGCCAGCAAGTGGTCCATGGTGTTGGAGAAGTAAAGAGTGTTCCAAAAGAAAAGAAAAAAAGAAATATTATTCTAGAAAATAAGTAGGAACGAGAACTAAAACTGACAAGGATGGAGGAAGAAGAAGATGAGGCGTCGCTGACGAACGCACTAAATTGACCTGGTGCTGGTTGGGTCCAACGAAACACGTTGGCGAGGAGGATAGGAGTAGAAGATGTAGGGAAGGACGAGGAAGAGAAAAACAACAATTATCCCTTACTAGTAGAACGCCCGTGCGTTGCTACGGGCTACGATCCATACAAATAAATCACACAAATGGTCATATCCAAGGTTAAATCTTATTTCTCCCTCATACATCCGAACATGTTAGGACATTAAGCAAGCTCCCCAAAATTTAACCGTATGGATACTCCGGACGCCCCCAAATCCAACCATATGTTATCCCAACATGCGGTCCCAACACGAAAACCCCACCCTGAGGGAGTCCTGGATTAGGGGGTCCTCGGACAGCCGGACTATATCCTTTGGCTGGATTGACAAGATTGAAGACTTCGTCCCGTGTCCGGATGGGACTCTCCTTGGCGTGGAAGGCAAGCTTGGCAATACGGATATGTAGATCTCCTCCCTTGTAACTGACTCTGTGTAACCTTAGCCCCCTCCGGTGTCTATATAAACCGGAGGGTTTAGTCCGTAGGACAACAACAATCATACCATAGGCTAGCTTCTAGGGTTTAGCCTCTACGATCTCGTGGTAGATCAACTCTTGTAATACTCATATCATCAAGATCAATCAAGCAGGAAGTAGGGTATTACCTCCATCGAGAGGGCCCAAACCTGGGTAAACATCGTGTCCCCCGCCTCCTGTTACCATCCGCCTTAGACGCACAGTTCGGGACCCCCTACCCGAGATCCGCCGGTTTTGACACCGACATTGGTGCTTTCATTGAGAGTTCCACTGTGCCGTCATCATAAGGCTGGATGGCTCGCCTTATTGTCAAGGACAACATCACCTCTCGGGGAGCCCTGGTTGTAGGCCAAACTCTCTGACTAGGCGGTTTCGTCATGACCGCCTGCTCGGCCGCTGCGCCGACGATGACTTCTCGGGTCATCGAAAATAGCCTCCACGTCGGCTCGGGACTCGCCGAGCAGTTGGATCCAATAGAGCTCTCTTCCTTGAACGAGCTCTTGGATCGCATCGCCGCTTTGGGAGTCGCTATGGACTATGATCAGATCGGTCTTAAACCCGACCAAAGGGAGATTAACTCCCCGCCGGTCACCCATCAGATAGCGGTGGTGGAGGAGCAATGCGGCGATTCTTCCTCTATCTTGAGGACAAACTATGTCCGGATTCCCGAGCTCTCCGAGCCGGATACCCGTCTACGGGAGGACATCGCCCAAACCCTGAACCTAGAATCAGGCAGCGGGCCAGACCTATTGGGCAACATCCCGGAGCCCGAACTGCCAAGATCGGAAGCTCCTCCGCCCCTGGGTCTCAGATCGGGTCAAGGTTCGGACTTAAATCCACCCACCCACCCAGATATAAATGATCTTTCCCACATTAGACAAGAGCCCCAGGAGACAGTACACCACTATTGGGCCAGATTCCTCCTTGTAATGAACAAGGCTAAGGACTGTCGCGAGGAAGACGCAATTTCATTCTTTTGCAATAATTGCACGGACAAGGGAATCCTCAATGCCATAAGTCGCCATGACATAGCACACTTCGCTGACTTGGCGGCCATAGTACGGAAGTACTGTGTGATGGAAAGTGCCTGGAAAACCCAAACAAAATTTTGGGATCCTCCGGCTCTGACAAAACCGCCAGTCCGAACTAAAAGGGTGCACTCTCGTAAGTCACCCGATCCAATTACAAAGAAACATAAGCCCACTGCAGGGCGTGGAACCGTATTGGAGGGATGGCTCAATGGGCCATGCAAAATTCACAGTACAACGGATACAATGCCAACACACAGCCTTAGAGCATGTTGGGTACTCCGGCAGGTGGCCAAGAGCGGTGAGGATCTCCTCATCAACAATATGTTGGGGAACGTAGAAATTTCAAAATTTTCCTACGCACACGCAAGATCATGGTGATGCATAGCAACGAGAGGGGAGAGTGTTGTCTACGTACCCTCGTAGACCGTAAGCGGAAGCGTTATATCAACGCGGTTGATATAACGTCGTACGTCTTCACGATCCGATCGATCCAAGTACCGAAAGCACGGCACCTCTGAGTTCTGCACACGTTCAGCTCGATGACGTCCCCGCCTTCTCGATCCAGCAAGAGGGGCGAAGTAGTATATGAGTTCCGGCAGCACGACGGCGTGGTGACGGTGTTGGTGAAGAACAATCTCCGCAGGGCTTCGCCTAAGCACTACGAAAACTATGACGGAGGATAAACTAGAGGGGACGGGGTTGCCGGCACACGGCTTGGTGTTTCTTGATCTGTCTTGGGTGCTAGCCCTACCCCTCTATTTATATGTTGAGCCTTGGGGTCGAAACTTGGAGTAAAAGCCTCCACAAAGTCGGTTTCACCCGAAAGGCAAGAGTCCTTCTCGGACTCCAGGGCCAGACGCCAGGGTTCCCGGCGTCTGGACCCAGACGCCAAGGACCCTGGCGTCTGGCCCCCGCAAAACTTCCTTTTGCGCTTTCCAAAAACCTCGTGGGCTTTCCCCTTTGGCCCAGATAAAGTGTTCTCGTGCCCAAACATTTCGGAAAACATCCGGAACCCCTTCCGATGGATTCCGGAACCTTTCCGGAGATCAAACACTACTATCCACATCAATCTTTACTTCCGGACCATTCCGGAGTTCCTCGTCATATCCGTGATCTCATCCAAAACTCCGAACAACATTCGGTCACCAACATACATAACTCATAGTAATATATCGTCAACGAACGTTAAGCGTGCGGACCCTACGGGTTCGAGAACTATGTAGACATGACCGAGACACCTCTCTGGTCAATAACCAATAGCGGGACCTGGATGCCCATATTGGCTCCTACATATTCTACGAAGATCTTTATCGGTCAAACCGCATAACAACATACGTTGTTCCCTTTGTCATCGGTATGTTACTTGCCCGAGATTCGATCATAGGTATCTCAATACCTAGTTCAATCTCATTACCGGCAAGTCTCTTTACTCGTTCCGTAATACATCATCCCGCAACTAACTCATTAGTTGTAATGCTTGCAAGGCTTATAGTGATGTGCATTACCGAGTGGGCCCAGAGATACCTCTCCAACAATCAGAGTGACAAATCCTAATCTCGAAATACGCCAACCCAACAAGTACCTTCGAAGACACCTGTAGAGCACCTTTATAATCACCCAGTTACGTTGTGACGTTTGGTAGCACACAAAGTGTTCCTCCGGTAAACGGGAGTTGCATAATCTCATAGTCATAGGAACATGTATAAGTCATGAAGAAAGCAATAGCAACATACTAAACGATCAAGTGCTAAGCTAACGGAATGGGTCAAGTCAATCACATCATTCTCCTAATGATGTGATCCCGTTAATCAAATGACAACTCATGTCAATGGCTAGGAAACTTAACCATCTTTGATTAACGAGCTAGTCAAGTAGAGGCATACGAGTGACACTCTGTTTGTCTATGTATTCACACAAGTATTATGTTTCCGGTTAATACAATTCTAGCATGAATAATAAACATTTATCATGATATAAGGAAATAAATAATAACTTTATTATTGCCTCTAGGGCATATTTCCTTCACAATACCGTAGAGCGCCATCCCGTGGAGAACAACAATACAGTACTGACAGTCTTCGAGACCTTCGCCTCAAATAATAGGCGTAAGCGAGCACTCCGCAGCCTTGCCGAAGTCTGCCACGTGACAACAATAAATCCATGGAGCGACACGGCTATCACCTTCAATGCCAGTGACGAACCTAAATTCCGAACAGCCCGAGCACCAGCCGCCTTGGTCCTTAGTCCAATTGTGGACGGCTTCCGGCTTACTAAAGTGCTCATGGACGGCGGCGGCGGATTAAACCTCATCTATGAGGAGACTCTTCGAAAAATGGAAATAGACAGAAGCCGCATTGAGCAAAGCAGCACGACCTTCAGAGGAATCATCCCTAGTCGAGAGGCACGATGTGCCTGGAAAATCACACTAGATGTGGTATTCAGCACGCCGGAGAATTATAGGTCCGAAGAAATCACATTCCAAGTGGCCCCGTTCAACAGCGGATACCATGCCCTTCTAGGGCGGGAGGCATTCACGATCTTCCAAGCCATACCCCATTACGGGTGCATGAAGCTCAAAATGCCCGGGCCCAATGGAATCATCACTCTAGCTAGTGATCCGGACATAGCACTCTGCGCCGAAAACAAAACAGCCGCGCTGGCCCTCGAGGCGTTATCCGAAGCCCTCGCGGCCGAGGAATTAACTGCGCTGCGCTCCACAGTGGACAGGGACGACGTGATACTCGACAAAAGATCCAAGTCCACCTCTTTTAAACCAGCGGATGAGATAGTCAAATTCCAAGTCCACCCAACGGACCCTACAAAAACAGCATCCATCGGGGCACAGTTAAACCCCACAGTAGACACCGCACTACGGGAGTTCTTGCGCGAGAATTGGGACATATTCGCCTGGCATCCTTCTGACATGCCAGGAGTCCCACGCAGGCTGGCCGAGCATAGCCTTAACATTCTAAAGGGGTTCAAGCCGGTCAAGCAGACTCTTCGGCGTTTCTCTGAACCTAAGCGACAAGCCATGGGAGAGGAGCTAGCCAAGTTACTGGAGGCCGGGTTCATTAGAGAAATAAAACATCCGGACTGGCTAGCAAACCTGGTGATGGTACCAAAGAAGGATAAATCCTGGCGCCTATGTGTCGATTTCAAGGACCTTAACAAGGCTTGCCCCAAGGATCCCTTCCCCCTCCCCCGCATCGATCAGATTATCGACGCTACTGCAGGACACGACTCATTGTGTTTCCTCGATGCATACTCCGGTTACCATCAAATCAAGATGGCGGAGTCCGATCAAGCCGCAACGACATTTATCACCCCATACGGCCCCTTCTGTTTTAACACCATGCCTTTCGGGCTTAAGAACGCCAGTGCAACCTATCAACGCATGATTCAGACATGCCTGGAAACACAGATCGGCAAAACAGTGGAGGCATACGTAGACAATGTGGTCGTTAAAACCAGACACGTCGAATCCTTAATAGACGACTTGAGGCTCACCTTCGACAATCTCCGAACATACGACATCAAGCTCAATCCGGAAAAATGCGTCTTCCGCGTGCCCGCCGGAAAACTCTTAGGCTTCATCGTATCCAACAGAGGAATCGAAGCGAATCTGGCTAAAATCTGAGCTCTGTCACAGTTGGCCATCCCAACAGACCTCAAGCAGATCCAGAAATTAACTGGATGCGTGGCTGCTTTAAGCCGCTTTATCTCCCGATTAGGAGAAAAGGCACTGCCTCTTTATCGCCTTCTTCGGCGCACCGAACACTTCGAGTGGACGGATGCTGCCACGGCCGGATTGGAAGAAATAAAAGCCATCCTGGCCACCAACCCAATCTTGGCCGCGCCAAACGTCGGCGAACCAATGCTGTTATATATAGCGGCAACTCACCAAGTTGTAAGCGCAGTGCTCGTCGTCGAACGAGAGACGGACGGACATAAGTTACCACTTCAAAAGCCGGTATACTACGTATCCACTGTCCTCACTCCATGCAAATCACGGTACCCACATTATCAAAAGATAGCATACGCAGTCTTCATGGCATCCCGGAAACTACGACACTACTTTCAAGAGTGTTCAATCACGGTGGCCTCTGAAGTACCACTCAACGACATAATAAACAACCGCGATGCCACCGGCCGGATTGCCAAATGGGCTATTGAGCTCCTCCCGTTCGACATAATATACAAACCACGACGAGCCATTAAGTCACAAGTACTGGCTGATTCTATCGCCGAATGGACAGAAGCCGAACTCCCTAAAGAGTACGGCGCATACTCCAATTGGATTATGCACTTTGACGGCTCTAAAATGTTGGCTGGTCTGGGGGCTGGCGTCGTCCTAACATCCCCCACCGGAGATACAGTCCAATACGTACTCCAAATACTATACACAGACTCCAACAACGCAGCAGAATATGAGGCCCCGTTACATGGTCTCCGGATGACAGGCTCCATGGGCATTCAACGCCTGGAGGTGCGTGGGGACTCGAACCTCGTGATATCTCAAATAAATGGAGACTTCGACGCCAAAGATCCAAAAATGGCGGCTTATCGCAACGCCGTCCTCAAAATGTCAGCTCGGTTCGAGGGGCTCGAATTCCACCATGTGGTCCGAGAAAACAATCAAGCGGCGGACATCCTCGCCCGCATCGGTGCTAAGCGCGACCCTGTCCCACCCAATATCTTCTTGGAAAGGCTGTTTAAGCCATCCGTGGTATGGGAAGGAGAGGCCGGCAACAACAGTCCGGACTTGGCCACAACACCAGATACCGAACACTCTGACGTAATCGTAGGCTCCGCCACCGAAATAACACCTTCCGCCCACGTGATTATGGTTGTCATCGCCCTGTGGACAGAACCCTTCCTGGCCTACCTAACTAGGCAGGAACTACCTGAGAACCCAAACGAGGCACGTTGCATTGTGCGGCGGTCTAAAGCCTACAAGGTCCACGAGGGAGAGCTTTATAAGAAAAGCGCTACCAGAGTCCTTCAAAGGTGCATCTCCGAAGAGGAAGGGCGGAAACTTTTGGCAGAAATTCATGCTGGACTTGGCGGCCACCACGCCGCAGCTCGGGTCCTTGTAAGCAAGGCCTTCCGTACAGGTTTCTACTGGCCGACGGCCCGAGCAGATGCATAGGACCTTGTCCAACGTTGCGTCGGTTGCCAGCTTTTTGCAAACCAAAGCCATATGCCGCCTACCGCTCTCCAAACAATCCCCATTACTTGGCCCTTTGCGATCTGGGGGCTTGATATGGTCGGACCCCTCAAAGGGGGAAGCCATAAGAAAAAATACTTATTGGTCATGGTGGATAAATTCACCAAATGGATAGAAGCCAAACCAGTTAAAACGGCCGAATCCGGAACAGTGATAGACTTCATATCTGGGGTTGTACACCGTTATGGCGTCCCCCACAGCATCATCACCGATAACGGCTCGAACTTTACAGCCGACGAGGTAAAACTTTGGTGCAGCAACATGGGCATCAAGCTTGATTATGCTTCTGTCTATCACCCACAAACTAACGGTCAAGTCGAGCGAGCAAATGGTCTTATCATGAGCGGCATTAAACCCAGATTAGTGCGGTCCTTAAAGGAGTCAAACACGCATTGGGTAGAGGAGCTCGACTCCGTACTATGGGGGCTGCGGACCACGCCGAATCGCACTACCGGATACACACCATTTTTTATGGTGTACGGCGCAGAGGCGGTACTGCCCTGCGACATAATTCATGACTCACCTCGAGTGCGCATGTATGAAGAGAAAGAAGCCGAGCTTGATCGGCAGGATAGTTTGGATGCCCTGGAGGAGGAGCGTGACGTGGCAAAAGCCCGTTCCGCATTCTATCAGCAACAGGCTCGAAGGTATCAAAGCAGAGAAGTACGGGCCAAAACCTATAACGTTGGCGAACTCGTTCTACGCCTACCGGAGAAGAAAAAGAACAAGCTCAAGCCCAAATGGGAAGGTCCCTTCATTATTGACCAAGTTCTGACCGGTGGAGCGTACCGTCTACGGGATGCATCGGACAATCGACTCGAGCCAAACCCATGGAACGCAGCCAGACTCCGAAGGTTCTACGCCTAGTGCCGGACTCTATGTTCGTCTCCTTACCTCCGTCAATTTTTTACATATCCGTTATCTGTCTTTTATCTCTTTCTTTTTTCTTCAAGGCCTTAAAAGGCTAAATTGTGACTTGACTACACAATCTTGACGCGCTAACCGCGCTCATTATACCTGGGGGCTTCTTATACAGAAGCTTAATATAACTATTTTCCGGGCTCTATGCCCCACACATGTGTTATTCTTCCACATGTACCTTTTTCGCCATTATATGCATCGATATGACTTAAGTTTTGGCCAAGCTGGGTTGCCTGGCTCTTGTGTTTATGCCATACGTTCCCGTTAATTCGGCTAGGGCATAAGGGGAGCACCTCTGCGATTGTTACTGCCGGGTCGCTGGGTGAAGCCGAAAGCTAGCGTTCTTAAGGGAATACTCGGTCGGTGAACAAAAGGTGACTTTTATTTATTTTAATACATGCCCCCAGATGTTTATAGCCTGCGTCTCTGTTCGCAGTTCGGACATGCACATTAGGGCATGCGTACCCAGGGAAAGGAACCCTTAACAGAACTATTCTCCCTGGAAGATGTTTCTTACTATCCATGTAATATAACATAGCTAGTTGGGTACTTGTCTGTTCAAGCACTTATGACCCCTACGCCTGGTTTCCACGCGTACCCCGGTTTTTACATAACCGAGTGGGTATTCGGATACACTCCGGACTATCGGGTCCAGAGGTCGAAGCAAAAAGGTCCGCCATGACAAATGATTTACAATCCGGCCAGGGACAATATATGTCACTTGAAGTACACAGTCACTTAGACTGACTAAATTCTTCTTATATACCATCCAACAGGTTGTCTAGCCTACAATCCTGTTGGGAATACTTTGCGGCTAATTCTACTTGGTCATACACCAAACTGACGGGGATCTCTTTCCTATCAGGCCCCACAGGTCCGACCTCGGCCATGTGGTTAGGGTCAGCCTTGGTATACCGCGTCTTCACCTGGCCCAGGCTTCCCTCGCACCTTGTCGGCAGGCTGATATCTTCCATAATCAGAAGCGCCGTCGCGCTCCCTTGAGCTTCTCTGCAAGCTCCCCCATGCCTCCTGGCAGGGAGACGGATGGCCACAAGGCTTGGGCAATGCCCTGCATCACCTGTCGAACTTGTTCGTGCAATTGTGAGAGCTCTGGCAGAAGATCACCCGCAGACCCGGGCATCTCCTCCTCGGGATGACCCGTCAGCATATCTGCAGATGTAACTCTGTTAGCCGGTTTCTTCGCCGAACTCTTTAAAAGTTCGTTCAAGCACTTACTGAAAATGCCGCGTCGAAGCCTCTTATTCTCCTTTACGGAGTCAGCAAGCTGGGCCCGAACATCTTTCAGTTCCACGCCCAGCTGGATATTGGCATCTTGGAGATTGTTTTTCTCCCGCCTAACCTTTTTAAGCACGCGCTCACCAGCCTTTAGCTGTCGTTGGGCATGCGGCTCATTCCCTATCACGACCTCCGGATTCACTCCGGAGTCATCTGCAGAATCTATTGTTAGATTTGCATGCATGCCGCATACTATCTGGTACCTGTCATTCTTTGCAATAGAGACAAGTGTTACCAGAGGGGGCCCTCTCGGACTCCTTCAGCGCGGCAACTGCGGCCCGTAGCTGGGCTTTGCACTCTTCCAGCTCTTGAGACAATTGGGTATTCTTCTCTGTAAGAACCTGCACAAATAATGATCCTTAAATCAGTTGTGTCAACTGTTTCAAGTCTCTGGGGCTACTGACATATATAATTATCAGATTTTCTTACCCGTATATCCTTTACATACTGGTCCGTGGCTCCGGCAAGACCATTTTGAGCAGCTCGGATGTACGCGTCTCCTGAGTTGAAGGCATCGAACGCCTCTTGGGAGAAACAAGCGTCACAAAGTACGGCCCGGCGACGCCTGTGATTCATAGCGCTCTCCACTTCGGAATTTGTAGCGGATAGCCTATCCGCATCCTCTGTAGGAGGAACATCCGACGTCCGCCCCATGTTAGTGTCCGCCTCTATGTCCGGCTCTGGAGCCTGACTGGTGGAGGCGTGATCGGCAGCCCTTCCGGATATAGTCCGGCAAGTGTTTTTCCTACTAGGAAGCATGGACGTTATTATATTTTAAAAGACGACAACCACAGAGCGGGGTTTCATTTCATACCTCTGCAACGGCGTCTCAGTCCTGACCGCCTTCCTTTTAAGCCTACCCGGCTTCGGTGCCCCTTGTTGGTGAGTCACTGCGAGTTCGGCATGGCGTCCCGAGGGCCTTCCCTGTAAGACACCATATGTGTGCAATAGGTGAAGTGGAGAAAAGGGGATCCTTCTCAGAAGTTGGGACTCCGGTTTTACTTACATGCGACGCAGGGAGTAGTCCAGGATAATCGGCTATGATGGCCACCATGGCATCATCGCAGCTCAATTGATAGAACGTCCTGTCAATCAGCTCCACAAATATGTCTGGATCCTCTTCGAGTCCGGGGTCGAGGGCCCGGTCAGGGTCCTCTGGTTGTGGAGGCGGGCTGTGGACCTCCCTCACAGCTTTTCGCAGCTCTTGCTATGAAATAGCAAGGTAAATATTCATGACAAAGAATGCGGGAAGGTCTGGAGTAAAAAGTAGCAGCTCACCCAGCTTGGGGGGTTGTACATGAAGAACCCATCCCATGGCTTGATACGGATGAACTCCTCTTCCTCTCCTTTGTATAAATCGGACAGTATTTTCGCTAGAGCAGCGACGGAGTCCGGACTTTTACGACCGCAGCGGGTGGCATCTTCTCCATTGAAGTGCCACATAGGGTGTCCACGATATTGAAGTGGCTGCACCCCCCGCATTATACATATGGACATAACCTCGACTATTGTCAATCCTGATTTGGCCAGCCTTTGTATCCGGCCCATCAGGTAAAGGACCTCTCTGTTATCTTCCTCCTGGGGGCTCCGAGGGCGCTAGCTGCGGCGTTTCTTCAAAGGAGCGTTATTAAACTCAGGAAGGCCCATCCGAACAGGGTCCGGAAGGGGGACGTTCTCCATATAAAACCACTCCGAAGGTCAATCTTCGGACGTCTTCTTCGGAGTACCGGACATATATCCGGTCCCGGCGATGCGCCATATCTCGGCTCCGCCCACTTGATATATTGACCCCTCTTATGTACGGGGTACGAGGCAGAACAGCCTCTTCCATAGCTCGAAATGAGCTTCGCAACCCAGAAACAACTCGCAAAAGGCGACATAGCCAGCGATGTGTAATATAGAGGCGGGAGTAAAATTGTGCAGCTGGAGGCCGTAGAACTCCAGGAGCCCGCGGAGGAATGGATGAATTGGAAATCCAAGCCCTCTTAATAAGTAAGGGACAAGGCATACCCGCTCCCCTTTGGATGGGTCGGGAAAGCTCTCCGCTTGCTCCCCGCCATTGTAGGTGGCGAGCCCGGCTCAAACGGGGACCATATACGCTGAAGGGAGAAATCCCTGGGTCTATAACTCTACTAATTGACTGTGCCGGATGGAACACTTCTTCCAATTGCCGGGCTTAGGGCTACGGGAGCGAGAGGAGGAGCTGCGATGGCCGGCCATGTTGGAATGAATTTTTTTCCGGGCGCGCTTCGATGGATATTCGCTGTGGGAGGATGGTGTGATCTGGATCTAAGAATCCCCGTCTCTTTAATAGGCGATTTGCCCACATGGCTAGGGTGGCAAATGTAAAAATGCCCCGACTTCTCGCATTCGCTTGACGCGTGGAGGATATCCATTATTAGGCGCGGAAGCCAAGGAGTGCAACATTTATGGGAAGCCGGACACTACTCAAACAGGTATTCAGAATTTGGAGAAGAACCCGCCTTGCAATGCCGAAGACAATCTGCGCGCCGGACTCATCGCCATTGAAGCCTGGTTCGGGGGCTACTGAGGGAGTCCTGGATTAGGGGGTCCTCGGACAGCCGGACTATTGGACTATGAAGATACAAGATTGAAGACTTCGTCCCGTGTCCGGATGGGACTCTCCTTGGCGTGGAAGGCAAGCTTAGCAATACGGATATGTAGATCTCCTCCCTTGTAACCGACTCTGTGTAACCCTAGCCCCCTCCGGTGTCTATATAAACCGAAGGGTTTAATCCGTAGGACAACAACAATCATATCATAGGCTAGCTTCTAGGGTTTAGCCTCTACGATCTCGTGGTAGATCAACTCTTGTAATACTCATATCATCAAGATCAATCAAGCAGGAAGTAGGGTATTACCTCCATCGAGAGAGCCCGAACCTGGGTAAACATCGTGTCCACCGCCTCCTGTTACCATCCGCCTTAGACGCACAGTTCAGGACCCCCTACCCGAGATCCACCGGTTTTGACACCGACACACCCCACGACGCACACTTCCCTTTCCTACCTTACCGCTCAGTTTCCCATCTTAGCAGGACATTTCTCGTTGGGGCCTTCTCCTTTAAAACCGGATAACGCTCACCTCATCTTCGCCATGACGTCCTCGCTCTTCCACACGATACTTATGGACCGCTCGCTCATGCAGTTTGCTGCAAAGAATCTCACATGAAATGTTATACATATGTCACATTGGTTCACTATCCTATCTATGATGCCGTGCCGTAGTTTAGAAACTCTCCTAGCACTCCAAATACCGGCAACAAAATCTCCAAATATATAGCATCCGCAACTACCATGAAATAGGACACTAAACAACATTTGCAGCAAGCAATCAATTTATGCACCAAGCACATTGAGCAGAAGCAACAAGCTCTCAAGATTTCTTCTACTCACAGAACTGACAAATGTCACTAACTCTGTAAGAAGCTTTGCCTTCAGAACCTAGAAATGGTATAGTCCCATCACTACTTCAGCTGCTCTCTGATCTCAATAGAAAACATGGAGATCGTCTAAAAACAGAGTACACTTTGGCCGCACTTAAATAAGCTTGCTAAAAAGAAACTTCTCAAGTGACGTAAGAAAATATAAGTAACTTCCACTTGACAGTCGCATCATTTGACATATAGATTTTCAGTTAGCATGGCAACTGAAGTGAGTCTATTGATTAAATTACATAGTTCATTGTTAAATGGTAAACACAGATTTAGAAGAGTTGCCAATGCTCATCTGTCAAATATGCTACTGTATACTTATGTGAGCTGCCAATGATCATCATCATCTGAATATTAAAAAAAAATGATCATCATCATCTGTCAAATATACTACTGTATACTTATGTGAGCTGCCAATGCTCATCTCAAGAAAGGATTGTATACCCAAAAGACCAGACTTTATACGGGAGTTATTCTATGAAACAATTTCAAAACGGCTCACCCTGTATCCACTGCTAGTAGTGTCTATAAAAGAGATCTTTTTCCCTACATCGGCGAGTTAATACGTTGATCTCTACCAACTGCAAGCACAGATAACTATATTTAAAAACAGGGACATTTGCTATTTTCATGAGTAAATAAACAGTAAAAAAGCAGAGGACCAAACCCAAATATTTTCATGAATGTTACAGATCATTTTTGTTAATGTGTAAGTACATCAAACATGTTCCAACAAGCAGGAAAATTGTAGAAACATACAAATGATGGGCAGTTCCTAATTCCTAGCTATCATGGAATCACTGCATGATGCATTGCACTGAGCACCTTCTGTGTGATATGGAGATGGGCAGAGGCAAAGATCAAGGAATTAAAATTCGAAAAGAATAAATAAGCTGTCAGTAAGCCAATAGAAATCGACAAAAAAAAAAGTTTACTTCAGTAAGCCGATATGGATCGACGCATTTGGAGGCATAACTACCACAACAAAGATTCCATCGTTGTAATAATAGCCTTAGTGCTGAATTATACTTCTTAAAATATGTCTCGGGCATTTTCTTCAAGTACCTTGTAGGCAACAACAATGACAATGATTCTAGGGAATGAAATTCTCTCGCAAACAACCTGACTTGTATATACTGATTGTAAATTCACCTAGCTGTATGAAAATCAAAACCAATCGTTACATAGGTTATCCAAAGAATTGATAAACAGACTTTAAGAGCAAAAGTGTTTTAACCTGAACTTCCAAGAAATCATCAAAGCAGAAGTGGCTTCCCTCCCATCAATAAACTTCCAGGTGAACAGGAGAAGCACGACCATGGAGAATCATAGCTGAATACCTGAATAGAGAGTCATAATTGTCCTGCCAATAGCACATCTCTTTGTCCCTCCTATATTCTTCAATCACATCAGAATACTAAAATTGACCATACATCGTTTTCAAGAGAACAAAAATGATCGATCAAACAATTGGTCTAATTCAAAAGTTCGTGTCCTTCATTCTCATAATCATCAGTCTTCTTAACCAACTTCTTCTTGCAATACAACATCTTTCTCCCAGCCCTCACCCCCATCCATCTTCATTCATAACACCATTTTTAACCCTCTTTTCAAAATCAATCAGGTGAATATTTGTGAGCAGTAATTTGATCTCCCTCCTTATTGATTAGTAGACAGAATATAACATTCAGTCTTTCCATGTGCAGTTGCTGGCAACCTTTGTCATTTAGTGAAGAGGTGGTAGCTGTGGTGTCAGCAAAAAAATAAAAATAAAAATGCATTGATGTATTGCAAGTTTCTTGAGACCAATATAATAGCTTTGAAGATTTCCTACACCAATCCCGGCCTCATGGCATTCCAGACGGCCTATGTAGATGAAGCAAGTGCAACCATATCTTGTAAAAGAAAGATATATCAACTTTGCAAAGGTACTCCTGAAAATATCTTAATTAAAAATACACATCTCTCTATGGTTCCACCTTCATCATAATGTTACCGTCCTCAAGAATTTAAAGAGAAAGAAAGGTTTCCACTTATACTCCTCTTTTTATGTGTTGTGTTGTTCTGTTAGTCCACTGCAAATGGAATATATTCTGTGCTTCGACATATTTCCTGGTAATATGGAAGAAAGAAATATATTACAAATATCATCCATATGTCAGTCAAAGGCTGAACAATTACTATTATGAAATACAACAATATTAGACGTGATGGAAGATGGTTTCAAAGTCCCAAAAATAAGACCGCAATAAGGACCTAGAGTGTATCGCCTGATGGATGTGAAGGGCAGCATGACTCGACGATCATCGTCCAATTAAGAATGGTAGGATCGTCTTTGTAGGCCTCATTTGTGATTGTGTTTACTCTTGAAAAAACAAGCTAAGAAAAGGAAACATATGCACAATATTGAAAGTCTGGTATAACAGGAAAACACGACTACAGAATTCAGAGCTGGTAAACTACAGTAACTGTTTGCTGGTAGCATTTCATATAGCTATGCATATGATGATATCCATTAGTCACCAAGCATGACGGATAACAGGAATCCATTTCCGATGGCCATTTAAGCTAGAAATTTACCTGAACAAAAGCTTTGTAGTAGCTTCCGAAAAAAAAGCTTTGTAGTAGCTTCCTAAAAAAAGTTTTTGTAGTAGCTCTGAAGTGTTGCATCAGATATGAAGTCGTCAGGAGAAGCAAGATCTACACCAGCCTCCTTGCCCCATCTTACATATTGTCCCTTCCCTCCGTAATCTTCCCAGTTATTGCATAGTGACAGTATTAACCATGTAATCTAGTGCATGGCAAAATGAGATGAAAAAAATCGGACACCACAACCTGAAGAAACTACTGTTGTGCAGAGATCGGCCTTTTATACGGAGACATGCCCCAGACATGCAAATTTCTTCATGAAATACATGATGAGCATCCAGTTTCATTTGTTTCCATTTCCTGTTACATTTTTGGCTAGTGGATCAGTCTGGCATGTGAATGAGATAGCAATTTCATAAAATAAACATGGTATCAAATGTAAGATCCAGATTTTTATGACGATCTAACAAGAAAAGCGCTACTTAGGAATGCATTTTGTGAAGCAGGTAACCATCTTCACAGAATGCCCACCTGGAACACATCCTCGTCATAGAATGGCACGGTCTACAACACATGAAAGAACCGCCCACAGGCGGCCGGCGGCTGTCTCATCACACCTGGTCACTGTCTGCACCGCACTCGTGTCCCCCGCTCGCAGGAGCGCCATTAACTGCGGCCATCTGCCACCACGCAGGAGGAGAGGAAGGCAGGGGCCTCTCCCGCTGGAGGAGAGGAAGGCAGACGCCGCAGAAGGTGGTGTCGTCCTGGCACCCGTATCCCTGGACAGAGAAGAGAGCGACATGAGAAATTGAGAACAAACACGAATAACCCAATAACCAATTGTCTGTTTTTTATCCAACAAAAAAATGACCTTAAATTAGCCTTATTTCATAAAACACATTCAGAAAGGCTCACCATGTATCCACTGCTGGCAGTGTCTATAAAAGAGCTCTTTTTCCTTGCATCAGTGAGTTAATTTTTTGATCTCTACCAACTGGAAGCACATGTAACTATATTTTTTTTGGACAAACACATGTAACTATATTTAAAAACATGAACATCTGCTATCTTCATCAATAAATAAACAGTAAAAAAGCAGAGGACGAAACCCAAATAATTCGGCATGAATGTTACTGATCAGTTTTGTTAATGTGTAAGTACATCAAACATGTTAATATGTAAGTACATCAAACATGTTCGAACAAGCAGCAGGTGATGCTTTATGACATGTGTGCTTGGAACACAACAATCGGATGAATTGGAAGAAAAAAGATGAAGTGAGTTTAGAGATCGATATGGCGATAGAAAAGGAGATGGCTGAGAAGAACAGAGGAAATGAGAGGAGTAATTAGAAAGGGAGAAAAAGGTCAGAAAAAGATCGACTGGTCATTCATGTTAGTTTCCTCTCCAAACTTAATGCTTCCGCCAAACCTTGAACAAGAGAAGGACGGGGCGCGTGCCTGCAACCCATCATCACCTCAGCTCATGATTAAAAAAAATATTTCAGATATCAAAGTACCAAAAAATATGAGCAGTGTCGTGATCAATCCAGTAAATACTATAGGGCTTCACTAATTTCAGAATATTGGCCTGAGATAACATATTTTGACTTTCCTTTGCCCATATTAACATATCGTTGCTGACAGATAATATACTTTTCATCAAAGATAATGCAAGAGGAATTTAATAAACAACATAATCACGGTCTTTAATTTTTTGTTAATTATTTGAAGTAAAAACAGGATGCTATTCACCTGAATATGTAAAAACATCATAGTAAATATATCTATTTTTTGCCCAATTAATTCGAATATCGACATACAAATCCAGCATGTTTATGGAACCTTGTAATGGGAGTGGTTTGCCAAGGCTCGAATTCATAAAGAATGAATCTTTGAGATATTGGTTTCAGGATGATACTGAATAGTATTGTATTTGGGTACAAACTGTTTGCTTGAAGGAAAAATTGAACACCATTAATTGACCCTCTTATCATTTCACTAATTACCTACATATTCAAAAGAAGAAAACTTCAGTACACACACATAGGCAGTATAGCAAGTAACACACCACTGATATGAAATGCCGCTGAAGAGTAATTCATGTAGCTTAGAGAATCATGCTATTTTTTTCCTGATTAAAGAGACCAACTGTGTTCATCAATTTAGCAAACATACACCTAAAAAATTGACTTGCTAATTCCGGAAATATTGATGCAACAACAATGCATCAAGTTGTGGAGTATAAATTATTTTTTTGTCTTTACAAAAAATGGTATGACAAGCTCACGCAATCTAGAATGAGTGTTTTTAGCATGGAGGATTATATTGATGTACGTGATTAAGAAAGCAAGCAAACAATTAGTTATATGTACAATAGTCGCTAGTGTACCTTTAGAAATGAAAAATCCCGACAAACATTGACTAACCTCTGGATTGTTGCTTCTTGTAAGAATGCATCAGGAACCTTCAAAATGTCCTGGATAAGGAAAACATGAACCCTCCAGCGTTTCTCGGTAAAATGAAATGAAAAGGTCTTCTGTAGATGCTACAACAAAATGCTATCAAATGATCTCCACTCAGAACTACTTGAAGTATTTTCATCTCCATTTTTCTTTTGAAGATTCTTATGAATGTTGAGATTAATCTGCATACTGAAGGGCCAAATAGTAACAAAAGCTAGTAAAACAATCTCATAAATATTTGTGAACTTGAGATACCCTGCACGTAGCTAGCAACGTGTATATGCATACTGAAGTAATCTTATTGCTTCCTAGGGATGGACCAAGTAACAAAAGCTAGTTACACAATCTGATAAATACATGTGAACTTAATGATACCCTGCACACAGCTAGCAACGTATGTGAGTCACTGGTGCGTGGATGAACAGAAGCAACAACTTGTACGCCCGTCTGTGCAGCCTGTGCAAAGGAACGTCAGCTTCGACGGCTTGTACGTCCGGGCTGCAGACAACAGAGGACCGATGATAGCTACGTCCCCAGCATAAGGATGGCAATGGGTAGGGTATGGGCAGGGTAGAGCAATACCATACCCATACCCGTATAGTCGGTGGGTACAAAATTCTACCCATACCCGTACCCATGGGTATGAAACTTTACCCATACCCATACCCGACGGGTACCCGTACCCATTGAGTACCAGCGGGTAGAACAAATAGTACATGAGTTGTTCACATTTTTACGCTCATTGGTAGCACATTTGACAAAAAACAATTATCTCAACTCAATAACTGGTAGATGAGTACAACATACTCATAAATCAATAGGAGTAGACAAGCCACATGATAAATTAATGATTAATTGATGACAACTTAACATTAATTTACAAGCGGGCAGGGTATGGGTATACCCGCGGGTACAAGGTTATACCCGTACCCTACCCATGACTTAACGGGCAGGGTATGGGTATTATCCATGGGTATAAAATTGTGCCCATACCCTGCCCACGCGGGTACCCGTACCTGTGGGTAAAACTGCCATCCTTACCCCAGCAACAGAAGGAAGGGTGTGGTGCTGGTATGTATGTCCAGGGCCATCCGGATGAATGGCGGTGGCAAACTGAGACATGATGTTGCTGGAAGAGGGAAGGCCCGCAGTAGATGGACGTGCATGGATAGGAGGCCGTTCTCTCCAATTCACCACGACCACAAGCACGACGCCACGGCCATGAGCGGCACCGCGCCTACCTCTCCTCCTGGCTACAACATACAAGGATAGCGACACGGCGATCTGTCAGTATGGAGGAAACGGCCAGCGGTGGTGCTCGTGCTTGTACGTCCAGCACGCGGCGGCGAACGTCTCGGAGCCCTCGCCCCAGAGCGTCCCCGACGATCGCAGCACCGTCCCCTGGTGCTCCTCCTCCACCTTCCTCTCCTTTCCCAGAGACATGGAACGGGCCAGGCCCTGCAGCATCGACGAGATCGATCTGCTGATTCTACAGAGAAGGTTCTTCTTCTTCCTCCTCCTCCTCCTTGCTCTCCCTCCCCTTCTTCCTCCCCTCTCCCATGGCTGGCACAAGGGACGCGATGAGAGGAACGGGAGGCAACGCCTCATCCAGATCCAGATCGGGCAGGGGTGAGTGTAGGGGAGGGGGGCGAGGCAGGCGGAGGGAGGGGCAACAGCGGAGCAGGGCGGCGGGGGGCGGCGGCGGGCGGCGAACCCTAGAGCAGGGGCGAGGCAGGCGGAGGGAGGGGCAACAGCGGAGCAGGGCGGCGGGGTACGGCGGCGGGCGGCGAACCATAGGAGAGGCGAGACCGAGGGAGAGGGAGGAGTTGGATCGAGCGGCGATGCGGAGGGGGAAAACCAACAGGAGCACCGGACAAAAAAAAACCCGGACAAAAGTGGTGGGACGAAAATTAACCGGCGAAGACTACCAAATGCTTCATTAGGAGTAGAGATAGTAATGAATGTTATGTGGGCCGGAGGTGAAGCTTATTGGTAACTAGGAATACGTTCAGGTTGCCACTCGCTCCAACGTCATTGTGCATTTGCAAAGTTGAATGGACCTTTGAGAATGATTTGTATAGTTATTTGTTGTTTGGTGTCGATAGTATGTGTTAGTTTAGCCCACTTTATTATATTATAAATATGAAAGATTTCACCCCTATTGCAATGCACGGCGATGATGCGGTGGGCGTTATCTGGTTTTAAAAGAGGTGGCTCCAGCGAGTAATGTCCCGCTACGGCACGGAACTGGAAGTGAAGGGGAGGGCCCAACAGAAAAAGTAAATGGTGCGTCGTCGGATGGAGTTTTGTGTCGGGCTCGGGTGTTGAAAATAACATGGCGAATAGCCCGTAGCAACACACGGGCATTCTGCTAGTAAATCAATAATAGTCAGGCTCCGGGGGAGGCGGTGGAGTCGGGGGGAGCGAGATGTGAGGCGGTGGAACGAAGCCCGACGATGATCCTGTCGATGTTGTCCCGATAGTGCTGCTTGCTAAGCGTCTTCATAGCTGGAAGCCACACATTTTGTATATCGCGTCAGTCGCATGAAATGGAATCACATGTTCAATCACAACTTATTGTGAATGTTCCATAGAATCCAGGTAAGGGTGCCCACGACCACCCAAAGGGAGGGCGGCACGGTTGGTTGAAAATCAAGGACATCATGAAACATATCCGGGAGATTGTCATGGCACCATCTGCCGCCCGCAACCTCCTAAAGACAACTCCAGAGGAATCAAGCCGCAGGGCAAGAGACAAATATGTGGTTGGAGTCCTCTGGAACTGCACATAAGGGCCAAATTCCATCACTAGGTCCAGCTACCATAGGAATATCCTCTACTCCCGAAGGAAGGTGGCTGCAGACCAGTTGCCATAGGAATATCTGAATCTTCAAAGGCAATTTCATCTACCACAAGAGATTTAGTTCCTCTGGCCCTGGGGTGGCCACGATGGCTTTATAGAGGGATTTGGCCGAGAACAAACCATTGGGTTAAAGTTGCCAACTAACTGAGTCTTGTTCAAGTGAGGGTGAGTGTAGAGCTTCACACTTAAGCAACTCCTCCCATTGGTCCCGCTCCAGGGGGACAGGTGTGCGTCTAAAGGTAATGTTGACAAGGTTAGCCAGGGTAGCCTCCACCGAAATGTTGGATACCGAAGAATCATCTAAAGGCTCCTCAAGCAAATCATAAGTCTGAGAAAATCTAACCAACCTAGTGAGCTCATGAGCAACCATATTTGCTTCTCTACTATAATGCTCGAACCTACAAATAGAAAAATCACTAGCAAAATGATAACAATCATCAAAAACTGTCGCCGCCGCCGCTCCTGTAGATTTTCCTCCATTCTCCATGGTTTCAATGACCTCCAAGTTATTAGAATTTATAACCAGATGATCCCGCCCTTTGCGCAAGGGAAAGACCGAATCTGAGAGCCAGAGCTTTAGCTGTCATGACATCCACACGCCAATCTATCTTCTTATTTCCCCCTGCAATGAATTTTTCTTTGCCATCCCTCAGTACCGCCCCAACAGTGGCCAGATCTTGATCAAAATATACATCAACATTAATTTTTACAAAACCCCCCGGGGCGGATCTTGCCCCTTCTTTTCAAGATAGCCTTCGGAGTGGAGGCGATAATTTTTTTAGCTATAAGCGCGCGGATCCCCATAGGTTGTTGTACTCTTTGCTTACATCTTCCAATAAATCTCACTTTTCTTTGCAATTCCTTCGATTGAATAGTTGGAGTTGTTTAACCAAGCACAATCTACATGTTTAATGCATTATCTATATATACTAAGAAAGAATGTAACATTTCATCTTTCACTTTCTTCCTATCACCCCTTCATCCAATGTTTCACCCTTTATATTTTTTTCTTGGCTTTTCATCCACTTCTGGCTTTCAACAAACCAATCTTTGGTAACCCAATAGACTAGATCAATATACGATACATTGCAATAAATTCATGATTCATAAATAAATTGTTTCTTGTGATAAAGCAGATCAATCACAGATACATATAAAATCCCTCGAATTCTCGAGAAAAGCTTATCATGGGGAAAAACTCACTAAAGTGATAGATCATACATACACAAAGCTACAAGTTCAGCTCAGATTTTTTTTCCGAAGAAGCTCTAAACCTTTCTTTGAACAAATGACTAGGTAAAACTGGTTTTGCTCCAAATTCAACCTGAAAATTGTAGGTAGAAGTGGGAGTATCGTCCATGACGTACTCGAGTAAATCATCACCAAAGGACTTTGCAGTTCTCTATCTTTTGCCCCTACCAAGAGCTTCATTATCTTCCTTCACATGATTTTCATGATGTGTTTGTTCATAATATTTCATCAGAATGACAGGCTCAGGAGTCTCCACAAATTCATGTATAGAAGTCCTTTGCATATCTCTCGTAGGAAAAATATCATCAAAGAATGTAGCATCTTTATGTTGGAAATATGCCCTAGAGGCAATAATAAATGGTTATTATTATATTTCTTTGTTCATGATAATTGTCTATTGTTCATGCTATAATTGTGTCATCCGGAAATCGTAATACATGTGTGAATATATAGACCACAACGTGTCCCTAGTAAGCCTCTAGTTGACTAGCTCGTTGATCAACAGATAGTCATGGTTTCCTGACTATGGACATTGGATGTCATTCATAACGGGATCACATCATTAGGAGAATGATGTGATGGACAAGACCCAATCCTAAGCATAGTTCAAAGATCGTGTAGTTCGTTTGCTAGAGCTTTTCCAATGTCAAGTATCTTTTCCTTAGACCATGAGATCGTGCAACTCCCGGATACCGTAGGAGTGCTTTGGGTGTGCCAAACGTCACAACGTAACTAGGTGACTATAAAGGTACACTACGGGTATCTCCGAAAGTGTCTGTTGAGTTGGCATGGATCGAGATTGGGATTTGTCACTTCGTATGACGGAGAGGTATCTCTGGGCCCACTCGGTAATGCATCATCATTATGAGCTCAATGTGACTAAGGAGTTAGCCACGGGATCATGCATTATGGTACGAGTAAAGAGACTTGCCGGTAACGAGATTGAACAAGGTATTGGGATACCGACGATCGAATCTCGGGCAAGTAACATACCGATTGACAAAGGGAATTGTATACGGGATTGATTGAATCCTCGACATCGTGGTTCATCCGATGAGATCATCGTGGAACATGTGGGAGCCAACATGGGTATCCAGATCCCGCTGTTGGTTATTGACCGGAGAGGCGTCTCGGTCATGTCTGCATGTCTCCCGAACCCGTAGGGTCTACACACTTAAGGTTCGGTGACGCTAGGGTTGTAGAGATATTAGTATGCGGAAACCCGAAAGTTGTTCGGAGTCCCGGATGAGATCCCGGACGTTACGAGGAGTTCTGGAATGGTCCGGAGGTGAAGAATTATATATGGGAAGTCCAGTTTCGGCCACCGGGAAAGTTTCGGGGGTTATCGGTATTGTACCGGGACCACCGGAAGGGTCCCGGGGGTCCACCGAGTGGGGCCACCTATCCCGGAGGACCCCATGGGCTGAAGTGGGAAGGGAACCAGCCCTTAGTGGGCTGGGGCGCCCCCCCTTGGGCCTCCCCCTGCGCCTAGGGTTGGAAACCCTGGGGGTGGGGGGCGCCCCACTTGGCTTGGGGGGAAGCCACCCCCCCTTCCCCCTTGGCCGCCGCCCCCCCTTGGAGATCTGATCTCCCAGGGCCGGCGCCCCCCAGGGGTCCCTATATATAGTGGGGGGAGGGAGGGCAGCAACACCACAGCCCCTGGCGCCTCCCTCTCCCCCTGCAACACCTCTCCCTCTCGCAGAAGCTTGGCGAAGCCCTGCCTGGATCCCGCTACTTCCACCACCACGCCGTCGTGCTGCTGGATCTCCATCAACCTCTCCTTCCCCCCTTGCTGGATCAAGAAGGAGGAGACGTCGCTGCTCCGTACGTGTGTTGAACGCGGAGGTGCCGTCCGTTCGGCACTCGGTCATCGGTGATTTGGATCACGGCGAGTACGACTCCATCAACCCCGTTCATTGGAACGCTTCCGCTCGCGATCTACAAGGGTATGTAGATGCACTCCTTTCCCCTTGTTGCTAGTATACTCCATAGATGGATCTTTGTGATGCGTAGGAAATTTTAAAATTCTGCTACAATCCCCAATAGTGGCATCATGAGCCAGGCCTATGCGTAGTTACTATGCACGAGTAGAACACAAAGCAGTTGTGGGCGTAGATGTTGTCAATTTTTCTTGCCACTACTAGTCTTATCTTGTTTCGGCGGTATTGTGGGATGAAGCGGCCCGGACCGACCTTACACGTACGCTTACGTGAGACAGGTTCCACCGACTGACATGCACTAGTTGCATAAGGTGGCTAGCGGGTGTCTGTCTCTCCCACTTTAGTCGGAACGGATTCGATGAAAAGGGTCCTTATGAAGGGTAAATAGAAATTGGCATATCATGTTGTGGTTTTACGTAGGTAAGAAACGTTCTTGCTAGAAACCTATAGAAGCCACGTAAAAACTTGCAACAACAATTAGAGGACGTCTAACTTGTTTTTGCAGCATGTGCTATGTGATGTGATATGGCCAGAAGATGTGATGAATGATATATGTGATGTATGAGATTGATCATATTCTTGTAATAGGAATCACGACTTGCATGTCGATGAGTATGACAACCGGCAGGAGGCATAGGAGTTGTCTTTATTTTTTGTATGACCTGCATGTCATTGAATAACGCCATGTAAATTACTTTACTTTATTGCTAAACGCGTTAGCCATAGAAGTAGAAGTAATCGTTGGCGTGACAACTTCATGAAGACACAATGATGGAGATCATGATGATGGAGATCATGGTCATGCCGGTGACGAAGATGATCATGGTGCCCCGAAGATGGAGATCAAAGGAGCAAAATGATATTGGCCATATCATGTCACTATTTGATTGCATGTGATGTTTATCATGTTTTGCATCTTATTTGGTTAGAACGACGGTAGTAAGTAAGATGATCCCTTATAATAATTTCAAGAAAGTGTTCCCCCTAACTGTGCACCGTTGCGAAGGTTCGTTGTTTCGAAGCACCACATGATGATCGGGTGTGATAGATTCTAACGTTCGCATACAACGGGTGTTGACGAGCCTAGCATGTACAGACATGGCCTCGGAACACACGCAATACACTTAGGTTGACTTGACGAGCCTAGCATGTACAGACATGGCCTCGGAACACGGAGGACTGAAAGGTCGAGCATGAGTCGTATAGATGATACGATCAACATGGAGATGTTCACCGATCTTGACTAGTCCGTCTCACGTGATGATCGGACACGGCCTAGTTAACTCGGATCATGTTTCACTTAGATGACTAGAGGGATGTCTATCTGAGTGGGAGTTCATTGAATAATTTGATTATATGAACTTAATTATCATGAACTTAGTCTAAAATCTTTACAATATGTCTTGTAGATCAAATGGCCCACGTTGTCCTCAACTTCAACGCGTTCCTAGAGAAAACCAAGCTGAAAGATGATGGCAGCAACTATACGGACTGGGTCCGGAACCTGAGGATCATCCTCATAGCTGCCAAGAAAGATTATGTCCTAGAAGCACCGCTAGGTGAAGCACCAATCCTAGAGAACCAAGACGTTATGAACGCTTGGCAATCACGTGCTGATGATTACTCCCTCGTTCAGTGCGGCATGCTTTACAGCTTAGAACCGGGTCTCCAAAAGCGTTTTGAGAAACATGGAGCATATGAGATGTTCGAAGAGCTGAAAATGGTTTTCCAAGCTCATGCCCGGGTCGAGAGATATGAAGTCTCCGACAAGTTCTTCAGCTGTAAAATGGAGGGAAATAGTTCTGTTAGTGAGCACATACTCAGAATGTCTGGGTTACACAACCGCTTGTCTCAGTTGGGAGTTAATCTCCCGGATGACGCGGTCATTGACAGAATCCTTCAGTCGCTTCCACCGAGCTACAAGAGCTTTGTGATGAACTTCAATATGCAGGGGATGGAAAAGACCATTCCTGAGGTATATTCAATGCTGAAATCAGCGGAGGTGGAGATCAGAAAGGAACATCAAGTGTTGATGGTGAATAAAACCACTAAGTTCAAGAAAGGCAAGGGCAAGAAGAACTTCAAGAAGGACGGCAAGGGAGTTGCCGTGCCCGGTAAGCCAGTTACTGGGAAGAAGCCAAGGAATGGACCCAAGCCTGAGACTGAGTGCTTTTATTGCAAGGGAAGTGGTCACTGGAAGCGGAACTGCCCCAAATACTTAGCGGACAAGAAGGCCGGCAACACCAAAGGTATATGTGATATACATGTAATTGATGTGTACCTTACCAGTACTCGTAGTAGCTCCTGGGTATTTGATACCGGTGCGGTTGCTCATATTTGTAACTCAAAACAGGAACTGCGGAATAAGCGGAGACTGGCGAAGGACGAGGTGACGATGCGCGTCGGGAATGGTTCCAAGGTCGATGTGATCGCCGTCGGCACGCTACCTCTGCATCTACCTACGGGATTAGTTTTAAACCTCAATAATTGTTATTTAGTGCCAGCTTTGAGCATGAACATTGTATCTGGATCTCGTTTAATTCGAGATGGCTACTCATTTAAATCCGAGAATAATGGTTGTTCTATTTATATGAGAGATATGTTTTATGGTCATGCCCCGCTGGTCAATGGTTTATTCTTGATGAATCTCGAACGTGATGTTACACATATTCATAGTGTGAATACCAAAAGATGTAAAGTTGATAACGATAGTCCCACATACTTGTGGCACTACCGCCTTGGTCACATTGGTGTCAAACGCATGAAGAAGCTCCATGCAGATGGACTTTTGGAGTCTCTTGATTACGAATCATTTGACACGTGCGAACCATGCCTCATGGGTAAGATGACCAAGACTCCGTTCTCCGGAACAATGGAGCGAGCACCCAATTTATTGGAAATCATACATACCGATGTGTGCGGTCCAATGAGTGTTGAGGCTCGCGGAGAAAATCGTTATGTTCTCACTCTCACTGATGACTTAAGTAGATATGGGTATGTCTACCTAATGAAACACAAGTCTGAAACCTTTGAAAAGTTCAAGGAGTTTCAGAGTGAGGTTGAGAATCAACGTGACATGAAAATAAAATTCTTACGATCGGATCGTGGTGGAGAATATTTAAGTCACGAATTTGGTACGCACTTAAGGAAATGTGGAATCGTTTCACAACTCACGCCGCCTGGAACACCTCAGCGAAATGGTGTGTCCGAACGTCGTAATCGCACTCTATTGGATATGGTGCGATCTATGATGTCTCTTACCGATCTACCGCTCTCATTTTGGGGCTATGCTTTAGAGACTGCCGCATTCACTTTAAATAGGGCTCCGTCGAAATCCGTTGAGACGACACCATATGAATTATGGTTTGGGAAGAAACCTAAGTTGTCGTTTCTAAAAGTTTGGGGATGCGATGCTTATGTCAAGAAACTTCAACCTGAAAAGCTCGAACCCAAGTTGGAAAAATGCGTCTTCATAGGATACCCTAAGGAAACCATTGGGTATACCTTCTACCTCAGATCCGAAGGCAAGATCTTTGTTGCCAAGAATGGGTCCTTTCTGGAGAAAGAGTTTCTCTCGAAAGAATTAAGTGGGAGGAAAGTGGAACTTGATGAGGTGATAGTCACCCCTTCCGAACCGGAAAGTAGCGCAGCGCGGGAAGATGATCCTGTGGTGCCTACACCGACTAGGGAGGAAGTTAATGATGATGATCATGAAGCTTCGGATCAAGTTACCGCTGAACTTCGTAGGTCCACAAGGACACGTTCCGCACCAGAGTGGTACGGCAAACCTGTCCTGGAAATCATGTTGTTAGACAACGGTGAACCTTCGAACTATGAAGAAGCGATGGCGGGCCCGGATTCCGACAAATGGCTAGAAGCCATGAAATCCGAGATAGGATCCATGTATGAAAACGAAGTATGGACTTTGACTGACTTGCCCGATGATCGGCGAGCCATAGAAAATAAATGGATCTTTAAGAAGACAGACCCGGATGGTAATGTGACCATCTATAAGGCTCGACTTGTCGCTAAGGGTTATCGACAAGTTCAAGGGGTTGAATACGATGAGACTTTCTCACCCGTAGCGATGCTGAAGTCCGTCCGAATCATATTAGCAATTGCCGCATACTATGATTATGAGATATGGCAGATGGACGTCAAACGGCATTCCTTAACGGCTTTCTTAAGGAAGAATTGTATATGATGCGGCCGGAAGGTTTTGTCGATCCTAAGAATGCTAACAAGGTATGCAAGCTCCAGCGCTCCATCTATGGACTGGTGCAAGCATCTCGGAGTTGGAACATTCGTTTTGATGAGATGATCAAAGCGTTTGGGTTTACACAGACTTATGGAGAAGCCTGTGTTTACAAGAAAGTGAGTGGGAGCTCTGTAGCATTTCTCTTATTATATGTGGATGACATACTATTGATGGGAAATGATATAGAATTCTTGGAAAGTATAAAGGCCTATTTGAATAAGTGTTTTTCAATGAAGGACCTTGGAGAAGCTGCTTATATATTAGGCATCAAGATCTATAGAGATAGATCAAGACGCCTCATTGGTCTTTCAAAGAGTACGTACCTTGACAAGATATTGAAGAAGTTCAATATGGATCAGTCCAAGAAGGGGTTCTTGCCTATATTGCAAGGTGTGCAATTGAGCACGGCTCAATGCCCGACCACTGCAGAAGATAGAGAAAAGATGAGTGTCATCCCCTATGCCTCGGCCATAGGGTCTATTATGTATGCCATGCTGTGTACCAGACCTGATGTAAACCTTGCCGTAAGTTTGGTAGGAAGGTACCAAAGTAATCCCGGAATGGAACACTGGACAGCGGTCAAGAATATCCTGAAGTACCTGAAGAGGACTAAGGATATGTTTCTCGTTTATGGAGGTGACGAAGAGCTCGTCGTAAAGGGTTACGTCGATGCTAGCTTCGACACAGATCTGGATGACTCGAAGTCACAAACCGGATACGTGTATATTTTGAATGGAGGAGCAGTAAGCTGGTGCAGTTGCAAGCAAAGCGTCGTGGCGGGATCTACATGTGAAGCGGAGTACATGGCAGCCTCAGAGGCAGCGCAAGAAGCAATCTGGATGAAGGAGTTCATTACCGACCTCGGGGTGATTCCCAATGCGTCGGGCCCGATGACTCTCTTCTGTGACAACACTGGAGCTATTGCCCTTGCCAAGGAGCCCAGGTTTCACAGGAAGACCAGGCATATCAAGCGTCGCTTCAACTCCATTCGTGAAAGTGTTCAAAATGGAGACATAGATATTTGTAAAGTACATACGGACCTGAATGTAGCAGATCCATTGACTAAACCTCTCCCTAGAGCAAAACATGATCAACACCAGGACGCTATGGGTGTTCGATTCATCACAATGTAACTAGATTATTGACTCTAGTGCAAGTGGGAGACTGTTGGAAATATGCCCTAGAGGCAATAATAAATGGTTATTATTATATTTCTTTGTTCATGATAATTGTCTATTGTTCATGCTATAATTGTGTTATCCGGAAATCGTAATACATGTGTGAATATATAGACCACAACGTGTCCCTAGTAAGCCTCTAGTTGACTAGCTCGTTGATCAACAGATAGTCATGGTTTCCTGACTATGGACATTGGATGTCATTCATAACGGGATCACATCATTAGGAGAATGATGTGATGGACAAGACCCAATCCTAAGCATAGTTCAAAGATCGTGTAGTTCGTTTGCTAGAGCTTTTTCCAATGTCAAGTATCTTTTCCTTAGACCATGAGATCGTGCAACTCCCGGATACCGTAGGAGTGCTTTGGGTGTGCCAAACGTCACAACGTAACTGGGTGACTATAAAGGTACACTACGGGTATCTCCGAAAGTGTCTGTTGAGTTGGCACGGATCGAGACTGGGATTTGTCACTCCGTATGACGGAGAGGTATCTCTGGGCCCACTCGGTAATGCATCATCATAATGAGCTCAATGTGACTAAGGAGTTAGCCACGGGATCATGCATTATGGTACGAGTAAAGAGACTTGCCGGTAACGAGATTGAACAAGGTATTGGGATACCGACGATCGAATCTCGGGCAAGTAACATACCGATTGACAAAAGGAATTGTATATGGGATTGATTGAATCCTCGACATCATGGTTCATCCGATGAGATCATCGTGGAACATGTGGGAGCCAACATGGGTATCCAGATCCCGCTGTTGGTTATTGACCGGAGAGGCGTCTCGGTCATGTCTGCATGTCTCCCGAACCCGTAGGGTCTACACACTTAAGGTTCGGTGACGCTAGGGTTGTAGAGATATTAGTATGCGGAAACCCGAAAGTTGTTCGGAGTCCCGGATGAGATCCCGGACGTCACGAGGAGTTCCGGAATGGTCCGGAGGTGAAGAATTATATATGGGAAGTCTAGTTTCGGCCACCGGGAAAGTTTCGGGGGTTATCGGTATTGTACCGGGACCACCGGAAGGGTCCCGGGGGTCCACCGGGTGGGGCCACCTATCCCGGAGGGCCCCATGGGCTGAAGTGGGAAGGGAACCAGCCCTTAGTGGGCTGGGGCGCCCCCCCCTTGGGCCTCCCCCTGCGCCTAGGGTTGGAAACCCTGGGGGTGGGGGGCGCCCCACTTGGCTTGGGGGGGAAGCCACCCCCCTTCCCCCTTGGCCGCCGCCCCCCCTTGGAGATCTGATCTCCCAGGCCCCCCCCAGGGGTCCCTATATATAGTGGGGGGAGGGAGGGCAGCAACACCACAGCCCCTGGCGCCTCCCTCTCCCCCTGCAACACCTCTCCCTCTCGCAGAAGCTTGGCGAAGCCCTGCCGGGATCCCGCTACTTCCACCACCACGCCGTCATGCTGCTGGATCTCCATCAACCTGTCCTCCCCCTTGCTGGATCAAGAAGGAGGAGACGTCGCTGCTCCGTACGTGTGTTGAACGCGGAGGTGCCGTCCGTTCGGCACTCGGTCATCAGTGATTTGGATCACGGCGAGTACGACTCCATCAACCCCGTTCATTGGAAGGCTTCCGCTCGCGATCTATAAGGGTATGTAGATGCACTCCTTTCCCCTCGTTGCTAGTATACTCCATAGATGGATCTTGGTGATGCGTAGGAAATTTTAAAATTCTGCTACGATCCCCAACACTTTAGACTCCATAATCGTACCAACCTTCATGTCAGGTGCCTCAAATTTTACCACTAAAATCTATAGCCAATGATATTCTTAGCGTAGCCCATATTATCGTAGTCCACAGTCTTTGGCCCAAGCATACACTTTTTTGGATCAGCACGTTGAATTTCGCCAAACAACCCCAAGTGCGTGAGTAACAGAGTGTTGTTCTTCCCTTCTCCCATTGCTCATAGCGAGTGATCTCATTATCTTTTGTGCGAACTTTATTCAAGACATGACATGATATCAATATAGTCTCAGCCACCATGCCTTGGATAAATCTAACATATCTAACATGGCGTTAGCCAAATCTGTTAGAGTATGTTTTTCCGTTTGGTCACCCTGTTTGATTGGGGTGAATAGGGAGGCATCGTCCCATGAATAATATCATACTCCGCCATTGTTTCAAATAGCGAAGATAGTGGCCGCTATTACATCCGCAATAGCGACCGCTATTGCTTAAATTAAATGTCATTATTTTTTTTAATGATATTGACATATTCATATTAATCTAGTGTTTTTACAAAGCCGCTACACGGACATAGCGCTCGCAATATCGCCCACTATTCGCATTCCTCTACGCGGATCTCAATCCGCTACCAGCCCGCTATCCACTATTTAAAACCTTATATTCCGCACAAAAAGAATCAAACTCATTCAAGAAATATTCTCCCCCACGACCTGAACGGAGTCGTTTAATTTTCTTTCAAGTTGATTCTCAACTTCTGCTTTATAGATTATAAAGAAGTATAGAGCCTCATCTTTAGTGTTTAACAAATACACATAGAAATATCTAGTGGAGTCATCTACCAATGCTATGAAGTATTTCTTTCCACCTTTAGTCAACACAGCATTCATCTCATGGAGATTAGAATGTATGTGCTCTAATGGTGCCAAGTATCTCTCCTCTATAGCCTTGTCGGGCTTACGAGGTTGCTTTACTTGCATAGACGAGTATTACTTAGATGAGGCTTAGGATTAGATTCAACTTAGCTAGCCGCATCATACAACTGAATTTAATGTGACAAATACATGAATGCCAAACTTTAGATTAATTAACACTCGAATGAATATGGTTCACAACTTTATTACAATCATCTGTGAGAGAAAGGCAGAAGAAACCTTCGCATTCATAACCTTTTCCAACAAATAGTTCATATTTAGAAGTAGCTACTTTGTTAGACTCGAATACCAACTTAAACCCTTCTTTACAGAGAATGGAACCCCTAACGAGATTCTTCTTGATGGAGGGGACATGCTGCACGCTCCTTCCCGATGTAAACTTTAGATCGACCGTGCCAACACCATGAACAGGAACACTCGCGTTATTCCCCACCAAGACAGAACCGTCTCGTGTGGCCTGGTAAGAAGAGAACAAAGAAATATCAACAAACACATGAATATTTGCACCTGTATCAACCCACCAATCATTAGACTATCAAACCGACAACACAGTAAATGAATTACTTTACCTAGATGCCCCATTTTCATTGTTGCTCATGGTCACGTCGACAGACTTAGAGTCATGTCTAGACTTATTATACTTGTTCGGGCATTCGTTGGCCTAATAGTCCTCCGAACCGAAAGTAAATCAACCATCTTTCTTCTTGTCCTTCTTGAAGGTCCTATACCCTTCTTCTTGAAGTCCGTATTCTTCTGGACCCGTTCTTTCCCTTGAACTTGTAGAAGTTCTTCTGTACCATATTAGCGACAGAAGTTCCCTCGACCCTTTTACCATGTGAGTCCATTGCTCTCAAATCCCGCTCAACACTCAGATGACATCCTGTACTGAGAATTCCGTATTTGATGTTTCGGCATGGTAGCAAAACTCCTCCAGGAAGGAGGCGGTTTAGCAATTATGCAACCCACAACAAACTTTCCCGATAATTCACACTAAAGAAGCTTGACCTCCTTAATGATGAACTGTATCCCATGAGCCTGGTCCAATACAGAGCGGTCCTCAACCATTCTGTAATCATGGAACTTATCACATCCCAAATTTTCGAAAAATTAGGATGTCCATATAGAAGCATTGCATTCATGATTTCATTGCATATTTGGAGTTTGAAAATCAAATTTGGCCAATTCTTAAACACTAAGTCAATTTGAAGATTAATTAATGGCCATAATGATTTTCTTTGCCTAAATGTTTTCCAAAATTTGCATAAAGGGTAGGAAAGGGATTTCCTAAGATTCATATTTGGCCAAATTTTCTTGAGTGGTCAAGGGTTTGAAAATAGTTTGAATTTGGGCAGTTCAAACTATAAGTAAATCCTCGGTTAAAAAGAAAAAAAGACAAGAAACCCAAAAAAAGAAATTCGTCCAAAGAAATATTAAATAAGGTCCATAAGGTAGTGGCAGAAAAATAGTTAGCCAAAAGTCCCAAACAAAATGTTCACCTAGTTACAAATATTCCAAAAGTAATTTAGAGCAAGTTAGAAGTTTGAAGAAAATTCAAATTTCAAATTAAAATAGAAGTTACAAGAGAGGGCAGAAAAGAATAGAGAAAAGAAATAAAAAAGAAAACAAACTACGGGACCCACCTAGCCTAAAGGCCGAACCCTACCGCAGCCTAGCTAGCACCCTATCTCTCTATCCCTCTCTTTGTCTTTCTCTTTGTCTCTGCTCTCATTGACACCGGGGCCACCCGTTAGGCCACGTCCCGCAACGGCCGTGACCAAGACTAAAGCGCCCACTCACCGCGACCTCGCGTTCGTGTTGTTCGTGGACGCGCACGGCTCCATGGTCCCATCCTATAAATACCCCGGCCTCCCCTCTCTCAAACCCCTCACACAATCCCACCGGAGCGCCGCCAGACCGCTTGATGCACCACCTCCATTTCTGCCACTACCGTGAGATCTCCAGCACGATTTTGGTAAACCCAGGCCACCACTCGACCAACCACCGCCACCACCGCACACCACTGGATCTTGCGCACCTCCTAGATATCAGCTGCACGCTCAAGGCCACCAGAACGTCAACTTTGACGACACCTAAACCTCGTCGCCGCTGACATCGTGTCTCCTTTGAGCTCCATGACCCTTTTGGCCACGTACCTTGTCCATTCGTTTTCCCATGCTCGCGCTCATCACCCTGGTCATTTGGTTCATCCAAATTTGCGCAGAAATGAGCACACTATCATAACCTGAAGCCAGCAGCAGCTGAGCTTGATTCCGGTGAGCCAACACCGTTGACTCCATCCACCCCGAGGCCAGTCGTGACCACCAAGAGCTTTCGCCGTCGTCCGCATCCCGTAGACCATATTGCCGCCGCCAAAGACCACCAGAACATCGAGTTCATCCACATCCTAAGTCGTGACGCCGTCCCTGACGATTCTGGCGAGAACTCCGACGACCTAGCCGCCCTATGAGCCCCAGTCTATTCCCAGCCGTTAGATCTTGATTCAACGCGTTATATAAGATGACTTAAGTGAACCAGTATGTTTTAATCAGAGCCGTCCAGATCACTTAAAATCCAACGGCTTCGTTTTAATTCAATACCGAAACCGTATCGGCAAATCAGAGTGCGACACGTGTCCTGTATTTAAAAAAGTAAAATTAGTAAATGGCAGAATTACAGAAAGCCCCTGAAACTTCAAAACATCATAAAATTTTTCTACCCAGAAGTCCAAACTGTGTACTTCTATATGCAAAATGATCCTTATAGAACAACCCTTCTGTAGAAATTATAAAAACATAAATTTGAATAGGTCAAAATTCAGATTCAAACATAATAGAACCAAACTTAAATAGGGTCTAACTTGCAAACTATAAGTCCAAATTAAATGAATCTTTTGCAGAATAAAACTAGTGAAATGTAGTTCCAACTTGGCTCACTGAAAGTACAATTTGAAATAATTAAAATCCGAATTTTATTAAGGTAAACATAAGCTAAAATTTGAATCAAATTCAAACCAAACTAGGATATAACTTTTAAATAAAAGGTTGAATAGAATGATTTCTTTTGCAACATAGTTAAGAAACCAAAATAAACTTTAGTTTATACCTTGGATTTATTTGAATTTAGGGAAATTCAAACTTAATTTGAATTCAGTTCAAGCTTAAATTGGCATAACTTCAAAAACATTGGCTCAATTTGAATTAAACATGTTGCCATAAATTTAGAAAACCCAAATAAAACCTTAGCGATTTTTTTTGGAGTTATACTTGACTTTAGGAATTAAAACATGATATGAATTTAGGTTGAGCAAAAATGGAACTTCAAGTCATTTAACTAATCCAAACTAAATGAAATCCCTTACAAAAGAATTCATGAACCAACCTTAGTCAATTATGAAATACCTGAACTTGAACATAGCTTTACAAGAATTCGAACTTAGTTGAATTGGAATTCTAACCTAATTTAATTTCAATTCAAACAAGATAAACTCTAGTTTAAATTCAAATTAAATCATGGCTCTGAACTTTGATGAACATACTCAAGTATTTGAACCTAGATTGAAACCCTAACCCAGCTAGTTCAAACTTAGACTCAAACCTAGACAAATCAAAGTAGTTCAAGTATTGAACTATGCAAATCATTTTGAATTCAACCAAGCCTTAACCAAACCAAATGTACCTTCTGCTTGAGTGTGTTTTGTTTTTATTTGCATTCATGCAAGTATTCGCTTTGCATGAATTATGTTCTTGTGATTGCTATGTTATTTATTTCAGTGTTAGATTGCGAGGAGTGCAACCCTTATGACTGTGAGGGGTACACTAGTGATGACAACAACCAAGGCAAGTTTCACTTTGACCACGTATTCCTAGTATTTTCTATGCATTGTAGAAATGTCATGGTATGTGTGTGAGTTTAGGATTATGCTAAATTATTGCATCAAACCAGCAGCAGAATCTTAGGTCCTTTACCCTGTTCCTTGTAACCATCATGTAGTACTGCTTAGCTGCTACTTAACGGGGATTAGGACCAACATTCTTTTTAATGTTACAACTTCATGGTTTACTACTTAATGACAACTTAATTAATGAATTGTCTGGGCGGTGCTTCGGCATTGCTAGGTGGTTGACAGTTGAGTGGGTGACAACCCAGGTATCAAAGGGGTTTTACGAGTTTAAATTTGAGTATCTTACTAGTCTAACCATGAGTCGATATGGTCTCTGTCTTGCCCAAGTAAGTTGCGGGAACCCCTCCAGTAGACCAACAGTTGTAGGTGTGTAGGTTGGACACCATTGGATGTGGGCTACTGCTTTCGGAAAGTCTCGTCTTGGTGTACCTTGCTACTTCACAAGTGAAGTTTAGTAGCAGATGGGCGTGACTAGGTCTCGCAGGTGATTAGCCGTGTCTCTCATTACGAGAAACTATGAGCAACTTTGACTGAGAACTGTCAGTTTGATCTCATAACCTCATACAAATTTGATGGGATGAACAAGGGAATATTGACTAATCACATGGTGCCATGTATGATGTGGAGCCACCAGTTAACATGTGGAGCTAGTCTAGGACTGCTAAATGAGTGTAGTGGGCCCATGTATAATTGCTTTTAGAGTAGACCACCTATTACAAAATTGGACAAAACTATTTTATGCAAAGAGCCTTGAACTTCACATGCCCAAATGTGCATGTAGGTGAAATAGGATTGCTAGAAAAACTGTGGAACTTGCCAATACATTCAATGTATTGACCCTAGTGACTGCAATGTATCATGTTGCAGGTGATTACTACGAGGAGTGATTTACGTAGGGTTTCATGCCTCCACTCGACATGCTTCCCCATGGTATTGATGGAGGCTTACCAAGACATCTACATTAGATTTCCTTTCGTTTCTGCTATTAGAGAACTCTGTTTGCTTATGTAAGACTATGTATTTGACTAGCCTTCGGCTAGAGATTGTAAGACTATTTGCCTTTCTGGATCACACGATGTAATGAAATGATGCAATTGTGTATGATACAACATCCACTACCGTGTTTGCCGGCGATTTGATCCAGGGGCTGGCATAGATACACATGGAGACCACAACCTGAAAAAGTGGGTCGTGATAGAACTGCTCCATGGCATACACCTTGCTTCGAGCATCAGTTGCGCCAAATTTTGCTTCTAGCGCATCCCACAAGTCCTTAGCAACTAGCATATGTAAATATGTGTCAACTACCTTATCTCCGATTGCACTCAGAACGACTCCAACAAAGACGATGGTGGCCTCCCTGAATGCCTTCTTCTGTTTAGGAGCAATTGTTCCTCCGGAGTACCAGTAGCAACCCAGAACACATTCATTGATGTGAGCCATAAGGTAGTTTTGGTTCCCCCCAATGATTTTAGTGTGTCCCCATAAATGGGGTTGGTTTCAGTGTAGCATTCAAGCCATGAATCAAAAATTGCCTACAAATATTAGGTTTTTGGATTTTTGAGTAAATTAGCAATTTTCTGATTAACCTAATCCAGAAGTAATGGCATTCAGAGTATTAATCTCATACTAATATCTAACCATGCAAGCTCGTACTACACATACATAAAAAACATCTACGTAAACAACAAGCATAGCAATAACAAGAATAAACAGGAGAGGGATAAACAAGTTATACCCTATAGTAGGCCAAGTCAAAGAGGCGGCGGCGGTATCCTCGGCAGCATTCTTCTTGATAGCGGTCTTCTCATAGGACGTAGACGAAGTAGCATACGAAGATGAACAACGACGAGCAGTTGTATCGAAGACGCTCCCCAAAAACCTAATCGCCCTTCTCCCAGTGTAGGATCGCAAAGAGCAGGGTTCCACAGGCCTGCTCTCCCGTACAGTCGTGCACGCGGTGGACGGGATGGGATCGCAGCAGCAACAGTTAGCGAAACTGTAACCCCCACGATGCGGCTATATCTCCCACGTGTCGAGGCACGACTTAGAGGCATAACCGCATTGTGGTATTGTCGCAAGAAGGGTTATCTTCACACAATCCCATGTAATGAACAAGAATGGGATAACGAGAGTTGGCTTACAATCGCCACTTCACACAATACATAAATTATATCATACATCATCCAAAATCCACACATAGACCGACTACGGTCAAATCCAAATGAAAATAAGATAACCCCAAATGCTAGATCCCCGATCATCCCAACTGGGCTCCACTACTGATCATCAGGAAAAGAAACATAGTAACGACCACGTTCCTCGTCGAACTCCCACTTGAGCTCGGTTGCGTCATCTGCACTGGCATCGTCGGCACCTGCAACTGTTTTGGTAGAATCTGTGAGTCACGAGGACTCAGCAATCACACACCCGCGAGATCAAGACTATTTAAGCTTATAGGAAAGGATCATCACACTCAGCAATCTCAGCAATCTCACGAATGAATTCCATAGTAAAATCATCACACTTCCATTAAGGTGAGAAGCCACTTGATAAGAGATTTATGAATAAAATAAAAAGGTACGAGTGGAACAAATAAGTGGTAAGGATTACCCAATCACAAACCAAATATTTGCGGGAAGAAATGCTAAGAGCTACTTGAATCCCACCTATAAACTCCCGAAACTTTCTGGTTATGCAATCTGGTGTTGGGGATACGGGGGACACAAAATATATCACCCAAACTAGCAATCCCTAGATCCAGCTGTATCCATCCGTTAACACATAACCAAGAAACCTTCGGAAATCGTGTACCTCAACCTTCGAAAAGCCTCCGTTATACGAGTTATGGCAATACTCCCGAACTCCCGCCCCAATACTGGGTAGCGTTGAGGTGATCTCACCAACAACTGCATAAAAGAGATTTTCGATGTCGGCGAAACTCAGGTATTCCAGAACTGCAACGATAAAATTGTGACGACAACACCTCGGAGCTCAACTCCCCGGGACACTGCCACAACCCCTAAATGTCAGGAGGCACCAAGAACAATGTTCTCGTCACAAAACCATCGGAAAGATTCTAAGATACCCGCGTGATCCTAAAAATTTTTAGTGAAATTTGAGGAGAGAAGAGTCAAAACTTCTACGTCAGGAGACCTCACCAGAGCGACGAAGGGACTGAGGAGTAAAAAGAATCCTACTCTTCGATATATATAATCCTAAGACTCAAAACATTTTTGTTCTAGACTCAACAACGCCAGCGATTCGATCAAGCAGGGGGGGCTCCTAAGTCGGGGATGGCTCTGATTACCAACTTCGCCCACGATGCGGCTATATCTCCCACGTGTCGAGGCACGACTTAGAGGCATAACCGCATTGTGGTATTGTCGCAAGAAGGGTTATCTTCACACAATCCCATGTAATGAACAAGAATGGGATAACGAGAGTTGGCTTACAATCGCCACTTCACACAATACATAAATTAATTCATACATCATCCAAAATCCACACATAGACCGACTACGGTCAAATCCAAATGAAAATAAGATAACCCCAAATGCTAGATCCCCGATCGTCCCAACTGAGCTCCACTACTGATCATCAGGAAAAGAAACATAGTAACGACCACGTTCCTCGTCGAACTCCCACTTGAGCTCGGTTGCGTCATCTGCACTGGCATCGTCGGCCCTGCAACTATTTTGGTAGCATCTGTGAGTCACGAGGACTCAGCAATCTCACACCCGCGAGATCAAGACTATTTAAGCTTATAGGAAAGGATGGTGTAATGAGGTGGAGCTGCAGCAGGCACTAAGCATATATGGTGGCTAACATACGCAAATGAGAGCGAGAAGAGAAGCAACGCAACGGTCTCGAAGCTAGATATGATCAAGAAGTGATCCTGAAACTACTTACGTTCATGCATAACTCAAACCGTGTTCACTTCCCGGACTCCGCCGAGAAGAGACCATCATGGCTACACACACGGTTGATGTATTTTACTTGGGTCAAGTGACAAGTTCTCTACAACCGGACTTAACAAATTCCCATCTGCCTCATAACCGCGGGCACGGCTTTCGAAAGATAATACCCTGCAGGGGTGTCCCAACTTAGCCCATTATAAGCTCTCACAGTCAACGAAGGATAAACCTTCTCCCGGAAAGACCCGATCAGTCTCGGAATTCTGGTTTACAAGACATTTCGACAATGGTAAAACAAGACCAGCAAAGCCACCCGTTGTGCCGACAAATCCCCATAGGAGCTGCACATATCTCGTTCTCAGGGCAACACCGAATGAGACTAGCTACGAGTAAAACCAGTCCTCAAGTTTCCCCAAGGTGGCCCCGCAGGCAGCTCGATTCGAACCAACACTCGAAGGAGCACTGGCCCGTGGGGGTCTAAAATGAAGATGACCCTTGGCTCGCGAAAACCCAAAGGAAGTGTAGGTGGTAGGTGGTCAAATGGTAAAACCAAGGTTGGGCCTTGCTGGAGGAGTTTTATTCAAGGCGAACTGTCAAGGGGGTCCCATAAATCACCCAACCGCGTAAGGAACGCAAACTCAAGGAACATAATACCGGTATGACGGAAACTAGGGCGGCAAGAGTGGAACAAAACACCAGGCATAAGGCCGAGCCTTCCACCCTTTACCAAATATATAGATGCATTAATTAAATAAGATATATTGTGATATTCCAAAATATCCATGTTCCAACATGGAACCAACTTCAACTTCACCTGCAACTAGCAACGCTATAAGAAGGGCTGAGCAAAAGCGGTAACTTAGCCAAACTACGGTTTGCTAGGAAAAGATGGTTAGAGGCTTGACATGGCAATGTGGGAGGCATGATATAGCAAGTGGTAGGTAGCGCAGCATAGCAATAGAACGAACAACTAGCAAAGCAAAGATATAAATGATTTCGAGGGTATGGTCATCTTGCCTGCAAGGTTCTCAGAGTTGTTGAAAGCTTGATCCTCGTAAGCGTACTCAATAGGTTCCTCATTCACGAACTCGTCTCCCGGCTCTACCCACAGCAAGAACACAAGCAATGGAACCACAATCAATCACGGAAAATGCACAAACAACATGATGCAATACATGAATGATATGCGAGATATGATATGCAATGCGTATGCGTGCTCCGGAAGAAAAAGGATGAACAAGGCAGTAACTTGGCAAACCAAGTATGCCACTGGAAAGATGAGATGATTTCGGTCGAAATCGATATAAAGATCACCGAAAACGGATGCACGGTTTGCAAATGGCAAGCAAAACAAGAGTGACACGATTCTGCGATTAACAGCATGATAGCACTTAGAATACAACAAGAAACTATGCTACAACACTCCAACATAGCAACAAAGCATATGGAAGTAATCTACAGGAGATGTTTGACAAAAGATGAACACTGAGCTACGGCTAGATCGCACCATAACAGGTTCAAACAATCATGGCAAAAGTGCAAAAGATATCAGGTTCACAGACTTGGTGAAATTACTGGACATGGCAGAAACAACATCAGGTAGCAATGTTCAGAGCAAGCAAAACACATGCTACAGGAACTTAACATAGCAAAACAAGGCATAGCATGAATCTACTAAATGCATAGAATAAAAGTCCCCTACCGACTATGAGCCAGAAAGGATCAGAAGATATGATGGAAACCATGTAAACATAGCAAGTTTCGTTAACAGGTTTCAGACTTAGCAGAAAACAGAGCATGGCAGTAAACAGTATCATGAAGGCATCTTGGTGAGCTTGATGCACTCATCACGAAGCAATGCATGACAAAACAAGCATACCTACAGCAAGATGGTATGTTTATGAAGCTATCCATGGCAAGATAAAATACATAGCATGAAAGGATCAACTACAACAACCTTGGCAAAATTGAATAACACGTAAACAATCTGCCAGAAACATTTTATCGCAAAAGTAGAGCAAGATTGAGTCATGCTAGGGTACTCCATAATTTCAAACCGGGGCATAGTTGGATAGAGCACAACTATATTTACAAACATCCTTACTGTACATCACCAAAAGTAGCATGGATCTAATTGTAGGCACATGGATACATGGCAACAAAATAACAGCAGAAACAGACTTGGTGAAATTACTAAGTCTCTGAAATCAAAAACATCACGAAGCCTAGTTTGCATGCTTGTGCTAGTCACCATAGGGATCACAAAAATACATGGCATACACCTCTGTAAAGATGGCATGGCATACATCAAAACACATGTAGAGCTCATGCCCATAAGATGCACACATCCATTGCAACAAAAATAACAAATCACCAAGTTCTGATAAGTAACAGCAGTTAACAGCATATAGCACTATTGCACCAGAGATTTGGGCATCAATATGGACTCAAATGAACATGGCACAATGGAACAAAATGAAGAGCATCTTGAGGCAAACATTTTGATATATTACATGCATAAAACGGAGCTATATGCAGAGAGTTATGATGCAATGAACAGAAGCATATAATGTAAAAGATTCAGGACTTAGAGAATTTGGGGGGGGGGGAAGAAAGTCAACCGTGGGCAGTGGATCGGGCTCGCCGGACTTCGGTAGCCGGAGCAGGAGGGACGGCGCGGCGGAGGAGAGGAGGGAGACGCGGCCGGAGAGGAGCTCGGGCGCGGGCGCCGGCGCGGGACGGCGGAGGGGCGGAGCGAGGCGCGACCGGCGACGGCGTGGCGGCGCGGGCGCCGGACGGCGGAGGAGCGGGCGAGGCCGACGGGCGCGGCGGCGCCGGTGAGGTGGCGGGGCGCCGCGGGAGGAGGCGGAGGCGCGCGGTGGAGGCGGGCGGCGGCGGCTCGGGCCGCGGGGGCCGGCTGCGGGCCTCGCGGGCCGGCGGCGGCGCGGCGTACGGGGCGCCACGTGTCGGCCCCTGGTTGGCCGGGCGCGGCGGCGGGGATGTGTCCGGTGGCGGCGGACGCGTCCGGTGGCGGCGGGGGCGATTTGATCTAGGGTTTTCGCCCGAATTTCGGAGGGGGAGGTGTTTTATAGGTAGAGGGAGCTAGGAGACTCCAAATGGAGTGCGGTTTTCGCCCACACGATCGTGATCGAACGACCTAGAGCATGGAAGTGACTTAGATGGGTTTTGGGATGTTTGGAGGGTTTTTTTTGCTACAACACACAAAAGGACTTTGCGGTTACCCGGTTAACCGTTGGAGTACCAAACGACCTCCAAATGGAACGAAACTTGACAGGTGGTCTACCGGTGGTATACCAAGGCCACTTGACAAGACTCGGTCCATTCCGAGAAAGTTCAACACCCGCTCACGAAAAGAAACAAGAGGGGGTGCGCCGGTGCATGTGGGAGTGCCGGATTGCAAAACGGACAACGGGGAAAATGCTCGGATGCATGAGACGAACACGTATGCAAAAGAGATGCACATGATGACATGATATGAGATGCATGACATGAACAAAATGCAAAACGAAAAACAAAACCTGACCACGATGGGAATAACATAACACATAGCCGAAAATGGCAAGAGTTGGAGTTACAAATATGGAAAGTTACATCCGGGGTGTTACAACACTCCACCACTACGAGAGGATCTCCTCCCGAGATCTAGGACTGAAAGAACTCCGGATATTCGGAACGGAGGTTGTCGTGGAATTGTCATGGCAGATGTCCTCGGGTTAGGACTTAGTCGTGGAGCCATCACAATTGGGAAGCTTGAAGGGGTTAAGTGGGACAAGGAACACGAGGGTTTATACTGGTTCGGCCCCTTACGGTGAAGGTAAAAGCCTACGTCCAGTTGAGGTGGTATTAATCAAGGTTTCGATAACCAGGGAGCTAAACAGCTATGCCCGACTCTCGATCAGATTGTTGTCGCCCCTAAACCGCTGCCGGGTCGTCCCTTTATATAGGGAGGTTGGCACCCAGCGGCCCTTAGAGTCCCGGCCGGCTCATAAGAGTGTCCGGCTTGGACTCTAAACAATACTTGCCTTACACTACAAGTCTACGATAACAATGATGATAACTATGGGCAATAAGCCATCGCCGGGTCTCAGCCCATCTCTGGCCCATTATCTTGAAACTTAGCTCCGGGCTTCTGGCAATGACCCTTAGTGTAACCCGGCCCTCCTGGCGGGTGACTCCCAGGTCTATATCCTCAACATTAGGCCCTAGATTGACTTGAGCCGGCTCGTGTCAATCTTCAACTCTGCCGACAGAAAAATCTCCGGCTTACCGTTCGTGTGAAGGCCATAATCCGGAGTGACGTCATTCTCCGGACTCCGGATAATCCGCCGTGACGTCATCCTCCATTAAGTCCGTTTTTTACTCCGCCAGATCCACAACGGATCTCTGCTTTTACTGTCTTTGCGAAAATCGAGGCGCCGTGAGGGGGAGATAACCACGCCGTGGTCTCCTTGAATCTCGCGCCCACTTATGACTTACCTTATAAATAGGCCGGCCCGGCACTCTCTTCTCACACTCTCCTTCTTCTTCCTCGCGCTGTCGTTCCTCTGCCCGAGCTTCTGCCGCCGCCGCCGTCGCGCCCCTGATCTTCATCGACCCGGCCGCTGCATCACCCTGACCCGGACCAGATAACGGCGGCGACCTTCGCTCTTCCTCAACTCCGGTGAGTCTTCTCTGCCTTGCTAGAACAGATCTGTGGTAGGGTTCCTCCCGTTCTTCGGGTTCGTCACCTTTGCCCAGAAACTCGGCAGTCCTCGTCACCACTGTAGTCGGTTGATCTTTATCCTTGCGTAAAACCACTGCGGTAGACGTTCGGAACTCATTTCATCTGCAAGAAATCCTCTTTTTACTGCATAAGAACTGTGTTCAACCTCAAGAACTTCTCCTGCCTCTGTTTTTTAGGTCTAGAAAATTTTCTCTGCTCCGACTATTTTGATCCAAAAAAGTTACGGTAGTATGTGAAACCTGTTTACCACACTTAGTAAAAACGCAACCATTGAATCTCGGCGGCTTACATGTCCGGTTTAAAGAGAACCATGCTCTGTAAAATCCTCCGACTTAACTGCAGTAAGCCGTAGATGACCAACTTAACCTGAAAGCCCCGACAGCTTAGATAACCCACCATATCAATATATATCATTAGTCCCCTTCATAAGCCGTCACTGTAGTTTGAATGATAATCCCCGGCTTATAATTAACCCTGACACTTTTCTCTTCCTCATAGACCACCAACCGTCACCATGCCTCCCAAGGCTCCCATCACTTGCAACTGGATGAAATCCAACGTCACCGAAGAGACCCTGGCCAACTTTGTTAAGTCCGGATATCTGCCCAAGAAGGAAGTGATGTCCTACCGTGCCCCTGACCCGTCCGAAGAAAGACCTCAGCCGAGGGACGGGGAGGTAGTGATCTTTGCAGACCATATGAGCCGGGGCTTCGCACCGCCCGGCTCAAAATTCTTCCGGGACGTGCTCAATTTCTTTGACCTTCGGCCTCAGGATATAGGACCCAATTCCATATCCAACATCTGCAACTTCCAAGTTTTTTGTGAAGTATATCTTGGAGAAGAGCCGAGTCTGCTGCTCTTCAGAGAGCTGTTTTATTTGAACCGCCAAACCGAGTGCGCAAACGGTCCAAGTCTAGAGTTAGGCGGCATCTCCATCCAACGGCGCAGGGACTGTCTATTTCCTTACGCAGAACCGCCAAGTCACCCCAAGGACTGGAACATGACTTGGTTCTACTGCCAAGACACGTCCCCGGCTGATGAGAGCCCGCTGCCCGGCTTTCGCCCAACGCGCCTGGAGCCGACTCATCCGCTATCCGACAAGCTGACTGCCGCGGAACGCCAGCCTCTGCTTCCAACGATCAATAAGATCAAGGCCCTGCTAGGCAACGGTCTGAACGGAATAGACCTGGTCCGGGTCTGGATCTCATGGCGGGTGATCCCATTGAGCCGCCGCCCCGGCTTAATGTGTGAGTACACCGGGCGAAAGGATGACCCGCAGAGGCACAGTCGCAACGACCTTCCAGAAGACGTTGCCGAAGAAGAGACCAAGGCTCTATTAAACGAGAGCCTGGCAGACTGTGGAAAAACCGGGCTAGCCCCGTTCTGCAAGACCAATCCAGCCCCAGCGGTAAGCCGCTGACTTTAACCTTTCCATTTTTTTACCTGTCATCTTACTAAGAACTCATTACTGTATTTCTCAGGCTGATGATAAATTCTGGCGGGTCAAGTATGACCATGAGGCGGCCAAGAAGGCCAGGAAGGCGAAGAAAGCCGCCAAGAGAGCCGCCCCTCGCAAAAAGGGAAACAGACCCACTGCTTCGGAGCTGCTGCAATTAAGCGATAGCTCCGAGTCAGAGGTAACCCTTAAACCTTTAAACTCTTGCCGTATTTATTGTTTGCTGCTGTCCACTTTACCATCATTTTGCTTATTGACAGGATGACACCGGCGCCAGTAACCCGGTGATTGAAGAGGTAACATTACTCCCCTCCGACTCGGAGCCTTTGCCACAGCTGAAAGTCCGAAGGGTAACCCAGAAAGTAAGCTTTTCTCATCCATTAGCTCATCAAGACCCTCAATTTCTTTTGAAGCAGCAGGTTCACGAAAGCCGGCGTCTCACCCGGGCCCGCAAGGACACCGACCTCTCCGCCGGGTTACCCGACGCGACAAGGAAACGTCGCACCGAGGTCTTTTCTCACTTGTACCCTTTTCATCCGTTGGCGGGTGTTATCCGTCAACCGCTTAATTCTTCTGACTCCAATTACCAGGAGACCTCCCCTTCTTCTGGTGACTCCATGCAGTCAAGTCTGCCGGCCTTCAAAACTGCACCCGGGTAATAACAATCACCTTACATTACCTGTCTGTATTTACTCTTTGTATGCCTAACACTTCTGTCTTTTCAGTGCCCAGGCAAAGCTCACCAAAAGAGCAAAGAAGACCAGGTCAGCCGGAGTGCCGGACTTGCCTGAGCCAGAGACGACGGCTCAAGATCCGCCAGCCGCCTCCGAGGCCACCATTCCCATGGATACGGCGCCTGAAGCCCCTGCCCCGACCACCAAGACAACGACCGAAGCGTCAGCTAATCCGGAAGCCTCCGGCTCAACCCCACCGGCTAACGACCCGGACGTGGTAATTACCCGGACGGAGTGTGTTGAGCCGAGGAGGCCGACCGCACTGGCCCAATGCTCCGCGAAGGGGGAGCTGCTGCGACCCCACCGGGCGAATCTGGATCTCTCGGGCTACCCCGATTTGAGCATTGGAGAGCTCGTTTCTGGCTACATCAGCCAGGTTCACAAGAGCCGGGACGCGGAGATCGCCATGGTCAAACAGATCCAACAAAAGTCTGAGGTAACCTTCTGCTGTCTTCTTACTTTCCGCATAGTGATCCTTGTCATGCTAGCCCCCAAGTCTATAACTTATACTTGGCATAGGTTGTAGACTTAGAGTCCGGCTTACTTAATTGAACCAGCAGTACGTAGATAGACACGTTCAATATGCATTAGCCCCCAAGTGCCAAGTGTCTTTGCTTGGAAAGTGCTTGGGACTTATACAATGACTGTTTAATAACCCGGAAATATATGCAGGCTACTGGCAAGAAATTTGAGTCGGACCTTGCGGGTCTCAAGAGCCGGTTAAAAACTCAAGAGATGGAGACCCGGAAGGCGAATGCCAAGTTTGTCTCCAGCATCGCCGCTCAGGAGAAATTGAAGACTGAATTCGACGCTGAGCGGAAGGCCTGGGCTGAGGAGAAAGCCGCACTGGTGACCCGGGCAGAACAGGCGGAGAAGGCCCTCACTGAGAAGATCGCTGAGCTCTCCGGTCTAAAGCACCAGGTTTCCCAAATGGTGGCTGCTATCTTCGGTAAGTCGCCTCACCGGCTTTCATCAAGTCTGCACATGTTACGATTCACCCTTGTCACCGGCTTACCTGACCTTTATTAAACAGGTCCCAGGAGTGCCAACCTCAACCAGAGCGTGGTCACCAAGCTAAAGGCCGTGTACACCCTGGTGGAACAACTCTACACCGGGTCACAGCGCGCCTTAGCTGTGGTGGCCCTATCCAATGAGGTGCCAACCCATCTGGCTGAAGTCCTGCGCCGGCTCGCAGTTTTGCCATAGCGAATCCAAGAGCTACGTCGAGCCTCCGCAAGATCCGGAGCAATTGCCGCGCTGAGCCGGGCCAAAGCCTTCCTGCCGGAGCTAGATCCGGCAGACATCGCCCTGGGTTACCCCAGCCTGAAGGAAGACGGCTCCACCTTCGACCAGAAGGATTTCGCGGCATGCGTGAAGGCTGTACGCCCGGTGGCCACCATCATCGGGAACGACACCGACTTAACCAAGTATCAGCCGGGGTACAACGCGGAGAATCAGAGGATTCCAACCCCTCGCTATGAAGCTCTTAGTCTGATTCCTCCGGCTCGCCAACACACCTACGCCCCCGAGATTGACCCGGCCGGGTTAATTGACGAAGAAGCTCAGTTCGAAGCTCTCAGTGGCATCAACTGGAAGTCGTCGACCTTCGAAGCCTTGGGATCAGCCGGAGCAGAAGATGAGCCGGGGACTTCGACTCAGCAGGCGTCATAAACCGGCTAGCGGCTCACCAAACAACGCTCCACCCTTGAAACTTTGAAAGATTTTTGTAATAGAATAAGTGCAACAATTTATCTCTGCCGTGCCATCGTGCACGTAATGAATGCTGAAATCCTTTGAAGTCATTCTTTTGATGCTCCTCCGGGTCATAATTATCCTTCGTGCTTCTCAACCTTTAAAAAAGTACCTTCAAGCATCTGCATAGAAAGGTAAATCACAAGTCTCAAGACGGCTTACCACCCTCCGGATTAAATGACCCGGGTAGCATGGTTGGTATCTTAACTCTAATGGACTTGTCTTGATGACATCCAGGATGTTCAATTAACAAGATAACTCCAAAATTAAGCCGGTCAAGCGAAACCCGGCCATGCACACGTTGTCATAATCAGAGTAGACTTTGCGATAAATCGGAACTTAGGGGCTTCCAGTTCGAATACGACCAGAGACCCGGCCCGAAAGGGGTTTAAGCCAAGATTCGGATACGATCATATAGCCCCCAATGGGTGTGGCGATGCCAATCAAGAGGGTACCGACAGCTATGTTCTCTTGGGTTCGAATACGACCCATGTTTGAACAGGAAGCCCCCAAGTGATTCTGAAAATTGTTTAACAACGCTGATTCGAATACGATCCACGTCGGTTCTCAGAGGGGTTACACTATGATTCAAATATGACCAAAGGCAACCTCCCAATGAGCTCGGCACTTTGCCAATCAAATGGGTATCGACAGCTATGTTCTCTTTGGTTCGAATACGACCCATGTTTGAACAGGAAGCCCCCAAGTGATCTTACTGCTTACGGCTAGACTCAAATGCGATCATAAGCCGGATCCTCCTTTCAAATTAGTATGACACGTATATTTGGAGGAGAAAAAAGGACAGAGGTCCTGCTTTATTGCTTATCATAATATATATATGTCTGAGATAAATATGTACACCACAAGAGCCGGTAGCTCAAGTGTAATAAGGCCGAAGCTGAGCGATATTCCACGGCCGACGGGTCTCCTCCTCAGATTTACGCGAATCTTTACGCTCCCGAACATCAATGAGGTAATATGACCCGTTGTGCAAGTTCTTACTGACCACAAAGGGCCCTTCCCAAGGTGGGGATAATTTGTGTGCATCTGTTTGATCCTGGATGAGCCGGAGCACAAGGTCGCCTTCCTGGAAGACCCGGGTTTTGACCCGGCGGCTATGATAACGGCGCAGGTCTTGTTGGTAAATCGCTGAACGGGCTGCTGCCACATCACGCTGTTCATCCAACAAGTCCAGAGCAACTTGGCGCGCCTGTTCATTGTCCGTCTCAACATAAGCCGCCACACGAGGTGAATCGTGACGGATGTCGCTAGGGAGGACCGCTTCTGCCCCATAAACCATGAAGAAAGGCGTGAAGCCAGTAGACCTGTTAGGAGTAGTGTTGATGCTCCATAAGACGGAGGGCAACTCCTCCACCCAACAACCCGGCGTCCGTTGCAAAGGGACCAAAAGCCGGGGTTTGATGCCCTTCAGAATCTCCTGGTTAGCTCTCTCAGCTTGACCATTGGACTGGGGATGAGCCACTGAAGAAACATCAAGCCGGATATGCTCTCGTTGACAAAACTCCTCCATAGCGCCTTTGGACAGATTAGTGCCATTGTCTGTTATGATGCTGTGCGGAAGGCCGAAGCGGAAGATCACCTTTTTCATAAATTGAACCGCCGTGGCTGCATCACACTTGCTAACTGGCTCAGCTTCCACCCACTTCGTGAATTTGTCCACTGCCACCAAGAGGTGGGTCTTCTTATCCTTGGACCGTTTAAAAGGCCCGACCATATCAAGCCCCCAGACCGCAAAGGGCCAAGTGATCGGGATCATCCTCAATTCCTGAGCCGGCACATGAGCCCGTCGGGAGAACCTCTGACAACCATCACACTTACTGACCAAGTCCTCCGCATCAGCGTGAGCCGTCAACCAATAAAAACCATGACGGAATGCCTTGGCCACAAGGGATTTTGAGCCGGCATGATGGCCGCAATCCCCTTCATGGATCTCGCGCAAGATCTCTTGACCTTCCTCAGGGGAAATACAACGCTGAAATACCCCTGAAACACTGCGATGATGCAACTCGCCGTTGATAACAATCATTGACTTGGCCCGCCGGATTATTTGCCTGGCCAAAGTTTCATCCTCAGGCAACTCTCCCCGGGTTATATAAACCAAGTACGGCATTGTCCAGTCTGGTATGACATGAAGAGCCGCCACCAGTCGTGCCTCCGGGTCAGGGATAGCCAAGTCCTCCTCTGTAGGCAACTTAACCGAAGGGTTATATAGGACATCCAGGAAAGTGTTAGGCCGCACCGGCTTTCGCTGAGAGCCGAGCCGGCTTAAAGCATCAGCCGCCTCGTTCTTCCTGCGATCAATGTGCTCCACTTGATATCCCTGAAAGTGCCCAGCAATGGCATCAACCTCGCGGCGATAAGCCGCCATGAGGGGATCCTTAGAATCCCAAGTGCCTGATACTTGTTGAACCACCAAATCTAAGTCCCCAAAGCACCGTACCCGGCTTAAGCTCATCTCCTTAGCCACCCGAAGACCGTGGAGTAAGGCCTCGTATTCAGCCGCATTGTTAGTGCAAGGAAACATCAATTGTAGCACATACTGGAACTTGTCACCCCTAGGGGAAGCCAATACAACACCAGCCCCCGAGCCCTCCAGCTGCCTGGACCCATCAAAGTGAATAGTCCAATAGGTGTTATCCGGCTTCTGCTCAGGCACTTGCGACTCTGTCCAATCATTAATAAAATCCACCAAAGCCTGAGACTTAACAGCAGTGCGTGGCACATATTTGAGGCCATGAGGCCCAAGCTCAATAGCCCACTTAGCAATTCTCCCTGTAGCCTCTCGGTTCTGGATAATATCCCCAAGAGGGGCAGAACTGACCACAGTGATGGGATGACCCTGAAAATAATGCTTGAGTTTCCGGCTCGCCATGAACACACCATATACAAGCTTCTGCCAGTGCGGGTATCGCTGCTTGGACTCAATAAGCACCTCACTGACATAATAAACCGGCCGCTGAACCGGATGCTCCTTACCCGTCTCCTTACGCTCCACCACCATAGCCACACTCACGGCTCGTGTGTTTGCCGCCACATACAGTAGCAAGGGCTCCTTATCAACCGGAGCAGCAAGGACGGGGGGCTCTGCCAGTTGCTTTTTCAAATCCTCGAAGGCGGTATTAGCTGCATCATTCCAGACAAAGTTATCCGTTTTCTTCATCAACTGATATAAGGGCATAGCCTTCTCACCCAAGCGGCTTATGAACCGGCTTAAAGCAGCGATGCGACCTGCCAAACGCTGAACATCATTTATACATGCCGGCTTAGCTAGAGAAGTGATAGCTTTGATCTTCTCCGGGTTAGCTTCAATTCCTCTGTCAGAAACCAAGAAGCCCAATAACTTGCCCGCAGGAACACCAAAAACACATTTGGCCGGGTTAAGCATCATCTTGTAGACCCGGAGATTATCGAAGGTTTCCCTTAAGTCATCTATCAGGGTTTCCTCCTTGATGGACTTAACCACAATATCGTCCACGTAAGCGTGAACATTGCGCCCGATCTTTTTATGGAGACAATTTTGTACACAACGCTGGTAAGTCGCCTGCGCACACTTGAGCCCAAAGGGCATAGAGACATAGCAGAAGGCTCCAAAGGGAGTGATGAACGCCGTCTTCTCCTGGTCCTTAACTGCCATCTTAATCTGATGATACCCGGAATAGGCATCCAAGAAACTTAAGCGTGCACAACCTGCCGTAGCATCAATGATCTGATCAATACGGGGGAGAGCAAAAGGATCAGCCGGACACGCCTTGTTCAAGTCCGTGTAGTCCACACACATCCGCCAGGTGTCGTTCTTCTTAAGTACAAGCACCGGGTTAGCCAACCACTCTGGGTGAAAAACCTCAACAATGAACCCGGCCGCCAAAAGCCGGGCCACTTCTTCACCAATAGCCTTCCGCCTCTCTTCGTTAAACCGTCGAAGGAACTGTCTGACCGGCTTAAATTTTGGATCAACATTGAGAGTGTGCTCAGCGAGTTCTCTAGGTACACCTAGCATGTCAGAAGGTTTCCATGCGAAGATGTCCCTATTCTCACGGATGAACTCGATGAGCGCGCCTTCCTATTTCGGGTCCAGATTTGCACTGATGCTGAACTGCTGAGACGAGTCACCTGGAACAAAATCAACAAGTTTAGTCTCATCAGCTGATTTAAACTTCATTGCTGGTTCATTCTCCGTGGTTGGCTTTTTCAGAGAGGTCATATCTGTTGGGTCAACATTGTCTTTATAAAATTTCAACTCTTCTGTGGCACAAACAGACTCTGCATAAGCCGCGTCACCTTCCTCACACTCCAGAGCCACTTTCCGGCTGCCGTGAACCGTAATGGTCCCGTTGTGACCCGGCATCTTGAGTTGTAAGTACACATAACACGGCCGTGCCATGAACTTGGCGTAAGCCGGCCGTCCAAATATGGCGTGGTAAGGACTTCTTATCTTGACCACCTCAAAGGTCAACTTCTCCACCCTGTAGTTGTTCTCATCACCGAAGGCCACTTCCAGTTCGATCTTGCCGACTGGATAAGCCGATTTACCGGGTACCACACCATGGAAGATAGTATTTGACTGGCTGAGGTTCTTATCAACTAGCCCCATACAACGGAAAGTCTCATAATAGAGGATGTTGATGCTGCTGCCTCCATCCATGAGTACCTTTGTGAACTTATAGCTTCCCACTTGAGGAGCCACCACTAAGGCCAGGTGGCCCGGGTTATCCACCCGGGGAGGGTGATCCTCCCTACTCCACACTATGGGCTGCTCCGACCACCGTAAGTAGCGTGGAACCGCCGGCTCAACAGCATTAACAGCCCTCTTGTGAAGCTTCTCGTCTCGTTTGCACAAACTAGTGGTGAACACGTGATACTGTCCACCGCTAAGCTGCTTTGGGTTGGTCTGATAGCCCCCCTGTTGCTGTTGATGACCCTGACCAGACTGTTGATTAAAGCCCCCTTGACCGTTCTGAGGACCGGAATTTGACCCGCCGCCCGGGCCATGAAAGCCGCCGGCGCCTGAGCCGCCACCCGGACCATTGTAGTTTTTAAAGGCCTTCATGATAGCACAATCCTTCCACAGATGAGTCGCTGGCTTCTCTCTAGAACCGTGTCTCGGACAAGGTTCATTCAACAGCTGTTCCAGAGAAGGTCCTGACCCGCCGCCTCGGGGAGGGGGCCTCCCCTTGCGTCGCTGGTTATTACCTTGAGAGTTGGTGTTGGCTACAAACTCTAGGCTGCCATCGGCCTTGCGCTTGCCTCCTCCTTGGTTCCCCGGGCTAAACTGAGGACCCTTGCCGTTGCCGTTCTTCTTTCCCTTCCCTGCCCTTTCATCATCTGAAGGGGGATCCTTGGTACCATCGGAATCGGCGTACTTGACAAGAGCTGCCATCAGTGTACCCATATCAGTACAGTCACGCTTAAGCCGCCCGAGTTTCATCTTTAGGGGCACAAAGCGACAGTTTTGTTCCAACATTAAGATTGCAGAGCCGGCATCCATCTTATCCGATGAATGTATGATCTCCTTGACCCGGCGAACCCAATGGGTCGTGGATTCACCCTCCTGCTGCTTACAGTTAGTCAGATCCACGATTGACATAGATTGCCTGCAGGTATCTTTGAAGTTTTGAATGAACCGGGCTTTCAGCTCAGCCCAAGACCCGATGGAGTTCGGCGGTAACCCTTTCAACCACGTGCGGGCAGTTCCATCTAACATCATGGTGAAATATTTGGCCATGGCCGCCTCGCTGACTTCCAGCAATTCCATAGCCATCTCATAACTCTCGATCCAGGCTGCCGGCTGTAAGTCTGCTGTATAGTTAGGCACCTTCCTAGGTCCTTTGAAGTCCTTGGGTAGACGTTCATTACGGATAGCTGGCATCAAACACGGGACACCCCCGGTTCTAGTAGGGATACCCGCATCAACGGACATCGTCGGATAAGCCGGGGGGGTCTGGTAAGCCATCACTTGAGGCGCCTGCTCCGCCTCCTGGCGTGCTTGGTCTGCTACGTAGAAGGCTCCATTATGAGCCGGGCCATGACCAGGGGGCGGGTCATGGCGTCGGACATTACTTGAGCCGGTCGCCGAGACCATGTGCCGGCTGTAACTCGGGCTCTGCCCTAGACGAGGGGTTGAATGGATCCTATCCCGGCTGTAGGAGTACGCCTCTTGCTGCGCCAGCGCTGTCTGGAGGAGTTCTCTGACCCGGCGGGTCTCAATAGCCGTCGGAGAGTCGCCATCAACGGGCAGAGCCGCCAGCCGTGCCGCTGCGGCGACCATGTTCTCCAGCGGGTTATTATAATGGCCCGGGGGTATTGGCACATACTGAGGCGGGGCGGGGGGCCCCTGGGGAGGCCCCATCACTCGTGGTTGAATAAGGGGTCCAGATCCGGGTGCTATGACCCCCGGCGGGTGACTAGACCCTGCACCCGGTGTGTTGAAGAGGTTGCGCGGATCGTAAACCGGCGGGAGTCGAGATTGAGCCTTTTGATGCCTCCTTCTCATGACCTCATTGGCCGCGTTCTGATCCATCGTGAGTTGGAAGGACTGCGCCTGAATCAGCTGAGTCCGGGCATCGAGAGCCGCCCGCTCCGCAGCCAGTCTGATCCCTTCCGCTGCAAGGTCCTCCTTAGCTTTTATCAGATCCAATTTTAGCTGTGCCACCGCCGCATCATGCTGAACTTGATCCGCCGGGTCGACCGTTGCGGTTAACAGGGCCGTCATCTTATCCGTGAGATCCATCAGCACCTGAGCCGGGGAAGGCACCGGGTTTTCCGATCCGGAAGCGGGGTTCTGAACAGGCTGCGCACCAGCCATAAAAACTCCAACCTGACTTGGCGGCTCAAAAAGGTCCGGAATACTGCTGCCATTGGAATAACTCATGAGCCTGCCATCTTGAAGTTGGTACAACGAGTTTGACTCATCAGCGGCCGACTCGCCGTCAGAGCCGGCGGCCGCCTCATCCCCAGACCCAGATGGATCAGAGGGCCCTCCGTGGATGCATCCCACAAAAGCGCGCTTTAAGGCAGGCCGGGCCCGGGCGGGTCATGCGCGCTGAGCCGTTTCGATGAGACCGGCGCGGAGATCCGGCTCGGGGCCCGGCTCTCCAATCTTGCCGATGAAGACATGAATTCCACCGAAGGGGACCCGGTACCCGTACTCCACTGAGCCGGCGTCGGGGCCCCAGTCCGCATCGTCGATGTAGAGCTTGCCGCGACGACTCTTGGTCATCCGGCCCACAGCGTATCCCTTGAGCCCTTCGAAGCTGCCCTTCAAGAACTCAAATCCACCGTGCGCCAGCCCCACGGTGGGCGCCAACTGTCGTGGAATTGTCACGGCAGATGTCCTCGGGTTAGGAGTTAGTCGTGGAGCCATCGCAATTGGGAAGCTTGAAGGGGTTAAGTGGGACAAGGAACACGAGGGTTTATACTGGTTCGGCCCCTTACGGTGAAGGTAAAAGCCTACGTCCAGTTGAGGTGGTATTAATTAGGGTTTCGATAACCAGGGAGCTAAACAGCTATGCCCGGCTCTCGATCAGATTGTTGTCGCCCCTAAACCGCTGCCGGGTCGTCCCTTTCTATAGGGAGGTTGGCACCCAGCGGCCCTTAGAGTCCCGGCCGGCTCATAAGAGTGTCCGGCTCGGACTCTAAACAATACTTGCCTTACACTACAAGTCTACTATAACAATGATGATAACTATGGGCAATAAGCCATCGCCGGGTCTCAGCCCATCTCTGGCCCATTATCTTGAAACTTAGCTCCGGGCTTCTGGCAATGACCCTTAGTGTAACCCGGCCCTCCTGGCGGGTGACTCCCAGGTCTATATCCTCAACAGAGGTGGTACTCGCGTTCCCAGGTGGCTTCTCGGTCGGAATGGTGCGACCACTTCACTTTCAGGAATTTGATTGACTTGTTGCGAGTCTTGCGCTCAGTTTCTTCAAGAATAGCAACGGGGTGCTCATGATAAGACAAATCTTCTTGGAGATCAATCTCTTCGAAGTTGATGGTGCGCTCAGGAGTCTTGAAGCACTTGCAAAGCTGTGACACATGGAACACATCGTGCACGTTCGCGAAGTTGGAGGGAAGCTCAAGTTGATAGGTGTCGTGGAATTGTCACGGCAGATGTCCTCGAGCTAGGACTTAGTCATGGAGCCATCGCAGCTAGGAAGCTTGAAGGGGTTAAACGGGACAAGGAACACGAGGGTTATACTGGTTCGGCCCCTTACGGTGAAGGTAAAAGCCTACGTCCAGTTGAGGTGGTATTGATTAGGGTTTCGATGACCAGGGAGCTTGATTGCTATGCCTGGCTCTCGATGAGATCTTCCTTGTCCCTAAACCGCCGCTGGGCCGTCCCTTTATATAGAGAGGTTGACGCCCAGCAGCTCTCAGAGTCCCGGCCCGGCTCATAAGAGTGTCCGGCTCAGACTCTCAACTATTCTTGCCTTACACTACAAGTTCTACCATAATAGCGGTTGTAACTACGGGCCTCAAGCCACGTCCGGGTCTTAAGCCCATCTTTGGCCTGCCGTCTTCAAGCTTGGCGCCGGGCTTCAGGCGATGACCATTATGAGTAACCCGGCCCCTCCGGGCGGGTGACTCTAAGGCTTATATCCTCAACATTAGGCCCCAGATTGATTTCAGCCGGCTCATGTCAATCTTCAATCCTTTGGACAGAAAATCTCCGGCTTACAATTGTGTGAAAGCTATAACCCGTCGTGACGTCATCTTCTGGATTCCGGGTAACTCGCCATGACGTCATCTTCCATTAAGTCCATTTTTTACTCCACCATATCCGCAACGGATCTTATCTTTAACTGCCGTCCCGAAAATCGAGGCGTTTATATGGCGAGATAACCACGCCGTGGCCTCCTCGTTTCTCGCGCCCACTTATGAGCCTCACCTTATAAATAGCCCGGCCCATGAGCCTCTGGTCACTCGTCGCCTCTATCTTCTTCCTCCTCTTGCCTACTGTGCTGTCGCCCGAGCTCCGCCGCCGCCGCCGCGGATCTCCTCGTCCTCACCAACTCCGGCCGCTGCATCAACCTGTCATGTCCAGAGAAAACGGCGGCGACCCCCGCGACTCACCAGCACCCGTAAGCCCTCGCCACTCCATAGAGTAGATCCACATTAGGTTCTTTGCTGTTCTTCCCGTGTTCTTCGCCGTTCCTCGCAAGTTCTCGGTATATTTCATTTTTACCACCTTTCTTGATCTTTAGACTATATAGAACTGTTGCGGTAGTTGTTTCACGCCCGTTTCCAATGTACATAGATCCCTTCTCATTGCATAAAGGCTCCGTTCGAACTTATGAAGCTCTTCTGTGTCTATTTTAGGTCTAGAAACTTTTCCTTTTAGTCGACCATTTTGATCCAAAATATTCACTGCGATCTGTGAAACTTGTTTTCACCACACTTAGTAAAAAACTGCATCTGCTGAACTATGGCGGCTTACATTTTCGGCTCAAAGAAGCCACGCGCCGTAAAATTTGGCGGCTCATTTATGATAAAGCTGTAGACAATTTGAATTACTCTCGCTACCTTCAGCGGCTTAGATAACCCGATGCACCTAGCCATATGTCATTAGGCCCCTTCATAAGCCGCCATTTTAAACATTGAACCGTAAACTTCCTCCGGCTTATAATTGAACCGGACATTTCCTTTTATCATAGGCTTCCGACTTTCACCATGCCTCCCAAAGCTCCCAAAGCACCCATCACATGCAACTGGCTGAGGTCCAACGTCACTGATGAAACCTTAGCGGACTTTGTGAAGACGGGCTACCTGCCCAAAAAGGATGTCATGTCTTACCGTGCCCCTGACCCGTCAGAGGAGAGACCGCAACCAAAGGATGGTGAAGTGGTAATATTTGTGGATCACATGAGCCGGGGCTTCGCACCACCCGGCTCAAAGTTCTTTAGAGATGTGCTGAATTTCTTTGATCTGCGGCCACAAGACATAGGACCCAATTCGGTGTCGAATATATGCAACTTCCAAGTATTCTGCGAAGTCTACCTTGGAGAAGAGCCCAACCTTCTGCTCTTTAGAGAGCTATTCTATCTGAACCGCCAGAATGAGTGCGCCAACGGACCGAACCTGGAACTTGGTGGAATCTCCATTCAACGCCGGAGAGACTGCCTCTTTCCTTACGTTGAGCCGCCCAGCCATCCAAAGGACTGGAACCAGACGTGGTTTTACTGCCAGGACACATCTCCGGCTGACGAGAGCCCTCTGCCCGGCTTTCGTGCCGTGCGTCTGGAACCAAACCACCCTCTACCCGAGAAACTATCTCAGGCGGAGCGTCAACCTCTGATCCCCACCATCAACAAGATCAAGGCTCTCCTGGGCAACGGCCTCAACGGCATTGATCTGGTCCGGGTTTGGATCTCGTGGCGGGTGATCCCCTTGAGCTGCCGCCCCAGCTTAATGTGTGATTACACGGGCCGGAAAGATGACCCCCTGCGACATAGCCGCAACGATCTTCCTGAAGACGTTGTTGAAGATATGACCAAGGCCCTCTTGAATGAGAGCTTGGCAGACTACGGGAGGACCGGCTTAAGCCCCTTCTGCAAGACCAACCCGGCCCCAGCGGTAAGCCGCTGATCTGAACATCTTATTTTCTCCTTTAGATAGTTTTCATCCGAACCTTAAGAAATCTTCATTGTATTTTTCAGGCTGATGATAAATTCTGGAAGGTCAAGTATGACCATGAGGCGGCCAAGAAGGCCAGGAAGGCTAAGAAAGCCGCCAGGAGAGCCGCTCCCCGCAAGAAGGGAAGCAGGCCTACTGCCTCAGAGCTGCTTCAACTAAGTGACAACTCCGAGTCAGAGGTAACCCCTGAACCTGTAAGCTCTTGTTGCATTTCTTGTTTATTCCTGTCCACCTTATTGATACTGATCATCAGCAGGATGACACTGGAGCAAGTAACCCGGTAACTGAAGAGGTAATGACACTTTCCTCCGACTCGGAGCCCTTGCCAAGGCTGAAAGTCCGAAGAGTAACCCGGAAAGTAAGATTTTCACATCCTTTAGCTTATCAAGATCCTCAATTTCTTTTGAAGCAACAGATTCATGAGAGCCGGCAGCACACCCGGACCAACAAGGATGCTGACCTCTCCTCCGGTTTACCTGAGGCGTCAAGGAAGCGCTGGACCGAGGTTATCTCCAACTTATATCCTTTTCATCCTTTGGCGGGTGTTCTACGTCAACCGCTCAATTCTTCTGATTCGAATTATCAGGAAACTTCACCCTCCTCTGGCGACTCTATGCAATCGAACCTGCCGGCTTTCAAGACCGTACCCGGGTAATGATGATCATCTCTTGTTGTGCTTATCTTTACTCATAATTTTGTACTAACCTTGTGTCCTTTCAGTGCTCAAGCAAAGCTCAGTAAAAGAGCAAAGACGAATAAGCCGGTTGAAGAGCCGGTCTTGCCTGAGCCGGAGGTTTCAGCTCAAGAGCCGCCAGCTGCCTCTGCTCCTGAAGCCACCACTCCAACTGATGAGCCAGCCATGGAGACTTCCACCAACCCGGATATCTCCAGCCCGGCTCAGCCAGCCGATGACCCGGACGTGGTAATCACCCGGACGGAGTTTGTCGAGCCGGGGGGACCCACTGCGCTGGCTAAGTGCTCTGCGAAGGAAGAATTACTAGAGCGCCACCGGGCCAAGCTGGACATCACCAACTACGCCAACCTGAGCATTGGAGAGATCATCTCCGGCTATGTCAATCAAGTGCACAGCAGCCGGGACTTGGAGATTGACATGGTGAAGCAGATACAGCAGAAGTCTGAGGTACCACTCTATTGCTTACTGCATAATCATCTTTACCATACTAGCCCCCAAGTCTACGACTTATGATAGAATATGTTGTAGACTTAATTTCCGGCTTACTTCCATGAACCGGTAATTTGTAGATAGAAACTTTCGACATGCATTAGCCCCCAAGTGCCAAGTGTCTTTGCTTGGAAAGTGCTTGGGACTTTAAATCGCATAATAATTGTTCATACTATAACCCGGAAATTGTGCAGGCTGCTTGCAAGAAATTCGAGGCTGATATCTCAGAGCTTAAGAACCGCCTGAAGACTCAGGAAACTGAGACCCGGAAGGCCAACGCCAAATTTGAATCCAGCATTGCCGCTCAAGAGAAGCTGAAGAAGAAGTTTGAAGCTGAGAGGAAGACTTGGGCCGAAGAGAAGGCTGCTCTGGTAAGCCGGGCCGAACAGGCGGAGAAGACTCTGATGGAGAGAACCGCCGAACTCTCCGGCTTAAAGCGCCACGTGTCACAGATGGTCGCCGCAATCTTCAGTAAGTCATTCTGCAGGCTTTGAACAAGTTTACAGTCTTTATGTCTCATAACTCCCATTATCGAGAACGGCTTATCTTACTTTGCTAAACAGGTCCCAGAAGCGCCAACCTCAATCAGAACATGCTAACCAAGCTGAAGGCCGTGTACACCCTGGTGGAGCAACTCTACACCGGGTCACAACGCGCTTTGGCCGTGGTGGCCCTATCCAATGAGGTTCCGACTCACCTGGCGGAAGTACTTCGCCGGCTTGCCGTTCTTCCTCAGCGTGTCCAAGAGCTGCGACGGGCCTCTGCAAGAGCCGGAACCATAGCCGCTCTGAGCCGGGCCAAGGCTTTCCTTCCAGAGCTAGACCCGGCTAACATTGCACTTGGTTACCCCAGCTTGAAGGAAGACGGCACCCCCTTCGACCAAAAGGACTTTGCTGCCTGCGTGAAGATCGTGCGCCCGGTGGCCACCCTGATTGGGAATGACACCGATCTGACCAAGTATCAGCCGGGCTACGATGCAGAGAATCAGAGGATCCCCACTCCGTGTTATGAAGCCATCAGCTTAGTCCCGCCGACTCGTAAGCACACCTTTGCCCCGGAAATTGACCCGGCTGGGTTAATTGACGAGGAAACTCAATTTGAAGCTTTGAGCGGCATTGACTGGAAATCGTCAACCTTCCAGGTCTTGGGAACAGCTGGAGGAGCGGAGAGGGATGAGCCGGAAGCTTCGACCCGGCAAGCATCTTGACTCTTTAGGCGGCTTGTTAAACAATGCTTCACCCTTTTGGACTCGGGGAGTCTTGTAATAGAATAGGACCAACATTTTAACTTTGTCGTGCCATCGTGCACGTGTTGAATGCTTAAGTCCATTGAAGTTGCATCCTTATATTCTTCCGGGTCATAATTGATCATTCATGTTCCTTAAGCTCAAATAGCTGTCTTTAACTATCCTGCATAGAAAAACAAATCACAAGTCTCTAGGCGGCTTACCGCACTGAGAATCATAGTCTCATATATATAACCCGGAATATGAATCTAAGTTACAAAAGACTGGTCCTCAATTATGTCCTTGACATAACCGTAATAACACACTTACAGGCCTGCAAGTACACTTCCGGTTTATATAACCCGGATAATAAGGTTGGTACCTCAACTCCGGTTTACCAGTATTGATAATGCTGATTGTGTACGACTAGCACTGTGAATCAAAGTTAAGCCGGCGGAACAAGAACCGCCGTGTACACTGTTGATACAACCAGAAGAACTTGTTGTAAATGAGAAAATCAAAACTCAGGGGCTTCCGGTTCGAATACGACCAGAGACCCGTCCCAAAGGGGTTAAGCTAAGATTCGAATGCGATCATATAGCCCCCAGTGGGTTTGGCGATGCCGATCAAGAGGGTACCGACAGCTATGTTCTCTTTGGTTCGAATACGACCCATGTTTGAACAGGAAGCCCCCAATTGACCTTAAGAGTTGTTTAACGACGCTGATTCGAATACGATCCACGTCGGTTCCCAAAGGGGGTTGAGCTATGATTCAAATATGATCAAAGAAAACTCCCCAATGAGCTCGGCACTTTGCCAATCAAATGGGTATCGACAGCTATGTTCTCTTTGGTTCGAATACGACCTATGTTTGAACAGGAAGCCCCCAAGTGATTATATTGTGTACGGCTAGATTCGAATACGATCATAAGCCGGATCCACCTCCAAGTTACTATGTGATCTTGTAATGGAAACAACACATTTTACCTTTGGAGGAGAAAAAAGGACAGAGGTCCTGCTTTATTGCTTATCATAATATATACATGGCTTATAGAAATATGTACATTATGAGAGCCGGTGGCTCAAGTGTAATAAGGCCGAAGCTGAGCTATGTTCCACGGCCGACGGGTCTCTTCCTCCGACTTACGTGAATCTTTATGCTCTCGAACGTCAATAAGGTAGTATGACCCATTGTGCAAGTTCTTGCTGACCACAAAGGGCCCTTCCCAAGGCGGGGATAACTTGTGCGCATCTGTTTGATCTTGGATGAGCCGGAGCACCAGATCACCCTCCTGGAAGACCCGGGACTTAACCCGGCGACTGTGATAACGACGCAGGTCTTGTTGGTAAATTGCTGAGCGAGCTGCTGCCACGTCACGCTGTTCGTCCAACAAGTCAAGAGCATCTTGGCGCGCCTGTTCATTATCCGCTTCAACATAAGCCGCCACTCGAGGCGAGTCATGACGGATGTCACTGGGGAGGACTGCTTCCGCTCCATAAACCATGAAGAAAGGCGTATAACCCGTAGACCTGTTAGGAGTAGTATTGATGCTCCATAACACGGAGGGCAACTCCTCCACCCAACAACCCGGCGTCCGTTGCAAAGGGACTAAGAGTCGGGGCTTGATACCTTTCAGAATCTCCTGATTAGCTCTCTCAGCTTGACCATTGGATTGAGGGTGAGCCACTGATGAAACATCAAGTCGAATATGCTCTCGTTGACAAAACTCCTCCATAGCACCCTTAGATAGGTTGGTGCCGTTGTCAGTTATAATGTTGTGTGGAAAGCCAAATCGAAATATCACCTTTTTCATGAACTGAACCGCTATGGCTGCATCACACTTACTAACTGGCTCTGCTTCAACCCACTTTGTGAACTTGTCAACTGCCACCAAGAGGTGGGTCTTCTTATCCTTGGACCTTTTAAAAGGCCCAACCATATCAAGCCCCCAGACCACAAATGGCCAAGTGATTGGTATCATCCTCAGCTCCTGAGCCGGCACATGAGCCCGTCGCGAGAACCTCTGGCAACCATCACATTTACTGACCAAGTCCTCCGCATCAGCATGAGCCGTCAGCCAATAAAAACCATGACGAAAAGCCTTGGCCACCAGGGATTTTGAGCCGGCATGATGGCCACAATCCCCTTCGTGAATCTCACGCAAGATTTCTTGACCTTCCTCAGGGGAGACACAACGTTGGAACGCTCCCGTAACACTGCGGCGATGCAGCTCACCATTGATAACAACCATTGACTTAGACCGCCGGGTTATTTGTCTGGTCAAAGTTTCATCCTCAGGCAAATCTCCCCGGGTCATGTAAGCCAGATAGGGCACTGTCCAGTCCGGGATGATGTGGAGAGCCGCCACAAATTGTGCCTCCGGGTCAGGGACAGCCAAGTCTTCCTCTGTAGGCAACTTAACAGAAGGGTTATGCAAGACGTCCAGGAAAGTATTAGGTGGCACCGGTTTTCGCTGAGAGCCCAGCCGGCTTAAAGCATCAGCCGCCTCGTTCTTCCTGTGATCGATGTGCTCTACTTGGTAACCCTGAAAGTGTCCAGCAATGGCATCAACTTCATGACGATAAGCCGCCATGAGAGGTCCTTGGAATCCCACTTGCCTGATACTTGTTGAGCCACTAAGTCTGAGTCGCCGAAGCACCTTACCCGGCTCAAGCTCATCTCCTTAGCCATCCGAAGACCATGGAGCAAGGCCTCGTACTCAGCCGCATTGTTAGTGCAAGGAAACATCAACCGTAGCACATAATGAAACTTGTCACCTTTAGGGGAAGCCAATACAACTCCAGCTCCCGAGCCCTCCAACTGCCTGGACCCATCGAAGTGAATAGTCCAATATGTATTATCCAGCTTTTCCTCGGGCACTTGTAGCTCTGTCCAATCGTTGATGAAATCCACCAAAGCTTGAGATTTAACAGCAGTGCGTGGCACGTACTTTAGACCATGAGGCCCAAGCTCTATAGCCCACTTAGCCACTCTCCCTATAGCCTCTCTGTTTTGGATGATATCTCGAAGGGGGGCAGAACTGACCACAGTGATAGGGTGACCCTGGAAATAATGCTTAAGCTTCCGGCTTGCCATGAACACACCATAAACAAGCTTCTGCCAATGTGGATACCGCTGTTTGGACTCGAGGAGCACTTCACTGACGTAATAAACCGGTCGCTGAACCGGATGCTCCTTACCCTCTTCCTTGCGCTCCACCACCACAGCCACACTGACGGCCCGTGTGTTAGCAGCTACATACAGCAATAAAGGCTCCTTGTCAACCGGAGCAGCAAGGACTGGGGGCTCTGCCAGCTGTCTCTTCAAATCCTCAAAAGCAGTATTAACAGCATCATTCCATACAAAGTCATCAGTTTTCTTCATCAACTGGTACAATGGCATGGCCTTCTCACCCAAATGGCTTATAAACCGGCTTAAAGCAGCAATACGACCCGCCAGGCGCTGGACGTCGTTTATACACGCCGGCTTAGCCAGAGAGGTGATGGCCTTGATCTTCTCCGGGTTAGCTTCAATGCCTCTGTTAGAAACCAAGAAACCCAAGAGCTTGCCTGCAGGAACACCAAAAACACACTTGGCCGGGTTAAGCATCATCTTGTAGACCCGGAGATTATCAAAGGTTTCCCTCAGATCATCTATCAGGGTTTCCTTCTCCCTGGACTTAACCACAATATCATCCACATAGGCATGAACATTGCGCCCAATCTGGTTATGAAGACAGTTCTGCACGCAACGCTGATAAGTTGCCTGTGCACTCTTGAGTCCAAAGGGCATAGACACATAGCAGAAGGCTCCAAAGGGAGTGATGAACGCCGTCTTCTCCTGGTCCTTAACTGCCATTTTAATCTGATGGTATCCAGAATAAGCATCCAAGAAACTTAAGCGCTCGCAACCCGCCGTAGCATCAATGATTTGATCAATACGGGGAAGAGCAAAAGGATCAGCCGAACATGCCTTGTTTAAGTCCGTGTAGTCCACACACATCCGCCAGGTGCCATTCTTCTTGAGCACAAGCACCGGGTTAGCTAACCACTCTGGGTGAAAGACTTCAACAATAAACCCGGCCGCCAAGAGCCGGGCCACCTCTTCACCAATGGCTTTCCGCCTCTCTTCATTAAACCGCCGAAGGAATTGCCTGACCGGCTTAAATTTCGGATCAAGATTGAGAGTGTGCTCAGCGAGTTCTCTAGGTACACCTGGCATGTCAGAAGGTTTCCATGCAAAAATGTCCCTATTCTCACGGATGAACTCGATGAGCGCGCTTTCCTATTTTGGATCCAGATTGGCGCTGATGCTAAACTGCTGAGATGAATCACCTGGAACGAAATACAAGTTTAGTCTCATCAGCCGACTTAAATTTCATTGCCGGCTCATGCTCCGTAGTCGGCTTTTTCAGAGAGGTCATATCTGTTGGGTCAACATTGTCCTTGTAAAATTTCAACTCCTCTGTTGCACAAACAGATTCTGCATAAGCCGCATCGCCTTCCTCACACTCCAAGGCCACCTTCCGGCTGCCATGAACCATGATGGTCCCATTGTGACCCGGCATCTTGAGCTGTAAATACACGTAACACGGCCGTGCCATGAACCTGGCGTAAGCCGGCTGCCCAAATATGGCGTGATACGGACTCCTTATCTTGACCACCTCAAAGGTCAATTTTTCCACCCTGTAGTTGTACTCGTCTCCAAAGGCTACTTCCAACTCGATCTTGCCAACTGGATAAGCCGACTTACCAGGCACCACACCATGGAAAATAGTGTTGGACTGGCTGAGGTTCTTATCAATTAACCCCATACGACGGAAAGTCTCACAATAGAGGATGTTGATGCTGCTGCCTCCATCCATGAGCACCTTAGTGAACTTATATCCTCCCACCTGAGGAGCCACCACCAAGGCCAAGTGACCCGGATTATCAACCCGGGGAGGGTGATCCTCCCTACTCCACACAATAGGCTGCTCAGACCATCTTAAATAGCGTGGAACCGCCGGCTCAACAGCATTCACAGCCCTCTTATGAAGCTTCTGATCTCGCTTACACAGACTGGTGGTAAATACGTGATACTGTCCACCGTTAAGCTGCTTTGGATTGGTCTGATAACCCCCCTGCTGCTGTTGATGACCCTGGCCAAACTGCTGATTAAAGCCCCCTTGACCGTTCTGAGGATTAGAATTTGAGCCGCCGCCCGGGCCATGAAAACAGCCAGCGCCTGAGCCGCCGCCCGGGCCATTGTTGCCATTAAAGGCATTGGAATTCTTAAAGGCCTTCATGATTGCGCAATCCTTCCATAGATGAGTAGCTGGCTTCTCCCTGGAGCCATGCCTTGGACAAGGCTCATTCAACAGCTGCTCCAGCGTCGGGCCTGACCCGCCGGCTCGGGGAGGTGGCCTCCCCTTGCGTCGCTGGTTACTCCCCTGTGAGCTGGCGTTGGCCACGAACTCTAGGCTGTCGTCGGCCTTACGCTTGCCACCTCCTTGGTTCCCCGGGTTATGCTGAGGACCCTTGCCATTGCCGTTCTTCTTTCCCTTCCCTGTCCTTTCATCATCTGAAGCGGGGTCCTTGGTACTATCAGAGTCGGCGTACTTGACGAGAGCCGCCATCAGCGTACCCATATCATTGCAGTCGCGCTAAGCCGCCCGAGTTTCATCTTCAAGGGCAGGAAACAACAATTCTGTTCCAACATTAAGACTGCAGAGCCGGCATCCATCTTATCGGATGAATGTATTATCTCTTTGACCCGGCGAACCCAATGTGTCGTAGACTCACCCTCCTGCTGTTTACAGTTAGTCAAATCCACAATTGACATAGACTGCCTACAAGTATCTTTGAAGTTTTGGATGAACCGGGCTTTCAACTCAGCCCAAGACCCGATGGAATTCGGTGGTAGCCCTTTCAACCAAGTGCGGGCAGTCCCATCTAACATCATGGTGAAGTACTTGGCCATCGCCGCTTCACTGACCTCTAGTAATTCCATGGCCATCTCGTAACTCTCGATCCAGGCTCCGGGTTGTAAATCAGCCGTGTAATTAGGCACCTTCCTAGGCCCTTTGAAGTCCTTGGGTAGACGCTCATTGCAGAGAGCCGGTACTAAACAAGGGACACCTCCAGTCCTCGTAGGGATACCCACGTCGACGGAAGTCGTCGGATAAGCCGGGGGTGTCTGGTAAGCCGTCAACTGAGGCACCTGCTCCGCCTCTTGCCGCGCTCTGTCTTGGTCTGTTGCGTGAAAGGCTCCGTTATGAGCCGGGCCATGGCCAGGGGGCAGGTCATGGCGTCGGACATTGCTCGAGCCGGTCGCTGAGACCATGTGTCTACTATAACTCGGGCTCCAGCCTGGACGAGGGGTTGAGTGGATCCTGTCCCGGCTGTAAGAGTACGCCTCTTGCTGCGCCAGCGCTGTCTGAAGGAGCTCTCTGACCCGCCGGGTTTCAACAGCCGTTGGAGAGTCGCCGTCAATTGGGAGAGCCGCTAGCCGCGCCGCGGCAGCGACCATGTTTTCCAGCGGGTTAGCATAATGACCCGGTGGTATTGGCACATACTGAGGCGGGGCAGGGTTCACCCTGGGAGGCCCCATCACTTGTGGCTGAATAGGTGTCCCAGCCCGGGGTACTATGATCTCCGGCGGGTTACTAGACCCTGCGCCCGGCGTGTTGAAGAGGTTTCGAGGATCATAGACCGGAGGGAGTCGAGATTGGGCCTTTTGATGCCTCCTTCTCATGACCTCATTGGACGCGTTCTGGTCCATCGTGAGCCGGAAGGACTACGCCTGAATCAACTGGGTCTGGGCGTCGAGAGCCGCCCTCTCCGCAGCCATCCTGATCCCTTCCGCCGCCAGATCCTCCTTGGCTTTCACTAGATCTAACTTTAACTGCGCCACCTCCGCGTCATGCTGAGCTTGATCCGCCGGGTCAACCGTGGCGGTCAACAGGGCCGTCATCTTGTCCGTGAGATCCATCAGCACCTGAGCCGGCGAGGGCACCGGGTTTCCTGACCCGGCGGCAGGGTTTTGAACAGGCTGTGCCCCGGCCATGAAGATTCCAACCCGGCTCGGCGGCTCAAAGGGGTCCGGAATACTGTCACCATCGGAACAACCCCTGAGCCTGCCATCTTGAAGTTGATACAACGAGTTTGACTCATCTGTGGACGACTCGCCGTCAGAGCCGGCGGCCGTCTCATCACCAGATCCAGATCCATCAGAGAGCCCTCCATGGACACATCCCACAAAAGCATGCTTCAAGGCAGGTAGGGCCCGGGCTGGTCATGCGCACTGAGCCGTCTCGATGAGATCGGCGCAGAGAACCGGCTCAGGGCCCGGCTCACCAATCTTGCCAATGAAGACATGAATTCCGCCGAAGGGGACCCGGTACCCGTACTCAATTGAGCCGGCGTCGGGGCCCCAGATTGCATTGTCGATGTAGAGCTTGCCGCGACGACTCTTGGTCATCCGGCCCACAACGTATCCCTTGAGCCCTTCGAAGATGCCCTTCAAGAACTCAAATCCACCGTGCGCGAGCCCCACGGTGGGCGCCAACTGTCGTGGAATTGTCACGGCAGATGTCCTCGAGCTAGGACTTAGTCGTGGAGCCATCGCAGCTAGGAAGCTTGAAGGGGTTAAACGGGACAAGGAACACGAGGGTTATACTGGTTCGGCCCCTTACGGTGAAGGTAAAAGCCTACGTCCAGTTGAGGTGGTATTGATTAGGGTTTCGATGACCAGGGAGCTTGATTGCTATGCCTGGCTCTCGATGAGATCTTCCTTGTCCCTAAACCGCCGCCGGGTCGTCCCTTTATATAGAGAGGTTGACGCCCAGCAGCTCTCAGAGTCCCGGCCCGGCTCATAAGAGTGTCCGGCTCGGACTCTCAACTATTCTTGCCTTACACTACAAGTTCTACCATAATAGCGGTTGTAACTACGGGCCTCAAGCCACGTCCGGGTCTTAAGCCCATCTTTGGCCCACCGTCTTCAAGCTTGGCGCCGGGCTTCAGGCGATGACCATTATGAGTAACCCGGCCCCTCCGGGCGGGTGACTCTAAGGCTTATATCCTCAACAATAGGCGAGGTCGCCTCTTTTACCAATGATCTTGAAAGGACCCACATATCTAGGGGCAAGCTTCCCTTTGATACCGAAGCGACGAGTGCCTTTCATTGGAGAGACGCGGAGGTAGACATGGTCTCCGATCTCGAAAGCCAAATCACGGTGCTTGCTATCATAGTAACTCTTCTGGCGAGATTGCGCGGCTTTGAGATTTTCACGGATGACTTTACACATTTCTTCAGCCTCTGTGATTAAGTCATTGCCAAGAAGTTGACATTCACCGTGGGGCCTGCGCACAGTGGTAATGAGTTCTTGGAGGGATCCCCAGGGATCGAGGATTTTTGCAATTTTTTGGATGAAGATTTTTACAATCCATGAGATTGAAGTAAAAAAAAGAGATTAGGGTTGAGATATTCGCGTCTGCCGCCGCTGTACGATGATCCGCCGAAACTGATAGGTACTCAATCTATACGTCACGAAACGATGGGGTTGGTGAGATTAATTTTTTCTCGGTGGATGCTGTGCACTACACCTGGTGATCCGACAAAGCGTCAAATCCCAGAGAAGGCGAGGACAGGCGTTTTCTGCAGCACCTAGTATTGGTTGTACACGCAAAGCACTAAGACCAAGGAGGACCGTTCCGATGAAGAAACCAGCAAAACCGCCGAGTTGACGAGACCGACAAGCAGTCTAATCCAAAACCAGATCGATTTCTTGAGATGCTGCCGCGCATCGCTAAGTCTGGTTAGATTTCCATAACACGCTGCCAAGGATTTGGAAGTACGGCACATGTTTCCCGTCCATGGCAACCATACGTCAGGGAAGCTTCAAGTCCCGAGGAGCTCAGGCGCGGCTGGTGTTTTTACTACTCGTTTTTTCTAATCAACACTACAGCTGTTGCGAGGACTATTGCTGCCACGAGACCATATTGCTGCCACTTTCCATCCATCCGAGAACTCCAATCTAGTTACAGACACGACCCAAGTCCCAAAGGACTCCAGTGGTGCCAGGGAACAGCGGCGGCCTCGTTTTTTCTGATCTGCATTCATTGAGGAGACGGAGGAACATGCATATTGTGGCAAAAAGTATACTAAAAAACAGACTACATCCACACATGTGGTGGCCAGGCGCTACAAACATTAACAGGCGTCTCAATCAGCGTTTAAACATCAGCCGGCATCTGTCGACCCGCCGGTGCCGTCATCGCAGCCGACACCCCTCCGCTTCTGCGCGAGTCTCCGCGCCAGGACGCTCGTACCGCATGTCGCCCGCCTATCCGCTTCTGACTCGCTCCCGCACAGGCCGTCGCGTCGAGGCGCTGAAACACCCGCTGCATATACCACGACCGAATCGCCCCGTTCTCCCGTCGCCTCCCGTGGGAGGAAGAGCCTAGTTTTCGCAGTACAATCCAAAGGAAAGGAAGCGATCTACTAGAGTATGGTGTCAACGAGACCTCCAAGGAAGCTCTCACGTGGTCACAAGGGGCAAGCCATCACATCAAAAATTAAATGACACGCCCGAGAAGTTTGCCTGCCGGCTGTATTCAGCAGATGCATTGTGCCACGTGGGTGCTACTGTTTATCAGACCTATGTCTAGGCGTTCGTCTGACATTGTCCAGCATTGACTAATGCCAGCATCCGTGTTCATCTGACAAAATATATCAGGTGCTATTGTGTTTATCTATTTCTAGTACATATTTTTAATCAAAGAACAATTACTTTGGTATGTACATTTTTATGTGCAGGGCAATATTCGTTATAAAGGTGGTGCCATGCTGTGTGTATGAAGTACGTGTTAAGCATCATCATGGACGGGCATCCGCACCCACTTGATGTTGAACGTGTGTGCACGAGCCGCCGCCCGTACAGCTCGATCTACATCAACTCACCAAGACCGCGCCCGCGTCCGTGCCATTTCCAACGCGGCGGCCGACTCTCTCGACCGCACTGGCTTACAACGCCGCGGCCGACTCTCTCGACCGCACTGGCTTACAACGCCGCGGCCGACTCTCTGGACCGCATTGGCTTACAACGCCGCGGCCGATTCGCCCATCCGCACCACCTTACAACGTCACGGATGACTCGCCCGTCCGCCTTCACCGCCGGTTCACGTGTCCGCGCCAGCTTACAACGCCGTGGCCGACTTGCTGTCCACGCCGGCTTACAAACGTCGCGGACGACTCACCCGTCTGCACCGGTTTACCACGCCGCGGCCGGTTCACCCGTGAGCGACTTCAACTTCACCTAGCGATCATCAATTTCATGGCGGATTATTTCCGGCCTGGCACATCAGGTGACATCCATTTAAAATATATTTTATTGGTACATATTATTTTTTGTCAAAGAGCAGTTTATCTTTGTCTTGGTCTGCAATATTGTTGATGCAGGACAATTGTTCACTACATCAAAACGATGTGGTTAACTCGCCCATCCGCACCGGCTTACAACGCCATGGCCGGCTCATCTGTCTGTGCCGCCTCTGATGCAACGGTCGTCTTTACCATCCGTTTCTCACGGCCTGGTCTATATCAACATACCGAGCCACACCCGTCTGCGTGAGCTGATTATTGAGTATGAGCAAGTCACTGCTTGGGAAGCCCAGTTTTTCTTCCAACAAAATTGGAGGTAAATTATCATGTATTATCAGCCGCCGTCTGCACTGGATGGTTCAAATGGGCAGGCGCACAAGTCGCCGCCACTATAGTTTGGTTAACTTCAAACAGCCAGTTGGAAGGGACAATTGGCCGAGTTGCTGACACGGCTCATACAGGATCATTTATAACCCGCCACAGTCACCTCAACCTTCTGTGGATTCACATCGCGCTATCAACACCAATGACATACACCTTATGCTATAGTCAATATGGAGAATCTCAAAGCCAACTCCTCGAGTTGTCTTGAGACTCGGGGGCTACAATGATATGACTCGGCAACATTGGTCGGTCAATGCATTCAAGAATTCCGGGTCATTGGAGGGAGAAATAATTCGGTCCCGGAGGCTACCGCCATATTGATGAAAAAGTTTAAAGGCCGTCAGAAAATTTCTGGCTTAAAAAGAAGGATTCCGGTTTAGATCCGGCTCAAGAGCCTTGACATCTCCCACAAAGCACTAAAGCTCTTAATATCCGGTTTAAAATCCGGTTCAAGGGAAATTTATCTGCCACAAAGTTTTAAAGCTCTCAAATCCGGTTCAAGGTAAATTTGTCTATCACAAAGCTTTGAAACTCTCAATATCCGGTTTTTCCGGTTCAAAAAGAATTTATCTCTCGCAAAGTTCGAGTTCTCAGGAAAAATTAAAGGGACCAAAAAGAGTCTTTACAAAGCACAACCCAAACATAGGTACCCTGCTTTAATGACCATTGGGCACTGATCGTATTCGAATTTAGCTTAACCCTTTTGGTGTGACCCTGATCGTATTCGAATCAGAGTCGTTAAATATTCTCATGATCACTTGGGGGCTTCCTGTTCAAACATAGGTCGTATTCGAACCAAAGAGAACATAGCTGTCGGTACCCTCTTGATCGGCACACTGCCGAGCTCACTAGGGGGCTTCTTGATCGTATTCGAATCATAGCTCAACCCCTTTTGGGAACCGACGTGGATCGTATTTGAATCAGCGTCGTTAAACAACTCTCAAAGGTCATTTGGGGGCTTCCTGTTCAAACATAGGTCGTATTCGAACCAAAGAGAACATAGCTGTCGGTACCCTCTTGATCGGCAACGCCAAAGCCACTGGGGGCTATATGATCGTATTCGAATCTTAGCTTAACCCCTGTGGGACGGTTTTCTGATCGTATTCGAATCAGAAGCCTCAAAATTTTTGAAGTCTCTTTTTGCAAACAATTTTTGGATTTTATTTGAAGTTTTTTGCTCATATCTGAAGCATATATATATGTGGTTTCTATTAACCCACCCTGGCTTTCGACGAACAAGTCGCCAACATATGACAATATTAATACTTGGAAGGTTTGGCTTCTAAGGATTGGGTTATCCCTCTTACTGCACAGGTCATGTAAACCGGCAGTATAAATTCAATATCACAGTGGTTATATGTGAGATATTATGACCTGCCCTGAGTAAACCGCCAAGGGATCTTGTGATCTAATTATGTGCAGGATAAGACTACATTTGGGTGGTTACACGCCCTGGTTTTTGACATTACATAAATGATTAAATTCAAGCCCATCATCAAAGATTGAAATTGGTGTCTAAAAAGGGTTATCAATTCTTGATTTTCTCAAAGGCTATAAGCCGCCGGGTTGTATAAATTCCGGCTTAGAATGGAGGCGTATTAAATCGCCATTGGCCAAGAGCCACCGGGTATTTAACCTCCAGATTGACTTATCAACAGATGAGGTATTCAAAGTCGCTTTGGCGCAATGGCTATTATTTTATTAATGGATATGATTTATTCTACAATGGAAAGAATAGTCCCGAGTCGTTGCAGGCTTACGACCCGGCACTTGGGGGCTACATTATTTAAATTGAGATCACATCAAATATGCAAGTCCCATGTCACTGCCAGCATGCACCATGGCACTTGGGGGCTAATGCAAAGTCATTTTTACTGGCCTTATTGAAGACCCGACTCATCACATTGTAATGAGCCGGCCCTTGGGGGCTACCAATTGCTCCTGTCAACAATTCAAGGTATACAAGTTTAAATCCATTATATTGAAAGGTCCACTACTCAGTTGGAAGAGTACAAAGCTCTTAACCTTATGGACGTGGCTTCGGGCCCCATGGAGAGGATTACAACATATGGTATTCGTTTCAAGGAAATATATATAAAGTCCCAGCTCAATATTATCTTACTGAGCCGGCCCTTGGGGGCTACATGTTGCTGCTCAAGTCTACATCTACAAAGTCCCTGCTCATTATTGCATAATGACCCAGCCCTTGGAGGCTACACCGGTTGAAGTTTTGTGAGCATAAGACAATTACAAGTCCCAGCTTGATGCAAGCATGACAACCCGTCACTTGGGGGCTACAGGTAACACGGATATAAGGAGAAATACTTTCGAATTCTCAGTTTTGAGCAAATCAGATTGACCCGGCGTCACCAATCATTATGACCTGGTGTCTGCAACAATCATAGCCCGGCGTCATCAACAATTATGACCCGACGTCGGCAACAATTATGACTCGGTGCCAACAATATTTACAAACCGGCGATTTTGGTAATATTAAACCGGCAAGTTCTACATCTTTAAACCGGCTGAATATCAGATGAGTATTTCAAGACCAATATTTATTAAGCCGGCGCTTTGAAAGCCGACTCAAGTGGATTGTTCTTCACAATATTTCTCTACAAGAGACCAATGTCAGCAAATTGACTGTGAAGCTGGCCTATTGACCCAGAATTTTCAAAAGAAGTATTGGATTTTTTGCATTGACAAAGTTGAAATATATCTGCTAAAGAAGATTTACTATGAGATCATGGACATATACATATCAACAAGGAAATGACAAGGACTTAAAGATGATCAGGTGCCGGTTCAGGAAAATATTTAACCCGGAACACAACCTATCAAGTTTGTTCTTGTGTTTATTTTACAGGATCAGTTTAACATGGATAAATCCAAATTAAACTGGGGGCTAATGTCGGGGATATACCACGCGGTATGACCCGGCCGGACTTGGCGGCTCACAGAGACCCGGCGAGTATTTGGTGACTTACTAATAACCCCAACGGCGGGTCAGATGGATGACAAGGCCCAAGGCCCAGAAGGCCGGCTCATGTTATGGTGGGCCGGTTTACGAGGAAAGGCATAAGGAGTTTTCCCTTAAGGGAGCAGACTAGGATTCCACTTGTAATAGACTAGTCCTAATCCTAATAGGACTCCACATATAACCCGCCCCTTCAACTTATATAAGGAGGGGCAGGGCACCCCAAAGAGGGACGAGCAACACGAAACAATCTCTAGGGCTAGACACAAAGAGCCGGCTTACCGGCGACTCTCTCATGAGCATAATGAGACCTAGCCACAAATAGCATGTAGGGCTATTACCGGATGATGTTTCCCGGGGCCCGAAGCTGTCTAAATCCTTGTCTTGTGTTGCGTCTCTCGATTCCGCCCAACCCCTCTCAAGCTACTACATAGTTGCGCTGGCCTCGCGACTAAGTCCTGACACTAAGGACATCTGCCGTGACAATTCCACGACAAGTACGACACTTTCTGCCATAGAGAATCTCGAATGGGGCCTTGCCCGAACTCGCTTGGAAACTGTTGTTGTAGGAGAATTCGGCGTATGGAAGACAATCTTCCCATTTCATGCCAAAGGAAATGACACAAGCCCTGAGCATATCTTCAAGGATTTGATTGACTCGCTCGACTTGGCCACTAGTTTGAGGATGGAAAGCTGTGCTGAAGCGAATGTTGGTACCCATGGCCTTCTGAAAGGAGTCCCAGAACTTAGAAGTGAAGATGCTTCCACGATATGAAGAAATCAATTGTGGAATGCCGTGCAAGGAGACAATCCGGGAGGTGTATAGCTCTGCCAACTGAGCTGCTGTGATTGATTCTTTGATTGGAAGGAAATGAGCCACTTTAGAAAGCTTGTCGATGACAACGAAGATAGCATCATTTCCGCGTTTGGACTTTGGAAATCCAGTCATGAAGTCCATTTCGATATGATCAAACTTCCATTCTGGGATAGCAAGAGGTTGGAGGAGACCAGCTGGTCGTTGGTGTTCTGCTTTCACCCTTCCACAGACATCACATTCATTCACGAATTGTGCGATTTCTCGCTTCATTCGAGTCCACCGATACGACTGCTTGAGTTCATGGTACATCTTCGTACTTCCAGGATGAATGGACAGAAGAGAATTGTGTGCCTCATTCATAATGACTTTTCTTAGATCACCTTTAGGAACCACAATTCGGTCCTCAAAGAATAAAGTGTCTCTGTCATCAATGCGATAGCACTTGTATTTGGAAAGACCCTTGTCGATACCACGTTTCACCTTCTTCACCATGGTATCCAGGAGTTGTGCCTCACGAATTTGATCTTCCAAAGTAGGAGAGACTATGAGGTTGGCAAGAAAGCCTTGAGGAACAACTTGGAGATTCAGCTTGCGGAAAGCTTCACAAAGATCCGGTTGGAATGGCTTGAGAATTAAGCTGTTGCAATAAGCCTTCCTGCTCAAAGCATCTGCAATGACATTGGCTTTGCCTGGAGTATATTCAATACTCAGATTGTACTCTTGAATCATTTCGACCCATCGAGTTTGCCTGAGGTTGAGATTGGGCTGAGTGAAGATGTACTTGAGACTCTTGTGATCGGTGAATATGTCCACTTTTCTTCCCAACAAGAGATGTCTCCATGTTATTAATGCATGGACAACTGCCGCCAACTCAAGATCATGAGTGGGGTAGTTCTTTTCGTTGGGCTTCAACTGACGAGAGGTATAGGCCACAACTTTCTTCTTGCATTAACACAGCACCGAGACCTTGAAGAGAAGCATCACAGAAAATTTTGAATGGCTTGGATTCGTTAGGAGGAGTCAAGACAGGAGCTGTGACGAGTTTCTCTTTGAGAGTGTTGAAAGCAACGTCACACTCAGGAGACCAGACATACTTCACATGCTTCTGGAGGAGGTTGGAAAGAGGCTTTGCAATCTTAGAGAAATTCTCAACGAATCTTCGGCAATAGCTTGCAAGACTAAGAAAACTGCGAAGCTGCTTGACATTCTGAGGAGGTTCCCAATTCACAATTGTAGACACCTTCTCGGGATTAACAGCGATGCCCTTGGCAGAGATGATATGACCAAGGTAAAGAACTTCATCGAGCCAAAACTCACATTTGGAGAACTTCGCATAGAATTGATACTCTCTGAGCTTGTCGAGCACCAATCGCAAATGTTTGGCATGATCCTTCTTATTCTTGGAGAAGACCAAGATATCATCAAGATACACCAGGACGAATTCGTTGGTATAGGGGTTGAAGATGAAATTCATCATTCGAGAGAATGTTGGAGGAGCATTGACAAGGCCGAAAGACATGACAGTATATTCATAAGAACCAAAGCTTGTTCTGAATGCTGTCTTGGGAATATCTTCTTCACGAATGTGAATCTGATGATAACCCATACGAAGGTCAAGCTTGGAGAAAACTTTAGCACCTTTGAGTTGCTCGAATAGCTCATTGATGTTGGGAAGTGGATACTTGTTCTTGATTGTCTTCTTGTTCAATGGACGGTAGTCGACACAAAGTCGGTCCGTGCCATCCTTCTTCTGGACAAAAAGAACACCACAACCCCATGGAGATGAACTCGGTCTGATCAAACCCAGACGCTCTTGTTCATCGAGCTGTTTCTTCAATTCCTTCAGCTCCTTGGGTCCAAGCTTGTAAGGACGCTTGCAAACGGGTTCAGTGCCAGGCTCAAGATCGATAACGAACTCCACTGGCCGGTGAGGAGGCATACCCGGAAGCTCTTCTGGAAAGACATCTTGGTACTCACAAACGACTGGAATTTGAGAGATGGCATTCAACTCGCCCTTCTCATTGAGAGAAAACAAAAGAATGGTTTCATCACGAGCGGCATAGATGATAACATCCTCAGAAGAGTGTGTCAATTTAATCTCCCTGGTAGCACAATCAAGTTGAGCCTTGTGCTTAGAAAGCCAGTCCATCCCGAGAATAAGATCAATATCCGAGTCACCAAGAACAATTGGTTTAGACAGAAATTTATAGTTGCCCATCTTGATGGAAACATCGGGAGCAACCAAACTAGAAGTCATAAGCTTTCCCGGAGAAACAACTTGCATAACTTTGGATAAAATCTCTGTGTCAACATTATGCTTCGATGCAAATGGGTATGACATGAAAGAATGCGATGCACTAGTATCAAATAAAACTTTTGCAGGAATATCATTAACTGAGAGATTACCCATTATCACATCAGTAGATTCCTCCGCTTGAGCTGCATTCATCATGTTCACCTTTGCAGACTTGGGATTATGCTTGACCACTGCATTGCTGGAAGATCTCACAGGAGGAGGAGCCAGAAGGCGCCTTTGATTGAAGCACTTGTTAGCATAGTGACCTTTCTGCTAACACTTATTCACCTCTGAGAGTGGACGATGATAAGGAGCATTCGACTTTGGAGCTTGATTCTGAGACTTGTTCTGATAGCCAGGGTTGGGTGGGTGGGAAGATCCATGGCCACCTTTGTACTTCTGCTGGTAAGGCTGGCAAAACGAAGGAGGAGGAGGCAACCAGAACTTCTGTTGCTTAGCAGCCACTAGTGAGGAAGAAGAAGACTGAACTGCGTCCCTGACTCTCTTCTTAGAAGCCTCACACTTGAGCTGAGCAGCCTCTTGCTTTAGTGCCATATTGTAGAAATCATCATACTTGGTCGGCTCAAAAAGCACGAGAGGTAATTGCAGATCTTCTGTGAGGCCACCTCTGAATTGATAGATCATGCTCTTTTCATCAGGAACATCTTGCTTAGTGAAGCGAGCGAGTTTCTGAAACTGAGTATTGTATTCATACACGGACATGCTGCCTTGCTTGAGATTACGGAACTCCTCACGCTTGCTCTCAACAACACTTTGTGGAATGTGGTGAGCTTTGAAGTCTCGGCGGAAATCATCCCAGGTAATCACACGACCTCCCCTGGAATCTTTGTATTGTTGATACCACTCGGCAGCTTGATCCTTGAGTTGAAAAGAAGCGAACTTGACAAAGTCCTCAGGCCTGACATTGCTACATTCAAAATGCTTGTTGATGTCCAGGAGCCAATCATCGGCATCTATGGCCTCGGCACAGTAGCTGAAAGACTTTGGCTGATTTGCGAGGAACTAGTTGAGGGTAGCGAAGTGAGGCTGATTGTTGCCTTGGCCTTGATTTCCTTGATTGCCTTGCCCTTGGGTGCGTTCTTGCAAGAGTTGCAAAATCATCTGAGCATTGGCGTTGGTGGCTGCCATGATAGCTTGCCATGCCTCCGGAGGCGGAGGTGGTGGCGGAGGGTTCGCCTGACTCCCTTCATTGCGTTCCGGATTCTGACGCGTTGGCGGAGTCATCCTGAAGAGGGTGACATCCGTTAGCATCTTGATAGACAGAAAGACAAGTTGAATCAACGGATTGAAATTGCAACATATAGTCTTCACAATAAACATTCGACCGAGGATGAACGAATGAATTCCATAGTAAAATCATCACACTTCCATTAAGGTGAGAAGCCACTTGATAAGAGATTGATGAATAAAATAAAAAGGTACGAGTGGAACAAATAAGTGGTAAGGATTACCCAATCACAAACCAAATATCTGCGGGAAGAAATGCTAAGAGCTACTTGAATCCCACCTATAAACTCCCAAAACTTTCTGGTTATGCAATCTGGTGTTGGGGATACAGGGGACACAAAATATATCACCCAAACTAGCAATCCCTAGATCCAGCTGTATCCATCCGTCAACACATAACCAAGAAACCTTCGGAAATCGTGTACCTCAACCTTCGAAAAGCCTCCGTTATACGAGTTATGGCAATACTCCCGAACTCCCGCCCCAATACTGGGTGGCGTCGAGGTGATCTCACCAACAACTGCATAAAAGAGATTTTCGATGTCGGCGAAACTCAGGTATTCCAAAACTGCAACGATAAAATTGTGACGACAACACCTCGGAGCTCAACTCCCCGGGACACTGCCACAACCCCTAAATGTCAGGAGGCACCAAGAACAATGTTCTCGTCACAAAACCATCGGAACGATTCTAAGATACCCGCGTGATCCTAAATTTTTTAGTGAAATTTGAGGAGAGAAGAGTCAAAACTTCTACGTCAGGAGACCTCACCAGAGCGACGAAGGGACTGAGGAGTAAAAAGAATCCTACTCTCCGATATATATAATCCTAAGACTCAAAACACTTTTGTTCTAGACTCAACAACGCCAGCAATTCGATCAAGCAGGGGGGGCTCCTAAGTCGGGGATGGCTCTGATTACCAACTTCGCCCACGATGCTGCTATATCTCCCACGTGTCGAGGCACGACTTAGAGGCATAACCGCATTGTGGTATTGTTGCAAGAAGGGTTATCTTCACACAATCCCATGTAATGAACAAGAATGGGATAACGAGAGTTGGCTTACAATCGCCACTTCACACAATACATAAATTAATTCATACATCATCCAAAATCCACACATAGACCGACTACGGTCAAATCCAAATGAAAATAAGATAACCTCAAATGCTAGATCCCCGATCGTCCCAACTGGGCTCCACTACTGATCATCAGGAAAAGAAACATAGTAACGACCACGTTCCTCGTCGAACTCCCACTTGAGCTCGGTTGCGTCATCTGCACTGGCATCGTCGGCACCTGCAACTGTTTTGGTAGCATCTGTGAGTCACGAGGACTCAGCAATCTCACACCCGCGAGATCAAGACTATTTAAGCTTATAGGAAAGGATGGTGTAATGAGGTGGAGCTGCAGCAGGCACTAAGCATATATGGTGGCTAACATACGCAAATGAGAGCGAGAAGAGAAGCAACGCAACGGTCTCGAAGCTAGATATGATCAAGAAGTGATCCTGAAACTACTTACGTTCATGCATAACTCAAACCGTGTTCACTTCCCGGACTCCGCCGAGAAGAGACCATCACGGCTACACACACGGTTGATGTATTTTACTTGGGTCAAGTGACAAGTTCTCTACAACCGGACTTAACAAATTCCCATCTGCCTCATAACCGCGGGCACGGCTTTCGAAAGATAATACCCTGCAGGGGTGTCCCAACTTAGCCCATTATAAGCTCTCACAATCAACGAAGGATAAACCTTCTCCCGGAAAGACCCGATCAGTCTCGGAATTCTGGTTTACAAGACATTTCGACAATGGTAAAACAAGACCAGCAAAGCCACCCGTTGTGCCGACAAATCCCCATAGGAGCTGCACATATCTCGTTCTCAGGGCAACACCGAATGAGACTAGCTACGAGTAAAACCAGTCCTCAAGTTTCCCCAAGGTGGCCCCGCAGGCAGCTCGATTCGAACAAACACTCGAAGGAGCACTGGCCCGTGGGGGTCTAAAATAAAGATGACCCTCGGCTCGCGAAAACCCAAAGGAAGTGTAGGTGGTAGGTGGTCAAATGGTAAAACCAAGGTTGGGCCTTGCTGGAGGAGTTTTATTCAAGGCGAACTGTCAAGGGGGTCCCATAAATCACCCAACCGCGCAAGGAACGCAAACTCAAGGAACATAATAACGGTATGACGGAAACTAGGGCGGCAAGAGTGGAACAAAACACCAGGCATAAGGCCGAGCCTTCCACCCTTTACCAAATATATAGATGCATTAATTAAATAAGAGATATTGTGATATTCCAAAATATCCATGTTCCAACATGGAACCAACTTCAACTTCACCTGCAACTAGCAACGCTATAAGAAGGGCTGAGCAAAAGCGGTAACTTAGCCAAACAACGGTTTGCTAGGAAAAGATGGTTAGAGGCTTGACATGGCAATGTGGGAGGCATGATATAGCAAGTGGTAGGTAGCGCAGCATAGCAATAGAACGAACAACTAGCAAAGCAAAGATAGAAATGATTTCGAGGGTATGGTCATCTTGCCTGCAAGGTTCTCAGAGTTGTCGAAAGCTTGATCCTCGTAAGCGTACTCAATAGGTTCCTCGTTCACGAACTCGTCTCCCGGCTCTACCCACAGCAAGAACACAAGCAATGTAACCACAATCAATCACGGGAAATGCACAAACAACATGATGCAATACATGAATGATATGCGAGATATGATATGCGATGCGTATGCGTGCTCCGGAAGAAAAAGGATGAACAAGGCAGTAACTTGGCAAACCAAGTATGCCACTGGAAAGATGAGATGATTTCGGTCGAAATCGATATAAAGATCACCGGAAACGGATGCACGGTTTGCAAATGGCAAGCAAAACAAGAGTGACACGATTCTGCGATTAACAGTATGATAGCACTTAGAATACAACAAGAAACTATGCTACCTCACTCCAACATAGCAACAAAGCATATGGCAGTAATCTACAGGAGATGTTTGACAAAAGATGAACACTGAGCTACGGCTAGATCACACCATAACAGGTTCAAACAATCATGGCAAACGTGCAAAAGATATCAGGTTCACAGACTTGGTGAAATTACTGGACATGGCAGAAACAACATCAGGTAGCAATGTTCAGAGCAAGCAAAACACATGCTACAGGAACTTAACATAGCAAAACAAGGCATGGCATGAATCTACTAAATGCATAGACTAAAAGTCCCCTACCGACTATGAGCCATAAAGGATCAGAAGATATGATGGCAACCATGTAAACATAGCAAGTTTCGTTAACAGGTTTCAGACAGCAGAAAACAGAGCATGGCAGTAAACAGTATTATGAAGGCATCTTGGTGAGCTTGATGCACTCATCACGAAGCAATTCATGACAAAACAAGCATACCTACAGCAAGATGGCATGTTTATGAAGCTATCCATGGCAATATAAAATACATAGCATGAAAGGATCAACTACAACAACCTTGGAAAAATTGAATAACACGTAAACAATCTGCCAGAAACATTTTATAGCAAAAGTAGAGCAAGATTGGGTCATGCTAGGGTACTCCATAATTTCAAACAGGGGCATGGATCGATAGAGCACAACTATATCTACAATACATCCTTACTGAACATCACCAAAAGTAGCATGGATCTCACTGTAGACACATGGATACATGGCAACAAAATAACAGCAGAAACAGACGGTGAAATTACTAAGTCCCTGAAATCAAAAACATCACGAAGCCTAGTTTCCATGCTTGTGCTAGTCACCACAGAGATCACAAAAATACATGGCATACACCTCTATAAAGATGGAATGGCATACATCAAAACACATGTAGAGCTCATGCCCATAAGATGCACACATCCATTGCAACAAAAATAACAAATCACCAAGTTCTGATAAGTAACAACAGTTAACAGCATATAGCACTATTGCACCATAGATTTGGGCATCAATATGGACTCAAATGAACATGGCAACAATGGAACAAAATGAAGAGCATCTCGAGGCGAACATTTCGATATATTACACGCACAAAACGGAGATATATGCAGAGAGTTATGATGCAATGAACAGAAGCCTATAATGTAAAAGATTCAGGACTTGGAGAATTTTCGGGGGGGGGGAAGAAAGTCAACCGTGGGCAGTGGATCTGGATCGGGCTCGCCGGACTTCGGTAGCCGGAGCAGGAGGGACGACGCGGCGGAGGAGAGGAGGGAGACGCGGCCGGAGAGGAGCTCGGGCGCGGGCGCCGGCGCGGGACGGCGGAGGGGCGGAGCGAGGCGCGGTCGGCGACGGTGTGGCGGCACGGGCGCGGGACGGCGAAGGAGCGGGCGAGGCCGACGGGCGCGGCGGCGCCGGCGAGGCGGCGGGGCGCCGCGGGAGGAGGCGAAGGCGCGCGGTGGAGGCGGGCGGCGGCGGCTCGGGCCGCGGGGGCCGGCTGCGGGCCTCGCGGGCCGGCGGCGGCGCAGCGTACGGGGCGCCACGTGTCGGCCCCTGGTTGGCCGGGCGCGGCGGCGGGGATGTGTCCGGTGGCGGCGGGGGCGATTTGATCTAGGGTTTTCGCCCGAATTTCGGAGGGGGAGGTGTTTTATAGGTAGAGGGAGCTAGGAGACTGCGGTTTTTGCCCACACGATCGTGATCGAACGACCTAGAGCATGGAAGTGACTTAGATGGGTTTTGGGCTGTTTGGAGGGGGGTTTTGCTGCAACACACAAAAGGACTTTGCGGTTACCCGGTTAACCGTTGGAGTACCAAACGACCTCCAAATGGAACGAAACTTGACAGGTGGTCTAATGGTGGTATACCAAGGCCACTTGACAAGACTCGGTCCATTCCGAGAACGTTCAACACCCGCTCACGAAAAGAAACAAGAGGGGGTGCGCCGGTGCATGTGGGAGTGCCGGATTGCAAAACGGACAACGGGGAAAATGCTCGGATGCATGAGACGAACACGTATGCAAAAGAGATGCACATGATGACATGATATGAGATGCATGACATGAAAAAAATGCAAAACGAAAAACAAAACCCGACCACGAAGGGAATAACATAACACATAGTCGAAAATGACAAGAGTTGGAGTTACAAATATGGAAAGTTACATCCGGGGTGTTACAGAAACGACGATGGGCAGCGCGTGTGGTGGCGAAGGAAATGTGATTTGATATTGGTAACGACTAGGGTTGCCGACACCTCCGATATATAGTCGGTCATGGAGGGAGACGTGTGACGGACCCAAGCTCGAGTCGGCAACAAGCCACGATTGACGTCTCAGATTCATGGCGCCACAGATGACATAGGTCTAATCTCAAGTCGGCTCGATTGCGAAACACGGCGCGCGCGCGCAACGGAGAAGGAGCGTGGAGTGGCACCGGAGAAGGGGCGCGAGGGAACCACTCCTCTTCTCAAACCCCAATATCATGTGGAAGAGGGTCCCTGTTAAGGTGGTCCAAAACTTTCTGCACTTGCGGGGTTTAGGGTTTAGGGTTTAGGGTGGTACTAAACTTCCCACCACCTAGTCATGATACCCACATGGGTGTTGGAAATATGCCCTAGAGGCAATAATAAAATGGTTATTATTGTATTTCCTTGTTCATGATAATTGTCTGTTGTTCATGCTATAATTGTATTAACTGGAAACCGTAATACATGTGTGAATACATAGACCACAACATGTCCCTAGTAAGCCTCTAGTTGACTAGCTCGTTGATCAATAGATGGTTATGGTTTCCTGACCATGGGCATTGGATGTCATTGATAACGGGATCACATCATTAGGAGAATGATGTGATGGACAAGACCCAATCCTAAGCAGAGCACAAGATCGTGTAGTTCGTTTGCTAGAGCTTTTCTAATGTCAAGTATCATTTCCTTAGACCATGAGATTGTGCAACTCCCGGATACCGTAGGAATGCTTTGGGTGTACCAAACGTCACAACGTAACTGGGTGGCTATAAAGGTGCACTACACGTATCTTCGAAAGTGTCTGTTGGGTTGGCACGAATCGAGACTGGGATTTGTCACTCCGTATGACGGAGAGGTATCTCTGGGCCCACTCGGTAATGCATCATCATAATGAGATCAATGTGACTAAGGAGTTAGCCACAGGATCATGCGTTACGGTATGAGTAAACTGACTTGCCGGTAACGAGATTGAACAAGGTATTGGGATACCGACGATCGAATCTCGGGCAAGTAACGTACCGATTGACAAAGGGAATTGTATACGGGATTGATTGAATCCTCGACATCGTGGTTCATCCGATGAGATCATCGTGGAACATGTGGGAGCCAACATGGGTATCCAGATCCCGCTGTTGGTTATTGACCGGAGAGTCGTCTCGGTCATGTCTGCATGTCTCCCGAACCCGTAGGGTCTACACACTACAGGAAACAACTACTTTGCCGTCTGCCACGGCGGACGGCAAAGGCTCGAAAGGCAGACGGTAAAGACCTTTGCCGTCAGCCGCGGACGGCAAAAGGCTACGGTAAACAGCTGCTTTGTCGTCTGCTTCCTGGCGGCGGACGGCAAAGAGCCTTTGCCGTCTGCGGCGGACGGCAAAGAGGGTGGACGGCAATAATTGCGCTGTCAGTCCGTTAAGTGGCTAACGGCAGACCTTTGCCATCCGCCGCGGACGGCAAAATTTCTCTGGTCTTTGCCGTCCGCCTTATGATGTCATCTACACGTCACTAGATGGCAGGTTCTTTGCCGTCTGCCACTGATGGCAAAGTGCAGGTTCTTTGCCGTCTGCCACGGACGGCAAAGTCTTTGCCATCTGCCACTGTAGGCAAACTGACCAAATGGGTCATCTCCCAGGAAGCACAGTTGGCTGCCACGTGGCTTCTTTGTCGTCTGCGGCAGACGGCAAAGAGCTCTTTGCCGTCGGTGGCAGACGGCAAAGAGCCTGCATATTGTCTGTTTTTTTTGTTTTTTGTTAAATCCCACAATTTTCACAGAAAATATATATGACATATAGATATATTTCACAGGCATTCATCACATAAACAAGTTCATACATCATTTCATACATAAACAAGTTCCATCCATCATTTCATACATAAACAAGTTCCATCCATCATTTCATACATAAAGAAGTTCCATCCATACATAAAGAATCACTCCATAGCTAAGGTGACTAGAATGAGAAGACAAGAAGAAGAAGAGTAGAACAAGCACTCCATCCAGCACATAATGAAATCTGCAAAATGGCAAAATAAGAAAGTTAGAAATGGATCGTTTTTTAGGTAACTAAGGTGAAATGGATCGTTTTTGAGGTAACTAAGGTGAAATGGATCGTTTTTTAGCTCACTTAGGTCAAATGGATCGTTTTTGAGCTAACTTTGTTGAAATGGATCGGTTTTGAGCTAACTTTGTTGAAATGGATCATTTTTTAGCTAATTTAGTTGAAATGGATCTTTTTCAGCTAACTTAGGTGAAATGGATCATTTAAGAGCCAATTTAGGTGAAATGGATCTTTTTTAGCTCACTTAGGTCAAATGGATCGTTTATGAGCTAAATTAGTTGAAATGGATCGTTTATGAGATAACCTAGGTAAGATGGGTCATTTTGGAGTTAACGTAGGTGAAATGGACCATTTTAAAGCTAACGTAGGTAAAATGGATCATTTAGGAGCTAATCTACGTAAAAGGGGTCATTTTTGAGCTAACTTGGATGAACTGCATCATTTATAAGCTAACCTAGGTAAAATGGGTCATTTTGGAGGAAAATAAGCTAACTCTAGGTCATTATGGTAAGCATATAGGAGGAAATAAAGCTAAGTCTAGGTCTTTATGCATTTGTTAAGCAAAACACTAGAGAAACTTACCGTGATCAGGGAGGTGTAGGAGCGGGGTGGCTAGTGCCGCTACTTGGAGAAGGATCGTGCGATGCGTTTCTGGAGTTAAGCTGCACCAAAGATCATTTCCAATGTCTCGTTAGCATTACGACACTCAAATGTTAAGACTACCAAGTAATGTTCATTCAAACTAAACTCACCGTGCTCCCAGGAGCAATCACTGGCATCGACGGAGCGGGCTGACCGGACTTCTCGCACACAGACTGCACATTTGGTTTTCAGAACAGAGTCATACTAGTTAGTAATGAGACTCAAATGTTAAGACTAGCAAGTAATCTGCAGAAGAAACTTACCACAAGGAGCTCGTACATGGCCCTTGCCTGCATGTCATTCCGTGCCCTCTCCTCCTCCATCATCTTTCTCGTCCTCTTCTCCATCTCGGGGTCGGGGTGTCGTGTCGGTCTCGGGGTGCCGTGTCGGGGTCGGGGTGTCGTGTCGGTCTCGGGGTGCCGTGTCGGGGTCGGGGTCTCGGGGTCGGGGTGTCGGGTCGGGTTGCCGGGTCGGGGTCGGGGTGCCGTGTCGGTGTCGGGGTCGGGGTGTCGGGTCAGGCTCAGGGTCGGGGTGTGGTGTCGGGGTGTGGTGTCGGGGTCAGGGGGTCAGGGGGTCTTCTCATTCTTCTACTACTTCTACTTCTTCTCATTCTTCTACTTCTTCTCATCCCCCGTCTTCTTCTTCTTCTTTCTCCTCCTCCTCCTCCTCCTCCTCCTCCTCCTCCTCTTCTTCTTCTTCTTCTTCTTCTTCTTCTTCTTCTTCTTCTTCTTCTTCTTCTTCTTCTTCTTCTTCTTCTTCTTCTTCTTCTTCTTCTTCTTCTTCTTCTTCTTCTTCTCCTCCTCCTCCTCCTCCTCCTCCTCCTCCTCCTCCTCCTCCTCTTCTTCTTCCTCTTCTTCTTCTTCTTCTTCTTCTTCTTCTTCTTCTTCTTCTTCTTCTTCTTCTTCTTCTTCTTCTTCTTCTTCTTCTTCTCCTCCTCCTCCTCCTCCTCCTCCTCCTCCTCCTCTTCTTCTTCTTCTTCTTCTTCTTCTTCTTCTTCCCCCTTCTACTTAACCTAAACCTAAACTAAAAACCTAAACTAATTAAAACTAAACTATTTAAACTAATTAAACCTAAACTAATTAAACTAAATAACCTACACTAATTAATTCTAAACTGAAAAAACTTAAACTAAAAAACCTTATCTAAACAGAAAAAAAAACAAAAAAACAGAAAAAAAAAATGGGATCGAGGGGCTCACTGTGGGGGGCGGCGACGGGTCGGGGAGGGGCCGGCGACGGGGGGCCGGGGCGGGGCGGTGGAGGAGGCGGGGCGGCGGGGGCCCGGGCGGCGGGGGGCCGGGGCGGGGCGGTGGAGGAGGCGGGGCGGCGGGGGCCCGGGCGGCGGGGGGCCGGGGCGGCGGGGGGGCCGGGCGGCGGGAGGCCGGGGCGGGGCGATGGAGGAGGCGGCGGGGGGCCGGGGCGGCTGTGGGCCGGGGCAGCGGTGGGGCGCGGGGCGGCGGGGGGGCCGGGGCGGGGGGGGCGACGGGGCGGTGGGGCGGCGGGGCGGCGGGGGCGACGGGGCGGCGGCGGCGGCGGCGGGGTCGGAGGAGAAGGGCGCGCGAGGACGAATTGAGTAACGGGCGGGGGGGGGGGGGGGTACCTGCCGTTAGGCAAGTGCCCTCTTTGCCGTCAGCCAGCCTTTGCCGTCCGCCTTTTTGCCTCTTTGTCGTCTGCTAGCGGACGGCAAAGAGGTGGGCCGTTAAGATTTTTTCAAACGAGCGGGGGGTGGGGGCCACCACACTCTTTGCCGTCTGCCAGCGGACGGCAAAGATTCTTTGCCGTCGGCTGGCGGACGGCAAAGAGGTGGCTGATGGCAAAGAGCTTCTTTGCCGTCAGCCTTTTCTTTGCCGTCCGCTTACGTGTAGCTGATGGCAAAGAGCTTCTTTGCCGTCAGCTAGCAGACGGCAAAGAGCTGGCAGATGGCAAATTAGCTGATTCCAGTAGTGACACACTTAAGGTTCGGTGATGCTAGGGTTGTAGAGATATTAGTATGCGGAAATCCGAAAGTCGTTCGGAGTCCCGGATGAGATCCCGGATGTCACGAGGAGTTCCGGAATGGTCCGGAGGTAAAGATTTATATATGGGAAGTCCTATTTTGGCCACCGGAAAATGTTCGGGATTTTTCGGTATTGTACCGGGAAGGTTCTAGAAGGTTCCAAAGTGGGGCCCACCTGCATGGGGGGACCCACATGAACGTGGGTAGTGGGGGCAAGGCCCCACACCCCTGGTCAAGGCGCACCAAGATCTCACCTTAGAAGGAATAAGATCATATCCCGAAGGGATAAGATCAAGATCCCTAAAAAAGGGGGATAACAATCGGTGGAAGGGAAATGATGGGATTTCTTTCCCCCACCTTTGCCAATGCCCCAATGGACTTGGAGGGCAAGAAACCAGCCCCCTCCACCCCTATATATAGTGGGGAGGCGCATGGGAGCAGCACCCCAAGCCCTGGCGTCTCCCTCCCTCCCGTGACGCCTCTTCCTCCCCGCTTGCGCTTGGCGAAGCCCTGCCGGGATCCCGCTACTTCCACCACCACGCCGTCGTGCTGCTGGATCTCCATCAACTTCTCCTCCCCCCTTGCTGGATCAAGAAGGAGGAGACGTCCTCGCTCCGTACGTGTGTTGAACGCGGAGGTGCCGTCCGTTCGGTGCTAGGATCATCGGTGATTTGGATCACGACGAGTACGACTCCATCAACCCCGTTCTCTTGAACGCTTCCGCTCGCGATCTACAAGGGTATGTAGATGCACTCCTCCCCTCTCGTTGCTAGCATCTCCTAGATTGATCTTGGTGACACGTAGGAAAATTTTGAATTTCTGCTACGTTCCCCAACAGTGGTATCTGAGCCAGGTTTATGCGTAGATTCTATGCACGAGTAGAACACAAAGTAGTTGTGGGCGATGATTTGTTCAATTTGCTTGCCGTTACTAGTCTTATCTTGATTCGGCGGCATTGTGGGATGAAGTGGCCCGGACCGACCTTACACGTACTCTTACGTGAGACAGGTTCCACCGACTGACATGCACTTGATGCATAAGGTGGCTAGCGGGTGTCTGTCTCTCCCACTTTAGTTGGATCAGATTCGATGAAAAGGGTCCTTATGAAGGGTAAATAGCAATTGGCATATCACCATTGTGGCTTTTGCGTAGGTAAGAAACGTTCTTGCTAGAAACCCATAGCAGCCACATAAAACATGCAACAACAATTAGAAGACGTCTAACTTGTTTTTGCAGGGTATGCTATGTGATGTGATATGGCCAAAAGGATGTGATGAATTATATATGTGATGTATGAGATTGATCATGTTCTTGTAATAGGAATCACGACTTGCATGTCGATGAGTATGACAACCGGCAGGAGCCATAGGAGTTGTCTTAATTTATTGTATGACCTGCGTGTCAATGAAAACGCCATGTAATTACTTTACTTTATTGCTAACCGTTAGCCATAGTAGTAGAAGTAATAGTTGGCGAGACAACTTCATGAAGACACGATGATGGAGATCATGGTGTCATGCCGGTGACGAAGGTGATCATGCCGCGCCTCGAAGATGGAGATCAAAGGCGCAAGATGATATTGGCCATATCATGTCACTTTATGATTTGCATGTGATGTTTGTCATGTTTACATATTATTTGCTTAGTACGACGGTAGCATAAATAAGATGATCCCTCACTAAAATTTCAAGAGATGTGTTCCCCCTAACTGTGCACCGTTGCGAAGGTTCGTTGTTTCGAAGCACCATGTGATGATCGGGTGTGATAGATTCTAACGTTCGCATACAACGGGTGTTGACGAGCCTAGCATGTACAGACATGGCCTCGGAACACAAGCAAAACACTTAGGTTGACTTGACGAGCCTAGCATGTACAGACATGGCCTCGGAACACAAGAGACCGAAAGGTCGAACATGAGTCGTATAGTAGATACGATCAACATGGAGATGTTCACCGATGATGACTAGTCCGTCTCACATGATGATCGGACACGGCCTAGTCGATTCGGATCATGTATCATTTAGATGACTAGAGGGATGTCTATCTAAGTGGGAGTTCATTAAATAATCAGATGAACTTAATTATCATGAACATAGTCAAAAGGTCTTTGCAAATAATGTCGTAGCTTACGCTTTAGTTCTACTAAGATATGTTCCTAGAGAAAATTTAGTTGAAAGTTGGTAGTAGCAATTATGCGGACTGGGTCCGTAAACTGAGGACTGTCCTCATTGCTGCACAGAAGGCTTATGTCCTTAATGCACCGCTCGGTGTGCTGAACCTCGAGCGTCGTCTGTAGATGTTACGAAACATCTGACATACACGTTTTGATGACTACGTGATAGTTCAGTGCGTAATGTTGAACGGTTTAGAATTGAGGCACCGAAGACCTTTTTGAAACGTCGCAGAACATATGAGATGTTCCAAAGACTGAAATTGGGATTTCAGACTAGTGCCCACGTCAAGAGGTATGAGACCCCTGACAAGTTTCTTAAGCCTGCAAACTAAGGGAGAAAAGCTCAATCGCTGAGCATGTGCTCAGATTGTCTGAGTACTACAATCACTTGAATCGAGTGGGAGTTAATCTTCCAGATGAGATAGTGATGGTTCTCCATAGTCACTGCCACCAAGCTATTAGAGCTTCGTGATGAACTATAACATATCAGGGATAGACATGATGATCCTTGAGCAACTCGCGATGTTTGACACCGCGAAATTAGAAAACAAGTAGGAGCATCAATTGTTGATGGTTAGTAAAACCACTAGTTTCTAGAAGGGCAAGGGCAAGAAGGGATACTTCATGAAACGGCAAATCAGTTGCTGCTCTAGTGAAGAAACCCAAGGTTGAACCCAAACCCGAGACTAAGTGCTTCTGAAATGAGGGGAATGGTCACTGAAGCAGAACTACCCTAGATACTTCGTAGATGAGAAGGCTGGCATGGTCGATAGAAGTATATTGGATATACATTATATTAATGTTTACTTTACTAGTACTCCTAGTAGCACCAGGGTATTAGATACCGGTTCGGTTGCTAAGTGTTAGTAACTCGAAATAAAAGCTGCGGAATAAACGGAGACTAGCTAAAGGTGAGATGACGATATGTGTTTCCAAGGTTGATGTGATCAAGCATCGCATGCTCCCTCTACCATCGAGATTGGGGTTAAACCTGAATAATTATTATTTGGTGTTTGCGTTAAGCATAGACATGATTGGATTATGTTTATCGCAATATGGTTATTCATTAAAGGAGAATAATGGTTACTCTGTTTATTTGAATAATACCTTCAATGGTCTTGCACCTAAAATGAATGGTTTATTGAATCTCGATCGTAGTGATACACATGTTCATGCCAAAAGATATAAGATAGTAATGATAGTACCACATACTTGTGGCACTGCCACTTGAGTCATATTGGTATAAAACGCATGAAGAAGCTCCATGTTGATGGATCTTCGGACTCACTCGTTTTTGAAAAGATTGAGACATGCGAACCATGTCTATTAGTATATATGCATGAAGAAAGTCCATACAGATGGATCATTTGGACTCACTTGATTTTGAATCACTTGAGACATGCAAATCATACCACATGGGCAAGATGACTGAAAGGTCTCGTTTTCAGTAAGATGGAACAAGAGAGCAACTTGTTGGAAGTAATACATTTGATGTGTGCAGTCCAATGAGTGCTGAGGTACACAGTGGATATCGTTATGTTCTTACTTCACAAACGATTTGAGTAGATGCTGAGAATATTTACTTGATGAAACACAAGTCTGAATTATTGAAAGGTTCAAGTAATTTCAGAGTGAAGTTGAAGATCGTCGTGACAAGAGGATAAAATGTATGTGATATGATCATAGAGATGAATATCTGAGTTACGAGTTTGGCACACAATTAAGAAATTGTGGAAATTGTTTCACGACTAATACCGCCTGGAACACCATATTGTGATGGTGTGTCCGAACATCATAACTGCACCCTATTGGATATGGTGCATACCATGATGTCTCTTATCGAATTACAACTATTGTTTATGGGTTAGGCATTAGAGACAACCGCATTCACTTTAAATAGGGCACCACGCAATTCCGTTGAGACGACACCGTATGAACTATGGTTAAGAGAAACCTAAGTTGTCTTCTCTTAAAAGTTTGGGGCTGCGACGCTTATGTGAAAAAGTTTCAGGCTGATAAGCTCGAACCCAAAGCGGATAAATGCATCTTCATAGAATACCCAAAACAGTTGGGTATACCTCCTATTTCAGATCTGGAAGCAAAAGTGATTGTTTCTAGAAACGGGTCCTTTCTCGAGGAAAAGTTTCTCTCGAAAGAATTGAGTGGGAGGATGGTGGAGACTTGATGAGGTCATTGAACCGTCACTTCAACTAATGTGTAGCAGGGCACAGGAAGTTGTTCCTGTGGCACCTACACCAATTGAAGTGGAAGCTTATGATAGTGATCATGAAACTTCAGATCAAGTCACTACCAAACCTCATAGGACGACAAGGATGCGTACTACTTCAGAGTGGTACGTAATCCTGTCTTGGAAGTCATGTTGCTAGACAACAATGAACCTACGAGCTATGGACAGGCGATGGTGGGCCCGGATTCCGACGAATGGCTTGAGGCCATAAAATCCGAGAGGATCCATGTATGAAAACAAAGTATAGACTTTGAAAGAACTACTTGATGGTCGTAAGGCTGTTGGGTACAGATGGATTTTAAAGGGAAGACAGACAATGATGGTAAGTGTCACCATTAAGAAAGCTCGACTTGTCGTTAAGATGTTTTCCGGCAAGTTCAAGGAGTTGACTGCGATGAGACTTTCTCACTCGTAGCGATGCTAAGAGTCTGTTAGAATTATATTAGCAGTTACTGCATTATTTATGAAATCTTGCAGATAGGATGTCAAAACATTGTTTCCTTGACGATTTTCTTGAGGAAAGGTTGTATGTGATACAACCAGAAGGTTTTGTCAATCCTGAAAGATGCTAACAAGTATGCAAAGCTCCAGCAATCCTTCTAAGGATTGGAGTAAGCATCTCGGAGTTGGAATGAACGCTTTGATGAGATGATCAAAGATTTTGGGTTTATACAAGGTTCATGAGAAACTTGTATTTCCAAAGAAGTGAGTGGGAGCACTATAGAATTTTTGATGAGTATATGTTGTTAACATATTGTTGATCAGAAATGATGTAGAATTTCTGGAAAGCATCCAGGGTTATTTGAAAAGTGTTTTTAATGGAAAACCTGGATTAAGCTACTTGAACATTGAGCATCAAGATCTATAATGATAGATCAAAAACGCTTAATAGTACTTTCAAATGAATACATACGGTGACAAGCTTTTGAAGGAGTTCAAAATAGATCAGCAAAGAAGGAGTTCTTGGCTGTGTTACAAGGTGTGAGTATTGAGTAAGACTCAAGACCTGACCACGGCAGGAGAAAGAGAAAGGACGAAGGTCGTCCCCTATGCTTTAGACGTAGGCTCTACAATATGCAATGATGTGTACCGCACCTGAAGTGTGCCTTGTCATGAGTTAGTCAAGGGGTACAATAGTGATCCAGGAAGGGATCACATGACAGCGGTCGAACTTATCCTTAGTATCTAGTGGACTAAGGAATTTTCTCGATTATGGAGGTGGAAAGGGGGTTCATCGTAAAGGGTTACGTCGATGCAAACTTTGACACTAATCCGGATGACTCTGAGTAGTGAACCGGATTCGTATAGTAGAGCAGTTATTTGGAATAGCTCCAAGTAGCGCGTGGTAGCTGCATCTACAAGATGACATAGAGATTTGTAAAGCACGCACGGATCTGAATGTTGCAGACCCGTTGACTAAAACCTCTCTCGTAAGCATAACATGATCAAACCCTAGAACTCATTGAGTGTTAATCACATGGTGATGTGAACTAGATTATTGACTCTAGTAAACTCTTGGGTATTAGTCACATGGCGATGTGAACTTTGAGTGTTAATCACATGGTGATGTGAACTAGATTATTGACTCTAGTGCAAGTGGGAGACATTTCGAAATATGCCCTAGAGGCAATAATAAAATGGTTATTATTGTATTTCCTTGTTCATGATAATTGTCTGTTGTTCATGCTATAATTGTATTAACTGGAAACCGTAATACATGTGTGAATACATAGACCACAACATGTCCCTAGTAAGCCTCTAGTTGACTAGCTCGTTGATCAATAGATGGTTATGGTTTCCTGACCATGGGCATTGGATGTCATTGATAACGGGATCACATCATTAGGAGAATGATGTGATGGACAAGACCCAATCCTAAGCAGAGCACAAGATCGTGTAGTTCGTTTGTTAGAGCTTTTCTAATGTCAAGTATCATTTCCTTAGACCATGAGATTGTGCAACTCCCGGATACCGTAGGAATGCTTTGGGTGTACCAAACGTCACAACGTAACTGGGTGGCTATAAAGGTGCACTACAGGTATCTCCGAAAGTGTCTGTTGGGTTGGCACGAATCGAGACTGGGATTTGTCACTCCGTATGACGGAGAGGTATCTCTGGGCCCACTCGGTAATGCATCATCATAATGAGCTCAATGTGACTAAGGAGTTAGCCACGGGATCATGTGTTACGGTACGAGTAAAGTGACTTGCCGGTAACGAGATTGAACAAGGTATTGGGATACCGACGATCGAATCTCGGGCAAGTAACGTACCGATTGACAAAGGGAATTGTATACGGGATTGATTGAATCCTCGACATCGTGGTTCATCCGATGAGATCATCGTGGAACATGTGGGAGCCAACATGGGTATCTAGATCCTGCTGTTGGCTATTGACCGGAGAGTCGTCTCGGTCATGTCTGCATGTCTCCCGAACCCGTAGGGTCTACACACTTAAGGTTCGGTGACGCTAGGGTTGTAGAGATATTAGTATGCGGAAATCTGAAAGTTGTTCGGAGTCCCGGATGAGATCCCGGACGTCACGAGGAGTTCCGGAATGGTCCGGAGGTAAAGATTTATATATGGGAAGTCCTATTTTGGCCACCGGAAAATGTTCGGGATTTTTCGGTATTGTACCGTGAAGGTTCTAGAAGGTTCCGAAGTGGGGCCCACCTGCATGGGGGGACCCACATGAACGTGGGTAGTGGGGGAAAGGCCCCATACCCCTGGTCAAGGCGCATCAAGATCCCACCTTAGAAGGAATAAGATCATATCCCGAAGGGATAAGATCAAGATCCCTAAAAAGGGGGATAACAATCGGTGGGGAAGGGAAATGATGGGGTTTCTTTCCCCCACCTTTGCCAACGCCCCAATGGACTTGGAGGGCAAGAAACCAGCCCCCTCCACCCCTATATATAGTGGGGAGGCGCATGGGAGCAGCACCCCAAGCCCTGGCGTCTCCCTCCCTCCCTCCCGTGACGCCTCTTCCTCCCCGCTTGCGCTTGGCGAAGCCCTGCCGGGATCCCGCTACTTCCACCACCACGCCGTCGTGCTGCTGGATCTCCATCAACTTCTCCTCCCCCCTTGCTGGATCAAGAAGGAGGAGACGTCCCCGCTCCGTACATGTGTTGAACGCGGAGGTGCCGTCCATTCGGCGCTAGGATCATCGGTGATTTGGATCACGACGAGTACGACTCCATCAACCCCGTTCTCTTGAACGCTTCCGCTCGCGATCTACAAGGGTATGTAGATGCACTCCTCCCCTCTCGTTGCTAGCATCTCCTAGATTGATCTTGGTGACACGTAGGAAAATTTTGAATTTCTGCTACGTTCCCCAACAATGGGCTCTTAGAGATTTTTCTAAAATCGTTGGATGGGCCTAAAGCCCACTCAGTGTTTCAACGAATATATCAATGTTTTTGTCCCAAAGAGACGGGAGCAAAATGGTTTTCTATGGTAGTATTCTTAGCGATATTCTTATTTCTTTTTGCCATGTAAATACTTGACATCAATGTACCTATAGCCCACACACTGTATTTTAATGCAAGAATTACATATTCAAATTATTCCATTGTTTGGATTTATGGACACATAGCATTGCATGGTCTACATTCCGGTATAGCAGTTTGTGGTTATGCTTCTCAATACTATGGGTAGTGTTTCAGAAGGATAACATTGATCAATTTATGGAACTATGCTACGACCTACGAAACACAAAGGCAAAGTCATAGATGTAACTCAAGGCTACAGAGTTCAAATGTGGTTATGAAATACAAAAAGAACCATGACCATTACACAATCTTTATATACTATATCATCATCTTTGAGGAAGTCCAATAGAAAGGATAAAGCGGAGAAAGGGATCAACAACTGACAAATATAATGAGGAACAATTTTGTCATTTGACAACCGCTCCCTCGTGCAACCAGTAGACTTGAAGGGGACCTGCATATAACAGGATCAAGTGAAGAATTATAAAAACAAAGCCAATTTACACAATAAATTCCAAATAAAGCGAATGGTAGAATAACTAGGCTATGCTAATTAATCCTGAGAGCAAATCATAACTAGAGTAATGTGGAAGACCTTTAAGAACTAATTGTTTTGGTAATAATAGAGCTGCAATTGTAATTCGATTAAGCAAATAATGGCATTCCTAATTATGTAATTTGCAACACAATTTCTTGGCAAAGCTGAGTAGATTTTTCTAGATGATGCGTACAATATTTCTGAATGAAAAAACTTTTGGGGATTGCAAAAATTACTACAGTAGAAAACTTGATGGAAATAGTAATGACTCGCCTATTTGTGATTTGTACATCAGAGATGGAATATCTCATACCTGGAACAATGAATCAGTGATCATAGGGTTATCCGAGTGGATGTAACTCGGTATGACAAGTTCATCAGATCTGGTGAGGATGATCTACTGCTTGAGACGACATCATGACAAGGTTATCCTTGTTGAGTCTGCTGGCACCCTCCTCGACACTGCTGAGCCCGGCCATGACCCAGGTCAGCTCATAACACATTCTTCATGGCCGATTCCTATTGCAGTGCTGCTTTGTTGCGTGTGGTGTGGATGCCTTGACCACGGCCGAGGCGTCAAGGCCTGAATGTTTTAATGTGTTTTATCTTTTATGTGGTGTTCACGGTGAGGCAAAGTTCTTGCAATTAAGTGTGCCTGCAAGGGCTGCTAAATGCGCAATCTTGGCAGTTTCTTTATGCTACCAACCCACTGTACTAGGTACCATTTCTCTCTCAATGCCTAGAACAGATTTACTCCCTCCGTCCCATAATATAAGAGCGTTTTTGACACTAGTGTAGTGTAAAAAACGCTCTTATATTATGGGACGGAGGGAGTAGTACGTATCGATAGCAAACAATCCCATCAACAACTATAGAACTATTGTGTACAACATATTTTAAATTTGATGAACCCATGCCTATTCTTGTGCTGTTTTAGATAGATAGAACATCGCTGGTAACGGAATAGAAGTACAAGAAAAACTAACATGTATGCTGCATGTGTATATATGCATTGGTGGTCCAGGTGCAATGGGAACAGAGGGAGTACAATGGGAACAAATCCGTCTCAACGTTTGCTCCTCAAAAGGTCAAGGTGTCCCCAAATATATATGGGAAACGTTTCCCCACGGTGCGCCGGCCGAATCATTGGGCCGGTCGCACCACTCGCTCTGTGACTCGCTTCCTCTGCAAGTAGGCCCACCACTGAACGACCACCTCCCACGTTATCTTATCTCTTCAGGAACAACGCCAACCGCTCATAGCGCATCTCGTCTACATCGCAACCTCCGATCTTTCCCTTTTCTTTCTCTCTGTAGATGCTCGCGCCTCCCCCACCGGCAACTGGCTGTGCCGCCAGCCATGGCCATCGCGCCTCCCCCACCGGCGACTGGCTGTGCCGCCAACCATGGCCACCGCGCTTCCCCACCGTGGCTGCCCCCACCCCGCCCCCTCACTCCCCACCAGTGACTAGTGCTGCCAACCAATCCCCACCAGCGCTGCCGATGGCGGCGACAAGTGATGGAGAGCCGCGGCGGCCGGCGTTGGAGCGTTGCAACCACGGCGACAAGTGATGGAGATCCGGCCTTTCTTTTCTTGGAAGCAGCCCCAGTTTTTGCTACCAACGCCCTTGCCTTTTGCTGGAACTAGTGTAAGATTTTGCTACCATCATGTTTGTTTTTTGATGGAACCAACCCAAGTTTTTGCTGCCTTGTCATTTGCTTTTTGGTACAGCCAGTGTACAATTTTGCTACCACTATCTTCAGTTTTTGTTGGAACAAATCAATTTTTTTGCTACCACCATGTTCGTTTTTTGATGGAACCAACCCAAAATTTTGCTACCATGTCATTTGCTTTTGGTACAACCAGTGTACATTTTTGCTACCTCCATCTTTGCTTTTGCTAGAACCAGTCAATTTTTGTGCTACCATGTTTTTTTGGTGGAACCAGTGCATCACTTTTTTTGCTACCACCGTTTGAGTTTTTGCTACAACCAATGTTCTCAATTGCTACATCCATTTATATGACATGCATCACGGCGTCATGTAAATTGCTAGAACCAGCAAATATTTGTTTGAAGCGGCATGATTTTTTGTTTGAACCGGCGTTTATTTTTGCTGGAACTAACTAATTTGTTTGCTACAAATCGACTACTGAAGTTTTTCTACTGCTGAGATTTTTGCTGGAACCATCATTTATTTTTGTTGGAACCGGCAAATCTTTTTGCTTCAACCCAGCACTTGAGGTTTTTGTTGCTTTTTTTTGCTAGACACGGCGGTACAAGTTAACAACAGCAGCGAGCCGGAGACGGGGGCGGCGAGCCGGAGACGGGGTCGTGGGGGACGCTGCAACCATGAATGACAGCGCGCTGGACCCTCCTGTGTGTGAGTTGCGACCATGGCAAGCGGAGGCAGCCGAGGCAAGTGCCGTGCACGAGCGACGGGCGAGCGGCAAGCGAGCGCGGGTGACGGGCGCAGTGGCAAGTGTGGCAAGCAAGCACGGGAAGACGAGGAGAAGCGCGGGCGGCCGGCGAGCCTCAGGATCTGGCATATGCGCACAATGCCTTTTTTTCCTTGTTTCCTGTGCGTTTTGACTTTTGAAATGAAGTAATCCGATGGTTGGGAAAGTATGTATCGGGTGGTTGTGGCTTGACCGGTCCAACTGTTCGGCCGGTGCGCCGGCGCCTATCAGCGCCTAATATATATCTGGAATAGTTTCAGTAGATTATCACGAAGCACACAGAGGCTAGAGATTACAGCTGCAATCAGACGAAGAAGCTTGAGCAACAGAATAGGCATTTGATGAAGTTGCTAATGACAGCAAATGATAGCAGGGACAAACTTGCTAGAGGCTGACTCCTTGCAATCCGGTATATCAATTTTTACTGAACAAACAATACTTGCTCGTACTAGCCTCTTGCGACATGGGCGCACACGGGCATCAGTACAAAGAATTGCTGCACCAGCAGGGTTACAAGATAAGACAAGAGGAGGTAGTAGCTCCGATGCCGTGACAGGCCACCAGCATCAGAAACCTGAAATAGATAGAACTATGGATTTCAGACCCAGCTCCTAACTGTTCTCTTGAGATGCTTCAACTCGTCGTCGTCCTCGCTGTCTGAAGAAAGATCCGTGTCTCTGAACACCTCCTCCCGTGCCTCCTTGCTCAGCCTCGTCGCCTCGGCCCTCTCACCGAAGTAGTCGTAGTCGACCTCCACGAATCCCATGGAGGCGTACTCGCTGCGGACCCAGGCCTGGAATCGCGCGAACTTCTCTTCATCCTCATAGCAGTCGCGAGCACATGCGTACAGCAGCACCATTGCCTCATCCTTCTCCTCCTCAGGCGATGGCAGCAGCGACGGGTTGGCGCGCTTGAGCTCCCGGATCTCAGCCCAAACAGGTTCGTTCGGCTGTGCAAGGATCCACTTGATCTCCTCCAGTGGCAGCCGCCACATCTTTTTTCGTTGGACCGTCCCTGCCGGTGCATCCTTGTCTCCCTCGGAGCAGTCGAGCCTCTTGGCGGCGCGCGAACACTCCTCTCCGGCGAAAGCCTCCGCCTTTCTTTTGGCAGGGCAGACACACTCGACGCCGGCCACAGCCTCATCCGGCGCCATCGGTTGGTCTGATGGATGGTTTATCGAAGGAAGAGGCTGGAGGATTCTGGCGAGAAGAATTTGGGAGTTCCGATTTGGGCGACAGGAAGGAAGAACCGATCTACACTATATATTTTTGTTTGGCTGCCGCGTAAGGGAGGACTGGGGGATTCTGGCGAGAGAGATTTGGGAGTTTCGACCTGGCGCAAGAAGAGGGCAGAATTGGTTCTTGTTATATTCAGCTTTGTTTGGTGCCGACTCGGCATGGGAAAGGCAAACCGAAATTCTCTCAAACACGAAAACCAGGACACGTTAGCGCGTGCCATGTCAACAGCATACTGTACAACACACCCACCCTCCTCTTTGGTTTAATTTTTTTTTCAAACGCAAATATCATGAATTCAAAAAATTTGATTCCAATTTATATGTTGAAAACCGCAGAAGAGAGATGTCTCGTCTAACGGCGCACGTACGGCCGGGCGACTCGGGTGGTGACAGGGCGGGCCTTGACGGAATTGAGGCTGCTCGCCGGCTGGAGGAGCCGGAGTGTACGGTGGTCCGGGCGGGCGTGGGAGCGGCCGCGGCCTCGTCGGTTCTGATGCTGTGTCTGCGCCCCCATGTTGCGGGTGGCTGGCCGGGGAGCCGTTTCTGGGCTTTTGCCGGCGACAGTTCGGAAGATGACGAGGAGGAGACCTCCGGTGGCGACGAGGTGGTCAGCCAGGCTCTCTGCTCGGTGGGAGATTTTGTGGCTCATGCGAAGGAGCTTGGGGGCTCCTTCAAGGCCGAGCGGCGGAGGTCGTTCCGCCGGGCGGCCATGGATCTCGGCGGGTGGCGTCGCAAATCTGGGCTCCGCCGCGTTGCGCTCCGGCGGGAGCTGCGATGCTTGGGCCAGCGGTCGAGGACAGGGGTGCCTGCGCGCTGGGCTCTAGTTTCGGTCGAGTCCGGCGCCACTGCGGGTGGCACACACGCCCGCCGCAGGGGCACCAGCGCCGGCGGAGACACGGGATCCCGTGCCTAGGGTTGGGGCGGGTGAGCCTTACGGGCCGGTGGGCCCCGAGGGGCAGGTGGGCCGTTTGTCAATGCTAGTGCCAGTCTAGGAACAGGTCCATGCGGAGTCTCCGTGTCCTGATGGGTGGGTTCCAATTTAGACTATTCAAGCTAGCTAGCTATCCGGAATATAAACTGTGCATGTTTTATTATATGTATAACATGGTTATCAAACAAAATGTAGTGTACGCCCATTTAGACTATTAGAATGCCCGTGCATTGTAATGGGCATAAAATTTTGCAGGTCATCACCATGATTTATGACAAACTAAAAATTAGATTCATGTTCTTACAATAAACTAAAAATTGCATTAGTTCATCATCCAAATGGTTTAGAGTCATAGTACAAAATACAATGAAATAGTGTACATAAAAAACATGAAATTAAACTTTGAGAGGAATAAACATGGATTTACGTGTATCACATATATTGTAAGCACTCGTCGAGTCCATATTGTCGTGGGTTATAGAATCGAAAGGAAAGAACTGTGCCATCAACGCACCAATAGCAGACCCAGGGATTTGCGTGTTGCAACTTGTTTTACATGGCAAGAGATAATACGGGTCAATAGTAAATAGTGTGCCACAGTGAGCATTGCACACAACCTGGAATGGAGTTGACCATGCCGAATTGATTAAGTAAAATTCTGTCTGCCAAACATCAAACGAATGCAAAAGAACACCGGACTGGAGAAACATTTCTTGCCTCGATCGCCAAATGTCTCCCACCCAAGATTATACACACATATATGTAGCTAGATTCGCGTGATCATGTACTGTTGAAAAAAAGAAAGATCATTGGCTGCAAGAAGATAAGAAGAAGCAGGGTTCTTATAAAAAGTATCCTGCACCATGGACACTTAGTAAGGAAAACAAAATAAAGTTGTGCAAGTTTCTGGCTAATGTCAAATTCCCGGATGGTCATGCTGCAGACCTGGCAACATATGTGGATGTTCAGACTGGTAAATTACACAGTCCGAAGACGCATGATTACCACACACTCCTGCAAACTATCTTACCAGCTGGTCATAGAGGCATTGTCTCCAAGGAGATGTATGAGGTTATCGCTTCACTAGGAAGATTCTTTAATGAGTTGTGCTCCAAAACATTGAGAATTGACGTCGTGAAGCAATTGAGAGTTGGCATTCCTGAAATTCTTTGCAAGCTTGAGAAGCTCTTCCCACCTGCTTTCTTCGATGTAATGGTGCACCTAGCTGTACATCTTTCGTATGAGGCACCAAGGGGACCTGAGGCACTAAGGGGACCTGTCCAATATGGTTGGATGTTTCTAGTTGAGAGAAGGCTTGGGTACCTCAAGTCAAGTGTGCGTAACAAAGCAAGGCCCGAAGGTTCAATTGCAGAGTCCTATATCGATAATGAGTGCTTGATCTTTTGCTTATTTGAAAGAAGACATAGAGACCAGTTTTAACAAGCGAGAGAGGAACATGAGTAAGAGTGATAAGAAAGAAAAAAACAAAAATCTAGGAGAGTAAGCCTAGGTATATTTTCAGATGGTGGTCCTGTTGGCATTGGGGCGGCCCATAAGAAAATATGCTCGGAGCAAATTGGCAAAATGCATAGATATATACTTGACAATTGTCCAGAAGTAGAAAAGTACATGGAGTAAGTTTCAATCACCTAACTAACTCGTATTACAACATTGCGAATGAGTATATTTTAACTAAGTTCATGACTAGTTTACTTCTTTTCCACAGGGTTCACAAGGAAGAATTAAAGAAAAGGGGTGTGCAAAACTTGGAGCAGAAGCACAACGAGGAGTTCGTTGACTAGTTTGAAGATAATGTAAGGAAGTTAAGAAATGCGTCCGAAGATTTAAAACTGCTATCAAAAGGGCCAGACATGCGTGTACGTCCGTGGGATGCCTGCCTGTCAATGGTGTTAGGTTCCGTACCATGCATTCTGAAATGGACCGAAGGACTCAAAATTCGGGCATCATGATGAAGGTAGGAGTTGAAAACTCTGAAGAAGAGAGGGAACTATACTGGGTGTTGAAGCAAGTTGTTGAGATCAATTACGAAGACATATCGGTATTTTTTTAGAGTGATTGGTTTGACCTTGATGGCTTGAAAATGAAAAGCTTGAAGATGAGGTCTGATTGTTTTTTCGAAGCGTGAATACTTGTGCATTCTGGTACCAGGAAGATCCATTCATGATGGCGTCTCAAGTACCACATGTATTTATTTGGAGGACACAAAGTTTAGTCACCCACGGAAGGTGGTTGTGCCTATTGGGTCCAGAGGCACATATGATGTTCCAGAAAATTTTGATGGTGAGCAGGACGCAAATGTACAAGACTATCAAGAAGGCACCCATTCTTCACCACATCATTTTGCTGCGGATGCTGAGGATGAAGTGGAGGATCACGATGCTGTCGAAGATGTTGAGGATGAAGAGGAGGAAGATGATGCTCTCCCAAATGTTGAGCACGAAAGAGATGAAGGCATTATGGGTTTCAGTTCCTGCGTGTTGTGGAAGAAATTTGGCATAAATTTGAGGAGGCAATGAAGACTTCGACATGAGCTTGGACGAACTGGTTGACGAGCAGGAAATAGGTCCAGATGAGATGGATAGTGATCTTGATTAAAAGTTGTGTTACTAGCATGTTGCTTGGCTGTTGAAGATGTTGATGTAATGTCGTATTAGGGGCGAGTAGTGTTGAATATCGCAGAGATTTGTCTAATTTGCTATCATATATTTATGGAAGTGCTTGAAACTATTTCTGAAATGTATCCATTTTATTTCCAAAAGGGTTTACAAAAAAGTTTAGAAAGTAATCAGATAATTTTACATAATTCACGTGACGAACAATTGCAGGAGAGCATACATAAGTACACATCCACCTATGACAGAAAATGCAGCTAAATCCCTTCTATCCCTCTTCTTAATGGCATGCTTCAGGGAGGCGTTTGCCACCTTCCTCTCTTCTTTCATGTAAGCTATCTGCTTGTCCTTCTCCATGTGTGATTTCTATAGCACCAAATTTTCTTCAGCGAGCTTGTGGATTATAATCCTCACTCTCCCCTTCCATTCTTCATCCATCCACTTCAAATATCCACACGTGTCATAGCCCTAGCACAGCAAAAAATGAAGTTAAATCATGGATGTAACATATGAACACATCACATAGAAAACATTTTTATATTTCAAACCTCTTTTGGGTACAGGAACAACACATTCCCCTAATGGTCAAGGAGCTCTTAGGCAACTTGTCTGATATATTATCTGAGCAAACCACAATACCACCCAATAGAATTTGTGATCATACCATTTCATTGCAACCAGGAGCCAAAATTATTAATCAGAGAGGGTACAGAATACCACACCACCAGAAAACTGCTACGGAACAGATAGTGTCTGAAATGCTACGGAAAGACATTATCAAACATAGCTCTAGCCCCACAGTACCCCTGCAGTAATGGTCAAGAAATAAGACCAAACTAGGAGGCTTTGCAATGATCATAGAAAGGTCAACTCCCAAACTGTAAAAAACATATACCCTATTCCCGTTATAGAGAACCACTTTTGAATACCCTCTCAAATCTTTGTCAAGATTGACTTGAGAAGTGGATACTATCAAATCAGAATGAATGATGAGGACATTGACAAGACTGCATTTAATACTGATGACCCACAAGTGTAGGGGATCTATCGTAGTCCTTTCGATAAGTAAGAGTGTCGAACCCAACGAAGAGCAGAAGGAAATGACAAGCGGTTTTCAGTAAGGTATTCTCTGCAAGCACTGAAATTACCGGTAACAAATAGTTTTGTGATAAGGTAATTTGTAACGGGTAACAAGTAATGAAAGTAAATAAGGTGCAGCAAGATGGCCCAATCCTTTTTGTAGCAAAGGACAAGCCTGGACAAACTCTTATACGAAGGAAAACGCTCCCGAGGACACATGGGAATTATCGTCAAGCTAGTTTTCATCACGCTCATATGATTCGCGTTCGTTACTTTGATAATTTGATATGTGGGTGGACCGGCGCTTGGGTACCGCCCTTCCTTGGACAAGCATCCCACTTATGATTAACCCCTATTCCAAGCATCCGCAACTACAAAAGAAGTATTAAGGTAAACCTAACCATAGCATGAAACATATGGATCCAAATCAGCCCCTTACGAAGCAACGCATAAACTAGGGTTTAAGCTTCTTTCACTCTAGCAACCCATCATCTGCTTATTACTTCCCAATGCCTTCCTCTAGGCCCAAACAATGGTGAAGTGTCATGTAGTCGACGTTCACATAACACCACTAGAGGAAAGACAACATACATCTCATCAAAATATCAAACGAATACCAAATTCACATGACTACTTATAGCAAGACTTCTCCCATGTCCTCAGGAACAAACATAACTACTCACAAATCATATTCATGTTCATAATCCGGGGGGTATTACTATGCATAAAGGATCTGAACATATGATCTTCCACCAAATAAACCAACTAGCATCAACTACAAAGAGTAATCAACACTACTAGCAACCCACGGGTACCAATCTGAGGTTTTGGGACAAAGATTGGATACAAGAGATGAACTAGGGTTTGAGATGAGATGGTGCTAGTGAAGATGTTGATGGAGATTGACCCCCTCCCTCTGAGAGGATTGATGGTGATGACGATGGTGATGATTTCCCCCTCTCGGAGGGATGTTTCCTCGGCAGAAGAGCTCCGTCAGAGCCCTAGATTGGTTCCGCCTCGAAACGGCGGCGCTTTGTCCCGAAAGCTTCCTTCAGATTTTTTCCAGGGTGAAAGACTTCATATAGCAGAAGATGGGCACCGGAGGCCTGCCAGGGGCCCACGAGATAGGGGGGGCGCACCCAGGGGTAGGGCGCGCCCCCCACCCTCGTGGCCAAGGTGTGGGCCCCCTCTGGTAAGTTCTTTCGCCAGTACTTTTTATTAATTCCAAAACGTGCCTTCGTGAAGTTTCAGGACTTTTGGAGTTGTGCATAATAGGTCTCTAATATTTGCTCCTTTTCCAGCCCAGAATTCCAGCTGCCGGCATTCCCCTTCTTCATGCAAACCTTGTAAAATAAGAGAGAATAGGCATAAGTATTGTGACATAATGTGTAATAACAGCCCATAATACAATAAATATTGATATAAAAGCATGATACAAAATGGACGTATCAACTCCCCCAAGCTTAGACCTCGCTTGTTCTCAAGCGGAAACCGATAACGAAAAATATGTCCACATGTTTAGAGATAGAGGTGTCGATAAAATAAAATACGGACATGAGGGCATCATGATCATTCTTATAATAGCAACATATATAAATATTGTCATATGATTTCTTATGCTAAAGTAACAACCTATTCATAATGTCAAGTATGAATCAGAAACTTCATTGAAAACTAACAAACTATGATCTCGGTCATTGAGGCAATTGCAATTTATCATAACATAGGAAAGAGTCAATATAAGAGCTTTTCAGCAAGTCCACATACTCAACTATCATTTAGTCTTTCACAATTGCTAACACTCACGCAATACTTATGGTTATGGAGTTTTAATCGGACACATAGAAAGATAGGGGCTTATAGTGTTGCCTCCCAACCTTTTACCTCAAGGGTAATGTCAACAATAGTAGTTCATGCTAACTTACATCCAATTGGATATATATATCAGGATCTTTCCAACAAAATGTGCTTGCCAAAGGATAAAATGTAAAAAGGAAAGGTGAAGATCACCATGACTCTTGTATAAGGTATAAGACAAGAATAAAAGATAGGCCCTTCGCAGAGGGAAGCAGAGGTTGTCATGCGCTTTTATGGTTGGATGCACGAAATCTGAATGCAAAAGAACGTCACTTTATATTGCCACTTGTGATATGGACCTTTATTATGCAGTTCGTCGCTTTTATTTCTTCCACATCACAAGATCGTATAAAGCTTATTTTCTCCACACTAATAAATCATACATATTTAGAGAGCTATTTTTATTGCATGCAACAATGACAACTTACTTGAAGGATCTTACTCAATCCATAGGTAGATATGGTGGACTCTCACGGCAAAACTGGGTTTAAGGATATTCGGAAGCACAAGTAGTATCTCTACTTGGTGCAGAGAATTTGGCTAGCATGAGGGGGAAAGGCAAGCTCAACATGTTGGATGATCCATTAAAATATACTTTATTTCGGATATAAGAAAACATAACCCATTACGTTGTCTTCCTTGTCCAACATCAACTTTTTAGCATGTCATATTTTAATGAGTGCTCACAATCATAAAAGATGTCCAAGATAGTATATTTATATGTGAAAACCTCTCTTTCTTTATTACTTCTATTAATGCAACGATGACCAAAACTATGTTTGTCAACTCTCAACAACTTTTATTCATCATACTCTTTTATATGTGAAGTCATTACTCTTCATAAGATCATTATGATCTCTTTATTTCTTTTTTATTCTTTCTTTTTCTTTTATTCCCTCACGATCATAGCAAGATAACCAAGCCCTTGACTCAAAATTAATCTTTATTATATATAGCTCACGGACTCGATTACATAGAGGGATCATAAAGCAAAACTCAAAACTAAATCATGCTAAAACTTTTATTCTACTAGATCAAGATATTACTAAAAGGATCGAACTAAGAAAAATGGTAAAGATAGGAGTGTTATGGTGATACGATACCGGGGCACCTCCCCCAACCTTGGCAGTTGCCAAGGGGAGTGCCCATACCCATGCGACTATGTCTCTTTCTTCGGAGGTGGTGATGTGATATTCTTGGCAATGATGCCCCTCAGGATACGATTCTCCTCCTCAAGCTTATTGACTTGCTGCTTGAGGTCCATTATTTCCTTACGGAGCTTACCAGTGACGGCTAAAGCTCCTTTCACCCATGGATGTTGCATAGCTGCGGGAGAACAAGTGACGCTCTTTTTCATATTTTCATAAGAAAGAAATCTAACATTGGGAGGGATGACCGAGTTTGGAATAGCTAAGCTCTATAGTTCCCCCATCGTGAATCCAGCTCAGAAACGAGAAGTAACTTCTTGATCCTCCTCCATGGCATCTATCCTTTTCAAGTCAGCCTCCATATCTTCCTCAGTGGATGGCCCAAAGTGGTCAGCGTCGCTGTTTGCTCCTGGTCCCGGTGTCGGATGAAACACCCGACTCTCCCCGACTGACTCTTGAGAAGACATCTTGCTCTAATCTGCGACAAAAATAGCTCGAAACAAAAACAGAGGATATTTGCGTGGTACGGTGGTCCAAACCTTCGGGAGATTATATAATGAATTTTTACCGACCAAAAGAAGTATCGTGCAAGAAAACGGAGTCCGGAGAGCACACGAGGTGCCCACGAGGCGGGGGGTGCGCCCAGGGGGGTAGGGCACACCCTCCACCCTCGTAGATGCCTCGTGTCCTTCCCGAACTACTTCTTATTTTTCCTATTTTCTTAAATATTCCAAAACAGAGAAAAATTACCATTAGAATTGTTTTAGAGTCGGTTTACTTACCGTACCACATACCTATTCCTTTTCGGAGTCTGAAACATTCTGGAAAGTGTCCCTTATGTATTCCTCCGAGGTTACGGTTTCAATAACATTTGTTTCAACATTTATAGGATTACCTGAGATATAATGTTTGATTCTTTGACCATTCACCACCTTCGGATTTGTGCCTTCGAAGTTGTTGATTTTTATGGCACCTGAACGATAGACCTCCTCGATAATGTAAGGACCTTCCCATTTAGAGAGAAGCTTTCCTGCAAAAAAATCTTAAATGAGAGTTGAATAGCAACACATAATCACCTACATTAAACTCATGCATTTGTATCCTTTTTTCATGCCATCTTTTAACTTTTTGTTTAAACAGTTTGGCATTCTCATAGGCTTGAGTTCTCCATTCATCAAGTGAGCTAATGTCAAATAGCCTCTTCTCACCGGCAAGTTTGAAATCATAATTGAGCTCTTTAATGGCCCAATATGCCTTATGTTCTAGTTCGAGAGGTAAGTGACATGCTTTTCCATAAACCATTTTATACGGAGACATACCCATAGGATTTTTATACACAGTTCTATAGGCCCATAATGCATCATCAAGTGTATATCCAATAGCAGCACGGTGCTTCTTCAGAGTTTGCAATAATTTCTTTTCTTCATGCTCTGAAAGGTTAGCACTAATAATAATAGGATATATCTTTTTCTCATCAAGATAAGCATATTAAGAGTATCAGGTAATGGTTTAAGCTCAAACACGGGATCACCCTTGGGTGGAGGAGGATCCCCTAGGATTTCAATAGGCAAGTTGTGTTTCAAAATAGGTCCCTGTTTAAAGAATATTTCATCTATTTCCCTTCTTTCATTCATAAACATATCATTTTCATGGTCGAGCAAATATTGTTCTAAAGGATCATTAGGAGGCTCGGCAATAGAAGCAAGACCAATGATTTCATCTTTACTAGGCAATTCTTTATCATGGGGTTGTCTATGAAATTTAGCAAAATTAAACTCATGAGACATATCCCCCAAACCAATAGTAACAACATCCTTTTTGCAGTCTATCCTAGCATTAACAGTATTCAAGAAGGGTCTACCAAATATAATGGGACAAAAGTTATCTTGTGGGGAACCAAGAACAAGAAAATCAGCAGGATATTTAACTTTCCCACACAAGACTTCAACATCTCTAACAATCCCAACTGGTGAAATAGTGTCTCTATTGTCAAGCTTAATTGTAACATCAATCTCCTCTATCTCAGTAGGTGCAATATCATGCATAATTTCTTTGCATAAGGAATGAGGTATTGCACTTGCACTAGCACCCATATCACATAAGCCATGATAACAATGATCTCCTATTTTAACAGAAATAACAGGCATGCCTACAACAGGTCTATGTTTATTTTTAGTGTCAGGTCTAGCAATTCTAGCAGCTTCATCACAGAAGTAAATAACATGCCCATCAATATTATCGGCCAAGAGATCTTTAACCATAGCAATACTAGGTTCAACTTTAATTTGCCCAGGGGGTGTAGGTGTTCTAGTATTACTCTTACGAACCACAGTTGAAGCTTTAGCATGATCCTTTATTCTAACAGGGAAAGGTGGTTTCTCAATATAAGCACTAGGAACAATAGGATCAACATTATAAGTGATAGTCTTTTATTTAACTTTAATAGCTGCAACTACTTTTACTTCAATGGAAGGATTATATTTAAACCACTTCTACTTAGGGAGATCAACATGAGTAGCAAAGGATTCACAGAAAGAAGCTACTATCTCAGAGTCAAGTCCATATTTAGTGCTAAATTCACGGAAAACATCGGTATCCATAAAAAATTTAACACAATCAAACTTAGGTGTTATACCTGACTCCTTACCTTCATCGAGATCCCAATCTTCAGAGTTGCATTTAATTCTTTCCAATAAATCCCATTTGAATTCAATAGTCTTCATCATAAAAGAACCAGTACAAGAAGTATCGAGCATGGAGCGATTATTGAGAGAAAGCCGAACATAAAATTTTTGAATAATAATTTCTCTTGAGAGCACATGATTGGGGCATGAATATAACATTGACTTAAGCCTCCCCCAAGCTTGAGCGATGCTTTCTCCTTCGCGAGGACAAAAATTATATATATAATTACGATCATGATGAACAAGATGCATAGGATAAAACTTCTGATGAAATTCCAATTTCAATCGGTTGTAGTTCCATGATCCCATATCATCACATAGCCTAAACCATGTCAATGACTTTCCCTTCAAAGATAAAGGGAAGACCTTCTTCTTTTTAACATCCTCGGGCATACCTGCAAGCTTAAATAATCCACAAACTTCATCCACATAGATTAGGTGTAAATCGGGATGCAATGTTCCATCACCTGTGAAAGGATTAGCTAGCAGTTTATCTATCATACCCGAAGGAATTTCAAAGTAAACATTTTCAGTAGGTTCAGTAGGTTGAGGAGCAACTCTTTGCTCTACTGGTCGGGGTGAAGATACCCCGAACAAGCCCCTCAAAGGATTATGTTCCATAGTAACAAGTGACAGTAAATTTCAGCACACTATATAAATTTTTCCTTACCAAAGGCGCTTCACTCCCCGGCAACGGCGCCAGAAAAGAGTCTTGATGACCCACAAGTGGAGGGGATCTATCGTAGTCCTTTCGATAAGTAAGAGTGTCGAACCCAACTGAAAGATCGTGGATGTCGCCTAGAGGGGGGGTGAATAGGCGCTTTAAAATAATTGCGGTTTAGGCTTGAACAAATGCGGAATAAACCTAGCGGTTAATTTGACAAGCACAAAACCTACAACAACAGGCTCACCTATGTGCACCAACAACTTATGCTAAGCAAGATAAACAACTAAGTGATAGCAAGATATATGACAAGAAACAATATGGCTATCACAAAGTAAAGTGCATAAGTAAAGGGTTCGGGTAAGAGATAACCGAGGCACGCGGAGACGACGATGTATCCCGAAGTTCACACCCTTGCGGATGCTAATCTCCGTTTGGAGCGGTGTGGAGGCACAATGCTCCCCAAGAAGCCACTAGGGCCACCGTAATCTCCTCACGCCCTCGCACAATGCAAGATGCCATGATTCCACTAAGGGACCCTTGAGGGCGGTCACCGAACCCGTACAAATGGCAACCCTTGGGGGCGGTCACCGAACCCGTACACTTTGGCAACCCTTGGGGGCGGTCACCGGTACCCGTGAAATTTCTCGGGGCGATCTCCACAACCTAATTGGAGACCCCGATGCTTGCCCGGAGCTTTACACCACAATGATTGAGCTCCGAACACCACCAACCGTCTAGAGCGCCCAAGCACCCAAGAGGAACAAGCTCAAGGGTACCAAGCACCCAAGAGTAATAAGCTTCTCAACTTGTAACTTCCACGTATCATCGTGGAGAACTCAAACCGATGCACCAAATGCAATGGCAAGGGCACACGGAGTGCCCAAGTCCTTCTCTCTCAAATCCCACCGAAGCAACTAATGCTAGGGAGGAAAATGAGAGGAAGAACAAGAAGGAGAACACCAAGAACTCCAAGATCTAGATCCAATGGGTTCCCCTCACATAGAGGAGAAAGTGATTGGTGGAAATGTGGATCTAGATCTCCTCTCTCTTTTCCCTCAAAAACTAGCAAGAATCCATGGAGGGATTGAGAGTTAGCAAGCTCGAAGAAGGTCAACAATGGGGGAAGAACACGAGCTCAAAAAGATAAGGTAGAATGGGGAAGAAGACCCCCTTATATAGTGGGGGGAACAATCCAACCGTTACCCCCAAAACAGCCCCGCAGAGGGCGGTGCTACCGCTCCCCCGGGCAGTACTACTGTGGAGTCTGGAGGGCAGGAGAGTGACAGACCCGAGCGGTACTGCCGCGGTGGTTGGGCGGTACTACCGCTCGTGAGCGGTACTGCCGCCCTACTGCCGCTGTGAAGTACCGCACTATCCGACACGAAAAATGACCCCTCGAGTCGACGCAGTAGGGGCCTGGTACCGTAGCGGTACTACTGCTGAGGACCACCAGCGGTACTACTGCTGAGGACCACCAGCGGTACTACCGCTGCGGAGCGGTACTGCCGCTTGTGACCCCTAAGCGGTACTACCGCTGGGTACCGGGGTACTACCGCTGGGACCATCCTAAAGCCACTTCCACGAAAACAAGTATACTCCACGGGGAACCAAAACTGCCATAACTTCTGCATATGAGCTCCGAATTGAGCAAACTCAAGCTTGTTGGATACAAGACGACGAGTAGCATCAAAAGAGGAGTGAAACCTCCAACCGAGAAGAACCGGCATAACCTTCCAACATCGAAAACATCATAGAAGATGCGAGTGAACTCCGTTTTCGATGAACTCGAGCTTGTCATCAAGATGACCATAAGCTCCAAAACCCACAAAGAACCAAACAAGAACCAATAAAGATGATGCAAGGATGCAATGGTTTGAGCTCTCTATGAACGATACGATCAAGCTACTCATCGAGAGCCCCCCTTGATAGTACGGCAATCGATCCTATAACCCGGTCTCCCAACTACCATCATGAGACCCGTAAAATAGAAAACCTATCAAGAGCAAACCTTTGCCTTGCACATGGTCCACTTGAGCTAGATGATGACGATCTTGACTCCCTCAAGATGGACCACCTTTCTTGATTGCGTTGGCTCGATGAAGACTAGTTGATTGCTCCCCCATACTCCACTATGGGTGAGCCACCCTTCCGCACATCTTCACAAGTCCATTGTCACCACAATGGCTTCAAGCATTTTATCTCTTCGTGATGCTTTACTTGAACTTGCCCGCTTCACTGGAACTTGCACACCGCAACCTAACCCCACAAAGAACTCTTACGAAGACCATGGGTTAGTACACAAAGCGTAATTGACAATGCTTACCATACCATGGGATCGCTTGATCCCTCGGTACATCTTGTGCGCTTTGTGTGTTGATCAACTTGATTCACTCTTGACTTAGTCTTGATCAACCTTGACTCTTTCCAACTCTCTTCATTTGGATGATGTCTTGAAGGTAAACATGAATGATCACACAATCTTCTTCTTCAAGACATGCTTGCAATAAGCTCAATTCTCACATGACCAATCTTTGGATAATTCCTTAATAACACCTTGGTCACCACATAAACTCCTTGAAACCAACACACGGACTTGAAGAGATGCCTATGGACAAATCCTTCAAATATAACTCAAGGCAACCATTAGTCCATAGAGACTGTCATCAATTACCAAACCAAACATGGGGGCACCGCATGTTCTTTCACCAACGAGGAGCAGAAGGAAATGACAAGCGGTTTTCAGTAAGGTATTCTCTGCAAGCACTAAAATTATCGGTAACAGATAGTTTTGTGATAAGGTAATTTGTAACGGGTAACAATTAATGAAAGTAAATAAGGTGCAGCAAGATGGCCCAATACTTTTTGTAGCAATGGACAAGCCTGGACAAACTCTTATACGAAGGAAAACGCTCCCGAGGACACATGGGAATTATCGTCAAGCTAGTTTTCATCAGCTCATATGATTCGCGTTCGTTACTTTGATAATTTGATATGTGGGTGGACCGGCGCTTGGGTACTGCCCTTCCTTGGACAAGCATCCCACTTACGATTAACCACTATTGCAAGCATCCGCAACTACAAAAGAAGTATTAAGGTAAACCTAACCATAACATCAAACATATGGATCCAAATCAGCCCCTTACGAAGCATATGGATGTTGAGGATGAAGTGGAGGATCACGATGCTGTCGAAGATGTTGAGGATGAAGAGGAGGAAGATGATGCTCTCCCAAATTTTGAGCACGAAATAGATGAAGGCATTATGGGTTTCAGTTCCTGCGTGTTGTGGAAGAAATTTGGCATAAATTTGAGGAGGCAATGAAGACTTCAACATGAGCTTGGACGAACTGGTTGATGAGCAGGAAATAGGTCCAGATGAGATGGATAGTGATCTTGATTAAAAGTTTTGTTACTAGCATGTTGCTTGGCTGTTGAAGATGTTGATGTAATGTCGTATTAGGGGTGACTAGTGTTGAATATCGCAGAGATTTGTCTAATTTGCTATCATATATTTATGGAAGTGCTTGAAACTATTTCTGAATTGTATCCATTTTATTTCCAAAAGGGTTTACAAAAAGTTTAGAAAGTAATCAGATAATTTTACATAATTCACGTGACGAACAATTGCAAGAGAGCATACATAAGTACACATCCACCTATGACAGAAAATGCAGCTAAATCCCTTCTATCCCTCTTCTTAACGGCATGCTTCAGGTAGGCGTTTGCCACCTTCCTCTCTACTTTCATGCAAGCTATCTGCTTGTCCTTCTCCATGTGTGATTTCTGTAGCACCAAATTTTCTTCAGCGAGCTTGTGGATTATAGTCCTCGCTCTCCCCTTCCATTCTTCGTCCATCACTTCAAATATCCACACATGTCACAGCCCTAGCACAGCAAAAAATGAAGTTAAATCATGGATGTAACATATGAACACATCACATAGAAAACATTTTTTATATTTCAAACCTCTTTTGGGTACAGGAACAACACATTCCCCTAATGGTCAAGGAGCTCTTAGGCAACTTGTCTGATATATTATCTGAGCTAACCACAATACCACCACCCAATAGAATATGTGATCATACCATTCCATTGCATCCAGGAGCCAAAATTATTAATCAGAGATGCTAAAAAATACCACACCACCAGAAAACTGCTATGGATCAGATAGTGTCTGAAATGCTACGGAAAGACATTATCAAACATAGCTCTAGCCCCACAGTACCCCTGCAGTAATGGTCAAGAAATAAGACCAAACTAGGAGGCTTTGCAATGATCATAGAAAGGTCAACTCCCAAACTGTAAAAGCCATATACCCTATCCCTGTTATAGAGAACCTCTTTTGAATACCCACTCAAATCTTTGTCAAGATTGACTTGAGAAGTGGATACTATCAAATCAGAATGAATGACGAGGACATTGACAAGACTGCATTTAATACTGATGACCCACAAGTTTAGGGGATCTATCGTAGTCCTTTTGATAAGTAAGAGTGTCGAACCCAACGAGGAGCAGAAGGAAATGACAAGCGGTTTTCAGTAAGGTATTCTTTGCAAGCACTGAAATTATCGGTAACAGATAGTTTTGTGATAAGGTAATTTGTAACGGGTAACAAGTAATGAAAGTAAATAAGGTGCAGCAAGATGGCCCAATCCTTTTTGTAGCAAAGGACAAGGCTGGACAAACTCTTATACGAAGGAAAACACTCCCGAGGACACATGGGAATTATCGTCAAGCTAGTTTTCATCACGCTCATATGATTCGCGTTCGTTACTTTGATAATTTGATATGTGGGTGGACCGGTGCTTGGGTACCGCCCTTCCTTGGACAAGCATCCCACTTATGATTAACCCCTATTGCAAGCATCCGCAACTACAAAAGAAGTATTAAGGTAAACCTAACCATAGCATGAAACATATGGATCCAAATCAGCCCCTTACGAAGCAACGCATAAACTAGGGTTTAAGCTTCTGTCACTCTAGCAACCCATCATCTACTTATTACTTCCCAAGGCCTTCCTCTAGGCCCAAACAATGGTGAAGTGTCATGTAGTCGACATTCAAATAACACCACTAGAGGAAAGACAACATACATCTCATCAAAATATCAAACGAATACCAAATTCACATGACTACTTATAGCAAGACTTCTCCCATGTCCTCAGGAACAAACGTAACTACTCACAAATCGTATTCATGTTCATAATCCGAGGGGTATTAATATGCATAAAGGATTTGAACATATGATCTTCCACCAAATAAACCAACTAGCATCAACTACAAAGAGTAATCAACACTACTAGCAACCCACGGGTACCAATCTGAGGTTTTGGGACAAAGATTGGATACAAGAGATGAACTAGGGTTTGAGATGAGATGGTGCTGGTGAAGATGTTGATGGAGATTGACCCCCTCCCTCTGAGAGGATCGATGGTGATGATGATGGTGATGATTTCCCCCTCCCGGAGGGATGTTTCCCCGGCAGAACAGCTCCGCCGGAGCCCTAGATTGGTTCCGCCTCAAAACGGCGGCGCTTCATCCCGAAAGCTTCCTTCAGATTTTTTCCAGGGCGAAAGACTTCATATAGCAGAAGATGGGCACCGGAGGCCTGCCAGGGGGCCCATGAGACAGGGGGTGCGCCCAGGGGGGTAGGGCGCGCCCCCCACCCTTGTGGCCAGGGTGTGGGCCCCCTCTGGCAAATTCTTTCACCAGTATTTTTTATCAATTCCAAAACGTGTCTCCGTGAAGTTTCAGGACTTTAGGAGTTGTGCAGAATAGGTCTCTGATATTTGCTCCTTTTCCAGCCCAGAATTCCAGCTGCCGGCATTCCCCTTCTTCATGCAAACCTTGTAAAATAAGAGAGAATAGGCATAAGTATTGTGACATAATGTGTAATAACAACCCATAATACAATAAATATCGATATAAAAGCATGATGCAAAATGGATGTATCAAATACCCACCTAGGGCACTATGAATATTTTGTCTTGCCTTTTGGGCTAACCAATGCCCCTGCAACATTCCAGCTCCTCATGAATTCATACCTAGAAAAATATCTGAGGAAGTTGGTCCTAGTATTCTTTGATGATGTACTGGTTTATAGAAAATCCCTTAAAGAACACCTTGAACATCTTTAGTTGGTATTCCAAACACTGAGAGAAAATTAGCTATATGCCAAGCTCAGCAAATGCACTTCTGCCAAGAAAAAGAGGAGTACCTAGGCCACATATTTACTGGGCAATATGTTTCCACTGACCAGTCCAAGACCACTGCAATCAAGGACTGGCCAACTCCAGAAAATGTGACATAACTTAGAAGCTTTCGAGGATTAGCAGGATACTACATGAAGTTTATTAGAGGATATGGCATAATCTGCAAACCTCTCTTCACCTCTTTAAAGAAGGATGCCTTCACATGGGGAGAAGATCAACAAAAAGCTTTTGAGCAAATCAAAAAGGTGATAAATGCAGCCCCTATTCTCACACTGCCTGATTTTTCACCTCCATTTTTTCTAGAAGCATATGAATCTAGCCATGGCATTGGGGGCAGTGCTAATGCAAAATGGGAAACTCACAACCTACTTGAGTAAATCTATTGGGCCAAAAGCTGCAACACTATCCACTATGACAAAGAAGCACTTGCTATTATGGAAGCCATAAAGAAATGGAAGCATTACTTTGTAGCTTCAGCATTAATTATTACTTATTAGAACTGATCAAGAAAGTCTCAAAGATATTCAAGAGCAAAGACTAACAGAAGGAGTGCAACCCAAGCTCTTAATCAAGATTTTGGGCTATAAATTCTGTGTGGAATACAAGAAAGAAACAGAAAAACAAAGTTGCAGATGCCCTATCCAGAGTGACACACATACTTAGTGCCATGTTCACAACTATTGCACAACCTGCTTGGATATCAGATGTTATTGCTAGCTACAAAAATGATAGATGCAAACAAATCATGTCATAGATAGAAATTGGTCCTAACAGCCACCCCAATTACAGTCTCACCATGGAGTTCTCAGGTACAAAGGACAAATTGTCATTGGTTGCAACACTTCATTAGGGGAATCTCTTATATCATCCTTCCACACCTCTGAACTAGGAGGACATTCAGGGAAATGGTAACTTACAAAAGATTGAGAATCTTATTTACTTAGCCTGGCCTTAGAACTCAAGTGCTAGAATTCAAAAAGAAATGCCTTGTTTGCTAAGTCAACAGGGCTGAACATGTGAAATATCCTAGATTTCTTCAACCACTTCCAATCCCCAAATTTTGCTTGGGCACATATCAACATGGATTTTGTTAAAGGCCTTCCACCATCTAAACAAAAAGACATGATCCTACTATAGTGGACAGGTTCACAAAACATCCCCACTTAATATCCAAGAAACACCCCATAATAGTCAAGAGTGCACCAAGAGCCTTCATAGAAAATGTGTTAAAGTTACATGGTTCACCCACTATCATTGTTACTAATAGAGACAGGATATCTATAAGAAACCTTGTAACACCCCTGTACTAATGAACTACAGCAACCTCTGAGGTTGAGCTAATCATTTTGCTAAAATAGTGCTTAGCCACCTTTGATCAATATCTCATTTGAAGTTCCACTCGAATTCAAATTGAAATTTTAAGTGAATTATAGAAATTCTCAAACATGAAAACTAAAATGTTCAAATTTTGGCAAATAATCATTTGTTAATATTGGTGGTGAACCAACATTTTTATAAAGTGTTTAAATGCCCTAAACTAATTAAAATAGTGGCTAAAACAACTATTTAAATGCCTTTTAAATTATAAAAATCCTAAACTATTCTATGTAAATGCTAAACTAAATGTTGAAGTGGCTTAATAAATTATGCTATTTTAGGTGCAACTTTTATATTTTATAAAACTATTTTGTTTTGAAAAGAAATGGAACAAAAAAGAATAAAAAGAAAAGACCAAAAGAAAATAGAAAAAAGCAAAGGAAAACCTTTGCGCCTCCGGGCCTTAGCCAACCATCCACGCCGGCCCACCTACCCCGGTTGTCTCCCCGCTCCTCTCTGTTCACCCGACCGGGGGGCGCAGTTGCCGCCTAACCCCCTCGCCGCCAACGCCGCGGGAGGGGATAAGGGCGACGCCTCGCACCCCTCTCCCACTTCCCACCCCCTCCCAGATCTGTTCCCCCTCGCTCCCTCTCCCTTTTCCGCCCCGCTCGCCAGACGCTTGAGCCGGCCACGCCCCCCATGCGACCCCGCCTCCGTCGTCGCCCTCGTCGTTGCCCTCCCCGTCCCGCTCCCCCACCGGCTCCATCGAGCCACACCGCCCCTGTTCGCTGCAACGCCAGTGAGCCTTCCCCTTGTTCCCCCCGGCCCTCTCATTCTTCCCCTCTGTGTGTACACATCGCAGCCGCCAACGTTCGGCCTGGCCATGGCCGGAGCTTGCCCCGCGCGCTCTCTGGCCGTGACCCTGCCTCGCATGGCCACAACCGTGCGTGCCCTGGACCCCCGACCCTTGCCGCTACTTGCTGCTCCGAGCCTCCGACCGCGGCCGCCACTGCTGTCCCGCTCACCCCTGCTTGGCCTACGCGCCGTCGGCTGCTCACCCAAAGTCGCGCCTGCTGCTGCCGGCCGGCCTCACCGCGCCACCCGCAGCCGCCCACGCCCGAGCACACCTACATCTCCCCGCGCCAGCCGCCCCATGTTCAACTCCGGCCGCCGCTCCACTACTCACCGTCGTCACCACAGTCCACCCCGCGGCCTCCCGCAGCCTCCATCGGATGCGCGGCTTGCACAGCTCGCCATAGAGCCCAACGGTGCGGCAAGCCACCATCTGTAGCCCCGTCTCCATGAGCCACCGTCGCGTGCTGTCGCCGCCGACACGCACCGGCACATGCACGTCTTTGACTCGGCTGGCTGGCTCTCTGCCAGTGGAGCCCGATCTTTATTTTAATTAATGGCTAAAAATAATTAGCCTAGCATCCACTGCTAATTGGTTTAACAGCTAATAACTAAAATCAAATTAGTTAGCTGACACTAGCACACGGGCCCCACTACTAACTAAAGTGTTTAAAACAATCTGTTAAAAGATGACTATGACATGTGGGCCCCTCCTGTCAATTTGACCCAGTCAACAGTCAAACTAGTTGACTGTTGACTGGATGTTGATTGGGTCAATTGGACCCCCTGGCCCCACCTGCCATCCACTGTGGCTAACCCACAGTGGGTATGAAAAGTATAACATTGTTTTTAATTCATTTTAATAATCGAAAATAATTTTAGAAAATGTTTAAAACTTTGAAAATTAATACTCCCTCCGGATCCGTCCCAAAATAAGTGACTCAACTTTGTACTAAAGCTAGTACAAAGTTGAGTTACTTATTTTGGGACGGAGGAGTATAAAATAATCCATAAGTCACATGAAAATAATGTATATATGAAAGTTGCTCAGAAAAATGTGACGAATCCGAGTATGCAATCCGTTCATCTGTCACATGCCTCTAGCATGATGAATGTGGAACCGTTCCCTCTCTTTCGTCTGTGTGAAAAATGCCAAACTCTGGGAAAACATTCCCAGATGTTTTCCCTCTTCATCTGTATCGTGTATTACCGCGGTAGGTCACCCCTAGCACTGCATATTGTCATATCATGCATATTGATGCATCTGTCTGGTTTATATTTATTGTTTCTCCCCTCTTCTTGCCGGTAGACCGAAACTGGCGTTGCTCCTGACGTCGGCTACACCCCTGACGACCAGACCTTTTCAGCAGAGCTTCCAGGCAAGCAACCCCCCTTGATCATTCCAATATCGCTCATTTCCTTCTCTCTTATGCTTGCATTAGAACTGCTACTCCTTCTGTATGATCCTAATATGATGCTTAGCCTGTAACCAACAATTTTTACCTTACCTGCTTATCCTAAACTGCTTAGTATAGGTTGGTTAGTGATCCATCAGTGGCCCCCTCACCTTGTCCCTATTGCCCCCGTTTTCTGAGCGATGACTGGATCAACGTGATCGACATCCAGGGCCCGACACAGCACCTCACACCCCTTAGTTGTACGACACTGTAGGGTTACTATCGAGTGCCGAGGGTGATACCTCGTATAGCACTTACGATGAGATATCTGTAGTGTAGTTAATCGGTCATGGTCTACGGAGGGTGATTCCTCCTTCACCACTATCCGATAACGACTCTATCATGCAACCCATCAAGAGTGAACCATCGAGGGTGATTCCTCCTTAGTTCACCTTGACGGTTACATCAAGTGGAACCCATCGAGGGTGATTCCACGGATTCCCCTTTGGTGTTATGGACACACGGTAACTTTCACTCTACCACAGAACCATGATGACATTGGGTCGACCCTGAGGGGTACTAATAATTAGCCTAACCGCCGTTGTTGTCCCACCCCCTGCTTGGCCTGCACGCCGTTGGCTGCTCGCCCAAAGTCACGCCTACCGCTGCCGGCCGGCCTCATCGCGCCACCCGCAGCCGCCACGCCCGAGCGCACCCGCATCTCCCTGCGTCAGCTGCCCCCATGTTCGACTCCGGCCGCCGCTCCACTACTCACCGCCATCACCACAGTCCACCCCGCGGCCTCCCGCAGCCTCCATCGGATGCGCGGCTTGCCTAGCTCACCGTAGAGCCCAACGGTGCGGCAAGCCACCGTTTGTAGCCCCGTCTCCATGAGCCACCGCCACGTGCACCGGCACGCGCACACATTTGACTCGGCTGGCTGGCTCTCTGCCACTGGAGCCTGGTCCTTGTTTTAATTAGTGGCTAAAAATAATTAGCCTAACCTCCACTTCTAATTGGTTTAACAACTAATAACTAAAATCAAATTAGTTAGCTGACACTGGCACACGGGCCCCACTACTAACTAAAGTGTTTAAAACAATCTGTTAAAAGATGACTATGACATGTGGGCCCCTCCTGTCAATTTGACCCAGTCAATAGTCAAACTAGTTGACTGCTGACTGGATGTTGATTGGGTTAATTGGACCCCGTGGCCCCATCTGCCATCCACTGTGGCTAACTCACAGTGGGTATGAAAAGTATAACATTGTTTTTAATTCATTTTAATAATCAAAAATAATTTTAGAAAATGTTTAAAACTTTGAAAATTAATACTCCCTCCGGATCCGTCCCAAAATAAGTGACTCAACTTTGTACTAACTTTGTACTAAAGCTAGTATAAAGTTGAGTCACTTATTTTGGGACGGAGGGAGTATAAATAATCCATAAGTCAGATGAAAATAATTTATATATGAAAGTTGCAAAGAAAAATGTGACAAATCCAAGTATGTGAAAGTGCGTTATATCGACTAGAGGGGGGTGAATAGGCGATTTGGGTTCAAAGGTAACAAGCGTCGGATCCACGCGGGATCAATCTCTTCAGTGATGCTCAATCACTTTGGGTTTGTAGGTGTTTGGGTTTGGGGTTTTTCCTCACTCGATGATTTTCGCTCAAAGTCCTCGGAGGATGGGATGCTCTCAATTGACAAGTGTCAGTTTCTCTCGGAGCAGCCAACCAACTAGTGGTTGTAGGGGGCGGCTATTTATAGCCTAGGGAGCAGCCCGTCATGATAAGACATAAATGCCCTTCAATGATATGACCGTTAGGTGGGTAGATATTTTGGGACAGCTGGCGCATAGCACAGCAACGGTCGGAAATTTGAGTATCAAATTCCTCAGGGCTATCATGTTCCTCACTGTGTAGGCAATCCGCACTAGCGAATTCCTAATGCCTCAGTCAGAACAAATTCCTCAGAGACCAGAAGAACTTCGTCTCTGTCACTGAAGAATATGACTGAACTGTATGAGATTTCCAATGGCTTCACTCGAAGGGATTGGTAGGTGTAGGATTTTGAGTTGAGCATCACATGGAAATTTTTCCTTAGTATTTCCTCGACCCCCTTTAACAGTACGGTGTTTCCTATGACTCAAGAAAGAGAAAATGAAACTACGAAAACAAAAGTCTTCACGCTTCATGTTCCTCAAATGAATACCAAGTCTTCAAGGTCACACCAATTTCTTCACTTTCAAAGTCTTCAGAAATCCAAAGTCTTCAGTCGAAGAACTTCATTTTTAGGGGTCGACTTTCTCTGTAAATATCAAACTCCTCATAGACTTATAGACCTGTGTACACTCATAAACACATTAGTCCCTTAACCTATAGGTCTTCAATACACCAAAATCACTAAGGGGCACTAGATGCACTTACAATCTCCCCCTTTTTGGTGATTGATGACAATATAGGTTAAGTTTTCAACGGGGATAAACATATGAAGTGTAAATACTGATATTGAGGAATTTGATTGCAAGATATAGAAGAACTCCCCCTGAAGATGTGCATAGTGAGGAATTTGCTTTTGAAGCAATGCACACTTGAAGAGTTGAATCATGGAGATCTCCCCCTATATCTTGTAATACATACACGCATTTGACATAATATATGAAGAATTTGAAATGCATGATGAAATATGGTGACTGATGTAATTCAGCATGTGTGCAATAACATTAACGAGGAATAAGCATGCAGAAGAAATAGCAAAAGTATCAGGCCACCATAGAGTTTAAGTTTACAACTCAATCCAACAAAGTCTTCAAAAGAATGAGAGTTGCAACTTAGAAAAAACGCCCATATGAGATAGACCCGCTTGAAGACTAACTCAAATTTCTCCCCCTTTGTCAGCAAATGACCAAAAGGGTCGAAAATGAGGACTAACGCCCCTGAAGAATATCAAGGTGATGAAGGAGCGTCAGCGTTGTTGGGGTCGTTTGTTGGAGTAGGGCTTGCCGCAGTGTCGTCCAAATCTTCATGTTCATCAGTGTCACGTGATGAAGAATAGGAGCTGGCCACCAAGGAAGGAACCTTGACCTTCTTGTACTTCTTCGGAGGAGGTGCAGCCCAGTCAAGATCTTCCTTGAGACCCATTTTCTTCAGATCTTCTTCACTATAGACTTGAGACAGGACAGCCCAGGTGCGGTTGAGGGTTTCATGAAGGTAGTAGTGGTTTTTCTTCACTGCATTGTGGGTAGCAGTCATGTTGTGAAGAATTGAACCAAACTGACGCTTGACCCATTTATGATTGCGATCAACCTTCTGATGAAGACTGAGGAGAAGCTCATGGTGAGTCATCACCCTGGGTGTTGTGCCTTGAGGATTTTGCTTGGGTGCGTTGGTGGCAGAGTCATGGGTGGCAGAGTCATCATTGGTGGAGTAGGATGCAGCCTTGCGAAATTGTCCATCCAATGGACGAATACCTTCATCAATTACAGCAGTAGCCTTGCCCTTTTCATCAGCTGAGGGAAATGTCCATTTGAGGACTTAATTGGGGACAAGTAGCTGCAATGGTTCAGTGTATCAGCTTTATAGTTGAGTGAAGACCTTGTCCTAATGAATCTCATAATCCAAGGTGCATAAGGCTTCAACTCAAATGGTGACATGGCGACATTGGCCAGAGTCCTCATGAAGAAATCATGGAAGTTGATGGGAATGCCATGAATGATATTGAAAGGCAGATTCTTCATGATGCCAACGACTTCTTCTTCATTTGAGTCGTGGCCCTTGATTGGACTCAATGTCTTCGTCAGAATGCGATAGACAGTCCGAGGCACATACAACAATTCCTTCACAAGGAATTTTGTCCTTGGGGTCTGACCTGGCTTCAAAGGCTTCATCAGCACTTGCATGTAGTGATCGGTTAGCTCAGGTTCATTGTAGACGCAACAAGCACCTTGAAGGGGCGGACTGAGAGGTAAGGCACGAAGCAATTCAGTAGCTGGTGCCTTGTAGTGAGTGTTTTCAGACATCGAGTCTAGCACCCAAGAATTCACATCTTCAGAATTTCTGGTGATGTGCAGCGTCGCATAGAATTGAAGAATAAGTTCTTCATTCCAATCACAGATGTCAGTGCAGAAATTTAACAATCCAGCGTTGTGAAGAACAGTGAGGACTGGCTCGAAGCACGACAGAGATTCCATATCCACGTGAGGAATGTGCTCATGATCGAAGACTTTGTCTTTGTTGAACAGCACCGAGGAATAGAAATTTGCCTGGCTGGCAATCCAGAAACGCCTCTTCCTTATGCGAGCAGAGTCATAAGGGTTGTAATCAGTGAAGAATACATGCTCGCCAAAGAAGGCACCAGTCTTGAATTTTTGCTTCCTGGAGAATGGATCCTTTGGCTTGGGCAGAGGAGTGTCAGTGAGTTGCATCACAACCTCAGGAATCGCAATCTCAGGTTCTTCAGGCTGAGGAATTTCTGGTTCCTCTTTAGTGGTAGCCTGGTTCTTGAATTCTTCATTTTCATTTTCTTCAGCACTAGCGGCTGGAATGTCTTCATGAGCTTCATCAGATCCCATTTGAACTATAGTGACTGGGGACTGAGGAATTTGCTGCAGTGGAGTGAAGAATGGATAATTGGGGTGCTGACTTTCCCAAAAGTCATCATTCATCACTGGTGTGGTACTGTTAATGTCCACATCTTCATCTTCAATTTCTTCAACGCCGGCCTCTTCACCAGTAAACTGAGGCATAGGCGAGGAAACAACTGGGGTTGAAGGGATTTCATCCACTTCAATTTCTTCATCCATCTGCTCTGACATAGTAGCAGAAGGAGTTTCTTCATCAGATCCGCTAGGGATCACATATTCTTCATCAAAAGGAACGAGGTCCTTTGATGGAATGGTTGAGATCGAAACAGCATCAATCGGGTTTGCAAAAGAGCTGGTCATAGGCTTCATTTTCTTCGGAGCAGAAGAATTTGAAGAAGCTGATGCTTTCCTTTTCTTCACTGCTGCACGCTCTGCAGCCTTGGTCTTCTTTACATCTGATGCAGATGGAAGGATTGGAGTTGGAATAGGCGCAGGAGGAGCAGAGGAATGTGGTTCATTTTCTTCAGGCGCAACTGATGCAGTTGCCCTGGCCTCTTCATTTTCTTCAGGCGCACCACTAGTGGGTGCCCTGAGAATTTCTTCAGTGGCTGGAATGCAGTCATCAGCCTTGGAACTCACATTATCTTTGGCAGCCTGATTGTCATCAGCGGTGCTGGCATGTTCTTCAGTTGGCTGAGCAGATGCTTCAGCCGGAGTGACTTCAATATGCACAGGGGCAGCGGCACTTGAAGTGAGTGTCTTCGTTAGATTGACGAACCCGACCTTGGCTCCTTTCCAATCAGCATAGTAAGCTTTAAAATCATCGCTGAGGACTTTGATTTCAGACTGGATCTTTACAAGTTCATCAGTTGTCATAGAGACAACGTTGTTCTTCAGGAACTTCTCCTTCCTGTACTGTGCTTTCTTGAGCTTCCTGGCCTTCTCATATTTCCATTTTTCTTCACTGATGAAATGGGTCAGCATGTGACTTTGGCCAGGTGTCAACTTGAAATCAGGCATAGGAGTGTTTGGGTCCTTGTGCCAGAGATCAATATAGTCGAGGATCAACTTTGGATCCAAAAGCAGTGGCACATTTATGCCCTTGGCTCTAGTGGCCCTGACTTGCCTGTCTCTAATGATCTCAACAAGTTCTTCATCATCAGCTTCGTCTTCTTCAGACGGTACTTGGAAGGCGACCTGCTTCTTTTGAGGACTTGGGCGAGAGCCTCGTCCAGCAGTTGTCTTTGTCTTCAGCAGAGAGGGTCCTGTTGAAGAATTTGGTGCAGCTGAGGAACTAGCTGAAGCTCCTGAGGCAATAGAGATGCTTGTAGTCCTTTGGCACGTGGCGAGATGCACAGGTGCTGAGGATTTTGTCGGAGCAGCTGAGGACTTTGGAGGAGCAGGAGCGGCTTGAGGAATTGGCCGTGAGGGCTTAGCTGAGGAAATTGGCCGTGAGGGCATTGAAGAAGAGGCACTTGGCTTGTGCGCATGCTTCTTTACCATGGATTTCTTCGGCCTTACAGAGGCCTCGGCAGCAGCAGCAGTGGAAACTTCGTTGAATTTCTTCACTGCATCTTTTGCCTATTTGGCCAACTTGGCCTGGCGCTTGGCCCATTCTTCAGGAAAATCCTCACCGCGCTTGATGCTAGTGGGATCTGCCTCTTGGCCAGGTGCCAATGGAGGTCTTGAGCATGGAGGAGTAACAATGATTTTCTTTATGTATTTTGGAGTCACATACCTGTACTCCCTCCACTCTTTTGCACATCTCCTTTCTATCCTCTGAATGCGCACCTTGCGCTGATTCTTATCTTCCTCAGGGGGTGTGCAGTACCCAGCATAAATGTCCTCAGGGATTTCAAAAGCAGTATTGACCTCAGGCCTCCTTCCTCCTTTTTGTGGCTTCTTTCCATCAGCCATTTTCTTCAGTTGAGGAATTTGAACAATTGAACTCTCTGAAGAAGTATGCAACTTTTCTTCGAGGAACGCTGCAAATGAGTTAAGTTGATGAGAACCTAGTGATTCAGCAGCGGACATGAGTACCTGTGAACAGAGTATAGTTGCGAGGAATTTGGAGAGGTCATACGCGTTCTCAAAAGATTTTTCAAAAAAAGAACAAGTTTGAGGAATTTGACCAGATGAGTCTTGAAGAATTTCACTAAGCGTTCTTTGTCTTAGGTTCCAGAGTTGTATAGATCGAAGATCCACACAATTGAGGAATCTTGAAGAAAAATGATGCTTAGAGAAACGAATCAAGAACAGATGACAAGTGAGGTGTTCAGTGTGTGAAAAATTTGAGGAATAAACACCTTTGAAGATTTTGTAGAAGTCATTTGAATCAAAAGGGCAGTAGAAGTAACTTTTAATTACCCTGAACGAAGAACACGACGAACTGGGATGTGGAGAAGTGAAGCTCGTCTGTGCAGATCTTCCACGCCCTAACTTGGCGGAGGAAGACGGCTACGACAGCGGCGGAGTGAAGATTTCCGCGGCCGGCGTGAGTACAACGGCGACGAGGTCGAGGCAGTGAAGCTCTTGCTCATCGGCGACGATGATGTAGCGGCGGCGCTAGGGTTTGAGAAGCTCGAGCTGGAGAGAGGTTGAGCGAAGTAAAAGAAGTGAGGAAGGGGAGAGGGGGTATTTATAGTCACGGTGAAAAACGGTTCGCCCGAAGAAATTGGACGAACGTGCCCCTGACCCTTCTCATTCGCATGACATGTGTCACCCACGTACTGAGAAGTGGAGATCGTGTTAGATCGTGGGTGAATAGATAAGTCTATCGTGGGATGCGGAACGGTTTGAGCGGCAAAGCCGAAAATTTGGATAAGATAAGTTAAAAGTTCCGTTCGCAAATTCTTCAGCTGACAAGGACATAGTGAAGATTTTGAACGAGTTTCAAATAGAACGCATATGAAGAATTTGTGAATAGATTGGGTTGAGTATAGCATAGAGGGGGAAGGGTCCGATCACATTCACTTAGCAGAAAAACCAACTTGAAGAATTAGTCATAAGTGAATGCTGTAGAGGACATAAACTCATATATATATATATAGTCAATGAAGAAAAATGACGGAAACAGTGAAGATTTTGCAAAGTTGAAGAATTTGAACAACTGAGGAATTTCAAAAACTGAGGAAAAACTCAAATTGAAGATTTTCAACTTTTGTGATGGCGTGACCCACCGTATAAGAATGATGATTTTAGATACCGCGTACAATTGTCGTAGGGTTCTGAGAATCAAATTCTTCATTAATTTCTTCACACTTAGAGTGTTATTCTTCATTGATTGAAGAAAAACGTTTCTTCATGTGTTGCACATCTAAGTCATCAATTTTGCATAAGTGTTAGGATGAGTGTCCTTTTCAAAGAACATTCGAAGATTCTAAGATATTTAGCTCACACCGCAACTTGCTAAATCTCTTCTCATCCAAGGGCTTTGTGAAGATATCGGCTAGCTGTTCTTCAGTCTTCACATGCTCAATAGAAATGTCGCCCTTCAACACATGATCGCGAAGAAAATGATGACGAATCTGAATGTGCTTTGTCTTCGAGTGCTGAACTGGGTTGTGAGCAATCTTGATGGCACTCTCATTGTCACACAAGAGAGGCACATTCTTCACGTTGACACCGTAGTCCTTGAGAGTTTGCTTCATCCACAGCAATTGAGCACAGCAAGAACCAGCAGCAATGTACTCAGCTTCAGCAGTAGACAGTGATACGCAGTTCTGCTTCTTCGAGGACCAACAGACCAAAGATCGTCCGAGGAAATGACATGTACCAGATGTTGACTTGCGATCCACACGATCACCAGCATAGTTGGAGTCAGAATATCCAACAAGATCAAAAGCCGAGCCCTTGGGGTACCATAATCCTAGTGTTGGTGTGTGAGCTAGATATCGAAGAATATGCTTCACAGCCTTATGGTGTGATTCCTTCGGTGTAGTTTGAAATCGGGCACACATGCAAACACTAAGCATAATATCTGGCCTAGATGCACATAAATACAATAAAGAACCAATCATGGAGCGGTATACCTTTTGATCAAAGTCAATACCATTTTCATCAGTGCACAGATGGCCATTTGTGGGCATCGGAATTTTGACGCCTTTGCAATCTTGCATGCCGAATTTCCTCAGTACATCCTTGAGGTATTTCTCCTGAGATATGAATATGCCATTGCGCTGTTGACGAATTTGAAGACCTAAGAAGAATTTCAACTCTCCCATCATAGACATTTGATATTCTTCACTCATCATATAGGCAAATTCATCACTATAACGTTGGTCAGTACAGCCAAAGATGATATCATCAACATATATTTGGCCTACAAACAATTCATCATCATATGATTTAGTGAAAAGAGTAGGGTCGAGTGAACCAGGTTTGAAGCCTATCTTCATGAGGAATTCCTTCAAAGTATCATACCACGCCCGAGGGGCCTGCTTGAGGCCATAGAGGGCCTTATTTAGTCTGAAGACTTTGTCAGGATGCTTAGGATCTTCAAAACCTGGGGGTTGAGCAACATATACTTCTTCCTCAATCTTACCATTGAGGAATGCACTTTTCACATCCATTTGATATAAAGTGATATCATGATGGTTAGCATAAGCAAGTAATATGCGAATAGCTTCAAGTCTAGCAACAGGTGCAAAAGTTTCATCGAAATCAATTCCTTCAACCTGTGTGTAGCCTTGAGCTACTAGCCGTGCCTTATTCCTCACCACAAGGCCATTTTCATCTTGCTTGTTGCGGTAGATCCACTTTGTGCCAATGATATTGTGTTCGCGAGGATCTGGACGATTGACCAGTTCCCAAACGTTGTTGAGCTCGAACTGATGTAATTCTTCTTGCATGGCCTGAATCCACTCAGGCTCCAGAAATGCTTCATCTACCTTAGTGGGCTCTGAGATAGAGACAAAAGCATAGTGCCCACAAAAGTTAGATAAATGTGAAGCTTTTGAGCGTGTGAGAGGACCTGGTGCTTCAATGTCATCGATGATCTTCTCAACTTGCACTTCTTTTGCAACGCGAGGATGAGTAGGTTGTCGTTGAGGAATTTGATCAGCATTTTCTTCAGGTGCATTAGCTTGACGTTCTTCACGTTCTGGAATGAATTCTTCAGCAGATTCTTCGGTAGGAATGACATCCACAGTAGCCTTGAACTTGATAGTTTCCTCAGGTGCTGGTTCATCTATCACAGAGGGTAGGTGCTCTCTTTGCGAGCCATTAGTTTCATCGAACCGCACATCTACAGTTTCAACAACCTTGTGAAGAACGGTGTTGAAGACTCTGTAGGTGTGCGAGTCCTTTCCGTAACCAAGCATAAAACCTTCATGTGCTTTCGGTGCAAATTTAGCATTGTGATGAGGATCTCTAATCCAACATTTAGCACCGAAGACTTTGAAGTAACTCACATTGGGTTTCTTATCAGTGAGGAGTTCATAGGCAGTCTTCTTGAAGAATTTGTGAAGATATACCCTGTTGATGATGTGGCACGCAGTATAAATTGCCTCAATCCAGAAGTGACGAGGCGTCTTGTACTCATCAAGCATAGTGCGAGCCATCTCAACAAGAGTTATGTTCTTGCGCTCCACGACGCCATTCTGCTGAGGAGTATAAGGAGCAGATAACTCATGAGTAATACCAAGTTCATCAAGATAGTCATGAAGACCAGAATTCTTGAATTCAATTCCATTGTCACTTCTGATGTGCTTGATCTTCACACCAAAGTTGGTTGAAGCCCTCGAGGAAAATCGTTTGAAGACTTCCTGCACTTCATGTTTGTAAGTAACAATGTGTACCCATGTGTAACGAGAGTAATCATCAACAATGTCGGGTGGTAGGTGCGACATATGCCAACGGTTGGCTTATCATGGTGGGAGCCAGTAAGACGTCGTCGGTGCCTGGAAACGGGATGAGGCGAAGACATGCACGCCAGCGGATCTTACCCAGGTTTGGGGCTCTCCGTGGAGATAACACCCCTAGTCCTGCTCTGCGGGGTCTCCGCATGATCACTAGATCAGAACGAGTAGCTACAAATGCTCCTTGAGCTGTCGGGTTCAAGGGAGAAGAAGAGCAAGGCTAGCTCTCACTTCCCTCTCTATCTGGTGTGTGTGTAACTTTAAGAAGCCAACCCTTTGCATGGGTGCCCCGGGGGGTTTATATAGGCCTACTCCCCGGGGGTACAATTGTAATCCGGCTGGGCGCGGGTCCCAGTCGTCAGTGTCTGCGCTCGCAGGCTTCTCTGCCGGTCGTTGGGGCCCGCCGACTAGTGGGTCCCACCGGCTGCCGGCCTCTTGGTCGACAGGCCGGCCCCACCGCCTGGGGGTCTTGTCGGTGGCTGTCTACTGTAGCCTCGCCTCTGATGACGAGGGCTTCGTCGAGGTAAGCGTGGCTACAGTGTGCCGCCTCGAGGGCTCTCAGTGTAGCCTTACCTCGTCTTGTCTCCTTAATGTGGCACATGTTTCGAGGAAGGGGAGTAGCCGGCTTCTGGGGGCCGGCTACGCCCTTGGCCGACTGGGGGAGGCCGGGCCGCCTTCATGCCTCTCTCTGGCTAAAGGGGCCCGCCGCCCGTGGGCCGTACTGGCGTCTGTCGTGGATGACGTTGAGGCCAGCATGGCTACAGTGCCGAGCCGGACGGGAGATGGCTGACCCGTACGGCGTCCTGTGGCCATGCCTGCCTCGGGCTTCGGGGGTAGTGGGCCGCACTGTGGCCACACCCCGTCTTGTCACCGTTATGTGGGTGTAGTTTTGGTGGGTGCGGTCTTGGCCGGCTTTGTGCAGTCGGCGTGCTTCATGGTTGGCTCTTGGGAGTCGGTCCTCTTGGCGCCGTCTTCCTGGAGTCGGCCATCTCGCAACTATCTTGGGGGGGTTACCGGGGCCGGGTCGCCTTTGGAGAGCCGGCCCCTGCGGTAGTCGGCCAGGGGAAGTCGGCCCAATGCTTCGAACGCTTGAAGGCTCAATCGGCCTGATAATTTTTGAAGAACCATGGGTAGTCGGTTAGGCTACCCGTGGCCATTTACTCCGACAGTAGTCCCCGAAGCTGATTGGGCTTCGAGGTTGGGTGGAAGTCGAGAAGCTCGATCAGCTTCCTATCTTGACGAGCCGGCAGCTGGGAGCCGACTTTGGTTGGGGGCGCCGTCTCGGCGAAAAAAAATTGGGAGTCGGAGGGCGGGAGCTGGCCAGTGCGCGCACCGAGCCGCGGGCCGGCCACTTGCCGCCTGCGAACCACGTGGCAAAAAAGCCTGCCAGCCCACGCGCGCGATGGGACGTCACCACAGGTCAGGGGCCCGCCACGCCCACGCCCGGGCCCAGGCGTGGATTCTCTGCGGCCCGAAGCCGCCCGCACGTCTTCCTGCGGCGGTTTCGGCACGCTTTTAGGGCGTAATAATCGCGAGGCGTGGGGGGAGTGGGTGCAGTTAATCCCACGTCTCACCCCACGCCCTGCCTCCCTGGCTTCACCTTGCGAAGCTATAAGTAGGGGGAGGGGGAGAGCGGCAGGCTCCCGGACGCTCCTCCTCTTTCCACCATCTTCTTCCTCCTGCCCTTTCTTGCAACAGCGCCTTGCCGCCGCACTGCTCCACCGCTCGATCCTCCGCCGCCACGCTCGTTCTCGCCAGCCCCAGGCCACGATGCAGTTCCGCGGGGATTGGGACAGCTCCAACGTCCATGAGGATCACGTCGAGTTCCTCCGCAAGACGCGGCGGCTGCCCGGCGCGGACAAGGTGGAGGTCCATCTTGCACCGGCGAAGGAGATTACGCCAGAGCCGGAGGAAGGCGAGCGGGTAGTCTTCCGCTCGCATTTCTTGTGCGGCATCGGCTTGCCCGTCAGCACCTTCTTCCGCTCCTTTCTCGAGTTCTACCAACTCCAGCCGCACCACCTCACCCTGAACATGGTGGTGCTGCTGTCTGCCTTCGTCACCTTGTGCGAAGGCTACCTCGGCGTCCTCCCCACCCTCGAGCTCTGGGGGGAGTTCTTCCAGTCCAAGCTAGGCACGCGCATGCAGGGTGTGCCGGCTCAGAGCGGCGCCTTCATCGCGATGCGGAGGGTGGCTGCCGACAACCCCTTCCCCATCATCACGCTGATCCAGTCGGTGAAGTTATGGCAGAAGTCATACTTCTACGTGAAGAACGTCGCCCCGCAGGGCGACTACGTCAATCTGCCGGCTTACGTAGCCAGCCCACCGGTAGGCAGGCGGCCCCAGTGGTCCTACCGGGCCGTGACGCTGACGCCGGCTGGAACTGCAGCTGTCGCCCGAGTGCGAGCGATGATCCAGTCGGAGGGCTTGTCGGGGCCCGACCTGCTGGCCGCCTTCGTCACGCGCCGGGTACTACCGCTCCAAAGCCGCCCTCATCTGATCTGTCAGATGAGCGGCCAGCTCGATCCGAGCCGGATGTGTACCAAAGACATGCTGCACGACGAGGTGGCCTATATGGTGAACTACCTTGCGAACTACAAACTCTCCGCAGAGTGGCAGTTCGGCAAGGAGCCATATTGCCGAGCCAATCCGCCGCCCACGGTATGTTCTCCTTGTCTCTTCTTCTTCTCTTAGTTTTGTCGCCGAGTTCCTTTTGGCCGACTCTGACTAGTCGGCTTGCCTCGACAGAGCCCTCTTCTTCGGCCTGCAGGCAGGTCGGACGTGGAGCGCCGATTCGTCCCCGACCGGACGGAGCACGATCTGGAGGACCCCGACTTGGGGGCGGCCGCTATGGACGACAACGCTGAGGCGGGTGGTGGCCAAGCCGGCGGCAAAGCAGACGGCTCCGGGCTTGGAGTCAGCTTCGAAGACTGGCCGGACGACGATGAAGCTGAAGTCGTCCCACGCCATCAGCCGGCGTCTGGCCACGGCGCGGGTTCCTCCGCTGCGCCGCCTGCTCGGGGCGGCGGGCAAAAGCGTCGTGCCGCGCAGGGTTTGTTCGGCAGTCGGCCGAAGAAGCCCCGAGGCGGGGCAGCGACGACTAGGCGGGAGGAGGCGGCCGCGAAGGCGGCCCGCTTCCGCAAGGCGGTGAAGCAATCGCAGACGGTGTCGGCGTAAGTACATATCCCTTCGTGTACTCTTTTTTCTTTTCTCTGGTAGCTCCTGAATCCTTGTCTTTTTCTCCAAATAACCAGAGCTCCATTGTCGCTCGAGCGGGCTACTGCCGCCTCCGTCGTTGGGTCGCCGGGAGGATCCGGGAGCACTACTCGCCGCGTGGACCCCCGTGCCGATCTTCAGGCGGCGACGGAGTAGAACGCGCGGGAGGTGCGAGAGGAGCGGGAGGCGCGGGAGGCGGAGGCATTGAGGGCGGTCGCCGCCAAGGCGGCGCAGGAGGAGGAGGCGGCGAAGGCGCGCGCTGACGCCGCAGCCAAGGCCCAAGCAGAGGCTGCGGCTGCGGCGATGGTGGAGGGGGCCTTGTTGGTCACCCCACTGCGCGTCGCGGCGCCTGGGGCCCCGGAGCCCCCGCCAGAAGAAGCCGGCGGTGACCAGCCGGGGCTGGAGAGGGATGACGACGTCGTCATCCTGGAGAGGGCGGCGGTACCGACCCCGCCGACTGGGGCGGCTCAAGGCGGCCGACCTGATCTGCCGCCTGCGCAGTCGGCGGGGGGCGAGCCGGCCGCGAGGACTGAGCTGGCGGTCCGGACGCCGCCGAGTCGGCGCGCGGGGAAGGCTGCGTCAGAGCCACAGAAAGCTGCGTCGGAGCCGCAGCCGGCCGCGGGCTCCAGCTCGTCGGCCCAGGATGTGGAGGTGGCCAGCGCCACCTCGGGGTGGACGCCGGGCGGAGGGACGGCCGTGATGAACGTGGCCACGCAGGACGTCCGGACCCGGCTCCAGGCCCAGGCTACGGCTCTGAGGCGATACACCGACGAATTCCTTGCGACGCGGGCGGCCATCCGGGTTAGTCTTCTTATCTTGCTTCTTCTTGATCTTGGTTTCTTCTGTGGGGGCGCGTCAGCGCACCCACTGGGTGTAGTCCCCGAGTTCCGAGTCGGCTGCTGAGCAGGCGGCTTGGAACTTCTTAGTGGATTTAGCTTTGCTATTCTTGTTCTTACTTCGATCTTCTACCTATCTTGCAGGACTACCACAATCTTCGCGCGGCTGCCTTCAACTCCCAGGCTCGGGAGCTGACCTAGAAAACCGCCGACCTAACTAAGAGCCGGGGTAAGTGCTTCGTCCTTTATCTCACGTGGGGGCGCGTCAGCGCACCCACTGGGTGTAGTCCCCGAGATTCGGGCCGACTGCTGAGCAGTCGGGTCGGATCTTCCTTGACGACTTCCTCTTATTGCTTCTTCTTTTTCTGCCGTCCTTGCAGCGGCCAACGCCAGCCTGAGGGCGCAGCTGGGAGGTTCTCAGGCTGCCCTTCGTGCCAAGGAGGCCGAGTTTGCCGCCTTGGTGCAGGAACGTGACCGCCTGGCCAAGAGGTTGGCCGACCAGGAAGAGAGCCACAAGGCGGCTCTGAAGGCGGTGCAGGACAGCGAAGCCGCCCTCCATGCCGAATACGAGACAGAGGCGGCTAGCTGGGCCGAAGCAAAGCAGATGCTGATCAATGGCTATGGCCAGATCGAAGATTTGGTTGACGGTAAGCCGCCTGCCTCTTCGTCCCTTCTTGCCGCCTGCCGCTCTTGGCTTGTTTTCTGATTTGATGTTTTCTTTGCTTTCTCTTTCTTTCTTGCACAGAGTACTTCCCTGGCTACTCTACCGCCGCCAACCAGATCATCGAGGCCCGCCGCCAAGCACGAAGGCAGGCTGGTGCCGAGATTGCACCAAACGCTGGCCGTTCGCTGGAGGAGCAGCTCTTGGCGATCCAGGCCCGTCTCCAGCCGGCCCACCGACTGCGCCGCCGGCTTCAGCGTGCCGGGGCGCAAGTATTGGCCGCCCTCTGGCCCGGCGAAGTGGTTCCCCGCACCCCCAGTCGGACTGCCGACTGGCTGGAGGTGGCAGTCGGCCGCTTTGAAGCCTGGAAGGCTTCGGCGGCTCGGTCCGGCGCCAGGCGGGCGCTGGAGTTCGTCAAGGCCTGGTATCCCGGCCTGAGTCTGGATCAGCTAGCTACCTGGCGGCAGCAGGCCGACACAGAGCTGGAGCCGGCGCGGCCGGCTATCATCCGGCGGGCTTCGGCGATCGCCGACTACACCGACACCAGCGCCTTCGCCCCTGAGGTAGATGACAATGGTGTTGCCCAGCCGGAGGAGTGGTTCGGGCTGAACCCGGCAGACGGTGAAGACTCGGCGGAGGAGATCGACTCCAGCGACGAGGGTGAAGAAGAGGAGGAGGAAGTTGAAGATGCCGGGCCGGATGGTGGGGCGACCGGCCAGCCTCAGCCTGACCGCGCCTCCAGCAACACGTCGCGCTCGGGTGCGTCGCCTGCCACCGGTGGTGATCAGGCTGAGACCCGCCAGCCGGCCACTCCTTCAGCCGGCGACGCCGTCTCCACCGACCAACCCGGCTCCCGTGTCGCACCTTTAGTCTAGTCTGCTACCTTTTATTTTCCTGTCTTGTCACTTTTGGAACAATATTCTGTTAAGTTTACACAATTCCACCCACTGGGGGTGTATTCGAACTATGTCGATTGCCGGCCTGTTGGGGGCTTTATATGTATATATGACTATGCATGCGTTTCTCTTTTCCTCGTTCTTTGCTTTTCATCCTTCTGCTGTTTCCTTTGCCGCCCTCCCTTGGTTGCCGCCTCCCCAGTCAGACAGTTGCTCTGCAATCTGTGGCTAGAGAATCGGAGTCGGCACACCGCTTCTTGTGTTGCTGCAGTCCCCGGCCCGACCGCTGCTGTCCCCGGGCCGGGTTCTGAAGTCCTCGTGCCGCCTGCGGGGTTCCTCCAGTCGGATCCGGCTGTGTCTGGCACAGGCGGTACGAAGATAGAGTCCGACTCTGGAGACGGCTTGATGGATGGCTTGAGGAGTCGCTGGAGGGAGACGCCGGTCGGTATAGCCTGTCGAGTGGAGCCGATCCGTGCCAGGGCATCTGCTTGGTCGTTGTCGGCCCTTGGCACGTGAAGGAACTCGCACCCTTCGAAGTACCCACTGATCTGCTAGACGAGGAATCGATAGCTCGCCATGTTCGCGTCCTTGGCGTCCCAGTCGCCAGACGACTGCTGGACCACCAAGTCTGAGTCGCCGTAACACAGGATCCGGCGTATGCCGAGCTCTTTGGCTAGCCGGAGCCCATATACGAGCGCCTTGTACTCGGCCACGTTGTTGGAGGCGGCGAAGTGGATTTGCAGCGTGTATCTGAGTTCGTCGCCTTTGGGAGAGGTGAGGACGATGCCGGCTCCCAAGCCAGTGCGCATTTTGGACCCGTCGAAGTGCATCCGCCAATGGGTAGAGTCGGGAGCCGGCGGTAGGTACTGGGTCTCGGCCCAGTCGACGAGGAAGTCGGCCAATGCTTGGGACTTGATGGTGGTGCGGGGCTGGTAGAAGATTGTGTATGGTGCCAATGCAATGGCCCATTTGGCCACCCGGCCGAATGCATCCCGGCTGCCTATGATCTCGGCAAGCGGGGCGGTGCACACGACCGTGATGGGATGCTCTTGGAAGTAGGGTTTCAGCTTCTTGGCAGCCAAGTACACCCCATAGCACATCCTCTGGTAGTGCGGGTAATTTTGCTTTGAACTGGATAGTACTTCGCTTAGATAATACACCGGCCTCTAGACTAGCTGGGCTCAGCCTTCTTCCGGGCGCTGGACCACGACAACTGTACTGACCACTCGGCTAGTCGCGGTAATGTAGAGGAGCATGGGCTCCTTCTCAGTCGGTGCCGCCAGGACAGGTGGGGTGGTCAACATCTTCTTCAGCTCATGGAATGCTTGGTCGGCTTGGTCATTCCACTCGAAGTGAGTGGACTTCTTCATGAGTCGGTACAGGGGGAGAGCCTTTTCTCCTAGCCGGCTGATAAAGCGGTTTATGGAGGCCAAGCACCCGGTGAACTTCTGCACATCTCGCAATTTGGTGGGAATCTCCATCCTCTCGATGGCCTTGATCTTCACAGGGTTGCACTCGATGCCGCGTTCGGAGACCAGGAAGCCTAGCAGCTGGCCGGCTGGTACCCCGAACATGCATTTCTCGGGGTTGAGCTTGATTTGGAATCGGCGCAAGTTGGCAAATGTTTCTTTGAGGTCTTCCAGCAGGGTGCCGTGCTTCTCTGTCTTCACCACAATGTCGTCTACATAGACGTGGGCATTTCTGCCGAGTTGCTTGAGGAGGCATTTCTGCATGCAACGCTGAAAAGTAGCACCGGCATTCCTTAAGTCGAATGTCATAGTCAGGTAATAGAAAGCTCCGAATGGTGTGATGAAGGCAGTCTTCAGGCGGTTTGCTGGGTCCAACTTGATCTGATGGTACCCTGAGTAGGCATCCAAAAAACTCAACAGCTCGCATCCGGCTGTGGAGTCTATCACTTGGTCAATCCGTGGCAAAGCAAACGGATCCTTGGGGCAGGCCTTGTTGAGGCTGGTGTAGTCTATACACATGCGCCACTTGTTGTTCTTCTTCAATACCAGAACTGGGTTGGCAAGCCACTCTGGAAAAAACACTTCCATAATAAAGCCAGCGGCGAGGAGCCGGGCTATCTCTTCTCCTACGATTCTTCGCTTCTCTTCTGACAGTCGACGAAGGGGCCGTTTGACCGGCTTCGCGTCGGCTCGGACGTGTAATTTGTGCTCGGAGAAATCCTTCGGGACACTCGGCATGTCCTTTGGGGACCATGCAAAAATGTCTCGATTCTCACGGAGGAAGTCGACGAGCTCGCCTTCCTATTTACTATCCAGGTTTGCCCCAATGACAGCAAACCTTTCCGGATTCTCCGGGTCCAGAGGTATCTTCTTCGTCTCCTTGGCCGGCTGGAAGGAGCCTTGTGCATCACAGTCTTTGGGGTTTGGGGACAGGGCCGGCTGCTTGCCGGCCATGGCCACAACCCGCTCCAGCATCTTCTTCTCTTCCGCCACTACGAGGGACTCGGCCAGCCAGCTGCTGGCCATGGCGCACTTGATGGACTTCTTGTAGTCGCCGTCTACGGTGATGATCCCCTTCGAGCTCGGCATCTTCATCTTCAGGTAAGCGTAGTGGGGCACAGCCATGAACTTGGCCAGAGCAGGTCGGCCAAGCAAAGCATGGTAGGGGCTCTCCAGATCCACTACCTCAAACCAGATCGCTTCTCGGCGAAAATGATCCTTGTCTCCGAAGAGAACATCCATCTTGATCTTGCCGATCGGGGAACAAGACAAGCCGGGGACGATGCCATGGAACACGGTCCGGCTTGGCGTAAGCTGCTTTGCCTTGATGTTCAGCTTCTCCATGGTATCGCGGTACAGTATATTGATACTGCTTCCGCCATCTATCAGGACGCGGGAGAATCGGGCAGCTCGCCTCTCCGTCGCGAGGGTGACATCCAAGACCAGTGCATAGGAGCCAGGGGATGGCATCACCTCTGGGTGGTCGGCCTGGCTCCAGTTGATGGGCTTCTCAGACCAGTGCATGAACTCGGGGGCGCTAGAGGCGACCGCGTTGACCTCTTGATGCTGACGGCGCCGAGTACGCTTGTCTTCGGCTTGGCTGGTGAAGACGACGTAGGCGGCGTGCTCTTCAGGGAACTCATCTTGAATGGCACCGACTGCCGGCCGAGCCGCCGGCTGCTGAGGGGCTGGAGGCGGCAGGCCGGGAGGCAGAGGCGGCACCAGCCCTTCGCCCTTGGAGATTCGCGTGAGCCAGTGGCATTTTCGGGTCGTGTGGTTGGACGGCTTCGCGCCGCTGTGGAGCTTGCAGGGGGCGTCGAGAGTCTGCTCGTAAGAGAAAGCCGGCTGCCAAGCCGGCCTGCCACCCTTCTTCTTGGGAGCGGGCCGCTCTTCGGGCTGCTCATCTTCAACTGTGGCCACCTGCCGACTGGTGGAAGGCGGCATGGGGGCCTTGCGCTTGTGATCGTTCTGGTAGGGGCGCCGATTGGAGTCGCCAGCCGGCGTCTTGGGAGCCGGAGCGAGCACCTTCCCAGAAGCATCCACTCGGAGCTCGGTCTTCATCGAGGAGTCGGCCGTGGCGTACTTGTCCGCGATGATCAGGAGTTCGTCGAGGGTAGCCGGCTCATCGCAGAGGAGTCGGTGCTTGAGGAGGGTGCCCTCTCGGCACCCGGCGGTGAAGTACTCGATGGCCTGAACCTCGTGTACCCCCTCGCAGGAGTTGCGGAGCTCGGCCCACCGCGTGAGGTAGTCGCGGGTAGACTTGCTGGGCCCTTGGACGCATAGGGAGAGCTGGCGAGGCTTGGGAGGCCGCTTGTACGTGCTTGTGAAGTTGCGGACGAAGACTTCCGTGAAGTCCAGCCAGCTGTTGATGCTGTAGGGCTTGAGGCTATTGAGCCAGGTGCACGCCGTGCCTTGCAGCATGAGGGGGACGTACTTCACGTCCACGCGCCGATTGCCGTTGGCTATGCTGACAGCAGTGGAGTAGTCGATGAGCCAATCTCCCGGCTTCACAGAGCCGTTGTACTTGGGCGTGTCTCTAGGGAGCGAGAACCCTTTGGGGAAGGGCTCGTCGCGGATGCGGGGGCCAAAGCATGGCGGGCCGACATTGTCTTCTTCTTCTAGCGCCAGGGATCGAGCAAGGTGGTCGATCCGGTGGCGGGCGTCGTTCTCGCCGACTCCTTCTCGGCGGCCTAGTCGGTCACCAAGAGTCGGGTGCATGACGGGCGGCGGGGTGAGACGTCTCTCCCTTCGAGGAGGGGGAGGAGGCGGATTTCCTTGGCGCTCCACCGCTTGAGGGCGGCCTTCCGTGTCGTGCTTGATGGTGATACGAGTCCGGCTGCGGCTAGCAGCCAGCTCCTTGTCTTTCCTCTCGCGGGCGCCGCTCGCAGTCGGCGAGCGGGACGTCGCAGCGTGCTCCTGGCGCGGGGGATGACTATCGGCGCGGGCGCCGGCTTCGTGCCGTTCTGCAGTTGTGTCGATCAGCTGCTGGATCCGCCTTGTCATGTAGGGGAGCTCGTCGGCTCCCAGCCCATTTAGCTCCTCAGCGGCCGCCTAAGCGGCTCGCAGATTCTCGAGCGGGGTGGCGTAGACGGGGCGATCTGCCCCCAGCATGCTGGCGATAGCCGCGCCGCGCTTCTGGACGAAGCCGGCTCGGCTCGGCCCGCTAGGCGGCGGCGTACCGAAGGCGGCGCGGTCGACTTCCCGTTGGTGGGCCTCGGTGAGGCGTCTCATGGAGGCTATCTTCTGGCCTTCCGCGACGAGGGCGAGGCGCCGTGCCTCCAGGGTCTCGGCGTCGGCGTCGGCCGGGATGGGGACAGATAGGTCGTGCATCGCCGCTTGCAGGGCGTCGTGGGCGTTCTCGCCCGAGTTGGCGACGTGGCTGATGAACAACACTTCGGTGACAACGCTGCTGCCACTGTCAGCTCGAGGGAGAGGATCGTCGAAGACCACCACGTCGGAGGGGTAGGCATCGAGCGATGCCGTGTCGGAATCGACAAGCATCGGGTCGGTGGAGCCGACCGACTCCAAGTCTGCAGCAGGCTCGCTGGAGACATGAAGCTGGTCGAGGAGGCTGACGAGGCGGCTCTCGGGGTAGTCCGTGCCCGCGTCAGACGTAGGCTCGTCGGAGATGCGAGTCTCGCCGAGAAGATCGGCGAGGCAGCTCGCCGCGCAGGCGTCGTCGACGCCTTGCAGCGCGTCGAGGCAAACGCCATCGAGCGCAGCAGGCTGGCTGCGCTCGCGGGGGAGGAAGAGGGTTCCCATCCAGAACAGGTCTCCGGACGACGGTGCACCTGGCCCCACGGTGGGCGCCAAATGTCGGGTGGTAGGTGCGACATATGCCAACGGGTGGCTTATCATGGTGGGAGCCAGTAAGACGTCGCCGGTGCCTGGAAACGGGATGAGGCGAAGACATGCACGCCGGCGGATCTTACCCAGGTGAGGGGCTCTCCGTGGAGATAACTGTTGGGAATCGTAGCATAATTTTAAAATTTTCCTACGCTCACCAAGATGCATCTATGGAGTATACTAGCAACGAGGGGAAAGGAGTGCATCTACATACCCTTGTAGATCGCGAGCGGAAGCGTTCCAATGAACGTGGATGACGGAGTCGTACTCGCCGTGATCCAAATCACCGATGACCGAGTGCCGAACGGACGGCACCTCCATGTTCAACATACGTACAGTGCAGCGACGTCTCCTCCTTCTTGATCTAGCAAGGGGGAAGGAGAGGTTGATGGAGATCCAGCAGCACGACGGCGTGGTGGTGGATGCAGCGGGATGTCGGCAGGGCTTCGCCGAGCTTCTGCGAGAGAGAGAGGTGTAGCAGGGGAGGAGGGAGGCGCCCAAGGCTGAGATATTGCTGCCCTCCCTCCCCCCTTTATATAGGCCCCCTGGGAGGGGGGCGCCAGCCAAGCCCCATCTAGAAGGGGGGGGCGACGGCCAAGGGGGTGCCTTGCCCCCCAAGGCAAGTGGGGCGCCCCCCCACCCTAGGGTTTCCAACCCTAGGCGCAGGGGGGAGGCCCATGGGGGGGCGCCCAGCCCACTAGGGGCTGGTTCCCTTCCCACTTCAGCCCATGGGGCCCTCCGGGATAGGTGGCCCCACCCGGTGGACCCCCGGGACCCTTCCGGTGGTCCCGGTACAATACCGGTAACCCCCGAAACTTTCCCGGTGGCCGAAACTTGACTTCCTATATATAATTCTTCACCTCCGGACCATTCCGGAACTCCTCGTGATGTCCGGGATCTCATCCGGGACTCTGAAAAACTTTCGGGTTTCCGCATACATATATCTCCACAACCCTAGCGTCACCGAACCTTAAGTGTATAGACCCTACGGGTTCGGGAGACATGCAGACATGACCGAGACGCCTCTCCGGTCAATAACCAACAGCGGGATCTGGATACCCATGTTGGCTCCCACATGTTCCACGATGATCTCATTGGATGAACCACGATGTCGAGGATTCAGTCAATCCCGTATGCAATTCCCTTTGTCAATCGGTATGTTACTTGCCCGAGATTCGATCGTCGGTATCCCAATACCTTGTTCAATCTCGTTACCGGCAAGTCTCTTTACTCTTACCGCAATGCATGATCCCGTGACTAACGCCTTAGTCACATTGAGCTCATTATGATGATGCATTACCGAGTGGGCCCAGAGATACCTCTCCGTCATACGGAGTGACAAATCCCAGTCTCGATCCGTGCCAACCCAACAGACACTTTCAGAGATACCCGTAGTGCACCTTTTTAGTCACCCAGTTACGTTGTGACGTTTTGCACACCCAAAGCACTCCTACGGTATCCGGGAGTTGCACGATCTCATGGTCTAAGGAAAAGATACTTGACATTGGAAAAGCTCTAGCAAACGAAACTACACGATCTTTTATGCTATGCTTAGGATTGGGTCTTTGTCCATCACATCATTCTCCTAATGATGTGATCCCGTTATCAACGACATCCAATGTCCATAGTCAGGAAACCATGACTATCTGTTGATCAACGAGCTAGTCAACTAGAGGCTTACTAGGGACACGTTGTGGTCTATGTATTCACACATGTATTACGATTTCCGGACAATACAATTATAGCATGAACAATAGACAATTATCATGAACAAAGAAATATAATAATAACCATTTATTATTGCCTCTAGGGCATATTTCCAACAGTCTCCCACTTGCACTAGAGTCAATAATCTAGTTACATTGTGATGAATCGAACACCCATTGCGTCCTGGTGTTGATCATGTTTTGCTCTAGGGAGAGGTTTAGTCAACGGATCTGCTACATTCAGGTCCGTATGTACTTTACAAATATCTATGTCTCCATTTTGAACACTTTCACGAATGGAGTTGAAGCGACGCTTGATATGCCTGGTCTTCCTGTGAAACCTGGGCTCCTTCGCAAGGGCAATAGCTCCAGTGTTGTCACAGAAGAGAGTCATCGGGCCCGACGCATTGGGAATCACCCCTAGGTCGGTAATGAACTCCTTCATCCAGACTGCTTCCTGTGCTGCCTTCGAGGCCGCCATGTACTCCGCTTCACATGTAGATCCCGCCACGACGCTTTGCTTGCAACTGCACCAGCTTACTGCTCCTCCATTCAAAATATACATGTATCCGGTTTGTGACTTCGAGTCATCCAGATCTGTGTCGAAGCTAGCGTCGATGTAACCCTTTACGACGAGCTCTTCGTCACCTCCATAAATGAGAAATATATCCTTAGTCCTTTTCAGGTACTTTAGGATATTCTTGACCGCTGTCCAGTGTTCCATGCCGGGATTACTTTGGTACCTTCCTACCAAACTTACGGCAAGGTTTACATCAGGTCTGGTACACAGCATGGCATACATAATAGACCCTATGGCCGAGGCATAGGGGATGACACTCATCTTTTCTCTATCTTCTGCCGTGGTCGGGCATTGAGCCGTGCTCAATTGCACACCTTGCAATACAGGCAAGAACCCCTTCTTGGACTGATCCATATTGAACTTCTTCAATATCTTGTCAAGGTATGTACTCTGTGAAAGACCAATGAGGCGTCTTGATCTATCTCTATAGATCTTGATGCCTAATATATAAGCAGCTTCTCCAAGGTCCTTCATTGAAAAACACTTATTCAAATAGGCCTTTATACTTTCCAAGAATTCTATATCATTTCCCATCAATAGTATGTCATCCACATATAATATGAGAAATGCTACAGAGCTCCCACTCACTTTCTTGTAAACACAGGCTTCTCCATAAGTCTGTGTAAACCCAAACGCTTTGATCATCTCATCAAAGCGAATGTTCCAACTCCGAGATGCTTGCACCAGCCCATAGATTGAGCACTGGAGCTTGCATACTTTGTTAGCATTCTTAGGATCGACAAAACCTTCCGGCTGGATCATATACAACTCTTCCTTAAGGAAGCCGTTAAGGAATGCCGTTTTGACGTCCATCTGCCATATCTCATAATCATAGTATGTGGCAATTGCTAACATGATTCGGACGGACTTCAGCTTCGCTACGGGTGAGAAAGTCTCATCGTAGTCAATCCCTTGAACTTGTCGATAACCCTTAGCGACAAGTCGAGCCTTATAGATGGTCACATTACCATCCGCGTCTGTCTTCTTCTTAAAGATCCATTTGTTTTCTATGGCTCGCCGATCATCGGCCAAGTCATTCAAAGTCCAAACTTCGTTTTCATACATGGATCCTATCTCGGATTTCATGGCTTCTAGCCATTTGTCGGAATCCGGGCCCGCCATCGCTTCTTCATAGTTCGAAGGTTCACCGTTGTCTAACAACATGATTTCCAGGACAGGGTTGCCGTACCACTCTGGTGCGGAACGTGTCCTTGTGGACCTACGAAGTTCAGTAGTAACTTGATCCAAAGCTTCATGATCATCATCATTAACTTCCTACCCAGTCGGTGTAGGCACCACAGGAACATTTTCCCGCGCTGCGCTACTTTCCGGTTCGGAAGGGGTGACTATCACCTCATCAAGTTCCACTTTCCTCCCACTCAATTCTTTCGAGAGAAACTCCTTCTCCAGAAAGGACCCGTTCTTGGCAACGAAGATCTTCCCTTCGGATCTAAGGTAGAAGGTATACCCAATAGTTTCCTTAAGGTATCCTATGAAGAAGCATTTCTCCGACTTGGGTTTGAGCTTTTCAGGTTGAAGTTTCTTGACATAAGCATCGCATCCCCAAACTTTTAGAAACGACAGCTTAGGTTTCTTCCCAAACCATAATTCATACGGTGTCGTCTCAACGGATTTCGACGGAGCCCTATTTAAAGTGAATGCGGCAGTCTCCAAAGCATAGCCCCAAAATGAGAGCGGTAAATCGGTAAGAGACATCATAGATCGCACCATATCCAATAGAGTGCGATTACGACGTTCGGACACACCATTTCTCTGAGGTGTTCCAGGCGGCGTGAGTTGTGAAACTATTCCACATTTCCTTAAGTGTGTACCAAATTCGTGACTTAAATATTCTCCACCACGATCTGATCGTAAGAATTTTATTTTCCTGTCACGTTGATTCTCAACTTCACTCTGAAATTCCTTGAACTTTTCAAAGGTTTCAGACTTGTGTTTCATTAGGTAGACATACCCATATCTACTTAAATCATCAGTGAGAGTGAGAACATAATGATATCCTCCGCGAGCCTCAACACTCATTGGACCGCACACATTGGTATGTATGATTTCCAATAAGTTGGTTGCTCGCTCCATTGTTCCGGAGAACGGAGTCTTGGTCATCTTACCCATGAGGCATGGTTCGCACGTGTCAAATGATTCATAATCAAGAGACTCCAAAAGTCCATCTGCATGGAGCTTCTTCATGCGCTTGACACCAATGTGACCAAGGCGGCAGTGCCACAAGTATGTGGGACTATCGTTATCAACTTTACATCTTTTGGTATTCACACTATGAATATGTGTAACATCACGTTCGAGATTCATCAAGAATAAACCATTGACCAGCGGGGCATGACCATAAAACATATCTCTCAAATAAATAGAACAACCATTATTCTCGGATTTAAACGAGTAGCCATCTCGAATTAAACGAGATCCAGATACAATGTTCATGCTCAAAGCTGGCACTAAATAACAATTATTGAGGTTTAAAACTAATCCCGTAGGTAGATGCAGAGGTAGCGTGCCGACGGCGATCACATCGACCTTGGAACCATTCCCGACGCGCATCATCACCTCGTCCTTCGCCAGCCTCCGTTTATTCCGTAGTTCCTGTTTTGAGTTACAAATATGAGCAACCGCACCGGTATCAAATACCCAGGAGCTACTACGAGTACTGGTAAGGTACACATCAATTACATGTATATCACATATACCTTTGGTGTTGCCGGCCTTCTTGTCCGCTAAGTATTTGGGGCAGTTCCGCTTCCAGTGACCACTTCCCTTGCAATAAAAGCACTCAGTCTCAGGCTTGGGTCCATTCTTCGACTTCTTCCCAGTAACTGGATTACCGGGCGCGGCAACTCCCTTGCCGTCCTTCTTGAAGTTCTTCTTACCCTTGCCCTTCTTGAACTTAGTGGTTTTATTCACCATCAACACTTGATGTTCTTTTCTGATTTCCACCTCCGCTGATTTCAGCATTGAATATACCTCGGGAATGGTCTTTTCCATCCCCTGCATATTGAAGTTCATCACAAAGCTCTTGTAGCTTGGTGGTAGCGACTGGAGGATTCTGTCAATGACCGCGTCATCCGGGAGATTGACTCCCAGCTGAGACAAGAGGTTATGCAACCCAGACATTCTGAGTATGTGCTCACTAACAGAACTATTTTCCTCCATTTTACAGCTGAAGAACTTGTCGGAGACTTCATATCTCTCGACCCGGGCATGAGCTTGAAAAACCATTTTCAGCTCCTCGAACATCTCATATGCTCCATGTTTCTCAAAACGCTTTTGGAGACCCGGTTCTAAGCTATAAAGCATGCCGCATTGAACGAGGGAGTAATCATCAGCACGCTGCTACCAAGCATTCATAACGTCTTGGTTCTCTGGGATTGGTGCTTCACCTAGCGGTGCTTCTAAGACATAATCTTTCTTGGCTGCTATGAGGACGATCCTCAGGTTCCGGACCCAGTCCGTATAGTTGCTACCATCATCTTTTAGCTTGGTTTTCTCTAGGAACGCGTTGAAATTGAGGACAACGTGGGCCATTTGATCTACAAGACATAGTGTAAAGATTTTAGACTAAGTTAGTGATAATTAAGTTCATCTAATCAAATTACTCAATGAACTCCCACTCAGTTAGACATCCCTCTAGTCATCTAAGTGAAACATGATCCGAGTTAACTAGGCCGTGTCCGGGCCGCTTCATCCTACAATACCGCCGAAACAAGATACGACTAGTAGCGGCAAGAAGAATTGGCAACATCAACGCCCACAACTGCTTTGTGTTCTACTCGTGCATAGTAACTATGCATAGGCCTGGCTCATGATGCCACTGTTGGGAATCGTAGCATAATTTTAAAATTTTCCTACGCTCACCAAGATGCATCTATGGAGTATACTAGCAACGAGGGGAAAGGAGTGCATCTACATACCCTTGTAGATCGCGAGCGGAAGCGTTCCAATGAACGTGGATGACGGAGTCGTACTCGCCGTGATCCAAATCACCGATGACCGAGTGCCGAACGGACGGCACCTCCGCGTTCAACACACGTACGGTGCAGCGACGTCTCCTCCTTCTTGATCCATCAAGGGGGAAGGAGAGGATGATGGAGATCCAGCAGCACGACGGCGTGGTGGTGGATGCAGCGGGATGTCGGCAGGGCTTCGCCGAGCTTCTGCGAGAGAGAGAGGTGTAGCAGGGGAGGAGGGAGGCGCCCAAGGCTGAGATATTGCTGCCCTCCCTCCCCCCTTTATATAGGCCCCCTGGGAGGGGGGGCGCCAGCCAAGCCCCATCTAGATGGGGGGGGCCAAGGGGGTGCCTTGCCCCCCAAGGCAAGTGGGGCGCCCCCCCCACCCTAGGGTTTCCAACCCTAGGCGCAGGGGGGAGGCCCATGGGGGGCACCCAGCCCACTAGGGGCTGGTTCCCTTCCCACTTCAGCCCATGGGGCCCTCCGGGATAGGTGGCCCCACCCGGTGGACCCCCGGGACCCTTCCGGTGGTCCCGGTACAATACCGGTAACCCCCGAAACTTTCCCGGTGGCCGAAACTTGACTTCCTATATATAATTCTTCACCTCCAGACCATTCCAGAACTCCTCGTGACGTCCGGGATCTCATCCGGGACTCCGAACAACTTTCGGGTTTCCGCATACACATATCTTTACAACCCTAGCGTCACCGAACCTTAACTGTGTAGACCCTACAGGTTCGGGAGACATGCAGACATGACCGAGACACCTCTCCGGTCAATAACCAACAGCGGGATCTGGATACCCATGTTGGCTCCCACATGTTCCACGATGATCTCATCGGATGAACCACGATGTTGAGGATTCAGTCAATCCCGTATGCAATTCCCTTTGTCAATCGGTATGTTACTTGCCCGAGATTCGATCGTCGGTATCCCAATACCTTGTTCAATCTCGTTACCGGCAAGTCTCTTTACTCGTACCGCAATGCATGATCCCGTGACTAACGCCTTAGTCACATTGAGCTCATTATGATGATGCATTACCGAGTGGGCCCAGAGATACCTCTCCGTCATACGGAGTGACAAATCCCAGTCTCGATCCGTGCCAACCCAACAGACACTTCCAGAGATACCCGTAGTGCACCTTTATAGTCACCTAGTTACGTTGTGACGTTTGGCACACCCAAAGCACTCCTACGGTATCCGGGAGTTGCACGATCTCATGGTCTAAGGAAAAGATACTTGACATTGGAAAAGCTCTAGCAAACGAAACTACACGATCTTTTATGCTATGCTTAGGATTGGGTCTTTGTCCATCACATCATTCTCCTAATGATGTGATCCCGTTATCAACGACATCCAATGTCCATAGTCAGGAAACCATGACTATCTGTTGATCAACGAGCTAGTCAACTAGAGGCTTACTAGGGACACGTTGTGGTCTATGTATTCACACATGTATTACGATTTCCGGACAATACAATTATAGCATGAACAATAGACAATTATCATGAACAAAGAAATATAATAATAACCATTTATTATTGCCTCTAGGGCATATTTCCAACAATAACACCCCTAGTCCTGCTCTGCGGGGTCTCCGCATGATCACTAGATCAGAACGAGTAGCTACAAATGCTCCTTGACCTGTCGGGTTCAAGGGAGAAGAAGAGCAAGGCAAGCTCTCACTTCCCTCTCTATCTGGTGTGTGTGTGTAACTCTAAGAGGCCAACCCTTTGCATGGGTGCCCCGGGGGGTTTATATAGGCCTACCCCCCGGCGGTACAATTGTAATCCGGCTGGGCGCGGGTCCCAGTCGTCAGTGTCTGCGCTCGCCGGCTTCTCTGCCGGCCGTTGGGGCCCGCCGACTAGTGGGTCTCACCGGCTGTCGGCCTCTTGGTCGACAGGCCGGCCCCACCGCCTGGGGGTCTTGTCGGCGGCTGTCTACTGTAGCCTCGCCTCTGATGATGAGGGATTCGTCGAGGTAAGCGTGGCTACAGTGTGCCGCCTCGAGGGCTCTCACTGTAGCTTTACCTCGTCTTGTCTCCTTAATGTGGCACATGTTTCGAGGAAGGGGAGTAGCCGGCTTCTGGGGCCCGGCTACGCCCTTGGCCGACTGGGGGAGGCCGGGCCGCCTTCGTGCCTCTCTCTGGCTAAAGGGGCCCGCCGCCCGTGGGCCGTACTGGCGTCTGTCGTGGATGACGTTGAGGCCAGCATGGCTACAGTGCCGAGCCGGACGGGAGATGGCCGACCCGTACGGTGTCCTGTGGCCATGCCTGCCTCGGGCTTCGGGGGTAGTGGGCCGCACTGTGGCCACACCCCGTCTTGTCACTGTTATGTGGGTGTAGTTTTGGTGGGTGCGGTCTTGGCCGGCTTTGTGGAGTCGGCGTGCTTCATGGCTGGCTCTTGGGAGTCGGTCCTCTTGGCGCCGGCTTCCTGGAGTCGGCCATCTCGCAACCATCTTGGGGGGGGGGTTACCGGGGCCGGGTCACCTTTGGAGAGCCGGCCCCTGCGGTAGTCGGCCAGGGGAAGTCGGCCCAATGCTTCGAACGCTTGAAGGCTCAATCGGCCTGATAATTTTTGAAGAACCATGGGTAGTCGGTTAGGCCCCGTGGCCATTTACTCCGACAAACAATAACAAGACCATAGAGAGATGCGTCATTTGTGACAGCTGAGTAATGGTTAGGACCAAAGAGGTCCATGTGAAGCAATTCGAATGGTCGAGTAGTGGTCATGATAGTCTTTGCTGGATGCTTAGCCTTGGTCATCTTTCCAGCTTCACAAGCTCCACACAAGTGATCCTTGAGGAATTTGACATTCTCAATGCCAATGAGATGCTTCTTCTTTGCAAGCGTGTGCAAATTCCTCATGCCTGCATGACCAAGTCGTCGATGCCATAGCCACCCTTCTGAAGCTTTTGCAAGTAGGCACACGGCTGGTTGTGGTCCTGTAGAGAAATCACAAGTCTCCTCTCCAAAAGCCTTCGAAGACTTTGGAATTGTCAGCTTCCATAACCACAACACAACGATACTTGCCAAAGACAACTACCATATCAAGATCACAAAGCATTGAGACAGACATGAGGTTGTATCCTAAGGACTCGACAAGCATGACTTTGTCCATGTGTCGATCCTTTGTGATCACAACCTTACCTAGACCCAATACCTGTCTTTTACCTTTGTCAGCGAAGATGATATGCTTCAGATGCGATGGTGATAAGGGAGCATCAATCAATAGATTCTTGTCACCAGTCATGTGATCTGTACATCCACTATCGAGGACCCACTCAGTGGCTTTGGGTTGATCATCCTGCAGATGAATTAGTGCAGCTTACGAACTTTGTATACTTCATCAGTGAAGAATATGACATCAATTCGTCAGATCAATTTCGTCAAGCAATAGAACAGATAAAGCAGTATGAGGACGTGAGAAATGAAAGTTCATTTCTTCATGATTAGCCTGCGTCCTTTCAGGCACTCTTCAGGTCTCCAGCAAATTCTTCAGACGTTCAGCACGTCTGGAGACCTGACCCTGTAGAAGAGATTAGTTCTTTTTCTTCACCACCGACATCTGAAGGGGTGGCAAAGAGTTCATCACTCTGCGAGCTCCATACAAAAAGGTGGCATAGAAGCCAATCCATTTCGTTTCACATAAGAGAAGTTAGGGTAAGCATATGAATAAGCAGAGAAATTCTTCGAGGACTTATGAACATTATGATTAGAAGAATAATGCTCATATTCATAGCCCTTGGCTCTTCCCTGCGAAACAGAGTTGTTAGCACGATGATGTTCATATGAGGACTTTGATCCTCTTGAGGAATTTGATCCATGTGAGGAATTTGGTCTGTATGAGGACTTGGATCCATATGAAGAATTTGATCTGGGGTTCCTATTCTTCACAGGTGGTGTCATGAGGAAATTCACCTGAAGACTTTCAAGGCATCTTTTGGGAACCGAGATTTTCTTCATAGGAGAACCGTTCCTGCAGTTAGTGCCAACATACCTAGCAAATACTTCACCATTCTGAGTTTTAAACAGTTTGTAGTTGGAGTCAAATGACTCATCAGAAGAATGAGAAGATTCACATGTAAAGCCAGATAAATTAGATGGATCAACTGGAGGTCCCTTTGCAGCAACCCATGAGGTTTTGGGGTACTGCTCAGGCTTCCAATATGTACCATCAGCATTGAGTTTCCTCTCAAAGGCAGGACCCTCTTTCCTAGGGTTCCTGTTGAGGATCTACTTTTTAAGCACATCACAAAGAGTCTGATGCCCTTTGAGGCTTTTGTAGATGCCTGTCATGTACAATTCCTTCAGCCCTGCATCGTTAGTGATACTAGCAATGTCCTCAGATGAGGAATTAATGATAGTAGAGACAGTTGAGGAATTTGTAGCATTAGAAGCATTTGAACATTCAGGTGAAGAATTAGCAGATTCACGTTCAATGCATTTCAAACATGGAGGAACAAATTCTTCCTGAGCAGTGCTGATTTATTGAGCAAGTAATGAATCGCGCTCCTTCTGAAGATCTTCATAACTCACTCTTAGCTTCTCAAGATCTTGCTTTCTTTGAAGAAACTCATAAGAAAGCTTCTCATGATCAGACAAGAGAGTGTTCTGATGACCTTGAAGGTTTTCATACTTAGTCTGAAGTCACTGAAGATTTTCTGACAATTCCACGACAGTCCTAGCAACTCCCCCTTAGCGGAGCACTTGGCCAGTGCGGTAGGTCTCCCCGGCTCAACAAATTCCGTCCGGGTGATTACCACGTCCGGATCATTTGCTGGTTGAGCCGAGCCGGAGGCCTCCGGGTTAGCAGAAGCTTCGGCAGCTGCCTTGTTGTTTGGAGCGGCGGCTTCGGGAGCGGAGGCAGCTGGCGGTTCTTGATCTGCTGCCTCCGGCTCAGGCAACTCCGGCTCTTCGATTGGCTTGGCCTTCTTCGCCCTCTTGGTGAGTTTGGCTTGGGCACTGAAAGGACAGAAACGTTAAGCACAAAAGGGTAAGTAAAGACAAGTATAGCATGAGATGGTTATCATTACCCGGGCGCGGTCTTGAAAGCCGGAAGACTCGACTGCATAGAGTCGCCCGAAGAGGGGGAGGTCTCCTGATAATTTGGGTCAGAAGAATTGAGTGGCTGACGGATAACACCCGCCAACGGATGAAAAGGGTACAAGTGGGAAATAACCTCAGTTCGGCGCTTCCTCGATGCGTCAGGTAACCCGGAGGAGAGGTCGGTGTCCTTGTTGGTCCGGGTGTGACGCCGGCTCTCATGAACCTGTCGCTTCAAAATAAATTGAGGATCTTGATAAGCTAAAGGATGTGAAAAGCTTACTTTCCGGGTTACCCTTCGGACTTTCAGCCTTGGCAAGGGCTCCGAGTCGGAGGAAAGTGACATTACCTCTTCAACCATCGGGTTACTGGCTCCGGTGTCATCCTGTTGATGAACAAGTGTTGGTAAGGCGGACAGAAATAAACAGTAAAACATAACAAAGAGCTTACAGGTTCTGGGGTTACCTCTGACTCGGAGCTGTCGCTTAGTTGCATCAGCTCCGAAGCAGTTGGCCTACTTCCCTTCTTACGGGGAGCAGCCTTTTTGGCGGCTTTCTTCGCCTTTCTGGCCTTCTTGGCCGCTTCATGGTCATATTTGACCCGCCAGAACTTGTCGTCAGCCTGAAAAATACAATGATGATTTCTTCAAACAATTCAGATGAAAGTTATATACAGAAGAAGATAGGATGTTCAGATTGGCGGCTTACCGCTGGGGCTGGGTTGGTCTTGCAGAAGGGGGCTAACCCGGTCCTTCCGCAGTTTGCCAGGCTCTCGTTTAAAAGAGCCTTGGTCATCTCCTCTGCAACGTCTTCAGGAAGATCATTGCGGCTGTGTCTCTGAGGGTCGTCCTTTCGGCCCGTGTACTCACACATTAAGCCGGGGCGGCGGCTCAATGGGATCACCCGCCACGGGATCCAGACCCGGACCAGATCGATTCCATTCAGACCATTGCCCAGGAGAGCCTTGATCTTGTTGATAGTGGGGAGCAGAGGTTGGCGCTCCGCTTGAGTTAGCTTGTCTGACAGTGGGTGAGTCGGTTCCAGACGTGAGGGGCGAAAGCCGGGCAACGGATTTTCATCAGCCGGCGACGTGTCTTGGCAGTAAAACCACGTCAGATTCCAGTCCTTGGGGTGGCTGGGCGGCTCTGCATAAGGGAAAAGGCAGTCCCTTCGCCGCTGAATGGAGATGCCACCTAGCTCTAGACTTGGCCCATTGGCGCACTCATTCTTACGGTTCAAGTAAAAAAGCTCTCTGAAGAGCAGCAGACTAGGTTCTTCTCCAAGGTAAACCTCGCAGAACACTTGGAAGTTTCAGATATTGGACACTGAGTTGGGTCCTATGTCCTGAGGCCGCAGATCGAAGAAATTCAGAACGTCTCTGAAAAACTTTGAACCGGGCGGTGCGAAGCCCCGGCTCATATGATCCGCAAAAATCACTACCTCCCCGTCCTTTGGCTGTGGTCTCTCTTCTGATGGGTCAGGGGCACGGTAGGACATGATGTCCTTCTTGGGCAGATATCTAGACTTAACAAAATCCGCTAGGGTCTCATTGGTGACATTGGACCTCATCCAGTTGCAAGTAATGGAGGCTTTGGGAGCTTTGGGAGGCATGGTGAAAGTCGGTAGTCTATGATAAAAGGAAAAACGTCCGGGTTAATTATAAGCCGGAAGAAATCTACAGTTCAATATCAAGGTGGCGGCTTATGAAGGGGACTAATGGTATACACCTAAGTGCATCGGGCTATTTAAGCCGCCGAGGGATTGGGAGTAATTTGATTGTCTACAGGCCTTATCACAGCTAAGCCGGAAGGTTCTACGGCCCGTGGTTTCTTTAAACCGGAAATGTAAACCGCCGAGATTCAATGATTGCAGTTTGTTTACTAAGTGTGGTAAAACAGGTTTCACACATCGCAGTAAATATTTTGGATCAAAATGGTCGGGCAAAAGAAAAGTTTCTAGACCTAGAAACAGACGCGAGGAGGTTCTTGAGTTCGAACAAGGCTCTTATGCAGTAAAAAGAGGGCTATTTGCATGTGAAATGGGTCTTAAACATCTACCGCAGTAAGTCTATACAGAGCTAAGATCAAAAAGGGGCAGTAAAATTGAAATCTACTGAGGGCCGCGATGAACTACGAAGAACAGAGGAAGAACTATGAAGCCCTAGTGCGGATCTGCCCTATGGAGTAGCGGGGACTCACCGAAGCTGAAGAGGAGCGGAGGTTGCCGCCGTTTGTCTGGACCGAGTCAGGGTGATGCAGTGGCCAAGGTTGACGAAGATCGGGGGCACGACGGCGGCGGCAGTAGCAGAGCTCGGGCAGGGGAGCAGTGGCGCGAGGAAGAAGACGAAGGAGAGAGAAGTGGCTGAAAGCCCGTCGGGCCGGCCTATTTATAAGGCGAGCTCATAAGTGGGCGCGAGAATCAAGGAGACCACGACGTGGTTATCTCCCCACGAAACGCCTCGATTTTCGGGATGACAGTAAAGGTAAAGATCCGTTGCGAATCTGGCGGAGTAAAAAATGGGCTTAATGGAAGATGACGTCACGGCGGATTACCCGGAGTCCAGAGGATGATGTCATGCCGGGTTATGGCCTTCACACAATTGTAAGCCGGAGGTTTTCTGTCAAAGGAATGGAAGATTGACATGAGCCGGCTCAAATCAATCTGGGGCCTAATGTTGAGGATATAGACCTTAGAGTCACCTGCCAGGAGGGGCCGGGTTACTCATATGGTCATTGCCAGAAGCCCGGCGCCAAGCTTGAAGACGGTGGGCCAAAGATGGGCTTAAGACCCGGATATGCTTAAGGCCCATAGTTGCAATCATTATCACGGTAGAACTTGTAGTGTAAGGCAAGAATAGTTGAGAGTCCGAGCCGGACACTCTTATGAGCCGGCCGGGACTCTGAGAGCTGCAGGGCGTCAGCCTCCCTATATAAAGGGACGACTCGGCAGCGGTTTAGGGGCGAGAACAATCTCATCGAGAGCCGGGCATAGCAGTTTAGCTCCCTGGTGATCGTAACCTTAATCAATACCACCTCAAACTGGACGTAGGCTTTTACCTTCACCGTAAGGGGCCGAACCAGTATAAACCCTCGTGTTCCTTGTCCCGCATTAACCCCTTCAAGCTTCCTAGCTGCGATGGCTCCACGACTAAGTCCTAGCTCGAGGACATCTGCCGTGACAATTCCACGACAGTTTTAGTGCGATCCATTTCTTCACCCAACATATCATCACTTTTGTCTAACATGTTTTGAACCTTTTCAAGGGCCCTTTGTTGTTTCACAACAATCTTAGCAAGTTTAGAATAGCTGGGCTTAAGGTTTTCATCAGATTCATTCTCACTTGATTCAGAGGAGGTATATTTGAGTACCTTGGCACCCTTTCCATGAAGCAATAGGTGGGAGCGTAGTCATCATTGCCTTCATCAGCCTTGTTGGTGAGGTCATTTTCTTCAGTGTTGAAGATAGACTTGCTGACGAATGCAGTAGCGAGGGCTAGGCTCGCCACACCGGATTCAGAATCCTCAGATGCCTCCTCTTCCTCATTTTCATTGTCGAGTCTTTTGAAGCGGTTGAAGAGATTACGAAGAACATCAACTCGAGAGTCACGTTGTGTTGAGACTCCTTCATTTACTTTGGACAGCCTATCCCAGATAAGCTTAGCATTTTCAAAAGCACTCACTCTTCCATACTGTCCTTTGCTCAGATGGCCACATATGATATTCTTCGCTTGAGAATCGAGTTGCTTGAATCTCTTCACATCGGCAGCGTTCAGTGAGGGTGAGACAGAGGGAACACCTTTTTCCACAACATACTAGAGATTGTTATCAATTGCCTCAAGATGCATTCGCATCTTATTCTTCCAGTAGGGGTAGTCCGTCCCATCGAAGGTAGGACACCCAGTAGAGACCTTGATCATACCTGCGGTCGACATAACTAAAACTCCAGGCGGTTAAACCAAAATCACACAGAACAAGGGAGAACCTCTCTCTGATACCAATTGAAAGTGCGTTATATCGACTAGAGGGGGGTGAATAGGCGATTTTTATAAATTCTTCACTGAGGAATTTGTGGGTGAGGAAATTCCTTAGCAAAGAACTACTTGCAGCGGAATAAGTACTCAAAAGTATGCATAGCAGAACACAAGCATAGTCATCATGATGAAATGAAAACAAGCACAGAGTACAGAAAGCATAAACACAGGATAACACAGGATGAAGACAAACAGACTGAGGAAATTGAAGTGAGGAAATTGAGAAAGTCTTCAGTCAAAGTCTTCAAACACAGATATGAACAAGTTCACAACACAGTAATGAGGAAATGGAAGAGTTGAGGAAATAGAACCAGTTGGCTTGGTGAAGACAATGATTTGGTAGACCAGTTCCAACTGCTGTCTCAGTTGTACGTCTGGTTGGAGCGGCTAGGTATTTAAACCTGAGGACACCCAGTCCCGGACACACAGTCCTCACCATATTCTCCTTGAACTAAGGTCACACAGACCTCGTCCAATCACTCGTGGTAAGTCTTCAGGTGACTTCCAAACCTTCACAAACTCGGTCACTCGGCGATCCACAATTTCCTCTTGGATGCTCTAGACCATGACGCCTAACCGTCTGGAAGAAGCACAGTCTTCAAAGGTAACAAGCGTCGGATCCACGCGGGATCAATCTCTTCAGTGATGCTCAATCACTTTGGGTTTGTAGGTGTTTGGGTTTGGGGTTTTTCCTCACTCGATGATTTTCGCTCAAAGTCCTCGGAGGATGGGATGCTCTCAATTGACAAGTGTCAGTTTCTCTCGGAGCAGCCAACCAGCTAGTGGTTGTAGGGGGCGGCTATTTATAGCCTAGGGAGCAGCCCGTCATGATAAGACATAAATGCCCTTCAATGATATGACCGTTAGGTGGGTAGATATTTTGGGACAGCTGGCGCATAGCACAACAACGGTCGGAAATTTGAGTATCAAATTCCTCAGGGCTATCATGTTCCTCACTGTGTAGGCAATCCGCACTGGCGAATTCCTAACTCCTCAGTCAGAACAAATTCCTCAGAGACTAGAAGAACTTTGTCTCTGTCACTGAAGAATATGACTGAACTGTATGAGATTTCCAATGGATTCACTCGAAGGGATTGGTAGGTGTAGGATTTTGAGTTGAGCATCACATGGAAATTTTTCCTTAGTATTTCCTTGACCCCCTTTAACAGTACGGTGTTTCCTATGACTCAAGAAAGAGAAAATGAAACTATGAAAACAAAAGTCTTCACGCTTCATGTTCCTCAAATGAATACCAAGTCTTCAAGGTCACACCAATTTCTTCACTTTCAAAGTCTTCAGAAAGTCTTCAGAAATCCAAAGTCTTAAGTCGAAGAACTTCATTTTTAGGGGTCGACTTTCTCTGTAAATATCAAACTCCTCATAGACTTATAGACCTGTGTACACTCATAAACACATTAGTCCCTTAACCTATAGGTCTTCAATACACCAAAATCACTAAGGGGCACTAGATGCACTTACAGTATGCATTCCGTTCATCTGTCACATGCCTCTAGCATGATGAATGTGGAACCGTCCCCTCTCTTTCGTCTGCCTGAAAAATGCCAAACTTTGGGAAAACATTCCCAGATGTTTTCCCTCTTCATCCATATAACTACACGGCACGACCGGGCCTTCTTAGCCCTTGTCGCAATTTCGTGAGAGGGGGCGACGGGACCACATATCATGGATCATTGATCATTACCGTGCGCTCCCAAGTCACTAATGGTTTGGATATGTGATCCGAGTAGGCCTCTGGCCTTTTTCGCACTAACCACCATGCGTGAATAAGTATGGGAGTCTGTGTCGTACGATTCTTCTGAAAGGTCATAGACGTCAGTGGTTTAGCGGCGCGCGCCCGGTTGGACGGTAACCATCTGCGCTTGTATAAGGGAGTGGGTCTGCTCCAGGCCGCGTTCGCAACGTGCAGGACTGTAAAGGATGATTGGCCCATGACCCCTTCACATTTAGGATGTAGACCGTCGTGCTGACCTCTCTATTGAGCCTAGGCAGGACTACGGTGTGCCGATCAGCCAAGGCCGGGTATGATCTGATGGTGTGCCCGGCCAGAGTTAATCAAGCATGTTGGGTAAGTTTGTGCACCCCTGCAGGGAAGTTAATCTATTCAAATAGCCGTGTCCACGGTAACGGACGCTTGGAGTTGTATCTCGATCAATACAACTAGAACTGTATGCTGAGGCATGAATGGATATGATGGCTCTAGGATTGCTTTCTCGCAGGGAGTCGAGAAAGGATCTCTGGGCCCTAATACTACAACATACTTGCAAATTATAATATTCTATACTCTTCTTAATGCTGCAAGATGCTTGACGATGCTAGTCTTCGATTGGCCAGGCCTTTCCCTCTATTCCAGCATTTTTGTAGTTCAGTCCAAATACATAGCCCCATTCCTTTGATACCGATGCATACTTAGCATAGTTCTGATGTAAGTCTTGCGATTACTTTGGATGAGTACTCACGGTTGCCTTGCTACTTCTTTTTCCCCCATACCCAATTGCTGCAATCAGATGACGGATCCCAGGAGCCAGATACCGCCACCGACGACTACTACTATCCCAAGGGTGCCTACTACTACGTGGAGGCCGTCGACGACCAGGAGTAGTTAGGAGGCTCCTAGGCAGGAGGCCTTGCCTTTTCGATCCATGTTGATGTTTGTGCTAGCCTTCTTAAGGCAAACTTGTTTGCTTATGTCCGTACTTAGATATTGTTGCTTCCGTTGACTCGTTTGTATTCGAGCTTATGTGTTCGAGCCCTCGAGGCCCCTGGCTTGTAATATGAAGCTTGCATAACTTTAATTTGTGTCTAGAGTTGTGTTGTGATATCTTCCCGTGAGTCCCTGATCTTGATTGTACACGTTTGCATGTATGATTAGTGTACGATTGAATCGGGGGCGTCACAAGTTGGTATCAGAGCCGACTTCCTGTAGGATCCCCCTTTCCAACTCCTTGGCCGAAGTTGAGTCCAGTCTTTGATAAACTTTTACTAACATTGTTGTGTGGCTTATGGGCCCACATCACAATTGGGTGGTATTAGGATCTTTTACTTCTCGACCTTTACTTTGGGACTCTGATCTCCCTTCTACTCGGGTTAAATGATTTTGCTAACTATAACATTAGGATCTCGTGATCACATCCACCCGAAGATTTGTAATACGCCTTTCTTGAATTGGGAGCCAGGATCTGCTTCACAGTGTTCATGGACTGCAGGACCCTTTTCTCAAGGGCACCCTGCGTTGTCCCTTGTAGATTCCTCGCTCCGGCAGTTTTCTCCGATGTGATGTAGCCTTTGCTATGTCTCGTTGTTGTATCCTTCCAGCGCGTGCCTGCGCGCCGCCTAGTGGTCTAGCTGCGTGTGTTTCCGAACTCATGCTGCCGAATTTATCCAACTATGTGTGTGGATCTGTATGTCATGTTTGACTACTATGTTGTATCTATCACACTCCTTTGTTTGTGCATGTTACTTTATGAATGATTCTTTGTCTCTGCAATTTCTCAATGTTGAACTACCCCTATTGCGTTTAAGCAGGATGGTTAGACCCGCTGGTCGTGGCCGTAGTGCCAACAATTCACCACCGCCCGAATTCATGGCCGGAATGATACAACTGTTGGAAATATGCCCTAAAGGCAATAATAAAGTGGTTATTATTATATTTCATTAATCATGATAAAGGTTTATTATTCATACTATAATTGTACTGATCGAAAACTTAAATACATCACTACAAAAAAAGACACATCCATGACATTTTGGGCCGAACGAAATTTTTTATGTCATGCTTATGACACTTCTATGACGATAATTGTGACAAAACCCGGTATCATCATAGATGTGGTGGGCTCCAACTTCTATGACAAAAAATCATGACAGAAAATGGGTTTTTCGTCCAGGGCGGGCCGAAGACGCATCTGCATGACATTCTTTGGGCCGTCCATGACGGAAAAAACCGTGGTAGAAGCGTGGGTGAGGAAAATATCGGGGAGTTCCCGGTTATGGTGGGTGGTCGCCCGTGGCTGAGCGATGCACGTTTCTCTCATACACGTACGCGCGTGGGTGCGAGGCGTTGGGCTCTAACTGAACCCGAGCGATTGCACTCCAGGCTACGCGTTACTGAACCCGAGCGATCGATTGATCCCTGGCTATTAACTGAACCCAATCGAGTAATTCCTTCGCTACTGCTACTAACTGAAGCCGATTGAACCTGCTGCCTCTTGATAAACAGTGAGCGTTGTTGGGGGTTGCATGAACAGTTCCCGGTGGGGGTTGGATGAACAGGACCCGTGGTAGTAGAGGTCGTTGCCGATGGATGAACATGACCCCGATCGAGCCGGTTGGGGGTGGATGAACAGGACCCTGTGGAGGGCTGGTTGAACAGTAACCGGTGGAGGGCTGGATGAACTGGTGAAAGTAGTTTCGTGGGAAATTTCTTCCCTGAGGCAGAGCTCGAAGATGGAGATGCAGCTTCAGATGTGGAATCTGGAAGAAATCAAGAGCTGCTGCAGGAATCAATCAGTTATTTGTCACTACATCGCGTTGAACCAGCTGGTCGTTCGATGAAAAGAAGGAGAATTCTTGATTAGTTTCACATAATATATGTGTAACGTTTAATAACTCTTCCTTGTTTTGTACTGTATTTGGATAAAAGTTATGTGATTTTGATAGAGTGTAATGTTCTGAAAATCCTTTACATATTTTAGTACGAACATATTTTCCAAGTGCCATTTATACGGATGAAATGTGAAATGTGTTAATGTTAGAATCAATTTGTATTACTTACGACAAAGATTCTAAATGTGATAAATGTTATTATTATATGAAATGTACAATGCACTACAATATTGCAAATTTGTTATGTGAGCAGTACAATCGAACATTTCATTTATTGTTGTAGCTTATGTGATATATAATATAATTATTTACACATTTAAAATTTTAGGCTAAATGTTTATCATTTTGCAAATAACTAGATTTAGCTTTCCTAATATATTTAAAAAGGAAATTATATTGCTATTTTTTTGTTTTTTAATTTGAATTTCCCTTGAACGTATGAAATCTGTTATATACTTATATATTTCACAAACAAAACTAGCATTACATCAATTATTTCAACATGTTATTTCATGTAAAAAATGTGTTATAGGATTATTTATTAAATTATCAAGTGTTATATGATTTATGATGTAACATGCCAATAACGTGAAAAAAATGAAATGTAAAAGTTGTACATGAAATATGTGAAAATAACTTCTATTGTGAAATGAAATAGTTTTGAAATATTAATTTTAAAAACATTTGAATTTCCATTATATTATGGAATATATATAATATTTTTATATGGTATAAAGTCATGAATCCTTTGTAAGTATGAATTGTGAAATGGCTATGAAAGTATTGTGAAATTTTAGAACAAGGTATATAATTTATTTATAATTTTTTTAAAAAAAACTTCACTTGTATGATACATTTTGAAACGTAATTAGATGACTTTTCGTGTACATAATTTAATTAACACATCTACAATTGCATGATAAATTTATGAACACATGGCATATCTTCTTATATTTTTTCATGTCATAAACGTATTATATGATAATGTCTTATATGAAATTAGTAAGAAGATAACTACATGTAGTTTTTCCAATAATAAAAATAAATTTACAAAATATGATTTCTTGTACTCCAATTACATAGGCAAATGTGAAATGTGTTAAAATTTTAAATGTAACTTGTTTCAAATATATTGGTGACTGTAATTCAATTACATAGGCAAATGTGAAATGTGTTAAATGTTTATATGTAATTCCAAACCGTAGGTAGGAGCACATGAATAAAAAAGGTATATGTTCATGTAGTACATGATTCTGTGTTATAAAAATTAAGTTGGGTGCGAGCACATGGAATCTTACAAAAATGAATTTGCAAACCATAGGTAGGAGCACATGGAATCTTACAAAAATGAATTTGCCATGTCAATTCTTATAATGTATTATGTGTTATAAAAAAATAACTTCATATAGTACATATATGAATTTATCTGTGGATTTCCTAAAATGTAATTTATGATAAATGTATAATATTGAGTGAAGTATAATATATTGTAAGTGCTGAAAAAATTTATATTTTATAATATATTGGCTTCATATAGATTAAGTGAAGACTCCTTCATATATTTATTAAAGTTTTGATAGCACAACATTCGATAACAAACTAGTACATGAAGTAAAATTTGGAAAAAAAGAAAATTACAACAGAAGATAATAAAATAATTATAACATCCTTTCTATTGAAATGATTACTAATATGACATATCCCTTGAGCTTCTTCTCCTTCATCTTGAAGAGATCATGCTTTTGCTTCAATTCATCTGTTGTATCTTCTTTCTTGATCCAAGAATTCTCTAGGTCATCATGTAAGTTTTCGAGGTAGGTTTTCAAACATGGTTTATTTTCAGGGTTTACCCAACAGCTCCAAGCATATTCATCACCCCTCATGTCAAAAAAAGTTATTACATTAACAAAAATAATATGAAAGTGATATATTTGGTCTACAATATATATTTTAAAACACCTGAATAGGGCAACCAAGAAATCGCCGTCCACCATTCTCTCTTCCCCATGCTACACATCGAGCAGGTCTAAGATTGTGAATGCATCTTCTTACTGTGTGCTGATCTATGCCATTCCAACTTTTATCTTTGGTAGTTCTATAACATCATCATAAACTACTTCACCAACTCCTTGATAAAGATATATAAAAAATTGTCATAAGAAAAATGCATATAGGATAGAACAGATAGGAAGAAAATACTCACATCATTGTAGTAATCTATCTATAGAACACTTGTTCAGAAGACAGTTTTTTCATAAAAGAAAACTTGAAGGAATGAGTGTAATACCGAGTGCGGGTGTTCTTTTGTAGGCAAGGAGTTATGTTTTTTTAATTTTTAACTCATCAGCAAAATGTTAAAAAAAAAAGATGCTGAGATATTTTGAAGGGTGTTGTGAAAAAGATCTGTTGGTTGTGTGTACTGATGTACAACTTGTCACGTCTTGATAAAGTGAACTGTTCTGCCACAATGCCATAGAAGTCTACGCGGATACCAACTAAGTGACAACACCTTTCGGCAGTCCTTTATCTCAAAAAATCGAACTTTGCAGAACTACATCTTATGTGAAATATAAGTATAAATGTACTATAGTTTTCCAATATATATTATGTGAATCTAATTTGCAATGCAACAGAATGTTAACAAAAAACAAGCATGTGAAAATGAAATTTACAAATGAACTGTAGAAACAAAACGTGTAATTTGTATAATGACTTCAACTAAGAAGTATGAAGTTTGATATTTTAAGTAAGGCAAGAACTATGAAGTATGATGTGTGAAATTATAACTAATAAATGAACTATTAGACGTGAAATAATAACTTATACAATAATAATGAAATGTGAAATTCCTATGAAATAATAACAAAAACATGAACCATAGGATGTGAAATAATAAATAATACATGAACTATGAAATGTGAATTTGCTATCAATGGTATATAATTAATATATATAATATATAATTTGACACATATTCAGTTGGATCAAACAATTTTTTATGTAATTCGAAAACAAAGCAACTAGAAAATGAATGTCCAGCTTAAATATATCATGTGAATGATGTGTTATATGATTTTGGATTGTTTTCAAATTGTATGAAAATAACTAGATGCATGTTTCAGAAAATATATAATGTGTCATATGTACAAAATAAAAGCTAGGAGAACATATATCTGTATGCTTTATATTTATATCTAATTGTACTGCAGAAAGGTAGTGTGTACTATTGTACAACTTGTCATGTCTTCATAAAGTGATCAGTTCTGTGACAGAGGCATAGAAGACTACGCGGATATTAATGTGACAGCACCTTTCCGCAGTCCTTTTTTATAAAAAAGTTCAAGTTTGCATAACTACAACTTATGTGAAATATAAGTATGAATGTACTATAGCTTTAACATATATATTATGTGAAACTAATTGGTAATGAAACAGTAACAAAATACAAGCATTGCTGGCAATTATAACTAATACTTGGACAATATGTTATAATATTTTTTTATGAAATAATAGTTTACAGCAAGTGAAAATGAAATTTACAAATGAACTTTAGAATAAAAATGTGTAATTTGTATAATGACTTGAACTATGAAGTATACAGTGTGAAATTTCAAGTAAGACAACAACTCTGAAGTGTGAAGTGTGAAATTATAACTAATAAATGAGCTATTGAATGTGAAATAATAACTTATACACCATATATGAAATGTGATATTTATATGAAATTATAACAGAAACATGACCAATAGGATGTGAAATAATATTTAATACATGAACTATGAAATGTGAAATTGCTATCACTGGTATATAATAAATATATAATTTGACACATGTTCAGTTGGATCAAACAATTTTATATGTAATTCAAAAACAAAGCAACGAGCACATGAATGTTCTGCTTAAATGTTTATCATGTGTTATGTGATTTTGTATTATTTGCAAATTGTAGGAAAATAACTAGATCCATGTTTCCAAATATATATAATGTGTCATATGAATTGTGAACATAGATGTGTGTGATTTATGTTTACGGAAGGTAGGAGAGCATATATGTGGTAATTGAATTATATGTGTGTGCTTTGTCTTTATAAATGTGTTAACATGACTAAGCTAGGAGAACATGTAGTATGTACTTAAATTTTATAAATTTAATCATGTTGTTATATGAATTGTGATCAATCATGTTAATCTTATGAAAAAGCTACAAATAAAATATGAAGTATTGAAATAATTTTATATAAGATAATTATAACATTTTTGCAGACTGGAATTTTTCCATAAAGTAAATCCAGCAAAATTAGTTCATTATATTAAATATATTGTTTGCTTAAAAATAGGTCTAAGTATAGAATGTGCAAAACATTAATACAAAATTTATTATAAACATATTAAAAGTTGTGTTTCATATAACAAAATAACAACCATCAATCTACAACCAACCGTGGCTCCTGTATTTTAATATTGATTTTTTCTTCATCATCATAATAGTAAAAAAGAAACTTAAATATTTTTATCAGGGTGTGCTAAATATCTACTGATAGCTTGTAGGTTGCCGCAAGTTGTCATGTCTTCATAAAGTCTACAGTGTTAGAGCAACTCTAGCAGACCCCACATCCTCCCGTCCCGCAAAACGTTTTTGCAGTTCGCGGAAAAACGTCTTTGCGTGTCAGCGCGGACGGCCGCAGTTGCAGACCCCGCATAATGGACCCGTAAAAAAGGATATTCCTAGAATATGCTTTTTTACGGGTTGGGGTTGCGGCGTCTGATCCGACGCATCTCCTCCCGGCCCGCAAAACTTAAATTTGCAACTCAATTTGATCTAGCATATTGCATTGCTTTGACAACATTGGATACAAAAAGCATCACCAAATCTTTGCTAGAATAGCAAGACCAAAGAAAATAAGAACTACAAGAATGCATTTTAGAAGATTTCCAATTTCCATAATTGCTCCCACTAGTTGGACTAATATCTTCTCCATTCATTCGTTGTTGATCTGTGGATTCTTGATTTTGCATTCTTCTTTCTTCATCTTTGGTTCGGAAGAAGTAGATGTTGCTTCCCCTCTAGTTGCACATGCAGCCGCATCATTGCCTTTGATTGTACAAAGGAGTGCACTAACATCTATTAAATTTCTTTCTATCAACAAATCAATGTATTGCCCTTCCCAAAACCAAAATGAGCATCCTTCGTCCTACACAAAAGAATGAGCAAGCTCGAAGTGAACCACCGCAATTTAGCTAAAGAATGAGCTGTGAAACGAGCTACCGCAAATGCACGTACCCCGTCATTTTCGCATTTGAAAAACACCCATCCGGGGTGGTTCGGCATGCTCGAAGTGAGCCGCAGCACTTTTCGCGTGCAGTCGTCACACTCTATGAGCGGCATCGGCAAGCCACAAAGACGCTGCGCGAGCACCGATCCCGGTGGACGGCCGGACGAGTACGGCAGGCGGCGACGGCGGGCGGACGAACTCGCACCTGCAAGCGGTGATGCGCCCTTGCCTGGGCTGCGAGAGAGGCTCCCCGACCACTCCATCGCTTGGGGCAGCAATCGGCGGCCGGAAAAAGCCCAATCCGGTGGCCCACGATGAAGTGCCGCAGATCTGCAAATTCAGCGGCCCGCCGACGCAGGGGGGATGGGGGGATGCCTCGTGCGCGTGGCGGCCTTCCGGCGTGCTCCTGTCGGCTGCGGTCGCCGGAATCTTGGGCGGCGACCGGCGGCGGCGCGAGAGGGGAGAGGAGAGGTGGTTGGTGGGAGAAAGCGCGGGATGAAATGTCCCCCCACCAATCGCTTCCGCTTATATGCAGGGCACCGCATCCGCGAGGGGGAAACCCGCGTTTTCCCGGGTTGGGCTCAGGATTTTGCCACGCCCCTAAATTTTTTTGCGGGCCGAGGCAGGATGCGGGGTCTGATCGGGCGGGTTTTTTCCGCCCCGGCCCGCATTTTGGCGGTTATTTTACGGGTCGGGGCGGGATGCGGGGTCTGCTAGAGTTGCTCTTATAGGTAGCGGCCTAAAAGTCTATGCGAATACCAAGGTGGTGATAGAACTTTTACATTGGCAGAAAAATTTGACTTCCAACATCTGCAACATAAGTGAAATCTAACTAAATGTGACATATATATTTTACATGTAAAATTTATGAAATCAAATTGTAATGCTGAAGCATGTGAAATTGTGAAAAAAAAACATATTATGCAAGTTGGCAAACAAGAATATGTGAAAATGATATATACTCTTGGATCCTTTGGTATCCGCATATATATGTGAAAATGAAACTGTGAATTTTTAAATAGCTATGAAAGTATTATGAAAATTTGAAACAAGGTACATAATGATAAAATTTAATATCCTATGATAAAATAATATATCTTGTTAACAATGTGCATGTGAATCATCTCATACATGATTATGTATTATATGAAATTAATATGAACATAACTAGATTTAGTTTTTCTTATATAAAATTTATTTAATTTAAATGTTATTATGCAATAGAGATTTATATACATGGGATGTAGTTATATATATATATAAATTGTAAGGTTTGAATCTTTATTGATAATTATTTTATTTTCATATCAATTGTATAAATGGCAGAGCTTATAAATCACAATTCACGTATATGAAATATTTTATAGTGTATGTGATAATTAATATGTATTGTCTAATCAGGAAGAAAGTTGGCAGGCAGGCAATTGTTCTTCAATTAAACGCGAAGTGCAAGGTACCCACTTGTCTTCCTCTGGAAGCCAAGTGGATATGCGACTATAGATATAGCTCTATATAGGGAAAGCAGTAAAGAAATTGTTGTATGACAAGACAACACCTTGCCATGTCATGATTAGTTTACTATAGAGTACAAGTACTACTTTTCTCCCCTTTGTACTATCAACCGTGTCATAGACAACATGCGTCTTCTTCTTGCCCCTTCATACAGCTACTGGTTTTCCTCTCTCTCATCTAAAACTGAGCAAGCAAAGTGTTCTTCTTAATAGTTCATCCCCCATGAAGAAATAAATAGTTCTTCAGCAATATCTGACACAAAAGCACGGTTCTTAAGGTGTTCCATCAGGTAAATCTATTCATTCTTCTTCATGTTTCACTACTACAGGATACTGCTAATGCGACACTATGATCAGAGACCCTTCGACGAAACTGTGTGCGATGCAATAAGCGCAAACGGTGGTGTAAAAAACCCGTCAAAAAAGATGCAAAACATTTGCGATGACGGATGCATCAAACGCGGTTCAGAATTTAGTTGCATGTGGGATGAGGGGAATACAGTTCAGTTCAATGAACTGTTTGCGATGAGGCGGAACAAAAGAAACGGGCAGCCAGATGAAGGTGTGTGCGATATAGAACATACGCTTCACTCGGGTGAACTGTTTGTGATTAGGCAACACAAAAGAAACGATCAGCCAGATCAAGGTGTGTGCGATATACATCATACAGTTCACTCGGATGAACTGTTTGCATTGAGCCAAGAGAACAGAAACAGTTCAACTTAACAAGATGTGTGTGATACGCGGCAAACAGGTCTGTAATCGGAAACGGGAAACGTGTGGGAAGACCGATAACAACACAGACGATTCCTGTTAACAAACCATGTGTGTTGTGAGCAAACGATTGCTGGTATACAATTGTCAGTGATTGATGAAATCATCACCGACGGGTTCCATTGTTTAGTCCGTGTGCAATGTGATTTGCTCTGTCTACAGAGAATCAACATATATACTTAAAAAGACATCATTGCAAAACCAAATTAAGCATACAATTACACAAGTGACTACACACATAACATTTCCACACACCAAATAAAGCAATTACATGCATACTAAACTAGGAGAAATGAGGATCTAATCATCTACTTATTCTTGCGACGACGCTTTCCATTGCTCTGCTTCCGGCTGGATCCCTGGCCCTTTTGGGGAAGGAGGCACTTCCTCATGTCAACGATCCGCCGGTACATGTCGTAGCTCGTGTACGCCTCCTTGGCTGCATACACGACGTGAGCTTTGTCGAGTATCTCCATCCAGGCCGAGTGCCAGGCACGCTTGTCCTTGTTGCAGGAATCCTTCATGTCTCTGTAGTATTGGTCGATGATGGCCTCGGTGAGGTGAACCAGTGAGTACTTCTCATGCTCCTTGCTGCCCCAGATCTTGTATTGGCCCTGGATGTTGACAAGATTCTGGCAGGCGATGCCCGAATTCTCGAGCGCCTTTACATCGTTAGTGATGTCCACCGTAGCAAACATGTAGTGGGGGCTATTGACAAACCTGGTGAAACGCTCGCAAGGCGTTGTGGCCAGGCAGTAGTGGTAGACGAGGACGTGATGGCGCACGCACATCTGGGCGACAGCAACCTTGGGATGAGACCCGGCACGAGCGCGGGTGTACTCGAGGTCGAACCCGACCACCTTGTACTTCTCCTCGACAAGCAACAACTCCATGATGTGGATGGAGTGCTCCACCCAGATCGGGTTGTTGGTGTACAACACCGAGAGGTCCGTGAACCTTCTATGGGTGTCCACCACGACATGCCTGGTGAACTGCTGCTCGTCGTCGGCAGCCGCTCGGAGCGCCATTGGAGCCGCGCAGGATACCCTCTAAGAATTTGTCGTGGCGGGTGTGTTTCTTGCAATGGTGGGGTGCGATCGAAAGGTTGAAGAGACACAAGGGTTAAATGGCCGCTGTAATAAATGGGGGTCGGCCGGCCTGTAATCGTCACGTCTTGTGACGGCGTTCATAGCGGAGGATTCCAGTGCACGCTTGACAACACTGCATCGCACGCGTTTCGTTTGACCACGTGAGGGCTCGAAGAGGCGCCAAATGTATCGCTGGTGAGCCCGTTCCCGCGCTACCGCGCAGTTTACCGCGCAAGCTTCCCGCCCGGCTAGCACTGGTACGCGTCGGTGCTATACAAACGGTTTTTAAACCCTTTCCGCGACGGCATTTGGAATCGTCGCCAAGTGAGAGTGGGCGATACGGGGTCCTTCCCACACGACCCAGAAACCGTCGGGGATGGGCGAGGGGCTACTGAAGATCGCCATAGAATAAACGCATGAGAAGCCGCCCCAGTCCCACACGTTACATCTCGACGTTACGTTTCTGATCGAAGAGACATCCCAAACGATTACGCCACTATAGTCGTGTGAAAAAGGTGGACATCAACATTTAATCTGCCGATATGCTTGTGATAGGTACGTTATCGCACATGGTTCAAGAATGTAAAATGTGTGCGGTGCCTCTACTAAGGCCAACGTTTCCATTTTCATAACTGTGTGCGGTTGGTATTCCTATCACACACGCACACTGGTTTGAAACATTTGCCGTATTACCATGAATCGCACATGCATATGATACGAAACAGTGTGTGCATCCGTCTGGCATCGCAAACGTTTCACGTCAAAGAACCGTCTGTTCTCTTTTTTTCATCGCACACGTTGTTTTCTTTCTAACCGTCTGCACATTATTTTATTAGCTCCTGTATATTTTTATTTTTGCTTGTAATTTATTATTCGAATTGGAAAATTTGAAATATGAAACGTGCAATTCAAATTCTCAACACAATGGTTCAACAACGAATCCATAAATAAAATTGTCAATACAATATGTTTAGTAATTACAGGATTACAGGATTAGACAACAATTAACTATGATGAACCACAATATTTAAAGGCGGTAAAGGTGAAGAGACAAGTGTAAATCATTTTGACTACTGATGGTGTTGAAGAAGCGGAATGCCCATAATGTGCCTTCCTGCATGCCATAGGCACGCACCACTTTTGTCCAACCCCTTGTGACGATCGCCCGCCCATCCTTCACCACCTTCAGGAAGACTTCTAGAGCATTATCATGGTAGCATGAATTATATATTTTAACCTTAGTTGCCTCCACTCTGGTCATGTAGTTTGCAAGGTAATCATCAGTAAATAGCTTCGGAAACCACTGAAAAGAGAAAAATTATCAGATACTGAGGTCTAATAGAGTAACTTGTTGTGGGCAGGGGGAAAGGCAACACATTACTTACCATCCTAAAGTTCACTGTTGTCTTGGACAAAGTGTAAATAAAGAGCTTAATTCCAATCACCTGTTTCTTTAGCCTAACAATCTTTCTTAGTTTCCTCACTTGGCGCTTGTTCATGAATATCTAATTGCCCCATACGCAAAAGGGATCGAAGCGTGGATCAGTACCGCTCATATATGTACCTACAAGCAACCAGCAAATGTTAGAAGCTAAACTGAGATTGCACAAATGATGTAAAATACAACTACCTATGTTCCTAAGTACAAGTATTTTTTTAGAGATTTCAATATGAACTACATACAGATGTATATAGAATTATAGATATAGTTTAGATTAGAATCTAGATTCACTCATTTTGCTCCTTATGTAGTCTATATTGGAATCTCTAAAAATACTTATATTTAGGAATAGATGGTGTATAAGACATGGGATGCAGCTAACCTCGACGGCAAACAAAGCATCGCCCATTGTAGCCCTGTGTAGGTACATGGAAAGCCAATGTTACAGGGTTAACATCCACCAAAGCATCGCCCATTGTAGTGATATCTTCATTGCAAAAGAGTAGCACGATAGCAAAGGGACGGATTAAAAAATGGATACAATTGTTAGTTGCAACAGGCTTAAGAACATCCTAATTCATGTTTTGTAAGTATGTAGCCATTGAAATACAACTGTTTAAAAATGGATACAACTATTAATTGCAACAGGCTTAATGGCCATTGAAACCAGTACTGATAAAAATGCAATTGGCAGAGTTAAACATCACAAGGCAGGTCCTGCCATAGCAGATAATGGCCCAGTTGTCTATAAAAAAGGTAGGGAAAATAGCTAAAACGTGTTAGGCATGTTTACTACAACATGCTTAATACATCGACCGTACAAAACATAGCCATTAATTGCAACTAGTATTGGTAAGATTGAACTGGTGAGTACATATTTCATAAGTCCTGAGAGGTAGTTGCTGGGGAACTTCATCTCGGCTAGAGCCCGCCCAAAGTCAGCGGCAGCGGTGGCGAGCTGTTCTTCCGGGTCGAAGCGTGGACCAGTGCCACTGACATTTGTACCTACAGGCAACCAGTAAATGGTAGAAGTTAAACTGCAATTGAACAAATGATGTGAAATACTTTAAGACATGGGATGCAGCTAACCTTGACGGCAAACAACAGCACCGCCCGCTATGACCCCGCATAAGTACATGTATGATGACCCACAAGTATAGGGGATCTATCGTAGTCCTTTCGATAAGTGAGAGTATTGAACCCAACGAGGAGCAGAAGGAAATGACAAGCGGTTTTCAGTAAGGTATTCTCTGCAAGCACTGAAATTATCGATAACAGATAGTTTTGTGATAAGGTAATTTGTAACGGGTAACAAGTAATAAGAGTAAATAAGTTGCAGCAAGGTGGCCCAATCCTTTTTGTAGCAAAGGACAAGCCTGGACAAACACTTATATAAAAGAAAGTGCTCCCGAGGACACATGGGAATTATCGTCAAGCTAGTTTTCATCATGCTCATATGATTCGCGTTCATTACTTTGATAATTTGATATGTGGGTGGACCGGTGCTTGGGTGCTGCCCTTCCTTGGACAAGCATCCCGCTTATGATTAACCCCTATTGCAAGCATCCGTCACTACAAAAGAAGTATTAAGGTAAACCTAACCATAGCATGAAACATATGGATCCAAATCAGCCCCTTACAAAGCAACGCATAAACTAGGGTTTAAGCTTCTGTCACTCTAGCAACCCATCATCTACTTATTACTTCCCAATGCCTTCCTCTAGGCCCAAACAATGGTGAAGTGTCATGTAGTCGACATTCACATAACACCACTAGAGGAAAGACAACATACATCTCATCAAAATATCGAACGAATACCAAATTCACATGACTACTTATAGCAAGACTTCTCCCATGTCCTCAGGAACAAACGTAACTACTCACAAATCATATTCATGTTCATAATCAGAGGGGTATTAATATAAATAAATGATCTTAACATATGGTCTTCCACCAAATAAACCAACTAGCATCGACTACAAGGAGTAATCAACACTACTAGCAACCCACAGGTACCAATCTGAGGTTTTGAGACAAAGATCGGATACAAGAGATGAACCAGGGTTTGAGAGGATATGGTGCTGGTGAAGATGTTGATGGAGATTGACCCCCTCCCGATGAGAGGATCGATGCTGATGACGATGGTGACGATTTCCCCTTCCCGGAGGGATGTTTCCCCGGCAGAACAGCTCTGCCGGATCCCTAGATTGGTTTCGCCAGGTTCCACCTCGAGACGTCAGCGCTTCGTCCCGAAAGCTTCCTTCTGATTTTTTCCAGGGCGAAAGACTTCATATAGCAAAAGATGGGCACCGGAGGCCTGCCAGGGGGACCACGAGGTAGGGGGTGCGCCCCCCACCCTTGTGGACGGTGGGTGGCCCCCCTCTAGTGCTTTCTTCGCCCAATATTTTATATATATATTCCAAAACTGACTTTCATGGAGTTTCAGGACTTTTGGAGTTGTGCATAATAGGTCTATAATATTTGCTCCTTTTCCAGCCCAGAATTCCAGCTGCCGGCATTCTCCCTCTTCATGTAAACCTTGTAAAATAAGAGAGAAAGGCATAAGTATTGTGACATAATGTGTAATAACAACCCATATGCAATAAATATCGATATAAAAGCATTATGCAAAATGGACGTACCAACTCCCCTGATAATCCCCAAGTGTAAGGAATCATCGTAGAAATTTCCAAAGGTGGAGTGATAAGTATGGAGTGTCGAACCCACAAGGAGCTAAAGGTAAGATCAATATTCTCTCAAGCCCTATCTGCCACTGATACGACTCTACGTACACCGAACGTTTGCTTCCAACTAGCAACGAGAAATAAAACTATGTTGTGGGTATGAAGAGGATAACTTTGTACGATATCGGAGAGCTAAAATATAAAAGTAGTTGATGTTATCATAAAGTTAGAATATATTACTAAATATTATAAATAGTGAGTGTGGAATAATAGTAGATCGATGTGCGGAATTGTCCTAGGCAATTATTAACAAGACCGGTAGTCGTCATTGCAATTTCATATGAGGGAGAGGCATAAGCTAACATACTTTCTCTACTTGGATCATATGCACTTATGATTGGAACTCTAGCAAGCATCCGCAACTACTAAAGATCATTAAGGTAAAACCCAACCATAGCATTAAAGCATCAAGTCCTCCTTATTCCCATACGCAACAATCCCTCTTACTCGGGTTTGTGTTTCCGTCATTCACCAACCCACTATAAGCGAATCATGAACGTATTGCAACAACCTACAGCGGGAATCCCTCATGCTTGCGCGACATGGAGGGTGCCATAGGACAGCACCAAAATAAAACATACAACTCGTACCAATCAAGATCATCAATCAACCCAAAGACAAAGGACATCTACTCAAAACATCATAAGATGGCAACACATCATTTGATCATAATATGTGGCATAAAGCACCATGTTCAAGTAGGGATTACAGCGGGGTGCGGGAGAGTGGGCCGTGTAAAAGAGATGATGATGGTGATGTTGATGAAGACGATCACCGTGGCGATGATTTCCCTCCCGATGGCACTTCAGCGCCACCGGAAGACAGGAGGAGAGGTTCTCCCCCTTGTGCTTCCTCCTCCATGGCCTCCCCCCTAGATGGGGAAAGGTTCTCCCTCTGGTCCTTGGCCTTCATGGCGATGATGACCTCTCCGGGATACTCTTCCATGGCCACCGGTGATGATGGCCCCCTCCGGCAGGGCCGGAGAGGGCCTAGATTGATTTCTCGTGGCTACAGAGGCTTGTGGCGGCGGAACTTCCGATCAATGTTTCTTTCTGGAAGTTTGGGTATATATGAGAGGTGTTGGCGTTGATTTCATGTCAGGGGGGTTTCCGGGCTATCCACGAGGCAGGGGGCGTGCCCCCACCCTCGTGGGCAACCCAGGACTCTTCTGGCCTACTTCCGGTACTCCGTGGGCTTCTTCTGGTCCAAAAATGATCTCCGTCAAGTTGTACGTCAATTGGACTCCGTTTGGTTTTCCTTTTCTGCGATACTCTAAAACAAGGAGAAAACAGAAACTGGCACTGGGCTCTAGGTTGATAGGTTAGTCCCAAAAACCATATAAAAGTGTATAATAAAGCCCATTAAACATCCAAGATAGATAATATAACAGCATGAATACTTCATAAATTATAGATACGTTGGAGACGTATCAGCATCCCCAAGTTTAATTCCTGCTCGTCCTCGAGTAGGTAAATGATAAAAGAAATAATTTATGAAGTGTGAATGCTAGCAAGTGCTTAAGTTTGATCAATGATAATTCTAATCACTTTTTCTAGCATCATTATATGTCATAATAATAGCTCATCTCATAAAACTTTTCATGATCAAGTAACAAGCAATTCACGTGTTAAAGTATAGATCATAAACTTTCTTGGAAACTAACAAACCGTGTTATCAGTCATCAAACAATTACAATTCATCTTATTTCCAGGAAGAGTCTATGTCAGAGCTTTGATTTAGCAAACTCCGCATACTCAACTAGTCTTTCACAATTGCTAACACTCACGCGATATTTATGGGTTCAAAGTTTTAATCAGACACAGAGAAAGATAGGGGCTTATAGATTCGCCTCCCAACCTTTTACCTCAAGGGTAATGTCAACAATAATAGTTTATGATGCCTTACATCCAATTGGATATATATCAGAATCTTTCCAACACAATGTGCTTGCCAAAGGATAAAATGTAAAAAGAAAAGGTGAAAAATCACCATGACTCTTGCATAAGGGTAAGAGATAAAAGTAAAAGATAGGCCCTTCGCAGAGGGAAGCAGAGGTTGCCATGCGCTTTCAGGGTTGGATGCACAAAATCTTAATGCGAAAGAACGTCACTTTATATTGCCACTTGTGATATGGACCTTTATTATGCAGTCCGTCGCTTTTATTTCTTCCACATCACAAGATCGTATAAAGCTTATTTCCTCCACACTCATCAATCATACATATTTAGAGAGCAATTTTTATTGCTTGCACCGATGACAACTTACTTGAAGGATCTTACTCAATCCATAGGTAGGTATGGTGGACTCTCATGGCAAAACCAGGTTTAAGGGTATTTGGAAGCACAAGTAGTATCTCTACTTAGTGCAAAGAATTTGGCTAGCATGAGGGGGAAAGGCAAGCTCCACGTGTTGGGCGATCCATGATAATATACTTTATTTCAGATATAAGAAAACATAACCCATTACGCTGTCTTCCTTGTCCAACATCAACCTTTTATCATGTCATATTTTAATGAGTGCTCACAATTAGAAAAGATGTCCAAGATAGTATATTTATATGTGAAATCCCTCTTCCCTCAATATTCTTTCATGAATTGTTCAAGTGACCAATTCTACGTTTGCCAACTTTCAACAAGTTTACTACCTATACTTATTATGTGTGAAGTCATTACTCCCCATATTATAAGCATATGAAACATATATAGATTCAGATTTATGACATACAATTTATTCAACCATTTACTCATAGAATATACGTGAAGCACATGAGTAAATGACAAACTACTCCAAAAGATATGAGTGAAGAACACTGAGTAGTCAAATAATTAACTAGCCATGGGAGGATTCTTTTTCATTCAATATTTCAGATCCAATGATTTTATTCAAACAGCAAGTAAAATTGAAAACACACTCCAAGCAAAACACATATCATGTGACGAATAAAAATATAGCTCCAAGTAAGGTATACCGATAGTTTTGAAGACGACAGAGGGGATGCCTTCCGGGGCATCCCCAAGCTTAGGCGCTTGAGTCTTCCTTGAATATTACCTTGGGGTGCCTTTGGCATCCCCAACTTAGGGTCTTTCCACTCCTTATTCTCCTCATATCGATATCTCACCCAAAGCTTGAAAACTTCAATCACACAAAACTTAACAAAACTTCGTGAGATAGGTGAGTATGATAAAGAGTAAACCATCCACTTTGGTACTGTCTAAGACAAGGTTCATAATTGTTCCCACACAATATCTACTGTAAAATATCATTTCTACAATTTATATTGAGAAATATAAGCCATAGAAACTAGAAAACAAGCAAACTATGCAATGAAAACAGAATCTGTCAGAAACAGAACAGTCTGTAATGATCTGAACATAAACCATACTTCTGATAATCCAAAAATTATGAAATAAATTGGTGGACGTGAGGAATTTGTCTATTAATCTTCTGCAAAAAGAATCAACTCAAAAGCACTCTTCTGTAAAAAAATGACAGCTAATCTCGTGAGCACAAAGTTTCTGTTTTTTACAGCAAGATCACATTAACTTTCACCCAAGTCTTCCCAAAGGTCTTACTTGGCACTTTATTGAAACAAAAGATACAAAACATGATTAATACAGTAGATTAATCATGTAAACACACAAAAACAGTAAGGGTAAATATTGGGTTGTCTCCCAACAAGCGCTTTTCTTTAATGCCTTTTAGCTAGGCATGATGATTTCAATGATGCTCACATAAAAGATAGGAATTGAAGCACAAAGAGAGCATCTTGAAGAATATGACTAGCACATTTAAATATAACCTACTTCCTATGCCTACAGATTTTGTGAGCACACAATTTATAAGAACAATAATCAACTAGCATAGGAAGGCAAAACAAGTATAACTTCAAAACTTTAAGCACATAGAGAGGAAACTTGATATTATTGCAACTCCTACAAGCATGTATTCCTCCCTCATAATAATTTTCAGTAGCATCATGGATAGCAACTTTGTTCTCATACTCAATTGGAACCTCTTCCGAAATAGTGGAATCATTACTAGCTAAAGTTGACACTCTTCCAAATCCACTTTCATAAATATCACACTAAGATTCAGCACCCTCCAAAATAGTGGGATCACTAATTCCTAAAGTTGACACTCTTCCAAACCCACTTTAAATGATAGTATTATTCATACTCCAAAAGATATAAGTGAAGTTCATGGAGCATTCTACAATTAACATAGACTAACCAATATCCAAGCTCAAAATATATAAGTGAAGCACACGAAGCATTCTATAAAACCATACTCAAAAGATTTAAGTGAAGCACAAAGAGTAATTCTATAAGGTCATACTTAAAAGATATAAGTGAAGCACATGAAGTATTCTATAAATTGATGAAGGGACATCTCATACTAGCATGGTTCTTAAAGAAAAAGAAAAACACAAAGGACACAAATCATGTGAACAAAACAAAAACCGAGGTATACCGATATTTGTTGAAGAAGAAAGATGGGATACCAACCGGCGCATCCCCAAGCTTAGATGCTTGAGTATCCTTTGAAATATTTACTTGGGGTTCCTTGGGCATCCCCAAGCTTGAACTCTTGCCTCTCTTTATTCTTCTCATATTGATAGCTCCTCGATCTTCGAACACTTCATCCATAAAAACTTAACAAAAACTTTGTGAGATCCGTTAGTATAACAAAGCAAATCACTACTATAAGTACTGTTGCAAACCAATTCATATTTTGTTTTTGCATTGTAGCTACTGTAATATAACTTTTCCATGGCTTAATCCACTGATAGAAATCAATAGTTTCATCAAAACAAGCAATCAATGCATCAAAAACAGAATCTGTCTTAAACAGGACAGTCTGTAGTAATCTGGAAGTTTAGTATACTTCTGCAACTCCTAAAATTATGAACTAAACTTTACAATTTGAACAATTTGTACAGAAGTAATGTGCAAAAAGTTTCAGACCCATTTGACTTTCCAGTAAAAAATGTAAAATCATGCACTACAGCCAAAGTTTCTGTTTTTGTTCTGCACATAGCAAACAAGCAATCTAATCATCCTAAAACCAAAGCTTGGCACATTTATTTTTGGGATAATTAGATTTATGCCCCTAGTTGTGTCCCACTCGTCTGTTTTACCCCTAATTCCCAAAAGTCACCGGTTCTGTCCAAATCACTTTGCTCCTCTTATGCTTTTGCCCTTTGACCGTTTGACCGTCAGTTTGAAAACTTCATAACTAATTCATACTAAATCAGAAAAATGCAAATAAGATACCAAAATGTTCAGAAAAACATCACCTATATGTCAGTGTCATTTGCATTCATGAAAAAAGTGTTGGAAAGTGCCCATCTGAGTTTTAGCTCTTATGCTACCACCATTAATAGTAAAATCTAAAAAAGTTCAAAAAAAATCAAAAATAATTTGGTGGCAAAGAATGAAAAATGTTTTAAGTGCCTGCCAAGTTTTATTAGGGAATAACATTAGTGGGTGCCGCGGCAAAAAAACAATCAGCACTCCAAAATAGATTATTTTTTTGCCACGACTTCCACGAATGTCGTTCCCTAATGAAACTTGGCAAGCACTTAGAACACTTGTCGTTCTTTGCCACCATATTTTTTTGATTTTTTTGAATTTTTTTAGAGTTTACTATTCATGGTGGTATCAAAAGAGCTAAAACTCAGATGTGCACTTTCCAACACTTTTTTCATGAATGCAAATGACACTGACATATAGGTGATGTTTTTCTGAACATTTGGTATCTTATTTGCATTTTTTTGATTTTGTATGAATTAGTTATGAAGTTTTCAAACTGACGGTCAAACGGTCAAAGGGCAAAAGCATAAGAGGATCAAAGTGACTTGGACAGAACCGGTGACTTTTGGGAATTAGGGGTAAAACAGATGAGTGGGACACAACTAGGGGCATAAATCTAATTATCCCATTATTTTTATAATACAATGGATATATACAAGGGGATAATTATTTACAGAGAAACTTCCATGAAAAATTCTACATTGTTTCCATGAGCATGAACACATGTGCTCAAGGTCGACCCTCACTTCTTCAATGCATAACTTTCCAATCACTTCTCTTTTTGAAAAACTTTTTAGGCATGAGAGGCAAGTAATTTTTTTTGTATTTTCATTCTTTTAATTTTTTGTATGTTTCACCCACAACTAAACAGAAACAAAAAGGAAAAACAAAATCTACTTAGTGAAGAAAGCAGACAAGCACACACGAGAATATCAACCCCACGCTATTGCTCCCCGGCAACGGCGCCAGAAAAGAGCTTGATAATCCCCAAGTGCAAGGAATCATCGTAGCAATTTCCAAAGGTGGAAGTGATAAGTATGGAGTGTCGAACCCACAAGGAGCTAAAGGTAAGATCAATATTCTCTCAAGCCCTATCTGCCACTGATACGACTCTACGTACACCGAACGTTTGCTTCCAACTAGCAACGAGAAATAAAACTATGTTGTCGGTATGAAGAGGATAACTTTGTATGATATCGGAGAGCTAAAATATAAAAGTAGGTGCTGTTATCATAAAGTTAGAATATATTACTAAATATTATAAATAGCGAGTGTGGAATAATGGTGGATCGGTGTGCGGAATTGTCCAAAGCAATTATTAACAAGACCGGTAGTCGTCATTGCAATTTCATATGAGGAAGAGGCATAAGCTAACATACTTTCTCTACTTGGATCATATGCACTTATGATTGGAACTCTAGCAAGCATCCGCAACTACTAAAGATCATTAAGGTAAAACCCAACCGTAGCATTAAAGCATCAAGTCCTCTTTATTCCCATACGCAACAATCCCTCTTACTCGGGTTTGTGTTTCAGTCACTCACCAACCCACTATAAGCAAATCATGAACGTATTGCAACACCCTACAACGGGAATCCCTCATGCTTGCACGACACGGAGGGCGCCATAGGACAGCACCAAAATAAAACATACAACTCTTACCAATCTAGATCATCAATCAACCCAAAGACAAAGGATATCTACTCAAAACATCATAAGATGGCAACACATCATTGGATCATAATATGTGGCATAAAGCACCATGTTCAAGTAGGGATTACAGCGGGGTGCAGGAGAGTGGACCGCGTAAAAGAGATGAGGATGCCAATGATGATGGTGATGTTGATGAAGACGATCACCGTGGCGATGATTCCCCTCCCGATGGCACTCCGGCGCCACCGGAAGAGAGGAGGAGAGGTTCTCTCCCTTGTGCTTCCTCCTCCATGGCCTCCCCCCTAGATGGGGAAAGGTTCTCCCTCTGGTCCTTGGCCTTCATGGCGATGATGGCCTCTCTGGGATACTCCTCCATGGCCACCGGTGATGATGGCCCCCTCCGGCAGGGTGCCGGAGAGGGCCTAGATTGATTTCTCGTGGCTACAGAGGCTTGCGGCGGCGGAACTTCCGATCTAGGTTTCTTTCTGGAAGTTTGGGTATATATGAGAGGTGTTGGTGTTGATTTCACGTAAGGGGGGTTTCCGGGCTGTCCACGAGGCAGGGAGGGCGCGCCCCAGGGGGGTGGGCGTGCCCCCCACCCTCGTGGGCAGCCCAGGACTCTTCTGGCTTACTTCTGGTACTCCGTGGGCTTCTTCTGGTCTAAAAATGATCTCCGTCAAGTTGTACGTCAATTGGACTCCATTTGGTTTTCCTTTTCTGTGATACTCTAAAACAAGGAGAAAACAGAAACTGACACTGGGCTCTAGGTTAATAGGTTAGTCCCAAAAATCATATAAAAGTGTATAATAAAGCCCATTAAACATCCAAGATAGATAATATAACAACATGAATACTTCATAAATTATAGATACGTTGGAGACGTATCTGTTGGGGAACGTAGCAATAATTCAAAATTTTCCTACGTGTCACCAAGATCAATCTATGGAGTCATCTAGCAACGAGGGAGGAGTGGATCTACATACCCTTGTAGATCGCGAGCGGAAGCGTTCAAGAGAACGGGGTTGATGGAGTCGTACTCGTCGTGATCCAAATCACCGATGATCCTAGCGCCGAACGGACGGCACCTCCGCGTTCAACACACGTACAGAGCAGCGACGTCTCCTCCTTCTTGATCCAGCAAGGGGGGAGGAGAGGTTGATGGAGATCTAGCAGCACGACGGCGTGGTGGTGGAAGTAGCGGGATTCCAACAGGGCTTCGCCAAGCGCTGCGGGAGGAGGGAGATGTGTCACGGGAGGGAGAGGGAGGCGCCAGGGCTTGGGTATTGCTGTCCTCCCCTTACCCACATATATATAGGGGCAAGGGAGAGGGGGGGCGCAGCCTTGGCCGTTCCTCCAAGGAAGGGTGCGGCCAGGGAGGAGTCCATCCTCCCAAAGGCACCTAGGAGGTGCCTTCCCCCTTTAGGACTCTCCCTTTCCCTTATCTCTTGGAGCATGGGCCTCTTGGGGCTAGTGCCCTTGACCCATATAGGCCAAGGCGCACACCCCTACAGCCCATGTGCCCCCCCCCGGGGCTGGTGGACCCCTTTGGTGGACCCCCGGACCCCTTTCGGCACTCCCGGTACAATACCGATAATGCGCAAAACTTTTCCGGCGACCAAAATAAGACTTCCCATATATAAATCTTTACCTCTGGACCATTCCAGAACTCCTCGTGACGTCTGGGATCTCATCCGGGACTCCGAACAACTTTCGGGTTACCGCATACTAATATCTCTACAACCCTAGCGTCACCGAACCTTAAGTGTGTAGACCCTACGAGTTCGGGAGACACGCAGACATGACCGAGACGACTCTCCGGTCAATAACCAACATCGGGATCTGGATACCCATGTTGGCTCCCACATGCTCCTCGATGATCTCATCGGATGAACCACGATGTCGAGGATTCAATCAATCCCGTATACAATTCCCTTTGTCTATCGGTATGTTACTTGCCCGAGATTCGATCGTCGGTATCCCAATACCTCGTTCAATCTCGTTACCGACAAGTCACTTTACTCGTACCGTAATGCATGATCCCGTGACTAACTCCTTAGTCACATTGAGCTCATTATGATGATGCATTACCGAGTGGGCCCAGAGATACCTCTCCGTCATACGGAGTGACAAATCCCAGTCTCGATTCGTGCCAACCCAACAGACACTTTCGGAGATACCTGTAGTGTACCTTTATAGCCACCCAGTTACGTTGTGACGTTTGGTACACCCAAAGCATTCCTACGGTATCCGGGAGTTGCACAATCTCATGGTCTAAGGAAATGATACTTGACATTAGAAAAGCTCTAGCAAATGAACTACACGATCTTGTGCTATGCTTAGGATTGGGTCTTGTCCATCACATCATTCTCCTAATGATGTGATCCCGTTATCAATGACATCCAATGTCCATGGTCAGGAAACCATAACCATCTATTGATCAACGAGCTAGTAAACTAGAGGCTTACTAGGGACATGTTGTGGTCTATGTATTCACACATGTATTACGGTTTCCAGTTAATACAATTATAGCATGAACAACAGACAATTATCATGAACAAGGAAATACAATAATAACCATTTTATTATTGCCTCTAGGGCATATTTCCAATAGTCTCCCACTTGCAGTAGAGTCAATAATCTAGTTCACATCACCATGTGATTAACACTCAAAGTTCACATCGCCATGTGACTAATACCCAAGAGTTTACTAGAGTCAATAATCTAGTTCACATCACCTTGTGATTAACACTCAATGAGTTCTAGGGTTTGATCATGTTATGCTTACGAGAGAGGTTTTAGTCAACGGGTCTGCAACATTCAGATCCGTGTGTGCTTTACAAATCTCTATGTCATCTTGTAGATGCAGCTACCACGCACTACTTGGAGCTATTCCAAATAACTGCTCTACTATACGAATCCGGTTCACTACTCTGAGTCATCCGGATTAGTGTCAAAGTTTGCATCGACGTAACCCTTTACGATGAACTATTTTACCACCTCCATAATCGAGATAATTCCTTAGTCCACTAGATACTAAGGATAAGTTCGACCGCTGTCATGTGATCCATTCCCGGATCACTATTGTACCCCTTGACTAACTCATGGCAAGGCACACTTCAGGTGCGGTACACAGCATAGCATACTGTAGAGCCTAGGTCTAAAGCATAGGGGACGACCTTCGTCCTTTCTCTCTCTTCTGCCGTGGTCAGGTCTTGAGTCTTACTCAATACTCACACCTTGTAACACAGTCAAGAACTCCTTCTTTGCTGATCTATTTTGAACTCCTTCAAAATCTTGTCACGGTATGTATTCATTTGAAAGTACTATTAAGCGTTTTTGATCTATCCTTATAGATCTTGATGCTCAATGTTCAAGTAGCTTAATCCAGGTTTTCCATTGAAAACCAGTTTTCAAATAACCCTTTATGCTTTCCAGAAATTCTACATCATTTCTGATCAACAATATGTCAACAACATATACTCATCAGAAATTCTATAGTGCTCCCACTCACTTCTTTGGAAATACAAGTTTCTCATAAACTTTGTAAAGAACCCAAAATCTTTGATCATCTCATCAAAGCATACATTCCAACTCCGAGATGCTTACTCCAATCCTTAGAAGGATTGCTGGAGCTTTGCATACTTGTTAGCATCTTTCAGGATTGACAAAACCATCTGGTTGTATCACATACAACCTTTCCTCAAGAAAATCGTCGAGGAAACAATGTTTTGACATCCTATCTGCAAGATTTCATAAATAATGCAGTAACTGCTAATATAGACCCAACAGACTCTTAGCATCGCTACGAGTGAGAAAATCTCATTGTAGTCAACTCCTTGAACTTGTCGGAAAACATGTTAACGACAAGTCGAGCTTTCTTAATGGTGATACTTACCATCATTGTTTGTCTTCCCTTTTAAAATCCATGTGTACCCAACAGCCTTACGACCATCAAGTAGTTCTTCCAAAGTCTATACTTTGTTTTCATACATGGATCCTCTCGGTTTTATGGCCTCAAGCCATTCGTCAGAATCCGGGCCCACCATCACTTCTCCATAGCTCGTAGGTTCATTGTTGTCTAGCAACATGACTTCCAAGACAGGATCAAGTACCACTCTGAAGTAGTACGCATCCTTGTCGTCCTACGAGGTTTGGTAGTGACTTGATCCGAAGTTTCATGATCACTATCATAAGCTTCCACTTCAATTGGTGTAGGTGCCACAGGAACAACTTCCTGTGCCCTGCTACACACTAGTTGAAGTCATGGTTCAATAACCTCATCAAGTCTCCACCATCCTCCCACTCAATTCTTTCGAGAGAAACTTTTCCTCGATAAAGGACCCGTTTCTAGAAACAATCACTTTTGCTTCCAGATCTGAAATAGGAGGTATACCCAACTGTTTTGGGTATTCTATGAAGATGCATTTATCCGCTTTGGGTTCGAACTTATCAGCCTGAAACTTTTCCACATAAGCGTCGCAGCCCCAAACTTTTAAGAAACGACAGCTTAGGTTTCTCTAAACCATAGTTCATACGGTGTCGTCTCAATGGAATTGCGTGGTGCCCTATTTAAAGTGAATGCGGTTGTCTCTAATGCCTAACCCATAAACGATAGTGTAATTCGAAAAGAGACATCATGGTATGCACCATATCCAATAGGGTGCAGTTATGATGTTCGGACACATCATCACACTATGGTGTTCCAGGCGGTATTAGTTGTGAAACAATTTCCACAATGTCTTAATTGTGTGCCAAACTCGTAACTCAGATATTCATCTCTATGATCATATCATAGACATTTTATCCTCTTGTCACGACGATCTTCAATTTCACTCTGAAATTACTTGAACCTTTCAATAATTCAGACTTTTGTTTCATCAAGTAAACATACTTAGCATCTACTCAAATCATCTGTGAAGTAAGAGCATAATGATATTCACTGCGTGCCTCAGCACTCATTGGATTGCACACATCAAAATGTATTACTTCCAACAAGTTGCTCTCTTGTTCCATCTCACTGAAAACGAGGCCTTTCAGTCATCTTGCCCATGTGGTATGATTTGCATGTCTCAAGTGATTCAAAATCAAGTGAGTCCAAATGATCCATCTGTATGGAGTTTCTTCATGCATATATACCAATAGACATGGTTCGCATGTCTCAATCTTTTCAAAAACGAGTGAGTCCAAAGATCCATCAACATGGAGCTTCTTCATGCGTTTTATACCAATATGACTCAAGTGGCAGTGCCACAAGTATGTGGTACTATCATTACTATCTTATATCTTTTGGCATGAACATGTGTATCACTACGATCGAGATTCAATAAACCATTCATTTTAGGTGCAAGACCATTGAAGGTATTATTCAAATAGATAGAGTAACCATTATTCTCCTTAAATGAATAACCGTATTGAGATAAACATAATCCAATCATGTCTATGCTCAACGCAAACACCAAATAACAATTATTTAGGTTTAACACCAATCTCGATGGTAGAGGGAGCATGCGATGCTTGATCACATCAACCTTGGAAACACTTCCAACACATATCGTCATCTCACCTTTAGCTAGTCTCCGTTTATTCCGTAGCCTTTTATTTCGAGTTACCAACACTTAGCAACCGAACCGGTATCTAATACCCAGGTGCTACTAGGAGTACTAGTAAAGTACACATTAATATAATGTATATCCAATATACTTCTGTCGACCTTGCCTACCTTCTCATCTACCAAGTATCTAGGGTAGTTCTGCTTCAGTGACCGTTCCCCTCATTACAGAAGCACTTAGTCTCGGGTTTGGGTTCAACCTTGGCTTTCTTCACTAGAGCTGCAACTGATTTGCCGTTTCATGAAGTATCCCTTGTTGCCCGTGCCCTTCTTTAAACTAGTGGTTTTACTAACCATCAACAATTGATGCTCCTACTTGATTTCTACTTTCGTGGTGTCAAACATCACGAATAGCTCAAGGATCATCATATCTATCCCTGATTTGTTATAGTTCATCACGAAGCTCTAGTAGCTTGGTGGCAGTGACTTTGGAGAACCATCACTATCTCATCTGGAAGATTAACTCCCACTCGATTCAAGCGATTGTAGTACTCAGACAATCTGAGCACATGCTCAACGGTTGAGCTTTTCTCCCTTAGTTTGCAGGCTTAAGAAACTTGTCCGAGGTCTCATACCTCTTGACGTGGGCACGAGCCTAAAATCCCAATTTCAGCTCTTGGAACATCTCATATGTTCCGCGACGTTTCAAAATGTCTTCGGTGCCTCAATTCTAAACCGTTCAACATTACGCACTGAACTATCACGTAGTCATCAAAACGTGTATGTCAGATGTTCGCAACATCCACAAACGACGCTCGAGGTTCAGCACACCAAGCGGTGCATTAAGGACATAAGCCTTCTGTGCAGCAATGAGGACAATCCTCTGTTTACGGACACAGTCCGCATAATTGCTACTATCAACTTTCAACTAAATTTTCTCTAGGAACATATCTTAAACAGTAGAACTAAAGCGTAAGCTACGACATAATTTGCAAAGACCTTTTCACTATGTTCATGATAATTAAGTTCATCTGATTATTTAATGAACTCCCACTCAGATAGACATCCCTCTAGTCATCTAAGTGATACATGATCCGAGTCAACTAGGCCGTGTCCGATCATCACGTGAGACGGACTAGTCATCATCGGTGAACATCTGCATGTTGATCGTATCTACTATACGACTCATGTTCGACCTTTCGGTCTCTTGTGTTCCGAGGCCATGTCTGTACATGCTAGGCTCGTCAAGTCAACCTAAGTGTTTTGCTTGTGTTCCGAGGCCATGTCTGTACATGCTAGGCTCGTCAACACCCGTTGTATGCAAATGTTAGAATCTATCACACCCGATCATCACGTGGTGCTTCGAAACAACGAACCTTCGCAACGGTGCACAGTTAGGGGGAACACATCTCTTGAAATTTTAGTGAGGGATCATCTTATTTATGCTAGCGCCATTCTAAGCAAATAAGATGTAAACACGACAAACATCACATGCAAATCATAAAGTGACATGATATGGCCAATATCATCTTGCGCCTTTTGATTTCCATCTTCGAGGCGCGGCATGATCATCTTCGTCACCGGCATGACACCATGATCTCCATCATCATGATCTCCATCATCGTGTCTTCATGAAGTTGTCTCGCCAACCATTACTTCTACTACTATGGCTAACGGTTAGCAATAAAGTAAAGTAATTACATGGCATTTTTCATTGACACGCAGGTCATACAATAAATTAAGACAACTCCTATGGCTCCTGCCGGTTGTCATACTCATCGACATGCAAGTCGTGATTCCTATTACAAGAACATGATCAATCTCATACATCACATCCTTTTGGCCATATCACATCACATAGCATACCCTGCAAAAACAAGTTAGACGTCTTCTAATTGTTGTTGCATGTTTTACGTGGCTGCTATGGGTTTCTAGCAAGAACGTTTCTTACCTACGCAAAAGCCACAACGGTGATATGCCAATTTCTATTTACCCTTCATAAGGACCCTGTTCATCAAATCTGATCCAACTAAAGTGGGAGAGACAGACACCCGCTAGCCACCTTATGCATCAAGTGCATGTCAGTCGGTGGAACCTGTCTCACGTAAGAGTACGTGTAAGGTCGGTCCGGGCCGCTTCATCCCACAATGTCGTCGAATCAAGATAAGACTAGTAACGGTAAGAAAATTGAACAAATCATCGCCCACAACTACTTTGTGTTCTACTCGTGCATAGAATCTACGCATAGACCTAGCTCATGATGCCACTGTTGGGGAATGTAGCAATAATTCAAAATTTTCCTACGTGTCACCAAGATCAATCTATGGAGTCATCTAGCAACAAGGGAGGAGTGGATCTACATACCCTTGTAGATCGCGAGCGGAAGCGTTCAAGTGAACGGGGTTGATGGAGTCGTACTCGTCGTGATCCAAATCACCGATGATCCTAGCGCCGAACGGACGGCACCTCCGCGTTCAACACACGTACGGAGCAGCGACGTATCCTCCTTCTTGATCCAGCAAGGGGGGAGGAGAGGTTGATGGAGATCCAGCAGCATGACGGCGTGGTGGTGGAAGTAGCGGGATTCCAACAGGGCTTCGCCAAGCGCTGCGGGAGGAGGGAGATGTGTCACGGGAGGGAGAGGGAGGCGCCAGGGCTTGGGTATTGCTGCCCTCCCCTTCCCCACATATATATAGGGGCAAGGGAGAGGGGGGCGCAGCCTTGGCCCTTCCTCCAAGGAAGGGTGCGGCCAGGGAGGAGTCCATCCTCCCCAAGGCACCTAGGAGGTGCCTTCCCCCTTTAGGACTCTCCCTTTCCCTTATCTCTTGGCGCATGGGCCTCTTGGGGCTGGTGCCCTTGACCCATATAGGCTAAGGCGTACACCCCTACAGCCCATGTGGCCCCCCCGGGGCTGGTGGACCCCTTTGGTGGACCCCCGGACCCCTTTCGGCACTCCCGGTACAATACCGATAATGCGCGAAACTTTTCCGGCGACCAAAATAAGACTTCCCATATATATATCTTTACGTCCGGACCATTCCGGAACTCCTCGTGACGTCTGGGATCTCATCCGGGACTCCGAACAACTTTCGGGTTACCGCATACTAATATCTCTACAACCCTAGCGTCACTGAACCTTAAGTGTGTAGACCCTACGGGTTCGGGAGACACGCAGACATGACCGACACGACTCTCCGATCAATAACCAACAGCGGGATCTGGATACCCATGTTGGCTCCCACATGCTCCTCGATGATCTCATCGGGTGAACCACGATGTCGAGGATTCAATCAATCCCGTATACAATTCCCTTTGTCTATCGGTATGTTACTTGCCCGAGATTCGATCGTCGGTATCCCAATACCTCGTTCAATCTCGTTACCGACAAGTCACTTTACTCGTACTGTAATGCATGATCCTGTGACTAACTCCTTAGTCACATTGAGCTCATTATGATGATGCATTACCGAGTGGGCCCAGAGATACCTCTCCGTCATACGGAGTGACAAATCCCAGTCTCGATTCGTGCCAACCCAACAGACACTTTCGGAGATACCTGTAGTGTACCTTTATAGCCACCCAGTTACGTTGTGACGTTTGGTACACCCAAAGCATTCCTACGGTATCCGGGAGTTGCACAATCTCATGGTCTAAGGAAATGATACTTGACATTAGAAAAGCTCTAGCAAACGAACTACACGATCTTGTGCTATGCTTAGGATTGGGTCTTGTCCATCACATCATTCTCCTAATGATGTGATCCCGTTATCAATGACATCCAATGTCCATGGTTAGGAAACCATAACCATCTATTGATCAACGAGCTATTCAACTAGAGGCTTACTAGGGACATGTTGTGGTCTATGTATTCACACATGTATTACGGTTTCCAGTTAATACAATTATAGCATGAACAACAGACAATTATCGTGAACAAGGAAATACAATAATAACCATTTTATTATTGCCTCTAGGGCATATTTCCAACAGTATCATCCCCCAAGCTTAGACCTCGCTTGTCCTCAAGCGGAAGCCGATAACAAAAAATATGTCCACATGTTTAGAGATAGAGGTGTCGATAAATTAAAATACGGACATGAGGGCATCATGATCATTCTTAAAACAACAACATATATATATATATATTGTCATATGACTTCTTATGCTAAAGTAACAACCTATTCACAATGTCAAGTATGAATCAGAAACATCATTGAAAACTAACAAACTATGATCTCGGTCATTGAAGCAATTGCAATTTATCATAACATCGGAAAGAGTCAATATAAGAGCTTTTCAGCAAGTCCACATACTCAACTATCATTTAGTCTTTCACAATTGCTAACATTCACGCAATACTTATGGGTATGGAGTTTTAATCGGACACAGAGAAAGATTGGGGCTTATAGTGTTGCCTCCCAACCTTTTACCTCAAGGGTAATATCAACAATAATAGTTTATGATAACTTACATCCAATTGGATATATATATCAGGATCTTTCCAACACAATGTGCTTTCCAAAGGATAAAGTGTAAAAAGGAAAGGTGAAGATCACCATGACTCTTACATAAGGCATAAGACAAAAATAAAAGGCAGGCCCTTCGCTGAGGGAAGCAGAGGTTGTCATGTGCTTTTATGGTTGGATGCACAAAATCTTAATGCGAAAGAACGTCACTTTATATTGCCACTTGTGATAGGGACCTTTATTATGAAGTCCGTCGCTTTTATTGCTTCCATATCACAAGATCGTATAAAACTTATTTTCTCCACACTAATAGATCATACATATTTAGAGAGAAATTTTTATTGCATGCAACAATGACAACTTACTTGAAGGATCTTACTCAATCCATAGGTAGATATGGTGGACTCTCATGGCAAAACTGGGTTTAAGGATATTTGGAAGCACAAGTAGTATCTCTACTTGGTGCAAAGAATTTGGCTAGCATGAGGGGGGAAGGCAAGCTCAACATGTTGGATGATCCATGACAATATACTTTATTTCGGATATAAGAAAACATAACCCATTACGTTGTCTTCCTTGTCCAACATCAACTTTTTAGCATGTCATATTTTAATGAGTGCTCACAATCATAAAAGATGTCCAAGATAGTATATTTATATGTGAAAACCTCTCTTTCTTTATTACTTCCTATTAATTGCAACGATGACCAAAACTATGTTTGTCAACTCTCAACAACTTTTATTCATCATACTCTTTTATATGTGAAGTAATTACTCTCCATAAGATCAATATGATCTCTTTAATTCTTTTTATTCTTTCTTTTATTCCCTCAAGATCATAGCAAGATAACCAAGCCCTCGACTCAAGACTAATCTTTATTATATATAGCTCACGGACTCGATTACATAGAAGGATCATAAAGCAAAACTCAAAACTAGATCATACTAAAACTTTATTCTACTAGATCAAGATATTACCAAAAGGATCGAACTAAGAAAAACGATAAAGATAGAAGTGTGATGGTGATACGATACCGGGGCACCTCCCCCAAGCTTGGCAGTTGCCAAGGGGAGTGCCCATACCCATGTATTTACGTCTCTTTCTTCGGAGGTGGTGAAGATGGAGTTATTGATGACGTAGGCTTGTCGTCCAACATCGAGCGTAGGAGGTGCTCCAACTTACGAATAATGCCCTTGAGTGCGGTGATATGCTCTTGCAACAGAATATTTTCACGAGTTAGATACTTGTTCTGCACCTGAACTATTTCAATCATCTTGAAAGCTTCAATTTCAGTAGGGGTAAGAAGATTATAATGAGGTTGAAGGATGTCTTCTTCTTTTGCTGTCGGAGCTTGATCCTCCGTGGCCTTTTTGATCCTATCATCCTTGTTGATCTCCCCGGGTTCTTCTCTCTTCAGCTCTATCTTCATTAGCCAAGCATCATCGCCCTCAATATTGGAGGAGGGGGACGACATGATGCCTGGCCTTGACAACTCTGGCAGAAAACATCTCGAAACAAAAACAGAGGATATTTGTGTGGTACAGTGGTCAAAACCTTTGGGGGATTATATAGTGAATTTTTATCGACCAAAAGAAGTATCGTGCAAGAGGTGCCCACGAGGCAGGGGGCGCGCCCAGGGGGTAGGGCGCGCCCACCACCCTCATGGATGCCTCGTGTCCCTTTCGGACTACTTCTTATTTTCCTATTTTCTTAAATATTCCAAAACGGAGAAAAATTGCCATTAGAACTGTTTTGGAGGCGGGTTACTTACCGTACCACATACCTATTCCTTTTCGGAGTCTGAAAAGTTCTGGAAAGTGTCCCTTATATATTTCTCCGGGGTTACGGTCTCAATAACATTAGTTTCAACATTTATTGGATTACCTGAGATATAATGTTTGATTCTTTGACCGTTCACCACCTTTGGATTTGTGCCTTCGAAGTTGTTGATTTTTATGGCACCGGAACAATAGACCTCCTCGATAACGTAAGGACCTTCCCATTTAGAGAGAAGTTTTCTTGCAAAAAATCTTAAACGAGAGTTGTATAGAAAAACATAATCACCTACGTTAAACTCACGCTTTTGTATCCTTTTGTCATGCCATCTTTTAACTTTTTCTTTAAACAGTTTGTCATTCTCATAGGCGTGGGTTCTCCACTCATCAAGTGAGCTAATGTCAAATAGTCTCTTCTCACCGGCAAGTTTGAAATCATAATTGAGCTCTTTAATGGCCCAATATGCCTTATGTTCTAGTTCGAGAGGTAAGTGACATGATTTTCCACAAACCATTTTATATGGAGACATACCCATAGGATTTTTATATGCAGTTCTATAGGCCCATAATGCATCATCAAGTTTTTTGGACCATTCTTTCTAGATCTATTAACCGTATTTTACAAAATTAATTTAATCTCTCTATTACTCAATTCTACTTGACCACTAGACTATGGATGGTATGGAGATGCAATTCTATGATTAACATCATACTTAGCAAGCATTTTACGAAACACACCATGAATAAAATGTAAACCACCATCAGTCATTAAATATCTAGGGACTCCAAACCTCGGAAAAATAACTTCTTTAAGCATCTTAATAGAGGTGTTATGATCAGCACTACTAGTTGGAATAGCTTCTACCCACTTAGTAACGTAATCAACAACAACTAAAATATGTGTATACCCATTAGAGGAAGGAAATGGTCCCATATAATCAAAGCCCCAAACATCAAATGGTAACAAGTGAATAGTTCATATGCATTTCTTGACGTCTACTAATATTACCAATTCTTTGACATTCATCACAAGACAAGACAAACTTATGGGCATCTTTAAAAAGAGTAGGCCATTAAAAACCGGATTGCAATACCTTATGCGCAGTTCTATCTCCAGCATGGTGTCCTCCATAAGCCTCGGAGTGACACTTGTGTAGGATCTGTACCTGTTCATGCTCAGGTAGACAACGTCTAATAACACCATCTACTCCTTCTTTATAAAGGTGTGGGTCATCCCAGAAGTAATGTCTTAAATCATAGAAAAACTTTTTCTTTTGCTGGTATGTGAAACTAGATGGTATAAATTTAGCAACAATGTAATTGGCATAATCAGCATACCATGGAGCAGTACGAGAAGCATTTATGACAGTTAATTGTTCATCAGGAAAGCTATCATCAATAGGTAGTGGGTCATCAAGAACATTCTCTAACCTAGACAAGTTGTCTGCAACGGGGTTCTCAGGTCCCTTTCTATCAATAATATGCAAATGAAATTCTCATAGTAGGAGAACCCATCTAATAAGTCTAGGTTTAGCATCTTTCTTTTCCATAAGATATTTAATAGCAGCATGATCAGTGTGAACAGTTACTTTAGAATCAACAATATAAGGTCTGAACTTGTCATAAGCAAATACAACTGCTAAAAATTCTTTTTCAGTAGTAGCATAATTTCTCTGGGCACTGTCTAGAGTTTTACTAGCATATTGAATAACATTTAATTTCTTATCAACTCTTTGTCCTAGAACAACACCTATATCATAATCACTAGCATCACACATAATTTCAAAGGGTAAATTCCAATCAGGTGGCTGAACAATGGGTGCAGAAATCAAGGCTTTCTTAAGTATTTCAAATGCTTCTACACAATCATCATCAAAGACAAAAGGAACATCTTTTTGTAAGAGATTAGTCAGAGGCCTAGAAATTTTTGAGAAGTCTTTAATGAACCTCCTATAAAAACCGGCATGACCAAGGAAACTTCTTATACCTTTAATGTCCTTAGGACACGACATCTTTTCAATAGCATCAACTTTAGCTTTATCAACTTCAATACCTCTTTCGGAAATTTTATGTCCGAAGACAATACCTTCATTAACCATAAAGTGGCACTTCTCCCAATTCAAGACAAGATTAGTTTCTTCACATCTCTGCAAAACTCGATCAAGGTTGCTTAAGCAATCATCAAAAGAAGTTCCATAAATGGAGAAATCATCCATGAAAACCTCAACAATCTTTTCACAAAAGTCAGAGAATATAGCAGTCATACATCTTTGAAAGGTAGCAGGTGCATTACATAAACCAAAAGGCATATGTCTATAAGCAAAGGTACCGAAAGGGCAAGTAAAAGTGGTCTTTTATTGATCCTCTTTTGACACAGGTATTTGAGAGAAACCAGAATAACCTTCTAGAAAGCAAAAATGTGTATGTTTGGATAATCTTTCTAGCATTTGATCGATAAAAGGTAAAGGGTAATGATCTTTTCTAGTAGCTTTATTCAATTTGCGGAAATCAATTACCATTCTATAACCTGTAACAATTCTTTGTGGGATCAATTCATCTTTATCATTAGGAACAACAGTAATACCTCCCTTCTTAGGGACACAATGGACAGGACTTACCCACTGACTATCAGCAACGGGATAAATTATACCTGCCTCCAAAAGCTTTAGTATTTCATTTCTTACCACTTCTTTCATCTTAGGATTTAACCGTCGTTGGTGATCAACAACCGGTTTAGCGTCTTTTTCCAATTTTATTTTGTGCTGGCATAGAGTGGGACTAATGCCCTTAAGATCATCCAGAGTATATCCAATAGCAGCACGGTGCTTCTTCAGAGTTTTCAATAATTTCTCTTCTTCCTGCTCTGAAAGATTAGCACTAATAATAACAGGATATATCTTCTTTTTATCAAGATAAGCATATTTAAGAGTATCAGGTAATGGTTTAAGCTCAAACACGAGATCACCCTTGGGTGGAGGAGGATCCCCTAGAATTTCAACACGCAAGTTGTGTTTCAAAATAGGTCCCTGTTTAAAAATACTTCATCTATTTCCCTTCTTTCATTCATAAACATATCATTTTGATGGTCTAACAAATATTGTTCTAAAGGATCATTAGGAGGCATGGCAATAGAAGCAAGACCAATAATTTCATCTTTACTAGGAAATTCTTTATCATGGGGTTGTCTACAAAATTTAGCAAAATTAAAATCATGAGACATATCCCCTAAACCAACAGAAACAATATCCTTTTTGTAGTCTATCTTAGCATTAACGGTATTCAAGAAGGGTCTATGTTGAGGATATAGACCTTAGAGTCACCCGCCAGGAGGGGCCGGGTTACTCATATGGTCATTGCCAGAAGCCCGGCGCCAAGCTTAAAGACGGTGGGCCAAGGATGGGCTTAAGACCCGGATATGGCTTAAGGCCCATAGTTACAATCATTATTATGGTAGAACTTGTAGTGTAAGGCAAGAATAGTTGAGAGTCCGAGCCGGACACTCTTATGAGCCGGCCGGGACTCTGAGAGCTGCAGGGCGTCAGCCTCCCTATATAAAGGGACGACCCAGCAGCAGTTTAAGGGCGACAACAATCTCATCGAGAGCCGGGATAGCAGTTTAGCTCCCTGGTTATCGAAACCCTAATCAATACCACATCAAACTGGACGTAGGCTTTTACCTTCACCGTAAGGGGCCGAACTAGTATAATCCCTCGTGTTCCTTGTCCCGCATTAACCCCTTCAAGCTTCCTAGTTGCGATGGCTCCACGACTAAGTCCTAACTCAAGGACATCTGCCGTGACAATTCCACGACAGTTGGCGCCCACCGTGGGGCCAGCGCACGGTGGATTTGAGTTCTTGAAGGGCAGCTTCGAAGGGCTCAAGGGATACGCTGTGGGCCGGATGACCAAGAGTCGTCACGGCAAGCTCTACATCGACGATGCAAACTGGGGCCCCGACGCCGGCTCAATTGAGTACGGGTACCGGGTCCCCTTCGGCGGGATTCATGTTTTCATTGGCAAGATTGGTGAGCCGGGCCCTGAGCCGGGTCTCTGCGCCGATCTCGTCGAGACGGCTCAGCGTGCGCGACCCGCCCGGGCCCGGCCTGCCGTAAGGCGCGCTTTTGTGGGATGTATCCATGGAGGGCCCTCTGATCCACCTGGGTCCGGTGATGAGGCGGCCGCCGGCTCTGATGGCGAGTTGGCCACCGATGAGTCAAACTCGTTGTATCAACTTCAAGATGGCAGGCTCATGGGTTGTTCCGACGGTGACAGTATTCCGGACCCGTTTGAGCCGCCAAGTCAGGTTGGAGTCTTTATGGATGGCGCGCAGCCTGTTCAGAACCCCGCTGCTGGAGCGGGAAACCCGGTGCCTTCTCCGGCTCAGGTGCTGATGGATCTCACGGACAAGATGACGGCCCTGTTAACCGCCACGGTTGACCCGGCGGATCAGGCCCAGCATGATGCGGAGGTGGCACAGTTAAAATTGGATCTAGTGAAAGCTAAGGAGGAGCTTGCAGCGGAAGGGATCAGGATGGCTGCAGAGAGGGCGGCTCTCGATGCCCAAACTCAGCTGATCCAGGCGCAGTCCTTCCAACTCACGATGGATCAGAACGCGTCCAATGAGGTCATGAGAAGGAGGCATCAAAAGGCCCAATCTCGACTCCCTCCGGTTTACGATCCACGCAACCTCTTCAACACGCTAGGAGCAGGGTCTAGTAACCCGCCAAGGGTCATAGTGCCCGGGTCTGGAACCCCTATTCAGCCACAAGTGATGGGGCCTCCCCAGGTGCCCCCTGCCCCGCTTCAGTACGTGCCAATACCCCCGGGTCATTATAATAACCCGCTGGAGAACATGGTCGCTGCGGCAGCACGGCTGGCGGCTCTCCCAGTTGACGACGACTCTCCGACGGCTATTGAAACCCGCCTGGTCAGGGAACTCCTTCAGACGGCACTGGCGCAGCAAGAGGCGTACTCCTACAGCCGGGATAGGATCCACTCAACCCCTCGTCCGGGCCAGAGCCCGAGTTACAGCCGGCACATGGTCTCAGCAACCGGCTCAAGTAACGTCCGACGCCATGACCCGCCCCTGGCCACGGCCCAGCTTATAACGGAGCCTTTCACGCCGCAGATCAGGACAGAGCGCGGCAAGAGGCGGAGCAAGTGCCTCAATTGACGGCTTACCAGACCCCCCCGGCTTATCCGACGACTTCCGTCGACGTGGGTATCCCCACCAGGACTGGGGGTGTCCCTTGTTTAGTACCAGCTATCCGCAATGAGCGTCTACCCAAGGACTTCAAAGGCCCTAGGAAGGTGCCTAATTACACAGCAGACTTACAGCCTGCGGCCTGGATCGAGAGTTATGAGATGGCTATGGAGCTGCTGGAGGTCAGTGAGGCGGCCATGGCTAAGTATTTCACCATGATGTTAGATGGAACTGCCCGCACTTGGTTGCAAGGGCTACCACCGAATTCCATTGGGTCTTGGGCTGAGCTGAAAGCCCGGTTCATCCAAAACTTCAAAGATACCTGTAGGCAGTCTATGCCAATTGTGGATTTGACTAACTGTAAGCAGCAGGAGGGTGAGTCTACAACCCATTGGGTTCGCCGGGTTAAGGAGATCATACACTCGTCAGACAAGATGGATGCCGGCTCAGCGGTTTTAATGCTGGAGCAGAATTGTCGTTTTGTGCCCCTGAAGATGAAACTCGGGGGGCTTAAGCGCGACTGCAGTGATATGGGTACACTAATGGCGGCTCTTGTCAAGTACGCCGATTCTGATGGTACCAAGGATCCCCCTTCAGATGATGAAAGGACAGGGAAGGGAAAGAAGAACGGCAATGGCAAGGGTCCTCAGTTTAACCCGGGAAAGCCAAGGAGGAGGCAAGCGCAAGGCTGATGGCAGCCTAGAGTTTGTAGCCAACGCCAGCTCACAAGGTAATAACCAGCGACGCAAGGGGAGGCCCCCTCCCCGAGGCGGCGGGTCAGGTCCGATGCTGGAGCAGCTGTTGAATGAACCTTGTCCAAGGCATGGCTCTAGAGAGAAACCAGCGACTCATCTGTGGAAGGATTGTGCAATCATGAAGGCCTTTAAGAATTACAATGGCCCGGGCGGCGGCTCAGGCGCCGGCGGTTTTCATGGCCCGGGCGGCGGCTCAAACTCCGGTCCTCAGAACGGTCAAGGGGGCTTTAATCAACAGTCTGGCCAGGGTCATCAACAGTAGCAGGGGGGTTATCAGACCAATCCAAAGCAGCTTAGCGGTGGACAGTATCATGTGTTTACCACTAGTTTGTGCAAGCGAGATCAGAAGCTTCACAAGAGGGCTGTGAATACTGTTGAGCCGGCGGTTCCACGCTACTTGCGGTGGTCTGAGCAGCCTATAGTGTGGAGCAGGGAGGATCACCCTCCACGGGTGGATAATCCGGGTCACTTGGCCCTGGTGGTGGCTCCTCAGGTGGGAGGATATAAGTTCACTAAGGTGCTCATGGATGGAGGCAGCAGCATCAACATCCTCTATTATGAGACGTTCCGTCGTATGGGGTTGATTGATAAGAACCTCAGCCAGTCCAACACTATTTTTCACGGGGTGGTACCTGGTAAGTCGGCTTATCCAGTCGGCAAGATTGAGTTGGAAGTGGCCTTTGGAGATGAGAACAACTACAGGGTGGAGAAATTGACCTTTGAGGTAGTCAAGATAAGAAGTCCATACCATGCTATATTTGGACGGCCGGCTTACGCCAAGTTCATGGCACGACCGTGTTATGTATACTTACAGCTCAAGATGCCGGGTCATAATGGGACCATTACGGTTCATGGCAGCCGGAAAGTGGCTCTGGAGTGTGAGGAAGGCGATGCAGCTTATGCAGAATCTGTTTGTGCAACAGAGGAGTTGAAGTTTTACAAAGACAACGTTGACCCAACAGATATGACCTCTCTGAAGAAGCCGACTACGGAGAATGGGCCGGCGATGAAATTTAAGTCAGCTGATGAGACTAAACTTGTTGATTTCGTTCCAGGAGACTCATCTCAGCAATTTAGCATCAGTGCCAATCTAGATCCAAAATAGGAAGGCGCGCTCATCGAGTTCATCCGTGAGAATAGGGACATCTTCGCATGGAAACCTTCTGACATGCCAGGTGTACCTAGAGAGCTCGCTGAGCACACTCTCAATGTTGATCCGAAATTTAAGCCGGTCAGGCAGTTCCTTCGGCGGTTTAATGAAGAGAGGCGGAAAGCCATTGGTGAAGAGGTGGCCCGGCTCTTGGCGGCCGGGTTTATTGTTGAAGTCTTTCACCCAGAGTGGTTGGCTAACCCAGTGCTCGTACTCAAGAAGAACAGCACCTGGCGGATGTGTGTGGACTACACGGACTTAAACAAGGCGTGTCCGGCTGATCCTTTTGCCCTCCCCCGTATTGATCAAATCATTGATGCTACGGCAGGTTGTGCACGCTTAAGTTTCTTGGATGCTTATTCTGGATATCATCAGATTAAGATGGCAGTTAAGGACCAGGAGAAGATGGCGTTCATCACTCCCTTTGGAGCCTTCTGCTATGTGTCTATGCCCTTTGGACTCAAGTGTGCACAGGCGACTTACCAGCGTTGTGTACAGAACTGTCTTCATAAACAGATTGGGCGCAATGTTCATGCCTATGTGGACGATATTGTGGTTAAGTCCATTAAGGAGGAAACCCTGATAGATGATTTAAGGGAGACCTTTGATAACCTCCGGATCTACAAGATGATGCTTAACCCGGCCAAGTGTGTTTTTGGTGTTCCTGCAGGCAAACTCTTGGGTTTTTTGGTTTCTGACAGAGGCATTGAAGCTAACCCGAAGAAGATCAAGGCCATCACCTCCCTGGCTAAGCCGGCGTGTATAAATGACGTTCAGCGCTTGGCAGGTCGCATCGCTGCTTTAAGCCTGTTTATAAGCCGTTTGGGTGAGAAAGCCATGCCATTATATCAGTTGATGAAGAAAACTGATAACTTTGTCTGGAATGATGCGGCTAATACTGCCTTTGAGGATTTGAAAAAGCAGCTGGCAGAGCCCCCAGTCCTTGCTGCTCAGGTTGATAAGGAGCCCTTGTTACTGTATGTGGCGGCGAACACACGAGCCGTCAGTGTGGCTATGGTGGTGGAGCGCAAGGAGGAGGGCAAGGAGCATCCAGTTCAGCGGCCGGTTTATTATGTCAGCGAAGTGCTCATTGAGTCCAAGCAGCGATATCCGCATTGGCAGAAGCTTGTTTATGGTGTGTTCATGGCAAGCCGGAAACTCAAGCATTATTTTCAGGGTCATCCCATCACCGTGGTCAGTTCTGCCCCTCTTGGTGATATCATTCAAAACAGAGAGGCCACAGGGAGAGTAGCTAAGTGGGCTATAGAGCTTGGACCTCAAGGTCTCAAGTACGTGCCACGCACTGCTGTTAAATCTCAGGCCTTGGTGGATTTCATCAATGACTGGACAGAGTCACAAGTGCCCGAGCAGAAGCCGGATAACACATATTGGACTATCCACTTTGATGGGTCCAGGCAGTTGGAGGGCTCGGGGGCTGGAGTTGTATTGGCTTCCCCTAAAGGTGACAAGTTCCATTATGTGTTACGGTTGATGTTTCCTTGCACTAACAATGCGGCTGAGTACGAGGCCTTTCTCCACGGTCTTCGGATGGCTAAGGAGATGAGCTTGAGCCGGGTAAGGTGTTTCGGTGACTCAGACTTGGTGGCTCAACAAGTATCAGGCAAGTGGGACTCTAAAGACCCTCTCATGGCGGCTTATCACCGCGAAGTTGATGCCATTGCTGGGCACTTTCAAGGCTACCAAGTGGAGCACATTGATCGCAGGAAGAACGAGGCGGCTGATGCCCTAAGCCGGCTAGGCTCTCAGCGAAAGCCGGTACCGCCTAATAGTTTCCTGGATGTCCTGTATAATCCTTCTGTTAAGCTGCCTACGGAGGAAGACTTGGCTGTCCCTGACCCGGAGGCGCGACTGGTGGCGGCTCTCCACGTCATACCAGACTGGACAATGCTGTATCTAGCTTACATGACCCGAGGCGAGTTGCCTGAGGATGAAACTTTGGCCAGGCAAATAACCCGGCGAGCTAAGTCAATGATTGTTATCGACGGCGAGCTGCATCATCGCAGTGTTACAGGGGCGTTTCAGCGTTGTGTTTCCCCTGAGGAAGGGCAAGAGATCTTGCGTGAAATTCATGAAGGGGATTGTGGCCATCACGCCGGCTCAAAGTCCCTTGTGGCCAAGGCTTTTCGCCATGGTTTTTATTGGCTGATGGCTCATGCTGATGCAGAGGACTTGGTCAGTAAATGTGATGGTTGCCAGAGGTTTTCGCGACGGGCTCATGTGCCGGCTCAGGAGTTGAGGATGATCCCAATTACTTGGCCCTTTGCGGTCTGGGGGCTTGATATGGTTGGGCCTTTCAAACGATCCAAAGATAAGAAGACTCACCTATTGGTGGCGGTTGACAAATTTACCAAGTGGGTGGAAGCTGAGCCAGTTAGCAAGTGTGATGCGGCCACGGCGGTTCAATTTATGGAAAAGGTGATTTTCCGCTTTGGTTTTCCACACAGCATTATAACTGACAATGGCACCAATCTATCTAAAGGCGCCATGGAAGAGTTTTGTCAACGAGAGCATATCCGACTTGATGTCTCCTCAGTTGCTCATCCTCAATCCAATGGTCAAGCTGAGAGAGCTAATCAGGAGATTCTGAAGGGTATCAAGCCCCGGCTTTTGGTCCCTTTGCAACAGACGCCGGGTTGTTGGGTGGAGGAGTTGCCCTCCGTGTTATGGAGCATCAACACTACTCCTAACAGATCTACAGGCTTCACGCCTTTCTTCATGGTTTATGGGGCGGAGGCCGTCCTCCCCAGTGACATCCGTCATGATTCACCTCGAGTGGCGGCTTATGTTGAGGCGGATAATGAACAGACGAGCCAAGATGCTCTTCATTTGTTGGACAAACAGCGTGATGTGCCAGCAGCCCGTTCAGCAATTTACCAACAAGACCTACGCCGTTATCATAGCCGCCGGGTTAAATCCCGGGTCTTCCAGGAAGGCGATCTCGTGCTCCGGCTCATCCAGGATCAAACAGACGCACACAAGTTATCACCACCTTGGGAAGGGCCCTTTGTGGTCAGCAAGAACTTGCACAACGGGTCATATTACCTCATTGACATTCGGGAGCATAAAGATTCACGTAAGTCGGAGGAAGAGACCCGTCGGCCATGGAACATAGCTCAGCTTCGGCCTTACTACACTTGAGCCACCGGCTCTCGTGGTGTACATATTTCTCTTAGCCCTGTATATATTATGATAAGCAATAAAGCAGGACCTTTGTCCTTTTTTCTCCTCCAAATATGCGCGTGTTATTTTTTGGAAGATTACATGATGACTTAAAGGAGGATCCGGCTTATGATCGTATTCGAATTTAGCCGTAAGCAATAAAGTCACTTGGGGGCTTCCTGTTCAAACATGGGTCGTATTCGAACCAAAGAGAACATAGCTGTCGATACCCATTTGATTGGCAAAGTGCCGAGCTCATTGGGAGGTTACCTTTGGTCATATTTGAATCATCGCTTAACCCCTCTGAGAACCGACGTGGATCGTATTCGAATCAGCGTCGTTAAACAATTCTTAAAATCACTTGGGGGCTTCCTGTTCAAACATGGGTCGTATTCGAACCAAAGAGAACATAGCTGTCGGTACCCTCTTGATTGGCATCGCCACACCCACTGGGGGCTATGTGATCGTATCCGAATCTTAGCTTAACCCCTTTGGGCCGGGTCTCTGGTCGTATTCGAACCGGAAGCCCCTAAGTTTTTCTGCTTTATCACAAGTTTTCTTTGATTATGTCAAGGTGTGTACAGCCGGGTTTCACTTTGCCGGCTTAACTTTGGTTTACAGTATTGCTAAACGCAATGGGTGTTATAAGGCAGGTAAACCGGAGTTGCGGTACCAACTTTCTCATCCGGATTATCTAAACTGGAAGTATGCTTGCAGGCCGTTAAGTATGTTCTTACGGTTGTATTCAGGATATCATTGAAGACCAGTCCTTTTTGATTCATATTCCGAGTTATCTAAAAATTTATGATTCTCAGGACGGTAAGCCGCCTCGAGACTTGTGATTTGCCCTTTTATGCAGTATAATTAAAGGCACCTCTTTTGAGGTTAAGAAAAAACAAAGGATTGATTATGACCCGGAGAAATATCAAAGAGACAACTTCAAAAGACTTTAGCATTCAATACATGCACGATGGCACGGCAGAGATAAACTGTTGTCCCTACTCTATTACAAAACTCATCAAGTCTAAAAGGGTGGAGCATTGTTTGGTAAACCGCCAGCCGAGTTATGATGCTTGCTGAGTTGAAGTCTCCGGCTCGTTCCTATCCTCTCCTCCGGCTGATCCCAAGAGCTGGAAAGTTGATGACTTCCAGTCGATGCCACTGAGAGCTTCGAATTGGGCTTCCTCGTCAATTAACCCGGCCGGGTCAATCTCTGGGGCGAAAGTGTGCTGACGAGCCGGTGGGATCAAGGTGAGGGCTTCATAGCGAGGGGTTGGAATCCTCTGATTCTCCGTGTTGTAACCCGGCTGGTACTTGGTTAGATCTGTGTCGTTCCTGATAAGGGTGGCCACCGGGCGTACAGCCTTCACGCAAGCTGTGAAGTCCTTCTGATCGAAAGCTGAGCCGTCTTCCTTCAGGCTTGGATAGCCAAGGGCGATGTCTGCCGGGTCTAACTCCGGCAGGAATGCCTTGGCCCGGCTCAGCGCGGCGATCACTCCGGCTCTCGCAGAGGCCCGTCGCAGCTCTTGGATCCGCTGAGGCAGAACGGCGAGCCGGCGCAGGACTTCTGCCAGGTGAGTCGGCACCTCGTTGGATAAGGCCACCACAGCTAAGGCACGCTGTGACCCGGTGTAGAGCTGCTCCACCAGGGTATACACGGCCTTCAGCTTGGTGACCACGCTCTGGTTGAGGTTGGCACTTCTGGGACCTGTTTAATAGAATCAGACAAGCCGGCGACAAGGATGAGTTATGAGATATAAACATTTTAAACTTGATGAAAGCCGGTGACGCGACTTACCGAAGATGGCGGCCACCATCTGGGAAACCTGGCGCTTTGGGCCGGAGAGCTCAGCGGTTTTCTCGAAGAGAGTTTTCTCTGCCTGTTTAGCCCGGGTTACCAATGCGGCCTTCTCTTCGGCCCAGGCTTTCCGCTCAGCATCAAATTCTGTCTTCAGCTTCTCTTGAGCAGCGATGCTGGATACAAACTTGGCGTTTGCCTTTCGGGTCTCCATTTCTTGCATCTTTAGCCGGCTCGTGAGATCAGCAAGGTCAGTCTCCAGCTTCTTGCTAGCAGCCTGTATAAATTTCCGGGTTATGGCATGAACAATTACTCTACAAATTTAAAGTCCCAAGCGTTTTCCAAGCAAAGACACTTGGCACTTGGGGGCTAATGCATATTGAACGTTTTCTATCCACATATTGCCGGTTCAAATGGAGTAAGCCGGAACCTAAGTCTACAACATACTCAGTCATAAGTCGTCGACTTGGGGGCTAGCATGGTACAGGTAACTAAGCAGTAAATAAGAGGACAAAAGGATGTTACCTCAGACTTCTGCTGGATCTGGGTCACCATGGCAACCTCGGCGTCCCGGCTCTTGTGCACTTGGCTGATGTAGCCAGAGACGAGCTCTCCAATGCTCAGGTTGGTGTAGTCGGAGAGGTCCAGGTTCACCCGGCGGGGCTGCAGCAACTCCCCCTTAGCGGAGCACTTGGCCAGTACGGTAGGTCTCCCCGGCTCAACGAACTCCGTCCGGGTGATTACCACGTCCGGGTCATTTGTTGGTTGGGCCGAGCCGGAGGCCTCCGGGTCAGCAGAAGCTTCTATAGGCGCCGTGTCCATTGGAGTGGTGGCTTCGGGGGCGGAGGCAGCTGGTGGGTCTTGGACCGTCACCTCCGGCTCAGGCAAATCCGGCACTCCGGCCGACTTGGTTTTCTTCACCCTCTTGGTGAGCTTTGCCTGGGCACTGAAAGAGCAACAAAGGTTAATACAAAAAATATGAGTAAAGATCAGAACAACATGAGATGATTATCGTTACCCGGGCGAGGTCTTGAAAGCCGGAAGACTCGACTGCATAGAGTCGCCCGAAGAGGGGGAGGTCTCCTGATAATTGGAGTCAGAAGAGTTGAGTGGCTGACGGATAACACCTGCCAACGGGTGAAAAGGGTACAAGTGGGAAATAACCTCAGTTCGGTGTTTCCTTGATGTGTCAGGTAACCCGGCGGAGAGGTCGGTGTCCTTGTTGGTCTGGGTGTGACGCCGGCTCTCATGAACCTATTGCTTCAAAATAAATTGAGGATCTTGATAAGCTAAGGGATGTGAAAAGCTTACTTTCTGGGTTACCCTTCGGACTTTCAGCCTTGGCAAGGGCTCCGAGTAGGAGGAAAGTGACATTACCTCTTCAACCACCGGGTTACTTGCGCCGGTGTCATCCTGTCAATGAGCAAGTATTGATAAGGCGGACAGCAACAAACAACAAGTACAGCAAGGACTTAAAGGCTCAGGGGTTACCTCTGACTCGGAGCTGTCGCTTAATTGCATCAGCTCTGAAGCAGAAGGCCTGCTTCCTTTCCTGCGAGGGGCGGCTTTCTTGGCGGCTTTCTTCACCTTTCTGGCCTTCTTGGCCGCCTCATGGTCATATTTGACCCGCCAGAACTTGTCGTCAGCCTGAAAAATATAATGGTGATTTCTTTAAACGATTCAGATGAGAATTATATACAGAAGAAGATAGGATGTTCAGATTGGCGGCTTACCGCTGGGGCTGGGTTGGTCTTGCAGAAGGGGGCTAACCCGGTACTTCCACAGTCTGCCAGGCTCTCGTTCAAGAGAGCCTTGGTCATCTCCCCTGCAACGTCTTCAGGAAGATCGTTGCGGCTGTGTCTCTGAGGGTCGTCTTTGTGGCCCGTATACTCACACATTAAGCCGGGGCGGCGGCTCAATGGGATCACCCGCCATGAGATCCAGACCCGGACCAGATCGATTCCATTCAGACCATTGCCCAGGAGAGCCTTGATCTTGTTGATGGTTGGGAGCAGAGGCTGGCGCTCCGCCGGAGTCAGTTTGTCTGACAGTGGGTGTGTTGACTCCAGACGTGATGGGCGAAAGCCGGGCAGCGGACTTTCATCAGCCGGTGATGTATCTTGGCAATAGAACCAAGTCATGTTCCAGTCCTTTGGGTGGCTCGGCGGCTCTACGTAAGGGAAAAGGCAGTCCCTACACCACTGGATGGAGATGCCGACTAACTCCAGACTTGGCCCATTGGCGCACTCATTCTGACGGTTTAAGTAAAAAAGCTCTCTGAAGAGCAGTAGACTAGGCTCTTCTCCAAGATAAACCTCGCAGAAGACTTGGAAATTGCAGATGTTGGACACTGAGTTGGGTCCTATGTCTTGAGGCCGTAAATCAAAGAAATTTAGAACATCTCTAAAAAACTTTGAGCCGGGCGGTGCGAAACCCCGGCTCATGTGATCCGCAAAAATCACTACCTCCCCATCCTTTGGCTGTGGCCTTTCTTCTGACGGGTCAGGGGCACGGTAGGACATGATGTCTTTCTTGGGAAGATATCCTGACTTAACAAAATCCGCTAGGGTCTCGTTGGTGACATTGGACCTCATCCAGTTACAAGTAATGGGAGCTTTGGGAGGCATGGTGAAAGTCGGCAGTCTATGACAAAAAGGAAAAACGTCTGGGTTAATGATAAGCCGGAGGAGATCTACAGTTCAAAGCTAAGGTGGCGGCTTATGAAGGGGACTAATGGTATATACCTAAGTACATCGGGTTATTTAAGCCGCAGGGGCATTCAGAATAAATTGATTATCTACGGCCTTATCACAGCTAAGCCGGAGGATTCTATGAAGCATGGTTCTCTTTAAGCCAGAAGGTTCTACGGCGCGTGGTTTCTTTAAGCCGGAACTGTAAACCGCCAAGATTCAATGATTGCAGTTTTTTACGAAGTGTGGTAAAACAGGTTTCACACATTGCAGTAACTTTTTTGGATCGAAATGGTCGGGCAAAAGAAAAATTTCTAGACCTAGAAACAGAAGCGAGGGAGTTCTTGGGCCCGAACAAAGTTCCTATGCAGTAAAAAGAGAGCTGTTTGCGTGTAAAATGGGTGCTAAACAGTCGCCGCACTAGTTCTATGCAGATCTAAGATCAAACAGGGGCAGTAACTATGAGAACTACCGGAACTTGCGGGCAATGGCGACGAACACGAAGAACGCGGACGTATCCTACGGCAGATCTACTCTACAGGACAAGCAGGACTTACAAGAGCTGGAGAGTCGCGGGGGTCGCCGCGTTTCTCTGGTCAGATCAGGGTGATGCAGCGGCCTGAGCTGGTGACGACGAGGAGACCGCGGCGGCGACGGCGGCGGAGCTCGAGCAGCACGGGACAGTGAGAGGAAGAAGACGACAGAGGAAGGAGCGTGAGAAGAGCCCGTCGGGCCGGCCTATTTATAAGTCGAGCTCGTAAAGCGGGCGCGAGAATCAAGGAGACCGTGGCGTGGTTATCTCCCCACGCAGCGCCTCGATTTTCGGGATGACAGTAAAGGAAAAGATCCGTTGCGGATCTGGCGGAGTAAAAAATGGACTTAATGGAAGATGACGTCACGGCGGATTATCCGGAGTCCAGAGGATGACGTCACGCCGGGTTATGGCCTTCACACGAATGGTAAGCCGGAGATTTTTTCTGTCGAAAGAGTTGAAGATTGACATGAGCCGGCTCAAATCAATCTGGGGCCTAATGTTGAGGATATAGACCTTAGAGTCACCCCCCAGGAGGGGCCGGGTTACTCATATGGTCATTGCCAGAAGCCCGACGCCAAGCTTAAAGACGGTGGGCCAAAGATGGGCTTAAGACCCGGATATGGCTTAAGGCCCGTAGTTACAATCATTATTATGGTAGAACTTGTAGTGTAAGGCAAGAATAGTTGAGAGTCCGAGCCGGACACTCTTATGAGCCGGCCGGGACTCTGAGAGCTGCAGGGCGTCAGCCTCCCTATATAAAGGGACGACCCAGCAGCAGTTTAAGGGCGACAACAATCTCATCGAGAGCCGGGATAGCAGTTTAGCTCCCTGGTTATCGAAACCCTAATCAATACCACATCAAACTGGACGTAGGCTTTTACCTTCACCGTAAGGGGCCGAACCAGTATAAACCCTCGTGTTCCTTGTCCTGCATTAACCCCTTCAAGCTTCCTAGCTGCGATGGCTCCACGACTAAGTCCTAACTCAAGGACATCTGCCGTGACAATTCCACGACAGTCTACCAAATATAATGGGACAAATGTTATCTTGTGGGGAAGCAAGAACAAGAAAGTCAGTAGGATATTTAATTTTCCCACCCAAGACTTCAACATCTCTAACAATCCCAACCGGTGAGATAGTATCTCTATTAGCAAGCTTAATAGTAACATCAGTATCTTCTATCTCAGCAGGTGCAATATCATGCATAATTTGTTTATATAAGGTATAAGGTATTGCACTAACACTAGCACCCATATCACATAAGCCATGATAACAGTGATCTCCTATTTTAACAGAAACAACAGGCATGCCAACAACAGGTCTATGTTTATCTTTAGTATCGGGTTTAGCAATTCTAGCAGCTTCATCACAGAACTAAATAACATGCCCATCAATATTATCAACCAAGAGATCTTTAACCATAGCAATACAAGGCTCAACTTTAATTTGCTCAGAGGGTTTGGGTGTTCTAATATTACTTTTGTTGACCATAGTTGAAGCGTTAGCATGATCCTTTATTCTAACAGGGAAAGGTGGTTTCTCAATATAAGCGGTAGGAACAATAGGATCAACATTATAAGTGATAGTATTTTCTTCAACTTTAATAGGTTCAACTACTTTTACTTCAATGGGAGGATGATATTTAAACCACTTCTCCTCAGGAGTATCAACATGAGTAGCAAATGATTCACAGAGAGAAGCTACTATCTCAGAATCAAGTCCATATTTAGTGCTAAATTCACGGAAAACATCGGTATCCATAAAAGATTTAACACAATCAAACTTAGGTGTTATACCTGACTCCTTACCTTCGCCGAGTTCCCAATCTTCAGAGTTGCATTTAATTCTTTCCAATAAATCCCATCTGAATTCAGTAGTCTTCATCATAAAAGAACCAGTACAAGAAGTATCGAGCATGGAGCGATTATTGAGAGAAAGCCGAGCATAAGAATTTTGAATAATAATTTCTCTTGAGAGCTCATGATTGGAGCATGAATATAGCATTGAGTTAAGCCTCCCCCAAGCTTGAGCGATACTTTCTCCTTCGCGAGGCCAAAAATTATATATATAGTTACGATCACGATGAACCAGATGCATAGGATAAAACTTCTGATGAAATTTCAATTTCAATCGGTTGTAGTTCCATGATCCAATATCATCACATAGCCTAAACCATGTCAATGCCTTTCCCTTCAAAGATAAAGGGAAGACCTTCTTCTTGATAACATCCTCGGGCATACCCGCAAGATTAAATAATCCACAAACTTCATCCACATAGATTAGGTGCATATCGGGATGTAATGTTCCATCTCCTGTAAAAGGATCAACTAGCAGTTTCTCTATCATACCCGAAGGAATTTCAAAGTAAACATTTTCAGTTGGTTCAGTAGGTTGAGGAGCAACTCTTTGCTCTACTGGTCGGGGTGCAGATACCTCGAACAAGCCCCTCAAAGGATTATTTTCCATAGTAACAAGTGACAGTAAATTTCAGCACACTATATAAAATTTTCCTTACCAAATTCCACCTACCAAAGGCGCTTCACTCCCTGGCAACGGCGCCAGAAAAGAGTCTTGATGACCCACAAGTATAGGGGATCTATCATAGTCCTTTCGATAAGTAAGAGTGTCGAACCCAACAAGGAGCGGAAGGAAATGACAAGAGGTTTTCAGTAAGGTATTCTCTGCAAGCACTGAAATTATCGGTAACCGATAGTTTTGTGATAAGGTAATTTGTAACAGGTAACAAGTAATAAAAGTAAATAAGGTGCAGCAAGGTGGCCCAATCCTTTTTGTAGCAAAGGACTAGCCTGGACAAACTCTTATATAAAAGAAAGTGCTCCCGAGGACACATGGGAATTATCGTCAAGCTAGTTTTCATCATGCTCATATGATTCGCGTTCGTTACTTTGATAATTTGATATGTGGGTGGACCAGTGCTTGGGTGCTGCCCTTCCTTGGAAAAGCATCCCACTTATGATTAACCCCTATTGCAAGCATCCGCAACTACAAAAGAAGTATTAAGGTAAACCTAACCATAGCATGAAACATATGGATCCAAATCAGCCTCTTACGAAGCAACACATAAACTAGGGTTTAAGCTTTTGTCACTCTAGCAACCCATCATCTACTTATTACTTCCCAATGCCTTCCTCTAGGCCCAAACAATGGTGAAGTGTCATGTAGTCGACGTTCACATAACACCACTAGAGGAAAGACGACATACATCTCATCAAAATATCGAACGAATACCAAATTCACATGACTACTTATAGCAAGACTTCTCCCATGTCCTCAGGAACAAACATAACTACTCACAAATCATATTCATGTTCATAATCAGAGGGGTATTAATATAAATAAAGGATTTGAACATATGATCTTCCACCAAATAAACCAACTAGCATCAACTACAAGGAGTAATCAACACTACTAGCAACCCACAGGTACCAATCTGAGGTTTTGAGACGAAGATCGAATACAAGAGATGAACCAGGGTTTGAGAGGAGATGGTGCTGGTGAAGATGTTGATGGAGATTGACCCCCTCCCGATGAGAGGATCGATGGTGATGACGATGGTGACGATTTCCTCCTCCCGGAGGGATGTTTCCCCGGCAGAACAGCTCTGCCGGAGCCCTAGATTGGTTTCGCCAGGTTCCGCCTTGAGACGGCGGCGCTTCGTACCGAAAGCTTCCTTCTAATTTTTTCCAGGGTGAAAGATTTCGTATAGCAAAAGATGGGCACCGAAGGTCTGCCAGGGGGCCCACGAGGCAGGGTGGCGCGCCCAGGGGGTAGGGCGCGCCCCCACCCTCGTGGACGGTGGGTGGCCCCCCTCTGGTGCTTTCTTTGACCAATATTTTTTATATGTTCTAAAACTGACTTTCGTGGAGTTTCAGGACTTTTGGAGTTGTGCAGAATAGGTCCCTAATATTTGCGCCTTTTGCAGCCTAGAAGTTCAGCTGCCGGCATTCTCCCTCTTCATGTAAACCTTGTAAAATAAGAGAGGAAAGGCATAAGTATTATGACATAATGTGTAATAACAGCCCATAATGCAATAAATATCGATATAAAAGCATGATGCAAAATAGACGTATCAATGGACATGCATCTTTAGTACAACAGGGTTAGCATCAACCAAAAATAGCAAATGGGCAGCATCTCTAGTATATCTTCATTACAGAGAGTAGCATGGTAGCAAAGGGATAGATTAAAAAATGGATACATCTGTTAATTGCAACAAGCTTAACAACATCTTAAGTCATGTTTTGTAAGTTTGTAGCCATTGAAATACAACTTTTTAAAAATGGATTCAACTGTTAATTGCAACAGGCTTAATAGCCATTGAAACCGGTACTGATAAAAATGCAATTGGCATAGTTAAACATCATAAGGCAGGTGCTAGCAGAGCAGAGAATGGCCCAGATGTCTATAAAAAGGTAGGGAAAGGTGCTAAAACGTGTTAGGCATGTTTACTAGAACATGCTTAATACATCGAACGTACAGAACATAGCCATTAATTGCAACTGGTATTGGTAAGATTGAACTGTTGAGTACATTCTTGGTAAGTCCTGAGAGGTAGTTGCTGGGGCACTTCATCTTGGCGAGAGCCCGCCCAAAGTCAGCAACGGCGGAGGCGACCTGTTCCTCCGGGTCGAAGCGTGGATCAGTTCCACTGAGAGATGTACCTATAGGCTACCGGTAAATTTTACACTACAAGAAACCTGTTAATGCATGACGGATTTCCGCTGACAGTTTTGAAAACCGTCATGAACAGCCTAGTACAGCCCCGCAGGCCTGTCAAAAGCCCGCCTAAAGCCCTAAACTTTTACCCGTATAAAACTTAACCCTAACACACTTCCCCATCCCCATGTTCTCAAAAAAAAAACTTCCCCATCCGCCGCCGCCACACCTGGCCTCTCCTCGCCCCCGTCCTCCGCCGTCACACCTTGCCTCTCTTCGTCCCCGTCCTCCGCCGCCACGCCTCTGCTTGTCCCCGTCCTCCCCCCACCTCCCTGCCTCCAACCGATTACGGCGGCCCGAGATCCATGGCGACGGCGGTTGCAGCGGCCCCATGTAAGCGGCGGCCAACCCTAGCCGATGCGACGCGCCAGCCATGGATCTGACCAGGGGCCTCCCTCCTCTATCTCCCAGGCCGCGCAGATGCCTCTCCATCCGGAGGTTCGGAGCATCAAGTGTCGGACGAGGAGTGGACGACGACCATGACTGCGGGAGGCCGAGCTTGACCAAGCGTGAGACGACGAGGGCCAGCACAAGGTCCATCCCTACTTCCCCCTCGTCTCCTCTCCTTCATTCCCTCCTTCTTTCTCCCATCCCCAATCAATTATTTTTTGATTTTATTCAGATCAACATGAGCTCTCCGCCTCTCCAGTTCCTTGAAGGACGACCGGGACCCCACGCTCCAGCCCGACGAGCTGGACGAGTTCGACAGCGAGGTCGTCCCGCCCCGCCCACCGTGATTCCCCACAGAACAAGGTCGACCCTCTCACTCTGTTTTTCTTTTGTTTCCAAGTGATTATGCTCAAATTTTCTTAGACTGAACCTGATGCAAAAAACGTGGCCACTTCCTTTCCTCATACTCGCATGTTACAGCCAACGATAGAGTAGCACATCTGGCTATATCCATCTTCTTTTCTCACTGTGCGAGCACTAGCAGTGTGGAAATCGTGAGATCTACTAGTTAGTTAAGCAACTACTAGTTTATTTTAGCAAGTAAACGCCCATGAGATGCTCCTGTTGGTTCCTTGCTACTCTGTGCATGCAGCAAGGATGTAATTGCCAACGGGGCAGGTGATGATGCTATTTGCCTTTTAGCTGAGGAGAAGAGTACTATCGTATCTTAACCTTCCACTGAACATTCAAATCTCATGACTCTTGATTTATCTCTATGGGATCTAACTACTTAGCTGACCACTTTGTCCAAGTTACATTTGTGGCAAATAGTGGGGTGTGATGTTCCAACATGTCTTGCATACTTTAGTAGACAAAACTATCATTTATTTTAGCGTCAACGATGATGCAGTTCGTACTTGTTTTGTTCAGACTTTCCTGGATTCCATAGTTCTATATTTTTCTTGCTTCATGAAAGTAGCCATCATATGTTTTGTTGTGATATTGGTTGGTCAATGCCTAAATACAGAGTTGTATTTATCGATATACCAGATTTGCATTTCGAGGATAAATCGTGATACATAAAACATATTTGTTACTTTACTAGAGTTTTGAACTTAGAACAGACACTTGCCAATGGCAATAGTATTTTTGATGCCCAACGCCCTTGCAGCTATTCATATATCAAAAGCTCAACATGCACCTTCCTTCTATTAAGTTTTAATTAAATATTTACAATAAAACATGTCTTGTTGTTTATTGTCAAGGGCAAATGTTGTTGTCCGGAAACAACTCCAGGCACCAGCTTCGAATAGCTCTTGTATTCATCTAGAATTTGATATTTCAGGCACATTTCTTGTGTAAGTTTCTTGATATCTATTACAGATCCAAAATATGTCAAGTTTCTCTATTGCTTGTCCATGTGGTTCCACTTCAGACTATTCAGAAGCATCTTGTGAGCCAAGTGCTATTTAGTGTTTAGTTTTCGAAACTTCAATTGTTGCATTTATTTTTCCTCATGTAGTGTTGATCCTTTTTTGCCTACTTAAATAAAAGAAAGTGTAGCAATTTATGCTTGTAATTTTTGTGCCAGGAAGTTATACTAGATCTACTATCCCAATAATTTTTTATTTCCTAAATCTACACTAAAGGCCTACATCTAGACACGTTGTAAAAAGAACTTTTTCCGCACTATACTTTGTTTTACTTATTAGAAACTGGTGTAGGGTTAGATATCTTTACTGCCTAAAGCTTAGTCATCTTAAAATAGTCCAGCCATAGTTTGTCTGTACTGCTTGAAGCTTAGTCATCACAAAATAGTTCAGCCATAGTTTGTATCTACACTTGTACCTAGCTGTTAGTTCTTTTCACTTATCCAGATTTGTCCACATGCTGGTTAACTTGTTTTTTTATGCCTTTGCTTAGTGCAGGTTCCAAGAAATCAGAGGCTCCTTTTTCAAAACGGATACACAGAGAAATACATAGAGAAATCAGGGGCTCCTTTTTCGAATCGGTTCCAAGAAAATGTAGAGTTATATAGTAATTTTGTTTAGAGGCTCCTTTTTCAGATCTGTTCCAAGAAAATGCAAAGTGATGTAGTAATAATGTTTGTAAATACTTGATGAGCTATCTATGTAAATATGTATTTTGGTATCTGAACATTGCCGTGATTGTAATAAGTTTGGTCTGTTATTTGAAAATTAAATTTTATTTATGGCTTTGTTTGAATATTAGGCGTGAAATTTATAGATAACAAAAATATTTAACTGTTATCTCCGCCCGATGTGGGTTAAGAAGAAAAACGCAAAAACAATTGTCTGGTAGTGTCCACGTAGGATGCAACGTCATTCCAATTGGTCAAGCAAAAATCCAACATGGCGTATGTCCATGACGGCTTGTTCCGTCACAAAAGATTGGGCTTGGGCGGGCCTGGTGCAGATCCATGACGGCAAAGAACTATCATGGAAGGTACCATGTCAAATTATGACGCGATATACATGATGGATTTCAAATCCGTCATGGAAGGCCACCCATGATAGTTTTTCATTAACAGAATTCTTGGATTTCAAATCCGTCATGGAAGGCCACCCATGACAGTTTTTCATTAACAGAATTCTTGTAGTGGTAGAAGTTAAACTGTAATTGCAGAAATGATGTGAAATATTGTAAGACATGGGATGCAGCTAACCTCAACGGCAAACAACAACATCGACTGTTATGACCCTGCGTAAGTACATGGACAGGCATGTTAAGTACAACAGGGTTATCATCCACTAAAAATAGCAAATGGGCAGCATCTCTAGTGATATCCTGAGTCATGTATTGTAAGTTTGTTGCTGGTATTGGTGAAATTGAGCTGGACACGGTAATATTTGAACATCACATAGTGTGTAGTACTGAAATAAACAAGGCACGAACATGCTTAATACATCAACCGTACAAATCATAGCCGTTGCAAGTGGTATTGCACTACTACAGGATACCACTAATGTGACACTACGATCAAAGACCCTTTTCCGAAACTGTGTGCGATGCAATAATCGCAAACGGCGTTGTAAAAAAACAGTCAAAAAAGGTGCAAAATGTTTGCGATGGTGGAGCCATCAAACAAGGTTCAGATTTTAGTGGCGTGTGCGATGCAGGGCACACGGGTTAATCCACTCCAACTGTTTGCGATGAGGCCGAACAACAGAAACGGGCAGCCATATTAATGTGTGTGTGATGCAGGACACACAGTTAATCCATTCGAACTGTTTGCGATGAGGTAGAACAACATAAACGAGCAGCCATATCGATGTGTGTGTGATATACGGCATACGGTTCACTCGGATGAACTGTATGGGAAAGGTGCACAAGAACGGTCTGGAAAACCATGCTCGTGCTATTTAGTACATTCTCACGCCTTTTACAAGGAATGTGCAGATATTTCAAGGAAATGTGTGGCAATAGTCAACCATAAACGTGTCGTTTACTGGGTTAACAACTATACAAAAATGAAATACATGCTTGGAAAACATGATGCCTGGTTGTGGTGCCATGGTATGGCCTCACCGTGCACTGGTAAAAACGTCATCATGCACGCCTTTCATAAATTGAACCATCACCGAGGAAGTTTCATGGTTTCGAGGGGGAAATCAGCAAGATTGAAGCGGGGGTCCAAATTTCCTTTGTCCTTTGTCCACGAGTTTTTTTTCTATGATGAACATACAACCTGCAAATCACCGAGTTCAAATTTGGCGCTTTTCCGGGTTCATTTCCCATATTTAGGGGATTATGTGCATTTCCTAGGCATTAATGCACATAATTCAAGTTCAAACAATCGATGCATGAAAGGGTGCACAAGAATGGCCTGAAAAACCATGCTCGTGCCATTTAGTAAATTCTCATGCCTTTTACAAGGAATGGACATATATTTCGATGAAATGTGTGGTGATAGTCAACCACAAATGTTTGTTTGTTGGGTTTTCAACTATAGAAAAAATGAAATAAATGCTTGAAAAACATGACGCCTGGCATGGTGCCATGGTATGACCTCACCATGCCCTGGTAAAAATTTGAGAACGTTTGGCTTATGTCGTCATGCACGCCCTTCATAAATCGAACCATCACCGAGGACATGCTTTCGAGGGGGAAATCCCCAAGATTGAAGGGGAATCCAAATTTCCTTCCTAGTGTGTCATTCAGTTTTTTCCAACGATCAACATACTGCCTGAAATGCAACGTGTTCAAATTTGACATTTTTCCGGCTCATTTACCAAATTTATGGGATTATGTGCATTTTCTAGGCATTAATGGACATAATTCAAATTCGAAAAATCGATGCATGAAAAGGTGCACAAGAACGGTCTGGAAAACCATGCTCATGTTATTTAGTACATTCTCATGCCTTTTACAAGGAATGGGCAAATATTTCAAGGAAATGTGTGGCAATAGTTAACCATAAACGCGTCGTTTACTGGGTTAACAACTATACAAAAAATGAAACACATGGTTGGAAAACATGACGCCTGGCGTGGTGCCATGGTATGGACTCACCATGCCCTAGTAAAAATTGGAGAATCTTTTCCTTATGTCGTGATGCACGCCTTTCATAAATCGAACCATCACCGATGAAGTTTCATGGTTTCGAGGGGGAAATCACCAAGATTGAAGGGGGATCCAAATTTCCTTTGTCCTTTGTCCATGAGTTTTTTTCTACGATGAACATACAACCTGCAAATCACCGTGTTCAAATTTTGCACTTTTCCGGGTTCATTTGCCATATTTAGGGGATTATGTGCATTTCCTAGGCATTAATGTACATAATTCAAGTTCGAACAATTGGTGCATGAAAGGGTGCACAAGAACGGCCATGGGGAACCAATTCTCCATGACCTTCTCGTCGCCGTTGGCCGCCTCGATGCTTAGCTCATAGAGCTGCAGGAACTCCGTGGGGTCGGGGGTGCCGTCGTAGTGCGGAGGCAGGTCCGGCTTGAACTTGCCAGGCCAGACAATGATGCGCAGCTCGGGAGTGAAGGCATGACAGCCCGCGGTGGTCACCGGAGCCCGTCGCGGGGGCAGAGCCTGATCTTGACATCCACACGCCACCGCAGCAGGCGGCGCGCGGTCTTGATGCAGTGGTGCCGGGAGCGCAGGAGCGTTTTCTTGCGGCCGAGGGACTTCTTGGCAGCTTCCTTCTTCGTGCACGGGCGCCCGGTGTGGCGGGTCACGCCGCGGGACCGCGCGTCTTGGTGCGAGGGCAGCGTCTTGATGCGGAGGTGGTGGAGGCGCTCCGTGGGCGACGTCACCCGCAGCTGGAGGTGGTCGAGGTAACGAAAGGGATGGTGCAGGGGAGCCCCCAGCAGCGCTGACGAGCTCGGCGATGCGGTCGAGCCAGTCGTCGTAGAGGTCATCGACTGGACGGTAACGCAGGAGCTCACGTGCCATGAGCAGCGCAGCCTGCGCGTCCGTGGCCGCGCGACGAGCGTGGGACGACGAGCCGGCCGGAGTCAGCGATGGGGTGGCGGTGCGTCCGTCCCGCCGCACGAAAGGGTGCAGCGATGAAGCTTGCTGCTCGTTCCCTGCTGGGCCAGTGGCGGCGTTGGCAGTGGGTGATGGAGAACGGCGGGAAGGTCCACCGACGGGCGCCGTCTGAGCGACGCGAGCGGCGAGGGCGGCACGGCGCTCGGCACGGGCTCGGCGGGCGTCAACCATGGATCCGGTGGATCAGTGAAGCGCGGATCGATGGAAGAAAGGCTTCAGCGCACCCCTACCTGGCGCGCCAAATGTCGGATTCTGGGTTCCGGCAAACCCTTGAGGTTTGAACACTGGGGTGCACATGAAGATCTCTCCCTCTGTAGCTCGCCCTCGAAACGATCTCAAGGCCTAGCTCGACGAACCCAAAGAACAAGAGACATGAGGGTTTATACTGGTTCGGGCCACTGTTGTGGTGTAATACCCTACTCCAGTGTGGTGTGGTGGATTGCCTGGTAGGCTGATGATGAACAGTACAAGGGATGAACAACCTCCTGAGAAGAGGTGTTCTTGGCTCGATGAGCTTGTGTGGTGGCCTTGGTGGACTGGATCCAGTCCAAGATCAGTTGCCTCCTATGATGGTGGCTAGTCCTATTTATAGAGGCCCTGGTCCTCTTCCCAAATATTAGGTGAAGGGATCCACAACGGCCAGTTTGAAGGGGGACAACTAGTACAAGTTATCCTGACAAAAGGTGGTCTTCGCCTGCCAAAGGCTCTGGTGGTGACGCCGTCGTGGGCTCCGCGGTGACCTCCATCCTGCCGTCCTGCTGGTCTTGGTCTCGTTGCACCAATATGGAAACCTTTGCCTGATGCCTCGGGACTCCTCATCTGCTGTTGCCCCTTTAGCACCAAAGAGGCAACGAGTACTCTGCGCCCGCTGGCGCCCACCTGGCCTTGGTCGTCATGGCTCACATCACGTGCACCTCGCGAGGTGCCCCTTGCATAGATATCTCTGCTCCTCGGGAGCCAGCCTAGGGAGGCTGCCCCTGAGGAGGTCTTGCATCATCCGCCTCGCGAGGCTTGGCCCCTCGCGAGGGTCTTGAGTGGTTGTTGGTGAAGATGGGACGTGCCAGGCAGCTGGATGAGCCACGCCGTGGGCCGTAGGCAGGCAAGTCTGGGTACCCCCGTTCCCAGGACGCCGACAGCTGGGGTTCCGACCAATCATAACGCAACACACAATAGGCTCAGCGACGGAAGCAAGGGAGATGAACCGTGTGCGATAATGAACGAGCAAAATTGTAAGGGAAGCCAATTCTCTGTTTTCGTTTGTCGCTAAGCTCTTGAATACCAACGCACTGTACGGTTGCCCGGCCCCTCCGTCCCAGAGCTCTCTCCAGGCGTCGTCCATGGCACCGCGGCACACAGTAACTGGTAAGGAAGCGATGGCATCCCACCGCGCCGCGTTCCTCGCTGCCCGCAACCGCACACATGGTAAGGAAGCGATGGCATCTCGCTGCGCCGAGTTCATCGCCGCCGCCGGCTAGACAGCTACATGGGCGGACTTTGCGCCTGCCATGGCCGAATAGGTGGTGGATCTAGAGGCGGTCAAAGCCGCACAGAAGGAGCAGAAAAGGCAGAAAGCAGTCAAGAAAAGAGAGTCCCGCCACCGCAAAAAAAGAGGTCGCACGCCATGGTGAGGAGAGCTTGGCGGAGATCAAAGCACGGTGGGCTACCGCCTACAAGGCCGGGAAGGAGAACGCCGACGTCTGGCCAGCATGCCCCAATGGCAGCATGTGAGAAATAGTTTATGTTTGTAGTATTAGAGCAAATTACCAGTAGTACTTCAAGTTTGTAGTATTAATGTACAATGTCGGTAAGAGCATCCTTTGAGGGCTTTGAGCGTTGATTAGCATGTGTGCCCGTGTGCGTTTTTTGCGTTAATCATTAGAGGATCACAAAACACACGGTTTCTATGCCGTACCCGTCTGCGTTTTTTTGCGTTAATGATCCATAAGTTAGTTACCTGTGCGATGTTTCCTAATAAACCAGGCGTACCATTGACCGAAAAAATCAACTACACGTGTAAATTTTTTGGAGACGGGATCTGCCAATTTTCTTTTTTCTCGCACACGAGTATTTTACGCGCTTCATCTGCGTTGTGTGTTTCCCCCGCCCAAGTTTCAAGTTTCGCAGTGAAATTTTCATTAGGCGCGCGATTTCAGAATTTATTCCTCCAACCACATCCCGACCCTCAGTATCCCCCCTCGTGCCTCCCCTACCGGCTTCTCAAACCGCCGCCGCCGCAACCACAACTTCAACCACATCTACGTTCTGCTCGGATCCAACCAGGTAACCCACCGATCTCTATCACGACCCCGACCTGATTGCCTAAATAGCGCATGCGAAATATCCTCATGCCTCCAAATCCCCACCGCCAGGAGCTGATGGCGGTCCATGGCGCGATGGAGGCTGTGCATGTTGACCCAGAGGAACACCTTGCCTCCACTGCCGCAGGTGACATGGTGTAGGCTCTGGCCCAGATGAAGTGCCCGAGCGACTACCCCCCCAGGACTTAACAGGTAAGATCTGACCAGCTAAATCTTACCAATACCACTTCCAATGGCTATGATTTGTACGGTTGATGTATTAAGCATGTTCGTGCCTTGTTTATTTCAGTACTGCACACTGTGTGATGTTCAAATATTACTATGTGCAGCTCAATTTCACCAATACCAGCAACAAACTTACAATACATGACTCAGGATATCACTAGAGATGCTGCCCATTTGCTATTTTTAGTGGATGCTAACCCTGTTGTACATAACATGCCTGTCCATGTACTTACACAGGGTCATAACGGCCGATGCTGTTGTTTGCCGTCGAGGTTAGCTGCATCCCATGTCTTACAGTATTTCACATCATTTGTGCAATTGCAGTTTAACTTCTACCATTTACTGGTTGCCTGTAGGTACACATGTCAGTGCCACTGATCCATGCTTCGACCCGGAGGAACAGCTCGCCTCCGCCGTCGCTGACTTTGGGCGGGCTCTGGCCAAGATGAAGTGCCCCAGCAACTACCTCTCAGGACATACCAAGTATGTACTCACCAGTTCAATCTTACCAATACCAGTTGCAATTAATGGCTATGTTCTGTACGGTCGATGTATTAAGCATGTTCTAGTAAACATGCCTAACATGTTTTTGCTACTTTCCCTACCTTTTTATAGACATCTGGGCCATTCTCTGCTCTGGCAGCACCTGCCTTGTGATGTTTAACTATCCCAATTGCATTTTTATCAGTACCGGTTTCAATGTCTATTAAGCCTGTTGCAATTAACATTTGGATGCTATTAAGCCTGTTGCAATTAACAGTTGTATCCATTTTTAATCTGTCCATTTGCTACAATGCTACTCTCCGCAATAAAGATATACTAGAGATGCTGCCTGATACGTCTCCAACGTATCTACTTTTCCTAACGCTTTTCCTCTTGTTTTGGACTCTAATTTGCATGATTTGAATGAAACTAACCCCGGACTGACACTGTTTTCAGCAGAACTACCATGGTGTTGTTTTTGTGCAAAAATAAAAGTTCTCGGAAAAGAACGAAACTTTGCGAGGAATTTTTATATGATAAATAAGAATTCTGGAGCCAAGACCTGCCGGAGAGGGGCACCTGGGTGGGCACAACCCACCAGGGCGCGCCCCCTCTCCTGGCGCGCCCAGGTGGGTTCTCCCCACCTGGTGGCCCCGCAGACCCTTAAACCGACGCTATAAAATCTATTTTTCCAAAAAAACCAGGGAGAAAGAATTATCGCGATCCATGAGACGGAGCCGCTGTCACCTCCTGTTCTTCATCGGGAGGCCAGATCTGGAGTCCGTTGGGGCTCCTAAGAGGGGGATCTTTGTTCTTCGTCATCACCAACCCTTCTCCATCGCCAATTCCATGATGCTCCCCACCGGGAGTGAGTAATTCTTTCGTAGGCTCGCTGGTCGGTGAGGAGTTGGATGATATTCATCATGTAATCGAGTTAGTTTTGTTAGGGCTTGATCCCTAGTATCCACTATGTTCTAAGATTGATGTTGCTATGACTTTGCCATGCTTAATGCTTGTCACTTTGGGCCCGGGTGCCATGAACTCAGTTCTGAACCGTTTATGTTATCACAATTATATCCATGTTCTAGATCCGATCTTGCAAGTTATAGTCACCTACTACGTGTTATGATCCGGCAACCCCAGAGTGACAACAACCGGGACATCTCCCGGTGATGACCGTAGTTTGAGGAGTTCATGTATTCACTATGTGTTAATGCTTTGTTCCGGTTATCTATTAAAAGGAGGCCTTAATATCCCTTAGTTTCCAATATGGACCCCGCTGCCACAGGAGGGTAGGACAAAAGATGTCATGCAAGTTCTTTCCATAAGCACATATGACTATTTACGGAATACATGCCTACATTATATTGACGAACTGGAGCTAGTGCAGTATCGCCCTAGGTTATCACTGTCTCATGATGGATATCGTCCAACAAGTCACTGATCCAATGCGTACGAATTTATCTTATATTGTCTCTGCTAAGTTACTATTGCTAATATCAACCATGTCATAGACAACATGCGTCTTCTTCTTCCCCCTTCATACAACTACTGGTTTTCCTCCGTCTCATCTGAAACCGAGCAAGCAAATTTTTCTTCTTAATAGTTCATCCCCATGAAGAAATAAATAGTTCTTCAGCAATATCAGACACAAGAGCACGGTTCTTAAGGTGTTCCGTCAGGTAAATCTGTTCATTCTTCTTCATGTTTCACTACTGCAGGATGTACTAACGCGACACTACAAACAGAGACCCTTCGACGAAACTATGTGCGATGCAATACTCGCAAACGGTGGTGTAAAAAACCCATCAAAAAAGATGCAAAACGGTTGCAATGACGGATGCATCAAACAAGGTTCAGAATTTAGTTATGTGTGGGATGAGGGGAATACGGTTCAGTTCAATGAACTGTTTGCGATGAGGCAGAACAAAAGAAATGGGCAGCCAGATGAAGGTGTGTGCGATATACAACATATGGTTCACTCGGATGAACTATTTGTGATTAGGTAACACAAACGAAACGGTCAGCCAGATCAAGGTGTGTGCGATGTACATCATACAGTTCACTCGGATGAACTGTTTGCGTTGAGCCAAGAGAACAAAAACGGTTCAACTTAACAAGATGTGTGTGATACACGGCAAACAGGTCTGTAATCGGAAACGTGTGGGAAGACCGATAACAACACAGACGATTCCTGTTAACAAACCGTGTGTGTTGTGAGCAAACGATTGCTGGTATACAATTGTCAGTGATTGATGAAATCATCACCGACGGGTTCCATTGTTTAGTCCGTGTGCAATGTGATTTGCTCTATCTACAGAGCATCAACATATATACTTAAAAAGACAGCATTGCAAAACCAAATTAAGCATACAATAACACAAGTGACTACACACATAACATTTCCACACACCAAAGTAAGCAATTACATGCATACTAAACTAGGAAAAACGAGGATCTAATCATCTACTTTTTCTTGCGACGACGCTTGCCATTGCTTTGCTTCCGGCTGGATCCCTGGCCGTTTTGGGGAAGGAGGCACTTGAAGGAAATATGCCCTAGAGGCAATAATAAAGTTATTATTTATTTCCTTATATCATGATAAATGTTTATTATTCATGCTAGAATTGTATTAACCGGAAACTTGATACATGTGTGAATACATAGACAAACAGAGTGTCACTAGTATGCCTCTACTTGACTAGCTCGTTGATCAAAGATGGTTATGTTTCCTAGCCATAGACATGAGTTGTCATTTGATTAATGGGATCACATCATTAGGAGAATAATGTGATTGACTTGACCCATTCCGTTAGCTTAGCACTCGATCGTTTAGTATGTTGCTATTGCTTTCTTCATGACTTATACATGTTCCTATGACTATGAGATTATGCAACTCCCGTTTACCGGAGGAACACTTTGTGTGCTACCAAACGTCACAACGTAACTGGGTGATTATAAAGGTGCTCTACAGGTGTCTCCGAAGGTACTTGTTGGGTTGGCGTATTTCGAGATTGGGATTTGTCACTCCGATTGTCGGAAAGGTATCTCTGGGCCCTCTCGGTAATGCACATCACTTAAGCCTTGCAAGCATTGCAACTAATGAGTCTGTTGTGAGATGATGTATTACGGAACGAGTAAAGAGACTTGCCGGTAACGAGATTGAACTAGGTATTGAGATACCGACGATCGAATCTCAGGCAAGTAACATACCGATGACAAAGGGAACAACATATGTTGTTATGCGGTTTGATCGATAAAGATCTTCGTAGAATATGTGGGAGCCAATATGGGCATCCAGGTCCCGCTATTGGTTATTGACCGGAGACGTGTCTCGGTCATGTCTACATAGTTCTCGAACCCGTAGGGTCCGCACGCTTAACGTTACGATGACAGTTTTATTATGAGTTTATGGGTTTTGATGTACCGAAGGAGTTCGGGGTCCCGGATGAGATCGGGGACATGAAGAGGAGTCTCGAAATGGTCGAGACGTAAAGATCGATATATTGGACGACTATATTCGGACATCGGAAAGGTTCCGAGTGATTCGGGTATTTTTCGGAGTACCGGAGAGTTACGGGAATTCGTATTGGGCCTTAATGGGCCATACGGGAAAGGAGAGAAAGGCACCAAAGGGTGGCCGCACCCCTCCCCATGGACTAGTCCGAATTGGACTAGGGAAAGGGGGGCGCCCCCTTCCTTCCTTCTCCTTCTCCCTTCCCTTCTCCTACTCCAACAAGGAAAGGAGGAGTCCTACTCCCGGTGGGAGTAGGACTCTCCCCTTGGCGCGCCCTCCTCCTAGGCCGGCCGCCTCCCCCCTTGCTCCTTTATATACGGGGGCAGGGGGCACCCCATAGACACAACAATTGATCTATTGATCTCTTAGCCGTGTGCGGTGCCCCCCTCCACCATATTACACCTCGATAATATCGTAGCGGTGCTTAGGCGAAGCCCTGCGTCGGTAGAACATCGTCATCGTCACCACACCGTCGTGCTGATGAAACTCTCCCTCAACACTCGGCTGGATCGGAGTTCGAGGGACGTCATCGAGCTGAACGTGTGTTGAACTCGGAGGTGCCGTGCGTTCGGTACTTGATCGGTCGGATCGTGAAGACGTACGACTACATCAACCGCGTTGTGTTAACGCTTCCGCTTTCGGTCTACGAGGGTACGTGGACAACACTCTCCCCTCTCGTTGCTATGCATCACCATGATCTTGCGTGTGCGTAGGAATTTTTTTGAAATTACTACGTTCCCCAACAGTGGCATCCGAGCCTGGTTTTATGCGTAGATGTCATATGCACGAGTAGAACACAAGTGAGTTGTGGGCGATATAAGTCATACTGGTTACCAGCATGTCATACTTTGGTTCGGCGGTATTGTTGGATGAAGCGGCCCGGACCGACATTACGCGTACGCTTACGCGAGACTGGTTCTTCCGACGTGCTTTGCACAAAGGTGGCTGGCATGTGTCAGTTTCTCCAACTTTAGTTGAACCGAGTGTGGCTACGCCCGGTCCTTGCGAAGGTTAAAACAACACCAACTTGACAAACTATCGTTGTGGTTTTTGATGCGTAGGTAAGAACGGTTCTTGCTAAGCCCGTAGCAGCCACGTAAAACTTGCAACAACAAAGTAGAGGACGTCTAACTTGTTTTTGCAGGGCATGTTGTGATGTGATATGGTCAAAGCATGATGCTAAATTTATTGTATGAGATGATCATGTTTTGTAAACCGAGTTATCGGCAACTGGAAGGAGCCATATGGTTGTCGCTTTATTGTATGCAATGCAATCGCCCTGTAATGCTTTACTTTATCACTAAGCGGTAGCGATAGTCGTAGAAGCATAAGATTGGCGAGACGACAATGATGCTACGATGGAGATCAAGGTGTCGCGCCGGTGACGATGGTGATCATGACGGTGCTTCGGAGATGGAGATCACAAGCAAAAGATAATGATGGCCATATCATATCACTTATATTGATTGCATGTGATGTTTATCTTTTATACATCTTATCTTGCTTTGATTGACGGTAGCATTATAAGATGATCCCTTACTAAATTATCAAAGTATAAGTGTTCTCCCTGAGTATGCACCGTTGTGAAAGTTCTTCGTGCTGAGACACCACGTGATGATCGGGTGTGATAGGCTCTACGTTCAAATACAACGGGTGCAAAACAGTTGCACACGCGGAATACTCAGGTTAAACTTGACGAGCCTAGCATATAACAGATATGGCCTCGGAACACGGAGACCGAAAGGTCGAGCGTGAATCATATAGTAGATATGATCAACGTAATGATGTTCACCGTTGAAACTACTCCATCTCACGTGATGATCGGACATGGTTTAGTTGATATGGATCACGTGATCACTTAGAGGATTAGAGGGATGTCTATCTAAGTGGGAGTTCTTAAGTAATTTGATTAATTGAACTTGAATTTATCATGAACTTAGTACCTGATAGTATCTTGCTTGTCTATGTTAATTGTAGATAGATGGCCCGTGCTGTTGTTCCGTTGAATTTTAATGCGTTCCTTGAGAAAGCAAAGTTGAAAGATGATGGTAGCAATTACACGGACTGGGTCCGTAACTTGAGGATTATCCTCATTGCTGCACAGAAGAATTACGTCCTGGAAGCACCGCTGGGTGCCAGGCCTGCTGCAGGAGCAACACCAGATGTTATGAACGTCTGGCAGAGCAAAGCTGATGACTACTCGATAGTTCAGTGTGCCATGCTTTACAGCTTAGAACCGGGTCTTCAACGACGTTTTGAACGTCATGGAGCATATGAGATGTTCCAGGAGTTGAAGTTAATATTTCAAGCAAATGCCTGGATTGAGAGATATGAAGTCTCCAATAAGTTCTATAGCTGCAAGATGGAAGAGAATAGTTCTGTCAGTGAGCATATACTCAAAATGTCTGGGTATAATAATCACTTGATTCAACTGGGAGTTAATCTTCCGGATGATAGCGTCATTGACAGAATTCTTCAATCACTGCCACCAAGCTACAAGAGCTTCGTGATGAACTATAACATGCAAGGGATGGATAAGACGATTCCCGAGCTCTTCGCAATGCTAAAGGCTGCGAAGGTAGAAATCAAAAAGGAGCATCAAGTGTTGATGGTCAATAAGACCACTAGTTTCAAGAAAAAGGGCAAAGGGAAGAAGAAGGGGAACTTCAAGAAAAACAGCAAGCAAGTTGTTGTTCAGGAGAAGAAACCCAAGTCTGGACCTAAGCCTGAGACTAAGTGCTTCTACTACAAGCAGACTGGTCACTGGAAGTGGAACTGCCCCAAGTATTTGGCGGATAAGAAGGATGGCAAGGTGAACAAAGGTATATGTGATATACATGTTATTGATGTGTACCTTACTAATGCTCGCAGTAGCACCTGGGTATTTGATACTGGTTCTGTTGCTAATATTTGCAACTCGAAACAGGGGCTACGGATTAAGCGAAGATTGGCTAAGGACGAGGTGACGATGCGCGTGGGAAATGGTTCCAAAGTCGATGTGATCACGGTCGGCACGCTACCTCTACATCTACCTTCGGGATTAGTTTTAGACCTAAATAATTGTTATTTGGTGCCAGCGTGAAGCATGAACATTATATCTGGATCTTGTTTGATGCGAGACGGTTATTCATTTAAATCAGAGAATAATGGTTGTTCTATTTATATGAGTAATATCTTTTATGGTCATGCACCCTTGAAGAGTGGTCTATTTTTGTTGAATCTCGATAGTAGTGATACACATATTCATAATATTGAAGCCAAAAGATGCAGAGTTGATAATGATAGTGCAACTTATTTGTGGCACTGCCGTTTAGGTCATATCGGTGTAAAGCGCTTGAAGAAACTCCATACTGATGGACTTTTGGAACCACTTGATTATGAATCACTTGGTACTTGCGAACCGTGCCTCATGGGTAAGATGACTAAAACACCGTTCTTCGGAACTATGGAGAGAGCAACAGATTTGTTGGAAACCATACATACAGATGTATGTGGTCCGATGAATATTGAGGCTCGTGGCGGATATCGTTATTTTCTCACTTTCACAGATGATTTGAGCAGATACGGGTATATCTACTTAATGAAACATAAGTCTAAAACATTTGAAAAGTTCAAAGAATTTCAGAGTGAAGTTGAAAATCATCGTAACAAGAAAATAAAATTTCTACGGATCTGATCGTGGAGGAGAATATTTGAGTTATGAGTTTGGTCTTCATTTGAAACAATGCGGAATAGTTTCGCAACTCACGCCACCCGGAACACCACAACGTAATGGTGTGTCTGAACGTCGTAATCGTACTTTACTAGATATGGTGTGATCTATGATGTCTCTTACTGATTTACCACTATCGTTTTGGGGTTATGCTTTAGAGACGGCTGCATTCACGTTAAATAGGGCACCATAAAAATCCGTTGAGACGACGCCTTATGAACTGTGGTTTGGCAAGAAACCAAAGTTGTCGTTTCTTAAAGTTTGGGGCTGCGATGCTTATGTGAAAAAACTTCAACCAGATAAGCTCGAACCCAAATCGGAGAAATGTGTCTTCATAGGATACCCAAAGGAAACTGTTGGGTACACCTTCTATCACAGATCCGAAGGCAAAACTTTTGTTGCTAAATTCAGAATTTTTCTGGAGAAGGAGTTTCTCTCGAAAGAAGTGAGTGGGAGGAAAGTAGAACTTGATGAGGTAACTGTACCTTCTCACTTATTGGAAAGTAGTTCATCACAGAAACCGGTTTCTGCGACACCTACACCAATTAGTGAGGAAGTTAATGATGATGATCATGAAACTTCAGATCAAGTTATTACTGAACCTCGTAGGTCAACGAGAGTAAGATCCACACCAGAGTGGTACGGTAATCCTGTTCTGGAGGTTATGTTACTAGACCATGACGAACCTACAAACTATGAAGAAGCGATGGTGAGCTCAGATTCCGCAAAATGGCTTGAGGCCATGAAATCCGAGATGGGATCCATGTATGAGAACAAAGTATGGACTTTGGTTGACTTGCCCGATGATCGGCAAGCCATTGAAAATAAATGGATCTTCAAGAAGAAGACTGACGCTGACGGTAATGTTACTGTCTATAAAGCTCGACTTGTTGCGAAAGGTTTTCGACAAGTTCAAGGGATTGACTACGATGAGACCTTCTCACCCGTAGCGATGCTTAAGTCTGTCCGAATCATGTTAGCAATTGCCGCATTTTATAATTATGAAATTTGGCAAATGGATGTCAAAACTGCATTCCTGAATGGATTTCTGGAAGAAGAATTGTATATGATGCAACCGGAAGGTTTTGTCGATCCAAAGGGAGCTGACAAAGTGTGCAAGCTCCAGCGATCCATTTATGGACTGGTGCAAGCCTCTCAGAGTTGGAATAAACACTTTGATAGTGTGATCAAAGCATTTGGTTTTGTACAGACTTTTGGAGAAGCCTGTATTTACAAGAAAGTGAATGGGAGCTCTGTAGCATTTCTGATATTATATGTGGATGACATATTGCTGATTGGAAATGATATAGAATTTCTGGATAACATAAAGGGATACTTGAATAAGAGTTTTTCAATGAAAGACCTCGGTGAAGCTGCGTATATATTGGGCATCAAGATCTATAGAGATAGATCAAGACGCTTAATTGGACTTTCACAAAGCACATACCTTGACAAAGTTTTGAAGAAGTTCAAAATGGATCAAGCAAAGAAAGGGTTCTTGCCTGTGTTACAAGGTGTGAAGTTGAGTAAGACTCAATGCCCGACCACTACAGAAGATAGAATGAAAGTCATTCCCTATGCCTTGGCCATAGGTTCTATAAAGTATGCCATGCTGTGTACCAGATCTATTGTATACCCTACACTGATTTTGGCAAGGGAGTACAATAGTGATCTAGGAGTAGATCACTGGACAATGGTCAAAATTATCCTTAGTGGAATAAGGATATGTTTCTCGATTATAGAAGTGACAAAAGGTTCGTCGTAAAGGGTTACGTCGATGCAAGTTTTGACACTAATCTAGATGACTCAAAGTCTCGGTCTAGATACATATTGAAAGTGGGAACAATTAGCTAGAGTAGCTCCGTGCAGAGCATTGTAGACATAGAAATTTGCAAAATACTTACGGATCTGAATGTGACAGACCCGTTGACTAAAATTATCTCACAAGCAAAACATGATCACACCTTAGTACTCTTTGGGTGTTAATCACATTGCGATGTGAACTAGATTACTGACTCTAGTAAACCCTTTGGGTGTTGGTCACATGACGATGTGAACTATGGGTGTTAATCACATGGTGATGTGAACTATTGATGTTAAATCACATGGCGATGTGAACTAGATTATTGACTCTAGTGAAAGTGGGAGACTGAAGGAAATATGCCCTAGAGGCAATAATAAAGTTATTATTTATTTCCTTATATCATGATAAATGTTTATTATTCATGCTATAATTGTATTAACCGGAAACTTGATACATGTGTGAATACATAGACAAACAGAGTGTCACTAGTGTGCCCCTACTTGACTAGCTCGTTGATCAAAGATGGTTATGTTTCCTAGCCATAGACATGAGTTGTCATTTGATTAACGGGATCACATCATTAGGAGAATAATGTGATTGACTTGCCCCATTCCGTTAGCTTAGCACTCGATCGTTTAGTATGTTGCTATTGCTTTCTTCATTACTTATACATGTTCCTATGACTATGAGATTATGCAACTCCCGTTTACCGGAGGAACACTTTGTGTGCTACCAAACATCACAACGTAACTGGGTGATTATAATGGTGCTCTACAGGTGTCTCCGAAGGTACATGTTGGGTTGGCGTATTTCGAGATTGGGGTTTGTCACTCCGATTGTCGGAGAGGTATCTCTGGGCCCTCTCGGTAATGCACATCACTTAAGCCTTGCAAGCATTGCAACTAATGAGTCTGTTGTGAGATGATGTATTACGGAACGAGTAAAGAGACTTGCCGGTAACGAGATTGAACTAGGTATTGAGATACCGACGATCGAATCTCGGGCAAGTAACATACCGATGACAAAGGGAACAACGTATGTTGTTATGCGGTTTGACCGATAAAGATCTTCGTAGAATATGTGGGAGCCAATATGGGCATCCAGGTCCCGCTGGTTATTGACCGGAGACGTGTCTCGGTCATGTCTACATAGTTCTCGAACCCGTAGGGTCCGCACGCTTAACGTTACGATGACAGTTTTATTATGAGTTTATGGGTTTTGATGTACCGAAGGAGTTCGGGGTCCCGGATGAGATCGGGGACATGAAGAGGAGTCTCGAAATGGTCGAGACGTAAAGATCGATATATTGGACGACTATATTCGGACATCGGAAAGGTTCCGAGTGATTCGGGTATTTTTGGAGTACCGGAGAGTTACGGGAATTCGTATTGGGCCTTAATGGGCCATACGGGAAAGGAGAGAAACCCCCCAAAGGGTGGCCGCACCCCTCCCCATGGACTAGTCCGAATTGGACTAGGGAAAGGGGGGTGCCCCCTTCCTTCCTTCTCCTTCTCCCTTCCCTTCTCCTACTCCAACAAGGAAAGGAGGAGTCCTACTCCCGGTGGGAGTAGGACTCCCCCCTTGGCGCGCCCTCCTCCTAGGCCGGCCGCCTCCCCCTTGCTCCTTTATATACGGGGGCAGGGGGGCACCCCATAGACACAACAATTGATCTATTGATCTCTTAGCCGTGTGCGGTGCCCCCTCCACCATATTACACCTCGATAATATCGTAGCGGTGCTAAGGCGAAGCCCTGTGTCGGTAGAACATCGTCATCGTCACCACGCCGTCGTGCTGACGAAACTCTCCCTCAACACTCGGCTGGATCGGAGTTCGAGGGACGTCATCGAGCTGAACATGTGCTGAACTCGGAGGTGCCGTGCGTTCGGTACTTGATCGGTCGGATCGTGAAGACGTACGACTACATCAACCGCGTTGTGTTAACGCTTCCGCTTTCGGTCTACGAGGGTACATGGACAACACTCTCCCCTCTCATTGCTATGCATCACCATGATCTTGCGTGTGTGTAGGAAATTTTTGAAATTACTACGTTGCCCAACAGCACTTCCTCATGTCAACGATCCTCCTGTACATGTCATAGCTCGTGTACGCCTCCTTGGCCGCGTACACGACGAGAGCTTTCTCGAGTATCTCCATCCAGGCCGAGTGCCAGGCATGCTTGTCCTTGTTGCAGGAATCCTTCATGTCTCTATAGTAGGGGTCGATGATGGCCTCGACGAGGTGAACCAGTGAGTCCTTCTCATGCTCCTTGCTACCCCAAATCTTGTATTGGCCCTGGATGTTGACAAGATTCTGGCAGGCGATGCCCGAATTCTCGAGCGCCTTTACATCGTTGGTGATGTCCACCATAGCGAACATGTAGTGGGGGCTATTGAAAAACTTGGCGAAACGCTCGCGAGGCCTTGTGGCCAGGCAGTAGTGGTAGATGAGGACGTGATGGCACACACACATTTGGGCGACAGTGACCTTGGGACGAGACCCGGCACGAGGGCGGGTGTACTCGAGGTCGAACCCGACCACCTTGTACTTCTCCTCGGCAAGCAACAGCTCCATGATGTGGATGGAGTGCTCCACCCAGATCGGGTCGTTGGTGTACACCACCGAGAGGTCCATGAACCTTCTGTGGGTGTCCACCACGGCATGCATGGTGAACTGCTGCTCGTCGTCGGCAGCCGCTCGAAGCGCCATTGGAGCCGCGCAGGATACCCTCGAAGAATTTGTCGTGGTGGGTGTGCTTCTTGCAATGGTGGGGCGCGATCGAAAGGTTGAAGAGACACAAGGGTTAAATGGCCGCTATAATAAATGGGGGTCGGCCGGCCTGTAATCGTCACGTCTTGTCACGGCGTTCATAGCGGAGGATTCTAGTGCACGCTTGATAACACCGCACCGCATGCGTTTCGTTTGACCACGTGTGGGCTCGAAGAGGCGCCAAATGTCTCGTTGGTGAGCCTATTCCCGCGCTACCGCGCAGTTTACCGCGCAAGCTTCCATGATGGCATTTGGAACCGTCGCCAAGTGAGTGTGGGCGATAGGGGGTACTCCCTACACGACCCAGAAACTGTCGGGGATTGGCGAGGGGCTACTGATGATCGCCATATAATAAATGTATGAGAAGCCGCCCCAGTCCCACACGTTACATGTTGACGTTACGTTTCTGATCAGAGAGACATCCCAAACGAGTACGCCGCTATAGTCATGTGAAAAAGGTGGACATCAACATTTAATCTGCCGATATGCTTGTGATAGGTACGTTATCGCACACGGTTCAAGAATGTAAAATGTGTGCGGTGCCTCTACTAAGGACAACGTGTCCATTTTCATAACTGTGTGCGATTGGTATTCCAATCACACACGCACACTGGTTTGAAACGGTTGCCGTATTACCATGAATCGCACACGCATATGATACGAAACCGTGTGTGTGTCCGTCGGGCATCACAAACGTTTCACGTCAAAGAACCATCTATTCTATTTTTTTATCGCACACGTTGTTTTCTTTATAACCGTATGCACATTATTTTATTAGCTCCTGTATATTTTTATTTTTTCCTATATTTATTATTTGAATTGGAAATTTTGAAATATGAAACGTGCAATTCAAATTCTCAGCACAATGGTTCAACAACGAATCCATAAATAAAATTGTCAGTACAATATGTTCAGTAATTATAGGATTACAGGTTTAGACAACAATTAACTATGATGAGACACAATATTTAAAGGAGGTAAAGGTGAAGAGACAAGTGTAAATAATTTTGACTGCCGATGGTGTTGAAGAAGCGGAATGCCCATAATGTGCCTTCCTGCATGCCATAGGCACGAACCACTTTTGTCCAACCCCTTGTGACGATCGCCCGCCCATCCTTCACCGCCTTCAGGAAGACTTCTAGAACATTATCATGGTAGCATGAATTATATAATTTAACCTTAGTTTTCTCCACTCCGGTCATGTAGTTTGCAAGGTAATCATCAGTAAATAGCTTCAAAAACCACTGAAAAGAGAAAAATATCAGATACTGAGGTCTAATAGAGTAACTTGTTGTGGGCAGGGGTAAAAGGCAACACATTACTTACCATCCTAAAGTTCACTGTTGTCTTGGACAAAGTGTAAATAAAGAGCTTAATTCCAATCACCCGTTTCTTTTGCCTAACAATCTTTCTTAGTTTCCTCACTTGACGCTTGTTCATGAATATCTCATTGCCCCATACGCAAAAGGGATCGAAGCGTGGATCAGTACCGCTCATATATGTACTTACAAGCAACTAGTAAATGTTAGAAGCTAAAATGAGATTGCACAAATGATGTAAAATACAACTACCTACGTTCTTAAGTACAAGTATTTTTTAGAGATTTCAATATGAACTACATACGGATGTATATAGAGTTATAGATATAGTTTAGATTAGAATCTAGATTCACTCATTTTGCTCCTTATGTAGTCTATATTGGAATCTCTAAAAATACCTATATTTAGGAATAGATGGTGTATAAGACATGGGATGCAGCTAACCTCGACGGCAAACAACATCATCGCCCATTGTAGCCCTGTGTAAGTACATGGAAAGCCAATGTTACAGGGTTAACATCCACCAAAACTAGCAAATGGTAATAAAATGGCAACATCTGTAGTGATATCTTCATTGCAAACGAGTAGCATGGTAGCAAAGGGACGGATTAAAAAATGGATACAATTTTTAGTTGCAACAGGCTTAAGAACATCCTAATTCATGTTTTGTAAGTATGTAGCCATTGAAATACAACTGTTTAAAAATGGATACAACTATTAATTGCAACAGGCTTAATGGCCATTGAAACCGGCAGTGAAAAAAATGCAATTGGTAGAGTTAAACATCACAAGGCAGGTCCTGCCATAGTAGATAATGGCCCAGTTGTCTATAAAAAGGTAGGGAAAATAGCTAAAATGTGTTAGGCATGTTTACTACAACATGCTTAATACATTGACTATACAAAACATAGTCATTAATTGCAACTAGTATTTGTAAGATTGAACTGGTGAGTACATACTTCATAAGTCCCGAGAGGTAGTTGCTGGGGCACTTCATCTTGCCCAGAGCCCGCCCAAAGTCAGCGACGGCGGAGGCGAGCTGTTCCTCAGGGTCGAAGCATGGATCAGTGCCACTGACAAATGTACCTACAGGCAACTAGTAAATGGTAGAAGTTAAACTGCAATTGCACAAATGATGTGAAATACTATAAGACATGGGATGCAGCTAACCTCGACGGCAAACAGAAGCATCGGCCGTTATGACCCTGTGTAAGTACATGGACAGGCATGTTAAGTACAACAGGGTTAGCATACACCAAAAATAGCAAATGGGCAGCATCTCTAGTATATCTTCATTGCGGAGAGGAGCATGGTAGCAAAGGGACAGGTTAAAAAATGGATACAACTGTTAATTGCAACAAACTTAACTGCATCCTAAGTCATGTTTTGTAAGTTTGTAGCCATTGAAATACAACTGTTTAAAAATGGATTCAACTGTTAATTGCAACAGGCTTAATAGCCATTGAAACCGGTACTGATAAAAATGCAATTGGCAGAGTTAAACATCACAAGGCAGGTGCTGCCAGAGCAGAGGATGGCCCAGTTGTCTATGAAAAGGTAGGGAAAGTAGCTAAAACGTGTTAGGCATGTTTACTAGAACATGCTAAATACATCGACCGTACAGAACATAGCCACGCGTCATGTTTTCCAACTATGTATTTCATTTTTTGTATAGTTGTTAACCCAGTAAACGACGCATTTACGGTTGACTATTGCCACACATTTCCTTGAAATATCTGCCCATTCATTGTAAAAGGCATGGGAATGTAATAAATAGCACGAGCATGGTTTTCCAGACCGTTCTTGTGCACCTTTTCATGCACCGATTGTTCGAATTTGAATTATGTGCATTAATGCCTAGCACATATTCCCATAAATATGGTAAATGAGCCCGGAAAAATGTCATATTTGAACATGTTGCATTTGAGGCGGTATGTTGATCGTTGGAACAAAAACTGAATGTGAAACTAGGATGGAAATTTGGATTCCCCTTCAATCTTGGTGATTTCCCTCTCGAAAGCATGAAACTTCTTTGGTGATGGTTCGATTTATGGAGGGCGTGCATGACGACATAAGCCAAACCGTCTCGAATTTTTACCAGGGAATGGTGAGGTCATACCATGGCACACCATGCCAGGCGTCATGTTTTTCAAGCATTTATTTCAATTTTTTCTATAGTTGAAAACCCAATAAACAAACGTTTGTGGTTGACTATTGCCACACATTTCATCGAAATATCTGTCCATTCCTTGTAAAAGGCATGAGAATTTACTAAATGGCACGAGCATGGTTTTCCAGGCCGTTCTGTTGCACCCTTTCATGCACCGATTGTTTGAGTTGAATTATGTGCATTAATGCCTAGGAAATGCACATAATCCCCTAAATATGGTAAATTAACCCGGAAAAGTGCCAAATTTGAACATGGTGATTTGCAGGGTGTATGTTCATCGTAGAAAAAAAAACCGTGGACAAAAGACAAAGGAAATTTGGATCCCCTTCAATCTTGGTGATTTCCCCCTCGAAACCATGAAACTTCCTTGGTGATGGTTCGATTTATGAAAGGCGTGCATCACGACATAAGGAAAACATTCTCCAATTTTTACCAAGGCACGGAGATGCCATACCATCGCACCACGCTAGGCATCATGTTTTCCAACCATGTATTTCATTTTTTGTATAGTTGTTAACCCAGTAAACGACGTGTTTATGGTCGACTATTGCCACACATTTCCTTGAAATATCCGCCCATTCCTTGTAAAAGGCATGAGAATGTACTAAATAACACAAGCATTGTTTTCCAGACCGTTCTTGTGCACCTTTTTCATGCACCGATTGTTCGAATTTGAATTATGTGTATTAATGCCTAGAAAATGCACATAATCCCATAAATATGGTAAATGAGCCCGAAAAAATGTCAAATTTGAACACGTTGCATTAGAGGTGGTATGTTGATCATTGGAAAAAACTGAATGATAAACTAGGATGGAAATTTGGATTCCCCTTCAATCTTGGTGATTTCCCTCTCTAAGCATGGAACTTCCTCGGTGATGGTTCGATTTATGAAGGGCGTGCATGACGACATAAGCGAAAACTTCTCAAATTTTTACCAGGGCATGGTGAGGTCATACCATGGCACCATGCCAGGCATCATGTTTTTCAAGCATTTATTTTATTTTTTCTATAGTTGAAAACCCAACAAACAAACATTTGTGGTTGACTATTGCCACACATTTCATCGAAATATCTGCCCACTCCTTGTAAAAGGCATGAGAATTTACTAAATGGCACGAGCATGGTTTTCCAAGCCGTTCTTGTGCACCCATTGATGCACCGATTGTTTGAACTTGAATTATGTGCATTAATGCCTAGGAAATGCACATAATCCCCTAAATATGGCAAATGAACTAGGAAAAGTGCCAAATTTGAACACGGTGATTTGTAGGGTGTATGTTCATCGTAGAAAAAAACTCATGGACAAAGGACAAAGGAAATTTTGACCCCCCTTCAATCTTGGTGATTTCCCCCTTGAAACCATGAAACTTCCTCGGTGATGGTTCGATTTATGAAAGGTGTGCATGACGACATAAGGAAAACATTATGAAATTTTTACCAGGGCATGGTGAGGCCATACCATGGCACCACACCAGGCGTCATGTTTTCCAAGCATGTATTTCATTTTTGTATAGTTCTTAACCGAGTAAATGACGCATTTATGATTGATTATTACCACACATTTCCTTGAAATATCTGCCCATTCCTTGTAAAAGGCATGAGAATGTACTAAATAGCACGAGCATGGTTTTCCAGACCGTTCTTGTGCACCTTTTCATGCATCGATTGTTCGAATTTGAATTATGTGCATAATTAATGCCTAGAAAATGCACATAATCCCTTAAATATGGTAAATGAGCCCGAAAAAATGTCAAACTTGAACACATTGCATTTGAGGCGGTATGTTGATCGTTGGAAGAAAACTAAATGACAAACTAGGACGGAAATTTAGATTCGCCTTCAACCTTGGTGATTTCCCTCTCGTAGGCATTAAACTTCCTTGGTGATGGTTCGATTTATCACGGGTGTGCCTGACGATATAAATCAAACCTTCTCAGCTTTTAACTAGGGCACGGTGAGGCCATACCATGGCACCATGCCAGGCATCATGTTTTTCAAGCACATATTTCATTGTTCTATAGTTTATAACCCAGTAAATGACGCGTTTGTGGTTGACTATTGCCACGCATTCCCTTGAAATCTCAGCCCATTCCTTGTAAAAGGCTTGAGAAATTACGAAATACCATGAGTATGGTTTTTCTAGACCGTTCTTGTGCACCTTCTCAAGCACCAATTGTTTGAATTTGAATTATGTGCATTAATGCCTACAAAATGCACATAATCCCCTTAATATTGTAAATGAACCGAGAAAAGTGTCAAATTTGAACACGGTGATTAGCAGGGTTTATGTTCATCGTAGAAAAAAACTCATGGATGAAGGACAAAGGAAATTTGGATTCCCATTCAATCTCGGTGATTTACTATCGCACAGGATTCATCTTTGTTGCCTCTGTGAACCGTGTGTGTTCACTCACACATGCAAAAGGAAAAAAGAAAACCCTCGCCCACTTCTTTCCCACCCACTCACCATGGACTCCTCCGCAACTCTGCACCTCATCAACTTCTATCGCGGCAACCACCCTAAGCTCGACGGTTGTTGTCGGCGGGAATAGGTCGCGCTCCAAACGACACGAGATTTCGCCCCTACCGCTTTTCGCCGCCTATCTGCACCGACATTCTAGACTGTGGTCGACTAGGGCTTTCTGCGGGATTGGGCCGGGCATTTTTCTCATGGAGAAGGTAATCAACTTAGCGAAATATTCACTAATCTCTTATCGCAGTCCATCCGTCGCTGTTAATCAACTGGCGGAAATCGCCGTGGAATTATTTTCATTCTAGCTGATTTGTGGGTGTTCATTCATGTGTCCACAGTGCGAGCACAAATCGGGCAAGTGTGGTCATGGCCAGTCAGAAACGAAGTTCTATCTCACCATTCCGGATGACTTCAGGGAGCGCTCGGTATGTTCAGTCTGAACCTACCATGGTCGGCATGGCCTAAATTTGTGAACATATACCGTATGTTGCTACATTATCTATATATTTGCATCAAATATTTGTTACATTATCTATTTTTAATTCTATATTTTTGTACTTTTCTTTCATCTATATATTGATCTGTTCTATCAGTTACTCCCATATTTGCATCTTGCTCTGTTATTTCAATATATCTAATTTACTATCTTAGTTTTCATTTCAAGCAGTACATCCCTTGCTTTGCAAGAACAAGAGTAGAAGGAAATCTTGGGCTTTACTTTGTTGATGACTCCTAGGATGTCATATTGACAATGCAGCATGGATTTACAATGACGGTTAGCGTAAAACTTGATAAAGATGGTCATTCCGATTTTATTGCAAACCTTTGGAGAAAAATGTCTAAGTGTTATGAACTGAAAGTTGGCAATAAAATTCTAGTGCGTGCACCACAGCCTGGTCTAATTAACATGGATATTTACTTCCCCAACGTCATCAGCCGATCAAAGTCCGATCGAGGTTAGTGTCCGTTCAACTTTCTCCATGCTGTCATATTACTTAGCAAAATTGGGGTATTTGTTCTGACTAATTGATCACTATTTAAGCAACCAATTATGATTTCATATTCTAACTCCGTTCCTAGGCAGTAACAAATTCTATTTACCAATTTATGCACACTATATATTCTTCTGCCATGTTCTGAATAAATAATACCTTTCCACCTTTTAAGAAGGATATGTTGGATGCATAGTGAACGATCTGTATGTTACTAAGCGTACCAAATTTCACTGGAAGGACTTGAAGCATGTCATAAACTTTGTTGATAATTTGACAGAGATAGCACAGCGTATGAACGCTGGATTTTGGATGGGATTAATTAGACCTATGGTGCACACATTGAACAAGATCAATTGTGTGCACAAAATGCTGGTAAAAAGTCTTATGTTAATATTGATGCTCATAAACTATATATATCTTCAATGATATGTTACAATTGGTTTTTATTCTACATATCAACAGAAATTGCCCGCTGTAGCAGTTCCTGGACCAATTTACCGGCGTGGTCGAATTACACTTGTGCCTGCTAATAATGCCAAAGTGATTACAAGGTAATGCATTTCCCGCAGAAATGGAACGATTCAAATTAACAAGTTCTCGCTTGTCATGGCAATGCATCCATATTGGAAAATTGGAGACACTGTTCTACTCATGCTCTACCAAGGCACATGAGGGCTCTTCCTCTTCATTAACGAGATGCCGAGTCGCCGTGATCAAGCTGCTTCCAGCGGATAGTTGTGGTTGTTGGCCCTCAGTCTCTTAAAACGTGCTAGCTGTTACTATGTTAAGTATGTAGATATGGACCATATGGTTGTTGGCCCTTAGACTCTTAAAATGTGATAGTTGTTACTATGTTAAGTATGTAGATATGGACCATATGGTTGTCAAAACCGTGTGACGAAGATCCTCATTTTGTTGAATCATGTAACCACTATATATATGTTACTCAAATGCTGTTACCCAAGTTCTTAAATTTTCATGGATAGTATTAGTATCGTACACAGTTCATTGAGTTTAAGCGTGTGCCCGATGTCCAGAAGGCATTTGCATATTAACTGTCCGTATTGCAAATTCACACACATGTTAACATAAGGAAACGTATGTGTAACATACTAATCATGGCACACAAGTACCCGCAGACGCATCGTGTGCGATACTCCTAGCCACCGCAAGCAACTAGTTTGCCTTTTTCAGAGTTTTTTGTATACACAGAATCGCACACGAACTAAGTGCATTAACCGTCTGTGTTGTAATTTCTCATCGCAAACAGTTCATCCGAGTCGGTTGTTTGCCATGTATCACACACATCTTGTTTACACGACTCGTTTGTGTTCTTTTGGCTCATCTCAAACAGTTCATCCATGTGAACTGTATGCCGCATATCACAGAAGTTGAATCGTTTCTGTTGTGTTCCCTAATCGAAAGCAGTTCGTCCGAGTGAACCCTATGCCGTATATCGCACACGCATTGCTATGGCTACCCGTTTCTGTTGTTCTACCTCATCGCAAATAGTTCGAATGGATTAATCGTGTGACCTGCATCGCACACGGCACACCCATTGATATGGCTGCCTGTTTCTGTTGTTCTACCTCATCGCAAATAGTTTGAATGGATTAACCGTGTGCCTGGCATCGCACGCGCAACTAAAATCTAAACCGTGTATGATGGCTCCGCCATCGCAAACGTTTTGCACCTTTTTTGATGGTTTTTTTACACCATCGTTTGTGATTAATGCATCACACACAATTTTGGTAAAGGGTCTCTGATCGTAGTGTCGTGTTAGCAGTATCCTGCAGTAGTGATGATGTCATGGAAATATGAGAGTAATCGAAAGAACAATACATCATTAATTTGCCTAATATAGAAAGAAGAGGGGAAAATCCCCTTTGACGTATATGGTGCATGTGACACCTTTTATCCAAATGTAGCAATATTTAGAATATATTCAGGAAAGTAGGCCTTGCCAACCGATTTAGGGTGAGATTGAACATACTGCGCGCATCCTCAAGTCATCTGGTTGGTGAGATGGAATGTCTAGCGGAGGCCGCAAAGTCCTGACGTGTCCGCACACTGTACACTCTAAGATGGAAGAAAACCCTCAAACAGCTCAAATAAAAACGAATTCACAGCGCTTTCGGGCGGGTGATTAAAGGAGGCAAATGAACTGGGATAAGAGATGAGATAATATCTCATTAAATTAGTTACCTTGTTGTCCATGAGAAAGCACCCTCATTACGGCAGATTCCCCAACCGAGCGGAGCTGGGTCGACCGCGAGCAGCGTCGAGAAACTCGATGGCGATAGGCGGCGGCAAGCGAAAGTGGTGAAATGCGGTGGGCTTTGCCGGCAGCCTGGCGGCGGCAGGTGTCGAGCTAAGTGGTTATCGCCGGGATAGGCGGTGCCATGCAAAGACGCGGAGGAGCTTGTGCAGGTGTGAATGGGGACCGGAGGGGGTGGCGGGCGGGTTGAGGGTTTTTGTGACATGGGGATGGTGAGGGTTTTCTTTTTTCTTTTTTGAATTGGGTGGAGAGGGTTTTCTGTCCCACAAAGAATTTCGGAGGCAACGGTTTGCTAGAGCCAACTGTGTGTGATTGACGCAACAGGAAAAATGGAAGTCATTGCACACGGTTCCAATTTTGGGAACCGTGAGTGATTAACGTACTACCTCCGTCCTGGTTTATTGGTCCCCTTTGTAATTTGTACCAAATTTTGACCAAATATTTAACTAAGAAATGTTTATGCATGTCACCAAAAATTATATCATTGAATACTATGATCAAATACCCATCAAATGATATAATTTTTGCTGGCCTGCACTAATATTTTGTCGGTTAAATCTTTGGTCAAAATTTAACACAAATTACAAAGGGGACCAATAAACCAAGACGGAGGTAGATTCCATCAACCGAACTGATTGCATCCATATCCCATATACTCAGACATAGATAATAAGCGTACACGTACACAAGCATAGTTCAACCGTCATTAAGCGTACTCAAGCGTACATAGTTCGATCCCACATCTCATCTCACATGCGAGCATGATACTGAAGCTTCTCCAGGTACTCGGCGTATGCGCCATGCGCCATCCTGCGAGAATACTTCTGCTTGAAGGAGCCAACGACCCATCCTCTTGCATGCACCAGAACACTTAGATATGCGTCATGAAGCTTGTGGTTGCAAAATGGGCATCGATAGCCGCCGTTCCAAGTCCTAATACGCCTGTTATGCTTTCCCGCATAAAGCTCCCTTAGGATTTGCCTCTTGTACCTCCTCTGGCCATCTTCATCCTCGCTGTCCACATCGTCAGACAACACCTATACAAATAGTAAAACAAAATTGGCATGAAATCAATGTTTACATGACGTGAAGTAGGATTAGGAATTTATGGCTGTTTATTTATACATATCCAGAGATTATGGTTCGATTTTTAAGCACAATCGTCTATGTACAGACCAATCTTGAAGAAAATAATGGCACAAACATATGTAGGTCATTCAAAATCAATTGTCAAGTCCTGGCTAGGAATTATTAGCACGAACACTAACCCTAGTCAGATTACTAGCAGAAATCATTTGCACAGATGAAACAACTAATCACTTATCACTTGTACCATTCAAACAATCAATACACCATACGGATCTAACGAAACTTACTCAGATTTCATGGATTGGGAGAACATAACCATAGGTTTCTATTCCAAAAAGGGGGAGGCAGGAGTAAGCAGAGAAACCCTAGGATCTATTTGACACATAAATGGGTATAGATGACTAACCAGTTGTCCATCGTCGTCGGAGTCATCGCCGAAGTGGTCGTCGGAGTCGTCGCCGGGGTCGTCGCCCGAGTCATCACTAGAGTCAAACCGCTGGCTCGCCTCCTGGTGAGCCTGCGCACCATACTGCTGGTATGCCTACCGTCGTTTCATAGAGCTACTCGCACGCCTCCCGATGACACTGCGCAGCGAGCACGCCTCCGTCAATTCACGCACCTCCACGCACGCCTCCCGCTCTGCTGATGTCTACTACGCAACTTTATTCTTGTAGACACGTGTTGGGCCTCCAAGCGCAGAGTTTTGTAGGATAGTAGCAATTTTCCCTCAAGTGGATGACCTAAGGTTTATCAACCCGTGAGAGGTATAGGATGAAGATGGTCTCTCTCAAACGAACCTGCAACCAAATACAAGAAATCTCTTGTGTCCCCAACACACCCAATACAATGCCAAATTGTATAGGTGCACTAGTTCGGCGAACAGATGGTGATAAAAGTGTAATATGGATGGTAGAAATATATTTTTATAATCTGTATAAATAAAAACAGCAAGGTAGCAAATAGTAAACGGACACAAAAACGGTATTGCAATGCTTGAAAATGAGGCCTAGGGTCCGTACTTTCGCTAGTGCAACCTCTCAATAATGCTAATATAATTGGATCATATAACCATCTCACAAAGTGCGATGAAGAATCACTCCAAAGTTCCTATCCAGCGGAGAACATAAGACGGAATTGTTTGTAGGGTACGAAACCACCTCAAAGCTATTCTTTCCGATCAATCTATCCTAGAGTTCGTACTAAAATAACACGAAGATATTCTTTCCGATCGATCTAACTAAGAGTTCGTACTAAAATAACACCAAAGCAAATTCAGATTCATAATATTCAATCCAACACAAAGAACTTCAAAGAATGCCCCAAGATTTCTACCGGAGAAACAAAGACAAGAATGTGCATCAACCCCTATGCATAGATTACCCCAATGTCACCTCGAGAATCCGCAAGTTGAGTGCCAAAACATATATCAAGTGAATCAATATGATACCCCATTGTCACCACGAGTATTCAATTGCAAGACATATATCAAGTGTTCTCGAATCCATAAAAGTATTCAATCCGATAACAACGAAATCTCAAAGGAAAAAACTCAATTCATCATAACAAGATAGAGAGGGGAAAACACCATATGATCCGACTATATTAACAAAGCCTGTGATACATCAAGATCGTGACATCTCAAAAACACGAGAGAGAGAGAGAGAGAGAGAGAGAGATTAAACACATAGCTACTGGTACAAACCCTCAGCCTCAAGGGTGGACTACTCTCTCCTCATCGTGGTGGCCGCCGGGATGATGAAGATGGCCACCGGAGATGATTCCCCCCTCCAGCAGGGTGCCAGAAAGGGTCTAGATTGGTTTTCGGTGGCTACAGAGCCTTGCGGCGGTGTAACTTCTGATCTAGGTTAACCCCAAGGGTTTTTGGAATATTTATGAATTTATAGGGTAAAGAGGGGGTGCGGGAGGCCACCGAGGTGGGCACAACCCACCTGGGCGCGCCTGGGCCCCCAGGCACGCCCTGGTGGGTTGTGACCCCCTCGGGGTGTAACACCCCGCATGTAACTTGCCATATTTGTAACTCCGACTCTTGCCATTTTCGGCTATGTGATATGTTTTTCCCTCCGTTGTCGGGTTTTGTTTTTCGTTTTGTATTTTGTCATGTCATGCATTTTTATATCATGTCATCATGTGCATTGCATTCGCATACGTGTTCGTCTCATGCATTCGAGCATTTTCCCCGTTGTCCGTTTTCCAATCCGGCGCTCCTATCTCCTCCGGTGCACCCCTCTAGTTTTCTTTCGTGTGCGTGTGTCATACTTTCTCGGAATGGACCGAGGCTTGTCAAGTGGCTTTATGATACCACCCGGAGACTAGCGGTCAAGTTTCGCTCCATTCGGAGGTCGTTTGGTACTCCAACGGTTAACCGGGCATCCGCAAAGTTCATTTGAGTGTCCAGCAAAAACCCCCTCCAAAACCAGCCCAAAGCCCACCAAACTCTCTTCCATGCTCTAGATCGTTCGATCACGATCGTGTGGGCGAAAACCGCACCTCATTTGGAGTCTCCTAGCTCCCTCTACCTATAAATGAGTGGGCATCCCGAAAAACGGAATCGCAGTCTAACCCTAGCAAAAATCCCTCGCGCCGCCGGACAACGTCCGCCCGCTCCGGACACGTCCGCCCGCGCCGGCGGACGAATCACGCGACGCCACGTCAGCGCGCGCCGCCGCCGTCCCCCGCCGGCCCGCGGGCCCGACCCCGGCCCCCGCGGCCCACGCCCGCCGCCGCGCACCTGCCCCGCCGCCGGGCGCCGCCTCCGCCGCCGCTTCCCCACCGCCGGCCATCGCCGCCGCCGCGGCGCCCGTCCCCGCCGCCGCGCGCCCGCCACCGGCGCTCGCCGCCCCGCCGGCGACCCCCTCCTCCGGCACCGCCTCTCCTCCCTCGGCCCTCCCCTCCTCCGGCCAGGCCTCGCCGGCCACTGCCTCGCCGCCGGAGCCGAGCCCGACCTCCGGCCCAGATCCGATCGAGCGGTAGCCTCCCTGTTGACTTCCCTCGCTCGTTTTTTTTCCGAAGTCCCAGTATTTTCTCAGCATATGCTCCTGTTCCTGACGCGATAACTTTGTGCATGTAGCTCCGATTCGTGCGTATAATATGTCAAATTGTTCGTCTCGTGATGCTCTGCATTTTTTTCAATTGCACCATGTTCATTAGAGGTCATCTTGATGCCCAAATCTTCGTTGGAAGAGGGCTAGTTGCTGTTAATCTCTGGTTCTTATCAGAACTTGGAGATTTGTCATTTTTGTATCATTTATTCTGTGCATCTTTTGAGCATGAGCTCTATATGTGTTTTGAAGTATGCCATGCCATCTTTCCAGTGGTATAGTCCATGTATTTTTGTGATCTTTATGGTGACTAGCACAAGCATGCAAAGTAGGCCCCGTAATATTTCTGATTTCAGGGACTTCGTGATTTCTCCAAGTCTTTGTCTGCTGTAATTTTGTTGCCATATAAACTTGATGCTACAGAGAGATCCATGCATATTTTGGAGATGTTCAGTAAGGATGTTTTGTAGATATAGTTGTAATTGATCCATTCCTGCAATTGTTTGAAATTTTAGAGTGCCATAGCATGTCTCAATCTTGATCTACTTTTGCTATAAATTATTTCTGCCAGATTCTTAACATGATTTGCAATCTTGCCAAGCTTATTGTAGTTGGTCCATACATGCTATGCAATTGTTCTTGCCATGGATAGCTTCATAAACATGCCATCGTGCTGTAGGTATGCTTGGTTTGTCATGAATTGCTCTGTAGTGAGTGCATCAAGCTCACAAAGAGGCCTACATATTAATATTTCTGCCATGCTCTGTTTTCTGCTAAGTCTGAAACCTGATAACGAAACTTGCTATGTTTACATGCTTGCCATCATTTCTTCTGGTCCTTTTTGGCTTATGGTCAGTAAGGGACTTTTGTCATGTGCATTTAGTAGAACACTACCATGCCTTGTTTTGCTATGTTAAGTTTTTTAGCATATTGATTTCGTGCTCTGAACATTGCTACCTGATGCTGATTTCTGCCATGTCCAGTTTTTCACCAAGTCTGTGAACCTGTAATCTTTTGCACTTTTGCCATGCTTGTTTGAGCTTGATATTTTGTGAACTAGCCGTAGCTCAGTGTTCCTCTTTTGTCAAGCATCTCCTGCAGATTACTGCCATGTGCTTTGTTGCTATGTTGGGGTGCTGTAGCATTGTTACTTGTTGCATTTTAAGTGCTATCTTGCTGTTAATCGCAGATTAGTGTCATTCTTGTTTTGCTTGCCATTTGCAAACCGTGCATCCGATTCCGGTGATCTTTATATCGATTTCGACCGAAATCATATCATCTTTCCAGTGGCATGCTTGGGTTGCCAAGTTACTGCCATGTTCATCTTTTTCCTCCCGGAGCACGCATATGCATCGCATACCATATCTTGCACATCATACATGTTTTGCATCATGTTGCTTGCGCATTTCTCGTTGTTGATTGTGGTTCCGTTTGTTTGTGTTCTTGTCTTGGGTAGAGCCGGGAGACGAGTTCGTGAACGAGGAACCTGTCGAGTACGCTTACGAGGATCAAGCTTTCGTCAACTCTGAGAATCTTGCAGGCAAGATGACCACCCCTCGAAATCACTTCTTTCTTTGCTATGCTAGTTGTTCGCTCTATTGCCATGCTCCGCTACCTATCACTTGCTATATCATGTCTCCTATTTTAGCCATGTCAGCCCCTAACCATCCTTTCCTAGCAAACCGATGTTTGGCTAAGTTACTGCTTTTGCTCAGCCCCTCTTATAGCGTTGCTAGTTGCAGGTGAAGTTGAAGGTTGTTCCATGTCGGAACATGGATAAGTTGGGATATCACAATATCTCTTATTTAATTAATGCATCTATATATTTTGGTAAAGGGTGGAAGGCTCGGCCTTATGCCTGGTGTTTTGTTCCACTCTTGCCGCCCTAGTTACTGTTATACCGGGATTATGTTCCTTGAGTTTGCGTTCCTTACACGGTCGGGTGATTTATGGGACCCCCTTGACAGTTCGCCTTGAATAAAACTCCTCCAGCATGGCCCAACCTTGGTTTTACCAGTTGCTACCTAAGCCTTTTCCCCCGGGTTTTCGCGAGCCCGAGGGTCATCTTATTTTAACCCCCCCGGGCCAGTGCTCCTTCGAGTGTTGGTCCAAACCGAGCAGACTGCGGGGCCACCTCCTGGAAACTCGAGGTCTGGTTTTACTCGTAGGATGTCTTATCCGGTGTGCCCTGAGAACGAGATATGTGCAGCTCCTATCGGGATTTGTCGGCACATTCGGGTGGCTTTGCTGGTCTTGTTTTACCATTGTCGAGATGTCTTGTAAACCGGGATTCCGAGACTGATCGGGTCTTTCCGGGAGAAGGTTTATCCTTCGTTGACCGTGAGAGCTTATGATGGGCTAAGTTGGGACACCCCGGCAGGGTAATATCTTTCGAAAGCATTTGGGACACCCCCGCGGTTATGAGGCAGATGGGAATTTGTTAATATCCGGTTGTAGATAACTTGTCACTTGACCCAATTAAAATACACCAAGTGCGTGTGTAGCCGTGATGGTCTCTTCTCGGCGGAGTCCGGGAGGTGAACACGGTCTGTGTTATGTATGACGTAAGTAGGTGTTCAGGACCTCTTCTTGGTCATTGCTAGATGACGTCCGTTCCATTGCTTCTCTTCTCGCTCTCATTTGCGTAAGTTAGCCACCATATATGCTTTTGCCGTTGCAGCTCCACCTCTTTGCACCTCTTGTCCTATAAGCTTAAATAGTCTTGATCTCGCGGGTGTGAGATTGCTGAGTCCCCGTGACTCACAGATACTTCCAAAACCAGTTGCAGGTGCCGACGATGCCAGTGCAGACGATGGCGTCGATCTCAAGTGGGAGTTCGACGAGGAACGTGGTCGTTACTATGTGTCTTTTCCTGATGATCAGTAGTGGAGCCCAGTTGGGACGATCGGGGATCTAGCATTTGGGGTTGTCTTATTTTCATCTGGATTTTGACCGTAGTCGGTCTATATTATTGTATTTTGGATGATGTATGATGATATTTATGTATGGTGTGAAGTGGCGATTGTAAGCCAACTCTTTATCCCAGTCTTATTCATTACATGGGATTGTGTGAAGATGACCCTTCTTGCGACAAAACCACTATGCGGTTATGCCTCTAAGTCGTGCCTCGACACGTGGGAGATATAGCCGCATCGTGGGCGTTACAGGTTGGTATCAGAGCCATCCCCGACTTAGGAGCCCCCTGCTTGATCGAATCGCTGACGTTGTTGAGTCTAGAATAAAAATGTTTTGAGTCTTAGGATTATATATATCGGAGAGTAGGATTCTTTTTACTCCCCAGTCTCTTCGTCGCTCTGGTGAGGTCTCCTGACGTAGAAGTTTTGACTGTTCTCTCCTCAAATTTCACTAAATTTTTTTTTTAGGATCACGCGGGTATCTTGGAATCGTTCCGATGGATTTGTGACGAGAACATTGTTCTTGGTGCCTCCTGTCATTTAGGGGTTGTGGCAGTGTCCCGGGGAGTTGAGCTCCGAGGTGTTGTCGTCACAATTTTATCGTTGCAGTTCTGGAATACCTGAGTTTCGCCGACATCGAAATCTCTTTTATGCAGTTGTTGGTGAGATCACCTCGACGCCACCCAGTACTGGGGCGGGAGTTCGGGAGTATTGCCATAACTTGTATAACGGATGTTTTTCGAAGGTTGAGGTAAACGATTTCCGAAGGTTTCTTGGTTATGTGTTGACGGATGGATACAGCTGGATCTAGGGATTGCTAGTTTGGGTGATATATATTTTGTGTCCCCTGTATCCCCTACACCAGATTGCATAACCAGAAAGTTTCGAGAGTTTATAAGTGGGAATTCTAGTAGCCTTAGGATTTCTTTCCGACAGACGCATGATATGAGATTGGGGTTCGACGTCTAGTGGTCCGCCTGTATACGGTTGATTTTACAGTGGTCTCGTTGTGTCTTAAAGAGTCCATGGCTTTGCCGACTCGGGGACGCTTCGTATGTCATGTGCACAGCCTTGTACATGATGGTGCTGTACGATTGAGCCCGTGTGGGCCCCACCACGAAAACTTCGGACGAAATATCTATCATATGTTTGTTCCGGCTTATTCTGCAAGCCAATACTTGGTTTTATTTTGTATTGTGGTATTCGAGTTTCTTCGAATTCATATGTTCATTCCATATCTTTTTCAAGTGGCTTCTCAACTTATGGAAGTGTGATGATTTACTACGGAATTCATTCGTTCATCTTCGTTCGAATGTCTGTTGTGAAGGCTATATGTTGCAATTTTTGTCCGTTGATTCTACTTATCTTTTGTCTATCAAGATGCTAACGGATGTCACCCTCTTCAGGATGGCTCCGCCAACGCGTCAGAATCCGGATCGCAATGAAGGGAGTCAAGCGAACCCTCCGCCACCACCTCCACCTCCGGAGGCATGGCAATCAATCATGGCAGCCACCAACGCCAATGCTCAAATGATTCTGCAACTCTTGCAAGAACGTACTCAAGGGCAAGGCAATCAAGGTCAAAGCAACAATCAGTTTCACTTTGCCACTCTCAACCAGTTTCTCGCAAATCAGCCCAAGTCTTTCAGCTACTGTGCCGAGGCCACGGATGCCGATGATTGGCTCGTGGACATCAACAAGCATTTTGAATGTAGCAATGTCAGGCCTGAGGACTTTGTCAAGTTTGCTTCTTTCCAGCTCAAGGACCAAGCTGCTGATTGGTTTCAACAATACAAAGATTCCAGAGGAGGTCGTGTGATCACTTGGACTGACTTCTGTCGGGACTTCAAAGCGCACCACATTCCACAAAGTGTTGTTGAGAGCAAGCGTGAGGAGTTCCGCAATCTCAAGCAAGGAAACATGTCTGTGTATCAATACAACATTCAGTTTCAGAAACTTGCTCGCTTCGCTAAACAAGACGTTCCTGATGAGAAGAGCATGATCTATCACTTCAGAGGTGGCCTTAAAGAGGATCTGCAGTTAGCTCTCGTTCTTGTTGAGCCTACTCAGTTTGATCAATTCTACAATATGGCACTGAAGCAAGAGGCTGCTCAGCTCAAGTGTGAGGCTTCTAAGAAGAGAGTCAGGGATGCAGTTCAGTCTTCTTCTTCCTCACTTGTGACAGCTAAGCAACAGAAGTTCTGGTTGCCTCCTCCTCCTCCGTTTCGTCAGCCTTACCAGCAGAAGAACAAAGGTGGCCATGGTTCTTCAAACTCTTCCAACTCTGGCTATCAGAACAAGTCTCAGAATCAAGCTCCCAAGTCCAATGCTCCTTATCACCGTCCACTCTCAGAGGTGACTTGCAACAAATGTCAGCAGAAAGGTCACTATGCCAACAAGTGCTTCAACCAGAGGCGTCTTCCTCCTCCTCCTCCTGTCAGATCTTCCAGCAATGCAGTGGTCAAGCATAATCCAAAGTTTGCAAAGGTGAACATGATGAATGCAGCTCAAGCGGAGGATTCTACCGATGTGATTATGGGTAATCTCTCAGTTAATGATATTCCTGCAAAAGTTCTTTTTGATACTGGTGCATCGCATTCTTTCTTGTCATACCCATTTGCATCGAAGCACAATGTTGACACAGAGATTTTATCCAAAGTTATGCAAGTTGTTTCTCCGGGTAAGCTTTTGTCGTCTAGTTTGGTTGCTCCCGATGTTTCCATCAAGATGGGCGACTATAGATTTCAGTCTTCTCCAATTGTCCTTGGTGACTCGGATATTGATCTAATTCTCGGGATGGACTGGCTTTCTAAGCACAAGGCTCAACTTGATTGTGCTGCCAGGGAAATTCAATTGACACACTCGTCTGAGGATGTGATTATTTTTGCCGCTCGTGATGAAACCATTCGGTTTTACTCTCTCAATGAGAAGGGCGAATTGGATGCCATCTCTCAAATTCCAGTCGTTTGCGAGTATCAAGATGTCTTTCCAGAAGAGCTTCCGGGTATGCCTCCTCATCGGCAAGTTGAGTTCGTTATCGAACTAGAGCCTGGCACTGAACCCGTTTGCAAGCGTCCATACAAGCTTGGACCAAACGAGCTGAAGGAATTGAAGAAGCAGCTCGATGAACAAGAACGTCTGGGTTTGATCAGACCGAGTTCTTCTCCATGGGGTTGTGGTGTTCTTTTTGTCAAGAAGAAGGATGGCACGGACCGACTTTGTGTCGACTACCGTCCATTGAACAAGAAGACAATCAAGAACAAGTATCCACTTCCCAACATCAATGAGCTATTTGAGCAACTCAAAGGTGCTAAAGTATTCTCGAAGCTTGACCTTCGTATGGGTTATCATCAGATTCGCATTCGTGAAGAAGATATTCCCAAGACAGCATTCAGAACAAGCTTTGGTTCTTATGAATATACTGTCGTGTCTTTCGGCCTTGTCAATGCTCCTCCGGTGTTCTCTCGGATGATGAATTTCATCTTCAACCCCTATACCAATGAATTCGTCCTGGTGTATCTCGATGATATCTTGGTCTTCTCCAAGAATAAGCAGGATCATGCCAAACATTTGCGATTGGTGCTCGACAAGCTCAGAGAGTATCAATTCTATGCGAAGTTCTCCAAATGTGAGTTTTGGCTCGATGAAGTTCTTTTCCTTGGTCACATCATCTCCGCCAAAGGCATCGCTGTTAACCCCGAGAAGGTGTCCGCAGTTCTGGATTGGGAACCTCCTCAAAATGTCAAGCAGCTCCGCAGTTTTCTGGGTCTTGCAAGCTATTGCCGAAGATTCGTTGAGAATTTCTCCAAAATTGCAAAGCCTCTTTCCAACCTCCTACAGAAGCATGTGAAGTATGTCTGGTCTCCTGAGTGTGACGTCGCTTTCAACACTCTCAAACAGAAACTAGTCACAGCTCCTGTCTTGACTCCTCCTGATGAATCCAAGCCGTATGAAGTTTTCTGTGATGCTTCTCTCCAAGGTCTCGGTGCTGTGTTAATGCAAGAGAAGAAAGTTGTGGCCTATACCTCTCGGCAGTTGAAGCCCAACGAGAAGAACTACCCCACTCACGATCTTGAGTTGGCGGCAGTTGTCCATGCATTGATTACGTGGAGACATCTCTTGTTGGGAAGACAAGTGGACATTTTCACTGATCACAAGAGTCTCAAGTATATCTTCACGCAGCCCAACCTCAACCTCAGGCAGACTCGATGGGTCGAAATGATTCAAGAGTACAATCCGAGTATTGAATATACTCCAGGCAAGGCTAATGTCATTGCAGATGCTTTAAGCAGGAAAGCTTATTGCAACAGCTTAATTCTCAAGCCTTCCCAACCGGATCTTTGTGAAGCTTTCAGCAAGCTGAATCTCCAAGTTGTTCCTCAAGGCGTTCTTGCCAACCTCATAGTATCTCCTACTTTGGAAGATCAAATTCGTGAGGCACAACTCCTTGATGCCATGGTGAAGAAGGTGAAACGTGGTATCGACAAGGGTCTTTCCAAATACAAGTGCTATCGCATTGATAACAGAGACACTTTGTTCTTCGAGTACCGGATTGTGGTTCCGAAAGGTGATCTAAGGAAAGTCATAATGAACGAAGCGCACAATTCTCTCCTATCCATTCATCCTGGAAGTACGAAGATGTATCATGACCTCAAGCAGTCGTATTGGTGGACTCGAATGAAGCGAGAAATTGCACAATTCGTGAATGAATGTGATGTCTGCCGAAGAGTGAAAGCAGAACACCAACGACCAGCTGGTCTCCTACAACCTCTCGCTATCCCAGAATGGAAGTTTGATCATATCGAAATGGACTTCGTGACTGGATTTCCAAAGTCCAAGCGCGGAAATGACGCTATCTTCGTTGTCATTGACAAGCTTTCTAAAGTGGCCCATTTCCTTCCAATCAAAGAATCCATCACAGCAGCTCAGCTGGCAGAGCTCTACACCTCCAGAATTGTCTCCTTGCATGGCATTCCACAATTGATTTCTTCTGATCGTGGAAGCATCTTCACCTCTAAGTTCTGGGACTCCTTCCAGAAGGCCATGGGCACTAACATTCGCTTCAGCACAGCTTTTCACCCTCAGACTAGTGGCCAAGTCGAGCGAGTCAATCAAATTCTTGAAGATATGCTCAGGGCTTGTGTCATTTCCTTTGGCATGAAATGGGAAGATTGTCTTTCTTATGCTGAATTCTCCTACAACAACAGCTTCCAAGCGAGTTCGGGCAAGGCCCCATTCGAGATTCTATATGGCAGAAAGTGCCGTACTCCTCTCAATTGGTCAGAGACTGGTGAACGCCAACTTCTTGGCAATGACTTAATCACTGAAGCTGAAGAAATGTGTAAAGTCATCCGTGATAATCTCAAAGCCGCGCAATCGCGCCAGAAGAGTTACTATGATAGTAAGCATCGTGACTTGGCTTTCGAGATCGGAGACCATGTCTACCTCCGCGTCTCTCCAATGAAAGGCACTCGTCGTTTCGGTATCAAAGGGAAGCTTGCCCCTAGATATGTGGGTCCTTTCAAGATCATTGGTAAAAGAGGCGACCTAGCCTATCAACTTGAGCTTCCTTCCAACTTCGCGTGGGATTCTATATGATTGTATTTTGGATGATGTATGATGATATTTATGTATGGTGTGAAGTGGCGATTGTAAGCCAACTCTTTATCCCAGTCTTATTCATTACATGGGATTGTGTGAAGATGACCCTTCTTGCGACAAAACCACTATGCGGTTATGCCTCTAAGTCGTGCCTCGACACGTGGGAGATATAGCCGCATCGTGGGCGTTACACGGGGCACCCCCAGGTGCTGCTCTGGCCCATTGGTGGTCTTCTGGTCCATAAAAATCCACAAAAAGTTTTGCGGTGTTTGGACTTCGTTTGATATTGATTTCCTGCGATGTAAAAAACAAGCAAAAAACAACAACTGGCACTGGGTCAATAGGTTAGTCCCAAAAAATGATATAAAGTTGCTATAAAATGATTGTAAAACATCCAAGAATGATAAAATAACAGCATGAATACTTCATAAATTATAGATACGTTGGATGCATATCAGTGCCCATGTTGAAACCGCCGAGCTGGAGGACCTGTCCCGAAGTTAGGCTCCCCAGAGCAGCACCTCGGGGGTACCCCGAGGGGCGCACAACCCACCAGGGCGCGCCTGGGGGCCCAGGCGCGCCCAGGTGGGTTGTGCCCATCTCGGTGGCCTCCCGCGCCCCTCTTTACCCTATAAATTCACAAATGTTCCAAAAACCCTCGGGGTTAACCTAGATCAGAAGTTTTGCCGCCGCAAGGCTCTATAGCCACCGAAACCAATCTAGACCCTTTCCGGCACCCTGCTGGCACTACAAAAAAATACACTTCCGTGTTGGTACGTGTTTGTCACAGTAGGTCACGTTTTCTGTCATGCATGTACATCCATGACGATTTTATGACAGAATCAAGATAGTCATACCTGTGCTGTCGTAGAAGTGTTCCATGACATTACCAAAATTATCATCACGGAAGTGTCCACTTCCATGACGGTAAATCACGCGTCATAGAAGTGCTTTCGTCAAGGGTGACCGACACGTGGCATCGACCGAACAGGTCGGCGTTAAGCTATCGGGTCCGGTTTTGGATCCGATAACCCGTTAATAGCCCAGACCAATGGGGATTTTCCACGTGTAAAATTCTCATTGGCCGGAGGAAACACGTGTTGGCTCAACGTTCGGACAGATGTCATCAACTCATTGGACATGAGGCGCCTATGATACGTCGACGCGTGGCACGGCCCAACAGAGGCCCATTCTGATGAAAAGGCCTGCCCAACTAAAGGCCCACCATGTTTTTTCAGACACTAGTGGGCTGGCCAGTTAACAGCCTGCCATGTTTTGGGTCTAATTGAGGCCGATACCAGATCAGGCCCGTTCACAACCTGCTATGTTTTGGGACAAATTACGGCCCATATCGGATCAGGCCCGTTAACAGGCCACTGTTCTTTTGGGCCCATACTAAGACAGGTTTGTATTTTAGCCTGTTAAATGCCTGTTTACCAGTTAAGCCCGATAATAGTTTCGGCCTGTTAGCGGCCCGTGGTGCATCTGGGACGTTGTCGGCCCGGTTTAACTTTAGGCCATTTAACGGCCCATGCAGAAACTGGGCTATTTCTTGTCCGAAGTAACTTTAGGCCTCTTAACGGCCCGTAGTCTTCGTGGATAAATTTCAGCCCAACTGGCCTATCGGCCTGTTAATGGCCCGTGTAACAGTTGGGCCTAATTATAGCCCGCGTTGAATCCGGCCTTCTTACAGCCCATCTGATAATGGCCTGTGACACTTTTAGGCCTATGGCCCGCGTAGATACTGGCCTGCTTAAAGCCCATATTTTATTGGGCCAAACAGGCCCGAGATATATTTTGGCATGTTAACTGCTCGTCCTATTTGGGCTAAATATGGGCCTTAGGCAGTTTTGGCCAGTATTGGCCCGTGAATTTTTCGGCTCAACGCTAGCCCAATCTAGGTTTTAGCCTGTTAAAAGCCCATGGTATTCTCTGGCCCAGCTGGACAGAACTTACCTCGGCCTATTAAAGGCGGGAAACAACTATAGGTTTAGACCCGCTAATGGCCGAAGATGATTATAGGCCCAGGTTTTGGCCCATATGAGTAACGGGCCGGCCTGAAGACCGACAACACTGAGATCCACTGAACCTTCCGGCCTAAATTACAGCATATCGACCTAACCTAGACTATACAACAAAGAAATTACAGCATATTACATCCCCTCGGCATCAAAGTTCGCCGCTAGTGATAATAAAGGGCAACCAGACAACAGATTACATAAACTGGGCAGGTCGCCACCAGTGGAAGTTAACAAAATAATAGACTGAACCGACATCACTTCAACATAGTTCAAGAAAGGTTAGCCCAGCCCAGGAGTTGCAGCGCAAGCAACTTAGCAACCTAATGAGACTGCGCTTCTTTGTCTCTCATATCCACCAACTTAAGCTGCATAGCATCAATAAACGTCATGTACTTACAGTTAATCTTGCATAGAGATTGGAGTTCCAGTCGTATTTGAGCGGAAGCATGTATTTCTGCTTGAATTTCAGACTGAAGAAGTCGAACAGATTCAGGAGGTGACTTCATCGAGCTTGTGTCACTGAGTAAGTTTAACACTACATCAAGATGTGACTTCATGGTTGTATCCCTACCCTCAATATGTGTTGCCTTCTCCTCTGAAATATGTGTTAGAGGGACAAACAATGGGTTCGTCTCACTATCATTGTGGCAGTTCTTCCTAGCAGCAGTGTTGTCACCCTGAAAGAGAAACAAGTAGGTAGATAACAGGTTTTGCATGTATAAGCATCAGCGCTGTCAATTCATCTCATTTCTTTGTCAGAAATAAAGAGACACAGTTTAAAATAGCATTAACATAATAGGCATTGTTCATAGTTAAGACGACAGGAAATGGCATTGTGCAGGAGCGGCCAGCTTCACCAGACCACTGGATTACAGATCAAGAACACAAGCATATATGTAGTTCTAAACAACGTATAAGCATGAATGGTGAGTGCATTGTCAATTTATACCATTTCAGATTGGTAAATAAAGAGACACGATTTAAATAACATTAATATAATATGGCATTGTTCATAGTTGAGACATAGCAGGATATGACATTGTGCTGTTGTTGGTAGTCTCACCACACCACTGGATTACAGATCAAGAACACAAGCATACACATAGTGCTAAAGAAGATAACTTGCTATGTTTAGTTTAATTTACATGGTACGAATAAGGAACTAGATTGTAAAACTAAAGACTAAAATTGAGAAGGACAAACTTATGTTTATTTACTTCTACTTTATAAACTTTGAACAAGCAATTTGATGCAGACGACAAAAATAAACAACATTTGCACTCATAGCTATCCAAATATAAACAACAAAGTTTGAAGGCTCGAGGAGGACAAACTTACATTAGTAGTGAAGACAGGCTCTATAAAGGCGTTGTCAATATTGATGGGGGGGCAATTCAAGAAGTTTACCGCACACTCTTCTTCAAGAGTATTGCCTTTATTCTACATTTTGTTAAGAATAAATATAGATGTGAAAATATAGGAACAAATGGCGATTATTTAACTTAAGATGCAGAGTACAAATGTAAATACATCATACAGGCAGAAGGCACTGACAAGAGCAATGCGGAGCTAAACTTCTTTAGTAACATTGGTTTTATTCAATATTCTGGCAAGAGTAAATGTAGATCTGATGTGTAGAAAAAAGGACGACAAGGGAAAATAAGCTGCAAAGTGTACATGAAGAACTAGCTGACAAATATAAGTACAGTGATGAAGGACAACAGATACTTACAAGAACAATGCAGAACTAAATTTCTTCATGGGCATTGGGTTTATTCTACATTAATTTAAGCATTAATATAGATATGATAATTTGGAGCAAACAGTTGATAAGCAAGCTATAATGCACAATGATGTCACATAATCCACCAGGTATGAATGTAAGGACAGCGATAGGATAATAGGTACTGGCAAGAGTAAAGCAGCGACCAGCATAGTTGCGATATCCTAGGTTTTGCGGCGCTGGTTCTATCGCCAATATACATCGGGTGCTATGTGATTTCTCTGGTAGCACCACCTTTTTCAAGGACTTTGCTTGTACTCCTTCAGGTTCTGCAATCACCCTCTTCCTTTTGGATGTCTGAAACACAAGAACAACATTTGAATGGAAAAACATGGTATGACGACAAATGGAATAGGTGTTGATAATGGATGGGCATGGAATCTTCACATATATCATGCGTAAACTAAGCAGATGGCGGTGCAACGAAGCAAAAGAAATGCCAGACACCTTATGCAAGATATGTGCAACCAATAAAACCTTGCCAAATTAGAATAGGCACCTTATTGGGTGAACATGATAGGCCATCTGCCTTTGACTCCTTGAGCTCAGAATAGTCATTAGGATCATATTCTGAATATGAATCTATAGGTCGGGAACATGTGGGTTTCATTGCATCCACAATGGACCTCAATCCCTTGATGGCAAGTTTGTTACCCATTGAACTGTTCCACAATATTCTTCTGATGTGCGCATTCTTATATTCATTGTGAATACATACAGTATCTGTAAAGCATGAAAACACAAATAGTAGTGAGATTATCTTTGTAATGCAGAGGATATTGTAATATAATAGAGGCTCCCTGTAAACCCTTGTGTGCTATCACTGGATTCTGATGACAGAGCCCATGTGTGGTGTAATATGGTGAGTAGATTAATATAATCTGGCACAACTACAAAAAAATAAGCTCCCTGTTGGGGGCCCCAGATGTAAGGATAGTTGGCAGACGATAGGTTCATAATATACTGTATAGAAAGTTTATTGCCAAACCATGATAACGAGAGCGCAGAGCTAGTAGGCAGATCGTAGTGTAGATAATAGGGGTACACCATAACCACCATAAATAAATCGGGAAAGCGGAACTGGCTGGAAAACATAGGGTTTTGCCGCTACTAATATGCAGCCTAGCGATCACCTACAAGCCAACTCTATTCATCTGAAGGCGCACAGCTGTTACTATCAGTTTAGTCTATCAAAGACCGCGCGACTACCAGCATTTCCGGGGTATTATGGCAGACCAACTCAAATTGCGAAATCATTTAGCAGAACCGGCCCAATAGAGGTGTCGACTGCTGATGTCCCTGCTCCCCTTCCTGACAAGGAACATACTGTGCTTACTAAAGAAGAACAGAAGAGGAACATGTTAAAGAACAAAAGAGGAAGCATATTCTGCATGTCTACATGCAAGTCGCGTGACTTTTGTCATTTGGGTCAGTCGACCATTTCAAGCGGTTGGATGAAGATCCTACGTCTCCTAACCCTTCTTCTTCCTCGTATCTGATTCTTCCCATATAGAACACCGCACGGGCCGCCGGCCGAACCACCGGCCCCCACCGCCTGTGTTCCTCCGCCACCCCCACCCCACCCCCGCCCCACCTGCGTCGAGTTTTCTTCGTTCGGCGAGGCCCCACCACCGCCCCCCACAACCACCGTCCCCACTTGGGCCCCTTCCTTCGCACCAGCGAACTCCGGCGAGCTCTCAAAAATCGACTGACCCAATTTTGAAATTTAGTCTACTTTCATTTAACTAGTGTGGAATATAAAAGGGGAAACCATAAGCATTGCAAGTATAGTGTTGAGCGTGCCATGGTGGATCTGAAGGTGCAAACCGGACAAAGGCAACTTTGCAACCAATGTTTGCTTTCAACTAGCAAGTAAGTAATGGACAAGAAATCAGAGTAAAGCAGTGGCAATCTATTTTCTTGCTACGATAAATAAGTTGAGAGATACGAAAGAGTACCGCCTCTGGTGCGGCGCCGTATATGCATCTGCTGAGAATTTGATGGTGCTGCGGTAGCGATGGCTGTCGGCGGCATGGAAGCAGATCTAGGAGGGTAGACGGTGGCGGCGGGGCGCGGTGGACGAGACGGTCGTAGGAGCGGCGCCGACAAGGTGGACGACGACGGGGATGAAGCGAGAGGACGGGATGCAAGGATCCCGGTCCGAAGCCGTGGATGAGAGAGGTCGATCTCTTGTAACGAACGACTGTGTCGGGGTATCAGCTCTGACATGGTGGAGGAGGATGGCCGTGGATGGGGCGGTGGATGGAGGAGGCTGGGCTGGAGAGGGTTTTTTGGTGCCCATGGAGTACGAATGGGGAAATGGAGGGAGAGAGGAAGGGGGAACAATGTCTTCAGGGCGCGCTTGTCTCAAATGCGAGGAAATTTACAAAGTTAGCCCCCATTTAAAATTTCCTACATCACATCAATATTAGTTGGTTGGGGATAAGACAGTAATCTCGCATACATCGAATATTTGCCGATAAGAGTTTGTTTTTGGCGCCCACCGTGTATGAATCAGGGAGGGAGTCGATTTCGGCCGATGAGACACTGTGTTTTGGCGCCCACCGTGTATGAATCCGGGTGAGAGGCGGTTATGTCACGTTTGAGTGAAATTACAAACCTACCCCTATCGAAACCTATAGAAATCGAGCCGATAGGCTTTGCGTGTCAGGGATAGGCAGTAATTTCCATCTCACAGATTTTGGTTTCGGGCGGTTACTGCGACTTTCCCCGCTTTGTTCAAATTTTTGTAGAGCAAGAGTGCACGTTTACTGTGCCAACTCAATTCGAATCCAGTTTGTATTCTATTTTTGTTCGGGCAGGATCCATTTGCGATTGGAATAAAATTATATATATATATATCATTTTTTATATATACTTTCAAAAGCACAACTCCCTTTATACATAAATATGGTTTACAAATGGCATGATCTCACATTCATAAGGCTGTATCCATCTTAATTTGGATTTCCAAATATTTGAAAACACTTTATGTTGAAATCCAGTGTATGCATTCCTCGCTAACTGTCTCCAATTAATGTGTGTTTCATGCGGTTTTTTTACTTCTCAAACATGTATAATGTGTTTCACACACGCAACATATAGTGTAATCCCGTTTTGACATTAATTGCATATAAATCATGCATTGTATCTAATTAAAGAATCTACGGATCACTAATATCGATAAACTATATAACATTACACGTGTCCCCAAATTCAAATGAATATGCATGTTTGATACACCAATTTGCGTTATGATATTATCGATGTCGTGATCTCTAGTTTAAATATTTGAATCCCCTTTAACCCAGATATTCGTCTCATATAGCTATCACTCATGCTTATAGAAGAGTATCTCTCTAGACCTATACGCGTTCATCGTCTCTCGGGTATCTCTCGTGCTACCTGTATGTCGACAATGATCTTTTATCTTCACAACACACTGACGGTACTCTCTCCCTCGACCTTCATAAATCTATTTCTCCCTAAGTATATCTCGCTCCCTGCTATGTGTCTCTAACTATGATTCTCCATGTGCAATCTCTTTCTCTCACACAAACACAAACTTCGTCTCCCGGGGTCTCATTTCTCTCTACTATTCCCCTGTGTGCCACTCGCACACCCCCTCTCACACAGAGATGTCTTTCACTCCTTAGATATGAGAAGCTACGACTCTTCCTCTTAAATATCTCTTTCTCACACACAAACACAAACTCTGTCTCCCAGGGTCTCATATCTCTCCACCATTCTCTTGTATGTCGCTCACACACACTCTTTCTCCCTAGAGATATCTTGCCTTCCCTCGTATGTCTCTCTAGCTATCACTCTCGTTGTGAAATATCTTTCTCTCTCGCGGACACAAAACTCCGTCTCACGGGATCTCATTTCTCTCTGATATTTGTTTGTATGTGACTCACATGCACACTCTTTCTATCTCTCTCACACCCACACACATAACTCAGCCTTCTGATCTACTCGACTCCTATCTCTAACACACACTAGCTAGCATCTTTATCTTTCTATTTATCTGCTTCTCCATCAACCTTCTTTCTCGCCCTCACTCTTGCTTCCTATCACGCACACTATATATGTTTCTCTCTACATGCAGTCAAGTGCCCTCTTTTTATCTTTCTCTCTCACACACATAACTTCACCCTCTGAACCACCCGGCGGTCATCTCCAACACTCAAACTAGCCGATGTCCCTCTAGCTAGCATCTCCATCTCTATATCTATCTGTAATTTCTCCGTCAACATTTCTTTCTCGCACGCACTCTTGCTTCATATCACCCACACTATATATGTCTCTCCACACATGCATTTATAGGTTGATCTCTTTTGCACAATCGTTGTGTCTCGCTCCCTCTGCTCGTCATAGATGCATGCTCCAGCCCACGCCACTATCTCAAAGACAAAAACACATGCTCAATTATCGAGCCTTCTTCCCTGCACTCTCACATGCATGCATATTGTCATACCGATCTCTCCCATACCGTTGATCTTATGACTTATGTCTTCTTTCTTTTATCTCGATCATGCTCGCGCGCGCACACACACATCCCACGTATACATGTATACCTCTCGCACATGCACGTTCAAGGTCTCCTATGTCTCCATACACAGTTAATTAACCTCAACCCTAATGCCACATCGAATCGTTCTCTTCTTGTGTGCACATAACTTCCGCCTGGATGGGTAAAACACACACTCACACTTAACAATCTCCTTCTAGCTACCCCCTCTCTCACTCTTCCCCTATATCCCCGAAACCAATAACACCATCCCTTCGTTTAATTCCCGCCGACATGCACCATTGATATATAGTAGTCTTCCTCGGTGTCTCTCGAACAAACACGTTCTCTTGATGTCGACTCCTCTCACTTGCACATGCCTTCTCTTCCCTCTCTACGGGCCTTTTCTCTCTCGCACCCCCTCGTTGGTGGCCTCTGCATACACTATGATGAAGCCACGCACACTTAAATTACATCCGCCACCGAGGACTGTAGCGACCAGACCTCAAACAGTCTGATCTCTGTGCATCAGTGTCATCCCTGGATCGGTAATGCTGACATGCACAGTACTTGAGGATTTATAACAGAGTAGCAATCACACACTTATTACATCGAATGTCTCAAAAGAGAACTTATTACAATAAATATGGCTTAAGGCCATCTAATACGATAACAGCGGAAGGCTTGGAAGATAAAGTGAGTCCGTCAACTCCAACGGCATCACTGAGTGAAATACCACGACCTAAGGCTCCTTACTCATCGTCTGAAAAGTCTGCAACATGATACGTTGCAGCCCGAAAATGGGTCAGCACATGGAATATGCTGGCAAGGCAACACAAAAGAGTAATGAACAGAATAAAGCTATCACTACATGCATATATGGCTGGTGGAGGCTGTATGGTTAATAAGTTTTGCGGAAAGCCAATTTTTCCCTACAACAAAGGAATAAATTTTATTTAACTACAAAGTTGGTTGAAAACATTGAGAATGGTAAACCCCATCTCAATCCCAATTAAAAGGTAATTATTAACCCAACAAAATTAATTTAGAGTGATGAGATCAACATGATAATCCAAGAACTAGATACTCAAGATGTCCATAACTAGGGACACGGCTAACCATGATTAGTTGGTACACTCTACAGAGGTTTTCTCGCTCTACATGATGTTTGAGAAACGGATGACCGAGACACAGTCTTTCCGAAGAGGTCCCCTTAACCGATAGATAGGCCTGTACACCTACAATCCCCTACATCTGCTAGCCCATCATGGAAAGGTTTCCCACAACTTACTCAACTATGCCAGAGCCCATAATGGCATGTGGCTGCACACGGAAGTTTCTAGCATGAATAATCTTATGATCCCTTTGAGCCTGGGTGGCAGTCCATAGGAAAATCACACGGTACCGTGGAATTTCCAAAAAAATACATGCAACACTGGGTTCCCCAGGAGCCTCAATCCACCCAGATGTGTATTAAAGTAGCCACCTTAAGTTAACCATTAATTAACAATACTCACATCTGTCATGAATACACTCAAACCCAAACCACGTCTACGAGCATAGCATAGCAATATAAGCAACGTAGAAGTAACTCCCATAGGTTTGATAATAAACAGGTGAATAGGTACTACCTCATCTACTTCCCAAACCCACAATTTAATCACATCCTAACCATGCAATTGTTTGAGGATTGATCTAATGCAATAAAACCGGGTAGTAAAGAGGTATGATCAAAGTGTTACTTGCCCTGCTGATGATCCGTCAAACCTAGAGACTCGTAGTAGCACGCTTCGCACTCCGGGTACTCTATCGCAAACAAACAAGCATACAATAAGCAATCAAGCAAAGATGCACGGGTAAAACTCAAATAAGAAGGTCTAACCAAGAAGTTCAACTTATGAACTCCGGTTTGCAAAAAGAATGAAATCAAACGAAGCGACAAAACTCAAATTGCGAAAGAAACAAGCTTCGATTACTAATCTGGACTAAAGTCAAATTTTACAGTGGCAAAAACTTGTTTAAGTTGATTAAACAGAAGAGGGCTTCGAGAAGAAACTCTAGGCGCTTGAATCGCCTGATTCCGATAAACGAGCGAAAAGATAAACTAAAACGAAAAACGGATCAGAAATCGCGATCGAAAATAATCAAGAAAAATCCAAGAAAAAGAAAAACTGACGAACAGGCTAACGAACGAACGTTCGCTGTCTGCGGCTAAACGGTGAAAACCGTTCGTTAAAACGAACGATCGAACGGGCGTTCGCTAAATAAATAAACAGGAAAAAAACCGATCTAAAAAAACAGGATCAAGGGTTTCGAAAAAAACCGATCGGTTTTCTTGCGAAAACCGAGGCGGCGGCGGCTACCTCTGGCGAGGTCCGGCGAAGCGGCGGCGGCGGCGGGCGGCTCCGGCAGCGGGGTCGGGCGGCGGCGGCGAGGCGGTGTGCGGCGGCGGCAAGCGAGACCGGCGGCTAGGGTTTTGGGTGGGGTGGCTGTGGCTCGGGCCTCCGCGGCTTATAAGGGGCGGCCGGGCTAGTGTCCAGGTCGGACACGGCCCGGTTAGGTCGGTAACGTTTTTTTTTAATAATTCCGCACGGAAAAACGAATAAAAGAAATACTAAACGGACTCCAAAAATCCTGAAATAAAATTTCCCCGTCCTCGAGAAATCAACCGGACAAGGTGAACATTTATTTGGGACTCTAATGCAATTTTGGAAAACGCATATTTTTCCTAATTCAGAAAAATAGCGACAAAACTCCGAATAAAATTCTTATTTGATTTTAATATTAAATCTCCAATATTTCTTTATTTTGAGGAAGTCATTTTATCCTCTCTCTTTTATTTTCATAAAAGAAATATTTTAAGAGAAAATAATTAAAATCAACCGATCCTCTTTTCAAAATTCGAGAAAACTCAAATATGAAAATTACGAAATTCCCAACTCTCTCCGTGGGTCCTTGAGTTGCGTAGAATTTCTAGGATCAAACCAAAATGCAATAAAATATGATATGCAAAGATGATCTAATGTGTAACATTCCAAATTGAAAATTTGGGATGTTACAAACCTACCCCCCTTAAGATGAATCTCGCCCTCGAGATTCGGGTTGGCTAGAAAATAGGTGAGGGTAATCCTTCCGTAGGTCTTCCTCTCGTTCTCAGGTGGCTTCATCTTCGGTATGGTGGCTCCACTGAACTTTGCAAAACTTGATAACCTTGCTGCGTGTGAGTCGGCTGGCAAACTCGAGAATCTTGACTGGCTTCTCCTCGTAGGTCAAATCGCTATCCAACTGTATCGCTTCCAGTGGCACTGTATCTCTCAGAGGAATATCAGCCATCTCTGCGTGGCACTTCTTCAACTGAGAAATGTGGAACACACATGAACTCCTGACAATCCTTTGGGCAATTCCAACTTGTAAGCAACTTCTCCCATACATTCCAAAACTTTGTATGGTCCCACAAAACATGGTGCTAACTTTCCCTTAACTCCAAAGCGCTTCACTCCTCGGAGTGGTGACACACGAAGATACACTCTGTCTCCAACTTCGTAAACTGTCTCCTTGCGTTTAGAATCCGCATAGCTCTTCTGCCTGGACTGGGCTACCTTGAGTCTATCGCGAATCAGCTTAACCTTCTCTTCAGACTCTTTAATCAACTCTGGTCCAAACAACTGTCGGTCTCCAACTTCGTCCCACAACAACGGTGTCCTGCACCTCCTTCCGTACAATCCTTCAAAAGGGGCCATCTTCAAACTGGCTTGATAGCTGTTGTTGTAAGAGAACTCTACGTAAGGCAAATTGTCGTCCCAACTAGATCCATAGTCTAGTGCACAAGCTCTCAACATGTCCTCCAGAATCTGATTGACTCTCTCAGTCTGTCCATCCGTCTGCGGGTGAAAAGCTGTACTGAACTCTAGCCTGGTTCCCAAAGTTTCATGCAACTGATTCCAAAACTTTGAGGTAAACTGGGTTCCTCTATCCGATACAATGGTCCTCGGAACTCCATGTAGACATACGATCCTAGTCATGTATATCTTTGCCAACTTAGCACTGGTGTAAGTGGTCTTCACTGGGATGAAATGAGCTACCTTCGTCAAACGATCGACTACAACCCATATCGAATCATAGCCTGAACGAGTCCTAGGCAATCCCGTGATAAAGTCCATGCCTAGTTTATCCCACTTCCATTCGGGTATTGGCAATGGTTGTAGCAATCCTGCTGGCTTCTGATGCTTTGCCTTCACTCTCTGACATACATCACAAACTGCTACATACTCCGCAATATCCTTCTTCATTCCGGTCCACCAGAAACTATCCTTCAAATCCAGGTACATTTTAGTATTTCCTGGGTGAATCGAATATGGCGAATCATGGGCCTCTTGGAAAATCAACTTCCCGCTCTCCTGATCATTTGGCACATATACGCGGTCCTCAAACCATAATGTATTGTGCTCATCCTCACGAAATCCTTTAGCCTTTCCTTTGCTCATCCTTTCCTTTATATCGGCAATTTCCTTGTCCGTCTTCTGAGCTTCTCTGATCTTATCCATCAAAGTAGATTGAATCTCCAAAGCTGCTACATAGCCTCTCGGAACTATCTCCAAACATAGCTCGCGAAGATCCTCTGCTAACTCCTTGGGTAAATCTCCGGTCATGAGTGTATTGACATGACTATTGCGGCTCAATGCATCGGCTACTACGTTAGCCTTTCCGGGATGATAATGCAATCTCATGTCATAATCCTTAATGAGCTCCAACCATGTCCTCTGCCTAAGATTCAACTCCTTCTGCATGAAGATATACTTCAAACTCTTGTGATCCGTGTATACCTCACAATGGTTTCCGATGAGAAAATGTCTCCAACTCTTCAACGCATGCACTACGGCTGCTAACTCCAAATCATGCATAGCATAATTTAACTCATGGGGTTTAAGCTGTCGTGAGGCATATGAAACAACTCTTCCCTCCTGCATAAGTACGGCTCCAAGTCCTCGACGAGAAGCGTCGCAATACACTTCATAATCCTTGCGTTGATCTGGCAAAATCAACACTGGTGATGTAACCAAGCGTTTCTTCAACTCCTGAAAACTGGCCTCACATTCCTCAGTCCATTTGAACTTGGTGTCCTTCTTCAACAACTCCATCATAGGCTTTGCAATCTTCGAGAAATTCTCAATGAACCTCCGGTAGTATCCTGCGAGTCCAAGAAAACTCCGGATCTCTCCAACTGACGTGGGTGCTTCCCAATTTGTCACAGTGACAACTTTGGTGGGGTCTACCGCTATTCCTTCTCCGGATATAACATGTCCAAGGAATCCAACTTCTTTCAGCCAAAACTCACACTTGCTGAACTTGGCGTATAGCTGATGTTCCCTGAGCTTCCCAAGTACTAAACGCAAATGCTCTTTATGCTCCTCTTCATTCTTCGAGTAGACCAGAATATCATCAATGAACACCACGACGAACTTATTCAAAAACTCCATAAACACCTTGTTCATCATGTTCATAAAATAGGCTGGTGCGTTAGTTAGGCCAAATGACATAACGGTATACTCATATAGCCCATACCTCGTGGTAAAAGCTGTCTTAGGTATATCCTGCTCTCGAATCTTCAGCTGGTGGTACCCTGATCGCAGATCGATCTTGGAAAACACTTTAGCTCCTTGCAGCTGATCAAACAAATCATTGATCATCGGCAGTGGGTACTTGTTCTTGATCGTTACTTCATTCAATCCTCGATCCATCCTTCTTCTCCACTAGAAGCACTGGTGATCCCCAAGGTGACGAACTTGGGCGAATATAACCTTTATCCAGTAACTCCTTAATCTGCTTCTTAATTTCCTCCAAATCCTTTGCGGGCATTCTGTATGGTCTTTTAGATATTGGCCCCATGCCTGGCAAAAGCTCAATCAAAAACTCAATGTCTCTATCCAGTGGCATGCCTGGCAACTCTTCTGGAAATACATCTGGGAAATCCTTCACCACTGGTATTTCCTCCTGTACAACTCCTGATAAGGAATTTACTTGCGTCCTATTCGGCACATGCCGGGATACATACTTGATCCTTCTTCCTTCTGGGGTGGTGAGCAAAATTGACTTACTTGCGCAATCGATGTTTCCTCCATACATCAATACCAATCCATACCCAGAATCACATCCAAACCTTGCGACTCCAAAAAGTATCAGATCTGAGGGGAAAACATGCCTACCTATGGTCAATGGCATCTGAAAACATCCTTGGCTTGCCATATACTCTGCTCCTGGCGAGCTCACTAACATAGGTGTACTAAGAACTTTGGTGGGCAGTTTATACTTATCCACAAATCCCCTTGATATGTATGAATGCGATGCACCAGTATCAAAAAGAACGACTGCCGTAAATGACTTAACCAAAAACTTACCTATTACTGCATCTGGCTGGGCTTCAACCTCCTCCACGTTAACGTGGTTCACTTGTCCCCTGTTGAAAGGGTTGGGGTTCTTCCCAGAGATTCCATTGCCGTTTCCATTATTAGCTTCAGGACATTCATTGGTGTAATGTCTAGTCTTTTGGCACTTGTAGCAAGTAACGTGGCTTAGATCTTTCTTGGGTGGCGTTGCTGGGTTGGAATGGTTCTGTCCGTTGCTTCCTCCATTACCATTCCCATTCTTGGAGCCACTATGGTTGTGCGAACTTCCTCCAGTGTGATTGTGACCTCCATGATTATGCTGAAGGAGTCCTCCCGAGTTCAGGGTAAAACAGGGTCTCTGCTGAGCTCCAGAATTATACTTCCCTTGTCCATACTTCCTCTTGCGGTTGTCAATCTGCTGCTACTTCCCTTCAATCATGAGAGCTCTATCTACCAACTCCTGGTAGTTATTGAAATTTGCCACCATCAACTGCATGCTCAGCTCATCATTCAGTCCTTCCAGAAACTTCTCCTGCTTAGCTGCATCCGTAGCGACGTCATCTGGGGCATAACGTGCTAGCTTACTAAAGTCATCCACATACTGGCCAACGGTGCGCCCTCCTTGGCGTAAGTTGCGAAACTCACGCTTCTTCATGGCCATAGCTCCTGTTGATACATGGGGAGTGTGAACCGTCATCTTCTCCTCCTGGCGCGGGGTCTCCCATGAATACTCCCAGCTTCCTTGTCAGGTCGTCATTCTTCTCCACTAGTACGACGATTTCCTCCTCATAATCTTCGCGAGTAGCCTTGAGTTCTTCCTCCAGCTCCGTGATCCTTGTCATCGCCTTCTTCAAATCTGTCATGCCTGCGCACATCTGGTTCTCCTGGCGTCGAATGTGCTGGCTTAACTCCTGGATGAAAGCTGCAATCGATCTATCCTTCCTGGTGCTGATCATCTCCCATTGCTCATCTCGGCGCCCACAAATCTGGTAGATAGTATCCTTGAGATCCTTGTGGTAAACATCTCCAATGCGTCCCATGGTGATGTGGGCTGCCATGCTCTTTCCTAGACTCCAGGTTGGTGCATCAAAGGAAAACTCTATGGGCTCAGTGATTGGCGTGAATGTCCTTCCTGGAACGTGAACTTGAATCATCCAACGCTCCTCTTCTGGTAAAGTGGCGTTGTAAGTCCCGGTGAAGCTTGGCATTCCGATGTTCAGATACTTAGTGACTTCCTTCAAGTGGCGTCCAAAAGGGATGTCTTCATCCGGTTGCGTGAACTTGATCCTTGCATCCGCCATCCTAAAGAGTAGAAAAAAGGAGAGAAGTCAGAAATGAGAAGAGAGTAGTGATCTAGGGCTTTAGCTTAGTGGTCGTGTCCTACAGTCAGCGTGTGCTCTGATACCATCTTGTAGCGACCAGACCTCAAACAGTCTGATCTCTGTGCATCAGTGTCATCCCTAGATCGGTAATGCTGACACGCACAGTACTTGAGGATTTATAACAGAGTAGCAATCACACACTTATTACATCGAATGTCTCAAAAGAGAACTTATTACAATAAATATGGCTTAAGGCCATCTAATACGATAACATCAGAAGGCTTGGAGATAAAGTGAGTCCATTAACTCCAACGGCATCACTGAGTGAAAGACCACGACCTAAGGCTCCTTACTCGTCGTCTGAAAAGTCTGCAACATGATACGTTGCAGCCCAAAAATGGGTCAGCACATGGAATATGCTGGCAAGGCAACACAAAAGAGTAATGAACAAAATAAAGCTATCACTACATGCATATATGGCTGGTGGAGGCTGTATGGTTAATAAGTTTTGTGGAAAGCCAATTTTTCCCTACAACAAAGGAATAAATTTTATTTAACTACAAAGTTGGTTGAAAACATTGAGAATGGTAAACCCCATCTCAATCCCAATTAAAAGGTAATTATTAACCCAACAAAATTAAGTTAGAGTGATGAGATCAACATGATAATCCAAGAACTAGATACTCAAGATGTCCATAACCGGGGACACGGCTAACCATGATTAGTTGGTACACTCTGCAGAGGTTTGTGCACTTTCCCCACACGACTCGATCTCCTCCGTTGGTTTTCTCGGACTACATGATGTTTGAGAAACGGATGACCGAGACACAGTCTTTCCGAAGAGGTCCCCTTAACCGATAGATAGGCCTGTACACCTACAATCCCCTACATCTGCTAGCCCATCATGGAAAGGTTTCCCACAACTTACTCAACTATGCCAGAGCCCATAATGGCATGTGGTTGCACACGGAAGTTTCTAGCATGAATAATCTTATGATCCCTTTGAGCCTGGGTGGCAGTCCATAGGAAAATCACACGGTACCCCGGGATTTCCAAAAAAAATACAGGCAACACTGGGTTCCCCAGGAGCCTCAATCCACCCAGATGTGTATTAAAGTAGCCACCTTAAGTTAACCATTAATTAACAATACTCACATATGTCATGAATACACTCAAACCCAAACCACGTCTACGAGCATAGCATAGCAATATAAGCAACGTAGAAGTAACTCCCATAGGTTTGATAATAAACAGGTGAATAGGTACTACCTCATCTACTTCCCAAACCCACAATTTAATCACATCCTAACCATGCAATTGTTTGAGGATTGATCTAATGCAATAAAACTGGGTAGTAAAGAGGCATGATCAAAGTGTTACTTGCCTTGCTGATGATCCATGAAACCTAGAGACTCGTAGTAGCACGCTTCGCACTCTGGGCACTCTATCGCAAACAAACAAGTATACAATAAGCAATCAAGCAAAGATGCATGGGTAAAACTCCAATAAGAAGATCTAACCAGAAAGTTCAACTTAGGAACTCCGGTTTGCAAAAATAATCAAATCAAACGAAGCAACAACACTCAAACTGCGAAAGAACAAGCTTCCATTACTAATCTGGACTAAAGTCAAATTTTAAAGTGGCAAAACTTGTTTAAGTTGATTAAACAGAAAGAGGGCTTCGAGACGAAACTCTAGGCGGTTGAATCGCCTGATTCCGATAAACGAGCGAAAAGATAAACTAAAACAAAAAATGGATCAGAAATCGCGATCGAAAATAATCGCGAAAAAATCCGAGAAAAAGAAAAACTGACGAACAGGCTAACGAACGAACGTTCGCTGTCTGCGGCTAAACGGTGAAAACCGTTCGTTAAAACGAACGAACGAACGGGCATTCGCTAAATAAATAAACCGGAAAAAAACCGATCTAAAAAAAACAGGATCAAGGGTTTCGAAAAAAACCGATCGGTTTTCTTGCGAAAACCGAGGCGGCTACCTTCGGCGAGGTCCAGCGAAACGGCCGCAGGGGCGGGCGGCTCCGGTGGCGGGGTCGGGCGGCGGCGGCACTGGCGGCGGCGGCAAGCAGGACCGGCGGCTAGGTTTTCGGGTGGGGTGGTTGCGGCTCGGGCCTCCACACCTTATAAGGGCCGGCCGGGCTAGTGTCCAGGTCGGTAACTTTTTTTTTAAATAATTCTGCACAGAAAAATGAATAAAAGAAATACTAAACGGACTCCAAAAATCCTGACATAAATTTTCCCCGTCCTCTAAAAATCTACCGGACATGGTGAACATTTATTTGGGACTCTAATGCAATTTTGAAAAACGCATATTTTTCCTAATTCAAAAAAATAGCGATAAAACTCCGAATAAAATTCTTATTTGATTTTAATATTAAATCTCCAATATTTCTTTATTTTGAGGAAGTCATTTTATCCTCTCTCTTTTATTTTCATAAAAGAAATATTCGAAGAGAAAATAATTAAAATCAAACGATCCTCTTTTCAAAATTCGAGAAAACTCAAATATGAAAATTACGAAATTCCCAACTCTCTCCGTGGGTCCTTGAGTTGCGTAGAATTTCTAGGATCAAACCAAAATGCAATAAAATATGATATGCAAAGATGATCTAATGTATAACATTCCAAATAGAAAATTTGGGATGTTACAAGGACCCCGCGTCACACACACACGCACCCACCCCCCCCCCCCCCCCCGCACACACTAAGACTCCATCTGACACACACATGCTCTAGGCGGAGCATTTGTTCCTACCACCCTTCGTCCAACCTTACCCATATGATAAGTAATCACCTTAATTTACTTGTATAACATGGACAATTTCCACTTTACTTTAGTAGTTAGCAAACTTATCATCTCTACTCTTATAAAAAAACGAGTTGGTGATGATGGTGTGCCTGCCATCTTGTAATATAGACCGTCTGATCTATATCTAACGGATAGAAAGCAAACTATGACAATTTTACAAAAGATACCCGCACCTCTCTCCACATTTACAGACAAGGCCCTGCCTTGTTCATCATCCTTATCTCCCACCACCTCATTGCTGAGCAATTAAAAAAGGAAGTCTCTGGAACAATCTAGCATGGTGGCCGCTGCCGCGTGCCGGCGCCGTCCATCCCCATGCCTCCACCCAGTCTGACCACCAGTCACCACCATGCTCCACTCCTCCTCACCTTATCTCTCATCTTTCATTTTTTTTGATGAAATTGTCAAGATACCAGTTTTCCAATAAAATTCTCGAGATACCAGTTTTCCGATAAAATTCTCGAGATATCATTAGTTATTACACATGGGATTACTCCTGCATGGGCCAATCACAATAGGTGTTTTGTAAAAAAAATGCATATTGATGTTCCGTGCAATGCACGAGCATCTTGCTAGTAATTATATAATGCAAATCACGAGCAGGAAGTGACATTTTTTTACACAACCACGTTAACATGGCCACGTAAATGAGTAGCTAAAGTATAATACCTTTATACTTATATCCCGATGCAAAAGGTTGAGTACATGTCCAAAGAGTAGAGTCGCACACACGCACTCTTTCTCTCAGAATCTCTCACACACACCAGTTACGTGACGCCCACTTAAGCAGACACGTATGTTACAATTTGTGCACCCGCGGGTACACATGATGGTGCGCATTTATTTAAGCTGGACGGCGAACCCATATAGTAGCTGCATTCATTCCCCTCCCGCCGCCTCTTCTCTGGTCACTGTAGCCTGGTAGCCATGGCCTAGCCAATGGTAATGACATATGCCATAGTCCCGCCGGAGCGGCGCTTTAATCTGGAGATTTTAGTGGTCATGCATGCATCTTTTTGTGCTAGCACTCCTATATAAGGGTTGGCCGGTCGCTTCCCGCAGACGTGCGCGGGCGGTGGAAGAGGAAGGAGAAGGGAAGCGGGCTGTGGAGTAACTTTTTTTACCACATTTTCTTAGGAAACTGAGTGCAATAATTGAGTAGTTTTGCAAACTACCAGTACTACACCTTAAACGGTTCAAAACCAATACCACCACAACGCCTGCGTCTGACCGCCCTGGCCGACCCAACCCCCCTCCCTTGCCGGCACGCGCTTCCCGCGTGAAACAGTCAGCGTCGCCCCGGAACGTCAGTGCTGCATTAATGTCCGGCCAGAGCGGAGGCGACCTCTCATTGGCGCCGGCTTTGAAGCAGCGCGACGGCCGAGAGAGCGTCGCTTCCCGGTGCACGTGACTGCTCCGCGTCGAGGCTGGCCATAGTTTGGATGAGTCTCCATCGTGGGGATCCACACTAATTGCGATGATATGGACTCCCGTTTCCCACAGTTATGGATCGTTCCATCTATGAAGAACACGTGGGACTGGAACTACGAGACGGACATGTACCCAGGAGTGCATGTACGAACCTGAGTAACGTAGCGCAGTAAGTGAAGTAGAAAGGCACAAATAGTAGGAACATGTGTGGCATATAGGCATTTGTCTCTTACTACCACTAAATGTTGTACGTGCAATGCCCGGTGATGTTATGGAGTACGTGCCTAAGTACTCTACTACTACTATATTAATTGGAGGTACATATTAGGTTTTATATTTGTTTACGTGTATGCCCCGAGACCTTCCAACTACACGTGTCTTTCTCTCCGGGTCGCACTTTGTATCATTCATACCACTAGTACTATTGCGTGTGGTCTCCGACCTAGAAGTGGAGATGCTCTACCACGCTGTTCATGTCCCACTCCTTTCGCTGACGTGTGGCACATCCAGTACGTGCCGTGTTTGGCACTCCTTCGTTGTAAGAGTTGAAACGCTAGCATTCATCAGAAATAAAAAATAAATATAAATCAGCAGTGATACTATACCACGCGGTTTCCTTGCTCCTCGATATCGGAAAGAATACGTCCGTTCGCCGACATGTGGGACGTCGACCATCCTGGTCCACTTGCCATGCCCGCAGAACTCCAAGGGAGAGTCACCCCGGTCATCGTGCCGCAGTAATTACTAATGAGCCATCAAATCACATACCCAACCTTTCCCACTGTGAAGTTGCTCGGACAAAGGAACCATCATGACTTCGTTGAATTCTGCTTCTTGAAGAAAACTACTGTACCAGTAGTACTGCTAGCTACAGTAGTTACTCCAGCAGAGGCCTCCTTTGGTTCATAGGATAGGAATTTTATAGGAATATGAAAATCGTAGGAAGTGCGATGACATGCATCTCAATTCCTATAGAGAAAGAGATGCCATTTGATGCATAGGATAGGAATTTTCCATTGAGTCTAGGCTAATGTATTGGTAATTTGCTCTAAAAACTACAGTAGTAACTAGTACTGGTACATGCTCGTAATTAATTAAACAAACGTACGGGCGACACAGACACACACACTAACTACTAGTACTACTACTTCTCACATGCTGGCCAAACACCGTCGTTCTCCTTCCCGGCTTTGTCGGCGACACCCCACCGTGCTTGGATCTCCGCCAACCTCTTCGCAGCAGCGCGTGCGTCCTCTTCTTTCTTGCGGCGGCGGGCCTCTCTTTTCTTGAGTGCTTTCTGACTTTTCCGCTCCCTCTATGCGGCTTTGGCCGCCTCTTGCTCTACCGCCCATTCGGCCTTGGCAGCTTCAAATTCCACCCACATAGGTGTGAGGTCGCGAGCGGCGATGAACTCTGCATGGCGGGATGCCGTCGCTTCCCTACCATTCTGTGTGCGGTCGTGGGCGCCGAGGAACTCGGCGCGGCAGGATGCCATCACTTCCTTACCGGTTAGTGTGCGGCGCGGTGGCATGAATGACGCTTGGTGACAACTCTGGGGTGGAGTTGCCGGACAACCGTATAGTGCATTGGTTTGTCAAGAGCTCAAGGACAGAAGACGAAGGAAATTTGGATTCCCCTTCAATCCTGGTCATTTATTACCGAGTAAAATGCATTGGCGGTCATCGAACTTGTCTTGATAGCTCACTTTGATCATTGTATAGGAGATATGGTGATTATACGGTCACTGGCTCAGCGTATAGCTCCGTATTTGTCTGGTTGACCAGTCAAACAGTCCGCATGCGCCTCATCAACTCGTGTTCTTTATCTATCTATCTATGCGAGCCTACATGTTAGTGGAGAAAGAATTAAAAACCAAAATTATGCGTATGTGAGGAATCAAACCACAGACTCGTCGCTACAATGCACACTCATCAGCCAAATGAAAATGAAATACTTTGCGTTAAATGCACAAACGGATTTTTTATATTATACGTGATGCACACATTAGCGCACACCGTCTCTCCAGAACGCCAATGCCGCATTCACCGGACTTAACTGCAGGTGCAGTTGGTGTGTCACTGACATGCGGGCCAGATGCCTGTTGGGCCCACATGTCAGTGGTCCAACGCACCTGCGGTTAAGTCACTGAAGCAGCGTCCGCATTCACGCCCGACGCGACCTCTCACTGGCGCCGACATTGCAGCAGCGCGACGGCCGAGAGAGCGCCACCAGCGTGGCATCCCGGTGCAAGCGACTGTTCCGCGTTAACGACACCACGGCCATCCTTCCATCCGCCGCCCACATTAATGGCACGCGGCTGCCAACGAACCTACTCAGGCGCCAGCCGTCCATCCGTCTGCCGCGGCTCATTGCCATTTGCCCGCTATATTAACTTGAGCCCCAGCTCCCAGCCATAGCCAAAGACCCACACTCATTCTCCTCCGGTCCCTTCCTTCTATCGGCAACCACTCCAACCATGGCCTCCTGGCGCTCCAAAGCTCTCTTGGACGTACTATCGTAGGAGCAGACGAAGGACATCGGCGGATCCGCTCCGGGCGTGCTCCAAAGCTCTCTTGGACGTACTGTCGCAGGAGTAGACGAAGGAGATCGTCGGCTCCCCCCGGCTAACCTCCGCCGCCACGACCACAAAGCCGGTGTGCGTGCGCGGACGCAGCCGACAGCGAGGAAGAGTAGTACATGGTAGGTCGCCGCCGCTCTGGTCCCAGGAAGGCCACCGCTCCTCCACTCAGTCGACGCCAAGCTTGGTGGGATAAACATCGGCGGCCGATTAGCCACTTGACGGTGACGTGAAGGCGGAAATCTTTAGAACCTTGTGCTCCGAAGGAGGAGGATATCGAGGCGGATGAGGAGGAGGCAAAGGCAATGGCCGGCTTTCTCGGGTTCATGGCCGGACATGGTGTCATGCGCCAACGATCGTTTAGATTAGGTTTACAGTAGGTTTTAGTACGGTTTGTGCGAAATATGTAATGAATTTCGTCCAGTTTATAGGAAAAGTTTTCGAAATGTAATGAATTTCATATGGTTAATTTGAAATTTGCTTTGTTTGCATGAATTTTGTCCGGTTAGTTCATATAGTTGTCGAAAGGTATGCGGTCAGCATTGGATGGCATCCATCAGTGTCCTCGGACAGATGCCGATGTAAATTTGAGGGCCAGCACTGGAGATGCCCTAACTGTCATGCTATAATCGCTAACAGTGCTCCATTATTTCGCAGGGAATAGTTATCCCTTGATCAAAATCAGATCCGCCGTGTTTCGCACTCCTCCCACGTAAGAGTGTAGACTCTTGCCTACATAAAAATGGAGCAAGTGGATGGCACTGTAGCACGTCATATCACTCAAACTAGCCCGCCTAACGCGCGGGAAAGCAACCCTTGTCATTTTGTTCTGTATTTCTATCGATCGATCGCACGAAAATGTTATGCTTTGCAAGTTCAAAAGGAAAAGGCGGCACACTTACGACTCGTACGCGTCGCAGCCCCGACAGTCCGGCTCGCACGCCGCTCACTAGAGGGGACACGCGTTGTCTTGCATTTTCACTGACATGTGGGACTGCAATTGAATAAACCATCGATAGCCGAAATCTAATCGCTCGGCGGGCACCGGCTGAGAAGAGAGAGACGGGGGAGGGAGAAGAGATCGCTCGCCCGCCGCGCACAGACTCTAAGAAATATATGGTGATAATGTGAGGTGGGCCATGCGGGAGTCCGGACCGCTTCCAAGCCCGCTTCTGACCGCCCTGGCCCACCAGAACCCCCCCACCCCACCACCTCCCAGCGAACGCTCCCCCCTCGGACGTCAGCTGCCCGCATTCATAGCAAGTAGTACCAGTAAAATACTGGGCTATAAGGGCATGTACTTATCATAAGTCTTGCATGTAATTTAGAGATGACAAAAAAACATGTGTACAATGGATCATCTCTTAGCCTTATCTTCAATAACTAGTTATTCCTAAAAACATGGTGAAACATATTGTGATAAGAGATCATCTCTTGTCTTCTCTTAAATAAGAGAAGACAAGCCTTTTCTTATGATTTCTCTTTGAAAGTGCAACTATCCCTGGGTGGTTTTGGTAATTATTAACAACATATAGCTCATTGAGCTAATGCTATTTCAAGATAAATATTTCAGGAAAGCTCGATGATTGGCATGGATTAGGAATGTGGACCCCTCAAAATACTAAGGACACACATTGGCTCAAGCTAAGACTCTACATTTTACTTTTAGTGATCCAAGATCACATTGAGTTCATAGGAAAAGCTAATACTATTAAAAGGGGATGAGGTGTTGCTTAATGGCTTGCTTGCTCAAAATGCTTAGTGATATGCTCCAAAAACCCTCAACCACTTTCTCATATCCACATATGTCCCAAACCAAAAAGTCAAACTCGGCCCCACCGAAATATTCTATCTGGCGCCACCGAGTTCACTTGACATAGCCACTGCCACAAACCCTAGTCACTTCGATCTCACCGATAGGGATCTCGGTCTCACCGAGATGGGATTGCAAACTCTCTGTTTCCCTTCGTAACGTTTCCGTCCAACCGAGATGAGCGATCGGTCCCATGAAGTTCGCAATGCAAACTCTCTGTTTCCCTTTCGTAACGTTTCGGTCTCACCGAAATAAGTGATTCGGTTCCACCGAGTTTGCTTGACCAACTCCCTGGTTAGCTTATTACCAAAATCGGTCCCACCGAGTTTGTGTAATCGGTAACACCGAGATTACGTTATGCCCTAACCCTAATGAAATTGGTCCCACCGAGTTGACATGTCGGTCCCACCGAAAAGCCTAACGTTCACATTTTGAACTGAATCGGTCCGACCGAGTTTTCTGATTCGGTCCCACCGAGTTTGGTGAATTGTGTGTAACTATTAGATTTCATGTGGAGGCTATATATACCCCTCCACCCTTCCTTCATTAGTAAGGAGAGCCATCAGAACGTGCCTACACTTCAGTATTCATTTTTTGAGAGAGAACCACCTACTCATGTGTTGAGACCAAGATATTCCATTCCAACCATATGAATCTTGATCTCTAGCCTTCCCCAAGTTGCTTTCCACTCAAATCATCTTTCCACCAAATCCAAATCTGTGAGAGAGGGTTGAGTGTTGGGGAGACTATCATTTGAAGCACAAGAGCAAGGAGTTCATCATCAACACACCGTCTATTACCTTTTGTGGAGTGGTGTCTCCTAGATTGGTTAGGTGTCACTTCGGAGCCTCTGTCAAGATTGTGGAGTTGAACCAAGGAGTTTGTACGGGCAAGGAGATCGCCTACTTCGTGAAGATCTACCCTAGTGAGGCAAGTTCTTCATGGGCGATGGCCATGGTGGGATAGACAAGGTTGCTTCTTCGTGGACCCTTCATGGGTGGAGCCCTCTGTGGACTCGTGCAACCATTACCCTTCGTGGGTTGAAGTCCCCATCAATGTGGATGTACGATAGCACCACCTATCGGAACCACGCCAAAAATCTCCGTGTCTACAATCCGTTTGCTCCCTCCGAACTCCTCCCTTTACCTTCATGTGCAATGTTTTACATTCCGCTGCTATACTCTTAGACTTGCATGTGTAAGTTGATTGCTTGACTTGTGCTAAGTTGTTTAAATCTGCCAAGACTTAAAATTGGGAAAAGGCTAGATTTTTATTTGGTCAAGTAGTCGAATCACCCCCTCTAGACATACTTTCGATCCTACAATTGGTATCAGAGCATTGGTCTCCATTTGCCTTGATTTCCATAGCTTTTGGTGATCATAGCCTTGGTTTCACAACCTAGGAGAGTATGGCGTCTAGCGAGGGAATTTACCACCGTAGAGGTCCTTACTTTGATGGTACTAATTTTGCTAGTTGGAAGCATAAGATGAAAATGCATATTCTTGGACATAACCCCGCCGTTTGGGCTATTGTGTGTATTGGCTTGCAAGGTGAATTCTTTGATGGGAGAGAACCGAACCGTGAAGCTACCGCGGAAGAGTTGAAGATGCTGCAATACAATGCTCAAGCTTGTGATATTCTCTTCAACGGATTGTGCCCCAAAGAATACAACAAAATCAGCCGTCTTGAGAATGCAAAGGAAATTTGGGATACTTTGATTGAGATGCACGAGGGTACCGACTCCGTCAAGGAATCCAAATTGGATGTGCTTCAAAGTCAACTTGACAAGTTTAAAATGAAGGATGGTGAAGGTGTCGCTGAAATGTACTCTAGGCTTGCTCTCATCACAAATGAGATTGCCCGCTTAGGAAGTGAAGAGATGACTGATAGATTCATCATCAAGAAGATCCTAAGAGCCTTGGATGGAAAATATGATACCGTGTGCACATTGATCCAAATGATGCCCAACTACAAAGATCTCAAGCCAACGGAACTCATTGGAAGAATTGTTGCTCATGAGATGTCACTCAAGGATAAGGAAGAGCTTCACAACAAGTCAAGTGGTGCTTACAAAGCCTCATGTGATGCTCCTACATATTCAAGTGAGAAACAAGCCTTCAATGAAGAATTGAGCCTAATGGTGAAGAACTTCAATAAGTTCTACAAGAGTAGAAGCAAGGAAAGAAGTTCCAAGTCAAGGTCCTACAATGACAACAGATCTTCGAGACATGAACGTAATTGCTACAATTGTGGAAGACCCGGACACTATTCCAATGAGTGTACGGCTCCCTACAAAAGAAGAGAAGATTCACCCAAAAGGAGAAGTAGAAGAGAAGAATCACCACCTAGAGAAAGGACGAGTAGAGATGATCGTTATGAACGAAGAACCTCTCACAGAAGCAAGGATTCAGAAAGGAAGGAAAAATCATCAAAGAGCTACACAAAACGAAGACATCAAGCTCATGTTGGTGAATGGGTATCCGGCTCCGACTCCGACAATCACTCCGAGGGAAGTTATCACTCTGACTCCGAATATACTCAAGATGAAGGTGTTGTCGGTCTAGCACTTATCTCAACCAACTCCTATGACATATTTGACTCACCAAATAAAGGAATTGGAAGATGCTTCATGGCTAAAGGACCAAAGGTATCACACCCCGAGTATGTTGATTTCAATAGCGATGAAGATGATTTGCTAGGTGATGATGATTTACTTGTTGACAACTCTAGTGATGAAAACTATGATGAACTTTCTATTAATCGTGATAATCAAGATAAAACGAATGATGATGATAAGAAGGAGATTGAGCATCTAAATAAAGAACTAAACATTTTTAAGTTAGCTCATGAAACTACCTTGGAAGATCATCGAGAACTTTTAAAGACTCATGAAAAGTTACGCTTTGAAAAGCTCAACCTTGAGCAAGAGCATGGGTTCTTAAAGGCAATCAATGATGATCTTCGCAAGAAAAGTTCTTCTTACATTGCCAAGCGTTTACTCTTGTCTACTTACATGCCACAAGTTAAATCTAGCAACAAGAGTAAGAAAGATTCTTCTTCTAGTAGTAACAACAATCATGTTAAATCCAATATTGTTGCTTCTAGTAGTTCTCTTGATTCCACTATTGATTCTCTTAGCCAAGTTACACTTGAGCAAGAAAATAGCCTATTGAAGGGAATTATAGAGAAAGGTGTCTACAAGAGTCTTGCCGGAAGTAAGCAATTTGAGGAAATTGTACGCAAGCAAGGAAGGCACCGGAAGAATCAAGGTATTGGTTTTGAACGAAAGTTCAATGCCAATGGAGTTGAGTGGGAAGAAGATCAATACCCCAAGACGAAGTTTGTTCCTCAACAAGAGAAGTATGATCCTACTTCTTTCCAAGGGACACAAGCTCAAGATGATCTTCCACCACAAGACCACAAGCAAAAAGGAAAGGACAAGCTCCAATACGAGATTGATGCATTTGAAAAAGCTCCTAATGCCTTGGTCAAGTGGGTTCCCAAGACTACATCAAGTTCTACTACATCAAGTACGACTACAACTCCAAGGATTCCCATCAAGATGATGTGGATCCTGAAGAAGAAGAACTAGAAGAGTTCTTGAGGGTGACTCCGCCAACATACTTCACTCATATCACTTTGGCGAGAACAAGTGCAAACAATTTCCACATCTTGCACTAGTTCAAGGAGTCACAAACCCTCTTGTTGGTAAGACAAGGGACAAGGTAACCTAATGCTTTCATGGACATCATCTTGTGTGTACATCACTCTATGTCTATGGATATCCTTATTTGTTCCTTGTGGGACTAACCCATGTAGGTATTGAAAATGCAACTCACTACAATGGATTGCTCCAAACGATCTACATCAACATTGAGCATCCACATCTTCAACATCTACATGAATTCATCATCGACAAAACCCAAGGTTAGTTCATCCTTCTTAGGGGGGATATCACATCTAGGGGGAGCTTTACTCTAATCAATTGAGCTAAAGCAACTCTAATGGTGTGAACACAACAATGCTGTATGTAAAAGTGGTAACCCCACTTTTGCTTAAACGATGAGTATGACCTACGATCAAATGTTCTCATTTGACTCCTAAGTCAATATACTCATATATAGATGACCTAGTCATCGCCAATTGCTTGATAGATGCTAGAGTGTTTGTGCATACTTTGTCACATATTTCATTTGCCATTTTATTGTGTGATCATGTTGATGTTGGGGAACATAGTAATTTCAAAAAAATTCCTACGCACACGCAAGATCATGGTGATGCATAGCAACAAGAGGGGAGAGTGTTGTCCACGTACCCTCGTAGACCGTAAGTGGAAGAGTTATGACAACGCGGTTGATGCAGTCATACGTCTCCACGATCGACCGATCCTAGCACCGAAAGTATGGCACCTCCGCGATCTGCACAAGTTCAGCTCGGTGACGTCCCATGAACTCACGATCCAGCTGAGTGTCGAGGGAGAGCTTCATCAGCATGACGGCGTGATGACGGTGATGATGAAGCTACCGGCGCAGGGCTTCGCCTAAGCACTACGACGATATGACCGAGGTGGATTATGGTGGAGGGGGGCACCGCACACGGCTGGAAACAATCAACTTGTTTGTACTAGGGTGCCCCCTGCCCCCGTATATAAAAGAGCAAGGGGGGAGGCCGGCTGGCCTTGGGGCGCGCCAAGGAGGGGGAGGAGTCCTCCTTCTAGTAGGAGTAGGACTCCCCCTTTCCTAGTCCAACTAGGAGGAGGAAGGGGGAAGGAAGGAGAGGGAAAGGAGAAGGAAAGGGGGGCGCGCCCCCCTCCCTAGTCCAATTCGGACTCCCTATAGGTTGGGGGCGCGGCTGCCCCTTGTGGGCTGCATCCCCTCTTCCCTATGGCCCATGTAGGCCCAATAGTCCCCCCAGGGGTTCCGATAATCCCCCGGCACTCCAATAATTATCCGGTGACCCCCGGAACTCATCCGGTGTCCGAATATAGTCATCCAATATATCAATCTTTATGTCTCGACCATTTCGAGACTCCTCGTCATGTCCGTGATCACATCCGGGACTCCGAACTATCTTTGGTACATCAAAACACATAAACTCATAATACCGATCGTCACCGAACGTTAAGCGTGCAGATCCTACGGGTTCGAGAACTATGTAGACATGACCGAGACGCATCTCCGGTCAATAAAAAAGAGCGGAACCTGGATGTTCATATTAGCTCCCACATATTCTACGAAGATCTTTATCGGTCAAACCGCATAACAACATACATTGTTCCCTTAGTCATTGGTATGTTACTTGCCCTAGATTCGAACGTCGGTATCTCAATACCTAGTTCAATCTCGTTACCGACAAGTCTCTTTACTCGTACCGTAATGCATCATCCCACAACTAACTCATTAGTCACATTGCTTGCAAGGCTTATAGTGATGTGCATTACCGAGAGGGCCCAGAGATACCTCTCCGACAATTGGAGTGACAAATCCTAATCTCGATCTATGGCAACTCAACAAGTACCATCGGAGACACCTGTAGAGCACCTTTATAATCAGCCAGTTACGTTGTGATGTTTGGTAGCACACAAAGTGTTCCTCCGGTATTTGGGAGCTGCATAATCTCATAGTCATAGGAACATGTATAAGTCATGAAGAAAGCAATAGCAATATACTAAATGATCAAGTGCTAAGCTAACGGAATGGGTCAAGTCAATCACATCATTCTCTAATGATGTGATCCCGTTAATCAAATGACAACTCATGTCTATGGCTAGGAAACTTAACCATCTTCGATTCAACGAGCTAGTCAAGTAGAGGCATACTAGTGACACTCTGTTTGTCTATGTATTCACACATGTACTAAGTTTCTGGTTAATACAATTCTAGCATGAATAATAAACATTTATCATGATATAAGGAAATATAAATAACAACTTTATTATTGCCTCTAGGGCATATTTCCTTCAGTCTCCCACTTGCACTAGAGTCAATAATCTAGATTACATAGTTATGATTCTAACACCCATGGAGCCTTGGTGCTGATCATGTTTTGCGTGAGAGAGGCTTAGTCAACGGGTCTGCAACATTCAGATCCGTATGTATCTTGCAAATCTCTATGTCTCCCTCCTTGACTTGATCGCAGATGGAACTGAAGCATCTCTTGATGTGCTTGGTTCTCTTGTGAAATCTGGATTCCTTTGCCAAGGCAATTGCACCAGTATTGTCACAAAAGATTTTCATTGGACCCGATGCACTAGGTATGACACCTAGATCAGATATGAACTCCTTCATCCAGAATCCTTCATTTGCTGCTTCCGAAGCAGCTATGTACTCCGCTTCACACGTAGATCCTGCCACGACGCTTTGCTTAGAACTGCACCAACGGACAGCTCCACCGTTCAATATAATTAAACACGTATCTGCTTTGTGACTTAGAGTCATCCGGATCAGTGTCAAAGCTTGCATCGACGTAACCATTTACGACGAGCTCTTTGTCACCTCCATAAACGAGAAACATATCCTTAGTCCTTTTCAGGTATTTCAGGATGTTCTTGACCGCTGCCCAGTATCCACTCCTCGATTACTTTGGTACCTCCCTGCTAAACTAATAGCAAGGCACACATCAGATCTGGTACACAGCATTGCATACATGATAGAGCCTATGGTTGAAGCATAGGGAACACCTTTCATTTTATCTCTATCTTCTGCAGTTGTCGGGCATTGAGTCTGACTCAACTTCACACCTTGTAACACAGGCAAGAACCTTTTCTTTGCCTGATCCATTTTGAACTTCTTCAAAACGTTATCAAGGTATGTGCTTTCTGGAAGTCCAATTAAGCGTCTCGATCTATCTCTATAGATCTTGATGCCCAATATATAAGCAGCTTCACCGAGGTCTTTCATTGAAAAACTCTTGTTCAAGTATCCTTTTATGCTATCCAGAAATTCTATATCATTTCCAATCAACAATATGCCATCCACATATAATATTAGAAATGCTACAGAGCTCCCACTCACTTTCTTGTAAATACAGGCTTCTCCAAAAGTCTGTATAAAACCATATGCTTTGATCACACTATCAAAACGTTTATTCCAACTCCGAGATGCTTGCACCAGTCCATAAATGGATCGCTGGAGCTTGCACACTTTGTTAGTATCCTTTGATCGATAAAACCTTCAGGTTGCATCATATACAACTCTTCTTCCAGAAATCCATTCAGGAATGCAGTCTTTACATCTATTTGCCAAAATTCATAATCATGAAATGCGGCAATTTCTAACATGATTCTGACGGACTTAAGCATCGCTATGGGTGAGAAGGTCTCATAGTAGTCAACTCCTTTGAACTTGTCGAAAACCTTTCGCAACAAGTCGAGCTTTGTAGACAGTAACATTACCATCAGCGTCAGTCTTCTTCTTGAAGATCCATTTATTCTCGATGGCTTGCCGATCATCGGGCAAGTCAACCAAAGTCCACACTTTGTTCTCATACATGGATCCCATCTCAGATTTCATGGCCTCAAGCCATTTCGCGGAATCTGGGCTCATCATCGCTTCCTCATAGTTCGTAGGTTCGTCATGGTCAAGTAACATGACCTCTAGAACAGGATTACCATACCACTCTGGTGCGGATCTTACTTTGGTTGACCTACGAGGTTCGGTAGTAACTTGATATGAAGTTTCATGATCATCATCATTAGCTTCCTCACTAATTGGTGTAGGAGTCACATGAACAGATTTCTGTGATGAACTACTTTCCAATAAGGGAGCAGGTACAGTTACCTCATCAAGTTCTACTTTCCTCCCACTCACTTCTTTCGAGAGAAACTCCTTCTCTAGAAAGGATCCATTCTTAGCAACGAAAGTCTTGCCTTCGGATCTGTGATAGAAGGTGTACCCAACAGTCTCCTTTGGGTATCCTATGAAGACACATTTCTCCGATTTGGGTTCGAGCTTATCAGGTTGAAGCTTTTTCACATAAGCATCGCAGCCCCAAACTTTAAGAAACGACAACTTTGGTTTCTTGCCAAACCACAGTTCATAAGGTGTCGACTCAACGGATTGATATGGTGCCCTATTTAACGTGAATGCAGCCGTCTCTAAAGCATAACCCCAAAACGATAGCGGTAAATCAGTAAGAGACATCATAGATTGCACCATATCTAGTAAAGTACGATTATGACGTTCGGACACACCATTACGCTGTGGTGTTTCGGGTGGCGTGAGTTGCGAAACTATTCCACATTGTTTCAAATGAAGACCAAACTCGTAACTCAAATATTCTCCTCCACGATCAGATCGTAGAAACTTTATTTTCTTGTTACGATGATTTTCTACTTCACTCTGAAACTCTTTGAACTTTTCAAATGTTTCAGACTTATGCTTCATCAAGTAGATATACCTATATCTGCTCAAATCATCTGTGAAGGTGAGAAAATAACGATACCCGCCGCGAGCCTCAACATTCATCGGACCACATACATCAGTATGTATGATTTCCAACAAATCTGTTGCTCGCTCCATTGTTCCAGAGAACAGAGTTTTAGTCATCTTGCCCATGAAGCATGGTTCGCAAGTACCAAGTGATTCGCAATGAAGTGATTCCAAAAGTCCATCAGAATGGAGTTTCTTCATGCGCTTTACACCAATACGACCCAAACGGCAGTGCCATAAATAAGTTGCACTATCATTATCAACTCTGCATCTTTTGGCTTCAACATTATGAATATGTGTGTCACTACTATCGAGATTTAACAGAAATAGACCACTCTTCAAGGGTGCATGACCATAAAAGATATTACTCATATAAATAGAGCAACCATTATTCTCTGATTTAAATGAATAACCGTCTCGCATCAAACAAGATCCAGATATTATGTTCATGCTTAACGCTACTACCTCTTGAGCATGCGATGGTTTTCACTTGAAGAGGAAAGGGTGATGCAGCAAAGTAACGTAAGTATTTCCCTCAGTTTTTGAGAACCAAGGTATCAATCAGTAGGAGGTCACACGCAAGTCGCCTTGTACCTGCACAAACAAATAAGAACCTTGCAACCAACGCGATAAATGGGTTGTAAATCCCTTCATGGTCACTTGCAAAAGTGAGATCTGATAGAGATAATAAGATAAATATTTTTGGTATTTTTATGATATAGATTGGAAAGTAAATATTGCAAAATAAACGGCGGCAGAAATAGCAAATTGATAGGAAAATAATATGATGGAAGATAGACCCGGGGGCCATAGGTTTCACTACTGGCTTCTCTCAAGATAGCATAATCTACGGTGGGTGAACAAATCACTGTCGAGCAATTGATAGAAAAGCGCATAGTTATGAGAATATCTAGGCATGATCATGTGTATAGGCATCACGTCCGCGACAAGTATACCGAAACGATTCTGCATCTACTACTATTACTCCACACATCGACTGCTATCCAGCATGCATCTAGAGTATTAAGTTCATAAAGTAACGCATTAGGCAAGATGACATGATGTAGAGGGATAAACTCAAGCAATATGATATAAACCCCATCCTTTTATCCTCGATGGCAACAATACAATGCGTGCCTTGCTGCCACTGCTGTCACTGGGAAAGGACACCACAAGATTGAACCCAAAGCTAAGCACTTCTCCCATTGCAAGAAAGATCAATCTAGTAGGCCAAACCAAACTGATAATTCGAAGAGACTTGCAAAGATATCAAATCATACATATAAGAATTCAGAGAAGAAACAAATATTGTTCATAGATAATCTTGATCATAAACCCACAATTCATCGGGTCTCGACAAACAGACGGCAAAAAGAATTACATCGAATAGATCTCCAAGAGAATCGAGGAGAACTTTGTATTGAGATCCAAAGAGAGAGAAGAAGCCATCTAGCTAATAACTATGGACCCGAAGGTCTGTGGTAAACTACTCACACATCATCGGAGTGGCTATGGTGTTGATGTAGAAGCCATCCGTGATCGATTCCCCCTCCGGTGGAGCGCCGGAAAAGGCCCCAAGATGGGATCTCACGGGTATAGAAGGTTGCGGCGGTGGAAATAGGGTATCTGGTGCTCTCAGATGTTTTCAGGGTATATGAGTATATATAGGCGAAAGAAGTAGGTGGGTGGAGCCACGAGGGGCCCACGAGGGTGGGGGCGCGCCTACCCCACTGGGCGCACTCCCTACCTCGTGGCCGCCTCGTTGCTTCCTTGACATCCACTCCAAGTCTCCTAGATTGCGTTTGTTCCAAAAATAACTCTCCCGAAGGTTTCATTCCGTTTGATACTCCTTTTCTGCGAAACACTAAAATAGGCAAAAAAACAGCAATTTGCACTAGGCCTTTGGTTAGTAGGTTAGTCCCAAAAATAATATAAAAGTGCATAATAAAGCCCATTAAACATCCAACACAAATAATATAATAGCATGGAACAATCAAAAATTATAGATACGTTGGAGATGTATCAAGCATCCCCAAACTTAATTCTTGCTCGTCCTTGAGTAGGTAAATGACAAAAACAAAAATTTTGATGTGGAATGCTACCTAGCATAATTCTCAATGTAATTTTCTTTATTGTGGCATGAATGTTCAGATCCGAAAGATTCAAGATAAAAGTTTAATATTGACATAAAAATAATAATACTTCAAGCATATTAACAAAGCAATCATGTCTTCTCAAAATAACATGGCCAAAGAAAGTTATCCCTACAAAATCATATAGTCTGGCTATGCTCTATCTTCATCACACAAAATATTTAAATCATGCACAACCCCGATGAAAAGCCAAGCAATTGGTTCATACTTTTGATGTTCTCAAACTTTTTCAATCTTCACGCAATACATGAGCGTGAGCCATGGACATAACACTATATGTGGAATAGAAGGGTGGTTGTGGAGAAGACAAAAAGGAGAAGATAGTCTCACATCAACTAGGCGTATCAACGGACTATGGAGATGCCCATCAATAGATATCAATGTGAGTGAGTAGGGATTGCCATGCAACGGATGCACTAGAGCTATAAGTGTATGAAAGCTCAACAAAAGAAACTAAGTGGGTGTGCATCCAACTTGCTTGCTCACGAAGACCTAGGGCATTTTGAGGAAGCCCATCATTGGAATATACAAGCCAAGTTCTATAACGTAAAATTCCCACTAGTATATGAAAGTGACAACATAGGAGACTCTCAATCATGAAGATCATGGTGCTACTTTGAAGCACAAGTGTGGTGAAAGGATAGTAACATTGTCCCTTCTCTCTTTTTCTCTCATTTTTTATTTGGGCCTTTTTTATGGCCTCTTTTTTTAATTTTTTTAATTTTTCGTCCGGAGTCTCATCCCAACTTGTGGGGGAATCACAGTCTCCATCATCCTTTCCTCACTTGGGACAATGCTCTAATAATGATGATCATCACACTTTTATTTACTTACAACTCAAAAATTACAACTCAATACTTAGAACAAAATATGACTCTATGTGAATGCCTCCGGCGGTGTACCGGGATATGCAATGAATCAAGAGTGATATGTATGAAAGAATTATGAAGGTGGCTTTGCCACAAATACGATGTCAACTAAATGATCATGCAAAACAATATGACAATGATGAAACGTGTCATAATAAACGGAATGGTGGAAAGTTGCATGGCAATATATCTTGGAATGGCTATGGAAATGCCATAATAGGTAGGTATGGTGGCTGTTTTGAGGAAGGTATATGGTGGGTGTATGATACCGGCGAAAGGTGCGCGGTATTACAGAGGCTAGCAATGGTGGAAGGGTGAGAGTGCGTATAGTCCGTGGACTCAACATTAGTCATAAAGAACTCACATACTTATTGCAAAAATCTATTAGTTATCGAAACGAAGTACTACGCGCATGCTCCTAAGGGGATATATTGGTAGGAAAAGACCATCGCTCGTCCCCAACCGCCACTCATAAGGAAGACAATAAATAAATAAATCATGCTCCGACTTGATCACATAACGGTTCACCATACGTGCATGCTACGGGAATCACAAACTTTAGCACAAGTATTTCTCAAATTCACAACTACTCAACTAGCATGACTCTAATATCACCATCTTCATATCTCAAAACAATTATCAAGTATCAAACTTCTCATAGTATTCGATGCACTTTATATGATAGTTTTTATTATACCTATCTTGGATGCTCATCACTTTAGGACTAAAATTTTAACCAAGGCAAATTACTATGCTGTTTTATAGGACTCTCAAAATAATATAACTGAAGCATGAGAGATCAATAATTTCTATAAAATAAAACCACCACCGTGCTCTAAAAGATATAAGCGAAGCACTACCGCAAAATTATCTAGCTCAAAAGATATATGTGAAGCACAAAGAGTATTCTAATAAATTCCGATTCATGTGTGTCTCTCCCAAAAGGTGTGTACAGAAAGTATGATTGTGGTAAACTAAAAATCAAAGACTCAAATCATACAAGACGCTCCAAGCAAAACACATATCATGTGGTGAATAGAAATATAGCCTCAGGTAAAGTTATCGATAGACGAAGACGAAAGAGGGGATGCCTTCCGGGGCATCCCCAAGCTTAGGATTTTGGTTGTCCTTGAATTTTACCATGGGGTTCCTTGGGCATCCCCAAGCTTAGGCTCTTGCCACTCCTTATTCCATAATCCATCAAATCTTTACCCAAAAACTTGAAAACTTCACAACACAAAACTCAACAGAAAATCTCATGAGCTCCGTTAGTATAAGAAAACAAATCACCACTTTAAGGTACTGTAATGAACTCATTCTTTATTTATACTGTATTCCAACTTCTCTATGGTTCATACCCCCCGATACTAGCCATAGATTCATCAAAATAATCAAACAACACACGAAAAACAGAATCTGTCAAAAACAGAACAATCTGTAGTAATCTGTATCAAACGTATACTTCTGTAACTCCAAAAATTCTGAAATAAATTGGTGGACGTGAGGAATTTGTCTATTAATCATCTGCAAAAAGAATCAACCTAAAATCACTCGCCAGTAAACAATGGCAGCTAATCTCGTGAGCGCTAAAGTTTCTGTTTTTTACAGCAAGATCATAAAGACTTCACCCAAGTCTTCCCAAAGGTTCTACTTGGCACAAACACTAATTAAAACATAAAACCACATATAACCAGAGGCTAGATGAATTATTTATTACTAAACAGAAACAAAATCAAGAAACAAAAATAAAATTGGGTTGCCTCCCAACAAGCGCTATCGTTTAACGCCCCTAGCTAGGCATAAAGGCAAGAATATATCTAGGTATTGTCATCTTTGGTTGGCAATTCTTCAATAGAACACTTATAACCCTTAGGAGTTTCCTTCTTTTTGTTAATGATCAAACTCCTAGGCAATAAATCAAGAAATTCATTTTTAGCAAAAGGTTCCTTAATGATAGCGAAAAAGTTGGGGTGAACACTTATGGATTTAAGATCCGCATTTTCCTTACTAGAAGATTCACCCTTATTTTTAGGAACATACATCAATTTGACAACTTTGGCATTAGGAGGATTTGGAGTATTTCTCACGGAAGAAAAGGCAGACCCTAAGTTGGTAATAATATCCTCAAGTTTATCAATTCTTGTGGAATCTTGATCTATCTTTTCGTTAACTATGGGTTCTTTCTCTTTAAAAAAATCCAGAGTAACTCCTACCTTAGATCCATATTGGGTAATCTGGTTGTGGATCTTTTTATCCAAATTTTCAATCAACTCTATAGTGGCAACTTTATTCTCAATAATTTCAAGCCTTTGCATCACATGTTCCAAAGTTAAAGTAGTTCCATTAACCAAGAAATTCCCTCCGGTAATGGTATCAAGAATATATCTATTCCAAGGAGTGGTGCCTACATAAAAATTGCGAAGAAGAACGGAAGTAGATTGCTTCCTAGTAGATCTATTCTGAGCATTGCAAATTATGTACCAAGCATCTTTTAGATTTCCTCCCTCCCTTTGTTTAAAATTAAGAACTTCATGGTCGGGAGTACTAACAATGATAGAAGGACAAGCCATAACGGCAAAACAAACGATCTAACAGACGGACACACAAGAAGCAAGCGAAAAGAGACGAACGGAAAAAGGCGAATAAGACGGCAAGGGTGAAGTGGGGGAGAGGAAAACGAGAGGCAAATGGCAAATAATGTAATGCGAGGGATAAGAGTTTGTGATGGGTACTTGGTATGTCTTGACTTGTGCGCAGATCTCCCCGGCAATGGCGCCATAAATGGCTAGTTGCCAGGAGATCAAATCTTGACTTGACTTGGCGTAAGCCTCCCTGGCAACGGCGCCAGAAATCCTTCTTTCTACCTCTTGAGCATGTGTTGGTTTTCCCTTGAAGAGGAAAGGGTGATGCAGCAAAGTAACGTAAGTATTTCCGTCAGTTTTTGAGAACCAAGGTATCAATCCAGTAGGAGGTTACACGCAAGTCGCCTTGTACCTGCACAAACAAATAAGAACCTTGCAACCAACACGATAAAGGGGTTGTCAATCCCTTCACGGCCACTTGCAAAAGTGAGATCTGATAGAGATAATAAGATAAATATTTTTGGTATTTTTATGATATAGATTGGAAAGTAAAGATTGCAAAATAAACGGCGGCATAAATAGCAAATTGATAGGAAAATAATATGATGGAAGATAGACCCGGGGGCCATAGGTTTCACTAGTGGCTTCTTAAGATAGCATAATCTACGGTGGGTGAACAAATTACTGTCGAGCAATTGATAGAAAAGCGCATAGTTATGAGAATATCTAGGCATGATCATGTATATAGGCATCACGTCTGCAACAAGTAGACCGAAACAATTCTGCATCTACTACTATTACTCCACACATCGACCGCTATCCAGCATGCACCTAGAGTATTAAGGTCATAAGAACAGAGTAACGCATTAGGCAAGATGACATGATGTAGAGGGATAAACTCAAGCAATATGATATAAACCCCATCTTTTTATCCTCGATGGCAACAATACAATACGTGCCTTGCTGCCCCTGCTGTCACTGGGAAAGGACACCGCAAGATTGAACCCAAAGCTAAGCACTTCTCCCATTGCAAAAAAGATCAATCTAGTAGGCCAAACCAAACTGATAATTTGAAGAGACTTGCAAAGATATCAATTCATACATATAAGAATTCAGAGAAGAACCAAATATTGTTCATAGATAATCTTGACCATAAACCTACAATTCATCGGATCTCAACAAACACACCACAAAAAGAATTACATCGAATAGATCTCCAAGAGAATCGAGGAGAACTTTGTATTGAGATCCAAAGAGAGAGAAGAAGCCATCTAGCTAATAACTATGGACCCGAAGATCTGTGGTAAACTACTCACACATCATCGGAGAGGCTATGGTGTTGATGTAGAAGCCCTCCGTAATCAATTCCCCCTCCGGCGGAGCGTCGGAAAAGGCCCCAAGATGGGATCTCAGGGGTACAGAAGGTTGCGGCAGTGGAAATAGGGTTTCGTGGTGCTCTCGGATGTTTTCAGGGTATATATAGGCGAAAGAAGTAGGTCGGTGGAGCCACGAGGGGCCCACGAGGGTGGGGGCGCGCCTCCCTACCTCGTGCCCGCCTCGTTGCTTCCTTGACGTCCACTCCAAGTCTCCTGGATTGCGTTTGTTCCAAAAATAACTCTCTCGAAGGTTTCATTCCGTTTGGATTCCGTTTGATATTCCTTTTCTGCGGAACACTGAAATAGGCAAAAAATAGCAATTTGCACTGGGCCTTTGGTTAGTAGGTTAGTCCAAAAATAATATAAAAGTGCATAATAAAGCCCATTAAACATCCAAAACAGATAATATAATAGCATGGAACAATCAAAAATTATAGATACGTTGGAGACGTATCAAACGCTGGCACCAAATAACAATTATTCAGGCCTAAAACTAATCCCGAAGGTAGATGTAGAGGTAGCGTGCCGACCGCGATCACATCGACTTTGGAACCATTTCCCGCGTGCATTGTCACCTCGTCCTTAGCCAATCTTCGCTTAATCCGTAGTCCCTGTTTCAAGTTGCAAATATTAGCAACAGAACCAGTATCAAATACCCAGGTGCTACTGCGAGCATTAGTAAGGTACACATCAATACCATGTATATCACATATACCTTTGTTCACCTTGCCATCCTTCTTATCCGCGAAATACTTGGGGCAGTTCCGCTTCCAGTGACTAGTCCCTTTGCAGTAGAAGCACTCAGTCTCAGGCTTAGGTCCAGACTTGGGCTTCTTCACTTGAGCAGCAACTTGCTTGCCGTTCTTCTTGAAGTTCCCCTTCTTCCCTTTGCCCTTTTTCTTGAAACTGGTGGTCTTGTTGACCATCAACACTTGATGCTCCTTATTGATTTCTACCTCCGCAGCCTTTAGCATTGCGAAGAGCTCCGGAATCGTCTTATCCATCCCTTGCATATTATAGTTCATCACGAAGCTCTTGTAGCTTGGTGGCAGTGATTGAAGAATTCTGTCAATGACACTATCATCAAGAAGATTAACTCCCAGTTAAATCAAGTGATTGTTATACCCAGACATTTTGAGTATATGCTCACTGACAGAACTATTCTCCTCCATCTTGCAGCTGTAGAACTTATTGGAGACTTCATATCTCTCAATCCGGGCATTTGCTTGAAATATTAACTTCAACTCCTGGAACATCTCATATGCACCATGACGTTCAAAACGTCATTGAAGTCCCGGTTCTAAGCCGTAAAGCATGGCACACTGAACTATCGAGTAGTCATCAGCTTTGCTCTGCCAGACATTCATAACATCTCGCGTTGCTCCTGCAGTGGGTTTGGCACCTAGCGGTGCTTCCAGGACGCAATTCTTCTGTGCAGCAATGAGGATAATCCTCAAGTTACGGACCCAATCCGTGTAGTTGCTACCATCATCTTTCAACTTAGCTTTCTCTAGGAACGCATTAAAATTCAATGGAATAACAACACGTGCCATCTATCCACAACAATATAGACATGCAAAATACTATCATGTACTAAGTTCATGATAAACTAAAGTTCAATTAATCATATTACTAAAGAACTCCCACTTAGCTAGACATCCCTCTAATCATCTCAGTGATCACGTGATCCATATCAACTAAACCATGTCCGATCATCACGTGAGATGGAGTAGTTTTCAATGGTGAACATCACTATGTTGATCATATCTACTATATGATTCACGCTCGACCTTTCGGTCTCAGTGTTCCGAGGCCATATCTGCATATGCTAGGCTCGTCAAGTTTAACCCGAGTATTCTGCATGTGCAAAACTGGCTTGCACCCGTTGTATGTGAATATATAGCTTATCACACCCGATCATCACGTGGTGTCTCGGCACGACGAACTTTCACAACGGTGCATACTCGGGGAGAACACTTGCACCTTGAAATTTAGTGAGAGATCATCTTATAATGCTACCGTCGATCTAAGCAAAATAAGATGCATGAAGGATAAACATCACATGCAATAAATATCAGTGATATGATATGGCCATCATCATCTTGTGCCTTTGATCTCCATCTCCAAAGCATTGTCATGATCACCATCGTCACCGGCTTGACACCTTGATCTCCATCGAAGCATCGTTGTCGTCTCGCCAACTATTGCTTCTACGACTATCGCTACCACTTAGTGATAAAGTAAAGCAATTACATGGCAATTGCATTTCATACAATAAAGCGACAACCAAATGGCTCCTGCCAGTTGCCGATAACTCCGTTACAAAACATGATCATCTCATACAATAAAATTTAGCATCATGTCTTGACCATATCACATCACAACATGCCCTGCAAAAACAAGTTAGACATCGTCTACTTTGTTGTTGCAAATATTATGTGGCTGCTACGGGCTGAGCAAGAACCGTTCTTACCTACGGATCCAAGTGCAGAGGTTTGTAGGACAGTAGCAAATTTCCCTCAAGTGGATGACCTAAGGTTTATCAATCCGTGGGAGGCGTAGGATGAAGATGGTCTCTCTCGAGCAACCCTGCAACCAAATAACAAAGAGTCTCTTGTGTCCCCAACACACCCAATACAATGGTAAATTGTATAGGTGCACTAGTTCAGCGAAGAGATGGTGATACAAGTGCAATATGGATGGTAGATATAGGTTTTTGTAATCTGAAAATATAAAAAACAGCAAGGTAACTAATGATAAAAGTGAGCGTAAACGGTATTGCAATGCTAGGAAACAAGGCCTAGGTTTCATACTTTCACTAGTGCAAGTTCTCTCAACAATAATAACATAATTAGATCATATAACAATCCCTCAACATGCAACAAAGAGTCACTCCAAAGTCACTAATAGCGGAGAACAAACGAAGAGATTATTGTAGGGTACGAAACCACCTCAAAGTTATTCTTTCGGATCGATCTATTCAAGAGTTTGTACTAGAATAACACCATAAGACACATATCAACCAAAACCCTAATGTCACCTAGATACTCCAATGTCACCTCAAGTATCTGTGGGTATGATTATACGATATGCATCACACAATATCAGATTCATCTATTCAACCAACACAAAGAACTTCAAAGAGTGCCCCAAAGTTTCTACCGGAGAGTCAAGACGAAAACGTGTGCCAACCCCTATGCATAAGTTCACAAACGGAACCCGCAAGTTGATCACCAAAACATACATCAAGTGGATCACGTGAATATCCCATTGTCACCACAGATAAGAACATGCAAGACATACATCAAGTGTTCTCAAATTCTTAAACACTCAATCCGATAAGATAACTTCAAAGGGAAAACTCAATCCATTACAAGAGAGGAGAGGGGGAGAAACATCATAAGATCCAACTATAATAGCAAAGCTCGCGATACATCAAGATCGTGCCGAATCAAGAACATGAGAGAGAGAGAGAGATCAAACACATAGCTACTGGTACATACCCTCAGCCCCGAGGGTGAACTACTCCCTCCTCGTCATGGAGAGCGCCGGGATGATGAAGATGGCCACCAGAGAGGGACCCCCCCTCCGGCAGGGTGCCGGAACAGGGTCCCGATTGGTTTTTGGTGGCTACAGAGACTTGCGGCGGCGGAACTCCCGATCTAGGTTATGTTCTAGGGGTTTCTGTATATATAAGAGGTTTTGGCGTCGAGAACAAGTCAGGGGGGTCTCCGGGCTGTCCACGAGGTAGGGAGGCGCGCCCAGGGGGTGGGCGCCCCCCCACCCTCTTGGGCAGCCCGGGACTCTTCTGGCCCAACTCTTTTACTCCATGGCCTTCTTCTGGTCCAAAAATAAGCTCCATGAAATTTCAGGTCAATTGGACTCCGTTTGATTTTCCTTTTCTGTAAAACTCAACAAGGAAAAAACAGAAACTGGCACTAGGCTCTAGGTTAATAGGTTAGTCCCAAAAATCATATAAAATAGCATATAAATGCATATAAAACATCCTAGATGAATAATATAATAGCATGAATACTTCATAAATTATAGATACGTTGGAGACGTATCAGCATCCCCAAGCTTAATTCCTGCTCGTCCTCGAGTAGGTAAATGATAAAAGAAATAATTTATGAAGTTTGAATGCTAGCAGGTGCACAAGTTTGATCAATGATAATTTCAATCAGCTTTTCTAGCATCATTATATGTCATAACAGTAGCTCAACTCATAAATCTTTTCATGATCATGTAACAAGCTATTCACATGTTAAAGCATAGACCATAAACTTTCTTGAAAACTAACAAACTATGTTCTCAGTCATCAAACAATTGCAATTCATCTTATTTTCAGGAAGGGCCTATGTAAGAGCTTTGATTTAGCAAATTCAACATACTCAACTATCATATAGTCTTCCATGATTGCTACCACTCAAAGCATATTTTTAGAACAAATAGCATTCATCGAACACAGAGAAAGATAGGGGCTTAATGTTTCGCCTCCCAACCTTTTACCTCAAGGGTAATGTCAACAATAATAATTCATGATCAAATATATTTGAATGGCCATATATGCTTAGATCTTTCCATCACATGATGCTTGCCAACTAAAGAGTAGGTTGGAATGAGAAGGAATACTACCGACTCTTGCATAAAAGTAAAAGATAGACCCTTCACAGAGGGAAGCAGGGATTTGCAGAGGTGCCAGAGCTCGAAGCTAAAACAGAGATGAAAATATTTTTGAGAGGTATGCTTTCATTGTCAACATAACGATCAAGAGTTCCCAATATCTTCCATACTAGATACATTATAGGCAGTTCCCAAATAGAAAGGTAAAGATTTTACTCCCCCTCCACCAACAATCACACTCCACGGCTTGTCCGAAACAACGGGTGCCGTCCAACTATCAACAATCCTGGGGGAGTTTGTTTAAATTATTTGTGAATTTGTTTTTGATCTTTTGATCATAGGACTGGGCATCCCAGTTACTGATACGTCTCCAACGTATCTATAATTTTTGATTGCTCCATGCTATATTATATTCTGTTTTGGACATTATTGGGCTTTATTATACACTTTTATATTACTTTTGGCACTAACCTATTAACCGGAGGCCCAGCCCAGAATTGTTGTTTTCTGCCTATTTCAGAGTTTCGCAGAAAAAGAATATCAAACGGAGTCCAAACGGAATGAAACCTTCGGGGACGTGATTTTCTGAACGAACGCGATCTAGAGGACTTGGACCCTACGTCAAGACATCAACCAGGAGGGCACGAGGTAGGGGGTGCGCCTACCCCCCAGGGCGCGCCCTCCACCCTCGTGGGCCCCATGTTGCTCCACCGACGTACTTCTTCCTCCTATATATACCTACATACCACCAAACTACCAGATACGGAGCCAAAAACCTAATTCCACCACCGCAACCTTCTGTACCCGTGAGATCCCATCTTGGGGCCTGTTCCGGAGCTCTGCCGGGGGGCATCGATCATGGAGGGGTTCTACATCAACACCATAGCCTCTCCGAAGATGTGTGAGTAGTTTATCTCAGACCTTCGGGTCCATAGTTATTAGCTAGATGGCTTCTTCTCTCTTTTTGGATCTCAATACAATGTTCTCCCCCTCTCTCGTGGAGATCTATTCGATGTAATCTTCTTTTGCGGTGTGTTTGTTGAGACCGATGAATTATGGGTTTATGATCAAGTTTATCTATGAACAATATTTGAATCTTCTCTGAATTCTTTTATGTATGATTGGTTATCATTGCAAGTCTCTTCGAATTATCAGTTTGGTTTGGCCTACTAGATTGATCTTTCTTGCAATGGGAGAAGTGCTTAGCTTTGGGTTCAATCTTGCGGTGTCCTTTCCCAGTGACAGTAGGGGCAGCAAGGCACGTATTGTATTGTTGCCATCGAGGATAACAAGATGGGTTTTATATCATATTGCATGAGTTTATCCCTCTACATCATGTCATCTTGCTTAAAGCGTTACTCTATTCTTATGAACTTAATACCCTAGATGCATGCTGGATAGCGGTCGATGTGTGGAGTAATAGTAGTAGATGCAGGCAGGAGTCGGTCTACTTGTCTCGGACGTGATGCCTATATACATGATCATACCTAGATATTCTCATAACTATGCTCAATTCTGTCAATTGCTCAACAGTAATTTGTTCATCCATCGTAAATACTTACGCTCTTGAGAGAAGCCACTAGTGAAACCTATGGCCCCCGGGTCTATTTTCCATCATATCAATCTTCCAACACTTAGTTATTTTTATTGCTTTCTATTTTACTTTGCATGTTTATCATAAAAATACCAAAAATATTATCTTATCATATCTATCAGATCTCACTCTCATAAGTGACCGTGTAGGGATTCACAACCCCTTATCGCGTTGGTTGCGAGGATTTATTTGTTTGTGTAGGTACGAGGGACTCGTGCGTGGCCTCCTACTGGACTGATACCTTGGTTCTAAAAAACTGAGGGAAATACTTACGCTGCTTTACTGCATCACCCTTTCCTCTTCAAGGGAAAACCAACGTAGTGCTCAAGAGGTAGCAAGAAGGATTTTTGGCGCCGTTGCCGGGGACTCTACGCAAAAGTCAACGTACCAAGTACCCATCACAAACCCTTATCTCCCGCATTACATTATTTGCCATTTGCCTCTCGTTTTCCTCTCCCCACTTCACCCTTGCCGTTTTATTTGCCCTCTCTTTTCCGTTCGTCCTTTTGTTTGCTCGTGTTGCCATGTGCCTTATATATGCTTGCATCTTAGCTTGCTGAAAATCTATTGATATGGATCCACTTAAAGTGTTCTACTTGGATCATCTTCGATCCTTATGCGCTCGTGCTGAAACCCCAACTAGCCTAGTTGATGGGAAATCTTTAGATGAGCATGCTCATTTTGTGCGTCATCGTTTGTCTGAAAAAGGGAAGCTCTTATGGTATCATATAAATAGTCTGCTATGCTATGCTTGGAATCTTTGTGAAATTTGTGATTTTACTTGTTGCTCTAAGAACCCTAAAAAACACCTTCCCTACCTATGTGAGTTCAATGATAATGAAATCTTATCTTCTTATGCAAAGGGTGTTTATAGTTACTATGATATCGAACAAATTGAAGAATTTGTCATTTTTAAGGGTGCTCATGAAGTTGCTTCTTTGATTGAAAAGTATGATTTTACTCTCAACAAATCTGAAAATTTCGTCATACTTAAATATTGCAATGAAAACTTTGCTCATAATGTCTATGTCCAAGAATTTATTGAAAGTATGACCGTTGCTTTGGAAGAAAATAATGATATGCATGAATCTATAGATAATGATGATTCCTATGATTTGGTTGAAATATCCCTTGGTGAACGTGATGCTTGCTATTCTTGTGGCCATGATGCCAATATTTATGAAGACGAATTTGCTATAGTTCCTTATGTTAAAAATGAGATCGTTGCTATTGCACCCATGCTTGATAGTTCCTTCGATGAAAAGCATGATTGCAATGATTTTACTATAAATTCTCTTGATGTCAACTGTGCTAATAATATGCAAAACCCTAAGCTTGGGGATGCTAGTTTTGCTATGTCCACTATTTGTTGCAATGATCATGATTGGGGTGATTTTTCTTATGATCTTGAAAATTTATTTAATCCCCATGATGAATATGAGATTGATAATATTGTTTGCAATAATATTGAAAGTGGGTTTGGAAGAGTTTCAACTTTAGGTCCCACATATTTGGAGAATGTTCAATCTTATGAAGTTTTTGATAAAAGTGGGTTTGGAGAGGTCATGACTTTAGTTAATGTTAATCCCACTATTTTGGAAGAGTGTCAACTTTGCATACATGTGGATCGTGTTAAGAATATGTTTTGTGATAGCTATATTGTTGAATTTGCTTATGATCCTACATGTAATTATTATGAGAGAGGAAAATATGGTTGTAGAAATTTTCATGTTACTAAATTACCTCTAGTTATGTTGAGATTGCTATTGTTTCTTTCCGCTTCCTTGCATATGCTAGTTTTTTCTTGCCTTGATAATTTGTTTGCCTATAATATGCCTATGCATAGGAAGTATGTTAGACTTAGATGTGTTTGTCACGTGTTTCATGATGCTCTCTTTGTGCTTTAATTCTTGTCTTTCATGTGAGCATCATTGAATTTATCAATGCCTAGCTAGGGGTGTTAAACGATAGCGCTTGTTGGGAGGCAACCCAATTTTATTTTGAAGTTTTTTGCTTTTTTCTTATGTTTAGGAAAAAATCTTTGATCTAGCCTCTGGTTAGATGTCTTTTTATGTTTCAATTAGTGTTTGTGCCAAGTTAAACCAATATGATCTTCTTGGATGATAGTTATTTGATCTTGCTGAAAATTGCAGAAACTTTCTGTTCACGAAAATAATTGTTAAAAATCACCAGAACGTGATAAAATATTGATTCCAATTGCTGCTGATCAATAAACAAATTGTCTAGGTCGTCCTATTTTTGCTGAAGTTTTGGAGTTCCAGAAGTTTGCGTTAGTTACAGATTCCTACAGACTGTTCTGTTTTTGACAGATTCTGTTTTTCGTGTGTTGTTTGCTTATTTTGATGAATCTATGGCTAGTAAAAGAGTTTATAAACCATAGAGAAGTTTGAATATAGTAGGTTTAACACCAATATAAATAAAGAATGAGTTCATTACAGTACCTTGAAGTGGTCTTTTGTTTTCTTTCGCTAATGGAGCTCACGAGATTTTCTGCTGAGTTTTGTGTTGTGAAGTTTTCAAGTTTTGGGTGAAAGATTTGATGGATTATGGAACAAGGAGTGGCAAGAGCCTAAGCTTGGGGATGCCCATGGCACCCCAAGATAATATAAGGACACCTAAAAGCCAAAGCTTGGGGATGCCCCGGAAGGCATCCCCTCTTTCGTCTACTTCCATCGGTAACTTTACTTGGAGCTATGTTTTTATTCACCACATGATATGTGTTTTGCTTGGAGAATCTTGTATGATTTGAGTCTTTGCTTTTTAGTTTACCACAATCACCTTTGCTGTACACACCTTTTGAGATATACACACTTGATTCGGAAATTATTAGAATACTCTATGTGCTTCACTTATATCTTTTGAGTTATATAGTTTTTGCTCTAGCACTTCACTTATATCTTTTAGAGCACGGTGGTGGATTCATTTTATAGAAACTATTATTCTCTCATGCTTCAATTAGATTATTTTGAGAGTCTTAAACAGCATGGTAATTTGCTTAAATAATCCTAATATGCTAGGTATTCAAGACTAGTAAAAACTTTCTTATGAGTGTGTTGAATACTAAGAGAAGTTTGATGCTTGATGATTGTTTTGAGACATGGAGGTAGTGATATCAAAGTTGTGCTAGTTGAGTAGTTGTGAATTTGAGAAATACTTGTGTTGAAGCTTGCAAGTCCCGTAGCATGCACGTATGGTAAACGTTATGTAACAAATTTGAAACATGAGGTGTTCTTTGAGTGTCCTCCTTATGAGTGGCGGTCGGGGACGAGCGATGGTCTTTTCCTACCAATCTATCCCCCTAGGAGCATGCGCGTAGTGCTTGGTTTTTGATGACTTGTAGATTTTTGCAATAAGTATGTGAGTTCTTTATGACTAATGTTGAGTCCATGGATTATACGAACTCTCACCTTTCCACCATTGCTAGCCTCTTCGGTACCGTGCATTGCCCTTTCTCACATTGAGAGTTGGTGCAAACTTCACCGGTGCATCCAAACCCCGTGATATGATACGCTCTTTCACACATAAACCTCCTTATATATTCCTCAAAACAGCCACCATACCTACCTATTATGGCATTTCCATAGCCATTCCGAGATATATTGCCATGCATCTTTCCACCGTTCCGTTTATCATGACACGTTCATCATTGTCATATTGCTTTGCATGATCATGTAGTTGACATCGTATTTGTGGCAAAGCCACCATTCATAATTCTTTCATACATGTCACTCTTGATTCATTGCCCATCCCGGTACACCGCCGGAGGCATTCATATAGAGTCATACTTTGTTCTAGTATCGAGTTGTAATCTTTGAGTTGTAAATAAATAGAAGTGTGATGATCATCATTAATAGAGCATTGTCCCAATAAAAAAAGAGAAAAGCCAAAAAAAGAAAAAGAAGGAAGGCCCAAAAAAAAGGGGACAATGCTACTATCGTTTTTCCACACTTGTGCTTCAAAGTAGCACCATGATCTTTATGATAGAGAGTCTCTTGTTTTGTCACTTTCATATACTAGTGGGAATTTTTCATTATAGAACTTGGCTTGTATATTCCAACAATGGGCCTCCTCAAGTGCCCTAGGTCTTCGTGAGCAAGCAAGTTGGATGCACACCCACTTAGTTTCTTCTGTTGAGCTTTCATATATTTATAGTTCTAGTGCATCCGTTGCATGGCAGTCCCTACTCCTTACATTAACATCGATCGATGGGCATCTCCATAGCTCATTGATTAGCCTCGTTGATGTGAGAATTTCTCCCTTTTTGTCTTCTCCACATAACCCCCATCATTATATTCTATTCTACCCATAGTGCTATATCCATGGCTCACGCTCATGTATTGCGTGAAAGTTGAAAAGGTTTGAGATTACTAAAGTATGAAACAATTGCTTGGCTTGTCATCGGGGTTGTGCATGATGAGAGCATTCTTGTGTGACGAAAATGGAGCATGACTAAACTATATGATTTTGTAGGGATGAACTTTCTTTGGCCATGTTATTTTGAGAAGACATAATTGCTTAGTTAGTATGCTTGAAGTATTATTATTTTTATGTCAATATTAAGCTTTTTCTTGAATCTTTCGGATCTGAATATTCATACCACAATTAAGAAGAATTACATTGAAATTATGCCAAGTAGCATTCCACATCAAAAAATTCAGTTTTTATCATTTACCTACTCGAGGACGAGCAGGAATTAAGCTTGGGGATGCTTGATACGTCTCCAACGTATCTATAATTTTTGATTGCTCCATGCTATATTATATTCTGTTTTGGACATTATTGGGCTTTATTATACACTTTTATATTACTTTTGGGACTAACCTATTAACCGGAGGCCCAACCCAGAATTGCTGTTTTTTTGCCTATTTCAGAGTTTCGCAGAAAAAGAATATCGAATGGAGTCCAAACGGAATGAAACCTTCGGGAACGTGATTTTCGGAACAAACGTGATCCAGAGGACTTGGACCCTACGTCAAGACATCAACCAGGAGGGCACGAGGTAGGGGGCGCGCCTACCCCCCCATGGCGCGCCCTCCACCCTCGTGGGCCCCACGTTGCTCCACCGACGTACTTCTTCCTCCTATATATACCTACGTACCCCCAAACTACCAGATACGGAGCCAAAAACCTAATTCCACCGCCGCAACCTTCTTTACCTGTGAGATCCCATCTTGGTGCCTGTTCCGGAGCTCCGCCGGAGGGGGCATCGATCGCGGAGGGCTTCTACATCAACACCATAGCCTCTCCGAAGATGTGTGAGTAGTTTATCTCAGACCTTCGGGTCCATAGTTATTAGCTAGATGGCTTCTTCTCTCTTTTTGGATCTCAATACAATGTTCTCCCCCTCTCTCGTGGAGATCTATTCGATGTAATCTTCTTTTGCGGTGTGTTTGTTGAGATCGATGAATTGTGGGTTTATGATCAAGTTTATCTATGAACAATATTGAATCTTCTCTGAATTCTTTTATGTATGATTGGTTATCTTTGCAAGTCTCTTCGAATTATCAGTTTGGTTTGGCCTACTAGATTGATCTTTCTTGCAATGGGAGAAGTGCTTAGCTTTGGGTTCAATCTTGCGGTGTCCTTTCCCAGTGACAGTAGGGGCAGCAAGGCACGTATTGTATTGTTGCCATCGAGGATAACAAGATGGGGTTTATATCATATTTTATGAGTTTATCCCTCTACATCATGTCATCTTGCTTAAAGCATTACTCTGTTCTTATGAACTTAATACTCTAGATGCATGCTGGATAGCGGTCGATGTGTGGAGTAATAGTAGTAGATGCAGGCAGGAGTCGGTCTACTTGTCTCGGACGTGATGCCTATATACATGATCATACCTAGATATTCTCATAACTATGCTCAATTCTGCCAATTGCTCAACAATAATTTTTTCACCCACCGTAAATACTTATGCTCTCGAGAGAAGCCACTAGTGAAACCTATGGCCCCCGGGTCTATTTTCCATCATATCAATCTTCCAACACTTAGTTATTTTTATTGCTTTCTATTTTACTTTGCATCTTTATCATAAAAATACCAAAAATATTATCTTATCATATCTATCAGATCTCACTCTCGTAAGTGACCGTGTAGGGATTGACAACCCCTTATCGCGTTGGTTGCGAGGATTTATTTGTTTGTGTAGGTACGAGGGACTCGTGCGTGGCCTCCTACTGGATTGATACCTTGGTTCTCAAAAACTGAGGGAAATACTTATGCTGCTTTACTGCATCACCCTTTCCTCTTCAAGGGAAAAACAACGCGGTGCTCAAGAGGTAGCAGTTACTAGCCATTTTCTCGTGAATGATGAGCGGAGTCAACTCATCATGAGAATAACCCACCTAGCATGGAAGATACTAACAGCCCCTAATCGCTACATGAGCAATTCGGGCATACAAAACAGATTATTATTTGAAGTTTTAGAGTTTGGCACATGCAAATTTACTTAGAACGGCAGGTAAATATGGTGGACACTCATGGAAGAAACTTGGTTCAAGGAATTTGGATGCACAAGCAGTATCCCCGCTTAGTACAGATATTTTGGCTAGCAAAGGATTCTAAATACCAAGCACCACATGTTAGAGGATCCATAACAATATAACTTCTATACAAATATACCCAAACATAACTCATTATGTTGTCTTCCTTGTCCAACTTCAACTAATTTGCTCAGGTTTAAAAATAATTAATGGGGCTCACAATCATAGAAGATGTCCAAGATAGTATATTTATATGTGAAATCTCTCTTCCTTCAATATTCTTTCATGAATTGTTCAAGTGACCAATACAATGTTTGCTAACCTTCAAAAAATTTACCACCTCTACTTCTTATGTGAAGTCATTACTCCCCATGGGATAAGCATATGAAACATATATAATTTCAGATTTATGATATTCAAATCATTCAACCATTTACTCATATGATATAAGCGAAGCACACGAGTAAATAACAAACTACTGCAAAAAGATATAAGTGAAGATCAATGAGTAGTTAAATAATTATGTATCTATGTGAAGACTCTTTCTCATTTAAGAATTTCAGATCTTGGGATATTATTCAAACAACAAGCAAAACAAAATAAAATGACATTTCAAGGATAGCACTCATCATGTGAAGAAGCAAAACTTAGGCTCAACCGATACTAACCGATAATTGTTGAAGAAGAAAGGTGGGATGCCTACTGGGGCATCCCCAAGCTTAGATGCTTGAGACTTATTGAAATATTATCTTGGGGTGCCTTGGGCATCCCCAAGCTTGAGCTTTTGTGTCTCCTTAATTCCTCTCATATCACGGTTTCCTAAATCTCGAAAGCTTCATCCACACCAAACTCAACAAGAACTCGTGAGATAAGTTATTATAAACCAATGCAAAAACCTTATCATTTTCTACTGTAACAAATCACTAAAATTGTTATTCAACATTGCATACTAAATGCCTCTGCATATTTAACACTCCTATCCTCAAATAGAATCATTAAACAAGCAAACATATGCAAACAATGCAAACATAACAGCAATCTGCCAAAACAGTACAGTCTGTAAAGAATGCAAGATTCATCATACTTCCCTAACTCCAAACATTATCAAATTCTACCACACTGTAGAAAATTTATCAGAGCTCAATATGCAAAACGTTTCAACATTTTATCATATTCTGACTTTTCTACGGAATTTTTGCAACAGCGGTAAACTTTCTGTTTTGAAACATCAACATGTATACTTGCAAAATAAGCATGGTAAAGGCTATCCTTGACATTTTTATTGAAAATAGAGATGCAAAAAATTATTCTAAATAACAGCAAGCAAATACTAACAAAATAAAATGACGCTCCAAGCAAAACACATATCATGTGGTGAATAAAAATATAGTTCCAAGTAAAGTTACCGATGAACGAAGATGAAAGAGGGGATGCCATCCGGGGCACCCCCAAGCTTAGGCTCTTGGTTGTCCTTGAATATTACCTTGGGGTTCCTTGGGCATCCCCAAGCTTAGGCTCTTGCCACTCCTTATTCCATAGTCCATCGAATCTTTACACAAAACTTGAAAACTTCACAACACAAAACTCAACAGAAAATCTCATGAGCTCTGTTAGCGAAATAAAACAAACCACCACTTACAGGTACTGTAATGAACTCATTCTTTATTTATATTGGTGTTAAACCTACTGTATTCCAACTTCTCTATGGTTCATAACCTCCGATACTAGCCATAGATTCATCAAAATACGCAAACAACACACGAAAAACAGAATCTGTCAAAAACAGAACAGTCTGTAGTAATCTGTATCAAACGCAAACTTTCTATAACTCAAAAATTCTAACAAAATAGGAAGACCTATATAATTTTTTTATTGATCTACTGCAATTGGAATCAGTATTTTATCAAGTTTTGGTGATTTTTAACAATTGTTTTCGTGAGCAGAAAGTTTCTGATTTTTTTCAGGAAGATCAAGTAACTATCATCCAAGAAGATCCTATAGTTTTTACTTGGCACAAACACTAATTAAAACATAAAACCACATCTAACCAGAGGCTAGATGAATTATTTATTACTAAACAGGAGCAAAAGGCAAAGAACAAAAATAAAATTGGGTTGCCTCCCAACAAGCGCTAACGTTTAACGCCCCTAGCTAGGCATGATGATTTCAATGATGCTCACATAAAAGATAAGAATTGAAACATAAAGAGAGCATCATGAAGAATATGACTAGCACATTTAAGTCTAACCCACTTCCTATGCATAGGGATTTTTTGAGCAAACAACTTTTGGGAACAATAATCAACTAGCATAGGAAGGCAAAACAAGCATAACTTCAAAACTTTAAGCACATAGAGAGGAAACTTGATATTATTGCAATATGTAGAAACATATGATCCTCTCTCATAATAATTTTCAGTAGCATCATGAATGAATTCAACCATATAACCACCACATAAAGCATTCTTTTCATGATCTACTTGCATAGAAATTTTACTACTCTCCACATAAGGAAAATTATTCTCATCAATAGTAGTGGGAGCAAACTCAACCAAATAACTATCATGTGAGGCATAATCCAATTGAAAATTAAAATCATGATGAAAAATTTCATGGTTATATTTATTCTTTATAGCATACGTGTCATCACAATAATCATCATAAATAGGAGGCATGCTTTCATCATAATAAATTTGTTCATCAAAACTTGGGGGACTAAACATATCATCTTCATCAAACATAGCATCCCCAAGCTTGTGGCTTTGCATATCATTAGCATCATGGGTATTCAAAGAATTCATACTAACAACATTGCAATCATGCTCATCATTCACATATTTTATGCCAAGCATTCTATGGAATTCTTCTTGTAGAACTTGGGCACAATTTTCCTTTCCATCATTTTCATGAAAGATATTAAAAAGATGAAGCACATGAGGCACCCTTAATTCCATTTTTGTAGTTTTCTTTTATAAACTAAACTAGTGATAAAACAAGAAACTAAAAGGTTCGATTGCAAGATTTAAAGATATACCTTCAAGCACTAACCTCCCCCGCACGACGCCAGAAAAGAGCTTGATGTCTACTACGCAACCTTCTTCTTGTAGACAATGTTAGGCCTCCAAGTGCAGAGGTTTGTAGGACAGTAGCAAATTTCCCTCAAGTGGATGACCTAAAGTTTATCAATCCGTGGGAGGCGTAGGATGAAGATGGTCTCTCTCAAGCAACCCTGCAACCAAATAACAAAGAGTCTCTTGTGTCCCCAACACACCCAATACAATGGTAAATTGTATAGGTGCACTAGTTCGGCGAAGAGATGGTGATACAAGTGCAATATGGATGGTAGATATAGATTTTTGTAATCTGAAAATATAAAAAACAGCAAGGTAACTAATGGTAAAAGTGAGCGTAAACGGTATTGCAATGCTAGGAAACAAGGCCTAGGGTTCATACTTTCACTAGTGCAAGTTCTCTCAACAATAATAACATAATTAGATCATATAACAATCCCTCAACATGCAACAAAGAGTCACTCCAAAGTCACTAATAGCGGAGAACAAACGAAGAGATTATTGTAGGGTACGAAACCACCTCAAAGTTATTCTTTCAGATCGATCTATTCAAGAGTTCGTACTAGAATAACACCTTAAGACACATATCAACCAAAACCATAATGTCACCTAGATACTCCAATGTCACCTCAAGTATCCGTGGGTATGATTATACGATATGCATCACACAATCTCAGAATCATCTATTCAACCAACACAAAGAACTTCAAAGAGTGCCTCAAAGTTTCTACCAGAGAGTCAAGACGAAAATGTGTGCCAACCCCTATGCATAAGTTCACAAACGGAACACGCAAGTTGATCACCAAAACATACATCAAGTGGATCACGTGAATATCCCATTGTCACCACAAATAAGCACATGCAAGACATACATCAAGTGTTCTCAAATCCTTAAAGACTCAATCCGATAAGATAACTTCAAAGGGAAAAATCAATCCATTACAAGAGAGGAGAGGGGGAGAAACATCATAAGATCCAACTATAATAGCAAAGCTCGCGATACATCAAGATCGTGCCGAATCAAGAACACGAGAGAGAGATCAAACACATAGCTACTGGTACATACCCTCAGCCCCGAGGGTGAACTACTCCCTCCTCGTCATGGAGAGTGCCGGGATGATGAAGATGACCACCAAAGAGGGATCCCCCCTCCGGCTGGGTGCCGGAACAGGGTACCGATTGGTTTCTGGTGGCTACAGAGGCTTGCGGCGGTGGAACTCCCGATCTAGGTTATGTTCTGGGGGTTTCTGTATATATAAGAGGTTTTGGCATCGAGAACAAGTCAGGGGGGTGTCCGGGCTGTCCACGAGGTAGGGAGGTGCGCCTAGGGGGGGTGGGCGCGCACCCACCCTCGTGGGAAGCCCGGGACTCTTCTAGCCCAACTCTTTTACTCCATGGCCTTCTTCTGGTCCAAAAATAAGCTCCGTGAAATTTCAGGTCAATTGGACTCTGTTTCATTTTGCTTTTCTGTAAAACTCAAAAACAAGGAAAAAACATAAACTGGCACCGGGCTCTAGGTTAATAGGTTAGTCCCAAAAATCATATAAAATGGCATATAAATGCATATAAAACATCCTAGATGGATAATATAATAGCATGAATACTTCATAAATTATAGATACGTTGGAGACGTATCAACCCTCGTAGACTGTAAGCGGAAGCGTTATGACAACGCGGTTGATGTAGTCGTAGGTCTTCACGATCGACCAATCCTAGCTCTGAAAGTACGGAACCTCCACGATCTGCACACATTCATCTCCGTGACGTCCCACGAACTCACAATCCAGCAGAGTGTCGAGGGAGAGCTTCGTCAGTACGACGGCGTGATGATGGTGATGATGAATCTACCGGCACAGGGCTTCGCCTAAGCACTACGACGATATGACCGAGGTGGATTATGGTGGAGGGGGGCACCGCACAGGGTTGGAAATAATCAACTTGTCTGTACTAGGGTACCGCCTACCCCCGTATATAAAGGAGCAAGGGGGGAGGCCGGCCGGCCTTGGGGCGCGCCAAGGAGGGGGAGGAGTCCTCCTCCTAGTAGGAGTAGGACTCCCCCTTTCCTAGTCCAACTAATAGGAGGAAGGGGGAAGGAAGGAGAGGGAAAGGATAAGGAAAGGGGGGGCGCCCCCCTCCCTAGTCCAATTCGGACTCCCTATAGGGAGGGGGCACGGCTTCCCCTTGTGGGCTGCCTCTCCTCTTCCCTATGGCCCATGTAGGCCCAATAGTCCCCCCGGGGGTTTCGATAACCACCCGGCACTCCGATAATTATCCGGTGACCCCCGAAACTCATCTGGTGTCCGAATATAGTCATCCAATATATCAATCTTTATGTCTCTACCATTTTGAGACTCCTCGTCATGTCCGTGATCACATCCGGGACTCCGAACTATCTTCGGTACATTGAAACACATAAACTCATAATTCAGATCGTCACCGAACGTTAAGCGTGCGGACCCTACGAGTTCGAGAACTATGTAGACATGACCGAGAGGCATCTCCGGTCAATAACCAATAGCGGAACCTGGATGTTCATATTGGCTCCCACATATTCTACGAAGATCTTTATCGGTCAAACCGCATAACAACATACGTTGTTCCCTTTGTCATCGGTATGTTACTTGCCCGAGATTCGATCGTCGGTATCTCAATACCTAGTTCAATCTCGTTACCGGCAAGTCTCTTTACTCGTACCGTAATGCATCATCCCGCAACTAACTCATTAGTCACATTGCTTGCAAGGCTTATAGTGATGTGCATTACCGAGAAGGCCCAGAGATACCTCTCCGAAAATCGGAGTGACAAATCCTAATCTCGATCTATGCCAACTCAACAAGTACCATAGGAGACACCTGTAGAGCACCTTTATAATCACCCAGTTACGTTGTGACGTTTGGTAGCACACAAAGTGTTCCTCCGGTATTCGGGAGTTGCATAATCTCATAGTCATAGGAACATGTATAAGTCATGAAGAAAGCAATAGCAATATACCAAACGATCAAGTGCTAAGATAACGGAATGGCTCAAGTCAATCACATCATTCTCTAATGATGTCATCCCGTTAATCAAATGACAACTCATGTCTATGGCTAGGAAACTTAACCATCTTTGATTCAACGAGCTAGTCAAGTAGAGGCATACTAGTGACACTCTGTTTGTCTATGTATTCACACATGTACTAAGTTTCCAGTTAATACAATTCTAGCATGAATAATAAACATTTATCATGATATAAGGAAATATAAATAACAACTTTATTATTGCCTCTAGGGCATATTTCCTTTAGTTGATTGCATATTTTACTCATTCGAGGACATCCATTTGTTGCTTTGATTGTTTGGCTTTTTCCCTTTTGCCAAATGGATGGACGAGAATGCCTAAGAACCTCCTCTAGCTATCTATGCTTTTCTCGTCTCAAACTCTATTCATGCTACATCACAAAGTTTGATCAAGTCAGATTCGAACCACTCTGTGTGAGGAGCACTTGGAGTCCCCGGTTCGTCATACACTTAAACTTCCAAAACCTCTTTGTGCATTTCGGTATGACCGAGTCATCCACTTCGGTCACACCGAGTTCACCAAGTTGATCTAGGTTTTCCATCTTGGTGCAACCGATTTGAACTTTTCGGTCACACCGAGTTGCAGTGACCGCTTACGATTCTGCATCTCGGTGCCACCGAGTTGTTCCACTCGGTCACACCGACAGGGTTGGGATATATATACCGACGGGTTGAATTTTGGAAATTCCTCCAAAACCCTTCATCCCGTGTGTGTCCTGCTCTGCCGCCTTGGGTCTATGGATCGTCTCCTCGCCACCAGCGACCTCCCGCCGCTGGTTTCCATCACCGTCAACGGAATTCTGCTCCGCCGTTGTCGCCGTAGCGAACTCCCGCCGAACTAGGGTATGGGTTCGATACTTTGTGCTATTTCCTTACTTCGATTCCTAGCACATTGCTTTGCCATGATCTTTTCCACGTATGAAAACAATCTATCCAGAGAAAACATCCTTTAGGTTAGGTTTGATTCAAAAATTTAGGGTTAGGTCTGCGCCGAACTCATCTCAGACCGACCGAGTTGTAGATATCGGTCTCACCAATTTGGCTTAGGCCATTGCTCATGCGTTTTCGGTCTGACCAAAAATTGCAAATCGGTGCGACCGAGTTCGACTCTTTGTGAAACCATAGCAATCTCGATGCCACCGAACTGTGACTCGGTTTGACCGAGTTCACTAGTTTAGGTTCCAAAAGTTGCTTCGGTATCACCGAGTTTAACAAATCGGTAGCTCCGAAATCCTTTCTATGGAGAACTAAAACTAAGTTTTTGACTCATCTGTTTTGCAAAAACTCTGCACTTTGTGATGCTCATCCATTCTACCTCATCTACATCTTTTCACAGGGTTTGCTGTCAGTTTGCTTGCCAAGATGTCTGACCAGAGTGACAGCTAGAACAGAACTGAAGAGCAAGTGCAACTGAGTGAGGGCACTAGTCCCTCAAGCACCTTAGATGATGGCAGCAGGAGCACACCAAGTAACTTGCCCAAAGCAGCCACCAGATCAAGGAAGAAGAAAACCTCAGATTCTGAGGATGAGGACTATGTGGCCATTGAAGAAGAAGTGAGCTCAAAGAAGAAGGTGCTGAAGAAAGAGTATGGCACAGGTGCTGCAACCAAGCCAGGGTTGAACAAGAAGGCACCAGCAAAAAGGATTCCTATGTCTAAGGCCAGAGCCTCCACTCAAGAAACTATGGAGTTCACTCTTGAACCCAAAGAGGCCGGAGATGGCAACAAGAGGAAGGAGGGGGTCAAGAAGACCACTGCCAAAGTGCTTGGTAGATCTTCCATAATGAGAGAGCCATAAGAAGATGAAGAGGAAGATGCTGCACCAGCTCCCAAGTCTCGGAAGCTCATGGGAGATGCAATCAAGTCAGGGGCTGCAACATCAAAGCCCAAAACTGCTCCCAAAGCAATAGCTCAAGCTCAGAAGCCTTTTAAGCCCAAGAGAAGCACCAGAAACATACCAGCTGAAGAGAAGAACAAGGCCCCAGTGCCTGAAGTTGAAGAAGAAGATGATGAAGCCCAAGTGCTGAGAAAACTGAAATCCACGATTCCAGACCACAATGACACTCATCCAGTGGCTGAGGAGATGCACATCAGGAAAGATGCAGGACTGAGATTGTGGAGATAGTCTGATCCATATGCTATAAGAAGGAGAACTGCAGTGGACTATAGGTTCCACACCAAAGAACAACAAGATTTCTATGAGACTATTCTGCTTGACAAGAAGCCCATTGTCTGTGATATGAAGTGGGTCGATTGGGAATTCATTGATGAGAATGAAGATCACTTCCCAGGTGTACATGAAAGATTCAAAGCTTGTGGAGTTGACAAGTTTGTTGGACAAAAGCTCACAAAATGGAATGATGAGCTAATCATGCAGTTTTACTCCATTGCTCATTTCTATCCAGATGGGAGAATAGTGTGGATGTCTGAAGGTACAAGGTACCAATCAACTGTTGATGAGTGGGCCAAGTTTATCAAAGCCCCAGTAGAGCATGAGGATGATTTGGATATGTATGCCAAGAAGAAGAAAGACCGCAACTCCATGGCAAATATGTACAAAGAGATCCCAGATAAAGCTTTGGAGACACACAAGCTTGGATCTGTGCACTATTTGTTGTCTGGTCTGCCCACAATCAACACCATCTTAAGGCATACTCTGTTACCCAAATCTGGAGATCACAAGATGATAAGGGGACATTCCATCAACTTGCTGCAGATATTTGATGTACCTCAAAAATTCAAGGTCATGAGTCTAATTGTGGAGACAATCAAAAGGACAGCTGCTGATCAGAAAAGGTCTTGTGGGTATGCTCCACACATTCAGGTGCTCATCAACTCAAAGATGGGCACAGGTACTTACTTGTTGGACAAGGAGCATTTACCCTTGCATCCATATTTTGAAGATAATGAAGTTGTAATGAATGAGAATGAACCTTCATCAGCACAAGCACAAGAGAAGAGAGCTAAGGCAAAGGCAGAAAAGGCTGCAAGGATGCCAAGTGCCGAGGAAGCATCTCAGGTGTCCTTAAAGAGCAAACAAGATCAATTGGGTTATCAAATTCAAGCTACATTAAGGATTGAGAAGGGCTTGGCCACCCTGACTCAGAATCAGGAGAGCTTGGAGAGGATCATTGAGACCAAGTTTGATGATCTTGATCTGAAGGTCATTGAGATTCAGACAGCAATTGAGCAGCTCCAGGAGGAAGCAGAGGAGAAGAGAGGACAAGGTACTACAGATGCTTTTCGGCGAGTGCCTAGAGGTCAGAGGTTAGTTGCAGTGCCAGTACCAGATACAAGAGCTACTTCATCCGCACCAGCAGCAACAGCTTCAATTCCACCTCCAGCAGCCACTCCACCAGCTCCAGCTACATCAAATGATGCCTTCGTCCTTGGAGTTCTCTCTACACCACCTCCCGAAGACCAAGCCTGAGAGACGCATAGCACTATGCATTTTCGAATTTTTTGGTAACTTGTTGCCAAAGGGGGAGAAATGTATAGATCATAGGCTTCGAGAGAGAGTGTTTTGCTTCTTTGTCTCTCTTGCTTTTGGTTGAATTTTATTGTGTGCTTGGTTGATACTCTATGTCTGTGTAGATACTTGTATGATCATGTGTTTGATCATAAGCTACTTTAATGCTTGCTTGGATGATATTATCCTTTATATCCTTATATGATCATTCACTTTGCTTGTGATGAGTGCATGTTTTAATTCATATCATTTTGAGCGCTCCACACGGTTGTATGTGACATGGAAGAGTTACCCATGATCCTAATCGATTGTGCATTTGCATTCAAAAGTAAATCTTAAATAGGGCACACATTTAGGGGGAGCTCTTGCTTATCACATACTTCTCAAAGCGACGATGTATTTCAATCTTATTATCATTTTTCGAAGCTTTGACCTATATGTTTTCATCAATTACCAAAAAGGGGGAGATTGAAAGTGCAACTATCCCTGGGTGGTTTTGGTAATTATTAACAACACATAGCTCATTGAGCTAATGCTATTTCAAGATAAATATTTCAGGAAAGCTCGATGATTGGCATGGCATGGATTAGGAATGTGCACCCCTCAAAATGCTAAGGACACATATTGGCTCAAGCTCAAGACTCTACATTTTACTTTTAGTGATCCAAGATCACATTGAGTCCATAGGAAAAGCCAATACTATTAAAAGGGGATGAGGTGTTGTTTAATGGCTTGCTTGCTCAAAATGCTTAGTGATATGCTCCAAAAACCCTCAACCACTTTCCCATATCCACATATGTCCCAAACCAAAAAGTCAAACTCGTCCCCACCGAACTATTCTATCTGGCGCCACCGAGTTCACTTGACATAGCCACTGCCACAAACCCTAGTCACTTCGGTCTCACCGATAGGGATCTCGGTCTCACCGAGATGGGATTGCAAACTCTTTGTTTCCCTTCGTAACATTTTGGTCCGACCGAGATGAGCGATCGGTCCCACCGAGTTCGCAATGAAAACTCTCAGTTTCCTTTTCATAACGTTTTGGTCTCACCGAAATGAGCGATTCGGTCCCATCGAGTTTGCCTGACCAACTCTCTGGTTAGCTTATTACCAAAATCGGTCCCACCGAGTTTGTGTAATCGGTCTCACCGAGATTACGTTATGCCCTAACTCTAATGAAATCGGTCCCACCGTGTTGACATGTAGGTCCCACCGAAAAGCCTAACGTTCACATTTTGAACTGAATCGGTCCGACCGAGTTTTCTGATTCGGTCCCACCGAGTTTGGTGAATTGTGTGTAATGGTTAGATTTCATGTGGAGGCTATATATACCCTCCACCCTTCCTTCATTAGTAAGGAGAGCCATCATAACGTGCCTACACTTCAGTATTCATTTTCTGAGAGAGAACCAACTACTCATGTGTTGAGACCAAGATATTCCATTCCAACCATATGAATCTTGATCTCTAGCCTTCCCCAAGTTGCTTTCCACTCAAATCATCTTTCCACCAAATCCAAATCTGTGAGAGAGGGTTGAGTGTTGGGGAGACTATCATTTGAAGCACAAGAGCAAGGAGTTCATCATCAACACACCGTATTTTACCTTTTGGAGAGTGGTGTCTCCTAGATTGGTTAGGTGTCACTTGGTAGCCTCCGTCAAGATTGTGGAGTTGAACCAAGGAGTTTGTACGGGCAAGGAGATCGCCTACTTCGTGAAGATCTACCCTAGTGAGGCAAGTCCTTCATGGGCGATGCCTATGGTGGGATAGACAAGGTTGCTTCTTCGTGGACCCTTCGTGGGTGGAGCCCTCCGTGGACTCGCGCAACTGTTACCCTTCGTGGGTTGAAGTCTCCATCAACGTGGATGTACGATAGCACCACCTATCGGAACCACGGAAAAATTCTCTCTGTCTAAATTGCGTTTGCTCCCTCCAAACTCCTCCCTTTACCTTCATGTGCAATGTTTTACATTCCGCTGCTATACTCTTAGACTTGCATGTGTAGGTTGATTGCTTGACTTGTGCGAAGTTGTTAAAATCTGCCAAGACTTAAAATTGGGAAAAGGCTAGATTTTTATTTGGTCAAGTAGTCTAATCACCCCCCCTCTAGACATACTTTCGATCCTACACTCTTTCCTCCACCTCATCATTTATCCTATGTGGCATCCCTACAATAGAACCATTGTAGATGCCCTAAGCCCGCTTATGTGGAGGAGAGAGAGGCATTGACAAAGTCAAGGAGTGGGATCTGCAGGAGCCCGTCTCTACACGTGCTCCTAGGTATAAAAATACTAATTCTAAAAAAAGAGGCATAAAAATCAATTGTGTCTAAAAAAAGAAAGGTAAAAACATTTGAGAGGAAATAGATAGAGAGAAAGTGAGAAAAAGTTGTAACCTTAGAGCCAACCTTATAGTCAACACTATGGTAGTATTACATGAGGACGTAGGGAGTGGTGCACATGACAAGTTCAGTGGGCTGCCGTGTTTCACACCCCTCCATCATAACAGTGGAGACAATAGCTTTCATAAAAAATAAACAATGAATACTCGTTGCTCGTCCACTATATCGGAAAGAATACTTTCATTCGCCGACATGTGGGACGTCGACCATCTTGGTCCACCTGCCATGCACAAAATTATCCTGCTCCACCCCGGTCGTAGCACATGCCCAACCTTTCCCACTGTAAGTTGGTCGGACGAAGGAACCATCATGACTTCGTTGAATTCTGCTTCTTCAAGAAAACTTACTGTACCCGCAGTACTGCTACCACACGCGAAGACTGGACGGCACTATAGCACGTCATATCACTGAAACCCACTATGCCATGCTAGCCCGCCTAGGATTTGTACTCCCTCCGTTTCAAAGTTAGTAGTACAAGTTGAGTCATCTATTTTGGAACGGAGGGAGTACGTCTTTGTACTGCTATGATTTTGTGTTGTACGTCTCTGTACTTTTTCTAGATTTTCCTACCCTATGAACCAAATGAGGCCTGAATGTATCCATGTCGACTATTGTCTGATCGATCGCTAAGCCTACAATTTTAGAAGCTTGGGCTATTGGCCAATCGACGACGGATCAGTATAAGCGTACCACGAGCTCATCAGCCCCCACGTTTCTCTTCGGTGAGTGTTTTGCAAGTACTATAGCTCGCACAGTAGCTAGCCTACTAACACCAAGAATCATCAAACAAGCCCTGCTGATATGATAAACAGTTCAAACTTACATCTAAGCATGCCATATGTTACATCAAAAGCTGGTGAGGATACATCTGTTTCCACAACTCGGAGAGGGTTCACATGATTCACTATCAAACAAAAGTAGCAAGTACCGCCCACACAAGACAGTGCACTAGCCCTAAGATGGTTTCATAGCACGCATCGTTCTGGTAATTAAACACAATGCAAACTACCCTGAAGGATTAGCGCGACCAACTATTTCTTGTCATCGATCCCTCGGGCAATGACCACAACATGGACAGCGGCATGGGAATCGATCTCTGGGGCGATGTCCACCACGACATCGGAATCGATCTCTAGGGCGATGTCCACAGGATGGACAGCGGCATTGGAATCAATCTCCGGGGCGATGTCAACAGGACGGACCGCGACATCAAAAACGATCTCTGGGGCATTGTCCACAGGACGGGCCGCGACATCGGAATCATCAAGGATGTCCACCGGCACCTGCACAACCCTAACATATTAGCAAGCACATTGCAAATAATCAAAAACCACAACTATGGTAAGCCATTATTTTTTACCTTGTGCAGCTCACCAGGGGATCCCATTCCTCCGGGGGCCATCTCCTCGTCCTCTATGGGGGCCATCACCTTGCCAGGGGAATACTGCTTCTCAATAGCAACTATCTCCTCAAACTCGGCCTTGAGCCTCACATAGATGGCCATTAGATTTCCTGGGGTTGGCACGGTTGGGCCCTTGCTGTTCTTCCAACTTTCTTTGAGGAGTTCATCCGCCAACGTTGTCAACTCTTTGGCCAGTGCTTGTTTCTTGGAGTTCTTGTCTCCATGGGTTGGCCCGCCAACATGGTCAACTCGTTGGTCGGTGCTCGCTTCCTGGAGAGCGCTGTCTCCAGGGTTGTCCGCCGGCAACTCTTTGCATAGTGCTCCAAGATCCATCAATGAACTGACAAACAAAAAGCAATAGAAAGGAAACCACAATGAAACGGGAAAAGAATAGGCTATGAGAATCGGTCGCTGCTTCGCAAAAAGAAGATTCTTGGAATGAAAATATAGTAGCATCACTGATTCGCCCACCTTTCCTTCGTTGGCACAGAAGAAAAATGGCAGAAGTGAGTAGCATGGAGTGAGGTTTTCTTCAATAAAGGGGAGAAAGGGCTTCAACGAGCGTTCCAGTGAAATGATAGTTGCTTCGTCCAGTCCAACTTCGAGGCCACTTCGAGGCCACTTTACCACTGCTGGTAAAGGTGTGGGTTTTGTGATATGATGGGTCATGACGGCCACACCGGGGTGACTGGTGAGTCTCGACTATAACACCTCGCTGTGACTTGGTGGATGGCACGCAGGCCCGGATGCTTTGATGTCCCGCATGTAGATAGAGCGACTAGTCATATAGGAGTACTCAATATTGTGCACCGCGACCAAGGCAGAGAGGAAAACGAGAGAACTGCGCATTTATTTACGGTGTAGATTCACTCATTTTGCTCTAGTACTACTCATTTAGGGTGTAGTCTAGTCACTTGTTGAAATCTCTAGAAAGGCAAATACTCCTTTCTGGTTTACAGGGCTATACTAGCAAGTAGTACTACAATAGTGGGCTCAAATAGCAATTTGGTCTCATGCAAGAGCCTGGCTATATTCGTTCTCCTAGCCCTTCTCGACCCACTTTTGGGTGTTTGGTAGGGTGCATGAGTCCACACTAGCTTAACACAAATACACTAGGAGCATGCATGAGAAGAGTATGCATGAAGAGGGGTGCTGGGATGAGCATGCATGAAGAGGGAACAACTATGCTGAGATGAGAATGCAACCAAGCACATTGTGGCGAGCGTTCGCAACTACCACGTTCGGGTTGCGCTTGGCTCTACGCCTCTTCGAGAAGACAAACAATGATGTTACTACTACTTCTACAGTATCGAATCCACTGCTGCATGTCCGTCCACCGCGTGCGGGAGGGATAGCTTGTTGTAGTACTCTATAAGACTAGTTGTAATGGGAGTATCATAGGTAGTACTCCCTCCGTTCCTAAATATTTGTCTTTCTAGAGATTTCAACAAGTGACTACATAGGGAGCAAAATGAGTGAATCTACACTCTAAAATATGTATATATACATCCATTTGTGGTAGTCCATTTGAAATATCTAAAAAGACAAATATTTAGGAACGGAGGGAGTATCATGCATGCCAACTAGGAAAATTTGATGAGGTGGCATAGAAGTAAAGGAAGAAAGAGAGGGTTGAGTATCATATCATGATACCGTATCATATTAAATGTTGTGCTACTATGTGTCATGCATGCTAATAAATGAAGTCATTGATGATACTAACATATGATACTATGAACTACGGATGTGTAGTATCATACACTAGTATCATATGCATGATACTAGTATTCCATTACGACCAGCCTAAGCAAAAGCCTGTCCTCGTCTGTGAGCCACCGAGCACATGGGCGAGGGAGAAGGCGTGTAGTAGTAAAATCAAGCTTCTCCTCGTTGTACGAGTTGACCCGACACATCATAGCACTGGCCCCACACGGTTGCCTCTAAACTTGGCTGAAAGACCCGCAGTGTACAATATATTTGGTGCAATCTCTAACATTTACCCCACCACAAATTAAAATATATATTCCTGTCTTGACAAGATGAGCATGCAAACTACAATCACCTGGATGACAGGTAGGGCTAGAAGATTATTTTAATAAAAAAGCATGGAGCCGACCCCAACGATTTTAAGCTTACAGGCACGGTACACGCTATCCTAGACTACTCTACACATGAAACTGCCACACGAGCATCCGGGCTGCGCTTGGCTCTTCGCCTCTTCGGGAAGTCGAACAATGATGGAGTACTACTGAAGTGGAGGAGTACTACAGTATGCTTCTGGCCATCTGACACCGATTGAACTGCTGCATGTCCACCGCGTGCGGGAGGGAGAGCGTGTAGCGAACGAAAGCTTCTCCTAGTCCTGCCAGCCACCATGCTCATGGGCGAGGGAGGGACGCAGCTTCATTGACTTACTGCTCCTGCCTTTGCGTGTATGACAGGTGGGCCCAGCAGGTGGGTGGCCCACCTATCATGTAGCCAAAGGCAGGTGCAGTTAAGGCACCGGAGCTCAGTACGCGAGGGAGAGGGCGTTGTAGTAATCAAACTTCTCGTTGTTGTATACGAGTTGACGCGACACATCAAAGCACTGCACTAGATATATTTAAATAATTTGTGTTTACCGATGCATTAATTACAACGCATGCATGCATGCCATGACTCTCCTTTTGATACTTGCATGTGTTGATTTAATGCACTTGCCAAATTTTGACTATAAATTTAACTAACCAAATGTTCATGCATGTCACAAAAAATTACATAATTGAAAACTATGTTCAAATACGAATCAAACGATATAATTTTTGTTAACATGCACTAACATTTTGTCAGCTAAATCTTTGGTCAAAATTTAGCACCAGTTACAAAGGGGCCCAATAAATATTGTACTCTCACATTTTGTTGTGAGGATACTCCCACATAGAAAATATAAATAATAATGCATGTTGGGGCAGCCCACGTTTCCGATAATTTTAGCCGTGGGCTTGTTCACAAATTTTACGAGGAGGTGGTTGTTCATTTAATGGAGGGTCTTGTACTAAATTTTACAAAGTGTGAGCTGGCACACCGTAACACCACTTGGAATAAGCAGGCAGCTATCTCAAAAAACAATCAACAACTCAAAAAAATGACAACCTGGCACGTACACAATTTTAAACGATTGTTTTGATGGAGTGAATAAGGAAAACTACCCCACTACGTATATATAGGTCGGAGCCTCCGCGCTTGTTTGCTAGGGTTGCTCTATTCACACACTCTCATCCTCTCCAGATCTAAACAAGATAGCAGTGGTAACACTGTATTTCTCCCTTCAAAAAACACTATCTTTCTATCCTCACCGCTGGTTACAGATCCGGACGTATCCCCCTCCGCCGGTGAAGGGCAGGAGGGGCAGCGTTTAGGCCGTCGTCGACAGCGAGGGAGGAGACCCACTGCCGGCCGCACCGTTATCTCTGGCCGAGCGCTGGCGCGGGAGGTCCTCCGAACCCTTCGTCGTTTCCCTAGTGTTGGCGGATCCGGCCTCCCGCCGCCCACCTATCCACATCCCGATGACCTTCAGGTATATCTTCCTTCGAAACCGCCCTAGCTCTACTTCCCCAGCTCACTACGTCACTGCATGTGCATCATTTTCTACCTCTCAGCCCCTCTCGATCAGATGGTCCAATGACACATATTTTTTTCTGTTGTTAGAGGTAAAGCTACTTCATGGAGTCAAATCTTGGTCGAAAAGTGGGGGTGGGGGAATTTAGTATGTACATCGGACTTGGTACAAATAGGAAGGATAGGGGGTGAAAGTAGTACAAACTGGTCATCCAACCGGTCTCTTGGTCGAAAAGGGAATTATAGGGGAAACGCGGTACACAGTGGTATGACCAGGACTAGATTTGCTATCCACACATAAGATGGCTGCATGCATCATTATGATGCAGAGGCCGGGGGCACGCCTCCATTTCCAAAAAAAAACATAGGAGTAGGTGGCTAGAGTGAACAAAAATGGGACCAACCCAGATATGTTTCTTGGATGTTTGTTTCTCGGGGCAACAAACTCTGAATCACCACTTTATGCCTCGGTTTAGGTACATGGTGCTGGACTGCTGGTGCACCCACTATCCCATGCCCTTATGCCAAATATTTAGATGTTCTTAATCTAATGCCCCTGGTAAAATGAAGCCATGCTACTGTTATAAGCCATGACAAGTTTAGCCAAATGTTTTTGCCTGTAATTGTTTGAGACTCTGACTGTTTCCTCTATAGCTATTTGTGCAAACAGGGATATCCATTTCACCTGGTTGCTGTTGTGACCTTTTGGTGCACTGCACAAAATACTTCTTAAAAGAAGTGACTTTTGTGTTGTTTAACTGGAATGTCAGAATGGAACAGTTGGTTCATTTCAGTGGAACTGCACAAAGGGAGATCTGTGTTCCAATCCTCATCATCCATATTGGCACCATAACCTTCTTTTAGGTAAGAATGATATTTAATGCATGTGTTCATCTCTATTTTGCGACTACCATGAGAAAATAATGCTATTGTTTACTAGTACACTTGTACTCCCTCACTAACAAAACCAATTCTGAAATAGAAGGCCAACCATGTACTTGGTTTCACCAACTGGTGAGGAGAAAGAGAAACAGAGCATGAAGAGGAAGAAGAAGAAGAAGAATAAACAGTGCCAAGGTGATATTGCTGAAGCCGAGGCCTCAGTCGAGGCCATTCAAGGGCTCCGGCAACGTCTACCTTACATGTGAGACGATCCTCCAGGGAGCCCTTCCACTTCTGCGTATTGTCCATGATGAATTTGATGCTACTGTTAGAGTAATATGCTAATGTCTTTCTATCCATTCTCACTAAGCACATGAAGGTTTCACCTTGTTCCTACTTGTGCAAACAAGGATCATGTTGTGCCAATCATACATTTTAGTGGAACTACACAAGACAATACAATGAGCTACCCCAGCCAGTGCTTTAACTCTGCTGGAAGTTCTTGATAATCTTTTGATATAATCTCAGCATTGGTAAACAAGAGTGATTTCAACCATACATTTGAAGTGCACAAAAATATATACTATTGAGTGATTCCAGTGAGTGCTTTATCATATCTTCTGGGACTACATGATTAAGCTTTTTTGCTCAGGTTGGTACCGGCCTAAGGCCTTCATCCATATTAGTTTGCTGTCATCTCTATTTGTATCGTGCTACTGTCATGAGAAACTCCCTTATCTTTGCATGTTAAAGTTTTGCAACCTATGATACATGGCAATGCTTTGAGTGTTGAGCTAATTGGTACTGATTAAATAAACTAATACCTCTCTTTAAGCAAGACTACTATGTTGCTAACTTTACCCATTAAGATAATTAGGGTGCTTCTATTCGTCAGTGTATGTTTCATCAACTAGTCCCACTATTATAGTAATCTCACTCTCTCAATATATGTGCCAACAGGGATGCTCGATTTTGGTGGAACTGCACAAAAACTTTGGGTGCTTCATTGCCTCGATAGCTTCCTTCCTTTCCTGCCAGTCGCTAATCTGGGCTTGCTTCCTTCCTTTGCTGTCAGTCGCTTGGCTTATCTTGGCTTCCAGTTAAAGGAAATAGTAATTGATATGTTACCTCACACAAGTTGGTACTGGTCTTTATCCTGATTATTGTGCTTGTCATATGTATTGGTAATTTGGTATTGTGCTACTATTTGCCGATTTCATAAAGGAGTAACTTGGAGCCTGAAATCGCAGGCAAATCATTACATTGGGTGATTTTAGTAGAACTGCACAAAAAGATCAGATGGACAGGTACTTATGCAGCTGCTATGTACTCCAAAGTTCACTCAGACAAGCATCGATGTTGACAAGAAGAAGTGCCTATATTCATTCGAGTATCAACCAGTGTCAACCAGTTGTCAAACTCCAAGTATTAGGAGAGTGAACGCAAAAAATATTGCTTGGCGCATAGCCCAGAAAAACGCAGTCCAGTCTTTGGTCCCAACTTGTGCCTTTTGGTTATCGGCACATATGGTAGCGAACTGTATGTCATGGAGTCTAAAGATTCTAGACAAGTTGGTTGACGCGTATATTCTTCTGGCACTTAATCAGTCTGCACGCCAGGGATGCTCCATTTCAGTTGAATTGCACAAAAAATTTGAGTGGTTCATTTTCTCAACCGCCTCCTTTCTTGTCCACAATGTAGAATTTTGGCGAGCTACAAGACCAAGATGAGCCAGTAAACTAGTTGGATGAAAGTAGTGGCCAAGTTGCTCAAACCTCCCTCGGCACGAGGCCACTATTTGAGGATAAACCTACAAGGAAAGTTCAGATTGTCTGTGCTGCCTCTTATGTACTCGAAAGTTTACTCGTACAAGCATTAATTTTAGCAAGAAGTACCTCCGACTGAACACCATTTACCAGTCTGTACCCTAGGTAATTAAAGTTCGTCCAGGGATGATATTGGCTGTGATCTCAATCATTGGGTTGCATAAACATACTGAACATGTGTATATCTGAATCTTTTTTCTGAATTATCTATGAATATTTTCGTGTGATCTATCAATCATTTGGATGCATAGACATGCTGAACTTGTGTATATATGAATCTTTTGAGTTGTTGATTGTGAATGTTGGCTATGAATATGAACGTGTCCTGTGAACCTGAGTTTGATACGAATGTTTACCTGTTCTGTTGTACTTGTGTGTGAACTTGTTAGTATGTCCACTGTGGGATTTGTGACATGTGGGTGCCAACGGCACACCTTCTTCCCGAGAAGAATTGCACCTGCTTTGTTAGGGTAGCAACAGCGCATCGACCCTTTTTAATATTTTTGCTCTGTCTTCCCCCCTCCCCCGCTCAACCCCTGCCATAATGTTTTCGGCCTCAAAACAAGCATAGTACTGCGTTGTTTTGGGGGCTTGATGAAAAATTGAGTGCTGGTTTCTGTAGGTTGGCCCGCCTAGCAAATGGGATGCTGGTCCACCACGGACTGGGAGGCTAAAAATGCAAGTTGTATGGTGCAGAGGCAAGTAAAAAATGCCATCGAGAGCCATCCACTGAAGAAAATAAATCGCGTCTGATGTGCTTCTTCAGTCGCGCCGCCGGTCCCCTCTTTAATCCACTTCGCTCGGGGATCTAGTTGGTATCTTTTTTCTAGAGGGCGAACAAGTATCAGCTAGGCCTAGGTATGCGTAGCCCACGACATATGGAGACAGTGGTTTCAACTTATTTTTTGAGGTCCATACCGGCCTATGGGCCTCCCAGCGTAGGTTTTACTTTTTCTTAAAGATCGGCAACCCAATGTATTTTCTTAATGAAACGCAGATCTCTGTTTTATTTATCTATATATAAGAATAATAATGTTGTGTCCAATTTATGTTTTCCCTTCTAACCACATTATATATATTTATATTATTACTATATCGTATATTTTATAGAGACTTATATATACATTATAAAAACATCCCACGTGTTATTAACTTATAAAAGTAAATGTTTAACAGAAGTTGGCAAGGAAAATCCTGGTTGTTTTTGACTCACAGGTAGGAAAATGCTGGTGACTGCGTACAAAAGCTTGCGAAGATTTGAAGGACCAATGTAATAATGATGCGCTCATTTTTATTTTGAGCAATAACTCGCTAATTTGTTAATTATATATATATATATATATAATGTGTCATAGCGGTTTATTAAAGTGCAAATGGGCTGGGATTTCTTAGAAAATATTAAATAGGCTGCATTGACGTGAAATTATTTGTTCACCCAGCCCAGCAAATGGGCTGTACATTCTAGAAAACATGGGTTAAATATATGCCACATTTTTGCAGGCTGACATGTGGGCCAATAGGTCGAAGCCTACGCAGGGCGTTGTCAACTTGGTCAACAAATGATTATGACATCCACAACCATTGTATTTATATCCAACGGTCGGCATGAACCTTCAAACTCTCGTCTTCTACCTCCAGCGTCGCCGGGACCGCCTGGTCCGGCCTCCGGAGGCTAGCAGCTCTGCTTAGCACGCATCGCTACGAAGCGCTACCCCACCGCCGGCCAGGCTATCCCTCCACCCCTCCACACCTCCTGTTATTCTCCACCGACTGCATCCCCACACTGCACCAGAACCAGTTCTAGCCCTTGTACTCCTCTCAATCTGCGACTCCACTACCGCGTCTTCCCATCTCCGGGTCGTTCCCGTCCGGGGCCTCGCCGTCGTCCACCGCCTCGCTGCACTCAGCGCAGCGTGGTCAACAAACGAGAGTCATCGGAAGAGGACTGTACGTGGAGAGCCTGACGGCTGGGACCCACAAGGTCCATGGTCGCACGCAAGGAAAGTGCCTCCTTATTAAGCTGGAAAAAAATGTTTCCTCCCCCTGACAGCTGGGACCCACCGGTTGTATCTTCGCACGGAAGGAAGTGCCTCCTTGTTATGCGAAAAATACTATTCCTCCCGTTGACAGCTGGGACCCGTCAAATTTGGTGGCTAACTTGTGGGCCTACTAACAGGACGTGTACGCAGGGCTTTGTCAACTTAATCAACAAATGATTCTAGCAGCTGGACCGTTGGATGTTAATCCAACAACCGTGCTCCTTTTTCAACCTCTGTTCACGCTCCGGTCTCCCGTGGGCGGCAGTGCTGCCGCGCACCCGAACCAGTCAAGTTTCCCACTCCTCTCCATCTGTGACTCCACTATCGCGTCTTCCCCATCTCTGGGTCGTTCCAGTCTGGGGCCTCGCCGTCGTCCATTGGCCTTGGTGCGCTCGGCACGGTGTGGTCAACGTGGTCAACAAATGAGAGTCATCGGAAGATGACTGTACGTGAGAGGCTGACAGTGGGGATGCACCACGCCCATGGACGCATGCATGCAACTGCATCCTTTTTACCCTAAAAAATAATGTTTTCTCCCCCTGGCTGCTGGGTGTGACGCCCCCGATTCAATTGTACATTAATCTTGCACGCAAACGTGTACAATCAAGATCAGGGACTCACGGGAAGATATCACAACACAACTCTAAAAATAAAATAAGTCATACAAGCATCATATTACAAGACAGGGGCCTCGAGGGCTCGAATACAAGAGCTCGATCATAGACGAGTCAGCGGAAGCAACAATATCTGAGACAGACATAAGTTAAACAAGGTTGCCTTAAGAAGTCTAGCACAAACTGGGATACATATCGAAAGAGGCGCAGGCCTCCTGCCTGGGATCCTCCTAAACTACTCCTGGTCGTCGGCGGCGGCCTGCACGTAGTAGTAGGCACCCTCGGTGTAGTAGGGGTCATCGTCGACGGTGGCGTCTAGCTCCGGGACTCCAACCTCTGGTTGCGACAACCAGGTAAAAAGAAAAGGGGGAAAAGAGGGAGAAAGCAACCGTGAGTACTCATCCAAAGTACTCGCAAGCAAGGATCTACACTACATATGCATGGGTATCTGTGTAAAGGGGCAATATCGGTGGACTGAACTGCAGAATGCCAGAATAAGAGGGGGATAACTAATCCTGTCGAAGACTACGCTTCTGGCAGCCTCCATCTTGCAGCATGTAGAAGAGAGTAGAAGGTAAGTTCACCAAGTATCATCGCATAGCATAATCCTACCCGACGATCCTTTCCTCTTCGCCCTGTTAGAGAGCGATCACCGGGTTGTATCTAGAACTTGGAAGGGTGTGTTTTATTAAGTATCTGGTTCTAGTTGTCATAAGGTCAAGGTACAACTCCAAGTCGTCCTGTTACCGAAGATCACGGCTATTCGAATAGATAAACTTCCCTACAGGGGTGCACCACATTACCCGACACGCTCGATCCCTATGGCCGGGCACACTTTCCTGTGTCATGTCTGGCCTCGGGAGATCAACACGTCGCAGCCCTACCTAGGCTCAACAGAGAGGTCAGCACGCCGGTCTAAATCCTATGGCGCAGGGGTCTGGGACCATCGCCCATTGCACACCTGCACGTTGCGAGGGCGGCCGGAAGCAGACCTAGCCTCCCTAATACAAGAGCAGGCGTTCCAGTCCAATCCGGCGCGTGCCGCTCAGTCGTTGACGTCAAAAAGAGCTTCGGCTGATACCATGACGATGGTTGCCCATATCTTGTCCCACGTGGCGGTTAGTGCGTATAAGGTCAAGGACCCAACTCAGATAATATACCAAGATCTCGTTACGCATGTTATTATGAAGTAACCACGGACGCCGACCAAGGCCAGGCTCACCTCTCTCCTAGGTGGTCTCAACCTGCCCTGTCGCTCCGCCACAAAGTAACAGTCGGGGGCCGTCGGGAACCCAGGCCCACCTCTACCGGGATGGAGCCACGTGCCCCTTCAGCCCCCATCTCCGAACAGTATCATAGGTAATGTAACAGTATAAATTATATAGCATATGCCCGTGATCACCTCCCGAAGTGATCACGGCCTAGTAGTATAGCATGGCAGACGGGCAAGAGTGTAGGGCCACTGATGGAACACTAGCATCCTATACTAAGCATTAGGATAGCGGGTAAGGGTAACAACTGTAACAACAATGACAGGCTGTGCAACAGAATAGGATTAAACGAAAGCAGTAACATGCTACACTACTCTAATGCAAGCAGTAGAGAGAAGGAATAGGCGATATCGGGTGATCAAGGGGGGCTTGCCTGGAAGCTCAGGCAAATAGGGGTCGTCAACAACGTAGTCGATCGGCGCACCAGCAGTGGCGTCAGTCTCATAGTCTATCAGAGAGAAGAGGGGGAAGAAACAATGAATACAATGCAAACAGATGCATAACGATGCATGACATGTCAAGTAACGGTGCTACGAGTGCCCTAACGCGGTAGGAGGTGATACCGGCGAAGGGGGAAAACATCCGGGAAAGTATCCCCGGTGTTTCGCGTTTTTGGACAGATAAACGGAGGGGAAAAGTTGCGTGTTCGCTATGCTAGGGATGTGTGGTGGACGAACGGGCTGCGTATCCGGATTCGTCTCGTCGTTCCGAGCAACTTTCATGTATAAAACCTTTTCATCCGAGTTACGGTTTATTTTCTATTAATTTTCAAAGTTTTAATAATTTTCTGAATTTATTATTAATCCGAATTACAACAGTAAGCTGCTATGTGTACCCGTTATGGACTAGTCACAGTGGCTTACAGGTGGGAGCAGTGGGCCTGGTTGACCCAGTCAACAATTGACTGGTCAACAGGTGAATAGTAACAGTGGGTCCCGCGTGTCATAGGCTTGGCCATTTTCAATTAGATTTAACCTTCTAATTATCAACAGGGTCCACATGTCATAGGGTACAACTAAAACAAAACTAAAATAGTCTAACAGGAGCTTGTTTTAGTTGGGGATTATCACCTAATCTAAACGAAGGGGCTGGCCCCAACGTGCATTAGCCCAAGGCCATGGCTGTGACGCACGCACGGGCACAGAGGGCACGGCGGCCAAAGCTAGCAGCGGCAGTAAGCTAAGAAGCAGCAACGCTAGGAGCGACAGCGGCGTTAGCATCAGAAGCAGTGCGGTAACGGGCGCGGGCGCGGGTAAGGGCGCGGCGACGGCACGCGGCCTGGGGCACAGCGGCGAGCGGGCCGACGGCGGCAGATGCAGGTGTGCGGGGCGCGGCCGGCAGCGGCAGCAAGGGAGCCGGCAACAAGCGGCAAAGCAGAGCAGCATCAGCACTAGAGCAGCGGCGGCATGAGCTACAGCAACAATAGGGAGCAGCAGTGGCGGGCAAAGCAGCAGCGGTGGCTGAGTAGTGCAGCAGCAACAGCAGCGACCCGGGGCAGCGCGGAGGCATGGACGGGCGACGCACGCGGGGACACACGAGGACGCTGCCGAACGCGGGCAGGCGCCGGCTAGTAGGGGCGCGCGCGGACACGGCGAGCGCGCAGCCACGGCTAAACGGCGACGGAACAGAGGGGGGTCGAGGGGAATGGGAGTGGCGCTCACGGGGGAAGGCGAAGCACCCAGCCGGCGTGGCAGAGGAGTTCCGGTGAGGTAGATCGGGCGCGGGGCGGCGACGGCCGTAGGGGAGGAAGACGCGTCGATCCAGTGGCATTGCTGCGGTGCTGCTCGATCCAAAGGGCGAAGGCGACGTAGTCGATGAAGGCGCATCCCCCAGATATGCTCCCAAGCGACGGCAATGACGGTGGCCGCGGCAACGATGGCGGACAGCGTGGTCGCCGCACTCGGTTCCCAACTTGATTTCGAGCAGAGGAGGAGGAGGCTTGATGGGGAAAGAGGGGGAAACAATCGAGAGACGACTAGGGTTTTCGGGGAACGTAGATATAGGTCGCAGGGGGCGACGTGGAGGCCATCCATGGCCAGGATGCCATGGATGCAGGACACGCACGCACTTTGTCTCCCTGTGAACAGAAGATTGAAGAAAACGCCCTAGGTGGGTTGGGCTCCTACTATAGCAATGGGCCAAGTGCACGATTCCATTCTTGTTTTCTTTTCCTTTTCTAAAACTTTTCTGTTCTTTGTTTTTCTTTTAATATGCAATGTTTGTATTTAACTAAGCCATCAAATGATTTTTGCAAAATGTGGAACTTGGTCCAAAATTGATGTTGCATTTTTAGGCACTGCCACAAAAGGTTTGAAAGGTATTTGAATTCATTTGAAATTTTGTTTAAATAGAAATGATAAAATTTGGGGTTGTTTGCCACAGTTTTGGATAGTTTAGGGCATTTAAACACTTTTCAAAAATGTTGGTTCACCACCAGTATTAACAAATGAATATTTTCCACATTATGAACATTTTAGTTTTAATGTTTGAAAATTTTTATCGTTTGACTTTTAATTCAAATTCAAATTTAAATCTGTTTCGAACTAACGCGAGATTAACAATAGTAACCGAGGTGACGTGGCATCATTAGTGTGGAATTACTGTAGCTTAATTATCCGGGCGTCACAATTCTCCTCCACTACAAGAAATCTCGTCCCGAGATTTAAGAGATGGAGTACGGGGGAAGTTTTGGTTACGAAATTCTAACGGACCTTCTCGGCCTTGGTTGCTCTTCTCGAAGAGGTTGATCCATAGCGTTGATGTCTTCAATTCAATGCATATGGGCATCATGATGAAGTCGTCATTCTTCCTTCGAGGTCTCCATTGTACTTACAAAAAAGATAAGGGGGAAAACTCGTGAAGTACGAAGCTCAATACATGTTAGGTACCTAGGGGCTATCTCAATGAACGAGGTATAGAGTCACCTCTCGAGTTGAAATTCGAGAAGTCATCGAGAGTAAGTTAAGAAGGTGAAATAAGGACTTTCAAGAGGATAGGCAACCGTTTGTCGCCTGAAACGAAATGTGACAGGGGTTCAGAGCAATGGGAAAGTATTGCATCTGGTACGAGAATAGATCACTAGGAAGGTGGCCCGTGAATTACATACCAAGCCAAGCGGGTGGAATAACTTTGATAACAGGGTATATAGGAGAGTCAGGTTTCGATCCTGTGGAACTGTGGGTTATGGGCCCACCATGTGGGTTAAAAGTAGGAAGGGGGATGACGTCTTGCATGATCATGTAAGCAAGGAATGTCAGAGGATAGACTATCGATTATGTCGGCAACAACCATTGGTACCAAGGGCGAGGGACGAAGAGAACCATTTTCCTGCTCGTTGAACAAGCCGGACCAATAGGCAAAGTTCTCGTCCATCGGTGGTTACCGGAATGCTATCAACAAAAGCAACAGGGTCTTATTGACACGGTCATACACCAAGGTGTTTACATAAGCAGAAGAATATTACTGCTTAGATCATATAGATCACCAAAAAAGTTTAAACAAAACAATGGAAAGGAAAAGGTGATCTTCATATTAAACAGAGAAATGGAAAGGAAAATGTGTTTAAACACAAATTTCAGGGGTATATCCTTCCCAAGGGCAAGCAGAGCATGATGTCCATGACGGGATATAACGTAGAAAACCCTTTAGGAAAGGGGAGAGAAATTTCATGCCATTACCCATACAATGGTGTTTGGCTAATTGAGGAAGAAACATTTAGCATTGGGATTCAAATGTTGTTATTGATGATCGGAGTAGCACAGACATGCTTTGGGATAGCATTGACATGGAGATCAAGTAAGGTTCAGATTTTAGATACACAAGGATCCATCAGGAACAACTTATAGAATAAGTCTTACAATTTCCTCATGGAAGAATGGATAACCTTGCTAATAAGGAAACTATAACAGCAGGTCATTCAGCCAGGTGTGTTGGGCATGCCATCACCTTACCGGGTCATAAAGACCAGTGTTATAACTCTTGGAAAAATGTTCCAACCATCATATCTGACCGAGATTCAGATCTGATCGGTGTTAGGATACCTCAGACTCAGGATGCCTGAGAAGAAAAGGTGCAAAACAAATTGACGAGACGACATTGTAAGATTCTCAAGAAAATTACTATGAAAGCGAGTTCCGAAACAAAAGCTCATCATTAAACCAATGAAGGGATAAGGTGGTAGCTGATGAACTCAGCGACAATTCATCGAGACTTCCAAAAGATGGGTTTCCACAATTATGTGAACAAGGAGATAACATTAGTCAGATCAAATGATATAATGATGTATGCTCGAGGAAAACATACACAGTTAAACATTGGTTGAAAGGTGCACCCGAAGTATGGGCTTAGGTAGCATGATCAATGTTAGTATGGTGATTCGATAACCAATGATCTAAGAATGAAATATCGACCATTAACTTCAAAGCAATAGGGTTGCTAGAAGTTTTGAAGTCGCACATCATAGTTCAATTGTCGGTTTTCCGGTTGGAAACAACACGGGGACCAAGGAATGAACGGATATGGCAAGAAGTATCACCGCATCAAGAATTTCTTAAGAGGTGGTGAAATTCCCACGGCATTCTGGACATAAAAGGTGGTAATATTCCAAGGTAAGGAAGAACAAATGCTAGATAGCAAGGTGCTCCATAACATGAACAAGTTTGTGTTGGAGGGAAGGCAATAATGTTGTTGATGGTAACACAAATCCTTGAGAGGCAAGGATGGTGTTTCTGAACACGAATTCAATCGATATCCTTGAAGAGCTCAGAATGTTGATGGTGATCACGACACATTTGTCGAGGGGTTTCATGAAGATGTAATCGATCGGCGATGGCATCAAGTCAAAGGAATGATGACGACAAAAACTCGAAATCAAGCTTGCTGTTCAAGGCGAAATGAAATGATGAGGAAGATCGACGTAAGCTTAGCTCATCGTCAAAAATTATGCTCCGGGAAGGACCACGTAGCACAGTTAAAATTTAGCACGATAATGATAGAGCCGATCAGGCTTGGGATGACTTGAAGGATTATTAAACTCATAAGCAACGAAAATTACTTAGAGTTATTGAATCGGAGTGCGGACTCAATTCACTATTCGGTGTTCTCGGTTGACGACAACCCAGAACCCAGGAAAATTGGAATCGGTGAGAAATAACAGTTGATGAAGAACCCATAAGAAGTTATGCAGTTTCGTGATATTCTTGAGATACCAGAGAGTATACCCGAAGGTAGAGCGGAATAGAGGTTGGGTAGTTGTATTGACCTGCAGAAGACAAGTACTTCAACTTGTCCGAGAAATGGGATCAAAGAAGAACAATATGGTTGGAACCATGATTGCAAAAGACCAAATCCCAGATATAGGATGAACTTATACCAAGGGAATAATTAATTTAAGAGAAGCTTCCATGATAAGATCTACATCGTGTCCATGGGCATGAACACAAAGTTCAAGGTCGACTCCCACTTCTCCAATGCATGACCATTCATTCACTATTCTTATTAAAAAAATGAATTGAGTGTGAAAACCTACCTGGCGAATTACCCGAGGAGTATGACCCGTGAAAACCTTTCGGGCTCACACAGATTAAGGAAGGCATAGGTTCAACCCATCGGGGTATCATAGGGACATATAACACAACCTTCAGGAGTAATAAACACAGGCGTGAAAGTAGAGCATGGTTGACAAAGCAGAGGATACAATTTACCAAAGGCATTATATATTCGTGGAAAGGCTCACAAGGTTATTGAATATGAAGAACACCGTCGGATGAAATCCAAGAAAGGATCTGGGGGTCCACAAGGGATCTGATGTGAGCATCGGTACTCAACCAGAAGAAGTAGAATGCAAGGGGGTCAGATGATAGAAACAACTGACTAATTCAAAGCTCAATTGCAAAGGAATTATGAATTCCAAGTCAAGGGATCAGAAGCAACACTCTGATTGGGGATGGATAAGTTGAATAGCCTTACGGGTACAATCGACGACAATTTGATTGGCTGAGAACCAGCTCATGTTCAAAATGATGTCTGAGCCGAAAGGATGAATTCTAGGACCTGATTGAGGATTGCGAGCATTCGTAACATATTGAATTAATGGACTCAAAATGATAGTGACAAAAGTTGCCAATAAGATTACTATACTTATGGGATTAACCATAATGCAAGCAAGCAAGAATTTCAAGAGCAATAAGCTGATAAGGATTTTCAGAAGATCGAATATTATTTCAAAGAACTTAGTGAAACACACAAACAACTAGGGGTGGGCGGATACTCGGTAAGTGCGAGGAATTATCCTTAGGGGTGTTTATGTGGATAATGAACTGCAAGGCAGTAGGCACAAAGTATTCTCAGAACAATTGAGATAATTTCCGAGCTATCTTGTAATAACAAGATCAATGGGATTGAAATGGCAAGTGTATGTAGTTATCTATAATGATATAAAAGTGGTAGGGAATTTGCAAAGGCGGTGGGCACAAGTGTCTCGAGAGAACATCAGAGATTATCTTCGGAATCTTCTGGTGCAGCAGACGATCATCCGTAATAAGGGAACTCCAGGTGGATGTGATCACGAGATCCTAATGTTAGAGTTAGTAAAACCATTTAAACCCGAATAGAAGAGAGATCAGAGTCCTAGATTATAGACGAGGAATAAAAGATCCTACAACCAGCCAATGGCGACGTGGGCCCATAAGCCGCACAACCATGTTAATAAAATTTTCGCAATGTCTAGACTCGACTTCGGCCAGGGAGTGTGGAAGGGGGATTCCTACAGGCAGTCGGCTCTGATACCAACTTGTGACGCCCCCAATTCAATCATACATTAATCATGCACGCAAACGTGTACGATCAAGATTAGGGACTCACGGGAAGATATCACAACACAACTCTAAAAATAAAATAAGTCATACAACCATCATATTACAAGCCAGGGGCCTCGAGGGCTCGAATACAAGAGCTCAATCATAGACGAGTCAGCGGAAGCAAAAATATCTGAGTACAGACATAAGTTAAACAAGGTTGCCTTAAGAAGGCTAGCACAAACTGGGATACAGATCGAAAGAGGCGCAAGCCTCCTACCTGGGATCCTCCTAAACTATTCCTGATCGTCGGTGGCGGCCTACACATAGTAGTAGGCACCCTCGGTGTAGTAGGGGTCGTCGTCGACGGTGGCGTCTAGCTCCGGGACTCCAACCTCTGGTTGCGACAACCAGGTAAAAAGAAAAGGGGGAAAAGAGGGAGAAAGCAACCGTGAGTACTCATCCAAAGTACTCGCAAGCAAGGATCTACACTACATATGCATGGGTATCTGTGTAAAGGGGCAATATCGGTGGACTGAACTGCAGAATGCCAGAATAAGAGGGGGATAACTAATCCTGTCGAAGACTACGCTTCTGGCAGCCTCCATCTTGCAGCATGTAGAAGAGAGTAGAAGGTAAGTTCACCAAGTATCATCGCATAGCATAATCCTACCCGACGATCCTTTCCTCGTCGTCCTGTTAGAGAGTGATCGCCGGGTTGTATCTGGCACTTGGAAGGGTGTGTTTTATTATGTATCCGGTTCTAGTTGTCATAAGGTCAAGGTACAACTCCAAGTCTTCCTGTTACCGAAGATCACGGCTATTCGAATAAATAAACTTCCCTGCAGGGCTGCACCACATTGCCCGGCACGCTCGATCCCTCTGGCCGGGCACACTTTCCTGGGTCATGTCCGGCCTCGGGAGATCAACACGTCGCAGCCCTACCTAGGCTCAACAGAGAGGTCAGCACGCCGGTCTAAATCCTATGGTGCAGGGGTCTGGGACGATCGCCCATTGCACAGCTGCACGTTGCGAGGGCGGCCGGAAGCAGACCTAGACTCCCTAATACAAGAGCAGGCGTTCCAGTCCAATCCGGCGTGCGCCACTCAGTTGCTGACGTCAAAAAGAGCTTCAGCTGATACCACGACGCCGGTTGCCCATATCTTGTCCCACTTGGCGGTTAGTGCGTATAAGGTCAACAACCGAACTCAGATCAAATACCAAGATCTCATTAAGCGTGTTATTATGAAGTAACCACGGACGCCGACCAGGGCCAGGCCCACCTCTCTCCTAGGTGGTCTCAACCTGCCCTGTCGCTCCGCCACAAAGTAACAGTCGGGGGCCGTCGGGAACCTAGGCCCACCTCTACCGGGATGGAGCCACCTGCCCCTTCAGCCCCCATCTCCGAACAGTATCATAAGTAATGTAACAGTATAAAGTATATAGCATATGCCCATGATCACCTCCCGAAGTGATCACGGCCCAGTAGTATAGCATGGCAGACGGGCAAGAGTGTAGGGCCACTGATGGAACACTAGCATCCTATACTAAGCATTAGGATAGCAGGTAAGGGTAACAACTGTAGCAACAATGACAGGCTATGCAGCAGAATAGGATTAACCGAAAGCAGTAACATGCTACACTACTCTAATGCAAGCAGTAGAGAGAAGGAATAGGCGATATCGGGTGATCAAGGGAGGGGGGCTTGCCTGGAAGCTCAGGCAAGTAGGGGTCGTCAACAACGTAGTCAATCGGGGCACCAGCAGCGGCGTCAGTCAAGTAGTCTACCGAAGAGAAGAGGGGGAAGAAACAATGAATACAATGCAAACAGATGCATAACGATGCATGACATGTCAAGTAACGGTGCTAGGAGTGCCCTAACGCGGTAGGAGGTGATACCGGCGAAGGGGGAAAACATCCGGGAAAGTATCCCCGGTGTTTCGCGTTTTCGGACAGATGAACCGGAGGGGAAAAGTTGCGTGTTCGCGATGCTAGGGATGTGTGGCGGACGAACGGGCTGCGTACCCGGATTCGTCTCGTCGTTCCGAGCAACTTTCATGTATAAAACCTTTTCATCCGAGTTACGGTTTATTTTCTATTAATTTTCAAAGTTTTAATAATTTTCTAAATTTATTATTAATCCGAATTACAACAGTAAGCTGCTATGTGTACCCGTTATGGACTAGTCATTGTGGCTTACAGGTGGGGGCAGTGGGCCTGGTTGACCCAGTCAACAATTGACTGGTCAACAGGTGAATAGTAACAGTGGGTCCCGCATGTCATAGGCTTGGCCATTTTCAATTAGATTTAACCTTCTAATTATCAGCAGGGTCCACATGTCATAGGGTACAACTAAAACAAAACTAAAATAGTCTAACAGGAGCTTGTTTTAGTTGGGGATTAACACCTAATCTAAACAAAGTGGCCGGCCCCAACGTGCATTAGCCCAAGGCCATGGCTGTGACGCACGCACGGGCACAGAGGGCACGGCGGCCAAAGCTAGTAGCGGTAGTAAGCTAAGAAGCAGCAACGCTAGGAGCGACGGCGGCGTTAGCATCAGAAGCAGTGCGGTAACGGGCGCGGACGCGGGTAAGGGCGCGACGACGGCGCGCGGCCTGGGGCACAGCGGCGAGCGGGCCGGCGGCGGCAGATGCAAGCGTGCGGGGCGCGACCGGCAGCGGCAGCAACGGAGCCGGCAACAAGCGGCAAAGCAAAGCAGCATCAGCACTAGAGCAGCGGCGGCATGAGCAACAGCAACAATAGGGAGCATAAGTGGCGTGCAAAGCAGCAACGGTGGCTGAGTAGTTCAGCAGCAACAGCAGCGACCCGGGGCAGCACGGAGGCATGGACGGGCGATGCACGCGGGGACACACGGGGACGCTGCCGAACGCGGGGATGGGCGCGGGCAGGCGCCGGATAGTAGGGGCGCGCGCGGACACGGCGAGCGCGCAACCACGGCTAAACGGCGACGGAACAGAGGAAGGTCGAGGGGAGTGGGAGTGGCACTCACGGGGGAAGGCGAAGCACCCAGCCGGCGTGGCAGAGGAGTTCCGGTGAGGTAGATCGGGCGCGGGGCGGCGGCGGCCGTAGGCGAGGAAGACGCGTCGATCCAGTGGCGTTGCTGCGGTGCTGCTCGATCCAAAGGGCGAAGGCGAAGTAGTCCAGGAAGGCGCATCCCCCAGATATGCTCCCAAGCGACGGCAATGACGATGGCCGCGGCAACGACGGCGGACAGCGTGGTCGCCGCACTCGGTTCCCAACTCGATTTCGAGCAGAGGAGGAGGAGGCTCGATGGGGAAAGAGGGGGAAACAATCGAGAGACGATAGGGTTTCCGGGGAACGTAGATATAGGTCGCAGGGGGCGACGTGGAGGCCATCCATGGCCAGGATGCCATGGATGCAGGACACGCAGGCACTTTGTCTCCTTGTCAACAGAAGATTGAAGAAATGGCCCTAGGTGGATTGGGCTCCTACTATAGCAATGGGCCAAGTGCACGATTCCATTCTTGTTTTCTTTTCCTTTTCTAAAACTTTTCTTTTCTTTGCTTTTTCTTTTAATATGCACTGTTTGTATTTAACTAAGCCATCAAATGATTTTTTGCAAAATGTGGAACTTGGTCCAAAATTGATGTTGCATTTTTTGGCACTGCCACAAAAGGTTTGAGAGGTATTTGAATTCATTTGAAATTTTGTTTAAATAGAAATGATAAAATTTGGGGCTGTTTGCCATAGTTTTGGATAGTTTAGGGCATTTAAACACTTTTAAAAAATGTTTGTTCACTACCAATATTGACAAATGAATATTTTTCACATGATGAACATTTTAGTTTTAATGTTTGAAAACTTTTATCGTTTGACTTTTAATTCAAATTTAATTTTGAATCGGTTTCGAACTAACGCGAGATTAACAACAGTAACCGAGGTGACGTGGCATCATTTGTGTGGAATTACTGTAACTTAATTATCCGGGCGTGACACTGGGACCCACCAGTTACATCTTCGCACGCAAGGAAGTGCGTCCATATTACGGGCAAAAAAAATGATTCGCCCCCCTGACTGCTGGGACCCACCAGCTACATATTCGCACGCAAGGAAGTGCATCCATATTACGGGCAAAAAAATTGATTCTCCCCCTTGACTGCTGGGACCCACCAGCTACATGTTCAAACGCAAGGAAGTGCCTGATAGTTAGGACCCACCTGGTTGAAGCGTACATAGCGTTGTAATTCTGATCGTGAACGTGTACGTACATACGATTGGTCTTTCTGCAGGCTGTAGCGATGAACCGTGACCGTGTAAGGAAGGGCACGTGCCGTAGTAGAGGCGCGCACGTGTCATAGTAGAGGCGCACATGTACACGTACGTACAGCAGCCAGGGTGCAAGAAAGTTAATACAACCACGTACGTACATACGGGCGGGGTCTCTAACGCCTACTCACGCATATGTACGGCCAGGGCTCGTGTACATGGCTGGGTCAGAACGGAGAAACTGCGTCATTGTCGTGTTCATGGGGAGGCAACGGAATGCATCGTGTTCATCGGGAGGCAACGGAACGCGTGCTGTTCATCGGGAGCCAACCGGCTTGTACGGAATAGCCGATGGAAACGAGGCCTGGCGTACTGCAAAACGGAGGAAACGGCTTTGTGTTCGACCGGCCACGGTCGAAACGGGATCCTGTTCATCGGGAGGGGTCTGGCATACCGCAAAATGGAGGAAACAGACCTCCTATGGTTGAAACGGGGTCATGTTGATCGGGAGGGGTGTGGCGTAGCGCAAAACGGAGGAAACAGACTTGTGTTGGAGCACTATGGTCGAAACGGGGGTCCTGTTCATCGGGAGGGGTGTGGCGTACCGCAAAATGGGACTCCACAGGATACTATTCATCTCCACCATCGACTGCCTCCACGGGCTACTGTTCATCCACCGTCGACCTCCTCCAGCGTCCACCTTCAACTGTTCATCCACGGGCTCCTGTTCATCCATCCTCCACCGCTCCTCCACCGGCTACTGTTCAACTAGCCCTCTCCACGGGGTCCTGTTCAACCACCCCTCCACGGGCTACTGTTCATCCAGCCCTCCCCCGACTACTGTTCAACCAGCCCTCCACGGGGTCGTCCTGTTCATCCAGCCCTCCACGGGGTCCTGTTCATCCACCCCTCCACCGGCTCGATCGATCGGGGTCCTGTTCATCCAGCGGCAACACCACGGGTTCCTATTCATCCAACCCCCCACTAGGAACTGTTCATCCAAACCCCCAACAACATTCACTATTCATCAAGAGGCAGCATGTTCGATCGGCTTCAGTTAGCAGCAGTAGCGAAGGAATCACTCGATCAGGTTCAGTTAACAGCCATCGATCGATCGCTCGGGTTCAGTAACGCGTAGCCTGCAGTGCAATCGCTCGGGTTCAGTAGGTGAATGCCTCGCTCGGGTTCAGTTAGAGCCCAACGCCTCACACCCACGCGTGTACGTGTATGAGAGAAACGCGCATCGCTCGGCCCCCGACCACCCACCGTACCAGGAACTCCCCGATATTTTCCACGCCCTCGCTTCTACCACGGTTTTTCCGTCATGGACGGCCCAAAGAATGTCATGCAGCTGCGTCTCCGGCCCGCCTAGGATGAAAAGCCCATTTTCTGTCATGATTTTTTGTCATAGAAGTAGGAGCCCACCACATCTATGATGATACCGGGTTTTGTCACAATTATCGTCATAGAAGTGTCATAAGTATGATAGATTTTTTTGTTTGGCCCAAAATGTCACGGATGTGTCTTTTTTTATAGTGTGGAGGGGCGAATCATCACCGGTGGCCATCTTCATCATCCCGGCGGCCACCACGATGAGGAGGGAGTAGTCCACCCTCGGGGCTGAGGGTTTGTACCAGTAGCTATGTGTTTAATCTCTCTCTCTCTCTCTCTCTCTCTCTCTCTCGTGTTCTTGAGATGTCACGATCTTGATGTATCGCGGGCTTTGTTAATATAGTCGGATCGTATGGTGTTTTCCCCTCTCTATCTTGTGATGAATTGATTTTTCCCTTTGAGATTTCGTTTTATCGGATTGAATACTTTTATGGATTTGAGAGCACTTGATATATGTCTTGCAAATGAATACTCATGGTGACAATGGGGTATTATTTTGATTCGCTTGATATATGTTTTGGCACTCAACTCGTGGATTCCCGAGGTGACATTGGGGTAATCTATGCATAGGGGTTGATGCACGTTATTGTCTTTGTTTCTGCAGTAGAAATCTTGGGGCACTCTTTGAAGTTCTTTGTGTCGGATTGAGTATTATAAATCTGAAGTTATTTTGTGTTATTTTAGTACGAATTCTTGGATAGATCAATCGGAAAGAACAGCTTCGAGGTGGTTTCCTACCCTACAAACGATTTCTTCTTATGTTCTCTGCTAGATAAGAACTTTGGAGTGATTCTTCATCGCACTTTGAGGGGTGGTTACATGATCCAATTATATTAGCACTGCTGTGAGATTGCACTAGCGAAAGTACGGACCCTAGGCCTCATTTTCAAGCATTGCAATACCGTTTTTGTGCCCGTTTACTATTTGCTACCTTGCTGTTTTTATTTATTCAGATTATAAAAATATATTTCTAGATCCATATTACACGTGTATCACCATCCACTACTGCAGGATGCTGCTAACGCGACACTATGATCAGAGACCCTTCGACGAAACTATGTGCGATGCAATAATCGCAAACAGTGGTGTAAAAATCGTCAAAAAAGGTGCAAAACGTTTGCGATCACGGATGCATCAAACACGGTTCAGATTTTAGTTGCGTGTGCGATGCAAGGCATACAGTTCAGTTCAATGAACTATTTGCGATGAGGAGGAACAAAAGAAACGGGCAGCCAGATGAAGGTGTGTGGGATATATAGCATACGGTTCACTCGGATGAACTGTTTGTGATTAGGCAACACAAAAGAAACGGTCAGCCAGATCAAGGTGTGTGCGATATACGGCATACAGTTCACAACGATTAACTATTTTCGATTAGGCAACGCAACAGAAACGGTTCAACCAGATCAAGGTGTGTGCAATGGAGGGCATACAGTTCATTCCGATAAACTGTTTGTGTTGAGCCAAGAGAACCAAAATGTTTCAATAAACAAGATGTGTGTAATACACGGCAAACATCCAATTACATAGGTGGCTAATACACACATGACATTTGCACACACCAAAGTAAACTATTACATGCATAATTAACTAGGATAAATAATCATCTGATTATCATCTACTTCTTGTGCTATCTCGATGTTCCTTCTATGCTAAGTTTCCATTAATTGATGGCATTTTATGAACACGCCACTGTTTCCCGCCATTTCCTCACCGGTTTCCCGCCGCCCAGCGATATTGCACATAAACCTAGGCGGCGCGCGACGCACGGAGGCAACAAGCACAGCCTATAGCACATCCACCTTTCCCAAGCATGCCAACCCACCAAAGTGTCGCCTCTGCCATCAACCTCGTCGACGAGGAAAACGAGCAGGTGCCACGACCCGTCGAGGCCGAGGCGCTCCCCGGCAATGCGATGGACGAGCCGTGATGGGCGTCATCGCCAGGGTTGAACAGACCCTTGGCGCATGGCGCTTCAGCGCCGCGGATCAAGATAGGCATGTCAGCATTGACAGGGTGCAGCTCGCCGCACAACATGATCGATGGCATGCCGCAGAGCAAGCTAGGCGCGTCCGCGCCGATATGCTACGGCTCGCAGCACGGCGAGACTGTTGGAGCGCCGTAGAGCGAGAGGCGCGGTGCGCCGCACAACAAGAGCGGATCCATCGGCGCTTGCCTGCCGTCGATCGGGCGTCGCAGCTGGGTACCTGTCCCGTCAATACCCCCATTCCTCGCCAGGAGTGGGCAGAGGCCCTCTGTGCTGTACTTGCACCAATGGTCGGCCGCGCCGTAGTTGCACCGGACGCCCGCCACGCAGTTCGCCTTGTCCGCGGCCGCTCGATGCCAACACGCTGGTCGGTAGGCTCGACCGCCTCCTTGCCCCAGGTGTCCACCTAGGCGCAGTAGAGGAACATGGCGGTTGCATCCTCGAGCTGGTGATCTCCGATCAAATAGCCAACTTGGAGCTCAAGATCGCACTCCAGATGTACCGCGAGCGTGCCGACCACTTGGACGAACGCATGCACGAGTTCAGGCAGAGCCAAGAGCTACTGTAGGCAAGGGCTGCTGGTCATGGTCTCATGGACGCATTTTATTTTGTTGAGTCGTTTCGACGTGGATAGCTATGTATTCACAGAAATCATAGTATTGCTTTGTTTATTGCTCTGTTTCAATGTGTGTACTCTATTTTCCGTTCTTATATGTTCTGTTTCAATGTGTGTATGTACACTTTCCATTATGTATATGTGGATGATAACAGCTAGATTCAAATTACTATACAAAAACAGATAGAAAATGGAATTCATAATATATATATATTGTTCGTTAGTTCATCACAGAATATATATATATATATATATATAATCACATATACGTGACGATACTTAACTACTAGGTACAATGCATAAAATTGAAAACAAACAATACTAAAACTAATAATCCCTTCTGGGCCAGTATTCCGGCAGCCCCTCGCCAGCAGCTCCCTGGAGTGCGGCGTCTTCCCAGTGCGAAGGCAGTACTCCGCCTCGCAGCGCTTGACGTACCGATCTGCCTCTTGCTGGCGGACGAGCGCGAATGATCTTGCCATTTCGTTGGGCGCCCACCGAAGCTCCTCGTAGGTGGCACGCTGGAGCTTATCGGCCCACCTCCACGCAGCGACGAGGCGCCCAACTCCTTTGACCTTCCTCGCGAAGTACCCGTCTTCGTACACCTCCTCCGGACGACGACGCGCCCGCCCCCAAAGCTTCGCCACCTCCTTTTTCCAGGCGGCATCACGGGCTTCACAAGCCGCCTAGTACCTGGCTTCCTCATTCGCCATCTCCTTCTTGAACGCCAATTGCCTGGCTTTCTCAGCCGGCGGCAGTGACTTCCACAGACAAAGATTGTACTGGCCCCAAAAAAAATCCAAAGTTGGGGGGGGGGTCTAGCGCAACCTCGTCCGGCGGCGCGTAGGGGTCCCCGTCGCTGCTATTCGAGTCAGCGTCCTCGGGGGGCGGCGACTCCTTGTCGGCGCGTGGGTAGACCGGTGGCGCCATGGCAGAGATTTGAGTGAGAGAGAGAGAGTGCGAGTGAGGGGAGGATGTAGATGAGAATGCAGGTGGGACGACGTGAGCAAGGTAGTATTTATTGGCGACCGGAATCTAGATCGGCGGGAACAGTACACACGCCGGTCGTCGGAATTTACGAGTACTGTAGTTTGAATAACACACGATTCCCGCAGAAAAATCCGTGTGTGAAGATAGTAGCTGATGGTTTTCAATACAGAACCGTGTCTAATTAATGACTCCCACCAATCACCTACCAAACCTCGAGCCACGAGATAGAGTGCCAATAGTGTGGGGGGCGGTTGTCCTTCCAGATCTTTACATTTTCTTTTTTGAACACCAGATATTTACATCGTCTCATGATTTTTTAACTCGCACACAAGTACACAAAAAATGAATTTTCAAACTGTTATGGTTAGCCGTTGCATGTAGATGTAGTTCAAATTTGAATTACATTCATTAAATGGCTAGAAAATCACTTAAATTTCTTTAAAAGGTCAAATGACCCCTAGAATTTTCCAAATTTTCACATGACAGTTGTAGTAGTGCATGTTAAACGTAGAAAAAATTTGAAGGCCGTAAGAGGAAGCTATCTCCTATTCGTCATCAAACATGCATTGTTCCCTCTCGGAACCACGAGCCTTCAAGTGAGTTGCTCCGGTTTGTGAGGGGTGTGTGTCCAAACTTTCGTCAAACAGGCCAATTTTTTTTACCACATCATCTTGGTGGCATGACATTACATCAAGCAAGGTTTCATGTTTTTCTGATCATTTTTTAATTTTTTGGAATTAAAATGCCATGGCACTCCATGCATGTGCCCATGCCGTGAGACCAATATGTCTGAAAATAACTTCTAATTTACTTCACATGGAATTAACTTGCACACAAGAACACAAATATGATTTTTCAAACCGTTATGGTTAGCCGTTGCATGTAGATGTAGTTCAAATTTGAATTACGGTCATTACATGGCTAGAAAATCACTTAAATGTCTTTAAAATGTCAAATGACCCCTGTAATTTTCCAAATTTTCACATGACAATTGTATTAGTGCACGTTAAATGTAAAAAAATAAATTAAAGGCCATATGAGGAAGTTATCTCCCGTTCATCATCAAACATGCATTGTTCCCTCTCTGAACCACGAGCCTTCTGAGTTGCTCCGGTTTGTGAGGGGGGTGTGTCCAAACTTTCGCCAAACAGGCGAATTTTTTACCACGTCATCTTGGTGGCATGACATTACATCAAGCAAGGTTTCATGTTTTCTGATCATTTTTTTAATTTTTTGCAATTAAAATGCCATGGCACTCCATGCATGTGTCAGTGCCGTGAGACCAATATATTTGAAAATTCCTTCTAATTTACTACACATGGAATCAACTCGCACACACGTACACAAATATGATTTTTCAAACCGTTATGGTTAGCCGTTGCATGTAGATGTAGTTCAAATTTGAATTACGGTCATTAAATGGCTAGAAAATCACTTAAATGTCTTTAAAAGGTCAAATGACCCCTGAAATTTTCCAAATTTTCACATGACAATTGTATTAGTGCATGTGAAATGTAGAAAAAATGAAGGCCGTAAGAGGAAGCTATCTCCCGTTCGTCATCAAACATGCATTGTTCCCACTCGGAACCACGAGCCTTCTAGTGAGTTGCTCCGGTTTGTGAGGGTGGTGTGAACAAACTTTCGTCAAACAAGCTAATTTGTTTACCACATCATCTTGGTGGCATGACATTACATCAAGCAAGGTTTCTTGTTTTTTTGTTCATTTTTTAATTTTTGGAATTAAAATGCCATGGCACTCCATGCATGTGTCCAAGCCGTAAGACCAATATGTTTGAAAATTCCTTCTAATTTACTGCACACGGAATTAACTCGCACACAAGTACACAAATATGATTTTTCAATCCGTTATGGTTAGCCATTGCATGTAGTTGTACTTCAAATTTGAATTACAGTCACTAAATGGCTAGAAATTCACTTAAATGTCTTTAAAAGGTCAAATAACCCCTGAAATTTTCCAAATTTTCACATGACAGTTGTATTAGTGCACGTTAAATGTAGAAAAATATTGAAGGCCGTAAGAGAGAGTTATCTCCCGTTCGTCATCAAACATGCATTGTTCCCTCTCGGAACCACGAGCCTTCTAGTGAGTTGCTCCGGTTTGTGAGGGGGTGTATCCAAACTTTCGTCAAACAGGCCAATTTTTTTACCACGTTATCTTGGTGGCATGACATTACATCAAGCAAGGTTTCATGTTTTTATGATCATTTTTTAATTTTTTGGAATTAAAATACCATGGCACTCCATGCATGTGTCCATGTCGTGAGACCAATATGTTTGAAAATTCCTTCTAATTTACTGCACATGGAGTCAACTCTCACACACGTACACAAATATGATTTTTCAAACCGTTATGGTTAGCCGTTGCATGTAGATGTAGTTCAAATTTGAATTACGGTAATTAAATGGCTAGAAAATAACTTAATTGTCTTTAAAAGGTGCACTGGAGCATGTGCTTGTAGTTCAAATTTGAATTATGCACATTAAATGCGTAGAAACTCAATTAATGTATAAAAAGGCCAAACGAACCCGGAATAATTCTAAAATTTAGCACGATACTTCTATTTGGTCTAATCTGCCTGTGTAAAAAAATTAAGTCAGGAGAAGGCAGTGTACATATGTCGTTTCGCACACGGAGGTGACAAGTTCCCTCTCGGAACCACGAGCCTTCTTGAGGGAAGCTCCGATTTGCAAGAAGTTACACCAAAGCTTGTCCCAATTCGGCCAAAAAAAATACCGCAGCATGTTGGTGCCATGTCATGACACCATGCCAAGTTTCATGATTTTCAAGCGTGTTTTGGATTTACAGGAATTAAAAACCCAAGTTTCTCAATCTTTCCGGCTGAGCCACGATGCCCATATGTTTGAATTTCATTCCTGTTTCTTGCATGGGACCTAGAAATTCACCCAAGGACACACATGTGATTTTTCAACCAACATTGGTGCACTAGAGCATGTGCTTGTAGTTCAAATTTGAATTATGCACATTAAATGCCCAGAAACTCAATTAATAATGTATAAAAAGGCCAAACGAACCCGGAATAATTCCAAAATTTAGCACGATACTTCTATTTGGTCTAATTTGTCTGTGTAAAAAAATTAAGGCGGGAGAAGGCAGTGTACGTTTCGCCCACGGAGGTGACACGTTCCCTCTTGGAACCACGAGCCTTCTTGAGGGAAGCTTCGATTTGCAAGAAGCTTACACAAAAGCTTGTCCCAATTCGGCCTAAAAATTTACCGCAGCATGTTGGTGCCATGTCATGACAACATGCCAAGTTTCATGATTTTTAGGCATGTTTTGGATTTACAGGAATTAAAAAACCAAGTTTCTCAATCTTTCCAACTGAGCCACGACGCCCACATGTTTGAATTTCATTCCCATTTCTTGCATGGGACCTAGAAATTCACCAAGGACACACATGTGATTTTTCAAAAAACTTTGGTGCACTAGAGCATGTGCTTGTAGTTCAAATTTGAATTATGCACATTAAATGCGCAGAAACTAAATTAATGTATAAAAAATCGAAATGAACCCGGAATAATTCCAAAAATTAGCACGATACTTCTATTTGTTCTAATCTGCATGTGTAAAAAAATTAAGGCGGGAGAAGGCAGTGTACGTATGTCGTTTCGCACACGGAGGTGACATGTTCCCTCTTGGAACCACGAGCCTTCTTGAGGGAAGCTCCTGTTTGCAAGAAGCTTACACCAAAGCTTGTCCCAATTCGGCCAAAAAATTTACCGTAGCATGTTGGTGCCATGTCATGACACCATGTCAAGTTTCATGATTTCCAGGCGTGTTTTGGATTTACAGGAATTAAAAAACCAAGTTTCTCAATCTTCCCGGCCTAGCCACGATGCCCACATGTTTGGATTTCATTCCCATTTCTTGCATGGGACTTATAAATTCACCCAAAGACACACATGTGATTTTTCAACAAACTTTGGTGCACTGGAGCATGTGCTTGTTGTTCAAATCTGAATTATGCACATTAAATGTGCAGAAACTCAATTAATGTATAAAAAGGCCAAACGAACCCGAAATAATTCCAAAAATTAGCACGATACTTCTATTTGGTCTAATATGCCTGTGTAAAAAAATTAAGGCGGGAGAAGGCAGTGCACGTATGTCGTTTCGCACACGGAGGTGACACGTTCCCTCTCGGAACCACGAGCCTTCTTGAGGGAAGCTCCGGTTTGCAAGAAGCTTACACCAAAGCTTGTCCCAATTCGGCCAAAAAAATTACCACAACATGTTGGTCCCATGTCATGACACCATGACAAGTTTGATGATTTTCAGGCACGTTTTGGATTTACAGGAATTAAAAAACAAAGTATCTCAATCTTTCCGGCCGAGCCACGATGCCCACATGTTTGAATTTCATTCCCATTTCTTCCATGGGACCTACAAATTTACCCAAAGACACACATGTGATTTTTCAACAAACTTTGGTGCATTGGAGCATGAGCTTTTAGTTCAAATTTGAATTATGCACATTAAATGCCCAGAAACTCAATTAATGCATAAAAATGCCAAACGAACCCGGAATAATTCCAAATTTAAACACGACACTCATGTACTAGTTGCATGTTCACTGTACATAAATGTTCTAGTAATTCAAACACCATCCTTTCCCTCGTGACACCATTTTGTCTTTCAAAATATAATGAAAAAAATCAGGTATACCACAAATAGTTTACTATGAAGAATCGTGTGGGATGCGATATAAAATATCTTGGCGCACCGTCTTGTCTGGCTTACGCAGGAAGCTTCGTCGTCTACAGTCCATCGTCCCCGCTTGAACCACACTTGCACGCCAGTTTCTCGCGGCACCGAGCGAAATTTTTTTGCCATCGTGGAAAATATCTATCTCCGCCCCTCCCTCCCACCAAAAGCCACATTTCCACTGTTCCTGCTTGCTTTCCAAGTTCAAACCTTCACTGCTGCTTACTGGCAGCTCAGCCTCCTCGCCGGTGACCCTTCTTCTTGCAGCGCTGCCTCCTCTCCGGCTACCCTTCTTCTTGCAGCGCCGCCTCCTCACCGGCGACCCTTCTTCTTGCAGCGCCGCCTCCTCGCTGGCGACCCTTCTTCTTGCTGCGCGACCTCGTCGATATGGTCAGGTAATCCACACCCCACCCACACCATCCTCCTCCTTTCCCGTCCCACATGCCCCGACCAACGACGCGACACCTTCCACCAAAATCACTGCCCCCTCCTCCAATTAAGCGCCACCCACAGTCATTTTGCACGCAGTATAACATGGAGCGCAGTAGCATGCGACCGCACGCACGCACGAGTTCACTATGGCTTCCATGCGTGTTGACCGCCAGATCTTGGAGGAGCACCTCATCTTCGAGGCCACCGTTGACACCGCCACGCAGTTGTCTACTTTAAAATACAGTTCGTGATGTTTTCTCGAGGCCACCGCCAGCGCCTTCTAGTGATTTGTCCTTTGTAATGTTAATATGCAATCTCATGTTTAGTTAACAGTTTGGTCATCTGAAATGTAATGTTCAATTAACACTTTGGTCCAACAATTGCTACATTTCGTAGTACTGTTCTCAAGCATTCTTTGTTTTGTTAACTGTCTTACCTTCTAGTACATGTTTCTATTCTGCAATGTCGTGCTCAGTTAACTATTTTGGTTCATTTGGTCTGTTGTCCATTTAACTGTTTGGTTCATTTCTGCAATTTGATTTTCATTTGCTGTGGGTACAATTTTGTATTGTTATGCATATGACACCAATCGAACTTGGCTATACTCAATACATATTCTACTGATAGTATGCCAACTCTCAGTTAACCTGATCAAGATCTTCCTTATGTGTGTTGCAGGGAAACAATGGGAGACACTACGGTTTACCATCAAGGTTTGTTCAAGCAGGGTCCTTTGGCTAATAGCACATTATTGTGTAGTTGCAGGAATCATTCTAATATTTAGGTTTCTTACAATTTGGTCTTGCACATGTAGGTCCTACTGTCAGAGGCTTAGACCCACTGTTTGGCTAATAACTCATCAACCCAGCGCCTTCCACACTTCTGCAGCTTGTCAAAAGTCCTAGTCTTGAGGCCTCGCAGCACTTCTGCATTCGCCCTCTCGGCCTGGCCGTTACTTCTGGGATGAGCGACAGAAGCAAAACAGACCTTGCTGCCGAGGTCCTGGATGTACTGCATGAAGGTGTGGCTTGTGAACCGCGTGCCGTTATCGGTGATGACTCTGTTGGGCACACCAAAATGGCAGACTAGCCCCTTGAAGAACTTGACGGCTAACTGTGCTGTCACCTTTCTCATTGGTTCCACTTCCGGCCACTTCGTGAACTTGTCGATCGCGACGTACAAGTACTCAAAGCCCCCGACAGCGCGGGGAAAGGGGCCCAGTATGTCGAGCCCCCAGACTAACAACGGCCAGGAAAGAGGGATTGTCTGAAGAGCTTGGGCTGGTTGATGAAGCTTTTTTGAATGGAACTGGCACGCTTCACACTTGGTTACTAGGGCAGTTGCATCCTGGAGGGCGGTGGGCCAGAAGAAGCCTTGCCGGAACGCTTTGCCGGCAAGGGCTCTCGACCCTATGTGGGAGCCACACATGCCTCCATGTATCTCTGCCAACAACCTCAGTCCGTCTTCCCGAGGAATGCACTTCAACTTTAAGCCATTCGGTCTCCTTCTGTATAGGGCATCATCCACAAACTGGTACATGCTGGACCGACGGGCTACTTTCTCTGCTTCTTCTTGTTCCTCAGGAAGCTCCCCCGTTTGGAGGAAACGGACGGTGTGCTGTGCCCATGCCGGAGCCTGAGGCTCGACAGCAAGGGCTAAAGGCATATCTTCGGCCGCAAGGGCAGCTGCCTCTACGGTCAGAGCTCGAGGCTCTGCCGGGGGTTGCTGCTCTCCGGCAAGCTTGGGGCACCCGACAACGTCCTTGCCGGCAGCTCCTGGCAGCTCAGCGGGAAAGTACTTGCCAGGGCCTGCCTTCTTCGCTTGTTCTATCCTGCTGATGGCTCGACAGACGGTTGAGTTAATTGAAGCACAAAGGTACCTGGTTCCACAGGCAACTTCAGGGCAGCGTGCTTTGACAGGTTGTCAGCAATGCGGTTCTCTGCTCGGGGAACATGCTCTGCATGCAATCCGTCAAAACGCTCTTCCAACTTCCTCACTTCATCCACGTAGGCCTCCATCAACGGGCTCTGGTAATCCTTATTGACTTGCTTAACGAAGAGCTGCGAATCACCTCTGATGATGAGCTTCTTGATTCCGAGGTCTGCCGCAATCCTGAGACCGGCAAGCAATCCCTCGTACTCCGTCGTGTTGTTCGTTGATTTTTCCTGGGGAAAGTGCATCTGGACTACGTACTTGAGGTGCTCTCCGGTGGGCACGACGAGTAGCACGCCGGCACCAGCACCTTGTAGTGAGAAGGCACCATCAAAGTACATAACCCAATCGCGGCAGGTCTCCTTGCCGAGAAGGGTGGTTTCTTGAACCTCTTCGTCGGGCTTTGCGGTCCATTCCGCTATGAATTCTACCAAGCCACGGCTCTTGATTGTTGAAGTACTTTCAAACTTGAGGCCAAAGCTCGACAGCTCCAATGCCCACTCCACAATCCGCCCTGTTGCATCTGGGTTGTGCAAAATCCATTGCAAAGGGAGGCGGGTGACGACAGTGATCTCATGCGCTTGGAAAATAGTGACGCAGCTTTCTCGAGGCCACGACGAGGCCGAAAAGTAGCTTTTGCGTACCAGAATATCTTGATCTAGCCCCCTACAAGAGTGAACTGACAAAATAAACGGGGTGCTGCACCACCTTCTTCTTCTGTTCCACTTCGCCCATCTGCTCAGACTCTGTCTTGCCGGGATTGGGCCTTGCCGGGGGTTCCGCCTTGCCTGCGTCAGGCTTTGCCAGGGAGGGCCCCTGTCACACCCTGATTTTCATGCCACAACACTTAAGCTAATAAATCATGATAAAATGTGGTCTAACAAAAACTTTTGAGTGTTTTATCTTTGCTTTGATTGAATGTTTGACTGCTGTTTGCAAGTGCTCTAAAATCAAATAAATTCTCATACTCTCATACTCCTTCTCCTTGATCCAAAACCTTGCCCAATGATCATGCCATGTGTATGGGACATAAAAAATAATTTCTTGCAAAAATAATTTGGCCAAAAAGTATTATCTAAATTAGGTTTTCCAAAAACCCCTGAATTGAGACTTGAACTACAAGTACTTAATTAAGGGTGTGAAAAATCTTTCAAAAATTATATTTGACTCCTATTAGATATAGGACACCAAGAAACCACAAAAATATAATTTTAAAAGTTATTTTCCTATTTTATTTAAAGGCTTTTTCTTAAGGCCAGAAATGGTCTTTAATAGGTTAAAATTATTTTAATGTCTCAAAAATATTTGAGGAAATTTAGGGAATCTCAGTGGACATATATTGTCTATATATAAGAGTTTAAACACATGGTCATGTTCAAATTATTGGTAAAATCCCTCAAAAACTATTTCTGGACATTTCAAGCTTTTGAAATGTTTACAAAGGAAATATTCTCCATTAAATACAGGAAAATTCTAGCATGTCAAAAATGACCTACTTGAGGATCCTACAAAGTCTCATGTCATGGAGAACAATATATCCCCACCAAACCCTCTCAAAACCATTTGTGTCCTTTTCCATGTTTGAACAACTTTGCACTGCCAAACATGTCCAAATGCTCTCAAACTTGGTGCACATGCTCAAATGGTGTAATAATGCATCTAGACCAAATGGCACAAGTTGGAGAGAAGGATATCATGATCAAAGTGTTCTAAAACCCTTTCTGTCCAGAACCAAATTTGAACAACTCTACATTGCCAAGTGTGTCCTTTTGATCTGAATTTTTGTGGACATGTTAAAATCCTCAAATGATGACACTACACCAAGTGGTGCATCAAGGACAAAAGATTTGCATGGCTAAATCTTGATAAACCCATTTCTGTTGATTTCTAGGGTTTACAAAAGTTGCATTGGCTACTTTCTCCTTTTAGCTCAAATTTTGTGGACGCTGCTATTTTGTGGTGCCACTCACTCGTGTGAATTCTCAGGTCAAGTTGAACTCATTTGCTTGCCCAAAATTCTATCAAACACCTTCTGGTATTTTGCCAAAAACATCATTTTGACCCTTTTTACTCTTCTCCTTTGCTTCAAATTTTTACCATAGCTCCTCCTAGTACCCTTCTACCTCCAGTAACATTGGCAAGTCCTTAGATCAATTATTGGGGGGTAAAACCCCACTTTCTCTCTCTGGATAGCCCATTTCTCTCTCTCTCAACCCCACTCCTCTCCTACTGGCTCTCCAGGGCATCCAATGCCCATCCCCTCTTCTTTACTTCCCCCTAGAGCCCCCAGACACTATAGGCCAAGCCCAGAGTGCCAGAAAAATGACCATGCCGGCGAAAGACGCGCTCTGGAGCGTGCTACAGTGCACCAGGACACTGTAGCGCCTCCCTGCCCAACACCTCCGACCACCTCGGCCCTCCCCCACGCGCCCGACGATGCGCCTCGACGTCCACAACACGCAAGGATGTCGGGCCCCTCCTTCCTTGCCCTCCTTCTCCCTCCACGGGCTCACCCGAGCGCGTCCGTGGACGTTGCCCATGGTGCACCAGCGCCTCCCCTATATAGACTCACCCCCGAGCTCCCTCTCGCCTTTGATGATTCCCCTCTCTCTCGTGCATCCTCTCAGACACATTGCCTCTCCCTCTCGTGCCCCCTGCTCCCTCCACGGCCGAAGCCTGGTCATCAGGCCCGCGCTCAAGTTCGAGCACCATGGCTCTCCCGCTTCCTTTAGTCCATGTCCGCGCCCTCCCTAGGGAGTCTCAAGGCCGGACCCGTCCTCCCCTTGGCCTGGGAAGCCCCCCCCAGCGTGGTGCAGCCGAAGCTCCATGGCCACCGCGGCCTACCGATGGTGGCGGCGCTGTAGGCTGCCTTGGGCGAGCCCGCAGCCACCCTTGGGTGCGGTGAGGAGAGCCGGAGCTCCTGTGCTCGTCGACCGGCTCTCCCGCGCCGCCTGGCAACAACTGCGCCGGCGCCCGAGCCCTTCCTTGCCCGGAGTCGGGCGGAAGAAGACGACCAGGAGCTACGGGGCGACCTGCAGGCGGGCCCCGCGCGTCAGCAACCCGCCGGCTGCCACGTCATTTAAGTGGAGGCGGGTACAGCTACTTACTGCCTCCCCCACTCCGTTGACGTATTCCCAAAGTGCGCCATCGACGTCGCCTGGGCGCCCCACGCAGTTGAGCCACCGAGCCTCGCCCAGCGCGCAGAATAAGTGGTATAGCCTTTTCCTTATTCTTTTTCCTGTAAACTTTCAAAAATTCATAAATAATACAAATGGAGTCCAAATTTTGACCATTCAAATTTCTAGAAGCTCCATAAATTATGCCCTATAACATGGTGCTATTTGCACATTTTTCCAGAAACATTTCCTTCAAAAATATTTATCAAATCCCCTTTTTATAATTTCTGTGATAAATTTTAGAAAATCACAGAGAGCTCAAGATTGATCCAAATTCTATGATTCAAATTCCTGTATACTTCTAATTTCTTAACTTAGAGTTGGAACATTTGTCCCAATACTTTCAATGCCACATGAAATAATGGTTCATTTCTCCATATATAGCCAACTTTGCAAATTCATAGGAAAATCGTTTGAACTCCAAATCCAGTGAAAACTACTCCTAGATTCTTATAAAATCATGCTTTGTAAAATGGGTGCATTTGCTCATTTTTGAAAATAATGTTTCTGTACACTTCTTGCAAATCCACAAATCCCTTGACTCCATCATATTGAAATGTTCAGAGATATCCATTCATCAAATCCGAATGAAACCACTTTGGTCATTCCTCATATGACCAAGGGTATCCTAGAAAAGTCCAACTCACATTTTTAAAGCACTTTTGTTTTTGCCTTGTTGTGTTGCTTATTGTGATTGTTTCCGACATTAGTTGACGAAGTATACGGAGTACTTGGAGAAGGACCAGAAGACTTGAATACTCTGATGAACCAGGCAAGCAGCCATTTTACCATGTCTATGAAACCCCTTTTTATGCATGCCATATAACACTTTATTATTGTTGCATCGGAATCATGATGAGATGGTAGCCACTTCGGTGGGTTGCCTTCATTTCCTCCTTGTCGATACTTGCATTGTGCGTGACCCTACCTTCCTATGAGGGTTATGCGGGTGGGGAGTAGATAGGATGCTAAAAGTATATGCTACGCAAATGGGATGGGTATATGCATGGTGAAGGAAACCAAGTTGTTTTCAAGGACTTTTCAAAACCCCGTCGAGTGCCACTAATGCCCGAGGGAGATGGTGAGCTAGGGTACCTCTTGATAAAGAAGTGGTGTACTGGAGCAAGTTGTGTGGGAGTGTTCTCGAAAATGGATTAGATTTAAGATTGGTCGACTGTCCCAACCTTACATGCGCAACCACTCTACCCTTATATGGGAAAGGGCATTATTGATTTTCTAGGTCGATACTAGCTTGGAGCCCGCATTACTAGTGACGGGAGAGTCATTGTTGCGCTCTCTCGGCACGGGGTCGTGCCAGGTAGGGCGGCCATGACTGTTTTCACAGGGCACCGGACACACCGTTGGTACCCCGTGCTTGTGGTATGTGATGAATATGGGAGCGAGGCTCCACAATTTTAAGAAGTGAAATGTTGGGCACGGGGGTTACTACCAATCGAGTGGACTCTATATTAGTGTCGTCTAGGGAAAGATAGTGATCGGGTGCTTACCCCGGGTACTTAAGGTACCACGGGTCATGGATGACACGGAACTTCCCCGGATCTTGTGGGTAAAGTGTGCAACCTCTTCAGAGTGTAAAACTATTCGAATAGCCGTGTCCATGGTCAAGGACAGTTGGGCGGTGCTGCTTAAACTACGTCCATAGTTTTACAAACCACGTGTGTGTGTGTTGATGAAGGTAATTGGGTTAAGTCAGATGACTTGACACGATGATTAAGTTGGATTGGTGTCCAACTCTGCTTATGTTGATATCTGCAACTTGTCCATACGGATATCTGTACTCCCATGATGCATACTTTACATGTGGATAGATCATGTCATTGCACTCAAAACTAGCTTTCTGCAAACTACCTACTTAGTGCTAAATCATTGCATTATTGTGCCTTGTTCCAATCATGGGTTGCTTTCGAGTACATTCAAAGTACTCATTGGCTTGCCACTGGTCATTTTATTGGCCAGGCATGAAAGAACATGATATGATGAAGAATACTTCGGTGACGAACATGCGAGCTAGGACGCTTCCCAGTCAGAGTGCCTGTAGGGTTAAGGCAGATGGCATGGGTCCAAGTTATCGACAAAGATTTCCGCTGCGATGTTATACTCAAGACTTGACCATAATGGTCATAATTTATGTAAGATGGTATGTATGGATGTAAGACTCTTGTTATGCAGCTTCGGTGTGTTCAGTGAGCATTGATCTCTGGGATCACTGTACACGTGCATTCGGTGATCACGACTTATGAGTCGGGGTCCCCATAGAGATGGTATCAGAGCCATCTTGACAGTAGGAAGCCTTAGTTAGCATGGTCGTTAGTTAGGGTAAAACTATTTTCAAAACTAGTACTAATTTCCAAAACTATCTATATTTCTCTTCCCCTCTGAGTTTTTCTAAAAAAAACTAAGATATATTTTCCCTATCAACCTCTTCCCCTTCAAAACTTTTGCAAACGGTCGCTAGCACCCTCAAGCCCCTGACCACGGATTCCTTGTAATCCTCGTGGATAGCCTAGAAGTAGCACACCTTGCCAAACACTCACCCACCTCTTCTGAACACAAGATTGGCCACGCCACAGCAAGACGATGCCAACGGAAGATACGCCCTCGAGGAATGAGGACATGAAGACCCAGAGGATGGTGACACCTTTGAATTTGGCCCGTGATGATGCAACCTTGTCCTATGACAATCAGGGTGTAAGATATGCAGGATCATGATATACATCGCTAATAGAGCAACCATGTCCTTACCGTTGTTGTGTCGGCAACCACCGGTGGATGAGAACCTTGCCATTTGGTCCGCTTCACTATAATGAGCAGGAAATGGTTCTCTTCATCCCCCGCTCTCGGTGTCCATATTGTCATCAACGTAACCGATAAGATGGACCTCTACTATGCCTTGTTTATGTCAATGCATAAAGGATTGCTTATGTGGAACCCTTGACGCCTTAGAAGGCAATAGGGATCCTCATGAATAAGAAGACAACAGAAGACCGAGTCAATGCCAGCTGCGAGGAGCCACCTTCACCCCATCAATTCAACAGGCGAGAAGTTGTTGAAGACTCTTCAGGCTCAACCTGGATCGTTTCGTCGAACAACTACAAGAGGCGTAGCGACACCTGAGGAAAACCCAGAAGACTGCATGAGGCACGGAGCAGAGCACGGCTACTGAATCCGAGAACCCCTAGGGTAGGATGAATCGTGTACCCTCTATGCGCAGTCGAGTCCATGATGGTTCGAATAGAACCATGATTGTGTGTTGCTTGTTTTTATTTGTTTGTGTTTTGATATCAGTCGCCCTTTTTTCCCTAGGCAACAAGTACGTGACTATATCACCTTCCTTATCTTAATGCTTGTGTTTGGCCCTTTCGGCACTTGTTGTTTGCACTTGCACTATAGAACCTCCTTTAGGCATCCCCCTCCTCTATGCTACTTTTCACTCTCATCTCTCTCCTCAACTGAAGGCCGGCAAGACAAGATACAGCAAGGATTCTACCTCGGCAACCAACTAGCAATGAAGACTTTTGCTGCCGCTTCCTCGACCCAGTGCAACCCCGTAGAGTTATGTTTACCCCTCAAAGATCAGAGACCCATCGCTAGACCCCTCGAGACTCCACTCGAATCCTTAACCATGAGCTTAACCAGCAAATTGCAAGAAAACCAGTTAAGCCTCCGTAATCTTGCACAACACGGGGTTCATTATAAAACTAGTGGACATAGTGAGAAAGCACATTGTCATCTTAATATAGCACAAGAACTAACGATGCCATAGGGAAGAACAATTTGAGGATATAGGAACAGAGGATAAATGACTTGATGAGTTTATATTAGTGACCTTCAAGAATTATCTGAGACTTTGGTGGACTATGAGACTTTCATGTTGCTAGTTGAACTTGGTGGGATCATGTTGATAGAGTATCATAACTTTCATTACCCCTGAAGTAAATTGGATTTTGTAGGACAATTATGATCGCACGATGAAATTCTTGGAGTTATAAGGATTTGACTTAGCCAGGGGATATTGATAGAAGATAGTTGTCAGTATGATAATGACTTGGGGAAAAGTGTAGAAATTCTCATTGGGCATGAGATTTGGATTTAAATAGGTGATCCTAGTTGAGTATAGATGCTGAGTAAGTCTACAGGATTCGGAGTAAATTGGATTTAGACTGATGATCTTGATCATGATACCATGTTTCTCGATGGACAATAAACTAGGAGATTGGAATTGATTTAAGGATCTATATAAGCTTGAGGTTGCAAGTTACATGACCCCGATAATGGGAATTGGTGGACTGACTATAGTAAAGATAACCCTTTTCAAGTATTTGAGGATTATAGGACATTAGAAGATCATGTGGAACACCATAGACATTGGATTTGTAGAATTAATGGAATACGTAGTGATTAATGGAAGTTAATGGGTCGTTGGAGTTGATTCATAGGAAGGGAACAAGATCTTGGAGTGGCATACGACGTGTTTCCTTAGGGTAGAAATGCACTATCATGGACCTTGGAAGAATAGGCCGAACACTTGGATTGTGGTGTTTAATTCAAGCTTAGCAGCTCGTATGTTCTACCCATGGATTTTTGTATAGATATGAGTTTGGGGATAGTTGACATGTATGATTTTGTTAGACCTCCCCTCGGGAAGTCATGAGGATATGGATAGCATGAGTGATGATTGGAGTTGACCTATACGGGATGGTTCTTTCGGTAATATGATGTGATTTGTTTGGAAGACTAGATAGAACGATTGGCATCTCAGAAACTGTGCTTTAGGATAAGATGATAAACGTTCGCCCACACACTAGAATCCTTGAAACCCTTAAGCCCTGCCAAGCTACAACATGGTCGGATCATGACCATGGGTCCTGACCCTAGATCGAGAACACCTTGGACCATACTCAACCGTGACCACCACCAATACCCCATCCTACTTTATGTACCTCATGAACAAAGTCTTCATGGAGTACTTGGACAAGTTGGTTGTCACCTTTATTTTGGTAACATACTTGTCTACTCGAAGACGGAAGAAGAATCGTTGAACTGGTCAAGGAACATCTGAAGATCGTCATGTCTAGGAGGAAGAACTACACCAACCACCATCGTCAAGAAGTAAACCTCCGCGTCGAAGACCAGGTGTATCTGCAAGCCACTTCTCTCAATGGAACCAAGCATTTCCATGTCAAAGGGAAGCTCACACCAAGATTTATTGGCCTTCTCCAAGATCACTGCAAGACGAAGAATAAACGGCTACTAGCTAGAGTTACCACTTGAGTCACCCACTGGGCACAACATTTTCCACACGACACCACTCCGGAAACATTTCCGACCTCCTAACTAGCCCGATCTCTACAAAGACATGGATCACCGAGCCATCGACCTCCAGCCCAATCTGACCTACGCGATAGACCCATTAGCAACCGGGAACAAGCAGAACGTCATACACGAAGCCACACCGTCATGAACTTCAAGGATCAATGGAGAACCGCACAGAAGCAGAAGCAACATGAGGACGAGAAGACTACCCCAGATCCAAGATTCTGTATTCCTTTCCACGCCTAGTTTGGGAATCTCGGGGACGAGATTCTTGTAAGGGGGGTAGGTCTGTCACACCCTGATTTTCATGCCACAACACTTAAGCTAATAAATCATGATAAAATGTGGTCTAACAAAAACTTTTGAGTGTTTTGTCTTTGCTTTGATTGAATGTTTGACTGCTGTTTGCAAGTGCTCTAAAATCAAATAAATTCTCCAACTCTTATACGCCTTCTCCTTGATCCAAAACCTTGCCCGGTGATCATGCCATGTGTATGGGACATAAAAAATAATTTCTTGCAAAAATAATTTGGCCAAAAAGTATTTTCTAAATTAGGTTTTCCAAAACCCCCTAAATTGAGACTTGAACTACAAGTACTTAATTAAGGGTGTGAAAAATCTTTCAAAAATTATATTTGACTCCTATTAGATATAGGACACCAAGAAACCACAAAAATATAATTTTAAAAGTTATTTTCCTATTTTATTTAAAGGCTTTTTCTTAAGGCCAGAAATGGTCTTTAATAGGTTAAAATTATTTCAATGTCTCAAAAATATTTGAGGAAATTTAGGGAAGCTCAGTGGACATATATTGTCTATAGATAAGAGTTTAAACACATGGTAATGTTCAAATTATTGGTCAAACCCCTCAAAAACTATTTCTGGACATTTCAAGCTTTTGAAATGTTTACAAAGGAAATATTCTCCATTAAATACAGGAAAATTGTAGCATGTCAAAAATGACATACTTGAGGATCCTACAAAGTCTCATGTCATGGAGAACAATATATCCCCACCAAACCCTCTCAAAACCATTTATGTCCTTTTCCAAGTTTGAACAACTTTGCACTGTCAAACATGTCCAAATGCTCTCAAACTTGGTGCACATGCTCAAATGGTGTAATAATGCATCTAGACCAAATGGCACAAGTTGGAGAGAAGGATATCATGATCAAAGTGTTCTAAAACCCTTTTCTGTCCAGAACCAAATTTGAACAACTCTACATTGCCAAGTGTGTCCTTTTGATCTGAATTTTTGTGGACATGTTAAAATCCTCAAATGATGATACTACACCAAGTGGTGCATCAAGGAGAAAATATTTGCATGGCTAAATCTTGGAAAACCCATTTCTGTTGATTTCTAGGGTTTACAAAAGTTGCATTGGCTACTTTCTCCTTTTGGTCTCAAATTTTGTGGATGCTGCTATTTTGTGGTGCCACTCACTCCTGTTAATTCTCAGGTCAAGTTGAACTCATTTGCTTGCCCAAAACTCTATCAAACACCTTCTGGCATTTTGCCAAAAACATCATTTTGACCCTTTTTACTCTTCTCCTTTGCTTCAACTTTTTACGACAACCCCTCTGTCGGTGTCAAAACCGGCGGATCTCGGGTAGGGGGTCCCAAACTGTTCGTCTAGGATCGATGGTAATAGGAGACGGGGGACACAATGTTTACCCAGGTTCGGGCCCTCTCTATGGAGGTAATACCCTACTTCCTGCTTGATTGATCTTGATGAATATGAGTGTTACAAGAGTTGATCTACCACGAGATCGTAATGGCTAAACCCTAGAAGTCTAGCCTATGAGTATATGGTAATGAATCTGTCCTATCCGGACTATGCTCTCCGGTTTATATAGACACCGGAGAGATCTAGGGTTACATGAGGTCGGTTACATAAGAGGAAATCTTCATAATAGGTTGCCTAGCTTGCCTTCCACGCCAAGTAGAGCCCAATCCGGACACGGGTATTGTCTTCGGCCTTCGCATCTTCACAGCCCATCAGCCCGGCCCGTGGATAACAGGCCGGACGCCCGAGGACCCCTTAGTCCAGGACTCCCTGAGTAGCCCCTGAACCTGGCTTCAATGATGAGGAGTCCGGCACGCAGATTGTCTTCGGCATTGCAAGGCGGGTTCCCCTCCTTCCGAAGTCCAAGATAGTCTTCGGATGTGATGATTGTATCCGGACCTGTTACACACCACACACAACCGCAGAGAGAATATATATATCTTGCAGAAGTTCCATCCGCTGACAGCTTCCTGTAACGTGAGATCACGCCCGTCCGGCCATAATTTCGAACCGTTTTTCTTCTGCCATCCCACGTTTCAAAACGCGGTCGCTATTGGCACATCTTGTCGAAGCAGAGATTGTGTCCCCTTATTGCGGGATTCTCATCAATGCGGGCATGGGTAACCCAACCGTGCCGTTTGCACAGCCTTTGGGAATAGGCGAATCTTAAGGCGGGCGAGGAGGCGTTTAATGTTTACTGCCTTTATAAGAGGATAATGATCCCCTCTTCCTCTTCTCACGCTTTCTCTCCGTCTCTGCCTTCCCGATCTTGAGCTCCAACGCCCAAGTTTTCATCTCCTTTCCACTCAAGCAACCATGTCCGGATCCGGTGGTCAGGGCAAATGGACGGAGGAGGACATTACTAAACTCCGGGCGGCCGGATATTTGGCGAAGGAGATTGTCCACCGCCTACCGGCCGCGGTACAGATTGTCCCCACGCCGGAGCCCACAGAGAGGGTGGTATTCCTCCCCCATTTCTTCCGCGGGCTAGGGTTTTCACTCCACCCCTTCGTCCGCGGGTTAATGTATTACTACGGGGTAGATTTCCATGATCTGTCCCCGTATTCCTTCCTCAACATCTCGGCGTTTATCGTCGTGTGCGAGGCCTTCGTCCGCATCCAACCCCACTTTGGGCTGTGGCTCAAAGTCTTCAACGTGAAGCCGAAGCTGGTGGATGGCCAGCACGCGCAGTGCGGAGGGGCAATGGTGAGCAAATTGTCCAATGTCTCTTGGCCCAAAGGCACCTTCGTGGATACGGTAAAGGAGTGGCAAAAGCAGTGGTTCTACATCACAGAACCATGCGGCAGCACCTGGGCCGCGGCTGCCGAATTCCGCTCCGGCGCTCCTATGCGACTCACCTCCTGGGTCGAGAAGAGTCCAGACTAGAGTTCTCCTGACGAGCTGATAGCGCTGCAGACGCGCGTTCAGAGCATGGTAACCAAGAGCGTCAAGCTGGTTGACGTGATCCAGGTGATGTTAGTTCGCCGGATCCTTCCATGCCGGCGCCGAAGCCGCCCGCTGTGGGAGTTCAATCCAAAGAGGCACCGGACCCTAGCGAGGCTCTTGGAGACTACGCACGAAGGCGCGTGGAAATTGCTCTTCAAGGGCAATGAAAAACCACCAGCCACGGATTCAGACCGTGGTCACGATTGTACACACCCCGCCAGCAAGGTAGGTTATTTTGAATGAGTCCTCAACCTAATTGTTTCAAGGATGATGTCTGAGCTTTTATTGCTGCTCTTTCAGGACTAGACGGAGAGGGCAAAGCGGATCCAGTGTCCGGCTCCGTTGCCCGAAGAACCAGTCATCCCGCGCTTGGCGGAGATGCTAGTGCCGGCGCCATATAAGGCGCCGGAGAAGAAGGCAAAGGGGGCCAAGAGTGGCCTCCGTCGTAAGGGTATTTCGGACGCGGCGTTTGAAGATAACAAAACTCATTCCTCTGTCCCTGAGGACAATGACGGGGGAGAGGAGGAGCAGGAGGAAAACAATCCTCCCCCTGAGGAGAGGAAGAAGAAGAGGGCGGCTCCGGCACATCTGGAGGCGGAGGTGCCCAAAAAGGGGAAGGGCGTTCCAGCGGCCAACACCGCGTGGGACGTTGATAGTAGTCCGGATTGACGCCCCCGCACTACGCCCCAGGCCGCATCGTAAGTGATATGGCTTATTTATGCACGCATCCAGCCCTTTCTCTCCATTATCTTGATGTAGTTAACTGTACCATTGCAGTCCGGCCCGTGACCTAATCCAGCGATCCTTGTCTGGAAGTTCGTTGGCTCCGTCGGAGATGGCGAGCCAGTCGCCACCGCCTGCTTATTCCCCCGGGGCCGGGGACGACACCGAAGTGCTGTCCCGAAGGGCCGATCCAAACCGGGGGGGGCCTAGGACGCTGTCCGGGAGGCGGCATGAGGCGAAGCCTCCATTGCCGGACGCATGGAGGAAACGATCCCCGTGGGGACTGGTGAAGGGGGCCGCACCCAGCTCGACCCTCAGCCGAATAATTCCGGAGACCCATATGGCTCCGGAGTCGGGCGGGCAGCCCTCTTCGAAGGAGGGGGGTGCGCCACTTCCGCCGGTGGTCCCTGTCCATCCAGGGGCGCTGGATAACCTGATTGAGGCTCTACGAGGCGCCTACGTTATGGACGAGCATCGTGTTCTTATGAGCGCGGTGATTGAGAAGGTTTAGTCCGCCAAGAGTGGACTGAACAAAGCCTGCAGCAACCTGTTGACAGCTTTCGAGGTAAATAACAGAGAAAAAAACCCATATAGTCAGTAGCCCCTGAGACACTGTCCGGTGCTCGGTAAGAGGAGCCGGACAGAGGATCAATCCTCTAGTGTAGGAGACTAACGTGATATGTGTGCATGAGCAGGCATCGCTGTTGGCCGCGACCTCACATGCTGCCGAAGTCTCTGAACTGAAGCAGAGGCTGGAGCGGACCGAGAACGAGCTCGGCGAGGTTAGAGTGCGGCTGCAGGAGAAGCAAGGTAAGTAACGTCTTGCTGTGTGTTGACTGTAATGTCGAAATGTATGCAGGGGCGGCGACCGAGGTCGAGGCCCTGAGGAAGGCCCTGGGCGAGGCCGAGGAGAAGGCTGTCCAACAGCAAGCCACCCGTAAGAAGCTGGAGGCCCGTGTCAAGGAAATCCAGCAGGAGCTCCAAGATGCAGTGAAAAAATGTGAGACCTTGGAGAATGATGCGTCGACTCAGGAGGCCGAACTTACCAAGGCTCGTCAGGGCGCGGAGACCACGCGGAACGAGGCCCGAGCCATCATGCAGGAGATCCAGGAGGCCAGGAAGATCACGACGGGTAAGGCTTTTAAGATGCAAAGCAAGTATGCGGAGAGGCAATACCTTTTACTAACCCGGGTTCGGAGTTCCCCAGGAGCTTTTGCGGATCTACCACGCAGCGTATCAGACGCTGCAGGGTTCTACCGAGCCGAAGGAGGAGGTTCTACGGAGAAGCTATTCTGGTCGCAGTATGCGACGCCAGAGCATCCTATGTCCTTCACCGATCAGCTAAAGCAGCTGGTGGAGCTGCACAGGGTGACCGAACTAGCCATGAAGGATTTGACAATCCGACTATGGCCAGCCGAAGCTATACCTGGCAGCTACTTCGGACTCGTGAGGCGGCTGGTGGAAGCCTGTCTGTGGCTGGACGTCGTCAAGCGCTCTGCATGTATTGAGGGCGCCCGTATGGCCTTCGCTCGCTGCAAGATGTGGTGGGCGAAGATGAACGCTGTTGAAGTGGCCAGCGGGCCGCCGGAGGGCAAGGAGCACCGCACACCCGAGAAATATTTTGTGGATGTCATAGAAGGGTCCCGACTTGTGGCAGGTCAATGTTCGCAGGACGTTATTTTCGAATGAATACATTCGTGTTGTCCTTTGCCTTGTATTATAAAGACAAAGCTTTGTTTTGTAATGTGATTTCGTTATGCTTTAAATTGTTTCCTCCTGTGCGGCCGTGTTATATGCAATCTGAGGGTTGGCCAGTCGTCGCCTTCTGCCCTCACGTAATTAGTACGGAGGTGTTCGGGATGGGATCTAAACAATCTTGATCCAATTATATGGTCCTTGAAGGAGTTGTTTAGTGCAACGAACAAGGCTATATGGCTTAAACACCGTCACTTAGCCATAGGAGTTTTATAATTAAGCAAGTGCGCAGCCCCTGGTCCAAGCCAGGGTGCTGTCAGCATCTGATCGGGAAGTGTCGATCCTTCGGGTGACGCGGAAAAAATCTCCAACGATTTTGTAACCCTCGAACAGCTGACCGGCTCTCGCCGTATCATGAAAATCAGTTTTCGGCTTTCTCTACTGAGGTGTTCATCCGGTCAAGGATAGGGCACAATCGCAGTAGTTCTCCCTTTACTACCCTAGCCGATAGGGCAGAACGTAGGATAGCAAGCACAGGAGCCGGGCAACCCAACTATTGACCAAAGACATGATTCGGAGCCAATGTATATAATGCTAAATTCGGGGTGCCGAACTTATATATAAGAAGTGTTCGGTCTTTGCTGCCGTATTGCGGGGTGATAAGCAGCCCCTGGCGAATATGAAACGTACAAAAGAGTACGGATGTAGCTAATAAGCAGATCGAATTGAAATGGAATAAGGGGCAAGAGCCAAAAAAACTGGGCCACACATCATTTTTAGTATAGCTAAATGGATACGTCAAGGCGTATCTTATACAAATAGTGCGATAAGCACCCAGACTATTTAACATGCTGGGATCAAGAGGGAGCAGCGTGCGGGTCCTGGGAAATAAGTAAAAATACCGTAAAGAAGAACGTATGGGGGTTACCCTACACACCTATGCTGCATGCCCCCTTTGTATGCCGATCCTTCGAAGGGGCTGGTGATCAGGCTCGCGGGAAAAGGAACCTGAAACAGAAAGGAAGAAGTGTACCCGGGGTCGGTCTAGCCGAACTGTAGATCCTGGGTTAGCTAGTGCCTCCATCGATGTCCATGGAATTTCGAGTGCGTAACTATGTACGCGTGGTAGGAATGCCACTAGTTCATCGGGACTGGGACGGAGGCCAAATTGCTAGTCGAGCTCTTGACAAGCCTTGTTGTCCTGCTGCAGTGTAGTTCGGAACTTCTTGATGGTGTCCAGGGGCTCGGCAGCCGCACTATGGTGCTGCTTGAGAAGGCCGCTCTGTACCTCTGCTGCTAGGGCGGCGATGTGCTCCTCTGTTCGGAGGGAGCGTTCCGTGTTGCCATTGACTGTGATGACGCCGCATGGGTCGGGCATCTTGAGCTTGAGATAAGCGTAATGTGGCACTGCATTGTATCTAGCGAACGCTGTTCGTCCGAGCAGTGCGTGGTAGCCACTGCGGAATGGGACGATGTCGAAGATTAACTCCTCGCTTCAGAAATTGTCTGAAGAACCGAAGAACACTTCCAGCATGATTGAGCCCGTACAGTGGGCCTCGACGCCTGGTATGACTCCTTTGAAGGTAGTCTTTGTTGGTTTGATTCGTGAGGGGTCGATGCCCATCTTCCGGACTGTGTCTTGATAGAGCAGGTTGAGGCTGCTACCACCGTCCATTAGGACTCGTGTTAGGTGAAATCCATCGATGACTGGGTCGAGGACCAATGCGGCCGAACCGCCATGGCGGATACTGGTTGGGTGGTCTCGATGATCAAAGGTGATTGGAAATGACGACCATGGATTGAATTTGGGGGCGACTGGCTCTACCGCGGAGACGTCCCTGAGTGCACGCTTACGCTCCCTTTGTGGGATGTGTAGCGTATATCATGTTCACCATTTTGACTTGAGGGGGAAATTTCTTCTGCCCCCCAGTGTTCGGCTGCCGGGGCTCTTCGTCCTCGTCCTCACTTTGTGATCCCTTTTCTTTGTTTTCGGCATTTAACTTGCCAGCCTGCTTGAAAACCCAACAATCCCTGTTGGTATTATTGGCTTGCTTGTCCGGGGTGCCGTGTATCTGGCACGGACGGTCGAGTATGTAGTCCAGGCTGGAATGTCCTTCATTGTTCCTTTTATAGGGCTTCTTCCGCTGGCCGGACTTAGAGCCAGTGAATCCGGCGTTGACTGTGGCATCATCGGTGTTGTTGTCATTGCTTCGGCGTTTCTATCTGTTGCGCCGAAGCTTACCAGTGCTATTCTTGGCCTCCGAGGGGCCTGTCTCGCTGGCTGTGTTGTTACTATGGGCCAGCCAACTGTCCTCTCCCGCGCAAAAGCGGGTCATGAGTGCCGTGAGGGCTGCCATGGACTTCGACTTTTCTTGGCCGAGGTGGCGTGCTAGCCATTCGTCACGGATGCTGTGTTTGAAGGCTGCTAAGGCCTCGGCGTCCGGACAGTCAACGATCTGGTTCTTTTTGGTTAGGAACCTAGTCCCGAATTTTCTGGCTGATTCTCCAGGTTGTTGAACTATGTGGCTTAAGTCATCGGCGTCTGGTGGCCGGACATAAGTTCCTTGGAAGTTGTCTAGGAAAGCTTCTTACAAGTCCTCCCAGCTGCCGATAGAATTTTCAGGCAGGTTGTTAAGCCAGTGCAGAGCTGGCCCTTTGAGCTTGAGTGGGAGGTATTTAATGGCATGGAGATCATCTCCTCGAGCCATGTGGATGTGGAGGATGAAATCCTCGATCCACACTGCGGGATCGGTTCTGCCGTCGTATGATTCGATATTGACGGGCTTGAATCCCTCAGGGAATTCGTGATCCAGTACCTCGTCTGTGAAGCAGAGAGGGTATGCGGCACCTCTGTACCGTGCCGTGTCGCGGCGTAGCTCTGATGGAGTCCGTCTGCGGCATTCAGACCGGGCGTGGTTAGGTTTGTCATGTCCGAATAGGTAGCCGTCTTCGTGCCTCGAGGCACGTTCTCGCAATCCATAGATCGATCTTGTGTGTCCTGCTCTACTGTCCAGGGTCTGCCGGAGGTCATACGTGTGACCCCGAATTCTTCCGTCTTTATTTTTGCGGGGCAGTTGGGCAGGCTGCTGTTCGGCCTGAGTTGCCGCTTTATCCCAACCGCGTGGTGGCCGGTCGGCCGCCATGTCTCGACCACGTGGTGGTCGTTCCGCATTACGCGAGGGAGATGTGTGCTCTGGTGCCTCCTCATCGAATTGAGGTAGCAGTCTGCGTTTTGGGTAGCTCTTGGTTGGGTGCTTGAGGCCGTATTCTTCCGCTGTGAGGACGTCAGTCCATCTGTCAACGAGTAGATCTTGTTCAGCTTGAAGCTGCTGCTGCTTCTTTTTCAGGCTCCTTGCAGTGGCTATGAGTTGAAGTTCAAAGCGCTCCTGCTCCAGAGGGTCCTCAGGCACGATGAAATCTTTGTTGCCGAGGCTTGTCTCCTCTTTGGAGGGTGGACGGTAACTATCGTCCCCCGAGTCATCTTCTATGGCCTGCTCATCAGGGTTGTCTTGCCTGTCGTCATGTTCCTCCTGTTCGGATGCAGCGCCGACAGGGTCTTCATTGTTTACGGCGTCGCCCGGAGTGCTAGTTTCTCCATTACCAGTATTGCTGTCCTTTGAGCGGCGAGGCTTAGAACGGTGTTTGGGGCGCCGGCGCTTAGACTGTGTCTCGGAAGTTTTATTCTTATCTGGCTCTTCTTTGTCGTCGCCAGATCCCTTGGGTGTATCAACCATGTATACGTCGTACGAAGAGGTGGCCGTACAACGTCCAGTAAATGGCGGGTCTTGGCCTTGCTCATTGTCGGCATCGTCGTCCATACCGGTGATGTCTTCGGAGCCATAGTCAAGCACGTCAGTTAAGTCGTCGACGGTGGCTACGAAGTGGGTGGCGGGTGGGTAGCAAAATTCCTCGTCATCCGCCTGTAGCTCGAACCGAACATAGTTCGGCTGTGAGTCTTCCTCCAAGGACAAGTTCTTCAAAGAATTTAGTACGTCACCCAAAGGCGAATGCTGGAAGACGTCTGCGGCGCTAAATCCGAAAATCGACAACCGATCTAGTTCGGTGTTCGCAGGTGTATCCGGTCCGGAACGTGCAGCCGAAAACGAGTCCGGGGTTCTGTTGACGCAAGCATTGCAGGATGTCGAGTCGATGTGCGGCTCCAACGCCGCAGACTTTATGGCCTCGGAGAGCGCGATCTGCTTTGGTACTGAGGCCATTGCAGCAACAGGATCCATCTCCTGGGTGTGCTCCGATGACAGATTTAGGTCATGTTCACCAGAGAAAGGGGGAGCGATCGCCGCGGTATAAATCCCTCGAAGATCAAGTCTCCATGGATATCCGCGACGTAGTTTAAGCTTCCGAACCTGACCTGGTGGCAGGGGCCTAACTATCGATCTGCTCCAGATGGCCAAGCGAGTTGGCCCGAAGTGCAAAGCCGCCGAATACGAAGATCTGTCCGGGGAGGAAGGTTTCTCCCTGGACCACGCCATTACTGACGATCGAAGGGGCCATCGAGTCCTTTGCCGACGGCCACCCTGTTTTCGACGTCACAGCGGAACTCTCAATGAAAGCACCAATGTCGGTGTCAAAACCGGCGGATCTCGGGTAGGGGGTCCCGAACTGTGCGTCTAGGATCGATGGTAACAGGAGACGGGGGACACGATGTTTACCCAGGTTCAGGCCCTCTCTATGGAGGTAATACCCTACTTCCTGCTTGATTGATCTTGATGAATATGAGTGTTACAAGAGTTGATCTACCACGAGATCGTAATGGCTAAACCCTAGAAGTCTAACCTATGAGTATATGGTAATGAATCTGTCCTATCCGGACTATGCTCTCCGGTTTATATAGACACCGGAGAGATCCAGGGGTACATGAGGTCGGTTACATAAGAGGGAATCTTCATAATAGGTCGCCTAGCTTGCCTTCCACGCCAAGTAGAGCCCAATCCAGACATGGGTATTGTCTTCGGCCTTCGCATCTTCACAGCCCATCAGTCCGGCCCGTGGATAACAGGCCGGACGCCCGAGGACCCCTCAGTCCAGGACTCCCTCACCCTCATAGTACCCTTCTACCTCCAATAACATTGGCAAGTCCTCATATCAATTATTGGGGGGTAAAACCCCACTTTCTCTCTCTGGATAGCCCATTTCTCTCTCTCTCAACCCCACTCCTCTCCTACTGGCTCTCCAGGGCATCCAATGGCCCTCCTCTCTTCTTTACTTCCCCCTAGAGCCCCCAGACACTATATGCCAAGCCCAGAGCGCCAGAAAAATGACCGTGCCTGCCAAAGACGCGCTCTGAAGCGCGCTACAGTGCACCAGGGCACTGTAGCGGCTCCCTGCCCAACACCTCCGACCAGCTCGGCCCTCCCCCACACGCCCAACGATGCGCCTCGATGTCCACAACACGCAAGGATGTTGGGCCCCTCCTTCTCCCTCCATGGGCTCACCTGAGCGCGTCCGTGGACGCTGCCCATGGTGCACCAGCGCCTCCCCTATATAGAGTCACCCCCGAGCTCCCTCTCGCCTCTGATGATTCCCCTCTCTCTCGTGCATCCTCTCAGACACACTCCGTCTCCCTCTCGTGCCCCCCTGCTCCCTCCACGGCCGAAGCCTTGCCGTCAGGCCCGCGCTCAAGTTCGAGCACCATGGCTCTCCCCCTTCCTTTATTCCATGTCCGCGCCCTCCCCAGGGAGTCTCAAGGCCGGACCCATCCTCCCCTTGGCCTAGGAAGCCCCCCCTGACGTGGCGCCGCAGAAGCTCCATGGCCACCGCGGCCTGCCGATGGTGGCGGCGCTGTAGGCTACCTTGGGCGAGCCCACAGCCCCCTTGGGTGCGGCGAGGAGAGCCGGAGCTCCTGTGCTCGTCGACCGGCTCTCCCGCGTCGCCTGGCGACGGCTGCGCCGGCAGCTGAGCTCTTCCTTGCCCGGTGTCGGGTGGAACAAGACGACCAGGAGCGACGGGGCGACCTGCAGGTGGGCCCCGCACGTCAGCGACCCGCCGGCTGCCACATCATTTAAGTGGAGGCGGGTACAGCTGCTTACTGCCTCCCCCACTCCATTGACGTATTCCCAAAGTGCGTCATCGACGTCGCCTGGGCGCCCCGCGCAGTTGAGCCACCGGGCCAGCCCGTCAAGTATCCCTCACGCAGCGCGCAGAGTAAGTGGTATAGCCTTTTCCTTATTCTTTTTCCTGTAACCTTCAAAAATTCATAAATAATACAAATGGAGTCCAAATTTGATGATTCAAATTTCTAGAAGCTCCATAAATTATTCCCTATAACATGGTGCTATTTGCAAATTTTTCCAGAAACATTTCGTTCACAAATATTTGTCAAATCCCCTTTTTATAATTTCTGTGATAAATTTTAGAAAATCACAGAGAGCTCAAGATTGATCCAAATTCTATGATTCAAATTCCTGTATACTTCTAAGTTCTTAACTTAGAGTTGGAACATTTTTCCCAATACTTTCAATGCCACATGAAATAATGTTCCATTTCTCCATATATAGCCAACTTTGCAAATTCATAGGAAAATCGTTTGAACTCCAAATCCAGTGAAAACAACTCCTAGATTCTTATAAAATCATGCTTTGTAAAATGGGTGCATTTGCTCATTTTTGAAAATAATGTTTCTGTACACTTCTTGCAAATCCACCAATCCCTTGACTCCATCATATTTAAATGTTCAGAGATATCCATTGATCAAATCCCAATGAAACCACTTTGGTCATTCCTCGTATGACCAAGGGTATCCTAGAAAAGTCCAACTCACATTTTTAGAGCACTTTTGTTTTTGCCTTGTTGTGTTGTTTATTGTGATTGTTTCCGACATTAGTTGACGAAGTAGACGGAGTACTTGGAGAAGGACCAGAAGACTTGAAGACTCTGATGAACCAGGCAAGCAGCCCTTTGACCATGTCTATGAAACCCTTTTTTATGCATGTCATATAACACTTTATTATTGTTGCATCGGAATCATGATGAGATGGTAGCCACTTCGGTGGGTTGCCTTTGTTTCCTCCTTGTTGATACTTGCATTGTGCGTGACCCTACCTTCCTATGAGGGTTATGCTGGTGGGGAGTAGATAGGATGCTAAAAGTAGATGCTACGCAAATGGGATGGGTATATGCATGGTGAAGGAAACCAAGTTGTTTTCAAGGACTATTAAAAACCCCGTCGGGTGCCACTAATGCCCGAGGGAGATGGTGAGCTAGGGTACCGCTTGATAAAGAAGTGGTGTACTGGAGCAAGTTGTGTGGGAGTGTTTTCGAAAATGGATTAGATTTAAGATTTGTCGACTGTCCCAACCTTACATGCGCAACCACTCTACCCTTATATGGGAAAGGGCATTATTGATTACCTAGGTCGATACTAGCTTGGAGCCCACATTACTAGTGACGGGAGAGTCGTTGTTGCGCTCTCTCGGGACGGGGTCGTGCCAGGTAGGGCGGCCATGACTGTTTTCACAGGGCACCGAACACACCGTTGGTACCCCGTGCTTGTGGTATGTGATGAATATGGGAGCGAGGCTCCACAATTTTAAGAAGTGAAATGTTGGGCACGGGGGTTACTACCAATCGAGTGGACTCTATATTAGTGTCGTCTAGGGAAAGATAGTGATCGGGTGCTTACCCCGGGTACTTGAGGTACCGCGGGTCGTGGATGACACGGAAGTTCCCCGTATATTGTGGGTAAAGTGTGCAAGCTCTGCAGAGTGTAAAACTATTTGAATAGCCATGTCCATGGTCAAGGGCAGTTGGGCGGTGCTACTTAAACTACGTCCAGAGGTTTACAAACCACGTGTGTGTGTGTGTGTGTTGATGAAGCTAATTGGGTTTAGTCAGATGACCTGACACGATGATCAAGTTGGATTGGTGTCCAACTCTGCCTATGTTGATATCTGCAACTTGTCCATACGGATATCTGTACTCCCATGACGCATACTTTACATGTTGATAGATCATGTCATTGCACTCAAAACTAGCTTTCTGCAAACTACCTACTTAGTGCTAAATCCTTGCATTATTGTGCCTTGTTCCAATCATGGGTTGCTTGCGAGTACATTCAAAGTACTCATTGGCTTGCCACTAGTTATTTTATTGGCCAGGCATGAAAGAACAGGATATGATGAAGAATACTTCAGTGACGAACATGCGAGCTAGGACGCTTCCCAGTCGGAGTGCCTGTAGGGTTAAGGCAGATGGCATGGGTCCAAGTTATCGACAAAGATTTCTGCTGCGATGTTATACTCAAGACTTGACCATAATGGTCATAATTTATGTAAGACGATATGTATGGATGTAAGACTCTTGTTATACAGGTTCTGTGTGTTCAGTGAGCATTGATCTCTGGGATCGTTGTACACGTGCATTCGGTTATCACGACTTATGAGTCGGGGTCCCCACAGCCCCTGCCCACCGTTCGACGGCTCTGCTGCTACTGCTACTTCTTCCTCAAGTTCCCTCTGCACCACCAACGCAGCACTGACCACTTGATTCGTTGCTGCTAAGTACAGCAACAATGGCTCTTGTGGTTTAGGCGCGACTAGTATTGGCGTGGAGGAGAGGTACCTCTTCAAATCTTGCAGCGCTGCCTCTACCTCTGGAGTCCACTTTACTGGATCCGCCTTTTTCACAACTTGGAGATGAACCTACTCAGGGCAGCAACGCAGCTGGCGAGCCTACGGACGTCTTTGACCCGTTTTGGTGCCTCAATCTGCTCGATTGCCTTGATCTTGTCGGGATTTGCTTCGATTCCGCGTTGAGACACAACGAACCCAAGAAGTTTGCCAGAGGGGACACCGAACACGCACTTCTCTGGGTTGAGCTTAAGGTTGATCTTGCGCAGATTTGCAAATGTTTCTTCTAAATCTTGCACGAGCGTGGCCCTGTCCTTGGTTTTGACCACTATGTTGTCCATATAAGCTTCCATATTTCTATGTAGCTAGGGCTCAAAACCAATCTGGACCGCTCGGGCAAACGTTGAACCAGCGCTCTTCAACCCGAAAGGCATTCGTACAAAACAAGGACTTGCCGGAAGAGGTCTCGCTAGAAGGAGTCTTGCCGGCCTTCTTCCTTCTCGGGGCATCAATGGCAGGAGCATGCGCCTTGGCGGTAGTTGCTGTAACTGCCTCTCGGTAGAGTTGGTCGGCACAGATGAGCACGTCTTTCTTGTCAGAGGGGACGGTGATGATGGTTAGCGGCCCTGGTGAGGGAGTCCCGGATTAAGGGGTCCTCGGGCGTACGACCTGTTATACATGGGCCAGACTTATGGGCCGTGAAGATATGATGACCGAAGGCTCTCTCCTGTGTCCGGATGGGACTCTCCTTGGCGTGGAAGGCAAGCTTGGCGACCAAATATGAAGATTCCTTTCTCTGTAACTGACTTTATGTAACCCTAGATCCCTCCGGTGTCTATATAAACCGGGGAGTTAGGCCCGTAAAGCCGAATACTCATAATCATAGTCAGACAGGCTAGACTTCTAGGGTTTTAGCCATTACGATCTCGTGGTAGATCAACTCTTGTAATACTCATATTCATCAAGATCAATCAAGCAGGAAGTAGGGTATTACCTCCATAGAGAGGGCCCGAACCTGGGTAAACATTGTGTCCCCCGTCTCCTGTTACCATCGACCTTAGACGCACAGTTCGGGACCCCTACCCAAGATCCGCCGGTTTTGACACCGACATTGGTGCTTTCATTGAGAGTTCCGCTGTGACGTCGAAAACAGGGTTGATGGCTCGCCTTGTTGTCAAGGACAATATCATCTCCAGAGGTGCCCTTGCTCTGGGCCAAACCCTCCGACTTGGCGGCTTTACCAAGACCGCCTGTTCGGCCGTTAAGCCGACAATGACCTCTTGAGTCATCGAAAGTCGTCTCCGCGTTGACTCCGAATACTCCAAACGGATGGATCCGACGGAGTTGTCGTCTTTAAACGAACTCCTAGATCGCATCGCCGCTTTGGGGGTCGCTACAAACTATGATCGGATTGGGCTTAAACCTGACCAGAGAGAAATCAAATCTCTGCCGATCACCCATCAGATAGCGGTAGTGGAGGAGCAAGACAATAACTCTTCCTCTATATTGAGGACGAACTATGTTCGGATTTCCGAACTCGAGGAGCTAGATACCTGTCTGCGGAATGACGTGCCCTTCCCTCCGAACCTAGAATCGGACAACGGGCCCAAAACATCAGTTGATATCCCGGAATCCGAACCATTAAGTTCGAACGATTTACAGACTTCGGATCCCAAATCGGGTCAGGGTTTAGATTTAAAACCACCCACCCACCCAGCTATACGCGGTCTTATGTACATACAACAGCAGTCTCAGGAAATGGTCCATCACTTCTAAGCCAGATTCCTCCTTGTCAAATACAAGATTAAAGATTGCCGCGATGAAGACGCAATCTCAGTATTCTGCAACAATTGCACGGATGAAGGAATCCTCAACGCCATCAGCCGCCGTCGCGTATTACACTTCGCTGACTTGGTAGCCATAGTACAGAAGTACTTCGCAATGGAAAACGCCTAGAAAACTCAGGCAACTCGTTGGGAACAACTGGTTTCAACTCGGCCCCTCGTCCGGGCAAAAAGGGCGCACCCTTGTGGGGCGCCTGACCCAATAGTAAAGAAATCAAAGCCCATTATGGGGCGCGGAACTGTTCTGGAGGGATGGCTCGATAGGCCATGCAGAATACATGCAACACCGGATACCACACCAACCCACAGCCTTACAGCATGTTGGATAATCCGGCAAGTGGCCAAGAGCGGCGAAGATCTCCTCACCAAAAATTCCACAGAACAACACCCCCCGGAAGATGACGGCCTCAGAGTATTGACGGTCTTTGAGACATTTGCTTCAAACAATCAGCGCAAAAGGGCACTCCGCGACCTCGCCGAAGTCTGCCAAGTTGCAGCAATAAACCCCTAGAACGACACGGCCATAACTCTCAATGCCGATGACGAACCAAAATTCAGGACAGTCCGGACACCAGCTGCCTTGGTCCTCAGTCCAATCGTGGACGGCTTCCGGCTCACCAAAGCGCTCATGGATGGCGGAAGCGGACTAAACCTCATCTACGAGGACACACTCATAAAATGGAAATAGATAGGAGCCGCATCGAGCAAAGTAGCACAACCTTCCGGGGAATCATTCCCAGTCGGGAGGCGCGATGCGCGGGGAAAATCACGCTCGACGTGGTATTCGGCACGCCGGAGAATTATCGGTCCGAAGAGATAACCTTCCAAGTGGCCCCTTTCAACAGCGGATATCACGCCCTGCTAGGGCGAGACGCATTCACACGCTTCCAAGCTATACCTCATTACAGGTACATGAAGCTCAAGATGCCCGGGCCCAACAGCACCATCACTCTTGCTAGTGATCCAGACATAGAAATGCGCGCCGAAAATAAAACTGCATCCTTGGCCCTCGAGGCATTGTCTGAAGCCCTCGCGGCCGAAGAGCTGACCGCGCTGCGCTCCACTGTGGATAGGGATGACGTAATCTTGGACAAACGACCCTTATCCACCTCCTTCAAACCAGCAGAAGAAATAGTCAAATTCCAAGTCCATCCCATGGACCCCAAGAAGACAACATCTATCGGGGCCCAACTAGACCCAACGGTCGACACCACGCTATGAGAGTTCCTGCGCGAGAACTGGGATATATTCGCCTGGCACCCTTCTGATATGCCAGGAATCCCATGCAGGTTGGCCGAACACAGCCTCAATATATTGAAGGGATATAAACCGGCCAAGCAAACACTGCGGCGCTTTTCCAAACCAAGACGTCAAGCTATGGGGGAGGAGCTAGCCAAGCTAATCGAGGCTGGATTCATTAGAGAAATAAAACACCCGAACTGGCTAGGAAACTTGGTGATGGTGCCAAAGAAGGATAAATCCTGGCGCCTGTGCGTCGATTTCAAAGACCTCAATAAGGTCTGCCCTAAAGATCCCTTCCCCCTCCCCCGCATCGACCAGATCATTGATGCTACCGTGGGACACGACTCACTGTGCTTCCTCGACGCATATTCCGGATACCATCAAATCAAAATGAAGGAGTCCGATCAAGCCGCAACGGCATTCATTACCCCATATGGGCCATTTTGCTTCAACACCATGCCCCTCGGGCTAAAAAACGCCGGGGCCACCTACCAACGCATGATTCAAACATGCCTGGGGAAGCAGATCGGCAAGACAGTTGAAGCATACATGGACGACGTCGTCATTAAAACTAGGCACGTCGAGTCACTAATAGACGATTTACGTGTCACATTCGACAACCTCCGTGCATATGACATCAAGCTCAATCGGGAAAATTGCGTTTTCGGCGTCCCTGCTGGAAAACTACTGGGCTTCATCGTTTCCAATAGAGGAATTGAAGCAAATCCAGCCAAAATCCGAGCTTTGTCACAATTGGCTACGCCAAGGGACCTCAAACAGGTCCAAAAACTTGCCGGATGCGTGGCAGCTTTAAGCCGCTTTATCTCCAGATTGGGAGAAAAGGCATTGCCGCTGTATTGCCTCCTCTGGCGCACCGATCACTTCGAGTGGACGGATGCAGCAACGGCTGGACTGGAAGAAATAAAAGCCCTTCTAGCGAGCAACCCAATCCTGGCTGCGCCGAACGTCGGCGAACCCATGTTATTATACATATCGGCAACACACCAGGTGGTGAGCGTCGTGCTCGTTGTTGAGCGAGAGCAGGACGGACACAAATTCCCGCTTCAGAAGCTGGTATACTACGTATCCACTGTCCTCACACCATGCAAATCCCGGTACCCTCATTATCAAAAGATAGCATACGCGGTCTTCATGGCATCCCGGAAGCTACGACACTACTTCCAAGAGTGTTCGATCATGGTGGCTTCCGAAGTACCACTCAATGACATAATAAACAACCGCGATGCTACGGGTCGGATTGCCACATGGGCCATAGAGCTCCTTCCATTCGACATAACATACAAACCGCGTCGAGCCATTAAATCCCAAGTACTGGCGGACTTCGTCGCTGAATGGACAGAGGCCGAACTCCCTAAAGAGTACGGCACATATTCCAACTGGGTTATGTATTTTGATGGTTCCAAAATGCTGGCAAGATTAGGAGCGGGCGTCATTTTAACGTCCCCCACTAGAGACGTAGCCCAGTACGTACTCCAAATATTATACACAGACTCCAATAAAACAGCCGAATACGAGGCCTTATTGCATGGTCTTTGGATGGCTGTCTCCATGGGTATACAACGCCTGGAAGTGCGCGTGGACTCAAACCTTGCAATATCTCAAATAAATGGAGATTTCAATGCCAAAGATCCGAAGATGGCGGCTTATCGTAACGCCGTCCTCAAAATGTCGACTCGGTTCGAGGGGCTCGAGTTTCATCACGTGGCTCGAGAAAGTAGTCAAGCGGCGGACGTCCTTGCTCGCATCGGCGCCAAGCGCGACCCCGTCCCACCTAACATCTTTCTGGAAAGGCTTTTTAAGCCATCCGTGGTGTGGCAAGGGGAGAGTGGCAACTCCAGTCCGGATCCGAACACAACCCCAGATACCGAACACAACAATGTCATCGGGGGCTCAGCCACCGAAATAATACCGTCGGCCCATCTCATCATGGCAGTCATTGCCCCATGGACTGAACCATTCTTGGCCTACCTTAATAGGAGAGAACTCCCTGAGGATCAGAATGAGGCTCGCCGAATTGTACGGCGTTCGAAGGCCTACAAGGTTCACGAAGGAGAACTCTACAAAAAAAGCACTACCGGAGTCCTTCAAAGATGTATCTCCGATGAAGAGGGGCAGCAGCTCCTGGCTGAAATTCATGCCAGCCTCGGCGGTCACCACGCCGCAGCTCGGGCCCTTGTTAGCAAGGCCTTCCATACATGTTTTTATTGGCCGACGGCTCGAGCGGACGCATAGGACCTTGTCCAACGTTGCGTCAGATGCCAGCTTTTCGCCAACCAGAGCCATATGCCACCCACCGCTCTGCAAACAATCCCCATCACCTGGCCTTTTGCGGTCTGGGGGCTGGATATGGTTCGACCCCTTAAAGGAGGAAGCCATAAGAAAAAATATCAGCTGGTCATGGTGGATAAATTCACTAAGTGGATAGAGGCCAAACCAGTTAAAACGGCCGAAGCCAGACTAGTGATAGACTTTATATCCAGCGTTGTACACCGTTACGGTGTCCCACATAGCATCATCACCGATAACGGCTCCAATTTCACAGCCAATGAGGTGAAAAACTTGTGCGCCAATCTGGGCATTAAGCTTGATTACGCCTCCGTCTATCACCCGCAAACAAACGGTCAAGTCGAACGGGCCAATGGTCTTATTATGAGTGGCATCAAGCCTAGACTGGTGCGGTCTTTGAAAGAATCAGACAAGCACTGGGTTGAGGAGCTCGACTCCATACTCTAGGGGCTGCGGACCACGCCCAATCGCACTACCGGCTATACACCTTTCTTCATGGTGTACGGCGCAGAGGCTGTGTTACCCTGCAACATTATTCATGACTCACCTCGAGTGCGCATGTACGAAGAGAGAGAGGCCGAGCTTGATCGGCAGGACAGCCTAGATGCCCTGGTGGAGGAGCCCGACGTTGCAAAAGCCCGTTCCGCATTTTATCAACAACAGGCCTGCAGATATCAAAGCAGAGAAGTACGGGCCAGGACTTATAATGTTGGCGAACTCGTTCTACACTTGCCGGAGAAGAAAAGGACAAACTCAAGCCCAAATGGGAGGGTCCCTTCATCATTGACGAAGTTCTCACCAGAGGAGCGTACCGCCTGCGTGATGCATCAGACAATCGCCTCGAGCTGAACCCCTGGAACGCGGCCATACTCCGAAGATTCTATGCCTATCGCCGAACTCTTCGTTCGTCTCCTTCTCCATTTTATTCCCATTGTTTTTTCCTCTCTTTTCGCCTTTTTCTTTTTTAGCCTTAAAGCTTTTTGTGCGGCTAAACCGTGCACCTATGAAATACACATCCTCAAATATGTACGTCAACTATACCTGGGGGCTTCTTTGACAGAAGTTTGTTATTGTTATTTTTAGAGCATCAAGCTCATCACATATGCGCGTTTTTCATATGTACCTTTTCTTCGCCATTATATGCATCGATATGACTTAAGTTTTGGCCAAGCTGGGTTGCCTGGCTCCTGTGCTTATGCCCTACGTTCCCGTTAGTTCGGCTAGGGCATAAAGGGAGCACCTCTGCGATTGCTACTGCCTGGTCATCCGGATGTGTACCTCAGACTGGGTGAAGCCGAAAGCTAGCGTTCTTAAGGGAATATTCGGTCAGCGAACTAAAGATGTTTTTACATTCATTCAAATATGAACCCCCAGATGTTGAATATACTGCGATTTTTCCAATCACAGTTCAGATATGCACATTAACGCATGTACACCCAGGGAAAGGAACCCTTAACGGAACTATTCTCTCTGGAAGATGTTTCTTACAATCACAATGTAATATAACATAACTAGCCGGATACAACTTCTCTTTTTCGTGATTTCATCCATAAATCAATGGAAAGAGCACTTTATTCAGTGAATTGACACGTTCCTGATGCTTTTACAGTAGCAGCAGTCTCGGTAGCAGAAGTAGATCCGAGTGTAGATACCGGGATCATATCACCACTATTGACTATTTTAATTCATTCACATCTGCTCGTATCAATCAAAGTTTCCTATCAAGCAATCCCTGCAGCAATCAAGTTGGCACCCACTATATAAGATGCACTATTTCCTGATCTTGTCCCAAACCCAACTCGGCACTTTTAGACCTGGCCTGGATCCCTCCCTTCTCCGACAATATATACAACCTTAAAGAAAAGAGACCACTCTCAGAACGACCCTTTGGAAAGCCCCACACAGGAGAGCACAATAGGGCCATTCCGCTTCACCTTGTTCAGCAACTGGAATGTCTGTCGCCTCTTTCTTTACCATCTGTAATAGTACAAGTATAGAACCCTCGTACATCATTCTTTATTTGGTGCTTCTGTAATTCTTAAACATATGTACCTGTGAATCGAATAATGCATTGGTTTTTTGAACCTGATGGATATGAATAAAGCTATAGCCTACTTTCAAGTTTAAATTAGGTACAATTTTAAATAGCAGCAATTAAATTAGGGCGAAATTAAGTTGTGCAGTTCATTACGGCACACACGGTTGGTAAAACACAAACGTTTGCGATATACACCATAATCCGAGACGGTTCACAGAGAGGAAACGTGTGCAAGCATGCACACAGTTGCCATTCGCAAAGTGTGTGTGATGTCAGACACTATCACATACGGTGCGGGAAAACTAAATGTGTGTGATTGTCTACCTATCGTACATGGTTTATAATCATGAACTGTTTGTGATGTGCCAGGCATCGTAAATCTCCCGAGCCTACAATATGCCTAGAATTTGCCTGGAAAGCTCCCGTGCCTAGGCAGAACCACAGAACTCCGACTGCGATGGCAATGCAAGCACAAACGAGTAGCAAGGATGAAGCGTTTGAGATATTCGAGATATCGGAAATGGTTATATAGGGACAACTGTATGCATCAAGGCTCCCTATCCCCGACGGTTTCTGGGTCGTGTGGGAAGGACCCCCCTATCGCCCACACTCACTTGGCGACGGTTCCAAATGCCGTCGTGGAAAGGGGTAAAAAACCCTTTTTTTAGGACCGACACGCACCAGTGATTACTCATCAACATAACTCACATATCACATCATCATATCTCAAAACTATTACAAAGAAACAAGTTTATTTTGTCCAAAGATCTTTATGGAAGTTTTTATTATATCCTTCTTGGATATCTATCACTTTGGGACTAATTTTCATGTGTTGCTTTTCATAAGCTCAAACAAATATAAGTGAAGATCAAGAGCATAATTTTTCTTCTTTCTCTCAAAATAATTTAAGTGAAGCAAGAGAGAATTTCTTCAAAATTTTATTAACTCTCAAATAAATCTAAGTGAAGCAAGAGAGAATTTCTTCAAAAATACTAAGCACACTGTGCTCAAAAATATATAAGTGAAGCACTAGAGCAAGTCGTATTGCTCATAAAAATTTAAGTGAAGCATAGAGAGCAATTCTAGCAAGCCATGACATAATTTTGGATCTCCCAAATAAGTGTGTCCAGCAAGGATTGATGACTTAAATCACAAAATAAAACAAGCAAAGACTCATATCATACAAGACGCTCCTAGCAAAACACATATCATGTGACGAATAAAAATATAGTTTCGAGTAAAATACCGATAGTCGTTGGAAGAAAGCGGGGATGCCACTCGGGGGCATCCCCAAGCTTAGTTGGTTGCTCTTTTTTTGATAATAGCTTGGGATGCCATGGCATCCCCAATCTTAGACTTTTCTATCCTTCCTTCACCCATCGTAAAATAACCCAAAACTTGAAAACTTCAATTACACAAAACTCAACAAAACCTTCGTGAGATCCGTTAGTGTAAGAAAAATAAATCACTACTATATGTGTTGTATCAAACCAATTCATATTTTGTTTTTTATTATATCTATTGTATTCCAACTTTTTTATGGCAAAAACTCATCAAAGAAAACCATAGAGCCATCAAAATAAGCACACAACACAAAGAAAACAGAATCTGTCAAAACAGAACAGTCTGTAGCAATCTGATTTGTTCGAATACTTCTGGAACTCCAAAAATTCTGAAAAACGAGCACGACCTGTGTAATTTGTATATTAATCTTCTGCAAAAAGAATTGTCATTTTATCACGTTCTAGTGATTTTTAACAATTATTTTCTTGAGTGCAAAGTTTTATCTTTTCAGCAAGATCAAACAACTGTCACTCAAGAAGATCCTATTGGTTCTACTTGGCACAAACACTAATTAAAACACAAAAAACACAATCATAAAAGTAGCATAATTGTGCTAAGACACAAGAACAGAAAGCAAAAAGCAAAAATAAAATTTATTCATTGGGTTGCCTCCCAACAAGCGCTATAGTTTTACGCCCTTAGCTAGGCATAAAGCAAGGATCTAAGATTTTTCATCGTAGTTCTTCTTAATCTTCTTAGAGGTGTTTCCATCATGGGGTTTTGTAAACACAACATAAAACATACTATCCATGAAAACTTTAGCAATCCTTAGTTGGTTTTCATCATAACCCCTTTGATTTCCCACAACAATCCAAGAGTAATGTTGATTAACATTATTGAAAACTTGTTGAATTATATCTAGAACAGGGACTTCCTCTTTAAGATTCTCAACAAAGATTTCATTATCCCCAAGCAAATGCCTTAGTGCATTGTCACTATTATAAAGAATTTCATCTATCACGGGTTTTCACGATTCATACCATAAAAATCAATGATTTCCCTAGCTTCCCGTATTATGTAGTCAAACTCATTCATAAGAACGAGAGTGGCCAACTTCTTGGCTCTAGGATTCTTTATTTCGGGAAGCTCAAAAAACAATCTTTGGAAAGTAGGATGAGTACGAATAAATTTACTTTCAAGCTTCAGAACTAGTGCTGAAATAGCATCCGCAAAAGATCTAGTAGTTTTAAGTATAGGAGCATCATCAAGACTTAGATTCCCAACACAATTGAAAAAGTATTGGATTTCCCATAATGTTCCCTTGCCCCAAGATAAAAGTTTTAGCATCTAGATTGCCCGTACATCCAATCTTAGGAGTTAAGCCATCATCTGTTGGTGCCATACCGAAATCACTCATGATTGTAAGCAAAGGATAGATCTGACAAGAAAACGACAAACGAAAAAGAGAAGCGAATAAAACGGCAATTTTTTGTGAAGTGGGGGAGAGGAAAACGAGAGGCAAATGGCAAATAATGTAAATTGCGAGGATATGAGATTTGTGATTAGGAAACTGGTATATGTTGAAGGTCCTCCCCGGCAACGGCGCCAGAAATTCTTTTTGATGTCGCTTGAAGCTACGTCGGTATTTCCCCCAAAAGGAAGGGATGATGCAGCACAGCGGCGGTAGGTATTTCCCTCAGATATGAAACCAAGGTTATCGAACCAGTAGGAGAACAAGGCAACACAACGTAAACAACCCTGCACATAAATAACAACCACTCAAAACCCGACGTGTTAAAGGGGTTGTCAATCCCTTTCGGGTAACGGCGCCAAAAACGACGTGCGGACGGGAATAAGTTGTAATAAATTGATAGATCGAATGCCAAATAAAATAAAAAGAAATAAAATGCAGCAAGGTATTTTTGTATTTTTGGTTTAATAGATCTAAAAATAAATGCAAGGAAAAAGTAGATCGCAAAGGAAATATATGAGAAAGAAGACCCGGGGGTCGTAGGTTCACTTGTGGCTTCTCTCGAGAAAAATAGCAAATGGTGGGTAAACAAATTACTGTTGGGCAATTGATAGAACTTCAAATAATCATGACGATATCTAGGCAATGATCATTATATAGGCATCACGTCCAAGATTAGTAGACCGACTCCTGCCTGCATCTACTACTATTACTCCACACATCGACCGCTATCCAACATGCATCTAGTGTCTTAAGTTCATGGAAAAATGGAGTAATGCAATAAGAATGATGACATGATGTAGACAAGATCTATCTATGTAGAGATAGACCCCATCGTTTTAACCTTAGTAGCAACGATACATACATGTCGTTTCCCTTTCTATCACTGGGATCAAGCATCGTAAGATCAAACCCACTACAAAGCACCTCTTCCCATTGCAAGATAAATAGATCAAGTTGGCCAAACAAAACCCAAATATCGGAGAAGAAATACGAGGCTATAAGTAATCATGCATATAAGAGATCAAAGAAACTCAAATAACTTTCATGGATATAAAAAGATATAACTGATCACAAACTCGAAGTTCATAAGATCCCAACAAACACACCGCAAAAGAGTTACATCATATGGATCTCCAAGAGACCATTGTATTGAGAATTCAGTGAGAGAGAGGAAGCCATCTAGCTACTAACTACGGACCCGAAGATCTACAAAGAACTACTCACACATCATCGGAGAGGCATCAATGGAGGTGGTGAACCCCATCCGGGATGGTGTCTAGATTGGATCTGGTGGTTCTGGACTCTGCGGCGGCTGGATGAATATTTCGTCGACGCTTTTAGGGTTCTGGAAATATTGGGGTATTTATAGAGCAAAGAGGCGGTCCGGGGGGCACCCGAGGTGGGCACAACCCACCAGGGCGCGCCTGGGCCTCCTGGCGCTCCCTGGTGGGTTGTGCCCTCCCCCTCGGGGCACCCCCCAGGCGCAGCCAGGGCCCGTTGTGTTCCTTCTGGCCCATAAAAATTCATCGTGGAGTTTCGTGGCATTTGGACTCCGTCTGATATTGATTTTCTGCGATGTAAAAAAATGGAAAAAACAGCAACTGGCACTTGGCACTATGTCAATAGGTTAGTACCAAAAATGATATAAAATGATTATAAAACATCCAAGATTGATAATATAACAGCATGGAACAATCAAAAATTACAGATACCTTGGAGACGTATCACGGGGCCACCTATGACTTAGCCTAGAAGGGAGTTGGTCGGAGTGGCCGAGAGAGTGTCATGGCAATATATCGGTTTTGTCGGAACATCGTTGGTCCACCCGAATGGGAGTGCGAGGCCATGGGTTCCGTGGTGTGGGTAAAGTGCGCTGCCTCTGCAGAGTGTGTGTGTTTAATCTATCGATAGCCGCGTCCTCGGTCATGGGCATAAGTTCGTACTAGGTCACACCGTTCGATCAACACTCACATGACGGAATGACTTATAGGTGAGTTATATGATGATATATTGTGAGCAATAACAGTTTGGCAGGATGCAGATGCTGATGTTGAGATGATCTTAAGGATGATCATTCAGTTTGTGATGTGGTCACGAGATGGTCATGTGGATGTTTTGATCACAAGGTGATCAGATGGATCATGAGGTGATCGAGATGGCATATTGCTTGGCCGGTTAGCCAAGCGTGAGATGGTTCATTGAGATTAAGATGTTGGTTTATCAGCATTGTAGTAGTTTCATATCATGCTTAGTAGTTCCTTCATATCATAGTAGTTGTTAATTAACCTGTTTAATGCTATGTCGTTGTTTTGCCTTGATGCTTTTGGTTGTTTTGAGCTTGCAAGTACATTCAATGTACTGACCTGGCGTCTCATGCCAGATTGCAGGTGATGCCGTGATTGATTGTTTGTCGTGGTTTCCGTTCATGCGATCTAGATCGTGTCCCAGCCAGAGTCCCTGCGGAGTGGAGTTCAGCACCTTCGTCGTTGTTCTGCTGCTAGAAGTGTTCCGCTGCTACGAGTTGTTCTGCTGCTAGCATAGAGCAAGTGTAGTATCGCAGGCGTAGTGTCGCTGTGCTGATGTGATCCTTTGTAACATCAGACCCTTGTATCATTATCCTTTGCAATAAGAGCTGATTTGTTCTATGTCAAGAAGTGTCGTATTCTAGAAGACTTCATCTCGGTCTCTGGGCTAGAATACGGGGCGTTCCGGTTCCTCTGAGCCGGGGTGCCACACGATTTTCCCAGACCCTCCATCTTTCGTTGACGTAAGCTGCTGAGACGTTGTATCATCCATGCACCTCATGCATTGCAGTATCCGTGGCACACCTGGCCTGAGGTGTACCCGTAACCGAGATAGTCATGCATCGTCGTCATCAGCGTGGCTCTCATATGGAAATACTCTCCTTTGCTGGCGTCCCATGTCCATGCCGGTGTTTTCCATAACGTGTCTAGCTCCTCTTGCAGAAGCCCTATATACAAGTTAATACTATTTCCCGGTTGTTTCAGCCCTTGAATCAGCATGGTCATGTGTATATACTTTGTCTTCATGCACTTCCATGGGGGGAGGTTGTACATCCATACAAACATGGGCCATGTGCTGTGGTTGGTGTTCTGGTTTCCAAACAGATTCATGCCACCGGTACTCGCACCAAGCATGATGTTCTTGGATCTTCTGCAGCAAATCCATATGCGGCATTGAATGCTCTCCACTGGCTACCATCTACGAGGTGTCTCAGCTTCAGATCATCTCCATCGTCGGGCTTCTTCCTCTCCGCGTGCCAGCGCATGAGCTTTGCTTCCTTAGGATCTATGAAATATCGCTGCAGACGGGGAGTGATCGGAAAGTACCATACAACTTTCTGAGGAGCTTTCTTTCCTGCCTTCTTGTATCGAGAAGCATTGCACACTGGACAGCTGGTTTTTCCGCGTGCTCCCCCCCCCCCCCCGATAAATGATACAATCGTTGATGCGTGCGTGGTACCTAATGTGTGGCAAATCAAAAGGGCAAACGATTTTCTTGGCCTCCTTGACACTAGTACGACACAGGTTCCCCGCGGGAAGAACTTTATTATGTAGATACTTCCAATGCTCATCGAGGCGTTAGTCTGTCCATTTGTTTTTGGCCTTCGTCTTTAGAAGTTCGAGCATGAAACTCAAGCGGGCCACCTCAGGATCGCAACCGTCATACAATGGAGTCTTCGAGTCTACTTCAAGTTGCGCCAGCTTGGCCTCCTCTCTAGAAGTAGCTCTCTCGCTAGTCGTACTCTTGTGAAGGAGGTCTCGAACATGAGGGTCCTGCACGACTGCAGTTTGTAGCATCGAAGACTGCAGCGTGACCGCCACCTCCTCTCCACCATGTCCGGACTCTTCTTCGCCGTGTCCGGAATCTTCTTCGTTGCTGTCATTTCCGGACTCTTCCCCGCCACCATGTCCACCGCCATCGTCTTCGTGTCGATCAGTCATCTCTTCGTCTAGCCCCGCCGCCATGTCGCTATTATTCCCTGCCATGTGAACATCCTCATCATCATCATCTTCTTCACTTATCCACCGAATATAGCCATCAATGAAACCATTCATCAGCAGGTGCGCCTTCAAAGTGCCACGATCAAAAGGTTCCAAAAGGACTTCTTCTTTGCATCTTGCACACGGACATCTAATCCTAGTCCGATTATTTGCATACATGTCCATCACCGCGGATAGCATGTATCGCTCCATGATCCATCCACTCACCTTCATGACCGACTGCACGGTATAACAAGCAAAAGGGTTATAAACAAAATGCATGCATGCTTCGTAGTCATATAAAATTTTGGCATGACCTTGCCTAAAAATAGGACATATCGAGTTTGCTCGAAATTCACCGAAACGGTAATAAATCGACATTTCGGCAAAACATAAGCAACTTGGGGGCATGTCACTCGCACAAATATCTCCATATCCCAAACACACATATTCTCATTCACACACATATTCCCATTCACACACATATGCCCATTCTTGGAAAGAACAACTCTTTTTACTCACCTATATATATATATATATATGTATATATCCCGAGAGAGCACGGTTCGATGATGAGGCCTTTCGCTACCTATACGGATCGAAAGTGTAGATGGCTAAATAGCTTGCTACATCTAGTTGTTGGGGAGGAGAGATGACTCTAGCTAACTAATGGAGAGGGAGTTATGGTGTAGGGGGCATTAATGGGGAGAGAAGAGAGGTAGGAGAGGAAGAGAGAGATGAGAGGCCATTTATGGAGGAGAGTTATGGTGGAGGGGGACATTAATGAGGAGAGAAGAGAGGTAGGAGAAAGAGAGAAGAAGAGCAACAATGGTGGAGAGTGGAGAGGGGAAAGTGTCGGTGTACAAAAGTAGGGGCCCCGTTTTTACCCCTCTACTTGTGCACGGGCAGTCAGAGCCGTGCTTGCGGCCACACTTAGCAGGGCAGAGGGAGGAGACAGAAGCACAAGATGGGAAAAACAACGCCAAGACTAGAGACACAAAGAGCAAGAGGGCGAGGCGGACTCCCCCGGCAAGACCCTTGCCGGGGCGGCCTCCGCGGCCCCGGCAAGAGCCTTGCCAAGGCAACTTGCCCAACACCAGCAGAGCTAGCCACCCTTGAGCCCGAGGGTTCCAATGCCGCCAACAACCGCATTGGAGCCAAGGCTCGGGAGGCACCTCTGTGGTGGCATGCAGATTTTGTCAAGATCATAAACACACAAGATCAGATGAGGACTAGAAGATGACGATCCTCGGCGGGATCCTAGCCAAGGAAATCCACGAGACCCCCCGGCAAGACCCTTGCCAGGGACGACCACGATGCCACGGCAAGACCCTTGCCGGGGCCCCGGCAAGGCCCTTGCCGAAGACACCTACGGGGCCGCAGCCAGGCCCGCGTCTGCCAAGACCCCACCGCCGTTCCCATGCAGCTGCCAGCCCGACCAGCTGGGCAGGCACCTGCGTGGCGACATGCAGCTTCCAGGCCAGCTCAGCAAACACCTACATGGTGGCATGCAAATCTTCGTGAAGCCCCTACCACCACTCCATCTCAGCAGCCAGCCAGCCTACGTGGCGCTGCATGCCTCGCTGGCCTAGGCACGTGACGAAGCAAGACGGAGCGGCGACGGACGGGACAGGCCTCGTTGCCGTCCCCAATAAAGCAACGGGACACCTAAGGAGCACATTTAATGCACCTTGTCCCGTAATGACAGGCGATAAGCTTGCATACTGTACACCTTTCCACCTCCTGTGTGCCACTGTGGCAACCCCTTTTGTCTATAAAAGGAGGCTCGAGGCGACCAGGAGAGGGATTCGTATCTTATGAACTAGACACGGACCATAGCTAGTTCAAGAACTTGAGAACACTCAAATACATACACCAAAGTAGGACTAGGGTTTTACGCATCCTCGCGGCTCAAACCTGGGTAAACGATCTTTGTGCTGGCTCCTAGACCTGCTCTTTGCACAACCCCGCGCCCGCCAACCGTAGAAGGGATCCCAGTGATCCTATAGGTGTCGTTTCCACCGACATCTTTGGCGCGCCAGGTAGGGGGCGCAGTTGTGAAAATCTGGTCTAGCAGCTAGTTTAGCCGTTTTTCATCACCATGGCTCCCAAGAAGAAGACGATCACGGTGATCGGTTCGTCAGGAGCCAAATGGCCCGTACCAGTGCGGGCGAGTGGCGAGGCGGTCGCAGACGGAAGCCGAGGCGCGGCCCGCAAACACCCGCTTCGCTCCGGCAGTCAAAGCTGGGCGAGCAGCGTTGTTCGTGCGCGAGACGACGGTCCGCACGCCGCCAAATCCAAAGACGGAGTCGGGTCCCCCGCAGGCGGCGTGGGGCCCTCCAAGGGCGGCGTCGTGCCACCTACGGGCGGCGCGGCGACCTCGAAGACGCCTACGCCGGCGCCCAAGACGCGCTCCTCCCAGGTCACGCGCGATGAGCAGCGTCACCACGCTGGTGACCCTGGGCGCCGCCGTGGGAAGTCATGCGCTTCATGCGCGGGACGTAGAAGGCCAGAATGCATGCCGAGACGTTGGCGAAAATGGCGTGCAACCGCTGGGCCGTGATAGAGCTCCTTCTACCGTGGTTAGAAGCCGGGGCGCGTCACGGTCCATGCAGCTTTCGCCGCCACCCACGCCAGCAGAAGCCTTGGCGCGCGCAGTTGCTCCTCGATTTTCCCCCTACTGCAGAAAAGCCGAAGAATGGAGAGCCACCATCCGGAGCCTCGTCGGCTATGCCAACAAAGATGAGCCATGACCAACGGGGCCCTCAGGCCGACGTTCCATCGAGCCACCGCATGCCAGTGGTGGAAGGAACGGAAGTGCTGCGGCCACGGTGCACTCTCCTCCGCCACGCCAGCCACCGCGGGTGTCGGTCCGTCGTGGTGACTCTTGTGATAACATTTCCATAGCGTCGTCCGACCCACGGACCCACCGCGATCAGCGCCAAGTTCTTCGGGAGCGAGCCCATGAAGATGCTCGAACCACAATCGAGTGCCGACGCGATGCGCGCCACCAGTCAGATAGGCGGGTAGGGCCCACTATGGACCACCCAGCGCCAGGGGGCCCTGGCGGCCTACCCTACGAGGTGGGTTGCCCAGCTTTTACCCATGAGCTGCAGCAGTTCCAGTGGCCCTCCCACCGCACGTTTAAGCCCGACGTCGGCGAGAAGTACAACGGCAAGACCCATTCGTCGGAGTTCCTCAGCACTACACCTTCGCCATGCAAGCTGCTGGGGCTCGCGACGATAAGGTGCTTGCCAATTACTTCCCATTGGTACTTAAACCCAATGTCATGTCATGGTTGATGCACTTGCCGGTGGATTCTATTTCTTCTTGGTCGAATTTGTGCCATGAGTTTGTTGGCGCCTTTACGGGGGCCACAAAGCTCATGGCCAGGCAAGCGATTTGCATATCATCCCCCAGAAAGAAGGTGAAACCCCGCGCAAGTACATACAGAGATTCAGCCGGGTGCAGTACAACATCCCAGATGTTCATCCCGCCGCCGTGATTAGCGCATTCCACCAGAATGTGCGCAACCGCAAGATGCATGAAGAGCTGGCGATGAACAAGGTCAAAGATGTGGCCGAACTTTATGTTTTGGCCGATAGGTGCGCTCGGGCTGAAGAGGGGAGGAAGTACCCCGGCAAGGACGCCGGTGCGGAAACCGACTCCACAGACGAGGGCACAGCCACCCCGGCGAAGAAGGGCCGGTGCCGCAACAGGAAATGCAAGGGCAAAACTATGCTTGTCGTCAAGGGATCCGAGGACACCGGCGCTGCCAAGAAGGCCAAGGTAGACGACCCCGGCAAGGAAATTGCCGGGTGCGTCGCTTGCCGGGCCTTGGCGGCTGCCAACAAGCCAGGAGGCTCTGACAAGCAGTACTACAAGATCCACCGCACCAAGGGCCATGACCTCCAGAATTGCCGACAAGTTGAGCTGCTTGCTGAAAAGCAAAAAGCTGAGTATGAGAGGCGAGACAAGGAGAAGGGCAAGGATGGTGCCGAAGGATCCGGCAAGAAGCGTGGCGGCCAAGGGGGTCGCCGCGGCAAGGATAGCCAGCAAGAGAGGCCCGCTCGGTGCCGCGACAAGAAGTAGGAAGACGACGGTCATGACGAGGATGACGAGTCCGGTGAGTAGGATTTTCGGAAAGCTACGGAGGCTATGTGCGTCGACGGTGGCGCCTCGCTGCACACTTCTCACCGCCAGCTCAAGCAGTGGGCGCATGAGATCACAGCAGTGGAGCCATCATTCAATGCTCAAAAGCCACTGAAGTGGTCTAGCACGCCTATCATTTTTTATGCCAAGGACCACCCTGATCGCACAACTGCGGTCGGGTGCTTGCCGTTGTTGGTTTCGCGAATGATACGCAACCTCCAGGTGACGAAAATGCTAGTTGACTGTAGCGACCAGACCTCAAACAGTCTGTGCTGCTGTGCACCAGTGTCATCCCTGGATCAGTAATGCTGACACGCACAGTACAAATGGAGGATTTATAATAGAGTAGCAATCACACACTTATTACAACGAGTATCTCAAAAGAGAAATAAGTATGATAAATATGGCTTAAGGCCATCTAAATACGATAACACCGGAAGACTTGGAAGATAAGTGAGTCCATCAACTCCAATGGCATCACTGAGTATAAGACCACGACCTAAGGCACCTTACTCGTCGTCTGAAAAGTCTGCAACATGAAACGTTCCAACCCGAAAACGGGTCAGCACATGGAATATGCTGGCAATGTAACACATAGAGAGTAATGAATATAATAATGCTATACTACATGCATATATGGCTGGTAGAAGGCTCTATGGTTACAGTTTTGCGAAAAGCCAATTTTTTCCCTACTGCAAAGGAATAAATTTTATTTAACTATCATGGTGGTTGTTAGACATTGAGATGGTTGACAGCATCTCAATCCCAATTAAGTATCATCATTAACCCAACAAAATTAATTAAAGTAACATGATGAGATTCACATGATAATCCAAGTACTAGATACTCAAGATGTCCATAACCGGGGACACGGCTAATCATGATTAGTTTGTACACTCTGCAGAGGTTTGTGCACTTTTCCCCACAAGACTCGATCGCCTCCGCTTGATTCTCGCACTACATGATGTTTGAGAAACGGATGACCGAGACACAGTCTTTCAGAAGCGTTAGCACCTTACGATGGGTAGACCGGTACACCTACATCCCCTACATCTGCTAGTCTACCACTATAAGAGTTCACACAACTTAATCAACTATGCTAGAGCCCATAATAGCTTGTGGCTACACACGGAAGTTTCTAGCATGAATAATCTCATGATCCCTTTGAACCTGGGTGGCGGTCCAAAAGAAAAACAGGCTATCCTGGAATACCCAGGTACCTCAATCCACCCAGATGCGAGTTTTAGTTGCCACCTTAAGTTTAACCATATATAGACAATGTCACATCTGTCATGGATACACTCAAACCCAATCCACGTCTACTAGCATAGCATAGCAATATGAGCAAACGTAGAAGTAACTCCCAAGGGTTTGGTAATAAAACAGGTAATAGGTACTACCTCAACTACTTCCCAATACCCACAATTTAATTAGATCCTAATCATGCAATGTTTGAGGATTTGTCTAATCCAATAAAACCGGGTAGTAAAAGAGGTATGATCAAAGTGTTACTTGCCTTGCTGATGATCCGTGAAACCTAGAGATTCGAAGTAGCAAGCGGCGCACTCCGGGTACTCTATCGCAAACAAACAAGCATACAATAAGCACTCATCAAATGCACAGGTAAAACTCAAATAAAAGATCTAACCAGAAAGTTCAACTTAAGAACTCCGGTTTGCAAAAAGAATCGAATCAAACCAAGCAACGAAAATCAAATGGCGAAAGAAATAAGCTTCGTTTACTAATCTGGATCTAAGTCAAATTTTACAATAGCAAAAACTTTTTTGAGTTGGTTAAACGGAAAGAGAATTTCGAGACGAAACTCTAGGCGCTTGAATCTCCTGATTCCGATAAACGAGCGAAAAGATAAACTAAAACGAAAAACACATCAGAAATCGCGATCTGGGAAATCACGGAAAATCCGACGAAAAAGAAAACTGGCGAACAGTCAAACAAAGGACGTTCGTTAACTGCGGCTAACCAACGAACACGTTTGTTAAAACGAACAGATCGGTGAACGTTCACTAATTAATTAAACCAAAAAAATAAACCGAACTAAAAAAATAAACCTAGGGTTTCGAAAAAAAATAAACCGAGCGGTTTTAAAAAAACCGGGCAGTTCGGTCGGCGGCTCGGCTATACCTCCGGCGAGGTATTCCGGCGAGCGGGACGGGGCTCCGGCGGGGACTTCGGGTGCGGCAGGGTGCGGCGGGGCTCGGGGAGGCGACGGGTGAAACGGGGCTTCGGCGGCGGCGTACGGGCTCCGGGGCGGCGACTCCTTCGGGCGGCGGGGTCGGCTCCGGCGTCGGCGGGTGCGGGTCGGGGCGGGAACGGGGTGAGGGAGAGGGGCGGCGGCGGGCGGTAGTTATAGGAGGGGAGGGGGTGCCGTGGGGGAGGGGGCAAGGCGGCGGCGGCGACGTGTCCTGGAGGGACACGGGCCGCGGCGGGAGTCTGTCTCCAGGTCGGGAACGACTCGGGGTGGGCTGCTGAGCCGCGCGGTCGGGCGATTTTTTTTAAATAATTCCGCCGAACTAAAAAAATCCTAGAAAAATGAATAAAAATCCAAAAATGCCAAAACAAAATTTTCACCGTCTAATTAAAATAATTAGAACGAGATGAACATTTTCTTGGCCCAAAAATGCAGTTTTGAAAACGTGCAATTTTTCTAATGCAATTAAAATTGCAAATAAAATCCGAATAAAATCAAATATTTGATTTTAATATTTTTCCTCCAATATTTCAATTATTTTGGAGAAGTCATATTTTATCCTCTCATTTATTTTTAATATGAAATATTTTTCGGAGAGAAAAATAGTTAAAACCAAAAATCCTCGTTTTATTATTTGATAAAAATCAAATATGAAAACCGGGAAAAATTCCCCAACTCTCTCCGAGGGTCCTTGAGTTCCTTAGGATTTTCGAGGATTTGCCAAAATGCAATAAAATATGCTATGCAATGATGATCTAATGTATAACATTCCAAATTGAAAATTTGGGATGTTACATTGAGGGCGGGGCCGGTCTGAACTTGATCTCGCCTGTTGTGATCAAATGGCTGCAGATTCCTGATGGAGACCTCGAAGAGACAGGCACGTTTCAAGGGGTCAACCCGGGAAGGAGCCAGCCGAAGGGTAAGGTCACGCTGCCCGTGATGTCTGGAGGCGAGTTGAACTACAGGACGAAGAGGATTGTTTTTGATGTAGCCGAGATCCCCTCGCCCTACAACGGGATCCTCGGCCGCCCGACACTAGCTAAGTTCATGGCGGCGTCACATTACGCCTACAACACGCTCAAGATGCCTGGGCCGATGACCATCATCACCGTCCCCTGCGACAAGAAGGATGCGCTGATCTGCGCTGACCAACTCTACCGGGAGGTAGTTGCAGCGACTGCCGCCAAGGCACTTGCTCCTGCCGCCGAAGCCCCGGGAGGGAAGAGGACCGGCAAGACCTCTCGCACCCACTCCGGCAAGTGCACCTCTTCGGAGTGTTGTGCTCCCATCGAGGACGTGCCAGAGAGCTCCGCCGGCAAGAGCAAGAAATCCAGAGCTGCACCACCAGAGACCAAGAAGGTGTCCGTCAAGGAGGATGGCACGGGAGGGGCTTTCACAATAAGCTCCTCCCTTGACAGCAAATAAGAAAGCCTGCTCATCACCTTCCTGCGGATGAATGTCGATGTGTTTGCATGGCAAGCATTCGACATCCCCGGCGTTCCCAGGGAGGTGATTGAGCACCATCTTACTATCTGTCCTCATGCGCGACCTGTCAAGCAGAAGGTCAGGAAGCAAGCTTTGGAGCGGCAGGAGTTCATTACGGAGGAGATCAGGAAGTTAGAAGTGGCAGGCTTGGTGAGGGGAGTACTCCATCCGACATGGTTGGCCAATCCGGTGGTGGTGCGCAAGGCAAATGGGAAGTGGAGGCTGTGTATCGATTACACAGACATCAATAAGGCTTGTCCAAAGGACCCTTTCCCGTTGCTGCACATTGACCAGATTGTTGACTCCATGACCGGGTGCGACTTGTTATCGTTCCTCGACGCCTACTCAGGATACCACCAGATCTTCATGACAAGAGAAGATGGGGAAAAGACAGCATTCATCACCCCATGTGGTACATTTTGGTTTTTGCGAATGCCTTTCGGGTTGAAGAGTGCTGGCTCAACATTTGCAAGGGCAGTCCAAATTGGTTTTGAGCCCCAGCTACATAGAGATATGGAAGCTTATATGGATGACATAGTGGTCAAAACCAAGGACAAGGCGATACTCATGCAAGATTTAGAAGAGCCGTTTGCAAATTTGCGCAAGATAAACCTCAAGTTGAACCCTGAGAAGTGTGTCTTCGGTGTTCCGTGCGGCAAACTTCTCGGGTTCTTTGTGTCACAGCGCGGGATCGAGGTGAGTCCAGATAAGATCAAGGCCATTGAGCAAATTGAGGCACCTAAGCGGATCAAGGATGTGCACCAGCTCACTGGCTGCGTTGCCGCCATGAGCAGGTTCATTTCCAAGTCTGTCGAGCGTGCCCTCCTCTTTTTCAAAATCTTGAAGAAGGCGGGCCCAATGGAGTGGACCCCAGAGGCCGAAGCAGCGCTGCAGGATTTGAAGAAATACCTCTCCTCTACACCGATACTGGTTGAAGAGCCGTTGCTACTGTATCTTGCGGCAACGAACCAAGTGGTTAGCACCACGCTAGTGGAACAGAGGGAGGTCGGCAAAGAGGCAGTGGCAACGGCAGGACGGGCGGATGACGAACCAGGGCTTCCCCCGGCAGGGCCTGGTACCGGTGAGGTGAGGCCCCCGGCAGAGTCTGACACCGCCAGGACGGGGCCCGTGCAACCTAATGGAGTGCTGCAGAAGAAGAAGATGATGCAGCACCCAGTTTACTTTGTCAGATCCCTCCTGCACGAGGCTAGATCAAGGTACTCCGTGTGCAGAAATTGCTCTTCGGCCTCCTTATGGCCTCTAGGAAAATGCGTCATTACTTCCAAGCCCACGAGATCACTGTCGTCACCCGCCTCCCGTTGCAACGGATATTGCATATCCCAGACGCAACCGGGAGGATTGTGGAATGGGCTTTGGAACTGTCGAGTTTGGTTTGAAGTTTGAAAGTACTTCAACGATCCAGAGTAGAGTCTTGGCAGAGTTCATTGCCGAATACGCCCGACGAAGAGATCCAGGAGACCACTCTCCCCGGCAAGGAAACGAGCCGCAACTGGATTATGTACTTTGACGGGGCTCTCTCGCTACAAGGCGCTGGTGCCGGTGTGCTACTCGTGGCACCCACCGGAGAGCACCTCAAGTATGTAGTCCAGATGCACTTTCCCAGGGAGATGTTGACGAACAACACTGTTGAGTACGAGGGGTTGCTTGCCGGTCTCAGGATCGCGGCAGACCTCAGAATCAAGAAGCTCATCGTCAGGGGCGATTCGCAGCTTGTCGTCAAGCAAGTTAACAAAGACTATCAAAGCCCGTTGATGGAGGCCTACGTGAATGAGGTGAGGAGGTTGGAGGAGCGTTTTGACGGTATACAAGCGGAGCATGTTCCCCGAGCGGAGAATGACACCGCCGATTACCCGTCGAAGCGCGCTGCACTCAAACTACCTGTGGAGCCAGGTACTTTTGTGCTTCAGTTAACTCAACCATCTGTTGAACCATCGAGAGAGCAGAACAAGCGCAGGAAATCAGGCCCCGGTAAGTACTTTCCCGCCGAGCTCCCAGGAGCCGCCGGCAAGGATGTTGCCGTGGACAGACTCCGGCAGGGCGTCAAGCCCTGGTCACAGACTCCGACAGGGCGTCAAGCCCTGGCCGTAGAGACAGCCGCTCCCATGGCAGAGGAAATGCCTTTGGTCCTTGCCGTCCAGCCCCACGCTCCGACATGGGCAGAGCCTACTGTCTGATTCCTCCAAACAGGGGAACTCCCTGAGGAGCAGGAAGAAGCGGAGAAAGTAGCCCGTCGGTCTGCCATGTATCAGTTCGTCGATGACGTTCTGTACAGAAAAAGACCAAACGGTGTGAAATTGAAGTGCATTCCCCGGGAGGAAGGAGTGAGCTGTTGGCAGAGATACACGGAGGCATATGTGGCTCCCACATAGGGTCGAGGGCCCTTGCCGGCAAGGCATTCCGGCAAGGTTTCTTCTGGCCCACAGCCCTCCAGGATGCAACGACACTACTAACCAAGTGCGAAGCGTGCCAGTTTCATTCAAAGAAGCTTCATCAACCAGCTCAAGCTCTCTAGACAATCCCTCTTTCCTGGCCATTCTCAGTCTGGGGGCTCGACATACTGGGCCCCTTCCCCCGTGCTGTCGGGGGCTTTGAGTACTTGTACGTTGCGATCGACAAGTTCACAAAGTGGCCGGAGGTGGAGGCAGTGAGAAATGTGACAGCACAATCAGCTCTCAAATTCTTCAAAGGGCTAGTCTGCCGTTTTGGTGTGCCAAACAGAGTCATCACCAACAATGGTACATAGTTCACGAGCCACGCCTTCATGCACTACCTCCAAGACCTCGGCAGCACGGTCTATTTTGCTTCTGTTGCGCATCCACGGAGCAACGGCCAGGCTGAGAGGGCGAATGCTGAAGTGTTGCGGGGCCTCCGGACGAGGACTTTTGACAGGCTACGCGGGTGCGGGCGACGCTGGATTGATGAATTGTCGGCGACTCTTTGGTCAATCAGAACAACGCCAAATCGAGCAACCGGCCACACACCCTTCTGCCTCATTTACGGGGCAGAAGCAGTTCTCCCCAGGAACTCACATACGGGTCACCTCGAGTGCTCACTTATGATGAGCTTGAGCAAGAGAAGTTGCGGCAAGATGACGCAACGCTCCTTAAGGAAGATCGTCTTCAGGCGGCTGTACGAGCAGCACGCTACCAGCAAGCCTTGCGCCGCTACCATAGCCGCAAGGTCCATGCCCGAAGCTTTGAGGAAGGCGACCTTGTTCTTCGGCATGTTCAGTCGGCCAAGAATTCCAACAAGTTGACGCCAAAGTGGGAAGGCCCTTATCGGGTAATACGAGTCACCAAGCCTGGCGCAGTCTGCCTGGAGACTGAAGATGGTATTCCAGTGAGCAACTCCTGGAATATCGAACATCTTCGCAAGTTTTACCCATAATGCGCGGTTGCGGGCTCCCCGGCAAAACCACCTTTTGTACAATCCTTGCCGCAAGGCATGTAACCCTTTGTACAAAGCCAGGCTCAGACCCTGAGCATAAATAATTGAAGCGCTGGCGCCCTAAGTTTTAGCATGCATGCTAGGTTGAGTCTCTCTCTATGTTAGGGTTGATAGTGCTTGGCGGCGACTAACCCTTAGCATAGAGGTCGAGTATATGTCTCTCTGTTCCTTTCCGCCCTTTTTTTGGTTCACAGGATGCATGGACATTTCTGCTGAGCTATTCTGGAAGAAAAGAGAACAGGCCGACGCCCGGACCCCGGCAAGCCAAGGTTGCCAGGGGCTGCAGGTCTAAGAATCTGGTCACGGCAAGCCAAGGTTGCCGGGGGCTGTGGCATCAGATAAGTCTTTCACCCCCACTTTGTACCTCCGTACGAGACTTTGCTCGCTCTCGTACCATCTTGCTCCCTCTGTCCCGTGTCCAAAAACCTTACTTTGGGCCAGACCTTGGTTGTAGCGCGATGGGAAAGGGACGAGCGAAGAGCCCAATCCTACTTGGCCCCTGCCTCCGCCAAGGGCGCGAGTGTAGCCGAGCTATAGGACAGGAAGACGGCAAGGCATGTTGCCAAGGGACAGTGTTTATCTTAAGATAATGAGGACTCGCTCCTTGGTGTGGCACTTGCCCATGCACAAACAAAACCCGGCAAACACCCTTCTCTTCATTAATACGTTGCGAACAAGTACAATTCGTACGGAATGCATACATGAGCAAGGGGATTACTAGGTCTAAATTCTACTAAGGCCCGTAGGCTTACAAACTGAAAAAAGATAAGTGCCCAGTAATCCCTGTCTTGCCCTTTTCCTCCCAGGTGCGGCAGGCGAAGGCAAAAAAGGGGCGATGGGGAACGCGCCGATGGAGAGCTTGACGAGGAAGGCCCTCGGCAGGGCGCGTGGCCAAGGGAGGAGTGACGCGGTCAGTCGGAGTCGGCGTCCCTCCGCTCGACGCCCTCATCATCGCTGTCGCTGTCCTCCTCGTCACTCCCGCCTGAGGAAGAGTTTTCGTCATCAGAGGAGCTCTCCATGCAGCATTTTAGGCGAGTTCCAAGATCCCCAAAGACCTTGATGGAGAGCAGGCCGTTCTCCATTAATTTGAAATAGAGAACGAGCCCCACCGTCAAGCTGTGGATGTGATCGAAGGTCGTCCATCCGTGACGAAGATACATTACGTGAGGGGCGGGAAAGTCGACATGAACCCGCGTGCCACCATTCCCGCAGCCCCTCATGTGCAACCGCAGAGACTGTGGCGGGTCGAGCTCCATCTCCTGAGCGAATGGAGTAGGGAGACGAAGACGACGACGCACTGGCTAGTGCAGCCTGATGAAGAACTCACAGGGCTGGTCCCCGACGTGGCCCTCCATTGGGGGAGGGACCGCCGGCGGAGGCGAGGCCTATGCGCCGCCCCGTCCTCCTCTCCCCCGAGCGCCACGGCGACCTTGCCTCCTCCCCCTTCCCCTCATGGCCGGCTCCGCCGCCACGAGCTCTTGGGAAGGAGGGGTGCGCTAACGAGCGGAGACCCTCAACGCCACCGTCGAAGCACCGGCGTGCCCTCTCGCCATGACAGAAGAGGGAAAGAAGCCAAGATTGAAGGAGACGGATGGTAAAAGATTGTGGGGCGTCGTTCCCCCTCCCCTTCTTATAAAGGGGCGGGGTCACGGCTCAGCCGCCCCGCTCAACCAATCTAGCCATCAAGGGCGCAGGAAATTAAGACCGACCCGCTGCTCCAACCAGCGGCGGCCCGGTTTTCTGCCTCATCATTCAAGGCCCACACCCGCCGCCTTCCATCTTCAAGGCATGGAAGACACGTGGCGAGAAAACAGGAATTGAGGGGGACAAGTGAGGCGGCCGTTTTCCACCCCATGATCGTGGGGCACGGGTGTCTCGAAGGCCACGACCCGAGTCCACTCAGTAAATGAGGCGCCCCCCTGCGTCTCCCTCTTTTTATGGGGAAGGCGCGAGCCACCTCTTTACCATGATGTGAGGCATGAGGGCAGCGGCCGGCCCATGCATGCCCCCCAGGTCAAACACGACCCACCACGACGCGCATTCAACGCGGGTCGTGGGGAAGCGCAAGCGAGCGAAGAAATTACTGCGGTAAAATTCCGCCGCCTGCCCGCGCACCGTTCTGGGCCTGGCCCAACAACGCATTGCGCTTATGTGTGGCCCAGTCCTGGGGGCTCCTGTCGGTGTACAAAAGTAGGGGCCCCTTTTTTACCCCTCTACTTGTGCACGGGCAGTCAAAGCCACGCCTACGGCCGCACTTAGCAGGGCAGAGGGAGGAGACAGAAGCACAAGACGGGCAAAACAACGCCGAGACCAGAGACACAAAGAGCAAGAGGGTGAGGCGGACTCCCCCGGCAAGACCCTTGCCGGGGCGGCCTCCGCGGCCCCGGCAAGAGCCTTGCCGGGGCAACTTGCCCAACACCAGCAAAGCGAGCCACCCTTGATCCCGAGGGTTCCAACGCTGCCAACAACCGCATTGGAGCCAAGGCTCGGGAGGCACCTCTGTGGTGGCATGCAGATCTTTGTCAAGACCATAAACACACAAGATAAGATGAGGACTAGAAGACGACGATCATTGGCGGGATCCTAGCCGAGGAAATCCACGAGACCCCCCGGCAAGGCCCTTGCCGAAGACACCTACAGGGCCGCAGCCAGGCCCGCGTCTGCCAAGACCCCACCGCTGTTCCCATGCAGCTGCCAGCCCGACCAGCTGGGCAGGCACCTGCGTGGCGACATGCAGCTTCCAGGCCAGCTCAGCAAACACCTACGTGGTGGCATGCACATCTTCATGAAGCCCCTAGCACCACGCCATCTCAGCAGCCTGCGAGCCTACGTGGCGCTGCATGCCTCGTTGGCCTGGGCACGTGTCAAAGCAAGATGGAGCGACGACGGACGGAACGGGCCTCGTTGCGGTCCCCAATAAAGCAACGGGACACCTAAGGAGCACATTTAATGCGCCTTGTCCCATAATGATAGGCGATAAGCTTGCGTACTGTACACCTTTCCACCTCCTGTGTGCCACTGTGGCAACCCCTTTTCTCTATAAAAGGAGGCCCGAGGCGACCAGGAGAGGGATTCGGATCTTTTGAACTAGACACGGACCATAGCTAGTTCAAGAACTCGAGAACACTCAAATACATACACCAAAGCAGGACTAGGGTTTTACGCATCCTCGCGGCCCGAACCTGGGTAAACAATCTTTGTGCTGGATCCTAGACCTGCTCTTTGCACAACCCCCCACCCGCCAACTGTAGAAGGGGTCCCAGTGATCCCATAGGTGTCGTTTCCACCGATAGAAAGGAGGGGGAGAGAGGGCAAAGTGGGGGAGAGGAGGGGGAGGGGGTGAAAAGGTGGCACCAGCCGCAACTAGCAGTAGCGCCGCTTACCAAAACGCGATGCTGCTACGGGACTTAGTAGTAGCGCTTTCCAGGAAAAGCGCTACTATTATGTGGGGCCCATTAGCAGTAGCGGTTCAATAAAATAAAGCGCTACTACTAAACTGTTAGTAGTAGCACTGGATTCTGCACAGCGCTGCTACTACAGCTACCGTCGGTGACCTCATCTGCTCCCACATAGTAGTAGCATCTTTTTGATTTCTAGCGCTACTGCTATAGAGTTACTAGTAGCGCCACCCTGGAACAGCGCTACTGCTAACTAACAATAGCAGTGTCTATTTTCTAGCGCTACTACTAGGCTCCTGTGTATAAGCATTTCCCTAGTAGTGCTGCCAGCGCTCGGAGGGACCCAAGGGTCACTCCATATGTTAATATCTTCACCTGTTTCGACCCTCCAAATATAGCCTTTTTTTAAAGTTTCCAATCCCTTCAGTATACTTTTCCATGTAAAGGACGCCCCGCTCTTCGGGGTGGCATCAAGCAAGCTCCCATTGGGGCAATACTTCACCTTTAATACCCTCGCACGTAATGATGTTGGATCAATAATCAGCCTCCAACACTGTTTTGCGAGCATAGCAAAATTGAAAGAATATAAGTCCGTAAAGCCCACGCCTCCTTCACATTTAGGGATGCACAGATTCCACCACGCCATCCAATGCATTCTTTTGGTTTCTTCATCATCACCCACCAGAATTGTGCAATAATATCAGTTATTTCCTTGCATATACGCTTAGGTAAACAGAATACAAACATAGCAAAAATTGGTATTGCTTGGGCTACTTCTTTTAATAAGATTTCTTTACCACCAATTGAGAGTTGCTTCTCCATCCAACCAATGAGCCGTGTTCTGATTCTCTCACAGAAATTCCTAAAACAGTCGCTTCTATCTGCGCCTACTATTGTTGGCAAACCAAGATATTTATCTCATAAGGCCTTAGTGTCTAGATGTAGGATTTCACATATCTCTGTTCTTGAGACCACACTGGTATTAGGACTAAAGAAAATGCTTGATTTTGCTAGACTTGCCATCTATCCAGAACTCTGACAATAGGTATCTAGAACATGCTGTAAGAACTTGCATTTAGAACATCTGCTCTCATGATAATTAGAGAACCGTCAACAAATAGGAGATGTGATACTAATGGTGCATTTCTACACAATCTAACCCTATCCATGCCACCAACTTCTTCTTCATACTACAACATACTAGATAACCCTTCTACGCAGAGTAATAAAAGATAGGGGGAAAGGGGATCTCCCTGCCTAATACCTCTTGAAGGAGTAAACACATCTGTTTCTTGAGAATTGAATCTCACCTTATACCTTACTGAGCTCACACATGCCATTATCATTTCGATCCACTGTTCATGAAACCCAAGTTTTTTGCATCATACCTTCGAGGAATATCCACTCCACCATGTCATATGCCTTGTGCATATCCAACTTCACAATACATAAACTTTCTTGTCTTGATTTTTTATTTTTTATTTTTTGCACACATTCATAAGCAATGAGTACATTATCCATGATAAGCCTTCCTGGGACAAAAGCACTCTAAGTAGGAGATATTATTTCAGGCAGGATACATTTCAACCTTGAAGCTAACATCTTTGAGAAGATCTTATATAAAACGTTGCATAGACTAATAGGTCTATATTGAGTTACCAGGTCAGGTGAGCCTGTCTTGGGCATGAGAACGATAGATGTATCATTCCATTCAGCCGGGATCTGATGATAATTAATAGCAAAGAAAACTTGCTATATAATCTCATCACCTAGGATATGCCAAAACTTTAAAAATATATCACATGAAGCCCATCTGGACCAGAGCTTGAGATCACCAATACTAAAAAAGAACTTACGAACATCATCATGCGTATATGGAGCCATAAACATATTATTCATATGACCAGTAACCTTTGTTTGAACCCTCTCAAGAATATAAGGATCAACATGCTGCACCTCTAAAGTAAAAAGGTTACTAAAATAATTCTAAATATGAGAACTTAGTGCTGCCATACCTTCTACTGCATTACCATTCTGATCATGGAGTTTTTAGATATAGTTCTTTTTTTTCTTCTTGCCGATGCAAAAGCCTGAAAAAACAGTGTTTTCGTCACCAAATTTTTTGGATAGTTCTTTCCTCTTCTCTTCACTCTCATCGGAGATAGGACCATTCATTATTTTTTTCAAGTTCCTTTTGTGCTTTTCTCAATCTATTTTTGTGCTTCTTCAACACTCTTTGATCCCAATCATGGAATGCTCTATGCATGAGGTCGAGCTTCTCATGTATATTATTTGATGTGGAATCACCTCTGTATCCCAAGTCTCTGAGCTCACAGTCATCAATGGCCTATTGAAAGGCATCCATGTACTGTTGGGGTCTGGGGTTTCCTCCCTCTCTTTCATATAGAAGTTGTATCTTATTGAGATCCCCAATCAGCAACCATGAGAGAGTATGATTATGATGGAGTTGACGCATATGATCCCATGTTTTATATTTATTCTCGCACCGAAATTCGCCATATATTCTGGTCAGCCTCCACAAGTTATTGTTTAACTTGTTTTTCTGAAAAAATGTGAATGGGAGATGATTGAGCTCAGTGAATTGCCAGATGACCTTAACTCTGAGTTGGCAGATGGCATGGGGATTGAGGATCTCGTGTATTTCACACAACTTGGTTCCCCTGGATTTGCAGCAAAAAATGTTGATGTTGTGGTTGAATCCCCTAACCCTGTTGTCGCCCTGAATGCTGCTGCCCTTGAGGTAGAAAAAATGCCCTGGAGTACTTTGAGCTTTATTAATACATGGGATGTCCTCTTGGGGGGGGGGTAAATTTTCCAAATGAAAGTGAGGTTCATCAGAGCTTAGAAAAACTATCCAATTTAAAACCTCGCGAGCTTAGAGAATGTCAGAGTAAGTGGCCACGGGTAGCCAAACCGGCTACCCCTGGCTCTTCAGAAAATTTATCAGGCCTTTGGGCCTTCAAGCACTCCAAGCATTTGGGCCGCCTTCCCGGGCAGGCTACCACTAAAGCCGACTCCCGCAAGGCGACCCAGCCTCGCCGACTCCAAGAAGCCGGCCAAGAGAAACGCCGACTCCTAGAAGCCGGCCGAGACCACAACCGCCCCTACATAACGACGACCTGACGGGGCATGGCCACAGTGCGGCCCACGACCCCCGAAGCCCGAGGCAGGCATGGTTACAGGAGGCCGTACGGGAGGGATGTCTCCCGTGCGGCCGGGCACTGTAGCCACGCCAGCTACGACGTCATCCACGACCCACTCCTGCACGGCCCAAGGACTGCGGGCCCCTTCAGCCAGAGGGAGGCGTGAAGGCGGCCCGGCCTTTCCTAGTCGGCCAGGAGCATAGCCGGCCTCCAGAAGCCGGCTATTCCCTTCCTCGAAGCAGGAGCCCATTTAAGGAGACAAGACGAGGCGAGGCTACAGTGATAGCCCCCGAAACGGATCACTGTAGCCACGCTTACCTCGACAAAGCCCTCATCATCAGAGGCGCGGCTACAGTAAGCAGCCGCCGACAAGACCCTAGGCGGTGGGGCCGGCCTATCGACCGAGTAGCCGGCAGCCGACGGGACCCACCAGCCGGCGGGACCCAGCAGCCGGCGGAGGAGCCGGCAGTGGTAGACACTGACGGCTGGGGCCAGTTCGCAGTCGGATTACCATTGTACCCCCGGGGGGTAGGCCTATATAAACCCCCCGGAGCACCCATGCAAAGGGTGGGCACCTCTGCGTGTTTGGCCTCCAAGCATAGCACACGCACACACACCATAGATAGAGAGAAGCAAGAGCTAGCCTTGTTCTTCTTCTCCCTTGATCCCAACAGCTCTAGGAGCGATTGTAGCTACTCTTTATCGAGCTAGTGATCATGCGGAGACCCCGCAGAGCAGGACTAGGGGTGTTATCTCCTCGGAGAGCCCCGAACCTGGGTAAGATTCGCCGGCGTGCATGTCTTCGCCTCATCCCGTTTCCAGGCACCGGCAACGTTTTATTGGCTCCCACAATGATAAGCCATCCTTTGGCATATGTCGCACCAACCACCCGACATTTGGCGCCCACCGTGGGGCCAGGTGCACCATCGTCCGGAGACCTGTTCTGGACGGGAACCTTCTTCCTTCCCCGCGAGCGCAGCCAGCCTGCTGCGCCCGATGGCGTTTGCCCCGACGCGCTGCAAGGCGTCGACGACGCCTGCGCGGCGAGCCGCCTCGCCGATCTGCTCGGCGAGAGTCGCATCTCCGACGAGCCTGCGTCCGACGCAGGCACCGACTACCCCGAGAGCCGCCTCGTCAGCCTCCTCGACCAACTTCACGTCTCCAGCGAGCCTGCTGCGGACATGGAGTCTGTCGGCTCCACCGACCCGATACTCATCGACTCCGACACCGCGTCGCTCGACGCCTACCCCTCCGACGTGGTGGTCTTCGACGACCCACTCCCTCGAGCTGACAGCGGCAGCAGCGCTGTCACCGAAGTGCTGGTCATCAGCCACGTCTCCAACTCGGGCGGGAGCGCCCGCGACGCTCAGCAAGCAGCGATGCATGACCTCTCCATCCCCCTCCCGCCGACGCCGACGCCGAGACCCTGGAGGCACGCCGTCTTGCCCTCATCGCGGAGAGCAAGAAGATAGCCTCGATGAGACGCCTCACCGAGGCCCACCAGCGCGAAGTCGACCGCGCCGCCTTCGGGACGCCGCCGCCGAGCGGCCCAAGCCGAGCCGACTTCGTCCAGAAGCGCGGCGCAGTCGTTGCCAGCACGCTGGGCGCAGATTGCCCCGTCTACGCCACCCCGCTCGAGAATCTGCGAGCCGCTCAGGCGGCAGCAGAGGAGCTCAATGGGCTGGGAGCCGATGAGCTCCCCTACATGACAAGAAGGATCCAGCAGCTGATCGACGCGGCTGCAGAACGGCACGAAGCCGGCGCCCGAGCTGATAGCCATCCCCCGCGCCGGGAGCACGCCGCGACGTCCCGCTCGCCGACTGCGAGCGGCACGCGCCAGAAGAAAGACAAGGAGCCGGCTGCCAGCCGCAGCCGGACCCGTATCACTATCGAGCGCGACGCGGAAGGCCGCCCTCGGGCGGTTGAACATCAGGGAAACCTGCCTCCTCCCCCGCCTCGAAGAGAAAGACGCCTCACTCCACCGCCAGTCACCCATCCAACTCTTGGCGACCGACTCGGCCGCCGAGAAGGAGTCGGCGAGAGTGACGCCCGCCACAGGATCGACCGCCTTGCTCGGTCCCTGGCGTTAGAAGAAGAAGACGATGTCGGCCCGCCATGCTTTGGCCCCCGCATCCGCGACGAGCCCTTTCCCAAAGGGTTCTCACTCCCCAGAGACACGCCCAAGTACAACGGCTCGGTGAAGCCGGAAGATTGGCTCATCGACTACTCCACAGCCGTCAGCATCGCCAACGGCAACCGGCGCGTTGCCGTGAAGTACGTCCCCCTGATGCTGCAGGGCACGGCGCGCACATGGCTCAACAGCCTCAAGCCCTACAGCATCAACAGTTGGCTGGACTTCACCGAAGCTTTCGTCCGCAACTTCACCAGCACCTACAAGCGGCCTCCCAAGCCTCGCCAGCTCTCCCTCTGCGTCCAGGGGCCCAACGAGTCGACCCGCGACTACCTCACGCGATGGGCCGAGCTCCGCAACTCCTGCGAGGGAGTGCACGAGGTCCAGGCCATCAAGTACTTCACTGCCGGGTGCCAAGAGGGCACCCTCCTCAAGCACCGACTCCTCTGCGACGAGCCGGCTACCCTCGATGAGTTGCTGATCACCGCCGACAAGTACGCCACTGACGACTCCTCCATGAAGGCCGAGCTCCGAGTGGACGCCTCGGGGAAAGTGGTCGCCCCGGCTCCCAAGCAGCCGGCTGGCGACCCCAACCGGCGCCCCTACCAGAACGACCACAAGCGCAAGGGCCCCATGCCGACTTCCTCCAGTCGGCAGGTGGCCACAGTTGAAGACGAGCAGCCCGAGGAGCGGCCCGCTCCCAAGAAGAAGGGAGGCCGGCCGCCCTGGCAGCCGTCCTTCTCCTACGAACAAGCACTCGATGCCCCCTGCAAGTTCCACAGCGGCGCGAAGCCGTCCAACCATACCACACGGAAATGCCACTGGCTCACCCGCATCACCAAGGGCGAAGGGATAGTGCCGCCTCCGCCTCCCGGCCCGCCGCCTCCAGCTCCCCAGCAGCCGGCGGCCCGGCCGGCAGTCGGCGCCATCCAAGACGAGTTCCCCGAAGCGCACGACGCCTATGTCGTCTTCACGAGTCAAGTCGACGACAAGCGCAGCCGACGCCGGCAACACCAAGAAGTAAACGCAGTCGCCTCTAGCACCACCGAGTTCATGCATTGGTCTGAAAAGCCCATCAACTGGAGCCAGGCCGACCACCCAGAGGTGATGCCTTCGCCTGGCTCCTATGCTATGGTCTTGGACGTCACCCTTGCGACGGAGAGGCGAGCTGCCAGATTTTCCCGCGTCTTGATAGACGGCGGAAGCAGTATCAACATACTGTACCGCGACACCATGGACAAGCTGAACATCAAAGCAAAGCAGCTCATGCCGAGCCGCACTGTCTTCCATGGTATCGTACCCGGCCTATCTTGCTCTCCAATCGGCAAGATCAAAATGGATGTTCTCTTCGGAGACAAAGATCATTTTCGCCGGGAAGCAATATGGTTTGAGGTGGTGGATTTGGAAAGCCCCTATCATGCACTGCTTGGCCGACCTGCTTTGGCCAAGTTCATGGCTGTGCCCCACTATGCCTACCTGAAGATGAAGATGCCGAGCTCGAAGGGGATCATCACGGTAGCCGGCGACTACAAGAAGTCCATCGAGTGTGCCATGGCCAGCAGCCGGCTGGCCGAGTCCCTCGTGGTGGCGGAAGAGAAGAAGATGCTGGAACGGGTTGTGGCCATGGCCGGCAAGCAGCCGACCTTGTCCCCCAACCCCAAGGACTGTGATGCGCAGGGCTCCTTCCAGCCTTCCAAAGAGACGAAGAAGATACCTCTAGACCCGGAGCACCCGGAGAGGTTCGCCGTGATTGGGGCGAACTTGGATAGTAAATAGGAAGGCGAGCTCGCCGACTTCCTCCGTGAGAATCGAGACATCTTCGCATGGTCCCCAAAGGACATGCCGGGTGTCCTGAAGGATTTCGCCGAGCACAAATTTCATGTCCGAGCTGATGCGAAGCCGGTCAAGCAACCCCTCCGCCGACTATCAGAAGAGAAGCGAAGAATCGTGGGAGAAGAGATAGCCCGGCTCCTCGCAGCCGGCTTCATCATGGAAGTGTTCTTTCCAGAATGGTTTGCCAATCCAGTTCTGGTTTTGAAGAAGAATAACAAGTGGCGCATGTGTATAGACTACACAAGTCTGAACAAGGCCTGCCCAAAGGATCCATTTGCTTTGCCACGGATTGACCAAGTGATAGACTCCACAGCCGGATGCGAGCTGTTGTGTTTTTTGGATGCATACTCAGGGTATCATCAGATCAAGTTGGACCCAGCTGACCGCCTGAAGACTGCCTTCATCACACCCTTTGGAGCTTTCTGCTACCTGACAATGACATTCGGCTTGAGAAACGCCGGTGCCACTTTTCAGCGTTGCATGCAGAAATGTCTCTTGAAACAACTCGGCAGAAATGCCCACGTCTACGTAGACGACATTGTGGTGAAGACAGAGAAGCGCGGTACCTTGCTGGAAGACCTGAAGGAAACATTTGCCAACTTGCGCCGATTCCAGATCAAGCTCAACCCCGAGAAGTGCGTATTCGGAGTACCAGCCGGCCAGCTGCTAGGCTTCCTGGTCTCCGAACGCGGCATTGAGTGCAACCCTATCAAGATCAAGGCCATCGAGAGGATGGAGATACCCACCAAGCTGCGAGATGTGCAGAAGTTCACTGGCTGCTTAGCCTCTTTGAACCGTTTTATCAGCCGACTAGGAGAGAAGGCTCTCCCCCTGTACCGACTCATGAAGAAGTCCACTCACTTTGAGTGGAATGATCAAGCCGACCAAGCCTTCCATGAGTTGAAGAAAATGTTGACCACTCCGCCTGTCCTGGCCGCGCCGACTGAGAAGGAGCCCATGCTCCTCTACATCGCCGCGACAAGCCGAGTCGTCAGCACTGTTGTTGTGGTCCAGCGCCCGGAGGAAGGCCGAGCCCAGCTGGTCCAGAGGCCGGTCTACTATCTCAGCGAAGTACTATCTAGCTCGAAGCAAAACTACCCGCACTACCAGAAGATGTGCTATGGGGTGTACTTCGCTGCCAAGAAATTGAAGCCCTACTTCCAAGAGCACCCCATCACGGTCGTGTGCACTGCCCCGCTCGCCGAGATCATAGGCAGCCGGGATGCATCCGGCCGGGTGGCCAAATGGGCCATTGCCTTGGCGCCTTACACGATTTTCTATCAACCCCGCACCGCCATCAAGTCGCAAGCATTGGCCGACTTCCTCGTCGACTGGGCCGAGACCCAGTACTTACCGCCGGCTCCCGACTCTACCCATTGGCGGATGCACTTTGACGGGTCCAAGATGCGCACCGGCTTGGGAGCCGGCATCGTCCTCACCTCTCCCATAGGCGACAAGCTCAAGTACACGCTGCAGATCTACTTCGCCGCCTCCAACAACGTGGCCGAGTACGAGGCGCTCGTACATGGGCTCCGGCTAGCCAAAGAGCTCGGCATACGCCGGATCCTGTGCTACGGCGACTCCGACTTAGTGGTCCAGCAATCATCTGGCGATTGGGACGCCAAGGACGCGAACATGGCGAGCTACCGCTTCCTCGTCCAGCAGATGAGCGGATACTTCGAAGGGTGCGAGTTCCTTCATGTGCCAAGGGCCGACAACGACCAAGCAGATGCCCTAGCACGGATTGGCTCCACCCGACAAGCCATACCGACTGGCGTCTCCCTCCAGCGCCTCCTCAAGCCGTCCATCAAGCCGTCTCCAGAGTCGGATTCCATCTTCGTACCGCCTGCGCCAGAAACAGCCGGATCCGGCTCAAGAAATCCCGCAGGCGGCACGGGGACTTCGACGACTGCCCCGGGAACTGACGTAGTCGCACCCGGCCCAGGGACCTCAGAGCCCGGCCCGGGGACTGCAGCAGTCGGCCCGGGGACTGCAACGACGCAAGAAGTGGTGGTCGACCCCAATGCAACACCCAACCCACCCACCTGAGTCATGGTGGCCACGATAACAGCAGAAGAAGTCACAGCTCCCTCATGGGCTCAGCCCATCCTCAAGTTCCTAGTCAGCAGAGAGCTGCCGACTGATGAGATCGCAGCAAGACTAGTGCAACGACGAGCCGCAGCGTACACAATAATCAACAGGGAGCTTGTGAAGCGCAGCGTCACTGGAGTCTTCCAGCGTTGCGTCGAGCCAGAAAAAGGAGTGGCAATCCTCAAAGACATCCACCAAGGCGAATGCGGCCACCACGCCGCCTCAAGATCCCTCGTGGCCAAGGCTTTCCGCCATGGGTTCTTCTGGCCGACTGCCTTGGAGGATGCTAAAGAAATAGTCAAGACCTGCAGAGGATGTCAAGTCTTCAGTTCCAAACAACACCTGCCGGCTTCTGCCCTCAAGACCATTCCCCTCACCTGGCCTTTCGCCGTCTGGGGACTGGACATGGTGGGCCCTTTCAAGATGGCCCGCGGTGGCTTGACACACCTGCTCGTTGCGGTGGACAAGTTCAGAAAGTGGATCGAAGCCAAGCCCATCAAGAAGCTAAACGGGCCGACTGCCGTGACATTCATCACCGACATCACCACTCGGTACGGCGTGCCGCACAGCATCATCACCGACAACGGCACAAACTTCGCCAAAGGCGCGCTGGCACGTTTCTGCGCGACACAGGGCATCCGACTGGACTTAGCGTCCGTTGCCCACCCGCAGTCAAACGGCCAGGTCGAGCGAGCAAATGGACTTATCCTCTCCGGCATCAAACCCCGACTGGTTGTACCACTGGAGCGATCGGCCGGCTGCTGGCTCGAAGAGCTGCCGGCTGTCCTCTGGAGTCTGCGCACTACACCCAACAAGTCAACCGGCTTCACTCCATTCTTCCTCGTGTACGGTGCCGAGGCTGTCATCCCAACAGACATCGAGTTCGACTCGCCTCGGATCACCATGTACACGGAGGAGGAAGCCAAAGAAGCAAGAGAAGACGGCGTCGACCTACTGGAAGAAGGCCGGCTGTTAGCCCTCAGCCGGTCCGCCATCTACCAGCAAGGCCTGCGCCGCTACTACAACCGCAAGGTCAAGCCAAGATCCTTCCAAGAGGGCGATCTTGTGCTCCGGCTGATCCAGCGAACAGCCGGCCAGCACAAGCTCTCGGCCCCTTGGGAAGGCCCCTTCGTCGTCAGCAAGGCACTCGGCAACGACTCCTACTACTTGATCGACGCGCAAAAGCCAAGAGCACGCAAGAGAGACGACTCCGGCAAGGAGTCGGAGCGACCATGGAACGCAAACCTCCGCGTCCTTGGCACGAAGAGCAGTCTGGGACTCCCCCAGCTGTGCCCTCAGACTGGCGTTGGCCGCTGCAGAGACAGAAGAAGAAGAACAATGAGAAATCATCAAGGAAGATCCGAGCCGACTGCTCAGCAGTCGGCCCGAATCTCGGGGACTACACCCAGTGGGTGCGCTGATGCGCCCCCACATGAGATAGAGATCAAGTCACATACCTCGGCTTTCAGTGAGATCGGCGGTCTTCTGCGTCAGCTCCCGAGCCTGGGAGTTAAAGGCGGCCGCTCGGAGGTTGTGGTAGTCCTGCAAGATGGACAGAAGACCGAAGTAAGAACAAAAATAGCAAAGGCAAATCCACCAAGAAGTTCCAAGCCGCCTGCTCAGCAGCCGACTCGGAACTCGGGGACTACACCCAGTGGGTGCGCTGACGCGCCCCCACGAGAAAAGTCAAGGGCAAAATTGAGAATACGAACCCGGATGGCTGCCCGCGTGGCGAGGAATTCGTCAGTGAACTGCCTCAGTGTCGCGGCTTGGTTCTGGAGCCGGGTCCGGATGTCTTGTGCAGCGATGTTCACCACGGCCGTCCCTCCGCCTGGCGTCCACCCGGAGGTAGCGCTGGCCGCCTCCGCGTCTCGGGCCGACGAGCTGGAGCCCACGGCCGGCCGTGGCTCCGACGCCGCCTTATGCGGCTCCGACGCGGCCTTCCCTGCGCGCCGGCTTGGCGGAACCCGGACCGCCACCTCAGCTCCCGCGGCCGGCTCGCCTTCCGCCGACTGTGCGGGCGCAGGCTCAGTCTAACCCCCTTGGGCCGCCCTAGTCGGAGGGGTCGGCCCTGGCGCCTCCCTCACGAAGATGACGTCGTCGCCGCTCCCGCCCAGACCCGGCTGGGAACCGCTGGCTCCCCCCGGCGAGGGATCCGCGTCCCTGGGCGCCATGGCGCGCAGGGGGGTGACCATCAAGGCCTCCCCTGCCGCCGCTTCGGCCTCGGCCTCTGCCTGGGCCTTGGCTGCAGCCTCGGTGAGCGCCTTCGCCGCCTCCTCGTCCCGAGCTGCCTGGGCGGCGGCTGCCTTCCGTGCCTCCGCCTCCCGCGCTTCCTGCTCCTCCCGCACCTCCCGCGCGTTCCTTTCCGTCGCCTCCAGGAGGGCGGCGCGGGGATCTACGCGGCGGGTGGTGCTCCCAGAGCCCCCTGGCGACTCGACAACGGAGCCGGCAGCCGCCCGCTCGAGTGACAGTGGAGCTCTGATCAAAGAAAAGAAGACAAAGGTTCAGAAGACCACCCAAGAAAAGAAAGAAGGAGAATACACAGAAAGAAAGAAAGCTTACGCTGACACAGCCTGCGGCTGCTTCACCACTTTGCGGAAGCGACCCGCCTTCGCGGCCGCTTCTTCCCGCCTGGTGGCTGCCGCCCCACCCCTCGGCTTCTTCGTGCGGCTAACGAACATGCCCTGGGTGGCGCGAGGTTTCTGGCCTCTACCCCGAGCAGGCTGCGCGCCGGAGGAGCCCGCGCCGCGTCCGGAGGCTGGCTGGCGGGGCGGGACGACTTCGGCTTCGTCCTCATCTGGCCAATCGTCGAAGGTCGCAGAGAACCCGGCGCCGCCTGCTTCGCCGCTGGCTTGGCCACCAGCCAGCTCGGCGGCTTCCTCCATATGGACCACCCCCAGATCGGGGTCCTCCTGGTCGTGCTCGGTCCGGTCGGGGGCGAAGCGGCGCTCCATGTCCGCCCCGCCGGCCGGCCGAAGCAGAGGATTCTGTCAAAAGAGCGAGCCGACTGAGTTAGAGTCGGCCCGGAGGAACTCGGCGACAAAGAGAAAAAGAGAAGGGGAGCGTACCGTAGGCGGAGGATTGGCGCGGCTGTATGGCTCCTTGCCGAATTGCCAGTCGTCGGGAAGCTGGCAGTTGGCGAGGTAGTTCACCATGTCGGCAGCGTCGGCCTGCGGCATCTCCTTGGTACACATCCGGCTCGGATCGAGCTGGCCGCTCATCTGACAGATCAGATGAGGCCGGCTCTGGAGCGGGAGGACCCGGCGCGTGACGAACGCGGCCAGGAGGTCGGGCCCCGTCAGGCCCTCCGTTTGGACCATCACCCGCAGGCGGGCGATGGCGGCGTTTCCTCCCTGCGACAGCGTCACCGCCCGGAAGGACCACTGGGGCAGCCTCCCCGCCGGCTGGCCGGCTACGTAAGCCGGCAGGTTGACGTAGTCGCCCCGTGGAGCGATGTTCCGCATGTAGAAGTATGACTTCTGCCACTTCTTCACCGATTGGATCAGCGTGATGACGGGGAAGGGGTTGTCGGCGCCCGATCTCCGCGACGCGATGAAGGCACCAGTGTGGGCCGGCACGCCCTTGCTGCGCATACCCAGCTTCGACTGGAAGAACTCCCCCCAGAGCTCAAGGGTGGGGAGGAAGCCGAGATAGCCCTCGCACAGGGTGACGAAGGCCGACAGCAGCACCACCGCGTTGGGGGTGAGGTGGTGCGGCTGGAGCTGATAGAAGTCCAGCCAGGTGCGGAAGAAGGCGCTCACTGGCAGGCCGAAGCCGCGCAGGAAGTGCGAGCGGAAGACCACCCGCTCGCCATCCCGCGGCGCCGGCCTGATTTCTTTCTCCGGCGCGAGGCGGACCTCCACTTTGTCCGCACTGGGCAGACGCCGTGTGTCGCGGAGGAAGTCGATGTGGTCGTTGTGGACGATGGAGCCATCCCAATCCCCGCCAAGCTGCTCTACGTGGGGAGGCATGGCGGAAGCTAGCACGGCGGCGGAGGAGCGTGCGAAGGAAGAGCGCGGCGGCGAGGCGCTGTCGCAGGAACGAGCAAGGCGAGAAGACGAAGGGAGTAGGAGGAGCGTGCGAGGGTCTGCCGCCCTCCACCTCCCCCTACTTATAGCCTCACGCGGCCGAAGAGGCCGGACGTGGGGGGGGGGAGACGTGGGATTAACTGCGCCTGGGCTGGGGCGCGGACGTGGCGGGCCCCCTCTCTGCGGCAACGTCCCGTCTCGCGCGTGGGCTGGCAGGCTTTCCGGCTACGTGGCGTGCCGTCGGCCCGCGGCCGGCCCGCAGCCCGGCGCACATGCCAGCGGGTTCCCGCCCTCCGACTCCAGAAGATTTCGGCTCAGGCGACGTGCCTGACCAAGGCTGGCTCCCAGCTGCCGGCTTGTCGCGATGGGAAGCTGTTCGAGCTTCTCGAACCCTACTCCACCTCGAAGCCCGATCAGCTTCGGGGACTACTGTCGGAGTAAGTGGCCACGGGTAGCCAAACCGGCTACCCCTGGCTCTTCAGAAAATTTATCAGGCCTTTGGGCCTTCAAGCACTCCAAGCATTTGGGCCGCCTTCCCGGGCCGGCTACCACTAAAGCCGACTCCCGGAAGGCGACCCAGCCTCGCCGACTCCAAGAAGCCGGCCAAGAGAAACGCCGACTCCTAGAAGCCGGCCGAGACCACAACCGCCCCTACATAACGACGACCTGACGGGGCATGGCCACAGTGCGGCCCACGACCCCCGAAGCCCGAGGCAGGCATGGTTACAGGAGGCCGTACGGGAGGGATGTCTCCCGTGCGGCCGGGCACTGTAGCCACGCCAGCTACGACGTCATCCACGACCCACTCCTGCACGGCCCAAGGACTGCGGGCCCCTTCAGCCAGAGGGAGGCGTGAAGGCGGCCCGGCCTTTCCTAGTCGGCCAGGAGCATAGCCGGCCTCCAGAAGCCGGCTATTCCCTTCCTCGAAGCAGGAGCCCATTTAAGGAGACAAGACGAGGCGAGGCTACAGTGATAGCCCCCGACGCGGATCACTGTAGCCACGCTTACCTCGACAAAGCCCTCATCATCAGAGGCGCGGCTACAGTAAGCAGCCGCCGACAAGACCCTAGGCGGTGGGGCCGGCCTGTCGACCGAGTAGCCGGCAGCCAGCGGGACCCAGCAGCCGGCGGGACCCAGCAGCCGGCGGGACCCAGCAGCCGGCGGAGGAGCCGGCAGGCGTAGACACTGACGGCTGGGGCCAGTTCCCAGTCGGATTACCATTGTACCCCCGGGGGGTAGGCCTATATAAACCCCCCGGAGCACCCATGCAAAGGGTGGGCACCTCTGCGTGTTTGGCCTCCAAGCATAGCACACGCACACACACCATAGATAGAGAGAAGCAAGAGCTAGCCTTGTTCTTCTTCTCCCTTGATCCCAACAGCTCTAGGAGCGATTGTAGCTACTCTTTATCGAGCTAGTGATCATGCGGAGACCCCGCAGAGCAGGACTAGGGGTGTTATCTCCTCGGAGAGCCCCGAACCTGGGTAAGATTCGCCGGCGTGCATGTCTTCGCCTCATCCCGTTTCCAGGCACCGGCGACGTTTTATTGGCTCCCACAATGATAAGCCATCCTTTGGCATATGTCGCACCAACCACCCGACAGAGAAACTACCCAATTTAAAACCTCGCATCGTCGGAGGGCATGTGGAGGTGTGTCTCCCGCTGATCTCATAGGATTTGGTCAGTGATGTATTCGGTGGATCTGCTCAGACTCAGTCCTTGTCCGTCTTCATTTATGTGTCTTCAGATGGGATCCTTCTGATCTACACCTTTCTTCATCGGTGGTGGTTGCTGTTCTGGTGTGCTCCTCCTATGAGGCCTCAACACGACGATTTCCCGACTTGTCAGCGTCCTTGGACCGGGGGTGCCCAAACTCGCCTGCCTGCGGCCCACGGCGTGACTCCGTCAACGGCCCGGTACGGCCCAGCTTCAGCAACAACAACCCAAGACCCTCGCGAGGCGGGCGACACGAAGACCTCCCTGGGGGGCGGCCTCCCCAGGCTGGCTCCCGAGGAGCAGAGATATCAATGCAAGCTGCACCTCGCGAGGTTCACATGACGTGAGCCATGACGACATGGCCAGGCGGGCGCCAGCAAGCGCAGTGTACCAGTTTCCTCTTTGGTGCTAAGGGGGCAAGCGCAGGCGCGGGGTCCCGAGGAATCAGGCAAAGGTTTCCATTCCAGTGCAACAAGACCATACCAGGATGGCAGGACGGAGGTCATCGCAGAGCCCACCGTAGTGTCACCACCAGAGGCTTTTGCAGGAGAAGACTACTTTTGTTAGGATAATTTGTACCAGTTGTCTCCCTTCGAATTTGGCCATTGTGGGATCCCTTCCTGTCTACATTTGGGAAGAGGACCAAGGCCACTATAAATAGGACTTAGCCACCACCATAGAGGGGGATGATTCGGACCAACCTCACACCCACCAGCTCATCAAGGACAAGAACACCTCACCTCCTGAGGCTGTTCCACCACTGTACTAGTTCATCCTCAGCCCCTCAAGGCAATCCACCACAAAGCTGGAGTAGGGTATTACACCGCAAGGTGGCCCGAACCAGGATAAACTGCTGTGTCTCTTGTCCATTGGGTTCGTCTAGCTAGGCCATGGATTTGGTGCGTAGGCAGACTGGGGTGGACGAGTTCTTCGCACGCACCCCAGAGTTCGAACCTCTCAAGGGTCTGCGAAACCCTGAATCCGACATTTGGGCGCCCCGTGCTGAGCGTCGGGCCGCCGTCGCCGCTCGCGTCGCCTAGACGGCGCTCGCCGGCGGGCCTCCCCGTCGTTCCCCATCTCCTGCCGCCAACGCCGCCACCGGCCCGGCGGGGCATGAGCAGCAAGCTTCATCGCTGCACCCGTCCGTGCGGCGTGATGGGCGCACCGCCACCCCGTCGTTGACTCTGGCTGGTTCATCATCTCACGCTCGTCGCGGGCCGGCGGACGCGCAAGCTGTGCTGCTCATGGCACGCGAACTCCTGCGCTACCGCCCTGTCCACGACTTCTACGAAGACTGGCTGGACTGCATCGCCGAGCTCGTCAGCGCCGCTGGGGGCTCTCCTGCACCGTCCCTCTCCCTGCCTCGCCCGCCGCCTGCCGCGATCGACGTAGCCCATGGAGCGCCTCCGCCATGTCCCCGTCAAGACGTCGCCCTTGGACCAAGGCACGCGGCCCCGCGGCATGACGCGCCGCGTAGGGTGCCCGCGCGTGAAGAAGAAATCTGCCAGGAGGTCCAGCGGCCGCAAGAAGATGCTCCTACACTCCCAACACCACCACGTCAAGACTGCGCGCCACCTGTGGTGGTGGCGCGCGAGCGCCAAGATCAGGCTTCGCCTCCACGGCGGGGTCCCGTGACCACCGCGGGCTGACGTGCCTTCACTCCGGAGCTTCGCAATGTCGTTTGGCCAGGGAAGTTCAAGCCCGACCTGCCTCCATGCTATGACGGCACCCCCGACCCTGCTGAGTTCCTGCAGCTTTATGAGCTGAGCATCGAGGCGGCCAACGGCGACGAGAAGATCATGGCAAACTGGTTTCCCATGGCCCTCAAGGATGGCGCGCGCTCGTGGCTCCTGAACCTTCCCGTGGGATCGATCTCCTCCTGGGGCGAGATGCGCGAGCATTTCGTCGCCAACTTCCAGGGCACTCGCGACCGGCCGCCGGCTGCAGGTGACCTGCGGTGCATTAAGCAGCAGCCAGGGGAGACCCTGCAGAAGTACATCCAGCGCTTCAACAGTGTTCGCCTCAAGATCCCCAAGGTTTCAGACGAAGCCATCATCTCGGCGTTCTCTAATGGCGTCTGCGACGTCAAGATGAAGGAGGCGCTTGCCATACACGAGGACCTCTGCACGGCTCTGGAGATGTTCAACATGGCAACCAAGTGTGCGAGAGCTGAGGAGGGTTGCCTCTCCGTCCTAGAGCTCCCGGGGTTGACCTAGAAGACAAGAAGGCCAAGGTCAAGGACGTGAAGCGCAAGGGGCCGGCCGTGCTTGCGGCTGAACCGGAGATGAAGCACGGCTGCGACCACCCAGAGTCATCCAAGAGCAGCCGCCCGTTCTGCGTCTTCCACAACGTACACAGCCACCACACCAATGACTGTCAGGAGCTCAGGGCCATCCGCAACAGGCGCCTCGATTGACGCCTCGAGCGCAACGAACGAGGCTGCGGCCGTGGAGGAGGCCGAAGTGGAGGATGCTGGGACGACCACGGCCCCCGCCAAGAGTGGCGTGACCAGCCTCGTGAGGACCGCTGGTAGGGCCAGCCTCACAAGGGCGCCTGGAGAGATCAACCTCGTGAGGACCATCCTCAGGGAAACGCCGGCCTCCCTTCGCTTCCACCACCGCCAAGAAGGAATGACGACCACCACGAGGACGAAGGGGCTGGGGGCTTCCAGGAGCCTCGCGCCACCGCCTGCTTCCTGGGCGGCGCTCAGGCCCCAGCCTCTTGATACGTCCATTTTGCATCATGTTTTTTACTGTTATTTATAATGTTTTTATCCATAATAATACTTTTTGGAGTAAGTCTAATGCCTTTTCTCTCATAATTTACAAGGTACACACAAAAAGGGAGAATTCCGACAGCTGGAAATCTAGACATGGAAAAGCTTCGTCAGGCCACCTATTCTGCACAACTCCAAACAAGCTGAAACTTGATGGGGATTTTTTATGGAATATATAAGAAATATTGGAGCCAATAACTACCAGAGGGGGGCCACCAGGTGGGCACAACCCACCTGGGCGCGCCAGGGCCCCCAGGGCGCCCTGGTGGGTTGTGGCCTTCTCGGTCCACCTCCGATGCCCATCTTCCGGTACATAAGTCATTTTGACCTAGAAAAAAGGGGGATAAGGCTTTCGGGATGGAGCGCCACCGTCTTGAGGCGGAACTTGGGTAGGAGTACTTTTGCCCTCGGGCGGAGCGATTCCGCCGGGGGAACTTCCCTCCCGGAGGGGGAAATCATCGTCATCGTCATCACCAACAACTCTACCATCTTGGGGAGGGCAATCTCCATCAACATCTTCATAGCACCATCTCATCTCAAACCCTAGTTCATCTCTTGTATCCAATCTTGTTACCGGAACTATAGATTGGTGCTTGTGGGTGACTAGTAGTGTTGATTACATCTTATAGTTGATTACTATATGGTTTATTTGGTGGAAGATTATATGTTCAGATCCATTGTGCTATTAAATACCCCTCTGATCATGATCATGTTTATCATTTATGAGTAGTTACTTTTGTTCTTGAGGTCACGGGAGAAATCATGTTGCAAGTAATCATGTGAACTTGATATGTGTTCGATATTTTGATAGTATGTATGTTGTGATTCCCTTAGTGGTGTCATGTGAACGTCGACTACATGACACTTCACCATATTTGTCCCTAAGGGAATGCATTGTGGAGTAGTAATTAGATGGTGGGTTGCCAGAGTGACAGAAACTTAAACCCCAGTTTATGCGCTATTCCGTATGGGACCGGTTGGATCCTAGCGTTCAATGCTATGGTTAGAATTTATTCTTAATACTTTTCTCGTAGTTGCAGATGCTTCTGGGAGGGTTAATCATAAGTAGGAGGTTTGTTCAAGTAAGAACAACACCTAAGCACCAGTCCACCCACATATCAAATTATCAAAGTAGCGAACACAAATCAAACCAACATGATGAAAGTGATTAGATGAAATTCCCTTGTACCCTCAAGAACGCTTTGCTTATCATAAGAGACCGTTTTGGCCTGTCCTTTGCCTCAAAAGGATTGGGTTACCTTGCTGCATACTTGTTACTATTATCGTTACTTCCCCGTTACCAATTATCTTGCTATCAAACTACTCAACTACTTACAATTTCAACACTTGCAGACATTACCTTACTGAAAACTACTTGTCATTTCCTTCTGCTCCTCGTTGGGTTTGACAATCTTACTTATCGAAAAGAGATTCAATTGATCCCATATACTTGTGGGTCATCAAGGCTATTTTCTGGCGCCGTTGTCGGGGAGTGAAGCGCCTTATGTAAGTGGAATTCGGTAAGGAAACATTTCTATAGTGTGCTGAAATTTATTGTGATTCGTTACTATGGAAAGCAATCCTTTGAGGGGTTTGTTCGGGTATCTTCACCTCGTCCGGAACCACAATTAGCTACCCCTCAACCTACTACACCTACTGAAAACATTGAATATGAAATTCCTTCGGGTATGATAGAACAACTATTAGCTAATCCTTATGCAGGAGATGGAACAGAACATCCTGATATGCACTTGATATATGTGGAACAAATTTGTGGATTGTTTGAGCTTGCAGGTTTACCCAGAGATGAGGTGATGAAAAAGGTTTTCCCTTTATCTTTGAAGGGAAAAGCATTGGCATGGTATATGCTATGCGATGATATTGGATCATGGAATTGGGATCGTTTGAAATTGGAGTTCCACCAAAAAATTTATACTATGCATCTAGTTCATCGTGTTCGGAATTATATATATATAATTTTTGGCCCCGTGAAGGAGAAATTATCGCTCTAGCTTGGGGGAGGCTTAAGTCAATGTTATATTCATGCCCCAATCATGAGCTCTTAAGAGAAATTATTATCCAGAATTTTTATGCTCGGCTTTCTCGTAATGATCAAACCATGCTTGATACTTCTTGTGCTGGTTCTTTTATGAAGAAGACTATTGAATTCCGGTGGGATCTTTTGGAAAGAATTAAATGCAACTTTGAAGATTGGGAACTCGACAAAGGTAAAGAGTCAGGTATTAAGCTTAAGTATGATTGTGTTAAATCTTTTATGGATACCGATGCTTTTCAAAAGTTTAGCACTAAATATGGACTTGATTCTGATCTTTTGTGAATCATTTGCTACTCATATTGAAATCCCTAAAGAGAAGTGGTTTAAATATCACCCACCTATTAAAGAAGAAATTAAAGAACCGGTACCCGTTAAAGAAGAAACTATACTTTATAATGTTCATCCAGTTGTTCCTTCTACTTATATTGAGAAACCACCTTTTCCTGTTAGGATAAAGGAACATGCTAAAGTTTCAACTATGGTTAACAAAAGCTATATTAGAACACCTAAACCTGATGAACAAATTAAAGTAGAACATAGCAATGCTATAGTTAAAGATCTCTTGGAAGAAGATATTGATGGGCATGTTATTTACTTGTGTGAAGAAGCTGTTAGAATTGTTAAACCTGATAGGAAAGATAAACATAGACATGTTGTTGGCATGCCTATTATTTCAGTTAAAATAGGAGATCATTGTTATCATGGTTTATTTGACATGGGTGCTAGTGTGAGTGCTATTCCTTACACTTTATATCAAGAAATTATGAAAGACATAGCACCTACTGAGATAGAAGAAATAGATGTTACTATTAAACTTGCTAATAGAGACACCATAACACCAGTTGGGATTGTTAGAGATGTTGAAGTCTTGTGTTGGAAAATAAAATACCCTACTGATTCTCTTGTTCTTGGTTCCCCACAAGATGACTTATGTCCCATTATCTTTGGTAGACCTTTCTTGAACACAGTTAATGCTAAGATAGATTGCAAGAAACAAACTGTCCGTGTTAGCTTTGGTGATGAGTCTCATGAGTTTAATTTTTGAGAAAAGTATGTTTTTGGTCCCTCAAGTTCCCAAAAAGTACAGACTTGGTCCCTCAAGATTTTTTGGTATACATTTGGTCCCTCAAGTCTCAAAACCGGACAAGTTTGGTCCTAAACCAGATTTTGACCCCCTTGACCGGGTTTAACCGCCACAAAACCGCCCGATGAACAGTAACTTTGAGTTTTTTTAAAACCAATCTTCAAAAAAATCTGAAATTTTCTGGGGTCCAATATGCTTACATCCGCAAGGTGCAACCAAATTTTCATGGTCTTTCGACACTCGAGGAGCTCGTGGCAAAAAAATAAAAATATCTACGTCCGATGAACATTAAATTCGAAAACAAAATCTGAAATTTATTGGGGTCTAATATGATTACATGCTCAAGGTTCGACCAAAATTTGGTGGTGTTTCGAGACTCAAGGAGCTCATGGCAAAAAAAAATCCACTCACAAAAAATAGCCAATTTTTTTTGCTAGAGCACGTCCTACGTCATTTCATGACAAAATGTTGGTCGCACCTTGCGCATGTAACCATATCGGACCCCAAAAATTTACAGCATTTTTTATATTTTTTTCGAATTTACTATTCATCGAACAGATATTTTTGTTCTTTTTGTCACGAGCTCCTCGAGTGTCGAAATACCACGAAAATTTGGCCGCACCTTATGCATGTAAGCGTATTGGACCCCAAAAAAATTCAGATTTTTTTGAAGATTTTTTTTTAAAAACTCGAATTTACTATTCATCGGGCGGTTTTGTGGCGGTCAAACCCGGTCAACAGGGTAAAAATCTGGTTTAGGACCAAACTTGTCCGGTTTTGAGACTTGAGGGACCAAATGTATACCAAAAAATCTTGAGGGACCAAGTCTGTACTTTTTAGAAACTTGAGGGACCAAAAACATACTTTTCTCTTAATTTTTCCATGTTTAGTAGAAATATTCATGAAAAAGAATTGCCTAGTAAGGATGAATTCATTGGTCTTGCTTCTATTGCTGTACCACCTACTGATCCTTTAGAACAGTATTTGTTAGCCATGAAAATGATTTTCATATGCATGAAAGAAATGAAATAGATAAAATTTTCTTTGAACAACGTCCTCTACTTAAACACAATTTACCTATTGAAACTCTAGGAGGTCCACCTCCAACTAAAGGTGATCCGGTGTTTGAATTAAAACAACTGCCAAACACTTTGAAATATGCTTATCTTGATGAAAAGAAGATATATCCTGTTATTATTAGTGCTAACCTTTCAGAACATGAAGAAGAAATATTATTGAAAGTTCTAAGGAAGCACCGGGATGCTATTGGATATACTCTTGATGATTTAAAGGGCATTAGTCCCACTCTATGTCAGCACAAAATTAATATGGAACCTGATGCTAAACCAGTTGTTGATCACCAATGTCGGTTAAATCCGAAGATGAATGAAGTGGTAAGAACGGAAATATTAAAACTTCTGGAAGTGGGTATAATTTATCCTATAGCTGATAGTAGATGGGTAAGACTTGTTCATTGTGTACCTAAGAAAGGAGGTATAACTATTGTTCCCAATGATAAGAATGAACTCATTCCACAAAGAATTGTTACAGGATATTGAATGGTAATTGATTTTAGAAAATTAAATGAAGCAACTAGAAAAGATCATTACCCTTTTCCTTTTATTGATCAAATGCTTGAAAGATTATCTAAGCACACACACTTTTGCTTCCTTGATGGATATTCTGGCTTTTCACAAATACATGTTTCTCAACCTAATAAAGAAAAGACCACTTTTACTTGTCCCTTTGGAACTTATGCTTATAGACGTATGCCTTTTGGTTTATGCAATGCACCTCCTACCTTTCAAAGATGCATGACTGCTATATTCTCTTACTTCTGTGAAAAGATTGTTGAGGTTTTCATGGATGACGTCTCTGTTTATGGGAAGTCTTTTGATGATTGTTTAAGCAATCTTGAGCGAGTGTTGCAGAGATGTGAACAAACAAATCTTGTCTTGAATTGGGAGAAGTGCCACTTTATGGTAATGAAGTCATTGACTTGGGTCATAAAATTTCTGAAAGAGGTATTGAAGTGGATCAAGCTAAGGTTGACGCAATTGAGAAAATGCCACATCCTAAGGACATCAAAGGTATTCGTAGTTTCCTAGGTCATGCTGGTTTCTATAGGATATTTATCAAGGATTTTTATAAAATTTCTAGGCCTTTTACTAGTCTCTTGCAAAAGGATATTCCTTTTGTTTTGATGATGATTGTCTTGAAGCCTTTGGAACACTCAAGAAAGCCTTAATTACTGCACCTATTGTTCAACCACCTGATTCGAACTTGCCTTTTGAAATTATGTGTGATGCTAGTGATTATGTTGTTGGTGCTGTTCTAGGACAAAGAGTTGATAAGAAATTGAATGTTATTCGTTATGCTAGTAAAACTCTAGACAGTTCTCAAAGAAATTATGCTACTACTGAAAAAGAATTCTTAGCAGTGGTGTTTGCTTGTGATTAATTTAGACCTTATATTGTTGATTCCAAAGTAACTGTTCACACAGACCATGCTGCTATTAAATATCTTATGGAAAAGAAAGATTCTAAACCTAGACTTATTCGTTGGGTTCTCTTGTTACAAGAATTTGATTTATATATTATTGATAGAAAAGGAGCTGAGAACTCCATAGTTGATAACTTGTCTAGGGTTGAAAATGTGCTTGATGACCCACTACCTATTGATGATAGTTTTCCTGATGAGCAGTTAGCTGCAATAAATGTTGCTAATAGCACTCCATGATATGCTGACTATGCTAATTACATTGTTGCTAAATATTTACCACCTAGCTTTACATACCAACAAAAGAAAAAAATTCTTCTATGATTTAAGACATTACTTTTGGGATGACCCACATCTTTATAAAGAAGGAGTAGATGGTATTATTAGACGTTGTGTACCTGTGCAGGAACAGGGACAAATCCTACGGAAATGTCACTCCGAGGCTTATGGAGGGTATCATGCTGGAGATAGAACTGCTCACAAGGTATTGCAGTCTGGATTTTATTGGCCTACTCTCTGCAAGGATGCCCATAAGTACGTCTCATCTTGTGATGAATGCCAAAGAATAGGTAATATCGGTAAGCGTCAAGAAATGCCTATGAATTATTCACTTGCTGTTGAACCATTTGATGTTTGGGGATTTGATTATATGGGACCTTTTCCTTCCTCTAATGGGTATACACATATTTTGGTTGGTGTTGATTATGTTACTAAATGGGTAGAAGCTATTCCAGCCAGTAGTGCTGATCACAACACCTCTATTAAAATGCTTAGGGAAGTTATTTTCCCCAGGTTTGGAATCCCTAGATATTTAATGACCGATGGTGGTTCACACTTTATTCATGGTGCTTTCCGTAAAATGCTTGCCAAGTATGATGTTAACCATAGAATTGCATCGCCCTATCATCCTCAGTCTAGTGGTCAAGTTGTACTTAGCAATAGAGAAATGAAGTTAATTTTGCAAAAGCCTGTCAATAGGTCCAGGAAGAATTGGTCTAAGAAATTAGACGATGCACTTTGGGCTTATAGAACAGCATATAAAAATCCTATGGGTATGTCTCCTTATAAAATGGTTTATGGAAAAGCTTGTCATTTGCCTCTTGAGTTAGAACATAAAGCATATTGGGTAGTGAAAGAGCTCAAATATGATTTCAAACTTGCTGGTGAAAAGAGGTTATTTGATACTAGCTCATTAGATGAATGGAGAACCCAAGCATATGAAAATGCAAACTTATTCAAAGAGAAAGTTAAAAGATGGCATGACAAAAGAATCCAAAAGCGTGAGTTTAAAGTCGGAGAACATGTTCTTTTGTACAACTCTAATTTTAGATTTTTTGCAGGAAAGCTCCTCTCAAAATGGGAAGGCCCATATGTCATCGAGGAGGTTAACCGGTCTGGTGCCATCAAAATAAATAATTCTGAAGGTACTAACCCGAAGGTTGTCAATGGACAACGAATAAAGCATTATATCTCAGGTATGCCTATTAATGTTGGAAGTAATATTATCCAAACTTTGACACCGGAAGAACACATTAAAGAGTCCTTCCGGAACACTCCAGAATCATGAAAATAAGGAGGTACGTGATACGGTAAGTAAACGGACTCCGAAAAATCAGCAAAAATACTTTTTATTAGTTTTGGAATATTTTAGAATTTTAGAAATAAAGAAACTCCCAGGAAGCGTCCCCTGGTGGGCACAAGACACCAAGGCGCGCCAGGCTTGCCTGGCGCGCCCAGGTGGGTTGTGCCCACCTGGGACACCTTTCCGTACTCCGTTTTCTTCCATGTACTTGTCCTCCAAGATAAAAAAATCTGTATATACTTCCCGAACCTATTAACCATAGTATCACGGAGAAAATCCTCTGTTATCTCTTTCCCTTGCTGTTTTCTGTCAGATCCCATCTACCATGGCTGCTTCAAGCTCCTCCAAGGACAAGTTCTTCAAGAACGTCATCAACCCATATTTGCGGGAGGTGGTGCAGCAGCCTCAGATCATTGAGATGCATGAGGGGGTGCTTCACCTTCGCGATGTGCCCTGCCCCAAGCGGATGGGAACCGTGGAGGCTAGGCTCGAAGCTATGGAGAAAGATGTCTTGCGATGCAAGGGGATGGTGGAGCGTGGACTCCATGCCAATCACCTCATGATCACGGACCTCTCCCTTGATCTCAAGGTGGATGGAAAACCCATGAAGGACATCGTCTTCACCGGCAACGAGCAAATCAACTTCCTCCAAAGCCAGATCTATGACCTCCAGAACCAAGTCTTTGAATATGAGGCGAGGTTTAAAGGTATGAGTTTGGCTGCTAGTTGCAGGACCCGTGAGACTCACTCTTCCTCTTATGATGGTGGACCACTGCCATGGAAATCTGAGGACAAGGCCTCTTCTTCATCACCACCACCATCTTGTTCACCACCAAAGGAGAATTGAGTATCTGGTATGGGCACTCCCCTTGGCTTCCGCCAAGCTTGGGGGAGGTGCCCCGGTATCGAATCATCCCACTATATTTTTGCTGTTACTTATCTTAGTTCGATCTTTTTGCTTTTGATGAAATAAAGTTTAGTTCGATCCTTTCTTACTTGAGAGTTTTGCTTAGTGATCTATCATTATAATCGTGTGCAAGTTATATAATAATGTTTAGTTTGAGTTTTTGCTTTCTTTCCTTTCACGTTGCAAATAAAGAAAAGAATTAAGTAATAAAGAAAAAGAGAAAGGAAATAAATAAAAGAAAGGAAAAAAATCAATAAGACCATATACTAATCTTATGGTAGGTGATGGCACCACATAAGGAAAAGTATAAGTAGGAAATTTTATTAGAGATTGACAAACATAACATTAGTCAATGATGCAACTCATGAAATAATTAATAAGGGAAGAGAAGATTCACATATAAATATACTATCCAAGAAATCTTTTGTGATTGTGAGCCCTCATCAAAATATTATATGCCAAAATTGTTGACGTTGGACAAGGAAGACAACTTAATGGTTTATGGTTGTTTATATTCACATAGAAGTCATATTGTCATAGATCCTTTCACATGTGATGCTTGACCCCTATCTTTGCTAGCCAAAAAGTTCGCACTAAGTAGAGATACTACTTGTGCATCCAAAAATCCTTAAACCCAAATCTTTTTCAAGTGTCCACCATACCTACTTAGGGATGGAGCAAGATCCCTCAATTAAGTTGTCATCAGTGCAAAAAGGCAATAAAAATTGCTTCTAAATGTGTGAGATCATTTAGTGTAAGAGAAAATTGAGCATTGTACGAACTTGGATGACAAAGAATAAAAGCGACAGACTGCATAATAAAGGTTGTCATCTTAAGGGGCAATACAACATGACATTCTCTTGCATTAAGGGATTGAGCATACAAACAAATAAGCGCATGGCAACCTCTGCTTCCCTCTGCGAAGGACCTATCTTTTACTTTTATGTATTTACTTGTATTCAAAGAGTCAAAGTTTTCTTTCTATTCCTTTTTATTTTTCTCCTTTGGCAAGCATCATGTGGTGAGGAAAGATCTAGGCACATATGTCCAGTTGAATATAGATAGCATGAGTTATTATTGTTGACATCACCCTTGAGGTGAGTATGTTGGGAGGCGAAACTATAAGCCCCTATCTTTCTATGTGTCCGGTTGAAATGTTTTGCTCATGGGTACAAGGTGAGTGTTAGCAATCATAGAAGACTATATGATGGTTGAGTATGTGGACTTGCTTAAAAGGCTCCGACACGTGACTCTTCCTGAAAAGATGATGGATTGTAGTTGAAAAGTTGACTAAGAACATAGATTGTTGGTTTCTAATAGAGTTTTTGCTTCATACTTCGATTATGTGATGAACTGTTACTTACTCGTAGGAAGTATATGATGCAAGTTCTATCATAAAAGTTTTATGTTTAAATTTGTTGCTGTTATAATAATCAACATAATGCTTCTATGTCCATATTTTGTTTTTATCGACACCTCTCTCTCAAAGCATGTGGACATGTTTTTCGATTTTGGTTTTTGCTTAAGGACAAGCGAGGTCTAAGCTTGGGGGAGTTGATACGTCCATTTTGCATCATGTTTTCTTACTGTTATTTATAATGTTTTTATCCATAATAATGCTTTTTGGAGTAATTCTAATGCCTTTTCTCTCATAATTTACAAGGTACACACAAAAAGAGAGAATTCCGGGAGCTGGAAATCTGGACCTGGAAAAGCTACGTCAGGCCACCTATTCTGCACAACTCCAAACAAGCTGAAACTTGACGGGGATTTTTTATGGAATATATAAGAAATATTGAAGCCAATAACTACCAGAGGGGGGGCACCAGGTGGGCACAACCCACCTGGGCGCGCCAGGGCCCCCAGGCGCGCCCTACTGGGTTGTGGCCTCCTCGGCCCACCTCCGGTGCCCATCTTTTGGTACATAAGTCATTTTGACCTAGAAAAAAAGGGGGATAAGGCTTTCGGGATGAAGCGCTGCCATCTTGAGGCGGAACTTGGGCAGGACCGCCACCGTCTCGGGGCGGAACTTGGGTAGGAGCACTTTTGCCCTCGAGCGGAGCGATTCTGCCGGGGGAACTTCCCTCCCGGAGGTGGAAATCATCGTCATCATCATCACCAACAACTCTCCCATCTTGGGGAGGGCAATCTCAATCAACAACTTCAACAGCACCATCTCATCTCAAACCCTAGTTCATCTCTTGTATTCAATCTTGTTACCGGAACTATAGATTGGTGCTTGTGGGTGACTAGTAGTGTTGATTACATCTTATAGTTGATTACTATATGGTTTATTTGGTGGAAGATTATATGTTCAGATCCATTATGCTATTTAATACCCCTCTGATCATGAGCATGTTTATCATTTTTGAGTAGTTACTTTGTTCTTGAGGTCACGGGAGAAATCATGTTGCAAGTAATCATGTGAACTTGATATGTGTTCGATATTTTGATAGTATGTATGTTGTGATTCCCTTAGTGGTGTCATGTGAATGTCGACTACATGACACTTCACCATATTTGGCCCTAAGTGAATGCATTGTGGAGTAGTAATTAGATGGTGGGTTGCAAGAGTGACAGAAACTTAAACCCCGGTTTATGCGCTATTCTGTAAGGGACCGATTGGATCCTAGAGTTTATTGCTATGGTTAGAATTTATTCTTAATACTTTTCTCGTAGTTGCGGATGCTTGCGGGAGGGTTAATCACAAGTAGGAGGTTTGTTCAAGTAAGAACAACACCTAAGCACCAGTCCACCCACATATCAAATTATCAAAGTAGTGAACACAAATCAAACCAACATGATGAAAGTGATTAGATGAAATTCCCGTGTACCCTCAAGAACGCTTTGCTTATCAAAAGAGACTGTTTTGGCCTGTCCTTTGCCTCAAAAGGATTGGGCTACCTTGCTGCATACTTGTTACTATTATCGTTACTTGCTTGTTACAAATTATCTTGCTATCAAACTACTCAACTACTTACAATTTCAGCACTTGCAGACATTACCTTACTCAAAACTACTTGTCATTTCCTTCTGTTCCTCGTTGGGTTCGACACTCTTACTTATCGAAAAGAGCTAAAATTGATCCCCTATACTTCTGGGTTATCACCTCTCAATGCATCTTCAATCAGTTTGCCCGTGAGGTGAACGCGGCCCTCCCTAGGCTCGAGGCCACACGTCCGCTCAGGAGGTCCAAGTGCACCATCACCTTCGGCTCGTTCGACCAGCTCAAGTGCGCGGCAACTGCTAGTGCCCACCCGATGCTTTGGTCACCTGTCATCAGCGACGTCCTCGTCACCAAGACCCTCATCGATGGCGGTGCGGGGCTCAATGTGCTTCCCATCGAGACGTTCGACCGCCTCCAAGTGCCCTATGATCAGCTGCATCCCACCAAGCCTTTCTCAGGAGTGATCGACGTCTCCACCACCCCGATAGGGCAGATCCGCCTCCCTGTCACCTTCGTCCAGTGTGACAACTACCGCACTGAGCTCATCGACTTCGACGTCGCCCACATCCGCCTACCATACAATGCCATCCTTGGGTATCCAGCTGTAACGCCCCGAGTCCGATGCGCCAGGTGTCTTCCAGTTATTTGCTATCGTTGCCATGTCATTCGCTTGCGTGTTGCACTTTGCCATGTCATCACGTGCATTGCATCCTCATGTTTTCAAAACTTGCATCCGTCCGGGTCTCCCAGTTCTCTCCGTTGTCTGTTTCGGCATCTGACACTCTCACACGCACCCGCCGCACCTCTCAGATCTCATTTCATGAGCGGGAGAAAAACGTTCTCGGAATGGGCTGGGATTTGTCGAGTGGCCTTGGTATCTCACCGGTAGGCCGCATGTCAAATTTCGTTCCATTTGGAGGTCGTTTGATGCCCCAACGGTCAACCGTGTTAACCGTCCAACCCCTTTCTCTTTGCAGCCGAGCACCCCTCCACAACAGCCCACTAGCCCATCTAAACCCCCTCCATGCTCTCCGTCGTTGGATCACGATCGTGTGGGCGAAACCCGCTCTGGAAAACTCCACTCCTAGCTCCCTCTAGCTATAAAAACATCCCCTCCCCTCCATTTTCGGGAAAAACCCTAGATCCACTCCTCCCCGCGCTGTCGGACATGTCTGCCGCCGTCCGGACGCATTCAGCCGCGCCCGCGCACAATCCCCGCCTGCCACATGTCCCACCACGGCCGCCAGCCGCCGCGGGCCCGCGGAGCCCAGGGCAGGCCTGCCCGGGCCCGACCGCCGCCGCCCGTTCGCCCGCCGCCCTGAGCGCCTCCTTGCCAGCGCCGCCACCTGCTCGCCGGACAGCGCCACCGGCCACCACCTCACCGGAGTTCCCAGATCTGCACGCCTCCATCCCGGTGCCGCCTCATACCCCGATCCAAACAGGAGCCTGCACGCCACCGTCCCGAACCACCTGATCCCGTTTCCCGCGAGGTATTTTTTTTCACTAAGTCCCAGAAAAATCATCTTAAGTGTGCATCTTTGCTTGCTTGTAACTTTGTGCATGGTTACTCTATGATGATGTATGATATGTCAAATTGTTCATCTCGTGATGCTCTACATGCTAGTGTCATTTGCATGCATGTTACTGTTCATCTTGATGCCTTAATCATTGTTGCAAAAGTGCTAAATGTTATAATCTGCAGGAAATTGTTATAACTTGTTGTAGCTTGTCTCTTTCTTGCTCTCAAGTTGTCATCATGCCAAATTTGTCAACCTGTTACCAGTATGTTCCATATTGCAAGCATCATAGTAATTACTCCATGCATCATATGAACTTGTGCACATGGACTAAGTTGAAGTATATCATGTCTACTACATGCCCATGTCTTTTTCATAATTATTAAAGTTGCTATGCTTGCTGTTATGTGTCTCCAAAGTCAGCATCATAATGTTATTGTTTTGCATTCCCAGATTTCCTCGAAGTCTGAGAATCTGTTTTTAACTTGCAATCTTATCTTGATGAATGCATTTGATCTAGGGGTTATATGGAGATGCTTAGTAATCATGTTTTGCCATGTTTAACCTGTACTTTAATGACACACTTTTGTTTGCCACGATCTTGCATTGTAGCATGCTTGTTTCATACCTCCAACATGTCAACATGTTATTCCTGCTCACGTGCATGCCTTGTTTTTCACTAAGTCATAATCCGTGTTATTAAGTTGCTTCTTGCATTGATCATATTGGATTAATCCTGATGCCTGTGAACCTTAACCTTGATGTCATTTGCAGCATGTAATCTGTAATTTGAGTGCATATCATGTTTATGCCCATATGTTTCCTGTAGCATGTTGTTTCCTTGATTGCAAAGTGCTTAGTTGCTGTTTTGGGCAGATTGTGTTTGAAACTTGTATTGAGTGTATGTGTTGAACCGTTGCTCCGTTTTGAGCATGCTCTATATGAAACTTGCTTAGTTTTGCATGTAGTTTCATGTTACCTTGTTGCATCCATGTTTTGGAGTGTTTGTGATTGTGTTTTGCTTGTGTTTGCATCAGTGACATGTTTAACTTGTTTTGCTCATATCTTCTAGGCTGTAGCTCCGAATTAAATGAACTTTATATGTAACTTGACTAGAAAACCGCGTAGATCATCTTGGTGCACTTTAACTTGCTGTTTAACCACTTTAACATAATTTTTTGTTCAGTTCTGGACCAATTTGGAAATTTGCATATGAGGACTTACCGGAATTGTTATAGTTGTTTCCGGCCTCATTTAAACTTGCTTGAATGTGTTGTTCTTGTATGCATCATCTCTTGCCATGTGTAGAATCATATAGCTTTGTCATGCATCATACTTGGTTGAGCATCATGTCATGTTTATGTGTTGTGTGTTTACCGTGTTGTTTGCTTCTTTCCGGTTGTGCTCCTTCTCGATAGTTCCTGTTTCGTTGCGATTGTGAGGATTCGTTCGACTACGTGGGATCGTCTTCTTCATGGACTCGTTCTTCTTCCTAGCGGGATTTCAGGCAAGATGACCGTCACCTTGGATCTCACTACTATCTTTGCTATGCTAGTTGTCTCGATGCTATCGCTATGTCGCGCTATGTGGCACCCCGATCCGCATGGAGCAGGGGGCCTTCGCACGTCAGCCCAGGATAACACCTGACGCACGACAGGTCCATAATACAGCATTCCAGGTACAAAAATATTCATCAAATACATGTATATGAGATTACATCATTGATGAATACAATTATCTGGCATAGCCCTAAGGCTATTAAATGACAGCGGAAGTCTGATAAAAATGGCGGCGAAAGTCTTGGTTTGGCAACATAACAACTCTGGCTGGGCTCCACAACTCACAGGACTGGCAAGATTACGGCCTAGGACGACGGATCAAGCGAGCAATACGGGTACGACCTACAAAACTGGCATGACACGCCAGGTTAGTATATTGAATGTACTTGCAAGACAACCAAATGCATAGCATCCAAACAAGCTGCAGACAAAGCAAGAACCGAGCGCATGCAACACCCTATCTCATATCAATTACTAAACATGGCATGATAAAAATCAACTAAGCATGAACAAAATCATAACATCTACTAACATGGCAATGACATGGCATATCAGAACATGATTATAACATTGTAATAGCAAAACATAGAATTTTATCTCAATCATGGCATAACTTAACATGTCAATCAAAGCATAGCATGGCATCAAGAAACTATGCTGAAAATAAACTACCAATAATATCCAATGCAGACATAGCATGTTAACATTATGCAATCATCTTCTGTTCTATCATGGTTCTTTAAATGCAAATAATGATATATTATTCCAGCAATGCAACCAAACTTGTGCACCGAGTCCCTCGGACTCTCTTATCAACTGTGCTCATCTCTGGATCACAAACACACCACCGAAGTGGTCTTTCTCAAGAACAACTCATGATCCTTACGGCGATCACAACCACGACCAACACTTGGTCTCCAACCGTGATCCTTACGGCGATCACAACCACGACCAATATTTGGCCCATGATTCTTACGGCGATCACAACCACTTATCTCATCATCAAAATATCGTCGTGACTCCTCACGACTATCTCATAGTTCAAGTTACCATATTCTTGTTATCACATATTTATTTACCAACTTAATTATTTCGGTTTGTCCTCCATTTCGACCAAGACCTGATAGTGGGACCTACTACGAACTTATGCCCATGACCGAGGACGCGGCTATCGATAGATTGAATACACTCTACAGAGGTAGCACACTGTACCCACACCACGGAACCCATGGCCTCGTCATCCCATTCGGGTGGACCAACGGCATTAAGACGAAACCAACCTACTGCCATGATGCTCTCCCGGCCACTCCGACCCAATCCCCAAAGGGCTGGTCCTGGGTGGCCCCGTGTCTACCAAAGACACCCCGACCACCGTCGTGGTCAACTCCCACTCGAGGACTGGTACCAAAAATCTCAAAAACGAGCACACAAGGTTATGTCCGCTTACCTGATCAGGGTAAGCACGCCCATAACCTTCCCTAGTGGGAGGCACCGGCGACAGGTCACGACAATAGCTCGCATTAAGGCCTCCCATGAGGCAAATGTGGCTGCACTGAAAAAAGTTTGGTTTGGTGGCACTATGACTCGATCCCATCGATGACGGAGGAGGTTTGTTATTATTAAGTCATTTTATTTCCTCCTCCATCATCATGAACATATTTAACATGAGTACAACATGCCGCATACAAATGCCCGAACAAAATATTGAACTCCTCAAGTGCACAACTATAACATAAAGGACACGACAATAGTATATCAACGGTGCATTACAATCCTCATAACAGTTTATAACGATGACACGCAAATAAAGTAGAGTAGTGGCATGGCATTATTAATAATAACATTCTAATTAACATGGCAAAGGTATCATGAAACACAAGCATGCAAGATAGGCATGAAGAAATAACTGCCGATGAAAACGATATAAAACAACTGCAACTACATACACACAAGGTGCAAGCAAAGTCAACATGCAAGTTCGGGGCTCATGATAAGAGGTTGGCTTTCCTGGGGGTCGACAAATACTCCGGGAAGAAGTGCGAAATGATCGCGAAAAGATTTGCCGGAAACAGTTCCTTCTCGGAGGGAGCTGTTTATGGGCAAGGGCAAAAAGGTCATTTTCACTGTGTGAAAATATTATGAAAATGACATCAACGGAACGGGCTCGACGAAACGAAGACGTGGGCTTTGGATTCACCTCATTTGGAGTTGTGGGTAAAAAGATATGACCGTTTAACTATCAGGGACCAATCTATAAAGAAAATCATTACAAACGGGGCCCTAGCAGAAAAACAGATCGCGTCTTTCTCAGAAATACGCTTCCCAGAAAGGAAAGTGCATTCTGGCCCGAAGAAGAGGAGGAATACACTTTCGGTTAAAGGAAAGCGCATTACTGACCGCAGGCGACAGAAAGTACGTTTTCAGAAAACGAAAACGCATTTCTCTCTGAAGCCGCGACGAAGTACGCTTTCGAGAAACGAAAGCGCATTCGCGTGGGGCGTCTCCACTTACGCCAGCTCAGCGAGCCGGCCCAGTCAGCGTGCAGAGGCTGACAGGCGGGGCCCAGAGGCAGGGTCAATGCTGGGCGGGGCCCGCCTGGCCTTCTTCTTCCTACCACTCGGGGGCGCGACGAGCCGAGGCAGGGGATCGCCCCGACGAGGAGCGCCGGCGACTCCGGCCACCACTCGCGGCGTGCGACCTAACCACGAGCTCAGGAGGATGAGGCGCATCTCGTGGTGGGCTCTGTTGCCGGCGAGCAGCGCGGGAGAAGAAGCAGCGGGGCATGCAGCGGAGAGGGGCTTCGGGCTCGGGTGGACACGGGGCTCCGGTGAGGGAAATGGAGGGGCGACGGGTCGGGAAGGGTCGCCGGAGAGTGGAGCGTCCATCCATGGGCTCGGACTGGGCAGGGGATGGCCTGAGAGGGAGGCTGGGTGCGGAGGCCGAGGGCGAACTCCGGCTAAATTGCCGGGCTCCGGCGAGGGATTCGGCAGGGCACGGGTGAGAGAGGGCTCCAGAGGGAGAGGGGAGGGGGCTGGCTTGCTCGGAGAAGGCTCGGGCTGGCTATTTATAGCCGGGGCAAGGAGGGGAGGAGGTGGCATGCGGCGGGCGACGTGTCCGCGTGTCGGTGACGGCGCAGGCGCGGCCAAGGCTCACGGGAAGCGGCGGGAAGGCGACGAGGAGGGTGAGGACGAGCGCCAGAGGCTCACGGAATCGAGCAAAGCTTGCGGACGAACGGAGGAAGAGGACATCGGGGAGGAAGGCGACGATGCACAGTGGCGTACTCTTTGGTCCTTGGCACGGCTTGCCGGAGAAGAAAACGAAGGGGGGCAGCCGTCCAGAGGGAAGACGACGACGAGGGGGAGCTGTTGGGCATTAATGGGAGGCCAGAGACGGTCGGGGCAGCACTGCCGACGAGAACAGTGGCTAGACCACCATTTTGGCTGGTTACACGCGTGGTCACCACTGGCATGGCACGCTCTGGGGTTTTACTGATGTAAATTCATGTCTACCGCGTAGTCCATCCAGCGTGGAGTCTTACCATGGTGAAAGATCGGGCAGAGACAAATGGAGATGAGTGAAACAAGCTCCACAAGTTTGTTGTTGCAAACTTGGCAACATCCTAGAGATTAAACCAGAGAGGGTAAATGGTAAACTAGTTTTCTGGGAGGCTTAGGGTAGAAAGGAATACGGTGCTGGGAGTTTTGAGATAAAATGGACAACTATTTACCATAGTTGTTGTACAACCACCAAAACTGACCCAGAAACTTAATCATGATGGAACACTCAATAGGAGTGATGGATTGGGCTATAACTTGGCAAAGCCTGATGATTTGAACATACCATGATGCTGTAAAAAGTTTATACCAAATGGGCTCACCAAAATGGTACTTCCTTCACAGCTATCATTTCTGTCCAAAAACTTCAGAAAAATCCTCAGGGCAATTGGTCAAGTGAAATGAGCCACAATCTTGTGGATATAGGTTATATGAGTAGGATAAGTCCTAGAAAAATTATCAGCCATAATGGAGCAAGATAAAATACACTTGCTTCACAAACTGAAAATTTGGACAGACAACAAGAATTGCTCCTGTGCTCACATAGTTCAATGAAATGAACTGAATTTGGGTGGAGGATAACGATTTGAGATAATTGAGAGGATGGAAAAGTTTCATCCCATTTGGAAGCATTACGAAGGTACTTCCTTCACAAACTTGTGTTCTGGTCAGAAACTTTGAAAAATTGCACAGGGAGCTAGGTTGAATGGATTGAGCTCATCTTTGGTATCCATGGGTTATTTAACAATGTTAAATACCCTGCTAAATTGCAGCTCAATTGGACTTAGTAATAAAGCACTTCCTTTGCAAAATTTCAGAGAAGGCAGAAACTTGCATTGGATCATGTGCCAAATTTTGAACTGTGGAATCATGATATTAGGATGGAACTAGTGATTATATAGCAAGGAAAAGCTCCACAATTTATGTGGGAATTTTCTCTGCTATAAAAATAGTAGTTCCTTTGGAAATTGGCAGAAATGCAATATTGGCATTAAATAGGAAAAGGCAATTTTCCTTATTTAATTATGGCCAATATACTTGCTAGAGCTTGGATTGGGCATAAGCATCAACTCCACCAATTCTCATGAATTTAGGAGATGGCTAGATATGCCTTTGGATTTTATTCCTCGGAAAGGCAAGAAAAGGAATAAATCATAATTCAAAAATATTGCATTGGACTTTGCAATATTTCTGCATATCCAAGGTTAAGAAAGATAGGATGATCTCTGGGATCAACAGAACAAGGAAAACGGTGGCTCCTTTGTAATCACAAGGGCATATCCAAATTCCAAAAATTTGGAATTAGTGTTTAAGAGGAATTGAGCTGATGCAAATGAGGTCTTGCCCACTGAAAAAGACATGAGTAGGATTTTGAAAGGTTGGAAATGACAAAATTTTCTCAGGGTCATCCAGCAAACTCAGTAGAAAATTTTGAAAATGAGTGCCAGGAGAGAATAACAGCACAAAAATTGATAACCCAATTTTGGGGTTGTTACAACTCTTCCCCCCTTAAAAAAAAGAAATCTCGTCCTTGAGATTCCTAGGGTTACAGCACAAACGAAAGAATAACAACTCCGGAGAAAAACCTCGGGGTTAATTTTTAACCCTTTGGTTAAATTCAAACGAGTTGGGGGCACCGAGAAAAAAAAAATCACGGATTCCTCCACGAAACGTAGGTGTCGAGGTGGAATCAAGGGTGAAACCTGTATCAGGGTAGATGTACTGGATCGAGTGAAATAAAATTGGCAGTGTTTCTTCGGAAGTGAAATCAGGAAAAAGAATTAGAGACGAGGAATTTCCAAGCGGAAATGCCTCTGCGGGGTTTCTAGAGTTGGAAATGCGGCACACGGAGTATGCACAGATAGATAGGGATATGTTACTTTGCATTTCCCCGAGTACTGCCCAAATGTACTCGTGGGTGAACCGGGTATGCGTGCAGTATGCAGAAAAATCTAAACTAGCAAACAGACAGAGGCAATAAACATGCAACGGAAAACACACCAGGCAAAATCATTCTACGGTGTTTTAATGCTAGTGGGTATATGTACTCCTGGTATACATATACCTACACCAGCGCGCATTTTATAATAGACTCGAGACGAGTCAGGGTTGATTTAGTGTATGTGATCTACTAATTAAAATCTTGTTAGCAACACAGTGTCAACCCTGTCAAACATTTCTGCTTGACAGAGAGACAAGCAAAAACAAGAACAGAAACAAAAGCACAAAAGCATACATAGAACACAACATACAGGTTACAACAATACCAGCATACAACAAAGCACGAACGCTCTACGCGCTAAATGAAGCAACTCATCTAGGGATACATAGTTCTACCCTCATATCGAGGATGAACCGACAGACTGATCATCTTACTGCTTGACTGAGGTCATGCAGAGGACTTGCCTTGCTGGGGCTCTCCGGGAGGACAAAGACTGAGCCAATCTCCATCTTCATCACCCGACAACACTATGGATTGGGGTTCGGCTGCTGGGGGTGTGGCTGAAATTGATCCGAGAAAATGCTGCTGGCGGATCTGTAAAAGAGCCTTCTCGAGGTGAGGATGTTGGGTCTAGGCCACAACACGGGTTGAGAGGACAGCACTGGTTCGGATGGCGTTGGACAAATGACTTGAGATGCGAATTTACGAGCCTCACGATAAGCTTCCTTGACGACTCGCACCGCATCGTTGTCCAGAGTTCGAAACTCGGCAAGCATATGGGAAATAATCATCCCCTGGGCGGTAATATACTGCACCAGGCGAGCGATTGCGGGGTCATCTCCTTGGCTAGCGGGAGAAGGCTGCATTCCTACCTCTGTCACAATGGGGTAGAAGCAGAAATCATGCCTTGCTGCCATATGCGGGTATCTGGTTCGGAGGTGAAGCATAGCCTCCACAGCAGCGGCCTGAATGGCTAAATCAGAGGTAGGCATAGCTCTACCCTGAAAAACAAACGGCTGGCCATCCGCTGCTAGGCTGATGTGCACTCTTGCATCAAAGCGATGAAGGTGAGGGACGGGTGATGATTGGAACACCAGGTAATCGGGGCTAACCTTACAACCAAAGGCTTTGGTGAGCATCTCAGCAAGAAGGGGTGGAAAGTGGGGGTGGTTGACGGCACCGGTGCGGCTATGAAACTTGGGAGCCTTGAAGGTGCCAATCATAGCTGGAGTGCTACTAGCTAGGCTTCTCTGCAGGGACATGGCTGACTGAGGGGTGAGCGATACGACGAGCAGAAAGGGGGCTTTTATAGGCAGCTATGCGAGACATGCCGGCATGGTGTGGCCCCTTTCCCTTAATGGCGAAGGGTGAGCAGTGTGGCCGACCCGAAAGGATATGGTTGCTATTCGCGCCACGGATACCTAGGCGGGGACAGCGGGGTGATGACGTGTCGGTCCCGACTGCGCCACCTGTTGATTAACAGTGGCCATGCCGTATGCAGGGATGGGTCAAATCCCTTAGGGCCATTACCGGTTAATGGTAGCGGTGATCTAATACTAGGATAACCTATGCTAGCCTGGCTGCTCTGATACCATGCCATGTGGCACCCCGATCCGCATGGACCAGGGGGCCTTCACACGTCAGCCCAGGATAACACCTGACGCACGACAGGTCCATAATACAGCATTCCAGGTACAAAATATTCATCAAATACATGTATATGAGATTACATCATTGATGAATACAATTATCTGGCATAGCCCTAAGGCTATTAAATGACAACGGAAGTCTGATAAAAATGGCGGCGGAAGTCTTGGTTTGGCAGCATAACAACTATGGCTGGGCTCCACAACTCACAGGACTGGCAAGATTATGGCCTAGGACGACGGATCAAGCGAGCAATACGGGTACGACCTACAAAACTGGCATGACACGCCAGGTCAGTACATTGAATGTACTTGCAAGACAACCAAATACATAGCATCCAAACCAGCTGCAGACAAAGCAGGAACCGACCGCATGCAACACCCTATCTCATATCAATTACTAAACATGGCATGATAAAAATCAACTAAGCATGAACAAAATCATAACATCTACTAACATGGCAATGACATGGCATATCAGAACATGATTATAACATTGTAATAGCAAAACATAGAATTTTATCTCAATCATGGCATAACTTAACATGTCAATCAAAGCATAGCATGGCATCAAGAAACTATGCTAAAAATAAACTACCAATAATATCCAATGCAGACATAGCATGTTAACATTATGCAATCATCTTCTGTTCTATCATGGTTCTTTAAATGCAAATAATGATATATTATTCCAGCAATGCAACCAAACTTGTGCACCGAGTCCCTCGGACTCTCTTATCAACTGTGGTCATCTCTGGATCACAAACACACCACCAAAGTGGTCTTTCTCAAGAACAACTCGTGATCCTTACGGCGATCACAACCACGACCAATATTTGGCCCGTGATCCTTACGGCGATCACAACCACTTATCTCATCATCAAAATATCGTCGTGACTCCTCACGACTATCTCCTAGTTCAAGTTACCATATTCTTGTTATCAAATATTTATTTACCAACTTAATTATTTCGGTTTGTCCTCCATTTCGACCAAGACCTGATAGTGGGACCTACTACGAACTTATGCCCATGACCGAGGATGCGGCTATCGATAGATTGAATACACTCTGCAGAGGTAGCACACTGTACCCACACCACGGAACCCATGGCCTCGTCATCCCATTCGGGTGGACCAACGGCATTCCGACGAAACCAACCTACTGCCATGACGCTCTCCCGGCCACTCCGACCCAGTCCCCAACGGGCTGGTCCTGGGTGGCCCCGTGTCTACCAAAGACACCCCGACCACCGTCGTGGTCAATTCCCACTCGGGGACTGGTACCAAAAATCTCAAAAACGAGCACACAAGGTTATGTCCGCTTACCTGATCAGGGTAAGCACGCCCATAACCTTCCCTAGTGGGAGGCACCGGCGAGAGGTCACGACAATAGCTCGCATTAAGGCCTCCCATGAGGCAAATGTGGCTGCACTGAAAAAAGTTTGGTTTGGCGGCACTATGACTCGATCCCATCGATGACGGAGGAGGTTTGTTATTATTAAGTCATTTTATTTCCTTCTCCATCATCATGAACATATTTAACATGAGTACAACATGCCGCATACAAATGCCCGAACAAAATATTGAACTCCTCAAGTGCACAACTATAACATAAAGGACACGACAATAGTATATCAACGGTGCATTACAATCCTCATAACAGTTTATAACGATGACATGCAAATAAAGTAGAGTAGTGGCATGGCATTATTAATAATAACATTTTAATTAACATGGCAAAGGTATCATGAAACACAAGCATGCAAGATAGGCATGAAGAAATAACTGCTGATGAAAACGATATAAAACAACTACAACTACACACACACAAGGTGCAAGCAAAGTCAACATGCAAGTCCGGGGCTCATGATAAGAGGTTGGCTTGCCTGGGGGTCGACAAATACTCCGGGAAGAAGTGCGAAATGATCGCGAAAAGATTTGCCGGAAATAGTTCCTTCTCGGAGGGGGCTGTTTATGGGCAAGGGCAAAAAGGTCATTTTCACTATGTGAAAATATTATGAAAATGACATCAACGGAACGGGCTCGACGAAACGAAGACGTGGGCTTTGGATTCACCTCATTTGGAGTTGTGGGTAAAAAGATATGACCGTTTAACTATCAAGGACCAATCTATAAAGAAAATCATTACAAACGGGGCCCTAGCAGAAAAACAGATCACGTCTTTCTTAGTAATACGCTTTCCAGAAAGGAAAGTGCATTCTAGGCCGAAGAAGAGGAGGAATACGCTTTCGGTTAAAGGAAAGCGCATTACTGACCGCAGGCGACAGAAAGTACGTTTTCAGAAAACGAAAACGCATTTCTCTCTGAAGCCGCGACGAAGTACGCTTTCGAGAAACGAAAGCGCATTCGTTTGGGGCGTCTCCACTTACGCCAGCTCAGCGAGCCGGCCCAGTCAGCGTGCAGAGGCTGACAGGCGGGGCCCAGAGGCAGGGTCAACGTTGGGCGGGGCCCGCCTGGCCTTCTTCTTCCTCCCACTCGGGGGGCGCGACGAGCCGAGTCAGGGGATCGCCCCGACGAGGAGCGCCGGCGACTCCGGCCACCACTCGTGGCGTGCGACCTACCCACGAGGTCAGGAGGACGAGGCGCATCTCGTGGTGGGCTCTGTTGCCGGCGAGGAGCGCGGGAGAAGAAGCAGCGGGGCACGCAGCGGAGAGGGGCTTCGGGCTCGGATGGACACGGGGCTTCGGTGAGGGAAATAGAGGGGCGATGGGTCGGGAAGGGTCGCCGGAGAGTGGAGTGTCCATCCATGGGCTCGGACTGGGCAGGGGATGGCCTGAGAGGGATGTTGGGTGCGGAGGCCGAGGGCGAACTCAGGCTAAATAGCCGGGCTCCGGCGAGGGATTTGGCCGGGCACGGGTGAGAGAGGGCTCCAAAGGGAGAGGGGAGGAGGCTGGCTTGCTCGGAGAAGGCTCGGGCTGGCTATTTATAGCCGGGGCAAGGAGGGGAGGAGGTGGCACGCGGCGGGCGACGTGTCCGCGCGTCGGCGACGGCGCAGGCACGGCCAAGGCTCACGGGAAGCGGCGGGAAGGCGACGAGGAGGGTGAGGACGAGCGCCAGAGGCTCGCGGAATCGAGCAAAGCTTGCGGACGAACGGAGGAAGAGGACATCGGGGAGGAAGGCGGCGATGCACAATGGCGTATTGTTTGGTCCTTGGCATGGCTCGCCGGAGAAGAAAACAAAGGGGGGCAGTGGTCCAGAGGGAAGACGACGACGAGGGGGAGCTGTTGGGCATTAATGGCGAGGCCAGAGACGGTCGGGGCAGCGCTGCCGACGACAACAGTGGCTAGACCACCGTTTTGGCTGGTTACACGCGTGGTTACCACTGGCATGGCATGCTCTGGGGTTTTAACTGATGTAAATTCATATCTACCGCGTAGTCCATCCAGCGTGGAGTGTTACCATGGTGAAAGATCGGGCAGAGACAATGGAGATGAGTGAAACAAGCTCCACAAGTTTGCTGTTGCAAACTTGGCAACATCCTAGAGATTAAACCAGAGAGGGTAAATGGTAAACTGGTTGTCTGGGAGGCTTAGGGTAGAAAGGACTATGGTCCTGGGAGTTTTGAGGTAAAATGGACAACTATTTACCTTAGTTGCTGTACAACCACCAAAACTGACCCAGAAACTTAATCATGATGAAACACTCACTAGGAGTGATGGATTGGGCTATAACTTGGCAAAGCCTGATGATTTGAACATACCATGATGCTGTCAAAAGTTCATACCAAATGGACTCACCAAAATGGTACTTCCTTCAGCTATCATTTCTGTCCGAAAATTCAGAAAAATCCTCAGGGCAATTGGTCAAGTAAAATGAGCCACAATCTTGTGGAGATAGGTTATATGAGTAGGAGAAGGCCTAGAAAAATTATCAGCCATAATGGAGCAAGATAAAATACACTTGCTTCACAAACTGAAAATTTGGACAGAAAACAAGAATTGCTCCTGTGCTCACATAGTTCAATGAAATGAACTGAATTTGGGTGCAGGATAATGATTTGAGATACTTGAGAGGATGGAAAAGTTTCATCCCATTTGGAAACACTATGAAGGTACTTCCTTCACAAACTTGTGTTCTGGTCAGAAACTTGGAAAAATTGCACAGGGAGCTAGGTTGAACGGATTGAGCTCATATTTGGTATCCATGGGTTATTTAACAATGTTAAACACCCTGCCAAATTGCAGCTCAATTGGACTTAGCAATAAAGCACTTCCTTTGCAAAATTTCAAAGAAGGCAGAAACTTGCATGCGATCATGTGCCAAATTTTGAACTGTGGAATCATGATATTAGGATGGAACTAGTGATTATATAGCAAGGAAAACCTCCACAATTTATGTGGGAATTTTCTCTGCTATAAAAACAGTAGTTCCTTTGGAAATTGGCAGAAATGCAATATTGGCATTAAATAGGAAAAGGCAATTTTCCTTATTTAATTATGGCCAATATACTTGCCAAAGCTTGGATTAGGCATAAGCATCAACTCCATCAATTCTCATGAATTTAGGAGATGGCTAGATATGCCTTTGGATTTTATTCCTCAGAAAGGCAAGAAAAGGAATAAATCATAATTCAAAAATATTGCATTGGACTTAGCAATATTTTTGCATATCCAAGGTTAAGAAAGATAGGATGATTCTGGGATCAATTGGAAGGATCAACAGAACAAGGAAAATGGTGGCTCCTTTGTAATCACAAGGGCATATCCAAGTTCCAAAAATGTGGAATTAGGGTTTAAGAGGAATTGAGCTGACGCAAATGAGGTCTTGCCCACTGAAAAAGACATGAGCAGGATTTTGAAAGGTTGGAAATGACAAAATTTTCTCAGGGTCATCCAGCAAACTCAGGAGAAATTTTTGAAAATGAGTGCCAGGAGAGAATAACAGCACAAAAATTGATAACCCAATTTTGGGGCTGTTACACGCAACCTACCACTTGTTTATCAAGCCTCCCAAATTGCCATGATAGCCTTCAACCTTTTCACCCTTCCTAGCAAACCATTGTTTGGCTATGTTACCGCTTTGCTCAGCCCCTCTTATAGCGTTGCTAGTTGCAGGTGCAGTTGCAAGTTGTTCCATGTTGGGGCATGGATATCATGGATATCATGGGATATCACAATATCTCTTATTTAATTAATGCATCTATATACTTGGTAAAGGGTGAAAGGCTCGGCCTAATGCCTGGTGTGTTTGTTCCACTCTTGCCGCCCTAGTTTCCATCATACCGGTGTTATGTTCCTTGATTTTGCGTCCCTAACACGGTGAGGGTTTATGGCCCCCTCTTGACAGTTCGCTTTGAGTAAAACTCTTCCAGCAAGGCCCAACATTGGTTTTAACATTTGCCATAATAATATTGAACTAAATAATTAATTGGCATAGGGCACCATGAATCCGAGGATGCTTTTCTACATACAAGGGGGGCCAGTGTTGATGGTGCTGGTCCAAACTAGAGTCGTGTGCGGCTTCCCCGTGGAAACTCGAGTCCCAGTTGCTGTATGCTGCGCTCATCCGGTCGTGGCCTGAGACGAGATACGCGCGGCTACTATCAGGGTGTCGGCACGCCGGGAGGTCTTTCTGGATTAGTTTTACCATTGTAGAAATGTCTTGTGCATCGGGATTCCGAGTCTGATCGGAGGATCCCGCGATGGAGGATTGTCTCCGCGGATCGTGAGCTTGTCACACTACTGTAGGACGGTCCAAACGCGACACTACAATCAGAGACACTTCGACGAAACTATGTGCGATGCCATAATCGCAAACGGTGGTGTAAAAAACCGTCAAAAAAGGTGCAAAATGTTTGCGATGACAGATGCATCAAACACAGTTCAGAATTTAGTTGCGTGTGCGATGCAGGGCATACGGTTCAGCTCAATTAACTGTTCGGGATGAGGAGGCACAAAAGAAACGGGCAGCCAGATGAAGGCGTGTGCAATATACAACATACGGTTCACTGGGATGAACTGTGTGTGATTAGGCAACACAATGGAAATGGTTAAACTGAACAAGATGTGTGTGATACGCGGCAAACAGGTACGTAATCTGAAATGTGTGCAAAGACCAATAATAACACAGACGATTGCTGCTAATAAGCCGTGTGAATTGCTCTGTCTACAATAGAATAACATGTATATATATAACTGGAAATAAACATCCTATTACACAAGTGACTATACAGATCATTCACACACACCTCAATAAACAATTGCATGCATTCTAAAGTAGGAGAAACGATCGTCTAGTCATCTACTTCTTGTGACGCTCCCGCCACTACTATGTGGCTCGATCCCTCGTCTAGGTCAGGAAGAAGACAGTTCCTCATGTCAACGATCCGCCTGTACATCTCGTAGCTTGTGTATGCGTCCATGGCCGCGTACTTGACATGTTGTTCATCCAGTCTCTTACGCTACACACTGTGCCAGGCGTTCTTGTCCTTATTGCTCTCTTGCTTCATCTTTGCGTAGTAGGGGTCGATGATGGCTGAGGTAAGGTCAACCAGGGAGCTCAGTTTGCTTTTGTCGCTGCCCCAGACCTTGTAGTGGTGCTGGATGTTGACAAGATTCGGGCATTTCAAGTCCGAAACCTTGAGCGCTTTTAGATCGCTGGTGGTGTCCACCGTAGCGAAACTGTAGTCGGAGCTGTTGATAAACCTGGAGAAACACTCGCAAGGCCTTGTGGCAAGGTGGAAGTGGTAGATGAGGACGTCATGTCGCATGCACAACTGGGCGACGGCAACCTTCTAATCGTGCCCGGCATGACCGATGGTGTACTCGAGGTCGAAGCCGACCACTCGGTACTTGTCCTCGGCAAGGAACTACTCCATAGTTTGGATGGAGCTCTCCATCGAGGCCGGATCATTCGTGTACACCACCAAGAGGGCCTTCCCCCTCACGCGGGTGTCCACTACGTGATGCGTGGTGACCTGCCCGCCGTTATCGTCGTCGGCCACTGGGAGCGCCATTGGAACCGCTGGATGTCCTCTCTGTATGTGTCCTCGTGGGTGTGCTTATTGTGTCGTGTGAGACGAGAGATGAAGGTAAATGGCCGCAGGAATAAAAGGGGGCCGGGCGGCATGGATTCTCGGCGCGTCCGCATGGCAGTTTTTGAAGCGGGTAACTGCATCGTCGCGCCGCGCCCGGCGCAACCGCTTGCACACGAATGTGCGTGATCGTGCGCCGGCCCAAAACACTGGCAGCGCGCATGGAGGGATGAGGGCAGAGGACCTGAAGGGACGCGAGAGCAGAGCACGTGCGGCGGGACGCGAGCAGAGCGCGCCGCGACCGCCTGAACCGCAAGCAACCACACGCATAGAGCAGTTGAACACGCAGGAAATGGTCGCCTACAAGCCGGCCGACAGTTGCGTCGCTGCATAAAGAGCGGCCGTGTGGTACCACCTCTGTCTAGTCTATAGTCTCCTTTATATTCCGTGCCATACTTTGCCCTCAAATTTAACCAACAAAATGTAAATGCATGTATTAAAAATTATATAATTGGAAACTATGTTCAAATACAAATCCAACTATATAATCTTTGGCGACATGCATTCATATTTTATTAGTTAAATCATACTTATAAACCAGGATGGTGGTATAGTAGGTAATTTAATCGCAAACGTTTTTTATTAACCGTATGTGTACGTGGCCTTTCATCCTCCTCTCGCACGTCTTGTCACCCTGCTACCGCAGACGGCTTACAACGCAAGCTTGCGCAGCGTGTGGGGGCATTCTTTTTGCCAGATGGTGGCACCAATGAATCGTTGGTGAGCCCGTTCCTGCGCAACCTCGCAGGTTCCCGCGCAAGCTTCCCGCTCGACTCGGTGAAATCCCCCAAAATCCCAGTGCTTACCGGCCTGCTATAAAAACCCTCATGGTCGGCGAGTCCTGCGTCACATTTTCCCCTCCATCCCTGTAGCTTATCTTGTCTGCTTCTCTCACATTCGCCAATGGAACCGGTCCGTCGTCGTCGCTCAGCCACTCTGCCATCATCAGAGGACAGCTCCAGCTAGGAGGCTACACCGCGGCGGCGGCACAGTCCCCGGCGTAGTGTAGTGCACGTGGCGTCCCTGTTGGGTGTGCGCAGAACACCCACCATATGCTCCGCCGCCGGTGCCCGTTGTCGGTGTCAAAACCGGCGGATCTCGGGTAGGGGGTCCCGAACTATGCGTCTAAGGTCGATGATAAAAGGAGACAGGGGACACAATGTGTACCCAGGTTCGGGCCCTCTCTATGGAGGTAATACCCTACTTCCTGCTTGATTGATCTTGATGAATATGAGTATTACAAGAGTTGATCTACCACGAGATCGTAATGGCTAAAACCCTAGAAGTATAGCATGTATGACTGTATCCGTTTCCAAACTAAGCCCTCCAGTTTATATAGACACCGGAGGGGACTAGGGTTGTACAAAGTCGGTTACAGAGAAAGGAATCTTCATATGTGGTCGCCAAGCTTGCCTTCCACGCCAAGGAGAGTCCTATCCGGACACGGGTGAGAGTCTTTGGTCTTGTATCTTCACAGCCCATTAGTCCGGCGCATGTCCAACAGGCTAGACGCCCGAGGACCCCTTAGTCCCGGACTCCCTCAGTAGCCCCTGAACCAGGCTTCAATGACGAGGTGTCCGGCGCGCAGATTGTCTTCAGCATTGCAAGGCGGGTTCTCCTTTCCGAATACTCCAAGATAGTGTTCAGACAAATGTGTCCGGATCTGCAACACAAGTACCACAACCGTAGAGAATATAATTTTTCACGAGTCCAATCTGCAGACAACTTTTCGTAACGTGACATCACGCTTGCCCGGTCATTATTTCGAACTGTTTCCTATCCTGCCGTTCCATGTTTTGAGGCAAGGTTTTCATTGGCATGTCTTCTCGAAGCAGAGATCGTGTCCCCGTATTGCGGGATTCTCATTAATACGAGCGTGGGTAACCCAACCATTCCATTGGAAAAATTCCTTAGGAATAGGTAGGTTTTCAGGCTTAGGAGGAGGCGTTCGATACCCGGTGCCTTTATAAAGGCACAAAGGGCCGTCTTTATTTACGCCAAACTTCTCCTCAGCCTCCCCAACCTCGAGTTCTAGCACCCAAGGCTCGACTCCATTGCTTCAAGCTTCCCAATCATGTCCGGACCCAGCCCGCAGGGCCGATGGGTGGCTTCCTCCATTAAAGAAGAGGACATTGCGAAGCTTCGGGCAGCCAGATACCTGACCACGGAGATCCCCCACAGGCTTCCTGCTCATGGACAGGTTATTCCGACTCCCAGATCCGGTGAGAGGGTTGTATTCATCGCTCACTTCCTCGGAGGGTTAGGGTTCGCTCTTCACCCCTTCGTCCGGGGACTCATGTTTTATTACGGACTAGATTTTCACGATCTAGCACAGATTCTTTCCTTCATGTCTCGACGTTCATCATCACGTGTGAGGCCTTCCTCCGACATCCCCCACACTTCGGCTTATGGCTCAAGACCTTTAGTGTGAGGCCGAAGGTGGTCAACGGGAGACAAGCGGAGTGCAGCGGCGCTGTAGTGAGCAAGCTTACCAATGCTCTTTGGCCAAAAGGTTCTTTCACCGAAACTTCCAACCAATGGCAGCGGGAGTGGTTTTATGTCACAGAACCCCATGGTACCTAGTGGGCAGCTATACCTGCGTTCCGTTCGGGCCCTCCATTACAGCTTGCATCATGGGTCAATAAGGGGCCGGACTGGGGATCAGTTGATGAAGTGCAGACTCTACAGAGTCGCATCCGAACCCTCCTTGAGAGGGACATTGATCTTGTCAACGTGATTCAAGTAATGCTAGTCCGCCGGGCCCTGCCGTGCCAGTGTAGGTCTCTTCGCATGTGGGAGTTCAATCCAGAAGGACCACGAACCCTCCACCACTTCTTCGTCCCTACGCAGGAAGGGATGTGGAAGTTGATTTTCGGGAAACGAAAACAGTGGCCAGACACCACCGAGGACATCGGCCTCGACTGCAACCATCCGGATACCTCAGTAAGCGCTCAGCACCCGAACACTTTGTAGTTAAGCATGCCGTAATACGTTACTGAGCAAACTATTTTCTTTTTTCAGGGCTGGGTAAAGAAAGCGGAGCGAATTAGGTGTTCGGCCCCCTCCCCGAAGACCCAACGGATCCTGTACTAACAAGGATGCTGGCCCCGGCATCATACCAGATGCATGTGGAGGAAGACAAGGTGGAAAGCGGGAAGACCAAAGGCGGCCTCCATCCCGAAGGTATATCAAACATTGTGTCCGGGGGAATCAGAATTCCATCGTCCGAGGACAAAAGTGAAGGAGGAGTCAACGTCTCTCCGCCCCATGGTAAGAAAAGGGTTGCCTCCGAAGACTTGGAAGGAAAGGCTCCTTCGCGAGGCAAGGTGCCCCAGTCGGGCGGCTCGGGCTTGAAGGACGGCGTCTTCGCACAGTCCAACGATGAGGACAATCCTCTAGCCGAATCGTGAGTGAACAAAGGTGTTTTTAAACATACCTTGTTCCTTTCCTGTTACTAAGGTAACATCTAGAATATATGTTTTTGCAGCTCGGCAGATAGTCTTCTTCACCAATCCTCTTCCTCGGGAGATCTTCTTCTGGAGATGATGGAAAGCGAGACACCTCCTCCGGTCTCCTCGCCCAATAAGGCGGACGACTTTGAGGTGTCGTCCCGGAGGATCTCCCCTGATCAAGTGGTGCGAGGGGTGAGGAAGAGAATACCCGAAGGCAATACTTCGGTAGCCCAGGATCCGGGGGCCAACAATAAAGGCCCCAGACTGTTCGGTCTACAGCCGGAGACGACTCTAGGGACAGATACACGGATCCCTTCGAAGGGAGGCCGTATTCCTACAGTAGCTTCCGTAGGTCCAAAAGCACCAGGTATACTGATGAGCATGTTGCGACAGGCGTCCGTCTCGGAGGAACATCGTACCTTGATGGGTATGGTGGTTGAAAAGGTTCTGTTCGCGAAAAGCGGACTGAACGAAGCCTGCGCGAGCCTGTTAAGAGGCTTCGAGGTTTGTACTAAAAAAATCTTTGAGTGTGTTTTATTCATGAACTGTGCCTGTGTATAGGTAGTAGCCCCTGAGACTATGATTGGCCTCCCAAGGGGGAAATCAGAGGATCAATAAGATATGCCTAGGAAATAATGATTAATTTGAACACAGGCTGTTACCCCCCTGGCGACTGGCCAGACTACGGAGGTTGCAGAGCTACATCGGAAGCTTGATGTAGCGGATGATGACCTTGCGCTTATTAACAGGCGGCTTGACGAGGTGCAAGGTACGTCTCAGGGGTGGTAATTACATGCACGTGCCTGTATTTGATCATGACGCTAAGAGTTGTATGCTGAAATATGCATGACTGCAGATGGTGCCGCCGTGGTCAAGATCCTTCGGGCTGAGCTGGCGCGGGCCAAAGAGCGGGCCCGGATTAATAATGCGGCTGCCGAGAAGGCATGCATCTGCCGAGTTAAAGGCCGAACAGGCTGCTCGGTGCCAATGCGAGGAGAGAATCTCCATGATGACGCATGAGCTAAAGGATGCCGCTAGCCGCTGTGAAATCCTCGAGAAGGATAATAAAGCCAAAACGGCTGATCTTGACAAGGCCTTACGAGAGGCGAAAGAAGCGCGGTCCGAATCTAGAGCGGCCCAGGAGGAGATCCGACAAGCTGGGGAGATCGCGGCTGGTAAGCCTTTTTTATTACAAACTAAGTTCGGCGATCCGAATTATGCTCCACTTAATCAGGTGTGGAGTTCTCCTAAGTGATATGCCAATATTTATCTTATAGCTAACAAAGCCGCAACCCCGGCTATTTGACATGCTCGGGGTCGAAGGCGGAGGAAAAAGGCACCTTACAGGCTTGAAATAAAGAGTGCGGTCTACAAAAAGTTATTTTGGACCTCCTGTCACATGTCGGCGTCGCCTGTCCTCGGTGAGGGGATTCCTTGACGGAAATAGCCCTTAGGTGAGTGTATGAATCCGAACTCCGATGGAGTCCATTGAGATGATTAGCGTTTGCGTCACCTGTGGTAAAGGATAATGAAAGAGAAAGAGTAATTAGATAAAAAAAAGGTTATGGGAGTGCTTGCAGGCTCGTCCGTATTGTGCTTCCGCTGATGCCCAGGGTATCTTAAGTGCATAGTTATGTATGCGCAGTACAGATTTCGCAGGTATATGAGGTGGGCGGCGGAAGCCGAACTGCTAGGTCCACTCTGGAATTGGTCGATCCTGTTGAATGGAGAACGGTGGCTTAATGGCCGACAAGGTGTGCGGTTTAATGAGACCGCTTTGTACTTTGGCTGAGGTTGCCGCAGTATGTTCTTTAGTCCGGAGGGAGTGCTTCTCCTGCTCCCATGTAGAGTTGTGTGTCATGTATACCATATTAACTGTTTTTACTTCGGGGGGAAATTGCTTCTGACCCCCGGTATTTGGTTGGTGAGTCTCTTCGTAGTGACTATCACCGGGCGGCCTCCTCCCCTTGTGTTCGGCGTTGAGCTTGCCAGCCTGCTTGAAGACCCAACAGCTTCTGTTGGTATGATTAGCTGGTTTGTCGGGGTGGCCATGAATCTGGCAGGTCTGATCCAATATCCTATCTAAATTGGATGGTTCGTCTCTATTTGCCTTGAAGGGCATTTTCCCTTGACCGGGTTTGGGACCACTGTATCCGGCGTTGACCGCTGGGTCGCGCATTCTTTCGTTATCATTGTGACGGCTGTGCCTGCTGCGCCGTGGCTTGCCGTTACCATCTTGGACTTCGGAAGTGCCCGGATCGCTGGCGATGTTGCTTCTACGAGCGAGCCAACTGTCTTCTCCCACGCAAAAGTGGGTCATTAGAGCGTTAAGGGCTGACATGGATTTTGGTTTTTCTTAACCGAGGTGGCGGGCAAGCCACTCGTCGACGCTGTGTTTGAAGGCCGCTAGGGCTTCCACGTCCGGACAGTCGACGATTTGGTTCTTTTTAACTAAGAACCTAGTCCAGAGCTTCCTGGCTGACTCTTCGGCCTGCTGGACAATGTGACTTAAGTCATCGGAATCTGGTCGCCGAACATATGTGCCTTGGAAGTTGTCGTGGAAGGCGTCTTCCAAGTCCTCCCAGCTGCCAATAGAGTTTTCCGGCAGACTGTTTAACCAGTACTGAGCCGGTCCTTTGAGTTTTAACGGCATGTGTTTGATGGAAGGTCATCTCCTCGGGCCATCCGGATATGGAGGAGGAAATCCTCATTCCATACCGCGGGATCAGTTGTTCCGTCGTATGATTCGATATTCATGGGTTTAAACCCATCTGGGAATTCGTGTTCCATTACTTCGTGTGTGAAGCATAGACGATGTGCGGCGCCTCTATATTGGGCCACACTGCGACGTAGCTCCGATGGAGTCCGTCTGCGGTTTTTGGCACGGGCGTGACTAGGTTTGTCGCCTCCGAGTAGATAGTCGTCGCCGCGCGTCGGGGCACGTCCTCATGATCCGTAGATCGCTCTAGTATGTCTTGCTCTGCTGTCCGGGCCCTGCCGAGGGTCGTATGTATAACCCTGAGCTTTTTTATCCCTGCCTTTACGGCGAGGTGGGGTGGGCTGGTATTCAGCTTGAGTTGCCGTTCTGTCGTGACCGCGTTGTGGTCGAATAACCACATTGTGTGATGATGGTATGGGCACCGGCGCCTCATCACCGAACAGAGGTAGCAATTTGCGCTTCGGATAATTTTTAGCTGGGCCACTGAGGCCCTATTCCTCGGCGGCTAGGATTTTGGTCCATCTATCATTGAGCTGATCTTGGTCAGCTTGAAGCTGCTGCTGCTTCTTTTTCAGGCTCCTTGCAGTGGCTATTAGCCGGCGTTTAAAGCGCTCATGTTCGAGGGGTTCCTCAGGCACGATGAAATCCTCATTGCTGAGGTTCTCCTCATCCTCGGAGAGCAAAAGATAGTTATTGTCCTCCGAGTCTTCACGTATGGCCTGTTCGTCGGGGCTAACGTGCCCATCTTCCCGTTCATCCTATTTGGTGGTTTGCTCGCCGGGATCTTCATTGTCTTCGGCATCGTTCGGAGTGTGATCGTCTCCTGTGCCGGTGTTGCTGTCCTTGCTGCGGCGGGATTTAGAGCGGCTCCGCTGACATCGGCGCTTTGGTTGTGTCTTAGGAGGTTCATCCTCTACTGGATTTTCTTTGTCCTTGCCGTTATTCTCTTTGGGTGTGTCCACCATGTATACGTTGTACGAAGAAGTGGCCGTCCAATGTCCGGTAAACGGCGGGGTTTTGGCCATGCTCCTCATCTGCATCGTCGTCCATACCATCGATGTCTTCGGAACCGTAATCGAGCATGTCGGTTAAGTCCTCGACAGTGGCTATGTAGTGGGTGGCGGGTGGGAACCGAAATTCCCCATCATCAGCCTCCAGTTCGAACCGGACATAGTTCGGCTGTGAGTCCCCTGCTAAGGACAGATTTTTTAATGAGTTCAGCACGTCGCCTAGAGGCGAGTGCCGGAAGATGTCCGCTGCGCTGAATTCGGCGATCGATGACCGATCCAGATCGACATAAGCGGACGCACATGGTTCAGAACTTATCACCGAAAACAAGTCCGAGGTTCCGGAGACACAGATATCACCCGGGGTTGGGTCTACATGCGGCTCCAACGCCGCGGAGTCTGCGGCTTCCGTGGCGGGTTTGAGCTTCCCATCCTCGGATGGCGCGGTCTGCTCTGGATCTAAGGCCGGAGCAGTTACATGTGCAATTTTCTGAGTATGGTCTGATGACAGATTTAAGCCATGTTCATCGTAGGGATAGGAAGCGGCTGCCGTGGTATCGAATCCGTCAAAGATCAAGTCTCCGCGGATGTCCGCGACGTAGTTCAAGCTCCCAAATCTGACCTGATGGCCAGGGGCGTAGCTATCGATCTGCTCCAGATGGCCGAGCGAGTTGGCCCACAGTGCGAAGCCGCCGAACACGAAGATCTGTCCGGGGAGGAAGGTTTCCCCTTGGACAGCGTCGTTGTGGATGTTTGAATAAGCCATTGAACCTTTTGGGGACGGCACAGTGGAACTGTCGATGAAAGCACCAATGTCGGTGTCAAAACCGGCGGATCTCGGGTAGGGGGTCCCGAACTGTGCGTCTAAGGTCGATGGTAACAGGAGACGGGGGACACAATGTTTACCCAAGTTCGGGCCCTCTCTATGGAGGTAATACCCTACTTCCTGCTTGATTGATCTTGATGAATATGAGTATTACAAGAGTTGATCTACCACGAGATCGTAATGGCTAAAACCCTAGAAGTCTAGCCTGTATGACTGTATCCGTTTCCGGACAAAGCCCTCCGGTTTATATAGACACCGGAGGGGACTAGGGTTGTACAAAGTCGGTTACAGAGAAAGGAATCTTCATATGTGGTCGCCAAGCTTGCCTTCCACGCCAAGGAGAGTCCTATCCGGACACGGGAGAGAGTCTTTGGTCTTGTATCTTCACAGCCCATTAGTCCGGCCCATGTCCAACAGGCCGGACGCCCGAGGACCCCTTAGTCCAGGACTCCCTCACCCGTCGGCAGCTGTTGCCGGCCACCGTCGCCACCACACCACCATCGAAAGCCAGGGCCATCCCCCGCCCCGCTACCGCGGCCCGAAGGCGGGAGATGGCCATCATGGCCGCCACCCCACTGCCGGCCACTGTGGCCATCACCCGCTCCGCCACCGCGGCCCGAAGGCGGGAGGTGGTGGTCGTGGCCGCCACCCCATCGTCGGCCGCCGTGGCCGCCAGCCCACTGTCGACCGCTGGGGTCATCACCCGCTCCACCACCGCTGCCTGAAGGGGGAGGCGGAGGTGGATGCTCGCACGTGCGACAGCGACCTTGCGCGCTACACCGAGTTCTTGCGGGAGGAGGAGGAGCGCCTCATCGAGCACGCAAAGAGCCTTACCGCCGCAGTGGCCGCGGCACACGCCGCCTCAGAGACGAGGAATCAGGAGATCTACGAGGAGAACCACCGCTTCGAGAGGGGTCGTCTGGAGCGGCAGAGGGTGTTCGAGGCGAGCGTCGCTGAAGCTGCATTAGCGGCAGGCACCGCATTGCGGTTGCCCAGCTCGTCGGTAGGCTCCTCCTCCTCCGCCTCTTACTTAGCGCGCTCGGCAGAGGAGAGGCAGCCGGAAGTAGTACAAAGCCCCTCCACAGTAGTAGTAGTAGTATTTAGGGGCTATTTTGTTCATTTCATCTGACTATACATGTGGTGGAACTGTACAACGTACTTAAAATTAGCTAGTATATATAGTTGAACTAGCTATTTCAGTACATGGTTGGCAACAATTGGGGAAAAGTTTGGTCGTTTCAGCTGTCGGGTTGAACTGTTTGTATGAATTAAGAACGACTGCTTAATCTATGAATGAAATCTATGCTTAATTACTGAATTTTAGTTGCAAAAATTAGATACTGCTAGTGATTTTTAGCTTCATATTTTGAGAAATCGCAGTGTTACAAGGATTGCCAAATCTTACCAAATTGTTTATACGTGGTTGCACATGGGTCATCCAAAACAACCATTTGTGTTGAAGGGATGCACAAATCCTGTGCTGCTCTCACTTTGCATATGGGTGTTCTATCTAAAACGTTTGCGATCAAGAGCTGCAGAAATCCTGCTTGGCACATTTTCTCTTGGCTTCCTGGGGAAGCTGTCGGTTTGCATATGGGTGTTCTAACTAAAACGTTTGCGATGAGTGTTTTATATTTAAAAAGCGAATTAAACTGCAGCTTGGGGGCCATTAATGGAGAGGATGCGAGCAAGGCGGGTGGCCTTGGAAGTCAAAGGGCTCGCTTCCAAGTGAGCCTGCACAGCGTACAGCTCGCACGCTTCCCGGTGAGCCTGGGCACTCAAGGACAGCTTGCATGCCTCTCGGTCAGCCTGTGCATCGGACGGCGCTCGCACGCCTGCCGTTCAGTCAAGGTCAAGCAGCTGTCCGCACGGCACCTCCAACAGCCATTAAAACCAAGACACGTGGCGTCACGTGAATGGTTAACATAATTTTGGATTTACTAGAATTTAAAAACCAGGCATCTCAATATTTTACCGGCAATCAACGGTGCCCTGGTGTTTGAAATTCATTCCCATTTCTTGCATGGGACCTAACCATGCACCCAAGGACACATATTTGATTTTTCAATCAATTTATATGCACTGGAGCATGTGCATGTAGTTCAAATTTGAATTATGCACAGAAATGCATTGAAAACTCAGTTAATGCATAAAAATGTCCAAACGAACCCCAAAAAATCACAAAAATTCACACAACACTCCTGTTGTTCTATGTTGACACGAGAAAAAAAATTGAAAGCAATAAGAGGCAATGGATATCGTTTCGTCCCCAAAGGTGGGACGTTCCCTACCTGTAAGTGCATCTAGTGCCCCTTAGTGATTTTGGTGTATTGAAGACTTATAGGTTAAGGGGCTGATGCGTTTGTAAGTGTACACAGGTCTATAAGTTTATGAGGAGTTTGATATTTACAGCGAACGTCGACCCCTAAAAATGAAATTCTTCGACAGAAGAATTTGGATTTCTGAAGACTTTGAAAGTGAAGAAATTGGTGTGACCATGAAGACTTGGTATTCATATGAGGAACATGAAGCATGAAGACTTTTGTTTTCGTAGTTTAATTTTCTCTTTCTTGAGTCATAGGAAACAACGTACTGTTAAAGGGGGTCGAGGAAATACTAAGGAAAAATTTCCAAGTGATGCTTATCTCAAAATCCTACACCTACAAATCCCATCGAGTGAAGCCATTGGAAATCTCATACAGTTTAGTCAATTTCTTCAGTGATAGAGACGAAGTTCTTCTGGTCTCTGAGGAATTTGTTCTGACTGAAGAGTTAGGAATTCGCCAGTGCGGATTGCCTATAAGTGAGGAACATGATAGCCCTGAGGAATTTGATAGTCAAATTTCCGACCGTTGCTGTGCTACGCGCCAGCTGTCCCAAAATATCTACCCACCTAACGGTCATATCATTGAAGGACATTTATGTCTTATCATGTCGGGCTGCTCCTTAGGCTATAAATAACCGCCCCCCTACAACCACTAGCTGGTTGGCTGCTCCGAGAGAAACTGACATTTGTCATTTGAGAGCATCCCATCCTCCGAGGACTTTGAGCGAAAATCATCAAGTGAGGAAAACCCAAACCCAAACACCTACAAACCCAAAGTGATTGAGCAACACTGAAGAGATTGATCCTGCGTGGATCCGACACTTGTTACCTTTGAAGACTGTGCATCTTCCAGATGGTTAGGCGTCATGGTCGAGAGCATCCAAGAGGAAATTGTGGATCGCCGAGTGACCGAGTTTGTGAAGGTTTGGAAGTGACCTGAAGACTTACCACGAGTGATTGGGCGAGGTCTGTGTGACCTTAGCTCAAGGAGAATACGGTGAGGACTGTGTGTCCTCAGGTTTAAATACCTAGCCGCTCCAACCAGACGTACAACTGTCACAACAGTTGGAACTGGTCTACCAAATCACTGTCTTCACCAAGCCTACTGGTTCTATTTCCACAACTCTTTCATTTCCTCATTACCATGTTGTGTGCTTGTTCATATCTGTTTGAAGACTTTGACTGAAGACTTTCTCAATTTCCACAGCTCAATTTCTTCAGTCTGTTTGTCTTCATCCTGTGTATCCTGTGTTTATGCTTCCTGTACTCTGTGCGTGTTTTCATTTCATCATGATGACCATGCTTATGTTCTGTTATGTTTGCATCTGAGTACTTATTCTGCTGCAAGTAGTTCTTTTCTTAGGAATTTCCTCACCCTGAAATTTCTCAGTGAAGAATTCATAAAAATCGCCTATTCACCCCCCCTCTAGTCGACTTCACGCACTTTCACTACCGAAAACCATCATGCTTGTTGTGAGAAGCTCCGGTTTGTGAGAAGCATATACCCAAACCTGCCCCAAATGGGACAAAATTTGTACGACCGACATGTTGATGCTGCTCCATGATAGCATGCCAAGTTTCATGAATTTCAGACGAGTTTTGGATTTACTAGAATTTAAAAACCAGGCATCTCAATGTTTCGCCGGCAATCAACGGTGCCCCGGTGTTTGAAATTCATTCCCATTTCTTGCATATGACCTAAGCATGCACCCGAGGACACATACTTGATTTTTCAACCAATTTATATGCACTGGAGCATGTGCATGTAGTTCAAATTTGAATTATGCACATAAAAAGCATTTGAAAACTTAGTTAATGCATAAAAATGTCCAAACGAACCCCGAAAAATCAGAAAATTCACACAACACTCCTGTTGTTCTATGTTGACACGAGAAAAAAAATTGAAAGCAATAAGAGGCAATGGATATCGTTTCGTCCCGAAAGGTGGGACGTTCCCTACCGAAAACTATCATGCTTGTTGTAAGAAGCTGCGGTTTGTGAGAAGCATATACCCAAACCTGCCCCAAATGGGACAAAATTTGTACCACGGCATGTTGATGCCGCTCCATGATAGCATGCCAAGTTTCATGAATTTCTGACGAGTTTTGGATTTACTAGAATTGAACAACCAGGCATCTCAATGTTTTGCCGGCAATCAACGGTGCCCCGGTGTTTGAAATTCATTCTCATTTCTGGCATGGGACCTAAGCATGCACCCAAAGACACATATTTGATTTTCAACCAATTTATATGCACTGGAGCATGGGCATGTAGTTCAAATTTGAATTATGCACATAAAAAGCATTTGAAAACTCAGTTAATGCATAAAAATGTCCAAACGAACCCGAAAAATCAGAAAATTCACACAACACTCCTGTTGTTCTATGTTGACACGAGAAAAAAAATTGAAAGCAATAAGAGGCAATGGATATCGTTTCGTCCCCAAAGGTGGGACGTTCCCTACCGAAAACCATCATGCTTGTTGTAAGAAGCTGCGGTTTGTGAGAAGCATATACCCAAACCTGCCCCAAATGGGACAAAATTTGTACCACGGCATGTTGATGCCGCTCCATGATAGCATGCCAAGTTTCATGAATTTCTGACGAGTTTTGGATTTACTAGAATTTAAAAACCAGGCATCTCAATGTTTTGCCGGCAATCAACGGTGCCCCGGTGTTTGAAATTCATTCTCATTTCTTGCATGGGACCTAAGCATGCACCCAAAGACACATATTTGATTTTCAACCAATTTATATGCACTGGAGCATGGGCATGTAGTTCAAATTTGAATTATGCACATAAAATGCATTGAAAACTCCGTTAATGCATAAAAATGTCCAAACGAACCCAGAAAAATCACGAAAATTCACACAACACTCCTGTTGTTCTATGTTGACACGAGAAAAAAAAATTGAAAGCAATAAGAGGCAATGGATATCGTTTCGTCCCGAAAGGTGGGACGTTCCCTACCGAAAACCATCATGCTTGTTGTAAGAAGCTGCGGTTTGTGAGAAGCATATACCCAAACCTGCCCCAAATGGGACAAAATTTGTACCACGGCATGTTGATGCCGCTCCATGATAGCATGCCAAGTTTCATGAATTTCTGACGAGTTTTGGATTTACTAGAATTTAAAAACCAGGCATCTCAATGTTTTGCCGGCAATCAACGGTGCCCCGGTGTTTGAAATTCATTCTCATTTCTGGCATGGGACCTAAGCATGCACCCAAAGACACATATTTGATTTTCAGCCAATTTATATGCACTGGAGCATGGGCATGTAGTTCAAATTTGAATCATGCACATAAAATGCATTGAAAACTCAGTTAATGCATAAAAATGTCCAAACGAACCCCGAAAAATCACAAAAATTCACTCAACACTCCTGTTGTTCTATGTTGACATGAGAAAAATTTTGAAAGCAATAAGAGGCAATGGATATCGTTTCGTCCCCAATGGTCGCACGTTCCCTACCGAAAAACATCATGCTTGTTGTGGGAAACTCCGGTTTGTGAGAAGCATATACCCAAACCTGCCCCAAATGGGACAAAATTTGTACCACGGCATGTTGATGCCGCTCCATGATAGCGTGCCAAGTTTCATGAATTTCAGACGAGTTTTGGATTTACTAGAATTTAAAAACCAGGCATCTCAATGTTTTGCCAGCAATCAACGGTGCCCCGGTGTTTGAAATTCATTCCCATTTCTTGCATAGGACCTAAGCATGCACCCAAGGACACATATTTGATTTTTCAACCAATTTATATGCACTGGAGCATGAGCATGTAGTTCAAATTTGAATTATGCACATAAAATGAATTGAAAACTCAGTTAATGCATAAAAATGTCCAAACGAACCCCAAAAAATAACAAAAATTCACACAACACTCCTGTTGTTCTATGTTGACACGAGAAAAAATTTGAAAGCAATAACAGGCAATGGATATTGTTTCGTCCCCAAAGGTGGGACGTTCCCCACCGAAAATAATCATGCTTGTTGTGAGAAGCTCCAGTTTGTGAAAAGCATATACCCAAACCTGCCCCAAATGGGACAAAATGTGTACCAAGGCATGTTTGTGCCGCTCCATGATAGCATGCCAAGTTTCATGAATTTCAGACGAGTTTTGGATTTACTAGAATTTAAAAACCAGGCATCTCAATGTTTTGCCGGCAATCAACGGTGCCCCGGTGTTTAAAATTCATTCTCATTTCTTGCATGGGACCTAAGCATGCACCCAAGGACACAGATTTGATTTTCAACCAATTTAAATGCACAGGAGCATGGGCATGTAGTTCAAATTTGAATTATGCACATAAAATGCATTGAAAACTCAGTTAATGCATACAAATGTCCAAACGAACCCGGAAAAATCACAAAAATTCACACAACACTCCTGTTGTTTTATGTTGACACGAGAAAAAAAATTGAAAGCAATAAGAGGCAATAGATATCGTTTTATCCCCAAAGGTGGCACGTTCCCTACCGAAAACCATGATGCTTGTTGTGAAAAGCTCCGGTTTGTGAGAAGCATATACCCAAACCTGCCCCAAATGGGACAAAATCTGTAGCACGGCATGTTGATGCCGCTCCATGATAGCATGCCAAGTTTCATGAATTTTAGACGAGTTTTGGATTTACTAGAATTTAAAATCCAAGCATCTCAATGTTTTGCCGGCAATCAATGGTGCCCCGGTGTTTGAAATTCATTCCCATTTCTTGCGTGGGACCTAAGCATGCACCCAAGGACACAGATTTGATTTTTCAACCAATTTATATGCACTGGAGCATGAGCATGTAGTTCAAATTTGAATTATGCACATAAAATGCATTGAAAACTCAGTTAATGCATACAAATGTCCAAACGAACCCCGAAAAATCACGAAAATTCACACAACACTCCTGTTGTTCTATGTTGACACAAGAAAAAATTTGAAAGCAATCTCTGGTTTGTGGGAAGCATATACCCAAACCTGCCCCAAATGGTACAAAATTTGTACCACGGCATGTTGATGCCGCTCCATGATAGCATGCCAAGTTTCATGAATTTTAGAATATTTTTGGATTTACTAGAATTTAAAAACCAGGCATCTCAATGTTTTGCCAGCAATCAACGGTGCCCCGGTTTTTGTAATTCCCATTTCTTGCATAGGACCTAAGCATGCACCCAAGGACACATATTTGATTTTTCAACCAATTTATATGCACTGGAGTATGTGCATGTAGTTCAAATTTGAATTATGCACATAAAATGCATTGAAAACTCAGTTAATGCATAAAAATGTCCAAACGAACCCCGAAAATTAACAAAAATTCGCACAACACTCCTGTTGTTCTTTGTTGACACGAGAAAAAACTTGAAAGCAATAACAGGCAATGGATATTGTTTCGTCACCAAAGGTGGGACGTTCCCTACCGAAAATAATCATGCTTGTTGTGAGAAGCTCCAGTTTGTGAAAAGCATATACCCAAACCTGCCCCAAATGGGACAAAATTTGTACTAAGGCATGTTTATGCCGCTCCATGATAGCATGCCAAGTTTCATGAATTTCAGACGACTTTTGGATTTACTAGAATATAAAAACCAGGCATCTCAATGTTTTGCCGGCAATCAACGATGCCCCGGTGTTTAAAATTCATTCTCATTTCATGCATGGGACGTAAGCATGCACCCAAGGACACAGATTTGATTTTGAACCAATTTAAATGCACTGGAGCATGGGCATGTAGTTCAAATTTGAATTATGCACATAAAATGCATTGAAAACTCAGTTAATGCATACAAATGTCCAAACTAACCCCGAAAAATCACAAAAATTCACACAACACTCCTGTTGTTTTATGTTGACACAAGAAAAAATTTTAAAGCAATAAGAGGCAATAGATATCGTTTTATCCCCAAAGGTGGCACGTTCCCTACCGAAAACCATCATGCTTGTTGTGAAAAGCTCTGGTTTGTGAGAAGCATATACCCAAACCTGCCCCAAATGGGAAAAAATCTGTACCACGGCATGTTGATGCCGCTCCATGATAGCATGCCAAGTTTCTTGAATTTCAGACGAGTTTTGGATTTACTAGAATTTAAAAACCAGGCATCTCAATGTTTTGCCGGCAATCAACGGTGCCCCGGTGTTTGAAATTCATTCCAATTTCTTGCGTGGGACCTAAGCATGCACCCAAGGACACAGATTTGATTTTTAACCAATTTATATGCACTGGAGCATGAGCATGTAATTCAAATTTGAATTATGCACATAAAATGCATTGAAAACTCAGTTAATGCGTAAAAATGTCCAAACGAACCCCAAAAATCACGAAAATTCACACAACACTCCAGTTGTTCTATGTTGACACAAGAAAAAATTTGAAAGCAATCTCTGGTTTGTGAGAAGCATATACCCAAACCTGCCCCAAATGGTACAAAATTTGTACCACGGCATGTTGATGCCGCTCCATGATAGCATGCCAAGTTTCATGAATTTTAGAATATTTTTGGATTTACTAGAATTTAAAAACCAGGCATCTCAATGTTTTGCCGGCAATCAACGGTGCCCCGGTGTTTGTAATTCCCATTTCTTGCATAGGACCTAAGCATGCACCCAAGGACACATATTTGATTTTTCAACCAATTTATATGCACTGGAGCATGTGCATGTAGTTCAAATTTGAATTATGCACATAAAATGCATTGAAAACTCAGTTAATGCATAAAAATGTCCAAACAAACCCCGAAAAATAACAAAATTCACACAACACTCCTGTTGTTCTATGTTGACACGAGAAAAAACTGGAAAGCAATAACAGGCAATGGATATTGTTTCGTCCCCAAAGGTGGGGCTTTCCCTACCGAAAATAATCATGCTTGTTGTGAGAAGCTCCAGTTTGTGAAAAGCATATACCCAAACTTGCCCCAAATGGGACAAAATTTGTACCAAGGCATGTTTATGCTGCTCCATGATAGCATGCCAAGTTTCATGAATTTCAGACGAGTTTTGGATGTACTAGAATTTAAAAACCAGGCATCTCAATGTTTTGCCGGCAATCAACGGTGCCCCGGTGTTTAAAATTCATTCTCATTTCTTGCATGGGACCTAAGCATGCACCCAATTACACAGATTTGATTTTGAACCAATTTAAATGTACTGGAGCATGGGCATGTAGTTCAAATTTGAATTATGCACATAAAATGCATTGAAAACTCAGTTAATGCATACAAATGTCCAAACGAACCCCGAAAAATCACAAAAATTCACACAACACTCCTGTTGTTTTATGTTGACACGAGAAAAAAATTGAAAGAAATAAGAGGCAATAGATATCGTTTTATCCCCAAAGGTGGCACGTTCCCTACCGAAAACCATGATGCTTGTTGTGAAAAGCTCCGGTTTGTGAGAAACATATACCCAAACCTGCCCCAATGGGACAAAATCTGTACCACGGCATGTTGATGCCGCTCCATGATAGCATGCCAAGTTTCATGAATTTTAGACGAGTTTTGGATTTACTAGAATTTAAAAACCAAGCATCTCAATGTTTTGCCGGCAATCAATGGTGCCCCGGTGTTTGAAATTCATTCCCATTTCTTGCGTGGGACCTAAGCATGCACCCAAGGACACAGATTTGATTTTTCAACCAATTTATATGCACTGGAGCTTGAGCATGTAGTTCAAATTTGAATTATGCACATAAAATGCATTGAAAACTCAGTTAATGCATAAAAATGTCCAAACGAACCCCGAAAAATCACGAAAATTCACACAACACTCCTGTTGTTCTATGTTGACACAAGAAAAAATTTGAAAGCAATCTCTGGTTTGTGAGAAGCATATACCCAAACCTGCCCCAAATGGTACAAAATTTGTACCACGGCATGTTGATGCCGCTCCATGATAGCATGCCAAGTTTCATGAATTTTAGAATATTTTTGGATTTACTAGAATTTAAAAACAAGGCATCTCAATGTTTTGCCGGCAATCAACGGTGCCCCGGTGTTTGTAATTCCCATTTCTTGCATAGGACCTAAGCATGCACCCAAGGACACATATTTGATTTTTCAACCAATTTATATGCACTAGAGCATGTGCATGTAGTTCAAATTTGAATTATGCACATAAAATGCATTGAAAACTCAGTTAATGCATAAAAATGTCCAAACAAACCCCGAAAAATAACAAAAATTCACACAACACTCCTGTTGTTCTATGTTGACACGAGAAAAAACTTGAAAGCAATAACAGGCAATGGATATTGTTTCGTCCCCAAAGGTGGGGCTTTCCCTACCGAAAATAATCATGCTTGTTGTGAGAAGCTCCAGTTTGTGAAAAGCATATACCCAAACCTGCCCCAAATGGGACAGAATTTGTACCAAGGCATGTTTATGCCGCTCCATGATAGCATGCCAAGCTTCATGAATTTCAGACGAGTTTTGGATTTACTAGAATTTAAAAACCGGGCATCTCAATGTTTTGCCGGCAATCAACGGTGCCCCGGTGTTTAAACTTCATTCTCATTTCTTGCATGGGACCTAAGCATGCACCCAAGGACACAGATTTGATTTTCAACCAATTTAAATGCACAGGAGCATGGGCATGTAGTTCAAATTTGAATTATGCACATAAAATGCATTGAAAACTCAGTTAATGCATACAAATATACAAACGAACCCCGAAAAATCACAAAAATTCACACAACACTCCTGTTGTTTTATGTTGACACGAGAAAAAAAATTGAAAGCAATAAGAGGCAATAGATATCGTTTTATCCCCAAAGGTGGCACGTTCCCTACCGAAAACCATGATGCTTGTTGTGAAAAGCTCCGGTTTGTGAGAAACATATACCCAAACCTGCCCCAAATGGGAAAAAATCTGTACCACGGCATGTTGATGCCGCTCCATGATAGCATGCCAAGTTTCATGAATTTCAGACGAGTTTTGGATTTACTAGAATTTAAAAACCAGGCATCTCAATGTTTTGCCGGCAATCAACGGTGCCCCGGTGTTTGAAATTCATTCCTATTTCTTGCGTGGTACCTAAGCATGCACCCAAGGACAGAGATTTGATTTTTCAACCAATTTATATGCACTGGAGCATGAGCATGTAATTCAAATTTGAATTATGCACATAAAATGCATTGAAAACTCAGTTAATGCATAAAAATGTCCAAACGAACCCCGAAAAATCACGAAAATTCACACAACACTCCTGTTGTTCTATGTTGACACAAGAAAAAATTTGAAAGCAATCTCTGGTTTGTGAGAAGCATATACCCAAACCTGCCCCAAATGGTACAAAATTTGTACCACGGCATGTTGATGCCGCTCCATGATAGCATGCCAAGTTTCATGAATTTTAGAATTTTTTTGGATTTACTAGAATTTAAAAACCAGGCATCTCAATGTTTTGCCGGCAATCAACGGTGTCCCGGTGTTTGAAATTCATTCTCATTTCTTGCATGGGACCTAAGCACGCACCCAAGGACACATATTCGATTTTCAACCAATTTAAATGCACTGGAGCATGGGCATGTAGTTCAAATTTGAATTATGCACATAAAATGCATTGAAAACTCAGTTAATGCATACAAATGTCCAAACGAACCCCAAAAATCACAAAAATTCACACAACAGTTCTGTTGTTTTATGTTGACCCGAGAAAAAAATTGAAAGCAATAAGAGGCAATGGATATCGTTTCGTCCCCAAAGGTGGGACGTTCCCTACCGAAAACCATCATGCTTGTTGTAAGAAGCTGCGGTTTGTGAGAAGCATATACCCAAACCTGCCCCAAATGGGACAAAATCTGTACCACGGGATATTGATGCCGCTCCATGATAGCATGCCAAGTTTCATGAATTTCAGACGAGTTTTGGATTTACTATAATTTAAAAACCAGGCATCTCAATGTTTTGCCGGCAATCAACGGTGCCCCGGTGTTTGAAATTCATTCCCATTTCTTGCGTGGGACCTAAGCATGCACCCAAGGACACAGATTTGATTTTTCAACCAATTTATAAGCACTGGAGCATGAGCATGTAGTTCAAATTTTAATTATGCACATAAAATGCATTGAAAACTCAGTTAATGCATGAAAATGTCTAAACGAACCCCGAAAAATCACGAAAATTCACACAACACTCCTGTTGTTCTATGTTGACACATGAAAAAATTTGAAAGCAATCTCTGGTTTGTGAGAAGCATATACCCAAACCTGGCCCAAATGGTACAAAATTTGTACCACGGCATGTTGATGCCGCTCCATGATAGCATGCCAAGTTTCATGAATTTTAGAATATTTTTGGATTTACTAGAATTTAAAAACCAGGCATCTCAATGTTTTGCCGGCAATCAATGGTGCCCTGGTGTTTGAAATTCATTCCCAATTCTTGCATGGGACCTAAGCATGCACCCAAGGACACAGATTTGATTTTTCAACCAATTTATATGCATTGGAGCATGTGCATGTAGTTCAAATTTGAATTATGCACATAAAATGCATTGAAAACTCAGTTAATGCATAAAAATGTCCAAACGAACCCCGAAAAATCACAAAAATTCACTCAACACTCCTGTTCTTCTATGTTGACACGAGAAAATTTTTGAAAGCAATAACAGGCAATGGATATTGTTTCGTCCCCAAAGGTGGGACGGTCCCTACCGAAAATAATCATGCTTGTTGTGAGAAGCTCCAGTTTGTGAAAAGCATATACCCAAACCTGCCCCAAATGGGACAAAATTTGTACCAAGGCATGTTTATGCCGCTCCATGATAGAATGCCAAGTTTCATGAATTTCAGACGAGTTTTGGATTTACTAGAATTTAAAAACCAGGCATCTCAATGTTTTGCCGGCAATCAACGGTGCCCCGTGTTTAAATTCATTCTCATTTCTTGCATGGGACCTAAGCACGCACCCAAGGACATAGATTCGATTTTCAACCAATTTAAATGCACTGGAGCATGGGCATGTAGTTCAAATTTGAATTATGCACATAAAATGCATTGAAAACTCAGTTAATGCATACCAATGTCCAAACGAACCCCGAAAAATCACAAAAATTCACACAACACTCCTGTTGTTTTATGTTGACACGAGAAACAAAATTGAAAGCAATAAGAGGCAATAGATATCGTTTTATCCCCAAAGGTGGCACGTTCCCTACCGAAAACCATCATGCTTGTTGTGAAAAGCTCCGGTTTGTGAGAAGCATATACCCGAACCTGCCCCAAATGGGACAAAATCTGTAGCACGGCATGTTGATGCAGCTCCATGATAGCATGCCAAGTTTCATGAATTTCAGATGAGTTTTGGATTTACTAGAATTTAAAAACCAGGCATCTCAATGTTTTGCCGGCAATCAACGGTGCCCCGGTGTTTGAAATTCATTCCCATTTCTTTCGTGGGACCTAAGCATGCACCCAAGGACCCAGATTTGATTTTTCAACCAATTTATATGCACTGGAGCATGAGCATGTAGTTCAAATTTGAATTATGCACATAAAATGCATGGAAAACTCAGTTAATGCATAAAAATGTCCAAACGAACCCCGAAAAATCACGAAAATTCACACAACACTCCTGTTGTTCTATGTTGACACAAGAAAAAATTTGAAAGCAATCTCTGGTTTGTGAGAAGTATATATCCAAACCTGCCCCAAATGGTACAAAATTTGTACCACGGCATATTGATGCCGCTCCATGATAGCATGCCAAGTTTCATGAATTTTAGAATATTTTTGGATTTACTAGAATTTAAAAACCAGGCATCTCAATGTTTTGCCGGCAATCAATGGTGCCCCGGTGTTAGAAATTCATTCCCAATTCTTGCATGGGACCTAAGCATGCACCCGAGGACACAGATTTGATTTTTCAACCAATTTATATGCACTGGAGCATGTGCATGTAGTTCAAATTTGAATTATGCACATAAAATGCATTGAAAACTCAATTAATGCATAAAAATGTCCAAACGAACCCCGAAAAATCACAAAAATTCACATAACACTCCTGTTGTTCTATGTTGACATGAGAATTTTTTTTGAAAGCAATAAGAGGCAATGGATATCGTTTCGTTCCCAAAGGTGGGACGTTCCCTACCAAAAACCATCATGCTTGTTGTGAGAATCTCCGGTTTGTGAGAAGCATATACCCAAACCTGCCACAAATGGGACAAAATTTGTACAACGGCATGTTGACGCCGCTCCATGATAGCATGCCAAGTTTCATGAATTTCAGACGAGTTTTGGATCTACTAGAATTTAAAAACCAGGCATCTCAATGTTTTGCCGGCAATCAACGGTGCCCCGGTGTTTGAAATTCATTCTCATTCCTTGCATGGGACCTAAGCATGCACCCAAGGACACATATTTGATTTTCAACCAATTTATGTGCACTGGAGCATGGGCATGTAGTTCAAATTTGAATTATGCACATAAAATGCATTGACAACTCAGTTCATGCATAAAAATGTCCAAACGAACCCCGAAAAATCACAAAAATTCACACAACACTCCTGTTGTTCTATGTTGACACGAGAATTTTTTTTGAAAGCAATAAGAGGCAATTGATATCGTTTTGTCCCCAAAGGTGGCACGTTCCCTAGCGAAAACCATCATGCTTGTTGTGCAAATCTCCGGTTTGTGAGAAGCATATACCCAAACCTGCCCCAAATGGGACAAAATTTGTACCACGACATGTTGATGCCGCTCCGTGATAGCATGCCAAGTTTCATGAATTTCAGACGAGTTTTGGATTTACTAGAATTTAAAAACCAGGCATCTCAATGTTCAGCCGGCAATCAACTGTGCCCCAGTGTTTGAAATTCATTCCCATTTCTTGCATGGGACCTAAGCATGCACCCGAGGACACATATATGATTTTTCAACCAATTTATATGCACTGGAGCATGTGCATGTAGTTCAAATTTGAATTATGGACATAAAATGCATCGAAAACTCAGTTAATCCATAAAAATGTCCAAACAAACCCCAAAAATCACAAAACATTACACAACACTCTTGTTGTTCTATGTTGACACAAGAAAGAATTTGAAAGCAATAAGAGGCAATGGATATCGTTTCGTTCCCAAAGGTGGGACGTTCCCTACCGAAAACCATCATGATTGTTGTGAGAAGCTCCGGTTTGTGAGAAGCCTATACCCAAACCTGCCCCAAATGGGGAAAAATTTGTACCACGGCATGTTGATGCCGCTCCATGATAGCATGCCAAGTTTCATGAATTTCAGATGAGTTTTGGATTTACTAGTATTTAAAAACTAGCCATCTCCATGTTTTGCCGGCAATAAACGGTGCCCCGGTGTTTGAAATTCATTCCCATTTCTTGCATGGGACCTAAGCATGCACCCGAGGACACATATTTGATTTTTCAACCAATTTATATGCACTGGAGCATGTGCATGTAGTTAAAATTTGAGTTATGCACATAAAATGCATTGAAAACTCAGTTAATGCATAAAAATGTCCAAACGAACCCCGAAAAATCACAAAACTTCACACAACACTCCTGTTGTTCTATCATGACATGAGAAAAAATTTGAAAGCAATAAGAGGCAATGGATATCGTTTCGTCCCCAAAGGTGGGACGTTCCCTACCGAAAACCATCATGCTTGTTGTGAGAATCTCCGGTTTGTGAGAAGCATATACCGAAACCAGCCCCAAATGGGACAAATTTGTACCATGACATGTTGATGCCGCCCCATGATAGCATGCCAAGTTTCATGAATTTCAGACGAGTTTTCGATTTTCTAGAATTTAAAAACCAGGCATCTCAATGTTTTGCCGGCAATCAACGGTTCTCCGGTGTTTGAAATTCATTCCCATTACTTGCATGGGACCTAAGCATGCACCCAAGAACACAAATTTGAATTTTTGACCAATTTATATGCATTGGAGTATGGGCATGTAGTTCAAATTTGAATTATGCACACAAAATGCATTGCAAACTCAGTTAATGCATAAAAATGTCCAAACGAACCCAGAAAAATCACAAAAATTCACACAACACTCTTGTTGTTCTATGTTGACATGGGAAAAAAATTTGAATTATGCACATAAAATGCATTGAAAACTCAGTTAATGCATAAAAATGTCCAAACGAACCCCGAAAAATCACAAAAGTTCACACAACACTCCTGTTGTTCTATGTTGACACGAGAAAATATTTGCAAGCAATAAGAGGCAATGGATATCGTTTCGTCCCCAAAGGTGGGACGTTCCCTACCGAAAACCATCATGCTTGTTGTGAAAAGCTCCGGTTTGTGAGAAGCATATACCCGAACCGGCCCCTATTTGGACAATATTTGTACCACGGCATGTTGATGCCGCTCCATGATAGCATGCCAAGTTTCATGAATCTCAGACGAGTTTTGGATTTATTAGAATTTAAAAACCAGTCATCTCAATGTTCTGCCGGCAATCAACGGTGCCCCGGTTTTTGAAATTCACTCCCATTTCTTGCATGGGACCTAAACATGCGCCCAAGGACACGTATTTGATTTTTCAACCAATTTATATGCACTGGAGCATGTGCATGTACTTCAAATTTGAATTATGCACATAAAATGCATTGTAAACTCAGTTAATGCATAAAAATGTCCAAACGAACCCCGAAAAATCACAAAAATTCACACAACACTCCTGTTGTTCTATATTTACGCGAGAAAAAAATTTGAAAGCAATAAGAGGCAATGGATATCGTTTCGTCCCCAAAGGTGGGACGTTCCCTACCGAAAACCATCAAGCTTGTTGTGAGAAGCTCCGGTTTGTGAGAAGCGTATACCCAAACCGGCCCCTAATGGGACAAAATTTGTACCATGGCATGTCGATGCCGCTCCATGATAGCATGCCAAGTTTCATGAATTTCAGACGAGTTTTGGATTTATTAGAATTTAAAAACCAGGCATCTCAATGTTCTGCCGGCAATGAACGTCGCCCCGGTTTTTGAAATTCACTCCCATTTCTTGCATGGGACCTAAACATGCGCCCAAGGACACGTATTTGATTTTTCAACCAATTTATATGCACTGGAGCATGTGCATGTAGTTCAAATTTGAATTATGCACATAAAATGCATTGAAAACTCAGTTGATGCATAAAAATGTCCAAACGAACCCCGAAAAAGCACAAAAATTCACACAACACTCCTGTTGTTCTATGTTGACACGAGAAAAGAATTTGAAAGCAATAAGAGGCAATGGATATCGTTTCGTCCCCAAAGGTGGGACGTTCCCTACCGAAAACCATCATGCTTGTTGTGAGAAGCTCCGGTTTGTGAGAAGCATACACCCAAACCTGCCCCTAATGGGACAAAAATTGTACCACGACATGTTGATGCCGCTCCATGAAAGCATGCCAAGTTTCATGAATTTCAGACGAGTTTTGGATTTATTTGAATTTAAAAACCAGGCATCTCAATGTTTTGCCGGCAATCAACGGTGCCCCAGTTTTTAAATTCATTCCCATTTCTTGCATGGGACCTAAGCATGCGTCCAAGGACACAGATTTGATTTTTCAACCAATTTATATGCACTAGAGCATGTGCATGTAGTTCAAATTTGAATTATGCACATAAAATGCATTGAAAACTCAGTTAATGCATAAAAACGTCCAAACGAACCCCGAAAAATCACAAAAATTCACATAACACTCCTGTTGTTCTATGTTGACACGAGAAATTTTTTTGAAAGCAATAAGAGGCAATGGATATCGTTTCGTTCCCAAAGGTGGGACGTTCCCTACCAAAAACCATCATGCTTGTCGTGAGAATCTCCGGTTTGTGAGAAGCATATACCCAAACCTGCCACAAATGGGACAAAATTTGTACAACGGCATGTTGACGCCGCTCCATGATAGCATGCCATGTTTCATGAATTTCAGACGAGTTTTGGATTTACTAGAATTTAAAAACCAGGCATCTCATTGTTTTGCCGGCAAATAACGGTGCCCCGGTGTTTGAAATTCATTCCCATTTCTTGCATGGGACCTAAGCATGCACCCAAGGACACAGATTTCATTTTTCAACCAATTTATATTCACTGGAGAATGAGCAATTATGCACATAAAATGCATTGAAAACTCAGTTAATGCATAAAAATGTCCAAACGAACCCCGAAAAATCACAATAATTCACACAACACTCGTGTTGTTCTATGTTGACACGAGAGATTATTTTGAAAGCAATAAGAGGCAATGGATATCATTTCGTCCCCAAAGGTGGGACGTTCCCAACCGAAAACCATCATGCTTGTTGTGAGAAGCTCCGGTTTGGGAGAAGCATATACCCAAACCGGCCCCTAATGGGACAATATTTGTACCACGGCATGTTGATGCCGCTCCATGATAGCATGCCAAGTTTCATGAATTTCAGACGAGTTTTGGATTTATTAGAATTTAAAAACCAGGCATCTCAATGTTTTGCAGGCAATCAACGGTGCCTCAGTTTTGAAATTCACTCCCATTTCTTGCATGGGACCTAAGCATGCGCCCAAGGACACATATTTGATTTTTCAACCAATTTATATGCACTGGAGCATGTGCATGTAGTTCAGATTTGAATTATGCACATAAAATGCATTGAAAACTCAGTTAAAGCATAAAAATGTCCAAACGAACCCTGAAAAATCACAAAAGTTCACACAACACTCCTGTTGTTCTATGTTGACACGAGAAAATATTTGCAAGCAATAAGAGGCAATGGATATCGTTTCGTCCCCAAAGGTGGGACGTTCTCGACCGAAAACCATCATGCTTGTTGTGAAAAGCTCCGGTTTGTGAGAAGCATATACCCAAACCGGCCCCTATTGGGACAAAATTTGTACCACGGCATGTTGATGCCGCTCCATGATAGCATGCCATGTTTCATGAATCTCAGACGAGTTTTGGATTTATTAGAATTTAAAAACCAGGCATCTCAATGTTCTGCCGGCAATCCACGGTGCCCCGGTTTTTGAAATTCACTCCCATTTCTTGCATGGGACCTAAACATGCGCCCAAGGACACGTATTTGATTTTTCAACCAATTTATATGCACTGGAGCATGTGCATGTAGTTCAAATTTGAATTATGCACATAAAATGCATTGTAAACTCAGTTAATGCATAAAAATGTCCAAACGAACCCCGAAAAATCACAAAAATTCACACAACACTCCTGTTGTTCTATCTTGACACGAGAAAAAAAATTGAAAGCAATAAGAGGCAATGGATATCGTTTCGTCCCCAAAGGTGGGACGTTCCCTACCGAAAACCATCATGCTTGTTGTGGGAATCTCCGGTTTGTGAGAAGCATATACCCAAACCTGCCCCAAATGGGACAAAATTTGTACCACGGCATGTTGATGCCGCTCCATGATAGCATGCCAAGTTTCATGAATTTCAGACGAGTTTTGGATTTACTAGAATTTAAAAACCAGGCATCGCAATGTTTTGCCGGCAATCAACGGTGCCCCGGTGTTTGAAATTCATTCCCATTTCTTGCATGGGACCTAAGCATGCACCCAAGGACACAGCTTTGATTTTTCGACCAATTTATATGCATTGGAGCATGGGCATGTAGTTCAAATTTGAATTATGCGCACAAAATGAATTGAAAACTCAGTTAATGCATAAAAATGTCCAAACGAACCCCGAAAAATCACAAAAATTCACAAAACACTCCTGTTGTTCTATGTTCACATGGGAAAAAAAATTGAAAGCAATAAGAGGCAATGGATATCGTTTCGTCCCCGAAGGTGGCACGTTCCCTACCGAAAACCATCATGCTTGTTGTGAGAAGCATATACCCAAACCTGCCCTTAATGGGACAAAATTTGTACCACGGCATGTTGATGCCGCTCCATGGTAGCATGCCAAGTTTCATGAATTTCAGACGAGTTTTGGATTTACTAGAATTTAAAAACGAGGCATCTCAATGTTTTGCCGGCAATCAAGGTAGCCCCGGTGTTTGAAATTCATTTCCATTTCTTGCATGGGACCTAAGCATGCACCCAAGGACACATATTTGATTTTTCAACCAATTTATATTCACCGGAGAATGGGCATGTAGTTCAAATTTGAATTATGCACATAAAATGCATTGTAAACTCAGTTAATGCATAAAAATGTCCAAACGAACCCTGAAAAATCACAAAAATTCACACAACACTCCTGTTGTTCTATGTTGACACGAGACAAAATTTTGAAAGCAATAAGAGGCAATGGATATCGTTTCGTCCCCAAAGGTGGGACATTCCCTACCGAAAACCATCATGCTTTTTGTGAGAAGCTCCGGTTTGTGAGAAGCCTATACCCAAACCGGCCCCTAATGGGACAAAATTTGTACCACGGCATGTTGATGCCGCTCCATGATAGCATGCCAAGTTTCATGAATTTCAGACGAGTTTTGGATTTATTAGAATTTAAAAACCAGGCATCTAAATGTTTTGCCAGCAATCAACGGTGCCTCGGTTTTTGAAATTCATTACCATTTCTTGCATGGGACCTAAGCATGCGCCCAAGGACACAGATTGTATTTTTCTACTAATTTATACGCACTGGAGCATGTGCATGTAGTTCAAATTTGAATTATGCACATAAAATGCATTGAAAACTCAGTTAACGCATAAAAATGTCCAAACGAACCCTGAAAAATCACAAAAATTCACACAACACTCCTGTTGTTCTATGTGGACACGAGAGAAAATTTTAAAAGCAATAAGAGGCAATGGATATCGTTTCTTTCCCAAAGGTGGGACGTTCCCTACCGAAAACCATCATGCTTGTTGTGAGAAGCTCCGGTTTGTGAGAAGCTCCGGTTTGTGAGAAGCCCATACCCAAACCTGCCCCAAATGGGAAAAAAATTGTACCACGGCATGTTGATGCCGCTCCATGATAGCATGCCAAGTTTCATGAATTTCAGACGAGTTTTGGATTTACTAGCATTTAAAAACCAGCCATCTCCATGTTTTGCCGGCAATAAACGGTGCCCCGGTGTTTGAAATTCATTCCCATTTCTTGCATGGGACCTAAGCATGCACCCGAGGACACATATTTGATTTTTCAACCAATTTATATGCACTAGAGCATGTGCATGTAGTTAAAATTTGAATTATGCACATAAAATGCATTGAAAACTCAGTTAATGCATAAAAATGTCCAAACGAACCCCGAAAAATCACAAAACTTCACACAACACTCCTGTTGTTCTATCATGACATGAGAAATTTGAAAGCAATAAGAGGCAATGGATATCGTTTCGTCCCCAAAGGTGGGACGTTCCCAACCGAAAACCATCATGCTTGTTGTGAGAATCTCCGGTTTGTGAGAAGCATATACCGAAACCAGCCCCAAATGGGACAAAATTTGTACCATGACATGTTGATGCCGCCCCATGATAGCATGCCAAGTTTCATGAATTTCAAACGAGTTTTCGATTTTCTAGAATTTAAAAACCAGGCATCTCAATGTTTTGCCGGCAATCAACGGTTCCCCGGTGTTTGAAATTCATTCCCATTTCTTGCATGGGACCTAAGCATGCACCCAAGAACACAAATTTGATTTTTCGACCAATTTATATGCATTGGAGCATGGGCATGTAGTTCAAATTTGAATTATGCACACAAAATGCATTGAAACTCAGTTAATGCATAAAAATTTCCAAACGAACCCAGAAAAATCACAAAAAATCACACAACACTCCTGTTGTTCTATGTTGACACGGGAAAAAAATTTGAATTATGCACATAAAATGCATTGAAAACTCATTTAATGCATAAAAATGTCCAAACGAACCCCGAAAAATCACAAAAGTTCACACAACACTCCAGTTGTTCTATGTTGACACGAGAAAATATTTGCAAGCAATAAAAGGCAATGGATATCATTTCATCCCCAAAGGTGGGATGTTCCCTACCGAAAACCATCATGCTTGTTGTCAAAAGCTCCGGTTTGTGAGAAGCATATACCCAAACCGGCCCCTATTGGGACAAAATTTGTACCACGGCATGTTGATGCCGCTCCATGATAGCATGCCAAGTTTCATGAATCTCAGACGAGTTTTGGATTTATTAGAATTTAAAAACCAGGCATCTCAATGTTCTGCCGGCAACCAACGGTGCCCCGGTTTTTGAAATTCACTCCCATTTCTTGCCTGGGACCTAAACATGCGCCCAACGACACGTATTTGATTTTTCAACCAATTTATATGCACAGGAGCATGTGCATGTAGTTCAAATTTGAATTATGCACATAAAATGCATTGTAAACTCAGTTAATGCATAAAAATGTCCAAACGAACCCCGAAAAATCACAAAAATTCACACAACACTCCTGTTGTTCTATCTTGACACGAGAAAAAAAATTGAAAGCAATAAGAGGCAATGGATATCGTTTCATCCCCAAAGGTGGGACGTTCCCTACCGAAAACCATCATGCTTGTTGTGGGAATCTCCGGTTTGTGAGAAGCATATACCCAAACCTGCCCCAAATGGGACAAAATTTGTACCACGGCATGTTGATGCCGCTCCATGATAGCATGCCAAGTTTCATGAATTTCAGACGAGTTTTGGATTTACTAGAATTTAAAAACCCGGCATCGCAATGTTTTGCCGGCAATCAACGGTGCCCCGGTGTTTGAAATTCATTCCCATTTCTTGCATGGGACCTAAGCATGCACCCAAGGACACATATTTGATTTTTCGACCAATTTATATGCATTGGAGCATGGGCATGTAGTTCAAATTTGAATTATGCGCACAAAATGAATTGAAAACTCAGTTAATGCATAAAAATGTCCAAACGAACCCCGAAAAATCACAAAAATTCACACAACACTCCTGTTGTTCTATGTTCACATGGGAAAAAAATTGAAAGCAATAAGAGGCATTGGATATCGTTTCGTCCCCGAAGGTGGCACGTTCCCTACCGAAAACCATCATGCTTGTTGTGAGAAGCATATACCCAAACCTGCCCTAAATGGGACAAAATTTGTGCCATGGCATGTTGATGCCGCTCCATGGTAGCATGCCAAGTTTCATGAATTTCAGACGAGTTTTGGATTTACTAGAATTTAAAAACGAGGCATCTCAATGTTTTGCCGGCAATCAACGTAGCCCCGGTGTTTGAAATTCATTCCCATTTCTTGCATGGGACCTAAGCATGCACCCAAGGACACATATTTGATTTTTCAACCAATTTATATTCACCGGAGAATGGGCATGTAGTTCAAATTTGAATTATGCACATAAAATGCATTGTAAACTCAGTTAATGCATAAAAATGTCCAAACGAACCCCGAAAAATCACAAAAATTCACACAACACTCCTGTTGTTCTATGTTGACACGAGACAAAATTTTGAAAGCAATAAGAGGCAATGGATATCGTTTCGTCCCAAAGGTGGGACATTCCCTACCGAAAACCATCATGCTTTTTGTGAGAAGCTCCGGTTTGTGAGAAGCATATACCCAAACCGGCCCCTAATGGGACAAAATTTGTACCACGGCATGTTGATGCCGCTCCATGATAGCATGCCAAGTTTCATGAATTTCAGACGAGTTTTGGATTTATTAGAATTTAAAAACCAGGCATCTCAATGTTTTGCCAGCAATCAACGGTGCCTCGGTTTTTGAAATTCATTACCATTTCTTGCATGGGACCTAAGCATGCGCCCAAGGACACAGATTGTATTTTTCTACTAATTTATACGCACTGGAGCATGTGCATGTAGTTCAAATTTGAATTATGCACATAAAATGCATTGAAAACTCAGTTAATGCATAAAAATGTCCAAACGAACCCTGAAAATTCACTAAAATTCACACAACACTCCTGTTGTTCTATGTTGACACGAGAGAAAATTTTGAAAGCAATACGGGGCAATGGATATCGTTTCGTCCCCAAAGGTGGGACGTTCCCTACCGAAAACCATCATGCTTGTTGTGAGAAGCTCCGGTTTGTGAGAAGCATATACCCAAACCGGCCCCTAATGGGACAAAATTTGTACCACGGCATGTTGATGCCGCTCCATGATAGCATGCCACGTTTCATGAATTTCAGACGAGTTTTGGATTTATTAGAATTTAAAAACCAGGCATCTCAGTGTTTTGCCGGCAATCAACGGTGCCCCGGTTTTTGAAATTCATTACCATTTCTTGCATGGGACCTAAGCATGCGCCCAAGGACACAGATTGTATTTTTCTACCAATTTATATGCACTGGAGCATGTGCATGTAGTTCAAATTTGAATTATGCACATAAAATGCATTGAAAACTCAGTTAATGCATAAGAATGTCCAAACGAACCCCGAAAAATCACAAAAATTCACACAACACTCATGTTGTTCTATGTTGACAAGAGAACAAAATTGAAAGCAATAGGAGGCAATGGATATCGTTTCGTCCCCAAAGGTGGAACGTTCCCTACCGAAAACCATCATGCCTTTTGTGGGAAGCTCTGGTTTCTGAGAAGCATATACCCAAACCTGTCCAAAATGGGAAAAAAATTTGTACCACGGCATGTTGATGCCGCTCCATGATAGCACGCCAAGTTTCATGAATTTCAGACGAGTTTTGGATTTACTAGCATTTAAAACCAGGCATCTCATTGTTTTGCCGGCAATAAACGGTGCCCCGATGTTTGAAATTCATTCCCATTTCTTGCATGGGACTTAAGCATGCACCCGAGGACATAGATTTAATTTTTCAACCAATTTATATGCACTGGAGCATGTGCATGTAGTTCAAATTTGAATTATGCACATAAAATGCATTGAAAACTCAGTTGATGCATAAAAGTGTCCAAACGAACCCCGAAAAATCACAAAATTTCACACAACACTCCTGTTGTTCTATGTTGACACAAGAAAAAAAATTGAAAGCAACAAGAGGCAATGGATATCGTTTCGTCCCCAAAGGTGGGACGTTCCCTACCGAAAACCATCATGCTTGTTGTGAGAATCTCCGGTTTGTGAGAAGCATATACCCAAACCTTCCCCAAATGGGACAAAATTTGTACCACAGCATGTTGATGCCGCTCCATGATAGCATGCCAAGTTTCATGAATTTCAGACGAGTTTTTAATTTACTAGAATTTAAAAACCAGGCATCTAATTGTTTTGCCGGCAATCAGTGCTGCCCCGGTGTTTGAAATTCACTCCCATTTATTGCATGGGACCTAAGCATGCACCCGAGGACACAGATTTGATTTTTCAACCAATTTATATGCACTAGAGCATGTGCATGTAGTTCAAATTTGAATTATGCACATAAAATGCATTGAAAACTCAGTTCATGCATAAAAATGTCAAAACGAACCCTGAAAAATCACAAAACTTCACACAACACTCCTGTTGTTCTATCTTGACACGAGAAAAAAATTTGAAAGCAATAAGAGGCAATGGATATCGTTTCGTCCCCAAAGGTGGGACGTTCCCTACCGAAAACCATCATGCTTGTTGTGAGAATCTCCGGTTTGTGAGAAGCATATACCCAAACCTGCCCCAAATGGGACAAAATTTGTACCACAGCATGTTGATGCCGCTCCATGATAGCATGCCAAGTTTCATGAATTTCAGACGAGTTTTGGATTTACTAGAATTTAAAAACCAGGCATCTCAATGTTTTGCCGGCAATCAACGGTGCCCCAGTTTTTAAATTCATTCCCATTTCTTGCATGGGACCTAAGCATGCGTCCAAGGACACAGATTTGATTTTTCAACCAATTTATATGCACTAGAGCATGTGCATGTAGTTCAAATTTGAATTATGCACATAAAATGCATTGAAAACTCAGTTAATGCATAAAAACGTCCAAACGAACCCCGAAAAATCACAAAAATTCACATAACACTCCTGTTGTTCTATGTTGACACGAGAAATTTTTTTGAAAGCAATAAGAGGCAATGGATATCGTTTCGTTCCCAAAGGTGGGACGTTCCCTACCAAAAACCATCATGCTTGTCGTGAGAATCTCCGGTTTGTGAGAAGCATATACCCAAACCTGCCACAAATGGGACAAAATTTGTACAACGGCATGTTGACGCCGCTCCATGATAGCATGCCATGTTTCATGAATTTCAGACGAGTTTTGGATTTACTAGAATTTAAAAACCAGGCATCTCATTGTTTTGCCGGCAAATAACGGTGCCCCGGTGTTTGAAATTCATTCCCATTTCTTGCATGGGACCTAAGCATGCACCCAAGGACACAGATTTCATTTTTCAACCAATTTATATTCACTGGAGAATGAGCAATTATGCACATAAAATGCATTGAAAACTCTGTTAATGCATAAAAATGTCCAAACGAACCCCGAAAAATCACAATAATTCACACAACACTCGTGTTGTTCTATGTTGACACGAGAGATTATTTTGAAAGCAATAAGAGGCAATGGATATCATTTCGTCCCCAAAGGTGGGACGTTCCCAACCGAAAACCATCATGCTTGTTGTGAGAAGCTCCGGTTTGGGAGAAGCATATACCCAAACCGGCCCCTAATGGGACAATATTTGTACCACGGCATGTTGATGCCGCTCCATGATAGCATGCCAAGTTTCATGAATTTCAGACGAGTTTTGGATTTATTAGAATTTAAAAACCAGGCATCTCAATGTTTTGCAGGCAATCAACGGTGCCTCAGTTTTGAAATTCACTCCCATTTCTTGCATGGGACCTAAGCATGCGCCCAAGGACACATATTTGATTTTTCAACCAATTTATATGCACTGGAGCATGTGCATGTAGTTCAGATTTGAATTATGCACATAAAATGCATTGAAAACTCAGTTAAAGCATAAAAATGTCCAAACGAACCCTGAAAAATCACAAAAGTTCACACAACACTCCTGTTGTTCTATCTTGACACGAGAAAATATTTGCAAGCAATAAGAGGCAATGGATATCGTTTCGTCCCCAAAGGTGGGACGTTCTCGACCGAAAACCATCATGCTTGTTGTGAAAAGCTCCGGTTTGTGAGAAGCATATACCCAAACCGGCCCCTATTGGGACAAAATTTGTACCACGGCATGTTGATGCCGCTCCATGATAGCATGCCATGTTTCATGAATCTCAGACGAGTTTTGGATTTATTAGAATTTAAAAACCAGGCATCTCAATGTTCTGCCGGCAACCAACGGTGCCCCGGTTTTTGAAATGCACTCCCATTTCTTGCATGGGACCTAAACATGCGCCCAAGGACACGTATTTGATTTTTCAACCAATTTATATGCACTGGAGCATGTGCATGTAGTTCAAATTTGAATTATGCACATAAAATGCATTGTAAACTCAGTTAATGCATAAAAATGTCCAAACGAACCCCGAAAAATCACAAAAATTCACACAACACTCCTGTTGTTCTATCTTGACACGAGAAAAAAATTTGAAAGCAATAAGAGGCAATGGATATCGTTTCGTCCCCAAAGGTGGGACGTTCCCTACCGAAAACCATCATGCTTGTTGTGGGAATCTCCGGTTTGTGAGAAGCATATACCCAAACCTGCCCCAAATGGGACAAAATTTGTACCACGGCATGTTGATGCCGCTCCATGATAGCATGCCAAGTTTCATGAATTTCAGACGAGTTTTGGATTTACTAGAATTTAAAAACCAGGCATCGCAATGTTTTGCCGGCAATCAACGGTGCCCCGGTGTTTGAAATTCATTCCCATTTCTTGCATGGGACCTAAGCATGCACCCAAGGACACAGCTTTGATTTTTCGACCAATTTATATGCATTGGAGCATGGGCATGTAGTTCAAATTTGAATTATGCGCACAAAATGAATTGAAAACTCAGTTAATGCATAAAAATGTCCAAACGAACCCCGAAAAATCACAAAAATTCACAAAACACTCCTGTTGTTCTATGTTCACATGGGAAAAAAAATTGAAAGCAATAAGAGGCAATGGATATCGTTTCGTCCCCGAAGGTGGCACGTTCCCTACCGAAAACCATCATGCTTGTTGTGAGAAGCATATACCCAAACCTGCCCTTAATGGGACAAAATTTGTACCACGGCATGTTGATGCCGCTCCATGGTAGCATGCCAAGTTTCATGAATTTCAGACGAGTTTTGGATTTACTAGAATTTAAAAACGAGGCATCTCAATGTTTTGCCGGCAATCAACGTAGCCCCGGTGTTTGAAATTCATTTCCATTTCTTGCATGGGACCTAAGCATGCACCCAAGGACACATATTTGATTTTTCAACCAATTTATATTCACCGGAGAATGGGCATGTAGTTCAAATTTGAATTATGCACATAAAATGCATTGTAAACTCAGTTAATGCATAAAAATGTCCAAACGAACCCTGAAAAATCACAAAAATTCACACAACACTCCTGTTGTTCTATGTTGACACGAGACAAAATTTTGAAAGCAATAAGAGGCAATGGATATCGTTTCGTCCCCAAAGGTGGGACATTCCCTACCGAAAACCATCATGCTTTTTGTGAGAAGCTCCGGTTTGTGAGAAGCCTATACCCAAACCGGCCCCTAATGGGACAAAATTTGTACCACGGCATGTTGATGCCGCTCCATGATAGCATGCCAAGTTTCATGAATTTCAGACGAGTTTTGGATTTATTAGAATTTAAAAACCAGGCATCTAAATGTTTTGCCAGCAATCAACGGTGCCTCGGTTTTTGAAATTCATTACCATTTCTTGCATGGGACCTAAGCATGCGCCCAAGGACACAGATTGTATTTTTCTACTAATTTATACGCACTGGAGCATGTGCATGTAGTTCAAATTTGAATTATGCACATAAAATGCATTGAAAACTCAGTTAACGCATAAAAATGTCCAAACGAACCCTGAAAAATCACAAAAATTCACACAACACTCCTGTTGTTCTATGTAGACACGAGAGAAAATTTTAAAAGCAATAAGAGGCAATGGATATCGTTTCTTTCCCAAAGGTGGGACGTTCCCTACCGAAAACCATCATGCTTGTTGTGAGAAGCTCCGGTTTGTGAGAAGCTCCGGTTTGTGAGAAGCCCATACCCAAACCTGCCCCAAATGGGAAAAAAATTGTACCACGGCATGTTGATGCCGCTCCATGATAGCATGCCAAGTTTCATGAATTTCAGACGAGTTTTGGATTTACTAGCATTTAAAAACCAGCCATCTCCATGTTTTGCCGGCAATAAACGGTGCCCCGGTGTTTGAAATTCATTCCCATTTATTGCATGGGACCTAAGCATGCACCCGAGGACACATATTTGATTTTTCAACCAATTTATATGCACTAGAGCATGTGCATGTAGTTAAAATTTGAATTATGCACATAAAATGCATTGAAAACTCAGTTAATGCATAAAAATGTCCAAACGAACCCCGAAAAATCACAAAACTTCACACAACACTCCTGTTGTTCTATCATGACATGAGAAAAAATTTGAAAGCAATAAGAGGCAATGGATATCGTTTCGTCCCCAAAGGTGGGACGTTCCCAACCGAAAACCATCATGCTTGTTGTGAGAATCTCCGGTTTGTGAGAAGCATATACCGAAACCAGCCCCAAATGGGACAAAATTTGTACCATGACATGTTGATGCCGCCCCATGATAGCATGCCAAGTTTCATGAATTTCAAACGAGTTTTCGATTTTCTAGAATTTAAAAACCAGGCATCTCAATGTTTTGCCGGCAATCAACGGTTCCCCGGTGTTTGAAATTCATTCCCATTTCTTGCATGGGACCTAAGCATGCACCCAAGAACACAAATTTGATTTTTCGACCAATTTATATGCATTGGAGCATGGGCATGTAGTTCAAATTTGAATTATGCACACAAAATGCATTGAAACTCAGTTAATGCATAAAAATGTCCAAACGAACCCAGAAAAATCACAAAAATTCACACAACACTCCTGTTGTTCTATGTTGACACGGGAAAAAAATTTGAATTATGCACATAAAATGCATTGAAAACTCAGTTAATGCATAAAAATGTCCAAACGAACCCCGAAAAATCACAAAAGTTCACACAACACTCCTGTTGTTCTATGTTGACACGAGAAAATATTTGCAAGCAATAAAAGGCAATGGATATCGTTTCGTCCCCAAAGGTGGGACGTTCCCTACCGAAAACCATCATGCTTGTTGTCAAAAGCTCCGGTTTGTGAGAAGCATATACCCAAACCGGCCCCTATTGGGACAAAATTTGTACCACGGCATGTTGATGCCGCTCCATGATAGCATGCCAAGTTTCATGGATCTCAGACGAGTTTTGGATTTATTAGAATTTAAAAACCAGGCATCTCAATGTTCTGCCGGCAACCAACGGTGCCCCGGTTTTTGAAATTCACTCCCATTTCTTGCCTGGGACCTAAACATGCGCCCAACGACACGTATTTGATTTTTTAACCAATTTATATGCACTGGAGCATGTGCATGTAGTTCAAATTTGAATTATGCACATAAAATGCATTGTAAACTCAGTTAATGCATAAAAATGTCCAAACGAACCCCGAAAAATCACAAAAATTCACACAACACTCCTGTTGTTCTATCTTTACACGAGAAAAAAAATTGAAAGCAATAAGAGGCAATGGATATCGTTTCGTCCCCAAAGGTGGGACGTTCCCTACCGAAAACCATCATGCTTGTTGTGGGAATCTCCGGTTTCTGAGAAGCATATACCCAAACCTGCCCCAAATGGGACAAAATTTGTACCATGGCATGTTGATGCCGCTCCATGATAGCATGCCAAGTTTCATGAATTTCAGACGAGTTTTGGATTTACTAGAATTTAAAAACCCGGCATCGCAATGTTTTGCCGGCAATCAACGGTGCCCCGGTGTTTGAAATTCATTCCCATTTCTTGCATGGGACCTAAGCATGCACCCAAGGACACATATTTGTTTTTTCGACCAATTTATATGCATTGGAGCATGGGCATGTAGTTCAAATTTGAATTATGCGCACAAAATGAATTGAAAACTCAGTTAATGCATAAAAATGTCCAAACGAACCCCGAAAAATCACAAAAATTCACACAACACTCCTGTTGTTCTATGTTCACATGGGAAAAAAAATTGAAAGCAATAAGAGGCATTGGATATCGTTTCGTCCCCGAAGGTGGCACGTTCCCTACCGAAAACCATCATGCTTGTTGTGAGAAGCATATACCCAAACCTGCCCTAAATGGGACAAAATTTGTGCCATGGCATGTTGATGCCGCTCCATGGTAGCATGCCAAGTTTCATGAATTTCAGACGAGTTTTGGATTTACTAGAATTTAAAAACGAGGCATCTCAATGTTTTGCCGGCAATCAACGTAGCCCCGGTGTTTGAAATTCATTCCCATTTCTTGCATGGGACCTAAGCATGCACCCAAGGACACATATTTGATTTTTCAACCAATTTATATTCACCGGAGAATGGGCATGTAGTTCAAATTTGAATTATGCACATAAAATGCATTGTAAACTCAGTTAATGCATAAAAATGTCCAAACGAACCCCGAAAAATCACAAAAATTCACACAACACTCCTGTTGTTCTATGTTGAAACGAGACAAAATTTTGAAAGCAATAAGAGGCAATGGATATCGTTTCGTCCCCAAAGGTGGGACATTCCCTACCGAAAACCATCATGCTTTTTGTGAGAAGCTCCGGTTTGTGAGAAGCATATACCCAAACCGGCCCCTAATGGGACAAAATTTGTACCACGGCATGTTGATGCCGCTCCATGATAGCATGCCAAGTTTCATGAATTTCAGACGAGCTTTGGATTTATTAGAATTTAAAAACCAGGCATCTCAATGTTTTGCCAGCAATCAACGGTGCCTCGGTTTTTGAAATTCATTACCATTTCTTGCATGGGACCTAAGCATGCGCCCAAGGAGACATATTGTATTTTTCTACTAATTTATACGCACTGGAGCATGTGCATGTAGTTCAAATTTGAATTATGCACATAAAATGCATTGAAAACTCAGTTAATGCATAAAAATGTCCAAACGAACCCTGAAAATTCACTAAAATTCACACAACACTCCTGTTGTTCTATGTTGACACGAGAGAAAATTTTGAAAGCAATACGAGGCAATGGATATCGTTTCGTCCCCAAAGGTGGGACGTTCCCTACCGAAAACCATCATGCTTGTTGTGAGAAGCTCCGGTTTGTGAGAAGCATATACCCAAACCGGCCCCTAATGGGACAAAATTTGTACCACGGCATGTTGATGCCGCTCCATGATAGCATGCCACGTTTCATGAATTTCAGACGAGTTTTGGATTTATTAGAATTTAAAAACCAGGCATCTCAGTGTTTTGCCGGCAATCAACGGTGCCCCGGTTTTTGAAATTCATTACCATTTCTTGCATGGGACCTAAGCATGCGCCCAAGGACACAGATTGTATTTTTCTACCAATTTATATGCACTGGAGCATGTGCATGTAGTTCAAATTTGAATTATGCACATAAAATGCATTGAAAACTCAGTTAATGCATAAGAATGTCCAAACGAACCCCGAAAAATCACAAAAATTCACACAACACTCCTGTTGTTCTATGTTGACAAGAGAACAAAATTGAAAGCAATAGGAGGCAATGGATATCGTTTCGTCCCCAAAGGTGGAACGTTCCCTACCGAAAACCATCATGCCTTTTGTGGGAAGCTCTGGTTTCTGAGAAGCATATACCCAAACCTGCCCAAAATGGGAAAAAATTTGTACCACGGCATGTTGATGCCGCTCCATGATAGCACGCCAAGTTTCATGAATTTCAGACGAGTTTTGGATTTACTAGCATTTAAAACCAGGCATCTCATTGTTTTGCCGGCAATAAACGGTGCCCCGATGTTTGAAATTCATTCCCATTTCTTGCATGGGACTTAAGCATGCACCCGAGGACATAGATTTGATTTTTCAACCAATTTATATGCACTGGAGCATGTGCATGTAGTTCAAATTTGAATTATGCACATAAAATGCATTGAAAACTCAGTTGATGCATAAAAGTGTCCAAACGAACCCCGAAAAATCACAAAATTTCACACAACACTCCTGTTGTTCTATGTTGACACAAGAAAAAAAATGAAAGCAACAAGAGGCAATGGATATCATTTCGTCCCCAAAGGTGGGACGTTCCCTACCGAAAACCATCATGCTTGTTGTGAGAATCTCCGGTTTGTGAGAAGCATATACCCAAACCTTCCCCAAATGGGACAAAATTTGTACCACAGCATGTTGATGCCGCTCCATGATAGCATGCCAAGTTTCATGAATTTCAGACGAGTTTTTAATTTACTAGAATTTAAAAACCAGGCATCTAATTGTTTTGCCGGCAATCAGTGCTGCCCCGGTGTTTGAAATTCACTCCCATTTATTGCATGGGACCTAAGCATGCACCCGAGGACACAGATTTGATTTTTCAACCAATTTATATGCACTAGAGCATGTGCATGTAGTTCAAATTTGAATTATGCACATAAAATGCATTGAAAACTCAGTTCATGCATAAAAATGTCAAAACGAACCCTGAAAAATCACAAAACTTCACACAACACTCCTGTTGTTCTATCTTGACACGAGAAAAAAATTTGAAAGCAATAAGAGGCAATGGATATCGTTTCGTCCCCAAAGGTGGGACGTTCCCTACCGAAAACCATCATGCTTGTTGTGAGAATCTCCGGTTTGTGAGAAGCATATACCCAAACCTGCCCCAAATGGGACAAAATTTGTACCACAGCATGTTGATGCCGCTCCATGATAGCATGCCAAGTTTCATGAATTTCAGACGAGTTTTGGATTTACTAGAATTTAAAAACCAGGCATCTCAATGTTTTGCCGGCAATCAACGGTGCCCCGGTGTTTGAAATTCATTCCCATTTCTTGCATGGGACCTAAGCATGCACCCAAGGACACAGATTTGATTTTTCGACCAATTTATATGCATTGGAGCATGAGCATGTAGTTCATATTTGAATTATGCACACAAAATGCATTGAAAACTCAGTTAATGCATAAAAATGTCCAAACGAACCCCGAAAAATCACAAAAATTCACACAACACTCCTATTGTTCTATGTTGACATAGGAAAAAAATTGAAAGCAATAAGAGGCAATGGATATCGTTTCCTCCCCAAAGGTGGGACGTTCCCTACCGGAAACCATCATGCTTGTTGTGAGAAGCATATACCCAAACCTGCCCCAAATGGGACAAAATTTGTACCACGGCATGTTGATGCCGCTCCATGATAGCATGCCAAGTTTCATGAATTTCAGACGAGTTTTCGATTTATTAGAATTTAAAAACCAGGCATCTGAATGTTTTGCCGGCAATCAACGGTGCCCCGGTGTTTGAAATTCATTCCCATTTCTTGCATGGGACCTAAGCATGCACCCGAGGACAAGGATTTGATTTTTCAAGCAATTTATACGCACTGGAGCATGTGCATGTAGTGTAAATTTGAATTATGCAAATAAAATGCTTTGAAAACTCAGTTAATGCATAAAAATGTCCAAACGAACCCCGAAAAATCACAAAAATTCACACAACACTCCTGTTGTTCCATGTTGACACGCGAAATAAATTTGAAAGCAATAAGAGGCATTGGATATCTTTTCATCCCCAAAGGTGGGACGTTCCCTACCGAAAACCATCATGCTTATGTGAGAAGCTCCGGTTTGTCAGAAGGATATACCCAAACCTGCCCCAAATAGGACAAAATTTGTACCACGGCACGTTGATGCCGCTCCATGATAGCATGCCAAGTTTCATGAATTTCAGATGATTTTTGGATTTACTAGAATTTAACAACCAGGCATCTCAATGTTTCGCCGCCAATCAACGATGCCCCAGTGTTTGAAATTCATTCCCATTTCTTGCATGGGACCTAAGCATGCACCCAAGGACACAGATTTGATTTTTCAACCAATTTATATGCACTGGAGCATGTGCATGTAGTTCAAATTTGAATTATGCACATAAAATGCATTGAAAACTCAGTTAATGCATAAAAATGTCCAAACGAACCGCAAAAAATCACAAAATATCACACAACACTCTTGCTGTTCGATGTTGACACGAGAAAAAAAATTGAAAGCAATAAGAGGCAATGGATATCGTTTCGTCCCCAAACGTGGGACGTTCCCTACCGAAAACCATCAAGCTTGTTGTGAGAATCTCCGGTTTGTGAGAAGCATATACCCAAACCTGCCCCATATGGGACAAAATTTGGACCACGGCATGTTGATGCCGCTCCATGATAGCATGCCAAGTTTCATGAATTTCAGACGAGTTTTGGATTTACTAGAATTTAAAAACGAGGCATCTCAATGTTTTGCCAGAAATCAACGGTGCCCTGGTGTTTGGAATTCATTCCCATTTCTTGCATGGGACCTAAGCATGCACCCAAGGACACGGATTTAATTTTTCAAGCAATTTATATGCACTGGAGAATGGGCATGTAGTTCAAATTTGAATTATGCACATAAAATGCATTGAAAACTCAGTTAATGCATAAAACTGTCCAAACGAACCCCGAAAAATCACAAAAAATCACACAACACTCCTGTTGTTCTATGTTGACACAGGAGAAAATTTTGAAAGCAATAAGAGGCAATGGATATCTTTTCGTCCCCAAATGTGGGACGTTCCCTACCAAAAACCATCATGCTTGTTGTGAGAAGCTCCGGTTTGTAAGAAAGTTATACCCAAACCTGCCCCAAATAGGACAAAATTTGTACCACAACACGTTGATGCCGCTCCATGATAGCATGCCAAGTTTCATGAATTTCAGACGATTTTTGGATTTATTAGAATTTAAAAACCAGGCATCTCAATGTTTTGCCGGCAATCAACGATACCCCGGTGTTTGAAATTTATTCCCATTTCTTGCATGGGACCTAAGCATGCACCCGAGGACACAGACTTGATTTTTCAACCAATTTATATGCACTGGAGCATGTGCATGTAGTTCAAATTTGAATTATGCACATAAAATGCATTGAGAACTCAGTTAATGCATAAAAATGTCCAAACGAACCCCGAAAAATCACAAAAATTCACACAACACTCCTGATGTTCTATGTTGACACGAGAAAAAAAATTGAAAGCAATAAGAGGCAATGGATATCGTTTCGTCCCCAAAGGTGGGACGTTCCCTACCGAAAACCATCATGCTTGTTGTGGGAATCTCCGGTTTCTGTGAAGCATATACCCAAACCTGCCCCATATGGGACAAAATTTGGACCACGACATGTTGATGCCGCTCCATGATAGCATGCCAAGTTTCTTGAATTTTAGACGAGTTTTGGATTTACTAGAATTTAAAAACCAGGCATCTCAATGTTTTGCCGGCAATCAACGGTGCCCCGGTGTTTGAAATTCATTCCCATTTTTTGCATGGGACCTAAGCATGCACCCAAGGACACAGATTTGATTTTTTAACCAATTTATATGCACTGGAGAATGGGCATGTAGTTCAAATTTGAATTATGCACATAAAATGCACTTAAAACTCAGTTGATGCTTAAAAAAGTCCAAACGAACCACGAATAATCACAAACATTCACACAACACTCCTGTTGTTCTATGTTGACGCGAGAAAAAAAAATTGAAAGCAATAAGAGGCAGTGGATATCGTTTCGTCCCCAAATGTGGGACGTTCCCTACCGAAAACCATCATTCTTGTTGGGAGAAGCTCCAGTTTTGAGAAGCATATACCCAAACCGGCCCCTAATGGGACAAAATTTGTACCACGGCATTTTGATGCCGCTCCATGATAGCATGCCAAGTTTCATGAATTTCAGACGAGTTTTGGATTTACTAGAATTTAAAAACCAGGCATCCCAATGTTTTGCCGGCAATCAACGGTGCCTTGGTGTTTGGAATTCATTCCCATTTCTTGCATGGGACCTAAGCATGCACCCAAGGACACGGATTTGATTTTTCAAGCAATTTATATGCACTGGAGAATGGGCATGTAGTTGAAATTTGAATTATGCACATGATGCATTGAAAACTCAGTTAATGCACAAAATTGTCCAAACGAACCCCGAAAAATCACAAAAATTCACACAACACTCCTGTTGTTCTATGTTGACACGAGAGAAAAATTTGAAAGCAATAAGAGGCAATGGATATCGTTTCGTCCCCAAATGTGGGACGTTCCCTACCGAAAACCATCATGCTTGTTGTGAGAATCTCCGGTTTGTAAGAAGGATATACCCAAACCTGCCCCAAATAGGATAGAATTTGTACCACGGCACGTTGATGCCGCTCCATGATAGCATGTTTCATGAATTTCAGACGATTTTTGGATTTACTAGAATTTAAAAACCAAGCATGTCAATGTTTTGCCGGCAATCAACGATACCCCGGTGTTTGAAATTTATTCCCATTTCTTGCATGGGACCTAAGCATGCACCTGTAACACCCACGATGCGACTATATCTCCCACATGTCGAGGCACGACTTAGAGGCATAACCGCATTGTGGTTTTGTCGCAAGAAGGGTCATCTTCACACAATCCCATCTAATGAACAAGAATGGGATAAAGAGTTGGCTTACAATCGCCACTTCACATAATACATAAATAAATCATACATCAATAAGAGTACACACATAGACCGACTATGGTTAAAACCAAAAGAAAAGAAGACAACCCAACTGCTAGATCCCCGATCGTCCCAACTGGGCACCACTACTGATCAACAAGAAAAGAAACAACACAACGAACAAGATCTTCATCGAGCTCCCACTTGAGCTCAGTTGCGTCACCTGCACTGGTATCATCGGCACCTGCAACTGTTTTGGAAGTATCTGTGAGTCACGAGGACTCAGCAATCCCACACCCGCGAGATCAAGACTATTTAAGCTTATAGGAAAGATGAGGTAATGAGGTGGAGCTGCAGCAAGCACTAAGCATATATGGTGGCTAACATACGCAAAGGAGAGCGAGAAGAGAAGCAACGGAACGGTCGTGAACTAGCAATGATCAAGAAGTGATCCTGAACTCCTACTTACGTCAAACATAACCCAGAAACCGTGTTCACTTCCCGGACTCCGCCGAAAAGAGACCATCATGGCTACACACGCGGTTGATGCGTTTTAATTAAGTCAAGTGACAAATTCTCTACAACCGGACATTAACAAATTCCCATCTGCCATATAACCGCGGGCACGGCTTTCGAAAGATAATACCCTGCAGGGGTGTCCCAACTTAGCCCATTATAAGCTCTCACGGTCAACGAAGGATAAACCTTCTCCCGGAAAGACCCGATCAGTCTCGGAATCCCGGTTTACAAGACATTTCGACAATGGTAAAACAAGACCAGCAAAGCCGCCCGATGTGCCGACAAATCCCGATAGGAGCTGCACATATCTCGTTCTCAGGGCACACCGGATAAGTCAAGCTACGAGTAAAACCAGACCTCGAGTTTCCCCGAGGTGGCCCCGCAGGCTGCTCGGTTCGGACCAACACTCGAAGGAGCACTGGGCCGGGGGGGTCTAAAATAAAGATGACCCTTGAGTCTGCAGAACCCAAGGGAAAAAGGCTTAGGTAGGCAAATGGTAAAACCAAGGTTGGGCCTTGCTGGAGGAGTTTTATTCAAAGCGAACTGTCAAGGGGGTCCCATAAATCACCCAACCGCGTAAGGAATGCAAAATCAAGGAACATAACACCGGTATGACGGAAACTAGGGCAACAAGAGTGGAACAAAACACTAGGCATAAGGCCGAGCCTTCCACCCTTTACCAAGTATATAGATGCATTAATTAAGATAAGAGATATTGTGATATCCCAACATAACCATGTCCCAACATGGAACAAACTTCATCTTCACCTGCAACTAGCAACGCTATAAGAGGGGCTGAGCAAAAGCGGTAACATAGCCAAACAAAGGTTTGCTAGGAAAGGATGGTTAGAGGCTTGACATGGCAACATGGGAGGCATGATATAACAAGTGGTAGGTAGCGCGGCATAGCAATAGAGCGAACAACTAGCAAGCAAAGATAGAAGTGATTTCGAGGGTATGGTCATCTTGCCTGAAATCCCGCTAGGAAGAAGAACGAGTCCATGAAGAAGACAAACAGACGTAGTCGAACGAATCCTCACAACTCCGGAACGAAACCGAAGCTAACGAGAGAAGCAACCCAGAAAGAAACAAACAACATAGTAAACAACCATCACATAAACATGGCATGATGCACAAACAAGTATGATGCATGTCCGATTTAATGAGCATGGCATGGCAAAGTGCAACAAACAACACTACAAATTAAGTGGAGCTCAATATGTAACGAGTTGCATATTGACGAAACACCACATCAATTATTTAGTTCTCTCTCGGTTATGTACCCAACAATATTAAATGTTGTTAAACATGGCAAGAGGGTGAAGCATATGAAAACTACCTATCTAGGCAAGTTTGAATGAGGCCGGAACAACAAACAACAATCCGGAAGATCCTCATGTCCATATTTTAGGTTTGGTACTGTTCTGCCATAAACGCAATTTTAATGTTGTTAAACAGCAAAATAAAGTGCAGCAAGTTAATCTATGCATTTTTCTACCCCATTTACATATGAAGTTTATTAAAATCCGAGTTACGGTTATTTAGTTATGAAACAAAGTATTTTAACATGGCAATTAAGCAAATTAAATAAACAGCAAGGTTAAACATTTTAAACATGGATAAAAGTGGCAAAGTATCAAACTAGACAAAATTCTAAGCATTTTACATATATAAATTATTTACAAAACATGCACGGTTAATTAATTATTAATGGATGAACATGAGGGGTTTTTCTGTAAAACTGCAATACTCTGGATAATGGACAAAATCGCAGATTTGGGAAAAAAACTACACGGGCCGAAACTGGCTGGGCCAGCGGTGCACAGGAGGGGTTTAGGCAGCTGCTCACATCGGGCCACTGGGCTGGAAGCGAAGAAGCAGCTGGGCTTCGGGAGGCTGGGCAGGTTCACTGGATCCTGGGCCGCGGCAAGCGAGGCAGCGGCTCGGGCGGAGTCAACGGGCACGCAGAGGCGCAGCACCGTGATGTAGAGGATGTAGGCACGCGCTCGTCTCCCTTGCTCGAACAGAAGGAGAGGCCGCGCTGCTCCTGCAGCTGACGACGAGGGGATGGCGGCGCTTGCAGGCAGGGAGGCCAGAGAGCGACGGAGATAGCGGGCCCCAGTGCTAGGGCTTCGGATCTGCATGGGGTTGGAGGGGGACGGCGCCACAGTGGCTGCTCCAAGGTGCGGCGGCGCTGGAGGCAGGGGACTTGCAACGGCGCCATGGTTCCTGTGAGAGAAAAACGAGAGAGGGGAATGGTCAGGCAGGAGCCGCGTGAGGAGGAAAGGAAAGAGAAGGTGGAGAGGGACGGCGCCGTGACCTGGGCATCTCGCCGGCTCTATACGAACGAGAAGACGGAGACCGGCCAGCTCGGAGAGGTAGGGGGAAGATGGCAAGGTCGGGCAGGCGGTTGACGATACGGGAGCTCCCGGCTGCTGTTGCGTACGAGAAGCAGAGGTGGCCACAGGGGGTTGGTGATGGTTGCTGCTGTTCCGGCGGGCAGCGGCTTGGGGTCGACGGTGGGAGCGGGGACGAGGCAGCGGGGGTGGAAGGAGGAGGCTGCAGCTTGCTGGGGATTTGGGTGGCGCCGAGATCATGGGAGGTGGTCGGAGGCTGCGGTTGGAGTGGGGTGGAGGAGAGCCGAGGAGAAGGGGATCTGGGAGGATCCCGAGGTGGGGTTTGAGCGTGGCGGCGGCGAGGAGGAAGGATGGGACAAGGGGGCTAGATTTTAGGGATTGGTCTAGGGTTGGACTAATATATATAGCAGATGAATTTAGGTTAGGGGATATTTGGTCCCTCCGATTTAAATCGGACGGTCAAGAAAAATAAGCTAGGAGAGTCCAACAAAGAAAACGGTGATGTTTTGTAGATGTTTGGGGATGATCCGAGTCCAACGGTGACAACAACCCGGGTCGGGTTCGGGGAAGTTCCGGACGCGCGAGAGAGGTCTATGCACTGCGCAAGGAGGGGTTAGACGGTCACGGTCAAGAGGGAAGTGAAAATTCGATAGGTCTGAAACGGTCAACGCAGGCAAGGCGATCCGAGGGAAGGTGATGAAGGCAAAGGGAGAAACGTCAACGACGAGCGAATGCAAGTTTTTTAAAACATGACGGCAACGAAGTGCCGATGCAATGCAAATGATGCGATGATGAATGCAACACACAAATAAAACACACGCCGAACACGAAATATATGGAAGGCGTCTGGAGCGTCGGTCTCAGGGCGTTACAACACTCCACCACTACAAGAGGATCTCGTCCCGAGATCTAGGATGGCACCGGAGAGAAACGGAAGAGGAAGAGGTAAAACAAAGTTGCTTCTTTGACAAACAAGTGAAACCACGAACCTTGAGAGGTCGCAAAGCTTGAAGAAATGACACGACAGAGGTGACCAAAATTTAAAACACTCCGTTATCAAAGAGGAACAAGGAACATTGCGAGAACCTTAGTAGGTTGAAGGACATGAAACAAGAGCTTAACGGATCAAAATTAATATGAAAGCACACCGGGAGAAAAGAGAAACAAGGAACTCCATGTGAACCTTGGAGTTTGCAAAGCTATGAATGACGAGAACAATGGACGAGAAGTACATGCGAGCACTCCGGTTGAAACAAGATGTACAAGGAACGATAAGGATCAATTATGACAACACTCCGGTTGGAAAATGGGAGGGGTAGAATATGAACTTGGCAAAATGAAAGCACTTGGATGAGACTCCGGTTAAAAGAGGAATGATAGACACAACACTCCGGTTAAAACAAGATAAAGAAAGGAATAAGAATGATATAATTTGGGCAGCACTCCGACTGTAAATGGAAGGAATTTAACATGAACTTTACAAGATCAGAGGATACTAATTTGTTACGAACTAGGATAATAAGCTCATGAGCTTGGTCTTACTTAATGAAATGAACAGCACACTGCCTCCGGAACTAATGAAAGAATGGCACAAAGGTTAAGAAAGATTTCAGACAGCGCTCCGATTGAAAAGAGAGGCAAAACTTGTTAAGATGAGAGAACTTGAATGGAGGACACGACACTCCGGTTGGAAAAGGATAAGCACGGAAAAAAAACACGGTCCACACACACCGAGAAGATGAGTGAAGAGAGCAACATCACAATGCCTCCGGAAGAAATAAATAATAGAATATAGATCCTTGGAATAAAGAATGGAGAAGAAAATGACAACTTCTGCCACAAATGAACTTGGAAAGCACCCTTCCAAGAAGGTTATAACGGAGTTGTTTGAAAAATCAACAACTAAAAGAACAAGCTTGTTGAGGGCTTATGGAACACATCTCAAAATTATGAGGTGAAATTTTGCCACTAACGAAAACAAAAGATTAGATTGATATCAACAAGGAGACGAGAAACTTATTTCACCGGGAGGACAAATGAAGAACTTGGGTCATTTATAAGCACCGTAAATAGCAACAATCCTTAGGGAAAGCTTAAGGTGAAATATAACCCAAGATAACTCCAACGAAGAGATTGGTGGATTTAAAATATCTCATTCTTGACAACATGTGGAACATGGAACATGGATGGAAATTGTCAAGAAGGACATAACACCACCTCAAAAGATAAGAGAGAAAGAATTGCACTTCGGAATGCAAGATGAAGAATGCTTGAACTTCTCAAAACAAACATGTGTTGAACACCATGTTTATTTTGGAGTATAGGTTGGCGGATCTTAACTCCGAGAGAAATCTTGAAGAACAAATGAAGAATGAAAGGAATCCTTGACGAATCACCATGTAGAGCCTCCATGAAAAACTCCGGTAATAAAAGAATGATCAAACGAAATGGAAAATTGAAAAGAACTCCGGGAGAAGCCTTGCAATGATTAGATGAAGCTTTGAAATGATATAATTGAAATAACTTGGAGCTCCGGAAAGAAAAGATGAACAACTTGGAGCCGAACACCAAATATATGGAAGGCATCTGGAGCGTCGGTCTCAGGGCGTTACGGCACCCGAGGACACAAATTTGATTTTTCAACCAATTTATATGCACTGGAGCATGTGCATGTAGTTCAAATTTGAATTATGCACATAAAATGCATTGAAAACTCAGTTAATGCATAAAAATGTCCAAACGAACCCCGAAAAATCACAAAAATTCACACAACACTCCTGATGTTCTATGTTGACATGAGAAAAAAATTGAAAGCAATAAGAGGCAATGGATATCGTTTCGTCCCCAAAGGTGGGACGTTCCTTACCGAAAACCAGCATGCTTGTTGTGAGAAGCTCCGGTTTGTGAGAAGCATATACCCAAACCTGCCCCAAATGGGAAAAAAATTTGTACCACGGCATGTTGATGCCGCTCCATGATAGCATGCCAAGTTTCATGAATTTCAGACGAGTTTTGGATTTACTAGAATTTAAAAACCAGGCATCTCAATGTTTTGCCGGCAATCAACGGTGCCCCGGTGTTTGAAATTCATTCCCATTTCTTCCATGGGACCTAAGCATGCACCCAAGGACACAGATTTGATTTTTTAACCAATTTATATGCACTTGAGAATGGGCATGTAGTTCAAATTTGAATTATGCACATAAAATGCATTGAAAACTCAGTTAATGCATAAAAATGTCCAAACGAACCACGAAAAATCACAAAAATTCACACAACACTCCTGTTGTTCTATGTTGACACGAGAGAAAAATTTGAAAGCAATAAGAGGCAGTGGATATCGTTTCGTCCCCAAATGTGGGACGTTCCCTACCGAAAACCATCATTCTTGTTGTGAGAAGCTCCAGTTTGTGAGAAGCATATACCTAAACCGGCCCCTAATGGGACAAAATTTGTACCACGGCATGTTGATGCCGCTCCATGATAGCATGCCAAGTTTCATGAATTTCAGACGAGTTTTGGATTTACTAGAATTTAAAAACCAGGCATCTTATTGTTTTGCCGGCAATCAACGGTGCCCCGGTGTTTGAAATTCATTCACATTTCTTGCATGGGACCTAAGGATGCAATCGAGGACACAAATTTGATTTTTCAACCAATTTATATGCACTAGAGCATGTGCATGTAGTTCAAAGTTGATCTATGCACATAAAATGCATTGTAAACTCAGTTAATGCATAAAAATGTCCAAACGAACCCCAAAAAATTACAAAAATTCACACAACACTCCTGTTGTTCTATCTTGACACGAGAAAAAAATTTGAAAGCAATAAAAGGCAATGGATACCGTTTCGTCCCCTAAGGTGGGACGTTCCCTACCAAAAACCATCATGCTTGTTGTGAGAATCTCCGGTTTGTTAGAAGCATATACCCAAACCTGCCCCAAATGGGACAAAATTTGTACCACGGCATGTTGATGCCGCTCCATGATAGCATGCCAAGTTTCATGAATTTCAGATGAGTTTTGGATTTACTAGAATTTAAAAACCAAGCATCTCAATGTTTTGCCGGCAATCAACGGTGCCCCGGTTTTTGAAATTCATTCCCATTTCTTGCATGGGACCTAAGCATGCACCCAAGGACACAAATTTGATTTTTCAACCAATTTATATGCACTTGAGCATGGGCATGTAGTTCAAATTTGAATTATGCACATAAAATGCATTGAAAACTCAGTTAATGCATAAGAATATCCAAACGAACCCCGAAAATTCACAAAATTCACACAACACTCCTGTTGTTCTATGTTGGCACGAGAAAAAAAATTGAAAGCAATAAGAGGCAATGGATATCGTTTCGTCCCCAAAGGTGGGACGTTCCTTACCGAAAACCAGCATGCTTGTTGTGAGAAGCTCCGGTTTGTGAGAAGCATATACCCAAACCTGCCCCAAATGGGACAAAGTTTGTAACACGACATGCTGTTGCCGCTCCATGATAGCATGCCAAGTTTCATGAATTTCAGACGAGTTTTGGATTTACTAGAATTTAAAAACCAGGCATCTCAATGTTTTGCCGGCAATCAACGGTGCCCCGGTGTTTGAAATTCGTTCTGATTTCTTGCATGGGACCTAAGCATGCACCCAAGGACACAGATTTGATTTTTCCACCAATTTATATGCACTGGAGCATGGGCATGTAGTTCAAATTTGAATTGTTCAACTGAAATGGCTAGAAAACCAATTTAATGTATAAAATGTTCAAACGGACCCTTAATAATTCCAATTCTTTTACGACACACATATATTTGCATGTTCACTCCAGATAAAAAGTCTAGCAATTCAAACACCGTCCATTGCCGCTGTGACCCCATTATGTAATTCAAATCAAGATGAAAAATCAAGTAGATCGCACACAGTTTATTATCAGCAACCGTGTGAGATGTAGTACAAAATATCTTGGAGCACCGTCGGTGATAGTACGCCTATGGCTTACGCGAGAAGGAGCATCGGCTACAGTCCACAGCCGGCGTCTCAAGCACACTAGCTCGCTCCCCAAATATCATTTCACTGTTCAATCATCGCCGTTGAAAGATGGGCACGTGGACCCGCGTCGTGAGGGCAACTTCGGTGGCCCACTCCAGCGAGAGCGCGGCCGCAGCCGCCATTCGTGTGCTAACAAGGTGCATGAGCGCGGCCGCAATTTGCGGCCGGGCGGCAAAGGCAGCCCAAACGGCCGCTGTTGCTTCTCAGGTGGCGGTAGCAACATCGGCCCTCGGGGATAGCAACTGGCATGAGCGGCACAACACCTATCCGTTCCGCAGCGGCGGCCTTAGCCCTGATGAAGGCTGCCAACGACCATGTCGAGGCCGCCCACGCCCAGCTCCTGGCGGTCATCGCACAAATCGAATGAAGCTTCTCCGACAACGGTCGGCAACCCACGGCCGAAGAGATGGCAATCGCCGAGAGCGTTCGAGCAGCCGTCCATTCCTCCGCCGCATACCTTGCAACGACGGAGCACGTCCAAGCCCAGATTGCGTCCACCCATGCCCATCTCGTGGCGGCCTTTTCCAAAGAGATGGCGGAGGCGGATCGCGAGATGCTTGCCGAGTATGGTGCGATGGATGCCATGGAGCCCCTTCCCCAGGAGACCGTCGGGCGCGAGCTAGACATGGAGGCGGCGACGAAGATCGACGAGCTCTAGCCGTAGTAGTACTCTTTGTTTTGTTTAATTAAGAGCGCCGGTCTTTAATTTGTTAGAGTAATGTATAGGTCAGCTAGCTGTGTTTAATTGCTGAACTTGCTCGATTAAGAAGTGTGGGTGTGCAGTAGTCTCCTTTGTGTACCCAAATTATGCAATGACGTGGATGACCACTTTAACTATGGAAATTTGAACCAAAACTTTTGACATTCAAACTCATCACACACGGGTTAAGCTATCTGAATCGTTTGTGATGTCCACATATCATACACAGTTCTGAGTAAGGGACCGTGTCTGATGACACTTTGCGTGCCAGTTTTTTGGCTGAAGCGATTCCAAATTTTTGGCTTCCGCGGAAATATCTACCTCCCCGCCCCTCCCCCTTACCAAAAGCCACATTTCCCCTCTTTTCGCCTTCCTTTCCAAGTTGAAACCTTCACTCCTTGCTTGCAGTGCCGCCGCCTCCTCGCCGGCGACCCTCCTTCACGTTGCTCGGCCTCCTCTATCCAGGCAGGTAATCCACACCCAGCCCCCATCCTCCTCCTCCTTCCAGATCCCACATGCCCTGGCCGCCGGCGCGAGCGCGACACCTTCCACCCAAATCATTGACCCCTCCACCAAATAAGCGCCGGCCTAAGCCATGGTGCATGCAGTATAGCCAGGACCTCAAGGAGCATTTGGCAGCGGAGAAGCAAATCGCGGCCGCACGCGCAGATGAGGTCGCGATGGCTGCCATTCGTGCTGACCCCCAAATCTTGAAGGAGCACCTTGCCACTTGATAGCTATGCCGGTTAAGCATGCTCGGTTTACCCGTTGCGTGTGCTGCTCCTGCCTTTCCTTCACAAATTCTAGTGAATTGTGCTATCTAATTTCACCATGCAATCTGTTGCTCTAGTGTATATGTTCTATATGTCGTGCAGTGTGGTGCTCACTTATTAACTATTTTGTTAATTAGTTGTCGTCTTCAGTTAACTGTTTGGTTCAATTCTGCAAATGTGATGCTCAATTCTTCAGGCTGCAATTTTGTATTGTCTTCCATGTGAGAAATAAATCGTATTTATCTTTACAAAATTGTGGGTGCATTCTGTTATTGTATAGCATGTGAGGAATAAATTGAATTTGGTTGTAGTAAATACATGAGAAACAAATACAATTGCTACAATTGGTTGTTGTTAACTGTTTGGTTAACTCTCTGATCTTCTATTAGGAGTATGTTCTATTGTGCAATGTGGTGCTTAGTTAATGTTTGGTTTTGTTGTGGTGTTTAGTTAACTGCTTGGTTCAATTCTGCAATGCGATGTCTAATTGTCGTGGGTAGAATTTTGTATTGTTGTGCATGTGAGTAATAAATCGAATTTGGCTGCACTTAATACATGAGAATCGTATACAAGTGCTACATTTCCTAGTTCTTAATCATGCTTGGTTTGGGTAAATGGGTTTTCCGTGTGGCTTCAGTTAATCTGATGAATCTACAATGTGCTTATTTTTCATCAACATATTTTACTGATAGCATGCGAACCCTTACTTAACCTGATGACTAACTACCTTATATGTGTTGTAGGGAAACAATGGGAAGCAGTGAGGTTTACAATCGAGGTTAGCACGTGCATGGTCTGTTGTCTAATAAACACATTATTATGAAATTGCAGGAACCATTCTAATATTTTGGTTTTTAACAATTTGGTCTTGCACATGTAGGTCCTACTGTCAGAGGTTTTGACCCACTTCTTGACCCTTTTTGCTTATGGGGAAATGAGTTGTCCATGAATATCAATCAAATCAAGAAACTCAGAAAGATTGTTAGGATAAAGAAATTAGCGACAAAAAAAACAAGATCTTTGTCTGCACAATGAAGAAGACATCAGTTCACTACAAGATGGTACTAACTATTATACCTTGCCTTTTTTTAATTCCTTTGCCCCATTTCCAATATGGAGAAGATATTTATGCACTTCCTTGTTTTCAGGCCTTTCCAAAGCAGTTCACTGATGATTACCTCTCAAACCACCTCTATGGTCAGGAGGCGAGGAAGGTGTTCATACAACACCCACGGTTCAATATTCAAGTGTTCCTGAAGAGGACGAAGGACAGACGGTCAATCATCCACAGGCACTGGCCTAAAGTTGCAAAGACCTTCAACATGAATGAAGGCTCAATATTCGCCTTCCGCTTCAGCAGTATTCCAGATGAGATGCATCTGTCTATATACCGTCTATGATGCTAATTTCGAAAGGTTCTACATGTTGCATGTGGAACTTGCTGCTGTATAGTTGTGTAATGGGGTGATGTCTACTACGCAACCTTCTTCTTGTAGACGTTGTTGGGCCTCCAAGTGCAGAGGTTTGTAGGAAAGTAGCAAATATCCCTCAAGTGGATGACCTAAGGTTTATCAATCTGTGGGAGGTGTAGGATGAAGATGGTCTCTCTCAAACAACCCTGCAACCAAATAACAAAGAGTCTCTTGTGTCCCCAACACACCCAATACAATGGTAAATTGTATAGGTGCACTAGTTCAGCGAAGAGATGGTGATACAAATGCAATATGGATGGTAGATAAAGGTTTTTGTAATCTGAAAATATAAAAACAGCAAGGTAGCAAGCGATAAAAGTGAGCACAAATGGTATTGCAATGCGTTGAAACAAGGCCTAGGGTTCATACTTTCACTAGTGCAAGTTCTCTCAACAATAATAACATAATTGGATCATATAACTATCCCTCAGCATGCAACAAAGAGTCACTCCAAAGTCACTAATAGCGGAGAACAAACGAAGAGATTATGGTAGGGTATGAAACCACCTCAAAGTTATTCTTTCTGATCGATCTATTCAAGAGTCCGTAGTAAAATAACACGAAGCTATTATTTCCGTTCAATCTATCATAGAGTTTGTACTAGAATAACACCTTAAGACACAAATCAACCAAAACCCTAATGTCACCTAGATACTCCAATGTCACCTCAAGTATCCGTGGGTATGATTATAGGATATGCATCACACAATCTCATATTCATCTATTCAACCAACACAAAGAACTTCAAAGAGTGCCCCAAAGTTTCTACCAGAGAGTCAAGACGAAAACGTGTGCCGACCCCTATGGATAAGTTCACAATGTTATGGAACCCGCAAGTTGATCACCAAAACATACATCAAGTAGATCACGTGAATATCCCATTGTCACCATAGATAAGCACATGCAAGACATACATCAAGTGTTCTCAAATCCTTAAAGACTCAATCCGATAAGATCACTTCAAAGGGAAAACTCAATCCATTACAAGAGAGTAGAGGGGGAGAAACATCATAAGATCAACTATAATAGCAAAGCTCGCGATACATCAAGATCGTGCCAAATGAAGAACACGAGAGAGAGATCAAACACATAGCTACTGGTACATACCCTCAGCCCCGAGGGTGAACTACTCCCTCCTCGTCATGGAGAGCGCCGGGATGATGAAGATGGCCACTGGTGAGGGTTCCCCCCTCCGGCAGGGTGCCGGAACAGGGTCCCGATTGGTTTTTGGTGGCTACAAAGGCTTGCGGTGGTGGAACTCCCGATCTATTCTGTTCCTCGAAGGTTTTAGGGTATATGGGAATATATAGGCGAAAGAAGTCGGTAAGGGGAGCCATGAGGGGCCCACGAGGGTGGAGGGCGCGCCCCCTGCCTCATGCTCTCCTCGTTGATCCCCTGACGTGCACTCCAAGTCTCCCGTATTGCTTTCTTTCCAAAAATAACTTTCTGAAGGTTTCATTCCGTTTGGACTCCGTTTGATATTCCTTTTCTGCGAAACACTAAAACAAGGGAAAAACTGGCACTAGGCTCTGGGTCAATAGGTTAGTCCCCAAAAGTAATATAAAAGTGCATAGTAAAGCCCATAAAACATCCAAGATGGATAATATAATAGCATGAATACTTCATAAATTATAGATACGTTGGAGACGTATCATGGGGTAGCTGAGTGCTAAAGCTATATCATGTTGTACTCTGATGTATTTCAATTATGAAATTCTGCTTCCTTAATGTGGAAATGAAATATATTGTGTGCTTAATATGAAATGTCAATTAGATTAATAAATGGATTATGAATAATCGGATAATTAGCTTGCTAATGGCGAATTAGCCTGCTAATTGTGTTTTGCTATTGCAAACGGTTGTTGAAAAAATATCATGGGTGATGACCTCAGGCAACGCACACAGTTTCTAGGAATAAACCGTGTTGGATCAATGAACAATCACACACGACTTTCTCTTGAAAACTATTTGCGTTAGGCCACCTTGCGCAAACGTTTACCACAAAAAAACTGTGTGTGATGGATAGCCTTTGCCACACAGTTTCTTCTGCAGAACGTGTGTGATACATTCAATAATGCAAACGACTTAACGGGAAAAATTGTGTGTGATGTACCTGTGAACGAAATCGTTTTCCTTGGAGCGACTGTGTGGGATGTGCATACGAACGGAAACGTTTAGCGGGGCCTGAGTGTGTAGGATGTACTTGCGACCGAAAACAATTTCGCCTTATAATTGTATTGTTTTTAGCTCTACTATACGTATTTCTGTATTTGAGTGCTTGCCGGTCGCACACGACCTCATTTGGCCAAACAGCTCAAGGAGCAAGCTTGTAGCTACCTTCTTGAGATAGTGATCATGCGGAGACCCCGCAGATCAGGACTAGGGGTGTTATCTCCTAGGAGAGCCCCAAACCTGGGTAAGATTTGCCGGCTTAGGCGTTCTCGCTCACTCCCGCCTCTAGAGCCCGGCGACGTACTCTTGTCCCCATCCATGATAAGCCATCCCTTGGCATATGTCGCACGACACCCCCGACATTTGGCGCCCACCATGGGGCGTGGTGCACCGTCGTCCGGAAACACGTTCTGGACGGGAACCATCTTCCTTCCATGGTGAATGCAGCCAGCCCGGCACGCCCGATGGCGTTTGCGTCGACGCGCTCCGCGGCATGGAAGCCATCTACGCCGCTAGCTGCCTCACTGATCTCATTGGCGGGATCCGCCTCTCCGACAAGCCTGCGCCCGACGCGGGTGCAGCCAGCTCTAAGAGCTTCCTCGTTGATCTCCTTGGAAAGCTCCACATCGCCAACGAGCCGGCCTCTGACATAGAGTCAGTTGGCCCCACTGACCCGATGCTCGTCGACTACGATACGGCATCCCTCGACGCCTTCCCCACCAACGTGGTGAACTTCGACGACCCTCTCCCTCGCGCGGACAGCAGCGGCAACACCGTCACAGAGGTGCTTGTCATCAGCCATGACGGAGCTTCTGGCGGGGCCGCCCAGGATCCGCTGCAGGCGGCAATGCGGGACCTGTCCGCACCCATAGCAGCAGATGCCAACGGCGAGACACTGGAGGCCTACCACATCGCGCTCGTCGAGAGCGCCAAGAAGTTGGCAACTATGAGATGCCTCACCAAGGTCTACCAGCGCGAGATCGACCATGCCATCTGCGGCACGCCAGCTGCCGGAGAGCCCAACCGCGTCGGCGTGGTCCGACTGAAGGAAATATGCCCTAGAGGCAATAATAAAGTATTATATATTTCCTTATATCATGATAAATGTTTATTATTCATGCTAGAATTGTATTAACCGGAAACATAATACATGTGTGAATACATAGACAAACAGAGTGTCACTAGTATGCCTCTACTTGACTAGCTCGTTAATCAAAGATGGTTATGTTTCCTAGCCATAGACATGAGTTGTCATTTGATTAACGGGATCACCTCATTAGGAGAATGACGTGATTGACATGACCCATTCCGTTAGCTTAGCACCCGATCGTTTAGTATGTTGCTATTGCTTTCTTCATGACTTATACATGTTCCTATGACTATGAGATTATGCAACTCCCGTTTACCTGAGGAGCAGTTTGTGTGCTACCAAACGTCACAACGTAAATGAGTGATTATAAAGGTGCTCTACAGGTGTCTCCAAAGGTACTTGTTGGGTTGGTGTATTTCGAGATTAGGATTTGTCACTCCGATTGTCGGAGAGGTATCTCTGGGCCCACTCGGTAATGCACATCACTATAAGCCTTGCAAGCATTGTGACTAATGAGTTAGTTGCAGGATGATGTATTACGGAACGAGTAAAGAGACTTGCCAGTAACGAGATTGAACTAGGTATCGATATACCGACGATCGAATCTCGGGCAAGTAACATACCGATGACAAAGGGAACAACGCATGTTGTTATGCGGTCTGACCGATAAAGATCTTCGTAGAATATGTGGGAGCCAATATGGGCATCCAGGTCCCGCTATTGGTTATTGACCGGAGAGGTGTCTCGGTCATGTCTACATAGTTCTCGAACCCGAAGGGTCCGCACGCTTAAAGTTACGATGACAGTTATATTATGAGTTTATATGTTTTGATGTACCGAAGGTTGTTCGGAGTCCCGGATATGATCACGGACATGACGAGGAGTCTCGAAATGGTCGAGACATAATGATTGATATATTGGACGACTATATTCGGACACCGGAAGTGTTCCGGAGAAGTTTCGGATTAAACTGGAGTGCCGGAGGGTTACCGGAACCCCCCGGGAAGTATTGGGCCTTAGTGGGCCTTGAGGGGAGAGAGAGGACAGCAGCCAGGAGGTGGCGCCCCCCCTCCCAGGAGGTGTCCTAGTTGGACTAGGAGAAGGGGGCGCAGCCCCCTTTCCCTCTCCCTCTCCCTCTCTTTCCTTCCCCCCTTCTTTTCCTAGTAGGACTAGGAAAGGGAAGTCCTACTCCTACTAGGAGGAGGACTCCCCCCCTCTCCTTGGCGCGCCTAGGGCAGCCGGCCTCCCCCTTGCTCCTTTATATACGGGGGCAGGGGGCACCTCGAGACACACTTGATATACGATATTTTAGCCGTGTGCGGTGCCCCCCTCCACCATATTACACCTCGATAATACCGTTGCGGAGCTTAGGCGAAGCCCTGCGTCGGTGGAACATCATCATCGTCACCACGCCGTCGTGCTGACGAAACTCTCCCTCAACACTCGGCTGGATCGGAGTTCGAGGGACGTCATCGAGCTGAACGTGTGTAGAACTCGGAGGTGCCGTGCGTTCGGTACTTGATCGGTCGGATCGTGAAGACGTACGACTACATCATCCGCGTTGTGATAACGCTTCCGCTGTCGGTCTACGAGGGTACGTGGACAACACTCTCCCCTCTCGTTGCCATGCATCACCATGATCTTGCGTGTGCGTAGGAATTTTTTTGAAATTACTACGTTCCCCAACAGTGGTATCAGAGCCTGGTTTTATGCGTTGATGCTATGCACGAGTAGAACACAAGTGAGTGGTGGGCGATATAAGTCATACTGCTTACCAGCATGTCATACTTTGGTTCAGCGGTATTGTGAGATGAAGCGGCCCGGACCGACATTACGCGTACGCTTACGCGAGACTGGTTTCACCGTTGCGAGCACTCATTGCTTAAAGGTGACCGGCGGGTGTCTGTCTCTCTCACTTTAGTTGAACCGAGTGTGGCTACGCCCGGTCCTTGCGAAGGTTAAAACAGCACCAACTTGACAAACTATCGTTGTTGTTTTGATGCGTAGGTAAGAACGGTTCTTGCTAAGCCCGTAGCAGCCACGTAAAACTTGCAACAACAAAGTAGAGGACGTCTAGCTTGTTTTTGCAGGGCATGTTGTGATGTGATATGGTCAAGACATGATGTGATATATTTTGTTGTATGAGATGATCATGTTGTGTAACCGAGTTATCGGCAACTGGCAGGAGCCATATGGTTGTTGCTTTATTGTATGAGATGCAATCACCATGTAATAGTTTTACTTTATCACTAAGCGGTAGCGATAGTCGTAAAAGCAATTATTTGGCGAGACGACAATGATACTACGATGGAGATCAAGGTGTCGCGCCGGTGACGATGGTGATCATGACGGTGCTTCGGAGATGGACATCACAAGCACGGTGCTTCGGAGATGGAGATCACAAGCACAAGATGATGATGGCCATATCATATCACTTATATTGATTGCATGTGATGTTAATCCTTTATGCATCTTATCTTGCTTTGTTTGACGGTAGCATTATAAGATGATCCTTCACTAAATTATCAAAGTATAAGTGTTCTCGTGCTGAGACACCACGTGATGACCGGGTGTGATAGGCTCTACGTTCAAATACAACGGGTGCAAAACAGTTGCACACGCGGAATACTCAGGTTAAACTTGACGAGCCTAGCATATACAGATATGGCCTCGGAACACAGAGACCGAAAGGTCGAGTGTGAATCATATAGTAGATATGATCAACATAGTGATGTTCACCATTGAAACTACTCCATCTCACGTGTTAATCGGACATGGTTTAGTTGCTTTGGATCACGTAATCAGTAGATGATTAGAGGGATGTCTATCTAAGTGGGAGTTCATAAGTAATATGATTAATTGAACTTAAATTTATCATGAACTTAGTCCTGATAGTATTTTGCAAATTATGTTGTAGATCAATAGCTCGCGTTGTTGCTTCCCTGTGTTTATTTTTGATATGTTCCTAGAGAAAAATTATGTTGAAAGATGTTAGTAGCAAAGATGCGGATTGGATCCGTGATCTGAGGATTATCCTCATTGCTGCACAGAAAAATTATGTCCTTGATGCACCGCTAGGTGACAGACCTATTGCAGGAGCAGATGCAGACGTTATGAACGTTTGGCTAGCTCAATATGATGACTACTTGATAGTTTAGTGCACCATGCTTAACGGCTGAGAATCGGGACTTCAAAGATGTTTTGAACGTCATGGACCATATAAGATGTTCCAGGAGTTGAAGTTAATATTTCAAGTAAATACCCGAGTTGAGAGATATGAAGTCTCCAACAAGTTCTATAGCTAAAAGATGGAGGAGAATCGCTCAACTAGTGAGCATGTGCTCAGATTGTCTGGGTACTACAATCGCTTGAATCAAGTGGGAGTTAATCTTCCAGATAAAATAGTGATTGACAGAATTCTCTAGTCACCATCACCAAGTTAGTAGAACTTCGTGATGAACTATAGTATGCAAGGGATGACGAAAGTAATTCCCGAGCTCTTCGTGATGCTGAAATCGACGAAGGTAGAAATCAAGAAAAACATCAAGTGTTGATGGTTGACGAGACCACTAGTTTCAAGAAAAGGGCAAAGGGAAGAAGGGGAACTTCAAAAAGAACGGCAAGCAAGTTGCTACTCAAGTGAAGAAGCCCAAGTCTGTACCTAAGCCTCAGACTAAGTGCTTCTACTGCAAAGGGACTGGTCACTGGAGGCGAAACTGCCCCAAGTATTTGGTGGATAAAGTGAACAAAGGTATATTGGATATACATGTTATTGATGTGTACTTACTAGTGTTTATAGCAACCCCTCAGTATTTGATACTGGTTCAGTTGCTAAAGAGTAGTAACTCGAAAACGGGAGTTGCAGAATAAACAGAGACTAGTAAAAGGCGAGGTGACAATGTGTGTTGGAAGTAGTTCCAAGATTGATATGATCATCATCGCACACTCCCTATACTTTCGGGATTAGTGTTGAAACTAAATAAGTGTTATTTGGTGTTTGCGTTGAGCATGAATATGATTTGATCATGTTTATTGCAATACGGTTATTCATTTAAGTTAGAGAACAATTGTTGTTCAGTTTACATGAATAAAAACCTTCTATGGTCATACACACCAACGAAAATGGTTTTTTGGATCTCGATCGTAGTGATACACATATTCTTAATAATGAAGCCAAAAGATGCAGAGTTGATAATGACAGCGCAACTTATTTGTGGCACTGCCGTTTGGGTCATATCAGTGTAAAGCGCATGAAGAAACTCCATACTGATGGAATTTTGGAATCACTTGATTTTGAATCACTTGGTACTTGCGAACCGTGCCTCATGGGCAAGATGACCAAAACACCGTTCTTCGGAACTATGGAGAGAGCAAACAGATTTGTTGGAAATCATACATACAGATGTATGTGGTTCGATGAATATTGAGGCTCGTGGCGGATATCGTTATTTTCTCACCTTCATAGATGATTTGTGCAGATATGGGTATATCTACTTAATCAAACATAAGTCTGAAACATTTGAAAAGTGCATATAATTTCAGAGTGAAGTGGAAAATCATCGTAACAACAAAATAAAGTTTCTATGATCTGATCGCGGAGACAAATATTTGAGTTACGTGCTTAGTCTTCAATTAAACCAATGTGGAATAGTTTCACAAATTCGTGCCACCTGGAACACCACAGCATAATGGTGTGTCCGAACGTCATAACCGTACTTTATTGGATATAGTGCAATCTATGATGTCTCTTACCAATTTACCACTATCGTTTTGGGGTTATGCATTAGAGACAGCTACATTCACGTTAAATAGGGCACCATCAAAATCCGTTGAGACGACGCCTTATGAACTGAGGTTTGGCAAGAAACCAAAGTTGTCGTTTCTTAGAGTTTGGGGTTGCGATGCTTATGTGAAAAAGTTTCACCCTGATAAGCTCAAACCCAAATCGGAGAAATGTGTCTTCATAGGATACCCAAAGGAGACAGTTGGGTACACCTTCTATCACAGATCCGAAGGCAAGACATTTGTCGCTAAGAATGGATCCTTTCTAGAGAAGGAGTTTCTCTCGAAATAAGTGAGTGGGAGGAAAGTAGAACTTGATGAGGTAACTGTACCTGCTCCCTTATTGGAAAGTAGTTCATCACAGAGTTCCTGTGACTTCTACACCAATTAGTGAGGAAGTTAATGATGATGATCATGTAACTTCAGATCAAGTTACTACCAAACCTCGTAGGTAAACCAGAGTAAGATCCGCACCAGAGTGGTATGGTAATCCTGTTCTGGAGGTTATGTTACTAGACCATGACGAACCTACGAACTATGAAGAAGCGATGGTGAGCCCAGATTCCGCAAAATGGCTTGAGGCCATGAAATCTGAGATGAGATCCATGTATGAGAACAAAGTGTGGACTTTGGTTGACTTGCCCGATGATCGGCAAGCAATTGAGAATAAATGGATCTTCAAGAGGAAGACGGACGCTGATAGTAGTGTTACTATCTACAAAGGTAGAATTGTCGCAAAAAGGTTTTCGACAAGTTCAAAGTGTTGACTACGATGAGAGTTTCTCACTCGTATCTATGCTTAAGTCTGTCCGAATCATGTTAGCAATTGCCGCATTTTATGAAATATGGCAAATGGATAAACAAAACTGCATTCCTTAATGGACTTATTAAAGAAGAGTTGTATATGATGCAACCAGAAGGTTTTGTCAATCCTAAAGGTGCTAACAAAATATGCAAGCTCCAGCGATCCATCTATGGACTGGTGCAAGTATCTCGGAGTTGGAATATACGCTTTGATAAGTTGATCAAAGGATATAGTTTTATACAGACTTGCGGTGAAGCCTGTATTTACAAGAAAGTGAGTGGGAGCACTACAACATTTCTGATAAGTATATGTGAATGACATATTGTTGATTGGAAATAATGTAGAAATATTCTGCAAAGCATAAATGAGTGTTTGAAAGGAGTTTTTCGAAGAAAGACCTCGGTGAAGCTGCTTGCATATTGAGCATCAAGATCTATAGAGATAGATCAAGATGCTTGATAAGTTTTTTTCAATGAGTACATACCTTAACAAGATTTTGAAATAGTTCAAAATGGAACAGTCAAAGAAAGAGTTTCTTGCCTGTGTTACAAGGTGTGAAATTGAGTAAGACTCAAAGCCCGACCACGGCAGAAGATAGGAAAAGAATGAAAGTCATTCCCTATGCCTCGGCCATAGGTTCTATAAAGTATGCCATGCTGTGTACCAGATCTATTGTATACCCTACACCGTTGGCAAGGGAGTACAATAGTGATCTAGGAGTAGATCACTGGACAACGGTCAAAATTATCCTTAGTGGAATAAGGATATGTTTCTCGATTATGGAAGTGACAAAAGGTTCGTCGTAAAGAGTTACGTCGATGCAAGTTTTGACACTAATCTAGATGACTCTAAGTCTCGGTCTAGATACATATTGAAAGTGGGAGCAATTAGCTAGAGTAGCTCCGAGCAGAGCATTGTAAACATAGAAATTTACAAAATACTTATGGATCTGAATGTAACAGACCCGTTGACTAAAATTATCTCAGAATCAAAACATGATCACACCTTAGTAATCTTTGGGTGTTAATCACATAGCGATGTGAAATAGATTATTGACTCTAATAAACCCTTTGAGTGTTAGTCACATAGAGATGTGAACTATGGGTGTTAATCACATGGTGATGTGAATTATTGATGTTAAATCACATGGCGATGTGAACTAGATTATTGACTCTAGTGCAAGTGGGAGACTGAAGGAAATATGCCCTAGAGGCAATAATAAAGTATTATATATTTCCTTATATCATGATAAATGTTTATTATTCATGCTAGAATTGTATTAACCGGAAACATAATACATGTGTGAATACATAGACAAACAGAGTGTCACTAGTATGCCTCTACTTGACTAGCTCGTTAATCAAAGATGGTTATGTTTCCTAGCCATAGACATGAGTTGTCATTTGATTAACGGGATCACCTCATTAGGCGAATGACGTGATTGACTTGACCCATTCCGTTAGCTTAGCACCCGATCGTTTAGTATGTTGCTATTGCTTTCTTCATGACTTATACATGTTCCTATGACTATGAGATTATGCAACTCCCGTTTACCGGAGGAGCACTTTGTGTGCTACCAAACGTCACAACGTAAATGGGTGATTATAAAGGTGCTCTACAGGTGTCTCCAAAGGTACTTGTTGGGTTGGCGTATTTCGAGATTAGGATTTGTCACTCCGATTGTCGGAGAGGTATCTCTGGGCCCACTCGGTAATGCACATCACTATAAGCCTTGCAAGCATTGTGACTAATGAGTTAGTTGCGGGATGATGTATTACGGAACAAGTAAAGAGACTTGCCAGTAACGAGATTGAACTAGGTATCGAGATACCGACGATCGAATCTCGGGCAAGTAACATACCGATGACAAAGGGAACAACGTATGTTGTTATGCGGTCTGACCGATAAAGATCTTCATAGAATATGTGGGAGCCAATATGGGCATCCAGGTCCCGCTATTGGTTATTGACCGGAGAGGTGTCTCGGTCATGTCTACATAGTTCTCGAACCCGAAGGGTCCGCACGCTTAAAGTTACGATGACAGTTATATTATGAGTTTATATGTTTTGATGTACCGAAGGTTGTTCGGAGTCCCGGATATGATCACAGACATGACGAGGAGTCTCGAAATGGTCGAGACATAAAGATTGATATATTGGACGACTATATTCGGACACCGGCAGTGTTCCGGAGAAGTTTCAGATTAAACCGGAGTGCCGGAGGGTTACCGGAACCCCTCGGGGAAGTATTGGGCCTTAGTGGGCCTTGAGGGGAGAGAGAGGGCAGCAGCCAGGAGGTGGCGTGCCCCCTCCCAGGAGGAGTCCTAGTTGGACTAGGAGAAGGGGGCGCAGCCCCCTTTCCCTCTCCCTCTCCCTCTCTTTCCTTCCCCCCTTCTTTTCCTAGTAGGACTAGGAAAGGGGAGTCCTACTCCTACTAGGAGGAGAACTCCCCCCTCTCCTTGGCGCGCCTAGGGCAGTCGGCCTCCCCCTTGCTCCTTTATATACGGGGGCAGGGGGCACCTCGAGACACACTTGATATACGATATTTTAGCCGTGTGCGGTGCCCCCCTCCACCATATTACACCTCGATAATACCGTTGCGGAGCTTAGGAGAAGCCCTGCGTCGGTGGAACATCATCATCGTCACCACGCCGTCGTGCTGACGAAACTCTCCCTCAACACTCGGCTGGATCGGAGTTCGAGGGACGTCATCGAGCTGAACGTGTGTAGAACTCGGAGGTGCCGTGCGTTCGGTACTTGATCGGTCGGATCGTGAAGACATGCGACTACATCAACCGCGTTGTGATAACGCTTCCACTGTCGGTCTACGAGGGTACGTGGACAACACTCTCCCCTCTCGTTTCCATGCATCACCATGATCTTGCGTGTGTGTAGGATTTTTTTTGAAATTACTATGTTCCCCAACACCGACAACGCGGCGCAGCCATCGCCAGCATGCTAGGGGTAGACCGCCTTGTCTACGCCATGCCCATCGAGAACCTGCGCGCCGCTCAGGCGGCGGCAGATGAATTGGACCAGCTGGAGGGCGACGAGCGTCGCTACATGACGGAGCGCGTCCAGCAACTCATCGACGCGGCCGTCGCGCAGCAAGAAGCCGGCCACTACGTGGGATAGCCCATCCGGCAAGCCAAGAACCTTCCCCATCGCCGAGAACATGGCGCGACCTCCCGGTGCCAGGAAGGCGGCGCCCGCGACCAAAGAGACCGAGAGTCGGCTGCTAGCCGCAGCCGCACACGCTTCACCATCAAGCGCGACCAAGACGGCCGCCCGCGAGGAGTGGAACAGTGGAGCAATCGCCCGCCTCCCCCGCGTAGGGAGAGGCACGCCTCCCCGCCACCTGTTGAGCACCCGACTCTCGGCGACCGGCTAGGCCGCCGAGAAGGACTCGGAGAGAACGACGCCCGCCACCGGATTGACCGCCTGGCTCGATCTCTGGCGATAGAAGAAGAACATGCAATCGGCCCGCCTTGTTTTGGCCCCCGCATTCGCGACGAGCCCTTCCCCAAAGGGCTCTCGCTCCCTCGAGACACTCCCAAGTACAATGGCTCCATGAAGCCGGAGGATTGGCTGGTGGACTACTCCATCGTAGTCAACATAGCAAACGGCAACAAGCGCGTTGCCGTGAAGTACGTCCCCCTCATGCTTCAGGGCATAGCCCGAACATGGCTGAACAACCTCAAGCCCTACAGCGTCAACAGCTGGCTGGACTTCACCGAAGTCTTTGTCCGCAACTTCACCAGCAAGTACAAGCGGCCACCCAAGCCCCGCCAGCTCTCTTTGTGCGTCCAAGGCCCGACCGAGTCCACCCACGACTACTTGACGCGGTGAGCTGAGCTGCGCTACTCCTGCGAAGGGGTGCACGAGGTGCAAGCCATAGAGTACTTCACTGCTGGGTGCCGAGAGAGCACCTTACTCAAGCACTGACTCCTCTGCGACGAGCCAGCCACACTCGACGAGCTGCTGATCATAGCAGACAAGTATGCCACAGCTGACTCCTCCATGAATTCGGAGCTCCGAGTGGACGCATCTGGAAAAGTGCTCCCTCCAGCTCCCCAGACGCCGGCTGGCGACAACAGTTGGCGCCAGCATCAGAACAACAACAAGCACAAAGCCCCACAGCTGGCTTCCACCAGCCGGCAGGTGGCAACAGTCGAAGACCAGCAGCCTGAGGGACAACCCGGCCCGAAGCGTCAGAAAGGCGGTAAGCCCGCTTGGTTGTCCGCCTTCTCCTTTGAGCAGACCCTCGATGCTCCCTGCAAGTTCCACAGCGGTGCGAAGCCGTCCAACCACACAACCAGGAAGTGCCATTGGCTCGTCCGCATTGCCAAGGGCGAAGGACTGCCGCCTCTGCCTGCTGGCCAGCAGGCTCTGCCTCCTCAGCAGCCGGCGGCCCGTCCAGCAGTTGGCGCTATCCAGGACGAATTCCCCGAAGAACACGGATCCTACGTTGTCTTCACTAGTGCGACTGACGACAGGCACAGTCGACATCAGCAGCACCGTGAGGTGATCGCCATTGCTTCAGAAGTCCCAGAGTTCATGCACTGGTCCGAAAGGCCTATCAGCTGGAGCTGTGCAGACCACCCGGAAGTGATGCCTTCTCTGGGTTCTTACGCCATGGTGTTGGATGCCACCTTCACAACAGAGAGGCGAGCTGCTCGCTTCTCCTGAGTTTTGATAGACAGCGGTAGTAGCATCAACATCCTCTACCGCGACACCATGGAGAAGTTGTGCATCAAAGAGAGACAACTTTAGCCCAAGCAGACTGTCTTCTATGGCATTGTACCTGGCCTTTCCTGCTCACCAATCGGCAAGATCAAGATGGATGTCCTCTTCGGAGACAAAAATCATTTCCGCCGTGAAGCAATTTGGTTTGAGGTGGTTGACCTGGAGAGCCCTTATCACGCGCTCCTAGGCTGGCCGGCTCTAGCCAAGTTCATGGCGGTGCCGCACTATGCCTACCTCAAGATGAAGATGTCGGGAACCAAGGGTATAATCACTATAGCCGGTGACTACAAGAAGTCGACCGCCTGTGCTGCTGCTAGCAGTCGGCTGGCCGAGTCCCTTGTGATTGCTGCCGAGAAGAAGCCCCTGGACCGGGTTGTGGCAATGGCCAGCAAGAAGCCGGACCTGTCACTAGATCCCAAGGAGTCGGAGACCCAGGGCTCCTTCCAGCCGGCCAAAGAAACAAAGAAGATCCCCTTGGGCCCGGACCACCCAGAGAGGCATGCTATCGTGGGGACCAACCTCGATAGCAAATAGGAAAGCGACCTCGTCGATTTCTTCCGTGAGAATCGGGACGTCTTTGCATGGTCTCCCAAAGACATGCCGGGTGTTCCGACGGATTTCGCCGAGCACAAGCTACATGTCAGATCAGATGCCAAACCAGTCAAGAAACCCCTCCGCCTCCTGTTAGAAGAGAAGAGAAGAATCGTTGGTGAAGAGATCGCCCGCCTGCTAGAAGCCGGCTTCATCATGGAAGTATTTTTTCCAGAATGGCTTGCCAACCCAGTACGCGTGCTAAAGAAGAACAACCAGTGGCGCATGTGCATTGATTACACCAGCCTCAACAAGGCCTACCCCAAAGATCCCTTTGCTTTGCCTCGGATAGACCAAGTGATAGACTCCACAGCCGGATGCGAGCTGCTAAGGTTTTGGGATGCCTACTCAGGTTACCACCAAATGAAGTTGAACCCGGCCGACCGCCTGAAGACCGCCTTCATCACACCATTCGGAGCCTTCTGCTACCTGACCATGACTTTCGGCTTGAGAAATGCCGATGCCACGTTTCAGCGTTGCATGCAGAAGTGCCTCCTCAAGCAACTCGACAGAAATGCCCATGTCTATGTAGACGATATTGTGGTGAAGACGGAGAGGCGTGGTACCCTCCTGGAATATCTCAAGGAAACTTTTGATAATCGGCGCCGTTTTCAAATCAAGCTCAACCCAGGGAAGTGTGTCTTTGGAGTACGAGCCGGACAGCTCCTTGGCTTCCTTGTGTCAGAACGCGGCATCGAGTGCAACCCTGTGAAGATCAAGGCCATCGAGCGGATGGAGAGACCCACCCGATTGCGAGATGTCCAGAAGTTCACCGGCTTCTTGGCATCCATCAGCCGCTTCATCAGCCGGCTGGGCGAGAAGGCTCTTCCCCTGTACCAGCTCATGAAGAAAACCACTCACTTTGAGTGGAATGAAAAGGCGGACGAGGCCTTCCTCCAGCTCAAGAAAATGCTGAATACGCCGCCTGTCCTGGCGGCTTCGGCTACTAAGGAGCCCATGTTCCTCTACATCGCCGCTACCAGCCAGGTGGTCAGCACTGTCATTGTAGTGGAGCATCCAGAAGACGACAGAGCACAGCCGGTCCAGAGGCCCGTGTACTATTTGAGCGAGGTGCTATCGGCCTCAAAGTAGAACCATCCCCACTACCAGAAGATGTGCTACAACATGCACTTTGCCGCCAAGAAGCTCAAGCCATACTTTCAAGAGCACCCCATTGAGGGAGTCCTGGATTAAGGGGTCCTCGGGCGTCCGGCCGGTGTGAGGTAGGCCAGACTGATGGGCCGTTGTCAGATGTGGGGTTCCGGCAAACCCTTAAGGTTTGAACACTGGGGTGCGCGCGAAGTCTTTCCCTCCTACCGATCTACGCTCTAGCTCGCTAAGATCTCGCGAACGAACTCGACGAACTCGCAACACAGAAAGACACGAGATTTATACTGTTTCGGGCCACCGTTGTGGTGTAATACCCTACTCCAGTGTGGTGGTGGTGGATTGCCTCTTGGGCTGATGAGGAACAGTAACAAGGGAAGAACAACCTCCTGAGGTTGAGGTGTTCTTGTGCGTGCGAACTTGTGCGCGTCTCTGGATCCGATGCTTACTACTGTTGTGGCTAGACCTATTTATAGAGGACCTGGTCCTCTTCCCAAATAATGAGCGGGAAGGGAGCCAACAACGGCGGGCAAGTTTGAAGGGGGACAGCTAGTACAACCTATCCTGACAAAAGTGGTCTTCGCCTGCGAAAAGCTCTGGTGGTGACGCCGTCTTGGGCTCCATGATGACCTCTGTCTTGCCGTCCTCCTGGTCTTGGTCTCGTTGCACCAATATAGCAACCTTTGCCTGATGCCTCGGTACTCCTCGCCTGCACTGGCTTCCTTAGCACTAAAGAGGAAACAAGGACGCTGCGCGTGCTGGCGCCCGCCTGGTGTTGATCGTCATGGCTCACGTCACGAGAGCCTCATGAGGTTTGCCCCGCCTTGATATCTCCGCTCCTCGTGAGCCTGCCTGGCTAGGCCGCTCCTGAGGAGGTCTTGCGTCGTCCGCCTCGCGAGGCTTGGCCCCTCGCGAGGGTCTTGGATGCCTTGTTGATGAAGATGGGCCGTACGGCCCGCCAACTTAGCCACGCAGTGGGCCACAGGCAGGCAAGTCTGGGGACCCCCGTTCCCAGAACGCCGACAGTAGCCCCCGGGCCCAAGGTGCGCTCGGGCTTGGCTTCATGGCGAAGCCAAGGGTCAAGTGCGGAGCACCACGGGCCCCAAAAGCCTGCGGCCTCGGTTGACGCGTGGCGGTTGGTTGGACGTGGGCGTCTCCGCTTCCCCACGCTGCCTCGGCAACTGCTCGACCTGACAAAAGGTTGGCGCGGGCAGTACCTGCCTTCATTGCTTCTTCCTTGTCTCGCTCCAGATCCCCTTTCTTGCTCCTTGCCACCGCTACCTCCAGATCCGTTCCAATCCCATCCTGCATCCGCGATCCATGGCGCCACCTACGGAGAAGAGCCACGCCTCCGTGCGCCTGCTGACGACGGGGGAGAGCTATGAGTGGGGGAAGATGGAGCTCCGGCTTGCCTCCGGCGAGCCGGAGCCTGAGGGGAGCACCTTCTTCCCCTTCTTCTCGAGCAGCGTCGCCGTTGGGTTGGTTCCTCCTTTCTCCGATTTCTTTTATGAAGTCCTCGACCACTACGAGCTTTCGGCGTTGCACCTCCATCCCAATTTCGTCCTCCTCCTGTCCATCTTCGCCTACTACTGCGAGGCATACCTGGGCGTGTTGCCATCCGTGGCGCTTCTGCGCCACTTCTTCTTCCTCCATGTTACCGATGGGCCACTCTCCGGATGCGCCAACTTTGTTGCATCTGGCAAGGCCAACTCAATCTCGAGCACCGGGAAGAGGGCCGACAACATCCGGTCGAAATGGATCATGATGGACGCCAAGCGCGCCCATCCGCGCCTGGTGTTGCCGACGAAGGCACCCCGGCTCGGCAAGGGGTGGCCCAAGGCGGAGCTTGCCGATGAGCGGGCGCTGTCGGTGCTGGGGCAGATGACGACTGACTTGAAGCCGGGCAATGCGAGGGCGGCTAAGGTAACAGGGGCGATGCTCCTGAGGGAGTTCTTGACGCTGCGTGTTGCCCCGCTCCAGGCGCGCGCACGCTCCTTGTGGGAGCTTGAAGAAGAGGGGAACAAGACCCGCCTGAGGCCAGGGGCCCTGCCTGACGATGAATTGGCCGCTGTTCTGCGCCTCATAGTTGGGGACAACCAACAGTACCCGGCAAGCGCCTTCGTTCCCCTGTTCCAATGCAGGAACTAGGAGGAATTCGTCGCCTCCAGGCCGACCTTCGACGCGCGCGGGCTGGTGCCCCCGGCGCTTGCAGGGGCTCCTGCGGTACCGAAGCCAGTGGAGGTGTCCTCCGACGAGTCCCGCGGAAGGGAGGAGGAGGAGGTGGACTCGAAGAAGACTCTTGAAGAGGTGGGGGAGACTTCCCCTCTGAGCAAGGCCGAGATCCTCTGCGCTCTTCCTGACGATGCCGAGGCCGACGCCCGCTAGGAGGAGAGGGAGCAGCCCCTCATTCCGACAAAGGGCAGATCGTCGCTAGTGCCTCGCGATGCCGCCTCCGTCCTGACACCTTCTGGGGCTGGCTCCGGCTCTGCTTCTGCACCGCCTGCTGCCGCCGGGACCCGAACACCTGCCCCTCAGGTCCCGATGCTGTCAGGCTTCAAGGTTCCCAAGCGGAAGGTGGAGTACTTCGCGGTGGACCGGTAGGTGTCTCAAGCTTCGCCTTATCCCTGCTGGAACTTGTTATTTCCTGACGCTCGTCCTTGATTGATCAGGCCGGCGCCTTCGGCGAAGAAGAGGAAGGAGGATCCGGCGGCCGCGCCTCTCTCCGCAAAGAAAGGAGGTAGCAGCGTCCGCACCTCCCCAGCCCGGTCGTCCTCGCGGGGCCAAGAAGAACATCGCCACGTGGATTCAGCCCCCATGGCCCCGCTGGCTCCGGAAGTGCCGACTCCTGGAGCGACTGATGAGGTCCCAGCTGCTCCGGAACCCGCGATCTCCCAAGCCCTAGTGACGATGTCGCCTCCTCCCACTACTGCACCTCTACTCCTTGATTCTTCCGCTCCCGCTGCTGTCTTGGAGCGTGCCCTTTCGGAGATGACCCAGCTGCAGGCGGATCTCCTGAGCGCGGACCCGTGCCTGGTGGCCGGGCGCCTGGAGTTGGCCTCTGGCTGGCTTCACTCCGACTTGGCGGTTCGCGCGGCGCTGGGCCAAGCTGCTGCGACTTCCGAGAAGGAGAAGCAAGGAGCCGCCAGCGCTGCAACCGATCGTGAGACGGCGCTGAAAGACGCCAAGGCCGCCCGTGACCGCTGCCAAGTGCTGGAGGGCGAGTTGCAGAGCCTGCACGACAAGTACGCCGAAGAGGCACGCTGCCGCCAAGCGAAGGAGGAGGAGATGAAGGCCCGGGAGGAAGGCGTCAAGAACCGTGATGCTGAGCTGGCGGAGCTGGGGAAGAAGCAGGCCGCCGAGCGCAACCGGTTGGAAGAGTTGGAGTGGAAGATGGGGACGAGGGAGGCCAATATTGATGCCAAGGCGCGGGTCCTGGCCCAAGACCGCGTGGCCATCGCCGATCTCGAGGAGAGATCTCGCAAAGCGTTGAAGACACTCTACGAGTACGGACTGGAGAAGCCACTGGACACCAACGAGGACGGCCCTGCCCAGCTGCTTCCTCTCGTGGTGAAGGCGCTTGAGGAGTTCATTGATGGCCTCGGTCCCATGGCGGAGGCAGAAGCTCGCGTCCTGTCTTCGGCTGCACTGACCCGTGTCTTCAGCCATCTGCACCTCCGCGACCCCAACGCTCGCCTTGACGAGCTGCTGGAGCCTGTGGCTGAAGATCACTGCGACGCCGCTGCCGCAGCTGTACAAGGTCAAGTGGAGGCCCTGCTGAAGAAGTTCCGCGGCTTTGTCTCCGATCCTCTGTCCGGCGATGCCGCCGATCCTGCGGCTGGTGGTGAAGGTGAGAACATCGTTGCCCATGGGAGAGGACCTTCCACAGGCAATGGCGATGTCCAGGGGTGACCTGCGGCTATTCTTCCCGTTTCGTTCCTGCAACATGTATCGGGCCTTGTGGAGGCGTTTAGACTTTTCATTTGGTATTGTGAGAACAATATGCTTGTAACATTTGCTTCGAGATTTTGCGATTTCCTTCCTATTTGCTTTGCGTTCTGCATCGGCAGAGCCCGGCCCCGCGCATACCTCAACCGCCATTGGGCCGACCGGAGACCAGGACGGACCAAGGAGTGAGGGGTTACGTGACCAGTTAGGCTCCTGAGTCGCGATGCTCAGGAGTCCCCCTTGACATGCAAACAATTTCCATACCTTCCCTCGCCGAGGCCTCGGGAGGGGCGCGTGATGCCCAGGTCCGAGAGACCTGGTTGGGTGGCGTGCGCTTGGGCGTGACCCGAGCGCAGCCCCCGTGCCCAGCCCCCTCGCGCGGCTCTCCCGAGGGGAGGCGTTGCAGTGAGGCTGGACGCTGAGCTCTGGGCTCCCTGAGGTTGGTACGACCGTGGGGCCGCCCTCAGTTGTTTATCACCAGTGCGGAGCATAGTGCTTCCACTTGTGCATGGGCATAGCCGCTCCTCGGCAGTGTCGACAGCCAGCGCGGAGCATGGTGGTTCCACTTGGGCATGGGATGGGGGGCCCCCTCCGGGAGGAGCCCCCGGGGCGTGTACAGCCCTGCCCTGACACGTGGCTTGCACGACAGGCCTGCGAGGTGTATCTAGGCACTCGTGAGACAACGCGGGACTCACGAGGCCCTACCTCAAGGCGGGTTGCGCCTGGTCTTGAGTCTTGGTGACTATGTGTTCCTGCAAAGCGGTTAGGTGCAAGCACTCTGCGTCCTCAGGTCCCGGCCCTCGAGCGAGCTCAGCCGCCGCTGGTATGCCAGGTCGCGATGCCGTGGTCAAGGCCAGGGGGTGAGGGCTGGAGAGCCAGTAAGAGCTCCTGAGTCGCGATGCTCAGGAGCCCCCCTTTTAACGCGCAAGTGAATTGCACGGGGTGAATGGACCCGTGGCGGATGATAACCGTAGGCAGGTTGAGCATTGAAAGCAGATCAGCTTAGGTAAATGCACGAAGATACATGCCACTGGGTCCGGCCCGAGCGGCTTGGGGATGATGCAGCCCGTGGGGCGCCCCCATCAAGGTAAGCTGAAAGACATAAGCAAAAAGGGATACATGCCACAGGGACGGACCCATGTGGCCTGGGAATAATGCAGCCCGAGGGGCGCTCCCAGCTAAATGAGCTTGGAAGATGTCACCTGGTTCTGTAGACGAAGCAGAGTTGGTGCAGCTGAAGGTGTGCGTCGAAGGAGGAGCTCGTCACGAGCCGCCAGGGTCCTGAGCCTCGGGAGGCTCTGGAGGCTCGGGAGGTTCCCTGAAGACCGCCTCCATCTCCTCCAGGACGGCGTGGTACCTGGCCTCCTGAGCCGCCAGGACACGCCGCATGTTGCGCTGATAGACTGACGCCACGCTCGGCAAGCCGAAGGGCATGCGAATGTAGCTGTGAGGCAGGCCCTCGCAGCGGCCCACGCGCGAAGGCCAGAAACGCTCCTGAGATGCAGCCTTGTTGAGCCCTGGGACGTCGATGCAGACACGCATCCCAGCATCCTCACCTGGATGAGGGGTCGCGCCTCGTGAGCGGTCGTTGCCGCGCATGGCTCTTGCGTCTTGTAGCTCCTGAATGGTCTTGGTGATGAACTCCTGAGTGGTGGGCACTCCTTGCCCTATGTTCTCCTGAGGGGAACGCGTCGCGAAGCACGCCTCCAAGTGGTGCCCAAGCGCCTCCCTCATGAGGTTGGCAAGGTCTGAGGCCCTCCAGAAGAGAGCCCTCGAGCCCTGCCCGAGGAGGGCGCCGGGCGCCCCTTCCTATGCGATGGAGGGAGGTGCCCCTGGAATGGACGCTGATCCTCATGAGGCTCCTGCTGCGACTCCATCCTCCTGAGGTCCTGTGCGGCGCAGCTGCTTCTTCTTGGGGATGGCCTCCGGAGGGCCTTCACTTCTGCTGTCGGGGTCATTGATCGCTGCAGCTTGGAAGGCGCGCTCGAGGGAGCACACCGCGTCTCTCTCTTCACATGGGATCGTGATGATTCCTCCGCTTCCTGGCATCTTGAGGACGTTGTAGCCGTGATGGGTGACTGCAATGAATTTGGCCAGGGCCAGATACCCGAGGATGGCGTTGTACGGCAGGCGGATGTGCGCGACGTCGAAGTCGATGAGCTCGGTGCGGTAGTTCTTGCGCTCTCCAAAGGTGACAGGCAGGCGGACATGCCCTATCGGCGTGGTGGAGCCGTCGGTCACACCTGAGAAAGGTTTGGTAGGCTGGAGCTGCTCATATGGCACTTGGAGATTGTCGAACGTGTCGATGGACATGATGTTGAGCCCTGTGCCACCGTCGATGAGGGTCTTGGTGACCTGCACATTGCTGATGACTGGGGAGCATAACATCGGGAGGGCGCCGGCGGTGGCTGCGCACTTGAGCTGATCCGCCGAGTTGAAAGTGATGGCACATTGGGACCACTTGAGCGGGCGCGTGGCCTCGAGCTTGGGGAGCACCGCGTTCACCTCGCAAGCGAACTATTTGAAGATGCGCTGAGAGGCTGGGGCCAGGGCGCCGCCCAAGATGCAGGCGATTGCATGCAGCTCCTGGAAGCCCCCCGCCCCCTCGTCCTGATGGTGGTCGTCGTTCCTTCTTGGTGGCGGTAATGGGGGAAGACCGGCGTTGCCCTGAGGACGATCCTCACGAGGCTGGTCCCTCCAGGCCCCCTCGCGAGGATGGTCCTGCCAGCGGTCCACACGAGGCCTGTCGCGCCATTCCTGGCGCAGCCCATGGTCGTCCCAGCGTCCGCCTCCATGTCCTCCTCCACGGCCGTAGCCCCGGTCGCTGCGCTCGGCCCGTCGACCGAAGCGTCCTTCCCGTATGGCTCTGAGCTCTTGAAAGTCGTTGGTGTTGTGGGTGTTCAGGTTGTGGAAGGCGCAGAACGGTCGGCTGTTCTTGGATAACTCGGGCTGATCTCTGCCCCGCTTGGTGTCGGGCTCCGCTGATAGCACTGCCGCTTCCTTGCGCTTCACGTCCTTGGCCTTGCTTTTCTTCTCCTCTGCGCCTGCGGCTGGCAGCTCGAGGAGAGAGAGGCGCCCCTCCTCAGCTCTTGCGCACTTGGTCGCCAGGTTGAACAGCTCCTGAGATGTGCAGAGCTCCTCGTGGATAGCGAGCTCTTCCTTCATCTTGACGTCACGGACCCCGTCGGAGGACGCAGAGATGATGGCCTCATCCGTGACCTTGGGGATCTTGAGGCGGGTGTTGTTGAAGCGCTGGATGTACTTCTGGAGGGTCTCTCCTGGTTGTTGCTTGATGCGGCGCAGGTCGCCCGCGGCCGGTGGGCGGTCGCGAGTGCCCTAGAAGTTGGCGACGAAGCGGTCGCGCATCTCGTCCCAGGAGGAGATCGAGCCGTGCTGCAGGTTCAGGAGCCAGGAGCGGGCCCCATCCTTGAGAACCATGGGAAACCAGTTCGCCATGACTTTCTCATCACCGTTGGCTACTTCGATGCTCAACTCGTAGAGCTGCAGGAACTCCGCTGGGTCGGCGGTGCCGTCATAGCGAGGAGGCAGATCCGGCTTGAACTTGCCTGGCCAAGCAACGCTACACAGCTCGGGGTGAAAGCGTGGCAGCCAGCCGTGGTTGCTGGTGCCCGCCTTGGAGGTGGAGCTTGGTCTTGACGAGGTCCGCGCGGTGCCGCTGCAGGCGGTGTGCGGTCTTGACGAGGCAGCACAGGAAGCGCGGGTGCAGCTGCTCGCTGCCGCGGGATTTCTTGGCAGCTTCTTTCTTCACGCGCGGGAACCGGGCATGGCGGGTCACGCCGCGGGGCCGCGCGCCTTGGTGCCAAGGCACCGTATTGGGGCAGAGGTGTTGGAGGCGCACCATGAGCTTCATCGCCCGTGGCCGACTGAGGTTGAGGAAGAGAGAGGGAGGGCGCCGGAGAGCCCCCTGCAGCGCGGACGAGCTCGGCGACATGGTCGAGCCACTCCTCATAGAGGTCGTCGACCGGGCGGTAGCGCAGGAGTTCGTTTGCAGCGAGGAGTGCGGCCCGTACCTCCATGGGAGCGTGACGAGCGTGAGACGAAGAACCGGCCGGGGTCAGCGATGGAGTGGCGGTGCGACCGTCTTGCCGCACTGATGGATGCAGCGAGGATGCCTGATGCTCATTCCCCGCCGAGCCGGTGGCAGCGTTGGCGGCGGGAGACGGAGAATGGCGAGGTTTCCCGCTGACGGGAGCCGTCTGAGCAACGCGGGCGGTGAGGGCAGTCCGACGCTCAGCCCGAGCACGGCGGGCGTCTGCTATGGTGACGACGGAGCGACGGAGCGACGAACTGGTGGATGGGAAGCTACGGCGCACCCCTACCTGGCGCGCCAAATGTCGGATGTGGGGTTCCGGCAAACCCTTAAGGTTCGAACACTGGGGTGCACGCGAAGTCTTTCCCTCCTACCGATCTACGCTCTAGCTTGCTAAGATCTCGCGGACGAACTCGACGAACTCGCAACACAGAAAGACACGAGATTTATACTGGTTCGGGCCACCGTTGTGGTGTAATACCCTACTCCAGTGTGGTGGTGGTGGATTGCCTCTTGGGCTGATGAGGAACAGTTACAAGGGAAGAACAACCTCCTGAGGTTGAGGTGTTCTTGTGCGTGCGAACTTGTGCGCGTCTCTGGATCCGATGCTTACTACTGTTGTGGCTAGACCTATTTATAGAGGACCTGGTCCTCTTCCCAAATAATGAGCGGGAAGGGAGCCAACAACGGCGGGCAAGTTTGAAGGGGGACAGCTAGTACAAGCTATCCTGACAAAAGTGGTCTTGCCTGCGAAAAGCTCTGGTGGTGACGCTGTCTTGGGCTCCACAATGACCTTCGTCTTGCCGTCCTCCTGGTCTTGGTCTCGTTGCACCAATATAGCAACCTTTGCCTGATGCCTCGGTACTCCTCGCCTGCGCTGGCTTCGTTAGCACCAAAGAGGAAACAAGGACGCTGCGCGCACTGGCGCCCGCCTGGTGTTGATCGTCATGGCTCACGTCACGAGAGCCTCATGAGGTTTGCCCCGCCTTGATATCTCCCCTCCTCATGAGCCTGCCTGGCTAGGCCGCTCCTGAGGAGCTCTTGCGTCGTCCGCCTCGCGAGGCTTGGCCCCTCGCGAGGGTCTTGGATGCCTTGTTGATGAAGATGGGCCGTCCGGCCCGCCAACTTAGCCACGCAGCGGGCCGCAGGCAGGCAAGTCCAGGGACCCCCATTCCCAGAACACTGACAGTAGCCCCCGGGCCCAAGGTGCGCTCGGGCTTGGCTTCGCGGCGAAGCCAAGGGTCAAGTGCGTAGCACCACGGGCCCGAAAAGCCTGCGACCTCGGTTGACGCGTGGCGGTTGGTTGGACGTGGGCGTCTCCGCTTCCCCACGCTACCTCGGCAACTGCTCGACCTGGCAAAAGGTTGGCGCAGGCAGTACCTGCCTTCATTGCTTCTTCCTTGCCTCGCTCCAGATCCCCTTTCTTGCTCCTCGCCACCGCTACCTCCAGATCCGTTCCAATCCCATCCTGCATCCGCGATCCATGTCGCCACGCAAGGTCAAGACCTCCTCAACACCGGATTGGTATGAGCCAGCCCTCGAGGCGCGCACCGTTACGGAGAAGAGCCTCGCCTCTGTGCGCCTGCTGACGACGGGGGAGAGCAACGAGTGGGGGAAGACGGAGCTCCGGCTTGCCTCCGGCGTGCCGGAGCCTGAGGGGAGCACCTTCTTCCCCTTCTTCTCGAGCAGCGTCACCGTTGGGTTGGTTCCTCCTTTCTCCGATTTCTTTTATGAAGTCCTCGACCACTACGAGCTTTCGGCGTTGCACCTCCATCCCAATTTCGTCCTCCTCCTGTCCATCTTCGCCTACTACTGTGAGGCGTACCTGGGCGTGTTGCCATCCGTGGCACTTCTGCGCCACTTCTTCTTCCTCCATGTTACCGATGGGCCACTCTCCGGATGCGCCAACTTTGTTGCATCTGGCAAGGCCAACTCAATCTCGAGCACCGGGAAGAGGGCCGACAACATCCGGTCGAAATGGATCATGATGGACGCCAAGCGCGCCCATCCGCGCCTGGTGTTGCCGACGGAGGCACCCCGGCTCGGCAAGGGGTGGCCCAAGGCGGAGCTTGCCGATGAGCGGGCGCTGTCGGTGCTGGGGCAGATGACGACTGACTTGAAGCCGGGCAATGCGAGGGCGGCTAAGGTAACAGGGGCGATGCTCCTGAGGGAGTTCTTGACGCTGCGTGTTGCCCCGCTCCAGGCGCGCGCACGCTCCTTGTGGGAGCTTGAAGAAGAGGGGAACAAGACCCGCCTGAGGCCAGGGGCCCTGCCTGACGATGAATTGGCCGCTGTTCTGCGCCTCATAGTTGGGGACAACCAACAGTACCTGGCAAGCGCCTTCGTTCCCCTGTTCCAACGCAGGAACTAGGAGGAATTCGTCGCCTCCAGGCCGACCTTCGACGCGCGCGGGCTGGTGCCCCCGGTGCTTGCAGGGGCTCCTGCGGTACCGAAGCCGGTGGAGGTGTCCTCCGACGAGTCCCGCGGAAGGGAGGAGGAGGAGGTGGACTTGGAGAAGACTCTTGAAGAGGTGGGGGAGACTTCCCCTCTGAGCAAGGCCGAGATCCTCTGCGCTCTTCCTGACGATGCCGAGGCCGACGCCCGCTAGGAGGAGAGGGAGCAGCCCCTCATTCCGACAAAGGGCAGATCGTCGCTAGTGCCTCGCGATGCCGCCTCCGTCCTGACACCTTCTGGGGCTGGCTCCGGCTCTGCTTCTGCACCGCCTGCTGCCGCCGGGACCCGAACGCATGCCCCTCAGGTCCCGATGCTGTCAGGCTTCAAGGTTCCCAAGCGGAAGGTGGAGTACTTCGCGGTGGACCGGTAGGTGTCTCAAGCTTCGCCTTATCCCTGCTGGTACTTGTTATTTCCTGACGCTCGTCCTTGATTGATCAGGCCGGTGCCTTCGGCGAAGAAGAGGAAGGAGGATCCGGCGGCCGCGCCTCCCTCTGCAAAGAAAGGAGGTAGCAGCGTCCGCACCTCCCCAGCCTGGTTGTCCTTGCAGGGCCAAGAAGAACATCGCTACGTGGATTCAGCCCCCATGGCCCCGCTGGCTCCGGAAGTGCCGACGCCTGGCGCGACTGATGAGGTCCCACCTGCTTCGGAACCCGCGATCTCCCAAGCCCTAGTGACGATGTTGCCTCCTCCCACTGCTGCACCTCCGCTCCTTGATTCTTCCGCTCCTGTTGCTGTCTTGGAGCGTGCCCTTTCGGAGATTACCCAGCTGCAGGTGGATCTCCTGAGCGCGGACCCCTGCCTGGTGGCCGGGCACCTGGATTCGGCCTCTGGCTGGCTTCACTCCGACTTGGCAGTTCGCGCGGCGCTGGGCCAAGCTGCTGCGACTTTCGAGAAGGAGAAGCAAGGAGCCGCCAGCGCTGCAGCCGATCGTGAGATGGCACTGAAAGACGCCAAGGCCGCCCGTGACCGCTGCTAAGTGCTGGAGGGCAAGTTGCAGAGCCTGCACGACTAGTACGCCGAAGAGGCACGCTGCCGCCAAGCGAAGGAGGAGGAGATGAAGGCTCGGGAGGAAGCCGTCAAGAACCGTGATGCTGATCTGGCGGAGCTGGGGAAGAAGCAGGCCGCCGAGCGCAACCGGTTGGAAGAGTTGGAGCGGAAGATGGGGACGAGGGAGGCCGATCTTGATGCCAAGGCGTGGGTCCTGGCCGAAGACCGCGTGGCCTTCGCCGATCTCGAGGAGAGATCTCGCAAAGCGTTGAAGACACTCTACGAGCACGGACTGGAGAAGCCGCTGGACACCAACGAGGACGGCCCCGCCCAGCTGCTTCCTCTCGTGGTGAAGGTACTTGAGGAGGTCGTTGATGGCCTCGGTCCCATGGCGGAGGCAGAAGCTCGCATCCTGTCTTTCGGCTGCACTGACCCGTGTCTTCAGCCATCTGCACCTCTGCGACCCCAACGCTCGCCTTGATGAGCTGCTGGAGCCTGTGGCTGAAGATCACTGCGATGCTGCTGCCGCACCTGTACAAGGTCAAGTGGTTGGGCCTGCTGAAGATCACTGCGACGCCGCTGCCGCAGCTGTGACATGGGCCGGACTGATGGGCCGTGAAGATACAAGACAGAAGACTCTCTCCCGTGTCTGGATAGGACTCTCCTTTGCGTGGATGGCAAGCTGGGCGTTTGGATATGTAGATTCCTTTCTCTGTAACCGACTTTGTACAACCCTAGTCCCCTCCGGTGTCTATATAAACCAGAGGGTTTAGTCCGTAGGGGCAATCACAATCATACAGGCTAGACTTCTAGGGTTTATCCATTACGATCTCGTGGTAGATCAACTCTTGTAATCCTCGTATTCATCAAGATTAATCAAGCAGGAAGTACCATATTACCTCCATCAAGAGGGCCCGAACCTGGGTAAACATCGTGTCCCCCATCTCCTGTTACCATCGACCCTAGACGCACAGTACGGGACCCCCTACCCAAGATCCGCCGGTTTTGAAACCGACATTGGTGCTTTCATTGAGAGTTCCACTGTGACGTCGAAGACAGGATCGATGGCTCGCCTTGTCATCAAGGACAGCATCACCTCCGGAGGAGCCCTGGCCTCAGGCAAACCCACCGGTTTGGAAACTTTACCATGATCTCCCGTTCGGTCGTTAAGCTGACGGTGACCTCTCAGGTCATCGAAAATCGCCTCCGTGTTGACTCCGAATACTCCAAATGGATGGATCCAGCGGAGTTGTCTTCTTTAAACGAACTCCTGGATCGCATCGCCGCCATGGGGTCGCTACAAACTCTGATCAGATTGGGCTTAAACCCGATCAGAGAGAAATTAAATCTCCGCCGATCACCCATCAGATAGCTGTCGTAGAGGAGCAAAACAACGACTCTTCCTCTATGTTGAAGACGAACTATGTTCGGATATCCAAGCTCGAACAGCCGGATACCTGTCTGCGGAACGACACTCCCAGCCCTCCGAACCTAAAGTCGGTCGTTGGGCCTGAAAAATCAGTTGACATCCCGGAGCCCAAACTATTAAGCTCGGAAATTCTTCAAACCCCGGACTCCAAACTGGGTCAGGGTTCAGATTTAAAGCCACCCACCCACCACAAGCAATATTTGCCAAGTAATTTCGGTCATCCGGATATATGCGACCTCACGTGCACACGACAGCAGTCTCAGGAAATAGTCCATCACTTTTGGGCCAGGTTCCTCCTTGTCAAAGACAAGATTAAAGATTGCCGCGACGAGGACGCGATTTCAGTATTTTGCAATAATTGCACGGACGAAGGAATCCTCAATGCCATCAACCGCCCTCGCGTATTACACTTCGCTGACCTGGCAACTATAGTACAGAAGTACTGCGCAATGGAAAGCGCCTGGAAAATTCAGACAGCTCGCTAGGAACCCCCGGTTTCTGCTCAACCCCTCGGGCGGGCGAAAAGGGTGCACCCTCGCACGGCACCCGGCCCCATACTGAAGAAAACTAAGCCCATTATGGGACGTGGAACCGTTCTAGAGGGATGGCTTGATAAGCCATGCCAAATACACACAACGCCAGACACTGAATCAACCCACAGCCTTAGAGCATGTTGGATACTCCGGCAAGTGGCCAAGAGCGGCGAGGATATCCTCACCAAAGTCACCCCCGAGCAACACCCCCGGAGGACGGCGACCTCTGAGTACTGACGGTCTTCGAGACTTTCGCTTCAAACAACCGGCGCAATAGGGCACTCCGCGACCTCGCCGAAGTCTGCCAAGTCGCAGCAATAAACCCCTGGAACAACACAACCATAAATTTGAATTCCAGTGACGAACCAAGATTCCGGTCAGTCAGGGCACCAGCCGCCTTTGTCCTCAATCCAATTGTGGATGGCTTCCGGCTCACTAAAGTGCTCATGGACGGCGGCACCGGGCTAAACCTCATCTATGAGGAGACACTCACTAAAATGGAAATAGACAGGAGCCGCATCGAGCAGAGTAATACGACCTTCCGAGGAACCATTCCCAGCCGGGAGGCGCGGTGCGTGGGGAAAATCACACTTGACGTGGTATTCGGCACGCCGGAGAACTACTGGTCCAAAGAAATAACCTTCCAAGTGGCCCCTTTCAACAGTGGATATCATTCCCTGTTGGGGCGAGATGCGTTCACACGCTTTCAAGCCATACCTCACTACGGGTATATGAAGCTCAAGATGCCCGGGCCCAACGGTATTATCACTCTCGCCAGTGATCCAGACATAGCCCTCCGTGCCGAAAACAAAACTGCATCCCTGGCCCTCGAGGCACTGCCGAGGCCCTCACGGCCGAAGAGTTAACCACACTACGCTCCACGATGGACAGGGACGATGTAATCCTTGATAAATGGCCCAAATCCACCTCCTTCAAACCAGCAGACGAAATAGTCAAATTTCAAGTCCACCCGACGGACTCCAAGAAAACAGCTTCCATGGGGGCACAGCTGGACCTAGCGGTCGACGCCGCACTACGAGCGTTCCTGCGCGAGAACTAGGACATATTTTCCTGGCACCCTTCTGATATGCCAGGAATCCCACGCAGATTGGCCGAACACAGCCTCAATATACTGAAGGGACATAAGCCGGTCAAGCAAACACTGCAGCGCTTTTCCGAACCAAAACGACAAGCTATGGGGAAGGAGCTAGCCAAGTTAATAGAGGCCGGATTCATCAGAGAAATAAAACATCCGGACTGGCTAGCAAACCTGGTGATGGTACCAAAGAAGGATAAATCCTGGCGCCTGTGCGTCAATTTCAAAGACCTCAACAAGGCCTCCCTAAGGATTCCTTCCCCCTCCCCTGCATCGCTCAGATTATCAATGCCACCGCAGGACACAACTCACTGTGTTTCCTCGACGCATACTCCGGATACCATCAAATCAAAATGAAGGAGTCCGATCAAGCTACAATGACATTCATTACCCCATATGGGCCTTTCTGCTTCAACACTATGCCCTTCGGGCTCAAAAACGCTGGCGCCACCTACCAACACATGATTCAAACATGCCTGAAAAAACAAATCGGCAAGACAGTTGAAGCATATGTGGATGACGTAGTCATCAAGACTAGGCACGTCGAGTCACTAATAGATGACTTGCGTCTCACATTCGACAACCTTCGTACATATGACATCAAGCTCAATTCGGAAAAGTGTGTTTTCGGTGTTCCTGCTGGAAAACTGCTGGGCTTCATTGTTCCCAATAGAGGAATTGAGGCCAATCCAGCCAAAATCCGGGCTTTGTCACAATTGGCTATACCAACAGACCTTAAACAGGTCCAAAAACTAGCCGGATGCGTGGCAGCTTTAAGCCGCTTTATTTCCAGATTAGGAGCAAAAGCATTGCCACTGTATCGCCTTCGCCGACGCATCGACCACTTCGAGTGGACGGATGCGGCAATGACCAGACTGGAAAAAATAAAGGCTCTTTTAGCAAGTAACCCAATCCTGGCCGCGTCGAGCGTCGGTGAACCAATGTTATTATACATCTCCGCAACACACCAGGTGGTGAGCGCGGTGCTCGTCGTTGAACAAGAGGTGGACGGACACAAATTCCCACTCCAGAAACCGGTATACTACGTATCCACTGTCCTCACACCATGCAAATCCCGGTACCCTCATTACCAAAAGATAGCATATGCGGTCTTCATGGCATCCCTGTAGCTATGGCACTACTTCCAAGAGTGCTCTATCATGGTGGCTTTCAAAGTTCCACTCAATGACATAATAAACAACCGCGACGCGACGGGCCGGATTGCTAAGTGCGCCATTCAGCTCTTGCCATTCGATATAACATACAAACCACGCCGGGCCATTAAATCCCAAGTATTGGCCGACTTCGCCGGCGAATGGACAGAGGTCAAACTCCCTAAAGAGTATGACACATATTCCAACTGGGTCATGTACTTCGATGGCTCTAAAATGCTGGCCGGTTTAGGAGCAGGCGTCGTTTAAACGTCCCCCACTAGAGACACAGTCCAGTACATACTCCAAATATTACACATAGACTCCAACAACGCAGCCGAATACGAGGCCTTATTGCACGGTCTGCGGATGGCTACCTCCATGGGCATACAACGCCTGGAGGTGCGCGGGGATTCAAATCTCGCAATATCCCAAATAAATGGAGACTTCGACGCCAAGGATCCGAAGATGGCGGCCTATCGTAGGAGCGCACTCAAAATATCAGCTCAGTTTGAGGGACTCAAGTTTCATCATGTGGCTTGAGAAAGCAATCAAGCGGTGGATGTCCTTCCTCGCATGGGTGCCAAGCGTGACCCCGTCCCGCCTAACATCTTTTTGGAAAGGCTCTTCAAGGTGGTGTGGCATGATTAGAGCGGCAATACTAGTCTGGATCCGATGACACCCCCAGTTTCTGGACACAATACCGATATCATCGGGGGCTCAGCCACCAACATAACACAATCGGCCCATCTAATAATGGCAGTAATTGCCCCATGGACCGAGCCCTTCTTGGCCTACCTTAATAGACGAGAGCTCCCTGAGGACCAGAATGAGGCTCGCTGCATTGTTCGGCGCTCGAAAGCCTCTAAGGTCCATGACGGAGAGCTCTACAAGAAAAGTGCTACCAGAGTCCTTCAAAGGTGTAGCTCTTGGCCGAAATCCATGCTGGCCTCGGCAATCACCACGCCGCAGCTCGGGCCCTTGTAAGTAAGGCTTTACGTACAGGTTTCTTTTGGCCGACGGCCCGAGCAGATGCACAGGACCTGGTCTGACGTTGTGTCGGATGCCAGCTCTTCGCCAATCAAAGCCATATGCCGCCTACTGCTCTAAAAACAATCTCCATTACTTGGCCTTTTGCGGTCTGGGGGCTTGATATGGTCGGACCCCTTAAAGGAGGAAGCCATAAGAAAAAATATCTGCTAGTCATGGTAGATAAATTCACCAAGTGGATAGAGGCCAAACCAGTGAAAACGGTCGAAGCTGGACTGGTGATAGACTTTATATCCGGTGTCGTGCACCATTATGGTGTCCCACACAGCATCATTACCGATAACGGCTCCAATTTCACAGCCGATGAAGTGAAATCCTGGTGTGCTAAATTGGGCATTAAGCTCGATTATGCCTCAGTCTATCATCCACAAACAAATGGTCAAGTCGAACAAGCTAATGGTCTTATTATGAGCGGCATTAAGCCCATACTAGTGCGGTCTTTGAAAGAATCAGACAAGCACTGGGTGGAGGAGCTCAACTCCGTACTCTGGGGGCTGCGGACCACGCCCAATTGCACTACCGGATACACACCATTCTTTATGGTGTACGGCGCAGAGGCCGTTTTTCCCTGTGACATCATTCATGACTCACCTCGAGTGCGCATGTATGAAGAGAGAGAAGCCGAGTTGGATCGGCAGGACAGCCTAGATGCCTTGGAGGAGGAGCGTGACGTTGCAAAAGCCCGATCTGCATTCTGTCAACAGGCTCGCAGATATCAAAGTAGAGAGGTGTGGGCCAAGACTTATAATGTCGGTGAACTCGTTCTACGCTTGCCAGAAAAGAAAAAGGACAAACTCAGGCCCAAGTGGGAGGGTCCCTTCATCATAGATGAAGTTCTCACTGGAGGAGCGTACCGCCTGCGTGACGCATCGGACAATCGCCTAAAGCCGAACCCGTGGAACGTCGCCAGACTCCGAAGATTCTATGCCTAGAGTTGGCCTCTTTGTTCGTTTCCTTCTCCCTTTGTCTCTGTTTTTTTCCTCTCTTCAATTTTTTTCTCTAGCTTTAAGCCCTTGTGTGGCTAAACCGCACAACTATGACGTACACATCCTTAAATGTATACGCCCATAATGCCTGGGGGCTTCTTTTACAGAAGCCTATTATTATTATTTTCCGAGCATCAAGCTCCACACATATGTGTCATTTCCTCATATGTACCTTTTCTTCGCCATTATATGCACCGTTATGACTTAAGTTTTGGCCAAGCTGGGTTGCCTGGCTCCTATGCTTATGCCCTATGTTCCCGTGTGTTCAGCTAGGGCATAAAGGGAGAACCTCTGCGATTGTTACAGCCGGGTCATCCGGACGTGTACCTCAGACTGGGTGAAGCCTAAAGCTAGCGTTCTTAAGGGAATATTCGGTCGGCAGACTAAAGATGTTTTACATTCATTACACTATGAACCCCCAGATGTTACGTATACTGCGACTTTTCGATCATAGTTTGGACATGCATACCCACGCATGTTCACCTAGGGAAAGGAACCCTTAATGGAACTATTCTCCCTGGAAGATGTTTCTTACATTCAACATGTAATATAACATAGCTAGCTGGATACAACTTGTCTATTCAAGCAACTATGACCCCTACTCCTGATTTCCACGCATACCCCGGTCTATATTACAGTTATGGTATTTGGAAACACTCCGCGCCTTCGGGTCCAGAGGTTGAAGCGAAAGGGTCGGCCATGACAATCGTTTTACAATCCGGCTAGGGACAAATTTGTCAATTAAAGTACATAGTCACTTGTACTGAAAAGCTTCTTCCTCTATGCCATCTAACATGCTATCTAGCTTACAATCCTGTTGGGAATACTTGGCGTCTATCTTTACCTGGTCATATACCAGACTAACTGGAATTTCTTTTCCATCTGACCCCAACGGTCTGACCCGAGCCATATGATTCGGATCAAGCTTGGTGTATCGTGTTTTTACCATGGCCCAGGCCTCTCGCGCACCTTCTTGGCAGGCTGATATCTTCCATAATCGGAAGCGCCGCCGAGCTCCTTGGAATAGCTTCACAAGCTCCTCCATACTTCCTGGAGGAGAGGCGGATGGCCACAAAGCTTTGGCAATGCTCCGCATTACTTGTCGAGCTCGCTCGTGCAGTTGGGACAGCTCTTACAGCAAGTCCCCTTGGGAGCCGGACATTTCCTCTTCGGGATGGCCAGTCAGCATACCTGCACACATAAATCTGTTAGATCATTTCTTCGCTGAATTACATAAAGGTAAGGTCAAAACCATACTGAATATGCCGCCTCATAGCCTCCTATTATCCTTGACGGTGTCAGCTAGCTGGGCTCTGACATCTTTTAGTTCTTCGCCCAACAGGGTATTGGCATCCTGCAGCTTCTTCTTTTCATCCCTGACCCGTGTCAGCACACGTTCGCCTACGGCCAGTTGCCTTTTGGCCTCTTGTTCGCCCGCCTGCACGACTCTCAGTTCCCCTTCCAGTTGATCTGTTGATCCTGTCATCGGAAACGCAACAGTATTAACATTACTGGTATATGATTACATTTTTCTGGATGGAAGGGAATATTACCAGGTGTTGCCTTCTTGGATTTCTCCAGTTCGGCGGTAACTGCAGCCAGCCGGGTCTGACACTTTTCCAGCTCTTGAGACAACAGGCTATTCTTCTCCGTGAGTGCCTGATTATACAACGATCCTTAAATCAGTTGTATCAACTGCTTCAAGTCTCGGGGGCTACTGGTATATGATTACCAAATCCGTACAATGCGTACTTACCTGCATATCTTTTAAATGCTGGTCCGTGGTTCTGGCAAGCCCATCCCGAGCAGCTCGGATGTATGCATCGGCCGAGCTGAAGGCATTAAATGCCTCCTTTGTAAAGCCAGAGTCGTGGAGAGCAGCCTTCCGGCACCGATGATTCATGGCACTCTCCACTTCAGAGTTAATGACGGAAACGTCATCCGAATCCTCTACGGAAGGACAATCTGGCATCACTCCCGTGTCAGCCTCCGTCCTTAAGGCAGGGTCTGGAACCTGACTGGTGGAGGCACGACTGGCAGGATCCCCGGACATAGTCCGGTGCACTCTCTTCCTGATAAGACACAGCGGACAATGTCACAGTTCGATGTGACCGCCATGGGGCATATTTGAAAAGTCATACCTCTTTGATGAAGGCTCGGTCGTGCTTTCATTTGCCTTCCTCTTCGAAGGCTTGCCCGGCGTGGGCGCCGCTCTCTTGAGAGTCGCCTCTGGTGCAGCATAGCGTGCCGAGCCCCTCCCCTTTGGAGTACGAGATAGTGCGGTGGGTGAGGCAGAATGAGGAAGCTCTTTCGGAGGAGATGTCTCCTGATTACTTACATGCGAGGCAGGAAGGAGGACGGGATAGTCGGGGAGAGCGACGTCCTCGATATAGAACCACTTTGAGGGCCACTCTTCGGATGCCTTCTTTGGTGTGCCGGATAGGTATCCGGTCCCGGCTATGCGCCATACCTTAGCGCCGCCCACCTCAAATACCAATCCCCCTTGGGTGCGAGGGACGAGGCAGAATAGCTTTCTCCATAAACCGAAGTGGGCCTCACAGCCCAGGAATAGTTCGCAAAGAGCGACAAAACCCGCGATGTGCAGGATAGAGGCCGGCGGGAGGTTGTGAAGTTGGAGGCCGTAATACTCCAGGAGTCCTCGGAGGAAAGGATGGATTGGAAATCCGACGCCTCTTAACAAGTAGAAAACGAAGCACACCCGTTCCCCCTGGTTGGATTGGGGAATTTTCCGCCAGGGCTTCGCCAGAAAAGGAGGTCAATCCTGCCCGAACAGGGACTAGATCCGCGGGGGGCAAGAAATCCCTGCATTTGAAGCTTAACTAGCTGATCATGGGATACTGAGCATCTCTCCCAGTCGCCTTTTTCGGAACCATGGGGGCGGGAAGAAGAACTGGGAACACTAGCCATGTTGGAATGGTTTCTCCTGGCAAGCTCTAAGGATTTTACGCTTTTTGTGGAATGGGATCTAAGATCCAATCTCTTTAAATAGATGCCTTTCTTACATGGCTGGGGTATTATATGCAAAAATACCCTGACTTCTCGTATTCGCTTGACACGTGGAGGAAGAAGCAATGGAGGCATGAAGCTGAGGGGCATGACATTAAATCACAAGCCAAATACAGTTCTCTAAGTCACGTGCTTTGAAGTGATCAGAGGAGGAACCTGCCTTGCAATGCCGAAGACAATCTGCACGCCGGACACCTCGTCATTGAAGCCTGGTTCAGGGGCTACTGAGGGAGTCCTGGATTAAGGGGTCCTCGGGCGTCCGGCCTGTGTGACGTGGGCCGGACTGATGGGCCGTGAAGATACAAGACAGAAGACTCTCTCCCGTGTCCGGATAGGACTCTCCTTTGCGTGGATGGCAAGCTGCGCGTTCGAATATGTAGATTCCTTTCTCTGTAACCGACTTTGTACAACCCTAGTCCCCTCCGGTGTCTATATAAACCAGAGGGTTTAGTCCGTAGGGGCAATCACAATCATACATGCTAGACATCTAGGGTTTAGCCATTACGATCTCATGGTAGATCAACTCTTGTATTCCTCGTATTCATCAAGATTAATCAAGCAGGAAGTAGGGTATTACCTCCATCAAGAGGGCCTGAACCTGGGTAAACATCGTGTCCCCTGTCTCCTGTTACCATCGACCCTAGACGCACAGTTCGGGACCCCCTACCCGAGAACCGCTGGTTTTGACACCGACACCCATCACGATTGTCTGCACCGCCCCGCTCGCTGAGATCATAGGCAACAGAGATGCATCAGGCCGAGTGGCCAAATGGGCAATCGAGTTGGCCCCATACACCATCTTCTACCAGCCATGCACCGCCATCAAGTCCCAAGCACTGGCTGACTTCCTCGTCGACTGGGCCGAGACCAGCTCCGAACTCCACCCATTGGCGGATGCACTTTGATGGCTTGAAGATGCTAACTGGTTTGGGAGCCGGCATCGTCCTCACCTCTCCCAAAGGCGACAAGCTCAGATATACACTGCAATTTCATTTTGCCACCTTCAACAATGTGGCCGAGTACGAGGCGCTCGTACACGGACTCCGGCTGGCCAAGGAGATTGGCATCCGCTGAATTCTGTGCGACGGCGACTTGGACATGGTAGTCCAGTAGTCGTCCGGCGACTGGGACGCCGAGGAAGCAAACATGGCGAGCTACCGCTTCCTCATCCAGCAGATCAGCGGATACTTTGACAGGTGCGAGTTCCTTCATGTGCCACGGAACGACAACAAGCAAGTAGACGCCCTGGCACGGATCAGCTCCACCCGACAAGCAATACCAGCCGGCATCTCCCTTCAGTGCCCCCGCAAGCCGTCTATCAAGCCTTCTCCAAAATCAGAGTCCATCTTCATGTCGGCTGCTCCTGAAGCAGTCGGATCCGGCTCAAGGGCTGCAGCAGCCGGCCCGGGGACTTCGGCAGGTGGCACGTGGACTGCAGCAGTCGCACCCGGCCCGGGGGCTGCAGCAGTTGGCCCGGGGACTTCACCAGGCGGCTCGGGGACTGCAGCAGTTGCACCCGGCCCGGGGACTTCAGAACCCGGCCCGGGGGCTGCAGCAGTCGGCTCGGGGAATCCAACCACGCAGCAAGTGGCAGCCAACTCCGACCGCCGCCTCCCAACCGAACCGCCCTGGTACCAGTGGTCGTGATGACAGTGGTCGAAGCACCATCATGGGCGCAACCCATCCTCAACTTCCTGGTGAACGGAGAGCTGCCAGCTGACGAGATCTCGGCCCGGCAAGTGCAACGCCGGACAGGAGCATACACGATAGTAAAAAGAGAGCTTGTCAGGCGCAGCGTGACTAGCGTATTCCAGCGCTGCGTAGAACTAGAAAAAGGCAAGGCAACCCTCAGAGATATCCACCAAGGAGAGTGCGGCCACCACGCGGCCTCCAGATCCCTTGTCGCCAAAGCCTTCCGCCACGGTTTCTTCTGGCCGACTGCTTTGGAGGACGCCAAGGATCTGGTCAAGAAGTGCAAAGGGTGCCAGAAATTCAGCTCCAAGCAACATCTGTCGGCTTCTGCACTCAAGACCATCCCCCTTACTTGGCCTTTTGCTGTGTGGGGGCTGGACATGGTGGGCCCATTCAAGACAGCACGCGGCGGCATGACTCATCTGCTTGTTGTCGTGGACAAATTCACCAAGTGGATTGAAGCAAAGCCAACCAAGAAACTGAACGGTCCGACTACTGTGACCTTCATCGCAGATATCACCGTCCGGTACGGTATACCGCAAAGCATCATCATGGACAATGGCACAAACTTTGCCAAAGGCGCCTTGGCTCGTTTCTGCGCGACGCAGGGCATCCGACTGGACTTACCATCCGTTGCCCATCTGCAGTCAAACGCAAAGTCAAGCGAGCAAACAACCTCATCTTGTCCGGCATCAAGCCCCGACTGATCGAGCCACTAGAGCGCTTTGGCCAGCTGCTAGATCAACGAGCTGTCGGCCGTCCTTTGGAGTCTTCGGACCACACCGAACAAATCAACCGGCTTCACTCCCTTCTTCCTCGTGTACGGGGCCGAGGCTGTCATCCCAACTGACATCGAGTTCGACTCACCTCACGTCACCATGTACATGGAGGCGGAAGCAAAGGAGGCGCGAGAAGACGGTGTCGACCTGTTGGAAGAGGGTCAGCTGTTGGCACTCAGCCGGTCCGCCATCTACCAGCAGGGCCTGCGGCGCTACCACAGTCGGAAGGTCAAGCCACGATCCTTCCAAGAGGGGGGCCTTCTGCTCCGGCTGATCCAGCGAACAGCCAGCCAGCACAAGCTCTCGGACTCTTGGGAAGGCCCATTCATCATCAGTAAAGCTTTGGGCAATGACTCCTACTACCTCATCGACGCACAGAAGCCCAGAGCGCGCAAGAGGGAAAACTCCGGCAAGGAATCAGAGCGCCCATGGAATGCAAACCTCCTCCGAAGATTTTACAGTTAATGCAGTATGTACCATGCTACCTTTTGTATTAAGAAGCTAAGACATCAGGACCCCCGAGGAGCACTCGGGAGCTACCCTTTTTATCTATATGATAAGATTCTGCCTGTGAATGTGTTATTATCATTCCTCCGCCTGGCACCGGGTTCTATCAGTCGGCCCGGGGGCTCGCCGCCTTGTCCTATGCTAATGCTACCCGCAGTCGGACAAGTAGTGTGCCGACATCTAAAGCCCTCTCTTGCCTTAAGCAGCAGCTCGCGGAGCGACTGTCCGGCTGGCAAGAGTTAAAGGCAGGAAACGGTGTCCACACAAAAAATTACTAAGGAAAAATTTGCTAGCATAGGCCAAGTCGGCTCCTTGCCTTTACCGTCCAGCTGCTAAGCAGCCGGCCGGAGGGCTTCTCATTTGACTTGTTACGTTCTAAGCGGCCAAAGTACTTGTCTTCCAAAAACAGCTAAGTCCCTGACCCAGCCACAGACCGCAGAGCGGCTGTCCGGCTGACAGGGTGGCAGCCAAAGGAAAGCGACAAAGGAAAAAAGCCAAAATAGAACAGAAAACAAGGCAAAGTAGAACCCGTCGAAGCACACACTTGTGCGAGGTTGGTTTACATAGTGTGGCTCGTAGCCAGAATTCAACAAAGTCTGAATACACCCCAAGTGGGTGGAACTGCGCAAATTTAACAAGACTTGTTCAAGAGATTACAAGTGCAAGAAAACATAAGGTAAAACTGGCCGGCTAGGCTAGAGGAGCAGCATGCGGGTTCAGCAGGTTGGTGGAGGCAGCAGCGCCGGCTGGTGGAGCAACCACACGTGGCGCGTTGCTCGAGGCTCGATCAGGCTGAGCCTGGGTGTCTGCTCCATCCTCCGGTGTGTCGTCGTCTCCGCCACCCTTTCCCTCCTCACCCTCACCCTCTTCACCCTCGCCCTCGTCGCTGGAGGCAATCTCCTCACTGAGTCATCCTCGTCGTCCGGGTTCAGCCCGAACCAGTCAGCCGGCACCTCGGCGCCCCTCTCATCTAGCTCGGGGACGAAGACGTTGGTGGCGGTGTACTCGGTAAGCACCGCCACGCGTTGAGTAAGATCGTGGTCCACCGCCGCCAGCTCTGGCCCGACCTCAGCCCGGAAGGTGGCCAGCTGGGCCAGGTTCAGGCTCGGGTACCACGCCATGGCAAACTCCAAGGCTATTCGGGAACCCGCTCGAGCTGCGGCGCCCTTCCAAGCCTTGAAGCGGCCGACTGCTACCTCTAGCCACTCGGCAGTCCGACTGGAGGTGCGCGACACTTACTACAAAAAAAATACACACCCGTGACGTTTTGGGCCGAACGAAAAAAATTTCTGTCATACTTATGACACTTCTATGACGATAATTGTGACAAAACCCGGTATCATCATAGATGTGGTGGGGTCCTACTTCTATGACAAAAAATCATGACAGAAAATGGGCTTTTCGTCCTGGGCGGGCCGGAGACGCAGCTGCATGACATTCTTTGGGCCGTCCATGACGGAAAAAACCGTGGTAGAAGCGAGGGCGAGGAAAATATCAGGGTGTTCCCGGTTACGGTGGGTGGTCGGGGCCGAGCGATGCGCGTTTCTCTCGTACACGCGCGCGCGTGGGTGCGAGGCTTTGGGCTCTAACTGAACCCGAGCGAGGCGTTGGGCTCTAACTGAACCCGAGCGATTGCACTGCAGGCTACGCGTTACTAAACCCGAGCGATCGATCGATGGCTGTTAACTGAATCGGATCGAGTGATTCCTTCGCTACTGCTGCTAACTGAAGTCGATCGATGCTGCCTCTGGATGAACAGTGAGCATTGCTGGGGGGGTTTGGATGAACAGTTCCCGGTGGGGGTGGATGAACAGGACCCCGTGGCGTTGCCTCTGGATGAACAGTGAGCGTTGCTGGGGGGTTTGGATGAACAGTTCCCGGTGGGGGTGGATGAACAGGACCCCGATCGTTCGAGCCAGTTGGGGCTGGATGAACAAGACCCCGTGGAGGGCAGGATGAACAGTAGATGGTGGAGGGCTGGATGAACAGTAGCCCGTGGAGGGGTGGTTGAACAGGAGCCCGTGGAGAGGGCTAGTTGAACAGTAGCGGTGGAGTAGCGCGCGGTGGAGGCTGGCTGAACAGGAGCCTGTGGATGAACAGTCGCAGGTGGAGACTGGAGGAGGTCGACGGTGGATGAACAGTAGCCCGTGGAGGCTGGAGGGGGTCGACAGTGGAGATGAACAGTATCCCGTGGAGTCCCGTTTTGCGGTACGCCACACCCGTCCCGATGAACAGGACCCCCGTTTCGACCGTAGCACTCCAACACAAGTCTGTTTCCTCCGTTTTGCGGTATGCCACACCCCTCCCGATGAACAGGACCCCCGTTTCGACCATAACGCTCCAACACAAGTCCGTTTCCTCCGTTTTGCAGTATGCCACACCCCTCCTGATCAACAGGACCCCCGTTTCGACCGTAGCGCTCTAACACAAGTCTGTTTCCTCCGTTTTGCGATACGCCACACCCCTCCCGATCAACAGGACCCCCGTTTCGACCGTAGGAGGTCCGTTTCCTTCGTTTTGCGGTATGCCAGACCCCTCCTGATGAACAGGATCCCGTTTCAAATGTGGTCGGTCGAACACAAGGCCGTTTCCTCCGTTCTGCGGTATGCCAGGCCTCGTTTCCATCGGCTATTCCGTCCAAGCCGGTTGGCTCCCACGCGTTCCGTTGCCTCCCGATGAACACGACGCATTCCGTTGCCTCCCCATGAACACGACGACGATGTTTCTCCGTTCCGACCCAGCCATGTACACGAGCCCTGGCCGTACGTATGCGCGAGTAGGCGTTCGAGACCCTGCCCGTATGTACGTACATGGCCGTATTTTCTTTCTTGCACACTGGCCGCTGTACGTACGTGTACATGCTACGTGCGCGCCTCTACTACGACACGTGCGCGCCTCTACATCGACCAGTATGTACGTACACGTTCGCGACCAGAATGACAACGCTACGTACGCTTCGACCAGGTGGGTCCCGACTGTCAGGCACTTCCTTGCCTGCGAAGATGTAGCTGGTGGGTCCCAGCAGTCAGGGGGCGAATCGTTTTTTTTTTCGGACGCACTTCCTTGCGTGCGAAGATGTAACTGGTGGGTCCCAGTAGTCAGGGGGAAACGTTTTTTTCGTGAAATACGGTGGCCCGTCCGGTGGGTCCCCGCTGTCAGGTGGAGTAATAATTATTTTGCACGTAATAAGGAGGCACTTCCTTGCTACGGCCGTGGACCCAGCTGTCAGCCTCTCCATGTACAGTCCACGTCCGATGGAAGCCGTTCCTTGACCACGTTGACCACACCGTGCCGAGAGCACCAGGGTGGTGGACGACGGCGAGGCCTAGGAAGGGGACGACGCGGAACCGGGGAAGACGCGGTAGTGGGAGCCCGCGCGGAGAGGAGTACGAGGGTTCACTGGTTCGGCTGCGGTGTGAGGCTGTCGTCGCCGCAGGGCCTGGCCAACGGTGGGAATAGTATGGGGCGGTGAGGCCTCCGCGGCAGCACAGCCGGCCACGGGAGGCAGGAGCATGCGGCACGACCGGCGCTGCTATGGGCGGCTGGAGCAACAAGACCAGAGGTTGAAGAAGCACTACGACCGTTGGATGGACATCGTATGGTCACTAGAGCTAGAATCGTTCACATTGACTAAGTTGACAAAGCCCTCCGTCCCCGTCAACTTAGTAGGCCCACAAGTCAGCCTGCCACTATACTGGGTCCCAGCTAGCAGGGGGAGTATTCATTTTTTGTGCGTAATAAGGAGGCACTTCCTTGCGTGCAAAGATATAGCTAGTGGGTCCAAGCTGTCAGCGGCGGTAACGTTTTTTTCGTGAAATACAGAGACCCTTTCGGTGGGTCCCAGATGTCAGCTGGAGGAATCATTATTTTGCGGGTAATAAGGAGGCATTTCCTTGCGTGCGGCCGTGGACCCAGCTGTCAGCCTCTCCACGTATATTCCACTTCAGATGCATGTCGGTTGTTGACCACATTGACCAGGCCACGCCGAGAGCACCAAGGCGGTGGACGACGGAAAGGCCTAGGAAGGGAACGACACGGAGGCAGGGAAGACTCGGCAGTTGTTTCCCACGCGGAGGGGAGTACGACTGTATGAGGGTTTATTGGTTCGTCTGCCGTCGCCGGAGAATGACAGCAGGTGTGGGTGAGTAGAGGGATGGCTAGGCGAGCGATGGGAGTACGGTGGGGCGGTGAGGCCTCCGCGGCAGCACAGCCGGCCGCGGGGAGGAGGGAGCAGGCAGTCCCGCCGGCGCTTGTTTGAGCGGCTGGAGCAGGAAAAGCAGAGATTGAAGAAGCACGACAGCCGTTGGATGGACATCCAACTGTCACTGCTCTCGTGTGCATTATTTCTAATAATGTACAACCCATTTGCTAATTCTTAAGAATTTTTTTGGAGCCCATCTTCTTTTTGTTAGCATTACACCCCATATTGTGGCCACGGTTACAAAGTATACAAATTTTTTGCATATTTCGGTGCGGTCAACTGTTTTTAATCCCGAAATATTGATTCACATTCAAACTATTTTGAAAAATAATTTATATAAATATGAAATCCAAATAATTGTCCACGCATAAAAATCAATGAATTTAAAATCTTGTAATGAAAAAAAAATTGAAACTAATTCCTGGTTTGATGTGTTTTAAAAATGTACAGCCCATTTCTGGGCAAACCGAATGAAACTCTCCTCGTCTTGAAAGATTTGCAGCCAGCAGGGCTGATAAGGCAAGTAGGCCTCGTTTGGGTATTTCTTAAAAAAAATAGAACTGGGCTAGCCATTTTCAGCAAGAAGAAAACACAACTGGGCTAGACGGGCCACAGCCCCCGCACAGCCCCGTTGTTACCCCGATCCACTGCTTGTTCCTCAAAAAAACTGCACGACCTGCTGGGTCCATGGTGTCAGCCGCTCGTAGTGTAATTCTCTCGTTTATTGACTACGTTGACAATGGCGTGAGCCCCAGATGTCCAACCATTAGGAGGAACCATATTTTTGGGCTTGTAATATAGAGGCAGTTGCTTGCGTACTGCCATGACGCTGGTGGGTTCCTACTGTCATCCTCTCCACGTACAGTCATCTCCTTGTTCCTCTCAGTTGTTGACGACGTTGACAACGCAAGAGGGCGGTGCACCGCGCACGGTGAGCGAACCAAGGCCGCAAGGCGGAGGACGATGGCGAGGCCTCGGACGGAACGAACAGGAGCCGTGGAAGATGCGCCGGTCCAGTCGAAGGCAGAGGGGAGTACGAGGGTTGACTGGTTCAGGTGCGGGTGCGTGTTGGGGCTGGCGTCACCGGAGAATAACAGGACGTGTGGGGGAATAGAGGGAGGGACTAGCCAACGTTGGAGGGTACGTACGGTAGGGCGGCAGAGGCGCAGCCAGCCATGGGAGGCGGGAGCAGCCGGAGCCGACGGGGTGGTTTGGTTTGGGTGGCTGGAGGAAGAAGAAGACAAGAGATAGAAGATACACGACAGATGTTGGATGTCAATCCAACGGCTGGTAGGCAGAATCGTTTGTTGACTGGCTAGTAAGTCGACACCACCTTGGATAGGCTATTTCCTTGCGGGTCCCAAATGTCGGAATCCAAATCTGTCACGGTCATGCAACCCTTCCTATGAAAATTTACAACCCATTTGATGTGCTAGTTGGAAATAAGTTTGTGGGTGCTGGTGGGGGCTAATCACTTGGCTTCTGTAATGCACAGTGAGCTCAAGCAGCCGGCGAGAGTGATGTTATTTCCCTTGGTTGGGATTTGTTAGTTGTTACAATATTTCACTCTAAATTAAACGACTGGCAAGCCATTTGCCTTGCTTCAAAGAAAATATGACAGTCACAGCCGAGTTGAAAAGGGCAAGAACATCTAACTCCATCTTACAAACTGTACAAAAGCACGAGGGTTAATTGTTCATCAGGTTTACAAAAAACCTAGGTTGAAAAGGGCAACAACATCTAACTCCAGCACTATTTTGGCAGTCATAGTCAAATGGATCGGTCAGGTCCATAGAATGAACATCCTGGGTCGTAAAATTTACCGGATTATGACCACAATATGTTGTAAATAGAAGCCCACAGGTTCGGAAGCTCTTTTGCCCACCTGAAACTCCTTTTTTGCTCTACCACATACCCATCCTTCAAAACCATGCTGCTGATAAACTTAAGTCTGATGGACAATAGTAACCTCGCATTCAGCAGGAAGAATGTGACAAATCTAGTGTTTGCACGGTTGGCTACATATCGTTCTAGCGTTATTGTCTTCAATCGAATCTCATGAGAAGTGAGAAAATCCTGATGCTTATGAATCCACCGATTGGTTATAACTTTCTTACCCCATCCTGTTGCCTAAATAGACATGAAGATTGAAAACAGTTAAGGTCTAAAAAAGGAGTGTCGAAAGAGCAACAGCCGAACGGTTAATTCTAGTACACTATATGCGGGCTTCCAATGTGCGTGAAATTATCACCTTTATATACAACTTCTCCAGACATGGAAAGCATTGCAGCAAGCCAATAATCTTGTTCAGATCAAAACTATTCATTTGGATAAATAAGATCTTGACAGAATCCAGCACCATTGATAGGCCATCCATGGAGAAACTCTTCATTGAGCATAGAACATAATATTAGTACAAAATGTGTACTCCAAGATGACATATAACTTATGCGCAGAAATTTAAAATGTAGCTTATGGTTACAAGTGTAGATGATAATGTAAAGTACCTGAAGAAGTGTGGAGCCAAACACCATATTGAAATGAGCACGGAGATCATGTATTACACCCAAGGTCTCCAGTTTAGGCGCAGAGAGGACGGTTATTTGCAATGGTGAATGACTAGAATCAATGATCAACCATTGAAGTGAAGGGGCATCTTGGATGATGAGTTTCCTTCCGTCAAAACAAATTCCAATTCTTTCAAGGTTAGGCGACTTTATTTGGAGACAACTGATTCTAACTGTGAAAACAAGCACCAAGCACTCCAGGGCAGGGCAACTGGAGTGGATGATGCTGTGCAATGAGGCATCCGATATACGAACCCGCACAAGTGAAAGTTTCTTCAAAAATGGGAGTCGAAGGTTTAGTACCAGATTGTCTGGTAGGTCGCACAGCGCAAAGGTGGCGGTGTGGAGAGAGGAGGAAAACCGCGAGATGGACATCGGTGCTGAGGGCACAGGTAGATGGCGCTCGGTATCTGGTAGGTGATTTCCAGGGGAATAGTACAACTCAAGCAGTTGTAGTTCCATGAATTCAGGGGATTTCAGCCAGGCGTCCACCGTGCAGAGCATGGTATGCTTGCTCAGGTAGCATGACGGGATGCAGAGGCTTTGAACGGAGCCCTGGTGGGAGGAGATGATGGCTCTGGGGATTTCAAAATCATTGAACAGAGATAGCTGACGACAGTCGAGATTAAGGGGCATGGCGCGCCATAGAGGGCGCCACCGAATTGAGAGGACTTGGGTGCGGCAGCAATCCTTGGTGGGGGGAAGCGAGATGATCTCCCCAAGGATGGTGTCTGGGAGATCGTTGATGCGGTCCACCCGAGATTCTACGGGTTCCTGGGATCCGGTGGGGGCGGGGTCGCCGCTTCTCCCCGCGCTGCCGGGTGCGGGATCTACAACAGGCGTCGCCGCTGGCGGGAGCCTCATCTTCTTGGCGCTGGGGTCAGTCGACTCCATTTTCCTCGAGGGCGTCATGTCGCGCTCATGGATTTGAGCAGAGTAACGAATGACGAGCCTAGTTGTAGTGCGAGTGAAGAAGAAGGGGAGCTGGGGTTTTGCTGTAGTAGTGAGGAAGAAGGGGAGCTGGGGTTTTCTGTAGGAGTGAGGTGAGGAATTTGGGGGTACGAGTGGAGCGAGCTGACATGAGGTGGGTGGGACTGAGGAGGAAGAAGAACACCCAGGTTTTTTTGGGCGGCGGTGTGCTGGGTGTGGGTAGCGCCTCTCATTCAGTAAATATATGGACTTTTGAATTGATTTTACTATTTACTAGGGTGGATGGGCTGTTTTGTCTTGGGCCCAGAGAAACAATTACTACTAGTACAGTGGAGACACTCTACAGCTACCTAGAAAAACAATTACTACTAGTATAGTGGATACAATACCGCTTCTGGCTCCTCCTAGGTCATCGAAACGTCTCCCTCTACTGAATGTCGTTATACTTTTGTTCACCGACATGCGGGCCATGCAGCGCGCGGGCCCAAATGCCATCCACCAAATTAGAAGGCAGTATGCAGGCGGAAAGTCACCCCGGTCGTAGCGCGGCAATAACGAGCCGTCGTATCACAAAACCCCACCTCCCCGCAGTCTAAGTTTGACGGACGAAGCAACCATCATTTCACTCTTTGCTGAATCCCCTTCTCCCTCATGTCTTCAAGAAAGGCAACACTCACATCTGCCACTGTTCCCCTCTCCCAACGAAGGGAAGGTAAGCGGATCCATGATGTTGGTATATTTTCGTTCAGAGAAAAAAAAGAACTTTTGCAAAGCAGTAACCGATCCTCACTCTCTTTTTTGTTTCATTGTCATTGCGATTGTGTTTTCCTTTCAGTGGTCTCCTAGTATTCGTCAGTTTCATGATGGACCAATGAGAACCAGGCAAAGATTTGCCGATATTGGAGCAGACGCGGGAGGCTGATCCCCACGAGACAGAGAGCTCCAAGAAGATGGAGGCAGCCACCGAGCCGACCCCAGATACGCTCACGGCCACTACTGAGATGGTCAACGCCCCGTTTGAGGTTACAGCCCCCGTGGCACTGCAGGAGCAGTTTTCCCCCTTCGAGGATGTGCCCCCCCCCCCCCCCCCGCTGAGCTGCCCAAGGTGATTTTCTTCTTTGCCGATCTCGATTGTGGTTTTTCATCTAAGTATGTGGTGATGAATAATGCAAAATTTTATTAGCTTCGATGCCATGCTATACATAGTGGTTTAAATAACTTGTGTTTCTTATGCTGGAAAGTAATTCAGAATTTGTTTCTGTTTCAATTAGGGCCCTGATGCAGACAAGGATTGTGTGGTTGTACATGTCACTCGCTATGAGGCAGATGACCTGAATATACGCACTGGGAAAACAGAGTTTTTAGGCTGTTGGATCCTGGAAGCCATTTGCGCTTATACCAATGAAGAGTTGTATTCCAGCCTCACTGCTGTCAGGCGTGTTGTCCAGGGTGTAGTGAAGCACAAGAAGTTCAAAGCTACTCCTTCATTTGTGAGGCATACTGTTCTTGTCAAGCTTACGCAGGAAGATGACGTGGCATGCCTCCACAAACAAGTTTATGAGTGGCAAGGCCACAAGGTTGTATTCATGAAGGTTCACAGGATTGAGCTGCTGCCGGACGTCCTCGATGATGTTCATGGCAAGGTCCGTCTTGTGTCCAGCCCAAATTAGATCGAGGCATGAAATACTTGCCCCAGCTAGTGTTTAATAGTAGTTTGGATGCTGTCTAATTATCCGAACCTTGCCTGTTATCGAGCCCTCTGGGGCTAGTACTCTGTTTGAATCCGTCTATGGGAACTGCTGCTACTTTTGTGTGCCCGTGAATCATTGTAATTGTTGCCGAAACAGATGCGTCCTCACTAGTTTTATCATACGAGCAGTGTGTGTTTTGATGAAAAAGAGTACTCGTTCGAGAACTGTGCGCCGACGTATACATAAGTACTTGTAAACACTGTTGGTGCTACCCCACTTGTAAGCAGTTGTGCAAAACACGACACATTGGCTCAGCTCGCTTCAACACTAGGCTATCGACCAGCTAACAATCAACAATCTGCTGTCTGACATATAAGAAACTATGTACCTTGTTACAGTGGTTCATGCAGTTAACTAAGGCCACAATGTAAATTCCAAACGTTCACACGCTAGTCCAGCGTTCATGTGGAACACTCACATTAAACTCGGCTTCATAAAAACTTGAAAAGCATAAGTTAAGCAATTTTATACATCTCAATGATTCATAGAACATAACAAACATATATTAGTTAATAGCAAAAGACAAAGTTGTGAGAAGGTTTACAAATCAGCAAAAAACAAGCAAGGCTTCTCTGAGCAAAGGGCCTCCCGGCAGGCTTAAATTTCCTGGAGTTCACTCTGGTTTTTTCTTGTTGCCACCATCCAGGGTTAGGTTCTCTCATTCCAGAATAACCAATTATAATTGTGTTCTCAGCTGGAATGCTGAACTGAACCATGCAGTGTACTGACCAGCTGAAAGTCTTGTGCATTCCACTAAATTTAAGCGCCGCTATTTGCATAAATAAGCAGACCACAATGCCTCTTGTCCGCGCACCTGTCCCAAAAACCTCCGTGCAGCCGTGCCAGCTTGTCCTCAGTCCATGGATGAACTGGAGGAAAGTGCATTCCGGACTAGGATGCAGATGTTTTCGCTCATCCCTGCACTGCAATAAGGAAGTAAAACATATGAATCAGCTTCTTTTAGATTGCGTTGGTCATTCTACCTAGTAACTACCAATGTAGGAATACCTGGAAGACGGGTGGTTAGACGACAGCAACGAGGGATAGCCATCTCATTTCGCGCAGTTCTACTAAAACTGAGGTGTGTGCTTTTGATTGCACGGATAGAAACGATACGGAGACAGACATCCCGAAACGATATGGAGACAGACATCCATGTTTGCGCAAATAAGAAATACGGTTATTTAAATAGTGACAGATATTTGCAGTGGCGTATGATTAACAGCAGCATCTATTGTGTTATAATTGGCACTAGATTGACAGTATGGAAGTGTCCTTAAGTAAGTAGCATCACATCACATCAACACTGCCACTAGATTAACATGCAGAACAATAGCATTAGTATTTACTGTCATGAGAGTAGCACATGGTCAGTAAATGTGCAATCAAATTTGTGCAGTTCCACTGGGATGAAGCAATGTTAGCGGTGTGAGATTTAAGTGTAATTGCAAAAACACAATTCATGGGAAATAAAGCAAGACGGAAGCACTTCATAAAATGGTGGTGGCATTGCTTCAATTTATCGGCGGCACTAGACCATTACTTATAGTGACATTAGGTGGCATTGCTTAATGCTTCATGTGATTTTACATTAACGGTAGTGATATGGGCGTAGGGGCAGCAGAGGCATAAAGTGGTGAGGCAGATGTGGTTGCCGAGAGCGGCAAACACTCAGGCAGCATGTCTGCATTTGTCCCATATTTTATCTCCTCGGTGACATTTTCCTATGTGAGCACAGGAAATCTAGACCTGCTCATTCTCATTTGCGTTGTCCCCCAACCCCCGTCACTTTCTTTCCTTTTTCAACCAAGAGATAGGTCCACTTCCCCCCACCCTTCGCCATCCACCATGCTTTCTTCGTCTTTTCAGCCGAGAGACCGGTTCGGTAGCCAGTATCTACTACTTTCCCCCGTTTCCTCTTAGAACCAAGTCCTAGATTCATGCTATAGCTTTCCCACTTTCTTCCCTGTTTGAACCAACTCTTAGAGTCGACTGTATGAACTAGCTTTACCTCTAATAATAGTAAAAGTCTAGGTGGCTTTGGAACAGCGGACGGAAGTAGAAAAAGATCCACACGAAGCCAAGTGGGGAGCTGGGGCAGTAGAGCAAGGCAGGTTTCGAAGGAAAATATACCTAAGGGTCGTCGGCATGTGGCAAAGACGGCGTCGGGAGGCCGCATCTTGGCCATAATACCGCAGGGAGGAAGAAGGGTTTGGAGGCCCTCCGGAGACGTCGCTCTCTCGGAGAGAACGGCACGGCCGCCGATCAGGACATGCGGGCAGCCGTTGGTCTCCTCCCTCGCCGCTGACAACAGCGTGAACGATGCACCTACACCCCTGCCCCGGTCGAGGTTGTCCGGCCAGATTTGTGACCAGCCGTGAGCTGAGAGAGAGTGTGGCCACCTAAGTCTTGCTTAGATCTGGAGAGCATGAGAGACTGAATGAGAGAAACCCTAGTAAAGCAAGCGCTAAGGCTCCTGCTTATATATGTGGTGGAGTGATTTTGTTGTACTAGCTTCAAAAAAATGTGCTCCTACGTGTACCCGCGAGTGGGTGTGAGAGAACTAGTGCGTGCGTGCACCGCTTCTCTTCATGAGAGTACAATATACTATGCCCAAAGAACGTTCGCCACAAGAGTAATAGTATAAGTGTGTGACGTGTGAGCTAAAATAAAATGTGCGCGACGTCTTTTGTTTTTTAGAAGTTCTGAGGGTAGGGTGTGAAGAGCACATATGTGTGTGACGTCTACCTATAGATAGACGGTGGGTGCGAGAGGACTCGGGAGGGTGCGTGTGCTTGAGAGAGAGGGGGGAACATATCAATGCAATGCATGTGTCCGTAAATCATTATCCGACAAACGTTCACCACAAGCCTTTTCCTGACGAACGCCGTAAGAACCGTTAGATCGGCATCCGACAGTGTCAGTTTTGCCATGTCAATTAACAGAACAGCCACTCCTCCTACACACAAATCTTCCACGTGAGTGTTAGCAACTGTCGTATGCTCCCTCCGTTCCGAAATGCAGTGCATATAGCTTTATTGAAAATTTGAACCTCGCAAACTTTTACCGAGTTTTCATGTACCAAATTGCACATGTAGAATACCCTGTATATATCATTTCATTCATCTTCGAGAGGTAACTATAAAGATGGGGGAGGAGTCTACAAAGAAAGACCATCGTATCACCTGCAGCAATTTCAACCATCCTCTGGTGTGGAGGAATATCATAGGAACTCTATATGATATGATTTTTATAGGATTTTTTTCCTTTAGAGCCAATTGGTTCATAGGAATAGATTCATATACTCCACGTTTCAAAGGAAATAAAGATGATATCATTTCTATAGCTTTAGAGCCACTTGGTTCATATGGATGGATTCCTATACTCCCATAATTTCAAAGGAAAATAAACATTAGTGTATATTCAATAGAAAAGTTCCTAAGATATGAACCAAATTACATCTCTTTTCTAATCCCTCCTCATAGGAATTGAGATACATGTCATCTCTAGATTCAATAGAAAAGTTCCTATGATGTCAACCAAATGACATCTCTTTTCCAATCCCTACTCATAGGAATTGAGATACTCCATGTCATCTCTTTCCCTACAACTTCCATGTATACATCTTATATTCCTAAATAGCTAGTACAACCCACTAGTAGCTTTTTTCCAAGACATGCAACTATGGCACAAGAACTATATAGTGTGCGAATAACTTGAAAGATGGTCGCTGGATGAAGCTAATCCGACAGGCAGAGATGGCAAATCCGAGCACTACTGGTCGTTGGATATCATCAACATTCCACAAGATCTGCCACATGTACAATTTAGAAGAATCCATGGTTGAAGTTAAGCATAATGCACAAACCTCAAAACACATGCACTTCTCCTTTGTTCTAGAATATTCCGTATCATAATTGATTTTTTTAAATGAAATGCCATTATTTGTTTTTTACTTTATGCTTTACAATGCACAATCCCATAAATCTTAACATTTTTATAAAACTAATTGATTTTGAATGAGATGAACTATGAGAACTAAATGAACATCTACATCATGCATATATGACTCAAAGCTTTACATGCTATAGTGTGTATTTATTCATAATTTGGTTTCGAAATCTCATGCGTTCAATGCATGTGTACCTTACTAGTTTTGAGTAGAGTAGCAAATTTCACGCGTCCCCGGGTATATCAAAATGCAGGGCCCATGCATCATTGCCTTTTGGTCGAAACTACGTCGACAATTTTTTGTACGTACTATATCTCCACTGGTCCCCGAACCCAAAATGCTGCCTCGTTCCCCTAAAACCAAGCGGCCCACACATATTTAAGGCGTCGACTTGAACTCAATCCCTCTCCCGTTTACTACGACATGGCCCCGCATGCCCTAGTAGTACTCCTACAAACCCTATCGCCGCATGCATCATCGGTTTTCTTCAAGAGGACGAGGGAGAAGCCGATTTGTAGTGGAGGCGCTTTAAAAAAATGATCTGTAGTGGAGAGCCCTACCCTAGGGTGCCCTAGGTAGCTGCCGCACGCATCATTGGTTTTCTCGTTTCTTTATGCTCTAGCACCCTAGAGTGAAATGATGGTTGCTTCGTCCGTCCAGCTTAATGCGGGAAAGGTGGGGCTTTGTGATTTGACCCCTCATCGCTCATTTTCTACTACTGCGGCGCTACGACCGGGGTGCCTCCAATTCCAACCGCTGCTCCGAACTGTAATTTGGTGCATCGCACGTGGAACAAGACGGTGGATGAGCCACATGTCGGCCAAAGGGGTCCTGTTAAGTGTGTCGTCATTTCGTGTGTGGACTGACCCTGCTTGAGTCGCTACGCCAACACGATAGGTGCAGCCTACCACTTGGTTTTGCTCCTTGGTGAATCCCGACTATATTGATCTAAAAAGATACGTACTGAACTACCCTCTCCGTCTCCTTTTTTTAGATGACTCGGTTTATAGGGCGTGCACGTAATTCTAGGTCATCCATTTGACTAACTAAATCTGAGTTACTATGTCACAAAAAGTATATCATTGGATTATTAAGCGGATGTAGTTTCTAAACATATACTGTTCATCACATATATAGCCAGTTAAATTCTCAACCTAGAACGACGTGCATGCCATGTAAACCGATACGGAGGAAGTATAGTTGTAAAAATGAGGTGATTTTACCAAGCGATCGGCGGGGGAGCATGGCCTGTCATGCGGTCCCACGTGTCATGATGTACCAAGGCGATGCGCGTGTCCCTCTTGAGGCAGAAGCAATACTATGTGGTTTGAGATGATGGCGAACCGAAGTGTGAAATAATGGTTGCTTCGTCCGTCTGGGAAGGTGCGGCATTGTGATTTGACGTCTCATTGCTCATTACTACTACTACTGGGGCGGTACGACTGGGGTGCGTCCCCCCTGCTGTTCTGCACTGTTATTTGGTGCTTGACACATCGACCCGGTTGCTATATGTCCCACATGTCGGCGACAGGAAGTACATAATTCATGAAAGCGAGCGTCGACGGAGTACAAGACACGGCTTGGGTTTTTGCTGCTTCGCGCGATCTATCGATACAAACCCGGACTAAAAAAGGCGAGGGCGGGTCTTTTCTTGCGCGGCAGGCAGGGGAGTTTGGCATAGTCTGTTCGAGGCAAGGAAGCAGGAAGGGAAACAAGCAAATAAAGGTTGAGCGACTTAGTTTTGGGAAAATCTAATTTTATGGAGTACATGCCCGCTAGGGTTTATAGGGCTCATCTACAAAACATTCGTTTTTCCGTTTTATAAGTCTCAATTCTACTACTAGTAGTAGTAACATGTAAGGCCCTGAGACCGACGCTCCAGATGCCTTCCTTGTTTTTCGTTATCGTCGCGTGTATTTATATGTTTGTTGCATTCATCATCGCATCATACGCATTGCATCCGCATGTTTTCTTAAACTCGTGGTCCGTTCGTAGTTCCCGCTTCTCCCTATTGCCTTCGTTGTCCTTTCGAGACCAACCATTCTTTTGTTGTCCGACCATCTGAGCCTCTCTGCGCAATGCACAAAACCCCTTCTCGCGCGCGTCCGAAACCTGTCCCGAACCCGACCCGCTCAGTCATCACCGTTGGCTCCGGATCATCCCCAAACATCTATAAAACATCATCCGTTCTTTGTTTAGACCACCCGAAGCCGTCCGATAAAAAAATCTAGAGGCTAATCCCCTCTCATATTAGCCACCTACTATATATAGTGGGCAGCCGCTAACCAAATCAGACCAAACCCTAAATTTTAGGGAGATGTCCCATCCATCAATCCCCATCCCGCCGCCACCTTCTCCACCTTCCTTGTTTTCCCCATCGAGCCAACTGTAACGCCCACGATGCGGCTATATCTCCCACGTGTCGAGGCATGACTTAGAGGCATAACCGCATAGTGGTTTTGTCGCAAGAAGGGTCATCTTCACACAATCCCATGTAATGAACAAGAATGGGATAAAGAGTTGGCTTACAATCGCCACTTCACACAATACATAATTATCATCATACATCATCCAAAATACAATCATATAGACCGACTACGGTCAAAATCCAGATGAAAGTAAGACAACCCCAAATGCTAGATCCCCGATCGTCCCAACTGGGCTCCACTACTGATCATCAGGAAAAGACACATAGTAACGACCCCGTTCCTCGTCGAACTCCCACTTGAGATCGACGCCATCATCTGCACTGGCATCGTCGGCACCTGCAACTGTTGTTGGAAGTATCTGTGAGTCACGGGGACTCAGCAATCTCACGCCCGCGAGATCAAGACTATTTAAGCTTAAAGGGGGGAATGGTGCAAAGAGGTGGAGCTGCAGCGGCAAAAGCATATATGGTGGCTAACTTACGCAAATGAGAGCGAGAAGAGAAGCAATGGAACGGACGTCATCTAGCAATGACCAAGAAGAGGTCCTGAACACCTACTTACGTCATACATAACACAGACCGTGTTCACCTCCCGGACTCCGCCGAGAAGAGACCATCACGGCTACACACGCACTTGGTGTATTTTAATTGGGTCAAGTGACAAGTTATCTACAACCGGATATTAACAAATTCCCATCTGCCTCATAACCGCGGGCACGGCTTTCGAAATATATTACCCTGCAGGGGTGTCCCAACTTAGCCCATCATAAGCTCTCACGGTCAACGAAGGATAAACCTTCTCCCGGAAAGACCCGATCAGTCTCGGAATCCCGGTTTACAAGACATCTCGACAATGGTAAAACAAGACCAGCAAAGCCACCCGAATGTGCCGACAAATCCCGATAGGAGCTGCACATATCTCGTTCTCAGGGCACACCGGATGAGACATCCTACGAGTAAAACCAGACCTCGAGTTTCCAGGAGGTGGCCCCGCAGTCTGCTCAGTTTGGACCAACACTCGAAGGAGCACTGGCCCGGGGGGGTTAAAATAAGATGACCCTCGGGCTCGCGAAAACCCAGGGGAAAAGGCTTAGGTAGAAACTGGTAAAACCAAGGTTGGGCCATGCTGGAGGAGTTTTATTCAAGGCGAACTGTCAAGGGGGTCCCATAAATCACCCGACCGTGTAAGGAACGCAAACTCAAGGAACATAATCCCGGTATAACAGTAACTAGGGCGGCAAGAGTGGAACAAAACACCAGGCATAAGGCCGAGCCTTCCACCCTTTACCAAAATATATAGATGCATTAATTAAATAAGAGATATTGTGATATCCCAACATATCCATGTTCCGACATGGAACAAACTTCAACTTCACCTGCAACTAGCAACGCTATAAGAGGGGCTGAGCAAAAGCGGTAACATAGCCAAACAACGGTTTGCTAGGAAAGGATGGTTAGGGCTGACATGGCTAAAATGGGAGACATGATATAGCAAGTGATAGGTAGCGAGCATGGCAATAGAGCGAACAACTAGCATAGCAAAGATAGAAGTGATTTCGAGGGGTGGTCATCTTGCCTGCAAGATTCTCAGAGTTGTCGAAAGCTTGATCCTCGTAAGCGTACTCGACAGGTTCCTCGTTCACGAACTTGTCTCCCGGCTCTACCCAAGACAAGAACACAAACAAATGGAACCACAATCAACAACGAGAAATGCGCAAGCAACATGATGCAAGACATGTATGATATGCAAGTTATGATATGCGATGCATATGCGTGCTCCGGAAGGAAAATGATGAACATGGCAGTAACTTGGCAAACCAAGCATGCCACTGGAAAGATGAGATGATTTCGGTCGAAATCGATATAAAGATCACCGGAATCAGATACACGGTTTGCAAATGGCAAGCAAAACAAGAATGACACTAATCTGCGATAAACAGCAAGATAGCACTTAAAATACAACAAGTAACAATGCTACAGCAGCCCAACATAGCAACAAAGCACATGACAGCAATCTACAGGAGATGCTAGACAAAAGATGAACACTGAGATACGGCTAGTTCACAACATATCAAGCTCAAACAAGCATGGCAAAAGTGCAAAAGATTACAGGTTCACAGACTTGGTGAAAAACTGGACATGGCAGAAATCAGCATCAGGTAGCAATGTTGAGAGCATGAACTCAACATGCTACAGGAACTTAACATAGCAAAACAAGGCATGGTAGTGTTCTACTAAATGCACATGACAAAAGTCCCTTACTGACCATAAGCCAAAAAGGACCAGAAGATATGGTGGCAAGCATGTAAACATAGCAAGTTTCGTTATCAGGTTTCAGACTTAGCAGAAAACAGAGCATGGCAGAAATATTAATATGTAGGACTCTTTGTGAGCTTGATGCACTCACTACAGAGCAATTCATGACAAACCAAGCATACCTGCAGCAAGATGGCATGTTTATGAAGCTATCCATGGCAAGAACAATTGCATAGCATGTATGGATCAACTACAATAAGCTTGGAAAGATTGCAAATCATGTTAAGAATCTTCCAGAAATATTTTATAGCAAAAGTAGAGCACGATTGAGTAATGCTATGTTACTCTAAAATTGCAAACAATTGAAGGAATGGAACAATTACAACTATATCTACAAAACATCCTTAGTGAACATCTCCAAAATATGCATGAATCTCTCTGTAGCATCAAGTTTACATGGCAACAAAATTAGAGCAGACAAGGACTTAGAGAAATCACTAAGTCCCTGAAATCAGAATTATTACAGGACCTACTTTGCATGCTTGTGCTAGTCACCACAAAGATCACAAAAATACATGGGCTATACCACTGGAAAGATGGCATGGCATACTTCAAAACACATGTAGAGCTCATGCTCAAAAGATTCATAGAAAAAATGATACAAAAATGACAAATCTCCAAGTTCTGACAAGAACCAGAGATTAACAGCAACTAGCCCTCTTCCAACGAAGATTTGGGCATCAAGATGACCTCTAATGAAAATGGTGCAATTGAACAAAATGAAGAGCATCACGAGACGAACAATTTGACATATTATACGCACGAATCGGAGCTACATGCACAAAGTTATCACGATACGAACAGGGGCATATGCTGATGGAATCTCCAGACTTAGAGAAATAGAGGGGGGGCGAGAAGTCAACGGGGCCACAGTACCGATCGGATCTGGCCGGCTGCTCGGGCTCGTTCGCCGGAGGAGAAGAAGGGCCGGCGGTCTCGGGCGTCGGCGGAGGAGGAGGGGTCCCGGGGGCGGCGGGTCCGGCGGCGGGGCCCGGAGGGGAGGCGGCGGCGCCGGAGGAGGCGACGGGCGGCGGCCGGCGACGAGCTCGCCCGGCGCGGCGGCGATGAGACCCGGCGGCGCGCGGGTCCGCCGGCGGGTGCGGGGCGGCGCGCGCGCGGGCGCGGAGGAGGCGGCGGCGGGCTCGGGCGGGCCCGCGCGGAGGGAGAGGCCGGCGGGACACGTGGCAACAGCGGATTCGCCGGGGCACGGCGGCGGACGTGTCCGGCGCGGGCGGACGCGTCCGGCGCGGCGCGGAGGGAGAGGGTTAGGGTTCGTCTGAGATTTCGTTTTTCAGGATGCCCACTCATTTATAGGTAGAGGGAGCTAGGAGACTCCAAATGAGGTGCGGTTTTCGCCCACACGATCGTGATCGAACGACCTAGAGCATGGAAGAGAGTTTGGTGGGCTTTGGGCTGGTTTTGGAGGGAGGTTTTTGCTGGACACTCAAATGGACTTTGCGGATGCCCGGTTAACCGTTGGAGTACCAAACGACCTCCGAATGGAACGAAACTTGACTGGTAGACTCCGGGTGATATATTAAGACCACTTAACAAGCCTCGGTCCATTCCGAGAAAGTTTGACACGCACACGAAAGAAAACTAGAGGGGTGCACCGGAGGAGATAGGAGCGCCGGATTGGAAAACGGACAACGGGGAAAATGCTCGGATGCATGAGACGAACACATATGCAAATGTAATGTGCATGATGACATGATATGAAAATGCATGACATGACAAAATACAAAACGAAAAACAAAACCCGACAACGGAGGGAAAAACATATCACATAGCCGGAAATGGTAAGAGTCGGAGTTACAAATATGGCAAGTTACATGCGGGGTGTTACAACACTCCACCACTACGAGAGGATCTCGTCCCGAGATCTAGGACTGAAAGAACTCCGGATATTCGGAACGGAGATGGTCCTCGCGTTCCCAGGTGGCTTCCCGGTCAGAATGGTGCGACCACTTCACTTTCAGGAATTTGATTGACTTGTTGCGAGTCTTGCGCTCAGTTTCCTCAAGAATAGCAACGGGGTGCTCATGATAAGACAAATCTTCTTGAAGGTCAATCTCTTCGAAGTCGATAGTGCGCTCAGGCGTCTTGAAGCACTTGCGGAGCTGTGACACGTGGAACACATCGTGCACTTTCGCGAAGTTGGAAGGAAGCTCAAGTTGATAGGCTAGGTCGCCTCTTTTGCCAATGATCTTGAAAGGACCCACGTATCTAGGGGCAAGCTTCCCTTTGATACCGAAGCGACGAGTGCCTTTCATTGGAGAGACGCGGAGGTAGACATGGTCTCCGATCTCGAAAGCCAAGTCACGATGCTTACTATCATAGTAACTCTTCTGGCGCGATTGCGCGGCTTTGATATTATCACGGATGACTTTACACATGTCTTCAGCTTCAGTGATTAAGTCATTGCCAAGAAGTTGGCGTTCACCAGTCTCTGACCAATTGAGAGGAGTACGGCACTTTCTGCCATATAGAATCTCGAATGGGGCCTTGCCCGAACTCGCTTGGAAGCTGTTGTTGTAGGAGAATTCAGCATAAGGAAGACAATCTTCCCATTTCATGCCAAAGGAAATGACACAAGCCCTGAGCATATCTTCAAGAATTTGATTGACTCGCTCGACTTGGCCACTAGTTTGAGGATGGAAAGCTGTGCTGAAGCGAATGTTTGTGCCCATGGCCTTCTGGAAGGAGTCCCAGAACTTAGAGGTGAAGATGCTTCCACGATCTGAAGAAATCAATTGTGGAATGCCGTGCAAGGAGACAATTCTGGAGGTGTAGAGCTCTGCCAGCTGAGCTGCTGTTATGGATTCTTTGATAGGAAGGAAGTGAGCCACTTTAGAGAGCTTGTCGATGACAACAAAGATAGCGTCATTTCCGCGCTTGGACTTAGGAAATCCAGTCACGAAGTCCATTTCAATATGATCAAACTTCCATACAGGGATAGCGAGAGGTTGGAGGAGACCAGCTGGTCGTTGGTGTTCTGCTTTCACTCTTCGGCAGACATCACATTCATTCACGAATTGAGCAATTTCTCGCTTCATTCGAGTCCACCAATACGACTGCTTGAGATCATGATACATCTTCGTACTTCCAGGATGAATGGAAAGGAGAGAATTGTGCGCTTCGTTCATTATGACTTTCCTTAGATCACCTTTCGGAACCACAATCCGGTCCTCGAAGAACAAAGTGTCTTTGTCATCAATGCGATAGCACTTGTATTTGGAAAGACCCTTGTCGATACCACGTTTCACCTTCTTCACCATGGCATCAAGGAGTTGTGCCTCACGAATTTGATCTTCCAAAGTAGGAGATACTATGAGGTTGGCAAGAACGCCTTGAGGAACAACTTGGAGATTCAGCTTGCGGAAAGCTTCACAAAGATCCGGTTGGAAAGGCTTGAGAATTAAGCTGTTGCAATAAGCTTTCCTGCTTAAAGCATCTGCAATGACATTTGCTTTGCCTGGAGTATATTCGATACTCGGATTGTACTCTTGAATCATTTCGACCCATCGAGTCTGCCTGAGGTTGAGGTTGGGCTGAGTGAAGATATACTTGAGACTCTTGTGATCAGTGAAAATGTCCACTTGTCTTCCCAACAAGAGATGTCTCCACGTAATCAATGCATGGACAACTGCCGCCAACTCAAGATCGTGAGTGGGGTAGTTCTTCTCGTTGGGCTTCAACTGCCGAGAGGTATAGGCCACAACTTTCTTCTCTTGCATTAACACAGCACCGAGACCTTGGAGAAAAGCATCACAGAAAACTTCATACGGCTTGGATTCATCAGGAGGAGTCAAGACAGGAGCTGTGACTAGTTTCTGTTTGAGAGTGTTGAAAGCAACGTCACACTCAGGAGACCAGACATATTTCACATGCTTCTGCAGGAGGTTGGAAAGAGGTTTTGCAATCTTGGAGAAATTCTCAACGAATCTTCGGCAATAGCTTGCAAGACCCAGAAAACTGCGGAGCTGCTTGACATTTTGAGGAGGTTCCCAATCCAGAACTGCGGACACCTTCTCGGGGTTAACAGCGATGCCTTTGGCGGAGATGATGTGACCAAGGAAAATAACTTCATCGAGCCAAAACTCACATTTGGAGAACTTCGCATAGAATTGATACTCTCTGAGCTTGTCGAGCACCAATCGCAAATGGTTGGCATGATCCTGCTTATTCTTGGAGAAGACCAAGATATCATCGAGATACACCAGAACGAATTCATTGGTATAGGGGTTGAAGATGAAATTCATCATCCGAGAGAACACCGGAGGAGCATTGACAAGGCCGAAAGACACGACAGTATATTCATAAGAACCAAAGCTCGTTCTGAATGCTGTCTTGGGAATATCTTCTTCACGAATGCGAATCTGATGATAACCCATACGAAGGTCAAGCTTCGAGAATACTTTAGCCCCTTTGAGTTGCTCAAATAGCTCATTGATGTTGGGAAGTGGATACTTGTTCTTGATTGTCTTCTTGTTCAATGGACGGTAGTCGACACAAAGTCGGTCCGTGCCATCCTTCTTCTTGACAAAAAGAACACCACAACCCCATGGAGAAGAACTCGGTCTGATCAAACCCAGACGTTCTTGTTCATCGAGCTGCTTCTTCAATTCCTTCAGCTCGTTTGGTCCAAGCTTGTATGGACGCTTGCAAACGGGTACAGTACCAGGCTCTAGTTCGATAACGAACTCAACTGGCCGGTGCGGAGGCATACCCGGAAGCTCTTCTGGAAAAACATCTTGATACTCGCAAACGACTGGAATTTGAGAGATGGCATCCAATTCGCCCTTCTCATTGAGAGAGAAAAACCGAATGGTTTCGTCACGAGCGGCAAAAATAATCACATCCTCAGACGAGTGTGTCAATTGAATTTCTCTGGCAGCACAATCAAGTTGAGCCTTGTGCTTAGAAAGCCAGTCCATCCCGAGAATAAGATCAATATCCGAGTCACCAAGGACAATTGGAGAAGACTGAAATCTATAGTCGCCCATCTTGATGGAAACATCGGGAGCAACCAAACTAGACGACAAAAGCTTACCCGGAGAAACAACTTGCATAACTTTGGATAAAATCTCTGTGTCAACATTGTGCTTCGATGCAAATGGGTATGACAAGAAAGAATGCGATGCACCAGTATCAAAAAGAACTTTTGCAGGAATATCATTAACTGAGAGATTACCCATAATCACGTCAGTAGATCCCTCCGCTTGAGCTGCATTCATCATGTTCACCTTAGCAGACTTTGGATTATGCTTGACCACTGCATTGCTGGAAGATCTGACAGGAGGAGGAGGAGGAAGACGCCTCTGGTTGAAGCACTTGTTAGCATAGTGACCTTTCTGCTGACATTTGTTGCAAGTCACCTCTGAGAGTGGACGGTGATAAGGAGCATTGGACTTTGGAGCTTGATTCTGAGACTTGTTCTGATAGCCAGAGTTGGAAGAGTTGGAAGAACTATGGCCACCTTTGTTCTTCTGCTGGTAAGGCTGACGAAACGGAGGAGGAGGCAACCAGAACTTCTGTTGCTTAGCTGACACAAGTGAGGAAGAAGAAGACTGAACTGCGTCTCTGACTCTCTTCTTAGAAGCCTCACACTTGAGCTGGGCCGCCTCTTGCTTCAGTGCCATATTGTAGAATTGATCAAACTGAGTAGGCTCAACAAGAACGAGAGCTAACTGTAGATCCTCTTTAAGGCCACCTCTGAAGTGATAGATCATACTCTTCTCATCAGGAACGTCTTGTTTAGCGAAGCGAGCAAGTTTCTGAAACTGAATGTTGTATTGATACACAGACATGTTTCCTTGCTTGAGATTGCGGAACTCCTCACGCTTGCTCTCGACAACACTTTGTGGAATGTGGTGCGCTTTGAAGTCCCGACAGAAGTCAGTCCAAGTGATCACACGACCTCCTCTGGAATCTTTGTATTGCTGAAACCAATCAGCAGCTTGGTCCTTGAGCTGGAAAGAAGCGAACTTGACAAAGTCCTCAGGCCTGACATTGCTACATTCAAAATGCTTGTTGATGTCCACGAGCCAATCATCGGCATCCGTGGCCTCGGCACAGTAGCTGAAAGACTTGGGCTGATTTGCGAGAAACTGGTTGAGAGTGGCAAAGTGAAACTGATTGTTGCCTTGACCTTGATTGCCTTGATTGCCTTGCCCTTGAGTACGTTCTTGCAAGAGTTGCAGAATCATCTGAGCATTGGCGTTGGTGGCTGCCATGATTGCTTGCCATGCCTCCGGAGGTGGAGGAGGTGGCGGAGGGTTCGCTTGACTCCCTTCATTGCGATCCGGATTCTGACGCGTTGGCGGAGCCATCCTGAAGAGGGTGACATCCGTTAGCATCTCGATAGACAAAAGATAAGTAGAATCAACGGATAGGAATTGCAACATATAGTCTTCACAATAAACATTCGCACGAAGATGAACGAATGAATTCCGTAGTAAATCATCACACTTCCATAAGTTGAGAAGCCACTTGAAAAAGATATGGAATGAGCATATGAATTCGAAGCAACTCGAATACCACAATACAAAATAAAACCAAGTATTGGCTTGCAGAATAAGCCGGAACAAACATATGATAGATATTTCATCCGAAGTTTTCGTGGTGGGGCCCACATGGGCTCAATCGTACAGCACCATCATGTACAAGGCTGTGCACATGACAAACGAAGCGTCCCCGAGTCGGCAAAGCCATGGACTCTTTAAGACACAACGAGACCACTGTAAAATCAACCGTGGAAAGGCGGACCACTAGACATCGAACCCCAATCTCATATCATGCATCTGTCGGAAAGAAATCCTAAGGCTACTTGAATTCCCACTTATAAACTCCCGAAACTTTCTGGTTATGCAATCTGGTGTAGGGGATACAGGGGACACAAAATATATATCACCCAAACTAGCAATCCCTAGATCCAGCTGTATCCATCCGTCAACACATAACCAAGAAACCTTCAGAAATCGTTTACCTCAACCTTCGAAAAACATCCGTTATACAAGTTATGGCAATACTCCCGAACTCCCGCCCCAGTACTGGGTGGCGTCGAGGTGATCTCACCAACAACTACATAAAAGAGATTTCGATGTCGGCGAAACTCAGGTATTCCAGAACTGCAACGATAAAATTGTGACGACAACACCTCGGAGCTCGACTCCCCGGGACACTGCCACAACCCCTAAATGACAGGAGGCACCAAGAACAATGTTCTCGTCACAAATCGATCGGAACGATTCCAAGATACCCGCGTGATCCTAAAAAAAATTTAGTGAAATTTTAGGAGAGAATAGTCAAAACTTCTACGTCAGGAGACCTCACCAGAGAGACGAAGGGACTGAGGAGTAAAAAGAATCCTACTCTCCGATATATATAATCCTAAGACTCAAAACATTTTTGTTCTAGACTGAACAACGTCAGCGATTCGATCAAGCAGGGGGCTCCTAAGTCGGGGATGGCTCTGATTACCAACTTGTAACGCCCACGATGCGGCTATATCTCCCACGTGTCGAGGCATGACTTAGAGGCATAACCGCATAGTGGTTTTGTCGCAAGAAGGGTCATCTTCACACAATCCCATGTAATGAACAAGAATGGGATAAAGAGTTGGCTTACAATCGCCACTTCACACAATACATAATTATCATCATACATCATCCAAAATACAATCATATAGACCGACTACGGTCAAAATCCAGATGAAAGTAAGACAACCCCAAATGCTAGATCCCCGATCGTCCCAACTGGGCTCCACTACTGATCATCAGGAAAAGACACATAGTAACGACCCCGTTCCTCGTCGAACTCCCACTTGAGATCGACGCCATCATCTGCACTGGCATCGTCGGCACCTGCAACTGTTGTTGGAAGTATCTGTGAGTCACGGGGACTCAGCAATCTCACGCCCGCGAGATCAAGACTATTTAAGCTTAAAGGGGGGAATGGTGCAAAGAGGTGGAGCTGCAGCGGCAAAAGCATATATGGTGGCTAACTTACGCAAATGAGAGCGAGAAGAGAAGCAATGGAACGGACGTCATCTAGCAATGACCAAGAAGAGGTCCTGAACACCTACTTACGTCATACATAACACAGACCGTGTTCACCTCCCGGACTCCGCCGAGAAGAGACCATCACGGCTACACACGCACTTGGTGTATTTTAATTGGGTCAAGTGACAAGTTATCTACAACCGGATATTAACAAATTCCCATCTGCCTCATAACCGCGGGCACGGCTTTCGAAATATATTACCCTGCAGGGGTGTCCCAACTTAGCCCATCATAAGCTCTCACGGTCAACGAAGGATAAACCTTCTCCCGGAAAGACCCGATCAGTCTCGGAATCCCGGTTTACAAGACATCTCGACAATGGTAAAACAAGACCAGCAAAGCCACCCGAATGTGCCGACAAATCCCGATAGGAGCTGCACATATCTCGTTCTCAGGGCACACCGGATGAGACATCCTATGAGTAAAACCAGACCTCGAGTTTCCAGGAGGTGGCCCCGCAGTCTGCTTAGTTTGGACCAACACTCGAAGGAGCACTGGCCCGGGGGGGTTAAAATAAGATGACCCTCGGGCTCGCGAAAACCCGGGGGAAAAGGCTTAGGTAGAAACTGGTAAAACCAAGGTTGGGCCATGCTGGAGGAGTTTTATTCAAGGCGAACTGTCAAGGGGGTCCCATAAATCACCCGACCGTGTAAGGAACGCAAACTCAAGGAACATAATCCCGGTATAACAGTAACTAGGGCGGCAAGAGTGGAACAAAACACCAGGCATAAGGCCGAGCCTTCCACCCTTTACCAAAATATATAGATGCATTAATTAAATAAGAGATATTGTGATATCCCAACATATCCATGTTCCGACATGGAACAAACTTCAACTTCACCTGCAACTAGCAACGCTATAAGAGGGGCTGAGCAAAAGCGGTAACATAGCCAAACAACGGTTTGCTAGGAAAGGATGGTTAGGGCTGACATGGCTAAAATGGGAGACATGATATAGCAAGTGATAGGTAGCGAGCATGGCAATAGAGCGAACAACTAGCATAGCAAAGATAGAAGTGATTTCGAGGGGTGGTCATCTTTCCTGCAAGATTCTCAGAGTTGTCGAAAGCTTGATCCTCGTAAGCGTACTCGACAGGTTCCTCGTTCACGAACTTGTCTCCCGGCTCTACCCAAGACAAGAACACAAACAAATGGAACCACAATCAACAACGAGAAATGCGCAAGCAACATGATGCAAGACATGTATGATATGCAAGTTATGATATGCGATGCATATGCGTGCTCCGGAAGGAAAATGATGAACATGGCAGTAACTTGGCAAACCAAGCATTCCACTGGAAAGATGAGATGATTTCGGTCGAAATCGATATAAAGATCACCGGAATCGGGTACACGGTTTGCAAATGGCAAGCAAAACAAGAATGACACTAATCTGCGATAAACAACAAGATAGCACTTAAAATACAACAAGTAACAATGCTACAGCACCCCAACATAGCAACAAAGCACATGACAGCAATCTACAGGAGATGCTAGACAAAAGATGAACACTGAGATACGGCTAGTTCACAACATATCAAGCTCAAACAAGCATGGCAAAAGTGCAAAAGATTACAGGTTCACAGACTTGGTGAAAAACTGGACATGGCAGAAATCAGCATCAGGTAGCAATGTTGAGAGCACGAAATCAACATGCTACAGGAACTTAACATAGCAAAACAAGGCATGGTAGTGTTCTACTAAATGCACATGACAAAAGTCCCTTGCCCGGTTAACCGTTGGAGTACCAAACGACCTCCGAATGGAACGAAACTTGACCGGTAGACTCCGGGTGATATATTAAGACCACTTAACAAGCCTCGGTCCATTCCGAGAAAGTTTGACACACGCACATGAAAGAAAACTAGAGGGGTGCACCGGAGGAGATAGGAGCGCCGGATTGGAAAACGGACAACGGGGAAAATGCTCGGATGCATGAGACGAACACATATGCAAATGTAATGCGCATGATGACATGATATGAAAATGCATGACATGACAAAATACAAAACGAAAAACAAAACCCGACAACGAAAGGAAAAACATATCACATAGCCGGAAATGGCAAGAGTCGGAGTTACAAATATGGCAAGTTACATGCGGGGTGTTACACCAACCACCAGCCAGATCCATTCCAGCCCCGAAGCTTCCCCTCAGGCACCTCGTCCCTTCTCCTCCTCCTCTCGGTTGGATCGAACAAGAGCTCATGCCCGAGCTCCTCCGCCACTAGCAGCTCCACGGCGCCGCCTCCCTGTCGGCCCCGACCTTGCCTCGCCGCTCCGGCGAGTCCCTGACGAGAAGATGAGTGCCCCGCACTGCCTTTGCTTCCTTCTCCTCCCTGCCCTCCTCTTTCTTTCTCCTTCGTCATCGCTCTTCTTCCGCGGCTCACCTTGTCTGTCTGTCTCTCTCTCTGCTTCACAGGAACATCGACGCCACCGAACCAGCACCATGAGGACGCCACCATCGCCTCCTCCATCGGACCTCCTTCACTCCGCCTCCAGCCGTCCCCGCCGCCAAGTGCCGCCGACGACCTCCATCTTCCCGTCGCTGCGCCAAGTCCCTCGCCCCGCCTCTGCTTCCCTGCTACAAATCGAACGCCAAGCCACCGGACCACCAGGAGCCCTCCAGCCCTTGCTCCAGCGTGCCTCCTACCCCGAGCTCCTCTCGTGCTCCTCCCATGGCGCCCTCGTTCCCGAGCACGTCGACCCCGCCGCCTCGAACTCCCGTGCCGAAGCACCACCTCGCGCGCCTCCTTCCTCAAGCAGGAGCTCGACCTGCTGCTGGCGACCTCGCCCTCCGTCGACCACGGCAAGGTCCGGCCTCGTCCCGCTCCTCTCCTCCCCTGTCTCTCCCTTCCTCCCCATGCTTCCCTCTGTTCCTCACATCTCTCTCTCTCTCTTTCATGCCCATGGATAGGAGCCTGAAGCCCAAGCCACCGGCGGCCTTCCTCGCGCCTGGATTTGGAGTTGCCGCCCCGGATCGACCTGTCCCGCGCCCGTCGTCGTCTGGTGCCGCCAAGTCCCGCTCCTGCCTCTGTTCGAGAGGAGGAGGCTACAGTCGCGCAGCCGCGTTGACCACTCCTCTGCTTCTGCTCGTCCCCCGTCGCCAGCCACGTCCCCGCGCGGCCCAGTCCATCCCGGCCTACCTCTCCACCGCCTGGGCCTTGGCCCATGGTGAGCAGCCTAGCCGTCCAGCAGTTTCAGCCCGTATAGTGTTTTTTCCTCTGGACGGATTTAATCAATTATCCCAGGATTTACTGTTTTACAGAAAAACCCTCAAACATCATGCATATAATAACTCTTTAACCGTGCATCGGATTAAAATGATTTAAACATGTAAAATGCTTAGAATTTCATCTAGTTTCATAAATTGCAACTTTCATCCATGTTAAAAAATGTTTAACTTGCTGTTTGTTTAATTTTGCATAAATGCCATGTTAAAAATGATTTAATTCATAACTAAATAACCGTAGCTCGGATTTAAATAAAATTTATATGTAAATGGGGTAGAAAAATGCCTAGTTTAACATGGTGCACTTTATTTTGCTGTTTAACAACATTAAAATGTGGTTTAGGGCAGAACAGTACCAAATCTAAAATATGCATATGGGGATTTCCGGAATTGTTGATTGTTGTTCCGGCCCCATTTAAACTTGCCTAGATAGGTAGATTTCATATGCTTCACCCCTTGCCATGGTTAAATAACTTTTAATATGGTCGAGTACATAAACGGGAGAGAACTAAATAATCGTATGTGGTGTTTCGTCAATATGCAACTCGTTGCATATTGAGATCCACTTAATTTGTAGTATTGTTTGTTGCACTTTTCCATGCCATGCCTCATTAAACCGGACATGCATCATACTTGATTGTGCATCATGCCATGTGTATGTGGTGGTTGTTTACTATGTTGTTTGTTTCTTTCCGGGTTGCTTCTCTCGTTAGCTTCGGTTTCGTTCCGGAGTTGTGAGGATTCGTTCGACTACGTCCGGTTGTCTTCTTCATGGACTCGTTCTTCTTCCTTGCGGGATCTCAGGCAAGATGACCATACTCTCGAAATCACTTCTATCTTCACTTGCTAGTTGTTCGCTCTATTGCTATGCTGCGCTACCTACCACTTGCTATATCATGCCTCCCATGTTGCCATGTCAAGCCTCTAACCATCCTTTCCTAGCAAACCGTTGTTTGGCTAAGTTACCGCTTTTGCTCAGCCTTCTTATAGCGTTGCTAGTTGCAGGTGAAGTTGAAGATTGCTCCATGTTGGAACATGTTTATGTTGGGATATCACAATATCTCTTATTTAATTAATGCATCTTTATACTTGGTAAAGGGTGGAAGGCTCGGCCTTATGCCTAGTGTTTTGTTCCACTCTTGCCGCCCTAGTTTCCATCATACCGGTGTTATGTTCCTTGATTTTGCGTCCCTTACGCGGTTGGGTGATTTATGGGACCCCCTTGACAGTTCGCTTTGAATAAAACTCTTCCAGCAAGGCCCAACCTTGGTTTTACATTTGCCTCACCTAGCCTTTTTCCCTTGGGAGTCGCGCATCCCGAGGATCATCTTTATTTTAACCCCCCCCCCCGGGCCAGTGCTTCTCTAAGTGCTGGTCTGAACCAAGTAGACTGCGGGGCCCCCTCGTGGAAACTCGAGGTCTGGTTTTACTCGTAGGATGTCTCATCCGGTGTTGCCCTGAGAACGAGATATGTGCAGCTCCTATCGGGATTGTCGGCACATCAGGCGGCTTTGCTGGTTTTGTTTTACCATCGTCGAAATGTCTTGTAACCGGGATTCCGAGACTGATCGGGTCTTCCCGGGAGAAGGAATATCCTTCGTTGACCGTGAGAGCTTATAATGGGCTAAGTTGGGACACACCTGCAGGGTATTATCTTTCGAAAGCCATTCCTACGGTTATGTGGCAGATGGGAATTTGTTAACGTCCGGTTGTAGAGTACTTGACACTTGACTTAATTAAAACGCATCAACCGCGTGTGTAGCCGTGATGGTATGTTCTCGGCGGAGTCCGGGAAGTGAACACGGTTTCTGGGTTATGTTTGACGTAAGTAGGAGTTCAGGATCACTTCTTGATCATTGCTAGTTTCACGACCGTTCCGTTGCTTCTCTTCTCGCTCTTATTTGCGTATGTTAGCCACCATATATGCTTAGTGCTTGCTGTAGCTCCACCTCATTACCCCATCCTTCCTATAAGCTTAAATAGTCTTGATCTCGCGGGTGTGAGATTGCTGAGTCCTCGTGACTCACAGTTACTTCCAAAACAGTTGCAGGTGTCGACGATACCAGTGCAGGTGATGCAACCGAGCTCAAGTGGGAGTTCGACGAGGACCTTGGTCGTTACTATGTTTCGTTTTCCTGTTGATCAGTAGTGGAGCCCAGTTGGGACGATCGGGGATCTAGCATTTGGGGTTGTCTTCTTTTCTTTTGGTTCCGTAGTCAGACCTATGTGTGTACTCTTATTGATGTATGAATTTATTTATGTATTGTGTGAAGTGGCGATTGTAAGCCAACTCTTTATCCCATTCTTGTTCATTACATGGGATTGTGTGAAGATGACCCTTCTTGCGACAAAACCACAATGCGGTTATGCCTCTAAGTCGTGCCTCGACACGTGGGAGATATAGCCGCATCGTGGGTGTTACATAACATCACATGTTGGATTTCGAGGTGCGTTAGATCACCCGATGCAAGCAGTGTCAAGAGAAAACTCACCAATGCATGTAGAAGTTCATGGAAATTTAGTGGTCATTCATGCATTCGTTCTAATTAATGCCTCGGTAAACATTACTTCTTGAGAAAAACGAGCGTACTAATTACTTGTGCAAACTAGGAGTAAAAAATTAATTCGACCACTCACCGTCTACCTTGGTTGGAGAGATTTTGAAATTGAGCCATAAACTGGAAAGGAGGGAGTAGTAACTTTTGTCTCGATTACTATTTGTGGCCTTGTATAGATGCAAAATGTATTTTTTTATAGTGGCCTTGTATAAGTAAATGGATGGAGTACTAAAGGACATATATATTCCAAACAATATGATGATCTCTCTAACCAAGGTAGTAGGGACGATGTGTAAACGGAGGGAGTACTAGTAAAAATTTCTCCTCGTCCCGCGAGCCACCGCGTGCGTGGGTGAGGGAGCAGGCGTAAGGCGTAGTAAGCAAGCTTCACCTCATCCTGCGAACCATCGCGCCCGTGGGCGGGGGAGACGGCGTCCTAAGCAAGCTTCTCCTCGTTCTTCGAGTTGACGGGACACATGAAAAGTACTCCAGTGGATAGAGCCTTGCCTCTAAGGTAGGCCCCACATGGGTTGCCTCTTTTTTAACATAACGCGTCAAGTCCCAATTTGTTTGTTCACCCGTGGTAGACGATCCTCCCTCTATCTAGTGGACAACCAGTACATGTGTCAAGTTACCACGTGGGCTGCCTTCTCGTACATAAATGATCTCCACCATGTACCCGCGCGGGTGTGGTTGGGAAACAGACGGGAGTATGTGCGCCGTGCGTGCACCTCTTCTCTTCGTGCACGTCCCCCACCTACGTGAGACGCGGTACGAGGCGGCGGCGTGGACGGCAGCAACGACGCCCGTGCGCTGCTCCCCATCGAGCTGGCCTGGAGCGGCGAGTTGCTGAACCGCGCGCCGGCTTGGGGCGGCAACTGGCTCCGTCGGGCGAGGGGAGGGAGCGGGATCAGCGAGCTGCATAGCTCGTATCCGGCGGGCTCGGCGGGCCACCCAGCTGGCTTGGATGCGGAATAACTACTCTTCGTAAGCCATTGTAAGAGTAGACAAAATGGTGAAGGAGGAGATAGGGGAGCGGCGGAGGTGTGCGATTCTTGACCGGCGTTTGGCCTCGTTTAAATAGGAGATTAAATCGACGGCAGACGGGAGGAGCTCGGCCGGTGTTGCGTTTAATGCCAGCCCGGTCATGAACGGACGTGTGTCCAGAGCGGGTTTCTCGGCTTCCACACGGGCGGGTTTCATGGAGGCGTTTGAATGCGGCAAGGAGGCGTGTTCAGCCAGGCGTGCAGCGAGTGGCGCCCTCGACTCTGATGTAGGACAGCGTGCCGTTCTTCCACTTACGTGTGGGCTCTTTGGGTACATGGCCTGCATGTCAGTGACCCAACGCAGGCAGCGTGCAGCAGAGGAACCTTTGGTGGGCTAGGGCAGTCAGAAGCGGGCATTTCATAAACCGATTATTGTTCATTGAGTGTGACATCATCCTTTTCATGTAGATAAGCCTACTATGTTGATAGCCCGTTTGATACGTTGTGATTCATAAAGACCGCTACAAACATCAATGTTCTGCTTATCACAGATAAGATTGATTAATACCCGTAACAATCCATGTCCTTAACAAAGGGTGCATGCACGTATAGGTTGACCGCGTGTCTTGCGCCGTGTGATGTGTGCATGCAGGCGTGCGAGTGTTGCGTGCATGCAAGGGTACGTTTCAGTGTTGCAAGCATGTGTGCATACGTGCGTGTGTTCGTGAGTGCATGTGTACGCGTCAGTGTTGCACGCCTGCATGCGTGCGTGTGTTCGTTATGTGTACGTGTCAGTGTTGCACGCCTGCATGCGTGCGTGTCTTGCGTGCGTGCATGTGTACGTGCGGGGTGAGGCTACACGTCAGTCGACTGACTTTTTTCATCTCTGGTCATTAGATTTTCCAGCCGTTGGATACGAAATCAAGGGCCTGCAGTCTATCATCAAACTCCACCCCCCTGAGCCGCCAGCCACCACCGGCCGAACCGCCGGCCCCCGCCGCCCGCGGCCGGCCCGCGCCGCCACGCCGCCCCGCCCGCCCGGAAACCACTCCTCACCGTCGGTCTGCGGGCGCACCGGCCATCCCTCTAGCCCCCCCCCCCCCCCGCACCGAGCTTTTTCTCCGGCGATCCCCACCCCACTGCCCAATCAACGCCCTCCCCCCGCTGGCGACTGCCAACCAGAGGTCTCACGACTTCGAGTACCACCGACCACTAATTTATTACCATTTCTGTCCTTCATATACGCGCTGACGGGTGGGCCCTATGGTAATGTGCGCTGCTGAATGTGGACCGTTTGACTGGTCAATTGATCGTGTCATACACAAATGACGGAGCTGTATGGTGAGCCAGTGACCATATGATCACCCTAAAATGTACTCCGTATTTTATTAACACAGTATAGACTCAAACTACCATTTTTTTCTTTCATATATGGGCTGACAGGTGGGCCCCACGGTTACGCGCCCCGATGGTGCAACACTAGTTGCGCCACGTGGAATGTTTGACTGGTCAATTGATTGTGTCATCAACAAAATACGGAGTTGTACGGGTGAGCCTGTGATCGTATAATCATGACATGTATTTTTTAACACGGTACAGACGCAAGGGCTCATATATACGCGCAAGCACTCACCGCTATAAGCGCACATACACAGACCCTACCCCTATGAGCACCATCGAGAGAGTGGGCCAGCATATGATCTTGAGATTTTACGAAGTCACCATAGGTGCCTCGTAGTCGAGTGGAACGTCTCCTCCCACTGAACGCACATCGCCGGAAAATACTGAAATTAACCCAGGATAAATGCGAGCACCTGGACTTTAACCTTGGTGGGCTCAAGAAACCACTGTCCTCCTAACCATCCAACCACATGTTGGTTAGCACGACAAAATGTATGTGGTGACCGTGATGAGCTTATTCTGAAGTACAGTGACCATATCGTGCTTTCGCTTCAAATACAATGACCGTAAGTGTCGTCAACAAAATACGGAGCACGCATCAAATGCAAAGTCTGTCAGTGTCATCAAGAAAATACGGAGATGTATCGTGAGCTAGATACCGTATGATCACCACGAGAATGTATACGGTGACCGTAATGAGCATATTCTGAACTCCAGTGACCGTATGGTGCTTTAGCTTGAAATACAGTGACCGTCATGCGTGAATGTGTCATGGGCATGCATACTTTTAGAGGGCCGAGAGATAGTTTGTGTGCGTACGTGAAAGTGGTATAGAAAGAGGGGATGTCCGGTGGAGACAAGGAGAGATATGCCCTTCGTTTCTCTTTCCCGTGACTAATATTTTAGGAGAATATATAAACATTCACAATGCAGAACAAATATTTTTGGATGCACCATGCAATTAACTTTCATGTATAACATTGTACTATTGTATATGCTTATTTTCTTAGTGGCCGATTGCGTGTGTGGTGTGGTGGGCACATCATTTCTAGTTGTGGTGGGTCAACATGAGGACTCATGGGTCGGTTCCATCCTGCGCCACATAGGTTGGATCGAGACGCGTTATACGAAGACCCATGTGGAGGACTCGGCGTACAACACGAAGCTAGCTACCAGAGTCGCGGAGGACTCTATCCCCACTGGTGATAAGCTGACTATATATGATTTGTAACCCTAGGCCCCCAGTATGTTATAGAAGCTTGGGGGCTAGTTCGTCGATAGTATACACACACGCACAATGTCTGGTATTCACGTGTACTTTGTACACACCCCTATCACTAATATACAGTACCAGGAGTAGGCTTTTTCCTCAACTGCAAGTGTCTGAACTAGGGTAAAACTTTGCCTCGTATTACCACCCAGCCTAACAGTCAGGGGTATCCTACAGAATGATATGATGGAATCATATCTGCCAACTACTAAGAGAGAGGTGTGTCTGGGGGGGCAATGTGTGCGAGAGAGGCCTAAAGATAATGTGCGTGCGGGAGACACGTAGGCACATATATGTGCATATAGAGGGCTAGTAGAGACCGTGCGTGTGTATATATGCATGTGAGAGAAATAGTTTTTTCCAACTGAGATTAGTGAAAAGAGTGGTACATAGTAGTCAGAAAGAGAGAGAGAGAGAGATACAGAGAGAGCATGTGCGTGAGACTCCCCAACACCCCGAGAGAGATTGTGAGCATGTGTAAAAGAGAAATGCCGATGCATATAAAGTGTGTGCACTTATGCGGTAGATAGAGAGATATATAGCGCGTTTGTCAGAACGGGCCGAGGCATAGTGCATCTACGTGTAAAAGGCGGTTCTACGCATTAAACTAAAATATAAATGGCATTATTATTTTTGGATGAGATCATGAATTTTGCAAATTGCGTATGGACGAAAATCGGTCTATCAGAGACCCATACTCTATTGAATTCTAGGATGTGCATGTGTTTATTTCATATTGTCGATCCATAGAGTGAGAGCAGTTTGAAATACAGGCAATGGATGCTTTTTCAATTCATATATAAACATTAATTAGTGCACTCCATGTTGTTAGTGTGAAGCACTTTATACATTTGTCACTTGCATGGATACATTCCAAATTGCTAGCTACGAAATATAATACATGTCGAATTCAAGATAAATGGGGTTTCGAAGATTCCAATTCGTAGGAAGTGCATTCATCTATTTGAACCCGAGATAATGGCAATTGTAAATCATATGTAAAAGTGAAAGCACAAGTGCTCCCTGGGTGATTTTGGTAATTAATGTCAACATATCTCTTGTTGGACTAATGTTTCTATCTAGTATGTTTCAGATAAGTTCAACAATGGAGTGGCGTGGACAAGAGGATGTGGAACCCCTTCAAAGTGCTAAAGACAAAGGATTGGCTCAAGCTCAAAGCTCAGGACTCTACATTTTCTATTTTAGTGATCCAAGATCACATTGAGTCTATAGGAAAAGCCAATACTATTAAGAAGGGATGAGGTGCTGCTTAATGAGGTTCTTGCTCAAAATGCTTAGTGATATGCTCCAAAACCCTCCACTACTTTCTCACATCCACATATGTCCCAAACCAAAAGTCCAACTCGCCCCCACCGATTCTTTCTATCCGGAGCCACCGAGTTCAATTGACATAGCCACTGCCAGAAACCCTAGTCTTTTCGGTCTCACCGATAGGGATCTCAGTCTCACCGAGATGGGATTGTAATCTCTCTATTTCCCTTCGTAACGTTTCGGTCAAACCGAGATGAGCGCTCGGTCCCGCCGAGATTGCAATGCAAACTCTCTGTTTCCCTTTCGTAACGTTTCGGTCCAACCGACATGAGCGAATCGGTCCCACCGAGTTTGCCTGACCAACTCTCTGTTTGACTATTACCAAAATTGGTCTCATCGAGTTTGTGTAATTGGTCTCATCGAGATTATGTTAAGCACTAACCCTAGCACATCGGTCCTACCGAGTTGATCTAGTCGGTCCCGCCGAAACACCTAACGGTCACATTATGAACCAAATCGGTCTGACCGAGTTCTCTGAATCGGTCCCACCGAGTTTGGTGATTTGTGTGTAACGGTTAGATTTTGTGTGGAGGCTATATATACCCCTCCACCCACTCTTCATTCGTGGAGAGAGCCATCAGAACATGCCTACACTTCCAACACATATTTTCTTAGAGAAAACCACCTACACTTGTGTTGAGGTCAAGATATCCCATTCCAACCACATAAATCTTGATCTCTAGCCTTCCCCAAGTTGCTTTCCACTCAAATATTCTTTCTACCAAATCCAAATCCTGTGAGAGAGAGTTGAGTGTTGGGGAGACTATCATTTGAAGCACAAGAGCAAGGAGTTCATCATCAACACACCATTTGTTACTTCTTGGAGAGTGGTGTCTCCTAGATTGGCTAGGTGTCACTTGGGAGCCTCCGACAAGATTGTGGAGTTGAACCAAGGAGTTTGTAAGGGCAAGGAGATCGCCTACTTCGTGAAGATCTACCCTAGTGAGGCAAGTCCTTCGTGGGCGACGGCCATGGTGGGATAGACAAGGTTGCTTCTTCGTGGACCCTTCGTGGGTGGAGCCCTCCGTGGACTCGCGCAACCGTTACCCTTCGTGGGTTGAAGTCTCCATCAACGTGGATGTATGATAGCACCACCTATCGGAACCACGGATAAAAAATCTCCGTGTCTCCAAATTGCGTTTGCACACTCCAATACCTTCTCTTTACATTCTTGCAACTTGCATGCTTTACTTTCCACTGCTCATATACTCTTGGTATGCTTGCAAGCTTGCTTGATATGTATTGTGAATGTTTAAACTTGTGCTAAAACTCCACATAAACCTAAAGAATTAAAAACTGCAACTTTTCTTGATTAGAGTCTATTCATACCCCCCTCTAGACACCTCTTCTCGATCCTTTCAATTGGTATCAGAGCTTTGGTCTCCATTGCCTTGGTTTAAACACCTTTGGAGGAAGATGGATGTGTCTACTTTGGGAGTCTTAGACGTAGAGTGCCTATTCTTGATGGAGAGTTCTTCTATGAGTGGAAAAATGAAATGCTTGAGATTTTCAATGAATTCATTTGAACAAGTACATTACTAGTCCTTGTGCACCTCATATTGATCCTTTGCATCCTACACCCGAAGAGGATCTTGACATGATTCGCAATCTTAGAACTATCAATCTTATCATTAGAGGATTGCCCAAAAATTTGATTGCTAGTTTGCCTACTCTTGATTGTGCCTATACTATGTGGAGATTTCTTGAGGAACAATTTCCAAATTATTCCTTGAAAAATTAGATGAAACTCTCCATAAGTCTATTGCCTTGAGTAAGATGAATTCTAGTGATCCTAGCTTTGGTGATTGTCTATTTGAGCTTACCAATCTCATGCGTGCCAAAGGAGATGTTGGAATCATTAGCAATATCATCTCCAAAGCTATTAGAATTCATAAAGATAACCATAGCAATGATCATTTATCTAATGAATTACCCTCTCTAGGAGTTGATAAAACACAAGATGACGTTGAACATGGACACTATGATGAGGATGATGATAGTGACTATGATCTTGATGATGCAATGAGACACTTTGGTCTTATGGAAAATCTTCGCGGCTACATGGCTGGAGGAAAGGAATGGGTCCTTGATAGTGGATGTACTGATCATATGACCGGAGATAAAGATATGTTCCGTGAGCTTGCTGAAAACGACGGCCCTCGAAAGTGTGTCACTTTTGGTGATAACTCAAAGGGTAAGGTGGTTGGCCTAGGTAAGGTGGCCATCTCACATGATAGCTCCACACAAAATGTCATGCTCGTTGAATCTCTTGGGTACAATTTACTTTCAATATCTAGACTTGCTGATTTTGGTTTCAATGTCCTATTTACTAAGGTAGATTGCCAAGTGTTTCGAAGAGAAAATCGTAAAATGGTCTTTACCTGTATACGTAGAGGTGATCTTTATATAGTTGATTTCACTAAAAAGGCTCAACCTAGAACTTTCTTAATTGCTAAATCTTTTAAGGGTTGGTTGTGGCATAGAAGGCTAGATCATGTGGGTATGCGAAATCTTGATAAGCTTATTAAAGGTGATCATATCCTTGGAATAAAAGATGTCATATTTGACAAGGATAGACTTTGTAGTGCTTGTCAGGCAGGAAAACAGGTTGGAGGAAGTCATCGCGCGAAGAACATCATGACCACGAGAAGACCACTCGAGCTACTTCACATGGATCTCTTTGGTCCCAATGCCTACAAGAGTCTCGGTGGTAACTCATTTGGTCTAGTCATAGTTGAGATTTTTCAAGATTTATGTGGGTGTTCTTTCTTGATGACAAATCGCAGGTCCAAAAGATCTTCAAAAACTTTGCTAGGAAGGCCCAAAATCAATTTGACGTGAAGATCAAGAAGGTTCGGAGCGACAACGGAACGGATTTCAAGAACGCAAATGTGGATACCTTTCTTGATGAAGAGGGGATTTCACGCGAGTTCTCGGCTAGGTACACGCCTCAACAAAATGGAGTTGTTGAGAGAAAGAACCGAACTCTTATTGATATGGCAAGAACGATGCTTGATGAGTACAAGACTCCAAAACACTTTTGGGCGGAAGCGGTTGAGACAGCTTGTCATGCAACAAATCGCTTGTATCTTCACAAGCTACTCGGCAAGACGGCATACGAGCTCCTCACCAGTAACAAACCCCAAGTTGGATACTTTCGAGTATTTGGCTCAAAGTGCTACATTCTTGATAAGCATCGTCATTCTAAATTTGCTCCTAAATCTCATGAAGGTTTCCTACTTGGTTATGGCTCAAACTCTCACACTTACCGGGTCTACAACAATTTCACCCGAAAGGTTGAAGAGACAGTAGATGTGAAGTTTGATGAATCTAACGGCTCGCAAGTACAGCAATTGCCAATTGATGCAGGAGACAAAGACCCTTCGGAAGCTATCCAAGACTTGTCTATTGGCAAGATTCGTCCAACGGAGGTGAAGGAGAGTACCTCGTCCGTCCAAGTGGAAGCTTCTACCTCACGACAAGGTGAATCGAGAATTGATACGGAAGCATCCACAAGTGGGGCACACCAAGACGAAGAAAACGAGGAAGTACACCAAGATGAACATCAACAACCTCCTTCTCCACTACGACAAGAGAATGACAACGTCAACAATGAAGAAGACCAAGAAGAAGAACAAGATGAAGAGGATGTTCCACCCCGAGCCAAGCCAAAGCTTCCACGAGTTCGAGCAAGAATCGCCAAAGACCATCCCGTCGAGCAAATCTCCAATGATATCCAAACCGGGAGAATCACTCGCTCTAAAACTCGCTTGGCTAACTTTTGTGAACATTACTCATTCATCTCTAGCATTGAACCTATGAAGGTTGAAGAAGCATTGGAAGATCCGGATTGGATAAATGCAATGCACGAAGAGCTACACAACTTTGAGAGAAACCAAGTATGGACATTGGTGGAGAAGCCCGACAACAACCACAATATCATTGGTACCAAATGGGTGTTTCGCAACAAGCAAGATGAAGATGGTCAAGTCGTCCGCAACAAAGCATGCATAGTCGCCCAAGGCTACACTCAAGTCAATGGTATGGACTATGGTGAGACATATGCCCCCGTTGCTAGACTTGAGTCCATTCGCATCTTACTTGCTTATGTTAATCACCATGATATCACCTTGTACCAAATGGACATTAAAAGTGCTTTTCTAAATGGTGAATTTTTTTTGAAAGGAAAGCGGTAGGGGAAGCCCCCCCACAGCGAGTTTTTTTTAAAATAATAAGAACCCAAATTCACGCCCGTGAGGACTTGAACCTGGGTGGCTGGGTTGTACATCCACTCCACTAGCCAAGTGAGCTAGGCTCACTTCCCTTTTCTAAATGGTGAAATTGAGGAGGAAGTTTATGTTAAGCAACCTTCCGGCTTTGTCAATCCTAAGAAACCTAATCATGTTTACAAACTTCACAAAGCCCTTTATGGTCTTAAACAAGCTCCTAGAGCGTGGTATAAATGCTTGACCAAGTTCCTTATTGAAAAAGGCTTTGAAATTGGCAAAATTGATTCTACTCTTTTTACTAAAAGGGTTAATGGAGAACTATTTGTGTGCCAAATTTATGTTGATGATATTATATTTGGTTCGACTAACCCTCATTTTAGTGAGAAGTTTGGAAAGCTAATGTCGGAGAAGTTTGAGATGTCTATGATGAGTGAACTCAAATTCTTTCTTGGGTTGCAAATCAAGCAAACTAAGGAAGGTACCTTTGTTTCTCAAACAAAGTACACCAAGGACTTATTCAAGAAGTTCAATATGCAAGAGTGCAAAGGTATTTCTACACCCATGCCTACTATTGGACATCTTGACTTGACTTAAGGACGGTGAACCGGTTGATCAAAAGGTTTACCGCTCTATGATTGGTTCATTGTTATATCTATGTGCCTCTCGTCCCGATATTATGCTGAGTGTGTGCATGTGTGCACGATATCAAGTGGCCCCTAAAGAGTGTCATCTTAAGGCTGTGAAAACAATAGTGAGATACTTAATCCACACACCAAATTTTGGCATTTGGTATCCTAAGAGGTCTTCTTTCGATCTTGTTGGTTACTCCGATTCGGACTATGCCGGAGACAAGGTTGATAGAAAGTCCACTTCGGGTACTTGTTAATTTCTTGGTAGATCTCTTGTGTCTTGGTCCTCCAAGAAACAAAACTCGGTATCCTTATCCACCGCCGAAGCGGAATACATTGCCGCTGGTTCATGTTGTGCTCAATTACTTTGGATGACCCAAACTCTTAAAGATTATGGGATATATGTGAAACATGTTCCATTGCTTTGTGACAATGAAAGTGCTATCAAGATTGCTCACAATCCCGTGCAACATTCTGGAACTAAGCATATTGAAGTTCGTCATCATTTCATTCAAGATCACGTTGCCAAAGGGGACATTGATCTTAAGCATGTTCGCATCGATAAGCAATTAGCGGATATATTCACCAAACCGCTTGATGAGAAAGTCTTTTGTCGTTTGAGAGGTGAATTGAACATCGTTGATGCTTCAAACTTGGAGTAGGAACTCCATTTGGATACATGCAAGGCATGAGCCTTTGTCTAATCCTCGATATTTCTTTCATGATGCTATCTATATGTCTTGGATATTCTTGCACCCTTGCATGCTATCTAACCCTCGTAGGTACTTGGATGAATCTAAATCCATGAGATTGCAACTCACTCACATCTTGAGCAATCTCTACATCACCAATTCTATACACAATGGTGGTTGAAGACAAGGAAGCACAAAACCCTTCAAATATATCCTTTGACAAACTCTATGTTAAATTTTATGATTGTCATTTTGGATACACAAGTGCTCTTCCTTGCAAAACTAACCCATGTAGGTAGATGAACTCAAATTCCAAGTGGTGCTCCCAACTCTTGATGAGCTACATCAACCTTGAGCAACCCACACAAGTTCAACTACATGACCAAGATCAACACCACCACCCAAGGTATGTTATTCCATCTTAGAGAAGCTTTACTCCAAGTCATGGGGCAAAGCAACTCAACAAGATGTGAATACATCAAGATGCTTAAACGAAAAATGGTAACCCCATTTTGAGCTTAAACGATGAGTATGACCAAAGATCAAGTGACCTCACTTGACTCCTAAGTCAATATACTCTAACATAGGTGACTTTGTCGCTGCCCAATTCTAGATGAAGTTCTCTTGTGTTTCCTCTTGCATTTTTCTCATGCATATGTGTTTCCCCTTTCAAAAAAACTTCATCTAGATCTTTTCATTTCTTTTATTTTTTCTTTTTGTTTTGCATTTTCTGCATCCAATTCATTGCAAATCTTTCAGCTAATTCATTGGAAATCCTTGTGAGATCTTAATTGCCTAGTGAGCTGAGGTGACAAGTGTTTTTACTGTGATGAACTCGGTCACACCAATTTGTTTTCTTCGGCCAACCAGATCTTTTGGCGCCACCGAAGCACACAACTTGGTGCTATCGATTTCACTACAGGAAAGACAGCTTGCCATTTATTCCTGCATTCATTTTTGCTCCAGCTCCACTCAATGACTCTTGTCCTCTACCAGCATCATATTTGACTTGCTACTTTGCTTTGAGACTCAAGGACCAAACCCTTTTTGAAAAATCCAGAAGAGCACTTCTTGGAAATTGATGTCAAAGGGGAGAGAGAGAGTACATCAAAGCTTAAGCTTAATCATTCCTATATGGGGAGACAACACTCAGGGGGAGAGAGTAAGAAACCCCATATGCTTGGTGTTCAAGAGGAGAGAAGTCACATGTCTTTAAGAGGGGAAAGACATGTTCATATTTGATTGTTTGCATTAGCTCTATTTTCTTTCTTTGCTCTGATTTTTTGTTCCCTATCTTCTCCCAATATCCCATGCAAGATTCAGGGGGAGCAAGACATCTAAGGGAAGGAAATCCTCGAATTCTTTGCACATCTTTACCTTTGGGGACATGTCTATATCCAATAGAGTACTCAGTACTCACTCTCTACATGTCATCCCAGTCTTGGTACTCTTGTGGTTTCTTCTGTTTGCTCTGGCTATTAGATGTATCTGTGTTATCTAACCTTGTTTACTCAAGTTCATTCTTTCCAAAGCCAACTCAAAGACCACAAGGTAAGTATATGCATCTCAGTCATGTGTATGAGGATCTCTTGCTGTTGTACATACTGTTTGCAAGAAGGACTCATGAGCATGAAGGTACATTTCCTACATTTACATCATTCACTCTGATGCATATAGCCAAGATACATGTAACACATGGCTTACTCTGTCATGCTTATGCATTCACATGCTCCTATGCTTCATATTTATATGATTGCATACCGAGATGGGATTGTAATCTCTCTGTTTCCCTTCATAACATTTCGGTCAAACCGAGATGAGCGATCGGTCCCACCGAGATTGCAATGCAAACTCTCTGTTTCCCTTTCATAACGTTTCGGTCCAACCGAGATGAGCGAATCGGTCCCACCGAGTTTGCCTGACCAACTCTCTGTTTGACTATTACCAAAATCGGTCTCACCGAGTTTGTGTAATCGGTCTCACCGAGATTACGTTAAGCCCTAACCCTAGCACATCGGTCCTACCGAGTTGATCCAGTCGGTCCACCGAAACACCTAACGGTCACATTATGAACCAAATCGGTCCGACTGAGTTCTCTGAATCGGTCCCACCGAGTTTGGTGATTTGTGTGTAACGGTTAGATTTTGTGTGGAGGCTATATATACCCCTCCACCCACTCTTCATTCGTGGAGAGAGCCATCAGAACATGCCTACACTTCCAACACATATTTTCTGAGAGAGAACCACCTACACTTGTGTTGAGGTCAAGATATCCCATTCCAACCACATAAATCTTGATCTCTAGCCTTCCCCAAGTTGCTTTCCACTCAAATCTTCTTTCTACCAAATCCAAATCCTGTGAGAGAGAGTTGAGTGTTGGGGATACTATCATTTGAAGCACAAGAGCAAGGAGTCCATCATCAACACACCATTTGTTACTTCTTGGAGAGTGGTGTCTCCTAGATTGGCTAGGTGTCACTTGGGAGCCTCCGACAAGATTGTGGAGTTGAACCAAGCAGTTTGTAAGGGCAAGGAGATCGCCTACTTCGTGAAGATCTACCCTAGTGAGGCAAGTCCTTCATGGGCGACGGCCATGGTGGGATAGACAGGGTTGCTTCTTCGTGGACCCTTCGTGGGTGGAGCCCTCCGTGGACTCGCGCAACCGTTACCCTTCGTGGGTTGAAGTCTCCATCAACGTGGATGTACGATAGCACCACCTATCGGAAACACGGATAAAAAATCTCCGTGTCTCCAAATTGCGTTTGCACACTCCAATCCCTTCTTTTTACATTCTTGCAACTTGCATTCTTTACTTTCCGCTGCTCATATACTCTTGGTATGCTTGCAAGCTTGCTTGATATGTATTGTGAATGTTTAAACTTGTGCTAAAACTCCACATAAACCTAAAGAATTAAAAACTGCAACTTTTCTTGATTAGAGTCTATTCACCCCCCCTCTAGACACCTCTTCTCGATCCTTTCAAAAAGGGGGCATCAATCTTTGTTGTGCGTTTGAACATGCTATATATATTCATACGCATGTCTAACTTTTTTTTGCAACCAAGGAGATTATATCTGGAACCAAGGAGATTATGTCTAACTTTTTTTTGCAACCAAGGTAAGTTGCATATTTTTTAATATATACTCGTGTACAATGTATATTCAAATGTACCACCTCCATTCCAAAATAATCGTAGCTTTAGGATTTTCAAGAGTAAAGATTTGTGAAGTTTGAAAAATCCGGAATGTTCAATTCAAGAGAACCGAAAACGTTAATGCTTCTGCTCCCAAATATTGAACGAAGCGCCAAATGGGCCTTTTTGGTGGTAGGAAATTACTGTCCTGACTCTGGCCCGTATAGCCTATTGGCCCGATGTCCAAAGGTCTAAACCGGGGTAGGTTTGTAACTTCACCAAGACGCCAATCTCAACCGCCTCCGAGAAGCATTCATACGCCGTGGGCGCCTAAACACCCATGCGCTCGGCCGAAATCTATCCCGCCCACATTTGGGACACCTGAGATTACTGTCCTACCCCCTGTTGGAAATATGCCCTAGAGTCAATAATAAAATGGTTATTATTGTATTTCCTTGTTCATGATAATTGTCTATTGTTCATACTATAATTGTATTAAATGGAAACCGTAATACATGTGTGAATACATAGACCACAACATGTCCCTAGTAAGCCTCTAGTTGACTAGCTCGTTGATCAATAGATGGTTATGGGTTTCCTGACCATGGACATTGGATGTCATTGATAACGGGATCACATCATTAGGAGAATGATGTGATGGACAAGACCCAATCCTAAGCATAGCACAAGATCGTGTAGTTCGTTTGCTAAGAGCTTTTCTAATGTCAAGTATCGTTTCCTTAGACCATGAGATTGTGAAACTCCCGGATACCGTAGGAATGCTTTGGGTGTACCAAACGTCACAACGTAACTGGGTGGCTATAAAGGTGCACTACAGGTATCTCCGAAAGTGTCTGTTGGGTTGGCACGAATCGAGACTGGGATTTGTCACTCCGTATGATGGAGAGGTATCTCTGGGCCTACTCGGTAATGCATCATCATAATGAGCTCAATGTGACTAAGGAGTTAGCCACGGGATCATGCGTTACGGAACGAGTAAAGAGACTTGCCGGTAACAAGATTGAACGAGGTATTGGGATACTGACGATCGAATCTCGGGCAAGCAACATGCCGATAGACAAAGGGAATTGTATACGGGATTGATTGAATCCCCGACATCATGGTTCATCCGATGAGATCATCGTGGAACATGTGGGAGCCAATATGGGTATCCAGATCCCGCTATTGGTTATTGGCCGAAGAGGTGTCTCGGTCATGTCTGCATGGTTCCCGAACCCGTAGGGTCTACACACTTAAGGTTCGGTGACGCTAGATTTGTTATGGGAAATAGTATGTGGTTACCGAAGGTTGTTCGGAGTCCCGGATGAGATCCCGGACATCACGAGGAGTTTCGGAATGGTCCGGTGGTGAAGATCGATATATTGGAGGAAGGGTATTGGAGTCCGGAAGTGTTCCGGGGGTACCAGGCTATGGCCAGCATGACCGAAAGGTGTTTCGGGAGCCCCGACAAGTGTTGGAGGGCCTCATGGGCCAAAGGGGAAGGGGCAAACCAGCCCACTAAGGGGTGGTGCGCCCCCCACACCCTTTCCCACGTTACTTGGGGAGGTGGGGCGCCTCCACCTGGTTTGGGAGGCAAGCCTCCACCTGCTTGGCTTGGGGGGCAAGTCTCCCTAGGATTTTCCCTAGGGAGATCCAATCTGCTTGGCCGCCGCCCCCTAGGGGAAACCCTAGGGCGCCTCCCCCTCTCCCCTTGCCCCTATATATAGTGGAGGGGTGGGAGGGCAGCCGCACCTCTTCCCTGGCGCAGCCCTCCCTCCTTATACACCTCCTCATCCTCCTCCGTAGTGCTTAGCGAAGCTCTGCCGGAGAACCACGAGCTCCATTGCCACCACGCCGTCGTGCTGCTGGAGTTCTCCCTCAACTTCTCCTCTCCCCTTGCTGGATCAAGAAGGAGGAGACGTCCCCGGGCTGTACGTGTGTTGAACGCGGAGGCGCTATCCGTTCGGCGCTAGATCGGATCTTCCGCGATTTGAATCGCCGCGAGTACGACTCCATCAACCGCGTTCTTGTAACGCTTCCGCTTAGCGATCTTCAAGGGTATGAAGATGCACTCCCTCTCTCTCGTTGCTAGTATCTCCTAGATTGATCTTGGTGACACGTAGGAAAATTTTGAATTATTACTACGTTCCCCAACACCCCCAACCCGCAATATGTCCGAAATTTTATATGGGGGCAAAGTTTGTAACTTTCCCCAAATTTCAAACAAGCGCGTCCCAAACCGAAACATTGTTCCCCCTTAGTTCCCCGCCTGCCTCCGTTTCCCCATTCATACTCCATGGGCGCCAAAACGCCCTCTCCACCAGCCGTGAAACCCCAGCCTCCTCCGTCCTCCACCCCATAGCGCCCAATCCACCGCCGCCCAACTCCATCACGCCAGAGCCGGTACCCCGACGTCGTCGTCCAACGCAACCGCAACCGCAACGCCCTCAAGGACTTAGCAGCTGAAGCCGAGGTAGAGCTACCTCCACGACGCCGACGCTGACGTGCCCCGTACCAGAACCACTCCGACCACGCCGTCCTGCGTCTCACTGCTGCCGCTCCACTGTCGCAACCGTCCACCGCACGGGAGCTGTTCCTGCTACGCCATCATTCGTCGCCTCGGATCTGCTTCCCCGCCGCCGACAAACGGCCACCGCACCACACTAAACAACTTGTCCATGGGTTCGTCCAAGGCTGCACCATCCTCCACAACTTCTCGTTTCCGGCGAACCACAAGAAGATCGTTGGAAAAACAGAAGGAGGACACAACACTGCCAGCGGAAAGAGGTACTCCTCTTCCCTTATTCGTGCAAACCTTACGTCTCTGCTCACACCGTATTCATCCCACGAAAGAAACTAGTTGAGCGCTTCTTACTGCATCTTCTTCATGATACTAAATGCACCAGGTTTGCTCCCTTTACTATTTCACCTTTGTTAGAGGTCAGTAGCCCGCCTGGATTTCAAGTCAGGGTCAGTCGAACCGCAATTAAAAGAAGCAACACCCGCTTAGGCGTGCGGAGCACCTAGTCCGCCTGTTCGCCAGGGAAGCGGCGCATCGATGTCTATCATAGGGGTGTGGGGCGCAGGAGCTGCTTGCACCCAATCTGGAGGTCGGCGGGGCTTAAATGGATTGTCGGGGGGCGGTGCCAAGCACGGCGGTGCGGTGAGGTCGAGGGGAGGGTGCAGGCAGGGGACTGGGCCGGTGGTCGCTGCCGTTTCGAGGAAGATCGTCAACACTGACTGGCTGGAGGTAGATGAAGGCTATATGCCCATTCTTTGTACATCGGACGGTGCAGAAAAAATGGACTGACCTATTTGTTTTCAGTCAAATGTTATTTTCATAGAATCCTGTAGTAATTTAGTGTGCCATGCATGTTGCAGAGCTATCATATGTCTCCCATCATTTATTTCTCACCGACCTGCTATCTGCTACCTTTACACTGTACTAATTGTGCACACACTTCACCCATACTCACACTATTGTTTTTTTTATGCATGGGTATTTCAGACTCGGACGCAGTGTTGATGAATGCTGAAAAGAAAAGACAGAAGTCGCTCCAGTGTAATTCGAAGATAAGCACTAAGCGTTTCAGCGCTCTAAAGGATGCAGTGTCAGCAGTTGAAGACAGTAAACGTAGCTCCGCAGTTGATGATCTCAATTGCCACACACAACCATCCCAGGTGCTTGCTTTAACTTCAGGCTGTCAAATGTGGTTGCATGTTGCATATGGTGTCTAGCTTGTATTGCTTCCAACTTGGTTAAATTGCATCTGCTTACTTTACACATTATACCTTTGATAATGACATGCCTTCCTATTTTTGATACATACTCCCTCTATTCGGAATTACTCGTCCAAGAAATGAATGTATCTAGATGTATTTTAGTTGTAGATACATCCATTTTTGTGACAAGTTGTCGGAGTAAATGGCCACGGGTAGCTTAGCCGACTCCCCCTGGCTCTTCGAAAAATTATCAGGCCATTCAAGCCTTCAAGCATACAAAGCATAGGGCCGCCTTCCCCCGGCCGGCTATCCCCTGGGCCGACTCCCAGAAGGCGACCCAGTCTCAGAAACCTCCCCCAAGAAAGATACGAGATAGCCGACTCCCAGAAGCCGGCCATGAAGAAAGCCGACTCTCGGAAGCCGGCCATGAAGAAAGTCGGCTCCCAAAAGCCGGCAAGACTGTACCCACATAACGGTGATAAGATGGGGCGTGGCCGCAGTATGGCCCACTGCCCCCGAATCCCGGAACAGGCATGGCCACAGGGCGCCGTACGGGCCAGCCATCCCCCGACCGGCGCGGCACTGTAGCCATGTTGGCCTCGATGTCACCCACGACGGGCGAAAGTACGGCCCGTAGGCGGCGGGCCCCTTTTGCCAGAGAGACATCTAAAGACGGCCCGGCCTCCTCTAGTCGGCCAGGGATATGGCCGGCTCCCAATAGCCGGCTACCTCCCTCCCTCGAAGCATGCGCCCCATTAAGGAGACAAGACGAGGTAAGGCTACAGTGAGAGCTCGCAAGACGGCGACACTGTAGCCACGCTTACCTCGACAAAGCCCTCGTCGTCAGAGGCGAGCCGACAGTAACCAGCCGCCGACAAAGCCCCCAAGCGGTGGGGCCGGCGTGCCGGCCAAGAAGCCGGCAGCCGGCGGGACCCACCAGTCGGCGGGCCCTAGTGACCGGCGGAGAAGCCGGCGAGCATAGACACTGATGGCTGGGACCCGCGCCTAGCTGGATTACCATTGTACCCCTGGGGGTAGGCCTATAAAAACCCCCTGGGACACCCATGCAAAGGGTGGATCTCATAGAGTTACCCAGACACATAGAGAGAAAAGGAGAGCTAGCCTTGCCCTTCTCCTTCCTCTGGCCAGACAGCTCAAGGAGCTCTTGTAGCTACTTGTCTTGATCTAGTGATCATGCGGAGATCCCGCAGAGCAGGACTAGGGGTGTTATCTCCACGGAGAGCCCCGAACCTGGGTAAGATTCGCTGGCGTGCATGTCTTCGCCTCATCCCGTTTCCAGGCACCGGCGACGTCTTACTGGCTCCCACAATGATAAGCCACCCGTTGGCATATGTCGCACCTACCACCCGACATTTGGCGCCCACCGTGGGGCCAGGTGCACCGTCATCCGGAGACCTGTTCTGGACGGGAACCCTTTTCCTCCCCCGCGAGCGCAGCTAGCCCGCTGCACCCGATGGCGCTTGCCCCGACGCGCTGCAAGGCGTTGGCGACGCCTGCGCAGCGAGCTGCCTCGCCGATGTTCTTGGCAAGACTCGCATCCCCGACGAGCCCGCATCCGACGCGGGCACGGACTACCCCGAGAGCCGCCTCGTCAGCCTCCTCGACCAACTTGACGTCTCAAGCGAGCCTGCTGTAGACTTGGAGTCGGTCGGCTCCATCGACCCGATGCTTGTCGACTCCGACACGGCATCGCTCAGTGCCTACCCCTTCGACATGGTAGTCTTCAACGACCCTCTCCCCCGAGCTGACAGCGGCAGCAGCGCTATCACTGAGGTGCTGGTCATCAGCCACGACGCCGACTCGGGCGAGAACGCCCACGACGCCCTGCAAGCGGCGATGCATGACTTGTCCGTCCCCATCCCGGCCAACGCCAACGCCGAGACCCTAGAGGCACGCCGCCTTGCCCTCATCGCGGAGGGTCAGAAGATAGCCTCCATGAGACGCCTCACCGAGGCTCACCAGCGCGAAGTCGACCGCGCCGCCTTCGGTACGCCGCCTCATGACGGGCCGAGCCGAGCCGGCCTCGTCAAGAAGCGTGGCGCGGACACCGCCAGCATGCTGGGGGCAGACCGCCCCGTCTATGCCACACCGCTCGAGAATCTGCGAGCCGCTCAGGCGGCCGCTGAAGAGCTAAATGGGCTGGGGGCTGATGAGCTCCCCTACGTGACAAGGCGAATCCAGCAGCTGATCGACGCGGCCGCAGAACAGCACGAAGCCGGCGCCCGTGCTGAGAGTCCTCCCCCACGCCGAGAGCATGCCGCGACATCCCGGTCGCCGACTGCGAGCGGCGCCCGCGCAAGGAAAGACAAGGAGCCAGCTGCTAGCCGCAGCCGGACTCGGATCACCATCGAGCGCGACGCGGAAGGCCGCCCTCGAGCAGTGGAGCACCAAGGAAATCTGCCTCCTCCCCCACCTCGAGGGGAGAGATATCCCACCCCGCCGCCTGTCATGCATCCGACTCTTGGTGGCCGACTAGGCCACCCCGAAGGAGTCGGCGAGAACGACGCCCGCCACCGGATCGACCGCCTAGCTCGATCCCTGGCGCTAGAAGAAGAAGACAATGTCGGCCCGCCATGCTTCGGCCCCCGCATCCGTGACGAGCCCTTCCCCAAAGGGTTCTCGCTCCCCAGAGACACGCCCAAGTACAACGGCTCTATGAAGCCGGAAGATTGGCTCATCGACTACTCTACCGCTGTCAGCATAGTGAACGGCAACAGGCGCGTAGCCGTAAAGTACATCCCTCTCATGCTGCAAGGCACGGCACGCACCTGGCTCAACAGCCTCAAGCCCTACAGCGTCAACAGCTGGCTGGACTTCACGGAAGTCTTCGTCCGCAACTTCACCAGCACGTACAAGCGGCCTCCCAAGCCGCGCCAGCTCTCCCTATGCGTCCAAGGGCCCAACGAGTTGACCCGCGACTACCTCACGCGGTGGGCCAAGCTCCGCAACTCCTGCGAGGGGGTGCACGAGGTCCAAGCCATCGAATACTTCACCGCCGGGTGCCGAGAGGGCACCCTCCTCAAGCACCGACTCCTCTGCGACGAGCCGGCTACCCTCGACGAGCTGCTGATCATTGCGGACAAGTACGCCACGGCCGACTCCTCGATGAAGACCGAGCTCCGAGTGGACGCCTCTGGGAAGGTGCTCGCTCCGGCTCCCAAGACGCCGGCTGGCGACTCCAATCGGTGCCCCTACCAGAACGACCACAAGCGCAAGGCTCCTATGCTGCCTTCCACCAGTCGGCAGGTGGCCACAGTCAAAGATGAGCAGCCCGAAGAACGGCCCGCTCCCAAGAAGAAGGGCGGCAGGCCGGCTTGGCAGCCGGCCTTCTCCTACGAGCAGACTCTCGATGCCCCCTGCAAGTTCACAGCGGTGCGAAGCCGTCTAACCATACGACTCGAAAGTGCCACTGGCTCACACGGATCTCCAAGGGCGAGGGGCTGGTGCCGCCTCTGCCTCCCGGCCCGCCACCTCCAGCTCCCCAGCAGCCGGCTACTCGACCAGCAGTCGGAGCCGTTTAAGAAGAGTTCCCTAATGAGCACGCCGCTTACGTCGTCTTCACGAGCCAGGTTGAAGACAAGCGCAGCCGGCGCCGACAGCACCAAGAGGTCAACGCAGTCGCCTCCAGCAACCCCGAGTTCATGCACTGGTCCGAAAGGCCTATCAACTGGAGCCGAGCCGATCACCCAGAGGTGATGCCGTCCCCTGGCTCCTACGCATTGGTGTTGGACGTCACCCTCGCAACGGAGAGGCGAACTGCCCGATTCTCCCGCATTCTGATTGATGGCGGAAGCAGTATCAACATATTGTACCGCGATACCATGGAGAAGCTGAACATCAAGGTGAAGCAGCTCATGCCAAGCCGGACCGTGTTCCATGGCATCGTACCCGGCCTGTCCTGTTCCCCGATCGGCAAGATCAAGATGGATGTTCTCTTCGGAGACAAGGATCACTTTCGCCGAGAAGCAATCTGGTTCGAGGTAGTGGATTTGGAAAGCCCTTACCACGTCTTGCTTGGCCGACCTGCTCTGGCCAAGTTCATGGCTGTGCCCCACTACGCCTACCTAAAGATGAAGATGCCGAGCTCAAAAGGGATCATCACTGTAGCCGGCGACTACAAGAAGTCCATCGAGTGCGCTGTAGCCAGCAGCCGGCTGGCCGAGTCCCTCGTAGTGGCAGAAGAGAAGAGGATGCTGGAGCGAGTTGTGGCCATGGCCGGCAAGCAGCCGGCCTTGTCCCCCAACCTCAAGGATTATGATGCGCAGGTCTCCTTCCAGCCAGCCAAGGAGACGAAGAAGATACCTCTGGACCCGGAGAACCCGAAAAGGTTTGCAGTCATTGGTGCAAACCTGGACAGTAAATAGGAAGGCGAGCTTGTCGACTTCCTCTGTGAGAATCGAGACATCTTTGCATGGTCCCCAAAGGACATGCCAGGTGTTCCGAAGGATTTCGCCGAGCACAAGTTACACATCCGAGCCGACGCGAAGCCGGTCAAGCAGCCTCTCCGCCGACTGTCAGAAGAGAAGAGAAGAATCGTAGGAGAAGAGATAGCCTGGCTCCTTGCCGCCGGCTTCATAATGGAAGTGTTTTTCCCAGAGTGGCTTGCCAACCCAGTCTTGGTGTTGAAGAAGAACAACAAATGGCGTATGTGTATAGACTACACTAGCCTCAACAAGGCCTGCCCCAAAGATCCGTTTGCTTTGCCACGGATTGATCAAGTGATAGACTCCACAGCCGGATGCGAGTTGTTGAGTTTTTTGGATGCTTACTCAGGATACCACCAGATTAAGTTGGACCCAGCAGACCGCCTGAAGACAGCCTTCATCACACCATTCAGAGCTTTCTGTTACCTGACTATGACATTCGGCTTGAGGAATGCCGGTGCCACTTTTCAGCGTTGCATGCAGAAATGCCTCCTCAAGCAACTCGGCAGAAATGCCCACGTCTACGTAAATAATATTGTGGTGAAGACGGAGAAGCGCGACACCCTGCTGGAAGACCTCAAAGAAACATTTGCCAACTTGCGCCAATTCCAGATCAAGCTCAACCCTGAGAAATGCGTGTTCGGAGTACCAGCCGGCCAACTTCTAGGCTTTCTGGTCTCCGAACGCGGAATTGAGTGCAACCCTGTGAAGATCAAGGCCATTGAGAGAATGGAGATTCCCACCAAGTTGCGAGACATTCAGAAGTTCACCGGGTGCCTGGCCTCCCTAAATCGCTTTATCAGCCGGCTAGGAGAGAAGGCTCTCCCCCTGTACCGACTCATGAAGAAATCCACTCATTTCGAGTGGAATGACCAAGCACATCAAGCCTTCCATGAGTTGAAAAGGATGCTGACCACTCCACCTGTCCTGGCGGCGCCGACTGAGAAGGAGCCCATGCTCCTCTACATTGCCGCAACTAGCCGAGTGGTCAGTACAGTCATCGTGGTTCAGCGCCCAGAAGAAGGCCGAGCCCAGCTAGTCCAGAGGCCGGTATATTATCTAAGCGAAGTACTATCCAGCTCAAAGCAAAACTACCCGCACTACCAGAAGATGTGCTATGGAGTGTACTTCGCCGCCAAGAAGCTGAAGCCCTACTTTCAAGAGCATCCCATCACGGTCGTGTGCACCGCCCCGCTCGCCGAGATCATAGGCAGCCGGGATGTATCCGGCCGGGTGGCTAAATGGGCCATTGCACTCGCACCTTACACAATCTTCTATTAGCCCCGCACCGCCATCAAGTCCCAAGCGTTGGCCGACTTCCTTGTCGACTGGGCCGAGACCCAGTACCTACCGCCGGCTCCCGACTCTACTCATTGGCGGATGCACTTCGACGGGTCCAAGATGCGCATCGGCTTGGGAGCCGGCATCGTCCTCACCTCTCCCAAAGGTGACAAGCTCAGATACACGCTGCAAATCCACTTTGCCGCCTCCAACAACGTGGCCGAGTACGAGGCGCTCATACACGGGCTCCGGCTAGCCAAAGAGCTCGGCATACGCCGGATCCTGTGTTATGGTGACTTAGACTTGGTGATCCAGCAGTCATCTGGCGACTGGGACGCCAAAGATGCAAACATGGCGAGCTATCGACTCCTCGTCTAGCAGATCAGCGGGTACTTCGAAGGGTGCGAGTTCCTTCACGTGCCACGGGCCGACAACGACCAAGCAGATGCCCTGGCGCGGATCGGCTCCACCCGACAGGCTATACCAACCGGTGTGTCTCTCCAGCGCCTCCTCAAACCATCCATCAAGCCGTCTCCAGAGTCGGACTCTATCTTCGTACCGCCTGCCCCCGATGCAGCCGGATCCGACTGGAGGAACCCAGCAGGCGGCTCGGGGACTTCGACAACCGGCCCGGGGACTGCTGTAGTCGCACCCGGCTCGGAGACTTCAGAACCCGGCCCGGGGACTGCAGTAGTCGGCCCGGGGACTGCAGCGACACAAGAAGCGGTGGCCGACTCCAATTCCCCACCACCCAACCCGCCTACCCGAGTCACAGTGGCGGTATTAACAGTAGAAGAAGTCATAGCTCCATCATGGGCCCAGCCCATCCTCAACTTCCTAGTCAACAGAGAGCTGCCGACTGATGAGATCTCGACAAGATTAGTGCAACACCGAGCCGGAGCATATGCAATAATAAACAGAGAGCTTGTCAAGCGCAGCGTCACTGGAGTCTTCCAGCGCTGCGTCGAGCCAGAGAAAGGTGTGGCAATCCTCAAGGATATCCACCAAGGCGAATGTGGCCACCACGCAGCCTCAAGATCACTTGTGGCCAAAGCTTTCCGCCATGGTTTCTTTTGGCCAACTGCTTTGGAAGATGCCAAAGAGATAGTCAAAAGCTGCAAAGGATGCCAAATCTTCAGTTCCAAGCAACACCTGCCGACTTCTGCACTCAAGACCATCCCCCTCACCTGGCCCTTTGCCGTCTGGGGGCTGGACATGGTCGGCCCATTCAAGACAGCCCGCGACGGCTTGACACATCTGCTTGTCGCCGTGGACAAATTTACCAAGTGGATCGAAGCGAAGCCGATCAAGAAGCTGAACGGGCCGACTGCCTTGACATTCATTGCCGACATCACTACTCGGTACGGCGTGCCGCACAGCATCATCACCGACAACGGCACAAATTTTGCCAAAGGAGCACTGGCACGTTTCTGCGCGACGCAGGGTATCCGACTGGACTTAGCGTCCGTTGCCCACCCGCAGTCAAACGGCCAGGTCGAGCGAGCAAATGGACTCATCCTCTCCGGCATCAAGCCCCGACTGGTCGTACCACTGTAGCGATCGGCCGTCTGCTGGCTCGATGAGCTGCCAGCTGTCCTCTGGAGTCTGCGTACTACCCCAAACAAGTCAACCGGCTTCATTCTGTTCTTCCTTGTATATGATGCCGACGCTGTCATGCCAACTGACATCGAGTTCGACTCGCCTCGGGTCACCATGTACACGGAGGCAGAGGCCAAGGAAGCACGAGAAGACGGCGTCGACCTGCTGGAAGAAGGCCGACTGTTAGCACTCAGCCGGTCCGCCATCTACCAGCAGGGTCTGCGCCGTTACCACAACCGAAAGGTCAAGCCAAGATCCTTCCAAGAGGGCGACCTTGTGCTTCGGCTGATCCAGTGAACAACCGGCCAGCACAAGCTCTCGGCCCCTTGGGAAGGCCCTTTCGTCATCAGCAAGGCACTAGGCAACGACTCCTACTACCTGATCGACGCACAAAAACCAAGAGCACACAAGAGGGGTGATTCCAGCAAGGAGTCGGAACGACCATGGAACGCGAACCTCCTGAGAAGATTTTACAGTTGAAAGCAGTATGTATCATGCTACCTTTTTGTATTAAGTACGAAACAACGGGCCCCCCGAGGAGCACTCGGGGACTGCCCTCCTTTATCTATGAATGACGAGTGTCATGCTCATGAATGTATTATTACATTTGATTTTCTGTCTGGCACCGGGTTCGACCAGTCGGCCCAGGGACTGGCCGCCTTAAGTTATATTAAAAGTTCTACCTGAAGTCAGACAAGTAGTGTGCCAGCACCCGAGCCCTCTCTTGTTGAAAGTCGCAGCTCGAAGAACCGACTGTCCGACTGGCAAGAGCCAAAGGCAGAAAGGATGCCCACACGAAAAACGGCTAAGGACTAACGAACTTATATAACACAAAGACGGCCTCCAACCACGCCTACCGGCTGTCAAAACAGCCGGCTGGCCGGCCTCCCAGTCACTTCGCCAAAATCCAACAAAGCTAGAGTACTTGCCCTCCCAACTGGCCAAGCACTTCTCCAGCCACAGATTGCAGAGCAACTGTCCGACTGGGGAGGCGGCAACAAGGGAGCGCGGCAAAGGAAACAGCAGAAGGATGAAAAGCAAAGAACAAGGGAAAGCCAAACGCATGCATAAATATATTTACACATAAGGCCCCCAACAGGCCGGGAGTCAATATTGTTCGAATACACCCCCAGTGGGTGGAATTGTGCAAACTTAACAAAACACTATTCCAAGAATGGTGAAACAGGAAAATAGAGGCAGCAAACTAGACTAAGGGCGCAGTGCGGGAGCCGGGTTGGTCGGTGGAGACGGCACCACCGGCTGGAGGAGTGGCCGACTGGCGGGTCTCGGCTTGATCATCGCCGGCCGCAGACGGCGCACCCACGCGGGCCTTGTTGCTGGAGGCACGATCAAGCTGAGGCTGACCGGCTGCTCCACCATCTGGCGTGACGTCTTCACCCTCCTCCTCCTCGCCCTCGTCGCTGGAGTCGATCTCCTCCGCCGAGTCCTCGCGGTCTGCCGGGTTCAGCCCAAACCACTCCTCCGGCTGGGCAATGCCGTTGTCGTCCACCTCAGGAGCGAAGGCGCTGGTGTCGGTGTAGTCGGCGATCGCCGAAGCCCGCTGGATTATAGCCGGCCGCGCCGGCTCCAGCTCCGTGTCAGCCTCCTGCCGCCAGGTGGCCAGCTGGTCCAGACTCAGCTCGGGATACCAGGCCTTGGCGAACTCCAGCGCCCGCGTGGCGCCGGACCGAGCCGCCGAAGCCTCCCAGGCCTCGAAGCGGCCGACCGCCACCTCCAGCCAGTCGGCGGTCCGACTGGGGGTGCGGGGAATCACCTCTCCAGGCTAGAGGGTGGCTAACACCTGCTCCCCAACACGCTGAAGCCGGCGGAGCATGCGGTGAGCCAGCTGAAGGCGGGCTTGAATCGCCAAGAGCTGCTCCTCCAGCGACCGGCGAGTGTTTGGCGCGATCTTGGCGCCAGCCTGCCTTCGTGCCTCGCGGTGGGCCTCGACAACCTGGTTGGCGGCGGTAGAATAGCCAGGGAAGTACTCTGCGCAAAGAAGAAAGAGAAAGAAGAGAAAAACACCAAGTCAGAAAATGAGCTAAAACGGCAAGCGGCAAGCAAGGACGAAAAGGAAGGCGACCTACCGTCAACCAAGTCTTCGATCTGGCCATAGCCGTTGATCAGCGTCTGCTTCGCTTCAGCCCAGCTAGCCGCCTCCGTCTCATACTCGGCTTGGAGGGCGGCCTCGCTGTCCTGCACCGCCTTCAGGGCCGCCTTGTGGCTCTTCTCCTGGTCGGCCAACCTCTTGGCCAGGCGGTCACACTCCTGTGCCAAGGCGGCAAACTTGGCCTCCTTAGCGCGGAGGGCAGCCTGAGTCCCGCCCAGCTGTTCCCTCAGACTGGCGTTGGCCGCTGCAGGGATGGCAGAAAAGAAAGAAGCAATAAGGGAGAAGTTGTCAAGGAAGATCCGACCCGACTACTCAGCAGTCGGCCCGAATCTCGGGGACTACACCCAGTGGGTGCGCTGACGTGCCCCCACGTGAGATAAAAGACGAAGCACTTACCCCGGCTCTCAGACAGGTAGGCAGTCTTCTGGGTCAGCTCCCGAGCCTGGGAGTTGAAGGCAGCCGCGCGGAGGTTGTGGTAGTCCTGCAAGTCAGGCAGAGGAGCGAATGAGAACAAGAATAGCAAAGCAAGGCCTGCTAGGTAGTTCCAAGCCGCCTACTCTGCAGCCGACTCGGAACTCGGGGACTACACCCAGTTGGTGCGCTGACGCGCCCCCACGGAAGAAACCAAGATCAAAAAAGCAAAGACAAGAAGACTAACCCGAATGGCCGCCCGCGTCGCAAGGAACTTGTCATTATATTTCCTCAGCGCCGCAGCCTGGGCTTGAAGCCGGTTCCGGACATCCTGCGCTGCCACGTTCACCACAGCCGTCCCTCCACCCGGCGTCCACCCCGAGCTGGTGCTGGCTGCCTCCATGTCCTGGGCCGACGAGCTGGAGCCTCCGGCCTTCTGCGGCTCCGATGCAGCCTTCCCCGCGCACTGGCGCGATGGTGACTGGACCACCAGATCCGTCCTCGCGGCCGGCTCGCCCCCGGCCAATTGCGCAGGCGGCAAGTTAGACTGGCCGCCTTGGGTCGCTCCAGTCGGCGGGGCTGGTGCCGCCTCCCTCTCCAGGACGACGACGTCGTCCTCCCTCTCCAATCCTGGCTGGTCGCCGCCGGCTTCCTCTGGTGGGGGCTCTGGGGCCTCAAGCGCCGCGACGCGCAGAGGGGTGACGAGCAAGGCCCCCTCCGCCATCGCCGCAGCCGCAGCCTCCGCGTGGGCCTTGGCCGCGGCGTCGGCGTGCGCCTTCGCCGCCTCCTCCTCCTGGGCCGCCTTGGCAGCAGCCGCCCTCAACTCCTCCGCCTCCCGCGCCTCCCCCGCGTTTCGCTCCGTCGCCGCCTGAAGCTCGGTGCGGGGGTCCACGCGGCGGGTGCTCCCGGATCCTCCCGGCGATCCGACGACGGATGCGGCAGCAACCCGCTCGAGCGACAGCAGAGCCCTGATTTTTTGAGAAAGGATAAGGACTCGGAAACCACCAAAGAAAAGAAGAAAGAATGCACAAAGGAGTATGCACTTACGCCGACACCGTCTGCGGCTGCTTCACCACCTTGCGGAAGCGGGCCACCTTCGCGGCCGCCTCCTCCCGCCTGGTCGCCGCCGCCCCGCCCTTGGGCTTCTTCGGCCGACTGCCGAACAAGGCCGACGCGGCACGACGCTTCTGCCCGCCGCCCCGAGCAGGCGGCGCGGCGGAGGAACCCGCGCCGTGGCCAGACGCCGGCTGGCGGCGTGGGACGGCTTCCGCCTCGTCGTCATCTGGCCAGTCGTCGAAGCTGGCTCCAAGACCGGAGCCACCTGCTTCGCCGCCGGCTTCGCCGCCACCTGCCTCGGTGTTGTCCTCCATGCCCGCAGCCCCCAAGTCGTAGTCCTCCAGGTCATGTTCTGCCCGGTCAGGGAGGAATTGGCGCTCCGTCTCCGACCCAGCCGCAGGTCGAAGGAGAGAGCTCTGCCAAGGCACCCCGACTGGTCAGAGACGGCCAGAAGGAATTCGGCAACAAACTAAGGAAAGAGAAAACATACCATGGGCGGAGGATGCGCCCGGGAATATGGCTCCTTGCCAAACCGCCACTTTGCGGAGAGCTTGCAGTTCGCAAGGTAATTCACCATGTGGGCCACCTCATCATGCGGCATGTCCTTGGTGCACATCCGGCTCGGATCGAGCTGGCCGCTCATCTGACAGATCAGGTGAGGGCGGCTCTGAAGCGGAAGCACCCGGCCCGCGACGAAGGCGGCCAGTAAGTCGGGCCCAGTTAGGCCCTCCGACTGGATCATCACCCGCAGTCGGGCGACGGCCGCGGCTCCAGCCGACGTCAGCGACGCGGCCCGATAGGACCAGTGGGGTCGCCTCCCAGCCGGCGGGCCGGCTACGTAAGCCGGAAAGTTGACGTAGTCGCCCTGCGGGGCGACGTTCTTCACGTAGAAATAGGACTTCTGCCAGCGCTTCACCGACTGGATTAACGTGATGACGGGGAAGGGGTTGTCGGCCGCCGGCCTCCGCATCGCGATGAAGGCGCCGCTTTGGGCCAGCACGCCCTGCGTGCGGGTGCCCACCTTAGATTGGAAGAACTCCCCCCAGAGCTCGATGGTGGGGAGAACGCCAAGGAAGCCTTCGCACAAGGTGACGAAGGCGGACAGCAGCACCACCGTGTTCAGAGTGAGGTGGTGCGGCTGGAGTTGATAGAAGTCGAGGAAGGAGCGGAAGAAGGCGCTCGCCGGCAAGCCGATGCCGCGCAGGAAATGCGAGCGGAAGACTACTCGCTCGCCTTCCTCCGGCTCTGGCGTGATCTCCCTCGCAGGCGCGAGGCGGACCCGCACCTGGTCTGCGCTGGGCAGCCGCTGCGTCTTGCGAAGGAACTCGATGTGGTCCATGTGGACGTTGGAGCCGTCCCAGTCCCCGCCGTACTGCATGGTGACGAGAAGCTAGCGAGGAAGGGTGCGGCGGCGGAGAGAGCACGGCCTTGCGGCGGCAGAGCTGCGGGGTGGAGTGAAGAATGGTGGGACGGCGCGGCGGCGAGGCGCTGCTGCAAGGTAAAGCAGGAGGAAGAAGATGGAGGGGAGGAGAGGAGCGTGCGAGCGTCTGCCGCTTCCCCTCCTCCCCCTACTTATAGCCTCGTGCGGCGAAGCTGAGAAGGCGAGGCGTGGGGCGGAACGTGGGATTAGCTGTGCCCACTGCCCCCACGTCCCACGGTTATTGCGCCCTAACGGCGTGCGGAAACCGCCGCCGGAAGACGTGCGGACGGCTTTGGGCCGCAAAGAATCCGCGCCTGGGCCTAGGCGTAGGAGTGGTGGGCCCTTGGCCTGTGGCGACGTCTTGTCTCGCGTGTGGGTTGGCAGGCTCTCTTCAGCCAGGGAACGCCACGTGGTTCACAGGCGGCGAGCGGCCGGCCCATGGCCCGGCGCACGCGCCAACAGACTCCCGCCTTCCGACTTTAAAAATTTCGCCAAGACGGCGCGCCCAACCGAAGCCGGCTCCTAGCTGCTGGCTCGTCAAGATAAGAAGCTAACCGAGCTTCTCGACTTCCACTTAGCCTTGAAGCCCAACCAGCTTCGGGGACTACTGTCGGAGTAAATGGCCACGGGTAGCCTAACCGACTCCCCCTGGCTCTTCGAAAAATTATCAGGCCATTCAAGCCTTCAAGCATACAAAGCATAGGGCCGCCTTCCCCCGGCCGGCTATCCCCTGGGCCGACTCCCAGAAGGCGACCCAGTCTCAGAAACCTCCCCCAAGAAAGATACGAGATAGCCGACTCCCAGAAGCCGGCCATGAAGAAAGCCGACTCTCGGAAGCCGGCCATGAAGAAAGTCGGCTCCCAAAAGCCGGCAAGACTGTACCCACATAACGGTGATAAGATGGGGCGTGGCCGCAGTATGGCCCACTGCCCCCGAATCCCGGAACAGGCATGGCCACAGGGCGCCGTACGGGCCAGCCATCCCCGACCGGCGCGGCACTGTAGCCATGTTGGCCTCGATGTCACCCACGACGGGCGCCAGTACGGCCCGTAGGCGGCGGGCCCCTTTTGCCAGAGAGACATCTGCAGACGGCCCGGCCTCCTCTAGTCGGCCCGGGATATGGCCGGCTCCCAATAGCCGGCTACCTCCCTCCCTCGAAGCATGCGCCCCATTAAGGAGACAAGACGAGGTAAGGCTACAGTGAGAGCTCGCAAGACGGCGACACTGTAGCCACGCTTACCTCGACAAAGCCCTCGTCGTCAGAGGCGAGCCGACAGTAACCAGCCGCCGATAAAGCCCCCAAGCGGTGGGGCTGGCGTGCCGGCCAAGAAGCCGGTAGCTGGCGAGAGCCACCAGTCAGCGGGCCCCAGTGACTGGCGGAGAAGCCGGCGAGCATAGATACTGACGGCTGGGACCCGCGCCCAGCTGGATTACCATTGTACCCCTGGGGGGTAGGCCTATATAAACCCCCGCGGGACACCCATGCAAAGGGTGGATCTCATAGAGTTACCCAAACACATAGAGAGAAAAGGAGAGCTAGCCTTGCCCTTCTCCTTCCTCTAGCCAGACAGCTCAAGGAGCTCTTGTAGCTACTTGTCTTGATCTAGTGATCATGCGGAGACCCCGCAGAGTAGGACTATGGGTGTTATCTCCACGGAGAGCCCCGAACCTGGGTAAGATTCGCCGGCGTGCATGTCTTCGCCTAATCCCGTTTCCAGGCACCGGCGACGTCTTACTGGCTCCCACAATGATAAGCCACCCGTTGGCATATGTCACACCTACCACCCGACACAAGTAATTCCGAACGGAGGGAGTACTACATATGTCTATTAACCATGTCCGTACATCAAACTAATGCCCTTTGTATCCCTCGTCAATCACTTATGATGAGATAGTCACCCGGGTGGGTTACTGTGAGACGCCATACTCGTTTAAAGAGTGAAGTGTCATCCTCCCCACATGATTCTCATGAAACAGCAAGGCTAAATGAAGATAGTCAACGTAGCTCTCTAGTTGATGACCGCAATTCCCCCACACCACCATCACAGGTGCTTTCTCTAACTTCGCAGTGTGATATGTGGTTGCATGTTGCATACGGTGTCTAGCTTGTAATGCTTCTAATTAGAGTAAATTGCATCTGCTTAGTTCACACATTATGCCTATGAATATGACATGCCTTCCTATTTTTGGTACACACTACATCTATGTGTTAACCTTGTTCTTACATGAAACTACCTCTCTTCTGTATCCTGCATTAATCACTTACGATGAGTCACCTTTATTCGTTGCATATTGCATATTATTTCTAGCCTGTTGCCATGTATTGCTTCTAATTTGGTCAAATTTTGTTAGAGCACCCTTTTAATTTGGCAGAGTGATATTGGTTTCATCTTTCATATGGTTTCTAGCTTGCATTGATTCTAACAAGTTCAAGCACCTTGTGCTTAGTTTACACTTTATACATCATACATGTCAATATGTCATGCCGTCCTGTTTTTCATACATATTCCATCCTCCTATCATGCGGCTGCCTTACATGAAAGTAGTGTTCGTCAGTATCATGCATCAATGAGTTCTGAAGAGCAAATTTTATTCCTTTTTCTTGTGGGTTTGACTTGACAAGGCAAAATCAAGAAGGAGGAAGGAAAAGAGTAAGGAAGGCGATGATGGTGGTCCTCTACAGCAACGTAAATGGAGCATTTGTGCCGATTCTCCTTGTAGTGATAGTGCATTACAAGGTCCAAGTCTCCGCTCCCCTACTCCACCATCCAAGGTGCTTGCTCTAACTTGGCAGTGTGATATCTGGTTGCATGTTGCATATGGTGTCTAGCTTGTATTGCTCCTAATTACTGTAAACGGCATCTTCTTAGCTTACACATGATACGTGTGAATATGACACGCTTTCCTGTTTTTGGTACATACTATATCTGTCTATCACACCATGTTCTTACATGAAACTACTCTTCCTGTGTATCCTGCACCAGTCACTTATAATGGAACACCTTTAAGTTGGCAGTGTGATATTGGTTTGCGTCTTGAATATGATTTCTAGCATGTATTGCTTCTAGTTTGATGAACGCCACCTACGACGAGACAGTTTTAACTTGGGAGAGTGATATTGATTGCACCTTTCATATGGTGTCTAGTTTGGAGTGCTTCTAATTTGTTGAAGTGCCTTCTGCTTAGTTACCACATCATAGGTGTGAAAATCTCAAGCCGTCCATTTTTTCGTACATATTCCATCCTCGTATCATGACTTTGCCTTTCATCAAAGTAGTGTTCGTCAGTATCATGCATGAATGAGTTCTGAAGAGCGAATATATTCCTTTTTCTTGTCAGTTTGACCTCACAATGCAAAATCAATAAAGCTGAAGGAAATTGGCAAGGCATTGGATGATGGTGGTCCTTCCGAGCAACTGAAATGGAGGTTCTCTACAGATTCTACTCTGCCATCCTCCCAACAAGATTCGCAAGACAAAGCAAGGCTAGACAGTCAATGTAGCTGTGTAGATGATGAGCACATCTCCCCTACTCCACCATCACAGGTGCTTGCTCTAACTTGGCACTATTATATGTGGTTGCATGTTGCGTATGATGTCTAGCTTGTATTGCTTCTAACTTTGTTGAATTGCATCTGCTTACTTTACACATAATGCCTGTGAATATGACACGTGTTCCTGTTTCTAGAACATACGTGTACATGATGAGCACATCTCCCCTACTCCACCATCACAGGTGCTTGCTCTAACTTGGAACTGTTATATGTGGTTGCGTTTTCCGTATGATGTCTAGTTTGTATTGCTTCTGATTATGTTGAATTGCATCTGCGTAGCTTACAACTTATACCTGCAACGATCACTTACCCGTAAGACACATTTAACTTGGGACTGTGATGTAGGTTGCATCTTGCATTGTCTTGTAGCTTGTACTGCTTCTAATTTCTTAAAATGGCACTTACGACGAGATACTTTTTACCTGATAGAGTGATATTGGTTGCATGTTCATATGGTGCCTAGCTTTCATTTCTTCTAATTTTGTTGAAATGCCTTCCGCTTACTGTTTTTTCATACATATTCCATCCTCCTATCGTACGTGTGAATATGAAACGCTGTCTTTTTTGTATATATTCCATCCTCCTATCCTGCGCTTGCCTTACATCAAAGTAGTGTTCGTCTGTATCATGCATCAACCAGTTATGCAGAGCTAATTTTATTCATCTTCTTGTGGTTTTGACTTCATAAGGCAATATCAGAAAATAGGAAGGAAAAGAGTAAGTTAGGGGATGTTGGTGGTCCTCCGCACCGACGCAAACAGAGACTCTCTAGATTTGCCACTGCTACTGCTAATGGAGTTGAAGTCCCAAGTCTACATGATGAGTTCATCTCCCGTACTCCATCGCAGGTGCTTGCTCTAAGTTGACAGTGTGATAATTGGTCTCATGTTGCATATGTTGTCTAGCCCGTATTTATTCTATTTTGATTAAATTGCACCTGCTGAGTTCATACGTTATACATGTGCATATGACATGGCGTTCTGTGTCTAGAATACACTGCATCTATCTATCATACCATGTTCTTACATCAAAGTACTGTTGTTGTGTATCCCGCATCAGTCACTCATGATTGGACACTTTTAACATGGCGGTTTGATAGTGGTTGCATCTTGCATTGATTTCTACGTTGTACTGCTTCTAATTTTTCGAATTGCCACTTATGACAAGACACTTTTAACTTGGCAGAGTAATATTGGTTGCATCTTTCATATGGTGTCTAGCTTGCATCACTTCTATTTTCTTGAAAATCCTTCTGCTTAGTTTACACATCGTAGTTGTGAATATGTCATGCCGTCCTGTTTTCCTTACATATTCCATCCTCATACGGTTGTCTTACATCAAAGTATTGCTTGTCTGTATCATGCATCAATGAGTTCTGAAGAGCAATTTTATTCTTTTGTGTTGTGGGTACGGCTTGACATGGCAAAGTCAGAAAAGAGCAAGCAAAATAATATAGTAGGGAGTGGAGTTACTCGTCGGGTGAAACGGAAAAGGATCGGCCATCCAGATTCTGCTGGTACTTATAGTGCAGTAGAAGGTCCAAGTCCACCGGCTAAATCTAGAAACACAATATCACCTGCTCCACCAGCTGCAGCATCCGCTTCAACTGTACCAGCATCTCAACGAGTTACTCGTTCGTTTGCTCCGGAACTGGCCAGTTCCCAAGCTGCCTTCACACCTAACACTACTTCTGAAGCACTGCTGACACAACAAGACTTGGCAAGATTAGATGAACCTCATGAGCATCAACACCAAGACAGTACCTGACCGAGTCAAGTTGCAGTTGCATGCTCCTTTATATGTACTCTCACAGTTTGATGTACACTAACACTTTCCATATTCGTTGTTGGACTAGCACCACGACGCAAGCAGAAACAGACATCAGGGATAATGCTTGATAGATTAACAAAATCTAAAGGAGGAAGAATGGAGATCCATTTTGAGGCAGGTTTAAAAAGGCCACGTGATGCTACAGAGTCAGCCAAGTTAGTATCAGAGGCAGCCGTTGCCGTTAGGTGTCATGCACGTATCCTCCCAACGTGGATCCAGTACAGGAATGAGAAAGACAATACCCAGTTTAACACCTTCCTTGACCATTTATCCATAAGTAATGTTATTCATCGCAATTAGTAATATTGTCTTGCTCTGTCCCATACTTTCTAGCTTCCTCCTAATAAGACTCACATTCTTTTTTCAACAGATGAGGTTCAAGTTGGATCCGAAAGATGATGCAACTAAACAAGCATGCACTCATGTTTTTCAGTCTGCTCTGCGACAGTATCGGTACCACCTTAGAAAATCTCACTTTGAAGGCAAGGCTAACAATGAAATAGCCCAAACATCTCTAGTGGAATATATTACAGATGAAGACTGGACAGCCCTCGTTAAACACTGGTCTGATCCAAAGTATCAGGTAGCTATATGTATTTTATCTGACCACATATTGAACTTGTATTTATGTATGTGCCTTACAAGTGTATCTTCTTCTAGGCTAACTGTTTGAAGAACAAGACCAACCGTTCTAAAGTGAAATTCCAACAGACAACAGGATCTCGTAGCTATATTGCTGCGAGGCTCTTGTAAATAGCTGCTACTTCCTTCTTTTTTCTGTGCCATATTATCGTATCTATATTGACTTGTTCCAAATATAGAGGAAAGCCTGTGCGGACCAAAAAGAACCTGAACCGAATGCAGTGCAAATCTTCAGGGATTGCCACACCAACAAGATGAAGGGCACGAGCACACCAGTTCAAGCCGCTATTGTAAGTCCTTACTCCTGCCATTGAACTGATTGGTACTGTGATGTGTTCATTTAACTACTTGGTTTGCAGCCAATGTCAGTTACTCTGTTCACTTTTATACACAGTTGTCTTAACGTATCATTTCACCTTACATGGTTTAAAAGAGATGAAGGATATTCTTTTGGTCTTGATCTGTATTCTAGTTGTTATGTTCACGTGCGCACACAATGATAAAATAGCCTGTTTGTTTTATATCTGTTTGCCCATGATATGAATGATGTCATACTATGTTCATCCTACTTTAAACCATGTCTCTTTATCCTTAGATGTCAACGAATGTGAGGAAATAGACAATACAGTAGGCATGCTACATGGACATATGTTCCGAAAGTGATTTTATTATGTAGTTGGCACTACAATACATGCTAATGTATTACAGTAGTTCACCAAAACAAGTTATGTATAAACATGTAACATACTTTGTTTGTTTTTGTCTCATTAGTAACTTATCTGGTACACTAATCTACAAGTTCAAACTTTCAGGAAGCTATAGAAAAAATGATTGAACAGCCACAACCACCTGAAGGTGACGAGGCTACCACAGACACAATGCCACCTCTTGCTGCAGTGCGTCAGTATCTCTCCACTAACAGTGCAAAAAGCACCTTCCTGCGTAATTCTGGGTTGGTTGTCAAGGTAACCTCGTCCAAATCGCCTACTGAACAAAATCTTCCTGCTAGACAGAGTGATATATATGTGCTCCAGACACAAGTCCAATCCCTAATGGACGTCGTTTTGGAAACAAGAATAGTGGTTGACAAATGTCGTCAAGATATGAATGGTTTTGAAACCAGACTATCAGACATTCGCTTTGTTGTTCAAGAGCAATGGCGCAAAAAAGGTGAAGATCGTGCTGCTCCATCAGATTCTACAGCCTGAAACATTAGCACTCAGGTCAAATGATCTGTGCTTCTATACATCTGATGGTGCTTTTATCTGCAAGGACTGTAAACTTTATGCCAACGGGCCTTTTGTTGTGATACAACATTTATGCTGCTGCCAAAGGCTGCAATAATTACGACGCTATTTTTGTATAGTGTAGGTTTATCTTAGTAATTTATTCGGCCGAAAGCTTCGTAGGAGCCCAACATGCCAACATTCGTCGGGCCCATTCCAATTGGGCTAAAAACTATTATGGGCCGAAATTTGCATGTAGCCCACTAAAAATATTTGGGCCTAAATCAGCATAAGATTTCATATTTTTCTGGTAGGCATGTGCCCATAGTAGGCCTTTAACAGGCCTAAACATTATTTGGGCCCTCGGTAACAATAGGCTATTTACAGGTGTAAATATCTCGAGCCCATAAAAACATGGGCCTTTAAAAGACCGAAAGTGAGATTGGGCCCATTTACGATGCGGATCTTTCACATGCCGAAATTCGGACGGGCCGTAAATGCGCCGACCTAATACACGGGCCTTTAACAGGCCGGAAGTTCGATCGGGCTAGATTGTCGTCATTTTTATATGGGCCCTTAATGGGCCCGATGTGACGTTGGGCCACATATGGCCCATGGATTTTGTCTGACGTTAACAGGCCGAAAATCACAACAGGCCGAAAGTGGCCCAAATCGATAGTGGGCCGCTAACAGGCCGAATGTCAGACATGGCCGAATATGACCCAAATCCTTCACGGTCAATTATGGGCCGAAAGTTTCAATGGCCTATAAATGGGCCCAAATGAAGCAGGACCTTTAACAGGCCGGAAATACGCCGGGCCGTAATTCGGCCCATATACTTAGTGGACTGTTAACGGGCCAGAAGTGATCATGGGCCGCGATGATGACAAGTTTAGGATAGGCCGTTGATGGGCCGATTTGACACTAGTCGTACGGGCCTTAACTGAGAATGTTGGGCCTTTATCTGGGTCGGCCCATTATGGTCCGCAAAATCTCGCGGGCTTTAGCTGGGCCGGCCCATTATGGCCCGCAAAATCTCGTGGGCCTTTAGCTGGGCCGGCCCATTATGATATGAAAAATCTCGTGGGCCTTTTGCTGGGCTGGCCCATTATGGACCGCAAAATCTTGTGGGCCTTTAGTTGGGCTGGCCCATTTAAACTTTATGGGACACTTTTTGGCCGGTCCACGTGTCGGCATATCATAGGCGCATCTCGCCCATTGGATGAGTGACACCTGTGCCAACGCGGAGCTGACACGTGTTTCCGTCAGCCAATCAGAATTTTACACGTGGAAAATCCCCATTGGTCCGGGCTGTTAACGGGTTATCGGATCCAAAACCGGACCCGATAGCTTAACGGCGTTTGCCACATGTCGGTCACCCTTGACGAAAGCACTTCTGTGACGCGCGATTTATCGTCAAGGAAGTGGACACTTCCGTGATGATAATTTTGGTAATGTCATGGAACACTTCTACGACAGCACAGGTATGACTATCTTGATTCTGTCATAAATTTGTCATGGATGTACATGCATGACAGAAAACGTGACCTACTGTAACAAACACGTATCATCACGGAAGTGTATTTTTTTGTAGTGACTTGAGCTTCCGGCTATAGGGCGGCCAGCACCTATGACCCGGCGCGCTGAAGGCGGCGGAGCAGGCGGTGGGCCGGTTGCAGGCGCGTCCTGGCGGCTAGGAGCTGCTCGTTGAGATTCCGAGGCACGTTGGGCGGAATCTCCACCCCAACCCTCCGACGCCGTTCGCGCCGCGCCTCGATGGCCTGGCTCACGGCGACGGAGTAACCAGGGAAGAATTCTGCGCAAGAAGAAAACCAAAGTTAGAAGCCGGAAGCCGACAACTGCTGTTGTCGACGGCTGTTCGAAAGGAAAAAAAGGGGACGTACCATCGAGCATGTCCTTGATCTTGCCATAGCCGTCATCGAGGATCTTCTCCTTCTCGGCCCTGGTCGAGCGTTGAGTCTCGAACTCTGCCGTGAGGGAGTCTTCCGCCTCCTTCAGCTTTAGGAGCTCCGCCTTGTGCCGCTCCGCCTGGTCCGACAACTCCTTGGCCAGGCAGTCACACTCCTGAACCGCCTTGCTGTGCTCCTCCTCCTTGGTGCGCAGCTCGGTTTGGGCCTCGCCCAGGCGCTGTTGCAGTTCAGCGGCTACTTCTGCAAAGATAAGAAAGAAAAGACATCAACAAATAGCAGAAAAGAAAAGTGGTTGCCGGGAGATCCGGCCCGACCGCTCAGCAGTCGGCCCGAATCTCGGGGGCTACACCCAGCGGGTGCGTTGGCGCGCCCCCGCGAGAGAGAGGACGGAGTGCTTACTCCGGCTCTCGGCCAAAACAGTGGTCCGCTTGGCCAGCTCCTGGACGTGGGAGTTGAAGGCGGCCGCGCGGATGTTGTGATAATCCTGCAACAAAGACAGCAGAAGAGAAAATAACTCAGCACTCGGAATTTACCTTTAAGTTCCGAGCCGCCTGCTCAACAGCCGGCCCGGAACTCTGGGGCTACACCCAGTGGGTGTGCTGGCGCGCCCCCACAAAATATTACAAGAATAAAAATCAAGGCGCAAAAAGCATACCCGGACAGTCGTCCGCGTCGCCAAGAACGCCTGCGTATAGTGCTGGAGGGCAGCGCCTTGAGCCTGGAACCGGGCATGGACATCCTGCGCGGTCGTGTTCAGCACATTCGTCCCGCCCCCAGGTGTCCACTCTGGCGGGGCTGCGCTGGTAGCCTCGGCTTCAGGGGCCGATGAGCTAGCAGCCCCGATCTCCAGCGGTCGTGGCACTGAAGCCGCCTTCGCCGCACGACGGCGCACCGGAGTCCGGACCGCGGGGGTCGGACCCACCACCAACTCACCGCCGGCTGGTGACACTAGCGGCGCTTCAGGTCGACTGCTCTGTGCGTCAGCAGTCGGCGTGCGAGGAGTCACCTCCGCTTCCAGAATGACGGGGCCTCCGCCCTCCCTCTCCAGGGCCGGCTGGTCGCCTCCAACCCCCTAGTCGGCGCTTGGTCCTCCAGCGCCAGTGGCACCGCGCATAGCGGGATGACGAGCTGTGGAGTCCGGCTGCAGGACACCTCTTCCGCCTGAGCCTTGGTTGCCGCGTCCTCCTGCTCCTGGGCCGCTAAGTCAGCCTGGGCCTTGGCCGCCGCGTCGGCCTTTGCCTGTGGCGCATTGGCCACCTCCGCCTTCTCCCGCTCCTCGCGCGCCTCCCGCGCGTTCCTCTCCATGGCCTCCTGAAGGTCGGCGAGTGGGTCAACGCGATGGGTTCCCATGGAGCCGCCTGCTACCCCAATCACTGAGGCGGACGGGGCTCACTCAAGAGAGAGCGGGGCCTTGTTCGAGCCAAGCAAGAAGAACCGAGAAAAAATTGGCGAGAAAAGAAGAAGAGCAAAAGCAAAGTAACAACGGAAAAGATCAAAGCACTTACGAAGACACCGTAGGGCGCTGCTTCGGGGCCTTCTGGAATTGGGCTGTCTTCGCGGCGGCCTCCTGCCGCCTGGTCGCGGCGGCAGTGTTCCTGGGCTTCTTCGGCCGGCTGCCGAACAACCCGGCTTCGGCTCGCCGCTTCGGTGCGCCGCCTGGTGCAGTCGGCGCGGCTGAAGAGCTCACGCCCGCCTTGTCGGTGCCATGGGCGCGGCGCGGCTCGTTCTCCCCCTCATCATCATCCGCCCAGTCCTCAAGGCCACCTCCTGAGGTGTCGCCTATTCCACCCATGGCGTCGTCCTCTTCCATGGCGGCCACCCCCAAGTCGGGGTCATCCACGTCGCTTCTCGACCAGTCCGACATGTACTGATGACCTGGCTCCAGAGCGTCGGCGGCCGACTGGGTCGAGAGAACTTGCACCATGGCCGACTGATCAGGCGGCAAAGAAGAACCCGGACGAATAAAGAGAAAAAAGAATTAAGGACTCACCGCAGGCGGCGGGTGTGCGCGGCTGTATGGCCGCTTACCAAACTGCCACTCCTTCTCCGATAACTTGTAGTTGGAGAAGTAGTTTACCAGCCGAGGCACCTCCACGTCCGGCAGCTCCCATGTGCACATGCGGCACGGGTCCTGGTGCCCGCTCATGCGGCTGATGATGCAGGGCCGGGCTTGGAGGGGGAGCACTCGGCGCGCCACGTAGGCGGCCAGCAGATCCGAGCCCTTGAAGCCCTCTGACTCCGTCATCACCTGAAGTCGGGTGAGAGCGCCGGAGGAGGCGGCCGATAGGGTGCTCGGCTGAAACTGCCAGTTGGCGCGCGGCTCAAGAGGCGGGCCGACTACATAAGCCGGCAAGTTGATGTAGTCCATCGTCGGATGGATGTTCCTGGCGTGGAAGTAGGACTTCTGCCATAGTTTGGCCGACTGCAGCAGGGAGACGGACGGGAAGCGGTTCCCGGCACCCGAACGCCGCACCGCCAGGCAGGCTCCGCATTGAGCCACCTGGCCCTTGGCGGCGGTGCCAAGCTTGAGGTAGAAGCACTCTCCCCATAGTGCGAGGGTCGGGAGAGTACCAAGGTAGCCTTCCCAGAGGGTGACGAAGGCGGCCAGCATGTAACACCCCGCATGTAACTTTCCATATTTGTAACTCCGACTCTTGCCATTTTCGGCTATGTGATATGATATTCCCTCCGTGTTCGGGTTTTGTCTTTCGTTTTGCTTTTGTTCTTGTCATGCATTTCATATCATGTCATCATGTGCATTGCATTTGCATACGTGTTCGTTTCATGCATCCGAGCATCTTCCCCGTTGTCCGTTTTGCAATTCGGCGCTCCTATCTCCTCCGGTGCACCCCTCTTGTTTTCTTTCGTGAGCGGGCGTCAAACGTTTTCGGAATGGACCGAGGCTTGTCAAGTGGCCTTGGTATACCACCGGTAGACCACCGGTCAAGTTTCATTCCATTTGGAGGTCGTTTGGTACTCCAACGGTTAACCGGGCATCCGCAAAGTCCATTTGTGTGTTGCAGCAAACCCCCCCCCTAAAAACCAGCCCAAAACCCACCAAACTCTCTTCCATTCTCTAGGTCGTTCGATCACGATCCCGTGGGCGAAAACCGCACCTCATTTGGAGCCTCCTATCTCCCTCTACCTATTTATATGTGAGCCCTCCCGAAAACGCACGCAGATCAAACCCTAGACCCGCTCCCTCTCCGCCGCCGGACACGTCCGGGCGGAGCCGGACGTGTCCACTTCCACCGCGAGCTGCCACGTCAGCAGCCGTACGCCGTCGCCGCCGAAGCCCGCGGGCCCAGCGCCGGCCCCCGCGAGCCCGCTCGCCGCCCGCGCCCTCCGCCTCCCGCGCCGCCGCAACCCTCCGCCGCCGGCCGCCGTCGTTGCGCCGCCGCCGCGCCGCCCGCGCCGGCCTCCTCTCCCAGTCGCCCCTCCTCCTCGTCCTCTGCTCCCTCCGACGAGTGCTCCGGCCGAAGCCTCGTCGAGCCCGAGCTCATCCCGGATCCAGATCCACTGTAGCAGGTTGACTTTCTCGAGACCCCGATTTTCTCAGTCATGATATTTCTACAGCATATGCCCCTGTTCAACAGTGCATAACTCTCTACATATAGCTCCGTTTCGCGCGTGTAATATATCGAATTGTTCGTCTCGTGATGCTCTACATTTTGTTCAATCGCACCATGTTCTTTAGAGGTCATCTTGATGCCCAAATCTCTGTTGCAAAAGGGCTAGTTGCTGTTATCTGCTGGTTCTTAACAGAACTTGGAGATTTGTCATTTTTGTATCATTTAATCTGTGCATCTTATGGGCATGATCTCTACATGTGTTTTGTTGTATGCCATGCTATCTTTCCAGTGGTGTATGCCATGTATTTTTGTGATCTCTGTGGTGACTAGCACAAGCATGCAAACTAGGCTCCGTAATGTTTCTGATTTCAGGGACTTCGTGTTTTCTCCAAGTCTTTGTCTGCTGTTATTTTGTTGCCATGTAAACTGGATGCTACAGAGAGATCCATGCATATTTTGGAGATATTCAGTAAGGATGTTTTGTAGCTATAGTTGTAATTGATACATTCCTGCCCTTGTCTGCAATTATGGAGTGTCATAGCATGACTCAATCTTGCTCTACTTTTGCTATAAAATATTTCTAACAGTTTCTTAACATGATATGCAATTTTGCCAAGCTTATTGTAGTTGATCCATACATGCTATGTATTTTCTCTTGCCATGGATAGCTTCATAAAGATGCCATCTTGCTGTAGGTATGATGTTTTTGTCATGCATTGTTTTGTGCTTAGTGCATCAAGCTCACAAAGATGCCTTCATATTATTGTTTCTGCCATGCTCTGTTTTCTGCCAAGTCTGAAACCTGATAACGGAACTTGCTATGTTTACCTGCTTGCCATCATATCTTCTGGTCCTTTTTGGATTATGGTCAGTAAAGGACTTTTGTCATATGCATTTAGTGGAACACTGGCATGCCTTGCTTTCCCATGTTAAGTTCCAGTAGCATGTTGATTTCGTGCTCTGAACATTGCTACGTGATGCTGTTTTCTGCCATGTCCAGTAATTTCACCAAGTCTGTGAACCTTTTATCTTTTGCACTTTTGCCATGCTTGTTTGAGCTTGATATGTTGCGATCTAGCCGTAGCTCACTGTTCATCTTTTGTCAAGAATCTCCTGTAGATTACTGCCATATGCTTTGTTTCTATGTTGGAGTGCTGTAGCATTGTTGCTTGTTGCATTTTAAGTGCTATCATGTTGTTAATCGCAGATTCGTGTCATTCTTGTTTTGCTTGCCATTTGCAAACCGTGCATCCGTTTCCGGTGATCTTTATATCGATTTCGACCGAAATCATCTCATCTTTCCAGTGGCATGCTTGGTTTGCCAAGTTACTGCCTTGTTCATCATTTTCCTTCCGGAGCACGCATATGCATCGCATATCATATCTCGCATATCATACATGTTTTGCATCATGTTGCTTGTGCATTTCTCGTGATTGATTGTGGTTCCGTTGCTTGTGTTCTTGTCTTGGGTAGAGCCGGGAGACGAGTTCGTGAACGAGGAACCTGTTGAGTACGCTTACGACCATCCTTTCCTATAAGCTTAAATAGTCTTGATCTCGCGGGTGTGAGATTGCCGAGTCCTCGTGACTCACAGATTCTACCAAAACAGTTGCAGGTGCCGACGATGCCAGTGCAGATGATGGGATCGATCTCAAGTGGGAGTTCGATGAGGAACATGGTCGTTACTATGTGTCTTTTCCTGATGATCAGTAGTGGAGCCCAGTTGGGACGATCGGGGATCTAGCATTTGGGGTTATCTTATTTTCATTTGGATCTTGACCGTAGTCGATCTATGTGTGTATTTTGGATGATGTATGATTTATATTTATGTATTGTGTGAAGTGGCGATTGTAAGCCAACTCTTTATCCCATTCTTGTTCATTACATGGGATTGTGTGAAGATGACCCTTCTTGCGACAAAACCACTATGCGGTTATGCCTCTAAGTCGTGCCTCGACATGTGGGAGTTATAGCCGCATCGTGGGCGTTACACAGCAGCACCACCGTGTTTGGCGTGAGGTGGTGTGGCTGCACTCGATAGAAGGAGCGGAGAACGCCGCTCGCTAGAAGGCCGAAGCCGCGAAGAAAATGGGACCAGAAGACGACGCGTTCGCCATCCTCCGGCACCGGCGAGATTTCTGCCTCGGGGGGTACACGCACCTTCACGTGCATCTCCCGGGGCAGCCACCGCGTATGGTGAAGAAAGGAGAGATGATCTTCATGGACATTGGAGCAGTCCCAGTCGCTGGCCCGTAAGCACGCCATGGACTTAGGTGCCCGATGTAGGTGCGGTGCGGTGGCGAGCGGGCGAATCTGCGGCGAAGCAAGGAAGCCGCGGTGAGAAGAAGCCCGGCGACGGTGGGCTGCAGCAGCACCTCGGCAAGAGGAAGGGGCACCGCAGCAGCAGAGAGAAGGAAAAGAAGAATGGCGAAGGCAAAGGGAGAGGAGGGCGCGCGTGCGTCTGCCGCCCCCCTCCTCCCCTACTTATAGCCCCAGGCGACGGAGCCGAGGGGGCAAGAACATGGGGGGTCGTGGGATTAACTGCGCCCACTCCCCCCATGATCCCACGTTTACCGCGCAAATAAAGGCGTGTATTAACTGCCGCGGAAGCCCAACCGCCAGCCTCGTCCGCAGCGGATCCACGCGCGTGCCAAGGCCCTGTAGTGGCGGGCCCTGGCCTGCGGCAACGTCCCAGCACGTGCGTGGGCTGGCGTGCCGCTTGGCCCCCACCACGACGTTTCGAAATCACCAGGCGGCTTGCCTGGTCACGGCCGGCTCCTAGCAGTCGGCACTTCAGAAGACGGACGAAGCGAAACCACCAGACCACTCGGAGTAGGAAGCTGCCGGGGCTTCTCGCCTTCTCAGCCACGGTCCCCCACCAGCTTCGGGGACTACTGTCAGAGTAAATGACCACGGGTAGCCTCATCAGCCCCCCATGGTATTTCAAGACATCGGGGCCGGCTGCGCCCCTCAAGCACCAAAGAAAAAGGACCGCCTTCTTGGTGCCGGCTGGTCCATGCGGCCGTCTGGTAGAAGGCGGCAAGGCCTAGAGGGCGGCCACGAGGTGGGCCGACTCCTAGCAGGCGCCCCCTCGTTCCCTTGAAGTTAGCACCTCATTACAATGACGAGACGGGGCATGGCTACAGTGCAGCCTGCCACCCCCGAATCCAGGGCAGAACATGGCCACAGTGCAACGTACCAGGCGGACGTCCCTTGCCCGGCGCAGCACTATTGCCACGCAGCTTGTGACATCATCCATGGCAGACGAAGCCATGCTCCCATGATGAGCTGTCGATACGGCCCATAGGTGGTGGGCCCTACCTGTCCGTGAGACGCCAGAAGGCGGCGAGCCCTGACTAGGCGGCACGGGGAGGCCAACTCCTAGCAGGCGACCCTTCCCCTCCCTCGGAGTCCGTGTGCTATTAACCAGAAGAGACGGGGAGTGGCTACAGTGAACGCCCACCAGGCGGTGGGACAGTAGCCATGCTCTCCCCGACAAAGCACACGTCATCAGTGGCACAGCTACAGTACTAAGCAGTCGGCATGACCCGCAAGCGGCAGGCGCGGCTTGTCGGCCAAGTACAAGACAGTCGGCGGGACCCACCAGGCGGCGGGCCCCAGCAGCCGGCGGAGAAGCCGGCGACTAGAGACACTGACTGTCGGGTGGTAGGTGCGACATATGCCAACGAGTGGCTTATCATTGTGGGAGCCAGTAAGACATCGCCGGTGCCTGGAAATGGGATAAAGCGAAGACATGCATGCCGGCGAATCTTACCCAGGTTCGGGGCTCTCCGTGGAGATAACACCCCTAGTCCTGCTCTGCGGGGTCTCCGCATGATCACTAGATCAACACAAGTAGCTACAAGTGCTCCTTGAGCTGTTTGGCTAGAGGAGGAAGAAAGGCAAGGCTAGCTCTCCTCTTCCCTCTACGTGGTGGCTAAAACTATCTTAGAGATCAACCCTTTGAATGGGTGCCCTGGGGGGTTTATATAGGCCTACCCCAGGGATACAATGGTAATCCGACTGGGTGTGGGTCCCAGCCGTCAGTGTCTGCACTCGCCGGCTTCTCCGCCGGCCGTTGGGGCCCGCCGACTGGTGGGTCCTGCCGGCTGCCGGCCTCTTGGTCGACAGGCCGGCCCCACCGCCTGGGGCCCTTGTCGGCGGCTGGTTACTGTTGCCTCACCCTGATGACGAGGGCTTTGTCGAGGTAAGCATGGTTACAGTGCCGCCGCCTGGCGGGCTCTCACTGTAGCCTCACCTCGTCTTGTCTCCTTAATGATGCACATACTTCGAGGGAGGGAGGTAGCCGGCTATTGGGAGCCGGCTACGCCTCAGGCCGACTAGGGGAGGCCTGGCCGCCTTCGAGCGTCTCTTTGGCTGAAGGGGCCCGCCGCCCGCGGGCCGTACTGGCGCCTGTCGTGGGTGATGTCACGGTCAACATGGCAATAGTGCCCTGCCGGACGGGGGATGGCTGACCCGTACGGCGCACTGTGGCCATGCATGCTCCGGGATTCGGGGGTGGCAGGCTGTACTGTGGCCACGCCCCGTCTCATCACTGTTATGTGGGCACAGCCCTGGTGGGTGCAGTCTTGGCCGGCTTCCGGGAGTCGGTCTTCTTGTGGCCATCTTCTGGGAGTCAGTCTACTTATGGCCGGCTTCTGGGAGTCGGTCTACTTATGGCCGGCTTCTGGGAGTCGGCCATCTTATGGTTATCTTCGGGAAGGTTTTTGGAGGTCGGGTCGCCTTCCGGTAGTCGGCCTGTGAGATAGCCGACCAGGGGAAGGCGGCCCTGTGTTTTGGATACTTGAAGGCCCAATCGGCCTGATAATTTTTCAGAGAGCCAGGGGAGTCGGTTAGGCTACCTGTGGCCATTTACTCCGACAGTAGTCCCCGAAGCTGGTTGGGCTTCGAGGCTGAGAAGAGGACGAGAAGCTCGGTCAGCTTTCTATCTTGAAGAGCCAGCAGCTAGGAGCCGGCTTTGGTTGGGTACGCCGTCTTGGCGATATTTTGAAGTCTGAAGGCGGGAGTCGGTTGGTGCGCACGCCGGGTCGCGGGCCGGCCGCGCGCCGCCCGCGTACCATGTGGCACCCTCCGGCTGAAAAAAGCCTGCCAACCCACGCGCGCGATAGGACGTCGCCGCAGGCCGGGGGCCCATCACTCCCACGCCTAGGCCCAGGCGCGGATTCTCTGTGACCCAAAGCGGGTCGCACGCCTTCCGGCGGTAGTTTCTGCACGTCGTTAGGGCGCAGTAATCGCGGAACTTGCGGGAGTGGACGCAGTTAATCCCACGTTCCCCCCATGCCTCGCCTCCCCGGCTTCGCCGCACGAGGCTATAAGTAGGGGGGGAGGGGGAACGGCAGGCGCTCGCACGCTCCCCTCGCTCCGCCATTTTCTTCCTTTCCTTCTCCGCCGCAGCAGCCCTTCGCCGCCACGTCGTCCCTCTAGTCTTCGCACTACCCCACAGCTTTGCCACCGCGGGGCCATGATTTCGCCGTCGCCGCGCCCTCTCTCGCCAGCTTCTTGCCGTCATGCAGCACGGCGGAGACTGGGATGGCTCGAACGTCCACGCGGACCACATCGACTTCCTCCGCAAGACGCAGCGGATGCCCGGCGAGGACCAGGTGCGGGTCCGTCTTGCGCCGAAGAAGGAGATCACGCCGGCGCCGGAGGAAGGCGAGCGGGTAATCTTTCGCTCGCACTTCCTGCGCGGCCTCGGCCTGCCCGCGAGCGCCTTCTTCCGCTCCTTCCTCGAATTTTATCAGCTCCAGCCGCACCACCTCACTCCAAACACGGTGGTGCTGCTGTCCGCCTTCGTCACTCTGTGCGAGGGCTTTCTTGGCATTCTTCCCACCCTCGAGCTCTGGGGGGAATTCTTCCAATCCAAGCTCGGCACCCGCATGCAGGGCGTGCCGGCTCAGAGCGGCGCCTTCATCGCGTTGCAGAGGCCGGCAGCCGACAACCCCTTCCCTGTCATCACGCTGATCCAGTCGGTGAAGCGCTGGCAGAAATCGTACTTCTACGTGAAGAACGTTGCCCCGCAAGGCGACTACGTCAACTTGCCGGCTTACGTAGCCGGCCCGCCGGCTGGGAGGCGGCCCTAGTGGTCCTATCGGGCCAAGACGCTGTCGCCGGCTGGAGCCGCCGCCGTCGCCCGACTCCGGGTAATGATCCAGTCGGAGGGCCTTACTGGGTCCGACCTGCTGGCCGCCTTCGTGGTGCGCCGGGTGCTCCCGCTTCAAAGCCGCCCTCTTTTGATCAGTCAAATGAGTGGCCAACTCGATCCGAGTCAGATGTGCACCAAGGAGATGCCTCATGACAAGGTGGCTCATATGGTGAACTATCTCGCGAACTGCAAGCTCTCCGCAGAGTGGCAGTTTGGCAAGGAGCTGTACTCCCGTGCCAATCCCCCGCCTATGGTATGCTTTCTTTATCTTCTCTTCTTTTAGTTTTGTCACCAAATTTTTCTTGGCCGACTCTGACCAGTCGGCACGTCTTGGCAGAGCCCTCTCCTTTGGCCTGCGGCCAGGACAGCGGGGGCGGATCGCCAATTTCTCCCCGACCGGGCGGAGCATGACTTGGAGGACCCTGACTTGGGGGCGGCCGCTATGGACGATAACACCGAGGCAGGAGGCGGCGAAGTAGGCGGCGAAGCAGGCGGCTCCGGGCTTGGAGCCAGCTTCGACGACTGGCCAAAGGACGACGAGGCGGAAATCGTCCCACGCCGCCAGCCGGCGTCCGACCATGGCGCGGGTTCCACCGCCGCGCCGCCTGCTCGAGGCGGCGCGCAGAAGCGCCGGGCCGCGTCGGGCTTGTTCGGCAGTCGGCCGAAGAAGCCCAAGAGCGACCAGGCGGGATGAGGCGGCCGCGAAGGCAGCCCGCTTCTGCAAGGTGGTGAAGCAACTGCAAACGGTTTTGGCGTAAGTGTTGATTATCTTGCATATTCCTTCTTCTTTTCTTTTTTTCTAGTCGGTTTCTGAATCCTTGTCTTGACTCAAAAAACAGGGCTCCGCTTTCTCTTGAGCGGGTCGCTGCCGCCTCCGTGGTTGGATCGCCGGGAGGATCCGGGAGCACCCGCCGCGTGGACCCCCGCGCCGAGCTTCAAGCGGCGACGGAGCGAAATGCGCGGGAGGCACGGGAGGAGCGGGAGGCGGAAGAGCTGAGGGCGGCTCCCGCCAAGGCAGCGCAGGAGGAGGTGGAGGAGTGGCGTAGGCGCAAGCCGACGCGGCGGCCAAGGCTCAGGCGGAGGCTGCAGCCGCAGCGGCCGGGGCCTTGCTTGTCACCCCCCTGCGTGCCGTGGCGCCCGAGATCCCGGAGCCCCCGCCGGAGGAAGCCGGTGGCGACCTGCCGGGGATGGAGAGGGATGAGGACGACGTCATCATCCAGGAGAGGGAGGCGGCACCGCCATCGCCGACTGGGGCGGCCCAAGGCAGCCGGCCTAACGCGCCGCCTGCGCAATCGGCTGGAGGCGAGCCGGCTGTGAGGACAGACCTGGTGGTCTGGTCACCATCGCGCCAGCGCGCGGGGAAGGCAACTTCGGCTCTGGACCCGCAGAAGGCCGCGGGCTCCAGCTCGTCGGCCCAGGACGTGGAGACGGCCAACGCCAGCTCGGGGTGGACGCCGGGTGGTGGGACGGCCGTGGTAAATGTGGCGGCGCAAGAAGTCCGGAACCGGCTTCAGTCCCAGGCCGCGGTGCTGAGGCAGTATAATGACGAGTTCCTTGCGACACGGGCGGCCATTCGGGTGAGTCTTCCCTTTTTTGCTTCTTGATCTTGGTTTCTTCCGTGGGGGTGCGTCAGCGCACCCACTGGGTGTAGTCCCCGAATTCCGAGTCGGCTGCTGAGCAGGCGGCTTGGAACTTCTTAGTGGACTTTGATTTCTATCTTGTTCTCATTCGCTTCTCTGTCCGACTTGCAGGACTACCACAACCTCCGTGCGGCTACCTTAAACTCCCAGGCTCGGGAGCTGTCCCAGAAGACCGCTGATCTAACGGAGTGCCGGGGTAGGTGCTTCCTTTCTTTCATCTCACGTGGGGGCGCGTCAGCGCACCCACTGGGTGTAGTCCCCGAGATTCGGGCCGACTGCTGAGCAGTCGGGCCGGATCTTTCCTGGCGACTTCTTTCTTATTGCTCTTTTCTTCCCTGCCATATCTGCAGCGGCCAACGCCAAACTGAGGGAGCAGCTGGGTGGGACCCAAGCCGCCCTTCGCGCTAAGGAAGCCGAGTTCGACGCCTTGGCTCAGGAGCGTGACCGCCTGGTCAAGAAGCTGGCTGACCAGGAGGAGAGCCACAAGGCGGCCCTGAAGGCGGTGCAGGACAGCGAGGCCACCCTCCAAGCCGAGTACGAGACCGAGGCGGCGAGCTGGGCTGAGGCGAGGCAGTCGTTAATCAACGGCTACGGCCAGATCGAGGAATTGGTTGACGGTAGGCCGCCTTCTTCTTCGTTCCTTGCTTGCCGCTTGCCGTTTGGGTCATTCTCTAACTTTGTATTTTTCTCTTCTTTCTCTTTCTTTCTTTCTTGTGCAGAGTACTTCCCTGGTTACTCTACTACCGCCAACCAGGTCGTCGAGGCCCGCCGCGAGGCGCAAAGGCAGGCTGGCTCTGAGATCGCGCAGAACGCTCGCCGGTCACATGAGGAACAGCTCCTAGCGATTCAAGCCCGCCTCCAGCCGGCTCACCGCATGCTCCGCCGGCTTCAACGTGTTGGGGCGCAAGTGCTGGCCGCTCTCTGGCCCGGCGAGGTGATTCCCCGCACCCCCAGTCGGACTGCCGACTGGCTGGAGGTAGCGGCCGGCCGCTTCAAGGCCTGGAAGGCTTCTGCATCTCGGTCAGGCGCCAGGCGGGCGCTGGAGTTCGTCAAAGCCTGGTATCCTGAGCTGAGCTTGGACCAGCTGGCCACCTAGCGGCAGGAGGCTGACACGGAGCTGGAGCCGGCGCGGCCGGCTATCATCCAGCATGCCTCGGCGATCGCCGACTACACCGACACCAGCGCCTTTGCTCCTGAGGTGGATGATAACGGCATTGCTCAGCCGGAGGAGTGGTTCGGGCTGAACCCAGCAGATGGCAAGGACTCGGCGGAGGAGATCGACTCCAGCAACGAGGGCGAAGAGGAGGAGGGAGAGGATGGTGAAGACGCCGTGCCAGATGGTGGAGCAACTGGCCAGCCTCAACTTGATCGTGCCTCCAGCAACGAGGCGCGTGCGAACACGCCGCCTGGAGCCGGCGATGATCAAGCTGAGACTCGCCAGCCGGCCACTCCTCCAGCCGGCACTGCCGTCTCCACCGACCAGCCCGGCTCGCCTATTGCGCCCTTAGTCTGATCCGCCATCTTTGCTTTCCTGTTTATTGCTCTTCGAACAATATTTTGTTAAGTTTGCGCAGTTCCACCGACTGGGGGTGTATTCAAATTATGTTGACTGCCGGCCTGTTGAAGGCCTTATGTGTAAATATAATCATGCATGTGTTTGGCTTCCCATTGTTCTTGCTTTTCATCCTTTGGCTGTTTCCTTTGCTGCCCTCCCTTGGTTGCCGCCTTCCCAGCCGGACAGCTGCTCTGTAGTCTGTGGCTGGAGAAGTGCTTGGCCGGTTGGGAGGGCAAGTACTCTAGCTTTCTTGGATTGTAGCGAAGTGACTGGGAAGCCGGCCAGCTAGCTGTTCTGACAGCCGGTAGATGTGGTGGGAGGCCGGCTTGTGTTATATAGGTTCGTTAGTCCTTAGCCGTTTTTCGTGTGGGCATCCTTTCCTGCCTTTGGCTCTTGCCAGTCGGACAGTCGGTTCTTCGAGCTGCGACTTTCAATAAGAGAGGGCTCGGGTGCCGGCACACTACTTGTCTGACTTCAGGTAGAACTTTTAATATAACTCAAGGCGGCCAGTCCCCGGGCCGACTAGTCGAACCCGGTTCCAGATAGAAAATCAAATGTAATAGTACATTCATGGGTATGACACTCGTCATTCATAGATAAAAGAGGGTAGTCCCCGAGTGCGCCTCGGGGGGCCCGTTGTCTTGTACTTAATACAAAAAGGTAGCATGATACATACTGCTTTTAACTGTAAAATCTTCTCAGGAGATTGGCGGTCCATGGTCGTTCCGACTCCTTGCCGGAATCATCCCTCTTGCGTGCCTTCGGCTTCTGTGCGTCAATCAGGTAGTAGGAGTCGTTGCCTAGGGCCTTGCTGATGACGAATGGGCCTTCCCAAGGGGCCGAGAGCTTGTGCTGGCCGGCTGTTCGCTGAATTAGTCGGAGCACAAGATCGCCTTCATGGAAGGATCTTGGCTTGACCTTCCGGTTGTGGTAACGGCGCAAACCCTGCTGGTAGATGGCGGACCGGCTGAGTGCTAACAGCCGTCCCTCTTCCAGCAGGTCGACACCGTCTTCTCACGCTTCCTTGGCCTCCGCCTCCGTGTACATGGTGACCCGAGGCGAGTCGAACTCGATGTCAGTTGGGATGACAGCCTCGGCACCATATACAAGAAAGAAAGGAGTGAAGCCGGTTGACTTGTTCGGGGTAGTACGCAGACTCCAGAGGACAGCCGGCAGCTCATTGAACTAGCAGCCGGCCGAACGCTCCAGTGGTACGACCAGTCGGGGCTTGATGCCGGAGAGGATGAGGCCCTTTGCTCGCTCGACCTGGCCGTTTGACTGCGGGTGGGCAACGGACGCTAAGTCCAGTCGGATGCCCTGTGTCGCGCAGAAACGTGCCAGTGCTCCCTTGGCAAAATTCGTGCCGTTGTCGGTGATGATCCTGTGTGGTATACCATACCGAGTGGTGATATCTGCGATGAATGTCACGGTAGTCGGCCCGTTCAGCTTCTTGATTGGCTTCGCTTCAATCCACTTGGTGAATTTGTCCACGGCGACAAGCAGATGTGTCATGCCGCCGCGGGCTATCTTGAATGGGCCCACCATGTCCAGCCCCCAAACGGCAAAGGGCCAGGTGAGGGGGATGGTCTTGAGTGCAGAAGCCGGCAGGTGTTGCTTGGAGCTAAAGACTTGGCATCCTTTGCAGCATTTGACTAATTCCTTGGCGTCTTCCAAAGCAGTCGGCTAGAAGAAACCATGGCGGAAAGCTTTGGCGACAAGTGATCTTGAGGCCGCGTGGTGGCCGCATTCGCCTTGGTGGATATCCTTGAGGATTGCTATGCCCTTCTTTGGCTCGACGCAGCGCTGGACGACTCCGGTGACGCTATGCTTAACAAGTTCTCTGTTTATTATTGCGTATGCTCCGGCTCGGCGTTGAACTAGTCTTGCCGAGATCTCATCAGTCAGCAGCTCTCTATTTACTAGGAAGTTGAGGATGGGCTGGGCCCATGATGGAGCTGTGACTTCTTCTGTTGTCAGTACGGCTACTGTGACCCGGGTGGGTGCGTTGGGTGGTGAAGAGTTGGAGTCGGCCACCGCCTGTTGTGTCGTTGTAGTCCCCGGGCCGACTGCTGCAGTCCCCGGGCCCGGTTCTGAAGTCCCCGAGCCGGGTGCGACTACGGCAGTCCCCGGGCCGCTTGTCGAAGTCCCTGAGCCGCCTGCTGGGTTCCCCAAGTCAGATCCGACTACATCAGGGGCAGGCGGTACGAAGATGGAGTCCGATTCTGGAGACGGCTTGACAGACGGTTTGAGGAGGCGTTGGAGAGAGACGCCGGTTGGTATAGCTTGTCGGGTGGAGCCGATCCGTGCCAGGGCATCTGCTTGCTCGTTGTCGGCCCGTGGCACGTGGAGGAACTCACACCCTTCAAAGTATCCGCTGATTTGCTGGACGAGGAATCGATAGCTCGCCATGTTTGCATCCTTGGCATCCCAGTCGCCGGATGACTGCTGGACCACCAAATCCGAGTCGCCATAACACAGGATCCGGCGTATGCCGAGTTCTTTGGCTAGCCAGAGCCCATGTATGAGCGCCTCGTACTCGGCCACATTGTTGGAGGCGGCAAAATGAATTTGCAATGTGTATCTGAGCTTGTCACCCTTGGGAGAGGTGAGGACGATGCCGGCTCCCAAGCCGGTGCGCATCTTGGATCCGTCGAAGTGCATCCGCCAATGAGTGGAGTCGGGAGCCGGCGGTAGGTACTGGGTCTCGGCCCAGTCGACAAGGAAGTCGGTCAATGCTTGGGACTTGATGGCGGTGCGGGGCTGGTAGAAGATCGTGTAAGGAGCCAGCGCAATGGCCCACTTAGCCACCCGGCCGGATGCATCCCGGCTGCCTATGATCTCGGCAAGCGGGGCAGTGCATACGACTGTGATGGGATGCTCTTGAAATTAGGGCTTCAGCTTCTTGGCGGCGAAGTACACTCCATAGCACATCTTCTGGTAATGTGGGTAGTTTTGCTTTGAGATGGACAGTACTTAGCTCAAATAATATACCGGCCTCTGGACTAACTGAGCTCGGCCTTCTTCTGGGCGTTGGACCATGATGACTGTACTGACCACTCGGCTAGTCGCGGCAATGTAAAGGAGCATGGGCTCTTTCTCAGTCGGCGCTGCCAGGACAGGCGGTGTGGTCAGCATCTTCTTCAACTCGTGCAAAGCTTGGTCAGCTTGGTCGTTCCACTCGAAGTGGGTGGACTTCTTCATGAGTCGGTACAGGGGGAGAGCCTTCTCCCCTAGCCAGCTGATAAAGCGGTTTAGGGAGGCCAGGCACCCGGTAAACTTCTGAACGTCTCGCAGCTTGGTAGGAATCTCCATTCTCTCTATGGCCTTGATCTTCACTGGGTTGCCCTCAATGCCGCGTTCGGAGACCAAAAAGCCTAGAAGCTGGCCGGCTGGTACTCCGAACATGCATTTCTCAGGGTTGAGCTTGATCTGAAATCGGCGCAAGTTGGCAAATGTTTCTCTGAGGTCTTCCAGCAGGGTGCCGCGCTTCTCCGTCTTCACCACAATATCGTCTACATAGACGTGGGCATTTCTGCCGAGTTGCTTAAGGAGGCATTTTTGCATGCAACGCTGAAAAGTGGCACCGGCATTTCTCAAGCCGAATGTCATAGTCAGGTAGCAGAAAGCTCCGAATGGTGTGATGAAGGTGGTCGGCTGGGTCCAACTTGATCTGGTGGTAGCCTGAGTAAGCATCCAAGAAACTCAATAGCACGCATCCGGCTGTGGAGTCTATCACTTGATCGATCCGTGGTAGGTCAAACGGATCTTTGGGGCAGGCTTTGTTGAGGCTGGTGTAATCTATACACATACGCCATTTATTGTTCTTCTTCAACACCAAGACCAGGTTGGCAAGCCACTCTGGAAAAAACACCTCCATAATGAAGCCGGCTGCCAGGAGCCGGGCTATCTCTTCTCCTACGATCCTTCTCTTCTCCTCCGACAGTCGGCGGAGAGGCTGCTTGACTGGTTTTGCGTCCGCTCGGACGTGTAGCTTGTGCTCGGCGAAATCCTTCGGAACACCCGGCATGTCCTTTGGGGACCATGCAAAGATGTCCCGATTCGCACGGAGGAAGTCGACGAGCTCGCCTTCCTATTTGCTGTCCAGATTTGCACCAATGACAGCAAACCTCTCCGGGTTCTCCAGGTCCAGGGGTATCTTCTTTGTTTCCTTGGCCGGCTGGAAGTTGAGCATCATATTCCCTGGGGTTGGAGGACAGGGCCGGCTGCTTGCCGGCCATGGCCACGACTCGGTCCAGCATCTTCTTCTCTTCAGCAATCACGAGGGACTCGGCCAGCCGGCTGCTGACCGCAGCGCACTCGGTGGACTTCTTGTAGTCTCCGCCTATGGTGATGATCCCCTTTGAACTCGGCATCTTCATCTTGAGGTAGGCGTAGTGGGGCACAGCCATGAACTTGGCCAGGGCAGGTCGGCCAAGCAAGGCGTGGTAAGGGCTCTCTAGATCCACTACTTCAAACCAGATCGCTTCTCGGCGAAAGTGATCCTTGTCTCCGAAGAGAACATCCATCTTGATCTTGCCGATCGGGGAACAGGACAAGCCGGGTACGATGCCATGGAACACAGTCCGGCTTGGCATTAGTTGCTTCGCCTTGATGTTCAACTTTTCCATGGTGTCGCGGTACAGTATGTTGATGCTGCTTCCACCATCAATCAGCACACAGGAGAAACGGGCAGCTCGCCTTTCTGTCGCGAGGGTGGCGTCCAACACCAATGCATAAGAGCCGGGAGACGGCATCACCTCTGGGTGATCGGCCCGGCTCCAGCTGATAGGCTTCTCAGACCAATGCATGAACTCGGGGTTGCTGGAGGCGACCGCGTTGACTTCTTGGTGCTGTCGGCGCCGACTGCGCTTGTCTTCAATTTGGCTCGTGCAGACGACGTAGGGGCTGGAGGCGCCGGGCCAGGAGGCGGAGGCGGCAGCAGCCCCTCGCCCTTGGAGATCCGCGTGAGCCAATGGCACTTCCGGGTCGTGTGGTTGGACGGCTTCGCGCCGTTGTGGAACTTGCAGGGGGCATCAAGAGTTTGCTCGTAGGAGAAGGCCGGCTGTCAAGCCGGCCTGCCGGCCTTCTTCTTGGCGCGGGCCGCTCTTCGGGCTGTTCGTCTTCGACGGTGGCTACTTGCCGACTGGTGGAAGGCGGCATAGGGGCCTTGCGCTTGTGGTCGTTCTGGTAGGGGCGTCGGTTGGAGTCACCAGCCGGCGTCTTGGGAGCCGGAGCGAGCACCTTTCCAGAGGCGTCCACTCGGAGCTCAGTCTTCATTGAGGAGTCGGCCGTGGCGTACTTGTCTGCTATGATCACCAGCTCGTCGAGGGTAGTCGGCTCGTCGCAGAGGAGTCGGTGCTTGAGGAGGGTGCCCTCTCGGCACCCGGCGGTGAAGTACTCTATGGCTTGAACCTCGTGCACCCCCTCACAAGAGTTGCGAAGCTCGGCCCAATGCGTGAGGTAGTCGCGAGTCAATTCGCTGGGCCCTTGGACGTATAAGGAGAGCTGGCGGGGCTTGGGAGGCCGCTTGTATGTGCTGGTGAAGTTGCGGACGAAGACTTCCGTGAAGTCTAGCCAGCTGTTTACGCTGTAGGGCTTGAGGCTGTTCAGCCAGGTGCGTGCCGTGCCTTGAAGCATGAGAGGGACGTACTTCACGGCAACGCGCCTGTTGCCGTTTGCTATGCTGACTGCGGTAGAGTAGTCGGTCAACCAATCTTCCGGCTTCACGGAGCCGTTGTATTTTGGTGTGTCTCTTGGGAGTGAGAACCCTTTGGGGAAGGGCTCGTCGCGGATGCGGGGGCCAAAGCAAGGCGGGCCGACATCATCTTCTTCTTCTAGCGCCAGGGATCGCGCTAGGCGGTCGATCCGGTGGCGGGCATCATTCTCGCCGACTCCTTCACGGTGGCCTAGTCGGCCGCCGAGAGTCGGATGCGTGACAGGCAGCGGGGTGCGATATCTCTCCCCACGAGGCGGGGGGGAGGCAGATTGCCTTGTCGTTCCATCGCTCGGGGCGGCCTTCTGCGTCGCGCTCAATGGTGACCTGAGTCCGACTGCGGCTAGCAGCCGGCTCCTTGTCTTTTCTTGCGCGGGCGCCGCTTGCAGTCGACGTCCGGGATGTCGCGGCGTGCTCTCGGCGTCGGGGAGTACTTTCAGCACGGGCGTTGGCTTCATGCCTTTCTGCGGCCGCGTCGATCAGCTGCTGGATGCGTCTAGTCATGTAGGGGAGCTCATCAGCCCCCAGCCCGTTTAGCTCGTCTACGGCCACCTGAGCGGCACGCAGGTTCTCGAGTGGTGTGACGTAGACTGGGCGGTCTGCTCCCAGCATGCTGGCGATGGCCGCGCCGCGCTTCTTGACGAGGCCGGCTCGGCTCGGCCCGCCAGGAGGTGGCGTACCAAAGGCGGCGCGGTCGACTTTGCGCTGGTGACCCTCAGTGAGGCGTCTCATGGATGCTATCTTCTGGCCCTCCGCGATGAGGGCGAGGGGGCGTGCCTCCAGAGTCTCGGCGTCGGCGTCGGCCGGGATGGGGACGGACAAGTCGTGCAGCGCCCCTTGTAGGGCGTCGTGGGCGTTCTCGCCCGAGACGGCGCCGTGGCTGATGACCAGCACCTCAGTGACAGCGCTGCTGCCACTGTCGGCTCGAGGGAGAGGGTCGTCGATGATCACCATGTTGGTGGGGAAGGCGTCAAGCAATGCAGTGTCGGAGTCGACAAGTATCGGGTCGGTGGAGCCGACCGACTCCAAGTCCACAGCAAGCTCGCTGGAGACGTGAAGCTAGTCGAGGAGGCTGACGAGGCGGCTCCCGGGGCAGTCTGTGCCCGCGTCGGACGCAGGCTCGTCGGAGCTGCGAGCCTCGCCAAGAAGATCGGCGAGGCAGCTCGCCGCACAGGCGTCGTCGACGCCTTGCAGCGCGTCAGGGCAAGCGCCATCGGGCGTAGCGGGCTGGCTACGCTCGCGGGGGAGGAAAAGGGTTCCCATCCAGAACAGGTCTCCGGACGACGGTGCACCTGGCCCCACAGTGGGCGCCAAATGTCGGGTGGTAGGTGCGACATATGCCAATGGGTGGCTTATCATTGTGGGAGCCAGTAAGAGATCGCCGGTGCCTGGAAACGGGATAAGGCGAAGACATGCATGCCGGGCGAATCTTACCCAGGTTCGGGGCTCCCCGTGGAGATAACACCCCTAGTCCTGCTCTGCGGGGTCTCCGCATGATCACTAGATCAACACAAGTAGCTACAAGTGCTCCTTGAGCTGTTTGGCTAGAGGAGGAAGAAAGGCAAGGCTAGCTCTCCTCTTCCCTCTACGTGGTGGCTAAAACTATCTTAGAGATCAACCCTTTGCATGGGTGCCCTGGGGGGTTTATATAGGCCTACCCCCCAGGGATACAATGGTAATCCGAATGGGTGCGGGTCCCAGCCGTCAGTGTCTGCGCTCGCCGGCTTCTCCGTCGGCCGTTGGGGCCCGCCGACTGGTGGGTCCCGCTGGCTGCTGGCCTCTTGGTCGACAGGCCGGCCCCACCGCCTGGGGGCCTTGTCGGCGGCTGGTTACTGTTGCCTCACCCCTGATGACGAGGGCTTTGTCGAGGTAAGCGTGGCTACAGTGCTGCCGCCTGGCGGGCTCTCACTATAGCCTCACCTCGTCTTGTCTCCTTAATGATACACATACTTCGAGGGAGGGAGGTAGCCGGCTATTGGGAGCCGGCTACGCCTCAGGCCGACTAGGGGAGGCCTGGCCGCCTTCGAGCGTCTCTCTGGCTAAAGGGGCCCGCCGCCTGCGGGCCGTACTGGCGCCTGTCGTGGGTGACGTCACTGTCAACATGGCAACAGTGCCGCGCCGGACGGGGGATGGCTGACCCGTACAGCGCAATGTGGCCATGCATGCTCCGGGATTCGGGGGTGGCAGGCTGTACTATGGCCACGCCCCGTCTCATCACCGTTATGTGGGCGCAGCCCTGGTGGGTGCAGTCTTGGCCGGCTTCCGGGAGTCGGTCTTCTTGTGGCCGGCTTCTGGGAGTCGGTCTACTTATGGCCGGCTTCTGGGAGTCGGGCTACTTATGGCCGGCTTCTGGGAGTCGGCCATCTTATGGTTATCTTCGGGATGGTTTTTGGAGGTCGGGTCGCCTTCCGGTAGTCGGCCTGTGAGATAGCCGACCAGGGGAAGGCGGCCCTGTGTTTCAGATACTTGAAGGCCCAATCGGCCTGATAATTTTTCAGAGAGCCAGGGGGAGTCGGTTAGGCTACCCGTGGCCATTTACTCCGACATTGACGGCCGGGTCCTACACCCGGCCGGATTACCATTGTACCCCCGGGGGTAGGCCTATATAAACCCCCCAGGCCACCCATGTAAAGGGTTCAACACCCTAGACACCATACACACACATAGAGAGAGTGGAGTAAGGTCTAGCCTTGTTCTTCTTCCTCCTCTAGCCCAAACAGCTCAAGGAGCAAGATTGTAGCTACCTTGTTGAGATAGTGATCATGCGGAGACCCCGCAGAGCTGGACTAGGGGTGTTATCTCCTAGGAGAGCCCCGAACCTGGGTAAGATTCGTTGGCTTAGGCGTTCTCGCTCACTCCCGCCTCTAGAGCCCAGCGACTTACTCTTGTCCCCATCCATGATAAGCCATCCCTTGGCATATGTCGCATGACACCCTCGACAACTCCTCAGCCCCTTCGCCGCTCTGGTGAGACATCTTCACGTAGGTGTTTTGTATTACTCCTCTTCCCCTTCAAACTTTATTTAGGACCACGCAGTTAGTTTTCCCATTGTTGTGATGTTAGCTTTTTTCTGCCGGCGCACTTCTCTTTGAGTCATTCGATTCTCGTTGTCTTTTGCAAGATCAATCCTCGGTTCTTTCTCAACGACGTTGTTCCCCCGTATGAAGTTTTCTTTCTTTTTCCCACCCGCCCACCCTTTTTTCTTCTCGGAGCCGGAGTCTATAATCGAGTATCCATCCTACTCGTGCGAAGCCTTTGCATTCTTTCCTCAATTATTTCAACCGGTGCTTTTCTCTTCTAATCATTCGCCGGTTCCCGTTCCAAGTTGCCTTTGTTTTACCCGCCCTCCCACCCCTTTTCTTCCCATAGTTTGAGCCTCTATTCGAGCATCAATTTCATTCTTGCGGAGCCTCTTCAGTCTTTCTTCAATGGTCTCAACCGGTGAATTCTCGTCAACTTCGTCATGGTTCTTCTTGTTTTCTTTTTCGGTGGATTCAATTCATGTTTCCCGGGTTGATCATATTCCTTTCTTTGGCTCAAGTGTCTTCCTTTGCTCGTTCGCCTCTTGCCATTTAATCGTTCCGGAGTGATGAAGACATCTCAGAAGATTCGTGTTTGCATTCAATTAATTCAAGGTTGTCACCTCATTCGAGTCTTTCAATCGTTTCGGTGCATCATTTCTCATTCAAACAATCCTTTCCAATGGTGCTTCTTTTCAATGGGCCCTAACCCACAGGTCTTTTCCCAGGATCTTACCTGACTCTTCTAATTTTTCCCGGAGTTACTCTCAAATTATTTTCGAATTTGACGTAAGAATGAAATTCATCAGTCAGATGCTTTTCCAAGATTGATTTCAAATTATTTTCATTGTTGGTTCAACCTCTTCGCTTTTCATTCTCCCGGAGTATCTCAACAATTTTGGTGGTGTTCCTTGTCATCATTCTCAAAATTTGAAGACCGGAGAAGATTTTTCCTCTAAATCTTGTCCATTCTCTCAGAAAATCATAGTTCTAGCTTCATGTTATCCTCTCAAATTATTCCGGTTGTCAGGGCCATCCGGAGTATTTCATGAGTTGTTTTTCCGTTTCGATTATCCGAAGGCCATCTTTTCAGAAGATTTCTTCATTCTAAGTTTTCAGCTTCATTCTTCAATTATTTGGAACTGATGCCACTTCGTTCGTCTCCGTATTTATACCGGTGCTTCGTTTAAGTATTCTTTAATCAGTTCGCGATCTCTTCGTTCTCTTGTCTCTAAATTTCCTCAAGTATCTTCGTTCGTCTTCTAATTCTTTCCAGCGATTCGTTCTCTTCACTTCATGCATTTTCATTTTCACGGTGGTTCATTCAAGATTCCTTTTCCGTTCTTATCATATCAATTCATTCGTTCTTTTTGGTCCTACCGGTGGTTCAGGAAGACCTTCCCAAGTTTTGCGCTATCTCCCCTTAATCTTTTCCAACGCGAATAAGTTGTATGCAATCCATTGCTTCTCATAAATTTAATTGATAAAGGATCAGCATAACATAATTCTTATTCTTCTTTCATCAAGTTGATTAATTCCTTCCTTCGGAGATTTTTCATCACGAATAATCTCTTGGTTCTAAGTTGTTAATCTTTTCTTTTCTGGAGTTCCAAGTTTTTCTAGCTTGTCTCGTCGCGGAGCTCCATCTAAATCATCGCAAGGCTTTAATCTTATTTTTTTCATCTTTCATTCCATCTCATCATCCATTTGTTACCGGAGTTCTTCATGGTGGTTCATTAAGGATTTAACTCATTCTCGTCAAGGAGTAATTCATTCTCCAATTGTTCATCAAGATTCTTGTTGGAGGAGCGCAAGTATCTTTTCCTCTTGCGTCTCGAAGTGCAAATAATTCTCCGTATTCTTTTGAAGTGGAGTTTTGCATTTCTTCGTTCTTCTCATCTATTCAATCATTTCCGTTTGTGGCCGGTTATCACCTCATAATTTTAAGATGCTTTCCATAAGCCCACAACAAGCTTATTCTTTTCATTGTTGATTTTCCAACAACTTCATTCAACCCTTCTTCGTAAGGATGCTTTTCAAACTCAATTGTGGTAGAAGTTGTCATTTACTTCTCCATTCTTTTCATTCCACTCTTTCAATTCTTCCGGAGGAGTTGTGTTGTCCCTCTCGTCAAGTATCGTTCTATCTTGTCAAGTTCATGTTCTATTCCATTCCATGTTCAACTGGGATGCTATCCCAAAATCCTTCGTTATTATTCCTTTTCTATCTTCTTCTAACCGAAGTGGTTTCAGAGTCTATCTTATTCCTTCAGCTTTTGATTCTCGTCATATTCGTCGTTCCTCTTTCTTCCCGAGTGCTCTCAACCTTGTTCATCTCCTGCGTTCTTATTTCACCTCATCCTCTTTCTCTTCCATCTCGTTCCTAAGATCTTGGGACGAGATCTCTTGTTAGTGGAGGAGAGTTGTAACACCCCGAGTCTGATGCGCCATGTGTCTTCTAGTTATTCGCTGTCGTTGCCATGTCATTTCCTTGAGTGTTGCGCTTTGCCATGTCATCATGTGCATTGCATCCTCATGTTTTCAAAACTTGCATCCGTCTGAGTCTCCCAGTTCTCTCCGTTGTCCGTTTCGGCATCCAGCACTCTCACACGCACCCGCCGCACCTCTCAGATCTCGTTTCGTGAGCGGGAGGAAACGTTCTCGAAATGGGCCGGGATTTGTCGAGCGGCCTTGGTATCTCACCGGTAGGCCGCCTGTCAAATTTCGTTCCATTTGGAGGTCGTTTGATGCCCCAACAATTAACCATGTTAACCGCTGAACCCCTTTCTCTTTGTAGCCCAGCACCCCTCCACAACAGCCCACTAGCCCATCTAAACCCCCTCCATGCTCTCTGTCGTTGGATCACGATCGTGTGGGTGAAAACCGCTCTGAAAAACTCCTCTCCTAGCTCCCTCTAGCTATAAAAACGTCCCCTCCCCCTCCATTTTTGGGCAAAACCCTAGATCCACTCCTCCCCGCGCCGCCGGACATGTCCGCCGCTGTCCGGACGCATCCACCCGCGCCCAATCCCCGTCTGCCACGTGTCCCACCGCCAGCCACCGCGGGCCCGCGAAGCCCAAGGCAGGCCCGCCCGGGCCCGACCGCCACCGCCCGTTCGCCCGCCGCCCCGAGCACCTCCTCGCCGGCCCCGCCACCTGCTCGCCGGAGAGCGCCACCGGCCACCACCTCGCCGGAGTTCCCAGATATGCACGCCTCCATCCCGGCGCTGCCTCGTACCCCGGTCCAAACAGGAGCCTGCACGCCACCGTCCCGAACCACCCGATCCCGTTTCCCGTGAGGTAGTTTTTTTTCTCACTAAGTCCCAGAAAAATCATCTTATGTGTGCATATTTGATTGCTTGTAACTTTGTGCATGGTTACTCTATAATGATGTATGATATGTCAAATTGTTCATCTCATGATGCTCTACATGCTAGTGTCATTTGCATGCACGTTAGTGTTCATCTTGATGCCTTAATCATTGTTGCAAAAGTGCTAAATGTTATAATCTGCTGGAAATTGTTATAACTTGTTGTAGCTTGTCTCTTTCTTGCTCTCAAGTTTCCATCATGCCAAATCTGTCAACCTGTTAACAGTATGTTCCATTTTGCAAGCATCATAGTAATTACTCCATGCACCATATGAACTTGTGCCCATGGACTAAGTTGAAGTATATCATGTCTACTACATGCCCATGTCTTTTTCGTAATTATTAAAGTTGTTATGCTTGTTGTTATGTGCCTCCAAAGTCAGCATCATAATGTTATTGTTTTGCATTCCCAGATTTCCTCGAAGTCTGAGAATCTATTTTTAACTTGCAATCTTGTCTTGATGAATGCAATTAATCTAGGGGTCATATGGAGATGCTTAGTAATCATGTTTTGCTGTGTTTAACCTGTACTTTAATGCCACGCTTTTGTTTGCCATGATCTTGCAATGTAGCATGCTTGTTTCATGCCTCCAACATGTCAACATGTTATTCCTGCTCACATGTATGCCCTGTTTTTCACTAAGTCATAATCCGTGTTATTAAGTTGCTTCTTGCATTGATCATATTGGATTAATCCTAATGCCTATGAACCTGAACCTTGATGTTATTTGCAGCATGTAATCTGTAATTTGAGTGTATATCATGTTTGTGCCCATATGTTTCCTATAGCATGTTGTTTCCTTGATTGCAAAGTGCCTAGCTGCTGTTTGGGCAGATTGTGTTTGAAACTTGTATTGAGTGTATGTGTTGAACCTTTGCTCCGTTTGAGCCTGCTCTATATGAAACTTGCTTAGTTTTGCATGTAGTTTCATGTTACCTTGTTGCATCCATGTTTTGGAGTGTTTGTGATTGTGTCTTTCTTGTGTTTGCATCAATGACATGTTTAACTTGTTTTGCTCATATCTTCTAGGTCGTAGCTCCGAATTAAATGAACTTTATATTTAACTTGACTAGAAAACCGCATAGATCATCTTGGTGCATTTTTGTTCAGTTCTGGACCAATTTTGAAATTTGCATATGAGGACTTACCGGAATTGTTATATGTTGTTTCCGGCCTCATTTAAACTTGCTTGAATGTGTTGTTCTTGTATGCATCATCTCTTGCCATGGGTAGAATCATATAGCCTTGTCATGCATCATACTTGGTTGAGCATCATGTCATGTTTATGTGTTGTGTGTTTACCGTGTTGTTTGCTTCATTCCAGTTATGCTCCTTCTCAATAGTTCCTGTTTCATTGCGATTGTGAGGATTCGTTCGACTACGTGGGATCGTCTTCTTCATGGACTTGTTCTTCTTCCTAGCGGGATTTCAGGCAAGATGACCGTCACCTTGGATCTCACTACTATCTTTGCTATGCTAGTTGTCTCGATGCTATCGCTATGTCGCGCTACCTACCACTTGTTTATCAAGCCTCCCAAATTGCCGTGATAGCCTTTAACCTTTTCACCCTTCCTAGCAAACCATTGTTTGGCTATGTTACTGCTTTGCTCAGCCCCTCTTATAGCGTTGCTAGTTGCAGGTGCAATTGCAAGTTGTTTCTTGTTGGGGCATGGATATCATGGATATGATGGGATATCACAATATCTCTTATTTAATTAATGCATATATATACTTGGTAAAGGGTGGAAGGCTCGGCCTTATGCTTGGTGTTTTGTTCCACTCTTGCCGCCCTAGTTTCCGTCATACCGGTATTATGTTCCTTGATTTTGCATCCCTAACTCGGTGAGGGTTTATGGGCCCCTCTTGACAGTTCACTTTGAATAAAACTCTTCCAGCAAGGCCCAACATTGGTTTTAACATTTTCCATAATAATATTGAACTAAATAATTAATTGGCATAGGGCGTCATGAATCTGAGGATGCTTTCCTACATACAGGGTGGCCAGTGCTGATGGTGCTGGTCCAAACTAGAGTCGTGTGTGGCTTCCCCCGGGGAAACTCGGGTCTCAATTGATGTACGCCGCGCTCACTCGGTCGTGGCCTGAGACGAGATACGCGCGGCTACTATCAAGGTGTCGGCACGCCAGGAGGTCTTGCTGGATTAGTTTTACCATTGTCAAAATGTCTTGTGCACCGGGATTCCGAGTCTGCTCGGAGGGTCCCGCGATGGAGGATTGTCTCCACGGATCGTGAGCTTGTCATGGGCTAAGTTGGGACACCCCTGCAGGGTTTAAACTTTCAAGAGCCGTGCCCGCGGTTATGTGGCAGATGGGAATTTGTTAATATCCGGTTGTAGAGGACTTGAATAAACTCATTTAAAATACACCAACCGCGTGCGTAACCGTGACTGTCTCTTTTCGGGGAAGTTCGAGAGGAGAACACGGTTGGGTTATGTTCGAACGTAAGTAGTTCAGGATCACTTATTGATCGTTACTAGTTTGCGACCGTTTGCGTAGTTTCTCATCTTACTCTTGTACTCGTAAGCTAGCCACCATACCTTGCTTAGCCGCTCACTACAAGAAATATGTCAACTAGTGACCTTCTATGAGTGACCCTGGAATAATTGGTCATAGATCTACGACCATTTGAGACCAATTGGTCAAAAGCTGTTCGGGGGGCTCCAAACCCTAAACTATAACGACCATTTTGGTCAGAAAGGTCGTAATTTTCTTACACGAAAAGGTCATGAAGCAGACAACACTGGTCCGCTGCCTTATTTCTAGCTGATCACGACCAATATAGATGGTCATAACCTTGTAAATTGTGGTGGATTGCTATGACTAGGCGCCACCTCATTAGTTTGGCCTATGTGTCATGTCCATGTGTCAATTTTTGCCCTAGGTTGTGAAGCAACCTATATTTCTGTCATTTCCAAAATTCCCAAAAAAATTGGGCATTCTTTACTATCCAAATCATTGCCTCATGACAATATTCAACCCCATTTGCCTGGTAAATCTTCCTCAGCCAATTTCCAAAGTTTTTGTTCAACTCGAACTGTTGTGAAGGAAGTACTAGCTAGGCATATCCTAATGAGCTGAATTTTTTCCACATCTTCTATATTCCCAAATCATAGCTCTCCACAAAATTTGAGCCCCATCTAACAATACATGTGAGTGTGGCTACAACATTCATATTTCTGTCCAGTGTGGTACGTTGCAAAGCAAGTGACACCTAGGCTCCTCCATTTGAGCTGCAAATTTTCCAAGATAGTGTCCTTAGTAGATGATCATCCTCGGCCAAAACTCAGGCCCATTGGCCATGTGCATTTCCCGTACCACTAATCAAACACTTGGGTGCTAATTCATGTTTGAGCATTGTTCGATCTCCTCGTGAGATTCTTCTGTTGTTATTTTCTTCCAAGCATCTACCTGGGGAGTGCCAAACCTACTAGACATGCCTAGGCTTCCCAGAACGCATGGCAACGCCACGGTCACGCGGTGACCACGCGACGGGCATGCGAGTCTATGCGCTTTGGAGTTGGGGCCCTGGGCCACCGTCCAAACCTCAATGTATCACCACCAAACCATGTATTTATGCTTAAATAGATACTTATGTACCTAGAAATGATTTTTGGAAAAATAAAGAGCAAACTATAAGGCAGCTGCTGTTCAAATTTGACCCGCTTCATCCTAAATCGACGGAAATTTGTCTTTTTCACCAGAGGTGGATAAAAAAATTACACCCAACAATTTCGTCAATTGTACATTAAACATGGCCTAGTATTTTATAAAATTGATTTGGTCCATTTTTGCAACAATTATTTGGTAGTTCCTTCCCAAAAAAAACCCTCATTTCGGGCACTCGAAAAATAGAAAATGAATTTTCTGTGCAAAGAAAATGAAAACTCCCTTAGGCAACATTGTTTGGAATTCCAAGATGCACCCTTGTGCACAATATGAGATCATTTGAACAAACTATGCCATTAATGTGGCCATAAGATTGATCATTTGGCTTGAAAGCCATGAATCTTCATGCATGATAGCTCATTTCTGAGAACACCTTTTTAAAATAATTGCCGTATTACAATTTTATTGTTTTTCCTGGAAACTTGATCACATATGATGACACAATGCGAAGGTTTTCCAATTTTTTATTTTTTTTGAATTTTTTATGCCCGTTTCAAAATGCGGTCAATACGGTGGGCTTGACCGTTCCTAGCTAGTTGTTGAATCTTGGAAACCTTTTGATGTTTCTCTGATTAAATAGATAGTTATGTACCTAGAAATGATTTTTGGAAAAAATAAAGAGAAAACTATGAGGCAGCTACAGTTCAAATTTGACCCGCTTCCTACTGAATCGGCGGAAATCTGTCTTTTTCACCAGAGGTGGATCAAGGCTTTTGACACCCAACCATTGTGTCAATTGTGCATTAAACATGGCCTAGTATTTTATAAAATTGATTTGGTCCATTTTTACAACATTTATTTGGTAGTTCCTTCACAAAAAACCTCATTTCATGCACTCGAAAAATGGAAAATGAATTTTCCGTGCAAAGAAAATGAGAACTCCCTGAGGCAACATTGTTTGCCATTCCAAGATGCACCCTTGTGCACAATATGAGATCATTTGAACAAACTATGCCATGAATGTGGCCATAAGATTGATCATTTGACTTGAAAGCCATGAATCTTCACACATGATAGCTCGTTTCTGAGAACACTTTTTTAAAAGAATTGTCGTATTACAAGTTTATGATTTTTCCTGGTAACTTGGTCACATATAATGACATAATGCGAAGGTTTTCAATTTTCGGATTTTTTTGAATTTTTTATGCCCGTTTCAAAATGGGGTCAAAACGGCAGGCATGACCGTTCCTAGATAGTGGTTGAATCCTGGAATTTTTTTGTGTTTCTATGATTAAATATATACTTATGTACCTAGAAATTATTTTTAGAAAAAATAAAGAGAAACTATGAGGCAGCTACAGTTCAAATTTTACCCGCTTCCAACTGAATCGGCGGAAATTTGTCTTTTTCACCAAAGGTGGATCGAATCTTTTGACACCCAACCAATTGGTCAATTGTGCATTAAATATGGCCTATTATTTTATAAAAATGATTTGGTCCAATATTGCAACATATATATATGGTAGATCCTTCACGAAAAAAACTCATTTTGGGCACTTGAAAAATGGAAATGATTTTTTCTTCCAAAGAAAATGAAAACTTCCTTAGGCAACATTGTTTGCCATTCCAATATGCACCCTTGTGCACAATATGAGATCATTTGAACAAACTATGCCATGAATGCGGCCATAAGATTGATCATTTGGCTTGAAAGCCATTGATCTCCACACATGATAGCTCGTTTCTGAGAACACTTTTTTAAAAAATTGTCGTATTACAAGTTTATTATTTTTCCTGGTAACTTGGTCACATATAATGACACAATGCGAAGGTTTTCCATTTTTTGATTTTTTTGAATTTTTATGCCCGTTTTAAAATGGGCTCAAAACGGCGGGCATGACCGTTCCTAGATAGTGGTTGAATCTTGGAATTTTTTTGTGTTTCTATGATTAAATAGATACTTATGTACCTAGAAATTATTTTTAGAAAAAATAAAGAGCAAACTATGAGGCAGCTGCAGTTCAAATTTTACCCGCTTCTAGCTGAATCGGCGGAAATTTGTCTTTTTCACCAAAGGTGGATCGAATCTTTTGACACCCAACCATTTGGTCAATTGTGCATTAAATATGACCTATTATTTTATAAAAATGATTTGGTCCAATATTGCAACAAATATATGGTAGGTCCTTCAAAAAAACTCATTTTGGGCACTCGAAAAATGGATAATGAATTTTTCGTCCAAAGAAAATGAAAACTTCCTTAGACAACATTGTTTGCCATTCCAATATGCACCCTTGTGCATAATATGAGATCATATGAACAAACTATGCCATGAATGTGGCCATAAGATTCATCATTTGGCTTGAAAGCCATGCATCTTCACACATGATAGCTCGTTTCTGAGAACACTTTTTTAAAATAATTACCGTATCACAAGTTTTATTATTTTCCTGGTAACTTGGTCACATATAATGACACAATGCAGAGGTCTTCTAATTTTTTGTTTTTTTTTTTGAATTTTTCATGCTCGTTTCAAAATGTGGTCAAAACGGCGGGCATGACCGTTCCTAGCTAGTGGTTGAATCTTGCAAAAATTTTGATGTTTCTCTGATTAATAGATACTTATGTACCTAGAAATGATTTTTGAAAAAAATAAAGAGCAAACTATGAGGCAGGTGCAGTTCAAATTTGACCCGTTTCCAACTGAATTGGTGGAAATTTGTCTTTTTCACGAGAGGTGGATCGAAGCTTTTGACATCCAACAATTTGGTCAATTGTGCATTAAATATGTCCTAGTATTTTGGAAAATTGACTTGGTACAATTTTGCGACAAATATATGCTAGGTCCTTCACAAAAAAGTCATTTTCGGCACTCGAAAAATGAAAAATGAAATTTTTGTCCAATGGAAATGAAAACTTCCTTCGGAAACATTGTGTGCCACTCCAAGATGCCCCCTTGTGCACAATATGAGATCATTTGAATAAACTATGCCATGAATGTGGCCATAAGATTGATCATTTGGCTTGAATCTTCACACATGATAGCTCGTTTCCGAGAACACTTTTTTAAATTAATTACCGTATCACAAGTTTATTATTTTTCCTGGTAACTTGGTCACATATAATGACACAATGCGAAGGTTTTCTCATTTTTTTTATTTTTGAATTTTTCATGCCCTTCTCAAAATGCGGTCAAAACGACGGGCATGACCGTTCCTAGCTAGTTGTTGAATCTTGGAAAAACTTTGATGTTTCTCTGAGTAAATAGATACTTATGTACCTAGAAATGATTTTTTAAAAAAATAAATAGCAAACTATGAGGCAGGTGCAGTTCAAATTTGACCCGCTTCCACCTGAATTGGCAAAATTTGTCTTTTTCACGAGAGGTGGATCGAAGCTTTTGACACCCAACCATTTGGTCAACTGTGCATTAAATATATCCTAGTATTTTGGAAAATTGTTTTGGTACAATTTTGCAACAATTATATGGTAGGTCCTTTACAAAAAAAGTCATTTTGGGCACTCAAAAAATGGAAAATAAAAATTTCGTCCAATGAAAATGGAAACTTCCTTCGGCAACATTGTTTGTCATTTCAAGATGGACCCTTGTGCACAATGTGAGATCATTTTTTTTTTGAATTTTTCATGCAAAAAAGTAGAAAAAACAAAAGGAAAAACACAATTATATATGCTCTATTCTCATTGGTGGTTTTAGTTGTCACACGGATCGATGACATGGCGCCCATCCATCTGTCCAACTCTCCACCTCCCCATCCCACATCCATCCAGCCATTTATCTATAGAAAAGAAGAAAAGAAAGAAAGAAAAATGAAAAGGGAAAACCGCAGCCCAAACCCCAACCCGTTCCCGCACTCCTCCCTCAGCTCCTCGCCGCCGCCACCTTCTCCCTCTCCGCCCCAACCTCAGATCCATCCCCTATCTCGCCGTCAGCCTCCCCCAGATCCCGCCGCTGACGACCCGTCCTCCCCTCCCTTCTGCCGCCCACCTCTCCCCTCATCTCAGCCACCACCTGCGCTCCTCTCCCCTCTCCTCCATGGCTGCAGATCCACTCAAGCTCCTCCTCTCCCAACCCCCACCTCCACCGCGACAATCCCGCCGCTGACACCCAACCCCGCCCCCACCTCCACCGCGACCTCCCTCCCCATCCCCTCCCCGCACCCGGAAGCCAAGCAAGGAGGCGGCGTACAAGGAGCCGTGCTTGCATCTCAGCATCATGGCGGGCTGCATCGCCGCCATCCGCGCCGCCCCCTACATCCTCCACTACCTCACCTGCGAGCCCGGCATGACGGAGCTCAAGCTCGAGCTCCAGGGCGGCCCCGCCGCCCCCGCCCCCCTGAGGTGATCCCTCCCGCCCGCCCTCTTCCTTCTCTAAGTTCGGTCGATTTGGGTGCAGTGCGCGTGTGATCCAGTTTTCGGATCGATCGTCGTGCGGCCGCTCGGTTTGGTACGGCGTCGTAGGGCTTCGTAGTCGTAGATGGGTTTCAACGTGAGCTTGCGCGGTTGGACTACTCGCGGCTATCCCCACTGCGTTATCTTGGCACCTTGGGTTCGAATCCATAGGTGAATTTCATCCGCAAAAAACAAATAAATAATCCATAGTTGAATTTGGTTAGACTCATGGTCGTTGTGTGGTTGCTTCATGATGCTTGATGCACTTTCACTTTACGGGTGTATTTCTGCAAGTTAAGTGAGTTAGATTTCCCAACAGAAGAGAAGTGAATTATCCTGTCATCGTTTGATTTGGTTTACATGATGCTTGCCTTGTGTCTAGGGTTGGTGGGTTGGTAATGCTTGTAATTTTATGGTTACGTGTGTACAGAAGGTGATCTGTTGTTCATTATTATTTTTAAGTCTTAGAACACGGATTTGCGAATTGATAATTGCTGGAACTTAACTAATCGCCTTCAGCAAGTAGATAAAAGAATTGTATGGCTAACGGTCCTTGTTTCAATTCTTTCTGCGCGCACCAGATTTGGTTCCACCGGTACTGATGCTAGGCGCATTGATTGTTAGTACAAATTCCGCGCGTGGTTTCGATTGCTTGTCTCACGGGATTTGCCGCTGCATTGTGGAGAATTCCGTGCGGGTTCTGAGCATGTGGTGCCAGTTCCGGAGCTCGGTCTCTCGGCGTGATTATTTCTGCCTGGATTGGCATTTGCGACCAATAGGCTAGGTCCTTTTTTTGCTGAAATCCCAACATATGATGGCTGTCTTTGATGAGAAATTACTGGCAGGTTTCTGTGGCTTATCTATTGAGTTAGATGCACCTGCAACTGTTTATTGCTGTCAAATTAGGCTTTGGGGCACACCTTCTGTTGGATAGTATATAGCTTACCTTATGACAGAATGCGAAACAACTTTGCTAATGTGGTACAAGCTAGCCATAAGCATGTGTCTCCACGTTTACAGAGGTTCAGTAATGTTCTCTAGTATTTTTTAGGATTTCTCTTGATAAGTACTTCTTTCTCCATAATTCCATAGGCTTGTTGCATATCCTGCAGTTACTGTGTATCGCACTCATCTAAGAAATTAATAATAAACTAATAGTTACAGTTTTCTAGTTTTTCTCAAAAAGAAGATATTTTAAGTACGGCCTCTTAAAATATAATATCTGAATTTCTATGGATGGTCTATTCCAATTAGCATGAGAGCAGCTGGTAATCCTACAATTAGCATGGATGGTATGTTCCACTTAGCATGTGCATCAGTACCCAGTATATAGTCTCTGCTTTTGTTTGTACATAGCTCACTACTTAGTTCTCCTCGGCTTGAACAAGCACAAGATTCGTCAGCAGCACTGAACAAAATTCAGCTTAAACTAGCACAGTAGTCAGTACATAGTATCTGCATTTTGTCAGTACTATTAAATTTTGTTTATAAATTCAGTTTATAGTGCTATACTTGCACAGTACAGTCTCTGCCTTTTGTTTATACCATTAGATTTTGTTTATAAATCCAGTTTGTACTGATAAACTTGCACAGGCTCTGCCTTTTGCTTATACTTTTAAATTTTATAAATCCATTTTATAGTGCTTACCTCTTTGTCACATTGGGTTTGACAGAAGTTGCTAATCTGTTTACAACATGGATGATGACTGTTGCAAACATCAAATGCAACTAACAGAGGACTCGGGGAAGCACTCATCTCCGTGCTCAAGCGTGTGCCGGTCGGTCAACCTTCACCAAAATAGTGGTTAGGTACAACAACCTTCAACTAGTCACCGTTACTGTATGAAAGAATTCATGAACTGGGATTTTGCTTAAGTAGCTACTGAATCTGCTTGCTTGGTTATGGTAGACATACATGTCTTACAAAGTCGTTATTCTTGTTTGAAGCTAAGCTAGGCTACTGCAGTTCCAACAAAAAGCAGGGGAGCCGCTCTGTTTTTTCACTAATAAATTCTTGTTTGAATGCATATCCTTGGGGTGGTGAAGCTGGGAGCCTTTCCTCCCCATAAAAATACTTTGCTCTTCATTATGAGCAGTGCCCTTATATAATTAGCTGCTAGGAGTGTTTATATACTTGATCACCACACCTCTACTGTTCTGGTTACTTTTGCTTTCTTCTATGTAGTTGTCCAGGGCATAACAGTTTTATGTGTGGCTTGTTCTTGTGTTACCAGCCTACTTTCTTGTATTGACTCTACCATTAGTGACACACCTCTTGGCGATTTTTGTATTACCGATGGCTTAATATTTAAACTGTTTAGCTTGATTTGAAATTGAAACCATAGGGTTCTTTTAATCTCATTTTGAATTGTTTGTAGTTGCTCCAGGTCCTTTTCTAGTTGTGTTTATAACTGTCTTTGTTCCTTTTTTGATAACAGGACCAGTTTGACACGATTGACTTGTCGGACAACGAGATTGTCAAGCTTGAGAACTTCCCTTTCATGAACCGCACAGGGAGCCTGCACCTGATTACAACTTACAATGAGAGGGAGCAGGTGACGCCCAGCCCCCAGGGAGCTCTGCATCCAAGTCTCGGCCGTCCTCCGCGGCAAGGAGCTGAGCTAAAGGAGCAAGCAGCACTGCTGGTTCCTTCGAGGATGCGTGCTCCTGGTCGAGTCTTGTGGAAAAGCAGGGCGAATCGGGCATCGTCTCACTTGTGCCGTTGTGGTAAGAACAGAACACCACTCTCACTTGATGTGCATGTATTAGTACAAGAAAGCATTCTTACATGGTGATTGTTAGCGACACAACAATTATCTTGCAACGTAGCTTGCCAAATTGCTTGCTTGCTTACTATATAACCTGTACTGCTAAACATGTTATCCTACTCCATGATGTTGTATCATTTGCAAATACTCCTGGACATCAGCTCCCATTAGCTATAATCTGTACCTCTAAAAGAGGAGTATAAACTGGACTAATCTGTACTGTATTACGCTTGAGACTTGATCCAACCCGTATTAATTGTTGCCAGTGATGTTATTATCTACTCTAATGGCTGATGAATCTGTACCTGCCATGCCATGTGGAATGACTGATGAATCTATACCTGCCATACCATGTGGAATGACTAATGAATCTATACCCGAATACCATGTACAATGACGTTATTTTTGCATCGTTTGAACATTTTTTTCTGCTATATAGTTTCTCACTCATGATTGATCTACTGCCAGGTGAATGAGGTTTTCAAATGTTGAAGGAGGAGGACAACAGGAAATTCTGTTATGTCTTATCATCTAAATTTCTGTTTTAATTTTCTTTGTCGTAGAATAGTTTTGTTTGGCACTTACTGTTCCTGGGATGTAAAGATATGTATTGGTGGAATGAATGGTTGTAATATTATAACATTGCACGTTGCTTTGAAAATGTATCAGAACTGGGCTAGGCCCAAGATAGCTTGTGGTGTGATGTGTTGTAATGTCAATGGCATAATATTTTTTTTGGATTGGATCAATTTTTTTGGAACTGGGCCAGGCCCAAGTTATATTGGACAATTATTTTTGAGGGAAAAACATGAGAGGCCCAGCAAAGAAATGGCCCAGAAAAATACATGATCAAAAAGAAAATCTGTTGTTAAAAGGGCCACGCAAAGAAATCAATAAGGCTGAATTGTTGGGCCAGGCCCATGTAGCTAATAAAAGCATAGGAAAAAAATATATATTGAAAAGGCTAAATTAATGGGCTTGGCCCATGTAAAAACACCGAATTGGACCGGGCTGATTCTTATTCACATCACCTTGCCACACTGGATCCTACGTGGCCTGGGGAGGCTGCCAGTGACCAAAAATTTGGTCGTGGAACCAACGACCTTTTACATATCATAAAGAAGGTCGTTAATTTCAGTTTACGACGGCCAGCTTTTGACCATCTGTTTTTTGTCGCAAAAAGGTCGCAAATGAAAAACAATGACCATTCAGCGACCAATAGTGATGGTCGCAAGTTGACATATTTCTTGTAGTGGCTGCTGCAACCTCACCACTTATCCTTTCCATACCCATTAAGCTTTGCTAGTCTTGATACCCATGGTAATGGGATTCCTGAGTCCTCGTGGTTCACATATTACTACAACAATAGTTGCAGGTACAGGTAATGCGATAATCATGACGTGAGAGCGATGTTTACTTGTTTTGGAGTTCGTCTTCTTATTTGTCGATCTTGGGTTAGGTTCCTGGTCGGCAGCCTGGGCTAGCAGGATGGATGTCGTTTGAGCTTTTGTTTGTGTTACATCTGTAGTCGGATGTTGTTCTCATGTATGAAGTTTGATGTATTCATGTGGCATTGTATGCCTTTGTATGTATCCCCAGCTATTATGTAATGGTACGATGTAATGATATCCATCTTGCAAAAGCATCTCCAATATGCGCTTCTAACCTTGGTGGGACCTTCTAGTTCCTTTAGGATAGAGTCGCATATTGGGCGTGACACCAACCCTGGCCAAGTTCATGGCGGTGACTCACCATGGTTACAATGTCCTCAAGATGCCAGGGAACCGCGACATCATCACGATCGCCTACGAGGAGAAGGACGCAGTGTGATCTCTCGAGCGCGCCTACCAAGCTGCCGCGGTCGATAACCCAGACGACGAAGGCACCATCTGCCCTCCTAAGGTCGTCCCCAAGAAGAAGAAGCAATTTCCGCCAAGAGCCTCAAGAGAGCAGAGTGTCCAGCGGCACCACCTCAGGACATGCGCCCACAGATGGGGCGCCTCCCTCTTTCGCATAGGAAGGCGTGCCCGGCGCCCCTCTCAGGCTGGGCTCGGGGGCTCTCCTCTGGAGGGCCTCTGACCTAGCCAACGTCACAAGGGAGGCGCTCGGGCACCACCTCGAGGCGTGCTTCAGCGCGCGCTTCCGTCAGGAGGGCACAAGGCACGGGGTGCCAGGTGCTCAGGAGTTCATCACTAAGGCAACCGAAGAGCTTCAAGAGGCGAGAGCCATGCGCGGCGACCGCCGCCCACCACCTGGCGCGGCTCCTTGTCCTAGCGAGGACAAGGAGCTGCGCGTCTGCGTCAACATTCTAGGGATCAACAGAGCCGCATCCCAGGAGCGCTTCTGGCCATCGCACGTTGGTAGATGCAAGGGCCCCCCTCACAGCTACGTTCGCATGCCTTTCGGCCTGCCGAACGCGACTGCCACCTTACATCGACTCATGCAGGGCGCCCTGGCGGCTCGCGAGGCTAGGCGTCAGGCAATCCTGAGGGAGGAGGAGCCAGAACCTCCGGGGTCCCCCGGGAACCGGCCGTCGGACGAATCGTGAGGAGCGACTTCTTCAGCACGCGTCTTCAGCTACTCCAACATCTCTTCAGCAATGGTGCCAGGTGACATTTTCCGGTTTATTCAGTTAGGGGCGCCCCTCGGGCTGCATTATCCCCAGATCGCATGGGCATGTCCCTGCGATGTGTATCCTTTGGCATCTTTGATTCACTCTGTTGGGGGCGCCCCTCAGGCTGCATCATCCCCAGGCCGCATGGGTCTATCCCTGCGGCATGTATCATTTTGCATCTATCAGAACTAGCTCTACCGTATCCATGAGATGATTTATGTTATCACCTGCTTGCATGTTGTTTATTGCCCTTCACAGCCTCCCGTGTTGCTGACCGGCCTCCTGCTCATCCCGCAACAGGGACTACACATGCTGCACGGCGCTTGTGCTCGGGTCCGTCCCTGCAACATCAACAAATCTGAGAGATCGAGCTCTGGCTCGCGGCCTGCCCCGCGCACGTCACCTCACCAGATCCTCAGTGCCTTCATCTTCTTGCGGAAAGATCAGCGGCAGGACAGCAAACGCGATTATGAGTTATATTCTCCTCTCGGACTAACCCGCAAGTATCTCCAGAGCTTAACTACAGGCGGCCCCGCCGGCCGCCCCTTTTTTACGCAATTTGCTTGCACGTTAAAGGGGGGGCTTCTGAGCACTGCGCCTCAGGAGATCCTACTGACTCTCCAACCCTCACCTGCTGGCCTTGACCATGGCATCGCGACCTGACATACCAGCGGCGGCTGAGCCTCGCTCGGGGGTCGGGACCCGAGGACGTAGAGCATTTAGATGAGCGAGAAAAGGGGAGGCCGGCACGAGCCCTACCTGGTAGCACCACCGCTAAGGCACAATCGGGCACCGCGCAAAGGAATCATGTCAGGCTCATTAAGATAAGTTACTTATACGAATCAGCATGAACCCGCTGTCTAGAATTTTCGACTCTCGCAATCCCGCTCCGGCAATGTCACTTCCCTTTTCGGCCTTCAGGGAGCTACTTGCATGCCAAAGGGGAACTCTTGAGCATCGCGCCTCAGGAGCTCTTACCGGACCTTGGGCCGCTCACCTCCTGGCCTTGACCACGGCATCACGACCTGGCACACCAGCGACGGCCGAAGCCTGCCTGGGGACTGGGACCTGCCAGCGTAGAGCGCTAACCTACCGCGAGGACGAAAAGGGGAAACAATGCCGAAGTGAGTATACTAGGATTAATAAACATTGGAGCAAAAGCATTGCAGTTTTTCTTACATACACCCACGGGGTTTGTCACGATTCTGCGCAGGGAAAAAAAGAAGGAAACTTCAAGGAGCCCTGGCTACTGGGCATCACCGACGATGCTGAGTGGATGCCGCTGCCGTGCTCCGGGCACGGCGAGAGCTCAATGGCACATAGCTGTTGTCGCTCGACTCCGGAGACTCGCCAGGCTCGGGAGAGTCGCTGGACTCCCAGGAGTCGTCGCTGCGGCTGGAGGAGCTGTCGGCCAGACCGGAGGCAGGCTCGACGCCCGCTGCCGCGCCATGCTGGCGGCTTCCCCCAGGGCAGTACTCTAGGCGACGGCCTTCCTCGTCGAAGACCTTGAAGGACAGCGTGGAGGCACCGTCGTACTCGAAGTGGATGGCGAGGGGCCCCTCGCGCGGCAGGCGTGGTCGACCTCGCCCCATCCTCGGGTCATGAAGATTTTGCCTTGGGGGACGACCTCGACCTCCGCCCCCATGGCCAGACTGCGGCACCCGGCGTGCTGCAACCACTTTCAGCTCAAGTGCCCCCCTCGACGGCATTTCCTCGGTGAAGAACCACGGGAGCTAGATCCACGTGCGCGGTGGCATAGCCGCCCACACCACGAACTCGCGCGATGAGCCCTCAGTGTGGGTTTGCAGGCCAGCAGCCCGTGCAACCTCAGCCTGGCCACCACGGCCATGGCTTGCTCGGCACGGGGCATTGTCGCCTTCCCCGGAGCCTTGCGCTTGGGCGTACAGAGGGAGTGGGAAGCCAGGCGGAGGCCACTCGTACCAAGTGAGGGAGTCCTGGATTAGGGGGTCCCCGGGTGTCCGGGCTATGTGACATGGGCCGGACTAGTGGGCCGTGAAGATACAAGATAGAAGACCTTCCCCCGTGTCCGGACGAGACTCTCCTTTGTGTGGATGGCAAGCTTGGCACCCGGATGTGTAGTTTCTATTCTCTATAATCCGACTCTGTACAACCCTAGGCCCCTCCGGTGTCTATATAAACCGGAGGGTTTACTCCATAGAGGCTATCACAAAACATATAGGCTAGACATCTAGGGTTTAGCCATTACGATCTCGTGGTAGATCGACTCTTATAATCCCTATACTCATCAAAGTCAATCAAGCAGGAAGTAGGGTATTACCTCCATTAAGAGGGCCCGAACCTGGGTAAACATCGTGTCCCTTGTCTCCTCTTACCTTCAATCCTCAGACGCATAGTTTGGGACCCCCTACCCGAGATCGGCCGGTTTTGACAGCTCTCGGCCGGACCGGAGGCAGGCTCGACGCCCGCTGCCGCGCCATGCTGGCGGCTTCCCCCAGGGAAGTACTCCAGGCGATGGCCTTCCTCGTCGAAGACCTTGAAGGACAGCATGGAGGCGCTGTCGTACTCGAAGTGGATGGCGAGGGGCCCCTCGCGCGGCAGCCGCGGGCGACCTCGCCCCATCCTCGGGTCATGAGGATTTTGCCTGGGGGGACGACCTCGACCTCCGCCCCCATGGCCAGACTGCGGCACCCGGCGTGCTGCAACCATAGCTCAAGTGCCCCCCTCGGCGGCATTTCCTCGGCGAAGAACCGCGGGAGCTAGATCCACGTGCGCGGTGGCATAGCCGCCCACACCACGAACTCGCGCGAGGAGCCCTCGGCGTGGGTTTGCGGGCCGGCAGCCCGTGCAACCTCAGCCTGGCCACCACGGTCGTGGCTTGATCGGCACGGGGCGTTGTCGCCTTCCCCAGAGCCTTGGGCTTGGGTGTACAGAGGGAGCGGGAAGCCAGGCGGAGGCCGCTCGTACCAAGTGAGGGACTCCTGGATTAGGGGTTCCCCGGGTGTCCGGGCTATGTGACATGGGCCGGACTGGTGGGCCGTGAAGATACAAGATAGAAGACCTTCCCCCGTGTTCGGACGGGACTCTCCTTTGTGTGGATGGCAAGCTTGGCGCCCGGATGTGTAGTTTCTGTTCTCTGTAATCCGAATCTGTACAACCCTTGGCCCCTCCGGTGTCTATATAAACCGGAGGGTTTAGTCCATAGAGGCTATCACAAAACATATAGGCTAGTCATCTAGGGTTTAGCCATTACGATCTCGAGGTAGATCGACTCTTGTAATCCCTATACTCATCAAAGTCAATCAAGTAGGAAGTTGGGTATTACCTCCATTAAGAGGGCCCGAACCTGGGTAAACATCGTGTCCCTTGCCTCCTGTTACCTTTGATCCTCAGACGCACAGTTTGGGACCCCCTACCCGAGATCGGCCGGTTTTGACACCGACATTGGTGCTTTCATTGAGAGTTACACTGTGTCGTCGATGCCGGGGTCGATGGCTCGCCTTGCCATTAACATCAACATTACTTCTGGAGGGGCCCTAGCTCTAGGGCAGTTCCCCAGCTCGGCGGTTTCACCATGGGCGCACGCATGGCCGTTAAGCCAGAGGCAGCCCTAGAGATCTCTAAACATCGTCTTCGCATTGGCCTTCAACACCCTGAAAATATGGATCCAGCAGATGTCTCATCCTTAAACGAGCTACTAGATCGCATCGCCGCCCTGGGAATTGCAACGAACTATGATCGGATTGGGCTTAAACCTGATCAGAGGGAAATTAGGTCCCCGCCGATCACCCATCTGGTAGCGGTCGTGGAGGAACAAGCCGAGGATACGTCTCCCCCTAAGTTGCAAACAAGCTATGTTCGGATATCCGAGTCCTGTGAGCCGGATAACCATCTTCGGGAAGAGACCTCATGTCCTCCGAACACAGCACCGAGCGTTGAACCCAACGGCCGCAAGGACACTTCGGATTCTGGGCCGGTGACCTCGCAAACTCTTCAAACTTCGGATACAATTGTGGGTCAGGGGTCGGATTTTAACCCGCCCACCCACCACAAGCAATATTCTCCAAGCAATTCAGGTCCTCCAGATGTATGTGACCTAATGTACATACGACAACAACCCCAGGAAACGGTCCATCACTTCTGGGCCAGGTTCCTCCTTGTCAAAAACAAGATTGAAGATTGCTGCGATGACGACGCGGTTTCATTTTTCTACCGCAACTGTACGGACGAGGGAATCCTCAATGCCCTCAACCGCCACCGCATACTGCACTTCACAGATTTAGCACACATAGTACAGAATACCGCGCAATGGAAAGCGCTTGGAAAGCTCAGACAGCCCGATGGGATCCTCCTGCCTTCAAGCAACCCGCCGGACGGGTAAAAAGGATGCACCCTCACGGGCCACCTGATCATCACCTCATTGACAAAAGAATCAAATCCATAGGTCATAGAACCGTCCTGGATGCATTGCTCGACAGGCCCTGTCCAATACACACTACGCCAAATACGAAACCAACACATAGCCTTCGGGCATGTTGGGTACTTCGGCAGGTGGCTAAGAGCGGCGAGGCCATCCTCTCAAATATTACCCCAGAGGCGTACTCTTCGGAGGACCACGACCTCCACGTCTTTACAGTCTTTGAGACCTTTTCTTCAAACAATCAGCGTAAAAGGGCGCTCCGCGACATCGCCGAAGTCAACCAAGTAGCCGCAATAAATCCTTGGAACAACATGGCAATAACCTTTAATGCCGATGACAAACCAAGATCCAGATTGGTCCGAGCACCTGCCGCCTTGGTCTTAAACCCAATTATAGATGGCTTCAGGCTCACTAAAGTGCTCATGGACTGTGGCAGTGGACTAAACCTCATCTACGAGGACACTTCATAAAATGCAGATGGACAAGAGCCGTATCGAGCAAAGCAGTACAACCTTTCGAGGCATTATCCCCAGTCGAGAGGCGCGATGCTCGGGGAAAATTAAACTTGATGTGGTATTCGGCACGCCGGAAAACTACAGGTGCGAAGAGTTGCTCTTCCACGTGGCACCTTTCAACAGCGGATATCACGCCTATTGGGGCGAGACGCATTCACACGCTTTCAAGCCATACCCCATTACGGGTACATGAAGCTCAAAATGCCTGGGCCCAACGGAGTTATCACTATCACCAGTGATGCAGACATAACACTCCACGCCGAAAACAAAACCGCATCCTTGGCCCTCGAGGCATTATCCGAGGCCCTTGCGGCCGACAAGCTCATCGCTCTGTGTTCCACAGTGGATAGAGACGACGTAATCCTCGATAAGAGGCCTAAGTCCACTTCTTTCAAGCCAGCAGACGAAATATTCAAATTTCAAGTTCACCCGACGGATCCTAATAAAACAGCAGCCATTGGAGCACAGCTGGATCCGACGGCCGACGCTGGTCTGAGAGCATTCTTGCGCGAGAATTGGGACATCTTTGACTGGCATCCTTCGGACATGCCAGGAATCCCACGCAGACTGGTCGAACATAGCCTCAACATAATAAAGGGGTTCAGGCCAGTTAAGCAAACGCTGCAGCAATTTTCTGAACCCAAGTGACAAGCTATTGGGGAGGAGCTAGCCAAACTACTTGAAGCCGGGTTTATCAGAGAGATCAAACACCTGGACTGGCTAGCAAACCTGGTCATGGTGTCAAAGAAGGAGGAATCATGGCGCCTTTGTGTTGATTTCAAAGACCTCAACAAGGCCTGCCCTAAGGACCCCTTGCCACTGCCCCGCATGAACCAAATCATTTATGCAACTGCAAGACACGATTCACTGTGCTTCCTCGACGCATACTCCGGATACCATCAAATTAAGATGAAGGAAACCGATCAGACCGCAACGGCATTCATTACTCTGTATGGGCATTTTTTCTTTAACACTATGCCTTCCGGGCTAAAAAACGCCGGTGCCACTTACCAACGCATGATTCAAACATGCCTGGAAAAACAAATTGGCAAGACGGTGGAGGCATATGTAGATGATATAGTCATCAAAACTAAACATGTCGAATCATTGGTAGACGATCTACGACTCACATCTGACAACCTCCGGACATACGATATCCGATTCAATCCGGAAAAATGTGTCTTCGGCATCCCAACCGGAAAACTGCTCGGGTTCATCGTGTCCAACAGAGGAATTGAAGCAAACACAGCAAAAATCCGGGCCTTGTCACAATTGGCAGCGCCAACAGACTTAAATCAAGTCCAAAAGCTAGCGGGGTGTGTGGCGGCATTGAGTCGTTTCATCTCTAGACTAGGAGAAAAGGCACTGCCACTTTATCACCTGCTCCGATGCACCGACCACTTTGAGTGGACGGATGCGACAACAGGCGGATTGGAAGAAATAAAAACCTTGTTAGCAAGCAACCCAATCCTTGCCGCACCAAACGTCGGCGAGCCTATGTTGCTCTACATATCCGCAACTCACCAGGTGGTGAGCGCTGTGCTCGTCGTCGAACGAGAAGAAGAGGGACACAAATTCCCACTCCAAAAACCAGTGTACTATGTATCGACAGTCCTTACACCATGCAAATCCCGATACCCACACTATCAAAAGATAGCCTATGCGGTTTTCATGGCATCTCGGAAGCTGCGGCACTACTTTCGAGAGTGCTCGGTCATGGTGGCTTCTGAAGTTCCACTCAACACATCATAAACAATCGAGACGCCACCGGGCGCATTTCCAAATGGGCTATCGAACTCTTACCATTTGAAATAACATACAGGCCACGCCAAGCTATTAAATCTTAGGTGTTGGCTGACATCGTCGCCGAATGGACAGAAGTCGAACTCCCTAAAGAGTACAGAACATACTCCAACTGGGTGATGTACTTCGACGGCTCTAAAATGTTAGCTGGATTGGGGGCTAGTGTCATCCTAACATCCCTACAAGGAACACAGTCCATTATGTACTACAAATCATGTATACGGACTCCAATAACGCGGCCGAATATGAAGCACTACTACATGGACTTCGGATGGCCGTTTCTATGGGCATACAATGCCTCGAGGTGCGTGGGGACTCGAACCTCGCAATATCCTAAATAAATGGCGAATTCGATGAGAAAGATCCAAAGATGGTGGCCTACCGTAACGCCGTACTCAAAATATCAGCTCGGTTTGAGGGGCTCGAGTTCCATCACGTAGCTCGAGACAGTAATCAGGCATCGGACATCCTTGCTCGGATGGGTGCTAAGCGCGACCCCGTCCCACCCAACACTTTTTTTGAAAGTCTTTTCAAGCCATCCGTGGTATGGCAGGACGAGAGTGGCAATACTAGTCCGGCGGCGATCATACCCTCAGATGCGAACACAACTCTAAGGACACCGGGGGCTCGGAAACCGAAGTGACACCTTCCGCCCATGTAATTATGGTTGTCATTGCTCCATGGACCGAACCCTTCCTGGCCTACCTTAATAGGCGGGAGCTCCCTGATGACCAGAACGAGGCCCGTCGCATAGTTTGATGTTTGAAAGCCTACAAAGTTCATGAAGGAGAACTCTAGTATCTCCGAAGAGGAGGGACAACAGCTCTTGGCTGAAATACATGCCGACCTCGGCGACAATCACGCCGAAGCTCTAGCCCTCGTAAGTAAAGCCTTTTGTACATGTTTCTTTTGGCCCACTTCCCGTGCAGACGCACAGGCCCTTGTACAGCATTGTGTCGGATGCCAGCTTTTTGCCAATCAAAGCCATTAGCCGCCCACTGCCCTCAGAACAATCCCCATTACCTGGCCTTTCGCGGTCTAGGGGCTATACATGATCGGACCCCTTAAAGGGTGAAGCCATAAGAAAAAGTATCTGCTGGTTATGGTGGACAAATTCACCAAGTGGATAGAGGCCAAACCAGTAAAAACGGCCGAAGCCGGACCGGTGATCGATTCTATATCCGGTGTTGTACACCATTATGGCGTCCCGCACAGCATCATTACTGACAATGGTTCTAACTTTACAGCCGATGAGGTGAAAACTTGGTGTGCTAATCTGGGCATTAAGCTCGACTACGCCTCCATTTATCATCCTCAAACAAACGGTCAGGTCGAACGAGCTAATGGCCTGATAATGAGCTGCATCAAACCCAGACTAGTGCGCTCCCTACGGGAATCAGATAAGCACTGGGTTGAGGAACTCGATTCCGTACTCTGGGGGTTGCGGACCACGCCCAATCGCATGACCGGATACACACCCTTCTTTATGGTGTACGGCGCAGAGGCTGTCTTGCCTTGCGACATTATTCATGACTCACCTCGAGTGCGCATGTATGAAGAGAGAGAAGCCGAGCTCGATCGGCAGGACGATCTAGACGGCCAAGAGGAGGAGCGCAATGTTGCGAAGGCTCGTTCCGCATTCTATCAACAACAGGCTCGGAGATATCAAAGCAGAGAAGTGCGGGCAAAGACTTATAATGTCGGTGAGCTCGTTCTACGCCTACTAGAGAAGAAAAAGGACAAGCTCAAACCCAAATGGGAGGGTTCTTTCATTATAGATGAAGTTCTCACTGGAGGAGCCTATCGCCTTTGCAATGCATCGGATAATCACTTAGAGCCGAACCCATGGAACGCTGCTCGGCTCTGAAGATTCTACGCCTAACTCCGGACATATACCTTTGTTCGTTCCTCTTTCTCCTTTTCAATTTTTCCTTTTTCTCGTTTTTATACGATTTCTGAACGTGTGTTCGGGTAAGCCGCACATTTGAGGGGTATACATCCTTAAATGTACACACCCCACCACACCTGGGGGATTCTCTCAATAGAAGCTTATTATTATTTTGAGCATAGAGCTCACCATATATATGTGTCGTATGCTCATATACGTCCTTTCTTCGCCATTATATGCACCTCTATGACTTAAGTTTTTGCCAAGCTGGGTTGCCCAGCTCCTGTGCTTATGCCCTACGTTCCCGCTTGTTCGACTAGGGCATAAAGGGAGCACCTCTGCGATTGTTACAACCGGGTTATCCGGACATGTACCTTAGACGGGTGAAGCCGAAAGCTAGCATTCTTAAGAGAATAGTTGGTCGGCGGACAAACAACGAACTGCCTTCGTTGCAACATAAAACTCCCAAAATATAAAGCTTCCTGTGATTTTCTAGCATCACAGCTTAGGCATGCATAAATAACGCATGATGACCCATAGAGAGGAACCCTTAACGTAACTATTCTCTCTGGAAGATGTTTCTTACATTAAAAAGTAATATAACATAACTCCCCGAATATAGTTTGTCTGTTCAAGCACCATGATCAGATTGCCTGGTTTCCGAACATACTTGGTGTTTACCACAGGTATAGTATTGGGAAACACTCCAGCCCTTGGGTTTCGGAGGTTGAAGCGGAAGGTCTGCCATGACAATCATTTCAAATTCGGCTGGAGATAAGTTTGGTGATAAAGTGCATTGTTACATGGAATCACACTCCTACTCTTCATCTATACCATCTATAAGGCTGTCTAGTTTACAGTCCTGTTGTGAAATTTGGCGGTTGTCTTTACTTGGTCGTATACCAAGCTAACCAGAATTTCTTGTCCGTCTAGTCCCCGAGGTCCGACCCGGGCCATATGATTCGGATCAAGTCCGGTATACTGCGTTTTCACCATGGCCCAGGCTTCTCGTGCACCTTCTCGACATGCTGATGCCTTCCATAGTTCAAAGCGGCATTGAGTTCCCTTGAATAAATTCATGAGCTCCTCCATAATTTCTGGAGAAGAAGCGGATGGCCACAAAGCCTTAACCATGTTCCTCATGGCCTTCCGAGCTCGCTCGTGCACTTGGCCTAGCTCTTGCAGCAAGTCGCCTTGTAATCCGGACACTTCTCCCTCGGGCCGCCCGGTTAACAAACCTACAGGAACAATGTTGTAGAACTTACCATCAGGGGACCATATGAAAGTCAGGATACAGGACATACTGAATATGCCGCCTCTCAGTTTTCTGTTCTCCTTCAAGGCATCCGACAGTTGGGCTTGTATGTCCTTTAGCTCTTCGGCTTGCTTGATGTTGGCATCCTGTAATTTGTTCTTCTCATCAATGGTCCGTGTTAATATACGTTGACCAGCGGCTTCTTGCCCTTCGGCATGTTGTTTGTCCGCCTGAGTAGCCCTTAGCCTCTCCTCCAACTGCTTTGTCGATCCTGCCGCTGAAAACAAAACAATGCGTATTTGAAAATCATTGTTGGCGCAGAATCGTATTTTCTGGACACTGTTGTGCTTACCATCAGGTGCCTTCTTGGAATTCTTCAAATTTTCCAGTTCGGCGGTGACAACAGTTAGCTTGGTCCGACATTCTTCAAGCTCCTTGGACAATGTGTTCTTTTTCTCCGTGAGTACCTAATGATATAATGACCCTTAAATCAGTTGGCCCAACTGCTTCAAGTCACGGGGGCTACTGGCATACGACCATGCAAAATTGTGTCCAACTTTACCTGTATTTTCGTTAAGAACAGCTGTATAACTCTAGCAAGGCCGTCTCGAGCGGCTCGGATATAATCATCTATCGAACTCAGTGCGGTGAATTCTTGTTCGGACAAGGCCGGAGCACGCATAGCTTCCTTCAAGTGATGGTGATTCATCATGCTCTCCACTTCGGAATTCATGACCAACACGTCATCTGAATCCTCTTGAGAAGGCGGAACGGGCGTGATGTCTACTACGCAACTTTGTTCTTGTAGACACGTGTTGGGCCTCCAAGCGCAGAGTTTTGTAGGACAGTAGCAATTTTCCCTCAAGTGGATGACCTAAGGTTTATCAATCCGTGAGAGGTGTAGGATGAAGATGGTCTCTCTCAAACGACCCTGCAACCAAATACAAGAAATCTCTTGTGTCCCCAACACACCCAATACAATGGCAAATTGTATAGGTGCACTAGTTCGGCGAAGAGATGATGATAAAAGTGTAATGTGGATGGTAGAAATATATTTTTATAATCCAAATAAATAAAAACAGCAAGGTAGCAAATAGTAAACGGGCACAAAAAGGGTATTGCAATGCTTGAAAACAAGGCCTAGGGTATGTACTTTCACTAGTGCAACCTCTCAACAATGCTAACATAGTTGAATCATATGATTATCCCTCAAAGTGCAATAAAGAATCACTCCCGAGTTCCTAATAGCAGAGAACAAAAGATATAAATTGTTTGTAGGGTACGAAACCATCTCAAAGCTATTCTTTCCGCTCGATCTATCCTAGAGTTCGTACTAGAATAACGCAAGCTATTCTTTTCGATCGATCTAATCAAGAGTTTGTACTAAAGTAGCACCAAAGCAAACTCATATTCACAATACTCAATACACACAAAGAACTACAAGGGGACCCCAAAGTTTCTATCGGAGAAAAGATAATAAAAACGTGCGTCAACCCCTATGCATAGATTACCCCAATATCACCGCGGGAATCCGCGAGTTGAATGCCATAACACATATCAAGTGAATCAATATGATACCCCAACTGTCACCTCAAGTATTCATACCGCAAGACATACATCACGTGTTCTCATCTCTGAATATTCAATCCGACAATCAAAGGGTAAAGACTCAATTCATCACAACAAGAGTATAGAGGGGAGAAACATCATATGATCCAACTATATTAAAAAAGCCCATGACATAGATCACGAGAGAGAGAGAGAGATTAAATACATAGCTACTGGTACAAACCCTCAGCCCCAAGGGTGGACTACTCCCTCCTCATCATGGTGGCCACCGGGATGATGAAGATTGCCACCGGAGATTATTCCCCCCTTCGGCAGGGTGCCGGAACGGGGTCTAGATTTGTTTTCACGGGTACAGAGACCTTGCGGTAGCAGAAATTCTGATCTAGGGTAACCCCGAAGGGTTTCGGAATATTTGGGAATTTATAGTGCAAAGAGGGGGTGCGGGAGGCCACCGAGGTGGGCACAACCCACCTGGGCATGCCAGGGGGCCCTGGCGCACCCTGGTGGGTTGTGCCCCCCTCGTGGCACCCCCCAGGTGCTGCTCTGGCCCAATGGATGTCTCCTGGCCCATAAAAAATCTCTGTGGATTTTCGCGGTGTTTGGACTCCGTTTGGTATTGATTTCCTGCGATGTAAAAAACAAGCAAAAAACAGCAACTAGCACTAGGCACTGGGTCAATAGGTTAGTCCCAAAAATGATATAAATTTGCTATAAAATGATTCTAAAACATCCAAGAATGATGAAATAATAACATGAATAATTCATAAATTATAGATACGTTGGAGACGTATCAGCATCCCCAAGCTTAATTCCTACTCGTCCTCGAGTAGGTAAATGATAAAAGAAATAATTTATGAAGTGTGAATGCTAGCAAAGTGCACAAGTTTGATCAAGGACAATTTCAATCACTTTTCCTAGCATCATAACAACAATTCTTATAAAACTTCTCATGTTATAGTAGCAACCAATTCACATGTTAAGGTTCAAACAATGAACTCTCTTGAAACTCAACAACCTATGTTCTTAGTCACCAAGCAATTGCAATTCAACTTATTCAACAGAGTTTAAGTAAGAGCTCCACATACTCGACCATCATATAGTCTTCTATGATTGCTAACACTCACCGCATACACATGAGCAAAACGTTTCAACCGGACACATAGAAAGATAGGGGCTTATTGTTTTGCCTCCCAACGTATTCACCTCAAGGGTCATGTCAACAATAATAACTCATGCTACCCATATTCAACTGGACATATGTGCCTAGATCTTTCCTCACCACATGATGCTTGCCAAACGAGAAAAATATAAAGGAATAGAGAGAATAACTTTGACTCTTTGCATAAAAATAAATACTGAAAAGTAAAAGATAGGCCCTTCGCAGAGGGAAGCAGAGGTTGCCATGCGCTTATTTGATTGTATGCTCAACCCCTTAGTGCAAAAGAACGTCATGTTATATTGCCCCTTATGATAGCAACCTTTATTATGCAGTCCATCGCTTTTATTGCTTTGCCATCACAAGTTCGTATAACGCTCAATTTTCTCTTACACTAAATGATCTAACACTTTTAGAAGAAATTTTTATTACCTTATTGCACCGATGACAACTTACTTGAAGGATCTTGCTCAATCCTTAGGTAGGTATGGTGGACTCTTGAAAATAAGATTTGGGTTTAAGGATTTTTTGATGCACAAGTAGTATCTCTACTTGGTGCAGAATTTTTGGCTAGCAAAGAAGGGGGGCAAGCACCACATCTTGAAGGATCTATGACAATATGACTTCTATGTGAATATGAACAAACATAAATCATTACGTTGTCTTCCTTGTCCAACGTCAACAATTTTGGCATATAATATTTTGATGGGGGCTCACAATCACAAAAGATTTCCAGGATAGTGTATTTGCATGTGAAAGTTCTCTTCCTTATACTAATTATTCGTGAATTGCTTGTATGACCAAAATTGTGATTGTCAAGCCTCAAAAGATTTCACTTTCTAAACCCAATGTGAAGCTACTAGTAGGCATGATATGATTTCAACTTTATGACATTTAATTTATTCAACAATTTACTCATAGGATATAAGTGAAGCACAAGAGTAATTCCAAAGAAAGAGCTCACTACTGCAGGTTGCTGCTAACGCGACACTACGATCAGAGACCCTTCGACGAAACTGTGTGCGATGCCATAATCGCAAACGGTGGTGTAAAATAACCGTCAAAAAAGGTGCAAAACGTTTGCGATGGAGGATGCATCAAACACGGTTCAGATTTTAGTTGCGTATGTGATGCAGGGCATACGGTTCAGCTCAATTAACTGTTTGTGACGAGGAGGAACCAAAGAAACGGGCAGCCAGATGAAGGTGTGTGCGATGTACAACATACGGTTCACTCGGATGAACTTTTTGTGATTAGGCAACACAAAAGAAACGGTCAGCCCGATCAAGGTGTGTGCAATGTACAGCATACGGTTCACTCGGTTGAACTGTTTGTGATTAGGCAAGAGAACAGAAATGGTCAGCCAGATCAAGGTGTGTGCGATATACGCATGCGGTTCACTCGGCCCTTGTCGTCAGTGTGTGACCTCTGTGGCAACCGTTCGCTCCCCAGGCGCCTCTTCGTGTACCATGGCAACCGTCCACCGCCTCTTCGCCTTTCCCTCTCGATTTGCAACTCTGTCGCACGCTCTTCCTCCCTCCATTTGCCTTCACCCTTCCTTCTTCCATTGTTCGATCATCTTCTCCATAGAGGGAACAGGCCAAAAACGACCCGGTTATTCTTGCCCTGATCTGAAAGATGACGTGGTGGAGGAACTCATTGATCGGTGCGATGTCATCACCTCGGCTAGCATGGCAGGTTCGTTCAAGACCATTCTCGACTCAACTAATAACATCATTACAAGGAACCCAAGGGTCCAGGAGCAGTTTGATCTCCCCTATCTTCTTCGCCGTGACCCTGCTGACTGGCGTGGGGACGAGGGAAGCCTCGCCTTGTGCAAGTTGATGCCGCTTGATAATGATACGTATGATGTTAAGATGCCATCGCTTGAGGGCAAGGCTTGGGCAGGCGCAAATGGAGATTGGGTTGTTTATATTGGGTACAACTGCGAGTGGGAACTTGTGAATGTGTACACTCGTCACCGGGTTCCACTTCCAAAAATCTCAGACGACTACGCAGAGGTTGAGTACACCGGTATTCTACGTGAGTTCAAATACGATCATGGTGACTGTCGTCTATGGAAGATAGCAATTTGTCGAGTTCCCAACCGCTCTTGGGATTACACGAACTATGAAGTTGTTGCTATCTTCGACAAGCTTGTTTTCGTCCTTACTTCCACGCCTTGATGGATATTGCTCAAACATCAATTTCTGTACACGGATGAGTACTGTGCTGCAATTCAATACGAGGGTCTTGTGTTTTCTGCCACCACTCGTGGCACTGTTTTTGCATGGAATCCTGATGCTTTCGGTATGTTTTTCTTCCATCGTAATTATAATTGTTTCATCCACATGCATGCGGGTTTGCTAGTTTCCCTTTACTAATTAACCTTCTTGTGTTTCCAAGGTCCTCTGAATATTCCACCACCTATACTTGAAAAAATTTATAACCAAGGGGGAGATGATGATGTTGATGATCACGAGCATGAGGACGAGTAGGACCCATATACTCAGTGGCGCCTGGCAACTTATTTCGATGGATCACCTCTTCTTGTCTGTATACAGGGCACTGCTGATGTTACTAAGGAAGCAGGTGTTGTCTCGCATGGTCGCACTCTCCGGACCTATTCCAACATCCGTTGCAGGGTATTCGGGATGGATACTAGTGTACTAGCGCCAACATCTTCTCCCTGGTTCGGTATTGAAAGTCTTGGAGGAAACTCGCTCTTCCTTGGACAAAACTATCCAATGATGGTGGAAGGCGATCCAGTTGCTGTTGACACAACGTTACTACCATTTATGAGAAGCAACTGTATCTATACCTCGGACATTGCTATGCTTCCCTACCATCCCAATATGGGTCCTGACATCGGCCGCTTCAGCCTGGATGATCAGTCATGCGTTGGTCTCGAGATTGACAGTAGCTGGCCCTTCCCAGAGAATCACTTCTGGTTCAAAGCAAGCGTTTCCAACGCTGAAGAGTGGTTGAGCTGAAGTTCATTTCATCGCTTTGTTATTTGGTGTGTGAGAAAACTTTACTAGAATGTTTTGCTGGAAATGATTTATAATCCAACGTGTATCCTTGTTGTCACTGTGGGCTGATGACTTGTTGTATGTAATCAATGGTACATTTGCATATGGGTCCATCAACTCACGCCTGCTAGTGGTGTCCATATGAACAGTGCTAGTGATTTTAGTTGCAAAAATTAGATAGTGCTAGTGATTTTTAGCTGCATTTTTTAACAAATCGCAGTGTTACAAGGTTGACAAATGGCAATGTTACTAGATAAACAAATGTCAATCTTTCCAGTTTGACAAATGGCAACATACCCAAAATGACAGATATGCAAATCTTACCCAATTGTTTGTACGTGGTTGTACACAGGTCATGCAAAACAACCGTTTGCGTTGAAGGGATGCAGAAATCCTGCTCGGCACATTTTCCCTTGGCTTCCTGGGGAAGCTGTCGGTTTGCATCTGGGTGTTCTAACTAAAACGTTTGTGATGAGTGTTTTATATTTAAAAACCATTGACTTTTTTCAAAAGAAAATCGTTTGATAAGTCTGTACATTAAGAGAGAAAAACGCAAGTTCGTTCAAACCATATCTTTCATTCAGTCACACTGCAAATTTATATTCATATGATCGAGAATTCGAGATACAGTACTAAACCCCAAAAAAACTATTTCCTGCGGCGGCGGAGGCAGCGTGCCGCGCCGTCATTGTCGTTGTCGTCCTCCGGGACGCCGTTGTTGAAGTCTTCAAGGCAGCACAAAATGTTCTTCACTTGTAAATCAAACATCATGTCGTCGCACGGTCAACGGGCGGGGCACGGGAGGACGGCAACTTGAGCCGCTGAGAGGTAGTGGTCAACGGCAGCGTCCCATGCCGCTGAGGGGGCGCGCGCACGGGCACGGGCGTGGCGGGTGCAGCCAAACGCAGGGGGCGGCGCCACGGTGGGTGGAGGGGCGTGCACGGGCACGGGCACGGGCGCTGGCATGTACACGAGCTCACGCGGGTCCGCGGAGACCTCGCTGACGCCCGCGGCTTCCAGCTCTATGATAGTGCTCGACGACCAGCCCGTCAATGCTACGGGGATGGTCGCTGGCGCGAGCGCGGGGATGGGAGCTGGGACAGGAGCGGGGGCAGCAACCGCCGCAGCCAGCTCATTCTGAGCCATGTCCATGAGGCCCCATTCCTCCTTATTTTCTATCTCCTCTGGCTCGGAGTCGACTTCACCAAACTTGAAGACTAGTGGCAGATGATTGTTTTGCGCCATGGCGTTGGTGGAGGTCTGCGGGAGGGAGGGGAATGAGAGCCGAACAGTAAGGCCGCCTGTATTAAACAGTGGCTCGGGCGGCCATTAATGGAGAGGAAGGCGGGCGGCCATGGAAGTGAACAGGCTCCCTTCATAGTGAGCCTGCGCAGCGTACAGCTCGCACGCTTCCCGGTGAGCCTGCGCATTGGAGGATAGCTTGCACGCCTCTCGGTCAGCCTGCGCACCGGACTGCGCTCGCACGCCTCCTTTTCACTCAAGGTCAAGCAGCTGTCCGCACGGCACCTCCTACAGCCATTAAAACCAAGACACGTGGCGTCACGTGAATGGTAAACAGAACGCACACGGTTTGAATTCTACAAACGTTTGAGATATTGAAGTGACAACTATTTTTTCAAAGTGCCTTTGTTGGTTGTCATTATTCTAGTGCGCCTTCTCTCAAAATGGACACGAAAAATGCCACAACATGTCGGGTGCCATTCCATGATAGCATGCCAAGTTACATGAATTTCAGACGAGTTTTGGATTTACTAGAATTTAAAAACCAGGCATCTCAATGTTTTGCCGGCAATCAACGGTGCCCTGGTGTTTGAAATTCATTCCCATTTCTTCCATGGGACCTAAGCATGCACCCAAGGACACAGATTTGATTTTTCAACCAATTTATATGCACAGGAGCATGTGCATGTAGTTCAAATTTGAATTATGCACATAAATGCATTGAAAACTCAGTTAATGTATAAAAATGTCCAAACGAACCCCGAAAAATCGCCAAAATTGACACAACACTCCTGTTGTTCTATCTTGACACGAGAAATTTTTTGAAAGCAATAAGAGGCAATGGATATCGTTTCGTCCCCAAAGGTGGGACGTTCCCTACCGAAACCATCATGCTTGTTGTGAGAAGCCCTGGTTTCTGAGAAGCATATACCCGAACCTGCCCCGAATAGGACAATTTTTTTACCACGGCATGTTGATGCCGCTCCATGTTAGCATGCCAAGTTTCATGAATTTCAGATGAGTTTTGGATTTACTAGAATTTAAAAACCAGTCATCTCAACGTTTTGCCGGCAATCAACAGTGCCCTGGTGTTTGAATTTCATTCTCATCTCTTGCATGGGGCCTAAGCATGCACCCAAGGACATAGATTTGATTTTTCAACCAATTTATATGCACTGGAGCATGTGCATGTAGTTCAAATTTGAATTGTGCACATAAAATGCCTAGAAAACCCAGTTAATGCATAAAAATGTCCAAAGGAACCCCGAAAAATCACAAAAATTGACACAACACTCCCGTTGTTCTATCGTGAAACGAGATAATTTTTGAAAGCAATAAGAGGAAATGCATATCGTTTCGTCCCCAAAGGTGGGACGTTCCCTGTCAAAACCATCATGCTTGTTGTGAGAAGCTCTGGTTTGTGAGAAGCTCTGGTTTGTGAGAAGCTTATACCCGAACCTGCCCCTAATGGGACAAATTTATTACCACGACATGTTGATGCCGCTCCATGATAGCATGCCAAGTTTCATGAATTTCAGACGAGTTTTGGATTTACTAGAATTTAGAAACCAGATATCTCAATGTTTTGCCGGCAATCAACAGTGCCCTGGTGTTTGAATTTCATTCCCATCTCTTGCATGGGACCTAGAAATTCACCCAAGGACACACATGTGATTTTTCAACCAACTTTGGTGCATTGGAGCATGTGCTTGTAGTTCAAATTTGAATTATGCACATAAAATGCCTAGAAAACCCAGTTAATGTATAAGAAAGGCCAAATGAACCCCGGAAAATTCCAAGATTAAACACAACACTCCTGTTGTTCTATGTTGACACTATAAATTTTTTGAAAGCAATAAGAGGCAACGGATATCGTCCTGTCCCCAAAGGTGGTACGTTGCCTATCGAAACCATCATGCTTGTTGTGAGAAGCTCTGGTTTGTGAAAAGCTTATACCCAAACCTGTCCCAAATGGGACAAAAATTTCACCACGGCATGTTGATGTCGCTCCATGATAGCATACCAAGTTTCATGAATTTCAGACGAGTTTTGGATTTACCAGAATTTAAAAACCAGGTATCTCAACGTTTTGCCGGCAATCAACAGTGCCCTTGTGTTTAAAATTCATTCCCGTCTCTTGCATGGGACCTAAGCATGCACCCAAGGACACACATGTGATTTTTCAACCAATTTATATGCACTGGAGCATGTGCATGTAGTTCAAATTTGAATTATGCACATAAAATGCCTAGAAAACTCAGTTAATGCATAAAAATGTCCAAACGAACCCCGAAAAATCCCAAAAATTGACACAACACTCTTGTTGTTCTATGTTGACACGAAAAAAATTTAGAAAGCAATAAGGGGCAATGGATATCATTTCGTCCCCAAAGGTGGGACGTACGTTCCCTACCGAAACCATCAGGCTTGTTGTGAGAAGCTTTGGTTTGTGAGAAGCATATATCCAAACCTGCCCCAAATGGGACAAATTTTTTACCATGGCATGTTTATGCCGCTCCATGATAGCATGCCAAGTTTCATGAATTCCAGACAAGTTTTGGATTTACTAGAATTTAAAAACCAGGCATCTCAATGTTTTGCCGGTAATCAACGGTGCCCCGGTGTTTGAAATTCATTCCCATTTCTTGCATGGGACCTAAGCATGCACCCAAGGACACAAATTTTATTTTTCAACCAATTTATATGCACTAGAGCATGTGCATCAAGTTCAAATTTTAATTATGCACATAAATGCATTGAAAACTCAGTTAATGCATGAAAATGTCCAAATGAACCCCGAAAAATCCCTAAAATTGACACAACACTCCTGTTGTTCTATGTTGACACGAGAAATTTTTTGAAAGCAATAAGAGGCAATGGATATCGTTTCGTCCCCAAAGGTGGGACATTCCCTATCGAAACCATCATGCTTGTTGTGAGAAGCTCTGGTTTGTGAGAAGCTTATACCCGAACCTGCCCCAAATGGGACAAATTTTTTGCCATGGCATGTTGATGCCGCTCCATGATAGCATGCCAAGTTTCATGAATTTTAGACGAGTTTTGGATTTACTAGAATTTTAAAACGAGGCATCTCAACGTTTTGCCGGCAATCAACAGTGCCCTCGTGTTTGAATTTCATTTCCACCTCTTGCATGGGACCTATAAATTCACCCAAGGACACACATGTGATTTTTCAACCATATTTAGTGCATTGGAGCATGTGCTTGTAGTTCAAATTTGAATTATGCACATAAAATACCTAGAAAACCCAGTTAATGTATAAAAAAGGCCAAACGAACCCCAAAAAATTCCAAGATTAAACACAAGACTCCTGTTGTTCTATGTTGACACTAGAAATTTTTTGAAAGCAATAAGAGGCAACGGATATCGTCCCGTCCCCAAACGTGGTACGTTCCCTATCGAAACCATAATGCTTGTTGTGAGAAGCTCTGGTTTGTGAGAAGCTTATACCCAAACCTGTCCCAAATGGGACAAAATTTTCACCACGACATGTTGATGCCACTCCATGATAGCACGCCAAGTTTCATGAATTTCAGACGAGTTTTGGATTTACTAGAATATAAAAACCAGGTATCTCAATGTTTTGTCGGCAATCAATAGTGCCCTGGTGTTTGAAATTCATTCCCATCTCTTGCATGGGACCTAGAAATTCACCCAAAGACACACTTGTGATTTTTCAACTAACTTAATTTGGTGGATTGGAGCGTGTGCTTGTAGTTCAAATTTGAATTATGCACATAAAATGCCTAGAAAACCCAGTTAATGTATAAAAAAGGCCAAACGAACCCCCAAAAATTCATTCCCATTTCTTGCATGGGACCTAAGCATGCACTGAAGGACACAGATTTGATTTTCAACCAATTTGTATGCACCTGAGCATGTGCATGTAGTTTAATTTTGAATTGTTCACGTGAAATGGCTAGAAAACCAGTTTAATGTATAAAATGTCCAAATGAACCCTGAATAATTCCAATTATTTTACGACACACATATAGTTGCATGTTCACTACAGATAAAAGGTCTAGCAATTCAAACAGCGTCCATTGCCGTTGTGACCCCATTTTGTAATTCAAATCAAGTAGATCCCACACAGTTTATTATCACCAACCATGTGAGATGTAGTACAAAATATCTTCGAGCCGGTGTATAGTACGCCTATGGCTTACGCGAGAAGGTGCGTCGGCTACAGTCCATAGCCGGCGTGTCAAGCACACTAGCTCACTCCCCAAAAACTCCCGCCTCTGCATCCCTCGCAATCTCGAAAATATCTACCGCCTAGAAGGTTTTAATGTTTGATAGCACATGATTAGTATGTGCGGACCATGTGCGATGTCTGTTACTCCCGCTCTGCTTCAGTCCCTTGATTCAAATTTTTAGTAGCCCCGGCATTTTACTCCGCTTCTGCATCCCTCGCAATCTCAAAAATATCTGCTCGCCCTTGATCCAAATTTTTAGTAGCCCCGCCTTGTTACTCCCGCCTAGTAAAATTTTCAGTTGCCGCAGTATTTCCTCAAACACAACCATGCCCCCCCCTCTCCACACACCCCAAAACCTCCGCTCACACAGACACACACAACCCTTGAAACCATTGGTAGGTCGCCGCCATCGCCGGTGCCTCCATCCTCAACCTCTACTTGTGTGCCGGAGAGCTCGAGGAGCCAATGGCCAAAAAGAGGTTTATCGCGGCCTTTTCGCCCGACGCCTGCGAGGTGGCCGCCGAGGTGTCCCCGTCGTCCTCCGCAGGCCCGATCCACCGTCGCCGGTCCCCCGATACACCTGCTGCCGTGCCCCTAGGCCGGTTCGAGGACTTCCCCGTCCCCCCTCGGACCCGGGAGCCGATGAAGTCCTACCTGGGGGTCTGGCAGCGGCGGTGGGGGACGTGGGTCACCGAGATTATAGATCGAGAGACCCACACCCGCCGGTGGCTCGGTAGCTTCCACACAGCCGAGCTCGCAGCCATGGATTACGACCGCTGGCAGGTCCGCTACCACGGCGCGGAGGCTAGGCTCAATTTCCCCTTCGGCACACGTCTGGTCCACCTCGTTCCACCGGAGCCAGGGGTGGTGAGCTCGGCTATGGTGCAGGAGGACCGCGAGGCGTGGGAGCGCCTCGAGGCCGAGGCCGCCGACGAGGCCTACATGCAAGAGCTCCGCCGACAGCACCCGGAGCTCGTGGAGGCGGAGCGGGCGATCTTTGCCGGCGTGGAGGGCGGCGAGGTTATCGTTCTCTCCTCCTTTGACGAGGTCGAAGGCAGCGCGGACGGCGGCGCGGAGGGCGGCGAGGTTATCACGCTCTCCTCTGATGACGAGGTTGAAGGCGGCGGCGACAGCGGCGTGGAGGGCATCGAGGTGGGCCCCAAGGACGAGGAGATCGATGTCGACGAGTGGAGGAGTGCCTTCCCCAACGACCCCGACGACGGTACTGGTTCGGACCCGGCTCGCGGCACACCGTACATAACGAGGAAGGATTGGCTCGACCTCTACTTCGATCAAAAGTAGTTTAGCTTAGTTTAAATTTATGTTTTATGTTCGGTTATGCAAAACTATCTATGTTTATGTTTGAATGCATGCTACTTTCGGTTGAACCTGCTTTGAACTTCATCAAATTGAAGGTTACAACCTTAAGTTTAGGGGATCGACTAGAAAGGCCAAAAATTGCTGGAGTATATATATCCACTAGGGGTTTTAGTCCTTTAACTTTTTAAGGATCGCCTAGAGATGTCCTTATGACTTGTTTATTTCAGTTCTTCACAATGTGATGCTCTATATGTGCATCTATTTGCCGTGCAGTTCAATTTCATCAATAACAGTTTCAACAATACCACTATGAATTACGATATTTGGTTGTTGTTAAGGATATTGCAGTTAACATGCCTTTTCGTTTTTCAATTGTTGTTTAGCAACATGCATTGTACTGAATGACTAAATATGAAATCCCAGGCTACATAGCAACAAGGAAGAGTGTTACCTTAATGTTCTGATGATGTCTAGATATACATGTAATAAAATCTTACATAATGGGATGGATGGAGTGTTGTACTACATCATTTTTCAATTGTTGTTTAGCTTCTAATATTAACTTGGTGCTTTTAGGTACATATATCATTGCCAAAGATCCACACTTCGACCCTTTCTGCGTATGGGGCAATGAGATATTCATGAACCAGCATCAAGTGAGAAAACTGATAAAAATTGTTATTAAAATGGGTCAAAAGATGTCAATCGAACTATTTGTTTACACTTTATGCAAGACAACAGTGAAGTGCAGGATGGTAAGTAAGAACCCCGTAGCCTTCTTTTTACTACCCGTAATGAGTTGTGTTAGATGACAATATCTGAAACTTTTTCCTATTGCAGTGGATCTTGAAGCAGTTTACTCAAGATTACCTCTCAAACTAGATGATTGGCGGCTGGCAATCACAAGGGGTTGGACTAGAGTCCTGCATGCCTTCTTCATCCAGGAGAGCACAATAGGGCCATTCCGCTTCACCTTGTTCAGCAACTGGAATGTCTGTCGCCTCTTTCTTTACCATCTGTAATAATACAAGTATAGAACCCTGGTACATCATTCTTTATTTGGTGCTTATGTAATTCTTAAACATACGTACCTGTGAATCGAATAATGCATTGGTTGTTTGAACCTGATGGATATGAATAAATCAATAGCCTACTTTCAAGTTTAAATTAGGTACAATTTTAAATAGCAGCAATTAAATTAGGGCGAAATTACGTTGTGCAGGTCATTGCGGCACACAGGGTTGGTAAAACACAAACGTTTGCGATATACACCATAATCCGAGATGGTTCACATATAGGAAACGTGTGCAAGCATGCACACAGTTGTCGTTTGCAAAGCGTGTGTGATGTCAGACACTATCACATACGGTGTGGGGAAACTAAATGTGTGTGATTGTCTACCCATCGTACACGGTTTATAATCATGAACTATTTGTGATGTGCCAGGCATCGTAAAACTCCTGTGCCTAGAATCTACCTGGAAAACTCCCGTGCCTGGAATCTGCCTGGTTCTAGGCAGAACCACAAAACTCCAACTGTGATGGCAATGCAAGCACAAACGAGTAGCAAGGATGAAGCGTTTGGGACATTCGAGATATCAGAAACGGTTATATAGGGACAACTGTATGCATCAAGGCTCCCAATCCCCGACGGTTTATGGGTCATGTGGAAAGGGCCCCCCTATCGCCCACACTCACTTGGCGACGGTTCCAAATGCCGTCGCGGAAAAGGGGTTAAAAACCGTTTGTTTAGGACCAATGCGCACCAGTGGCTTCATTGACGGGATGTGAATGCCGCTTACTTAGCCTCCTTGGAAACTATTTGAGGACTCTATTTTATTTAAAAACTTTCATATCTAAGTATTTTATTAAAACAACAAGCAAAACAAAATAAAATGACAATCCAAGGATAGCACACATCATGTGAAGAGCAAAAACTTAGGCTCAACCGATAGTAACCGATAATTGTTGAAGAAGAAAGGTGGGATGCCTACCGGGGCATCCCCAAGCTTAGATGCTTGATACTTATTGAATATTATCTTGGGGTGCCTTGGGAATCCCCAAGCTTGACCTTTTGTGTCTCCTTAATTCTTTATTGTTCACGGTTTTCCTAAATCTCAAAAGCTTCATCCACACAAACTCAACAAGAACTCGTGAGATAAGTTAGTATAAACCAATGCAAAAGCCTTATCATTCTCTACTATGGAAAATCACTAAAATTATTATTCAACATTGCATACTAAATGCCTCTGCATATTTAATACTCCTATCCTCAAATAGATTCATTAAACAAGCAAGCATATGCAAACAATGCAAACATAACAGCAATCTGCCAAAACAGTACAGTCTATAAAGAATGCAAGAGTATCAATACTTATTCAACTCCAAACATTATGAAATTCTACCACACAGTAGAAAATTTATCAGAGCTTATTATGCAGAAAGTTTCAACATTTTATCACATTCTGACTTTCCTCGGGAATTTTAGCAACATCGATAAACTTTCTGTTTTCAAACAGCAACATGTATACTTGCAAGATAAGCATGGCAAAGGCTATCAATGCCACTTTTATTGAAATAAAAGATGCAAAACATTATTCTAAATAACAGAAAGCACATCCTAACAAAATAAATTGACGCTCCAAGCAAAACACATATCATGTGATGAATCAAAACATAGCTCCAAGTGAGGTTACCGATAATGTTGGAGACGAAAGAGGGGATGCCTTCCGGGGCATCCCCAAGCTTAGTTGCTGGGATATTCCTTGAATATTACCTTGGGGGTGCCTTCTAAATCCCCAAGCTTAGGGTCTTGTCACTCCTTATTCTCCTCATATCACCATCTCACCCAAAACTTGAAAACTTTAATCACACAAAACTTCACGGAACTTTGTGAGATAGGTTAGTATGATAAAGAGCAAACCATTTCACTTTGGTACTGTCAAATACAAGATTCATAATTGTTTACACACAATTCCTACTGATCATTTCCACAATTTATATTGAGCAATATAAGCCATAGAAACTAGAAAGCAAGCAAACTATGCATTGAAAACAGAATCTGTCAAAAACAGAACAGTCTGTAGTAATCTGGATAACTACCATACTTATGCTACCCCAAAAATTGAGAAATAAAATGTACCACGTGAGAAATTTGTATATTAAACTTCTGCAAAAAGAATCAACTCAAAATCAATCTTCTGTTAAAAATTAGACTTATTTTCGTGAGCGCAAAAGTTTCTGTTTTTCAGCAGGGTCAAATCAACTATCACCCAACATGATCCCAAAGGCTTTACTTGGCACTTTATTGAAACAAAAGAAATAAAACATGATTACTACAGTAGCTTAAGCATGTTAACACATAAAAATAGTAAGTAAAAGTGTTGGGTTGTCTCCCAACAAGCGTTTTTCTTTTCTTTAATGCCTTTTAAGCTAGGCATGATGATTTCAATGATGCTTGCATAAAAGATAAGAATTGAAACATGAATAGAGCATCATGAAGCATATGCCAAGCACATTTAAGTCTAACCCACTTCCTATGCATAGGGATTTTGTGAGCAAACAACTTATGGGAACAAGAATCAACTAGCATAGGAAGTCAAAACAAGCATAACTTCAAAACTTTCAACACATAGAGAGGAAACTTGATATTATTGCAATTCCTACAAGCATGAGTTCCTCCCTCATAATAATTTTCAGTAGCATCATGAATAAATTCAACAATATAACCATCACATAAGGCACTCTTTTCACACTCCACATAAGCAAATTTCTTCTCATCAATACTAGTGGGAGCAAACTCAACAAACTAACTATCATGGGATTGAAAATTAAAATCATGATGACAAGTTTCATGGTTATCATTATTATTTATAGCATACATGTCATCACCATAATCATCATAGATAGCAACTTTGTTGTCATAATCAATTGCAACCTCTTCCAAAATAGTGGATTCATCATTAAATAAAGTTATGACCTCTCCAAATCCACTTTCATCAATATAATCATCATAAATAGGAGTCATGCAATCATCATAATAAATTTTCTCATCAAAACTTGAGGGACTAAAAATATCATCTTCATCAAACATACCATCCCCAAGTTTATGGCTCTGCATATCACTATCATCATGGATATTCAAAGAGTTCATACTAACAACATTGCAATCATGCTCATCATTCAAATGTTTTGTGCCAAGCATTTTATTGACTTCTTCTTCTAACAATTGAGAACAATTTTCCGATGCATCATTTTCAAGGAAGATATTATAAAGATGATCAATAATATGATGCAACCTAAATTCCATTTTTATGTAGTTTTCTTTTATAGACCAAACTAGTGATAAAACAAGAAACTAAAAGATTCAATTGCAAGATCTAAAGATATACCTTCATGCACTCACCTCCCCGGCAACGGCGCCAGAAAAGAGCTTGATGTCTACTACGCAACTTTATTCTTGTAGACACGTGTTGGCCCTCCACGCACAGAGTTATGTAGGACAGTAGCAATTTTCCCTCAAGTGGATGACCTAAGGTTTATCAATCCGTGAGAGGTGTAGGATGAAGATGGTCTCTCTCAAACGACCCTGCAACCAAATACAAGAAATCTCTTGTGTCCCCAACACACCCAATACAATGTCAAATTGTATAGGTGCACTAGTTCGGCGAAGAGATGATGACAAAAGTGTAATATGGATGGTAGAAATATATTTTTTATAATCGGAATAAATAAAAACAGCAAGGTAGCAAATAGTAAACGGGCATAAAATAGTATTGCAATGCTTGAAAACAAGGCTTAGGGTCCGTACTTTCACTAGTCCAACCTCTCAACAATGCTAACATAGTTGGATCATATGATTATCCCTCAAAGTGCAATAAAGAATCACTCCCGAGTTCCTAATAGCGGAGAACAAAAGATATAAATTGTTTGTAGGGTACGAAACCATCTCAAAGCTATTCTTTCCGCTCGATCTATCCTAGAGTTCATACTAGAATAACGCAAGCTATTATTTTCGATCGATCTAATCAAGAGTTCGTACTAAAGTAGCACCAAAGCAAACTCACATTCATAATACTCAATCCACACAAAGAACTACAAGGGAACCCCCAAAGTTTCTATCGGAGAAAGATAATAAAAACGTGCATCAACCCCTATGCATAGATTACCCCAATATCACCGCGGGAATCCGCAAGTTGAATGACATAACACATATCAAGTGAATCAATATGATACCCCAATTGTCCAAGTATTCATACCGCAAGACATACATCATGTGTTCTCATCTCTGAATATTCAATCCGACAATCAAAGGGTAAAGACTCAATTCATCACAGCAAGAGTATAGAGGGGAGAAACATCATATGATCCGACTATATTAACAAAGCCCATGACACAAGAGAGAGAGATTAAACACATAGCTACTGGTACAAACCCTCAGCCCCGAGGGTGGACTACTCCCTTCTCATCGTGGTGGGCACCGAGATGATGAAGATGGCCACCGGAGATGATTCCCCCCTCCGGCAGGGTGCCGGACGGGGTCTAGATTGGTTTTCGCGGATACAGAGACCTTGCGGTGGCGGAACTTCTGATCTAGGGTAACCCCCAAGGGTTTCAGAATATTTGGGAATTTATAGTGCAAAGAGGGGGTGCGGGAGGCCACCGAGGTGGGCACAACCCACCTGGGCGCGCCAGGGGGCCCTGGCGCGCCTTGGTAGGTTGTGCCCCCCTCGGGGCACCCCCAGGTGCTGCTCTAGCCCAATGGATGTCTCCTGACCCATAAAAAATCTCCGTGGAGTTTTGCGGCGTTTGGACTCCATTTGGTATTGATTTCCTGCGATGTAAAAAATAAGAAAATCAGCAACTGGCACTGGGCACTGGGTCAATAGGTTAGTCCCAAAAAATGATGTAAAGTTGCTATAAAATGATTTTAAAACATCCAAGAATGATGAAATAATAGCATGAATACTTCATAAATTATAGATACGTTGGAGACGTATCAGGGCGCGACATTTGCTTGCGTCCTAGCCTGCGAGTTCGGCACAGGATTAGTGAGCATTTGGCTAATTGGGCGTTTTCCCACCGTTTGCCGCGTGCTCCTCCTAAAAATAAAAAAGGGGGGATACACTTAACACTACAAAAAAAAGACACATCCGTGACATTTTGGGCCGAATGAAATTTTTTCTGTCATACTTATGACACTTCTATGACGATAATTGTGACAAAACCCGGTATCGTCATAGATTTGGTGGGGTCCTACTTCTATGACCAAAAATCATGACAGAAAATGGGCTTTTCATCCTGGGCGGGTTGGAGACGCAGCTGCATGACATTCTTTGGGCCGTCCATGACGGAAAAAACCATGGTAGAAGCGAGGGCGAGGAAAATATCGGGGTGTTCCCGGTTACGGTGGGTGGTCGGGGCCGAGCGATGCGCGTTTCTCTCGTACACGCCCGCACGTGGGTGCGACGCATTGGGCTCTAACTGAACCCGAGCGAGGCGTTGGGCTCTAACTGAACCCGAGCGATTGCACTGCAGGCTACGCGTTACTGAACCCGAGCAATCGATCGATGGCTGTTAACTAAACCCGATCGAGTGATTCCTTCGCTACTGCTGCTAACTGAAGCCGATCGATGCTGCCTCTAGATGAGCAGTGAGTGTTACTGGGGGGTTTGGATGAATAGTTCCTGGTGGGGTCGATGAACAGGACCCCGTGGTGTTGCCTCCTGATGAACAGGACCCCGATCGATCGAGGCGGTTGGGGTTGGATGAACAGGACCCCGTGGAGGGCAGGATGAACAGTAGACGGTGGAGGGCTGGATGAACAGTAGCCCATGGAGGGGTGGTTGAACAGGAGCCCGTGGAGAGGGCTGGTTGAACAGTAGCCGGTGGAGTAGCGCGCGGTGGAGGCTGGATGAACAGGAGCCCGTGGATGAACAGTCGCAGGTGGAGGCTGGAGGAGGTCGACGGTGGATGAACAGTAGCCCGTGGAGGCTGGAGGGGGTCGACGGTGGAGATGAACAGTAGCCCGTGGAGTCCCGTTTTGCGGTACGCCACACCCCTCCCGATGAACAGGACCCCCGTTTCGACCGTAGCGCTCCAACACAAGTTCGTTTCCTCCGTTTTGCGGTACGCCACACCCCTCCCGATCAACAGGACCCCCGTTTCGACCGTAGGAGGTCCGTTTCCTCTGTTTTGCGGTACGCCAGACCCCTCCCGATGAACAGGATCCTGTTTCGACCGTGACGGTCGAACACAAGGCCGTTTCCTCCGTTCTGCGGTACGCCAGGCCTCGTTTCCATCGGCTGTTCCGTCGAAGCCGGTTGGCTCCCATGCGTTCCGTTGCCTCCCGATGAACACGACGCATTCTGTTGCCTCCCCATGAACATGATGACGACGCAGTTTCTCCATTCCGACCCAGCCAGGTACACGAGCCCTGGCTGTACGTATGCATGAGTAGGCGTTCGAGACCCTTCCCGTATGTACGTACGTGGCCATATTTTCTTTCTTGCACACTGGCCGCTGTAGGTACGTGTACATGCTACGTGCGCGCCTCTACTACGACACGTGTGCGCCTCTACATCGACCAGTATGTACGTACACGTTCGCGACCAGAATGACAATGCTACGTACGCTTCGACCAGGTGGGTCCCGACTGTCAGGCACTTCCTTGCGTGCGAAGATGTAGCTGGTGGGTTCCAGCAGTCAGGGGGGCAAATCGTTTTTTTGGGCGCACTTCCTTGCGTGCGAAGATGTAGCTGGTGGGTCCCAGCAGTCAGGGGAAACGTTTTTTTCACGAAATACGGTGGCCCGTCCGGTGGGTCCCCGCTGTCAGGTGGAGGAATAATTATTTTGCGCGTAATAAGGAGGCACTTCCTTGCTGCGGCCGTGGACCCAGCTGTCAGCCTCTCCACGTACAGTCCACGTCCGATGGAAGCCGTTCCTTGACCACGTTGACCACGCTGCGCCGAGAGCACCAGGGCGGTGGACGACGGCGAGGCCTAGGAAGGGGACGACGCGGAGCCAGGGAAGACGCGACAGTGGATGCCCACGCGGAGAGGAGTACGAGGGTTCATTGGTTCGGCTGCGGTGTGAGGCTGCCGTCGCCGCAGAATAACATGGGGTGTGGGTGAGTAGAGGGATGGCCTGGCCAGCGGTGGGAGTAGTAGGGGGCGGTGAGGCCTCCGCGGCATCGCAACCGGCCACGGGAGGCAGGAGCACGAGGCACGACCAGCGCTGGTTTGGGCGGCTGGAGCAAGAAGACCAGAGGTTGAAGAAGCACTATGGCCGTGGGATGGACATCGTACGGCCAATGGAGCTAGAATCATGCATATTGACTAAGTTGACAAAGCCCTCCATCCCCGTCAACTTAGTAGGCCCACAAGTCAGCCTCCCACTATACTGGGTCCCAGCTAGCAGGGGGAGTATTCATTTTTTTGTGCGTAATAAGGAGGCACTTTCGGTGGGTCCGAGCTGACAGCGGGGGGAACGTTTTTTCTCGAAATACGGTGGCTCGTCCGGTGGGTCCCAACAGTCAGGGGGGAAACGCTTTTTTCACCAAATACGGTGGCCCGTCCGGTGGGTCCCTGCTATTAGGTGGAGGAATAATTATTTTCCGCGTAGTAAGGAGGCACTTCCTTGCGGCTGCCGTGGACCCAGCTGTCAGCCTCTCCATGACAGTACTTTTCCGATGGAAGTCGTTCCTTGACCACGTTGACCACGCCGCGCCAAGAGCACCAGGGCGGTGGATGATGGCGAGGCCTAGGAAGGGGACGCGGAGCCGGGGAAGACGCGGCAGTGGATGCCCACGCGGAGAGGAGTACGAGGGTTCACTGGTTCGGCTGAAGTGTGAGGCTGCCATCGCCGCAGAATAACAGGGGGTGTGGGTGAGTAGAGGGATGCCTTAGCCAGGGGTGGGAGTAGTAGGGGGCGGTGAGGCCTGCACGGTAGGCGGGAGCAGGCGGTCCCGCCGGCGCTGGATTGGGCAGCTGGAGCAAGAAGATCAGAGATTGAAGAAACACGACAGCCGTTGGAATGACATCCAACGGTTACGTCTGCTAGAATCGTTTGTTGACGTATATAATAATAAAAAGATATTGCATACGCGTCAACTTAATATGCCCATAAGTCAGACCATTCCCTCTTTTTTTAATAATTTATATATAGCTCATTGCGACTTCTTATGCAATTTATTGCAGTCCGTTTTTTTGGTTGGCCAGGACAATTTCGCATATTTCTGTGGGTTCCAAACTATTTTTAATACCGACATGTCGAGCCAGATTTAAAGTACTTTGAAGATATATTTAAATTAGGTTAATGCCAAGTGAAATAGGAATCTGAAAATGTGAAAAAATTCAGAAATTATAAAGTAATTGCCAATTTGTCATCTGTTTTTATATTTACAACCAATTTCATATTACTTTCAAGATTTGCACGCGTCTTGAAAGAGTTGCAGCCCATCAGGGCGTAGAAAAATAAACAGGCCTGGATTGGGTATTCTTCAGAAAAAATAAACTGGGCTCATTTTCACAAAGAAAAAATAGCTGGGCTGGTCACATGGTGAACATAAAATATAAGCCTGCGCTAGACAGGCCACAGCCCAGTTCAAACCCTGCTCCGTCTCAACAATAACAAAATAAATACTGCTCGAGAAACTACGTCCCAGGTGTCAGCCGATCTTGTGTTGTTCTCTTGTCTATTGACTATATATGCTCACAATGTCGTGGGTCCCAGATGTCAGGAAAACACTAGGAGGAAGCATTTTATTTTTCCATACGCTGACATGGTGGGCCCGTACTGTCATCCTCTCCACGTACTTCTGCCGATTCCTGTTGTTTGTTGACCAAGTTGACAACGCGAGAGAGCGGTGCCGCGGCGAGCGCACCAAAGCGCGCGAAGGACGACGGCAAGGACTCGGATGTCGGTGTTAACGATTTAGGAGACGGTGGGGTGGCGATGCGTGCGCTGAGGCGCAGCCAGCCATGGGAGGCGGAAGCAGGCGGCCCCGCCGGCGCTGGTTTGGTTTTGGCGGCTGGAGGAAGACAGGACTGAAGAAACATGACAGACTGTAAAAGCAGCAGGAGTACTTAATAACCTTAATTGAAACCAGCAGGGGCACTTAACAACCATAGCTGAAAGCAGTATGAGTACTTATACAGGTTCAACCGTACAAAGCACGCCTCGAACAGTGCTACTTTGCCTACAGTTAACCAAGGGTGAGGCCGCCAAGCCCCAGGACAAGGCCCAGGCGCCACCCCGCGCATCCACAACCTTCTGAAAGTGACTTCATCTCGCAATGTGGTCAATAAACAGGATATTCACTTTAGAGCCATGGAAAAGCAGGAACATAATCTTCTGTCCTATTCTCCAAGATGGACGGGCCTTCATTATTTGAGACCACCCATGAATAAGTATATTTTCACCTCCAAGGGGAATGGAGTAGGTCGACATAAACATCATGTTGTGACCAAGCGCAAGTCTGACCCGACCATGGTCAGGCATCTGTATAGGAACAATAGAACTGGGCAGTTTCTGTTTCAAGAAGATCACAGCAGTAAAGCTATGTATAAGCAATAGTTTATGAACAACATATATAACAGAAAACAGCTCATACCATAAGTTTCTCGACACAGTTGGACCTGTTCAACGAGTGCAGCAGTGGCACACATATCCCACGTGGCCTTCCACCATTGAAACGCCCCACAAGGACCTCAAGACGATCAATAAAGTGTAGGAACTTGTGGATGTCGTCTCAGTCAACTTCAGTGCCATCAGTAACAGCCGAGTTGTTACAGAATAACAAACGAGCAGCCTGCTTAACTCTGAAAAAACCTACACGTGCCACCAATTATAAGAAAATATTAGTTAGAAGTAGCATCTTCGTGAGAGATTCGTTGCTACTTCTAAAGTTAAATTGTGATTAGTTAGACAGATTAGGTGGATTAAGAAGTAATCGAGGCAACAAGCAAGAACCAGATACAAAACTAACATGGATGAACAATTGGAACGACGTCGCGGTGGAAGATCGCAGTGAAGATGAGACCAGGTTCTGCTATTTCCATCAACATTCGTGCGCCAACTTTCAGTCCGTAACACTTGAGAAAGTTTATCCAAGTTCGGCCATAAAAAAAGCAGCGATCTTCTTCGTTCATGAACCCAACTCGGAACTTATATCCATGGCTTGTCTTCACTGTGACCATTAAACTGGTGTATTCAGTTATGGCAAGGCCGAGCATCTTGAGTACATGTGTTCTGGCAGAGCAAATAATGCACTGCAGGAAAAATAATATGAGAACACAATGTATTCTCTATCCAAATCTAGAAATAACTTCCTCCTTCACGTCAGTGTTGACCATCGTACTGGTAGTACCTTTTATCCAAATATAGCAATCCAAATTTCCAAATTAGTCGACAGCATGTTCAAAAAAACCCCACCCTCCCAGATAGAAAAGAGGATTCTAGGAACATACTGTGCGCGTTTTAAAATCCTGTGTTAGGATGAGAAGGAACAAGTGTGGCCTCTCACCGAGGGCACAGAAACCTGTAGGGTCCTCACACTTTAGGCACTGCAAATGAAACACACTAGATTCAGTAGGAAGAAAAATGCATCAACGGCGGCGGCTGCCATCCTAAGATTACCCGCGACCAAGGGACTTGGATTTACCGGGGATGGATGAAGAATTCGTACCTGGTTCTCCATGAGAAAACCCTATGCAATCGCCAAGAGGGGGTTTTCTCTGAACAAGCAGACGAGGGAGAAGGAGATTCAGGCCCAGTGAAATATTCCCGCTTCGTCCGTCCAGCTTACTGCTAAAGCTGGAAAGGGGGGGTTTGTGATTTGACGGCTCATTGGGCATTACTGCGGCGCTACGACCGGGGTGTGTCTACTGTGCAGTTGTGCACTCTAATTTGTGCATATGGCACGTGGACCCCGTTGCCGGATGCCCCACATATCAGCGAAAAGAAGTAGAAAGACAGGAGTAACTAGTTACACAAAAATATATTTTTGACAAAGAGATACTCCCTCTGTAAAGAAATATACAAATCTTTTATATCACAACTTTATACATAATAAAAATCAAGGGGAATATATATAACATATATAATTATAAAAAATAGAGTTGTTTTTAACACAGTATAGACGAGTTGGTGATGATGGTGTGCCTGCCATCCTGCAATATAGGTCGTCCGATTTATATCTGACTGATGGGAAGGAAACTATGGCAATTTTGCAAAAAGGTACCCACACACCTCTCCACATTTGCAAATAAGGCCTTCCCTCGTTCATCCTTTTCTCTCACAAGACAAAATACTCATACAAATGCATCTTGATGTTACGTGCATTATGGGGGTTCAGCTGAGAATATAATACTCAGACAGGCTCACGGTTCTGGACTTTGGGCCGCGGCCCACCCTGCATGTTTGGGGGCCCATGTGTTCTACCTCAGCGCTTTTCATATTGCAAGCGATCGGTACGGCACTGGTTTTAGATGTTGTCGCAAGGCGAATACACAAAACTGAATAAAGCACGGTAGCTGTTGGAATGAAATCGAACGACAGTTCCTAACCAGCAATGAGAGTTGCAATTCTATCAACGATATACCATGTGATAAATAATACTGTCGTATTACTTATACACACAGGACACTTGTTTCACCATGCCAGATTATTACATCAAAATCTCTCGTAGGATAGATCAGTTCGGCAGTTGCGTGCTGCTACTGAAGAATTTCAAAGTTGATTTGGACCAGCTCTCCTTGCCGAGAAAGTTCGATTTTGAGATCATCCCTTACCGCAAGATATGATTTAGATTTGAACCTTGACCATCCTTTAGCATCAATCATCATGCGACCATCCTTTGTACTTACGATATATTGAGCAGGTTCATTCACACCAAGGCTGCGCATGGTAAGAGAAACTTGGCCGCTGTCGCCCGGATTGTTGAACGACTCCCTCGTTGCTCTAGGAATTCTCTGTTTGCAAAAAAGAAGACATACCCAAACAGTTAGATCAACACAGTGAATCATGCGAAACAACATGGAAAGAAAAAAGAACGAAACACTTGGGCGGCCAATGATCCAATATCCAAACAGTTACCAAGGCTGCACCACCACCTACACCAACACTTACCAAGAAGGTGGACATGTCGGTTTTTGTAAGGACTTTGGTATATGAAGTGCGAACTGCAGCCCAGTCTGTTGCCGGTGCAACTGCTCATTCGGTTGCCGCTGCACGGGCCGGAGCAGATGCAAGTGCAAGTGTTGGTGCAGGTGCCGAAGCCGCTGCTGCTGCCGGAGATGGTGCTCCTTGTAGAGCTGGTGCCGGTGTCGGAGCAGGTGCCGGTGTCGATGCCCGATCCTTTGGTAGATCAGCCTGATCCGCTGACGCGGTCGGTGCCCAATCCTCAGCTGGATCAGACTGAGTTGTTGCCGCTGTCAGTGCTAGCGCAACTGCCGGTGCTCGATCCATTGCTGAAGGTGGTACCGATGTGCGAGACAGCGGCGATCGTGTCTGGTCTGCTATGATCAGCTTTCTAACTTGACTAGGCTTCGTGACCGTGATCCAGTTTTTTTCTTTATTTCTTTTAAACGCGAGAAGGACTAATTGTGGCGTTTTTGTTAAACCAAACTATAGTTCATCATAGGGATTCATCTTGTACTCAGACAACAGACTGATCCAATTTTTTCCAGTAATATAAGTGATGGACAGTGCCTTCGTTACTGACATGACATAAGAAGTGAAACCTGCAAAAATAGCCATCGTAGAGCAAACCAAACGGTTTATTCTGTGATGAATGTCACATGGCAAAACCTGCATCGTAAAATTGCAGGAAAAGAAAGAAAACATGACATTAAATCAATAAGATTTAGACAGTAAATCAATAAGATTTACTTGATGTGACACGAGTGAATCCTTACCAGGAAATCACTATGTTGAAGTACTAAATAGAAGATTGATCATCCAACTACGGGTGGCATGCAGGGGCCCCTCCTACTCCCACAAGCAGGACAGTCCAAAGGTCGTGATAAATCGTATGGACCGAACATCCATGGGACTGGAAATCCTGGTGGGTGCGATAAACCCTGCAATGCATACGGATATTGGAGTGTAACCATAATTGATAAACCGTCCTCACAAAAAAGATGATCTAGATACTTCAAAATATACAGACTGAATTGAGTGGACATACATTAACATAGACCGTTCTCAGGACAGACCAGACACCAAAAGTGGCAATACTAATAAACAATACAGGGTTCACAAACACAAATCAAGTACTGAACAATAGTACTTACTACAGACAAGCAAAGTTGCACTAATTAAACTCTGCAGACTATTTCTTGCCACCGACCTACGAGATGAACCCCGCATAATTGACTAGGCCATGGACTTCATGAGAAATGTCTACATGCACCATCACCATCTCGTCAACCTTGGAGAACCTAATAGAGTGGTCTTTCCACTCATAAACATGATCATGAAGACATGCCGCATCAGATTTGTTGGGAAGCTTTATAAGAACCACACCCTTCGTAATCGAAGGCACAACCAGGAAATTGTTGTGGTCAAGTACAGCCTCGAGAGCACGCCTAACAACAATGCTACAGGAAAACACTAGTTCAGGACATGTGGCGACAAGGACACAGCAGCTGGATAGTTTAGCAGTAGAACTCATCCTCAGGTCTTCTAGTTCACACGGCATGACTTTGAGAACTTCATATCCACCGTGGACCTGGTTCTAATTCAAACAGAAACCATATTTTATTACTACCTCAGTTAAGAAATATAAGATGATTTTCGATATTGTACTCCATACATGACTACATATATGCACAGAAATGAGTGAACAAAGACACTAGAACATGTCTTCAAAGGCATGAGAGCAGAGGGATTACTTGCAATATCCATAACACAAGTTACTGAGGCAAATATACCCTCTTCAAAGGTAGCATTGATGTTCATAAAGTACTCCCTCCGTCCCAAAATTCTTGTCTTAGATTTGTCTAGATACGGATGTATCAAGTCACATTTTAGTATTAGATACATCTGTATCTAGAAAAATCTAAGACAAGAAATTTGGGACAGAGGGAGTAGTTGAAAGTAATCTATAAGAAATCAGTGTCAACCTCTCGCATGTTTTGGTCAAAAGAGGAATTTAGAATCTCGGGATGGGAGCAAAAGTTCCCTTCTCGACCCACTTTTGGGTGTTTGGCAGAGTGCATGAAGGGTGTATGAGTCCACACTAGTAGGTTAACACAAATACACGAAGAGGAAACAACTGCGACCAAGGCGGAGAGGAAAACGAGAAAACTTAATGTCTTTTTGCTAATTAATAGCATTGCATGCAATGAACTAACCACTGCATGTCATGTTTATTAGTCTCAAGTCATTGCAAGCATGCACGGCCCACGTCTCTTATTGGTTGATATGTCACAAAACAAGAAACGGGGAGGGAGTTAATGTACCGTGCCTAAGTGTTTTGGGATTATTTGGTTTTCGTAAGGTGACTTACACACCTAGACAGAGGAGTATATTGAGATGAGAATGCAACCAAACACACCCACACGCTTTGTGCTACAGTGACTGATCTGCACCGTCTGAGTTTGATCCAACGGTCATGTTGTGCCGAGACATGGACATGTCCATGCAGAGGGCGCCTAAACACCACCAAAGTCCCTCTGCTTCTCGAGGCGCACGACGTTGGTTATGCAGGGGGCGAAACGGCTGAAAGGCAATGCAATCTACGGGAAGGCGGAGGGAGCCAGCCGAGGAGCGGGGAATCTTTTGGTTTTCACCATGGTAAAACACCAGTCGATGACTTCTCACATCAGGGAGCAGTGGGTTTTACAGGCAGAGTCATCATGACTAATTGCTGCTGTGCCTGCTCCAGTCAATCAAAAAATTAAAAATCCTGCCGCACTCAAACACCAGAGCAATGCTGTGGTGGATATTTAAATTTACCTGCCGGCAAGTAGATAAAAAAAGGGGTGGAAAAACAAATGTGGCGGCGGCCTAGCTAATCGGTCGAACTAGCCCAACTAGCTAGCCACCGTGCTTCACTGATGTACTCGGCGGGAAAAGTGGTCTTTCGTGATTTGACGACTCATTTACTTGCTTCAGCGAAAACGCGCGGTAGGGCGTCCCACGTCAGGAAGAATATATGCGTGCACCACCCAGGAGGATCCCGAAACCGCGCGGTAGGGTGTGCCATGTCTCGGCACGGAGGATAAATGTCAGTGTAAAAATTTACTGTATCAGACGTAGTACCTATGGTTCGACCTCGGGACCCAGCCGGTCTGTCGAAAACACCCCACTAGCCACACAGCTTCATCATGCTAACATGGCACGGAGGATGGGTGTGGTTAGCTCCGTCTCGACCAGCCACAACATCTCTTGTTCTAGGCGATTCTTCTATTTTCCAAGCTTTTTTTAGTTGTATTAACACCACGGCAAGCTAGCGCCGCTCTTCGTGTGTGCCCGTGCAAAGGTTAGACGATGGAGAGAAGAGAGAGATCGCAGACCTGGGACCCACCAGTAAGTGAGTCAACGGTCATGCACGTGTTGACGAGGCACTCCCTCTACTCTACTCAACGTAATACTGTATAAAATCAAGTTATGGGACAAAGCCAACAACCGTTGCTGTTTCAGGCTATCGACTTACGCTTTGTAGTCCAGGTTGCTAGTTTGAATCTCGTCTCTCAGATTTGTTAGTTTTAGGTCCAAATTTGATTAATGACAAGTGGGACCCCCGTGTGTTGTTCCGATATTTCAGTGCAGGATAGTTTTTTTTTTGAACAAACACTTTGCGCGGTTAGACAAGTAACGGCATAAGTTACACGTATTTTGCAAGTTTATGAACAAAAATGACAGCGGCATAGAATATCACATCCACCCCGCAGCTTAGATGCTATGGTGATACGAGTTTTTACACCATTGGATGTGAGATCCAATGGCTTGGGAGTGGTCGTTGTAATTATGCGCAATTTCCAAACTCTCCAAAGGTTTTTTTGCAAATAAAACATTCAGGCCTCGTGTGTGCCGCTGCATCTTGGATCCAACGGCTGCCCGTTGCTCATATTAGGTGCTCCCCTTAGCTTAATTACCCACTACGATGATATGAGCATCTAGGTCGTATGATCAGTGATCAGATGGCACATGCGTAGTACTTGTACTTTCTGCGCAATTCCCAAACTCTCTCAGCTGTATATTGCAAAAACATTCAAACCTCCTACTATGGGCCGTTAGATCTCCGTGAACTCGTATCACCATAGAATCTACGGTGCGGGAGCACCTCATATTCTCCCGTGCGAGAAAACATCAGGTGCTCTCGCAGCTTGGATGCTACGGTGATACGAGCTTCGAGGTCGTTTGATCTGAGATCCAATGGCATCTGAGCAGTCTTTGTGCTTGTAAGCAGTGGTCGAACTCTTTGGGGGCTTTTCTGCAAAAAACCATTCAAACCACCGAGGAGGTGTTGGGTCACAAATCCAACGGCTCCGAAGAGCTTGTATCACCAAAGCATCTAAGGTGTGGTAGCACATGATATTCTTACATATAGGAGAATATGATGTCCTCCTTCATCTTAGATGCTACGGTGATACGAGCTTCGAGGTCGTTTGATATGGGATCCAAGGGAATCTAGGTAGTTTTTGTACAAATTGTGTGCAATTCTAAAACTCATCAAGGTTTCCTGTAAAAATATTAAGACATCATGTGAGCTGCTATATCTCAGATCTACAAGCTCCAAGCAACTCGTATCGGCATATCTAAGGTATGGGGGCACATGATATTCTCCCGGGGAGGAGGGGTGGGGTGCACAACCAATCGGTGGTTGGGAGGGTGGGGTTAAATATAATCTAAACAACCCTAAACAAAGCTTCACAATTTTATCTAAGGTCGAGGGGGTGACCCCCGACAATCATAGCTCCGCCTAATTAAACACAACATTTGCATGTACTGTAGTACTAGACTTAATATTCATGTTTCAGTTTCATGTTTGTTTTAAATATTGAATTGAGGACCATGCATGTCTTACATTTTACTCCCTTCGTTCCTGAATATTAGTCTTTTTAGAGATTTCAAGTGGACTGGCACATATGGATGTATATAGACATATTTTAGAGTGTAGATTCAATCATTTTGCTCCGTATGTAGTCGCTTGTTGAAATCTCTAAAAGACTAATATTTAGGAACAGAAGGAGTATTTTTGAATTCGTGTCATACATGCATGGTTTGGAAAAATAGATGCACTATACTTATTGGATTGTTGTTGTGTTCGTGTGTGGGTGTCTTTGTGTGTGTGTGTGTGTGTGTGTGTGGTCATATGCTTGATACATACAAAGTTTTCTCACCTCCATATTGTACATCTTTTAAATTTGAATTTGCATTGAAAAATTTACCAGGGATACCATGAAATGTGAAATCCACGTTGAGATCACTATATCACAAACTCACTCTAATTCAACAACTCGTCATAAATCAATTACCACGTTGAGATTAGTATTTGCAAGGAAAATACGGGCATTGTAATACACATAGATTCGTTCGGCAATTTAAAAGGTTCCTTTCATATTCTCGAATGGTAGGACCCAACGGCGTACCAGCCAGACCTTGGCTCGTGTTGATCCTAAAAAAATAAAAAATAAAAAAACCGGGCTCGTGTCCTTCTGGTGGCGTGCGTGGTACGCACATTAGGCCCCCAACCAGTCGAGCCTCCGCGTTTCGAGTCGAAATATCTGGCGGCCAGAATTCTAGCCCTAGGAAATTCCCCTCATGTCCCTGGTCCATAATGACTACCGATGAACAACGGAGGGATGCTTTAGTAACTAAACAACGTTACCTACCGTGCCGATCACGGTTCAATTCCCTCGGTCGCCGCTCGCCAAGGTCACCCGTCAACTGCATTGCCTAGTACTACTACTACTACACCAGGATGAGCACATAATTGAGCCCGTTTGTTCGTGCCTAGTACTCCTACTTGAGTTAATATATCAAGCAATGCACTGGTACGGAGGGATTACCTTTTGCTCTGCATATATAACTTGTCTGAAGTCTAACTAAGCAAAATGTTTGACCAAATCCTTTCTTAAGAAATACAACAGGACAGATGTATGGCTTGAAAATTTATTACATGATGCAGGTTATGATATTGTTTCGAATCCTCGATCTTAAATTTCAGAAAATCCAAAAGTGACCATAAATTCTTGAAACTGAGCATGGTCACGTGATATGGCACAAATATTACTTCGTAATTTTTTTTCTTCAATTTGAGACAAGCTGCTTATGACAAGTTGCACAAATGAAGAGCCAAGGTATTTTGGAACAAAGACCTGTCACGTTAAGGCGAACGCTTTCACTATTGAAACCGTGGGCATTTACGTGCCGCCACGAGTCCCGCTTCTCATCGGCAGGTGCCGTCCGAGCAAGCGTGTGAGTCGACGGGAGGCGTGCGAGCAGACCGCTGCGCCGGCTGACAGGGAGGCGTGCGAGCAGACTGCTATGTAGGCTCACCGGGAGGCGAGCCCTTTGACCAGGCTCCGCCGCCCACCTTCGCCCCAACTGCTCCCACTTTTAATGTCGCCGGCGCCGCAGTTTAAAATCAACCCCGCACTACCCGGTATCGCTACAATATTCTCTCTTCCTCTCTGATTCTCCTGTCGTCTACCTCCAACCAGCCTGACCTAAACGTACGCCATGCCGCATCACGATGGTCTGCCCTTAGTCTTCCAGTTTCCTGAGGAAGACACCCAGCCGGAGTCTCAAGAACATAAGGCGCTTTGGGACGATCTTGAACTGGCCTTGCGGGAAGACGTCGCGCCTGTCCCCGCTCCCGTTCCGGCTCCCATCGCCTCGACTGCGTCAACGCCCATCCCCGTGGCATTGATGGGCTGGGAACCACACATTGTCGCCGAGCTTGATGCCACGGGGTTCCACGAGGTCCCCGCCGACTTTCACGCGCCCGTGCACCTGCCAGCGCATGCGCCTGCGCGTGCACTGACGCGCACGCCCATGCCGGTGCCCGTGCACCTGCCAGCGCATGCGCCTGCGCGTGCACTGACGTGCGCGCCCGTGCCGGTGCCCGTGCACATGAATGTCTCCGCCGCACCATTGACAGGGTCTGTCCCCGCGCAGGTGCCAGTGCCCCCCTCAGCGGCATGGATGGCCGCCGTCGACCACTTCCTTGCACCAACGCCAGTCGCCTCCTCCCACCAGTTGAGTACGCCAACAACGGCGCAAGGCACCACCGTCGTCGTCGGTCAGTGGCCCGATGACACACAGAGCACGGCAGAGGAGCCGCTTCCCACCGCAAGACACCCCCGCCGCCGCCGTGTAATCTAAATTTGCCATGAAAAATGTTCGGATTGCCATGCTTAAAATCCGAACATTTATCATTTCCGTTTATTTTAGATCGATCATCGTATAATTTAAAGTCAGAGTCAGACTGAACGAAATCTATGGTTTGATCGATTGAATGTTCTGCTAGAGCTGTATCAAATTAAATATAAAACATCATCAAGCCACATGTATTCCTTGTCATCCAACGACCTAGACTGCTTCAATGTCGAGCGCTCAACACGTTTAGCGTGCAGTTAATTTCATGCCAAAAATAGTGCTAATCACATAATAACACGCAAATAATATCCTACTTAATATCCGCATGCACTTAATATACTTCCAAATTAACGTGCATTGCACGTACACACTGACTAGTGCTGCTAGCATGTGAAACTGGTGTCGTAACTTGTGAACGCGTCCAGATATGGTCAACGGCAACATCGCCCGCGAGTTCTTCGTGTTTGCCCGTGCGTCTAAACGCAGAAGGGGAGGAGAGAGAGAGCACACATGGAACCCACCAGTACGTGAAGGCGAATAGTACTAAAAATAATATTACATGTTATCAATTAAATAGGTTGTGGTAATATAAAAACATTATGTGAACAAAGGGACGTACAACAAATATTGTTGTTCTATGTATGTTGCCTATTGACGTGTGGCTTGAAGGCCCTGGTCGCATGTTCGATCCTCGTCCTTTATTTTTTAATTTGTAGATGGGTCCAAATTTGTTTCATGACATGTGAGCTCCTCGGTGTGTAGTTTGTTCCATTCCAAGTGGACTATCGGTGTGTAGTTTTGTAGCTTATTTATAATAATTAAAGAGAACAACAGAGTTTTTTGCAATAATACCATGGTGCGACGTTGAAGGCGAGAAAGGACGTGCGAGAGAGCGATGACCGAGCCAGAGGGAAAACAACTAGGGGAGTTGCGGGGGTTGCAACGGTGTTTTGAGTAGTTGTGGGCCGAATGCTACGAAAATATAATCTAAACCGACCAGAATAAATGCCTACACAAATTAATCCAAGGTTGGAGTGCCCCTCGCAATGTAAATAGCTCTGGCTTTGCGAGGGATGGAGAGGTAGCTTCAATGTGTGGAAGATACGGCGTGAGAAAGCGAGGTCAATCGAGAGACATATAGATTGAGAGACAAAGTGAGTGTGGTCCGACATTCATTGAACAAATATATATGCTTTGGAGAGATATTGTCCGACTGAGCTTTTGGCAAGGGTGAGGGCTGTAAGATAGAGCTTGAGAGATGATCCAGTCACAGACGTGTAGATATATTTTGTGCGTGGGAGGAAGCAAGGTCAATCGATCACATAGGATCGTCGTGCGATCAAAAGAGTGAGACGAGTTGGAGAGAGTGACCTAGATAGACAATGTGCGTGAGAGAGTATACAATGTGAATAAGTCGAATTGGGCTCAAACATGGTGATATATCATTTTTGTCCGAGAAAGAGCGAGGTCAATCGAGACATACAAAGAGAGAGAGAGGGAGAGAGAGAGGGAGAGAAAGAGAGAGAGAGAGAGCGTGGCCCGCCATGAGGTCGAAAGAGTGGGGGCGGCTTTGATGGACTGACCTAGACAGACAATCTGCGTGAGAGAGTATAGAGTGTGTCGATCGAGGCCCGAACAGGGAGATATATCATTTGTGTGTGAAATAAAACGAGGTTAAACGAGACTCAGATAAAGAGAGCGAGATTGAGCGAGTGTGGCCTGCCGTGCGGAAGAAAGAGTGAGACAGTCTCGAGGGAGTGACCTAGATAGACAACGTGTGTGCGTGTGCACGAGAGGTTGGGGGGCTAGATAGGCAATGCATGTATTTAGAGCGAGAGGGTGAGAGGGAGAGGGAGAGAGAGAGAGCTCGGCATGGGGTGCAATGGCGGGTGTGTGAGGTAAATACATTTTGTAACAGAGTGGAAAAAGGGGGTTGTGTAGTTGAGAGAGTTAGAGATCGAAACATGGAGAGAAAGAATGGATGTGTGTTGGAAACCGATAGCTTCCTAAGGTGGTTAGGAGAGGAAGACTGACCGATACAGGAAGTATGTAGCGTGTGTGCGGGGGGGGGGGGGCTAAAAACAACATTTGAATGTAGATAGTACGAGACTTAATATCGATGTTTCAATTCGGTGTACATTGTAAGATTTGAACTGAGGACCATGCATATGGGTAATTATTTCGAATTCGTGCCATACTAGGTTTCGAAAAGTTGACATTGACTTGATTTGTTGTGCTATTTTGTAGGTCATATGTTTGAATCTATCCAAAAGTTTTCTCACTACCATGGTGTTCATCATATACATATGAATTTGTATTAAAAAAGTAGCGTGGATACAGTGAAATGCGAAATCCACGTTAGAATTGGAGATCGCTATGTGACACACACTCTAATTCAAATAACTAATTATGTGACACACACTCTAATCCACGTTAGCATGGATACCGTTTCAATTTTTTTTCAAATAACTCCTCATTAATTAATTTATAGTATCTCGTTTCGAATGACTAATTATTGCAAGGAAAACACGGGCATGGTAATACATACAGATTCGTTTGCATTCTCAAATGTAGGCGCACCAGGCAGACCAGGGTCGTGTCGTGGTGGTCGCGTGTGTCGGACGGACGCTTAGCACCCAGCCACCCAGCCACCCACCCCCCTCCCTCCCTCCCCCTCCACCCCCCCAAAAAAAGGACGACGACAAAATAAGGTCGCGCTTCCACGTTTTGGATTGAAATATCTGGCGGCCCCATTTCCAGCCCTGCAAAATCTCCCTTCTCCACCGTCCCCTTCCGCACCTAGATTGCTCAAATCCCTAATTCGCCGCCAACCCAAGCAAAGTTCGAATCGCCCCTCGTCTCGTCTCTTTCCCCACCTCTGTGCCGGACGACAACGAAGACGACGGTCGCGCTTCAGCACCGCACCGGAGCTACCTCATCTACGCCCTCGTCCACCGCACCGGGTGGTCCACCGACAACGTCGGCCGCCGCAACCGACATGCCTCACAGACACCGACTTCCACCGCATCAGTGCGCTTCACCGACGCCGTCTCCCATCTCACCCAGGCTACTTCACCGAGCACATTGTCGCGCCTCCGCCCCCCTAGGCCGCTGGGGCTTCACCAACGGTCTCGTCCACCGCATCATAGCGCTCCACTGCCACTCAAGATCTGCATCCATGAGCGGCCAGCCAGTGCATCACCCTCAACGGCTCTGAAGTGACCCGCACTCTAGCTAGGCGAGCATGCCCAAACGCCGGCCCGAACTAGGTATCCACACATCACTCCTTGTGCACTGTTCCGACGATGTTTGGATATCCTTTCACTGCTCTCTTAGCTTACACGCCTATCCAACTCTGACTTTAACTCTTATTTCTTCTGGAGATATCATCTGAAACAAGCAAATCCATTTTTTAGCGAAGCATGATGGCGCTACGGGATCTGGTACACATCCTGCACACCCGTATAACCTTGTAAGTATCTGTCCTCCGGTACAACAGCAAGGTCGATTCCTCTTATTTGATCAGCCATTCGCCGTGTCAAAAATGTAGAGGGGGATGCAAGGAGCACAAGGCGTGCACATCCAAGCAAGTGGCAACATGGACTTGTACATGGAACATCCCAAGCGCAAGCAGAGCTGCAGTGAGCCTGTACAATGAGCTAGCGTAAGTCCCTGCATTTCATTTAATTCGTACTGGCATTCGTGTATGATTTGTGTGCAGTGGCGGATCCACGAATTCAAGTTAGCAGGGGCGAACATTTAACTTAAAAAATACGAAGGCACTTGCACTCCGAAAATCAACATAACTTGAGAAATGTGAAGCTACATGCACTTTGAAAACCAGCTAATGATCCAAAGTAGTTCAGATTATACACACTAAATGATGCAAGCACCAAAAAACACAAAATGCAACATGGTGTACAAGGACTACAAACATGGTCTGTACCTGCTTGAATTATTCGTTCTCTGGCTGAAAATATCTTAGTGTAATTGCACCTATAACCAGTGCGCAAACTGCATATCAATATATCTATCCTGCACAAGTATGCCAATAGTTTCAAAAAACATATTAGAAAAGTATTTATGCTACGTTGTCATGATACAGGGACTTTCTGGTAGATGGCCTCGACGTTTCCTCAAGCCATGAAAATGCACTATAATTTGCTTGTCATCAATGCCTGCAAATCTCGATGTCTCTCTCAACATAGCAGATCATCATTAGACACTAAATCCTTCAATGGGAGCTTGCAAAATGCTTGCATTAGATGCCTCATTAGACACTATATGTTCATCACCAGGAGCATGTAAAATGTTTGCATCAAATCCTTCATTACCAGTCTGTTCATTAGACACTTCAAGCTCAAGAACAACATGAGCTTGGATGTTTGCACCGGAAACTTGATTAGATTCATCAGATTCATTAAGTTCAGTATTGATTGGGGGGGTTATAAAATAAGAAATTGGTTTCATTTTCGCATAGATTCCCTACATACAAGCAGTTTTACAACACCGTCAGGTTTAACTATTGGCCAGAAATTGAAGAGTTGAATTAGATATAATCAGGGATGTGATGTACCTACTCATTGTGCATGCTACTCTTGCAAGCTACGACTGTCCGTTTGTGCAGGCTCGATGCCATGCCCGTGCTGCCACCGCTGCCTCCCACGCAGGCTACACCCAGGGTTGGATCTTCATCTTCTTGTCCTTCCGTTCGCTTGAAGCCCGGCGACCGCCCTCCAACGAGGGCACGAGGAAGGGCTATGTCGGTCTGTCCAGCGGCGGCTAGGTTAGGAGCGAACTAGACTGGAGGCTGGAGCGGATGAATTGGGATTTTTTCTGCTGTCGATCGATATGGGAGGCGCTCGTTTGGGCCGCGAGCCTGCTATAGGGCCTGCCTTGCACTTATGTTATTGGCCTATCCAAATTGAAACATTTTTCTTCATTTTTTACATTTCCTACTCATGCGTTGGGACGAACAAAACTAGCCTGGGCCAACCTGGACGACTCAAACTAGGTGCACACTTTCGAGCCACCCGAGGCGGCCGCCCATACCAGCCCCTATGGTGGCGTCGCCCCTTTTTGCGTGTATGATAGCGGTAGTGAAAAATATTCTAGTGGCGCTTTTGATTTACCCACAGAATGGTTGAATTGCTTGTTTCTATGAACTGAGTTCGCCAATAATGTGAAGGATGCCAGTCTTTTCATCCTATTGTAGATTGCTTAGATCTCGATATGCCATAAGTAATCGCATGAAATATACAGTAAAAGCCAGTGTGATGTGTGTGGCTACAACTAGTCTGACTACACGTCCTCATATAACATATCAAGGATGCACCATCTTACCAGATTAATGATTCGACTTACCAATGCAGTGTGGGAAGAAAGAAGTATTAGGACTGCGTATCCAAGCAATTGATGCCATGGACTCCTTCGTACAACCTTGTAAGCGAAAAAGAAGTTGCAGTGTGCCTGTACAAAGAACTAGCGTAAGTTCAGTTACCTGCTTCTCGGAATTTTGGTTAGCCACTTATTGCAAAATTGTTCAATTACGTTGCTTGGCTTGATTTAGTTTGCTACTGATTACATAATGCCACAGCCTGTTAATCCTATTATAGACTGCGCCTATCTATGTGTTTGATACTTATTGTTAAGAATTACATGTTTGCCTGAACTTAAATAGCTACTTGTTTGTTTAACTGCTTTGCTGCTGCAACAACGGGTTACAATGATGTTAATAACTACTTTTCAGCATCGAATTGAAACTCTTTAATTCCTTGTTTGTTTAACTGGTTTGCTGTTATAACTCCCAGTTGAGATGTTTTGCTAACTTCAACTTTCTGAATCCAATCAGAACTTTAATGGCAAAACAGGTTAGCCCAATATCAAAGAGCGAGGTCCCCATGGACGTTGTATCATCCCACAGCAGTGGCACCGGCCCGATCGTGCATTATGAATTGCCAACTGCTGATGCTCTAGAGGCTAAACTAGTGGTAGAAAGAGATTCTGCTTCTGCACTTAGATACGAAGTTGACATGTTGAGGAAGCAAACAGCACAATCAGTAGCAATACTCAAGACAACCATTAAATATTTGGTGGATTTCAAAACGAAGCAAGCTGAGACTGACCCCATTGTTAAGGTCCTGAAGGAAAAAAGGAAATTAAATTCCCACTTGGTAAACCATAGGTGAAATGTTCTTTCCATCGTTGAATAACCTTTGTGTTGTTTGATCATGTAATCAATCAAACCATTTGTTTTAGAGATCATGTAATAATTGTTTTTTGTTTTTTGGTTTGTAATTTTATTTGAGCACAAGTCTGTATTAATTGATAAGACTCGGACATTTCATTTTGATTGCTGTGCCAGACCTACAAATATGCCAATCGGGCTGAATGTGCATTCAGCAATAATAGTAGTATAGATGGACCATAAGTGGTACGCATCGGAAAGGGCCAAGATGCTGTAGTAGCTTGGCTAAAAAAAGGATGTTGTTGTAGCAAAGAAAAGTAGAGCGGCCTGGCTTATGTATGTTAGTTGATATTATTGATCCATATACTCTATAAGTGTTTATATGTCTGTTAGTTCTGTACATTCTTGGTTGATTGACTCGGTATTTGAATCTTGATACATTGCTTGTGTACATATCTAAATGGGAATACACATTATGTTGCGTGTGACATTTGAGTTGGACATGAAGTGTTCCAAATATTCGAATTCACCTTAAACTGGATTCTAGCTTCTGAATTTGAGTATCTGCATTTGTAAACCATATTCATATATGACAATGGAATACATCTTTGTTGTCCTTTTGAAGATATATAAAAACATATAGAATGATTTATAAAGATTCGTATAGGAATACAAACTGGGTTCGAATTTAGTTGCCAGGGTAAACGTGGATGCTTATTGTCCCAAAATTCGAAAGAAGCGGCAAAATGTCCACTCCCACGTCGGTTGCCCGAAGCCAAGTGTTTGGGAGATGGAAATTACTGTCTACCCATTACACGGACAATCCATCGGCCCGGTTTCCACTTCTCTAAATAGGGGTAGGATAGTAACTTCAATTAGACGTGACACGACCGCCTCTGAGCCCATTCTGACACGGTGGGCGCCAAACATGGGCGGAAAAACACATTTGATTCAAGCTCGTCCGAAAGACCTCTGTTTCTCCCTCCATTTCCCCATTCATACACGATGGGCGACAAAACAAACTCGACTCGGCCGAAATCGATGTAGGCAAATATTTTCAATAGGGGCAGGTTTGTAATTTCACTCAGACGTGACACAACTACCCTACCTGTCAGCCCCATTCATACACCATGGGCGCCAACCATGGGCGCCAACCACCCTCTCCTCGCCCGAAATCACTCTGGGCAAATATTGGCGAGATGCGAGATTACCGTCGTATCTCGAACCGACGAGAGGTCCAAATTTTAAACGGGGGCTAAGTTCGTAACTTTCCCATATTTCAGACAGGCGCGTCCCAAAAACATGGTTCCTCGTACCTCTCCCTCCATTTTCCCATTCATACACCGTCTGCGCTAGAACACCATCCCCACACCGGCCTCCGTCCGCCACCCCATCCATCGCCGCCGTCCTCCACCACATCCATCGCCACCGTCTTCCACCATGCCGGAGCGCCTACTAAGACCGCGTCGTCCACTGCTAGACATGGACGTTTCTCATCCACGGCGACGGACCAAGAGCCTTGCATCATGTCCTCTCGCTTCATCGGCGTCGTCGTCCTCTTTGCCGGGGCCGCTCACACGACCTTCTCTTGCACCACAACGGGACTTATCCCCCGATGCACCCGTCTACCGTCACAGATCTGCTTCAACGCCATCGACAGCCATCACACCCTGTAACACCCCAAAAATTTGACCTTGTTTTATCAATTAAAATTTTGCCAGAAAATTAAATTTTTATTTTTCTGGATTTCTCCTTTGATTTCAGAACCCCTCTTCTCTTTAATATTGTGGGTTTTTACCTCAAGTGGAAACTTTCCAAAATTATTATTGGACTTGTATGCCCTCTTTATAAAAACAATTCCTTATCAGTGGATTTATTTGCATAATTGTTTTTCATGAGCTTTATTCTTTTAAAATGATCTTTCATAAATTTGGAGCCCTTTTGCACTGCAACCTTTTGATAAATGCATTTAAAATTTTCACCAAAATTTGGGGATGTCATGTGAGGTTTCCACATCACTTTTATGCAAAAATATCCTTTGGTCATTGGAGATTTTGAGCTCTACATCAATTTTTCAAATCTGGTCCAGTAGATATTTTTGCACTACAACCTATTTAAATATTCTTCTAAAAATTCTTCCAAGTGTTTGGGGATGTCAGTAGATGCTCATAATGCAACTTCATGCAAAAACCCAGTGATGTTCTTTGGAAAATTTGAGTGAATCAACCTCATCTTCATTCTGGTCCAGTTTGGTGATTTGTACTGCAACCCTATTTTATTTGGCTCTAGTGCCCATGAGCTTTTTCCTACTTATAGTTCTCCCTACCAAACCCTTAAGTCCAGGAGATGGGACCCATTGGAGTATTTTTAGTGCATGCAATGATAGCCTTTAGTTTCTGCCCAAAACTGATTTTCTCAAAAACTTGCACTAACAAATTTCTGTTTTTGCCAAACTAACCTTACCACCTTCTTTAGCTCCTAAAGAGACTAGGATCTGGGGAGTTTGGCCACCTCAAGAGTTGCCTAGATGCCCATGGCATTCTGTCAAACACCCTGTGTGCAGGAACAGTTTTGGCATGTTTTCTAGTTTGCATTCTGAACACCCCCTAGACCCACTGTCAGTGACCCACGTGCCCGTCCACTCTGGATAAGGGAAAGCGTAAAAGTCCCGAGTACGTCTCCTCTGCTTCGAAAGCGTATTTTCCCCCGAAGCGTTTTCTTTTTCTAATTTTATTAAAACAGAACTTTGACTAATCTTTGACTGGCTATATCTTTTAAAATAAAACTCCAAATGAGTTGATTCTTTTTCCTACCTCTTTCAAATTTCATCTAGTTTATTTTGAGATTTATTTCAAAAATCTTTGGGACAACTTTTTGTACTGTTTTTGAAATATGTGTTATTTGAATATTTCTCAAAATAGGATTTTGGAGAAAAAGGCAACCTTCAAAAAGTGCACCCCCACATGCATACACTTGAAGGCAAGCATTCTGAACCCTGGCATAATATTTTTGGATGTTGTTGATACGGTTACAACATCACCTTGACTTGGAGCATACGCTATTTTATGTGACGATAAAAATCATACGCATGAGTGCATAGTGGTGATTTCTTTGCTGTTATAAATGGATATGCTGGTGATAGTGATCATCCTCATAAGCTTCTCATGCATACCGGAAGGAAGTCGGGAAAGTCGCGGTCATGGGTAGATGCGTGCTTGTCCCTAGTTCCTCGTTGAGACGAGTATGTCCGGTATGGCATGGTGAGGCTTGATGAGTGGTGAGCTTACCTGTTAGCGGAAATATTTTTGTTATGATAATCATGCAGAGAATACTTGAACCTCCCAAGTCGGTCGTAGATCGAGTCTTGTTCCAGTAACCCGCATACTTGCTTCGTACTACCACTTGTCCCTGCCATAGGTAGGGTACGGTTCAGTAAGTTGTCAACCCCTTTCTAGCACACACCGTACAGAGAGGCCGTGATGAGGGTCCCATGGCCATGGATTAAAGCCATTCATCCGGTCCGGGGGCATGGGTGTTTTGGTTGTAGCCGAAGGGGTAGCTCCCCTAGTTTGCGCATGGTATAAATTTTGTGATCCCATGCTACGTCGAGGTTGTAGCCTCCCCACTTAGAGTTTCGCTTGACAGGTGTCGTGGGTGATTCCAGACACCGGTAAGTTAAGCTGGTGTGTGCAGGTCAGGCGTGTTTTCAATTAAAAGACCGTAGACGGAATTAGTCCCGTGGACTAAAGAAATCCGTTACCCGTGGGTAAAGAGTACACCCTCTGCAGAGATTATACATCTATTCGAATAGCCGTGTCCATGGTTAAGGACTACAGTCTGGGATGGGTCAAGTGTCGGTCTTAGTGTCGGTCTTCGGAGCAAAAACTGTTAAACCAGAACTTGGATCATGACTTGTGACTTGTGATGATTATGATTACTATTATTATGGACTAACCATTTACCTTGTTTGAATTATTGAGTATCCCTGGGACGGTTCTACCTCCTGGATACCCACTGCAACGATTCTTTATAAAGCCCTTTATGTGGTGTCGCATAGACGCCTGACTGTGGTATGCCTGGTATTTTCTTTATATTATAAGCCTTTTGTGCGGTGTCGCTCAGACGCCCAACTGCGGCATGCTTGCTATTTAATTATTCTTTACAAGCCCTTTATGCGGTGTCGCTCAGACGCCCGACTGCGGCATGCTTGCTATTTAATTATTCTTTATAAGCCCTTGATGCGGTGTCGCTCAGACGCCCGACTGCGGCATGCTTGCTATGTCACAGCCCCAGATCAGCCCTTGTTTGACTTTGCTTGTTCCTCATGTCATCATGTTTTTTTTCAAAGAAACTTGAAATGGGGATGTTGAAACCCTAGCACCAAATGCATTCAACTAGGTTCAAATAAACAATATTTTCAATGAACCCAAATGCCCTTTAGAAATGTTCATGATTTTTGATAAAGGTAAAAAACCTCTGCCAAAAATGATGCACCTATTTCTAGGCCATTCTGGATTTTTGAATTAAGTCTTATTGTATTTGACTTTTGGGCATTTAAATACTATAAATAATTTAAATGTTCAAATAATGTTGGAACTATTTTTGGGCCAATGAAATAATTCAGCAAGTGTCCATGAATATTTTCAGGATTTTAGGAAATGCCTTGGTATTTTTTCCTAAGCTCAAAACAGAGGCAAATAATTAGAAAACAAAAACAAATTAGAAAACAGAAGAGAGGGAGAGCTTACCTGGCCTCACCTGTGTAGCCACCAGAGGGGCCAGCCCACCACTGTAGCGGCCCAGCCCACCTCCTCCTCCCCTGTCGTCTTCCTCCCCCTGCCAGGAGGACGGCGCGTGCCCGACGCGCGCACGCACGCGCCCCGGCCACCTCCTGCTTCCTGCCGCTTCCCCCTCGTCGCCCTGGGCCTCCCTCGCGACGCCACGCAGCCCCGACCGCTCTCTCCTCTCTCTCACTTTCCCCTCTGGCCCTCTCTCCCGCAAGAACAGAGCGCCACCGAGCGAGCTCGCCGACGCCGATCGCCGTACCCGCGGCCACCGCCACCACCTCGCCTCTCCGAGCTGTCCAAGAGCTCCGCCTCATCTGCTTCTTCCTCCTCGACGATCCTCCCGGCCTCGGACGCGCTGCTTCATCGCCACCGTCGCCGTTTCCGTCACCGGCCACCGAGGCTCCTCGTCGGTCGATTCGCCGCCGTCTCCGCCTCCCCGAGCCCGCTGAGGCCTTCCTTGAGATCACTGTGAGCCCCTGAACCGTTTCCCCCTACTCCCGTGCTCGATTTCGAGCTCTAGCTAGACTAGCCACCGTGCCCGAAGCTCGCCGCCGCATGAGCTCGTCGCCGCCGTGGCTCCGGCGACCAAATGGCCCCGCGCGTGCGTCCGTTGCACTCGCGACGTTCCGTAGAGCAACTCTAGCGCGATAGCCCGTTTGTTTGCAAGCCGCAGCGCTAACCCCGCACCCACCCGAACTCCGGCGGCCGCGAAAGAGCTCGCCGCCGTCGACTCCGGTCACCACAGGCCCAGCCACTACCACCATTCGACGCGCGCCTGCAAGAGCTCTCCAATGAGCCCAAGAACGGCCTCGTCCGTGCCCTGTGGGCGCTTTCCGAGCCGCGCCGCCGTCTCGAGCCTCGCCGGCGTCGAGTCGCCGGCGGGTTTGACCTCGTTTGACCCGGTTTGACCCCAGTTTGACTCTCCCTGAGTCACTGACGTGTGGGCCCATGCTCCTAACTAAACTAGATTAGTATTAGTTTAGCGCTAATTAATCTGGATTAGTTAGGTTAGTCACTGACAGGCAGGTCCCACGGGTCAGGTTTGACCCTGGCCAGCCCGTTGACTCGCTGACGCAGTGATGACGTCAGGCTGACGCAGTAAAGCATTATCTGGATTTAAGTTTATTCAGAAAATTCCAGAAAATAGTATAAACTTCTAAAAATCATATAAAATCAACCGTAGCTCAGAATGAAATAATTTATATATGAAAAATTATCAGAAAAATGCAATCTATCCATCTGTATCATTTTCATGCATGTCAAACTAAGTTATAGTTGCTGTATAGGTGAAAACATGATAATGACATTATAGATGCTAAATATGGAGTTTGCATATGAACCCTTAGCTCATATGGACCTCATTTAAACTGTTGCTAGATGCATTAGTGTAAATCATAACATTCTTGACATGTCATAGTCATGCATCATAATTGTTGCATTGCATTGATTGTGTTCTTCCTTGTTTGCCGGTGATTGTCCCCTCTCGATAAGCCGTGATTCCGACGATGAGTTCGATGACACCGATGAAGAACTATAATATCTTCAGAAGTGCCAGGCAAGCATAACCCCCTTGTTCATTCCGATACAATCCCACTCTCTCGCTCCTGCTCTCTTTTACTACATTAGGACAACAACGATTCAACCGTTACTTGTTGCGGTAGTTGAACCCCTTATCCTCTGCATGACCTGTCATTGCCACAGTAAATAGATGAAACCCACTAGCATGAGTAGGAGTTGTTTGAGCCCTGGTGTGCCTACTCATTCATGCTTGTTTGTCATGCCTGCTATTGCTTAGAGTTGTGTCAGGTCTGATTCATCGGGGATGAGTTGGAATGGTGATGAACATGCCCTACTGTGTGTGAGCTAAGTGTGTGAACACGATTTGGTAAAGGTAGCGGTGAGAGGCCATGTAGGAGTACATGGTGGGTTGTCTCATTGCAGCCGTCCTCAGGAACTGAGTTCTGTGTTTGTGATCCATGATACAGTTACTACCACGCATTGGGCCCGAAACCAATGGACCCTCTCGGCTTCTTAATCACCCTTGTCCTCTGTCCAGGAGTTGCAAGTAGTTTCTGGTGTTCGTAGTATGCTGGAGGCCGTGGGCAACGCTGACCGGAGGGGTGGGCTGTGATGCGGTAGGCACGTGGCCGGGCATGCCGGGTGCCCGTTTGGTGTCCCGGAACCCCGCACACATCGTTCGGGGCCGTATGTGGAAACCTCGGCCGGACTCCCTGCGGATGGAACCTGAATAGGCGATAAACCTGGACTAGAGACTTGAGTGTTTAGGTAGGCTGTGGCCGACACCCTCGCTGGGCTTCCGCTTGAAGGTTGCCGAGTACATGTCGTGTAAACAGTGGTAAGTGGTGAGAGCGTGTGTGTCGAAGTACACCCCTGCAGGGTTAACATCATCTATTCGAATAGCCGTGTCCGCGGAAATGGACTTCTGGGTTGCCTATAACAGTTCATAGACAGGTGAAAGTGGATACTCTAAAATGCGCAAGATAAGCGTGAGTGCTATGGATGGCGTTCTCGTAGGGAGACGGGAGCGGATCCATAGTGGTGTATTGGTATGGTGAATTTGTGGACTCGTGTGCGCCACCTCAAAAGAGTTACTTGCAGTCGTAGTTCAGGATAGCCACCGAGTCAAAGCTGGCTTGCTGCAGTCAAACTCCACCACCCCCCTTTTGTTGATACCGATGCATATGTAGCTAGTTCTGATGTAAGTCTTGCTGGGTACATTTGTACTCACGTTTGCCTATTTTATGTTTTTGCAGAGAGACTTCAGTCTCGCTAGTAGTACCGCTTGGACTTCGACGTTTAGCTTGTTACCTCAGCTACGATCTTGTGCCCTCGGCAGGATCTGGTAGATAGTCGGGCTTCTCAGCCTTTTCATTTGTAGATGTCTGTACTCAGACATGTTAAGCTTCCGCATGTGTTTGACTTGTATGCTTTGAATGTTGGGTCATGAGACCCATGTTTGTAATATCTGGCTCTTCGGAGCCTAATGAATAAATACTCTGAGTCATAGAGTCTTGTTGTGATGCCATGTTGTATTTGCACATATCGAGCATATTGTGTGTATGATTGAAATGCTTGGTATGTGTGGGATCCGACAACCTAGTTGTGTATCCTTGGTAGCCTCTCTTATGGGGAAATGTAGTCTTGTGCTCCATGAGCCATAGTAGTCCGCTACAGCCCGGTTCACCGGAGTCCTGCTAGCCCAGCACTACTGCTCCGGAACAATTGACTGGCCGGCATGTGATTCACTCCGTTCCTGTGTCTGTCCCTTCGGGGAAATGTCACGCGGTGACATCCGGAGTCCTGCCTAGCCTGCTACAGCCCGGGTTCCCGGAGTCCTGTTAGCCCAGTGCTATAGCCCGGATTCACACGCTGCTGACCGACATGCTCGATGTTGATTCATGTTTGCCTGTCCCCGTAAGTTAGTGCCACTTTGGGTTCACGACTAGTCATGTCGGCCCGGGTTCTCTGTCATATGGATGCTAGCGACATTATCATATACGTGAGCCAAAAGGCGCAAACGGTCCCGGGCCATGGTAAGGCGACACCCGTGGGAATACCGTGCGTGAGGCCGCAAAGGGATATGAGGTGTTACAGGCTAGATCAGTGTGACTTAGAATCGGGGTCCCGACAGCGTTGGTATCAGAGCCTGACTGCCTGTAGGATTACCAAGCCAAACTGGTCGAAGTTGAGTCTAGAAATGCTTTAGTTATGTAAGGGAATTGATTGTGGAAGGGAACGTAAGGCTCTTTTTACTCCTTTACCTTATGCCCTCTAATCTGAGTCACCCTCTTCTCATTCTACGGGGATTAAGAACTAGGCTTCTCATCTTTCTATCAGGATCACGTGTTACTAATCCGTAGACTCGTAGGATTGTTGGTCTCAAGCCTCAGTTCAGTTTCTACCACTACAGTGTGTTGTTAGTTGGACTTGGAACCTTGATATGATGTTGTTGAGTGGTTATGCCACCATTTTGTAGGATGTCTCAAATCCTTTGAGCATTTACAGTCGTTATGCTGTCCGAGCCACCCCAGGCTTCTAAATAATCTGACGCAGTTGCAAATCCCTTCTTTCCGTTCTCGATGTTCCCTTTGGGCCAGATTAACCACACTAACCGTTGAGTTGAGGTACTCTGCTGCCTTGACATATATGTTGTAGTTATTATTATGACCCTAGGTGTCTTAGAGGACCACTTAGTAATCTAGCAATGCTTGCATCCCCAGTGTGATGATTCTGGCCACTATTCTTGAAAGCATCCCGTGATGCCATTTAGTTAGTAGGCATTCTATTTCTGGGTTCTTGAACCCAAGATTCACTCTACTTAACTCGTGTAGCTAGTGTTTGCTAGTTCCCTTAAGATATTAGTAACCTTTGCATTAGTCCTCGAGGTCCGTGGTATTTCATTCTTCCAATACCATGAACCATCATGGCAGAAGTTCTTTTAACCAAAAGATCTCAACCAGGGCGCTCTTGAGGAGTACTCCATTCATATTGTGACTCTGCCAGTCCTACCTTTCTGCATGGGTTATCTAGAAGAAACTTGTTGGACTTGGTTCGACATACTAATCTATGCATCCACAACTCAGAAAAACATATGTTCCTTTGAGTTGTCTCTCTTTAGTTATTTTCTGGCCCTCGTCTATCAATTGATAGTCAGGAGTAATTGTGCATTTGTGTTATCGATGCCTATTATTCTTGTGGTCTGTCAAGCCATTCTAATCCGGAATGACTAGGAGAAACAAACTCCAGTACCTCGTCCATCTCGAGGATTGGGTCAAAGTAGTTGTATTCCGCAGATCAAATGCCTAACCAGCTTTTGTTCTGTTCTACCTACGAGTATTACCCTCTTTATGTCAGGAATCTCATGAGGATTGCACCAACCCTCATGAATTCTTGTTGCAGTGATACTTCTGGCCATCGTTATTCATTCCTCGGTCTCCGTGTTATTGTAACCGGAATACTGACAAGTGAATCGTGGTGTGTGAAATCTATACTCCTAGCAATTCCGTTGCTTGGTAGTTAAAGGACAATAATTTCATCCTTAGCGTGTTGGTTATCGAATCACCATTCTGAGGTTGATCGTGCTACCTAGTCCTTATTTTTGGTGCACTCTTCAATCAATGAGTTAGGATTTTTGTCAAACCCTTGCTCAGTTGATCATATCGTCTTGCCCTGAAAAGCAAGATTGTTCTCGATCTTAATAACAAGTCGGTGGATCGTGATTTTCCAAATATCTTCTTGGAAGTACCACCAGGTTGTCCCTGACCGATATGTTGAGTTTGTGAACAAGTTGGTTTTCCAATAAACCACCCCTTCTCCAAGAATCTGTGTTGGATATCCCTGAGCTAGTTGGTCAAGCTAAACAACAACTTGGAGAGTTGGAAGATAAAAGGTTGTCTAACTTAGTTCATTTCCAAAGGGATATCTTGTGTCTGTGTGTGTGTTGAAGAAAGATGATATCTTCATTGATTGATCCTCGTGATCAATTGTTGGATCTATTGTCTTACCCAAATCTTTGATTTGCGTATGGGCTATCATCAAATCAAGTCAGAACCAACGATATGCATAATGTTGTCTTACTCGTGGTTGATCCCTCGAGCATACACCATTACATCCTTTGGTATGACCAGTGCTATCACCATGTTCACATAGTTATGGAATTACATTTATATGGAAACCTGGATGAATTGTTGTTAAGCCCATTGACAACATTCTCATCTTGTCCATGATTCATGTTGAACATCTAAGTTAGTGTTGGAAACTTTTGAAAGCATTTTCTTTGTGCTAGTTCATGAAGCCTATGTTTGGATGAAAGGAGTGACTTCCTCTAATTCATGTGCATTTGATGCAAGTTGCCGCCGTGAATTTGAGAAAGAATGTTTCTACCTCCTCTGGAATCGTCCCAAGTCAGTTATGCACGTGCGAAGTATTCCGTGGTCTGTTTAGACTGATCATCTTCATTCCATATGAATTCTCTAGCACACCAAGCCACTGATTGATTTGTTCAAGGAGAAGGAGTTCCTTCATAAGAGCTAATCCGGACTTATGAAAGAACTTCGATATCCTCGTTGATGGTTCCCAACCAGAACTCGGTAGTGTTTTATTATAAGACTACCATATGATCATGCTTGTCTGGGACAACGTGCTCACATGTTTGTAGCAGAACCAGCTCATGTTTTGGAGCTTACTACCGTAATCCATCTCCCGAGAATCTTGCAACGTCTTCTCGTCGATTTGTGTTGCAAACCTTAATTTTCTTTCTAGACTTGACGAGTCTGGAATATTCTGACACCAACCAGATCTAAATCTCAGGCAGACATGATGGTTGGAACATTCCCAAGAACTACAATATTGGTCTCTCGTTAATCAGTAAAGTGGATGTCGTGGCCAACACACCCAGCCGGAAGACCTATTATTGTAGTATCTTGATTAAGGAAGTTGGCCACCTCCCCATAAGGATTTCGTAGGATTTTACTTCCGTAGTTATTCCTTATGGATTCTTGTGCTCCTGAAGTCCGACCTTTTACTTGATGTTCTAGATACCAAACCATATCAATAAATGGGTTACGCTAGCACATCAAGGAGAACATTAGAAGTGGAGTGCTAAATGTCTCTCGGTCGATCATCCAGATTGCTTCTTTGGCATTGCTAAGGAAAAATCTGAGAAAGTGTTGTCCTCCTTTGCACCTGCATCCTCCATCACTAATCATCATGGTAGTATGATGTGTTGCCAGGATCCTCGACACGGATGTTGGTAAAACCTTGATGAATATGGAAATGCTCAAGTTCTTGAGAGCACGCACAAGCACTAGGTGTTATCATCGACACTAACTGGAATTGCTCCCAGTTTCCTTCGGTTATGCTAAACCTTTCAAACAGTGGATTCACTCTCTACTGTTGAGCTTCTCCCCTGTTACTAAAATCATTCCAGCATTTGCATTATGTTCCCAGTTTGCACCGTCATTGTGCCATCCTACCTTGGATTACCCTTCCCAGTAATTACTGATAAGGACCATCTTCAAAAGTGGTCCCACCAGGGGTTCTGACCATTTCCGGTGATAAGCAAATCACCCCTTGTGTTGTCTTCAACAAGGTAGTCCACATCATCCATCCTAGCCCGAGTGTGTCGTTCTCCCGAACTCCCTCGAACGATCGTTTGTGATTGCCTTAGGCTGGCATAAAGAGTTTCAATGATATTTATATCAAAAGTAATTCCTTTTGCCACTTAAGGGAATATTTCTACAAGTCACCTTCCCTAAGGTGCCTCTATGGAATCATGGCAATTATCTCCTCGCTACTTTGAAACCATGCACCATCTTATTCAGCGTGGAATTGTGCTTATCAACTTGAATCTTCGTTCATTGTTTCACTTCATCCCTCTCTCGATGTATGTGTTGAGTCTCAGCTCAAGAGATACTCAACATCTCATTCCGTGAGTTGATCGTGAGTTGCTCGATCTTTAAGGAGATCGATTTCTATAGAGTTTTCCCTTGTCGTCATCGTGTCGGATGAAGATCTCGAAAGCAAAGACGTCAACGTTAATTGAAGCAACGGATCAACATCTTCGCGAAGAGCAATTGGATCATGAAGATCGTGTTAGCTTTGTGTACCCTCTGTCTTCTTACCTCACGTCTTGAATCTCGGGACGAGATTCTTGTTTAGTGGGGGTGAGCTGTCACAGCCCCAGATCAGCCCTTGTTTGACTTTGCTTGTTCCTCATGTCATCATGTTTTTTTTCAAAGAAACTTGAAATGGGGATGTTGAAACCCTAGCACCAAATGCATTCAACTAGGTTCAAATAAACAATATTTTCAATGAACCCAAATGCCCTTTAGAAATGTTCATGATTTTTGATAAAGGTAAAAAACCTCTGCCAAAAATGATGCACCTATTTCTAGGCCATTCTGGATTTTTGAATTAAGTCTTATTGTATTTGACTTTTGGGCATTTAAATACTATAAATAATTTAAATGTTCAAATAATGTTGGAACTATTTTTGGGCCACTAAAATAATTCAGCAAGTGTCCATGAATATTTTCAGGATTTTAGGAAATGCCTTGGTATTTTTTCCTAAGCTCAAAACAGAGGCAAATAATTAGAAAACAAAAACAAATTAGAAAACAGAAGAGAGGGAGAGCTTACCTGGCCTCACCTGTGTAGCCACCAGAGGGGCCAGCCCACCACTGTAGCGGCCCAGCCCACCTCCTCCTCCCCTGTCGTCTTCCTCCCCCTGCCAGGAGGACGGCGCGTGCCCGACGCGCGCACGCACGCGCCCCGGCCACCTCCTGCTTCCTGCCGCTTCCCCCTCGTCGCCCTGGGCCTCCCTCGCGACGCCACGCAGCCCCGACCGCTCTCTCCTCTCTCTCACTTTCCCCTCTGGCCCTCTCTCCCGCAAGAACAGAGCGCCACCGAGCGAGCTCGCCGACGCCGATCGCCGTACCCGCGGCCACCGCCACCACCTCGCCTCTCCGAGCTGTCCAAGAGCTCCGCCTCATCTGCTTCTTCCTCCTCGACGATCCTCCCGGCCTCGGACGCGCTGCTTCATCGCCACCGTCGCCGTTTCCGTCACCGGCCACCGAGGCTCCTCGTTGGTCGATTCGCCGCCGTCTCCGCCTCCCCGAGCCCGCTGAGGCCTTCCTTGAGATCACTGTGAGCCCCTGAACCGTTTCCCCCTACTCCCGTGCTCGATTTCGAGCTCTAGCTAGACTAGACACCGTGCCCGAAGCTCGCCGCCGCATGAGCTCGTCGCCGCCGTGGCTCCGGCGACCAAATGGCCCCGCGCGTGCATCCGTTGCACTCGCGACGTTCCGTAGAGCAACTCTAGCGCGATAGCCCGTTTGTTTGCAAGCCGCAGCGCTAACCCCGCACCCACCCGAACTCCGGCGGCCGCGAAAGAGCTCGCCGCCGTCGACTCCGGTCACCACAGGCCTAGCCACTACCACCATTCGACGCGCGCCTGCAAGAGCTCTCCAATGAGCCCAAAAACGGCCTCGTCCGTGCCCTGTGGGCGCTTTCCGAGCCGCGCCGCCGTCTCGAGCCTCGCCGGCGTCGAGTCGCCGGCGGGTTTGACCTCGTTTGACCCGGTTTGACCCCAGTTTGACTCTCCCTGAGTCACTGACGTGTGGGCCCATGCTCCTAACTAAACTAGATTAGTATTAGTTTAGCGCTAATTAATCTGGATTAGTTAGGTTAGTCACTGACAGGCAGGTCCCACGGGTCAGGTTTGACCCTGGCCAGCCCGTTGACTCGCTGACGCAGTGATGACGTCAGGCTGACGCAGTAAAGCATTATCTGGATTTAAGTTTATTCAGAAAATTCCAGAAAATAGTATAAACTTCTAAAAATCATATAAAATCAACCGTAGCTCAGAATGAAATAATTTATATATGAAAAATTATCAGAAAAATGCAATCTATCCATCTGTATCATTTTCATGCATGTCAAACTAAGTTATAGTTGCTGTATAGGTGAAAACATGATAATGACATTATAGATGCTAAATATGGAGTTTGCATATGAACCCTTAGCTCATATGGACCTCATTTAAACTGTTGCTAGATGCATTAGTGTAAATCATAACATTCTTGACATGTCATAGTCATGCATCATAATTGTTGCATTGCATTGATTGTGTTCTTCCTTGTTTGCCGGTGATTGTCCCCTCTCGATAAGCCGTGATTCCGACGATGAGTTCGATGACACCGATGAAGAACTATAATATCTTCAGAAGTGCCAGGCAAGCATAACCCCCTTGTTCATTCCGATACAATCCCACTCTCTCGCTCCTGCTCTCTTTTACTACATTAGGACAACAACGATTCAACCGTTACTTGTTGCGGTAGTTGAACCCCTTATCCTCTGCATGACCTGTCATTGCCACAGTAAATAGATGAAACCCACTAGCATGAGTAGGAGTTGTTTGAGCCCTGGTGTGCCTACTCATTCATGCTTGTTTGTCATGCCTGCTATTGCTTAGAGTTGTGTCAGGTCTGATTCATCGGGGATGAGTTGGAATGGTGATGAACATGCCCTACTGTGTGTGAGCTAAGTGTGTGAACACGATTTGGTAAAGGTAGCGGTGAGAGGCCATGTAGGAGTACATGGTGGGTTGTCTCATTGCAGCCGTCCTCAGGAACTGAGTTCTGTGTTTGTGATCCATGATACAGTTACTACCACGCATTGGGCCCGAAACCAATGGACCCTCTCGGCTTCTTAATCACCCTTGTCCTCTGTCCAGGAGTTGCAAGTAGTTTCTGGTGTTCGTAGTATGCTGGAGGCCGTGGGCAACGCTGACCGGAGGGGTGGGCTGTGATGCGGTAGGCACGTGGCCGGGCATGCCGGGTGCCCGTTTGGTGTCCCGGAACCCCGCACACATCGTTCGGGGCCGTATGTGGAAACCTCGGCCGGACTCCCTGCGGATGGAACCTGAATAGGCGATAAACCTGGACTAGAGACTTGAGTGTTTAGGTAGGCTGTGGCCGACACCCTCGCTGGGCTTCCGCTTGAAGGTTGCCGAGTACATGTCGTGTAAACAGTGGTAAGTGGTGAGAGCGTGTGTGTCGAAGTACACCCCTGCAGGGTTAACATCATCTATTCGAATAGCCGTGTCCGCGGAAATGGACTTCTGGGTTGCCTATAACAGTTCATAGACAGGTGAAAGTGGATACTCTAAAATGCGCAAGATAAGCGTGAGTGCTATGGATGGCGTTCTCGTAGGGAGACGGGAGCGGATCCATAGTGGTGTATTGGTATGGTGAATTTGTGGACTCGTGTGCGCCACCTCAAAAGAGTTACTTGCAGTCGTAGTTCAGGATAGCCACCGAGTCAAAGCTGGCTTGCTGCAGTCAAACTCCACCACCCCCCTTTTGTTGATACCGATGCATATGTAGCTAGTTCTGATGTAAGTCTTGCTGGGTACATTTGTACTCACGTTTGCCTATTTTATGTTTTTGCAGAGAGACTTCAGTCTCGCTAGTAGTACCGCTTGGACTTCGACGTTTAGCTTGTTACCTCAGCTACGATCTTGAGCCCTCGGCAGGATCTGGTAGATAGTCGGGCTTCTCAGCCTTTTCATTTGTAGATGTCTGTACTCAGACATGTTAAGCTTCCGCATGTGTTTGACTTGTATGCTTTGAATGTTGGGTCATGAGACCCATGTTTGTAATATCTGGCTCTTCGGAGCCTAATGAATAAATACTCTGAGTCATAGAGTCTTGTTGTGATGCCATGTTGTATTTGCACATATCGAGCATATTGTGTGTATGATTGAAATGCTTGGTATGTGTGGGATCCGACAACCTAGTTGTGTATCCTTGGTAGCCTCTCTTATGGGGAAATGTAGTCTTGTGCTCCATGAGCCATAGTAGTCCGCTACAGCCCGGTTCACCGGAGTCCTGCTAGCCCAGCACTACTGCTCCGGAACAATTGACTGGCCGGCATGTGATTCACTCCGTTCCTGTGTCTGTCCCTTCGGGGAAATGTCACGCGGTGACATCCGGAGTCCTGCCTAGCCTGCTACAGCCCGGGTTCCCGGAGTCCTGTTAGCCCAGTGCTATAGCCCGGATTCACACGCTGCTGACCGACATGCTCGATGTTGATTCATGTTTGCCTGTCCCCGTAAGTTAGTGCCACTTTGGGTTCACGACTAGTCATGTCGGCCCAGGTTCTCTGTCATATGGATGCTAGCGACATTATCATATACGTGAGCCAAAAGGCGCAAACGGTCCCGGGCCATGGTAAGGCGACACCCGTGGGAATACCGTGCGTGAGGCCGCAAAGGGATATGAGGTGTTACAGGCTAGATCAGTGTGACTTAGAATCGGGGTCCCGACATGCTATTTAATTATTCTTTATAAGCCCTTTATATGGTGTCGCTCAGACGCCCGACTGCGGCATTGTTAATTTATTTGCACCCCTTTCGAGGAGTCATTTCAAACACTCGATCACTACATTCTATTTCTATATTGCATATTCATATTTTACCCGCATGCGTACATCATGGATTTCGTATATTTTGTGACAGACGTTATGATCATAGAATACCTCGGAGCATGTTTTGATATATTATACCCGTGTTCTTGATGTTTGCGAGTACATTCAAACGTACTCACTGGCTTGTCCCTGGCTATTGTCTTGGCCATATTTCTTGCGTGGAGAAGAGCGTTGCGACGACGGCCCCGGAACCTACGCAGTGTTGACAGCAGCCTCGTGAAGATAGGAGTTATCCTGGTCAGCTGTTCTTGTGGGAAATGGAGTCCCATAGACGCAGATGAACCACAAACCACTTCCGCCATCAACCACTAGAAACCAAGTGTTGTACTCATAGGCCACAATGGTCTTGTACTTCATATTTTGTACTTTGCTTGGAATTCTTGTATCAAGTTGGTACCTCATCAGCTAACAATAATCCTGGGGCTGGTGAGCACAAGGGCCATTTTCTGGAGAATTAATATCCCGAAAACCCGGTCCTGACAGACTTGGTATCAGAGCCAGGCTGACCATTGGCTAACCCTATCTTAGCCAGGTCAATAAACCTAGGTTAACCAACCCACCAGACCTTAACCCAACCCCGGCCAAGCTTCTCGTGTAAGATAGCCACACAGTGACCCCGACGCTTTTGGCAGTCGGTGCCCAACCTATCAGCTTAGCCTGTCGATCACGCGCCAGTGACTGACACCTAACATGTCTCATTCGCAAGCGTGCGAAGGAAGACTCCGTCCCCCCCCTTTTCTATAAAAGGGGCACGCTAGCCTCAACCCAGCACAGCACAGCCTCTTTCCCAAACCAAGTCACGATGCCTGGCCCCATTGTTCACAATGAGACCACAGCAACCAACCTTGGAGGTTTTGTGACCGTGCTCGCAAACCTCACCCGCCGTGCCTATGCATTAGAAGAGCCCCCAGAATATGTTGTGTACCAAGAACTCATGAGCGGTGAGAGCCGTCAGTTCTGGGCCACTGTACACATTTATGGTAGGGGTCTATCGCCAGAACGCCCCTACAGGTTCACTGGAAGGACCACTCCCTTTGAGCCACAAGCCATCCAACTGGCAGCTCGAGAAGCTATAGTTCAACTCCGGCACTTGTCGCCCAGAGTTAACTGTCGCTCGTTCTACTACTACCCCAGTCGTAACGGGTATGGTAGGCCGCCCCAGGTTGCCAACGGAGATCACGAGACGGATCCTGCACTATTGCATCTGGTGCGCTATGTAAGTGCACTAGACGAACTGTTCGATCAAATCACCCTTGATCTGATCGCAGCTCGTGGAGAACTGTTTCGCCGAGCCCCGGCGAGAGGAGAAGTGGAGCCCGACGCCGACAACCCAGTCGTGCTGTTCGGACACCCGATCGAGCCCTTGAGGTCTGCCCCAGCCATCGGCCAAAACGCTTTGGCGTCCCCAGAAGTGCTTCGTCGCCTTTTGGGAACACACTCCAACAGGGTTGTGGCCAACAACCCCCGCGATGGTCATCATCGCTACCCCGACCCTGCAGCCCCTCAACCTCATCCGGCTAATCCTGACGGTGAAACCCGTGGAGAAGCTTCAACGTCCACTAGGCAAGCCCGCTTAGATATTAACGGAGTAGACTAAGTCACTCGAGTAGTAACGAGCCTTATTATTTCTACACCTTGTAATTGTGTGATTCTGTATCACCATTATTAAAGGATGTCTGCTTGTGCGCCCCAGTACCAGAGACGTTTTCTCAGAACCCTGTCCTTTTGCCTTTTCATTATAAACGTCATAGCTATGTTTATTTGTGTGTTGCAGCTTATGTTTGTACCCTAAATTCGTGCTATGAGCAAACTCTTGGTTTTAACTAATGGGAGTATTATTTTTAAAACAACCCTTAGCAAATCTCGGGGATGAGATTTTTCTTAAGGGGGGTAGTGTTGTAACACCCCAAAATTTGACCTTGTTTTATCAATTAAAATTTTGCCAGAAAATTAAATTTTTATTTTTCTGGATTTCTCCATTGATTTCAGAACCCCTCTTCTCTTTAATATTGTGGGTTTTTACCTCAAGTGGAAACTTTCCAAAAGTATTATTGGACTTGTATGCCCTCTTTATAAAAACAATTCCTTATCAGTGGATTTATTTGCATAATTGTTTTTCATGAGCTTTATTCTTTTAAAATGATCTTTCATAAATTTGGAGCCCCTTTTGCACTGCAACCTTTTGATAAATGCATTTAAAATTTTCACCAAAATTTGGGGATGTCATGTGAGGTTTCCACATCACTTTTATGCAAAAATATCCTTTGGTCATTGGAGATTTTGAGCTCTACATCAATTTTTCAAATCTGGTCCAGTAGGTATTTTTGCACTACAACCTATTTAAATATTCTTCTAAAAATTCTTCCAAGTGTTTGGAGATGTCAGTAGATGCTCATAATGCAACTTCATGCAAAAACATAGTGATGTTCTTTGGAAAATTTGAGTGAATCAACCTCATCTTCATTCTGGTCCAGTTTGGTGATTTGTACTGCAACCCTATTTTATTTGGCTCTAGTGCCCATGAGCTTTTTCCTACTTATAGTTCTCCCTACCAAACCCTTAAGTCCAGGAGATTGGACCCATTGGAGTATTTTGAGTGCATGCAATGATAGCCTTTAGTTTCTGCCCAAAACTGATTTTCTCAAAAACTTGCACTAACAAATTTCTGTTTTTGCCAAACTAACCTTACCACCTTCTTTAGCTCCTAAAGAGACTAGGATCTGGGGAGTTTGGCCACCCCAAGAGTTGCCTAGATGCCCATGGCATTCTGTCGAACACCCTGTGTGCAGGAACAGTTTTGGCATGTTTTCTAGTTTGCATTCTGAACTTGAGCCCCTGACCCATCCAGCATGTCCACTAACCCCCTAGCTATCCCTAACCCTGGCATGTTGACTACCAGCATCACCCAAGCTCTCTAGCAGGCGCTGGCATTTCGTCGAGCAGCTGGCGTGCGTGCTCTGGGCGCGGCCAGAGCGCACGTTTTGCACGTGCGTGCGCACGGGTCGCCGCGTCGCACCCCTGGCCCTTGCTCGCCTGCAGAGCCACGCCTTGCCCTCGCCCACTCACCAGAACCCTCCAAGCCTCCCTGGCGCCCTACAGCGCCGCTGTCAGGGCTCCCTTGGCGGCACGCCGGCGTCGGCAGCGGGCTCTGCCGTGGACGGCGCCGCCCAAACCACCCGCGCGCGCCAGCTGCCCCCTGGGAACAGCCCGAGCCTATCCACAAGCCGTCGGCACGCACTCGTCGCCGCCACGTAGTCCTGCAGCTACAGAACAGCGGTCGCCGGCGATCCTATCCACGGCCGCCGCGGGACCGACCTCGAGCGCCTATATAAGGGGACCCCGAGCTCAACCTAGCACTCAGGCAACCTCATTCTAACCCCCTAGTTCCCCCAACACCCAGCAATCGACGTCGGGAAGCTTTCTTCCCCGCCTCCAGCCAGTTCGGTCGCCGCCGCAATCCAGTACAGTACGTCGCAGCCAGGCCCTCCCCCGTCCATCCAGCACCACCACCCGTTCCCCCATGGTCTTGCGGAGCTGCCCAGCGCCTCAGACTCGACCAAGGACCACCGTAGCTCGTAAATCCCAAACCACCCGAAGCCCCCTCCGCCGCGGAGCTCGCCGCCGGCGACTCCTTCCACCACCGTTGACCCAACGACCACCGGGAGGACCGTCCCGGTCTGGCGGGTCCATCCCTGCCCTCAGGTGCCCTCGAAGAGCTGCCGTTCGTCGACGGCGATCGCCGGAGTCCCGCCACCGTTCGGGCAGAGGGAGAGGAGGGAGGAAAGACAAGTCAAACCTGACCAGTGGGCCCCCTAGACCCACTGTCAGTGACCCACGTGCCCGTCCACTCTGGATAAGGGAAAGCGTAAAAGTCCCGAGTACGTCTCCTCTGCTTCGAAAGCGTATTTTCCCCGAAGCGTTTTCTTTTTCTGATTTTATTAAAACAGAACTTTGACTGGCTATATCTTTTAAAATAAAACTCCAAATGAGTTGATTCTTTTTCCTACCTCTTTCAAATTTCATCTAGTTTATTTTGAGATTTATTTCAAAAATCTTTGGGACAACTTTTTGTACTGTTTTTGAAATATGTGTTATTTGAATATTTCTCAAAATAGGATTTTGGAGAAAAATGCAACCTTCAAAAAGTGCACCCCCACATGCATACACTTGAAGGCAAGCATTCTGAACCCTGGCATAATATTTTTGGATGTTGTTGATACGGTTACAACATCACCTTGACTTGGAGCATACGCTATTTTATGTGACGATAAAAATCATGCGCATGAGTGCATAGTGGAGATTTCTTTGCTGTTATAAATGGATATGCTGGTGATAGTGATCATCCTCATAAGCTTCTCATGCATACCGGAAGGAAGTCGGGAAAGTCGCGGTCATGGGTAGATGCGAGCTTGTCCCTAGTTCCTCGTTGAGACGAGTATGTCCGGTATGGCATGGTGAGGCTTGATGAGTGGTGAGCTTACCTGTTAGCGGAAATATTTTTGTTATGATAATCATGCAGAGAATACTTGAACCTCCCGAGTCGGCCGTAGATCGAGTCTTGCTCCAGTAACCCCCATACTTGCTTCGTACTACCACTTGTCCCTGCCATAGGTAGGGTACGGTTCAGTAAGTTGTCAACCCCTTTCTAGCACACACCGTACAGAGAGGCCGTGATGAGGGTCCCATGGCCATGGATTAAAGCCAGTCATCCGGTCCGGGGGCATGGGTGTTTCGGTTGTAGCCGAAGGGGTAGCTCCCCTAGTTTGCGCGCGGTATAAATTTTGTGATCCCATGCTACGTCGAGGTTGTAGCCTCCCCACTTAGAGTTTCGCTTGACAGGTGTCGTGGGTGATTCCAGACACCGGTAAGTTAAGCTGGTGTGTGCAGGTCAGGCGTGTTTTCAATTAAAAGACCGTAGACGGAATTAGTCCCGATGGACTAAAGAAAGCCGTTACCCGTGGGTAAAGAGTACACCCTCTGCAGAGATTATACATATATTCGAATAGCCGTGTCCATGGTTAAGGACTACAGTCTGGGATGGGCCAAGTGTCGGTCTTAGTGTCGGTCTTCGGAGGAAAAACTGTTAAACCAGAACTTGGATCATGACTTGTGACTTGTGATGATTATGATTACTATTATTCTGGACTAACCATTTACCTTGTCTGAATTATTGAGTATCCCTGGGACGGTTCTACCTCCTGGATACCCACTGCAACGATTCTTTATAAAGCCCTTAATGTGGTGTCGCATAGACGCCCGACTGTGGCATGCCTGCTATTTTCTTTATATTATAAGCCTTTTGTGCGGTGTCGCTCAGACGCCCGACTGCGGCATGCTTGCTATTTAATTATTCTTTACAAGCCCTTTATGCGGTGTCGCTCAGACGCCCGACTGCGGCATGCTTGCTATTTAATTATTCTTTATAAGCCCTTTATGCGGTGTCGCTCAGACGCCCGACTGCGGCATGCTTGCTATTTAATTATTCTTTATAAGCCCTTTATATGGTGTCGCTCAGACGCCCGACTGCGGCATTGTTAATTTATTTGCACCCCTTTCGAGGAGTCATTTCAGACACTCGGTCACTACATTCTATTTCTATATTGCATATTCATATTTTACCCGCATGCGTACATCATGGATTTCGTATATTTCGTGACAGACGTTATGATCATAGAATACCTCGGAGCATGTTTTGATATATTATACCCGTGTTCTTGATGTTTGTGAGTACATTCAAACGTACTCACTGGCTTGTCCCTGGCTATTGTCTTGGCCATATTTCTTGCGTGGAGAAGAGCGTTGCGACGACGGCCCCGGAACCTACGCAGTGTTGACAGCAGCCTCGCGAAGATAGGAGTTATCCTGGTCAGCTGTTCTTGTGGGAAATGGAGTCCCATAGACGCATATGAACCACAAACCGCTTCCGCCATCAACCACTAGAAACCAAGTGTTTTACTCATAGGCCACAATGGTCTTGTACTTCATATTTTGTACTTTGCTTGGAATTCTTGTATCAAGTTGGTGCCTCATCAGCTAACAGTAATCCTGGGGCTGGTGAGCACAAGGGCCATTTTCTGGAGAATTAATATCCCGAAAACCCGGTCCTGACACACCCCCGATGCCTACACGGTGCCGCAAGAGAGGTGGTACTTCATATCTCCTCAACCTTTTGATCTCAACCAGAAAATAGATCTTAACTTGGTTACTCTACTTTCTTTTCAGCTCTTAGAATTTAGTTCTTAGTTCGAAGCAAACAATGGCTGCTAAATATCATTTCTCCGGTTTCCCCCTTTTATGATCACTATACGATCAGAATACGTGCTTCGTGTCATAATAGCACTGCTTGACCCATCAAGCTAAACAAGCTTAGTTGTTCAAATACGAATTTGATATTATTAAAACAGATTCGTTTAATTGGTCAGCTAAATGTTCCTAAATTAGTTTCGAAAATGCATGTTCGCCGCTCGGGTGTGTATCTCTACAGGGTGCCCACAGTGGGCCGGCCCACCCTGGGATTTTGGGTCCTCCCAGTCCTCGATTCCCCTCTGTTCTGCTGCGCGCTTCCGATCTCTACTCGCCCCCAGCCGCCTGCCTCACCGGCGACTTGCCGTCCCCGGACGGCATGACTCTAGGAGGAGACACCGGACTAACAGGAGGTCAGGAGCCGCTCGCCCAACAGCGTCACCGCTGCCCGGGCGCGCCGCTGTGCCTACCTTCCCAGTCCGTTCAGGGCTCAGGCGTGCAGCACCCACTAAGCCAATCCGATTTATCCTGAGATAAGTCCTCAACACTCAGTAGCCACTCCTCATCACCCATTTTCTAATTGATTCATTACTCATTAGGCAGGACTGTCATTAGGGTTTGTTGTGTGCTCAGTGCTACCTACACTTAATGGTTCAGATGTATTTCGGTAATCTTTAGTACCTGTAAAGTTCACAGGGTTTTCAAAATTCTGGCCCTAGGAACAGACACTAGTCATTTTGGATTGTTGGTCATAGTGACATTGACCCAGATTACTACTGCAAGCCAGGTTTGTTGACAATTTTACTTGTCTTTCTTACTCATTTGATATAATATCCAATTATTCACGTCGATTAGTTGCAAACAATAAGTGCTAGACAAACTTCTTGATTCAGATTTTGGACGGTCTCTTACTGCAGTTACAATTCTGCATACTTGTCCTAGTAAGCTCACAATAAATGATTGATTCACTACATCTATGCTTGCCTTGTCATATTTGTTGTCAATATTCTTTTAGGGTGGACCACCCTGTTTCTAAATACTGCAACCGTAGACATGAGTGAATAGTATTTCTCTATGTGATCTCTTCCATCATGTGTGGGCAACGAACACTGCATTGTATAGAAAGAAAGTGTCATTTCCAGCTTTTACATAGGCTTCGATCTTTTACATGGAATACAATCTTCCTACTTGCTTTGTGTCGCACTACCAACACTCCACCCTTGAAGCTAAACATTATGCCACTCATAATTCCTTAGTTTATTTGTTCAAATATGAATTTCATATGATTCTAATGTTCCTACTTCAATTTTGAAATGTGTGTCTGCCTGTTATAGAGACATAAGGGGTTTGTATTTCTGTGTGTGGTCTGGTCAGCACGGTTGGGGGGTGAACTTTGCATATGCAGGGGTTTATAGGGAGACACTCTTCGAGTTGAATCTGCAATGCATTCCATAGATAATCTGACTACTTTTTATGTTTTCATGAATCTCAGATTCTGAATAGCATCATAATGATTATGAGCTTGCGCGCATGAAAAGAATAAAGCAGAACAATGCCATGGCTGTCAAACTTGGCATTAAGGGACTGAAATCAAGTCTAGATGCAATGCAATGCAAATGCTCTCCACCTACAGATTCATGCTCAGAATATGATCCTAACAATGATCCTGAGCTAGAGGGAGACCTAAGTCAATGTAGCTCCCTAGTGGAGGAGTCAGAGGAAGATGCCCTATCTTTTTTACCCATCAAGGTGCTTGCTCTAACTTTCCAAGGTTATATTTGTTGCACATATCTTGCAACTGATGCTTTGCATTGCTTCTACTTTGTTGAACTGCCATTAGCTTAGTTTACACATCGTGTATGTGAATACGCCCTGCCGATCCATTTTCAGTACATATTCCATCTATCATCATACCATATTTATCCATTCAAATGATGTTCTTGTGCATCAGACGTTCAAAAGGAAGAGGGCGATTGCTGATCGTGGAGGAGCACAAGCAAAGTATTTGGAAAAGGTAGTGCCACCTGATAAATCAAATAGCCCATTAGGTGTAGTTGCAATATCACCTGACCCACAAAACACCCCAACTCTAGCAGACTCTAGCCCTACTACACTGGTCATTTCTGAGGCCCCAACTCAGTAGACCCCAACTGCAGCAAACATTATGATTATGCCAGTTGACATAGCACCACCTCTACGATGCAAAACCCCCATTCCAGCAAAGAGTACACCAAATCCGGTTGCCAAATCCCTTTTCGAACCAGAGAGAGCCCCAATTGTAGCAAATAGGACCCCTGTTCCATTTCTTCCCAGTTTAGAAGACAAAGCTTATATTGTTGTCAGGAACTTTGTGCGCATCTTTCCTTCATGGAAAGATTATACCGCAGACACAGAACAATTTCCAGTCTTCCTCCGCAACTTACGCGTAAGTAATGTACTAATGTTATTCATGGTCATTGCTGCATATGTTTCTGCTGACAGAAGACACAAGATTTCATTCTTTTAAATAGGCGAGGACCAAACTGGATTGTGAAGACGAGCAAGGGTTGGTTGCGCTTTTCAAGCACTCATTGATGAAGTATCGTTCCTACCTGAGGCAAGCGCACTTCAATGGCAAGCCTCTAAACAAAATTTCTGTAAAGTCTCCGGTGCTACATTTATCTAACGGTGACTGGAATAATCTTGTTACACATTCGTCTCGGCTGCAGAGTAAGGTACTATCTATGATATCACATCACAATTTGAACTACATTTCTGCATTTGCCTTAACGTCTCACTTGTACGAAAACTGTTAGCAGAAGAACATTCATTCTCAAGGGACCACAGAATCTCGCAACTATACTGCACACTGCATTGCTCTTGTGAGTACCTCTTGCCCTGTATGATCATACTTACTTTCATAGCTGTTTGATTATGTAGCATCACTGCACATGTTAGCCTCGTTATCGTCCATTTGGTGGACATTATAAGATCCGTATGGACTCTTACATAAATTTAGAATCAACCCAATGCTTTTGAAGAGGTTTAGCTCTGCAGTCCTCTTGTAAGGACTGAATGTCGTCTATCACTGTACTTACATTAACAGCTACTCCCTCCGTCCCATAATATAAGAACATTTTGTACAGTACACTAGTGTTCAAAACACTCTTGTATTATGGGAAGAGGGATTGGTTCATTGTGTAGCATTCTGCATCTTATCTCCCTCGCCCACCATTTACTAAAAAAGATCAGATCTATATTTAATCTTACCAAAAAGTAGAATACACAGACAATGCCAGTGCAGAAGTGTAGCCCGTTGCTCTTGTCAGTACATTTTGTCCTGTAATGCTTGTACTTCCAGGGATTGGTGTAGTTGATTATGTAGCATCAATCTGCATCTTATCTTCATTATCCTCTATCCCTTCCAGTATTATCATATCCATAATTACTCTCTACAAAATGTAGAGTACAGGCAATGCTTATGAAGAAGATTCCGTGCTGAAATTCTTTAGTTATCCTTCCCTTGACATGGAGAAGGGCATTATAAAGCCGGTGTTAACTGTTAATGTAAGTCAGTCCTTCTATAGCCTTTATCCTCAACTGCTGTTTAATTTGCTCATACTCCCTATCATTTACTGTTGTTTAGTTTGTTGTTTCTACCAAAATGCATGTTCGCAAGAACCGTAAGTTCTAAGTTTTACTTGTAAAACCAAATTCCTTATTCATACCATGCACATTACTCAATACTCCCTATATGTATGCTTGTTTTTGTGGATCATTAATCCAGTGTGTGGTGAAGCAGCCCACGTTTGCACCTTGTCATCTCCTGTTTTATCTTACTGATGTGGCTGATGATATGAACAACATGCCATGCACATTAACCAAAATAGATACAATGATTTTCTTTGCCCTTCATCTATGCTTGTTATGTTGACATGGTAATCCAGTAGTGTGGTGAAGCTCCCCGCATTATGAACAATGCCAAATTATGCTATTGATATTTTGAACTTACTCTTTATTTTCTAATTTGAAATTGGATGGAATTGACAGCACAGTTATCATCTTTGTTTATACACGTGCAAAACATGTCATCTCTCTGCTTTGTTTCAGGGTGATATGCCTGATGGCATGCACAAGTCTGCTGAAGGCTGTGAGACAAACCCAACATATATTGCAGCAAAGAAGGCAAAACATCTTGAAGATAGCGAGACAACCCCAAAGTCTTGTCTTGATGCAGTGTTCAAGTTACTCGAGACTAGCAGCCAGACAAGCTCACAGAATTCGTTGTCTGAATCAGTTTGACTTCTTCAGTCCCAAGTTCTAGCAGAAAGGCATTCTGCAACTCAACTTCGACTTGAAGTCCTATCTCTAAGAAAGATTGCGGAGAACACCAATGAGAACCTCATCGCTAAACAGCTACACCTGGAAGCTATTACCGACATGCTAGGCCGGTCTCACAGCCTTGCTTAGCAGCTTGTGTAGCAGTTCCCGCGCAAGGCTAACCTTTCTTGAACTGTCTTGGAAGTGGTCTCGGTTCAGTATTATTTTGTTACGCTGCAATGGTGCCCAGTTTTTGTAATCTGCTTCTTCGTTGCGCGTTATGATCACTGGTGCCAAACTTCGATGCCCAGTGGATGTAATATACCATAAATCCTTTATTATATAATGTAGGTTTATTCTTAGTTACTATGTCGTAATTTCTCGTAATTTCTTTATTGTATAGAGTAGGTTTGTTCTTAATTCTTACTAGTTACTGTCATCATTCGCTATCTAAAAAAATCAGATGTAGTCGACCAGGCCGAAACATTCGCCTCTAACGGGCCTGGTGTTTAGCGGGCCACAATTGAGCCGGCCTGCATCTTTCTTGGGCCTGAATCATTGGGGCCTTCACACTTTGCGCGAGGCCCACAACTTACACTGGTCTATATTTTAGTTGGGCCTTTTGTGGACCCAACCCTTAGTTTGGCCCAGGTAGCGTTGGGCCATTAACAGGCTGAATATTGTACTGGCCTGTTACGGCCCAGATGAAACCATGGGCCTTTAGCAGGCCGAAATGTATATTGGGCCTCAATTTTCACTAGTCGTCGACGGGCCTTCAGCAGGCTGAAATGTAGACGGGGCCTTTTTGGGCCCAGTTATATCACGGGCAGTTACCAGGCCGAAACATATCTCAGGCTTTAGTTGGCCCACTGATATCATGGGCCTTTAAGAGGCCGAAAGCTTAGTACAGACATCAACGGGCCGAATTATGCGACAGGCCTTTAACAGGCCCAAAGTCACGTTGGGCTTAACTGTTGCCACCTTTATCACGGGCTGTTAGTGGGCCCGATGTCCTGTCGGACCATATATGGCCCATGGGCAGCACGGGCCATTCCCAGGCCGAAAGTCACACCGGGCTGAAATGGGCCCATGCCTACATCGGGCCTCTAACAGGACGAAAGTCACTGGGCTATAATAGGGCCCAAATATTCGATGAACAATTAACGGGCCAGATCTGGCTTCGGGCCGTAAATGGGCCCAAATATTAGGCCAACAATTAAAGGGCCAGATCTGGCTTCGGGCCGTAAATGGGCCTTTATTAAGCAGGTCGTTATTGGGCTGGCCCACTAGTACCTGGGTAAGTACTACGGGCCTTTGACTGGGCCGGCCTTTTTAACCTATATGGGCCTTTGTTGGGCCGTGCCACGTGTCGATGTATCATAGGCGCTTTGGGTCCAATGAGTGGATGACATCTGTCCCAACGGTGAGCCGGCACGTGTTTCCTCCAGCCAATGATGATTTTACACGTGGAAAATCCCCATTGGTCGGGGTTGTTAATGGGTTATCGGATCCAAAACTGGACCCGATAGCTTAACGGCGTTCCGTTACGGTGGATGCCACGTGTCGGTCACCCTTGACGAAAGCACTTCTGTGACGCGCGATTTATCGTCATGGAAGTGGACACTTCCGTGATGATAATTTTGGTAATATCATGGAACACTTCTACGACAGCACAGGTATGACTATCTTGATTCTGTCATAAATTTGTCATGGATGTACATGCATGACAGAAAACATGACCTACTCTGACAAACACGTATCATCATGGAAGTGTATATTTTTGTAGTGTAACAATCCAGACTCATGCCTAGGCATGCATTAAGTATACATACCTCTTGGAAGACTGTGAAGTCTCCACGGTACTCCCAGTTGTAACATCCCCAGCATCACACTACAGTAATCCCTTATGACCAGTGCCAAGTCATCTTGTTTTACAAAGCTTAATCATGTTGGGATAATATCTCAACTCAAGTCCCTTCTCTGAATTCTATTGAAATTCAAAGTGAAATTTGAAGTTGCACAAAACTTGCTAGAAAAATGTTCATCATTCAGCCAAAATTCCATAACATTTAATTGTTAAGGAAAACAACATCACCATTGAGCTAAGATGGACAGTAGCAATTATTTCATTACACCTTCAGCATTTTTGAATGTCATTTTAATGGTGAAAAAAATGTAAATGACATCCCCTGGCCTCCAAACTTTTTGTGACACTGGCTAAAAATGCCTTGGATTTTATGGGCCCAGTTCCATAATTTATTTAAGATATTTGGATGCCCAATTAACTTACTTTCTTTCTCTGTTTATTAAACAAAAAGAAAAAAGAGAAAAGGAAAAGTATAGGGGAGAGAAAGCCCCTACCCCACTTGGGTTCGGCCCACCCAGCCAGCCAACCCAGCTAGGCCGGCCCACTCCCCCTCGCCGGTCATCCCTCTCCTTCTATCTGTTCACGCGACCGAGCCCCCCCAGCTCGTTCCCACTGGACCCGGCGCAGTGCCCCGCGTTGCCACGTCGCCGGCGAGGGGATAAGGGCAGCCCCGACGCCTCGGGCTCCCTCCCCACTCGCCCACTCCCCCTTGCGCTCCCTCTCTGCCTCCCCCACTCAGATCCCCCTTTCCCCATGCACTGCTGCTTCTCCTCTCCACCATGGCCGCCATTGCCGTCTCCTTCGCTTGCTCGCCCGCGTAGCCACCAGCCCCTCCTTGACGTGCTACCGTGTCCAGCCGCACCGATGACGTCCACTACTGCGACCCCGACCACCAGCGCGACCCGGGAGCCACCACCGCGGACGGATCGGATCAACTTCCTCCTCTGCATCCGCCGGAGTTCGACATCGACTCCGTCGCCGTCACTGCGTCCCACACCTCCCCGAGCAGCTCCCCGTCACTGCTGTGAGCAGCCGTCCGTTTCCCTCCTTTCCCCTTTCATTTTGTTGCCCGAGGTTTCGCCTCGCCGCTCAACCGCGAGCTCGCTGCCGCTGTTCATGTCGCCGCCGCAGCCATCGCTAGCCCTGCTCGCGCCCGCGACACCCACCGCACTCCTGATCTTTCTAGGAGGCCAACGAGCCCCTCGGTGCCGCTCGCCGTACTCCCTAGAGCCATCCCCGTCAAGGCCCAAGCTCCGCCAGCGCCTGTTGTAGTCGTACCGGCCGCCTCCGACCAACTCAGCTCGAGCCAGTGCCACCGCTCGACGCGGATTGATAGCCGCGTTCGAACACGACCAGCCGCGGCCGATTTGGCGCCCCGTAGGCTTTTCCCGACATGCTCCCGAATGCCGGCGCCGCCCCTGCTCATCGCCGGTGCCACTCCGGCCAGCCCTCGAACCCATTGATGCCCCAGCTAGATGTGCGCCGCCCCCTGCACCTATAGGTGCTCGCAGCGGTCCAAACGGTCCCCGGTGGCCGTTTTCCGACCGTGGCCGAGCCGCGCCACCGTCCTGGAGGTCACCGCCGGCACGTCAACGCCGCCCGCCGACGTGGCCGGCCTGGGGCCACCCCTGGGTCACTGACCCGTGGGCCCTAGGGGCCCGGCCGGCCTGTTGACCCGGTCGACCATACTGACTGGACCGGCCCATGCAACTAACAGATGGGGCCCACACCCCTAATTAACGAAGTAAATTAAGCTAATTTAATTAACCTAATTAGACACTGATAGGTGGGCCCCTTCTAATTAATTTACTTAGTTAGTTTAGGTTAACCTCTGTTAGCCCTACTGTCTATGACAGGTGGGACCCACTGGTCAGTTTGACCAGTCAGCGGGTCTGTTGACCTGCTGATGTCATGCTGACACTCTCCTGACATCATAATTCCATTTCTATTATTTAAATAGTTTCTGAAAATGCTTTAACCTTTGAAAATTAATATAAAATAAACCGTAGCTCGGATGGAAAAACTTTATACATGAAAGTTGCTCACAAAAAACCAATGCATCCAAATACGCGGTCCGTTCATCTGTCACATGCCCCTAGCATGCTAAACATGGAACATTCCCCCTCCGGTCATCTGTCTGACACAGGTCCGGAACCGGGAATACATTCCCGGTTGAATTCCCCCTTCACCTTTATCGTGTAGCCATACGTTAGGTCACACCCGGCACAGCATATTGCCATGTTATGTTTTGTGATGCTATGTTTGCTTTATATTTATTGTTTCTTCCCCCTCTTCTCTCTGGTAGACCCTGAGACCGATGCTGCCCCTATGATCGACTACGTCTCCGACGACCCTTCTTCCTTTACAAGAGAGCTTCCAGGCAAGCCCCCCCTTTGATCATCCCGATATCACCCATTCCATTCTCTCATGCTTGCATTAGATTTTGCTACTATAATTGATTGCTCCTATTCGGATGCATAGCCTGCTTTTGTAACCTGCTTATTGTTACCTACCTGCTTATCCTAAACTTCTTAGTATATGTTGGTTAGTGATCCATCAGTGACCCCCACCTGGTCCTTGTTGCCCCTGCTTCATCCCCTACGACTCGATCAACATCATTGACGACCAGACCCCGACACCTCACATCACATCACGCCCCTTTTATTGCTTGACTCTGCAGATTTATCATCGAGTGCCGAGGGTGGAACCTCATACATCACTCCTGATGAGATCTCTGTAGTGTAGCTATTCGGTCGTGGTCATCGAGGGTGATTTCCTCATTAACCACTTCCGATATGACTCTGTCGTGCAACCCCTCAAGTGTGAACCTCGAGGGTGGTTCCTCTTACGTTCACCTTGATGATTACATCGAGTGGAATCCACCGAGGGTGGTTCCTCAGGGTTCCCATTGGTGTTAGACACACGGTTACTATGGTTACTATGACTTTACCCTGAACCATGTTACTAAAGACGGGTCGGCCCTGAGGGGTACCTGCGCGAGCTTAATTGCAAGTGATGTGGAGTCAGGTTGACCTGGAAAGTGCCTGCGAGATAATTACGAGGCGTGGCTGAGCATGCTTAGCCCTTGCCGCAAGTCCTCGAGACGGGCGACGGGGTCACATCTTTCGTGAGTCTCTGCTTGTTACCGCGCGTTCCTAATCCACTACGATTTGGATATTTGATCCGAGGGGCCTCTGGCCTGATAGCACTAACCATCATGTGGGCATAGTATGGGCGTTCTGCGTCGTATGCATCAGCAAAAGCTTAATAGACGTCATGCGACTGAGCGGCACGCGCCGGGTTTGACTGCATAAGCACCTGCCTTTTTAAGGAGGTAGCTAGGTCTGCTCAGCGGCTGCCCTCGCAACGTGTAGGAGTTCCCGGGGCGATGGCCCAAGACCCCTGGGGACATAGGTTTAGTCCGGCGTGCTAACCTCTCTATTAATCCGAGGCCGGGCATGACCCAGGAAAGTGTGTCCGGCCAGAGTTAATCAAGCGTGGTGGGTAAGTTGGTGCACCCCTGCAGGGAATAAAACATCTATCGATAGCCTGTCCTAGGGTAACGGACACTCGGAGTTGTATCCCGATCGATACAACTAGAACTGGATGCTGAGGCTTGATTTGGATATGTTGCTTCGGGAGTCGAGAAAGGATCCCGGAGCATTGATACAACAACATAAATATGACTTATGTTATACTACTCTACTCCCTCCTGTTGCTGCAAGATGGTGGTTTCCAGAAGATGCTAGTCTTCGATAGGACTAGCTTCTCCCCATCTTATTCTGGCATTCTGCAGTTAGTCCACAGATACTACCCCTTTCATTGATACCGATGCATAAGTAGTGTAGATCCTTGCTTGCGAGTACTTTGGATGAGTACTCACGGTTGCTTTGCTACCCCTCCCCCTTCTTTCTTCTTTCTGGTTGTTGCAACCAGATGGTGGAGTCCAGGAGCCAGATGCCACCTTTGACGACTGCTACTACCCCGAGGGTGCCTACTACTACGTGAAGACCGCCGACGACCAGGAGTAGTTAGGGGGCTCCCAGGCAGGAGGCCTTGCCTTTTCGATCGATGTTGCTTTTGTGCTAGCCTTCTTAGGGCAAACTTGTTTAACTCATGTTTGTACTCAGATAATGTTGCTTCCGCTGACTCTTGTGTATTCGAGCTTATGTATTCAAGCCCTCGAGGCCCCTGGCTTGTAATATAAAGCTTGCATTATTTTAATTTGTGTCTAGAGTTGTGTTGTGATATCTTCCCGTGAGTCCCTGATCTTGATCGTACACATTTGCTTGTATGATTAGAGTACGATTGAATCGGGGGCGTCACAAGTTGGTATCAAAGCCGACTGCCTGTAGGTAGCCCCCTTTCCAACTCCTTGGTCGAAGTTGAGTCTAGTCACTACAAAACTTGTACTAACATGGCTGTGTGCCTTACGGGCCCACGTCGCCATTGGGTGGTATTAGGATCTTTTACTCATCGTCTATACTCTGGGACTCTGATCTCTCTTCTATTCGGGTTAAAGATTTTACTAACTCTGACTAGGTTCTCGTAACTACTTTCTCCCGGAGAGCCCCTCATTCCAGATGATTGCTTGGTGCACCAGAAGATTCGGAAGATGCTCTCTGATGTTTTTCCCGAGACCTTTGTGCTCATTGCCCTTGTAATTCCCTACCATCGAGAAGTCCCTATGAGTAACTACATACACTTGCCGTCCATACCTTCATTTCCAACTGCTCTTGTTATTACAAGATGCCTCGCAATACACTCCAATCTTTCGAGAATATATTGTGCGTGCTGCCTTGCAGCTCCATTTCCACATGAATACATCTACGGATAATTCCTCACACTTATCGAGGATTTGTTCATTCCTATTTAATCGTATGATTCACAAGATACTTTGAAATACTATCCGATCTTCCGATAATCCGATCCAACTATTGCTCCGCAAATACTTGTTTGCTTGCATTATGGATACTTTCCATATTTCTAGCAATATCCATTGTAATCCGTTGTGGTTGACTTTCTGATCCTATTGATTCAGACATGTGTGTGGATGCACGCAATCATCAGTTGATCCTTATGAAATTCATCCTTTTGGCTCAGACGTCACTTCAAACATGAGCTGGTTCTCGGCAAATCAAACCTTGAGTGATTTCCCACCTAATTCTATTCAATTCTATTCAACTTACTACTCTTTTGATTAGAGCCTCTGCTTCTGATCCCCCAATTTGGAAATCATAATTCCTTTGTATTTAAGCTTTCGAATTATCCATTTATTTCTATAATTCGATGCCTTTGCATTGTTTCCTCTTCTAGTTGAACATCGATACTCACATCAGATTCTTTGCAGTTCACCAGATCCTTTGGTGGAGTATTATCCGACCGTTCCGACATATTCTCAAAACCTTGAGATCTTCCCCTGATGCATAATGCCTTTGGTAAATGGTATCCTGTGGTTTCTCAACCATGCTCTACTATCGAGCTTGTGTTATTTACTCCTGAAGACTGCAAAGGTTCCTAAGTTGTTCCGATGGGTTGAACCTATGCTTTTCCTAATCCATGTGAACTCATAAGTTATGCGAGTCATACTCTTCTGGTGCTTCACCAGATAAATCTTTCGCACTACAAATTCATTGAAAGCGAGAAGTAAATGAAATGATATGCAATGAAGAAGTGGGATTCGACCTTGAACTTTACGTTCATGCCCATGGACACGATGTAGATCTTATCATGGAAGCTTCTCTTAAAATTAATTATCCCCTTGGTATAAGATCATCTTATATCTAGGATTTGATCCTTTGCAACCGTGGTTCTGACCATGATTGTTCCCCTTTGATTCCATTTCTTGGACAAGTTAAAGCACTTGTCTTCCGTAGATAAATGCATCTTCGCAACCTCTATTTTGATCTTCCATCGAGTATTACCCTTTGGTATCTTGAGAATAACAAAGAACCGTGTTGCTTCCTACGAGTCTTCATCTGGGATTGCTTCTCATCGATTTCAGTTTTCCCTGGGTTTCAAGTTGTTAGTCACTCGAGAACGCCGATAAGTGAATCGATTCCACACTCCAATTCTATAACTCTAAGTATTCTTTGTTGCTTACGAGTTTAATAATCCTTCAAGTCATTCCTAGCCTGATCGGCTATATCATTATCGTGCTAAATTTTAACTGTGCTACCTGGTCCTTCTTCCCGGAGCACAACTTTCGAGATGAGCTAAGCCTACGTCGATCTTCCTCGTCATATCATTTCACCTTGAACAACAAGCTTGATTTAGAGTTTGTGTCGTACCCGTGGTTCCAATAACCTTTCGCTTCATCATTCCTTTGACTTGATGTCATCGCCGATCGATTGCATCTTCGTGAAATCTCTCGACAAATGTGTCATGATCATTGTCAACATTCTGAGCTCTTCCAGGTTATGAATCGAATTCATGATGATAAATACCATCCTTGCCCCTTTGATGATTTGTGTTAACATCGACAACCTTCTTGCAATTCTACTTGCTGTCCTGTTAGGTATATCCTGATCTACTTGTTCTTGTGAAGGATATACTCCTAATACTTGTGTTTAAACACATCTTCCTTTCCATTGGAGTGTTTAATCTAATAATCTCATTTTTCGTTTCCATTGTTTTGTTAATCTTTCTTGTGATCTATATGATATAAGCAGTAATATTTCCCTGCTTATGTAAACACCTCGGGGTACAACACAGTCAGTAAGACCCTGTTATTGTTATTGATGACATTTCAGTAACCACCGATGGACGAGAACTTTGCCTATTGGTCCGCCTCGCCTTGCGAGTAGGAAAACGGTTCTCTTCGTCCCTCGCCCTTGGTACCGACGTTGTTGCCAACATAACCGACAAGCTATCCCCTAACATGCCTTGCTACCATGACCGTGCAATATGTCAGCATCCTTCATACTTTTGAACCACATGGTGGGCCCATAACCCACAGTTCCACAGGATCGAAACCTGACTCTCCTATACATCCCTGAGTTCGAAGTATCCTTTGCACTTGCCTTCATATGTAATTCATGAGCCACCGTCCTAGAGATGATCTAGTCTGGTATCAGACGCAATATTTCCTTTCGTTGCTCCGAACCCCTTTTGCCTTCTGATTAGGCATCAGACGATTGCCTGCCCACTCGAAACTTCTTATGGTACCTTTTTATTTGCTCTCGATGTTTTCTTAAGATCAATTCGAGAGTTACTTTCTACCTCATTCCCTGAGTTATCTACCAGTTAATCAACCTTGTAGAGGTCCGTTCTTCCAAGGTATCCCTTATCCTTTTCATAAGTACGATGGAGTTTCCGAAGAAAGGATGACGACTTCATCACGGTGATGTGAAGCAAAGAAATGAAGACATCAATGAAAGGGGTCACCTTCTTCAAAAAGAGCAGCTGATAACCCACAAGTATAGGGGATCAATTGTAGCCTCTTTCGATAAGTAAGAGTGTAAAACCCAACGAGGAGCTAAAGGTAGAACAAATATTCCCTCAAGTTCTATCGACCACCGATACAACTCTACGCACACTTGACGTTCGCTTTACCGGAAACAAGTATGAAACTAGAAGTACTTTGTAGGTGTTTTTGGATAGGTTTGCAAGATAGTAAGAAGCACGTAAATAAAAAGTAGGGGCTGTTTAGATAAAGACACAACTAAATTAGTTTTAGTAGAGAGCTTTTTGTCACGAGAAAGTTATTTGTCCCTAGGCAATCGATAACTAGACCGGTAATCATTATTGCAATTTTATTTAAGGGAGAGGCATAAGCTAACATACTTTCTCTACTTGGATCATATGCACTTATGATTGGAACTCTAGCAAGCATCCGCAACTACTAAAGATCATTAAGGTAAAACCCAACCATAGCATTAAAGTATCTAGCCCTCTTTATTCCCATAGGCAAACAACCTACTTACTCGGGTATATGCTTATGTCACTCACGCCACCCACCATAAGCAAATCATGAACATATTGCAAACCCTACAGCGGGAATCCCTCACGCTTGCGTGACACGGAGATCACCGTAGGACAGCACCAATAATAAAACATGCAACTCAAACCAATCACGATCATCAATTAACCCATAGGACAAAACGGATCTACTCAAACCTCGTAGGATAGCCATACATCATTGGGAAATAGTATATAGCGTTGAGCACCATGTTTAAGTAAAGATTACAGCGGGTAAAAGAGGGGTTACACCACTGCATAGAGGGGGGAAGAGTTGGTGGTGATGGCGGTGAATTTGTTGGTGAAGATAGCGGTGATGATGATGGCCCCCGGTGGCACTCCGGCGCCACCGGAAGCGAGGGGGAGAGAGCCCCCCTCCTTCTTCTTCTTCCCTGACCTCCTCCCTAGATGGGATAAGGGTTTCCCCTCTGGTCCTTGGTCTCCATGGCGTGGGAGGGGCGAGAGCCCCTCCGAGATTGGATCTGTCCCTCTGTCTCTCTCTGTTTCTGCGTTCTCAGATCTGGCCTTTCACCGTTTCTTTTAAAACCGGAGATCCGTAACTCCGATTGGACTGAATTTTGGACACGATCTCTATCCGGAAATTAGCTTTCTTGCGGCGAAAGAAGGGCTCCAATCGCCTTATGGGGTGGCCACGAGGGTCAGGGGCGCGCCTCCCTACCTCGTGGCCCCCTCGGGCATCGTCTCGCGATGATTCCACTTCCCAAAATTCATAAATATTCCAAAAAAATCTCCGTGAGTTTTTATTCCGTTTGGACTCCGTTTGGTATGGGTTTTCTGCGAAACAAAAAACATGCAACAAACAGGAACTGGCACTGGGCACTAGATCAATATGTTAGTCCCAAAAATAGTATAAAAAGTTGCCAAAAGTATATAAAAGTTGTAGAATATTGGCATGGAACAATCAAAAATTATAGATACGACAGAGACGTATCAGCATCCCCAAGCTTAATTCCTGCTCGTCCTCGAGTAGGTAAATGATAAAAAAGATAATTTTTGATGTGGAATGCTACCTAGAATAATATTGATCACATAATCTAATCATGGCATGAATATTAAGACACGAGTGATTCAAAGCAATAGTCTATCATTTGACATTAAGACAATAATACTTCAAGCATACTAATAAAGCAATCATGTCTTTTCAAAATAACATGGCCAAAGAAAGTTATCCCTACAAAATCATATAGTCTGGCTATGCTCCATCTTCACCACACAAAATATTCAAATCATGCACAACCCCGATGACAAGCCAAGCAATTGTTTCATACTTTTGACGTTCTCAAACCTTTTCAAATTTCATGCAATACATGAGCGTGAGCCATGGACATAGCACTATAGGTGGAATAGAATATGATGGTGGAGGTTGTGTGGAGAAGACAAAAAAGGAGAAAGTCTCACATTGACGCGGCTAATCAACGGGCTATGGAGATGCACATCAATTGATGTCAATGCAAGGAGTAGGGATTGCCATGCAACGGATGCACTAAGAGCTATAAGTGTATGAAAGCTCAAACTGGAAACTAAGTGGGTGTGAATCCAACTTGCTTGCTCATGAAGACCTCGGGCATTTGAGGAAGCCCATCATCGGAATATACAAGCCAAGTTCTATAATGAAAATTCCCACTAGTATATGAAAGTGATAATTCAAGAGACTCTCTATATGAAGAACATGGTGCTACTCTGAAGCACAAGTGTGGTAAAAGGATAGTAACATTGCCCCTTCTCTCTTTTTCTCTCATTTTTTTTTGTGTTTTTGTTTTTTTGGTGGGCTTCATTGGCCTCTTTTTTATTTGGGCTTCTTTGACCTCTTTTATTTTTTGTAAAGTCCGGAGTCTCATCCCGACTTGTGGGGGAATCATAGTCTCCATCATCCTTTCCTCACTGGGGCAATGCTCTAATAATGATGATCATCGCACTTTTATTTACTTACAACTCAATATTACAACTCGATATCTAGAACAAAGAAATAACTCTATATGAATGCCTCCGGCGGTGTACCGGGATGTGCAATGATCTAGCGTAGCAATGACATCAAAAAATGGACAAGCCATGAAAACATCATGCTAGCTATCTTACGATCATGCAAAGCAATATGACAATAAATGCTCAAGTCATGTATATGATGATGATGGAAGTTGCATGGCAATATATCTCGGAATGGCTATGGAAATGCCATGATAGGTAGGTATGGTGTCTGTTTTGAGGAAGATATAATGAGGCTTATGTGTGATAGAGCGTATCGTATCACGAGGTTTGGATGCACCGGCAAAGTTTGCACCAACTCTTGAGGTGAGAAAGGGCAATGCACGGTACCGAAGAGGCTAGCAATGATGGAAGGGTGAGAGTGCGTATAATCCATGGACTCAACATTAGTCATAAAGAACTCACATACTTATTGCAAAAATCTATTAGTCATCGAAACAAAGTACTACGCGCATGCTCCTGGGGGGATAGATTGGTAGGAAAAGACCATCGCTCGTCCCCGACCGCCACTCATAAGGAAGACAATCATGCTCCGACTTCATCACATAACGGTTCACCATACGTGCATGCTACGGGAATCACAAACTTCAACACAAGTATTTCTACAATCCACAACTACCCACTAGCATGACTCTAATATCACCATCTTTATATCGCAAAACTATTGCAAGGAATCAAACATATCATATCAGTGATCTACAAGTTTTATGTAGGATTTTATGACTAACCATGTGAATGACCAATTCCTGTCATCTCTCTAAATAGATATAAGTGAAGCAAGAGAGTTTAATTCTTTCTACAAAAGATATGCCCATGCTCTAACAAGTATAAGTGAAGCAAAAGAGCATTCTACAAATGGCGGTTTTCTATGTGAAGAGAAACAGGCAATCCAAACTTCAAATGATATAAGTGAAGCACACGAAGCATTCTATAAAGCCATACTCAAAAGATATAAGTGAAGTGCAATGAGCATTCTATAAATAAACAATTTACTATCTCATACCAGCATGGTGCATAAGAGAAAAGTGAAAACTAAATGCAAAAGACGCTCCAAGATTTGCAAATATCGCATGGACGAAACGAATCCGAAAACATACCGATACTTGTTTAAGAAAGATGGGATGCCTTCTGGGGCATCCCCAAGCTTAGACGCTTGAGTCTCCTTGAATATTTACTTGGGGTGCCTTGGGAATCCCCAAGCTTGAGCTCTTGCCTCTCTTCCTTCTCCTCACATCGAGACCTTCTCGATCTTCGAACACTTCATCCACACAAAACTCAACAGAAAACTCGGTAAGATCCGTTAGTATAATAAAGCAAATCACTACTCTAAGTACTGTCGCAAACCAATTCATATTTTGTTTCTGCATTTTAGCTACTGTAATATAACTTTTCCATGGCTTAATCCACTGATATAAATCGATAGTTTCATCAAAACTAGCAACCTATGCATCAAAAACAGAATCTGTCTTAAACAGGACAGTCTGTAATAATCTGAACATTCACCATACTTATGGTGATCCAAAAATTCTTCCAAATTTAGGAAAAATAAAAAAAATTATAGAAAGACAGTGAAAGAAGTTTCAGAACCGTTTGACATTCCAGTAAAAAATGTAAAATCGCGCACTACAGCCAAAGTTTCTGTCCTCCACCGCACAAACCAACAAGCATTGTAAACATCCTAAAGGCAAACCTTGGCACATTATTTTTATAATACAATGGAATTGTACAAGGGGATAATTATTTTTGTTGAAAAGTTTCTGTAATCAAGATTCACAAAGTTTCCGCGAGCATGAACAAAGTTCAAGGAGCTCCCCCACTTCAACAATGCTTGTCTCTTTCACTTTCTCCTTCCTTTTTGAAAAGTTTTGGGTTCCCCTCTTTATTTTTTTCATTTTTAAACTATATAAAATCACTCAACAGAAATAAATGACTCTCTAAAACTTCCGGGTTGTCTCCCTGGCAGCGCTTTCTTTAAAGCCATTAAGCTAGGCATCTGGTGCTCAAGTAATGGATCCACCCGGATCCGAAGGTATATCAAAGCCAATTTTAATTAACAATGATTTGTAATTTAGTAGTGAGCACAAAGTAACATATATCATGTAATGACGAAGTCTAACTCTCTTCCTATGCATCGGCATGTCATACAAGAACAATTCATGCACATCAAGTAAAGGCCAATGCATAGCATAACAAGTTTCTTGCAATTTTATCATATTGGAAACATGGAGAGGCGGAGATGTAGTTCCTCTCTCATAATAATTGCAAGTAGGAGAAGCAAACACATGCATATTACATTCATCAAAATCATCATGTGCAATAGTAAAATGCAACCCATCAACATAATCCTTAATAAGAGCAAACTTCTCCGATATAGTGTAGTTTGGAGAATTCAAAAAGATAATAGGACTATTATGTGTGGGTGCAATAGCAACAATTTCATGTTTAACATAAGGAACTATAGCAAGTTCATCTCCATAAGCATCATTCATATTGGCATCATGGCCACAAGCATAGCAAGCATCATCAAAAAGGGATATTTCAAGAGAATCAACGGGATCATAACAATCATCATAGCATTCATCCTTCGGTAAGCACGAAGGGAAATTAAACAATGTATGAGTTGAAGAGTTACTCTCATTAGAAGGTGGGCACGGGTGATCAATCCGCTCTTCCTCCTTTTGTTCTTCGCTCTCCTCCTCATCTTTTTCATCTAATGAGCTCACCGTTTCAGCAATTTCTTCTTCCCTAGTTTCCTGTAAAATATTAGTCTCTTCTTGGACAGCGGAGACTTTCTCAACAAATGCATCAATATCGGAATTGTATTCATAATTCTCATAACAATATTTAAGGATAGCTAAATTTTCAGGTTTGTAAACAACATCATAAAGATTTTCACATTCTTTAAACAAAGATTCAATTTCATAAGCACCCATAAAAGCAACAAATTCTTCTATTTGTTCCACATCATAGTAATCATATATTCCATTAGCATGAGAATCCAAGGTTTTGTCATCATTAAATTTGCATGAAAAGGGAAGGTGTGGAGCCTTCATCCTAGAGCAACAAGTATAATCATATCTCAAGCATAGTTGACTAGCATACCAACACAACATATAAATTTGATCCCATAATAGTTTCCCTTTTTGAGTCAAGCGATAATCCCTAAAGTATTCACGTTGATCCAACGTGTCTCCCATTACCAAATTGAATGGGGTTTTCTCAGGATTATCAAAGTAGTACATAATATCTATCACATAACGAGCATCGAGGGTTTTAGGAGGTTCCCCATCTCCATGAGTAGCAAGTAAACCTAATTTTTTTGGTATTTCGTGTTCCATATCCATAACTAAAGATAGAGAACAACTAAGAACAGCAAATAAAAATTACTTAGTGATAAAGCAAACAAGCACACACGGGAATATTCACCCCACGCTATTGCTCCCCGGCAACGACGCCAGAAAAAGGTCTTGATAACCCACAAGTATAGGGGATCAATTGTAGCCTCTTTCGATAAGTAAGAGTGTCGAACCCAACGAGGAGCTAAAGGTAGAACAAATATTCCCTCAAATTCTATCGACCACCGATACAACTCTACGCACACTTGACGTTCGCTTCACCAGAAACAAGTATGAAACTAGAAGTACTTTGTAGGTGTTTTTGGATAGGTTTGCAAGATAGAAAGGAGCACGTAAATAAAAAGTAGGGGCTGTTTAGATAAAGACACAACTAAATTAGTTTTAGTAGAGAGCTTTTTGTCACGAGAAAGTTATTTGTCCCTAGGCAATCGATAACTAGACCGGTAATCATTATTGCAATTTTATTTGAGGGAGAGGCATAAGCTAACATACTTTATCTAATTGGATCATATGCACTTATGATTGGAACTCTAGAAAGCATCCACAACTACTAAAGATCATTAAGGTAAAACCCAACCATAGCATTAAAGTATCAAGTCCTCTTTATTCCCATACGCAAACAACCTACTTACTCGGGTATATGCTTCTGTCACTCACGCCACCCACCATAAGCAAATCATGAACATATTGCAAACCCTACAGCGGGAATCCCTCACGCTTGCGCGACACAGAGAGCACCATAGGACAGCACCAATAATAAAACATGCAACTCAAACCAATCACGATCATCAATTAACCCATAGGACAAAACGGATCTACTCAAACATCATAGGATAGTCATACATCATTGAGAAATAATATATAGCGTTGAGCACCATGTATAAGTAGAGATTACATCGGGTAAAAGAGGGGTTACACCGCTGCATAGAGGGGGGAAGAGTTGGTGATGATGGCGGTGAAGTTGTTGGTGAAGATTGCGGTGATGATGATGGCCCCCGGTGGCACTCCGGCGTCACCGGAAGCGAGGGGGAGAGAGCACCCCTCCTTCTTCTTCTTCCTTGACCTCCTCCCTAGATGGAAGAAGGGTTTCCCCTCTGGTCCTTGGTCTCCATGGCGTGGGAGGGGCGAGAGCCCCTCCGAGATTGGATCTGTCTCTCTGTTTCTGCGTTCTCAGATCTGGCCTTTCACCGTTTCTTTTAAAACCGGAGATCCGTAAATCCGATTGGTCTGAATTTTGGACACGATCTTTATCCGGAAATTAGCTTTCTTGCGGCGAAAGAAGGGCTCCAACCGCCTTACGGCGTGGCCACGAGGGTCAGGGGCGCGCCTGCCTGCCTCGTGGCCCCCTCGGGCATCGTCTCGTGATGATTCCACTTCCCAAAATTCATAAATATTCCAAAAAAATCTCCGTGAGTTTTATAACATTTGGACTCCGTTTGGTATGGGTTTTCTGCGAAACAAAAAACATGCAACAAACAGGAACTGGCACTGGGCACTGGATCAATATGTTAGTCCCAAAAATAGTATAAAAAGTTGCCAAAAGTATATAAAAGTTGTAGAATATTGGCATGGAACAATAAAAAATTATAGATACGACGGAGACGTATCAGCTGCCAAGAACGAGAAGACTCGCTAGAATTTCGTAACCAACTCTTTCCCCCTTACTTCACTTCTTAAATCTCGGGACGAGATTTCTTGTAGTGGAGGAGATTTGTAACATCCCCAGCATCACACTACAGTAATCCCTTATGATCAGTGCCAAGTCATCTTGTTTTACAAAGATTAATCATGTTGGGATAATATCTCAACTCAAGTCCCTTCTCTGAATTCTATTCAAATTCAAAGTGAAATTTGAAGTTGCACAGAACTTCCTAGAAAAATGTTCATCATTTAGCTAAAATTCCATAACATTTAATTGTTAAGGAAAACAACATCACCATTGAGCTAAGATGGACAATAGAAATTATTTCATTGCAACTTCAGCATTTTTGAATGTCATTTAATTGTGAAAAAAATGTAAATGACATCCCCTGGCCTCCAAACTTTTTGTGGAACTGGCTAAAAATGCCTTGGATTTTATGGGCCCAGTTCCATAATTTATTTAAGATATCTGGATGCCCAATTAACTTCCTTTCTTTCTCTATTTATTAAACAAAAAGAAGAGAAAAGGAAAAGTAGAGGGGAGAGAAAGCCCCTGCCCCACTTGGGCTTCGGCCCACCCACCCAGCCGATCCAGCTAGGCCAGCCCACTCCCCCTCCCCGGTCATCCCTCTCCTTCTCTCTGTTCACGCGACCGAGCCCCCCCCCCAGCTCGTTCCCACCGGACCCGGCGCGGTGCCCCGCGTTGCCACGTCGCCGGCGAGGGGATAAGGGCAGCCCCGATGCCTCGGGCTCCCTCCCCACTCACCCACTTGTTGGAAATATGCCCTAGAGGCAATAATAAATTAGTTATTATTATATTTCCTTGTTCATGATAATCGTTTATTATCCATGCTAGAATTGTATTGATAGGAAACTCAGATACATGTGTGGATACATAGACAACACCATGTCCCTAGTAAGCCTCTAGTTGACTAGCTCGTTGATCAATAGATGGTTACGGTTTCCTGACCATGGACATTGGATGTCGTTGATAACGGGATCACATCATTAGGAGAATGATGTGATGGAGAAGACCCAATCCTAAGCCTAGCACAAGATCGTGTAGTTCGTCTGCTAAAGCTTTTCTAATGTCAAGTATCATTTCCTTAGACCATGAGATTGTGCAACTCCCGGATACCGTAGGAATGCTTTGGGTGTACCAAACGTCACAACGTAACTGGGTGGCTATAAAGGTGCACTACAGGTATCTCCGAAAGTATCTGTTGGGTTGGCACGAATCAAGACTGGGATTTGTCACTCCGTGTAAACGGAGAGGTATCTCTGGGCCCACTCGGTAGGACATCATCATAATGTGCACAATGTGACCAAGGAGTTGATCACGGGATGATGTGTTACGGAACGAGTAAAGAGACTTGCCGGTAACGAGATTGAACAAGGTATCGGGATACCGACGATCGAATCTCGGGCAAGTAGCATACCGATAGACAAAGGGAATTGAATACGGGATTGATTGAGTCCCCGACGTCGTGGTTCATCCGATGAGAACATCGTGGAACATGTGGGAGCCAACATGGGTATCCAGATCCCGCTGTTGGTTATTGACCGGAGAACGTCTCGGTCATGTCTGCATGGTTCCCGAACCCGTAGGGTCTACACACTTAAGGTTCGATGACGCTAGGGTTATAGGGAATAGATATACGTGGTTACCGAATGTTGTTCGGAGTCCCAGATGAGATCCCGGATGTCACGAGGATTTCCGGAATGGTCCGGAGGTAAAGATTTATATATGGGAAGTCCTGTTTTGGTCACCGGAAAAGTTTCGGGTGCTATCGGTAATGTACCGGGACCACCGGGAGGGTCCCGGGGGTCCACCAGGTGGGGCCACCAGCCCCAGAAGGCTGCGTGGGCCAAGTGTGGGAGGGGACCAGCTCCAGGTGGGCTGGCGCGCCCCCCCACCAAGGCCCAAGGCGCAGGGAGAGTGGGAGGGGGCAAACCCTAGGTCCAGATGGGCCTTAAGGCCCACCCTAGTGGCGCCCCCCTCTCTTTTCCCCTTGGCCGCACCCTAGATGGGTTTTGGGGGCTGCCGCCACCCCTGGGGAGGGAACCCTAGATGGGGGCGCAGCCCCTCCCCTTCCCCTATATATACTTGAGGTATTTGGGGCTGCAAACACACGAGATGATCTCTCTCTTGGCGCAGCCCTACCTCTCTCCCTCCTCCTCTCCCGCGGTGCTTGGCGAAGCCCTGCAGGATTGCCACGCTCCTCCATCGCCACCACACCGTCGTGCTGCTGCTGGACGGAGTCTTCCCAACCTCTCCCTCTCTCCTTGCTGGATCAAGGCGTGGGAGACGTCACCGGGCTGCACGTGTGTTGAATGCGGAGGCGTCGTGGTTCGGCGCTTAGATCGGAATCAACCGCGATCTGAATCGCTACGAGTACGACTCCTTCATGCGCGTTCATGCAACGCTTCCGCATCATGATCTACAATGGTATGTAGATGCACTCCCCTTCCCCTCGTTGCTATATTACTCCATAGATTGATCTTGGTGATGCGTAGAAAATTTTGAATTTCTGCTACATTCCCCAACAGTGGCATCATGAGCTAGGTCTATGCGTAGTTTCTATGCACGAGTAGAACACAAAGTAGTTGTGGGCGTCAATTTTGTCAATTTACTTGCCGTTACTAGTCTTATCTTGATTCGGCGGCATCGTGGGATGAAGCGGCCCGGACCGACCTTACACGTACTCTTACGTGAGACAGGTTCCACCAACTGACATGCACTAGTTGCATAAGGTGGCTAGCGGGTGTCTGTCTCTCCCACTTTAGTCGGATCGGATTCGACGAAAAGGGTCCTTATGAAGGGTAAATAGAAATTGGCATATCACGTTGTGGCTTTTGCGTAGGTAAGAAACGTTCTTGCTAGAATCCCATAGCAGCCACGTAAAACATGCAACAACAATTAGAGGACGTCTAACTTGTTTTTGCAGGGTATGCTATGTGATGTGATATGGCCAAAAGGATGTGATGAATGATATATGTGATGTATGAGATTGATCATGTTCTTGTAATAGGAATCACGACTTGCATGTCGATGAGTATGAGAACCGGTAGGAGCCATAGGAGTTGTCTTAATTTATTGTATGACCTGCGTGTCAATGAATAACGCCATGTAATTACTTTACTTTATTGCTAACCGTTAGCCATAGTAAAAGAAGTAATAGTTGGCGAGACAACTTCATGAAGACACGATGATGGAGATCATGGTGTCATGCCGGTGACGAAGGTGATCATACCGTGCCTCGAAGATGGAGATCTAAGGCGCAAGATGATATTGGCCATATCACGTCACTTTATGATTTGCATGTGATGTTTGTCATGTTTACATCTTATTTGCTTAGAACAACGGTAGCATAAATAAGATGATCCCTCACTAAAATTTCAAGAGACGTGTTCCCCCTAACTGTGCACCGTTGCGAAGGTTCGTTGTTTCGAAGCACCACGTGATGATCGGGTGTGATAGATTCTAACGTTCGAATACAATGGGTGTTGACGAGCCTAGCATGTACAGACATGGCCTCGGAACACATGCGAAACACTTAGGTTGACTTGATGAGCCTAGCATGTACAGACATGGCCTCGGAACACAAGAGATCTAAAGGTCGAACATGAGTCGTATAGTAGATGCGATCAACATGGAGATGTTCACCGATGATGACTAGTCCGTCTCACGTGATGATCGGACACGGCCTAGTTTGACTCGGATCATGTATCACTTAGATGACTAGAGGGATGTCTATCTGAGTGGGAGTTCATTAAATAATCAGACGAACTTCATTATCATCAACATAGTCAAAAGGTCTGTGCAAATTATGTCATAGCTTACGCTTTAGCTCTACTGTTTAAGATATGTTCCTAGAGAAAATTTAGTTGAAAGTTGGTAGTAGCAATTATGCGGACTGGGTCCGTAAACTGAGGACTGTCCTCATTGCTACACAGAAGGCTTATGTCCTTAATGCACCGCTCGGTGTGCTGAACCTCGAGCGTCGTCTGTAGATGTTACGAAACATCTGACATACACGTTTTGATGACTACGTGATAGTTCAGTGCGTAATGTTGAACGGTTTAGAATTGAGGCACCGAAGACCTTTTTGAAACGTCGCAGAACATATGAGATGTTCCAAAGACTGAAATTGGGATTTCAGACTAGTGCCCACGTCAAGAGGTATGAGACCCCTGACAAGTTTCTTAAGCCTGCAAACTAAGGGAGAAAAGCTCAATCGCTGAGCATGTGCTCAGATTGTCTGAGTACTACAATCACTTGAATCGAGTGGGAGTTAATCTTCCAGATGAGATAGTGATGGTTCTCCATAGTCACTGCCACCAAGCTATTAGAGCTTCATGATGAACTATAACATATCAGGGATAGATATGATGATCCTTGAGCTATTCGCGATGTTTGACACCGCGAAAGTAGAAATCAAATAGGAGCATCAATTGCTGATGGTTAGTAAAACCACTAGTTTCAAGAAGGGCAAGGGCAAAAGGGATACTTCATGAAACAGCAAATCATTTGCTGCTCTAGTGAAGAATCCCAAGGTTAAACCCAAACCCGAGACTAAGTGCTTCTGTAATGAGGGGAACGGTCACTGAAGCAGAACTACCCTAGATACTTGGTAGATGAGAAGGCAGGCAAGGTCGACAGAAGTATATTGGATATACATTATATGAATGTGTACTTTGCTAGTACTCCTAGCAGCACCAGGGTATTAGATACTGGTTCGGTTGCTAAGTGTTAGTAACTCGAAATAAAAGTTGCGGTATAAACGGAGACTAGTTAAAGGTGAGATGACGATATGTGTTGGAAGTGTTTCCAAGGTTGATGTGATCAAGCATCGCATGCTCCCTCTACCATCGAGATTTGGTGTTTGCGTTGAGCATGATTGGATTATGTTTATCGCAATACGGTTATTCATTTAAGGAGAATAATGGTTACTCTGTTTATTTGAATAATACCTTCAATGGTCTTGCACCTAAAATGAATCTCGATCGCAGTGATACACATGTTCGTGCCAAAAGATATAAAATAGTAATGATAGTACCACATACTTGTGGCACTGCCATTTGAGTCATATTGGTATAGAACGCATGAAGAAGCTCCATATAGATGGATCTTTGGACTCACTCGTTTTTGAAAGGATTGAGACATGCGAACCATGTCTATTGGTATATATGCGTGAAGAAACTCCATGCAGATGGATCGTTTGGACTCACTTGATCTTGAATCACTTGAGACATGCAAATCATACCACATGGGCAAGATAACTGAAAAGCCTCGTTTTCAGTAAGATGGAACAAGAGAGCAACTTGTTGGAAGTAATACATTTGATGTGTGCAGTCCAATGAGTGCTGAGGCACGCAGTGGATATCGATATGTTCTTACTTCACAGATGATTTGAGTAGATGCTGAGTGTATTTACTTGATGAAACACAAGTCTGAATTATTGAAAGGTTCAAGTAATTTCAGAGTGAAGTTGAAGATCGTCGTGACAAGAGGATAAAATGTCTGTGATATGATCATAGAGATGAGTATCTGAGTTACAAGTTTGGCACACAATTAAGACATTGTGGAAAGTGTTTCACAATTAATACCGCCTGGAACACCACATTGTGATGGTGTGTCCGTACATCATAACTGCACCCTATTGGATATGGTGCATACCATGATGTCTCTTATCGAATTACCACTATCGTTTATGGGTTAGGCATTAGAGACAACCACATTCACTTTAAATAGGGCACCACGCAATTCCGTTGAGACGACACCATATGAACTATGGTTTAGAGAAACCTAAGTTGTCGTTTCTTGAAAGTTTGGGGCTGCGATGCTTATGTGAAAAAGTTTCAGGCTGATAAGCTCGAACCCAAAGCGGATAAATGCATCTTCATAGAATACCCAAAACAGTTGGGTATACCTCCTATTTCAGATCTGGAAGCAAAAGTAATTGCTTCTAGAAACGAGTCCTTTCTCGAGGAAAAGTTTCTCTCGAAAGAATTGAGTGGGAGGATGGTGGAAACTTGATAAGGTTATTGAACCATAACTTCAACTAGTGTGTAGCAGGGCACATGAAGCTGTTCCTGTGGCACCTACACCAATTGAAGTGGAAGCTTATGATAGTGATCATGAAACTTCGGATCAAGTCACTACCAAACCTCGTAGGACGACGAGGATGCGTACTACTTCAGAGTGGTACGTGATCCTGTCTTGGAAGTCATGTTGCTAGACAACAATGAACCTACGAGCTATGGAGAAGCGATGGTGGGCCTGGATTCCGACGAACGGCTCGAGGCCATAAAATCCGAGAGGATCCATGTATGAAAACAAAGTATAGACTTTGAAAGAACTACTTGATGGTCGTAAGGCTGTTGAGGTAAATGGATCTTTAAGAAGAAGACGGACATGGACGGTAATGTTACCGTCTATGAAGCTCGACTTGTGGCAAAGAGTATTTTCACAAGTTCAAGGAGTTGACTATGATGAGATTTTCTCATCCGTAGCGATGCTTAAGTCCGTCGGAATCATGTTAGCATTAGCTGCATTTATGAAATCTGGCAGATGGATGTCAAAACAAGTTTCCTTACCAGTTTTCGTAAGGAAAGGTTGTATGTGATACAATCAGAAAGGTTTTGTCGATCCTAAGGATGCTAAAAGGTATGCTAGCTCCAGCGATTCTTCTAAGGACTGGAGTAAGCATCTCGGAGTTGGAATGTACGCTTTGATGAGATGATCAAAGATTTTTGGTTTATACAAAGTTTATGAGAAACTTGTATTTCCAAAGAAGTGAGTGGGAGCACTATAGAATTTCTGATGAGTATATGTTGTTGACATATTGCTGATCAGAGATTATGTAAAATTTCTGGAAAGCATAAAGGGTTGTTTGAAAGGAGTTTTTCAAAGGAAGACTTGGATAAAGCTGCTTACATATTGGGCATCAAGATCTATAGAGATAGATCAAGACGCCTGATGATACTTTCAAAGAACGCACACCTTGACATGATTTTGAAAGAGTTCAAAATAGAAGGAGTTCTTGGTTGTGTTACAAGGTATGAGTATTGAGTAAGACTCAAGACCTGACCACAGCAGAAGAGAGAGAAAGGACGAAGGTCGTCCCCTATGCTTTAGACATAGGCTCTACAGTATGCTATGTTGTGTACCGCACATGAAGTGTGCCTTGCCATGAGTTGGTCAAGGGGTACAATAGTGATCCGGGAATGGATCACATGATAGCGGTCGAACTTATCCTTGGTATCTAGTGGACTAAGGAATTTTCTCGATTATGGAGGTGAAAAGGAGTTCGTCGTAAAGGGTTACGTCGATGCGAACTTTGACACTAATCCGGATGACTCTGAGTAGTAAACCGGATTCGTATAGTAGAGCAGTTATTTGAAATGGCTCCAAGTAGCGCGTGGTAGCATCCACAAGATGGCATAGATATTCGTAAAGCACACACCGATCTGAAAGGTTCAGAGCCGTTGGCTAATAACCTCTCTCACAAGCATAACATGATCAAACCAGAACTCATTGAGTGTTAATCACATAGTAATGTGAACTAGATTGTTGACTCTAGTAAACTCTTTGGATGTTGGTCACATGGTGATGTGACCTGTGAGTGTTAATCACATGGTGATGTGAACTAGACTATTGACTCTAGTGCAAGTGGGAGACTGTTGGAAATATGCCCTAGAGGCAATAATAAATTAGTTATTATTATATTTCCTTGTTCATGATAATCGTTTATTATCCATGCTAGAATTGTATTGATAGGAAACTCAGATACATGTGTGGATACATAGACAACACCATGTCCCTAGTAAGCCTCTAGTTGACTAGCTCGTTGATCAATAGATGGTTACGGTTTCCTGACCATGGACATTGGATGTCGTTGATAACGGGATCACATCATTAGGAGAATGATGTGATGGAGAAGACCCAATCCTAAGCCTAGCACAAGATCGTGTAGTTCGTCTGCTAAAGCTTTTCTAATGTCAAGTATCATTTCCTTAGACCATGAGATTGTGCAACTCCCGGATACCGTAGGAATGCTTTGGGTGTACCAAACATCACAACGTAACTGGGTGGCTATAAAGGTGCACTACAGGTATCTCCGAAAGTGTCTGTTGGGTTGGCACGAATCGAGACTGGGATTTGTCACTCCGTGTAAACGGAGAGGTATCTCTGGGCCCACTCGGTAGGACATCATCATAATGTGCACAATGTGACCAAGGAGTTGATCACGGGATGATGTGTTACGGAACGAGTAAAGAGACTTGCCGGTAACGAGATTGAACAAGGTATCGGGATACCGACGATCGAATCTCGGGCAAGTAGCATACCGATAGACAAAGGGAATTGAATACGGGATTGATTGAGTCCCCGACATCGTGGTTCATCCGATGAGATCATCGTGGAACATGTGGGAGCCAACATGGGTATCCAGATCCCGCTGTTGGTTATTGACCGGAGAACGTCTCGGTCATGTCTGCATGGTTCCCGAACCCGTAGGGTCTACACACTTAAGGTTCGATGACGTTAGGGTTATAGGGAATAGATATACGTGGTTACCGAATGTTGTTCGGAGTCCCGGATGAGATCCAGGACGTCACGAGGAGTTCCGGAATGGTCCGGAGGTAAAGATTTATATATGGGAAGTCCTGTTTTGGTCACCGGAAAAGTTTCGGGTGCTATCGGTAATGTACCGGGACCACCGGGAGGGTCCCGGGGGTCCACCAGGTGGGGCCACCAGCCCCAGAAGGCTGCGTGGGCCATGTGTGGGAGGGGACCAGCTCCAGGTGGGCTGGTGCGCCCCCCCCCACCAAGGCCCAAGGTGCAGGGAGAGTGGGAGGGGGCAAACCCTAGGTCCAGATGGGCCTTAAGGCCCACCCTAGTGGCGCCCCCCTCTCTTTTCCCCTTGGCCGCACCCTAGATGGGTTTTGGGGGCTGCCGCCACCCCTGGGGAGGGAACCCTAGATGGGGGCGCAGCCCCTCCCCTTCCCCTATATATACTTGAGGTATTTGGGGCTGCAAACACACGAGATGATCTCTCTCTTGGCGCAGCCCTACCTCTCTCCCTCCTCCTCTCCCGCGGTGCTTGGCGAAGCCCTGCAGGATTGCCACGCTCCTCCATCACCACCACGCCGTCGTGCTGCTGCTGGATGGAGTCTTCCCAACCTCTCCCTCTCTCCTTGCTGGATCAAGGCGTGGGAGACGTCACCGGGCTGCACGTGTGTTGAATGCGGAGGCGCCGTGGTTCGGCGCTTAGATCGGAATCAACCGCGATCTGAATCGCTACGAGTACGACTCCTTCATCCGCGGTCATGCAACGCTTCCGCATCGCGATCTACAATGGTATGTAGATGCACTCCCCTTCCCCTCGTTGCTAGATTACTCCATAGATTGATCTTGGTGGTGCGTAGAAAATTTTGAATTTCTGCTACGTTCCCCAACACCACTCCCCCTTGCGCTCCCTCTCTGCCTCCCCACTCAGATCCCCCTTCCCCCATGCGCTGCTGCTTCTCCTCTCCGCCATGGCTGCCACTGCCGTCTCCTTCACTTGCTCGCCCGCGTAGCCACCGGCCCCTCCGCGACGTCCCACCGTGTCCAGCCGCACCGACGACGTCCACTACTGCGACCCCGACCACCAGCGCGACCCCGGAGCCACCACCGCGGAGGGATCGGAGCATCTTCCTCCTCTACATCCGCCGGAGTTCGACGTCGACTCCGTCACTGTCACTGCGTCGCACATCTCCCCGGGCAGCTCCCCGTCACCACTGTGAGCAGTCGTCCGTTTCCCTCCTTTCCCCTTTCGTTTTGTTGCCCGAGGTTCGCCTCGCCGCTCAACCGCGAGCTCGCTGCCGCTGTTCATGTCGCCGCCGCAGCCATCGCTAGCCCCGCTCGCGCCCGCAACGCACACCGCGCTCCTGAGCTACCTAGAAGGCCAACGAGCCCCTCGGCGCCGCTCGCCGTACTCCCTAGAGTCGTCCCCGTCAAGGCCCAAGCTCCGCCGCCGCCTGCTGTAGTCGTAGTGGCCGCCTCCGGCCAACTCAGCTCGAGCCAGTGCCACTACTCGACGCAGCTTGATAGTCGCGTTCCCGAACGCCGGCACTGCCCCTGCTCGTTGCCGGTGCCACTCCGGCCAGCCCTCGAACCCACTGATGCCCCAGCTGGATGCGCGCCGTCCCCCTGCACCTGTAGGTGCTCGCGGCGGTCCAAACGGTCCCTAGTGGCCGTTTTCCGACCGTGGCCGAGCCGCGCCGCCGTCCTGGAGGTCGCCACCGGCACGTTACCGCCGCCCGCCGACGTGGTCGGCCTGGGGCCACCCCCTGGGTCACTGACCCGTGGGCCCTAGGGCCCGGCTGGCCTGTTGACCCGGTCCACCATGATGACTGGACCGGCCCATGCAACTCACAGATGGGGCCCACACCCCTAATTAACGAAGTTAATTAAGCTAACATAATTAACCTAATTAGACACTAACAGGTGGGCCCCTTCTAATTAATAGTTTAGGTTAGCATCTGTTAGCCCTATTGTCTATGACAGGTGGGACCCACTGGTCAGTTTGACCAGTCAGCGGGTCTGTTGACCTGCTGATGTCATGCTAACACTCTGCTGATGTCATAATTTCATTTCTGTTATTTTAAATAGTTTCTGAAAATTCTTTAATCTTTGAAAATTAATATAAAATAAACCATAGCTCGGATGGAAAAACTTTATACATGAAAGTTGCTTAGAAAAATCCAATGAATCCGAATACGCGGTTGGTTCATCTGTCACATGCCCCTAGCATGCTGAACATGGAACATTCCCCATCTGGTCATCTGTCTGACATAGGTCCGGAACCGGGAAAACATTCCCGGTTGAATTCCCCCTTCACCTTTATCATGTAGCTATACGTTAGGTCACACCCGGCACAGCATATTGCCATGTTATGCTTTGTGATGCTATGTTTGCTTTATATTTATTGTTTCTTCCCCCTCTTCTCTCCGGTAGACCCCGAGACCGATGCTGCCCCTGTGATCGACTACGTCTCCGACGACCCTTCTTCATTTACAATAGAGCTTCCAGGCAAGCCCCCCCTTTGATCATCCCGATATCGCCCATTCCATTCTCTCATGCTTGCATTAGATTTTGCTACTGTAATTGATTGCTCCTATTCTGATGCATAGCCTACTTTTGTAACCTGCTTATTGTTACCTACCTGCTTATCCTAAACTGCTTAGTATAGGTTGGTTAGTGATCCATCAGTGACCCCCACCTGGTCCTTGTTACCCCTGCTTCATCCTCGATAACTCGATCAACGTGATCGACGACCAGAGCCCGACACCTCACATCACATCACGCCCCTTTTTTCTCGACTCTACAGAGTTACCATCGAGTGCCGAGGGTGGAACCTCATAAATCACTCCTGATGAGATCTCTGTAGTGTAGCTATTCGATCATGGTCATCAAGGGTGATTTCCTCCTTAACCACTTCCGATACGACTCTGTCATGCAACCCCTCAAGTGTGAACCTCGAGGGTGGTTCCTCTTACATTCACCTTGATGATTACATCGAGTGGAATCCACCGAGGGTGGTCCCTCAGGGTTCCCCTTGGTGTTAGACACACAGTTACTATGGTTACTATGACTTTACCCTGAACCATGTTACTAAAGACGGGTCGGCCCTGAGGGGTACCCGCGCGAGCTTAATTGCGAGTGATGTGAAGTCGGGTTGACCTAGAAGGTGCCTGCGAGATAATTACGAGGTGTGGTCGGGCATTCTTAGCCCTTGCTGCAAGTCCTCGAGACAGGGCGACAAGGTCACATCTTTCGTGAGCCTTTGCTTGTTACCACGCGTTCCTAATCCACTACGATTTGGATATTTGATCCGAGGGGCCTCTGGCCTGATAACACTAACCATCACGTGGGCATAGTATGGGCGTTCTGCGAAGTATGCATCAGCCGAAGCTTAATAGACGTCATGCGACTGAGCGGCGCACGCCGGGTTGTACTGCGTAAGCACCTGCATTTTTAAGGAGGTAGCTAAGTCTGCTCACCGGCTGCCCTCGCAACATGCAGGAGTTCCCGGGGCGATGGCCCAAGACCCCTGGGGACATAGGTTTAGTCCGGCGTGCTAACCTCTCTATTAATCCTAGGTCGGGTTGCGGCGTATTGTTTGGCCGAGGCCGGGCATGACCCAGGAAAGTGTGTCCGGCCGGAGTTAATCGAGCGTGGTGGGTAAGTTGGTGCACCCCTGCAGGGAATAAAACATCTATCGATAGCCTGTCCTAGGGTAACGGAGACTCGGAGTTGTATCCCGATCGATACAACTAGAACTGGATGTTGAGGCTTGATTTGGATATGTTGCTTCGGGAGTCGAGAAAGGATCCCGGAGCATTGATACAACAACATAAATATGACTTATGTTATAATACTCTACTCCCTCCTGTTGCTGCAAGATGGTGGTTTCCAGAAGATGCTAGTCTTCGATAGGACTAGCTTCTCCCCCTCTTATTCTGGCATTCTGCAGTTAGTCCACAGATACTACCCCTTTCATTAATACCGATGCATAAGTAGTGTAGATCCTTGCTTGTGAGTACTTTGGATGAGTACTGACGGTTGCATTGCTACCCCTCCCCTCCCCCTTCTTTCTTCTTTCTGGTTGTTGCAACCAGATGGTGGAGTCCAGGAGCCAGATGCCACCTTTGATGACTGCTACTACCCCGAGGGTGCCTACTACTACGTGAAGACCGCCGACGACCAGGAGTAGTTAGGGGGCTCCCAGGCAGGAGGCCTTGCCTTTTCGATCAATGTTGCTTTTGTGCTAGCCTTCTTAAGGCAAACTTGTTTAACTCATGTCTGTACTCAGATAATGTTGCTTCCGCTGACTCTTGTGTATTCGAGCTTACGTATTCGAGCCCTCGAGGCCCCTGGCTTGTAATATAAAGCTTGCATTATTTTAATTTGTGTCTAGAGTTGTGTTGTGATATCTTCCCGTGAGTCCCTGATCTTGATCGTATACATTTGCATGTATGATTAGTGTACGGTTGAATCGGGGGCGTCACACCGGTCCGTTTCCGTTTTGAACGACGGCCTTGTATGGGGGGCGCCCTCGAGGAGACACGGTCCCTGGAGCGCCGATCCTGTTAAAGATCCAGATCAGTACAATGGATAAGGGTACAGATGGGGACCTCTTCTTAAAGAAGCCTCTGGATACTCATAATACAGAATGGGTAAAGGCGAGGGTAGTCGGCGATGATGGCCACTTCCGAACCGTCAAGGCTCGCCTGATAGAATACCCCCATCGTCAAATTCTATATATATATATATATATATATATATATATATATATATATATCTGGATCCTCGCAAAAGCCAGGATCTTTGTTGCGATTATGATCCTCCGGCTGAGGAGCAGGACAGTGGACGTCCTCGATCATCCTCCTCCATGACTAGTTGGTGGCAATAAAAAGTACATCGATTAGTATCTGCAATGCAGTAAAATAAGCACAGACGAATCGAGATCTTACCCATTCAATAGGGGTGTACATGGAATAGGCCTCCTGACAATTTAACCGGAGAAAATCTTCTTTTTCGCCCTTGTACAGATCGGCCAAAATGGAGGCCAGTTCGGCTGGGGTATCCGGACCTTGCCGTCCGTAACAAGACGCGTCGTCTTCTCTGTTGTAACACCATAAAGGAGTTACTCTGGATTGAAGAGGCTGCACACACCTCTTTATTTCAATCGCCATGACTTCAACTATTGAGAGTTCAGAGTGTGCTAGCAGCCTAACCTTCCTGACCAACATGTGTATTTCCGCACTGTCCTCTTACTTAGGACTTCGGGGACGCCAGTTGAGGCATTTCTTTAAAGGAGCCCTGGAAAATTCAGGGAGGCCATTACGAACTGGGTCCGGTAGTGGGACGTCGTCCACATAGAACCATTCCGAAGACCACTGCGGGTATACCTCTTTAGGTGTTCCTACGAGGTATCTGGATCCGGCTATGCGCCATACTTCGGTGCCACCCACCTCAAATATGGAACCTCCTCGGCGGCGGGGAACGAGGCAGAAGAACTTCCTCCATAATTCAAAGTGGGCCTCAATGCCCAAAAATAGCTCGCAGAGGGTAACAAAGCATTAGATGTGCAAAATCGAACCTGGGGTAAGGTTGTGTAGTTGGATGCCGTAAAATTCCAATAATCCCCTGAGAAAGGGATGGATTGGAAATCCTAGGCCCCACAACAGGAATGGGACAAAGCACACCTTCTCCTCCTTATTGGGGTTGGGGAAATTCTCAGCCATCGCGTCGTTGCCTACTGAATACAATCCCGCTCGAACAGAGACTAGATCCGCGAGGGGGAGGTAGCCTTGCTTCTGGAGCCGGCTTAACTGAAGATGAGGCACGGAGCAACTCTGCCAATCGCCCTCTTAAGGGCCATGGGGGCGCGAAGAAGAGCCTGGGGAGCTGGTCATGGTGGAGGGTTTTTGCTCGTCACTGGACTTGGCGATTTTCTTTCTGCGTGATATGAGATGCCGTTTGGAGATCTATGTCTCCTTATATAGATGCCATCCGAGCATGGCGAAGGGCTTATTTGCAAAAAGAGCATGACCATTCATATTCACTCAGTGCGCGGAGATTGAAGCATCGATAGGGGGAATCGTAAAAGGCGTCAAGATTATCACAAGATTGTCATCGGTCCGAATTATAATGAAGAACCCGCCTTGCAAAGCCGAAGACATGAGCCGAATACTACGTCGTCATTGAAGGCAAGTTTGGGGGCAACTGAGGGAGTCCTGGATTATGGGGTCCCCGGGCGTCCGGGCTATGTGACATGGGCCGGACTGGTGGGCCGTGAAGATACAAGATAGAAGGCCTTCCCCCGTGTCCGGGCGGGACTCTCCTTTGCGTGGATGGAAAGCTTGGCGCCCGGATGTGTAGTTTCTTTTCTCTATAAACCGACTATGTACAACCCTAGGCCCCTCCGATGTCTATATAAACCGGAGGGTTTAGTCCATAGAGGCTATCACAAAACATATAGGCTAGACATCTAGGGTTTAGCCATTACGATCTCGAGGTAGATCGACTCTTGTAATCCCTATACTCATCAAAGTCAATCAAGCAGGAAGTAGGGTATTACCTCCATTAAGAGGGCCCGAACCTGGGTAAACATCGTGTCCCTTGTCTCCTGTTACCTTCGATCCTCAGACGCACAGTTCGGGACACCCTACCCGAGATCGGCCGGTTTTGACACCGACACCAAGGCCACGTCACCTCTGGCCTTTCGCCGGCGTCGAGGGGACGACTAAGACTCTTCTTTGGTGGAAGTGGCCCCTGCTCCTCGCGAGGGGTTTTCCCCTTCTTCGTGACGGAGAACCTCCTAATCGGCGCCATGGGTGCTATGACAAGACGGCGAGGCGAGAAGGAAGAAGAAGGAGCGGGTGGCGAGAAGACAAAGATGAGCAAGGGGGCTCTGCCCCTCCCCTCATTTATAACCATAAGGAGGCCAACCGCCGGCCTCCATGATCGCACGCAATGATGGTTTTTCTCTACATGTAGAAGAGTCTCGTCAAGTCAAACGGTTGCCGAGGCAGCGTGGGGGAGCGGAGGCGCCCACGTCCCATCAATTGTCACGCGTCAACTGAGGCCGCAGGCGGTTAGGGCCCGCGGCGCTCCGCACTTGCCCCTTGGTTTCGCCTCGAAGCCAAGTCCAAGCGCGCCTTGGGCCCGGGGGCTACTGTCGGCGTCCTGGGACCAGCGGTGCCTAGACTTGCCTGCCTGGGGCCCACGGCGTGGCTCCGTCAACGGCCCGGTATGGCCCAGCTTTAGCAACAACAACCCAAGACCCTCGCGGGGGGCCAAGCCTTGCGAGGAGGGCGGCACCAAGACCTCCCTGGGGGCGGCCTCCCCAGGCTGGCTCCCGAGGAGCGGAGATATCAATGCAGGCTGCACCTCGCGAGGTTCACATGACGTGAGCCATGACGACCAAGGCCAGGCGGGCGTAGTGTACCAGTTTTCTCTTTGGTGCTAAGGAGGCAAGCGCAGGCGCGGGGTCCCGAGGAATCAAGCAAAGGTTTCCATTCCAGTGAAACAAGACCAAGACCACTAGGACGGCAGGACAGAGGTTATCGCAGAGCCCACCGCAGCATCACCACTAGAGGCTTTTGCAGGCAAAGACTATTTTTGTCAGGATAACTTGTACCAATTGTCTCCCTCAAATTTGGCCGTTGTGGGATCCCTTCCCGCCTACATTTGGGAAGAGGACCAAGGCCACTATAAATAGGACTTAGCCACCACCATAGAGGGGGATGATTCGGACCAACCTCACACCCACCAGCTCATCGAACACAAGAACACCTCACCTCCTGAGGCTGTTCCACCACTGTACTAGTTCATCCTCAGCCCCTCGAGGCAATCCACCACAAAGCTGGAGTAGGGTATTACACCATAAGGTGGCCCGGACCAAGATAAACTGTCGCGTCTCTTGTCCATTGGATTCGTCTAGCTAGGCCATGGATTCGGTGCGCAGGCAGACTGGGGGGGATGAGTTCTTCGCATGCACCCCAGAGTTCGAACCTCTCAAGGGTCTGCGGAACCCTGAATCCGACACGACTGTCTACTACAACAAATTTTGTCCAACACTGGTGAGGAAGGGGCGTTGACGGCGGTGCGTCTTCGGCTCACTTCAGTGTTTGTAGTCGTCGTTAGGTGGTCTGCGGATCTGGTTGTAATTTTTTTTTGAGAATCACCGGGGGGGAGCTCCCCCACCTGAATATATTGCTCAAAGGACTGCCGTGGCAGTAAGTACAGAATTACATAGGCACGGTGCAACGTGCAGAGAGGTAGGAACGCCACAAGAAAACATCCTCCTTGTCTTGTGTTTGCACAAGACGATGAGACCATAGGTCCAAAGCAGAAATAAGGTTCCTAAGGGTTATTACAGAGCTTTGATCGACCGTCCTAAATACCATGTCATTACGTGCTGCCCATATCATCCATAATAAAGCCAAGAGGACCGAAGGCCATGCCGTGGTGGAGAGGTGAGGAGGATTAGTGACGTCCCATAGGTCTGTGATGTCGTTGGTTTGTGGCAGGAGCCCAAGTCGTTGACAAATCCTATTAGCAAGAGGGCACGTGATGAAGAGGTGGCTGGAGTCTTCGGGTAGCCTAGCACACCGGGGGCATATATCTGAATCGATTATATGCTTGTGTGCAAGGTTGACCCTGGTGTTGAGGCGGTCTTTGAAGAGTAGCCAGGCGAAGACTTTGAGCTTCCGAGGAACCTTGGCACTCCATATGAGAGGAGCAATGAGATTGTTATCTGGCCGAGCCATGAGGGCACCGTATGCATGCTTGGTGGAGAAGCCAATGCCATGTCGTAGGAACCGTTGATCTTCCCCCGCCGAGGGCATGAAATCCTGCAAAATAGCCACAAGCGACACAAGCTCTTGTTCTGTCGTGAGGGAGAGACGATTACGGAGGTTAGCTTGGATACCAAAACGCAAAATGTTAGCCACTTTAACCAGCTCTAAGGTGGAGTGTGAAAATAGGTGGAGGAAGGTGATGGCAAGGCGTTGTGGAACCAACCAAGTGTCTAGCTAGAAGTAAGTAGGTCAGCCACTGTTTGTTAGCACGAAAGTGATATTTTGTAGAGTAGGGATTTGCTATGAAATTGTGCGGCATAGAAAAGAGGTTTGCGGGGATGAGGAGTGATAACCACAAGTATAGGGGATCAATTGTAGCCTCTTTCGATAAGTAAGAGTGTCGAACCCAACGAGGAGCTAAAGGTAGAACAAATATTCCCTCAAGTTCTATCGACCACCGATACAACTCTACGCACGCTTAACGTTCGCTTTACCTAGAACAAGTATGAAACTAGAAGTGCTTTGTAGGTGTTGTTGGATAGGTTTGCAAGATAATAAAGAGCGTGTAAATAAAAACTAGGGGCTGTTTAGATAAAGACACAACTAAGTTAGTTTTAGTAGAGAGCTTGTTGTCACAAGAAAGTTATTTGTCCCTAGGCAATCGATAACTAGACCGGTAATCATTATTGCAATTTTATTTGAGGGAGAGGCATAATCTAACATACTTTCTCTTCTTGGATCATATGCACTTATGATTGGAACTCTAGAAAGCATCCGCAACTACTAAATATCATTAAGGTAAAACCCAACCATAGCATTAAAGCATCAAGTCCTCTTTATCACATACGCAACAACCCCCTTACTCGGGTTTATGCTTCTGTCACTCAAGCAACCCACTATAAGCGAATCATGAACGTATTGCAACATCCTACAGCGGGAATCCCTCACGCTTGCGCGGCATGGAGAGCGCCATAGGAGAGCACCAATAATAAAACATGCAACTCAAACCAATCACGATCATCAATTAACCCATAGGACAAAACGGATCTACTCAAACATCATAGGATAGCCATACATCATTGGGAAATAATATATAGCGTTGATACCATGTTTAAGTAGAGATTACAGCAGGTAAAAGAGGGGTTACACCACTGCATAGAGGGGGAAGATTTGGTGATGACGGCGGTGAAGTTGTTGGTGTAGATTGCGGTGACGATGATGGCCCCGGCGGCGTTCTGGCGCCATCGGAAGAGAGGGGGAGAGAGCCCCCCTTCCTCTTCTTCTTCCTTGGCCTTCTCCCTAGATGGGAGAAGGGTTTCCCCTCTGGTCCATGGTCTCCATGGCGTGGGAGGGGCGAGAGCCCCTCCGAGATTGGATCTGTCTCTCTGTCTCTCTCTGTTTCTGCGTTCCTGATTCTGCCCCTTCACCGTTTCTTAAATTCCCGGAGATCCGTAACTCCGATTGGGCTGAATTTTGGACGCGATCTCTATCCGGATATTAGCTTTCTTGCGGCGAAAGAAGGTCACCAACAGCCTTACGGGGTGTCCACGAGGGCCCAGGGCGCGCCTGACCCCCTAGGGCGCGCCCCCCTGCCTCGTGGCCCCCTCGGGCATCGTATCGCGTTGATTCTTCTTCCTAAAAATGACATATATTCCAAAAAAAATCTCCGTTAGTTTTTATCCCGTTTGGACTCCGTTTGATATGGGTTTTCTGCGAAACAAAAAACATGCAAGAAACAGGAACTAGCACTGGGCACCGGATCAATATGTTAGTCCCAAAAATAGTATAAAAAGTTGCCAAAATTATATGAAAGTTGTATAATATTGGCATGGAACAATTCTCTTTTATTGTGTAAAAATTCCTCGCAAAGTTTCGTTCCATTGCGAGAACTTTTATTTCTGCACAAAAACAACACCATGGTAGTTCTGCTGAAAACAACGTCAGTCCGGGGTTAGTTTCATTCAAATCATGCAAATTAGAATCCAAAACAAGAGGAAAAGCATTAGGAAAAGTAGATACATTGGAGACGTATCATGGATTAGGATTCCCACTTCCTTCTCTCCTCCCCCCCCCTCTTTCCTTGTCCCTCTGTTAAATATGGGAGGGGGGCGCCACTTGGGGAGGACCCCAAGTAGGATTCGGCCTACTTGGGGCGTCTCCTGGCAGCCTCCCCTCTCCCTCCCACCTATACATATATGTGGGGGGGCCCTAGCACACCTGAGATAATTGCCTAGCCGTGTGCGGCGCCCCCCTCCACCATTTACACCCCCGGTCATATTTTCATAGTGCTTAGGCGAAGCCCTGCGGAGATCACTTCGCCATCACCATCACCACGCCGTCGTGCTGACAGAACTCATCTACTACCTGAACGTGTGCATAACGCGGAGGTGTCGTGTGTTCGGTACTTTCGGTTGAAGCGCGGAGAAGTTCGACTACATCAACTGCGTTGTGAAACGCTTACGCTTATGGTCTACGAGGGTACGTAGACACACTCTTCCCCTCATTGCTATGCATCTCCATGGATAGATCATTGCGTGTGCGTAGAATTTTTTTCCATGCAACGATTCCCAACACATGTCACATCTTTGGGGGATCTAGTCCAAAGACCTCGTCACAATCTCCCTGCCGGTACACCAAATGGTGTACTATACCAGCGGCCACTGGTGGCATCAAGACGGGATTGTGTCGTGTGGGTAAAGTGTACAACCTCTGCAGAGTGTAAAACTATTCGAATAGCCGTGTCCACGGTCATGGACGATACATGAATCTTTCTTGACGTACAGGACCTGTCTTGCTTATTCCCTCTTTGCCCCTATTCTTGAAACTATGAAGGACGTGAGTTGATCGAGGATCCTCATTTTGATGAAAGTTATTCTGGAGACAAAACATGTTTTCATCTAAAACTACTATTGTCCAAGTACTATGTTATTTCAAACAAAATTAGATTTTATGTAAATGAGCCGTACAACCTTCCTTTGAAGCCACATGTAGCTATTAGGTCCTTCCCTGAGGGAGGCATGTTGAGTACGTAATGTACTCATGGCAATAATTGTGTTGACAACAGAGTTCCATCAAGATGAAGGTGATGATTACGACTACTATGGCAATTCGTAGGAGTGAGGTCACGTGGACTACATCGACTACCTATGGCTGTGGAGTCGCTATGCATTTTACTTTCCGCTGTTTTCTGATTGTAATAAATGTCATGAGACATTTCACTAGGTATGTCTTGTGACAATATACTACATTTAATGTTTTTACGTATTCTACAATGATACCATTTCACTGTGTTGTCAACAATGATCCTGGGGTTAACAATTAAACACAGAAAGATCTGGAAGATAATACTGGGTTCTCACAGGAGCAGGGCAGAGAGAGGGAGTGGGTCTAGGGGGCCGTTGCCCCCGTTGGTTTTGACTCCCATGGCATCCTAATACTATTTGGGCTTGCCCAATAAGAAAAGAGATCACCACCTAAAAATTGTCATTATTTGCATTTAAAATAACAGAAATTTAATAAAAGTAAACTACAATGTACTATAAAAAAAGATCACCACATAAAAAACTAAAAAAATTGAAAGTGTCAAACTACATATTTGAAGGCTCAAAACTATATATTTCAAGTCTTAAACTAAAAAGAAAAAAAAGTAAATTTAAAGTCTCAAAGCACATATTTTTAAAATGTCATTATTTCCATTTAAAATAATAGAAATTTAATAAAAGTAAACTATAATATACTATAAAAAAGATCACCACATAAAAAAACTAAAAGGAAAAAATTTGGAAGTGTCAAACTACATATTTGAAGGCTCAAAACTATATTTTTCAATTCTTAAACTAAAAAGGAAAAAAGAGTAAATATATAGTCTCAAAGTACATATTTTTTTTAAAGGTCATTATTTCCATTTAAAATAATAGAAATTTAATAAAAGTAAACTATAATATACTATAAAAATGTTCACCACATAAAAAACTAAAAAAAATGGAAGTATCAAACTACATATTTGAAGGCTCAAAACTATATATTTCAAGTCTTAAATTTAAAAAGGGAAAAAGGTAAATTTAAAGTCTCAAAGTACATATTTTAAAAATGTCTTTATTTCCATTTAAAATAATAGAAATTTAATAAAAGTAAGCTACAATATTATAAGTGTCAAACTACATATTTGAAGTCCCAAACAACAATATACTATAAAAATAATAATATAAGAATGTTGGTATTGACAAAATAACAATACTGGCGTCGTAACCAACAGCACGCCACAACTAAATATAATAGTGCTGGCGTTCTATGCTATTCCACGACAGCACTATATTACGTCTGGTACAAATTGTTGATCTCATATACTTCTGACGCTACCCTGCTTTCCAACGCCACCACTATGCCCTACTAATGTCATACCAAATAAGCCAGCGCCATCACTATTTGAAAAAAAAATGCTGGCGTTGGTTGAAAATGGCGCGCCACCAATGAAAGTTGTGGCTAGCACTTTTTCCACTAGTGTATAACATCTGAGATGGTAGAATTGGGCGCTCAATTAGAAGGTCACGTGACAGAAACTTATGGGTCTAAAACTTTATCCAATGGATGATAATGCTTGGATTTGCCATCTTTTAACCGTTGAATAGAGCATATCCAACAGATAATATTTGAAGCACACTATATAGTGGTATGGATGTTAAAAGGTTCTGCTCACCTTATTCCATATCTGCTTAATTGTTATCTTTGTCCTTACTTGACTTATTTCGATCGAATTCAGAGTGTTGGTGCTGCAAGGATGAAATGAGAGTATCCTTACAGAGTTAGTCAACCGGAGTGTCAAGTGGGTTCAGTTTCTTATTGGCTCCCCCAAATCATTATTTGTACATTTGATTCTGCTCATATGTATTTTTAAACATATTTTTCTAGAAAAAAGATTAAAATCCACGGCCTTTGCATCAATCGATGCATACAATCATCTATATTAATTATTCAACAAATATCCGATAAGAATATACACCAAGCCACCTAAGGGACCACTCAAACTTCCAAACTTGATAGTGTGGAGTGCTCTCACTCCCCATATCTAAAACCGGCGTCGTCACCGATCCATCCGCATAACGTATCGGAACATATAACCGATGTAGCAAACCTAAAGCATGCATCACATGCACACGTTTTAGAAGCCGCCATCGTCATCGGACCGCTGACCCATCTTTAGAAAAGAGATCTGCATCATCCTTGCGAGTCCGACCATCCGTCGACGCCACCACGGCGCCCAACGACACCACCTCCCTGCATGAAAACTGCTGAGCATGTGGCGGTCGCCGCCGGTACACCGCAGCACCATGCCGCCAAGTATCACTAGCCGGAACAGCTTGAAGTTCTGGAAGGTCTGTCGTGCGTAGCACCTGCCGAACAGGCATGACACAACGTAGCACCTGTCGCCCAGGCATGACTTGACATCTCCACCAAAGCTCCGTGCAAGACGAAGCCGCTCCATCTCCTGCCTCTGTCTTCTAGTGCTGCTCTACAAACGATGCTCCCAATAGAGAAACGATACCGCAGTGCCGTCATCATTCGATCTGAAAGACCAGATCCTAAGTTTCCCCGGAGCAGCACGAGTGGGTCGACAGTAGTTACATGACGATGCCTTCATCAAGGTAACAATGCAGAATGCCGCCATCGCCCGCCGTCAGCTCGGTTTTCATCTGCAACTATGTCTCCCCGACTCGTAGTCGGGACTAGATGATGGATCCCAAGATCCGACCACCCAGCCTCAGGACGACCACCCCCAACGGAAGAGATGACCACCATCGCCAAGCCCAGGGTCGCCGCCTCGGGTGCCCGCGTGATGCAGATCAAGACCAGGAGCGCCACCGAGAACCAAACTCGAACTAGAGGTTGAGCGGCGGCCGCTGCAGCTACAGACCCGTAGCCACACTCCAACCGCCGTTGTTCGCCGTCACCGTCGAGGAGATCAAGATCAGAACCGCCGCAGTGATCTTGAGCAACTGGCGTGCGAGAAGAAGGCCGCCGTCGCCGAGCTACTCGAGCTTTGCCCTGGTGTCGTCGCCGGCGGCGGCGGAGAGGAGAGTGATGGCGGGGGACAGGGGGAGGGAGGCGGGGATGGCGCGGGGGTAGGGTCGGGTGACACGGCGGTGGAGGAAGGACCCAACGGCTACGCTAGATCGAGTCGCGAGTCCCTCCTGGTCGCTGTGTTGGAATTATGCGTCCTGCAACTATATTCAAATTACTTGGAATTGCTAATATTCGGAATACCTCTATGGAATTATAATGGAATTGCTTTACATGTTTAGCATGGAGTTGTTCCTTGTTGGAATGTACTTAAGTAATATATGCTTAAGGAAGCTGGTCGATGTGGAATATAATATACTATTTATATTGGAAAGACTACCCGGGTACACTGATGATTGGAAGGAGTTAGATCGTACAGTTAGATTACAGCCCTAATATTGATCTACATAATTAAAGGAATTTACACTCTGTTATGGCGCGTTGCTCACAAATGTGTGCTCCAGGGACATAATGGGTAGAATCTGTTTACAGACAAATATGATCGTGGTTGGTAATTTCATCTAGACTCTATCCCGGAAAACTAGTTGAAAAAACTAGAAATGTTATCTATATAAGAGGTGGACTCTTTATAAAGACAGTATAAGAAGGTTCCTATCCCCTAGCCTCAATTATGCGATTTGTGAGCGACACCACCGATAAGCACAGAGGAATAAGTGGTAGACCATAAACATTAAATTTCTAACATTGGCATCCGATCTAAGGTTAGACCGTCTTCGCCACGATCCTAATCCGCTGTGTAACTCTACCGACGTGGTCATTGTTGTTGCGTACTCTGCCGCCGGTCGCGCGTCGATCTGCCGCCGCAAGATTGCCACGCACATGCACTCCAGCCCTCGCCGCCTGCTATTCAGATCGCATGCCTCCGTGCTGTGATGATGGCTGCCGCCCAAACACCGAAGCGTGTGTTCTGGATCATAAGCAAGCTCATTTGTTTTGTTCACGGTTGAAGGTTGCACCTAATTAATTCAACGCTGGAAGCATCTACACGCCGATCAGGAAGAGGAATCTATGTGCAGCTTTGCAGGCTTCACGTGGTCTAGCTTCACGGAAATACAGGCCCTATTTAAATCCCTAAATTAGAGTTAGTTTTAGTTAGTTGGGGCTCAAATAACCCAAAAATATCCAAACATGATGAGTTAGTTTGGGTTATTTGGATCTAACCCACCCAAAAAACTAGCCCACACTAGAGGAGCTTATTTGAGTTAGTTCTCCTGGGCCCACTAGAAAAAATAGTAAAAAAAGTTACCCTTCCCATCCAAATAGGGTTCAAAGTAGTCAAATGATTGAGAAAATATATTTATTCTCAATCTAACCCTATCATCCAAACAGCTCTTTGGTTAGAGTTAGTTCAGGGTTAGTTCAAGGTTAGAATCTAACTCTAACCTCTAACTGAGTTAGAGTATTCAAACAGGGCCACGGATTGAACCTTGAGTTCGAATCGGAAAGAGAAGGAAAGAAGAAGAAAAATTCAGATGGATTCATGCTAGTGCGTACACGCGTTGGTGAAGTACGGGTTGTACTGCTACAAAAATCAATCAGGCCTATTGCGTGCACGCGTTGGTGAAGTACGAGTTGTACTGCTACAAAAATCAATCAGGCCTACATACATGCATGTCGCTGCCGATGCCTTTCCTTGGAATCTAGCCCATGGCGGAACCGGGCGCCTCCAACAGCGTACGTAGTCCGTATAATCGCCGAATCCTCCGCCTTGATGAGGTTGCCGCCCCTCTGAAATCTGCACCTGACAACTTGCCCAGCCGGACGAGCTAGCTGCTCCGAAACTTGGCCACGCCTGTTGCCGCTGCTACCTACATCATCAAGAACAGTATATTTCTCTGAAAATCACAGGAATTTCAAGATATTAGTTCAAGGAACGAGAAGGAATTTTTTGCTGATGTTTATTAGGCCTACCATCTAGCCAACTCCACGGCCAACCAGACGGCCGGAAGATCCACATGCGCATGTGCACACGTGCTACAAGGGAAGGGATGCTAATTACAAATCCGAACTAGTATCCATTAATTAATTTATTTTATTATATTCTTGATTAACAGACTTACTTGTTTGATTGCTAATCTAATGCATGTACGTCATACAAGGAAAATAATTCTACTCCTTGGAAGAACTTAAGGAGGACTCCCGATTAAATGTGTGGATGCACTGCACGGAGCAAATGATTATATTGAAAATTGCTATGGTGAAAATATTGTTCGGAAAATTACACATAACCTGGAAAGGGATTTCAAATAAGTATTATTACTGAGCATCACTTGTTTGTGGAGGAAGAGAGTCACTCCGAGGGCAAGGAAATTTGCTCTCCATCTCTCAGTATGCCTAATGATAACTTATTTGTGGCTATTTTTTAAAATAGTTGGATTATGGCGTTTGTTTATATACATCATATATTGTTGGAATGCAATGGCAACTTTAATGTTGTATAACAGTTCCAAAGAAAATTATAGTATATTTTATTGTGCTTGTCATATTATGTACTAAAGTGAAAATTCAGTTGATTAAAAGATTTCAAAGTTTTAACGGAATATATCGTTTGTATGTAAAGAGCATGGAACTATTCACCGTTGTAATACACCGTACACTCCAAAATTGAATGGAGGAATTGAATATAATTATTTTTGTAAGAAGCATTACATATGATCATTCATTTGCATCTCTCTTCATCTAGCACAGTCACTCCTTATGGTTTGTAGACTGGAAGGAAGTCTTTTATTGGCAGGAAATTTCAATTACTACAAAGCACACACCATGAATTTTGTAATGGTCATTCTAATGGATCAAACTGGTGGAAAATTAGGAACACAATAATTATTATCATCAAGGTTGGAATTATTGACAAACATACTTCAATATAATCTTGACCCCAAAGAAAACTACATGTGAAACTCCATATACTAACATGCTTAGAATAAGTGGGAGGAATTAGCTTGGAATATCACGGCTGGAATATTGTTATGTGTTGTTGGGGGATGTCACTCTAAATTTTAGAGGAACCAATAAATTATCTTAAGATTTTTTTTAACCATGAATGTCAATTATGGGTGGAAGAATTGCGGGAAGGAATAAACTCAAATGAGGAAATGAATAGTTTGGGAACTTAATATGATACCAAATAACCGCAAGCCTGTTGTTTGGAAGTGGTTTATTTATTTATTTTGTTGTAAGGAAATTTGGCTCACTGGAATATTATAATGTCAATCTTGTTATTCAGTTCTTCACATAAAGGGAAATATACTTTGTGGAGACTCTCTCTCCTGGAATTTTGGGAAAGAGGAACTAAAGACATGGTTTGCTAATTGAGTATATTGATGTATGGTCTTATAACAAGCTTCACATCAATGGAATAGCAGGTCATATGGTTTTCTAAATGAAGCAAGGCGGTCATCTACAAATGTAAGTGAAAAGTATTTTGCATTATTATTGTATACGTTAACATTGTTTTGTTGTTTGCAATGATAAAGTCACGTTGAAGGAAGTGAAAGCTTGGTCATCTTTTAACTTTCATATGAAAGGAACATTTGAAACATCCTATGTTTTACGAGTGGAAATACATAGAAAATATTTTGAAGTGTTTCTCTATGGAAAATTGCAAATCTGAATACCTTTGATAAAGGGAATCATACTCAGTGAGGAATTATATTTGAACTCCTGAGGAAAAATGGAATAATAAATGGTACTGGAATTCGTATGTATCTTTATTATATTATCATACCTTAGCTACCGGAATTTATGCTGCATTCAAGCAGTGGAAGGAAAGACGAACAACTAAGGGAATCTCACACATCATATAATATTGTGGAAAGTGCATCACAACCTGTCACTTGTTCTGAAATTTATATTAAAGGTAAACACAATGAGGAAACTATCACTCTATCTACAAGATGAGAAAATAAGTCCAGGTACACATATTCATTTTTTGTAGTAGTAATATGGTGCAGGTTCACTGACCGAAGTCAGTAATTTCTTCCAACACATGGTTAATTATGAAACTTCATTTACTGATTGGATTTGATATTTATGTGGTTTTGAAAATTTATTCAACACGGTTATCATATATTTTGACTCAATGTAGAATTATTCATATTATTGATATATGTGACTGGAAATAATTGATGTGGAATTTCACTTGAGGAAACAAAATACTCAAGGTGCCTATAAAGGTGGAATTACACTCAAAAAAATAAGCCAAGGACAACTATGCTGGAATTATTAGGCGGAAACTAAGGTCTCTAGTGATCTTAAGTGTCACAACAAGGAAACATACTGAGGGAAGGTATCACTATATATCTCTTTGGATTTCAACGTAGTGTTAATCTGGTTGCTGACCCCTTGACTAAGCATATTAGTCATGAGGTGTTTGTTAAGCATGTAAAGGCTTCGGGTTTACCAATATTTGAATGATTGTTTCGGACAAGTGAGAGATGTTGGAATTATGTGTCCTGCAACTATATTCAAATTACTTGGAATTGCTAATATTCGGAATACCTCTATGGAATTATACATGTATTTATACATGGAATTGCTTTACATGTTTAGCATGGAGTTGTTACTTGTTGGAATGTACTTAAGTAATATATGCTTAAGAAAGTTGGTCGATTATCAGTGGAATACAATATACTATTTATATTAAAAAGACTACCCGGGTACACTGATGATTGGAAGGAGCTAGATCGTACAGTTAGATTATAGCCCTAATGTTGATTTATGTAATTAGAGGAATTTACACTCTGTTATAGCGCGTTGCTCACAAGCGTGTGCTCCAGGGACATAACGGGTAGAATTCGTTTATAGACAAATACGTTCGCGGTTGGTAATTTGATCTGGACTCTATCCCCGAAAACTAGTTGAAAAGACTAGGAATCTTATCTATATAAACGGTAGACTCTTTGGAAAGACAGTATAAAAAGGTCTCTACTCCTAATCTCAGTTGTGCGATTTGTGAGGGGCACCACAGATAAGCGTAGAGGCATAGGGGTAGACCACATACCCTAAACTTCTAAGACGCTGGTCGCTGGTCCTCCCGATCCGTGTCTTATGCCGCTTTCATCGTGTAGGGCCTTCACAGTCTGGAAAGAAAGTCAAGGTTCTCAGGTTTCTTTAGTTTGTAAGGTTCAGAACTTGGGTTCTAATTTTTTGATGGTGACTGGTTTGTTTAGAGCCATACGCTAGCCAGCAATTTTTCTGGCCACAAGAAATATCAGAAGCTAAGAGGCGGAATGGAAAAGGACAGTGCCATACGCTCCAACCACCAACTTCTGGTGAGGTGCCCTTGCTTGCAGACACCACAGCTCCACCCCAGAATCCATAAAAGCCTCCGCAGCAATAATGGGAGCTAAGCTTCCGAGCTAAGCAATTTCAGCATGTTGATGCCGTTTCTAGCTCAGACATCTCAAACTACACGTCCTGTTGCGAGTTGTTTTGGGCTGAATCGCTGCCACCCGGCGCGGAATTTCGGCCGATGTAAGATCTTGATCTAGCTCTTGCTTTATCTTTATGATTTTCCAAGCATATGCATATACCCAAATTTGAACTAAATATTCCTGGTGCAGATTGTAGATGGTGGGGGGCAAGAAGCAAGGCAATTCATTCCCCTCGCAGCATATTTGGGCCCACTAATGGCGCTCCATCTAGTGATATTGTGAAGAAAAGGTGCGGAACTCTTGTTCGAGCTAATAATTCACCTTGAGACCACAAAATTGAAATGTTCATCCTCAGATTTACATGGCGTTATATTTCCCTTGAAACTTCAGAATTCTGAATACCAAATTTTTTGTTTCCGTGGATATAATACATTCTGATATTGCCTATAGATTCTTTAGAGTATAATTATATACTCTCTCCGTCCGGAATTACTTGTTGCGAAATCCATTTCCGATTCCGCGACTCCGCGACAAGTAATTCCGGACGGAGGGAGTAGCACACACCTGACTTGGTAGCGTTGGCAGAAAGATAGTGGAGCACATTATTCTGCTCAGAGCCAAGCCAAACATCTCAGATGCTGAAGAAAAGGACATGCTTGATTACTTGTATACATCTCAGTATCAGATGAGAGGGATACTCACTGTGTCATTAGGTCAGGGACTTGTATCTATCTTTTGACGGAAAATTCATTCGAGTTCTGAACTGTACTTTGAATTATTTTTGCAAACATATGTCTCTTGGATGCAGGCCGCATAGAGGGCCCTAACAGCGAGAGCTTCACGCATGCTGTCTTCATGCGTTTCCAACAGAAAGAAGACATTGCAAAGTTCCAGAGTAGCTCCTACTATTCCAAAGTTCTCGACGAGCACGTCAAACCCGTTTCCTATGTACGCCTCACCGCGTAATTCTCCTTTCCAGTTCTTCGACCGTACTGATCTCATTGCGTTGTGAGAGTCACTGCTTGGATAACTTACAGGGCTTGGTTTCTGTAGATTTTGAGTCTGAGGTGGAAGATGACATTATCCCTCTCTTTCGGAGGGGCGAGGTAACGTAATTGACGTTGTGCTGGCACGGACAGTTATCCCCCTCTTTTGCTTATTAACATTGCATCTGAACATAGTTTTACTTTGCCCAACAGGATTTCAACTACGGTGTCGAGTTTATGTTGTTGATATCTTTCTTGGAGACTGCATCCAGAGAGTCTGTGGAGGATGCATTAGCCCATCTTCAAAAGCTGATCATCCACTACAGTTCTTTCATTGTTCAGGCAACGTCAGGTATGACAGAAAAGGGTTCCTTTTTCTTGTGCCGTCAGATATCCAATATGACAATGAATTTGCAGTGCACTTGGCTGCACCTTCTATCTTGATCTGCTTGAAAAATTCTAATTTGCACAAACTTTCCCCTGCGTAATTATTCCTTGATCTGAAAGAGCCAATCCTGATATTATATTTCAAAAAGCAGGTTGCTGTCTGGATCATATGGATAGTCTGTACAGTCACGCTTCAGTTATCCGTTTTCCATCAAGTAAGTTCTCCCTGCATTTTGTTTTTGTTCCCTTTCAGAGTCCCTGAATTATATAGATGTATAACAAAGCTAGATGACGGGGATCGTCGCCGGGGCTGATTACTACAATTTTCTTGTTTCCTGCAGTTGACGACTTCAAATTATTCAAGGAGAGCACGGAATACAAGGATGTAAGACTTCTGCATTTTCACCGATAGGAATTTGAGAGTCGGTAAATACTGTAGAACATTCAGAACCTAGAACCTTTTGGGGACCTAAAAAAGAAGAACCAAGTAACTGTTGCAGTCTAAAAAATGATCGGAAAATATCATTTGGTGCATTGCCAAACTAGAAGCTCAAGCTAGGCTCACAGAATGATGATGATTAGTTGCCTAAAATCAGGAGACACAGAGTTCAACAACTCTGAAAGTCCCTACCCATGACAGCAAGAATAATGCAGAGCAAGCACCATGCTCGATTTTGTCACAAATGCCTGATGAAGTTCCATTTTTAATAGTTTCTTTGTGCCTGTCTTGTGAGATGCAGATGTGGACATCCAAATTTCATCCGGTTACTGAGAGATGTCTGGAGCTGCATTTTGTCGTCGACCCGGTCGGCAACCAGCTGATGTAGATTCTGAGCCCTTGTGCTCTGAAACTGAACCTGAAATGGAACCTTGCCACATCCGAAAGAGAGTTCTTGTGTTAGTGTGCTGTGTATATCATTTCATTTTTCTTCGGCTTGGGTGATCTTCTGCCCATGTCCAGATTGGGCTCCACGAGGCAGTGACTGATGAGCGATGTCTATCTTGATCTGCTTGAAAAATTCTAATTCTGCACCTTCTATCTTGATCTTCTTGTTCAGCACGGATGAATGAGTACAATGTTATAAGAAAAATGGATGTGTATAGTCGGATATCCAGTTGGGCTCTAGGGAGCATTGGCTCCTGCACGCCAAAAAACATTTTTGCAAATGCCAAAAAATACTAAAATAAAATAAAAATGTACTATATTTATACGTCCAAATGTTATCTGCAAATGTTTAGGTGTAATGCCTAAGCATTTTTATCTGTGCAGAAAAAAAGTAAGTTGAACGTCAATTTTTTGGCATTTCTTGACCACGTAACTTTGTTTTTAATATTGACGAAACACTATTGTTCTGGTTCGCTTCAAAATTGTGAGTTGTCACACAAAAACATTAAATTTGTTTTTAAAAAAGTTGCTACTCCCTCCAATACATATTAGTTGAGCGACAATTAATAAGGATTGTCGCTGATTTTTTAATAAAATTATACTAAATCAACAACAAGTTATAAGGATCGTATGGAGTATTATGTTTTTAACTTACTATTCATCGTAGGAGCACATGCTCCCTGGAACCCAAAGGCCATGCCCGTGTATAGTGGAATGTGAAATTATCAATGAAATCATGCTGTTAGTACTACTAATTAGGTTGAGATTATTAAATTTCTACAAGTCAAAATTATTAACTTCTACAAAACTATAATTATTTTTGGGAGGAAATATCATTTAATCGCAGTACTGTTTTCTAACAATATTGCTCCAAAAACTAAGTAGTGGCATAAAATTGTTTCTTAATTTTATTCCTCGTATATAGGGTTACGTGATAGGATAATCCGAGACACATAATCGATCATCCGAAGAACGAACAATCACACGAGATAGGACACCGAGATTTGTTAGCGAGGTTCACCGAATATCAGTTACATCCTTGGGGCATGACTACGGGTGCTCCTCTCCGTGACACCGTCACAATACCCTACACCGGCCACCGGCCCACGTCGTCAACTTCTCACGCGTGCCTATGCTATTATGTTGGCATAAGTTACATCGTGTATTTACCCCCATATTATATATATCACGACCTGATCCTGAGAGGTGCCCAAAATCTCTGCGCCTACTGTGTCAGTCCCTGGATCAATAGCTAACACGCACAGTCAACAATGAAATACGAAGAATATATCACATCTCATAGTATTACATCGCAGATCTAGTCTCTTTTACGCTGGACTTGCTTAGCTCATGGGCTCACTTACAACAATCATGTAACGGAGATAATATTCTAGTCTTGTGGCGTCCATCCACTCATAGGCAAGAGCTGAGTATAGCATCATAACCCTAATTCGTATCACTCCTTCGACAATGAAATTCCTGCAACATGATACGTTGCAGCAAGGGTCAATACAATGAATGTATTGGAAAGTTTCACAAATATATGCTTAACAGAAATAAACACGCTACTTGGTGTAAGGCTGATTCCTATTTTGGGCCGAATAGCTTTTACCTACCTTTGTAATAGTAGTCTACTCTAATAGATGGACATACTGTCTAACACAGTTATCCTTATGCATATATACGGGCCGACTGTCTCACAAAGTTGCCCTAGACTAGCTCCACGGGTTAACCATGACCTCACACCAGGCACCTGGATTATTCAATATTCCCTTGTTCAACCCATCAAATTTAAATGAAGAAGAGGTGATGAGATCAAGCTGACAGATCTCAGTAGAGTTGCTCGAAAGTTGTCTGTAACCAGGAAAACGGCTAATCATGATCAATTTTAAGCACTCTGCAGAGGTTCATGTACATTACCCATGATTCCCAATCACACCCTTCTGCTACTAAACTTCACTTGTGAAGTAGCTAGGTAGACCAAGACGAGACTTTTGGTAGGTGGCAGTCCACGCCCAATGGTAGATCCTGCCAACCTACATGCAATAATCTACACCAGCTGGTCAAGCGGAAGGGGTTCCCACAACTTACTTGATCAAGGCAACGCCCCATATTGACTCACGGTTACACACAGAAGCTACTCAACCTTGAACTCATGCAATCCCTTTGAGCCTGGGCAGTCACCCACTGGTGAACTCCTCCTGCAGGTAAACCATAGACATGGGCTTGCGGGAGTCACCCCAGTGTCCTACCAAAGCAATACCGAAGTACCACCTAGATGATACATTAATTAAGTTGTTATTAAGTAGTCGTCCATAAAGTAACCTTTTGAATATTGATCTCAATCCATGTAATAGCAGCTAAACGACTACTCGATGGTTACAAGGTCGATGTAAATGGACCTAAGTTTTTGCTATTGGGCTGTTGCACAATTTAGCAATCCTAAACATGTAGTCCTATTTGGAAAATGCTACATGCAAGAAAAAAATATGGGATAATGATCAAAGGTTCCACTTGCCTGGTATTGACGATTCTTCAATCTTAGAATCTTGATCAAGTTACTCTTTGCTCTCCGTACAATCTAATGTAAGTAAAGAGTAGCCGTCAACAACCATACAATACAAATCAAACATACATCAAGTGCAGTGTATGGTGTCAGTGTCATTTTGATGTGAGGTCATGTGTCAGTGTTAACTCATAAGAGTTTAGAAGACAACATAGTGGTTTTCACTTGGAATACATGTGACATAAGGGTTCACACGCATGTTTCAAATTAAATGGTTCATCACCTAAGGAGTATATGATGCAAAGTTGTGGTTTCTATATTTAATAAAACAATCTTGAAATTTGATTTAAGGTCTATGGACAATGGATAACCAAGTCCATGTTGACCTTTTATGTGCTTAAATACACAATAGGGTGTCTAGGTTTCAAAACAATTTGAACTAGGTTCGGTTAAATTAAATTATTAAAGCTAGGTTCAATATTAAATTACCCCATAATCAACTAATGTTGGTTCATGAATTTATTTGTTAAAGGTTCCTTTTAATTGGAATTGTCAAATGACTTTAAATCCTATTTAAGTTTAACTAAATTCAAATTGTCTTCCTAAAATCAAATACAACTCCAAACAGTTACAAAAATTTAAACTTAGGTTACTCACTTTTATTACCAAATGTTTTATTCAAATTGAACTGATGGTTTACCAAATTAAATTTGAATTGAATTCAAATAAACTTGAATTTCCTAAATTCAAATAATAATCCAAAATATTTACTAAGTTCATATTTAGTTTCTCACCTAAGTTGCAAAAATAATTTTCTCATTTTAACCCATTATTAAAAGCTGATAACTAAATTAGGTTCAAATAGTATTTGAATTATAGCTACTGTTAAACTATATTTAAAGTCAAATTTAAATTATTTAAATTTGAACTATAGTGAGCTAAGTTTAAACTACACTTCACTAGATTTATTATGCACGGATAATTATCTAACTTGGATTTATAAATTGCAAGTTATGCCCTATTTAAGTTAATACTCATTATTTTTGAATTTAAATTTAAACTACACAAATTCTAAATTTTTATTAGTCTACGTGAAAGTATTTCATAATGTTTAATTTTGAAAAAGTTCCACTCAATTTGGACCTACTGGTAAGAATTTAATCCTTTGATTTAATTTAAAATGCAAAACTAAATGGATAAGGCTCTGCCACATGGCATCCTGTGGTTGGCACGTATCAATTCGTTTAAGTGAGTGCATGAGATGCGTAAGGTCCAAAACGGACGACCAAAATTGGATGTAGGGGGTGCTCACTAATGTCTACTACGCAACTTTATTCTTGTAGACTCATGTTGGGCCTCCAAGAGCAGAGTTTTGTAGGACAGTAGCAAATTTCCCTCGAGTGGATGACCTAAGCTTTATCAATCCATGGGAGGTGTAGGATGAAGATGGTCTCTCTCAAACAACCCTGCAACCAAATAATAAAAAGTCTCTTGTGTCCCCAACACACCAAATACATTGGTAAATTGTATAGGTGCACTAGTTCGGCGAAGAGATGGTGATACAAGTTTAGTACAGATAGTACATATTGATTTTTGTAATAGGAACAATAAAAACAACAAGGTAACAAGTGATAAAAGTGAGCACAAACGGTATTGCAATGCTTGAAAATGAGGCCTAGGGTTCGTACTTTCGCTAGTGCAATCTCTCAACAATGCTAACCTAATTGGATCATATAACCATCCCTCAACGTAATGAAGAATCACTCCAAAGTTCTTATCTAGTGGAGAACATAAAAGAAATTGTTTGTAGGGTACGAAACCACCTTAAAGTTATTCTTTCCGTTCGATCTATTCAAGAGTTCGTACTAAAATAACACAAAGCTATTCTTTCCGTTCGATCTATCCAAGAGTTCGTACTAAAATAACACGATATGATACGCATCAACCAACTCTAATGTCACCACAAGTATCCATGAGTTAATTATACGATACTCATCAAACAATTTCAGATTCATAATACTCGAGCCAACACAAAGAACCTCAAAGAGTGCCCAAAGATTTCTACCGGAGAAACAAGGACGGAAATGTGCATCAACCCCTATGCATAGATTACCCCAATGTCACCTCGGGAATCCGCGAGTTGAGTGCCAAAACATATATCAAGTGAATCAATATAACACCCCATTGTCACCACGTGTATTCATATGCAAGACATATATCAAGTGCTCTCAAATCCATAGAAGTATTCAATCCGATAAAACAAAATCTCAATGGGAAAACTCAATTCATCACAACAAGATAGAGAGGGGGAAACACCATATGATCCGACTATATTAACAAAGCCCGCGATACATCAAGATCGTGACATCTCAAGAACATGAGAGAGAGAGAGAGATTAAACACATAACTACTGGTACAAACCCTCAGCCCCGAGGGTGGACTACTCCCTCCTCATCATGGCGGCCGCCGGGATGATGAAGATGACCACCGGTGATGATTTCCCCCTCCGACGGAGTGTCGGAACGGGGTCTAGATTAGTTTTTTGTGGCTACAGAGGCTTGCGGCGGCGGAACTTCTGATCTAGGGTTCTCTTCGAGGGTTTTGGAATATTTAGGAATTTATAGGGTGAAGAGGCGGCGCGGGAGGCCACTGAGGTGGGCACAACCCATCAGGGCGCGCCTGCCCCCCCAGGCATGCCCAGGTGGGTTTTGCCCCCTCGGGGCACCCCTCTGGTACTTCTTTGGCCCACTGGATGTCTTCTGGTCCAAAAAAAATCTCTAAAAAGTTTTGCTGCGTTTGGACTCCATTTGATATTGATTTTCTGCGAAGTAAAAAACAACTGGCACTGGGCACTATGTCAATAGGTTAGTCCCAAAAAATGATATAAAGTTGCTATAAAATGATTGTAAAACATCCAAGATTGATAATATAACAGCATGGGATAATAAAAAATTATAGATGTGTTGGAGACGTATCACTCACCGGAGCTAGGTCATCAAAAAATGTGTGCGCGGTAGCGGACGACAACACTTTGCCTGGGGTTCGCCAGATATGGTGCTTTGTGGTCACCGACGATGATAGAGGGCATGTACGGACACGGCGCCGCACATGGAGGTCATTGGTGGCCTCGGTGGCTCCTAGGGACGACGACAACAACGACTAGGACTCGCCGGAGATGCACGGGCGCCGATGAAGCTTCGGGTGAAGAGGGGCTCGCTGAAGATGCACGGGCGCCAATGAAGCTTCGGGTGAAGAGGGGCTTGACGTTTCCTTGCGTTTCAGAACACGTGTGTTGGTTAGGAGATGTGCACGAGCAAGACAACACGATGGGCATGATTTGAGGACAAATGACTCACGTGGATCACCGGAGTTGAGCTCATGGCGGTGGTGGGCTTCGGTTGACGAGAAGTCATTGTTGGAGGGGGCTTGGGGTGCGCCAAGGTTGTCTATGGGGTTTCACCAATGTGTGGTGGCTCCAATGGTGGCAGTGGCGCATCGAGAGGGGCTCTAGCATCGCCGGAATCGAGCGGCGAAGAGCTATGTCGGTGCAGCGATTGGGGGTCCGTCCCGGGGAAGCCTAGCGGTGCAGCGGTCGGGGGTCCATCCAGGGGCAGCCTGGCGGCGATGTCCGGTGCGGCGTGGCGCAAAATGAAGAGGGCGGCACAGGCTATTTATATGGCGTGGCGGAAGGGCCGGGCGTGCACGGAGTGCACGTAGGGTGGAGTTCGTGCGCGACATGGGCATCGATTGTGTTCACCGGTCATTAGACGATCGTGGGCGCGGGAGGTTAGGGACGACCAGCTGACGTGTGGGTCCTGCTTGTCGGCATAAGAGAGAGAGAGAGGGAGAGGTTGTGCTAGGATGGGGCTGGCTAGCTGGGCCATAGCCTGGCTCGGCTGGTCTTCTCTTTTTATTTTATTTTTCTATTTCTGTTTCGTTTCCAAATTCAAAACTATTTGGAATTGTATTTTTCTCTAAACTGCAAAGTCACTCTAAATTCCAAACACAATATTACCGATCTGGTGAACATTTTATTTGCAGCCTTTTGGGAAAATAACTTATGCCACCCTATATTTCCCTTTTGAATTTTAGTTTAGTTTGAAACCAAATAAGCTTTAAATCCAATTTGGAAATTTTAACAGGAATTCAAAGATTTTATTTGGACATATGGTAATTATTTTTCCTTCCAAATAATGCAAGGCCCTTTTCAATAAATTCCCCCTTTCTATTTTTGAATGGATTCTACCATCAATCCATTTCAATCATTTGGGAAAATCTATCTGGGTCTGAATATCATTTAGGACTTATTTAAAAATACATTCATGCCCAAATGAATAATTTAATTTGTCATCCTATTTTGGGATTCAAAATTATTCCCAAAATTCTTTAGTGTTCATTTCTTTTTCCCAAATTTCAAACTAGGGTTTCGAATGTTGTTTTGGGTTAGTGGAATTCATTCCAACCCAAATGAAGGCATCAACCTTTGTGTGAGCTCAGTTCGGATCTTATAGTTACTCCCTAAATGACAATTTAGGTTTATTTGTAGTTCGCAAATCTTAATCGAGTAACTTTTCGAAACAATTCAAACAACCAATAGTTAATTCTCACTAAAAGCAAACGACATCAAACATTTTTTTGAAAATTTTATTTCCCTGTGAAATTTTAAAACATACCAGATTTGAGAAAAAACCTGGGATGTGACAATATAAGAGGCCTATGATACAAGTGTCATATTATGATATACTCCCTCCATTCCTTTATATAAGTTGTATTTGTTTTTGATAAAATTCCATAATGTAAGGTGCATTTCTTCTAATTACTCATAATTTCCATGTTAGCCCTCCATAAAAAGGAAAGTATCTCTCTCCCGATTGTTTGTATCTCTCCTTGTAGCAAAAGAAGGAAAGTATCTCTTTGTCGATTTCATATATATATATCCTACTTTACTGTACTAACTGATTTAATTTCCACTAACCAACAAATTTTCCAAGGGTAATTTCGTCCTAACTTGTCTATAATTATGTGCCTTGGTCACTATGCCAAAAATAATACACCTTACATAAAGGAACAGAGGGAGTAACTCCTACTTTATCTAGACACAGTACAACTCAAAGTCCAAATATAATCTACCTCGTACACAATATTCAACACAACTCTAACATTACATTCAGTTAGTACTAGTCGAGGTTCACCCAAGAAATGGTGCTCCCTTTGGTTCTATCTGATTCACGATTATCTATACGAACAACAATCCTATTTTGATCACCCTCAATCTTTCGAAGGATAAACTTGCGAAGCTCCAAAAGAAATTTGATATCTTTTCTTGAAAAAGTTACTAGATCTATTATAGAAGTTCACCAGAAATACAAATCATCCCAAACATAATAAATTACACGGAGCTCCTTAGATCATGGAACGATCACTAGCCCTGCATCGTCCTACTCAGGCAAGACAGGGGGAACTCTACTAGCACCGCCACCTTCCAGCTCTCCTCCTCACCCTTGCTTCACCATCGCTTGAGGAGCACGACAGCGAAGCCCGAGTAGGCTCCAGGGAGGGTGGCAGCGGAGCATCTCCTTGCGAGATGCACATGCAGATCCGACATCATAGCATGTCGGCGGCGGCAGTTTGGCTTTATCCGACGTGCGGTGGGGCTGTGCGAGCGGTGTGGTGTAAGGATGCATGGAGGTGGCAACGATGTGGGCGAGGTGCGCTTGCGTTGCTGGTTGTGGGTTCTCGGCCCAATATATGCCGCAGCAGGCGTGCAACCATGCACGGTGTCACGGCTCTCGATTGATCTGTCGTCTAGCTGCATGAGAGCTATGTATCGCATTAAGAGAGACGGAAGAAGCTCTCGCGTCGAGGGGCTACAGTATCGGGCCGGCCCGTTACACGCAGGCGTGTAACATCCCAAAATTCTAAATTTTGGAATGTTATATTAAATAGATAGAATTGATTGATTGTTTGATTGTTGTGTGATTGACTGAAAGTGAGTGAAATTCGAAACTTTTTGAAAGTTAAATGAGAGGAAATAAAAGGACTTTCCCAAAATTTCATTTTTGCATTTATGATCTCTGTGAATTCAAATTATTTTCAAATACCAAACCCTAGAGAGAAGATGACATGACTTCTTCCATTTAAATAAATGAAAAGGGTTTTTGAAAAAGATTTGAATTTCATTTGGAAATATTTCAAATTCAGAAACTTTAAGCAACTCAATGATTTTCATGAGAGAAGATAAAATGACTTCTTCAAAACATATGAAATATGAGTTGGAAGTTTCAAAGAATCAAATTTAAAGTCCTTTTTAAAATTATTTTTCAATTTGGAGTTATTTGGGTTTTATTCAAATTATTTTTCCCCAAAAATAAAATATATGGAAATTAGGGTAAAGTGATTCCGTACAATAGAAAATTGGAGAAAAATAAATTTGAAATTAGTTTGGTATTTTTAAAATGATTTTTACTGGAGTTTATTAGACTAGTAGAACTCTTTACTTTATTTGAATTTTTGTGGATTTTATTTGGAGCTAGAATAATGTTCACGTTGTAGGTAATCTTTTTCTAAAAATTTTGATATATAATACGCTATATAAAAGTATTATTATTTTTGTCTTTATAATTTTTCTCTATAAAAAAAGAAAAAAATTCCGCGACCGACTCCGGCTAGAGTCCGCTTCCAGCCCGCTTCGCCGCCTTGGACCCTCTTCCAAGTCGGGCCTCCCCTGACCCTTTATATAATGCCCCCGGCCTTTTTCCCTCGTCGTCGCCTCCCAGCGCCGCCTGTCGCCCCGTCGTTCGCCGCCTATCCGATCCGCCGGCCCGTTTAATTTTTTTTCTCTCGTCAGGGACCTATTCACGATTTATCTTTTTTTTACAGATTAATCCCTGATCTTGCAACGCTCGTAACTTTCTACTCGTTTGTCCAAATCCAACAAAACCAATGCCCACTTCTTCGTTACGACCCCCTCTATCCAGTAAAACAACTTAAACATATTTTTGAAAGTTTTAAAATTTGAATTCAAACATATTTGTATTTAAATTTTGTTTGATCGTAACTCGAGTTTTATAACTCCGTTTGAGTTGATTCTTTTTGCAAATCGAAGCTCTTGACCTAAAATTTCTGATAAGGCCAAATTCACCCAATTTTGGTACTGTTAGAAATTGTTTTCTGTTGCAAGAGTTATTTGCTTGTTTTCAAAGTTTTCCGAGATCTTTTCTTTGATTCTTTTGCATGATTGCTTATGTGTGGTTACTATTGCTTGCTTACGATAGATTGACCGGAGTGTGACGAGTAGAACTATCAGGAGTTATGAGTGTGAATCATCTTCATCAACCATACAAGGCAAGTTCACACTTTGATCATATCCCTTTCAGACCCAGTTTTTATGCATTAGTTTCAACCCTCAAACATTGCATGAGTAGGATTTATAACATGTGGGTATTGGGAAGTAGTTGATGAGGTAGGAACCTATTGTACTGCATTCAAACCTTGGGAGTTACTTCTACGTTATGCTTATATTGCTCTGCTATGCTCGTAGACATGGATTGGTTGAGTGTATCCATGACAGATGTGAGAGTTATCATTAAGGGTTAACTTAAGGTGGCTACTTTAATACACATCTGGGTGGATTGGTTGGGCCACCCTGGAGCACTCAGTGGTTTGCCCGGGCACCTGGAGAACCCAGTTCTTGCCTAAGGGGATCCGAAGGACCCGTGTGATCACCTTATGGAATGCCACCCAGGTTCAGAGGGATCATAAGATTATTCATGCTCGAAACTTCCATGTGCATCCACAAGCTATTATGGGCTCTAGCATAGTTGAGTATGTTGCATGACCTCTTCCAGTGGTAGGCTAGCAGATGTAGGGGATGTAGGTTGGTATTGTCTACCCGGGGTTAGAGTTAATGCTTCTGAAAGACTGTGTCCTGGTCATCCGTTTCTGAAACACCATGAAGTGCGAGAAATCCAACGAAGGAGATCGAGTCTTGTGGGGAAAAGTGTGCAAACCTCTGCAGAGTGTACAAACTAATCATGATTAGCCGTGTCCCCGGTTATGGACATCTTGAGTCTCTGGTACTTGGATTATCATGTTGATCTCAACACTCTATTTAATGAATTTGATTGGGTTAATGATTATTATTTTGGGATTGAGTTGGAGGAACCTTCTCAATACTTTCAACAAACTTTGTAGTTAAATAAAATACATTCCTTTGTTGTAGGGAAAAATTGGCTTTATGCAAAAATAAACTTAGAGCTTTCCACCAGCCATATATGCATGTAGTGATAGCCATTATTCAGCATTGCTCTACAGTGTGAATTTGCCAGTACGTTCAATGTACTGACCCTTTGTGGCTGCAACGTCTCATGTTGCAGGAATCTTACGACGAGTAAGTGATACGTTAGGGTTACGATCTCTACACTCAACTTTGACGTTGGTGTTGATGGGAATCCACAACCTTGTTGTTACTTCCGCTATTTGGATTGAGGTAATAGTATTTACGTTACTTTATACATGTGATTTACCTCTGTTATAAATCCTCGAGTACTGTGTGTGTCAGCATACCGATCCAGGGATGACACTTAAGCACAGAGACTTGATCGTCTGAGGTCGGGTCGCTACAAGATGGTATCAGAGCACATGTTGACTGTAGGACGTGACCCTAGAAACTGGCAAGCCCATAGGAAAGATTTTTTTCTACTACTTGATTTTCAAAAAGATCTTTTACCTCTCCTCTCTTCTGAGCTTATTCAAATATCCCCTTTAGTGAGACTATACCCCTTTCCCCTTTTGACCACACGAAGATATGACTGATGAGACCACTCCGAGAAGCTATCGGACAACCAAGACCACTTCGGAATGAAGAAGATTTTACCATGCATTATACTAATCGAAACTACATCGGTTGAAGACTCCGAAGACTAGGAGAATTTGAAGGCTCTGAAGAATTTCCAGATTGGTATGGCTTAAGAAGGTTATTGTCGGGGATAAACCCCGCGGCATGACCCGGCCGGATGTATGACCCGGTCGGACTTGGCGTTTTCGTTGGTAACCCGCCGGAGGACTGGCGACTCACGAGCCTGGCGACTCACAGATGGCCCTAACGGCGGGTCATATAGAAGACTAGGCCCAAGGCCCAGAAGGCCGGCTCATGTTATGGTGGGCCGGTTACGAGGAAAGGCATAAAGAGTTTTCCCTTAAGGGGGTAGACTAGGATTCCACTTATAATAGATTAGTCCTAATCCTAATAGGACTCCACATGTAACCCGCCCCTTCAACTTATATAAGGAGGTGCAGGGCACCCCAAGAGGGACAAGCAACAAGAAACAATATCTAGGGCTAGACACAAAGGGGGAGCCGGCTTATGCGGCGACTCTCTGATGAGCATAATGAGATCTAGCCACAAACAGGATGTAGGGTTATTACCGGATGATGTTTCCCGGGGCCCGAAGCTGTCTAAATCCTTGTCTTGTGTTGCGTCTCTCGATTCCGCTCAACCCCTCTCAAGCTACTACAAAGATGCGTTGGCCTCGTAACTAAGTCCTCACACTAGGACATCTGCCATGACAAATCCACGACAGTTGGCGCCCACCGTGGGGCCCGCGCACGATGGTGTTGAGTTCTTGGAGGGATCTCTCTTAGGGTTCGAGAAGTTCGCAATTTTCGGATGAAGAGCAGATTGGAAAGGATCTACATCGTCTTTGAGTTCGTGAGTCAAGATCACAAAAAAAATTGCGCCGTCCGTGGGACGTTTACGCGCCGGGGTTGTGGCTTCGTCGACTTCAACTTCAGCGAGATAGTATCCTGCCGGTTCATCCGTTTGGGCGTGCACAAATTCCATCATCGACAATGGTTGTGATTTTGACAGGAGACGTGCTGGTATTTCATTGTTTAAAACATCAGATCAATCAGGGCGTATACGGTCTTCAATGTCCGATGAGACGAGGCATTAATCTCTAGTGAAAATCGTAGGAGGGATTTTCTTTCGCATGATTAACCGATGCAAGATCGGGATTGATCTCCGGTTTCCAAAACTACAAGGTAAAAGGCTACGGCGCCGGGTCACACGCGACCGTCATGATGTCTCTAGCAGTAAAAAAAGGGGAAACGACCCACGACCCGTAAGTGGACTCGGACAGGAGACTCGGTCTCCTCCATCGAGCTGGTCTCGCCTTCACCGATCTCCGTCGGGCCGGCCGTGAGCCGCCGTGGCCGCGCGGCCTCACCCCACAGCCTCCGCTGAGCCGCCTTGCCGCGTTCCACGCGCCGCCGCGGATCCTGCCCATCCACGCTGCCGCGGACCCCCTCGCCGTCCTCTCTACGACGTCCGCGTCGCCTCCATGCTCCTCCTGACGCGCCTGCTGGCCACGGGCTGCAAAACCACCTCACCGCGCCCGAGCGCCGCCACTTGCGAGCACACCCGCCCCCATCGTGATTCACCACGTCGCGCTGCTGCTATGGCCTCGCCCTGCTGGCCAGTGCGTTTCCGCCGCCGTGACGCACTGAGCCGCCGTGGCCAAACTGCCTCGCCCCGAGGCGGCCTGTTCCACAGTGGCTGGTCTCACACAGCTTCTGTTGCGAGCCGCTGTTGCCTCCGCGATTCTCCATGAGCCGCTGCTCGATTCTGTCGAGAGCCGCCTCGGCCTTACTCCACCGGTCTCCGCCAATACCTGCACTTCATGACTGCCGCGCCGCATCGGCGGGTCACTGCTATTGCGGTCACGAACTGCACTTCATGGCTGCTGCGCCGCATCGCCGGGTCATCACATCATAATAAGCCGCCTCGGCTGCCTAGCCTCGCGCTCGCCGGCCCTGCACCCTGCTTCTACAGCGCTGCTGTTTGGTTTTGCACCGCCGGGTCACTGCTATGACCCGCGATACCTCTGTCGCGGTCTGCGCAGCCCGCCACCAAGTGCTTGCCGCTGCGAGCCGCCAGTAGCCTTCTACCTCAAGCCGGTCGACCGCGGGCTGCTGCGGCCTGCCTTCACCGGTCATCTTCACTCTGTGTAAACCGGCTGCGGCCTCCGCCGACGAAATCTCATCTCCTGGAGCTGCTGCTGCCACGCGCCGTGCCTCTGAATTGCTGCACCTCGGGCCGCAAGTCACGGCTATCAGTGAGCCATTGTTTCCAACTTGCCGGCTTACATCGGCCTACCGCGGCCCTCTGCTACTTCAAGTCGCCGTCACTCTGTGTCCCTGCTTGTTGGCCTATTTCAGAACCGCAGCTGCACCCGTTTCTGTCGAGACAGTCCGTTGAAGAGCAAAGCTAGCTTTGTAAGTTCAAAGCCGGCCGCACGACGTCTCAGCTGTAAGTCGCCATCGTGGCCTACGTTGAGCCGCCTCTGCCGTGGGAAGCCGTTTGGAGTCGTCGGTCTGCCTGAACCGCCGGGACTATATTGAGTCGCCGATCTGCCTGAGCCGCCTCTGTCGTGATGAACAGATCATCCGTCAAATCAGGTGATATCCGAGTTTGTTTTATTAGCACATATTATTTTTGTCAAAGAGCAGTTTATCTTTGCCTTGGTCATATTGTTTATGCAGGACGATTGTTCACCGAAAGAGTGATGGCCGTGTCATCAATGTATAGCTCGCGTCACCATTATCATGCGCCAGCATCTGACCGTGCCATCATCCTCGATGAATATATGTGCAAACCGCCATTTTACGGCCCAATTTACATCAACATGACGCGGTTGACTCGCCCGTCCGCGCTGGCTTACAACACCGCGGCCGGTTCATCTGTCTGCTCCCGCGGCCGACTCAGCCGTGATGGATTTCAGCTTCACCATGGTGATCATCAACTCCGCGGTGGATAATTTTTGGTTTAACATATCAGGTGAAATCCATTCAGTATATTTTTATATTATATTGCTTTTCTTTAAAAGAGCAATTACTCTGGCTTGCAAGTCCTCCAATGCAGGACAAGTTATATCACTGAGCTGTTGACTGACTCATACCGGTTTATATCACGGTCAAATATGGAGAATCTCAAGACAACTCCTCGAGTCGCCTTGAGACTCGGGGGCTACGATGACATGACTCAATAAATGATTGCCAATTTAAAGCAGATTCAAGAACTCCGGGCCATTGGAGGGAATGATAACCCGGTTCTGGAGGACACCGCCATATTGATTAAAATTTAAAGGCCATCAGAAAATTGTCGGTTCAAACATCCGGCTCAAGCTTTGAAGCCCTCAAATCCAGTTCAAACATCCGGCTCAAGGTAAATTTGTCTCTTACAAAGCTTTGAAGCTCTCAAATCCAGTTCAAACATCCGACTCAAGGTAAATTTGTCTCTTACAAAGCTTTTAAGCTCTCAAATCCGGTTCAAAGTTCTGATTCAAAAAGAATTAATCTCTCGCAAGATTTGAGTTCTCAGAAAAATTAAAGGTTGCCAAAGAGAACTTGATGCCATGATGCGCGGTTCAAACATGGGTATCCTACCTTACGACTTATCTTATTATGGTCACTTGGGGGCTTCCTGCTCATCGAGCATAGCTGTCGGTACCCTCTTGATCGGCGTGATGCCAAAATTTATATGGTTACTTGGGGGCTTCCTGTTCAAACATAGGTCGTATTCGAACCAAAGAGAACATAGCTGTCGGTACCCTCTTGATCGGCGCAATGCCAAACCCACTAGGGGGCTTCTTGATCGTATCCGAATCATAGCTCAACCCCTTTGGGTCCGACGTGGATCGTATTCGAATCAACGTCATTAAACAACTCTCAAGGTCATTTGGGGGCTTCTTGTTCAAACATAGGTCGTATTCGAACCAAAGAGAACATAGCTGTCGGTACCCTCTTGATCGGCAACGCCAAAGCTACTGGGGGCTATATGATCGTATTCGAATCTTAGCTTAACCCCTTTGGAACGGTTTTCTGATCGTATTCGAATCAGAAGCCTCAAAATTTTTGAAGTCTCTTTTTGCGAACAATTTTTTGGATTTTACTTGAGGCTATTTTGATCATATCTAAAGTATATAAGTGTGGTTTAAATTTAACCCGGCTTGGCTTTGGACGATAAGTCGCCAACATGTGACAATCATCATATATTTGGAAGTATTGGCTTCTAAGGATTGGGTTATCACCCTTACTGCATAGGTCATGTAAACCGGCAGTACAAATTCAATATCACAGTGGTCATATGTGAGATATTATGACCCGCCCTGCGGTAAACCGCCAAGGGATCTTGTGACCTACTTGTGTGCAGGATAGGACTACATTTGGGTAGTTACCCGCCCTGGCTTGTGACGTTAAGTCGCCAGGGCATATGTTGTTTAAACTCTGTGCAGGATTTACAGAGTTATGGCTTACATAAATGATTAAGTTCAAGCCCATCATCAAAGATTGAAATTGGTGTCTCAAAAGGGTTATCAATTCTTGATTTTCTCAAAGGCTATAAGCCGCCGGGTTATAAAAATTCCGGCTTACAATGGAGGCGTATTAAATCGCCATCGGCCAAGAGCCGCCGGGTATTTAAACTCTGGATTTACTTGTCAACAGATAAGGTATTCAAAGTTGCTTTGGCGCAATGGCTATTATTTTATCAATGGATATGATTTATTCTAGAATGGAAGGAATAGTCCCGAGTTGTTGCAGGCTTACGACCCGGCACTTGGGGGCTACATTATTCAAGTTGAGATTACATCAAGTATGCAAGTCCCATGTCACTGCCAGCATGCACCATGGCACTTGGGGGCTAATGCAAAGTCATTTTTGCTCAACTTATTGAAGACCCGACTCATCACATTCTAAATGAGCCGGCCCTTGGGGGCTACCAATTGCTCCTGTCGAAAATTAAAGGTACACAAGCCTTACTCCATTATATTGAAAGATCCACTACTCAGTTGGTAGAGTACAAAGCTCTTAACCTTGCGGACGTGGGTTCAAGCCCCATGGTGGAGATTACATCATATGATGTTATTATCAATGAATCATATACAAAGTCCCAGCTCAGTAATATCTTACTTAGCCGGCCCTTGGGGGCTACAAGTTGCTGCTCAAGTTTACATGATCATATTTACAAAGTCACTGCTCATTATTGCATAATGACCCGGCCCTTGGGGGCTACACTGGTTGAAGCTTTTATGGGCATCAGACAATTACAAGTCCCAGGTTGCTGCAAGCATGACAACCCGGCACTTGGGGGCTACATATGAGGAATACTCAGTTTTGACTAGTGATTGAGATGAACAACATGGATTTCTTCAAAGTGGTAATATTTATATTGAAGCAAGTCTTAAGTCATCACTTTGCTCTGCTCAAGACTTGGGGGCTACAGGTAACACAGATATAAGGAGAAATATTTTCAAATTCTCAGTTTTGAGCAAACCAGATTGACCCGGCGTCACCAATCATTATGACTCGGTATTTGCAACAATCATAACCTACCATCATCGATAATTATGACCCGGCGTTGGCAACAATTATGACTCGGTGCTATCAATATTTACAAACCGGCAATTTTGGTAATATTAAACCGGCAAGTACTACATCTTCAAACCGGCTGAATATCAGATGAGTATTTCAAGACCAATATTTCTTAAGCCGGCATTTTGGAAGCCGACTCAAGTGGATTATTCTTCACAATATTTCTCTGTGAGAAACCAACATCAGCAAATTGATTATGAAGCTGGTATATTGACCCGGACTTCCCACAAAAAGGAAATGACAAGGACTTAAGGACGATCAGGAGCCGGCGTACAAGAATATTTAACCCGGAGCACAACCTATCAAATTTGTTCTTGTGTTTATGTTGCAGATCAGTTTAACATGGATAAATCCAAATTAAACTGGGGGCTAATGTCGGGGATATACCCCGCGGTATGACCCGGCTGGATGTATGACCCGGCCGGACTTGGCGTTTTCATTGGTAACCCACCGGAGGACTGGCGACTCATGGATGGCCCTAACGGCGGGTCATATAGAAGACTAGGCCCAAGGCCCAGAAGGCCGGCTCATGTTATGGTGGGCCGGTTACGAGGAAAGGCATAAAGAGTTTTCCCTTAAGGGGGCAGACTAGGATTCCACTTGTAATAGATTAGTCCTAATCCTAATAGGACTCCACATGTAATCCGCCCCTTCAACTTATATAAGGAGGGGCACGGCACCCCAAGAGGGACAAGCAACAAGAAACAATATCTAGGGCTAGACACAAAGGTGGAGCCGGCTTATGCGGCGACTCTCTGATGAGCATAATGAGATCTAGCCACAAACAACATGTAGGGTTATTACCGGATGATGTTTCCCGGGGCCCGAAGCTGTCTAAATCCTTGTCTTGTGTTCCGTCTCTCGATTCCGCTCAACCCCTCTCAAGCTACTACAAAGATGCGTTGGCCTCGCGACTAAGTCCTCACACTAGGACATCTGCCATGACAAATCCATGACAGTTACCCTTATGGAACTTGGCAGACTATGGAAGTTGTCAATACCCGAGATCAAGGTGTATCGGAGAAAGACCGGAACATGGAGCATTAGAACTCAAAGTTTTATCAAGAAAACCCTGAGGCAGGAGATATCAACTATGGAATGATAGCTCATCGCAATGACAAGGGAAGAAACATGGCTATCCATGATGCTATCGACCGTTTGTACTATCGTCACCGTACTAAGTTAAGCATGCATTTTCTTCGGAAGGATTGGATGGTAGAAGGCTGATGGAGCACCTATCAGCAAGAGAGGAAGTGTTAATCTTAGCTGGTGTATCACCAGGATCTGGAGTATTACTTCAAGAAGTTTAAGATGGGCCTTTAGGAAGACATATTTGACAAGGAGGCATTTCCCGAAGAACTCAGGAACCAGAAGCTGAAAGTAGCCAAGATGGAGGAGCAAAACCTCGTGATACAGGAGATTCATTAGGAACTGAAGGACAGTAGTACCATGGCTCATGCCAAGGATGTTGAAACCCTGAAGTTTGGAACGCAACTCCAGAATATTAAAGGACGTCACGAGAGACTTTGCGTCAATAGGGATGACCCGGCAAAAAGAACTTTAGAAGGACAAGCACGACCGGAAGGAGCCATCGAATACATGAACAAGACTTGAAGAGTTTGATGACTTTGAAGATTTATTGACCTTTAGAAGACCAAACCCCTGATATATACCTACGTTAGATGCGACGATTGTGAGCTGTCACTTGTTTGATGTTTTTCCGACAGCCACAAATAAAATCTGTCTTTTCAAAACTTTTGTTTGTATTGTGTGCATCCCTCTCTATCTCTCTTATCCCACCCCAAACCCATGGACCCAATAGAGGATGAATGGAGATGAGCTTATATTTTCTGGACCAATGACTCAATTGGAGACGGACCGATGGATTCATAACATGGAAGAATCATATGGAGAATAACACTATAGCCGAAAAGGATTTGGCCCAGCATGCTCTTCAGTGCTTCGAAAGAGGTGCTACTACTTGGTGGAGGATGTACCAAACCATCAATGGATGGCAAGGAGTAACCACTTGGAAAGAATTTAAGTTGACTATGCTAAAGTCTTGTCTTGTGTCCCAGAAATTGAAGCCTTATGGAAATGATATGAAGAAACCTTGTGCATGCAAGCTTTGTGGAGAAATAGGACACAACCATAAAGAACACAAGGATGAATGCCCTAATTGTGAAGGAAGTCACCCAGCTGAAGAATGCCCAACTAGGCAGATTACTTGTGTCTTGTGTGAAGGAACTACCCACTACCCAGCTCAGTGTCACATTTACCCCATGGTACAAAGAACCATCCAGAAAAAGAAAGAAGCAATGAAAGGAGTTTTTTTTCCTCTCGTCAGGACCTATTCGCGATTTATCATTTTCTTCTTCTTTTGTACAGATTAGTCCCTGATCTTGCAACGCTCGTAACTTTCTACTCGTTTGTCCAAATCCAACGAAACCAACGCCCACTTCTTCATTACGATCCCCTCTATCAAGTAAAACAACTTAAACATATTTTTGAAAGTTTTAAAATTTGAATTCTAACAGATTTGTATTTAAACTTCGTTTGATCGTAACTCGAGTTTTATAAGTCCGTTTGAGTTGATTCTTTTCGCAAATCGAAGCTCTTGACCTAAACTTTCTGATAAGGCCAAATTCACCCAATTTTGGTACTGTTAGAAATTGTTTTCTGTTGCAAGAGTTATTTGCTTGTTTTCAAAGTTTTCCGAGATCTTTTCTTTGATTCTTTTGCATGATTGCTTATGTGTGGTTACTATTGCTTGCTTACGATAGATTGACCGGAGTGTGACGAGTAGAATTATCAGGAGTTATGAGTGCGAATCATCTTCATCTACCGTACAAGGCAAGTTCACACTTTGATCATATCCCTTTCATACCCAGTTTTTATGCATTAGTTTCAACCCTCAAACATTGCATGAGTAGGATTGATAACATGTGGGTATTGGGAAGTAGTTGATGAGGTAGGAACCTATTGTACTGTATTCAAACCTTGGGAGTTACTTCTACATTATGCTTATATTGCTCTACTATGCTCGTAGACGTGGATTGGTTGAGTGTATCCATGACAGATGTGAGAGTTATCATTAAGGGTTAACTTAAGGTGGCTACTTTAATACACATCTGGGTGGATTGGTTGGGGCACCCTGGAGCACCCAGTGGTTTGCCCGGGCACCTAGAGAACCCAGTGCTTGGCCAAGGGGATCCCGGAGGACCCGTGTGATCACCCTATGGAATGCCACCCAGGTTCAGAGGGATCATAAGATTATTCATGCTCGAAACTTCCGTGTGCAGCCACAAGCTATTATGGGATCTAGCATAGTTGAGTATGTTGCATGGCCTCTTCCAGTGGTAGGCTAGCAGATGTAGGGGATGTAGGTTGGTATTGTCTACCCGGGGTTAGAGTTAATGCTTCTGAAATACTATGTCTCGGTCATCCGTTTCTCAAACACCATGAAGTGCGAGAAATCCAACGGAGGAGATCGAGTCTTGTGGGGAAAAGAGCGCAAACCTCTGCAGAGTGTACAAACTAATCATGATTAGCCGTGTCCCCAGTTATGGACATCTTGAGTCTCTGGTACTTGGATTATCGTGTTGGTCTCAACACTCTATTTAATGAATTTGATTGGGTTAATGATTATTATTTTCAGATTGAGTTGGAGGAGCCTTCTCAATACTTTCAACAAACTTTGTAGTTAAATAAAATACATTGCTTTGTTGTAGGAAAAAATTGGCTTTCTGCAAAAATAAACTTAGAGCTTTTCACCAGCCATATATGCATGTAGTGATAGCCATTATTCAGCATTGCTCTACAGTGTGAATTTGCCAGTACATTCAATGTACTGACCCTTTGTGGCTGCAACGTCTCATGTTGCAGGAATCTTACGACGAGTAAGTGATACGTTAGGGTTACGATTTCTACACTCAACTTTGCCGTTGGTGTTGATGGGAATCCACAACCTTGTTGTTACTTCCGCTATTTGGATTGATGTAATAGTATTTACGTTACTTTATACATGTGATTTACCTCTGTTATAAATCCTCAAGTACTGTGTGTGTCAGCATACCGATCCAGGGATGACACTTAAGCACAGAGACTTGACCGTCTGAGATCGGGTCGCCACAAGATGGTAGCAGAGCACATGTTGACTGTAGGATGTGACCCTAGAAACTGGCAAGCCCATAGGAAAGATACGACTGATGAGACCACTCCGAGAAGCTATCGGACAACCAAGACCACTTCGGAATGAAGAGGATTTTACCATGCATTATACTAATCGAAACTACATCGGTTGAAGACTCCGAAGACTAGGAGAATTTGAAGGCTCTGAAGAATTTCCATATTGGTATGGCCTAAGAAGGTTATTGTCGGGGATATACCCCGCGGTATGATCCGGCCGGATGTATGACCCGGTCGGACTTGGCGTTTTCGTTGGTAGCCCGCTGGAGGACTGGTGACTCACGAGCCTGGCAACTCACGGATGGCCCTAACGGCGGGTCATATAGAAGACTAGGCCCAAGGCCCAGAAGGCCGGCTCATGTTATGGTGGGCTCAGCAAGAGAGGAAGTGTTAATCTTAGCTGGTGTATCACCAGGATCTGGAGTATTACTTCAAGAAGTTTAAGATGGGCCTTTAGGAAGACATATTTGACAAGGAGGCATTTCCTGAAGAACTCAGGAACCAGAAGCTGAAAGTAGCCAAGCTGGAGGAGCGAAACCTCGTGATACAGGAGATTCATCAGGAACTGAAGGACAGTAGTACCATGGCTCATGCCAAGGATGCTGAAACCCTGAAGTTTGGAACGCAACTCCAGAATATTAAAGGACGTCACGAGAGACTTCGCGTCAACAGAGATGATCCGGCAAAAGAACTTTAGAAGGACAAGCACGATCGGAAGGAGCCATCGAATACATGAACAAGACTTGAAGAGTTTGATGACTTTGAAGATTTATTGACCTTTAGAAGACCAAACTCCTGATATATACCTACGTTAGATGCGACGATTGTGAGCTGTCACTTGTTTGATGTTTTTCCGACAGCCACAAATAAAATCTGTCTTTTCAAAACTTTTGTTTGTATTGTGTGCATCCCTCTCTATCTCTCTTATCCCACCCCAAACCCATGGACCCAATAGAGGATGAATGGAGATGAGCTTATATTTTCTGGACCAATGACTCAATTGGAGACGGACCGATGGATTCATAACATGGAAGAATCATATGGAGAATAACACTATAGCCGGAAAGGATATGGCCCAGCATGCTCTTCAGTGCTTTGAAAGAGGTGCCACTATGTGGTGGAGGATGTACCAAACCATCAATGGTTGGCATGGAGTAACCACTTGGAAAGAATTTAAGTTGACTATGCTAAAGTCTCGTCTTGTGTCCCAGAAATTGAAGCCTTATGGAAATGATATGAAGAAACCTTGTGCATGCAAGCTCTGTGGAGAAATAGGACACAACTATACGGAACACAAGGATGAATGCCCTAATTGTGAAGGAAGTCACCCAGCTGAAGAATGCCCAACTAGGCATATTACTTGTTTCTTGTGTGAAGGAACTACCCACTACCCAGCTCAGTGTCACATTTACCCCATGGTACAAAGAACCATCCAGCAAAATAAAGAAGCAATGAAAGGAGCCCTCATGGAAATTTTAGAAGAACCTGTGATGAAGGAAGAGGTGGAGGACACACCCAAAGAAGGCCCAATTAAACCCCGCACTAAGTCTTGCTATTCATGTGGAGAAGAAGGACACATCTCCCAGAATTGTTTGAATGGGGATCTAGTAGAATTCCCGACAGAGGAAGTAACGTATGGCCCACAGGAAATAGAAGCCCTGATTGGAACGAAAAAGTCCAGGAAGAGAAGTAGATTGGATTCCAGGAAGAACCTGAGTCATATCACCTGTTACAGGTGCAAGGAGTCAGGGCACTACTATAGCGGTTGCCCAAAAAGGAAACCTCGAGACTTGTCACAAGTAATATGTTTTTGTTGCAATGAAGCAGGGCACTTTGCCAGGGATTGCCCCAAAGAGAAAGAAGCTTGTGCTAAATAGTTGAGTTTTGCAACGGAAAAGGAATATAGTAGTAGAAGTGGGAACAATACTTTTATACTGAGGTGTTAAGTGGAAGCATGTAATGGAAATGCAGGAGATTGAAATCGTTGGAGAATCAATAAAGTTAGCATTGTTGGTACTCTATGGAGAAAGATTTTGACCATTTTCGAGGATATGAGAAATATGGTCTATGGATGAATTTGTTCATTTTAAGGGTGGTAGTTCCCTGTGAGGACATTTGACCCATGGAAAGGAGAATGATATGCCACAGAGTGGATTTCGGACAAAATGAGTACGAGTATTATCTTGATATGTGGGATATCCCAAGAATATGAAGGGATGAATTACTATTGGATATAAAGGAGGTATGATGTTGGTAATATGGAGCAATTGTAACACCATAATGGGTCTGAGTAATCACGTCTTAGTTTGGTACCAATAGAAGGAAGGGAGAGAGTACAATTGGATGGATTTAAGAATGCTAGGGAGCTGGATGTTGGAATAATGATCAGTTGCCCCGATGATGAGTTTAAGGTTTACAAGTGATGAGATGGGCCATAACCCACAAGCTCCAGGACCTGCCAAGAAGCAAGCACACTCTTGCAGAAGGAAAAACCCTGGAAGAAGTTACGACTTTATCGACAGACGATTTTATAGGAGTCTACGCAAAACCTGAGAGTTGTGAAGAAACGATAGATGTTTGTTTGGCTTGCAGAATCAATGGATTTATCCGAACTCAGTTCGTCGACAAGAGAAATTCTGCAATTCTCGTGAGGATGACCGAGTGTTAGAAAGCGAGATTCGCTAAACCGTATACAAGGTAATGATTTGGGTGCGGGATGGATTGATCACCATACCGACTTAGTCTTATTATTCGCCTTGCTATGTGGGATGGTAAATCTGAGTGACTTGCCTATAGTAGAGAGACGGCGATATTAAACCTTGTTTGAACCTTAGAATGGTATAAGTATTTTTTCCCTTGTACAAGGCAGCTGTTGCCAATCGTAGGTCATACGGTGAGAATGAAGCCCAGACCCATTCTCTTCAGGAGAAACCATAATTGTTGACCACCAGGAGATATCGATAGTTGTTTAGTATTGGTGCCAGACCCGTCAGCTAAGAAGACCAAGTCTCGGAATAACCTTACCAAGATGATAGGACAGAAGTATCGAGGAAAAGGTTATGCCGCTATCGGAAGAGCCAGAGAAGGAATTTTCCCGAGTATCTGAGAAGACCGACTCTGTCAACAATAAGGATGGAGTATATAAGTTTTGATGGAACCATAACCATGCTTTTAAGGGTGGTAGCACCCCAGATCCCCTGTGATGATCGATGGATTTTGAGAAGACCCCCAAACCTAACCTATTTCTTTCTAGCCTCTCCGAATCTCGAGGACGAGATTCATTTTAAGGGTGGTAGGTTTGTAACATCCCAAAATTCTAAATTTTGGAATGTTATATTAAATAGACAGAATTGATTGATTGTTTGATTGTTGTGTGATTGACTGAAAGTGAGTGAAATTCGAAACTTTTTGAAAGTTAAATGATAGGGAATAAAAGGACTTTCCCAAACTTTCATTTTCGCATTTATGATCTGTGTGAATTCAAATTCTTTTCAACAACCAAACCCTAGAGAGAAAATGACATGACTTCTTCTATTTAAATAAATGAAAAGGGTTTTTGAAAAAGATTTGAATTTCATTTGGAAATATTTCAAATTCAGAAACTTTAAGCAACTCAATGATTTTCATGAGAGAAGATAAAATGACTTCTTCAAAACATATGAAATATGAGTTGGAAGTTTCAAAGAATCAAATTTAAAGTCCTTTTTAAAATTATTTTTCAATTTGGAGTTATTTGGGTTTTATTCAAATTATTTTTCTCCAAAAATAAAATATATGGAAATTAGGGTAAAGTGATTCCCTACAATAGAAAATTGGACAAAAATAAATTTGAAATTAGTTTGGTATTTTGAAAATGATTTTTACTGGATTTTGTTAGACTAGTAGCACTCTTTGCTTTATTTGAATTTTTGTGGATTTTATTTGGAGCTAGAATAATGTTCACGTTGTAGGTAATCTTTTTCTGAAAATTTTGATATATAATACGCTGTATAAAAGTATTATTATTTTTTGTCTTTATAATTTTTCTCTGTAAAAAAAGAAAAAAAATCCGCGACCGACTCCGGCTAGAGTCTGCTTCCAGCCCGCCTCGCCGCCTTGGACCCTCCTCCAAGTCGGGCCTCCCCTGCCCCTTTATATAACGCCCCCCGGCCTTTTTCCCTCATCGTCGCCTCCCAGCGCCGCATGTCGCCCCGTCGTTCGCCGCCCGGTACGCCCGGTCCGGCGCCCCGTTTATTTTCTTCTTCTCTCGCCAGGGACCTATTCGCGATTAATCTTTTATTTTATAGATTAGTCCCTCATCTTGCAACGCTCGTAACTTTCTACTCGTTTTTCCAAATCCAATGAAACCAACACCCACTTCTTCGTTACGATCCCCTCTATCCAGTAAAACAACTTAAATATATTTTTGAAAGTTTTAAAATTTGAATTCAAACAGATTTGTATTTAAACTTCGTTTGATCGTAACTCGAGTTTTATAACTCCGTTTGAGTTGATTCTTTTTGCAAATCGAAGCTCTTGACCTAAACTTTCTGATAAGGCCAAAGTCACCCAATTTTGGTACTGTTAGAAATTGTTTTCTGTTGCAAGAGTTATTTGCTTGTTTTCGAAGTTTTCCGAGATCTTTTCTTTGATTCTTTTGCATGATTGCTTATGTGTGGTTACTATTGCTTGCTTACGATAGATTGACCGGAGTGTGACGAGTAGAACTATCAGGAGTTATGATGTGACGCCCGGATAATTAGGCTACAGTAATCCCCCGTTAATGTCGCCACGTCACCTTGGTTACTGTTCCTAATCTCGCGTTAGTTCGAAACCGATTCCAATTCAAATTCCAAAATCAAGCAAGAAAATAAAACTTTTCAAACATTAAAACTAAAATATTCCAGGTGTGACAAATAATACCTAGATAATAATGGTGGAGAAACCAACATCCTTAAAAATGTTTGAATGTCCTAAAATAAATAAAACAGTGGCAACTTAATTAATTAAATGCCTTTTATCATTTATAAAATATCAAACTATTTTAGTTAGGAGTGAAACTTTTTGTGGCAGTGGGTTAAACCATAACACTAATTTAGAAACTATATTCCTAATTTATAAAACTAAGATAAATAGAAAACAAAATATAAAACTACTAAACAGAAAATAAATAAGAGAAAATAGGAAAAAAAAAAGTAGAAGAAAGACCCCCCCTCGCTGGGCCTCGGCCCAGCTGGCCACCAGGCCGCCCGAATGGGCCGGCCCACCCCGCGTCCCCCACTCCCTTATCCACTCACCTGCCCGAACCCTAGCCCTATCCCCTTTCCCCCCCTCGTCGCCTCTCCCTCCCCCGATCTGGATTGGGAGGAGGCCGATCCCCACGCCCCTCGCTCCTCGCCCCCCTCTGCCCGAACTGGTTCGGGCACGGCGCCCCAACCTTGTCGCCGGCGCTCACCGTCATCGCCCCCGACGCCGCTGGCCCCCGCCGTCGCCGGGCCACCACGCCGCTCGTCGAACGCCTCCCCGCTGCGCCCCAATGACCACGCCTCGCCGCCCGGCGCTACCCAACGTCGTCTTCCCCGCGCCCTCGCCGCCCGGAACACCGCCTCGCCGGACTCCCTCCCCAACGTCGTCGCCGTCCCGGCCGCTCCAAGCCTCCCCTGAGCCCGCTGCCACTCCCTACGGCTCCCCTGTGAGCTCCGCTACCCCCCTCTCTCCGTGGGCTCCGGTTCCTCTCCTGCTAGCTTCCCTGCTAGTACCGACCGCCGCCGCCCGCCATAGCTGCCGGGCTCGCGCACCCCGAGCTCCTCCGCCCGCACCGATGGTCCCCGCGTGCTCCTGGCACTCCCAGGGCCCCGTAGAGCCCCACATCTGGCCTTCCCGTGCCTCCCATAGCCGTGCCCGTGCAACCCCGAACTCCGGCCGCCGCTAAGCTCACCGCCGATGCCGTTTCCGGCCATCTTCGGGCGAACCACTACCACCATCCGGCGCGGATCGTCTTGGCCGTTCGAACGCGACCAAGCGCGCGTGAAACGGACCCCTGTGGCCGAATTCCGGCCACGGCCGAGGCTCGCCGCCGTGTACGGGCTTGCCGGAGTGCCCTCCCGCCGGCGTCCGACGTGGCGCCTGGGGCCCACCCCCAGGGTCAATGACCAGCGGGCCCCTGGGCCCCACCTTTGACCCGTTGACTTCGGTCGATGCTGACTGGGCCAATCCCAGCAGCTGACATGCGGGGCCCACCAATAAAACCTTTAAAAAAATAAAAATACTAATTAATCAGTTAGTTAAATTAGTTAGTTAAACTAATCCCTAATCAGACACTGACTAGTAGGGCCCACAATCTAATTAAGTTTTTTTAGTTTAAATTAACCCAGTTAATTAGCTACAGAGGCTGACATGTGGGCCCCACATGTCAGGGTGACATGGTCAGCGCACAGTTGACTGCTGATGTCACACATACGACATGCTGACGTCACCATTACTATTTTGGATAATTCGAATTTAATTTAATAAATAAATTCCAGAAATTCAAATAATCTTTGAAAATTCATATCTTTTAAACCGTAACTCGGATGAAAATGTTTTCTACATGAAAGTTGCTCAGAACGACGAGACGAATCCGGATACGCAGCCCGTTCGTCCGCCACACCTCCCTAACCTTTCGAACTCGCAACATTCCCCCTCCGTTTCATCTGTCCAAAAATGCCTAACTCCGGGAAAACTTTCCGGATATTATCCCCCTTCGCCAGTATCGTGTAGCACTGCGTTAGAACACTCCTATCGCTGCGCTTTGCCATGTTATGTATTGTTATGCACTTGCTTGCTATGTATTTACTGTTTCTTCCCCCTCTTCTCTCCGGTAGACCCCGAGACTACCGGCGACCCCCAGTTCGACTACGGTGATGACGACCCTTCCTTCTTGCCAGAGCAACCAGGCAATCCCCCCCTTGATCACCAGATATCACCTATTCTTCTCTATACTTCTTGCATTAGAGTAGTGTAGCATGTTACTGCTTTCCGTTAATCCTATCCTGATGCATAGCCTGTCTTTGTTGCTATAGTTGTTACCCTTACCTGCTATCCTACTGCTTAGTATAGGATGCTAGTGTTTCATCAGTGGCCCTACACTCTTGTCCGTCTGCCATGCTATACTACTGGGCCGTGATCACTCCGGAAGGTGATCACGGGTATATACTATATACATTATATACATGACACATGTGGTGACTAAAGTCGGGTCGGCTCGAGGAGTACCCGCAAGTGATTCTGATGAGGGGGCTGAAAGGACAGGTGGCTCCACCCCGGTAGAGGTGGGCCTGGGTTCCTGACGGCCCCCGACTGTTACATTATGGCGGAGCGACAGGGCAGGTTGAGACCACCCAGGTGAGAGGTGGGCCTGGCCCTGGTCGGCGTTCGCGGTTACTTAACACGCTTAACGAGATCTTGGTATTTGATCTGAGTCTGGCCATTTGGTCTATACGCACTAGCCATCTACGCGGGAGTAGTTATGGGTATCCCGGCGTCGTGGTATCAGCCGAAGCCTTCTTGACGTCAGCGACTGAGTGGCGCGCGCCGGATTGGACTGGAACGCCACTAGGCTAGGTCTGCTTCCGGCCGCGTACGCAACGTGCAGGTGCGCATAGGGCGATGGGCCCAGACCCCTGCGCGCATAGGGTTAGACCGGCGTGCTGACCGCTCTGTTGTGCTTAGGTGGGGCTGCGACGCGTTGATCTTACGAGGCCGGGCATGACCCAGAAAAGTGTGTCCGGCCAAATGGGATCAAGCGTGTTGGGTTATGTGGTGCACCCCTGCAGGGAAGTTTATCTATTCGAATAGCCGTGTCCCTCGGTAAAAGGACGACCCGGAGTTGTACCTTGACCTTATGACAACTAGAACTGGATACTGAATAAAATACACCCCTTCCAAGTACCAGATACAACCCGGTGATCGCTCTCTAACAGGGCGACGAGGAGGGGATCGCCGGGTAGGATTATGCTATGCGATGCTACTTGTAGGACTTCAATCTACTCTCTTCTACATGCTGCAAGATGGAGATGTCCAGAAGCGTAGTCTTCGACAGGACTAGCTATCCCCCTTTTATTCTGGCATTCTGCAGTTCAGTCCACTGATATGCCCCTTTACACATATACCCATGCATATGTAGTGTAGCTCCTTGCTTGCGAGTACTTTGGATGAGTACTCACGGTTGCTTTTCTCCCTCTTTTCCCTTTTTCTATACCGGATTGTCGCAACCAGATGCTGGAGTCCAGGAGCTAGAGATCCCGAGGATGATGCTACATGGAGTTCGGCTTTGAGGAGTAGTTAGGAGGGTCCCAGGCAGGAGGCCTTGCCTTTTCGATCGTTGCTACTTTTGTGCTAGCCTTCTTAAGGCAAACTTGTTTAACTTATGTCTGTACTCAGATATTGTTGCTTCCGCTGACTCGTCGGTGATCGAGCAATTGTATTCGAGCCCTCGAGGCCCCTGGCTTGTATTATGATGCTTGTATGACTTATTTATGTTGTAGAGTTGTGTTGTGATATCTTCCTGTGTGTCCCTGACCTTGATCGTACACATTTGCGTGCATGATTAGTGTACGGTCAAATCGGGGGCGTCACAAGTTGGTATCAGAGCCGACTGCCTGTAGGAATCCCCCTTTCTAACTCCTTGGCCGAAGTCGAGTCTAGTCAGTGAAAAAACTTTTACTAACATGGCTGTGTGGCTTACGGGCCCACGTCGCCATTTGGTGGTATTAGGATCTTTTACTCCTTGCCTATACTCTGGGACTCTGATCTCTCTTCTATTCGGGTTAAATGATTTTACTAAATCTAACATTAGGATCTCGTTATCACTTTCACCCGGAGAGCCCCTTATTACTGATGATCGTCTGTTGCACGTGAAGACCCTGAAGATACTCTCCGCTGATAACCCGAGAACTTGTGTTCATCGCTTTTGCAATTCCCTTTCATCGATAAACTCCTATGGATAACCACGTATACTCGCCATTCATACAATGTTTCCCAAATGATCTTGTTATTACAAGATACCCCGAAATTCTCTCTGTTGTTCCGAGAATCCTTTGAGCTTACTACCTTGCTGTTCATTGTCACCTGAATACCCCTACGGTTAATCCTCGCACTTACCGAGTATCCGCTCATCCCCAGTTGATTCAAGTATTTCACAAAAGTGTTCAAAATATCATTCGATCTTCCGAAAATCTCCAGGAGCCTGTTGCTCTTGAAATTCTTGCTTACTAGCATTATGGTTAATCCCATAAGTCTATAATCTTATTGGCATCTTTTGTCATTATCATTTTGAGTCCGTTGATTCAATTTGTTGCGAATGCTCGCAATCCTCAATCATATCCTAGAATTCATCCTCCCGGCTCAGACGTCATTTTAAACGTGAGCTGGATCTCGACCTATCAAATTGCCATCGATTGTACCCCTAAACCTACTCAACTTATCCATCCATGATCAGAGCGTTGCTTTTGACCCCCTGATTTGGAAATCATAATTCTTTTGCGTTTGAACTTTGAGTTAGTCAGTTGTTTCTATAATCAGATCTCCTTGCATTCTTCTTCCTCTGGTTGAGTACCGATGCTCACATCAGATCCCTTGTGGACCATCGGTTCCTTTGTTGGATTTTACCCGACAGTGTCCTTCCTATTGAATAACCTTGTGAGCCTTTCCATGGGTATATAATGCCTTTGGTAAATTGTATCCTCTGTTTTCTCAACCATGCTCTGTTTTTGAGCTGGTGGTATTTACTATTGAAGCTGGTGGTATATGTTTCCACGATACCCTGATGGGTTGAACCTATGCCTTCCTTAATATGTGTGAACTCAGAAGTTTTCACGAGTCATAATCATCTGGTATTTCACCAGGTAAAACTTTCAACACTAATGCCTTTACCAAAGCGAGGAGTGAATGGAAGGTTATACATTGAAGAAGTGGGAGTCGACCTTGAACCTTGCGTTCATGCCCATGGACACGATGTATAACTTATCATGGAAGCTGCTTGTAAAAATAATTACCCCCCTTGTTATAAGTTCATCTTGTATCCATGGTTCGATCATTTATGATCGTGGTTTCTGACCATGTTCTCCTTTAAATACCATTTCTCGTGCAAGTTTAAGCACTTGTCTTCTGCAGAGTAATACCCCAGTCCAACCTCTACTTTGATTTGTCGTCGAGTATTACCCCCTGGTATCTCAAGATTATCACGGAACTGCATAACTTATTATGAGTTCTCCATCAAGTATTACATCCTCATTGATTCCAATTTTTCACGGGCTCCGAGTTATTAAACACTCAAGGACATCGGTAATTGAATCGAGTCCGCACTACGGTTCAACAACTTTTAGTAATGTTCCTTACTTACGAGTTTGTACCCGATCGCGTCATTCCTAGCCTGTTTGGCTATATCATTATCTTGATGATTTAACTGTGCTACCTGGTCCTTATTCCCGAAGCACCACTTTCGACGATGAGCTAAGCTTACGTCGATTTTCCTCGTCATATCGTTTCACCTCGAACAACAAACTTGCCCCGAGTTTGTGTTGTATCCGTAGTTCCAATAATCTTTTGCTGCATCAGTCCTTCTGCTTGAGCAGGCACTGTTCGATTACATCTTCATGAAACCTGTCGGCATATGTGTCGTGATCATCATCAACCTTATGAGCTCTTCCAGGATATCAATTGAGTTAATGATGAGAAATACCATCCTTGCCCTCGATGATCTGTGTTATCATAGACCACTTTATTGCCTTCCCACCAACACAAGCTTGTTCGTGTTTGGTGTTATACCTTGAGTTCCTTGCTATCCAGCAATTGTTCTTCTTTACCTTGGAACATTAACATCTCTTATGTCATCTATGTTGTGAGAATTTCACCACCTCTTCAGAATTCTTGGTATGGTGATACTTCTCACCATCACCATTCTTTCTGGGGTCCTAGTGTTGATTCCAACCGGGGTACCAACAAGTGGGCGGTGCTGTTTGGATTCTGCCCTTCTAGCAACCCTATTCCTTTGAAGTTAATGGTCGGACGTTCATTCTTAGACTATTGATTATTGAATCACCATTCCGATGTTGGCCGTGCAACCCAGCCCATATTTCGGGTGCACCTTTCAACCAATGTTTAATTGTGTATGTTTTCCTCGAGCATACATCATTATACCATTTAAATTGACAAATGTTATCTCCTTGTTGACATACTTGTGGAAATCCATCTTTTGGAAATCTGGAGGAATTGTCGCTGAGTCCATCAGCCACCCCTCACCCTCTCCTTGATTTAATGATGAACTCTTCGGAACTCGCTTCCGTAGTTCAGTTCTCGAGAATCTTACAATGTCATCTCGACAATTTGTGTTGCACCTTTCTTCTCAGGCATCCTGAGTCTGAGTTATCCTGACACCAATCAGATCTGAATCTCGGTCAGATATGATGGTTGGAACATATTTCCAAGAGTTATAACATTGGTCTTATGTGACCCGATAAGGTGATGTCGTGCCTAGCACACCTGGCCGGTTGGCCCTATTGTTATAGATTCCTTTTCAGCAAGGTTATCCATTCTTCCATGAGGAAATTGTAAGACTTATTCTACAAACTATTCCTGATGGATCCTTTGTGATTTCAAAGTCTGATCTTCACCTGATGACCATGTCAATGCTATCTTGAAGCATGTCTAAGGTACTCCGATCTTCAATAAAAACATTTGAAGCACAATGCTAAATTTTCGTTATCAATTATTCAAACACCGTTCTTTGGGTAATGTCATGAACTTCCTCTTCCCTAACCTAAATGGTTCTCTTCTAACCATTGTCCTTGGGAAGGATATACCCCCTGATGTTTAAACACATTTTCCTTTCCATTGTTCTGTTTAATCTGATAATCATATTTTCCTTTCCATTGGTTGGTTTAACGTTTCTGGTGATCATTATGATCTAAGCAGTATTAATTACCTGCTTGTGCAAACACCTCGGTGTACAACTCCATCAGTAAGACCCTGTTACTATGGTTGGTGACATTCTGGTAACCACCGATTTACGAGAACTTTGCCTATTGGTCCGGCTCGTTTCAACGAGCAGGAAAATGGTTCTCTTCGCCCCTCGCCCTTGGTACCGATGATGTTGCTGACGTATAACCAACAGGCTACCCTCTGACATGCCTTGCTATCATGACCGTACAAGATGTCATCGCTTTTTCTACCTTTATTCCGTATGGTGGACCCATAACCCACAGTTCCACAGGATCGAAACCTGACTCTCTTGTACACCCAGGTTGAAAAAGTTATTCCTCGCATTTGACTTCATATGAAATTCACGGGCCACCTGCCCAGTGACCTATTTCTGGTATCAGACGCAATACTTATTCCCGTTGCCCCGAATCCTTTTCGCACTTTGTTTCAAGCATAGAATGATTGCCTGCCCGCTCGAAACATCCCATGATACCTCCTTACTTTGCTCTCAATATTTTCTTAAGTTTCAATTCGAGAGTTACTCCCGCCACCTTCCTCGATGTTATCGACCAGATAGTCGACCTTGCAGAGGTCGGTTCTCCCTGGATGCCCACCCTTTATTCTTTCGTAAGTACGATGAAGTTCCCGAATAAAGGATGCCGACTTCATCATGATGACTGGAGCATAGGAATGAAGACATCAGCTTAATGGATTGACCTCTTCGAGAAGAGTAACCAAGACCGAGAAGACACGTTAGAATTTCGTAACCAGATCCCTTCCCCCTTATAACCGCTCCTAAATCTCGGGACGAGATTTCTTGTAGTGGAGGAGAATTGTGACGCCCGGATAATTAGGCTACAGTAATCCCCCGTTAATGTCGCCACGTCACCTTGGTTACTGTTCCTAATCTCGCGTTAGTTCGAAACCGATTCCAATTCAAATTCCAAAATCAAGCAAGAAAATAAAACTTTTCAAACATTAAAACTAAAATATTCCAGGTGTGACAAATAATACCTAGATAATAATGGTGGAGAAACCAACATCCTTAAAAATGCTTGAATGTCCTAAAATAAATAAAACAGTGGCAACTTAATTAATTAAATGCCTTTTATCATTTATAAAATATCAAACTATTTTAGTTAGGAGTGAAACTTTTTGTGGCAGTGGGTTAAACCATAACACTAATTTAGAAACTATATTCCTAATTTATAAAACTAAGATAAATAGAAAACAAAATATAAAACTACTAAACAGAAAATAAATAAGAGAAAATAGGAAAGAAAAAAAAGTAGAAGAAAGACCCCCCTCCTCGCTGGGCCTCGGCCCAGCTGGCCACCAAGCCGCCCGAATGGGCCGGCCCACCCCGCGTCCCCCACTCCCTTATCCACTCACCTGCCCGAACCCTAGCCCTATCCCCTTTCCCCCCCCTCGTCGCCTCTCCCTCCCCCGATCTGGATTGGGAGGAGGCCGATCCCCACGCCCCTCGCTCCTCGCCCCCCTCTGCCCGAACTGGTTCGGGCACGGCGCCCCAACCTTGTCGCCGGCGCTCACCGTCATCGCCCCCGACGCCGCTGGCCCCCGCCATCGCCGGGCCACCACGCCGCTCGTCGAACACCTCCCCGCTGCGCCCCAATGACCACGCCTCGCCGCCCGGCGCTACCCAACGTCGTCTTCCCCGCGCCCTCGCCGCCCGGAACACCGCCTCGCCGGACTCCCTCCCCAACGTCGTCGCCGTCCCGGCCGCTCCAAGCCTCCCCTGAGCCCGCTGCCACTCCCTACGGCTCCCCTGTGAGCTCCGCTACCCCCCTCTCTCCCTGGGCTCCGGTTCCTCTCCTGCTAGCTTCCCTGCTAGTACCGACCGCCGCCGCCCGCCATAGCTGCCGGGCTCGCGCACCCCGAGCTCCTCTGCCCGCACCGATGGTCCCCGCGTGCTCCTGGCACTCCCAGGGCCCCGTAGAGCCCCACATCTGGCCTTCCCATGCCTCCCATAGCCGTGCCCGTGCAACCCCGAACTCCGGCCGCCGCTAAGCTCACCGCCGATGCCGTTTCCGGCCATCTTCGGGCGAACCACTACCACCATCCGGCGCGGATCGTCTTGGCCGTTCGAACGCGACCAAGCGCGCGTGAAACGGACCCCTGTGGCCGAATTCCGGCCACGGCCGAGGCTCGCCGCCGTGTACGGGCTCGCCGGAGTGCCCTCCCGCCGGCGTCCGACGTGGCGCCTGGGGCCCACCCCCAGGGTCACTGACCAGCGGGCCCCTGGGCCCCACCTTTGACCCGTTGACTTCGGTCGATGCTGACTGGGCCAATCCCAGCAGCTGACATGCGGGGCCCACCAATAAAACCTTTTAAAAAAATAAATAAAAATACTAATTAATCAGTTAGTTAAATTAGTTAGTTAAACTAATCCCTAATCAGACACTGACTAGTAGGGCCCACAATCTAATTAAGTTTTTTTAGTTTAAATTAACCCAGTTAATTAGCTACAGAGGCTGACATGTGGGCCCCACATGTCAGGGTGACATGGTCAGCGCACAGTTGACTGCTGATGTCACACATACGAGATGCTGACGTCACCATTACTGTTTTGGATAATTCGAATTTAATTTAATAAATAAATTCCAGAAATTCAAATAATCTTTGAAAATTCATATCTTTTAAACCGTAACTCGGATGAAAATGTTTTCTACATGAAAGTTGCTCAGAACGACAAGATGAATCCGGATACGTAGCCCGTTCGTCCGCCACACCTCCCGAACCTTTCGAACTCGCAACATTCCCCCTCCGTTTCATCTGTCCAAAAATGCCTAACTCCGGGAAAACTTTCCGGATATTATCCCCCTTCGCCAGTATCGTGTAGCACAGCGTTAGAACACTCCTATCGCTGCGCTTTGCCATGTTATGTCTTGTTATGCACTTGCTTGCTATGTATTTACTGTTTCTTCCCCCTCTTCTCTCCGGTAGACCCCGAGACTGCCGGCGACCCCCAGTTCGACTACGGTGATGACGACCCTTCCTTCTTGCCAGAGCAACCAGGCAAGCCCCCCCCCCCTTGATCACCAGATATCGCCTATTCTTCTCTATACTGCTTGCATTAGAGTAGTGTAGAATGTTACTGCTTTCCGTTAATCCTATCCTGATGCATAGCCTGTCTTTGTTGCTATAGTTGTTACCCTTACCTGCTATCCTACTGCTTAGTATAGGATGCTAGTGTTTCATCAGTGGCCCTACACTCTTGTCCGTCTGCCATGCTATACTACTGGGCCGTGATCACTCCGGGAGGTGATCACAGGTATATACTATATACATTATATACATGACACATGTGGTGACTAAAGTCGGGTCGGCTCGAGGAGTACCCGCAAGTGATTCTGATGAGGGGGCTGAAAGGACAGGTGGCTCCACCCCGGTAGAGGTGGGCCTGGGTTCCTGACGGCCCCCGACTGTTACATTATGGCGGAGCGACAGGGCAGGTTGAGACCACCCAGGTGAGAGGTGGGCCTGGCCCTGGTCGGCGTTCGCGGTTACTTAACACGCTTAACGAGATCTTGGTATTTGATCTGAGTCTGGCCATTTGGTCTATACGCACTACCCATCTACGCGGGAGTAGTTATGGGTATCCCGGCGTCGTGGTATCAGCCGAAGCCTTCTTGACATCAGCGACTGAGTGGCGCGCGCCGGATTGGACTGGAACGCCACTAGGCTAGGTCTGCTTCCGGCCGCGTACGCAACGTGCAGGTGTGCATAGGGCGATGGGCCCAGACCCCTGCGCGCATAGGGTTAGACCGGCGTGCTGACCGCTCTGTTGTGCTTAGGTGGGGCTGCGACGCGTTGATCTTACGAGGCCGGGCATGACCCAGAAAAGTGTGTCCGGCCAAATTGGATCAAGCGTGTTGGGTTATGTGGTGCACCCCTGCAGGGAAGTTTATCTATTCGAATAGCCGTGTCCCTCGGTAAAAGGACGACCCGGAGTTGTACCTTGACCTTATGACAACTAGAACTGGATACTGAATAAAATACACCCCTTCCAAGTACCAGATACAACCCGGTGATCGCTCTCTAACAGGGCGACGAGGAGGGGATCGCCGGGTAGGATTATGCTATGCGATGCTTCTTGTAGGACTTCAATCTACTCTCTTCTACATGCTGCAAGATGGAGATGTCCAGAAGCGTAGTCTTCGACAAGACTAGCTATCCCCCTTTTATTCTGGCATTCTGCAGTTCAGTCCACTGATATGCCCCTTTACACATATACCCATGCATATGTAGTGTAGCTCCTTGCTTGCGAGTACTTTGGATGAGTACTCACGGTTGCTTTTCTCCCTCTTTTCCCTTTTTCTATACCGGATTGTCGCAACCAGATGCTGGAGTCCAGGAGCTAGAGATCCCGAGGATGATGCTACATGGAGTTCGGCTTTGAGGAGTAGTTAGGAGGGTCCCAGGCAGGAGGCCTTGCCTTTTCGACCGTTGCTACTTTTGTGCTAGCCTTCTTAAGGCAAACTTGTTTAACTTATGTCTGTACTCAGATATTGTTGCTTCCGCTGACTCGTCGGTGATCGAGCAATTGTATTCGAGCCCTCGAGGCCCCTGGCTTGTATTATGATGCTTGTATGACTTATTTATGTTGTAGAGTTGTGTTGTGATATCTTCCTGTGTGTCCCTGACCTTGATCGTACACATTTGCGTGCATGATTAGTGTACGGTCAAATCGGGGGCGTCACATATGAGTGCGAATCATCTTCATCAACCGTACAAGGCAAGTTCACACTTTGATCATATCCCTTTCATACCCAGTTTTTATGCATTAGTTTCAACCGTCAAACATTGCATGAGTAGGATTGATAACATGTGGGTATTGGGAAGTAGTTGATGAGGTAGGAACCTATTGTCCTGCATTCAAACCTTGGGTGTTACTTCTTGGTTATGCTTATACTGCTCTGCTATGCTCGTAGACGTGGATTGGTTGAGTGTATCCATGATAGATGTGAGAGTTACCATTAAGGGTTAACTTAAGGTGGCTACTTTAATACACATATGGGTGGATTGGTTGGGGCACCCTGGAGAACCCAGTGGTTTGCCCGGTGTAACGACCAAACCTTGAAGGATTTGAGTCTCTGTGCTTACTGTGCTAGTCCCTCGATCGAACTCGCTAGCACACACAGTATAGATGAATACCAGAATAGCAAGTGCATCATTTATTACAACGTATGATCCAGAATGTATAAAATAAAACAATCTGCATAGCACTTGGCTAGCTTTATTCAATCAAACAGCGGAAAGTAGCAGAAAATAACAATGAGTCCCATCATAGCCCACTGGCGATGCTGAGTGCAGACTCGCGACCCTAACGGTACCTTTCTCTTCGTCTGAATATCCTGCAACATGAGACGTTGCAGCCATATGGGTCAATACTTTGAATGTATTGGCAAGTTACACAGGAGTAATAATATAGCAGACCTACATGTATATGCATAGTATAACAAAAGGAAGGCTTGGGGGTTTATTTTGCAGAAGGCTGATTTTATCCTAATAACTACCTAATAGTCAATTTTATTATTTAGTTCTTTTATTACTACAATTATGTACACAAGGTTGAGTTGGCAAAATCAACTCCAACCTACCCTTTATTAAGTTGCCCACAAATATTATTAAGTGTCACATCTGTCAAGATCATCCAACAACTGTAATGGCATAGTGGCTCAGATTTACTCATAACCGGGGGCACGGCTAATCATGATTAGTTTCAATACTCTGCAGAGTTTAGGACGCTTTACCCACTGGACCCAATCCGAAGATTGAGACGAAGTCTTTCAGAAGAGGTTCCCTTAACCACCTGACGGCCACATCCCACCTATATATGCTACATCTGTCGACACTGTCTGGGCCAGGGTTCCAACAACTAATCAACTAAGCCAGAGCCCATATAGCCAGTGGCCGCACATGGAAGCTACTAGTCACTAAGTCTGTCTGATCTTTTTGAACCTGGGCGGCATTCCACTTAGGGTGCACTCTCATGAGCGCATGGCCTTAGAAAAGGTGCAAGACCCCATGATGCCTTCCCTCAACACCAAGCAATACCACTTCCGCCCAGAGGTGAGTTAAATCCTGAGTTACTACTCACTTGTTATATATATAATCCTCACATAAACTCAATGAATACACGAACCACCCCCGTCTACAAAGCATAGCAAACTACAACTACCACGATTTGCAAAAGACGGGAATATAGCTCAACAGCATAGCCAACATATATAATACTCCTATACATGCATATATTCATAGTGTGATATAACTATATGCATAGAAAACAATAGGTAAAGGATGATCGCATGTAACTTGCCTTGGTTCTGGTTCAGAAAGTCACACTCCTGACAATAGCTCGCGTCGCACTCCGGACAATCTACACGTTTCACACAATTCAACAAATCAATCATCGGAACATGAATAGAACCAAAATAAAACCGACAGCAAGAAAACCATTTTTAAAACTCAACAACAGAAGCTTAACATCACCTAAATTGCACTACGGTCACAATGCAAAAAGAATCACTAAATTTCGTTAAACGGTTGGGAAGTTACGGCCTCCGGAAGATTTAATTCAAATTCAAACGAATTCAAATTTGAACAGTGCAAACATGTGCAAAGTTGGTACTGTGATAATGTGCTGATTTTTGTGAGTGCATAGGAAAAAGAAACACCTAATTTGGAGTTATACACTAAAAGTTATAGCAATTAGAAGTTTTGGTGAAAAACTGAAAAAGACAAAAAAGAACAGCAGAAAACTCCTGATCTGCTCATGCATTTACTGTAGCACACGTGGCCATGTGTCATCACGTGATTGGCTGAAACCTACTCTGTGCGCGCGTGCTCACCAGAGAACAGAGGACGGCAGCGGCGGTTTCGGGCGTCGGCGGCGGCGGCTCTCCGGTGGTACTCCGGCGAGGGGGAAGTGACGGGCGGAGGCGGCGTGGAGTGGCGGCGGTGGTGGTGGTGTTCAACGGCGGCGAGGTGGACTATGCCGGCGGCGGTGAAGACCTGAACGCGGCGGCTCTCCGGCGAAGACGAAGCGACAGATGGGTGCGGCGGTGAGTGGCGAAGGCGGTGGTGGTGCTCAACGGCGGCGGGGCGTCGTCGAACGGCGGTGGTGACGAAGTGAACTGCGGCGAGCTCCGGTGAGGTCGGCCGGCTTGTTCCTCTCCCTCTGCTGCGTCTTCGGCAACACAAATACGTTAGGCGGCGGAGTGGGGAATCCAAAGAAACGAACTGCGGCGACAAGGGCTTACTTACGGCGACGAAATCAACCGGCGAACGACGGCGAACTATGAGCTCGACGTCAAGATCTGTTTTCGCCCAACAGCGCGTGCGGCAACGAAGAGGATCGGGACAGGAGCTGCGGGGTCTCCCCTAGGGGTTTTGCTCGCGTACGGCAGGTCGGGCGCGCTCGAGGGGGACCAGGGGCGCGAGGCGAACCGGCTCGGCCTCGGCGTGCGTGCGTGCGGTATCCGGCTCGGTGGAGGGGACGAACAGGGCGCGGGACCCGCTGGTCAGCGGCTGGGGCGAGGTGGACTGCGGGTGCGGGTCGGGTGCGAGCGATGCATACCGCTTCGGCAGCGGCGGTTGGGCTGCGGCTGTTGCGCACTAGTGGGTCATGGCGGCTAGTTGGGCCGCGCAGTGCTCAGCGCTGCGCGCTGTGCTGCATTTTTTCTTTTGAATAAACCACAACAGATAAAAACAAACTAAAATAAAACAACAGAATAAAACCTAAACAAAATATATATACACACAGTAAAATAGCCCTATAGCTATAAACTACAGGAACACTAGTTCCAACCCTAATGCAATTTTGTAAAATAATTTTTATGCAATAGGCCACTCAAACAGCAATAAAACAATCAAATAAAATATTTTGAAGATTGCAAAAATTACCAGAACATATCAGATGAACTGGAAATAATATTCTGCACATTATGAACATTTTTAAAATAGGGGAGAAGTCATGTTATCTCCACTCCAAATAAATTGCCTTTTGTTGCATAATGATTTGATTATTCTGAAAAAAGCAAATAATGCAATAAAATATGATATGCATATGAATGATCTATTAACATCCTAATTTAGGAAATTTGGGATGTTACACCCGGGCACCTGGAGAACCCAGTGCTTGCCCAAGGGGATCCCGGAGGACCCTTGTGATCACCCTATGGAATGCCTCCCAGGTTCAGAGGGATCATAAGATTATTCATGCTCGAATCTACCGTGTGCAGCCACAAGCTATTATGGGCTCTAGCATAGTTGAGTATGTTCCATGACCTCTTCCAGTGGTAGGCTAGCAGATGTAGGGGATGTAGGTGTTGGGGAACGTAGTAATTTCAAAAAAATCCTACGCACACGCAAGATCATGGTGATGCATAGCAACGAGAGGGGAGAGTGTGTCCACATACCCTCGTAAACCGAAAGCGGAAGCGTTAGCACAACGCGGTTGATGTAGTCGTACGTCTTCACGATCTGACCGATCAAGTACTGAACGCATGACACCTCCGAGTTCAGCACACGTTCAACTCGATGACGTCCCTCGAACTCCGATCCAGCCGAGCTTTGAGGGAGAGTTCCGTCAGCACGACGGCGTGGTGACAATGATGATGTTCTACCGACGCAGGGCTTCGCCTAAGTACCGCTACGATATTATCGAGGTGGATTATGGTGGAGGGGGGCACCGCACACGGCTAAGAGACCCAAGGGATGAATTGTTGTGTCTCCAAGGGGTGCCTCCCTCCCTGTATATAAAGGAGTGGAGGAGGGGGAGGGAGCCGGCCACCCTTGGCGCGCCCCATGAGGAGTCCTACTCCCACCGGGTGTAGGACTCCCCCCTTGCATGTGGGAGTAGGAGAGGCGAGGGAAGGGGAGAGAGGGGGAAAAGAAAGGGGGCGCCGCCCCCCTCCTTGTCCAATTCGGACTGGTGGGGAGGGGGCGCGCGGCTGCCCTAGGCCGCCCCTCCTCTTCACCACTAGGGCCCAATAGGCCCATTAGTCTCCGGGGGGGGGGGGGGTCCGGTAACCCCCGGTACTCCGATAAATGTCCGAAACCTCCCGGAACCCTTCCGGTGTCCAAACATAGTCGTCCAATATATCGATCTTTACGTCTCGACCATTTCGAGACTCCTCGTCATGTCCGGGACTCCGAACAACCTTCGGTACATCAAAACACATAAACTCATAATATAACCGTCATCGAACTTTAAGCGTGCGGACCCTACGGGTTCGAGAACTATGTAGACATGATCGAGACACGTCTCCGGTCAATAACCAATAGCGGAACCTGGATGCTCATATTGGCTCCTACATATTCTACGAAGATCTTTATCGGTCAAACCGCATAACAACATACGTTGTTCCCTTTGTCATCGGTATGTTACTTTCCCGAGATTCGATCGTCGGTATCTCAATACCTAGTTCAATCTCGTTACCGGCAAGTCTCTTTACTCGTTCCGTAATACATCATCCCGCAACTAACTCATTAGTTGCAATGCTTGCAAGGCTTAAGTGATGTGCATTACCGAGTGGGCCCAGAGATACCTCTCCGACAATCGGAGTGACAAATCCTAATCTCGAAATACGCCAACCCAACAAGTACCTTCGGAGACACCTGTAGAGCACCTTTATAATCACCGAGTTATGTTGTGACGTTTGGTAGCACACAAAGTGTTCCTCCGGTAAACGCGAGTTGCATAATCTCATAGTCATAGGAACATGTATAAGTCGTGAAGAAAGCAATAGCAACATACTAAACGATCAAGTGCTAAGCTAACGGAATGGGTCAAGTCAATCACATCATTCTCCTAATGATGTGATCCCGTTAATCAAATGACAACTCTTTGTCTATGGCTAGGAAACATAACCATCTTTGATCAACGAGCTGGTCAAGTAGAGGCATACTAGTGACACACTGTTTGTCTATGTATTCACACATGTATCATGTTTTCGGTTAATACAATTCTAGCATGAATAATAAACATTTATCATGATATAAGGAAATAAATAATAACTTTATTATTGCCTCTAGGGCATATTTCCTTCAGTCTCCCACTTGCACTAGAGTCAATAATCTAGATTACACAGTAATGATTCTAACACCCATGTAGCCTTGGTGCTGATCATGTTTTGCTCGTGGAAGAGGCTTAGTCAGTTAGTCTGCAACATTCAGATCTGTATGTATCTTGCAAATCTCTATGTCTCCCACCTGGACTTGATCCCGGATGGAGTTGAAGCGTCTCTTGATGTGCTTGGTTCTCTTGTGAAATCTGGATTCCTTTGCCAAAGCAATTGCACCAGTATTGTCACAAAAGATTTTCATTGGTGCCGATGCACTAGGTATGACATCTAGATCGGATATGAACTCCTTCATTTGCTGCTTCCGAATCAGCTATGTACTCCGCTTCACATGTAGATCCCGCTACGACGCTTTGTTTAGAACCGCACCAACTAACAGCTCCATCGTTCAACAAAAACACGTATCCGGTTTGCGATTTAGAATCGTCCGGATCAGTGTCAAAGCTTGCATCGACGTAACCATTTACGACGAGCTCTTTGTCACCTCCATAAACGGGAAACATATCCTTCGTCCTTTTCAGGTATTTCAGGATGTTCTTGACCGCTGTCCAGTGATCCAGTCCTGGATTACTTTGGTACCTCCCTGCTAAACTAATAGCAAGGCACACATCAGGTCTTGTACACAGCATTGCATACATGATAGAGCCTATGGCTGAAGCATAGGGAACATCTTTCATTTTCTCTCTATCTTATGCAGTGGTCGGGCATTGAGTCTTACTAAACTTCACACCTTGTAACACAGGCAAGAACCCTTTCTTTGCTTGATCCATTTTGAACTTCTTCAAAACTTTGTCAAGGTATGTGCTTTGTGAAAGTCCAATTAAGCGTCTCGATCTATCTCTATAGATCTTGATGCCCAATATATAAGCAGCTTCACCGAGGTCCTTCATTGAAAAACTCTTATTCAAATATCCTTTTATGCTATCCAGAAATTCTATATCATTTCCAATCAACAATATGTCATCCACATATAATATCAGAAATGCTACAGAGCTCCCACTCACTTTCTTGTAAATACAGGCTTCTCCAAAAGTCTGTATAAAACCATATGCTTTGATCACACTATCAAAACGTTTATTCCAACTGTGAAAGGCTTGCACCAGTCCTTAAAGGATCGCTAGAGCTTGCATACTTTGTTAGCTCCCTTTGGATCTACAAAACCTTCTAGTTGCATCATATACAACTCTTCTTCAAAATATCCATTCAGGAATGCAGTTTTGACATCCATTTGCCAAATTTCATAATCATAAAATGCGGCAATAGCTAACATTATTCGGACAGACTTAAGCATCGCTACGGGATAGAAGGTCTCATCGTAGTCAATCCCTTGAACTTGTCGAAAACCTTTTGCAACAAGTCGAGCTTTATAGACAGTAACATTACCGTCAGCGTCAGTCTTCTTCTTGAAGATCCATTTATTCTCAATGGCTTGCCGATCATCGGGCAAGTCAACCAAAGTCCATACTTTGTTCTCATACATGGATCCCATCTCAGATTTCATGGCCTCAAGCCATTTTGCGGAATCTGGGCTCACCATCGCTTCTTCATAGTTCGTAGGTTCGTCATGGTCTAGTAACATAACCTCCAGAACAGGATTACCGTACCACTCTGGTGCGGATCTTACTCTGGTTGACCTACGAGGTTCAATAATAACTTGATCTGAAGTTTCATGATCATCATCATTAACTTCCTCACTAATTGGTGTAGACGTCATAGGAACCGGTTTCTATGATGAACTATTTTCCAATAAGGGAGCAGGTACTGTTACCTCATCAAGTTCTACTTTCCTCCCACTCACTTCTTTCGAGAGAAACTCCTTCTCTAGAAAGGATCCATTCTTCGCAACGAATGTCTTGCCTTTGGATCTGTGATAGAAGGTGTACCCAACAATTTCCTTTGGGTATCCTATGAAGACACATCTCTCCGATTTGGGTTCGAGCTTATCAGGTTGAAGCTTTTTCACATAAGCATCGCAGCCCCAAACTTTAAGAAACGCCAACTTTGGTTTCTTGCCAAACCATAGTTCATAAGGCGTCGTCTCAATGGATTTTGATGGTGCCCTATTTAACGTGAATGCGGCCGTCTCTAAAGCATAACCCCAAAACGATAGCGGTAATTCAGTAAGAGACATCACAGATCGCACCATATCTAGTAAAGTACGATTACGACGTTCGGACACACCATTACGCTGTGGTGTTCCGGGTGGCGTGAGTTGCGAAATTATTCCACATTGTTTCAAATGTAGACCAAAATCGTAACTCAAATATTCTCCTCCACGATCAGATCGCAGAAATTTTGTTTTCTTGTTACGATGATTCTCAACGTCACTCTGAAATTCTTTGAGCTTTTCAAATGTTTCAGACTTATGTTTCATTAAGTAGATATACCCATATCTACTTAAATCATCTGTGAAGGTGACAAAATAACGATACCTGCCGCGAGCCTCAACATCCATTGGACCACATACATCAGTATGTGTGATCTCCAATAAATCAGTTGCTCGCTCCATAGTTCCGGAGAACGGCGTTTTAGTCATCTTGCCCATGAGGCATGGTTCGCAAGTACCAAGTGATTCATAATCAAGTGATTCCAAAAGTCCATCAGTATGAAGTTTCTTCATGCGCTTTACGCCAATATAACCCAAACGGCAGTGCCACAAAAAAGTTGCACTATCATTATCAACTCTGCATCTTTTGGCTTCAATATTATGAATATGTGTATCACTACTATCGAGATTCATCAAAAATAGACCACTCTTCAAGGGTGCATGACCATAAAAGATATTACTCATATAAATAGAACAACCATTATTCTTAGATTTAAATGAATAACTGTCTCGCATCAAACAAGATCCAGATATAATGTTCATGCTCAACCCTGGCACCAAATAACAATTATTTAGGTCTAAAACTAATCCCGAAGGTAGATGTAGAGGTAGCGTGCCGACGGCGATCACATCGACTTTGGAACCATTTCCCACGCGCATCGTCACCTCGTCCTTAGCCAGTGTTCGCTTAATCCGTAGTTCCTGTTTTGAGTTGCAAATATTAGCAACAGAACCAGTATCAAAAACCCAGGTGCTACTACAAGCTCTGGTAAGGTACACATCAATAACATGTATATCACATATACCTTTGTTCACCTTGCCATCCTTCTTATCCGCCAAATACTTGGGGCCGTTCCGCTTCCAGTGACCAGTCTGCTTGCAGTAGAAACACACAGTCTCAGGCTTAGGTCCAGACTTGGGTTTCTTCTCTTGAGCAGCAACTTGTTTGTTGTTCTTCTTGAAGTTCCCCTTCTTCTTCCCTTTGCCCTTTTTCTTGAAACTGGTGGTCTTGTTGACCATCAACACTTGATGCTCCTTATTGATTTCTACCTCCGCAGCCTTTAGCATTGCGAAGAGCTCGGGAATCGTCTTATCCATCCCTTGCATGTTATAGTTCATCGCGAAGCTCTTGTAGCTTGGTGGCAGTGATTGAAGAATTCTGTCAATGACGCTATCATCCGGAAGATTAACTCCCAGTTGAATCAAGTGATTGTTATACCCAGACATTCTGAGTATATGCTCACTGACAGAACTATTCTCCTCCATCTTGCAGCTGTAGAACTTATTGGAGACTTCATATCTCTCAATCCGGGCATTTGCTTGAAATATTAACTTCAACTCCTGGAACATCTCATATGCTCCATGATGTTCAAAACGTCGTTGAAGTCCCGGTTCTAAGCCGTAAAGCATGGCACACTGAACTATCGAGTAGTCATCAGCTTTGCTCTGCCAAACGTTCATAACATCTGGTGTTGCTCCTGCAGCAGGTTTGGCACCTAGCGGTGCTTCCAGGACGTAATTCTTCTGTGCAGCAATGAGGATAATCCTCAAGTTACGGACCCAGTCTGTGTAATTGCTACCATCATCTTTCAACTTTGCTTTCTCAAGGAACGCATTAAAATTCAACGGAACAAGAGCACGAGCCATCTATCTACAACAAACATAGACATGCAAAATACTATCAGGTACTAAGTTCATGATAAATTTAAGTTCAATTAATCATATTAATTAAGAACTACCACTTAGATAGACATCCCTCTAATCATCTAAGTGATCACGTGATCCAAATCAACTAAACCATAACCGATCATCACGTGAAATGGAGTAGTTTTCAATGGTGAACATCACTATGTTGATCATATCTACTATATGATTCACGCTCGACCTTTCAGTCTTAGTGTTCCGAGGCCATATCTGCATATACTAGGCTCGTCAAGTTTAACTTGAGTATTCTGCGTGTGCAAAATGGGCTTGTACCCGTTGTAGATGGACGTAGAGCTTATCACACCCGATCATCACGTGGTGTCTGGGCAATGGTGCATACTCAGGGAGAACACTTTTATCTTGAAATTTAGTGAGAGATCATCTTATAATGCTACCTTCAATCAAAGCAAAATAAGATGCATAAAAGATAAACATCACATGCAATCAATATAAGTGATATGATATGGCCATCATCATCTTGTGCTTGTGATCTCCATCTCCGAAGCACCGTCATGATCACCATCGTCACCGGCGCGACACCTTGATCTCCATCATAGCATCGTTGTCGTCTCGCCAAGTATTGCTTCTACTACTATCGCTACCGCTTAGTGATAAAGTAAATCAATTACAGGGCGATTGCATTGCATAGAATAAAGCGACAACCATATGGCTCCTGCTAGTTGCCGATAACTCGGTTACAAAACATGATCATCTCATACAATTAAATATAGCATCATGTCTTGACCACATCACATCACAACATGCCTTGCAAAAACAAGTTAGACGTCCTCTACTTTGTTGTTGCAAGTTTTACGTGGCTGCTACGGGCTGAGCAAGAAGCATTCTTACCTACGCATCAAAACCACAATGATAGTTCGTCAAATTAGTGCTGTTTTAACCTTCTCAAGGACCGGGCGTAGCCAGTCTCGGTTCAACTAAAGTTGGAGAAACTGACACCCGCCAGCCACATGTGTGCAAAGCACGTCGGTAGAACTAGTCTCGCGTAAGCGTACTCGTAATGTCGGTCCGGGCCGCTTCATCCAAAAATACCGCCGAACCAAAGTGTGACATGCTGGTAAGCAGTATGACTTGTATCGCCCACAACTCACTTGTGTTCTACTCGTGCATATAACATCAACGCATAAAACCTGGCTCGGATGCCACTATTGGGGAACGTAGTAATTTCAAAAAAATTCCTACGCACACGCCAGATCATGGTGATGCATAGCAATGAGAGGGGAGAGTATGTCCATGTACCCTCATAGACCAAAAGCGAAAGCGTTAGCACAACGCGGTTGATGTAGTCATACGTCTTCATGATCCGACCGATCAAGTACCAAACGCACGGCACCTCCAAGTTCAGCACAAGTTCAACTCGATGACGTCCCACGAACTCCGATCCAGCCAAGCTTTGAGGGAGAGTTCCGTCAGCACGACGGCGTGGTGACGATGATGATGTTCTACCGACGCAGGGCTTCGCCTAAGCACCGCTACGATATTATCGAGAGAGATTATAGTGGAGGGGGGCACCGCACACGGCTAAGAGATCCAAGGGATCAATTGTTGTGTCTCCAAGGGGTGCCTCCCTCCCCGTATATAAAGGAGTGGAGGAGGGGGAGGGGGCCGGCCACCCTTGGCGCGCCCCATGAGTAGTCCTACTCCCACCGGGAGTAGGACTCCCCCCTTCCATGTGGGAGTAGGAGAGGAGAGGGAAGGAGAGAGAGGGGGAAAGGAAAGGGGGGCGCCGCCCCCCTCCTTGTCCAATTCAGATTGGGGGGGGGGGGGGGCTGCCCTAGGCTGCCCCTCCTCATCTCCACTAGGGCCCAATAGGCCCATTAGTCTCCCGGGGGGGTTTCGGTAACCCTCGGTACTCCGATAAATGTCCTAAACCTCCCGGAACACTTCCGGTGTCCAAACATAGTCGTCCAATATATCGATCTTTACGTCTCGACCATTTCGAGACTCCTCGTCATGTCCGTGATCACATCCGGGACTCTGAACAACCTTCGGTACATCAAAACACATAAACTCATAATATAACCGTCATCGAACTTTAAGCGTGCGGACGCTACGGGTTCGAGAACTATGTAGACATGACCGAGACATGTCTCCGGTCAATAACCAATAGCGGAACCTGGATGCTCATATTGGCTCCTACATATTCTACGAAGATCTTTATCGGTCAAACCGCATAACAACATACGTTGTTCCCTTTGTCATCGGTATGTTACTTGCCCGAGATTCGATCGTCGGTATCTCAATACCTAGTTCAATCTCGTTACCGGCAAGTCTCTTTACTCGTTCCGTAATACATCATCCCGCAACTAACTCATTAGTTGCAATGCTTGCAAGGCTTAAGTGATGTGCATTACTGAGTGGGCCCAGAGATACCTCTCCGACAATCGGAGTGACAAATCCTAATCTCGAAATACGCCTACCCAACAAGTACCTTCGGAGACACCTGTAGAGCACCTTTATAATCACCCAGTTACGTTGTGACGTTTGGTAGCACACAAAGTGTTCCTCCGATAAACGGGAGTTGCATAATCTCATAGTCATTGGAACATGTATAAGTCATGAAGAAAGCAATAGCAACATACTAAACGATCAAGTGCTAAGCCAACGGAATGGGTCTAAGTCAATCACATCATTCTCCTAATGATGTAATCCCGTTAATCAAATGACAACTCTTTGTCTATGGCTAGGAAACATATGAAGGAAATATGCCCTAGAGGCACTAATAAAGTTATTATTTATTTCCTTATATCATGATAAATGTTTATTATTCATGCTAGAATTGTATTAACCGGAAACTTGATACATGTGTGAATACATAGACAAACAGAGTGTCACTAGTATGCCTCTACTTGACTAGCTCGTTGATCAAAGATGGTTATGTTTCCTAGCCATAGACATGAGTTGTCATTTGATTAATGGGATCACATCATTAGGAGAATGATGTGATTGACTTGACCCATTCCGTTAGCTTAGCACTCGATCGTTTAGTATGTTGCTATTGCTTTCTTCATGACTTATACATGTTCCTATGACTATGAGATTATGCAACTCTTGTTTACCGGAGGAACACTTTGTGTGCTACCAAACGTCACAACATAACTGGGTGATTATAAAGGTGCTCTACAGGTGTCTCCGAAGGTACTTGTTGGGTTGGCGTATTTCGAGATTAGGATTTGTCACTCCGATTGTCGGAGAGGTATCTCTAGGCCCACTCGGTAATGCACATCACTATAAGCCTTGCAAGCATTATAACTAATGAGTTAGTTGCGAGATGATGTATTACGGAACGAGTAAAGAGACTTGCCGGTAACGAGATTGAACTAGGTATCGAGATGCCGACGATCGAATCTCGGGCAACTAACATACCAATGACAAAGGGAACAACGTATGTTGTTATGCGGTCTGACCGATAAAGATCTTCGTAGAATATGTGGGAGCCAATATGAGCATCCAGGTTCCGCTATTGGTTATTGACCGGAGAGGTGTCTCGGTCATGTTTACATAGTTCTCGAACCCGTAGGGTCCGCACGCTTAACGTTACGATGACGGTTATATTATGAGTTTATGTGTTTTGATGTACCGAAGGAGTTCGGAGTCCCGGATGAGATCGGGGACATAACGAGGAGTCTCGAAATGGCCGAGATGTAAAGATCGATATATTGGACGACTATATTCGGACTTCGGAAAGGTTCCGAGTGATTCGGGTATTTTTCGGAGTACCGGAGAGTTACGGGAATTCGTATTGGGCCTTAATGGGCCATACGGGAAAGGAGAGAAAGGCCCCAAAGGGTGGCCGCACCCCTCCCCATGGACTAGTCCGAATTGGACTAGGGAGGGGGGGCGCCCCCTTCCTTCTTTCTCCTTCTCCCTTCTCTTTTCCTACTCCAACAAGGAAAGGAGGAGTCCTACTCCTGGTGGGAGTAGGATTCCCCCCTTGGCGCGCCCTCCTCCTTGGCCGGCTGCCTCCCCCTTGCTCCTTTATACACGGGGGCAGGGGGGCACCCCATAGACACAACAATTTGATCTATTGATCTCTTAGCCGTGTGCGGTGCCCCCCTCCACCATATTACACCTCGATAATATCGTAGCGGTGCTTAGGCGAAGCCCTGCGTCGGTAGAACATCATCATCGTCACCACGCCGTCGTGCTGACGAAACTCTCCCTCAACACTCGGCTGGATCGGAGTTCGAGGGACGTCATCGAGCTGAACGTGTGCTGAACTCGGAGGTGCCGTGCGTTCGGTACTTGATCGGCCGGATCGTGAAGACGTACGACTACATCAACCGCGTTGTGTTAACGCTTCCGCTTTCAGTCTACGAGGGTACGTGGACAACACTCTCCCCTCTCATTGCTATGCATCACCATGATCTTGCATGTGCGTAGAATTTTTTTGAAATTACTACGTTCCCCAACAGTGGTATCAGAGCCTGGTTTTATGCGTTGATGTTATATGCACGAGTAGAACACAAGTGAGTTGTGGGCGATATAAGTCATACTGCTTACCAGCATGTCATACTTTGGTTCAGCGGTATTGTGAGATGAAGCGGCCCGGACCGACATTACGCGTACGCTTACGCGAGACTGGTTTCACCGTTGCGAGCACTCGTTGCTTAAAGGTGACTGGCGGGTGTCTGTCTCTCTCACTTTAGTTGAACCGAGTGTGGCTACGCCCGGTCCTTGCGAAGGTTAAAACATCACCAACTTGACAAACTATCATTGTGGTTTTGATGCGCAGGTAAGAACGGTTCTTGCTAAGCCCGTAGCAGCCACGTAAAACTTGCAACAACAAAGTAGAGGACGTCTAACTTGTTTTTGCAGGGCATGTTGTGATGTGATTTGGTCAAGACATGATGCTATATTTTATTGTATGAGATGATCATGTTTTGTAACCGAGTTATCGGCAACTGGCAGGAGCCATATGGTTGTCGCTTTATTGTATGTAATGCAATCGCCATGTAATTGTTTTACTTTATCACTAAACGGTAGCGATAGTCGTAAAAGCAATAGTTGGCGAGACGACAACGATGCTACGATGGAGATCAAGGTGTCGCGCCGGTGACGATGGTGATCATGACGGTGCTTCGGAGATGGAGATCACAAGCACAAGATGATGATGGCCATATCATATCACTTATATTGACTGCATGTGATGTTTATCTTTTATGCATCTTATCTTGCTTTGATTGACGGTAGCATTATAAGATGATCTCTCACTAAAATTTCAAGATAAAAGTGTTCTCCCTGAGTATGCACCGTTGCGAAAGTTCTTCGTGCTGAGACACCACGTGATGATCGGGTGTGATAGGCTCTACGTTCAAATACAACGGGTGCAAAACAGTTGCACACGCGGAATACTCAGGTTAAACTTGAAGAGCCTAGCATATGCAGATATGGCCTCGGAACACGGAGACCGAAAGGTCGAGCGTGAATCATATAGTAGATATGATCAACATAGTGATGTTCACCATTGAAACTACTCCATCTCACGTGATGATCGGACATGGTTTAGTTGATATGGATCACGTGATCACTTAGAGGATTAGAGGGATGTCTATCTAAGTGGGAGTTCTTAAGTAATATGATTAATTGAACTTAAATTTATCATGAACTTAGTCCTAATAGTATTTTGCAAATTATGTTGTAGATCAATAGCTCGCGTTGTTGCTTCCCTGTGTTTATTTTTTGATATGTTCCTAGAGAAAAATTATGTTGAAAGATGTTAGTAGCAAAGATGCGGATTGAATCCATGATCTGAGGATTATCCTCATTGCTGCACAGAAGAATTATGTCCTTGATGCACCGCTAGGTGAAAGACCTATTACAGGAGCAGATGCAAACGTTATGAACGTTTGGCTAGCTCAGTATGATAACTACTTGATAGTTTAGTGCACCATGCTTAACGGCTTAGAATCGGGACTTCAAAGACGTTTTGAATGTCATGGACCATATGAGATGTTCCAGGATTTGAAGTTAATATTTCAAGCAAATACCCGAGTTGAGAGATATGAAGTCTCCAACAAGTTCTATAGCTAAAAATGGAGGAGAATAGCTCAAGCAGTGAGCTTGTGCTCAGATTGTCTGGGTACTACAATCGCTTGAATCAAGTGGGAGTTAATCTTCCAGATAAAATAGTGATTGACAGAATTCTCTAGTCACCATCACCAAGTTAGTAGAACTTCGTGATGAACTATAGTATGCAAGGGATGACGAAAGTAATTCCCGAGCTCTTCGTGATGCTGAAATCGACGAAGGTAGAAATCAAGAAAAACATCAAGTGTTGATGGTTGACGAGATCACTAGTTTCAAGAAAAGGGCAAAGGGAAGAAGGGGAACTTCAAGAAGAACGGCAAGCAAGTTGCTGCTCAAGTGAAGAAGCCTAAGTCTGGTCCTAAGCCTGAGACTAAGTGCTTCTACTGCAAAGGGACTGGTCACTGGAAGCGGAACTGCCCCAAGTATTTGGCGGATAAGAAGGATGGCAAAGTGAACAAAGGTATATTGGATATACATGTTATTGATGTGTACTTTACTAGTGTTTATAGCAACCCCTCGGCATTTGATACTGGTTCAGTTGCTAAGAGTAGTAACTCGAAACGGGAGTTGTAGAATAAACAGAGACTAGTAAAAAGCGAGGTGACGATGTGTGTTGGAAGTAGTTCCAAGATTGATATGATCATCATCGCACACTCCCTATACTTTCGGGATTAGTGTTGAAACTAAATAAGTGTTATTTGGTGTTTGCGTTGAGCATAAATATGATTTGATCATGTTTGTTGCAATACGGTTATTCATTTAAATAAGAGAATAATTGTTGTTCTGTTTACAGGAATAAAACCTTCTATGGTCATACACCTAATAAAATGGTTTGTTGGATCTCGATCGTAGTGATACACATATTCATAATAATGAAGCCAAAAGATGCAAAGTTAATAATGATAGTGCAACTTATTTGTGTCACTGCCGTTTATTTCATATTGGTGTAAAGCGCATGAAGAAATTCCATACTGATGGGATTTTGGAATCACTTGATTATGAATCACTTGGTACTTGCGAACCGTGCCTCATGGGCAAGATGACTAAAACACCGTTCTCCAGAACTATGGAGAGAGCAACAGATTTGTTGGAAATCATACATACAGATGTATGTGGTCCGATGAATACTGAGGCTCGTGGCGGATATCGTTATTTTCTCAACTTCACAGATGATTTGAGCAGATATGGGTATATCTACTGAATGAAACATAAGTCTGAAACATTTGAAAAGTTCAAAGAATTTAAGAGTGAAGTTGAAAATCATCGTAACAAGAAAATAAAATTTCTACGATCTGATCGTGGAGGAGAATATTTGATTTATGAGTTTGGTCTTCATTTCAAACAATGCGGAATAGTTTCCCAACTCACGCCACCCGGAACACCACAGCGTAATGGTGTGTCCGAACATCGTAACCGTACTTTATTAGATATGGTGCGATATATGATGTCTCTTACCGATCTACCACTATTGTTTTGGGGTTATGCATTAGAGACAGCTGCATTCACGTTAAATAGGGTACCATCTAAATCCGTTGAGACAACATCTTATGAACTGTGGTTTGTCAAGAAACCAAAGTTGTCGTTTTTTAAAGTTTGGGGTTGCGATACTTATGTGAAAAAGTTTCATCCTGATAAGCTCAAACCCAAATCGGAGAAATGTGTCTTCATAGGATACCCAAAGGAGACAGTTGGGTACACCTTCTATCACAGATCCGAAGGCAAGACATTCGTTGCTAAGTATGGATCCTTTCTAGAGAAGGAGTTTCTCTCGAAAGAAGTGAGTGGGAGGAAAGTAGAACTTGATGAGGTAACTGTACCTGCTCCCTTATTGGAAAGTAGTTTATCGCAGAAACCAGTTTCTGTGACGCCTATACCAATTAGTGAAGAAGCTAATGATGATGATCATGGAACTTCAGATCAAGATATTACTGAACCTCGTAGGTCAACCAGAGTAAGATCCGCACCAGAGTGGTACGGTAATCCTGTCCTAGAGGTTATGTTACTAGACCATGACGAACCTACGAACTATGAAGAAGCGATGGTGAGCCCAGATTCCGCAAAATGGCTAGAGGCCATGAAATCTGAGATGGGATCCATGTATGAGAACAAAGTATGGACTTTGATTGACTTGCCCAATGATCGGCGAGCCATAAAAATAAATGGATCTTCAAAGAGGAAGACGGACGCTGATAGTAGTGTTACTATCTACAAAGCTAGACTTGTCGGAAAAAGGTTTTTGACAAAGTTCAAAGTGTTGAATACAATGAGATTTTCTCACTCGCAGCGATGCTTAAAGTCTGTCCGAATCATGTTAGCAATTGCTGCATTATGAAATCTGGCAAATGGATAAACAAAACTGCATTCCTTAATGGATTCATTAAAGAAGAGTTGTATATGATGCAACCAGAAGGTTTTGTCAATCCTAAAGGTGCTAACAAAATATGCAAACTCCAGCGATCCGTCTATGGACTGGTGCAAGCATCTCGGAGTTGGAATATACGCTTTGATAAGTTGATCAAAGCATATAGTTTTGTACAGACTTGCGGTGAAGCCTGTATTTACAAGAAAGTGAGTGGGAGCACTACAACATTTCTGATAAGTATATGTGAATGACATATTGTTGATCGGAAATAATGTAGAATTATTCTGCAAAGCATAAAGGAGTGTTTGAAAGGAGTTTTTCAAAGAAAGACCTCGGTGAAGCTGCTTACATATTGAGCATCAAGATCTATAGAGATAGATCAAGACGCTTGATAAGTTTTTTCAATGAGTACATACCTTAACAAGATTTTGAAGTGGTTCAAAATGGAACAGTCAAAGAAAGAGTTTCTTGCCTGTGTTACAAGGTGTGAAATTGAGTAAGACTCAAAGCCTGACCACGACAGAAGATAGAAAGAGAATGAAAGTCATTCCCTATGCCTCGGCCATAGGTTCTATAAAGTATGCCATGCTGTGTACCAGATCTATTGTATACCCTACACTGATTTTGGCAAAGGAGTACAATAGTGATCTAGGAGTAGATCACTGGACAGCGGTCAAAATTATCCTTACTAGAATAAGGATATGTTTCTCGATTATGGAAGTGACAAAAGGTTCGTCGTAAAGGGTTACGTCGATGCAAGTTTTGACACTAATCTAGATGACTCTAAGTCTCGGTCTAGATACATATTGAAAGTGGGAGCAATTAGCTAGAGTAGCTCCGTGCAGAGCATTGTAGACATAGAAATTTGCAAAATACTTACGGATCTGAATGTGACAGACCCGTTGACTAAGATTATCTCACAAGCAAAACATGATCACACCTTAGTACTCTTTGGGTGTTAATCACATAGCGATGTGAACTAGATTACTGACTCTAGTAAACCCTTTGGGTGTTAGTCACATGACGATGTGAACTATGGGTGTTAATCACATGGTGATGTGAACTATTGATGTTAAATCACATGGCGATGTGAACTAGATTATTGACTCTAGTGCAAGTGGGAGACTGAAGGAAATATGCCCTAGAGGCAATAATAAAGTTATTATTTATTTCCTTATATCATGATAAATGTTTATTATTCATGCTAGAATTGTATTAACCGGAAACTTGATACATGTGTGAATACATAGACAAACAGAGTGTCACTAGTATGCCTCTACTTGACTAGCTCGTTGATCAAAGATGGTTATGTTTCCTAGCCATAGACATGAGTTGTCATTTGATTAACAGGATCAAATCATTAGGAGAGTGATGTGATTGACTTGACCCATTCCGTTAGCTTAGCACTCGATCGTTTAGTATGTTGCTATTGCTTTCTTCATGACTTATACATGTTCCTATGACTATGAGATTATGCAACTCCCGTTTACCGGAGGAACACTTTGTGTGCTACCAAACGTCACAACGTAACTGCGTGATTATAAAGGTGCTCTACAGGTGCCTCCGAAGGTACTTGTTGGGTTGGCGTATTTCGAGATTAGGATTTGTCACTCCGATTGTCGGAGAGGTATCTCTGGGCCCACTCGGTAATGCACATCACTATAAGCCTTGCAAGCATTGTAACTAATGAGTTAGTTGCGGGATGATGTATTACGGAACGAGTAAAGAGACTTGCCGGCAACGAGATTGAACTAGGTATCGAGATACCGACGATCGAATCTCGGGCAAGTAACATACCGATGACAAAGGGAACAACGTATGTTGTTATGCGGTCTGACCGATAAAGATCTTCGTAGAATATGTGGGAGCCAATATGAGCATCCAGGTTCCGCTATTGGTTATTGACCGGAGAGGTGTCTCGGTCATGTCTACATAGTTCTCGAACCCGTAGGGTCCGCACGCTTAACATTACGATGACGGTTATATTATGAGTTTATGTGTTTTGATGTACCGAAGGAGTTCGGAGTCCCGGATGAGATCGGCGACATGACGAGGAGTCTCGAAATGGCCGAGACGTAAAGATCGATATATTGGACGACTATATTCGGACTTCGGAAAGGTTCCGAGTGATTCGGGTATTTTTCGGAGTACCGGAGAATTACAGGAATTCGTATTAGGCCTTAATGGGCCATACGGGAAAGGAGAGAAAGGCCCCAAAGGGTGGCCCCACCCCTCCCCATGGACTAGTCCGAATTGGACTAGGGAGGGGGGGTGCCCCCTTCCTTCTTTCTCCTTCTCCCTTCCCTTTTCCTACTCCAACAAGGAAAGGAGGAGTCCTACTCCCGGTGGGAGTAGGACTCCCCCCTTGGCGCGCCCTCCTCCTTGGCCGGCCGCCTCCCCCTTGCTCCTTTATATACGGGGGCAGGGGGGCACCCCATAGACACAACAATTTGATTTATTGATCTCTTAGCCGTGTGCGGTGCCCCCCTCCACCATATTACACATCGATAATATCGTAGCGGTGCTTAGGCGAAGCCCTGCGTCGGTAGAACATCATCATCGTCACCATGCCGTCTTGCTGATGAAACTCTCCCTCAACACTCGGCTGGATCGGAGTTCGAGGGACGTCATCGAGCTGAACGTGTGCTGAACTCGGAGGTGCCGTGCGTTCGGTACTTGATCGGTCGGATCGTGAAGACGTACGACTACATCAACCGCGTTGTGTTAACTCTTCCGCTTTTGGTCTACGAGGGTACGTGGACAACACTCTCCCCTCTCGTTGCTATGCATCACCATGATCTTGCATGTGCGTAGAATTTTTTTGAAATTACTACGTTCCCCAACAACATAACCATCTTTGATCAACGAGCTGGTCAAGTAGAGGCATACTAGTGACACACTGTTTGTCTATGTATTCACACATGTATCATGTTTCCGGTTAATACAATTCTAGCATGAATAATAAACATTTATCATGATATAAGGAAATAAATAATACCTTTATTATTGCCTCTAGGGCATATTTCCTTCAGTCTTCCACTTGCACTAGAGTCAATAATCTAGATTACACAGTAATGATTTTAACACCCATGTAGCCTTGGTGCTGATCATGTTTTGCTCGTGGAAGAGGCTTAGTCAATTAGTCTGCAACATTCAGATCTGTATGTATCTTGCAAATCTCTATGTCTCCCACCTGGACTTGATCCCGGATGGAGTTGAAGCGTCTCTTGATGTGCTTGGTTCTTTTGTGAAATCTGGATTCCTTTGCTAATGCAATTGCACCAGTATTGTCACAAAAGATTTCCATTGGTCCCGATGCACTAGGTATGACACCTAGATCGGATATGAACACCTTCATCCAGACTCCTTCATTTGCTGCTTCCGAATCAGCTATGTACTCCGCTTCACATGTAGATCCCGCTACGACGCTTTGTTTAGAACTGCACCAACTGACAGCTCCACCGTTCAATAAAAACACGTATCCGGTTTGGGATTTAGAATCATCCGGATCAGTGTCAAAGCTTGCATTGACGTAACCATTTAAGACGAGCTCTTTTTCACCTCCATAAACGAGAAACATATCCTTCGTCCTTTTCAGGTATTTCAGGATGTTCTTGACTGCTGTCCAGTGATCCACTCCTGGATTACTTAGGTACCTCCCTGCTAAACTAATAGCAAGGCACACATCAGGTCTGGTACACAGCATTGCATACATGATAGAGCCTATGGCTGAAGCATAGGGAACATCTTTCATTTTCTCTCTATCTTCTGCAGTGGTCGGGCATTGAGTCTTACTCAACTTCACACCTTGTAACACAGATAAGAACCCTTTCTTTGCTTGATCCATTTTGAACTTCTTCAAAACTTTGTCAAGGTATGTGCTTTGTGAAAGTCCAATTAAGCGTCTCGATCTATCTCTATAGATCTTGATGCCCAATATATAAGCAGCTTCACCGAGGTCCTTCATTGAAAAACTCTTATTCAAATATCCTTTTATGCTATCCAGAAATTCTATATCATTTCCAATCAACAATATGTCATCCACATATAATATCAGAAATGCTACAGAGCTCCCACTCACTTTCTTGTAAATACAGGCTTCTCCAAAAGTCTGTATAAAACCATATGCTTTGATCACACTATCAAAACGTTTATTCCAACTGTGAAAGGCTTGCACCAGTCCTTAAAGGATCGCTAGAGCTTGCATACTTTGTTAGCTCCCTTTGGATCTACAAAACCTTCTAGTTGCATCATATACAACTCTTCTTCAAAATATCCATTCAGGAATGCAGTTTTGACATCCATTTGCCAAATTTCATAATCATAAAATGCGGCAATAGCTAACATTATTCGGACAGACTTAAGCATCGCTACGGGATAGAAGGTCTCATCGTAGTCAATCCCTTGAACTTGTCGAAAACCTTTTGCAACAAGTCGAGCTTTATAGACAGTAACATTACCGTCAGCGTCAGTCTTCTTCTTGAAGATCCATTTATTCTCAATGGCTTGCCGATCATCGGGCAAGTCAACCAAAGTCCATACTTTGTTCTCATACATGGATCCCATCTCAGATTTCATGGCCTCAAGCCATTTTGCGGAATCTGGGCTCACCATCGCTTCTTCATAGTTCGTAGGTTCGTCATGGTCTAGTAACATAACCTCCAGAACAGGATTACCGTACCACTCTGGTGCGGATCTTACTCTGGTTGACCTACGAGGTTCAATAATAACTTGATCTGAAGTTTCATGATCATCATCATTAACTTCCTCACTAATTGGTGTAGACGTCATAGGAACCGGTTTCTATGATGAACTATTTTCCAATAAGGGAGCAGGTACTGTTACCTCATCAAGTTCTACTTTCCTCCCACTCACTTCTTTCGAGAGAAACTCCTTCTCTAGAAAGGATCCATTCTTCGCAACGAATGTCTTGCCTTTGGATCTGTGATAGAAGGTGTACCCAACAATTTCCTTTGGGTATCCTATGAAGACACATCTCTCCGATTTGGGTTCGAGCTTATCAGGTTGAAGCTTTTTCACATAAGCATCGCAGCCCCAAACTTTAAGAAACGCCAACTTTGGTTTCTTGCCAAACCATAGTTCATAAGGCGTCGTCTCAATGGATTTTGATGGTGCCCTATTTAACGTGAATGCGGCCGTCTCTAAAGCATAACCCCAAAACGATAGCGGTAATTCAGTAAGAGACATCACAGATCGCACCATATCTAGTAAAGTACGATTACGACGTTCGGACACACCATTACGCTGTGGTGTTCCGGGTGGCGTGAGTTGCGAAACTATTCCGCATTGTTTCAAATGTAGACCAAACTCGTAACTCAAATATTCTCCTCCATGATCGGATCGCAGAAATTTAATTTTCTTGTTACGATGATTTTCAACTTCACACTGAAATTCTTTGAACTTTTCAAATGTTTCAGACTTATGTTTCATTAAGTAGATATACCCATATCTGCTTAAATCATCTCTGATGGTGAGAAAATAACGATACCTACCGCGAGCCTCAACATTCATCGGACCGCATACATCAGTATGTATGATCTCCAATAAATCAGTTGCTCGCTCCATAGTTCTGGAGAACGGCGTTTTAGTCATCTTGCCCATGAGGCATGACTCGCAAGTACCAAGTGATTCATAATCAAGTGATTCCAAAAGTCCATCAGTATGGAGTTTCTTCATGCGCTTTACACCAATATGTCCCAAACGGTAGTGCCACAAATAAGTTGCACTATCATTATCAACTCTGCATCTTTTGGCTTCAACATTATGAATATGTGTATCACTACTATCGAGATTCATCAAAAATAGACCACTCTTCAAGGGTGCATGACCATAAAAGATATTACTCATATAAATAGAACAACCATTATTCTTAGATTTAAATGAATAACCGTCTCGCATCAAACAAGATCCAGATATAATGTTCATGCTCAATGCTGGCACCAAATAACAATTATTTAGGTCTAAAACTAATCCCGAAGGTAGATGTAGAGGTAGCGTGCCGACGGCGATCACATCGACTTTGGAACCATTTCCCACGCGCATCGTCACCTCGTCCTTAGCCAGTGTTCGCTTAACCCGTAGTCCCTATTTTGAGTTGAATATATTAGCAACAGAATCAATATCAAATACCCAGGTGCTACTGCGAGCTCTGGTAAGGTACACATCAATAACATGTATATCACATATACCTTTGTTCACCTTGCCATCCTTCTTATCCGCCAAATACTTGGGGCGGTTCCGCTTCCAGTGACCAGTCTGCTTGTAGTAGAAGCACTCAGTCTCAGGCTTAGGTCCAGACTTGGGTTTCTTCTCTTGAGCAGCAACTTGTTTGCTGTTCTTCTTGAAGTTCCCCATCTTCTTCCCTTTGCCCTTTTTCTTGAAACTGTTGGTCTTATTTACCATCAACACCTGATGCTCCTTCTTGATTTCTACCTCCACAGCCTTTAGAATTGTTGTCACAGCCCCAGATCAGCCCTTGCCTGATTTTTCTTGCATCCATGCATCATGTCTAAATTTCCTTCAAATTTGAATTGGGGAATTGGAGAGCCTCAGAAATCATTTTTAAAAATGATCAACATCAAAATCTTCTCAAAGAAGCCCAAGAAAATGTTCCTGTTAGACCTTGAAAAAAATATTGGCAAGAATGAAATTCAGACCAATATTTTTGGAATCACAGAAATATTTATTTTGGGCCTTTTTGAATTAAATCAATGACATATTTGGGTTGGATTTATTTCATTTACATAAGAAATAAAGTCCATATATTTTTGTGAGTTGCCTGTGACCTTGGACTAGTTTCTGAACTCACATAACAATTTACAGAAAGTTTAGAAAATGATTTGATGTTTTAAATCAAGTCAAAACAAATAGCAGAAAAAATAGAAAAGAGAAATATAAGTCAGAAGAGAGAGAGAACCTTACCTGGGCCTTACCTGCAGCCCAAGTGGCTAGGCCAGCCCACCTGGCCCATGCCAGTCACCACCTACCTTTGCCAGTAGGCAGAGGAGGGGGACAGCGCACCGCCACCGAGCATGCGCCCGCGCCACCTCCTGCTTCCCCGGCCCCTCCTGGCGACGCCACGACGACGCCCCGAAGCCCCTGTCTCCTCTCCCTCACTCGCTGCGCTCTCTCCCCTCCCCTCTGTCTCTCTCCCCGCAGCACCACCGAACGGAGCCGTCGCCACCGTCGCCGTTGCCGTGGCCACCGAGCCCCCCTCGCCTAGCTAGGATATCCAGCAGCACCGCCATCGTCTCCTACGTCCCCTCGACGAAGGAAGCAAGCCCCGATGCCCGGAAGCGTCGCCATCGAGCTCGTCCCCGCCGCCTCTGGCCGGAGATCGCCGGTGTCGATTCGCCTCGACCAGAGCGTCCCCGAGGCCGCTGACCTGCCCTGTTGCATCCCTGTGAGCTCCTGATTCTTTCCCCTTGCTCGCCCCCTTCGTGCCTGTCCTCCAGCTGCCGCCCCACCATGCCGAGCGCTCCTCGCCGCCGGCCATGGTGCCGTCGCGGCCACAGCTGCTGTAGCTCGCGTCTGAGGCCGTCGTCATGCTCACCACGCTCCCAGGAGCTGATAACCCCCACCAACTCTTCTTCCCGCACACCACAACGCTGCCTCGGCCAACCCCGTGTGGGCGCCGCCGCGGATGTGCTCCCCGCCGTTGTTCTGGTTCACCCCGGCTCGAGCTAATGGCACCGTTGGACGCGGACGAGTCGCAGTTGCACGTAGAGCCCCTCCGCCGCCGATTTGGTCGCCGGAGGGCAAAACCCGAGCGACGCCGCCGTCTCTGGACGTCGCCGGCGACTAACCGCCGACCCAACCCGGCTGTTAGGAGCTAATCACCCCACTAACTACCACCTGAGTCAATGACAGCCGGGCCCCACTGTCTAATTAACCAGCTAATAAAAATAGATTAAGTTAATCTAAGTTCAGTGGCCCCACGTGTCAGTTTGACTACGCTGACGTGGCCGTTGACCTGGCCCCACTGGTCAGCCTCTGTTCCTGCCCTGTCACACTGACGTGCGGGTCCCATGGGTCAGGTTTGACCTGGACCAGCCCCTGTTGACTTGCTGACGTCAGGCTGACGCAGTAAAGCATTTTCTGGATTTAAGTTTATTCAGGAAATTCCAGAAAATAGTATAAACTTCTAAAAATCATATAAAATCAACCGTAGCTCAGAATGAAATAATTTATATATGAAAAATTATCAGAAAAATGCAATCTATCCATCTGTATCATTTTCATGCATGTCAAACTAAGTTATACCTGCTGTATAGGTGAAAACATGATAATGCACTATTTGAATTCATAGTTTGAATTTGAATTTGAACCTTGAGTTCAAATCAACCCAAACCTTTCTGTTGCTAGTTGCATTAGGCCAAATCACGTCATATTGCCATGTCATGATCATGCATCATATTGTGCATTGCATTGATTGTGTTCTTCCTTGTTTGCCGGTGATTGTCCCCTCTCGATAGCCGTGATTCCGACGATGAGATCGATGACACCGATGAAGAGCTATACTATCTTCGGAAGTGTCAGGCAAGCATAACCCCTTGTTCATTCCGATACAATCCCACTCTCTCGCTCCTGCTCTCTTTACTGCATTAGGACAACAACGATTCAACTGTACATGCTGCGGTAGTTGAACCCCTTATCCTCTGCATGACCTGTCATTGCCACAGTAAATAGATGAAACCCACTAGCATGAGTAGGAGTTGTTTGAGCCCTGATGTGCCTACTCATTCATGCCTGTTTGTCATGCCTGCTACTGCTTAGAGTTGAGTCGGGTCTGATTCGTCGGGGATGAATTGGAATGGTGATGAACCTGTCCTACTGTGTGTGAGCTAAGTGTGTGAACACGATTTGGTAAAGGTAGCGGTGAGAGGCCATGTAGGAGTACATGGTGGGTTGTCTCATTGCAGCCGTCCTCAGGAACTGAGTTCTGTGTTTGTGATCCATGATATAGTTACTACCACGCATTGGGCCCGAAACCAATGGACCCTCTCGGCTTCTTAATCACCCTTGTCCTCTGTCCAGGAGTTGCAAGTAGTTTCTGGTGTTAGTAGTATGCTGGAGGCCGTGGACAGCGCTGACCGAGGGGTGGGCTGTGATGCGGTAGGCACGTGGCACGGTGTACCGGGCGCCCGTTTGGTGTCTCGGGAACCCTGCACACATCGTTCGGGGCCGTATGTGGAAACCTCGGCCGGACTCCCTGCGGATGGAACCTGAATAGGCGATAAACCTGGACTAGAGACTTGAGTGTTTAGGTAGGCTGTGGCCGACTCCCTCGCCAGGCTTCCGCTTGAAGGTTGCCGAGGTACACGACGTGTACATGGTGGTAAGTGGCGAGAGCGTGTGTGACAAACTACACCCCTGCAGGGTTAACATCATCTATTCGAATAGCCGTGTCCGCGGAAATGGACTTCTGGGTTGCCTATAACAGTTCATAGACAAGTGAAAGTGGATACTCTAAAATGCGCAAGATAAGCGTGAGTGCTATGGATGGCGTTCTCGTAGGGAGACGGGAGCGGATCCATAGTGGTGTATTGATATGGTGAATATGTGGACTCGTGTGCGCCACCCCAAAAGAGTTGCTTGCAGTCGTAGTTCAGGTTAGCCACTGAGTCAAAGCTGGCTTGCTGCAGTTAAACTCCACCACCCCCCTTTGTTGATACCGATGCATATGTAGCTAGTTCTGATGTAAGTCTTGCTGGGTACATTTGTACTCACGTTTGCCTATTTTATGTTTTGCAGAGAGACGCCAGTCTCGCTAGTAGTTCCGTGTGGACTTCGACGTTTAGCTTGATACCTCAGCTACGATCTTGTGCCCTCGGCAGGATCTGGTAGATAGTCAGGCTTCTCAGCCTTTTTCATTTATAGATGTCTGTACTCAGACATGTTAAGCTTCCGCATGTGCTTTGACTTGTATGCTCTGAATGTTGGGTCATGAGACCCATGTTTGTAATATCTGGCTCTTCGGGGCCTAATGAATAAATACTCTGAGTCGTAGAGTCTTGTTGTGATGCCATGTTGTATTTGCACATATCGAGCATATTGTGTGTATGATTGAAATGCTTGGTATGTGTGGGATCCGACAACCTAGTTGTTTATCCTTGGTAGCCTCTCCTATGGGGAAATGTAGTCTTGTGCTCCCATGAGCCATAGTAGTCCGCTACAGCCCGGTTCACCGGAGTCCTGCTAGCCCAGCACTACTGCTCCGGAACACTTGACTGGCCGGCATGTGTTTCATATCGTTCCTGTGTCTGTCCCTTCGGGGAAATGTCACGCGGTGACATCCGGAGTCCTGCCTAGCCTGCTACAGCCCGGGTTCCCGGAGTCCTGCTAGCCCAGTGCTACAGCCCGGATTCGCACGCTGCTGACCGACACGTTCGATGTTGATTCAGGTATGCCTGTCCCCATACGTTAGTGCCGCTTTGGGTTCACGACTAGCTATGTCGGCCCGGGTTCTCTGTCATATGGATGCTAGCGACATTGTCATATACGTGAGCCAAAAGGCGCAAACGGTCCCGGGCCATGGTAAGGCGACACCCGTGGGGGTACCGTGCTTGAGGCCGCAAAGTGATACGAGGTGTTACAGGCTAGATCGGTGTGACTTGGAATCGGGGTCCCGACAATTGCGAAGAGCTCGGGAATCATCTTATCCATCCCTTGCATGTTATAGTTCATCACGAAGCTCTTGTAGCTTGGTGCCAGTGATTGAAGAATTATGTCAATGACGCTATCATCCGGAAGATTAACTCCCAGTTGAATCAAGTGATTGTTATACCCAGACATTCTGAGTATATGCTCACTGACAGAACTATTCTCCTCCATCTTGCAGCTGTAGAACTCATTGGAGACTTCATATCTCTCAACCCGGGCATTTGCTTGAAATATTAACTTCAACTCCTGGAACATCTCATATGCTCCATGACGTTCAAAACGTCGTTGAAGTCCCGGTTCTAAGCCGTAAAGCATGGCACACTGAACTATCGAGTAGTCATCAGCTTTGCTCTACCAGACGTTCATAACATCTGGTGTTGCTCCTGCAGCAGGTTTGGCACCTAGCGGTGCTTCCAGGACGTAATTCTTCTGTGCAGCAATGAGGATAATCCTCAAGTTACGGACCCAGTCCGTGTAATTGCTACCATCATCTTTCAACTTTGCTTTCTCAAGGAACGCATTAAAATTCAACGGAACAACAACACGAGCCATCTATCTACAATAAACATAGACATGCAAAATACTATCAGGTACTAAGTTCATGATAAATTTAAGTTCAATTAATCATATTACTTAAGAACTCCCACTTAGATAGACATCCCTCTAATCATCTAAGTGATCACGTGATCCACATCAACTAAACCATAACCGATCATCACGTGAAATGGAGTAGTTTTCAATGGTGAATATCACTATGTTGATCATATCTACTATATGATTCACGCTCTACCTTTCGGTCTTAGTGTTCCGAGGCCATATCTGCATATACTAGGCTCGTCAAATTTAACCTGAGTATTCTGCGTGTGCAAAACTGGCTTGCACCCGTTGTAGATGGACGTAGAGCTTATCACACCCGATCATCACGTGGTGTCTGGGCACGATGAACTTTGGCAACGGTGCATACTTAGGGAGAACACTTTTATCTTGAAATTTAGTGAGAGATCATCTTATAATGCTACCGTCAATCAAAGCAAAATAAGATGCATAAAAGATAAACATCACATGCAATCAATATAAGTGATATGATATGGCCATCATCATCTTGTGCTTGTGATCTCCATCTCCGAAGCACCGTCATGATCACCATCGTCACTGGCGCGACACCTTGATCTCCATCGTAGCATCGTTGTCGTCTCGCCAACTATTGCTTCTACGACTATCGCTACCGCTTAGTGATAAAGCAAAGCAATTACAGGGCGATTGCATTGCATAGAATAAAGCGACAACCATATGGCTCCTACCAGTTGCCGATAACTCGGTTACAAAACATGATCATCTCATACAATAAAATATAGCATCATGTCTTGACCATATCACATCACAACATGCCCTGCAAAAACAAGTTAGACGTCCTCTACTTTGTTGTTGCAAGTTTTACGTGGCTGCTACGGGCTGAGCAAGAACCGTTCTTACCTACGCATCAAAACCACAACGATAGTTCATCAAATTAGTGTTGTTTTAACCTTCTCAAGGACCGGGCGTAGCCACTCTCGGTTCAACAAAAGTTGGAGAAACTGACACCCGCCAGCCACCTGTGTGCAAAGCACGTCGGTAGAACTAGTCTCGCGTAAGCGTACACGTAATGTCGGTCCGGGCCGCTTCATCCAACAATACCGCCGAACCAAAGTGTGACATGCTGGTAAGCAGTATGACTTGTATCGCCCACAACTCATTTTTGTTCTACTTGTGCATATAACATCAACGCATAAAACCTGGCTCGGATGCCACTATTGGGGAACGTAGTAATTTCAAAAAAATTCCTACGCACACGCAAGATCATGGTGATGCATAACAACGAGAGGGGAGAGTGTGTCCATGTACCCTCGTAGACTGAAAGCGAAAGCGTTAGCACAACGCAGTTGATGTAGTCGTACGTCTTCACGATCCGACCGATCAAGTACCGAACGCACGGCACCTCCGAGTTCAGCACACGTTCAACTCGATGACGTCCCTCGAACTCGGATCCAGCCGAGCTTTGAGGGAGAGTTCCGTCAGCACGACGGCGTGGTGACGATGATGATGTTCTACCGACGCAGGGCTTCGCCTAAGCACAGCTACGATATTATGGAGGTGGATTATGGTGGCGAGGGGCACCACACACGGCTAAGAGATCCAAGGGATCAATTGTTGTGTCTCCAAGGGGTGCCTCCCTCCCCGTATATGAAGGAGTGGAGGAGGGGGAGGGGGCCGGCCACCCTTGGCGCGCCCCATGAGGAGTCCTACTCCCACCGGGAGTAGGACTCCCCCCTTCCATGTGGGAGTAGGAGAGGAGAGGGAAGGAGAGAGAGGGGGAAAAGAAAGGAGGGCGCCCCCTCCTTGTCCAATTCGGACTGGGGGGGAGGGGCGCGCGGCTGCCCTAGGCCGCCCATCCTCTTCTCCACTAGGGCCCAATAGGCCCATTAGTCTCCAGGGGGGTTCCGGTAACCTCCAGTACTCCGATAAATGTCCGAAACCTCCCGGAACCCTTCCGGTGTCAGAACATAGTCGTCCAATATATCAATCTTTACTTCTCGACCATTTCGAGACTCCTTGTCATGTCCGTGATCACATCCGGGACTCCGAACAACCTTCGGTACATCAAAACACATAAACTCATAATATAACCGTCATCGAACTTTAAGCGTGCGGACCCTACGGGTTCGAGAACTATGTAGACATGACCGAGACACGTCTCCGTTCAATAACCAATAGCGGAACCTGGATGCTCATATTGGCTCCTACATATTCTACGAAGATCTTTATCGGTCAAACCGCATAACAACATACGTTGTTCCCTTTGTCATCGGTATGTTACTTGCCCGAGATTCGATCGTCGGTATCTCAATACCTAGTTCAATCTCGTTACCGGCAAGTCTCTTTACTCGTTCTGTAATACATCATCCCGCAACTAACTCATTAGTTGCAATGCTTGCAAGGCTTAAGTGATGTGCATTACCGAGTGGGCCCAGAGATACCTCTCCGACAATCGGAGTGACAAATCCTAATCTCGAAATACGCCAACCCAACAAGTACCTTCGGAGACACCTGTAGAGCACCTTTATAATCACCCAGTTACGTTGTGACGTTTGGTAGCACACAAAGTGTTCCTCCGGTAAACGGGAGTTGCATAATCTCATAGTCATAGGAACATGTATAAGTCAAGAAGAAAGCAATAGCAACATACTAAATGATCAAGTGCTAAGCTAACGGAATGGGTCAAGTCAATCACATCATTCTCCTAATGATGTGATCCCGTTAATCAAATGACAACTCTTTGTCTATGGCTAGGAAACATAACCATCTTTGATCAACGAGCTGGTCAAGTAGAGGCATACTAGTGACACTCTGTCTGTCTATGTATTCACACATGTATCATGTTTCCGGTTAATACAATTCTAGCATGAATAATAAACATTTATCATGATATAAGGAAATAAATAATAACTTTATTATTGCCTCTGGGGCATATTTCCTTCAGTAGGTTGGTACTGTCTACCCGGGGTTAGAGTTAATGCTTCTGAAAGACCGTGTCTCGGTCATCCGTTTCTCAAACACCATGAAGTGCGAGAAATCCAACGGAGGAGATCGAGTCTTGTGGGAAAAAGTGCGCAAACCTCTGCAGAGTGTACAAACTAATCATGATTAGCCGTGTCCCCGGTTATGGACATCTTGAGTCTCTCGTACTTGGATTATCATGTTGATCTCAACACTCTATTTAATGAATTTGATTGGGTTAATGATTATTATTTTGGGACTGAGTTGGAGGAACCTTCTCAGTACTTTCAACAAACTTTGTAGTTAAATAAAATACTTTCCTTTGTTGTAGGGAAAATTTGGCTTTATGCAAAAATAAACTTAGAGCTTTCCACCAGCCATATATGCATGTACTGATAGCCATTATTCAGCATTGCTCTATAGTGTGAATTTGCCAGTACATTCAATGTACTGACCCTTTGTGGCTGCAACGTCTCATGTTGCAGGAATCTTACGATGAGTAAGTGATACGTTAGGGTTACGATTTCTACACTCAACTTTGCCGTTGGTGTTGATGGGAATCCACAACCTTGTTGTTAATTCCGCTATTTGGATTGAGGTAATAGTATTTACGTTACTTTATACATGTGATTTACCTCTGTTATAAATCGTCGAGTACTCTGTGTGTTAGCATACTGATCCAGGGATGACACTTAAGCACAGAGACTTGACCGTCTGAGGTCAGGTCGCTACAAGATGGTATCAGAGCACATGTTGACTGTAGGACGTGACCCTATAAACTGGCAAGCCCATAGGAAAGATTTTTTTTTCTACTACTTCATTTTCAAAAAGATCTTTTACCTCTCCTCTCTTCTGAGCTTATTCAAATATCCCGTTTAGTGAGACTATACCCCTTTCGCCTTTTGGCCACATGAAGATACGACTGATGAGACCACTCCGAGAAGATATCGGACAACCAAGACCACTTCGGAATGAAGAGGATTCCACCATGCATTATACTAATCGAAACTACATCGGTTGAAGACTCCGAAGACTAGGAGAATTTGAAGGCTCTGAAGAATTTCCAGATTGGTATGGCCTAAGAAGGTTACCCTTATGGAACTTGGCAGACTATGGAAGTTGTCAATACCCGAGATCAAGGTGTATCGGAGAAAGACCGGAACATGGAGCATTAGAACTCAAAGTTTTGTCAAGAAAACCCTAAGGCAGGAGATATCAACTATGGAATGATAGCTCATGGCAATGACAAGGGAAGAAACACGGCTATCCATGATGCTATCGACTGTTTGTGCTATCGTCATCGTACTAAGTTAGGCATGCATTTTCTTCCGAAGGATTGGATGGTAGAAGGCTGATGGAGCACCTATCAGCAAGAGAGGAAGTGTTAATCTTAGCTGGTGCATCACCAGGATCTGGTGTATTACTTCAAGAAGTTTAAGATGGGCCTTTAGGAAGACATATTTGACAAGGAGGCATTTCCTGAAGAACTCAGGAACCAAAAGCTGAAAGTAGCCAAGCTGGAGGAGCAAAACCTCGTGATACAGGAGATTCATTAGGAACTGAAGGGCAGTAGTACCATGGCTCATGCCAAGGATGTTGAAAGCCTGAAGCTTGGAACGCAACTCCAGAATATTAAAGGACGTCACGAGAGACTTCGCGTCAACAGAGATGATCCGGCAAAAGAACTTTAGAAGGACAAGCACGATCGGAAGGAGCCATCAAATACATGAACAAGACTTGAAGAGTTTGATGACTTTGAAGATTTACTGACCTTTAGGAGACCAAACCCCTCATATATACCTACGTTAGATGCGACGATTGTGAGCTGTCACTTTGATTGATGTTTTCCCGACAGCCACAAATAAAATCTGTCTTTTCAAAACTTTTGTTTGTATTGTGTGCATCCCTCTCTATCTCTCTTATCCCACCCCAAACCCATGGACCCAATAGAGGGTGAATGGAGATGAGCTTATATTTTCTGGACCAATGACTCAATTGGAGACGGACCGATGGATTCATAAATGGAAGAATCATATGGAGAATAACACTATAGCCGGAAAGGATATGGCCCAGCATGCTCTTCAGTGCTTTGAAAGAGGTGCTACTACTTGGTGGAGGATGTACCAAACCATCAATAGATGGCAAGGAGTAACCACTTGGAAAGAATTTAAGTTGACTATGCTAAAGTCTCGTCTTGTGTCCCAAAAATTGAAGCCTTATGGAAATGATATGAACAAACCTTGTGCATGCAAGCTCTATGGAGAAATAGGACACAACCATAAAGAACACAAGGATGTATGCCCTAATTGTGAAGGAAGTCACCCAGCTGAAGAATGCCCAACTAGGCAGATTACTTGTTTCTTGTGTGAAGGAACTACCCACTACCCAGCTCAGTGTCACATTTACCCCATGGTACAAAGAACCATCTAGCAAAAGAAAGAAGCAATGAAAGGTGTTTTTTTTTCTCTCGTCAGGGACCTATTCGCGATTTTTCTTTTTTTCTTTTTTTACAGATTAGTCCCTGATCTTGCAACGCTCGTAACTTTCTACTCGTTTGTCCAAATCCAACGAAACCAACGCCCACTTCTTCGTTACGATCCCCTCTATCCCGTAAAACAACTTAAACATATTTTTGAAATTTTTAAAATTTGAATTCAAACAGATTTGTATTTAAATTTTGTTTCATCGTAACTCGAGTTTTATAACTCCGTTTGAGTTGATTCTTTTTGCAAATCGAAGCTCTTGACCTAAACTTTCTGATAAGGCCAAATTCACCCAATTTTGGTACTGTTAGAAATTGTTTTGTGTTGCAAGAGTTATTTGCTTGTTTTCAAAGTTTTCCGAGATCTTTTCTTTGATTCTTTTGCATGATTGCTTATGTGTGGTTACTATTGCTTGCTTACGATAGATTGACCGGAGTGTGACGAGTAGAACTATCAGGAGTTATGAGTGTGAATCATCTTCATCAACCATACAAGGCAAGTTCACACTTTGATCATATCCCTTTCATACCCAGTTTTTATGCATTAGTTTCAACCCTCAAACATTGCATGAGTAGGATTGATAACATGTGGGTATTGGGAAGTAGTTTATGAGGTAGGAACCTATTGTCCTGCATTCAAACCTTGGGAGTTACTTCTACGTTATGCTTATATTGCTCTGCTATGCTCGTAGACGTGGATTAGTTGAGTGTATCCATGACAGATGTGAGAGTTATCATTAAGGGTTAACTTAAGGTGGCTACTTTAATACACATCTGGGTGGATTGTTTGGGGCACCCTGGAGCACCCAGTGGTTTTCCCGGGCACCTGGAGAACCCAGTGCTTGCCCAAGGGGATCCCAGAGGACCTGTGTGATCACCCTATGGAATGCCACCCAGGTTCAGAGGGATCATAAGATTATTCATGCTCGAAACTTCCGTGTGTAGCCACAAGCTATTATGGGCTCTAGCATAGTTGAGTATGTTGCATGACCTCTTCCAGTGGTAGGCTAGCAGATGTAGGGGATGTAGGTTGGTACTATCTACCCGGGGTTAGAGTTAATGCTTCTGAAAGACTGTGTCTCGGTCATCCGTTTCTCAAACACCATGAAGTGCGAGAAATCCAACGGAGGAGATCGAGTCTTGTGGGGAAAAGTGCGCAAACCTCTGCAGAGTGTACAAACTAATCATGATTAGCCGTGTCCCCGGTTATGGACATCTTGAGTCTCTGGTACTTGGATTATCATGGTGATCTCAACACTCTATTTAATGAATTTGATTGGGTTAATGATTATTATTTTGGGATTGAGTTGGAGGAACCTTCTCAATATTTTCATCAAACTTTGTAGTTAAATAAAATACATTCCTTTGTTGTAGGAAAAAATTGGCTTTATGCAAAAATAAACTTAGTGCTTTCCACCAGCCATATATGTATGTAGTGATAGCCATTATTCAGCATTGCTCTAATAGTGTGAATTTGCTAGTACATTCAATGTACTGACCCTTTGTGGCTGCAACGTCTCATGTTGCAGGAATCTTACAACGAGTAAGTGATACGTTAGGGTTACCGTTTCTACACTCAACTTTGCCGTTGGTGTTGAAGGGAATCCACAACCTTGTTGTTACTTCCGCTATTTGGATTGAGGTAATAGTATTTACCAAGCTTGAAAATTTCAGATATCGGGTCCGTACAGGTTTGGCTTTGACATATCGGATGTCGGATATCGGGTGATATATCGGACGATATGTAGATATATCGGCGAACACGTGTCGAGTTTTTTTTCATTATTCTTGTTCAAAACATGTATTTTTATTAAAAGAAAATGTATGATGTCAATGCTTTAATATAACACTTTTAGATTCCTAGTTTAGTAATTTGTTGATTAAGAAACTATTAAGGAAAGATTCACAAAATGCTTACTTTATGATTAAAAACAGTATGATATATATACATTTGTACGAAACAGTGTGAATAAGTTTGATAATATATAATGCAGTTGTAAATGCACAATCTTATTTCACTACTATCCAATAAAGAATTGTTGTCATCTACATAACGTTTTATATCGCTGGACATATCGGGCTGGATATCGGCCATATAATTCGATATTTCACTCCATATAGGATGATATGTTGGAAAATGATATTTGCAAAATGATATGTTATGTTTATATCGGTGGAGCCCCAAAAGTGATATATCGGCCTATATATCGGTCATATCGGCCTAGATTTAAAAGCTTGGTATTTACGTTACTTTATACATGTGATTTACCTCTGTTATAAATCCTCGAGTAATGTGTGTGTCAGCATACCGATCCAGGGATGACACTTAAGCACAGAGACTTGACCGTCTGAGGTCGGGTCGCTACAAGATGGTATCAGAGCACATGTTGACTGTAGGACGTGACCCTAGAAACTGGCAAGCCCATAGGAAAGATTTTTTTTCTACTACTTCATTTTCAAAAAGATCTTTTACCTCTCCTCTCTTCTGAGCTTATTCAAATATCCCCTTTAGTGAGACTATACCCCTTTCCCCTTTTGACCACACGAAGATACGACTGATGAGACCACTCCGAGAAGATATCGGACAACCAAGGCCACTTCGGAATGAAGAGGATTTTACCATGCATTATACTAATCGAAACTACATCGGTTGAAGACTCCGAAGACTAGGAGAATTTGAAGGCTCTGAAGAATTTCCAGATTGGTATGGCCTAAGAAGGTTACCCTTATGGAACTTGGCAGACTATGGAAGTTGTCAATACCCGAGATCAAGGTGTATCGGAGAAAGACCGGAACATGGAGCATTAGAACTCAAAGTTTTGTCAAGAAAACCCTAAGGCAGGAGATATCAACTATGGAATGATAGCTCATGGCAATGACAAGGGAACAAACACGGCTATCCATGATGCTATCGACCGTTTGTGCTATCGTCACCGTACTAAGTTAAGCATGCATTTTCTTCCGAAGGATTGGATGGTAGAAGGCTGATGGAGCACCTATCAGCAAGAGAGGAAGTGTTAATCTTAGATGGTGTATCACCAGGATCTGGAGTATTACTTTAAGAAGTTTAAGATCGGCCTTTAGGAAGACATATTTGACAAGGAGGCATTTCCTAAAGAACTCAGGAACCAAAAGCTGAAAGTAGCCAAGCTGGAGGAGCAAAACCTCGTGATACAGGAGATTCATCAGGAACTGAAGGACAGTAGTACCATGGCTCATGCCAAGGATGTTGAAACCCCGAAGTTTGGAACGCAACTCCAGAATATTATAGGACATCACGAGAGACTTCGCGTCAACAGAGATGATCCGGCAAAAGAACTTTAGAAGGACAAGCACGATCGGAAGGAGCCATCGAATACATGAACAAGACTTGAAGAGTTTGATGACTTTGAAGATTTATTGAACTTTAGAAGACCAAACCCCTGATATATACCTATGCTAGATGCGACGATTGTGAGCTGTCACTTGTTTGATGTTTTTCCGACAGCCACAAATAAAATCTGTCTTTCCAAAACTTTTGTTTGTATTGTGTGCATCCCTCTCTATCTCTCTTATCCCACCCCAAACTCATGGACCCAATAGAGGATGAATGGAGATGAGCTTATATTTTCTGGATCAATGACTCAATTGGAGACGGACCGATGGATTCATAACATGGAAGAATCATATGGAGAATAACACTATAGCCGGAAAGGATATGGCCCAGCATGCTCTTCAGTGCTTTGAAACAGGTGCTACTACTTGGTGGAGGATGTACCAAACCATCAATGGATGGCAAGGAGTAACCACTTGGAAAGAATTTAAGTTGACTATGCTAAAGTCTCGTCTTGTGTCCCAGAAATTGAAGCCTTATGGAAATGATATGAACAAACCTTGTGCATGCAAGCTCTATGGAGAAATAGGACACAACCATAAAGAACACAAGGATGAATGCCCTAATTGTGAAGGAAGTCACCCAGCTGAAGAATGCCCAACTAGGCAGATTACTTGTTTCTTGTGTGAAGGAACTACCCACTACCCAACTCAGTGTCACATTTACCCCATGGTACAAAGAACCATCCAGCAAAAGAAAGAAGCAATGAAAGGAGCCCTCATGGAAATTTTAGAAGAACCTGTGATGAAGGAAGAGGTGGAGGACACACCCAAGGAAGGCCTAGTTAAACCCTGCACCAACTCTTGCTATTCATGTGGAGAAGAAGGACACATCTCCCAGAGTTGTCTGAATGGGGATCTAGTAGAATTCCCGACAGAGGAAGTAGAGTATGACCCACAGGAAATAGAAGCCCTGGTTGGAACAGAAAAGTCCAGGAAGAGAAGTAGATTGGATTCCAAGAAGGACCTGAGTCATATCACCTGTTACAGGTGCAAGGAGTCAGGGCACCACTATAGGGGTTGCCCAAAAAGGAAACCTCGAGACTTGTCAGAAGTAATATGTTTTCATTGCAATGAAGCAGGTCACTTTGCCAGGGATTGCCCCAAAGAGAAGGAAGCTTGTGCTAAATAGTTGAGTTTTGCAACGGAAAAGGAATATAGTAGTAGAAGTGGGAACAATACTTTTATACTGAGGTGTTAAGTTGAAGCATGTAATGGAAATGCAGGAGATTGAAATCATTGGAGAATCAATAAAGTTAGCATTGTTGGTACTGATATGGATTTTATGAGTTCTTACTCTATGGAGAAAGATTTTGACCATTTTCGAGGATATGAGAAATATGGTCTATGGATGAATTTGTTCATTTTAAGGGTGGTAGTTCCCTGTGAGGACATTTGACCCATGGAAAGGAGAATGATATGCCACAGAGTGGATTTCGGACAAAATGAGTACGAGTATTATCTTGATATGTGGGATATCCCAAGAATATGAAGGGATGAAGTACTATTGGATATAAAGGAGGTATGATGTTAGTAATATGGAGCAATTGTAACACCATAATGGGTCTGAGTAATAACGTCTTAGTTTGGTACCAATAGAAGGAAGGGATACAGTACAATTGGATGGATTTAAGAATGCTAGGGAGTTGGATGTTGGAATAATGATCAGTTGCCCCGATGATGAGTTTAAGGTTTACAAGTGATGAGATGGGCCATAACCCACAAGCTCCAGGACCTGCCAAGAAGCAAGCACACTCTTGCTGAAGGAAAAACCCTGGAAGAAGTTACGACTTTATCGACAGACGATTTTATAGGAGTCTACGCAAAACCTGAGAGTTGTGAAGAAACGATAGATGTTTGTTTGGCTTGCAGAATCAATGGATTTATCCGAACTCAGTTCATCGACTAGAGAAATTCTGCACTGCTCGTGAGGATGACCGAGTGTTAGAAAGCGAGATTCGCTAAACCGTATACAAGGTAATGATTTGGGTGCGGGATGGATTGATCACCATACCGACTTAGTCTTATTATTCGCCTTGCTATGTGGGATGGTAAATCTGAGTGACTTGCCTATAGTAGAGAGACGGCGATATTAAACCTTATTTGAACCTTACAATGGTATAAGTATTTTTCCCTTGTACAAGGCAGTTGTTGCCAATCGTACGTCATACGGTGAGAATGAAGCCCAGACCCATTTTCTGCAGGAGAAACCATAAATTGTTGACCACCAGGAGATATTGATAGTTGTTTAGTATTGGCGCCAGACCTGTCAGCTAAGAAGACCAAGTATCGGAATAACCTTACCAAGATGATAGGACAGAAGTATTGAGGAAAAGGTTATGCCGCTACCGGAAGAGCCAGAGAAGGAATTTTCCCGAGTATCTGAGAAGACCGACCCTGTCAACAATAAGGATGGAGTATATAAGTTTTGATGGAACCATAACTATGTTTTTAAGGGTGGTAGCACCCCAGACCCCCTGTGATGATCGATGGATTTTGAGAAGACCCCCAAACCTAACCTATTTCTTTCTAGCCTCTCCGAATCTCGAGGACGAGAGTCATTTTAAGGGTGGTAGGTTTGTAACATCCCAAAATTCTAAATTTTGGAATGTTATATTAAATGATAGGGAATAAAAGGACTTTCCCAAACTTTCATTTTTGCATTTATGATCTGTGTGAATTCAAATTCTTTTCAAATACCAAACCCTAGAGAGAAAATGACATGACTTCTTCCATTTAAATAAATGAAAAGGGTTTTTGAAAAAGATTTGAATTTCATTTGGAAATATTTCCAATTCAGAAACTTTAAGCAACTCAATAATTTTCATGAGAGAAGATAAAATGACTTCTTCAAAACATATGAAATATGAGTTGGAAGTTTCAAAGAATCAAATTTAAAGTCCTTTTTAAAATTATTTTTCAATTTGGAGTTATTTGGGTTTTATTCAAATTATTTTTCTCCAAAAATAAAATATATGGAAATTAGGGTAAAGTGATTCCCTACAATAGAAAATTGGAGAAAAATAAATTTGAAATTTGTTTGGTATTTTTAAAATGATTTTTACTGGATTTTATTAGACTAGTAGCACTCTTTGCTTTATTTGAGTTTTTGTGGATTTTATTTGGAGCTAGAATAATGTTCACGTTGTAGGTAATCTTTTTCTGAAATTTTTGATATATAATACGCTATGTAAAAGTATTATTATTTTTGTCTTTATAATTTTTATCTGTAAAACAAAAGAAAAAAATCCGCGACCGACTCCGGCTAGAGTCCGCTTCCAGCCCGCCTCGTCGCCTTGGACCCTCCTCCAAGTTGGGCCTCCCCTTCCCCTTTATATAACGCCCCCCGACCTTTTTCCCTCGTCGTCGCCTCCCAGCGTCGCCTGTCGCCCCGTCGTTCGCCGCCCGGTACGCCCAATCCGCCGGCCCGTTAAAAAAAATTCTCTCATGAGGGACCTATTCGCGATTTTTCTTTTTTTCTTTTTTACAGATTAGTCCCTGATCTTGCAACGCTCGTAACTTTCTACTCGTTTATCCAAATCCAACGAAACCAACGCCCACTTCTTTGTTACGATCCCCTCTATCCCGTAAAAGAACTTAAACATATTTTTGAAAGTTTTAAAATTTGAATTCAAACAGATTTGTATTTAAATTTTGTTTCATCGTAACTCGAGTTTTATAACTCCGTTTGAGTTGATTCTTTTTGCAAATCGAAGCTCTTGACCTAAACTTTCTGATAAGGCCAAATTCACCCAATTTTGGTACTGTTAGAAATTGTTTTCTGTTGCAAGAGTTATTTGCTTGTTTTCAAAGTTTTCCGAGATCTTTTCTTTGATTCTTTTGCATGATTGCTTATGTGTGGTTACTATTGCTTGCTTACGATAGATTGACCGGAGTGTGACGAGTAGAACTATCAGGAGTTATGAGTGTGAATCATCTTCATCTACCGTACAAGGCAAGTTCACACTTTGATCATATCCCTTTCATACCCAGTTTTTATGCATTAGTTTCAACCCTCAAACATTGCATGAGTAGGATTGATAACATGTGGGTATTGGGAAGTAGTTTATGAGGTAGGAACCTATTGTCCTGCATTCAAACCTTGGGAGTTACTTCTACGTTATGCTTATACTGCTCTGCTCTGCTCGTAGACGTGGATTGGTTGAGTGTATCCATGACAGATGTGAGAGTTATCATTAAGGGTTAACTTAAGGTGGCTACTTTAATACACATCTGGGTGGATTGGTTGGGGCACCCTGGAGCACCCAGTGGTTTGCCCGGGCACCTGTAGAACCCAATGCTTGCCCAAGGGGATCCCGGAGGACCCGTGTGATCACCCTATGGAATGCCACCCAGGTTCAGAGGGATCATAAGATTATTCATGCTTGAAACTTCCGTGTGCAGCCACAAGCTATTATGGGCTCTAGCATACTTGAGTATGTTGCATGACCTCTTCCAGTGGTAGGCTAGCAGATGTAGGTTGGTACTGTCTACCCGGGGTTAGAGTTAATGCTTCTGAAAGACTGTGTCTCGGTCATTCGTTTCTCAGACACCATGAAGTGCGAGAAATCCAATGGAGGAGATCGAGTCTTGTCGGGAAAAGTGCGCAAACCTCTGCAGAGTGTACACACTAATCATGATTAGCCGTGTCCCCGGTTATGGACATCTTGAGTCTCTGGTACTTGGATTATCACTTTGATCTCAACACTCTATTTAATGAATTTGATTGGGTTAATGATTATTATTTTGGGATTGAGTTGGAGGAACCTTCTCAATACTTTCAACAAACTTTGTAGTTAAATAAAATACATTCCTTGTTGTAGGAAAAAATGGGCTTTATGCAAAAATAAACTTAGAGCTTTCCACCAGCCATATATGCATGTAGTGATAGCCATTATTCAACATTTCTCTACAGTGTGAATTTGCCAGTACATTCAATGTACTGACCCTTTGTGGCTGCAACGTCTCATGTTGCAGGAATCTTACAATGAGTAAGTGATACATTAGGTTTACGATTTCTAACTCAACTTTGCCGTTGGTGTTGATGGGAATCCACAACCTTGTTGTTACTTCCACTATTTGGATTGAGGTAATAGTATTTACATTACTTTATACATGTGATTTAACTCTGTTATAAATCCTCGAGTACTGTGTGTGTCAACATACCGATCCAGGGATGACACTTAAGCACAGCGACTTGACTGTCTGAGGTCGGGTCGCTACAAGACGGACTTAAAAACAACAAAGAAGGAGGAGAACCCAGGGATCGAACCCTAGTCTCCGAGATGTTGTGTATCGCTCCTGGCCACTCGGCTAGCGTCGGGTTCTTGCTTAGGTAGCTGGTGCAACCATAATTAATGCGAAAAGATCTAGTATTTCGGTTGTGGTGATATCACGGCAGATGCCATAAGATGGCTAAAGGTGGGGCTAGACACAAGGGCACCGGTGGGTTCCAGAGGCGAGGTTGGCACACGCAAATGGGAGACACGAGACATACCCAGGTTCGGGGATCTACAGAGAGATAACACTCCTACTCCTACCGAACATGGTCGATATGAAGTGGTTACAGGTTTGCTCCTGCAGCTGTTCATGGGGGGGGGAGGAAGACAGGCTAGTGCATGATCTGCCTCTCCAACGTGGGTGTGTGTGTGTTCTAGAGTTCGACCCCCTACATGGAGGGGCACCGGGGGGTCTTATAGGCTGCCCCCTATGGGTACATTGGTAATATTACATGGGCGGGGGCCCTCGTGTCAGCGTCTGGGAGCCGGCAGTGGGGGCCACCGGATCCGCCTGGTGCGGGTCATACCGGGGCCGCCGGGCGCGGGTATGGCCGGCTGCTGGATACTGTGCCACGCCCCACTGGGCGTCATGGGACGGCGGCACCGCCTTGCTACAGGGTTGCGCCTCCAGGACACCACCTGCCCTGGGCGGGGGCGTGGTGAGCACCGCTGCCGCACCCGTCGGGGCCGGCATAAAGGGGGGCACATTGTGGCCACGCCTGCCTGCCGTTGGGGGTTGACTTCTCATGGACGGCCGGCATGCGCCAGCCGGCTGACCGGATCACGGCATCCAACTGGCTCGCACTGGGGAGCCGGGCGGGGGCGAGCCGGATCGAGGGGCTTTGGCTAGCCCCGATGTTTTTGAAAGGGATCCGGGTTCCGTTGCCTGCCCGGGGGCTATCCCCCCGACAGTAGACCCCGAAGATGTGAAGCCTCGCCGACTCCAAGCAGGAGGGCCTTCGCAGTTTTACCCCCCGCCCCCCCCCCCCGCAAGGAGGCGGTTGGGTTGGTGAAGCGTTCGGTCGCCTGGTCCCGGCAACACCCATTGTGTGCCGGCTTCTGGATCGCGGCATCTTAGCCTGGGCGGGAAACAGAAACACCATTCGAGTTCTTGATTTGAGGGGGAAGAACACGCCTTCCGTGGCCCAAGGTGCCGCCACATGGTGAACAACAGCGGGTGAGGCCCTGCCAGGCCACGCACGCGATGGGACGCAATGGTGGGTTGGGCCCCGCCATGCCGTGCCCTCGGCCCGCGCGTGGGGGATTTATTATGGCAACGGCGGGCGGTTGCACTTCTCCATATAGTTAAGGCGTGCGGGAAACGTGGCCACCTGATGCGGGGAAGTGGAATCATGGGCGCAACCGATTCCACTTCCCCACATTTGTGACGCCCCTGATTTAATCGTACACTAATCATGCACGGAAACGTGTACGATCAAGATCAGGGACTCACGGGAAGATATCACAACACAATTCTAAAACATAAATAAGTCATACAAGCATCATAATACAAGCCAGGGGCCTCGAGGGCTCGAATACAAGTGCTCGATCATAGACGAGTCAGCGGAAGCAACAATATCTGAGTACAGACATAAGTTAAACAAGTTTGCCTTAAGAAGGCTATCACAAACTGGGATACAGAGCGAAAGAGGCACAGGCCTCTTGCCTGGGATCCTCCTAACTACTCCTGGTCGTTGTCAGCGGGCTGCACGTAGTGGTAGGCACCTCCGGTGTAGTAGGAGTCGTCGTCGACGGTGGCGTCTGGCTCCTGGGCTCCGGCATCTGGTTGCCACAACCAGGTATAAAGGAAAGGGGGAAAAGAGGGAGAAAAGCAACCATGAGTACTCATCCAAAGTACTCGCAAGCAAGGAGCTACACTACATATGCATGGTTATATGTGTAAAGGGCCATATCGGTGGACTGAACTGTAGAATGCCAGAATAAGAGGGGGATAGCTAATCCTGTCGAAGACTACGCTTCTGGCAGCCTCCATCTTGCAGCATGTAGAAGAGAGTAGATTGAAGTCCTCCAAGTAGCATCGCATAGCATAATCCTACCCGGCGATCCCCTCCTCGTCACCCTATTAGAGAGTGATCACCGGGTTGTATCTGACACTTGGAAGGGTGTATTTTATTAAGTATCCGGTTCTAGTTGTCATAAGGTCAAGGTACAACTCCGGGTCGTCCTTTTACCGAGGGACACGGCTATTCGAATAGATAAACTTCCCTGCAGGGGTGCACCACATAACCCAACACGCTCGATCCCATTTGGCCGGACACACTTTTCTGGGTCATGCCCGACCTCGGAAGATCAACACGTCGCAGCCCCACCTAGGCACAACAGAGAGGTCAGCACGCCGGTCTAAATCCTATGGCGCAGGGGTCTGGGCCCATCGCCCATTGCACACTTGCACGTTGCGAACGTGGCCAAAAGCAGACCTAACCTAGTAGGCGTACCGGTAGAATCCGGCGCGCGCCGCTCAGTCGCTGACGTCACGAAGGCTTCGGCTGATACCACGACGTCGAGTGCCCATAACTGTTCCCGCGTAGTTGGTTAGTGCGTATAGACCAAATGGCCAGACTCAGATCAAATACCAAGAACACCTTAAGTGTGTTATTTTGAAGTAACCGCAGACGCCGTCCAGGGCCAGGCCCACCTCTCGCCTAGGTGGTCTCAACCTGCCCTGTCGCTCCGCCACAAGATCCACTCGCGGGTACTCCTACGAGCCGACCCGACTTTAGTCACCACAGGTATCATGTATAGAGTATATAAGTATATACCCGTGATCACCGCCCAAGTGATCACGGCCCGATAGCATAGCACAGCAGACGGACAAGAATGTAGGGCCACTGATGGAAAACTAGCATCCTATACTAAGCATGTAGGATTGCAGGTAAAGGTAACAACAGTAGTAGCAAGGACAGGCTATGCATCAGGATAGGATTAACGGAAAGCAGTAACATGCTACACTACTCTAATGCAAGCAGTATAGAGAAGAATAGGCGATATCTGGTGATCAGGGGGGCTTGCCTGATTGCTCTGGCAAGAAGGAGGGGTCGTCAACAGCGTAGTCGGTCGGGGCACCAGCAGCGGCGTCGGTCTCGTAGTCTACCAGAGAGAAGAGGGGGAAGAAACAATGAATACAATGCAAACACATGCATAACGATGCATGACACGACAAAGCATGAGGCTAGGTGTGCCCAAACGCGGTACTAGGTGATACCGGCGAAGGGGGGAAATCAACCGGGAAGGTGTTCCCGGTTCCAGACCTGTGTCAGACAGATGACCGGAGGGGGAATATTTCATGTTCAGCATGCTAAGGGCATGTGACAGATGAACGGACCATGTATTCGGATTCGTTGGATTTTTCTGAGCAACTTTCATATAGAAAACATTCTCATCCGAGCTACGGTTTATTTTCTATGAATTTTCAAAGATTAAACCATTTTCTGGAATTATTTTTATTAACAGAAATCTATTAATGCGTCAGCAATGCATCAGCATGACGTCAGCAGTCAGCTGACCCGTTTGACTAGTCAAACTGACCAATGGGTCCCACCTGTCATAGACAGTGGCCTTAACAGAGTTTAATTTCAATTAATCTAACTAATTAGATAACATGGGCCCACTGTCAGTGAGTAATCAATTTAAATTTAATTAAATTAAGTAATTTAATTAGTGTTAGGGGCGAGGCCCACCAGTCAGTGGCATTGGGCTGCCCAGTCAGCACATTGACTGGGTCAACTGGTCAACAGGGGACCAGGGGCCCCACTGGCAGTGACACAGGGGGTGGCCCCAGGTGTGCCACGTCGGCGGTGGCCGGCGGCTCGACGCCGGCGACGCCAAAATGGGGCCTCGGGCCTCGGGCCTCGTCGGATTTCGCCTACGGGCGACCATTTCGCGCGCGCTAGGGTGCGTTCGAACGAGCGGAGCAGCGCGCATCGAACTGCGGTGGTGGCCCGGCCGGAAAAGGCCGGAGACGGCGCCGACAAGCGGCAAAGGTAGCGCCGGAGTTCGGGCACGAGCGGATCCGGCTATACCCAGCACGGCGGAGCGAGCTAGCTAGTGCTACGGAGCCCTACACGCGTGCTGAGCACGACTACGAGCTCGGGTGAGCTCATTGGTGAGCGTGGCCATGACGGCAAGGCGCACAGCGGCAACCAGAGCTCGGGCACGATGGCGAGCTAGCTACGATGCGCTAGGAGATTAACAGGGAGGAGCAGGAGGCGGAGGAGCTCACCGTGCGGCACGCAAGCAGGCCCGTGATAGCTTAGGAGCGCAGAGGTGGCCGGAGACGACGGCGGTCACCGGCGGCCGAGGCGGAAGGGGACGAGGTGGATCCGGCGCTGTGGTGCCTCCCGGCTCCAACGGCGGGCACCGGTCGATGTGGAGGACGAGACGGACGCCTACGACATGTCGGGGGTGCAGGGCGATGATGGTGGCCGCGGGGACGACGGAGAACGGCGGCGAGCACGCTCGGGCAGTGGGGATCAAAGGGGAGAGGGAGGTGGATCTGAGGGGGGAGGCGCAGAGGCCGAGAGGGAGAGCGGGGGCGAGTGCGAGAGGGGCCCGAGGAGGCGGGGGGCGCTGGCGACCTTATCCTCTCCGGCGTCGGTGCCGGCGAGGTGGTTGGGTGGGAGCGCGCCTCTGTTCCGACCGGGTCGGGGGAACAGGGAAGGAGGCGGCAGGGGGAGGCGGCAGGGGGAGGCGGGCCGGGCCGGTTGGGCCGGTCGGCTGGCTGGCTAGTAGCTGGGCCGTGTGGTCCAAGAGGGGGGGTTGCTTCCTTTTGTTTTATTTTCATTTTTTCCTTTTATTTATTTTATTTTCTGTTTTAACTCAATTTAAGTATTTAGACATTTTCTAAAAATGTATTTACTTCACCATAATTACCTATGCAGTATTTGGCACCCACCGAACATTTTTGTTTTGACTTTTGAAAACTTTGGGTGTTTGTCATTAATTCATTTTTGAATTTGCAATGTTTTTTTTCTTTTTGAACTACCACTTGATTAGCAACAGTAACATAGATGACATGGCATCATCAGGAGAGTTTTACTGTAGCCTAATTATCCGGGCGTTACAAATCTCCTCCACTACAAGAAATCTCGTCCCGAGATTTAGGAGGTAGAAGGAAACAGTGCGGGGTATTCATCATGCAGGCAATCCTCGCGTTCCCAAGTGGCTTCATCTTTAGAATGGTGCGACCACTGGACTTTGAGGAACTTGATTGCCTTCTGACGTGTGCGGCGTTCAACTTGGTCGAGAATGCGGACCGGATGCTCCTTATAGGAGAGGTCCTGCTGCAATTCGAGCACTTCATGATCCACTGCTCGGATTGGGTCCTTGAAGCAACGGCGGAGCTGTGACACATGGAACACATCATGAACCTGAGAAAGGTTTGGCGGAAGCTCCAGTTGGTATGCCACTTTTCCACTCCTTTCGAGAATAGTGAATGGGCAATATAGCGAGGAGCTAGTTTGCCCTTGATTCTGAAGCGGTGAGCACCCTTCATTGGTGTGACTCGAAGATAAGCCTTTTTTCCAGGTTGATAGACCATGTCTTTATGATGACGGTCATAATGACTCTTCTGACGTGACTGAGCAGTCTTGAGATTCTCACGAATAATGCAGACTTGTTCTTCGGCATGTTGGATAATATCCGGACCAAAGAGTGGACGTTCCCCAGTTTCTGACCAGTTCAGAGGGGTTCGGCACTTTCGTCCATATAACACTTCGAAGGGGGCCATCTTCAGACTAGCTTGATAGCTATTATTATAAGAGAACTCAGCATACGGGAGAGATTCCTCCCATTTCTTGCCGAAGGAAATAACACAAGCTCGAAGCATGTCTTCTAGAACTTGGTTGACACGTTCAACTTGCCCTTGCGACTGAGGATGAAACGCAATACTGAATGATAGATGAGTTCCCATAGCTTCTTGGAAACTTGCCCAGAATCTTGAAGTGAATAAGCTGCCACGGTCTGAGGTGATAACCAATGGGATACCGTGAAGTGAAACAATTCTGGACATGTAGAGAGTTGCAAGCTGACTAGCAGTGATCGTTTCTTTGACCGCTAGAAAATGTGCAACTTTAGAAAGCCGGTCAATGACGACAAGAATAGCATCATTACCTTTCTGCGATTTGGGAAATCCAGTGACGAAGTCCATCTCAACATGGTCCCATTTCCATTCAGGAATAGAGATAGGTTGCAGAGTTCCAGCAGGCCTTTGATGTTCTGCTTTGATACGACGGCAAACATCACACTCAGCAACATAACGAGCAATGCCTTGCTTCATATTAGACCACCAGAATCTCTGACGGATGTCTTGGTACATCTTTGTACTACCAGGATGGATACATAGAGGCGTATCATGAGCTTCTTTCATAACTTCCTGAGTCATATCCAGGTTTTCCTCTGCACATGGCACCACTAGGCGGCCCTTGAAGTACAAAGTGCCATCATCAGCAATAGTGAAGAATGAGGGCTTTCCTTCTGCGAGGTAGCGCTTAATCTTGTGGGCTTCAGAGTCATATCCTTGTATTCTCTTGATGGAGTCTAAGAGATCTGGTTCGACAGCCAGGGTATCGAGGGAACCCTGGGAAACAACACGGAGGTTCATCTTGCGAAACTCCTTAGGAGGGGGAGCGAGTGCACCCGGAGGAACAATATGGAGGTTCAGCTTTCTGAATTCTTTAACAAGCGAGGGCTGAACTTTCTGAACCTGGAGGTAGTTGCAGTAAGACTTGCGGCTCAAGGCATCAGCCATTACATTAGCCTTGCCTGGCGTATAGGAAATACCAAAGTCAAAGTCTGCAACAATCTCCATCCATCTCTGCTGACGGAGGTTCAGGTCTGGCTGAGTAAACAGATACTTCAGACTTTGGTGGTCAGTGAAGATCTCGCAACGATTACCGAGAAGGTAATGTTGCCACTGCTTCAGCGCATGAATGACAGCAGCAAGTTCGAGGTCGTGAACTAGGTAGTTCTCTTCGTGAGGGCGCAATTGCCGAGAGGCATAAGCAATCACTTTGCGGTCTTGCATTAGGACACAGCCTAATCCTTGACGGGAAGCGTCGTAGTAAATGACGAAGTCCTTCTTAGTATCAAGTGGAGCTAGCACTGGGGCAGAAGTCAACTTGTCTTTGAGTGCCGGGAAACTTTCCTAACATTTGTCTGTCCATTGGAACTTGACGCCCTTATGCAACAGGTTAGTCAGAGGCCTGGCGATCTTGGAGAAGTTCTCAACGAATCGACGACAATAGCTGGCGAGACCGAGAAAACTTCTGACTTGCTTAACGTTCTTGGGAGGAGTCCAATCAAGGATAGCCTGGACTCGTTCAGGGTTGACGGCAATACCATCCTTAGAGATGACATGCCCAAGATAGGTTACTTCGGGTAGCCAGAATTCACATTTGGAGAACTTGGCATATAGTTGATGCTCTCGTAGCTTTTCCAGCACAAGACGAAGATGTTCAGCATGTTCCTCTTTGTTCTTGGAAAATACCATGATATCATCCAGATAAACCACGACGAACTTGTCGAGGTAATCCATGAATATATAGTTCATCAGACGAGAGAAGGTGGCTGGAGCATTGGTTAAACCAAAAGACATGACAGTGTACTCGTATGAACCATATCGAGTCACGAAGGTGGTCTTTGGGATATCCTCTTCGCGAACATGGATCTGATGGTAACCCAGCCTCAAGTCGAGCTTAGAGAACACTGATGAACCCGCCAGTTGATCATACAGATCTTTGATCCGAGGAAGAGGATATTTATTCTGAATGGTAGCTTGGTTTATAGGACGGTAGTCTTGAACTAATCGGTTTGTCCCATCCTTCTTCTTGACAAAGAGAGAAGGTGCTCCCCAAGGAGAGCAACTTGGGCGGATGAATCCTTTGCGAAGGGATTTGTCGATTTCCTCCTTAAGCTCAAGGAGTTCATGCGGCGGCATCTTGTATGGTCGCTTGGCTATAGGAGTGGTGCCTGGTATCAAGTCGATGATGAATTCAACAGCTCTAGCAAGGGAAATCCCTGGAAGTTCTTCAGGAAAGACGTTGAGGAATTCACGCACGATGGGAATGTTTTCAATGCCCTCGAGTGGTGCAGCGTTCAATGCATTCAATGCATAGAGCCTTGCCTCGGCATTTTGCACCAGATGAGCTTGGTAAGTAACTATTTCATCTGAAGGGTGTAGCAGATGGACGGTCTTAGTGGCGCAAACGATTGAAGCATTATGCGCTTTTAACCAATTCATTCCCAGAATGAGATCAATGCTACAGGACTTCAGTACGATGGGAGAGACAAGAAATTCCAGTCCTTCAATTTCAACAGGAACGTCGTGACTAACCATAGAGGTTTGACATTGGCCCGCAGGGGTGTGTACCACTAGCGAAGTGTTCATCTCTTTGTATCTAATGCCATGCAAGAATGCAAATTCTGCTGATATGAATGAATGGGATGCTCCTGTATCAAATAAAACGGATGCTGGTATGAATTTACGAGGAGTGTACCCATCACAGTAGCAGGCTGGTCTTGAGCTTCATTGAGATCAACGTGGTTGGCATGAACACGACCATAAGACCTGGCCTTGTTGCTGCGGGGCTGGTTGCTTCCGTGGCCAGTTGCTGGAAGGGCCAATTGATTCTGGTTCTGGTTGCATTCTCTAGCACGGTGTCCTAGTTGACCACACCTGAAGCACAAACCATTATTGGGAGTGGGAGCAGGAGCTCGGGGTGGTGCTGGAAGCCTTGGCTGCCTAGTTGGAGGAGTAGGCAGACGAGGTGCAACATAGGTCTGCCTTGGGGCAGGTGCAGTTGGCTGGTACATGCTGTTGGGAATCCATATCTTACGCTTCTGTGAGGGCGGGCCCGAAGATGAGCCCGTGTCACGGTTGCGCCTGTGAGAGCTCTGGTATTCCTGCAGACCAGTTTCGACATTGATGGCCTTGTTCACCAAGGTGGCGAAATCAGTAAAGTCATGCACTAGAAGTGCGAGCTTGATGTCAACTTGAAGGCCATCACGGAACTTCTCCTGTCTGCGTGCATCAGTTGCAATGTCCTCTTCAGCATAGCGAGACAAGTCCAGAAACTCCCGCTGATAAGCTTCAACAGTTTTGTTGCCTTGGGTGAGGTTGCGGAACTCACGCTTCTTCCGGTCCATGACTCCCTGAGGAATGAAGCAGGCACGGAAAGCAGCTTGGAAGTCTGGCCAGGTGATGATTGTTCCAGCTGGCAGAGTACGCCTGTGGCTGTCCCACCATTGAGCTGCGGGTCCCTTCAGGAAGAAGGAAGCAAAGGTGACATAGCTGGCAGGGGCTACATCGGCAGACTCCATCTCATAGGTGATGTCACGGAGCCAGTCATCAGCATCCAGAGGCCGAGTTGAGCTGCGGTACACAGTTGGGTTGAGGCGCATGAAATCCTGCAGAGTTACTGGGGTTGGCTGCTGGTCCATATTGGGGCGAGGAAACTGAGCCATCATATTTTCCATGAATTGGCAGTTCAGTTCGAACTGTTGGATCATACCAGCCATGTACTCAGGTGGTGGTGGGGCATTGCCACCACTACCACAACCACCTGGTCTAACCATCCTGCTAATATATAACAGGGGTAGTTCAGCATTGAGAAATTTGTAAAGACAAGAATCATTCATGATGAAACATGCATAATGAAAGGAGCACGATAGCTACTACATAGTAGTCGGCATAACTTACAAAAGGGCTCATGCATAGAGTTCAGTACACAGAGTTCAGTACACAGAGTTCAGTACATAGACTAAAACACCATAGGCGGCATACAGGCTCGCGGCGAATGCATCTAACACTAACAAGCAAGCCTACATTAGTCCCAAGAGGTACTGTCGAGGTAGGTGTAGCCTGAAAGCTGGTAGTGTCGCATCGGGAACTCCACGTCAGCAACCTGGTGTCCGCGAATACTCTGGTGCAGAACCTGACGCTCAGGTGGCAGAAGAGGACCAAGTGCGGGAGAGTAGCCTCCCACATCTGGCCAGCCGACACCCTGGGGCAGCACAGTCCTAGCTAGGTAGATCACAGAACGGGGCAGCTCTCTAGATCGGACAAAGGGGTGCAACATCGTCAGAGCACGGTAAAGGTGCTGACGGGTGGTGTACAACTCGTGGCGAAGAGCTCGGTTAGCTCGATCCAGCCCATCAGCATGTAGAACCAGGTTATGATGGTAGAAGGGCTCTCGGGTGACAGTGGAGTAGGCAGCAGTATAGTATCCCTCCGCGCCAACATCAGATGCGATAGCAATGTGCCTGAAAGGGGAGGTGTCCAACTCCTGATACTCTCCATGAAGACGTGTCAGAGCAGCATAAGCAGCATCGTGGACAGCCATATCGATGGTCACTCCAACACCATGAGCGGTGTGCAACACAGTAGTGGAGTCATACTTCCGAGAGTAGAGGTGGACGATGGCACGGTACTGCTCCTGGTTAAAGTCCTGGTACTCCTTGTAGACGGTGTACTCAGGGTGCCAGCGATAACCCAGATAGGTCATCATCTCAGCTAGCACAGCAGGTGATCCCGAGGCACCAATGGCCGTCGTGTGGCGCACGACCTGCCTCGTGGGTTCCATCTGAAAGCAGAAATGTTTCAAAGGAGTCAAATGACAGTGTGTGAATTGTTCAAAATACTATTCTAAGAAATAACTATGGCTTATCCAACTTTGGGGTGAATGTGGTCACGGGATCCTAGTGTTAGATTTAGTAAATTCGTTTAACCCGAGTAGAAGAGAGTTCAGAGTCCCAGAGTAAAGGTCGAGGAGTAAAAGATCCTAGTACCACCAAATGGCGGCGTGGGCCCGTAAGACACACAACCATGTTAGTAAAAGTTTTTGCAATGTCTAGACTCGACTTCGGCCAAGGAGTGTGGAAGGGGATTCCTATAGGCAGTCGGCTCTGATACCAACTTGTGACGCCCTCGATTTAATCATACACTAATCATGCACGCAAACGTGTACGATCAAGATCAGGGACTCACGGGAAGATATCACAACACAACTCTAAAACATAAATAAGTCATACAAGCATCATAATACAAGCCAGGGGCCTCAAGGGCTCGAATACAAGTGCTCGATCATAGACGAGTCAGCGGAAGCAACAATATCTGAGTACAGACATAAGTTAAACAAGTTTGCCTTAAGAAGGCTAGCACAAACTGGGATACAGATCGAAAGAGGCACATGCCTCCTGCCTGGGATCCTCCTAACTACTCCTGGTCGTCGTCAGCAGGCTGCACGTAGTAGTAGGCACCTCCGGTGTAGTAGGAGTCGTCGTCGACGGTGGCGTCTAGCTCCTGGGCTCCGGCATCTGGTTGCGACAACCAGGTAGAAAGGAAAGGGGGAAAAGAGGGAGAAAAGCAACCATGAGTACTCATCCAAAGTACTCGCAAGCAAGGAGCTACACTACATATGCATGGTTATATGTGTAAAGGGCCATATCGGTGGACTGAACTGCAGAATGCCAGAATAAGAGGGGGATAGCTAATCCTATCGAAGACTACGCTTCTGGCAGCCTCCATCTTGCAGCATGTAGAAGAGAGTAGATTGAAGTCCTCCAAGTAGCATCACATAGCATAATCCTACCCGGCGATCCCCTCCTTGTCGCCCTATTAGAGAGCGATCACCGGGTTGTATCTGGCACTTGGAAGGGTGTATTTTCTAAAGTATCCGGTTCTAGTTGTCATAAGGTCAAGGTACAACTCCGGGTCGTCCTTTTACCGAGGGACACGGCTATTCGAATAGATAAACTTCCCTGTAGGGGTGCACCACATAACCCAACACGCTCGATCCCATTTGCCCGGACACACTTTTCTGGGTCATGCCCGGCCTTGGAAGATCAACACGTCGCAGCCCCACCTAGGCACAACAGAGAGGTCAGCACACCGGTCTAAATCCTATGGCGCAGGGGTCTGGGCCCATCGCCCATTGCACACTTGCACCTTGGGAACGCGGCCAAAAGCAGACCTAGCCTAGTAGGCGTTCCGGTCCAATCCAGCGCGCGCCGCTCAGTCGCTGACGTCACGAAGGCTTCGGCTGATACCACGACGTCGAGGGCCCATAACTGTTCCCGCGTAGTTGGTTAGTGCGTATAGACCAAATGGCCAGACTCAGATCAAATACCAAGAACTCGTTAAGCGTGTTATTCTGAAGTAACCGCGGACGCCGTCCAGGGCCAGGCCCACCTCTCGCCTAGGTGGTCTTAACCTGCCCTGTCGCTCCGCCACAAGATCCACTCGCGGGTACTCCTACGAGCCGACCCGACTTTAGTCACCACAGGTATCATGTATAGAGTATATAAGTATATACCCATGATCACCGCCCAAGTGATCACGGCCCGATAGCATAGCACAGCAGACGGACAAGAATGTAGGGCCACTGATGGAAAACTAGCATCCTATACTAAGCATGTAGGATTGCAGGTAAAGGTAACAACAGTAGTAGCAAGGACAGGGTATGCATCAGGATAGGATTAACGGAAAGCAGTAACATGCTACACTACTCTAATGCAAGCAGTATAGAGAAGAATAGGCGATATCTGGTGATCAGGGGGGCTTGCCTGATTGCTCTGGCAAGAAGGAGGGGTCGTCAACAGCGTAGTCGGTCAGGGCACCAGCAGCGGCGTCGGTCTCATAGTCTACCAGAGAGAAGAGGGGGAAGAAACAATGAATACAATGCAAACAGATGCATACGATGCATGACATGACAAAGCATGAGGCTAGGTGTGCCCAAACGCGGTACTAGGTGATACCGGCGAAGGGGGGAAATCAACCGGGAAGGTGTTCCCGGTTCCGGACCTGTGTCAGACAGATGACCGGAGGGGGAATGTTTCATGTTCAGCATGCTAAGGGCATGTGACAGATGAACGGACCATGTATTCGGATTCGTTGGATTTTTCTGAGCAACTTTCATATAGAAAACATTCTCATCCGAGCTACGGTTTATTTTCTATGAATTTTCAAAGATTAAACCATTTTCTGGAATTATTTTTATTAACAGAAATCTATTAATGCGTCAGCAATGCATCAGCATGACATCAGCAGTCAGCTGACCCGTTTGACTAGTCAAACTGACCAATGGGTCCCACCTGTCATAGACAGTGGCCTTAACAGAGTTTAATTTCAATTAATCTAACTAATTAGATAACATGGGCCCACTGTCAGTGAGTAATCAATTTGAATTTAATTAAATTAAGTAATTTAATTAGTGTTAGGGGCGAGGCCCACCAGTCAGTGGCACTGGGCTGCCCAGTCAGCACATTGACTGGGTCAACTGGTTAACAGGGGACGAGGGGCCCCACTGGCAGTGATACAGGGGGTGGCCCCAGGTGTGCCACGTCGGCGGTGGCTGGCGGCTCGACGCCGGCGACGCCAAAATGCGGCGGAGGGCCTCGGGCCTCGTCGGATTTCGCCTACGGGCGACCATTTCGCGCGCGCTAGGGTGCGTTCAAACGAGCGGAGCAGCGCGCGTCGAACTACGGTGGTGGCCCGACCAGAAAAGGCCGGATACGGCGCCGACAAGCGGCAAAGGCGGCGGCGGAGTTCGGGCATGAGCGGATCCGGCTATACCCAGCACGGCGGAGCGAGCTAGCTAGCGCTACGGAGCCCTACGCGCGTGCTGAGCACGACTGCGAGCTCGGGCGAGCTCATCGGTGAGCGTGGCCACGACGGCAAGGCGCACAATGGCGACCCGGGCTCGGGCACGATGGCGAGCTAGCTACGACGCGCTAGGAGATTAATAGGGAGGAGCAGGAGGCGGAGGAGCTCACCGTGTGGCACGCAAGCAGGCCCGTGATAGCTTAGGAGCGCAGAGGTGGCCGGAGACGACGACGGTCACCGGCGGCCGAGGCGGAAGGGGATGAGGTGGATCCGGCGCTGTGGTGCCTCCCAGCTCCAACGGCGGGCACCGGTCGACGTGGAGGACGACGACGGACGCCTACGGCATGTCAGGGGTGCAGGGCGATGACGGTGGCCGCGGGGACGACGGAGAACGGCGACGAGCATGCTCGGGCAGTGGGGATCGAAGGGGAGAGGGAGGTGGATCTGAGGGGGGAGGCGTAGAGGCCGAGAGGGAGAGGGGCCCGAGGAGGCGGGGGGCGCTGGCGACCTTATCCTCTCCGGCGTCGGTGCCGGCGAGGTGGTCGTGCGGGAGCGCGCCCCTGTTCTGACCCGGGTCGGGGGAACAGGGAAGGAGGCGGTAGGGGGAGGCCGGCCGGGCCGGCTGGGCCGGTCGGCTGGCTGGCTAGTAGCTGGGCCGTCTGGTCCAAGAGGGGGGGGGTTGCTTCCTTTTGTTTTATTTTCATTTTTTCCTTTTATTTATTTTCTTTTCTGTTTTAACTCAATTTAAGTATTTAGGCATTTTCTAAAAATGTATTTACTTCACCATAATTACCTATGCAGTATTTGGCACCCACGGAACATTTTTGTTTTGACTTTTGAAAACTTTGGGTGTTTGTCATTAATTCATTTTTGAATTTGCAATGTTTTTTTTTTCCTTTTTGAACTACCACTTGATTAGCAACAGTAACATAGATGACATGGCATCATCAGGAGATTTTTACTGTAGCCTAATTATCCGAGCGTTACAACGTTCTATCAAGGTTACAAAAAGGAGGAAAGGGCATGGCGGAAACGCCCTCGCACGCTCCCCTCTCTCTTGTTTCGTCTTCCTCCTCTCCTTCTCCTCCAAGCCTCGAGCGCACCCTTGCTACAGTGCTGAGCCGCTTCAGGGCCTGAGAGGCCGACGACCGTTCGGGCCTTCGTCTCGTCCCCGCGCTCCGTGCTCCTGAAGCCTCTTGCCGATGGCGCGGCCGAAGGAGTCCTGGGAGGGGTCAGAGACTAGCGAAGCGAACATCCAGTACCTCCGAGACACCAAGCGGCGGCCGCCGCCGACGATGGTGGCGGCGCGCGCGGCGGGCGGGGAGATGGAGCCGCGGCCGCAGGAGGGCGAGCGCATAGTGTTTAATACACACTTCAAGCGCAGGTTCAGCCTTCCCGTGAGCACTTTCTTCCGCTCTTTCCTAAACTTCTTCATGCTGCAGCCACACTATTTGGGCGCCAACGTTGTGCTACAGCTCGCCAGCTTTGCCATGCTCGACGAGGGCTAATTGGGCGTGGAGCCGGACACGAAGCTTTGGGCCCATCTCTTCTTCCTCAAGCAACAAGGGCTGGCGGCTGGAGTAATGTCCGACTGCGGGGCCACCATCGTCTCGACCTGGTGGAACAGGCCGTTCCCCAAGATGCCCCTAGAGGATTCTACCAAGAAGCGACAGGATTCGTTCTTCTACGTGCGCAATGTCGGCGCGGGGGCGGACTGCATCAACTTGCCGCCGTCCATAAACGAGCCGCCGCACGCCAAGATGAACTAGGTCCACCTGCCCAAGAACCCACCAAAGGAGATGTTGAACCTGTGCAGCCGGATCACCGAGATGATGGCGCGCGAGGGGCTCACCGGGATGGATCTCATCTCTGCCTTCATCGCGCGCCGGGTGCTGCCATTGCAGCGCCGGGCGCACATCATCACCGAGATGGGCGACCCGCGGGATCCCACCCGGATGTCGAACCGGGGGCTGACGCCGGCGCAGACCGCCGACCGGGTCAACAGCATCTCCAAGGCCGGGTTGGCTACGGATTGGGCCTTTGGGAAGGCACCCTACGGACAACTATGTCCGGTGCCAACGGTGAGTCCTTGGTCCCCATTTTTTGCAATGTCCAAGATTTTCCTCGACCCAGACGCGATAGGAGAGCCACGGCTGCTCGCGGCCCAACAAATCCGTGACGGGCCGAGGACGCAGCTCTTGGCGGACGAGCAAAGCGACTCGGATGAGGGCTAGTCCATCAGTGAGAACGTGGAGCCGGATGAAATGCGGCCAGCCGGCGCCGAAGCTGGCGCGGCGCGTCATGCGGGTAAGTCTCCGCACCCAGACCTCCTGCGAGACTGGCCGGATGACAACGAGGAGGCCCAGACGGATGTTGGCGGTGCAGCGCTGCCAACGGGAGGAGACGACAGCGTCGATCCCCCGAGGCGGCTGAAGAAAAAGGTTGGGTCCGGGCCGTCCCGTGAACCGGCGGCGGTGCGCCGGTCGCGCGGGAAAGATTCGATGGTGCCAAAGCCGGCCAGAGAGCGCACGCCGGAGGCGCTGCCGGTGAGCAAGGTTGCCGCCAAGAAGGCACGCCGGGACCTCTCATCTGCAGCGGCTAGGAGGGCCACCCGACGGTGATCGGGTAAGTACGACTCGCTGGTTTTTATTTGTTACTTGGTTACATTCTTATTATGTTGTCTTCGTGGCGCGCAGGTCGCCCCTTGAGCTGGCGCTGGCGGCCACGGCAGCCGTGTCCGGGAACCAGGTCATCTTCCGGAAGACCCGGAGCAGTGCCATCGACCGTGTGGAGAGCCAGCCCGAGGAGGCCCATGGCCTAGACCCGAAGGACACGGAGCGCGTCGCCTGGCGGGACCGAAACGCGGCCGAGAGGGAGTTTGCGGCGGCCGAGAAGGCAGCGAGGGAGGCCTCAGCCCAGGCATGGGCGAGAGCTGCCGAGGCGAGGGGGAGGACTGTCGCGGACCCGGCCTGGCAGGAGAGGGCGGAGGGCGTGACGCCGACGGACACCATCGTCGAGCCGCAGCCATACGAGGGGCGCGACCCGGACGAGCGGATGGAGGCGGACGACGGCGACTCTGAGACCGTCGAGGAGATTGTCGTGGACACCCCGCCCAGAACAACCCGGTCGAGCGGAAGGAGGCCGGAGGAATGGGATGTGGGGAGGACCCCGCCCCGGATGGTGCGCCGCAGTTGACGCCGGTCAGTGCGCCGGGATCGACGCCGGCCGTGGAGGTGCCGGCAGGAGGCAACCGGGCCTTGGTGGTTGTGTCACCGCAAGCCACCGTGAACATGGAGCAAGTGTCGGGGAGCGGCCCTGCCGCTGGGTCGCAACAACCCCGGGCGGGCATCGACGAAGTTGTGGTCGGGCCACGTGCCCAGGAGGACGTGGTGATGGACGCCGTGTGCCAGTAGCTGGGGGGTGCGAGGGCCGCCTGCAGGCCTTCGTTCAGAGCGACATGGAGTGGACGCGGGACCTAGAGCGCTCCGTTGTGGTGAAGTCTTCTTCTTGTCTTGATTTGTGGCCGATCAGTGGGGGCGCGCTAGCGCACCCACTGGGTGTAGCCCCTGAGACCCGGGCTGGCTGCGGAGCAGCCGGGTCGGGTCTTTTATGCGTTTATGATTTCTGTTAAGACCTGCTTCCCCGCAACATCTGGACGGCCTGCGAGTCGGCACGCATAACTGGCTGCTGGAGAAGTACCACGCCGTCATGACGTAGCTCGTCGCCAAGGAGGAGGCGCTTTGCCTGGCCCAAGGTACGTCTTGCACACCCCGAGATTCGCGTCGATTGCAAAGCAGTCGGGTCGAATCTTAAGGCGTTTTTCTTCCTTCCAGCATCTGACTTGAAGTTTCGCCCTGCAGCCTCCGTGGCCGAGGTGCCAGATCTCCGAACCCAGCTGGACGAAGCCGGCCAGCAGCGTGACCAAGCGGCCGCCGACAATAGCCAGCTTCAGGCCGAGGTGGAGCGGCTGAAGGTGGATGCCGTTAGGCGTTGGAGGCCCACCAGGTGGAGCTGGGCCAGCTGGCGGATGAGCACGGGAAGATGATCGTCGAGAAGGACGTTGAGCTGAAGGCGGCCGCCAAAAAGAGCGCTAGGCTCGAGAAGGACCTTGAGACCCGCGGCCATGCGTGAGCCCTCCAGCGGAACGGTATGTTGTGTGAAGCGCAACATCTCGACGAGCTCCTCCTCTGTAAGTGTTTCTTCGACTGTCCTGCCGGTTGGCCAGCCGGCTGAACCGTTGCATAGTTGACTGATTCCCTTCTTCCCTGCGCCAGGGGCCTTCCCGAAAACGCATAAATCTGTGGAGGCGGCTATGTCCATGCACCGGTCCCTCCTGGTGGGTGTGGGTGCCACGGTTGACCCGCACGCCGCCTGGACCTTCTCGGAGCTCATGCTCGCCGCCGAAGCCCGTCTGAAGGCCCTTGACGAGCAGATGTGGAGGCTGTTCGCGGCCGGGTTGGGCATGACAGCCACCCTCTGGCCGGAGGCGGTGGCGCCCAACATCGTCACGTGGCTGGCGCACTGGCTGGAGGCCTACGCGACACGACTCCATGCATGGTGAGTATCTGCAGCTCGTGCCGACACGGATTTAGGCCTGAGCTTCGCCATGTCTTGGTACACGGCCCTGGACCTGGACCAACTGGCGGCCTAGCGAGCCGGCGCGAAGGTCGACTTGGAGGCGCGAGCATGCCGGATCGCCGGACGAGCCAACTACCTTGCCTCGTTCATCGTGCATGACGAGTTCAACGCGGAGTGCACGGAGGATGGTGAAGAGCTTCCGCCCGATGAACCGGAGGACAGCTCTGATGAGACGGGGGCCTAGGCGGACGACGAGGCCGCGTTGGGTGACACCGGCGCTTTGGTGGAGCCGGCGCAAGCCGAAGCCAGCATGACGACCGGAGCCGGCGATCACGGGGGCCGATGCGGCTGCCGCGTGAAGTCATCCTGCCTTTATCTTTCTGAAATTTGTTAAGTAGCAGGTACACCCACTGGAGGTGTAGTGGAATGTAATGAACTCCGGTCGTGGGCCTTTTGTTATGTAAATATTTCGCGGATGTTTATGCTTTTTCTTTTTGTCCTTAGGCCTTTTCTCGTTTGCCTCCTACTTGGGCCTCCCTCCCGCTAGTCGAACAACCGAGTGCCAATCTGTGACAAGGAGTTCGGCCTTGGGAAGGGACGCACAATACTTAGGCTTTCTCAGATGTTGAGCACGAGCAAAACACCCACTGGGTCGACTGGCGGCAGCTGTCGAAGTCGGTCGTGCGACAACTTAATGCGGTGGTGCCGGATGGACCGATCTGGCCGATCCAACTTAGCATATCTCCACGTGCTGGCGCGTTTGGCCTGTGGTTCTTGCCAGCTGATAGCCGGAGCCGGTCTGTGGCTTAGGGCAAAGAGGAGGGCCTTGGCGATTCAGACACGCCGAAATGGACTAAGGGGGACGACAGGGTGCAGTCGAGCCAGATGAACCGACCCGGAGGGAGAGGGTAAAGTCATGAAGGTGTGCGGGACATGGTACTTGATAGAAAAGGTGGCCCCCTGAGTGTCGTTCGTGGGACCTGCTGCTTTCATTGAACTCAAAAGGTAGCGATACATACATGCATACAGCTAACTGTAAAACAGGCAGAGGAGCTCCACGTTCCAGGGCCTTCTTGTCTCTTCGCCGGCTGTGCCTCTCTTGCGTGTGTCTCTCTTTGCCGGATGTGTTGCGGTCGCATAGAGCTTTGCTCATGATGAAGGGGCCCTCCCATGGGGAGGCCAATTTGTGCTGGCCGACTTGCTGCTGGACGAGCCGAAGTACGAGGCTGCCCTCGCGTAATGCGATGGGCTTGATCTTCTTGTTGTGGTAGTGCCGTAGGCTTTGCTAGTAGATGGCCAATCGACTGAGGACCAACAGGCACGCCTCCTCGAGCAGGTCGACGCCGTCCTCGTGAGCTTCCTTGGCTTCCGCCTCTATGTACATGGTGACCCGCGGCGAGTCGAACTCTATGTCGATGGGGATGACGGCTTCGGCTCCGTAGACGAGGGTTGAACCTGGTCGACCGGTTGGGCGTCGCCCGGAGACTCCAAAGGATGGCTGGCAGCTCATCGAGCCAGCTGCCGGGTGAACGCATGAGGGGCTCGATGAGTCGCGGCTTGATGCCAGACAGGATCAGGCCGTTGGCCCGCTCGACCTGTCCGTTGGACTGGGGATTTACGACGGAGACCAAGTCGAGACGGATGCCGGATACTGTCGGTGTTCTGAGAACAACGGTACCCAGACTTACCTACCTTCGGCCCACAGCGTGGCTCCCTCGACGGCCTGGTACGGCCCATCTGGGGGACCGCCAAGAAAAGACCTTCGCGAGGGGCCAGGCCTCGCGAGGTGGACGACACTAAGACCTCTCGAGGGAGCGGCCTCCCTAGGTCGCCTCCTGAGGAGCGGAGATTTCTATGTAGGTACCCAGCCTCATGAGGCTGCGATGACGTGAGCCATGACGACCAAGCCAGGCAGGCACCAGCGGGCGCAGAGGAGGAAGTTTCCTCTTTGGTGCTAAGGAGGCAAGGACAGACGTGGGTTCCCGAGGAATCTCCCAAAGGTTTCCATTCCGGTACTACAAGACCAAGACCATAGGCTTGGCAGGACGGACGTCATCACCGATCCCACCATTGCATCATGACCAGAAGCTTTGCAGGTGAAGACCACCTTTCATCAGGATAAGATGTACTACTTGTCCCCTTTCAAATTGGCTGTTGTGGGATCCCTTCCCGCCTAAGTTTTGGGGGAAGAGGACCAAGGCCACTATGAATATAGGCTAGCCACCACCATAGAGAATGATCCAAACCCTTTCCACCCTCACCAGAGCAGCCCTCGCGAGGTTGTTCATCCACTGTACTAGTTCATCCTCAGCCCCTCGTGAGGCCAATCCACCACAAAGCAGGAGTAGGGTTTTACACCGCAAGGTGGCCCGAACCTGGGTAAACTGCCGTGTTCATCTTCTTCCTTGTTCACACGAATCCAGCTAGGCTAGGCTGTGGGGCAACGAGCTTGAGGCTTGAGGGGTTATTCTTCGCACACGCCCCAGAGTTCGAACATTCTTGGGTCCGCGGAGCCGTGAATCCGAAATTTGGCACGCTAGGTAGGGGTGTGTCGAAATCTGCCCCTCCGTCGACCACGCCTCACCCTCGCCTTGTGGCCCCCCATGGCGGGCGCGACCCTGCAGACGTGGCCGCCCGAGGCATACGGGAGTGCCGCGGGTTACCCGACTTTCACCCCCGATCTGCAACGAGTGCAGTGGCCCGCGAAGTTCAGGCCAACATTGCGCCCGCAATACGACAGCGTCGGGACCCCGAAGGGTTCCTCCGGTCATACGCGCAGGCCATTGAGGTGGCGGGCGGCGATGATAAGGCCAAGGCAAACTGGTTTCCCCTCGCCCTCACGGAGGCTCCTCGATCCTGGCTCCGCGGCCTCCCGCGCACCTCGATCTCTTCTTGGGAGGAACTCTGCGACCAGTTCGTCACGCGCTTCGTGGCTCCAGCGCCCCACGCAGTCGCATGAATCATCGGCGGATCGTAGGCGCCTGCGTTTTGCCGCCACATCAAGCAGCTTCTCTATCAGCAAGGTGTCGCCCGGCCACAATGCGGGGCGGCGCAGGGCCGGGCCGGGCCTGGGCTCGCCATCACCTTCGATTCCGGAGATCAACCCAAGGCCATGACCGCGGCGGGTGCCCTCCCCATGATGTGTACTCCCACCATCAGCAACGCCGCGGTGACCAAGACGCTCATCGATGGAGGCGCCGGCCTGAACGTCCTCTCGATGGAAACCTTCGATTTGCTTCAAGTGCCGTACGATCAGCTACTCCCCACCCGGCCTTTCTCGGGGGTGGTTAAGGGCTCTGCCACTCCCCTGGGGTAGATATGCCTCCCCGTCACCTTCGGCACGCGCGACAACTACCACACCGAGCTCATCATCTTCGACGTTGCCCACATTAGCCTCCCGTACAACGCCATCCTGGGTATCCGGCCCTCGCCAAGTTCATGGCAGCTACCCATCCGGGCTACAACATCGTCAAGATGCCGGGCAGTAGCGGCATCACCACGGTGGTCGGAGATGTGAAGGATGCGATCCGGGCCCTCAAGCTTGTCTACAGGGCCGCAGCCGCTTCGTGCCCTGCCACCACGGACTCCGTGGTGGCTCAAGTGGCCACGCCCATGAAGAAGAAGAAGTTGTTTTCCCAGGACCGGGCCGAGACGAAGTAGGTGCCTGTCGACACCGGGGGCTAGAGCCCCACCTTCACCATTGGTGCGGGTCTTCCTCCAGACCAGGAGGAGGTGCTGGTTGCTTTCCTAAGGGCCAACAAAGATGTATTTGCGTGGGAAGCGTCGGACTTGGTCGGTGTCCCGAGGGAGGTTATTGAGCATCACCTGATGGTGTGCCCTGGTGCGCGCCTGGTAAAGCAAAAAGCGCGGCGTCAGGCACAAGAGAAGCAGGCATTCATCGTCCAGGAGGTCGGCAAGCTCCAAGAGGCCGGCGTCATCTGGGAGGTGCGGCACCCGGATTGGTTGGCGAATCCTGTGATCGTCCCCAAGAAAGGCGGGAAGGAGCGCATGTGCGTCGACTTCACCAGCCTGAACAAGGCCTGCCCCCGGGATCCTTTCCCGCTCCCGCGTATCGATCAGATCATGGACTCCACCGCCGAGTGTGATTTGTTGTGCTTCTTGGATGCTTTCTCTAGATATCATCAAATCAAAATGGTGATAGAGGGCACCGAGAAGACAGCCTTCATCTCCCCCTGCGGTGTGTACTGCTACAATTGCATGCCCTTTGGGTTGCGGAACGCTAGCGCCACTTTCCTTGGGCCGCAGTTGGGTGCAACGCAGAGGCATATGTCAACGACATCATGGTCAAGTCGAGGGAAGCGAGGACCCTGATCAAAGACCTAGAATAAACATTCGCTAGCCTGCATATCATCAACCTGAAGCTCAGTCCTGAGAAGTGTGTGTTCGGGGTCCCGCCCGGCAAGCTGTTGGGTTTGTTGGTGTCGCACAGAGGGATCGAAGCCAACCCCGAGAAGGTCAAGGCAATAGAGAGGATGAGCCCACCTCATACCCTCAAGGATATGCAGAAGCTCATAGGGTGTGTGACCTCCTTGGGGCGCTTCATTTCCAAGCTTGGCGAGCGCGCCCTCCCTTTGTTCAAGCTGATGAAGAAGAAGGGCCCGTTCGATTGGACCCCGGAAGCTGAGGCGGCCTTCGAAGACCTCAAGCGATACATCACGAGCCCGCCTGTCATAGCGGTGCCTTGTCCATGCGAGCCCCTGGTGCTGTACTTGGTGGCCACCCCTACTCGGCCAGCACGGCGCTCGTGGCAGTCAGGGAAGGACCCGCCGACGCGGGTTCGAAGCAAGGTCGCTTGCGAGAATCCGCACAACCTTCGCTGCCCCAGGGCGGCACTCCCGAGGGTCTCGTCGCTTCACCGACCCCCGAGCCTCACGAGCCCCTCGAGCCCCCCGCAGAGCAAGACATCTCTGACACCTCGCCCCTCGTCGAGCATCCGGTGTACTTCATTAGCATGGTGTTATGCGATGCACGCGCGCGCTATCCCATGCAGCAGAAGCTTCTTCTCGCGCTCCTCGTCGCCTCTAGGAAGCTGCGTCACTATTTCCAAGGCCACCCCATCAAGGTCATATCAGCATATTCCCTGGAGAAGATATTGCGCAGCTCCAACGCCGTGGGAAGGGTTGCGGAATGGAACATTGAGTTGCAGGCCTTCCAACCGGAGTTCAGCACGACTAGGGTCATCAAGGCGGTGGCCCTGGCCGATTTCGTGGTGGAATGAACGGACACTCTGGATCGTGGGCTGGACAAGGGCCAGTCCCTCATGCCCGGTGACGAGGCACCCGAGTGTCATGCACTTTGACGGCGCTTTCGCGCGGCAGGGTGCGGGGGCTGGAGTCGAGCTCATCTCAGCAACCGAGGACATGCTCTACTATGTTGTGCAGCTTTGCTTCCAGCGCGGCGAGAAGGTCCCCAACAACATCGCAGACTACGAGGGCTTGATTGCTGGCCTCAAGGCCGCGGCCGCCTTGGGGATCAAGCGCCTCACCATCAAGGGAGACTCCAACTCCTCGTCAACTTCTCCAACAAAGAGTACAAGCCAAAGGACGAGCACATGGAGGCTTACCTAGAAGAGGTACGTAAAATTGAAAAGTGCTTCCTAGGCTTGGAATTGCAGCACGTCCCGCGGGGCGAGAACAAGGAAGCAGATGACATAGCTAAGAGGGCGTCTCACCGCGAGCCCTAGAGGCCCGGCGTTTTTGAGGAGAGGCTCCACAAGCCGCCAGTGCCCCCCTGACCGCGGGCTCGGCGTTGCTCAGGGAGGAGCTACCACCGGCCCCGGTGTCAGGAGCCCTGGCTTGTGGCCCGACCTCAGGAGCCCGCTTATTCCTTGCGCTGGAGCCTCAGGCAGGTTGCTGGTGTTGGGGAACGTAGTAATTAAAAAAAATTCCTACGATCACACAAAATCTATCTAGAAGAGGCATAGCAACGAGACAGGAGAGTGTGTCCACGGTGTCCACGTACCCTCATAGACCGAAAGCGGAAGCGTTTAGTAACCCGGTTGATGTAGTCGAACGTCTTCACGATCCAACCGATCCAAGTACCGAACGTACGACACCTCCGCGCTCAGCACACGTTCAGCTTGATGACGTCCCTCGAGCTCTTGATCCAGTTGAGGACGAGGGAGAGTTCTGTCAGCACGACGGCATGGCGACGGTGATGATGAAGTTACCGGCGCAAGGCTTCGCCTAAGCACTACGACGATATGACCGAGGTGTGTAACTGTGGAGGGGGGCACCACACACGGCTAAGAGATTGTCTGTTGTACCTTTGGGGTGCCCCCTGCCCACGTACATAAAGGAGGGAGGGAGAGAGGCTGGCCCCCTAGGGGCGCTCCAAGAGTATGGAGTCCTACTAGGACTTCCAAGTCCTAGTACGAATCATTTTTCCTTTTCGGAGCAGGAGAGAAGGAAAGAGGGAAAGAGAGAGGGAGTAGAAAAGGGCAAGGGGGCGCACCCCCTTCCCCAAGTCCAATTCGGCCCCATGGGGGGGGGGGCGCCACGTCCCCTTTGGCCTGCCTCCTCCTTTCCCGTATGGCCCGATAAGGCCCATTACTTCTCCCGGTGAATTCCCGTAACTCCCCGGTACTCTGAAAAATACCTGAATCACTCGGAACCTTTCCGATGTCCGAATATAGCCTTCCAATATATGAATCTTTACCTATCGACCATTTCGAGACTCCTCGTCATGTCCATGATCTCATCCAGGACTCCGAACAAACTTTGGTCATCAAATCACATAACTCATAATACAAATCGTCATCGAACGTTAAGCGTGCGGACCCTACGGGTTCGATAACTATGTAGACATGACCGAGACACATCTCCGGTCAATAACCAATAGCGGAACCTGGATGCTCATATTGGCTCCTACATATTCTACGTAGATCTTTATCGGTCAAACTGCATAACAACATACGTCATTCCCTTTGTCATCGGTATGTTACTTGCCCGAGATTCAATCGTCGGTATCCTCATACCTAGTTCAATCTCGTTACCGGCAAGTCTCTTTACTCGTTCCGTAATGCATCATCCTGCAACTAACTCATTAGTCACATTGCTTGCAAGGATTATAGTGATGTGCATTACAGAGAGGGCCCAGAGATACCTCTCCGATACATGGAGTGACAAATCCTAATTTTGATCTATGCCAACTCAACAAACACCTTCGAAGACACCTGTAGAGAATCTTTATAATCACCCAGTCACGTTGTGACATTTGATAGCACACAAGGTGTTCCTCCGGTATTCGGGTGTTGCATAATCTCATAGTCAGAGGAACATGTATAAGTCATGAAGGAAGCAATAGCAATAAAACTAAACGATCATTATGCTAAGCTAACGGATGGGTCTTGTCCATCACATCATTCTCCTAGTGATGTGATCCTGTTAATAAAATGACAACACATATATATGGTCAGGAAACATAACCATTTTTGACAAACAAGCTAGTCAAGTAGAGGCATACTAGGAACACTCTATTTTTGTCTATGTATTCACACATGTACTAAGTTTCCGGTTAATACAATTGTAGCATGAATAATGAACATTTATCATGATATAAGGAAATAAATAATAACTTTATTATTGCCTCTAGGGCATATCCTTCAGCTGGACCGAGGAGTTCAAGGCGTACCTACTCCGCGGCACCTTGCCAGAGAAAGAGGATGATGCGGAGCGGGTGGTCTGCTAGGTCACTGCCTATTGCTTGCAGGACGGCGAGCTGTACCGGCGACGCCCCAACGACGTCTCACTGCGGTGCATATCCGAAGAACAGGGGCGCAAGTTGCTGGCCGATATCCATGGCGGGGATTGTGGGCATCACTCCTCACCATGCACCCTCGTGGACAAGGTGTTCTGTAGCGGCTTCTACTGGCTGACGACGCTCAGCGATGCCACCGAGCTGGTACGATCCTGCGAGGCCTGCCAGTTCCACGCCAAGCAGATTCACCAGCTCGCGCAAGGTCTCCAGACCATCCCTCTCTCATGGCCGTTCGCGGTCTGGGGGTTGGATATCCTGGGCCCTTTCCCTCGAGCAGCCGGCGGATACCGCTACCTCTACGTCGCCATCCACAAGTTCACCAAGTGGGCGGAGGTGGAACCCATACGTACCATCCCTGCTGGCTCGGCCGTCAAGTTCATCAAGGGTCTCGTGAGCCGTTTTGGTGTGACCAATCGTGTCATTACAGACAATGGTTCCCAGTTCACGAGCAACCTCTTCAGGACGTATTGCGCTAACCTTAGAACGCAGATATGCTACGCTTCGGTGGCGCACCCACGGAGCAATGGCCAGGCCGAGCGTGCTAACGCGGAGGTCTTGTGGGGCCTCAAGACAAGGAGCTTCAAGAAGAAGCTCGAGGCCTGCGGCAGGGGTTGGCTCGTTGAGCTTCAGTCTGTGTTGTGGTCTATCCGTACCACCGCGACTAAGCCCACCAGAGAGATCCCGTTCTTCCTCGTCTACAGAGCCGAGGCGGTCCTCCCTCACGAGGTCAGGCATCGCTCCCCGTGGGTCCTAGCGTTCGACGAGGCGCGTCAGGATGCCTCGCGGGGGACAGACCTCGTGCTCGGGGAGGAAGCCCGTCGCCAGGCCTCGCTCGGTGCAGCGAGGTACCAGGAGGCGCTGCGACGTTACCACTACTGCAGTGTCCGCTTCTGGACCCTCGAGGTGGGTGACCTCATCCTGAGGCGGGTGCTTTCCAGGGAGGGCCTTCACAAGCTCTCGCCCATGTGGGAGGTCCGTTCAGGGTCACCTGCGTCTAAAGGCCTGGTGCCGTACACTTGGAGATGCAGGACGGGGTCCCCATCCAGAATGTCTAGAACATCCAGCACCTTCAGAGGTTCTACCTGTGACACTCTCATGTAATAATGAGTGGGGATGTACACGCCATGGAGTCTCCTGAGCATCGCCCCTGGGCCTCACGGGGGCTCCCACCCACGCCCAAGTGGAAGCCCCATGCTCCGCGCTGGCGGACGACACGGACAATCAGCGACTATGCCCATGCGTAGTGGAAGCCCCATGCTCCGCGCAGGCGGGAAGACTAGAAGACTAGCATAGGTGCCGGACGCGGCTGTTCTCTTGCTTTGATCTTGTAACCCATTTGCTACTTCTTGGAATGAACTTGCAGTTCTCGCATTTTTGTTTGAAAAAGGGGGGAGTTGTCTGGTCTTTCTTCTTCCAGCGGTGTTTCTTCTCTTGAGTTTCGTCTTTAGGAAGTGCGGCGGCTGCCCGTGGCTCCCTCTATCGTGTCTCGGTAGCGGGGGCTGTTCACGGTGTATACGCCTGAACCGGCATGCCAGCAGGCCTGCTCGCGCAAACACCTTGCCAAGGCCTAGGAAAAATCCCCGCATGACGCTCTCGAGCGAGCCATTGGCCCATCAGCCTCAGGAGCGCTCACCTCCTGGCCTTGCTGGGTGTCATGCCCTAGCGCGCTAATGATGGTCACCTCGCCCGGGGGCTCCAGAGACCTACGCAAGTGGTGCTCCGGAGGCTCTGGACCCTCGTAGGTTCTCTGGAGGCATGTGGGTGGCTTACCGTTCAAGACTCCGGAGCCCGACAAGGGGCCTCCCTAGGTCGCTCTGGCACTTTAACCGCACCAACACCAGGAGAAGCTCCGGAGGATCCGGGGCGCGCCCCCACAAGAAGGTGACCCGCTAAGGGCCGCAAGCGCACCAAGCTAAGTTATTCTAATCACACCAGGCAGGAACCTTTCGATCAATGGTAATGCAATGTTGAGGTGCAAGCAAGAAACACTAACATAAAGGCGCAAGCGCCTCAGCTCATTCACGCCCCCGCGGGGCTCTTGCCAAATTCTTGATGCAGGAAATAAAAAAAGGGGTGAACCAAAAGAAGCGGCGTCCCGAGGGTCGCTGCTCCTGAGGGATGGCTCCGTCACCACCCATGCTTAGTCGGAGTCCTCCTCCTGCTTGACGGGGGCGCGGTGATGAGGCGGCTCGGCATCCTCCTGAGCGGGAGCAAGATGGCGTGGCGGCCTGCCGCCGTCCTGGGTCCAGGTGCAGCGACGAGGTGGCTTGTCGTAGTCGCAATCACTCGATCTCCCCCCAGAGGAGACGTCGTCGCTGCTGGAGGTGCGATGGCCAAGGGCAAGTTCACCGCCGAGGACGTCGCTGCCATGCCGGCCGTTCTCGTCCGAAGGGTGGTCGCCATCGTCGTCAGCTTCCGGGCAGCGCCCCAGGCGGCTGTCGTCCTTCCCGAAGACCCTGACGAAGAGCGTTGTCATCCCGTCGTACTTGAAGTGAAGGTTGCGCCTCCCCTCCAGACGGCGGGCGCGGGCAAGTGGCTGCCATCCGCGGGTCAGGAACACATGGGCGATGGAGTTGACCTCCACCTCCACCCATGAGGACTCGTTGCAGCAGTCGTCGGGTTGCAGCCATAGCCCAACGGGTCCTGCCGCCGGTAGCTCCTCTACGAAGGAGTTTGGAAGCAGAAGCCAAGTGCTTGGAGGGCCCTCCACCCGCACGACAAACTCGCGCGCCGAGTAGCTTGACCGGGCACGGCGGTCGGTTGGCCATGACACGCCCTCCCCCTTGGCCATGGCTGCTAGCGTCCCCGTGACCACCCTCGCGGGGGAGGCCCATTCCCTAGCTGTTGAAGTCGTTGCGACCCACCAGAGGCGGACGCCCGCGTCGCCGTGAAGACGTCGCCGGTACGGCCGTGGATTTGCAGGGATGACCACGCCCTCTCTTAGGCGGCGGCGCCTCCGGCCCGGCCTGAGGGGCCTTGCCTTTCTCTTCGGCCGAGAACCTCCTCGGTGGGGCCATGGTCACTTCGGCAAGATGGCGGCGCGACTGAGGCAGGAGAAGAGGAGATTGCAGACCAGAGGATGAGGACGGGCTGGGGGCTCTGCCTCCCTCCCCCTCTTATAGGTGGTCAAAGGCTAACCGGCACCCTTCCATGTTCCGAGTAATGATGGCGCTACTGCATGCACCAGGCAGTTATCAAGTCGGGGCAGTTGCCGAGACAACGTGGGGAAGCGGAGGCGTCCACATCCCGTCAAGCGCCGCGCATCAGACTGGCCCGTAGGGATTGGGGCCCGCGGCGCTTCACCCTTGCCCCTTGGATTCGCCCCGAAGCCAGCCCGAGCCCGCCTTGGGCCCAGGGGCTACTGCCGGCGTTCTGGGAACCAGGGTACCTAGACTTGCCTGCCTGCGGCCCACGGTGTGGCTCCCTCAACGGGCTGGTATGGCCCATCTGCAAGACCGCCAAGACAAGAGCCTCGCGAGGGGCCAGGCCTCGCGAGGTGGACGACACCAAGACCACTCAAGGGAGCGGCCTCCCCAGGTGGCCTCCCGAGGAGCGGAGATTTCTATGCAGGTACCCAGCCTCACGAGGCTGCGATGACGTGAGGCATGATGACCAAGTCTAGGCGGGCGCTAGCGGGCGCAGAGGAGGCAGTTTCCTATTTGGTGCTAAGGAAGGAAGGACAGACGTGGGTTCCCGAGGAATCTCCCAAAGGTTTCCATTCCGGTGCTACAAGACCAAGACCACAGGCTCGGCAAGACGTACGTCATCACTGAGCCCACTGCTGCGTCACGACCAGAAGCTTTGCAGGCGAAGACCACCTTTCGTTAGGATAAGATGTACTACTTGTCCCCTTTCAAATTGGCCATTGTGGGATCCCTTCCCGCCTAAGTTTTTGGGGAAGAGGACCAAGGCCACTATAAATATAGGCTAGCCACCACCGTAGAGAAGTATCCGAACCCTTTCCACCCTCACCAGAGCAGCCCTCGTGAGGTTGTTCGTCCACTGTACTAGTTCATCCTCAGCCCCTCGTGAGGCCAATCCACCACAAAGTAGGAGTAGGGTTTTACACCGCAAGGTGGCCCAAACCTGGTTAAACTATTGTGTTCATCTTCTTCCTTGTTGACGTGAATCGGGGTAGGCTAGGCTGTGGGGCGACGAGCTTGAGGCTTGAGGGGTTGATCTTCGCACATGCCCTAGTGTTTGAACCTTCTTGGGTTCGCGGAGCCCTGAATCCGACAGATACAGAGCAGTACTAAGCCAGCGCGCCCTTGGAGAAGTTGGTGTCATTGTCCGTGATGTTGTTGTGTGGGATGCCATAGCAAACTGCGATGTCTTTGATGAATTGGGCAGCCGTCGGCCCGTCGAGTTTCTTGATTGGTCGCACCTTGATCCATTTGGTGAACTTGTCGATGGCCACCAGCAAGTGTGGCATGCCGCCTTGGGCGGTCTTGAAGGGCCCCACCATGTAGAGCCCCCAGACGGCAAAGGGCCAGTTGAGCGGGATGGTCTGGAGGGCCGTAGCCGGCTGGTGGCTGCACTTGCTGAAGCGTTGGCAACCCTTACACTTTAGAACCAGCGATTCGGCATCTTTGAGGGTCGTGGGCCAGTAGAAGCCGTGGTGGAAAGCTTTGGCCACCTGGGACCTGGAGGCAGCATGGTGCCCGCTCTCGCCCTGGTGGATGTCGAGGAGGATATCTATGCCCTTGTCTTGTTCGACGTAGTGCTGGAAAATGTCCGTCGCACTACGCTTGACGAGCTCGTGGTTGATGATGTTGTAGGCAGAAGCTCGGCGCTGCACTTGCTGGGCCTTGGTTTCTTCCATGGGGAGCGCTTCGCTCTCTAGAAAGGCGAGGATTGGCTAGGGAAGGAGTCGTTGCCACTGTGAAGACGGCCACTTGGACGGGGTCTAGGGAGACGGCTTGTGAATCGGTGTCGGGAGCCCTCGGGACCGGGCCTGCAGCCCCCGAGCCTGAGCCGGCAGCCCCCGAGGCCGGGCCGGCAGCCCCGAGCTGGAACTGGCAGCCCTCGGGGCCGGACCGGGGTCTCTAGGGTTGGGCGGGGGAGCCGCGGGGTCATCCGGGACGAAGATGGGCTCGGAGTTCGGAGACGGCTTGATGGACGGCTTCTGCAGGTGCTCAAGGGAGACGCCGGATGGGATTGCTTGCCGGGATGAGCCTGCGTGTCGGCGGCGTCATTGTCCATGCGAGGGGGGGGGGGGGGCGTGGGGGAACTCACAGCCGTCGAAGCCGCCAGAAAGCTACTGGACTTGGAAGCGGTAGCTGGCCATGTTGGTGTCTCAGGCATCCCATTCGCTGGAGGCTTGCTGCACCACCAGGTCCGAGTCGCCGTAGCAGAGGATGCGTAGGATGCCGATCTCTTTGGCTAGCCCGAGGCCGTGCATAAGGGCTTCGTACTCGGCAAAGTTGTTGGAGGAGGCGAAGTGGATCTGCAGCGCGTACCGCAGCCGGTCACCCTTAGGAGAAGATAGCATGACGTCGGCTCCCAAGCCAGCTCGCATCTTGGAGCCGTCAAAGTGCATGCGCCAGTGTGTCGAGTTGGGCAGCGGCGGCAGATACTGGGTCTTTGTCCAGTCGACGAGGAAGTCGGGCAACGCCTGGGACTTGATGGTGGTGTGCGGCTCGTAGAAGATGGTGTGGCTGGCCAGCTTGATGGCCCACTTGGCCACCCGACTTGAGGCATCCCGGCAGCCCATGATCTCTCCTATGGGGGCCATGCTGACCACGGTGATGCTGTGCTCCTCGAAGTACTGCTTCAGCTTCTTGGTGTTGAGGTACACGCCATAGCACATCTTCTGGTAGTGGGGGTAGTTCTGCTTGGAGGCAGAGAGCACCTCGCTCAGGTAGTAGACCGGATGCTGGACCGGCTGGATCTTGCCATCTTTCGAATGCTCGACCACCAGCGCCATGCTGACCTTCCGTGAGGTGGTAGCGATGTAGAGCAGGAGCGGCTCCTTGTCGGTCGGTGCGGCCAAGATGGGCGCAATGGAGAGCATGTGCTTGAGATCCGGGAAAGCTTCGTCCGCCTAGTCGTTCCACTCAAACGATGACGGCTTCTTCGTCAGCTGATACAAGGGCAAGGCCCACTCGCCCAACCGGCTGAGAAACTAGCTGAGAGAGGCCAAGCAGCTGGTGAACTTCTGGACATTGCACAGTCGTGTTCGCTTGCGCATGCGCTCGATGGCCTTGATTTTCTCCAGGTTTGCCTCAATGCCACGGTCCAAGACGAGGAAACCGAGTAGCTGGCCGGCTGGCACACCGAACACGCACTTCTTTGGGTTGAGCTTGATCTAATACCGAGGCAGATTGGCGAAAGTTTCCTTGAGGTCGGCTAGGAGCGTGAGGTGTTGCTTGGTCTTCACCACGATGTCGTCTATGTAGACATGGATGTTACGGCCGAGTTGCTGCAGCAGACATTTCTGCAAGCAGCACTGGAAGATGGTGATGTGGTCTCCTATTACAGGTAGGGTCAAGGACCCATTATTTGGGACCCACATGGGGCCCATCACCATCATAGGTAGGTCCCTGGACCATACCAACATTCGGATGCATACATCAGGAGGTTCACTCGGACGGCTCTTCGGCACTCGGACGATCACATGTCATTTGGCGACGGACCACCACTCGGACACAGAGGACAAGAGGACGTCGTGGGAGCTGCAACGGTTGAGGAATCCTAAGTCATCCACTAAATAGAGTTATAGCTACCGTTACCTATAACTGCTGTAGTAGAGGCTCATTACACTAGTAACTGACTCATTCAATGACATTTATTGCCTCGGCGGCGTGGAAGACATGGGGCTACATCGCACTCTATATAAGCCGCACCCCACTCCATAGGCAGGCAGAGTTTCAATCTCTATAACTATACCCATCAAATCAAAACAAGCCTCAGGGCACGAGACGTAGGGCTTTTACCTCCACCGAGAGGGGCCTGAACTCGTTAAACACCGAGTATTACACCAACGTCGTAGCTAGTCTCTGCCCCTTACTCGTACCCCTAGTACTCATTGTTAGGATCGTAACCCTAACAGTTGGCGCCCACCATGGGGCTAGGCATCTAGCAAAATTTCATAGCGTAGGTGGATTTCTTCATCATCATGTCAGTCGGCGGTGAAATCCGTTTCGGGACGATATCCTTCATCGCCGACGACTCAGCATGGCTACGCGAAGCCCCGCTGGACATGGAGGTGTTGCCTGTCCGTGGCGTGACGCACTTCCGTGCTTCCTCGTACGGAGTCCTTCTCCGACAGCCCTCGGCTCCGTACGGAGTGGTTATCCATACCACCATAGCGCGTCGTCACAAGCGCTCCGGGCGTTCTGGTTGCAACGCTGGATCAAGCACGCTGTTGCCACCCAAACAGGAGAGGAACAAGTGGCAGCTATTGAGTTCGACGAGGCCGCCCTCGACCTCTCCAACGGATCACTCAACGATTCCTCAGAGGAGTCCGAGTCCGAAAGCCTAGAGTCAACCGCCGAGATTCTCATGGCGGATAAATCCGAGAACCACGTACCCCTAGGTTACACGGAGCCCAAAGATGGCCATGCGGGTACGTCCCACGTCAACACCGACGGCGGCTTTCCGGGCCATGAGCCGTATGTACCTCAAACTCTCACCCGGGAGCAGCGGGATGAGCTCTGCCGAAGAAACGAACACCTCCTAAACACCCCCATCACGGGGACGACCCCCGAGGCGTTGGTGGCAGCTATCGAGTTCGACGAGGCCGCCCTCGACCTCTCCAACGGATCACTCAACGATTCCTCAGAGGAGTCCGAGTCCGAAAGCCTAGAGTCAACCGCCGAGATTCTCATGGCGGATAAATCCGAGAACCACGTACCCCTAGGTTACACAGAGCCCAAAGATGGCCATGCGGGTACGTCCCACGTCAACACCGACGGCGGCTTTCCGGGCCATGAGCCGTATGTACCTCAAACTCTCACCCGGGAGCAGCGGGATGAGCTCTGCCGAAGAAACGAACACCTCCTAAACACCCCCATCACGGGGACGACCCCCGAGGCGTTGGCCATGGAGTCGACTCGTTTGGCCACCTTGGCCGAGCGCGATCACCTCGAGCGGCTTCAGAGGGAGCTGGACGAACACGAGCGTCGTCAACCCAGTTCCAGTCGGCATAAGCGCTGACTCTACTCGAGTGATCAGCCACGTAAGTATCAAGTCCTTAGTACTCCATTGCAAAATCTAGCAGCTGCCACTCGGATCACGGATTCCATCCAGCCCTCCAGCTCAACGGCCGGAGAGGGGATTCAGCAGATCCAGGCGCCTCCTAAAGACAACTTTGTCGCAGAATGCAGTGATCCACAGTGCATCAGTGCGCGCGGAAACCGTTCAGTCGGCACACGGCCCACTCGGCTCTGGCAGGCGCCGAGTCACTTCCTCCTCAAGAGACCACCACGAAGATCAGAGGCGCTATCGAGTAGAGTCGCCTTGGTGTCACAACGACTATGATCGTGCCATGATGCCTCCACCACGAGACGGCGCGTCCGGGCGCCTGCCCTACGATGACAGGCGTACACACGGCGACAATCGTAAGCCAAGTCCCACTCGTCATACGAGGGACACTCGAGACCCTCTGTTCAATGCGAGTTCCGTTCTCGCTCAGAGCTTTGTCTATAGGGGTCGTGCCCTACGAGAAGGCCAAGATCATGACATCCCGAGTGGTTCCATACCATCGGGCCCCGAGTGCTTCAGCCGTTACATACGAGCAGTAGAAATTCCCAATTACTTATGATTGGCCACGGGAATCAGCAAGTTCACCGGTGAGTCCAAGCATGAGATTTGGCTGGAAGATTACAGAGTGGCAGTCCAGATTGGGGCGGCAACGACAATGTAGCCATGAAACATTTGCCCCTGATGCTCGAGGGCTCAGCTCGGGCTTGGCTAACACAGCTCCTGCCAGGTAGCATATTCTACTAGGATGATCTGGCAAGAGTGTTCGTCAAAACTTTTGAAGGCAAATACAAAAGAGTAGGTGGTTTGGCCGAGTTGCAGCATTGTGTGCAGAAACAGAACGAGACTCTCCATGAGTATATCTAGCGGTGGACCACTCTGCACAGTATGGTGGAAAACGTTACTGAACACCAGGCGATCTGCGCCTTCAAGGCCGAAGTAAGATACCATGAGCTGAACATGAAGTTCGGCCGAACTGAGACCCCGACTCTCAGTCGGGCTATGGAGATAGCCAATCGGTATGCCAATGGTGAGGAGGAAGACCAACTGAGGAGCGGAAAAAGCTGAATAGGTGACGCTCATCAGTCGGAAAACAAGGGCAAGAAGCACAAGCACAAGGATGACGCTGGAGGGAGCGCTCACTACAAGAAAAAAACACTTTCGTGATGATACATGTATGTCACAGTAGGTCACGTTTTCTTTCATGCATGTATATCCATGACGATTTTATGATAGAATCAAGATAGTCATACCTCTGTTTTCGTAGAAGTGTTCCATGAAAATACCAAAATTATCATCACGGAAGTGTCCACTTCCATGACGATAAATCGCGCGTCATGGAAGTGTTTTCGTTAAGGGTAACCGACATGTGGCATCCACCGTAATGGGTCGGCGTTAAGCTATTGGGTTCTGGTTTGGATCCGATAACCCGTTAACAGCCCCGACCAATGGGAATTTTCCACGTGTAAAATTCTCATTCGCCAGATGATCCACGTGTCAGCTCATCGTTGGGATAGATGTCACCCTACAATGGACGGAAGATGCCTATGATATGTCGACACATGGCATAGCCCAACCATGGCCCATTTAAGATAAAATGGCCGGCCCAGCTAAAGGCCCGCCATATTTTTTCAAACACTAGTGGGTGATACGTCTCCAACGTATCTATAATTTTTGATTGTTCCATGCTGTTTTTTATCAATCTTGGATGTTTTATAATCATTTTATAGTCATTTTATATCATTTTTGGTACTAACCTATTGACATAGTGCCAAGTGCCAGTTGCTGTTTTTGCATGTTTTTTACATCGCAGTAAATCAATATCAGAGGGAGTCCAAATGCCACGAAACTTTACGGAGATTTTTTATGGACCAGAAGGAAGATATTGGGCCCTGGTTGCACCTGGGGGAGTCCCGAGGAGGGGAGAACCCACCAGGGCGCGCCAGGAGGCCCAGGCGCGCCCTGGTGGGTTTGCCCACCTCGGGTGCCCCCCGGACCGCCTCTTTGCTCTATAAATACCCCAAAAATCCCAGAACCCCAGGGGAGTCGACAAAATATTCATCCAGCCGCCGCAGAGTCTAGAACCACTAGATCCAATCTAGACACCATCTCGGATGGGGTTCACCACGACCATTAGTGCCTCTTCGATGATGTGTGAGTAGTTCTTTGTAGACCTCCGGGTCCGTAGTTAGTAGCTAGATGGCTTCCTCTCTCTCGCTGAATTCTCAATACAATGGTCTCTTGGAGATCCATATGATGTAACTCTTTTTGCGGTGTGTTTGTTGGGATCTGATGAACTTTGAGTTTATGATCAGTTATATCTTTTTATATCCATGAAAGTTATTTGAGTTTCTTTGATCTCTTATATGCATGATCTCTTATAGTCTCATATTTCTTCTCTGATATTTGGGTTTTGTTTGGACAACTTGATCTATTTGTCTTGCAATGGGAAGAGGTGCCCGGTAGTGGGCTCGATCTTACGGTGCTTGATCCCAGTGACAGAAAGGGAAACGACACGTATGTATCATTGCTACTAAGGATAAAACGATGGGGTCTATCTCTACATAGATAGATCTTGTCTACATCATGTCATCGTTCTTATTGCATTACTCTATTTCTCCATGAACTTAATACACTAGATGCATGCTGGATAGCGATCGATGTGTGGAGTTATAGTAGTAGATGCAGGAAGGAGTCGGTCTACTAATCTTGGACGTGATGCCTATGTAATGATCATTGCCTGGATATCGTCATAATTATTTGAAGTTCTATCAATTTCCCAACAGTAATTTGTTTACCCACCGTTCGCTATTTTTCTCGAGAGAAGCCACTAGTGAAACCTACGGCCCCGGGTCTTATTTCTCATATTTTCCGTTGCGATCTATTTTATTTGCTCTTTTTATTCAGATCTATTATACCAAAAATAAAAAATACTTTGCTGCACTTTATTTTATTTGTGATCTATTTATTCAATCTATTACAACTTTCTCCTGTTCACACGCCGTTTCTAGCGCCGTTACCCGAAAGGGATTGACAACCCCTTTAACACGTCGGGTTGCGAGGTGTTGTTATTTGTGTGCCGGGGCTGTTTACATTGTGTTGCATGTTTCTCCTACTGGTTCGATAACCTTAGTTTCATATCTGAGGGAAATACCTACCGCCGCTGTGCTGCATCATCCCTTCCTCTTTGGGGAAATACCGACGTAGCTTCAAGCGACATCAGTGGGCTGGCCCGTTAACAGCCTGCCATGTTTTGGGTCAAATTAAGGCCCATATCAGATCAGGCCCGTTCATAGCCTGTTGTGTTTTGGGCTAAATTACCGTCCATATCAGATCGGACCCGTTAATAGGCCACTGTTATTTTGGGCCCATTCTTAGCCGAGTTTGTATTTTAGCATGTTAAATGCCCGTTTACCAATTCAGCCCGATAATAGTTTCGGCCTGTTAGCGGCCCGTGGTGCATCTAGGCCTTTGTCGGCCCGGTTTCACTTTAGGCCTTTTAACGGCCCATGCAGAAACTAGGCTATCTCTTGTCTGAAGTAACTTTAGGCCTCTTAACACCCTGTAGTCTTCGTGGATAAATTTCAGCCCAACTAGCCTATCGGCATGTTAATGGCCCGTGTAACAGTTGGGCCTAATTACAGCCCGCGTTGAATCCGGCCTGCTTACAGCCCATCTATTAATGGCCCGTGACACTGTGGGCCTACGGCCCGCGTTGATATCGGCCAGCTTAAACCCCATAATTTTATTGGGCCAAACAGGGCCCGAGATATATTTCGGCCTGTTAACGGCTTGTTCTATTTGGGCCAAACATGGGGGCAGTTTCGGCCTGTATTGGCCTGTGAATTTTTTGGCTCAATGCTAGACCAATCTAGTTTTTAGCCTGTTAAAATCCCATGGCATTCTCTGGCCCAGCTGGCCAGAACTTTACTCGGCCTGTTAAGCTACTATACTTTAGACCTGCTAATGGCCCAAGATGATTATAGGCCCACGTTTTGGTCCATATATAGCGAGTTACGGGCCGGCCTGAAGACTGACAACATTGAGATCCATTGAAGCTTCCAGCGTAAATTAGAGCATACCGACCAAGAATAAACCTAGACTATACAATAAAGAAATTACGGCATATTACATCCACTGGGCATCAAAGTTCGCCATCGGTGATAATAAAGCACAACATGACCGCGGATTACATACACTAGGCATCAAAGGTCACCACCGGTGCATATAAACGCGCTAACAAAAGAATATACAAAACTGAGAGCACTTCAGAAGGCATTAGGCCTGCCCTGGCGATGCACCAAAAGCAGCAGAACAAGCTGATGAGACCTCAGTTGTGTCAACGATCGATGCTCTAACTGTAGCTGCGTATCAAGAAAGCACGCATGGGTTTCCTCTGTGGCCTTCTTTACATCATTGAGATCAAGTTGGAGCTAAGCTGAAGCAAGCCTTTCCACTTTAAGTTGAGACTGAAGAAGTCGAACTGATTGTGGCAGCAACTGCACAGAGGTTGTCTCACAACTGCTGGTGAGTAGCTCCAACTCACTGTCTTTATCAAGACACGACCTTTGGGTCATCTCGCTCTCTTCAAGATGGTTTGGCTCACTATCTTCCCTAAAGTTCTGCCTGGCATAAGAGATACGACTCTGAAAGAGAAACAAGGAGACACGTAACAAGTTTCACAATTATATAAGCAAATAAATGGATATGTTCTGTACAAGGAAAATGTTTTTACAACTACAATGTAAAACTGGTGGTTGTTGCAAACATCCAATCAGATGTAAACACCAAAGTAAACAGTAGTGGAGGAAATGATGCCAATCCAAATCTATACTAGAACAAAGTTTGAAGGCTTGAGAAGCATGAAGTTACATTACATATTAACACGGACTGGACAAAGCCCTTCTCCAAGTCGATGGAAGGATAATTCAATAAATTCCCCAAAGAAACTTCTTTATAAGTGTTGCCTTTATTCTACATTTTGTAAAGAGTAAATATAGATCAAATAATATTGGAAGAAATAGAGGATAATGAAGCTTAGGTGCAGAGTGATGATACATAATCAAATAACAATTAATTAAGTACAGTGTTACAAGGAAAAAGGTAGTGACAAGAGGAATGCAGACATCACCGTGTGTAGTGGCATTGGCTTTATTCAACATTTTGGTAAGAGTAAATGTAGATCTGATAATTTGGAGAAAGTGGAGGGCAGGGCAGATAAGATGCAGAGTAATGCTAGACAATCAACTATCTCGCAATGCAAGTACAGTAATACTACCACTGCCGGTTATTATTTGTCGCTCAAATGGATGTATCTAGCACTTTTAGGTTCTAAATACATAAAATTGAGCAATAATTAATTCAATATAGAAGGAGTACATGACAACAGGTACTTACATGAGCAATCAAAACTTCATAACCATTGTGTTAATTCTACATTTATCTAAGAGTAAATATAGATCTTATAATTTCGAGCAAAGGGAGGATAAAGAAGCGAACATTTACAGTGATGCTACATAATCAAACAGCAATGAGTGTAAGTATGCTGACAAAGGGCAAGAGGTACTGACAAGAGCAATGCAGTGCCCAGTATTGTTGTGAGATCCTATGATCCTTTGAGAAAGGAGATTCATCTGAAATTAGTTTTCATACAAGAGACAAGGTAAGGCACATGCAGAAATTTAGGAGTTCAAATTTTGAATTGATATCATAGACTACACCTGACGCTGGGCTCTTTGTAGTTCAAATAGGGGTTTGGCCAGTGGAGTAGGGGTAAAGTGTGGTATAGTTGGGCCTGTGTTTTCTGTGGCTGCTGATCTATCTGATTTAACAGGTATCACTACCTTTCCAAATACCTAGTTTGTACTCCTTGAGGATCTGCACTCACCCTCTTCCTTTTGGATATCTATTATGAAAGAACAACATTTGACTGGAAAAACATAGTATGATGACATATGGAATAGGTGCAGAAAATGGATAGGTATGGCATATACTCATATATGATTCTTAAACTAAGCATATGGTGGTGTAACAAAGTAGAAGTAATGCAAGAGGTCATATGTAAAATATATGCGACCAATACAACCTTGCCAAGTTAGAGCAAGCACCTTGATGGGTGAATAAGATAGGCCATCCTCCACCATGCCAAGTTTGTTAGCCAATGGATTGTTCCGCAATTTTCCTCTCGTGCGCCCATTCTCATATTCATTTTGATCATGTTCAATATGTGACATGCATGAAAACATAAAAACAAGTGAGATTATCTTTGTAATGCAGAAGTGATTCTAATCCAGTACTACCTCCCTGTAAACCCCTTTGTGCTATCTCTGCAATTCTTCTGAGAGATGCCATTCATGTTGTAATTGGGTGTGTGCATTAATATAATGTGGCCTACTACTCAAAATATGAGAGCTCCAGAAGTGATGCTACTTTGCAGATGACAGCTTCAACATATAGTAAAGAAGAACAAGTCGACCTGACCTGACAGATTCAAATACTAAGGGAGAACAACTCGACCTGACCAGTCGACCACAAATGTCTCTGCTACTCTTCCCAACATGGAACATACTTATTAAAGAAGAGAAGAGGATCATGTTAAAGAAGAGCATAAGAGCAAGCAGATTGAAGATATTACAAGTCTTTCTATACAATGTCTGTTGCCCACCCACGATGAACCAGAGCGCACATAGAAATACTATTCCTTCCAGTCTATCCATATGTGGTTCACATGCATTTCGAAACTAAAGTAGGAACATTTAGCTGACCAATTAAACATGTCTTAGTTTTACTAATATCAGCATAATATCAAATTCGAATTTGTACAACTAAGCTTGTTTAGCTTGATGGGTGGAGCAGTGCTATTACGACACGAACCACGAAGGTTGATCGTGGTCATCATAAAATGGGGAAACCGTAAGCATGATGAGTATAGTGTTGGCCGTGGCAGTGGGATGGCAGATCTGAAGCTGCAAACCACGCAAAGGGTAGTTAGCAACTGATGTTTGCTTTGAAATAACAACTAAGATTTGGTATGGACAAGAAAGTATAGTCAACAAGTGACAAAGAAATGCAATTCTACTGTCTCTCTATATGTCACGACATGCATTTGGAAACTCAAGTGGGACCTTTAGCGGACCAATTAAATGTGTCTGTTAACTAATATCAGTATCATATCACAATCATGTTTTCACAACTATGCTTTAGAATTATGAGTGATGTGTTGTTTAGCTTGAAGGGTGGAGTACAGCTAGTACGACAGAAAGCACCTACGCAGATCATAGTAGGGTAGATAAAAGGGGAAAACCCTAAGAATTAGTAAAATCAGGAAAGTGGAACTAGCACTACAAAAAATACACTTCCGTGATGATACGTGTTTGTCACAGTAGGTCACGTTTTTGTCATGCATGTACATCCATGACGATATTATGACAGAATCAAGATAGTCATACCTGTGCTGTCGTAGAAGTGTTCCATGACATTACAAAAATTATCATCACAGAAGTGTCCACTTCCATGACGATAAATTGCGCGTCATGGAAGTGCTTTCGTCAAGGGTGACCGACACGTGGCATCCACCGGAACGGGTCGCCGTTAAGCCATCGGGTCCGGTTTTGGATCCAATAACCCGTTAACAGCCTGGACCAATGAGGATTTTCCACGTGTAAAATTATCATTGGCCGGAGGAAACACGTGTTGGCTCACCGTTGGGACAGATGTCATCCATTCATTGGACAGGAGGCGCCTATGACAGGTGGACACATGGCACGGCCCAACAGAGGCCCATTCCGGTGAAAAGGCTGGGCCTGTCAAAATAAGAGGGCTGGCCCATTAGCGGCCTACTTGAGTTAGGCCCATTTGCAAGTACGGCCCATACAAGTTACACAGAATTGGCCCATCAAAGGCCCATTCTAGATTTGTCAATTTCCAGCCCATCATCAGTTTAAGCCCGTTATCGGCCCGCTATGTCTTTAGGCCCAATTGCGGCCCGAGCTTCTTTCAGCCTGTTAGCAGCCCATCGTCAGTTCCAGCCCGTTAACGGCCCGAAACGTCTTTCGGCCTTTTTTCGGCCCATTCTGCAGTTGGGCCAATTCTAGCCCGCTGTGACTTTAGGCCTGTCCTCGGCCCATTCGGTAAATGGGCCAACTCTTAGACCATTTTGCTCTCGGCCTGTTAATGGCCCGCACAACAATTGGGCCTTTGACTTTAGGTCCATTAGGGGCCCACGTTCCGCAAGGCATCATTTCAGCCCAACGCGACTTTCGGTGTATTAAAAGCCTAGTTTGCAAATTGGGCCTCCTCTGGCTCATAACACATTCGGCCTCTTACTGTCCCTTAAAGTAAAAGGGCCAAGACAAAATTGACATTTATTTCGGCCTGCTAGAGGCCCGCGGGCCATTTCCATTTATACAGCCCTATCGAGCTTTTGGCCTGTTAACAGCCTGCTAAGAGCCGTTGTTTCGGTGGGCCACATCATTTGGTATCCACTTAATATTATTTTGACCAGCCCAGTTAAGGCCCGCTTTGACTACACATGTTTGTTCATTTGTATGGCGTCCAGGAAATGTTTGGGTGTGTTGGACATACTATCGCCTCTAAAAACATACACTATACAATAAAAAGACTAAGGCATAGAAACGTAGAATAATCCTACACTATACAATAAAGAAATTACAGTCGAATATACTCACTGGGCATTATAGTTCGGCACTAGTGATAATAAAGCGTACACAAACAGCAAATTACATACACTGGACAAATGAATCTCATACATCATGGACACGCATCAACATAACTTACCATTTGAAATATAACCTCTTCAGAAAATAGGATTGGCCGGATTTAGATAGCACAACTTTCAGTCTGCAAAATCTCCAATTCCTTCATGGTTACCTCAGTGTCTTGTTTCATTTTTTTTTACTCCTGCATCTAATACCTGCATGTCCAGTCTCAACTTGTTGATTGTACATTGAGAATCATGTACACGTTGTCTTTCCACCTCTAGTTGATGCTCGAGAACATCTGCACATTCCAATTCCAATCCATAATCATTCGGTAACGGCCATGCCGCACTGCTCGCAGATCTTTGTGTTGATGTCACTTCATCCTGAAATGTTTCTGTAAGTACACATGACTAGGGCAAAAATATAGTTACAACAGTGAAGTGAGCAAGACAGACTATTTTGTACATGGCAAAACAGGACTAACAATAATGTTACACGTCATGAAGCATAAGCAGGTGATATTTTTAAAATTTATAAAAATGGTAGTCTGTGCAGCCTGCATACAGAAATCTCTCTTAGCTTACCAGAGGAGCATGATGTTGGGGCCAAATCCAAAACACAGACAAGTTACAAATTTAGACAACATGTTGCGTATAAGTAAGCAAGCAGTTGGCCATTCTGTAGCTCAATTAAAGTCTTAGGGGGCATAATGAACAGCAGAGGGATTCATACAAACCTACTACAGCAAGCAAAACTATGCAATCATTAGCCTAGTATAAACTAGATTGTGGGCCTCATGCAGTAATAGGTTGTTAATAGACTTCAAAGCTCCAGGCACACTTCGCCAGACTAATTAAATGGTAAGGCCTTTAATTATGCGAACTAATAGTTATACAAGTACTCGACATCAGGCATCATTGTTTGGGCATCTCATTAACTGAGGACAAATAAAGCAATTGAAAAGAGCAAATTAACTACGCCTAAAACAAACAAGGAATTGAACTGTCGAGTTGGATACAATGACTTACCTTAACTGCTTGAATAAGCTCGGCGCTGCTCCTACTTCTCTTGCAAGGCTCCTTCCTAACATCTTGTACTTGGAAATCCCAATCTTATCTTCATTGCACCCCCTCTACAAGGTGACACAAACTAGTTACTCATCTCCTTGGAAGATAAATATGCATACTTTCCAGTCTGTGAACAACACAAAAGGATGAGATTATAACAAAACAACACCACATATTGAAACATGCCACATATCTTGCACTTGCACACAATGAAATGAGCATTTACTATGTGTGCACTATGTAAAAACTAGGCATACCTTCGAATTGGATATCCAGGTACTCTTGGAGTGCCTACTTTAGTGTATGTCAAACCTTTATGTCACCTATGAGTTAGACTAGCCCCCACTACAGCAGCCCTTAGTGTTTAAATCATTGACAAGCTCTGTTAGAGTGTTAGGTCAGGAACAGTAAGTAATCAAAGCAAACAGTCCTGGTATGGCTGGCTGATGCAAACAAGCAATTAAACAGATGTGTGAGCAAATCTTACATACTCCCTCCTTCCATCTATATAGGGCCTAATCGTTTTTTGAGGCTAACTTTGACCAAGTGTGATAGCAATAATATATGACATGAAAGTTAGACAAAGCATACCGTCAAATTCGTACGTGAAAGGAGCTTCCAATGATATAATTTTCACATTATACATCTCATGTATTATTAGTCTTATGAATATTTAAAGGCGGTCTCGAAAAACACCTTAGGCCCTATATAGATGGAAGGAGGGAGTATCAAGAAAAGAAGCAAAGAAGGAGGCTTAAAGACCATCACTTGACTGACCAGATTTAAGGGGCATTTAAACATCATGTGCAACGTATGAACTAACATAAACATTGCATATTCCAGATTCTACAATGGAATGCACATGTATACTATGCCATGTATGATGATGCCTAAATGTACACAATAGCAGGCAGGAGTGATTCATCATTGCACGCACAATTAAATTGCAGGTTAAGGGCCAGTTCTATTATGCCTTTTCATAGCTTATTGTCAAAATAAGCCATAAAAGATGTAAAGAAGTCATTTTTGAGTTATGGGCTTGGCTTTAACTTATTTCTCTTTGGAGGGGGGTGTTTCGGGTAGAAGCTCACTAAAAAATGAAGGGAAGGGGAATAGTGAAATGACTCTGTTGTCTTCCTATATTACACTCAAAATGCAACTGCTCACGCCCGCGTCACAGCTGACCCTCAAGTAAAAACAAACACGCAAGCGTTCATTGCCCTGCCTGCTTGCATCTCCTCTCCCCTTTCCCTCTACCTCGATCCCCCTCCAGCGAGCCATCGCCGCTGGTCCCATCTGGCCTGGTCCTCGACGATGCTCTGTCCATCTAGGCTACATGCGGGTAGGACCAAATCTCCCTGTCTGCTCCTCCCTCTGGTGCCGCCCCTCATTCTCATGGTTTCTAGTAGCTGCTCCACTTTGGTCCGTCCAACGCACTACTCTGGCGGGCGCCGCACAACTACGGCTGATGCCACACTGCGGCAGAAGGCACCCTATTCCCCCTCCCCTCCTCCCAGGCCGTGGCCTTGAGGTGCTGCTGAAGGATGAGCTCATCCAACAAGGTGAGGATCTCCTCTTATTTTTTGCCAAAATTTCATTCTGATCCACTATACGATGAATTGCTATGAGCTGCTTCTACTGCTGCTATATGATGCATTGCTATGAGCTGCTGCTGCTATATGATGAATTGCTATGAGCTGCTGCTGCTATATGATGAGTTGCTATAAGTTGTTCCTGCTGCTGCTATATGATGAATTGCTATGAGCTGCTTCTGCTGCTGCTATATGATGAATTGCTATGAGCTGCTCCTGCTGCTGCTATATGATGAATTGCTATGACCTGCTGCTGGTATATGATGAATTGCACACTGCTGCTGCTGTACGATGAGTTGCTATGAGCTGCTGCTGCTATATGATGCTTTCAGGTGGTGCTACTATATGATAATACCAGCCACTTGGACCATCGAATTTCAATAAATAATTGTTCTTCATTTAAATGTGGGTCATGCGTTCTTCGTTTCAATTAGGCAATGGGATCTCTATGGAAGACATTAACCAAAGTAGATTGTGCCAAGTAGATGGTATCTTTGTATTTGCATTTTGAACAAATAGTGATGGTCTGTTTTCCTATCATATTAATTACTACACTGGGTTCAATTTGTGATGTTTGCAAGTCAAATTAATTTTCATATGGGCGGAAAAATGACAAAATATAATGCAATATAGGCTTTTCACTGATCATACCAAAGATAAGCTGAAAAGGAAGGCAATGAAAAGAACTGGTTGGCTTATTACCTGGAGCTTATATTCACAGGTGCTTATTTTCTTAGGATAACTCGTAAAAACTATCCCTAAGAAACATGGCAAATAGAACTGACATACAACTCACATGTCATGATGATTGCAATGGAGGAGTGACCTACCATAGCACACTGTATAGGCTCACCGTTGCCTCTCCTTTTTCGCGATGCTCCATGAAATTGCCACATACATCTTGTACGTTTTCATTATGTAACCCCATCTGCAAGTTGACACGGCTAATTTCAGACATCTCTAGATGATAATACATTGCATATCCCTTGCGCATATTTAAACCACCAATTAACGATTGTGTGTGTAGAATAAACTAGCCATGACTCTGTGTGCTGGACTAGCAGGCACTCTAAGGGAGCCTAATGTAGTGCACTGGAATTCCTACATGCCACCTATGATTTTGTGTAATGTACTACCTCTGTTCCTAAATATATGTCTTTGTAGAGATTCCAGTATGGACCACATACAGATGTATATAGATGCATTTTCGAGTGTAGATTCACTCATTTTGCTCCGTATGTAGCCTATAGTGGAATCTCTAGAAAGACTTATATTTAGGAATGGAGGTACGAGGTAGTATCATGTATGATATCTACATATCTAATTTAGCAGCCAATAGTAGCAATATTGTCTGCACAAAGGGGTTACTGGTCGAAAATCCTAGCAAAGCATGCTCGCAGGCATAAAACAATACAAGAGAGAGAGAGACGCACTTACAAGATCATAGCAATGCCTCAGTCCAGGATCTTGGTTGGCCAAGCTGTTAGATCCATAAGAAACATCGTCCTTGTAGTTTTTGCCAGCTTCATAATAGGTAACAACGACCTGTTAGTATATTTGAATTACATCGGGCAGGTGATGCTAGATGGGTTTAAAGGTGACAAGTACCTAGGCCGTGGTGGGTGCTTGGCATCTTGCCAGACGGTGGGAATCAGGTTAGAAACATCAAGGGTGATGAAGCTGCGCTGGCTGTCGGGGTCCGGTAAGGAGATCTAGAACCGTCGAGTAGGGTGTTTGTGGAGCAGCTCCGGTAGGGTGGACTACGGTGTGGGCGAAGCGGATCTGTGGCCGTGGACGAGGGCGTCGGTGAAGCTGCTCTGGTGGTTGGGTTAAGGATGGTGTCGACGATGCGGATCTGCGGCCGTGGACGGGGCGTCAGAAGCTGCTCCGGTAGGTTGGATGAGGGTGCGACAAAGCAGATCTGAGGCCGTGGACTTGTGAGTTGGCAAAGCGGCCCCGGTAGGGTTGAGCATGGTATAGGCGAAGCTACTCCGGTAGAGTTGACGATGGTGTCGGCGAAGCGGCTCTGGTAGGGTTGAGGAAGGTGTCAGTGCAGAGGATCAGAGCCCGTCAATGCGGCGGCTCCGGGGGGGTGTGGATGAAGCGTCTCCGGTGGGGAGTACGAATGAGCCGCTGTAGATGCGCTGCGGTTGACAAGAGTACCGGTGAAGCAGATCCGGCGCTGTGGACAAGGCCGACACTGAATGGGTTGTGGTACAATGGTGGATGAGCAGTCTACTTGTTTCTAGTAGAGGTGGGAGGGGTAGATGCGGTCGCAGAAGCAGATCCGGCGAGGTGGACGCCGCTGGCAGTGAATGGGCTCTGGTACGCCGGTGGATGAGCAGTCTAGGGTTTCGAGAGGGGAGGGGTAGAATGGCTGATGAAGTACGAACGGCGTGATGTAAGATGCTCTGGTGCTTTGGAGTTAGTCATTTTTGCGGGAGGGGGAGAGGAAATGGGGGTGTCGTGTGGTGGGGGGAACTAGAAGTTACCAAAGCAGCCCCGACCTATTACGTAGATGATAAGAGAGACTTCGTTGCTAGGAAGCACGGTAAAGAAAGAGAACCATGGGTTCAGAAACCCATGCCTTTTCCTCCTAAACCATCCAAGAAAAAGGATGATGAGGATTTTGAGCGCTTTGCTGAAATGATTAGACCTATCTTTTTGCGTATACGTTTGAATGACATGCTTAAAATGAATCCTTATGCCAAGTACATGAAGGAAATTGTTACAAATAAAAGAAAGATACCAGAAGCTGAAATTTCCACCATGCTTGCTAATTATACTTTTAAAGGTGGAATACCAAAGAAACTAGGAGATCCAGGAGTACCAACTATACCATGCTCCATTAAACGAAACTATGTTAAAACTGCTTTATGTGATCTTGGAGCCGGTGTTAGTGTTATGCCTCTCTCTTTATATCGTAGACTTGATTTGAATAAGTTGACACCTACTAAAATATCTTTGCAAATGGCCGATAAATCAACTGCTATACCTGTCGGTATTTGTGAGGATGTGCCTGTTGTGGTTGCAAACGTTACTATTTTAACGGACTTTGTTATTCTTGATATTCCCGAGGATGATAGTATGTCCATTATCCTTGGGAGACCCTTTTCGAATACTGTAGGGGCTGTTATTGATTGCAACAAAGGTAATGTCACTTTTCATGTTAATGGTAATGAGCATACGGTACACTTTCCGAGGAAACAACCTCAAGTCCATAGCATCAATTCTATTGGAAAAATTCCATCGATTATTATTGGAGGTTTTGAATTTCCTCTTCCTACTGTCAAGAAGAAATATGATATTCTTATTATTGGGGACGTGCATATCCCCGTTGAGGTAACCTAGTGCTATTCAAAAATTCTCCGGTTTCATGTGATTCGGAATGAGTTTGTTAACAAGACTTGATCAACCTTGTTAGTGGATTCCTTTTGATGAGCATGAGATGGATGAAGTTAGAAAGCACAACTTTATGTACCCTCCCTTTTACTTTCTATTATTTAGATTAAATAAAGCAAAAATAGTATTTTCTGTCAGTTTTCTGAATTATCCATGTAATAAAAAATACCCCGAAAATAAAAGTTCTCCAAATGCCCTGAAAATGAAACATGATTTTTTCTAGAATATTTAAGAATATTTGGCACTTAGAACACATCAGGGGGAGCCAGCACCTGGCCACGAGGGTCCAGGGCATGCCCACCCCCCTGGGCACGCCCCTGCCTCGTGGGCACCACGTGGCCCCCCTCCACTTATTCCAGCACCCACACACTCCGTCTTCCTCCAGAAAAAATCACCACCAAGCTCAAACCTGTGTTCCAGCTCGTTTTGCTGCGATTTTCGATCTCCTTGCTCAAAGCTCCATTCACAAAACTTCTTTGGGGGATTGTTCTTCGGTATGTGACTCCTCCAATGGTCCAATTAGTTTTTGTTCTAGTGCTTTATTCAATGCAAATTTTTGCTGCTTAGGTGACCCTGTTCTTGAGCTTGCATGTCAAATTTATTTGGTCCCAAGTGGTTCTAATGCATGATATAGTCTCTAGGCACTTGTGGGAGTAGTTGCTATCAATTTTGTTGAGTTTGGTTCACTTTTATTTTGAGTCACTAAAAATTTCAGAAAATTTTCAGAGGAAGAAATATGTTTAGGAAAATGTACCAAGGTGGTTCTTCAAGGAAACAAGGACCCAGACCTGCAATACGTGTGCCGGACCATGAACCACCAAGAGAAGCTCAAGTGCGGCCTTGTGAATGGCCGTCAGAAAATTTCATGGTACGAGCAGGAATTAAGGATGAATTTGACGTGTATGTGCGTAATGCTGAACTCGAGGGCTTCGTGTCAGATAAGTGCCCCCAACATTACTACCTAACTGATTCCTTTGTGAGAAGGTTTAAATTTACATCATCACGCAATTCTCACATGGTCTTGTTTGATCTTTATGATAAATCTTATACCATAGATTTAGAGGATTTTAATACTGCTTGTAAACTCCCGCAGTGGGGTAGTGCTAGTGAACCTCGCAAATCTGAATATAAAGACTTTCTTGCTAGTATAACTGTGGGGGCATCTAAGGAAATCACGCAAGCTACCATAGGGAGTATTCATTTTCCTGCCATACATTATTTTGCTCTCTTTATAGGTAGATGCATTAACGGTAAGGACGAGGAATGTCACATGTGTGTTCCCGATCTTAGTGTTCTCCAGAGTGCTGTATTAGGAGATAAACAATATAACTTGGGAGCTATTGTTGCACGAAGGTTGCATCATAACAGTATTAGTGGAGATTTGTTTGGTGGAATTTATGCAGCCCGTTTAGCTAATTTTCTTGAGGTACCCATTCGTGAAAATGATATGTAATTGCCTCCTGCTTATCTAGATTATAATGCTATGGTTCGTCATCAGTTTGTTGAAAGGAATGAACAGTTCCTCCAATACCGACTAATCTTTGACATACGTTGCATTGTCCATATTGCTCTCCCTGCTCCTGCTTTCTTTGATTTTCAGGCAAAAGGGAGATATGTTATAATCAGGGAGGAGGCGAACGAGTATGAGAGGAGGACGGAGGCAGCTCGCCTCCAAGCTGCAGCTCATCAGGCAATAGCCGCTGCATCTCAGTACGACTCCAGCTACAACTTTGGATATCCGCCAGGCTAGCCGTGGCCATAGACCAACTTAGGCCCCAAAGCCTAAGCTTGGGGCAGTACGTATTTCTCACCGACATTACATTCATGTTCACACACTCATTCTAGTTATCGGTGCTCATACTTTTTCATTGTACTATCCATGCTAGTTTATTTTCTTTTCTTGCTTCCTTCTTGTGTGCTTGAATAACCTTAAGAAAAAACAAAAAAATTAGTTGTAGCTTTTAGCTAGTTTACTTCCCATGCTTGTAGTAGTAATTAAAAAGAAAAGCCAAAAAGATTTCTTGTTCTTCTTTTGCTTGTTGGGAGCTTTCCCGTGTAAATAGTTTATTTCCTTTCTATTCTTTGGGGGTCGAGAGGAGAAGACCATAATGAAAATGTTGAAGTGGCTCTTATATGCATTATTGTTGATTTAACCAAGAGCCCATATTACTTTGTCGTCTCCCTTGTATTAAATGCTTGCAGATTCCAGCTTAGTCCATTGCACGTGCACTATTATTATTATCCACACTGTTCGGTCGTGCAAGTGAAAGGCAATAATGACGATATATGATGAACTGATTGAGATGAGAGAAGCTGGTATGAACTCGACCTCTCTTGTTTTTGTAAATATGATTAGTTCATCGTTCCTGATTCATCCTATTATGAATGAAACATGTTTGCAATGACAATTAGAGATTATAGTTGCTCATGCCATGTTTAATTCGCTAGGAGTTAATATGTTGGAAATATGCCCTAGAGGCAATAATAAAATGGTTATTATTATATTTCCTTGTTCATGATAATTGTCTATTGTTCATGCTATAATTGTGTTATCCGGAAATCGTAATACATGTGTGAACACAAAGACCATAACATGTCCCTAGTGAGCCTCTAGTTGACTAGCTCGTTGATCAATAGATGGTTACGATTTCCTGACCATGGACATTGGATGTCATTGATAACGAGATCACATCATTAGGAGAATGATGTGATGGACAAGACCCAATCCTAAGCATAGCACTAGATCGTGTAGTTCGTTTGCTGAAGCTTTTCTAATGTCAAGTATCATTTCCTTAGACCATGAGACCGTGCAACTCCCGGATACCGTAGGAATGCTTTGGGTGTACCAAACGTCACAACGTAACTGGGTGGCTATAAAGGTGCACTACAGGTATCTCCGAAAGTGTTTGTTGGGTTGGCTCGGATCGAGACTGGGATTTGTCACTCCGTGTGACGGAGAGGTATCTCTGGGCCCACTCGGTATTGCATCATCATAATGAGCTCAATGTGACTAAGAAGCTAGTCACGGGATCATGCATTACGGAACGAGTAAAGTGACTTGCCGGTAACGAGATTGAACGAGGTATTGGGATACCGACGATCGAATCTCGGGCAAGTGACGTACCGATTGACAAAGGGAATTGTATACGGGATTACTTGAATCCTCGACATCGTGGTTCATCCGATGAGATCATCGAGGAGCATGTGGGAGCCAACATGGGTATCCAGATCCCGCTGTTGATTATTGACCGGAGAGTCGTCTCGGTCATGTCTGCGTGTCTCCCGAACCCGTAGGGTCTACACACTTAAGGTTCGGTAACGCTAGGGTTGTAGAGATATTAGTATGCGGTAACCCGAAAGTTTTTCGGAGTCCCGGATGAGATCCCGGACATCACGAGGAGTTCCGGAATGGTCCGGAGTTTAAGATTTGTATATAGGAAGTCCAGTTTCGGCCACCGGAAAAGTTTCACGGTCACCGGTATTGTACCGGGACTACCGGAAGGGTCCCGGGGGTCCACCGGGTGGGGCCACCTATCCCGGAGGGGCCCATGGGCTGAAGTGGGAAGGGAACCAGCCCCTGGTGGGCTGGTGTGCCCCCCATGGGCCTCCTCCTGCGCCTAGGGTTGGAAACCCTGGGGGTGGGGGGCGCCCCACCTGACTTGGGGGGCAAGTCCCCCCCTTGGCCGCCGCCCCCCCTTGAGATGGGATCTCCAGGGGCCGGGGCTCCCCAGGGTCCCTATATAAAGGGGGGTGAGGGAGGGCTGCGCACCCAAGCCCCTGGCGCCTCCCTCTCCCCCCGTAACACCTCTCCCTCTCGCTGAGCTTGGCGAAGCCCTGCCGAGATCCCCGCTGCTTCCACCACCACGCCGTCGTGCTGCTGGATCTCCATCAACCTCTCCTTCCCCCTTGCTGGATCAAGAAGGAGGAGACGTATCTCCCAACCGTATGTGTGTTGAACGCGGAGGTGCCGTCCGTTCGGCGCTAGGATCATCGGTGATTTGGATCACGACGAGTACGACTCCATCAACCCCGTTCTCTTGAACGCTTCCGCTCGCCATCTACAAGGGTATGTAGATGCACTCATCTCTCTCGTTGCTAGATGACTCCTTAGATTGATCTTGGTGATGCGTAGGAAATTTTAAATTTCTGCTACGATCCCCAACAGTGGCATCATGAGCTAGGTCTATGCGTAGTTTCTATGCACGAGTAGAACATAAGTTGTTGTGGGCGTTGATTTTGTCAATTTACTTGCCGTTACTAGGCTTATCTTGATTCGGCGGCATCGTGGGATGAAGCGGCCCGGACCGACCTTACACGTACGCTTACGTGAGACAGGTTCCACGGACTGACATGCACTAGTTGCATAAGGTGGCTAGCGGGTGTCTGTCTCTCCCACTTTAGTTGGATCGGATTCGATGAAAAGGGTCCTTATGAAGGGTAAATAGAAATTGGCATATCACGTTGTGGTTTTGGCGTAGGTAAGAATCGTTCTTGCTAGAAACCTATAGCAGCCACGTAAAAGTTTGCAACAACAATTAGAGGACGTCTAACTTGTTTTTGTAGCAAGTGTCATGTGATGTGATATGGCCAGAAGGATGTGATGAATGATATATGTGATGTATGAGATTGATCATGTTCTTGTAATAGGGATCACGACTTGCATGTCGATGAGTATGACAACCGGCAGGAGCCTGGGAGTTGTCTTAATTTATTTATGACCTGCGTGTCAACTGAAACGCCATGTAATTACTTTACTTTATTGCTAACCGTTAGCCATAGTAGTAGAAGTAATAATTGGCGAGACAACTTCATGAAGACACGATGATGGAGATCATGGTGTCATGCTGGTGACGATGATGAACATGGCGCCCCGAAGATGGAGATCAAAAGGAGCAAAATGATATTGGCCATATCATGTCACTATTTGATTGCATGTGATGTTTATCATGTTTTACATCTTATTTGCTTAGAACGACGGTAGCATAAATAAGATGACCCCTCGCTAAAATTTCAAGAAAGTGTTCCCCCTAACTGTGCACCGTTGCGAAGGTTCGTTGTTCCGAAGCACCACATGATGATCGGGTGTGATAGGTTCTAACGTTCGCATACAACGGGTGTAAGCCAGATTTACACACGCAATACACTTAGGTTGACTTTACGAGCCTAGCATGTACAGACATGGCCTCGGAACACAAGAGACCGAAAGGTCGAACATGAGTCATACAGCAGATACGATCAACATAAAGATGTTCACCGATGATGACTAGTCCGTCTCACGTGATGATCGGACACGGCCTAGTTGACTCGGATCATGTAACACTTAGATGACTAGAGCGATGTCTGTCTGAGTGGGAGTTCGTTAATAATTTGATTAGATGAACTTTATTATCATGAACTTAGTCTAAAAATCTTTACAATATGTCTTGTAGATCAAATGGCCCACGCTAATGTTGCCCTCAACTTCAACGCGTTCCTAGAGAAAACCAAGCTGAAAGACGATGGTAGCAACTACACGGACTGGGTCCGAAACCTGAGGATTATCCTCATAGCTGCCAAGAAAGCATATGTCCTTGAAGCACCGCTAGGTGATGCACCTGTTTTCCCAGCAACTCAAGACGTTCTGAACGCCTGGCAGTCGCGTAGTGATGATTACTGGTTCAGTGCGGCATGCTTTACAGCTTAGAACCGGAGCTCCAAAAGCGTTTTGAGCAGCACAGAGCATATGAGATGTTCCAAGAGCTGAAAATGGTTTTCCAAGCTCATGCCCGGGTCGAGAGATATGAAGTCACCGACAAGTTCTACAGTTGTAAGATGGAGGAGAATAGTTCCGTCAGCGAACACATACTCAAAATGTCTGGGTTGCACAACCGCTTGTCTCAGCTGGGAGTTAATCTCCCGGATGACGCGGTCGTTGACAGAATCCTTCAGTCGCTACCACCTAGCTACAAGAGCTTTGTGATGAACTTCAATATGCAGGGGATGGAAAAGACCATTCCTGAGGTATATTCAATGCTGAAATCAGCGGAGGTGGAGATCAAAAAGGAACATCAAGTGTTGATGGTGAATAAAACCACTATGTTCAAGAAAGGCAAGGGTAAGAAGAACTTCAAGAAAGACGGCAAGGGAGTTTCCACGCCCGGTAAGCAAGCTGCCGGGAAGAAGATAAAGAATGGACCTAAGCCTGAGATTGAGTGCTTTTATTGCAAGGGAAACGGTCACTAGAAGCGGAACTGCCCCAAATACTTAGCGGATAAGAAGGCCGGCAATACCAAAGGTATATGTGATATACATGTTATTGATGTGTACCTAACCAGCGCTCGTAGTAGCTCCTGGGTATTTGATACCGGTGCGGTTGCTCATATTTGTAACTCAAAGCAGGAGCTGCGGAATAAGCGGAGACTGGCGAAGGACGAGGTGACGATGCGCGTAGGGAATGGTTCCAAGGTCGATGTGATCGCCGTCGGCACGCTACCTCTACATTTTACCTACGGGATTAGTTTTAAACCTCAATAATTGTTATTTAGTGCTAGCTTTGAGCATGAACATTGTATCTGGATCTCGTTTAATGCGAGATGGCTACTCATTTAAATCCAAGAATAATGGTTGTTCTATTTATATGAGAGATATGTTTTATGGTCATGCCCTGCTGGTCAATGGTTTATTCTTAATGAATCTCGAACGTGATGTTACACATATTTATAGTGTGAATACCAAGAAATGTAAGGTTGATAACGATAGTCCCACATACTTGTGGCACTGCCGCCTTGGTCACATTGGTGTCAAACGCATGAAGAAACTCCATGCAGATGGACTTTTGGAGTCTCTTGATTATGAATCATTTGACACATGCGAACCATGCCTCATGGGCAAAATGACCAAGACTCCGTTCTCCGGAACAATGGAGCGAGCAACCAACTTATTGGAAATCATACATACTGATGTGTGCGGTCCAATGAGCGTTGAGGCTCGCGGTGGCTATCGTTGTGTTCTCACCCTCACTGATGACTTGAGTAGATATGGGTATGTCTACTTAATGAAACACATGTCTGAGACCTTTGAAAAGTTCAAGGAATTTCAGAGTGAGGTTGAGAATCAACGTGACAGGAAAATAAAGTTCTTACGATCAGATTGTGGAGGGGAATATTTGAGTCACGAATTTGGCACACACTTAAGGAAATGTGGAATTGTTTCACAACTCACGCCGCCTGGAACACCTCAGCGTAATGGTGTGTCCGAACGTCGTAATCGCACTCTACTGGATATGGTGCGATCTATGATGTCTCTTACCGATCTACCGCTATCATTCTGGGGTTATGCTTTAGAGACTGCCGCATTCACTTTAAATAGGGCTCCGTCGAAATCCGTTGAGACGACACCGTATGAATTATGGTTTGGAAAGAAACCTAAGCTGTCGTTTATTAAAGTTTGGGGATGCGATGCTTATGTCAAGAAACTTCAACCTGAAAAGCTCGAACCCAAGTCGGAAAAATGCGTCTTCATAGGATACCCTAAGGAAACCATTGGGTATACCTTCTACCTCAGATCCGAAGGCAAGATCTTCGTTGCCAAGAATGGGTCCTTTGTGGAGAAAGAGTTTCTCTCGAAAGAAGTAAGTGGGAGGAAAGTGGAACTTGATGAGATGACCCCTCTCGAACCGGAAAGTAGCGCAGCACAAGAAAATGTTTCTGTGGTGCCTGCACCGACTAGAGAGGAAGTTAATGATGACGATCATGATCAAGTTACCACTGAACTTCGTAGGTCCACAAGGACATGTTCCGCACCAGAGTGGTACGGCAACCCTGTCTTGGAAATCATGTTGTTGGACAACGGTGAACCTTCGAACTATGAAGAAGCAATGGCGGGTCCAGATTCCAACAAATGGCTTGAAGGCATGCAATCCGAGATAGGATCCATGTATGAAAACAAAGTGTGGACTTTGAAAGACTTGCCCGATGATTGGCGAGCGATAGAAAATAAATGGATCTTTAAGAAGAAGACGGACGCGGATGGAAATGTTACCATCTATAAAGCTCGACTTGTCACTAAGGGTTATCGACAAGTTCAAGGAGTTGACTACGATGAGACCTTCTCACCTGTAGCGAAGCTGAAGTACGTCCGAATCATGTTAGCAATTGCCGCATTCTACGATTATGAAATATGGCAAATGGACGTCAAAACGGCATTCCTTAACGGCTTCCTTAAGGAAGAATTGTATATGATGCAGCCGGAAGGTTTTGTCGATCCTAAGAATGCTGACAAAGTATGCAAGCTCCAGCGCTCAATCTATGGGCTGGTGCAGGCATCTCGGAGTTGGAACATTCGCTTTGATGAGATGATCAAAGCGTTTGGGTTTACACAGACTTATGGAGAAGCCTGTGTTTACAAGAAAGTGAGTGGGAGCTCTATAGCATTTCTCATATTATATGTGGATGACATACTATTGATGGGAAATGATATAGAATTCTTGGAAAGTATAAAGGCCTACTTGAATAAGTGTTTTTCAATGAAGGACCTTGGAGAAGCTGCTTACATATTAGGCATCAAGATCTATAGAGATAGATCGAGACGCCTCATAGGTCTTTCACAAAGCACATACCTTGACAAGATATTGAAGAAGTTCAATATGGATCAGTCCAAGAAGGGGTTCTTGCCTGTATTGCAAGGTGTGAGATTGAGCACGGCTCAATGCCCGACCACGGCAGAAGATAGAGAAAAGATGAGTGTCGTCCCCTATGCCATGGCCATAGGGTCTATTATGTATGCCATGCTGTGTACCAGACCTGATGTAAACCTTGCCGTGAGTTTGGTAGGAAGGTACCAAAGTAATCCCGGCATGGAACACTGGACAGCGGTCAAGAACATCCTGAAGTACCTGAAAAGGACTAAGGATATGTTTCTCGTTTATGGAGGTGATGAAGAGCTCGTCATAAAGGGTTACGTCGATGCTAGCTTCGACACAGATCTGGATGACTCTAAGTCACAAACCGGATACGTGTATATTTTGAATGGTGGGGCAGTCAGCTGGTGCAGTTGCAAGCAAAGCGTCGTGGCGGGATCTACATGTGAAGTGGAGTACATGGCAGCCTCGGAGGCAGCACATGAAGCAATCTGGATGAAGGAGTTCATTGCCGACCTAGGAGTTATTCCCAATGCATCGGGGCCGATGACTCTCTTCTGTGACAACACTGGAGCTATTGCCCTTGCCAAGGAGCCCAGGTTTCACAAGAAGACCAGGCACATCAACCGTCGCTTCAACTCCATTCGTGAAAATGTTCAAAATGGAGACATAGATATTTGTAAAGTACATACGGATTTGAATGTCGCAGATCCGTTGACTAAACATCTTCCACGGGCAAAACATGATCAACACCAGAACTCTATGGGTGTACGATTCATCACAATGTAACTAGATTATTGACTCTAGTGCAAGTGGGAGACTGTTGGAAATATGCCCTAGAGGCAATAATAAAATGGTTATTATTATATTTCCTTGTTCATGATAATTGTCTATTGTTCATGCTATAATTGTGTTATCCGGAAATCGTAATACATGTGTGAACACATAGACCATAACATGTCCCTAGTGAGCCTCTAGTTGACTACCTCGTTGATCAATAGATGGTTACGGTTTCCTGACCATGGACATTGGATGTCATTGATAACGGGATCACATCATTAGGAGAATGATGTGATGGACAAGACCCAATCCTAAGCATAGCACTAGATCGTGTAGTTCGTTTGCTGAAGCTTTTCTAATGTCAAGTATCATTTCCTTAGACCATGAGACCGTGCAACTCCCGGATACCGTAGGAATGCTTTGGGTGTACCAAACGTCACAACGTAACTGGGTGGCTATAAAGGTGCACTACAGGTATCTCCGAAAGTGTCTGTTGGGTTGGCTCGGATCGAGACTGGGATTTGTCACTCCGTATGACGGAGAGGTATCTCTGGGCCCACTCGGTATTGCATCATCATAATGAGCTCAATGTGACTAAGTAGTTAGTCACGGGATCATGCATTACGGAACGAGTAAAGTGACTTGCCGGTAACGAGATTGAACGAGGTATTGGGATACCGACGATTGAATCTCGGGCAAGTAACGTACCGATTGACAAAGGGAATTGTATACGGGATTACTTGAATCCTTGACATCGTGGTTCATCCGATGAGATCATCGAGGAGCATGTGGGAGCCAACATGGGTATCCAGATCCCGCTGTTGATTATTGACCTGAGAGTCGCCTCGGTCATGTCTGCGTGTCTCCCGAACCCGTAGGGTCTACACACTTAAGGTTCGGTAACGCTAGGGTTGTAGAGATATTAGTATCCGGTAACCCGAAAGTTGCTCAGAGTCCCGCATGAGATCCCGGACATCACGAGGAGTTCCGGAATGGTCCGGAGGTGAAGATTTGTATATAGGAAGTCCAGTTTCGGCCACCGGGAAAGTTTCGGGGTCACCGGTATTGTACCGGGACCACCGGAAGGGTCCCGGGGGTCCACCTATCCCGGAGGGCCCCATGGGCTGAAATGGGAAGGGAACCAGCCCCTGGTGGGCTGGTGCGCCCCACATGGGCCTCCCCTGCGCCTAGGGTTGGAAACCCTGGGGGTGGGGGGCGCCCCACCTGACTTGGGGGGCAAGTCCCCCCCTTGGCCGCCGCCCCCCCTTGAGATGGGATCTCCAGGGGCCGGCACCCCCCAGGGCCCCTATATAAAGGGGGGAGGGAGGGCTGCGTACCCAAGCCCCTGGCGCCTCCCTCTCCCCCGTAACACCTCTCCCTCTCGCTGAGCTTGGCGAAGCCCTGCCGAGATCCCCGCTGCTTCCACCACCACGCCGTCGTGCTGCTGGATCTCCATCAACCTCTCCTTCCCCCTTGCTGGATCAAGAAGGAGGAGACGTCTCTCCCAACCGTACGTGTGTTGAACACGGAGGTGCCGTCCGTTCGGCGCTAGGATCATCGGTGATTTGGATCACGACGAGTACGACTCCGTCAACCCCGTTCTCTTGAACGCTTCCGCTCGCCATCTACAAGGGTATGTAGATGCACTCATCTCTCTCGTTGCTAGATGACTCCATAGATTGATCTGTGTGATGCGGAGAAAAATTCAAATTTCTGCAACGATCCCCAACATAAAAATGGTTTACATTGCGTGCCAACATGCTATTAAAATGGTTGTGATGTGGTATGATAGGGTGGTATCCTCCTTTGAACGATTCGAGTGGCTCTACTTGGCACATGTTCACACATGTAGTTGAAACAAAATCAACATAGCCTCCACGATATTTATGTTCATGGTGGATTATATCCTACTCATGCTTGCACTCAATGTTTATTAATTTTAATGCATGTTCATGACTGTTGTCGCTCTCTAGTTGGTCGCTTCCCAGTCTTTTTCTAGCCTTCACTTGTACTAAGCGGGAATACTGCTTGTGCATCCACTTCCATAAACCCCAAAGTTATTCCATATGAGTCCACCATACCTTCCTATATGCGGTATTTACATGCGGTTCCAAGTAAATTTGTATGTGCCAAACTCTAAACCTTCAAATGAAATTCTTTTTTGTATGCTCGAATAGCTCATCTATCAACTAGCGCTGTCTGTATCTTCCATGCTAGGCGGGTTATTCTCAAGAGGAGTGGACTCCGCTCCTCACTCACAAGAAAATGGCTGGTCACCGGGATGCCCAGTCCCATGCTCAAATCAAATCAAAATAATTGCAAACAAAACTCCCCCAGGACTGTTGTTAGTTGGAGGCACCCGTTGTTCCGGGCAAGCCATGGATTGATGCTTGTTGGTGATGGGGGAGTATAAACTTTACCATTCTGCTTGGGAACTGCCTATAATGTGTGTAGCATGGAAGATATCGAGATCTCTCGGTTGTTATGTTGACAATGAAAGTATACTACTCAAAATATTATTTCTCTCTATTTCAAAAATCAAGCTCTGGCACCTCTACAAATCCCTGCTTCCCTCTGCGAAGGGGCTATCTATTTACTTTTATGTTGAGTCGTCATCCTCTTATTAAAAAGCACCAGTTGGAGAGCACCGCTGTCATTTGCATCCATTACTATTAATTTATATTGAGTATGACCATGATTGGATCTCTTTTACCATGAATTACAATGTTTAGTCAGTCCTTGATCTTCAGAGGTGCTCTGCATTTATGTTTTGCGGTCTCAGAAAGGGCTAGCGAGATACCATCTTGTTATATCATATTATGATTGTTTTGAGAAAGTGTTGTCATTTGAGATTTATTATTATTGCTTGCTAGTTGATTATGTCATTGATATGAGTAAACATGAGACCTAAGTGTTATTGTGAATATGGTTAGTTAATAATCTTTGATGAAAACTTGAATGTTGGCTTTACATATTTGCAACAACAAGAGCAAACAGAGTTTGGTTAAGTTTTTCTTTATCACTTTCAGTTTGTCAAATGAATTGCTTGAGGACAAGCAAAGGTTTAAGCTTGGGGGAGTTGATACGTCTCCATCGTATCTACTTTCCCAAACACTTTTGCCCTTGTTATGGACTCTAACTTGCATGATTTGAATGGAACTAACCCGGACTGACGCTGTTTTCAGCAGAATTGCCATGGTGTTATTTTTGTGCAGAAATAAAAGTTCTCGGAATGACCTGAAACTTCACGGAGAATATTTTTGGAATTTAAAAAAATACTGGCGAAAGAATCAAGACAAGGGGGCCCACACCCTGTCCACGAGGGTGGGAGGCGCGCCTGCCCCCCTGGGCGCGCCCCCTGCCTCGTGGGCCCCATGATGCTCCACCGACCTCAACTCCAACTCTATATATTCACGTTCGGGGAGAAAAAAATCAGAGAGAAGGATTCATCGCGTTTTATGATACGGAGCCGCCGCCAAGCCCTAATCTCTCTTGGGAGGGCTGATCTGGAGTTCGTTCGGGGCTCTGGAGAGGGGAATCCATCACCGTCGTCATCATCAACCTTCCACCCTCACCAATTTCATGATGCTCACCGCCGTGCGTGAGTAATTCCATCGTAGGCTTGCTGGACAGCGATGGGTTGGATGAGATTTATCATGTAATCGAGTTAGTTTTGTTAGGGTTTGATCCCTAGTATCCATTATGTTCTGAGATTGATGTTGCTATGACTTTGCTATGCTTAATGCTTGTCACTAGGGCCCGAGTGCCATGATTTTAGATCTGAACCTATTATGTTTTCATGAATATATGTGAGTTCTTGATCCTATCTTGCAAGTCATTAGTCACCTACTATGTGTTATGATCTGGCAACCCCGAAGTGACAAAAATCTGGACCACTCCCGGTGATGACCGTAGTTTGAGGAGTTCATGTATTCACTAAGTGTTAATGCTTTGGTCCGGTACTCTATTTAAAGGAGGCCTTAATATCCCTTAGTTTCCAATAGAACCCCGCTGCCATGGGAGGGTAGGACAAAAGATGTCATGCAAGTTCTTTTCCATAAGCACGTATGACTATATTCGAAATACATGCCTACATTACATTGATGAACTGGAGCTAGTTCTATGTCACCCTATGTTATAACTATTGCATGAGGAATCGCATCCGACATAATTATCCATCACCGATCCAATGCCTATGAGCTTTTCACATATTGATCTTTGCTTAGCTACTTTACCGTTGCCACTGTTACAATTACTACAAAACCGCTACTGTTACCTTTGCCATCATTACTGTTACTTCCATACTACTTTGCTACTAAACACTTTGATGCAGATATTAAGTTATCCAGGTGTGGTTGAATTGACAACTCAACTGCTAATACTTGAGAATATTCTTTGTCTCCCCTTGTGTCGAATCAATAAATTTTGGCTGAATACTCTACCCTCGAAAACTGTTGCGATCCCCTATACTTGTGGGTTATCACTCTGTGGCTCGCTCATACACACTCGATACGTATTTTTCTCCGTAGCCCCCTCGATATGTAGACTTCTCGTGCCCGCACAGCTGTAGTGACGATGACGCTGAACCCAGTGTGCCTTGTTTTTACCGGCCTCATGTGATAGTTTTCACCCTAATTTCTGTTAATTAACAAGGCAACATTTTCTTTGTTACTACTAGTGAATCTTAAATCATTTGGGGCAGACATAAAATATATCACTTCAACCCAATTATCGCAATAACTATTTTAAAGGAAACTAGCTAGATGCCCGTGCGTTGCACGGAACATCAAGATGCATTTGTATGAGTAGTTTATCATGTGTGACTAGAAAGATACACATGCGTTGCACGGAACATCAAGATGCATTTCTATGAGTGGTTTATCTTGTGAGAGAAAAGGATGAACGAGGGAAGGCCTTATTTGCAAATGTGGAGAGGGGTGTGGGTATCTTTTTGCAAAATTGCCATAGTTTCCTTCCTATCCGTCAGATATAAATCAGACGGCCTATATTGCAGTATGGCAGGCACACCATCAACACCAACTCTGTTTTTTATAAGAGTAGTAGAGAAAAGGATGAACGAGGAAAGGCCTTATTTGCAAACGTGGAGAGGGTGTGGGTATCTTTTTGCAAAATTGCCATAGTTTCCTTCCTATCCGTTAGATATAAATTCGACGGCCTATATTGCAGGATGGCACGCACACCATCATCACCAACTCTGCTTTCTACTCCCTCCGTTCCTAAATATTTGTCTTTTTAGAGATTTCAACAAGTGACTACGTACGGAGCATATGAGTGAATCTACACTCAATATGTCTACATACACATCCGTATGTGGTAGTCCATTTGAAATCTGAAAAAGACAACTATTTAGGAACGGATGGAGTATAATATAAGAGTAGACATGGAGATATATCTCCAGAATGGTCTACAACAAAAATGTGTTGGATTGGTTAGAGCCGGATGCTCGCAACGCGATGACCTGAGTTCGAATTCTGTCTTTAACTTTTGATTTTTATATTATATATTATTTATTTAATATATACTTCTTTCGATACTATACTGAAAGTGGAACCCACAGAGTACTTAAAATACAAGATTAAGGATGGACTTGTTTCTTTTTAATTTTTTGTACGAAGCTGTAGCCACCCTGCAAGTCGCGTGCACACTTTACATGCAATTAACTTTTTATAGAGGGAGAATCATACACGCAATTAACTCAAATGGATTGGATGTGCCTCTATTATTTCCAGCATAAGAGCATCTCCAACGGCCGCTGGCAAATTTCCTCCCGCTTCTTGCGGAAGACGACATCAAACACCAGCGGCTTACATTTTCACAACTCTAGCCAACCAGATGAAATTCGTGCAAACACGGACTATTTTCATATAAGCATGAATGATTTCATATAAAAAAGCCGGATCTTCATATAAACATGATGGATTTCATTAGATTTACATGAACTAAGCGGTGCTAATCCGGCTCTCTTGGTATAATTAATACTCCCTCCGTCCGGCAATACTTGTCCTAGAAATGGATGTATCTAGACTTATTTTAGTTATAGATACATCAAATTTATCCATTCTTAGAACAAAAATTTCCCGCCAACCGGAGAGGGAGTACCTAATCTAAATGGCCGCTGCTACCTCTTGAGCACTACGTTGGTTTTCCCTTGAAGAGGAAAGGGTGATGCAGCAAAGTAGCGCAAGTATTTCCCTCAGTTTTTGAGAACCAAGGTATCAATCCAGTAGGAGGCTATGCGCGAGTCCCTCGCATCTACACAAAACAAATAAATCCTCGCAACCAACGCGATAAGGGGTTGTCAATCCCTACACGGTCACTTACGAGAGTGAGATCTGATAGATATGATAGGATAATATTTTTGGTATTTTTGTGATAAAGATGCAAAGTAAAATAAAAGCAAAGTAAAAAGCAACGGAAATAACTAAGTGTTGGAATATTAATATGATGAAGATAGACCCGGGGGCCATAGGTTTCACTAGTGGCTTCTCTCAAGAGCATAAGTATTTTACGGTGGGTGAACAAATTACTGTTGAGCAATTGACAGAATTGAGCATAGTTATGAGAATATCCAGGTATGATCATGTATATAGGCATCACGTCCGAGACAAGTAGACCGACTCCTGCCTGCATCTACTACTATTACTCCACACATCGACCGCTATCTAGCATGCATCTAGAGTATTAAGTTCATAAGAACAGAGTAACGCCTTAAGCAAGATTACATGATGTAGAGGGATAAATTCATGCAATATGATAAAAAACCCATGTTGTTATCCTCGATGGCAACAATCCAATACATGCCTTGCTGCCCCTACTGTCACTGGGAAAGGACACCGCAAGCTTGAACTCAAAGCTAAGCACTTCTCCCATTGCAAGAAAGATCAATCTAGTAGGCCAAACCAAACTGATAATTCGAAGAGACTTTCAAAGATAACCAATCATACATAAAAGAATTTAGAAGATTCAAATATTGTTCATAGATAAACTTGATCATAAACCCACAATTCATCGGTCTCAACAAACACACCGCAAAAGAAGATTACATCGAATAGATCTCCACGAGAGAGGGGGAGAACATTGTATTGAGATCCAAAAAGAGAGAGAAAGCCATCTAGCTACTAACTATGGACCCAAAGGTTTGAGGTAAACTACTCACACTTCATCGGAGGGGCTATGGTGTTGATGTAGAAGCCCTCCACGATCGATGCCCCCTCCGGCGGAGCTCCGGCACAGGCCCCAAGATGGGATCTTGTGGGTACAGAAGGTTGCGGTGGTGGAATTAGGTTTTTAGCTCCGTATCTGATTGTTTGGGGGTACGTAGGTATGTATAGGAGGAAGGAGTACGTCGGTGGAGCAACAGGGGGCCCACGAGGGTGGAGGGCGCGCCCTAGGGGGGTAGGCGCGCCCCCTACCTCGTGGCTTCCTCTTTTGTTTCTTGATGTAGGGTCCAAGTCTCCTGGATCATGTTCGTTCCAAAAATCACGTTCCCAAAGGTTTCATTCCGTTTGGACTCTGTTTGATATTCTTTTTCTGCGAAACTCTGAAATAGGCAAAAAACAGCAATTCTGGGCTGGGCCTCCAGTTAGTAGGTTAGTCCCAAAAATAATATAAAAGTGAATAATAAAGCCCAATAATGTCCAAAACAGAAGATAATATAGCATGGAGCAATCAAAAATTATAGATACGTTGGAGACGTATCAAGCATCCCCAAGCTTAATTCCTGCTCGTCCTCGAGTAGGTAAATGATAAAAACAGAATTTTTGATGCGGAGTGCTACTTGGCATAATTTCAATGTAATTCTTCTTAATTGTGGTATGAATATTCAGATCCGAAAGATTCAAGATAAAAGTTCATATTGACATAAAAATAATATTACTTCAAGCATACTAACTAAGCAATTATGTCCTCTCAAAATAACATGGCCAAAGAAAGTTCATCCCTACAAAATCATATAGTTTAGTCATGCTCCATCTTCGTCACACAAAAATGTTCTCATCATGCACAACCCCGATGACAAGCCAAGCAATTGTTTCATACTTTAGTAATCTCAAACTTATAAACCCTCACGCAATACATGAGCGCGAGCCATGGACATAGCACTTTGGGTGGAATAGAATATGATGATAGGGTTATGTGGAGAAGACAAAAAAGGAGAAAGTCTCACATCAACTAGGCTAATCAATGAGCTATGGAGATGCCCATCGATTGATGTTAATGCAAGGAGTAGGGATTGCCATGCAACGGATGCACTAGAGCTATAAATATATGAAAGATCAACAAAAGAAACTAAGTGGGTGTGCATCCAACTTGCTTGCTCATGAAGACCTAGGGCACTTGAGGAGGCCCATTGTTGGAATATACAAGCCAAGTTCTATAATGAAAAATTCCCACTAGTATATGAAAGTGACAAAACAAGAGACTCTCTATCATGAAGATTATGGTGCTACTTTGAAGCACAAGTGTGGTAAATGATAGTAACATTGTCCCTTCTCTCTTTTTCTCTAATTTTTTTGGGCCTTCTCTTTTTTTATGGCCTTTCTCTCTTTTTTTTTATTCCTCACTTGGGACAATGCTCTAGAAAATGATGATCATCACACTTCTATTTATTACAACTCAATGATTACAACTCGATACTAGAACAAAGTATGACTCTATATGAATGCCTCCGGCGGTGTACTGGGATATGCAATGAACCAAGAGTGACATGTATGAAAGAATTATGAACGGTGGCTTTGCCACGAATACTATGTCAACTACATGATCATGCGAAGCAATATGACAATGATGAACGTGTCATGATAAACTGGATGGTTGAAAGTTGCATGGCAATATATCTCGGAATGGCTATGGAAATGCCATAATAGGTAGGTATGGTGGCTGTTTTGAGGAAGATATAAGGAGGTTTATGTGTGAAAGAGCGTATCATATCACGGGGTTTGGATGCACCGGTGAAGTTTGCACCAACTCTCAATGTGAGAAAGGGCAATGCGCGGTACCGAAGAGGCTAGCAATGGTGGAAAGGTGAGAGTGCATATAATCCATGGACTCAACACTAGTCATAAAGAACTCACATACTTATTGCAAAAATCTACAAGTCATCAAAAACCAAGCACTACGCGCATGCTCCTAGGGGGTAGATTGGTAGGAAAAGACCATCGCTCGTCCCCGACCACCACTCATAAGGAAGACAATCAAAGAATACCTCATGTTTCAAATTTGTTACATAACGTTTACCATACGTGCATGCTACGGGACTTGCAAACTTCAACACAAGTATTTCTCAAATTCACAACTACTCAACTAGCATGACTTTGATATCACTACCTCCATGTCTCAAAACAATCATCAAGCATCAAACTTCTCTTAGTATTCAACGCACTCATAAGAAAGTTTTTACTAATCTTGAATACCTAGCATATTAGGATTATTTAAGCAAATTACCATGCTAATTAAGACTCTCAAAATAATCTAAGTGAAGCATGAGAGATCAATAGTTTCTATAAAACAAATCCACCACCATGCTCTAAAAGATATAAGTGAAGTACTAGAGCAAAAACTATATAACTCAAAAGATATAAGTGAAGCACATAGAGTATTCTAATAATTTCCGAATCATGTGTGTCTCTCTCAAAAGGTGTGTACAGAAAGGATGATTGTGGTAAACTAAAAAGCAAAGACTCAAATCATACAAGACGCTCCAAGAAAAACACATATCATGTGGTGAATAAAAATATAGCTCCAAGTAAAGTTACCGATGGAAGTAAACGAAAGAGGGGATGCCTTCCGGGGCATCCCCAAGCTTTGGCTTTTTGGTGTCCTTAGATTATCTTGGGGGTGCGATGGGCATCCCCAAGCTTAGGCTCTTTCCACTCCTTGTTCCATAATCCATCAAATCTTTCACCCAAAACTTGAAAACTTCACAACACAAAACTTAGCAGAAAATCTAGTGAGCTCCGTTAGCGAAAGAAAACAAAAGACCACTTCAAGTACTGTAATGAACTCATTATTTATTTATATTGGTGTTAAACCTACTGTATTCCAACTTCTCTATGGTTTATAAACTATTTTACTAGCCATAGATTCATCAAAATAAGCAAACAACACACGAAAAACAGAATCTGTCAAAAACAGAACAGTCTGTAGTAATCTGTAACTAACGCAAACTTCTGGAACTCCAAAACATCAGCCAAAATAGGACGACCTAGACAATTTGTTTATTGATCATAAGCAATTGGAATCAGTATTTTATCATGTTCTGGTGATTTTTAACAATTGTTTTCGTGAACAGAAAGTTTCTGGAAATTACAGCAAGATCAAATAACTATCATCCAAGAAGATCCTATAGGTCTATCTTGGCACAAACACTAATTAAAACGTAAAAACACATCTAACCAGAGGCTAGATCAAATATTTATTTCTAAACAGAAGCAAAAAGCAAAAAACTAAAAATAAAATTGGGTTGCCTCCCAACAAGCGCTATCGTTTAACGCCCCTAGCTAGGCATAAAAGCAAGGATAGATCTAGGTGTTGCCATCTTTGGTAGGCAATCCATAAGTGGCTCTCATGATAGATTCATATGGTAACTTTATTTTCTTCCTAGGGAAGTGTTCCATGCCTTTCTTTAATGGAAATTGGAATCTAATATTCCCCTCCTTCATGTCAATAATTGCACCAATCGTTCTAAGGAAAGGTCTACCAAGAATAATAGGACATGAAGGATTGCAATCTATATGAAGAACAATAAAATCTACGGGCACATAGTTCCTATTTGCAACAATAAGAACATCATTAATTCTTCCCATAGGTTTTTTAATAGTGGAATCCGCAAGGTGCAAGTTTAAAGAGCAATCATCAAAATCATGGAAACCTAGCAAATCACACAAAGTTTTTTGGAATCGTGGAAACACTAGCACCCAAATCACACAAAGCATAGCATTCATGATCTTTGATCTTAATTTTAATAGTGGGTTCCCACTCATCATAAAGTTTTCTAGGGATAGAAACTTCCAACTCAAGTTTTTCTTCATAATATTGCATTAAAGCATCAACGATATGTTTGGTAAAAGCTTTATTTTGACTATAAGCATGAGGGGAATTTAGCACGGAGTGCAACAAGGAAATACAATCTATCAAAGAGCAATTATCATAATTAAATTCCTTTAAGTCCAAAATAGTGGGTTTATTAATATCTAGGGTTTTGTTCTTTTCAATCCCACTTTTATCAATTTTAGCATCAAGATCTAAAAACTCTGAATTTTTGGAACGCCTTCTAGGTAAAGGTGGATCATATTCAGTCCAATCATTATGAAGATTCATATTGCAAAACAAGGATTTAATAGGGGACACATCAATAACTTTTAGATCTTCGTCTTTATTTTCATAGGAATCCGGTTTAGCGGCCATCTTATTAACTAAGGTAGCCTGCTTATCCGAAATTTCAGCTATCAACTTTTCAAGACGAGCAATTTGGGATCTCAAACCATCAAATTCTTTAGACATATCATCGAGCTCTTTATTCATATAACTCGTAAAGCCTTTTTGTTCCTTAAGCTCGTTCCTGAAGAAATTATTATGCTCAAATTGCAAAACCATAAAACACCTGACGTTGCTTTCGATCTCTTCTAACCTTTTAAGTTGAAGATCACCAAATCTAGGTAGAGCCATCGTGACAAACAAGCAATCCAACACACGAGCAGATAAAAAGCAAGCGAAAAAGAAGCGAACAAAAAAGGGAGGGCGAATAAAACGACAAGGGTACAGTGGGGGAGAGGAAAACAAGCGGCAAATGGCAAATAATGTAAGGCGGGAGATAAGGGTTTGTGATGGGTACTTGGTATGTTGACTTTTGCGTAGACCTCACCGGCAACGGCGCCAGAAATCCTTCTTGCTACCTCTTGAGCACTGCGTTGGTTTTCCCTTGAAGAGGAAAGGGTGATGCAGCAAAGTAGCGTAAGTATTTCCCTCAGTTTTTGAGAACCAAGGTATCAATCCAGTAGGAGGCTACGCGCAAGTCCCTCGCACCTACACAAAACAAATAAATCCTCGCAACCAACGCGATAAGGGGTGTCAATCCCTACACGGTCACTTACGAGAGTGAGATCTGATAGATATGATAGGATAATATTTTTGGTATTTTTGTGATAAAGATGCAAAGTAAAATAAAAGCAAAGTAAAAAGCAACAGAAATAACTAAGTGTTGGAATATTAATATGATGAAGATAGACCTGGGGGCCATAGGTTTCACTAGTGGCTTCTCTCAAGAGCATAAGTATTTTACGGTGGGTGAACAAATTACTGTTGAGCAATTGACAGAATTGAGCATAGTTATGAGAATATCCAGGTATGATCATGTATATAGGCATCACGTCCGAGACAAGTAGACCGACTCCTGCCTGCATCTACTACTATTACTCCACACATCGACCGCTATCCAGCATGCATCTAGAGTATTAAGTTCATAAGAACAGAGTAATGCCTTAAGCAAGATGACATGATGTAGAGGGATAAATTCATGCAATATGATAAAAACCCCATCTTGTTATCCTTGATGGCAACAATACAATACGTGCCTTGCTGCCCCTACTGTCACTGGGAAAGGACACCGCAAGCTTGAACCCAAAGCTAAGCACTTCTCCCATTGCAAGAAACATCAATCTAGTAGGCCAAACCAAACTGATAATTCGAAGAGACTTGCAAAGATAACCAATCATACATAAAAGAATTCAGAAGATTCAAATATTGTTCATAGATAAACTTGATCATAAACCCACAATTCATCGGTCTCAACAAACAGACTGCAAAAGAAGATTACACCGAATAGATCTCCACGAGAGAGGGGGAGAACATTGTATTGAGATCCAAAAAGAGAGAGAAAGCCATCTATCTACTAACTATGGACCCGAAGGTCTGAGGTAAACTACTCACACTTCATCGGAGGGGCTATGGTGTTGATGTAGAAGCCCTCCGTGATCGATGCCCCCTTCGACGGAGCTTCGGAACAGGCCCCAAGATGGGATCTCGTGGGTACAGAAGGTTGCGGCGGTGAAATTAGGTTTTTGGCTCCGTATCTGATCGTTTGGGGGTACGTAGGTATATATAGGAGGAAGGAGTACGTCAGTGGAGCAACAGGGGGCCCACGAGGGTGGAGGGCGCGCCCTAGGGGGGTAGGCACGCCCCCTACCTCATGGCTTCCTCTTTTGTTTCTTGACGTAGGGTCCAAGTCTCCTGGATCATGTTCGTTCCGAAAATCACGTTCCCCAAGGTTTCATTCCGTTTGGACTCCATTTGATATTCTTTTTCTGCGAAACTCTGAAATAGGCAAAAAACAGCAATTCTGGGCTGGGCCGCCGGTTAGTAGGTTAGTCCCAAAAATAATATAAAAGTGAATAATAAAGCCCAATAATGTCCAAAACAGAAGATAATATAGCATGGAGCAATCAAAAATTATAGATATGTTGGAGACGTATCAGTCGCCCGCAGATCCCTTTTCTTCCTCATGTCCGGCAGAGACTTGCGGGGTCGACGAAGGTCCTCGGAAGAGACAAAGCAGCAAAGAAACTACCTGATTTTGCAGTCGTCGCCTCGGCGATGGCCTTCATGGGACCCAAGTGGCGGCGCCCTCCCATGTTCTACTTCTCCTCGATGATGGCGGCGGACACGGAGAAGTTGGCCACTGACTCGTCACTCTCCACGCACCCGGCTTCTGTGTCTGCCTACATGGCGCTGCCGCATGCATGGGAGGCGCGGCCGCAGGCATGGGAGGCGCGCCGACAGACACGGGAGGAGCGGCCACTGGTGGCGCGGTACGACTCGGTAGCGATGACGCCCGTACCGGCGTGCTCACCGTCGTGCCTGTGTGAAGCAACTCGCCACTCCTCATCGAGCTGAAATAGAGCGGCGAGTTGCTGAACCACGCACCGGCTTGGGGCGGCAACTGGCTCCGTCGGGCCAAGTGAGGTTGGTGAAGCACCGAGCGGCCTCGCCCGTATCCGGAGGGCTCGGCGGGCCATCTAGCCGGGTAGTGTGCCGGAGAACGGCTCCACGGAAGGCATCGAAAGAGTGGAGAAAATGGTTAAGAAGTAGATGGGGGAGCGGCGGAGGGGTGCGATTCTTGCCCGCTGTCTGTCCGGCCTCGTTTAAATAGAGGGCGGATGGTAGGAGCTTGGCTGGCGTTTGGCCTCGTTTAAAATGAGGGCGGACGGGAGGAGCTCGGCCAGTGTTTCGTTCAATTCCGGCCCGCTCATGAACGGGCGTGTGGCCGGAGTAGGTTTCTCGGTTTGCATGCGGCTTTAACGGAGGGGTTTGATGGAGGCGAGGAGGCGTGTTCAGCCGGGCGTGCAGCGCACGGCGCAGTACTATTCGATTTGACAGCGGGCTGTGCAGTTCCCGATACGGCTTTAATGCAGACGAGGGAGGGGGTAGCGGTTCCCGAAATGTTGAACGACCAATGATGCATCCTCCTTCAATTAGCATCATGAATGCATGGGGGAAGTAATGGGAGGAGGACCAGGAAAAGAGGCTGCACGATGTGAATGCAACGCAGTTTGCACTCATATAAAGGCGCCCCTCCATTCCAATGCATCTACCACATCGTACGCACCTAAGAATTTGCCTAAGCACCTACACTAAGCGCAAAAGTCCACGCTCCAGACCCATGGCGGCGATGCGCGCGAGCGGCCAGCGGCTGCGCCAGATGGTCCACGACGTCGTCCTGCGGCATGGCATCGAGGGTCGTCTCCAGACGGTGTTGGCGACCGGCTGGTGGATGGCCGCCGTCGACGCCAACTACGACTCTCAGTTGGACCAGATGATCGTTGCCACCACCAACAAGTTCACCGTCCTCAAGAAGCTCGCGGACGACATCGCCGTACTCCTCCAGCCCGCGCACCCGGGCTCCTCATTGCCTGCCACCCTAATCGGCCTCCATGGCCGAAACCTCTTTCAAGCACTGGTGCCCCTGCGACTGCCCGCCGATGCCACGAAGAATGTCCACCTGGAGGCCGCGCTTGCCGCGAGGTGCCTCGCCCTGCAAGAATTCGTCAACCTACACACCCACGTGTACGAGCGAATCATGTACATAGGTATCTACAAGGCCAGTGAGGATGCTACGACGTTGGCCTTCATCAACCGGCTGGAAGCCTTGGATGCCTTTGCTGAGAAGCACCTTGACCTCGCCAAAAAAGCCGCCGCTCCTTAGCCACCGGTCGGTGGCCCGGTGCACTAAGGAGGTCGTACGTTGATGGATGCATCTTTCTTCTTGCCTCCTGTAACCACCACTGCGGTCGCATCATCGTGGCCTTAATTCTTATTGTGCTATTGCATTCTCGTTCCAGTCAATACCGACATGTGCGATCCCTTTGCTTAATTATATGCATCACTGTAACTAGTAATCCATCCGTCAATTTATAAGTTGTGCTTACCTTTTCCATCAACTTCGTGCAACGCACGGGCATCTTGCTAGAAACACTAGAACATGTCAGACCGCATGTGACCAAACTGACGATGCGCCAACCTATAGCTACTACGTACCCTGCTTATCTGGTGGAAATAGCCCTGCCATATTGTTTCCAATCGTTATTTCTATCTATCGATCGTGCCAAGGAGCAGAACCAAATGTTGCAATTTATACATGTTTCTCTACTCCAACTCCTATAAAAGACTCAGTTGGTGATGGTGGTGTGTCTACCATCCGTCGTTTTCTGACCATTAGATCTGCATCTAACGGCTGTGAGGTAAGTTGTGGCATTTCTGCAACAATAGCCCACTTCACTGCTCCAATTTGCAGAAAACCCATTATTATCTTGAAAGCAACCACATCCCTCCCTCACCTCATCAAAACAGCTTGAGAAATATATTTTGAGTGAAAAGTAATATATTAGGAGTATATCAGAACAAGAGTGATTTATTTCAAGTTTGTGAACAAGTACTACTATTCTACTACTTTGGATCCGTCGCAACGCACGGGCACATTGCTAGTAAAAGGAAAAGGCTTGCCGCATTCGCGTCGCACCCCCACACGCCCGGGAATCGGGAGTACTCCACGGCCCGTCCGGCACGCCACATAGCTAGGGAAGGCGTGTTGCCTAGCATTTTCACTTTCATGTGGGACCGCCTTGAGCAAACCGACTATTGGCAAACCACACCCCGCCCGCCGCGGGTTGGAAAACAGAAACGAGGGGAAGATCTAGCTGTAGCACGGAAGCCAAGAAATTTGGTGTCTGATGGGGCTCGTTGATAGAGTAGGTGCATTCCGTACTACTACTCCTACTAGTACGAAGTTTATAGTTGTAACACCCCGGATGTAACTTTCCATATTTGTAACTCCAACTCTTGCCATTTTCGGCTATGTGTTATGATATTCCCTCCGTGGTCGGGTTTTTGTTTTTCATTTTGCATTTTGTTCTTGTCATGCATCTCATACCATGTCATCATGTGCATTGCATTTGCATACGTGTTCGTCTCTTGCGTCCGAGCATTTTCTCTGTTGTCCATTTTGCAATCCGGCGCTCCCACCTCCTCCGGCGCACCCCTCTTGTTTTCTTCTATGAGCGGGTGTTGAACGCTCTCGGAATGGACCGAGGCTTGTCAAGTGGCCTTGGTACACCACCGGTCAAGTTTCGTTCCATTTGGAGGTCGTTTGGTACTCCAACGGTTAACCGGGTCACCGCAAAGTCCGTTTGTGTGTGCAGCAAAAACCCCTCTCTAAACAGCCCAAAACCCCTCCAAGTCATCTCCATGCTCTAGGTCGTTCGATCACGATCGTGTGGGCGAAAACCTCACCTCATTTGGAGCCTCCTAGCTCCCTCTACCTATATATACACCTCCCCCTCCGAATACATTCACAGATCAACCCTAGCATTTCCCCCCGCCGCCGCCGGACACGTCCGTACTCCGCCGGACGAAGCCCCGCAGCCACTCCGAGCACGCCACGTGGCAGCCCGCCGCCGCCCGTACCCCGCGCCGCCGCGGCCCGGGGCCGGCCCCCAAGGCCCGACGCCGCCCGCGCCCCCGCGCGCGCCTCCCTCCGCCCGCGCGCCGCCCCGCGCCGCTGCGGTTCCCCGCCGCCTCGCCGGACCCCGAGCCGGCCGGCGACCTCGCCGCGCCGCCCGGCGAGCTCCGCCGCCGCCGCCTCCGGGCGCCCTCACCGCCCCGTGCCCCTCCTCCCCGCCGCCCGGCGCATCCTCCGCCTCTCCTCCCTCCGGTCGGCCGCCTCCTCCTCCGCCCCGTCGCCCTAGCTCCGGCGAGCTCCCTCGAGGCCGAGCCCCGATCTGGATCCAGAGATCGAGAAGGTTGACCCCGAGACCCCCCGAATATTCTCCAAGTCATTTTATTTTACAGTATGTGCCCATGTTCATAGCATCGTAACTCTCTGCATATAGCTCCGTTTCGCGCGTGTGATATATCGAAATGGTCGTCTCGTGATGCTACATTTTGTTCCATTGTACCATGTTCATTTGAGTTCATCTTGAGGCCCAAATCTCTGGTGCAAGAGAGCTACTTGCTGTTATCTGCTGTTACTTAGCAGAACTTGGAGATTTGTTATTTTTGTATCATTTAATCTGTACATCTTATGGGCATGAACTCTACATGTGTTTTGTTGTATGCCATGCCATCTTTCCATTGGTATATGCCATGTATTTTTTTGACCTCTGTGGTGACTATCACAAGCATGCAAACTAGGCTCCGTAATGTTTCTGATTTCAGGGACAGTGATTTCTCCAAGTCTTTGTCTGCTGTTATTTTGTTGCCATGTAAACTTGATGCTACAGAGAGATCCATGGATATTTTGGAGATGTTCAGTAAGGATGTTTTGTAGATATTGTTGTAATTGATCCATTCCTGCCCTTGTTTGCATTTATGGAGTGCCATAGCATGACTCAATCTTGCTCTACTTTTGCTATAAAATATTTCTGGCAGATTATTTACGTGTTATTCAATTTTGCCAAGCTTGTTGTAGTTGTTTCATTCATGCTATGTACTTTCTCTTGCCATGGATAGCTTTATAAACATGCCATCGTGCTGTACGTATGCTTGTTTTGTCATGCATTGCCTTGTGGTGAGTGCATCAAGCTCACCAAGATGCCTTCATATTATTGTTTCTGCCATGCTCTGTTTTCTGCCAAGTCTGAAACCTGTTAACGAAACTTGCTATGTTTACATGGTTGTAATCATATCTTCTGGTCCTTTTTAGCTTATGGTCAGTAAGGGACTTTTGTCATATGCATTTAGTAGAATACTGCCATACCTTGTTTTACTATGTTAAGTTCCTGTAGCATATTGATTTCGTGCTCTGAACATTGCTACCTGATGCTGTTTCTGGCATGTCTAGTAATTTCACCAAGTCTGTGAACCTGTTATCTTTTGCACTTTTGCCATGCTTGTTTGAACCTGCTGTGGTGTGATCTGGCCATAGCTCAGTGTTCATCTTGTGTCAAGAATCTCCTGTATATTACTTCCATATGCTTTGTTGCTATGTTGGAGTGTTGTACCATTGTTACTTGTTGCATTCTAACTGCTATCATGTTGTTAATCGCAGATTCGTGTCATTCTTGTTTTGCTTGCCATTTGCAAACCGTGCATCCGTTTCCGGTGATCCTTATATCGATTTCGACCAAAATCATCTCATCTTTCCAGTGGAATGCTTGGTTTGCCAAGTTACTGCCTTGTTCATCATTTCCCTTCCGGAGCACGCATATGCATCGCATATCATATCTTGCATATCATTCATGTATTGCATCATGTTGCTTGTGTATTTCCCGTGATTGATTGTGGTTCCATTGCTTGTGTTCTTGTCTTGGGTAGATCCGGGAGACGAGTTTGTGAACGAGGAACTTGTTGAGTACGCTCACGAGGATCAATCTTTCGACAACTCTGAGAACCTTGCAGGCAAGATGACCATACCCTCGAAATCACTTCTATCTTTGCTTTGCTAGTTGTTCGTTCTGTTGCCATGCTCCGCTACCTACCACTTGCTATATCATGCCTCCCATATTGCCATGTCAGCCTCTAACCATCCTTTTTCTAGCAAACCGTTGTTTGGCTTAGTTACCGCTTTTGCTCAGCACTTCTTATAGTGTTGCTAGTTGCAGGTGAAAATGAAGTTGGTTCCATGTTGGAACATGGATATTTTGGGATATCACAATATCTCTTATTATATTAATGCATCTATATATTTTTGGTAAAGGGTGGAAGGCTCGGCCTTATGCCTGGTGTTTTGTTCCACTCTTGCCGGCCTAGTTTCTGTCATACCGGTATTATGTTCCTTGAGTTTGCATTCCTTACGCGGTTGGGTGATTTATGGGACCCCCTTGACAGTTCGCCTTGAATAAAACTCCTCCAGCAAGGCCCAACCTTGGTTTTACCATTTGCCACCTAAGCCTTTTTCCCCCGGGTTTTCTAGAGCCCGAGGGTCATCTTTATTTAAACCCCCGGGCCAGTGTTCCTCTCAGTGCTGGTCCAAACTAGAGCCACTTGCAGCGCCACCTTGGGGAAACTCGAGGATTGGTTTTAGTTGTACGTAGTGTTCATCCGTTGTGCCCTGAGAACGAGATATGTGCAGCTCCTATCGGGATTTGTCGGCACATCGGGCGGCTTTGCTGGTCTTGTTTTACCATTGTCGAGATGTCTTGTAAAACGGGATTCCGAGACTGATCGGGTCTTCCTGGGAGAAGGTTTATCCTTCGTTGACCGTGAGAGCTTATGATGGGCTAAGTTGGAACACCCCTGCAGGGTATTATCTTTCGAAAGCCGTGCCCGCCGTTATGAGGCAGATGGGAATTTGTTAATGTCCGGTTGTAGATAACTTGTCACTTGACCCAATTAAAATACATCAACTGTGTGTGTAGCCGTGATGGTCTCTTCTCGGCGGAGTCCGGGAAGTGAACACGGTTTGAGTTATGAATGACGTAAGTAGGAGTTCAGGATCACTTCTTGGTCATTACTAGATGACGACCGTTCCGTTTCTTCTCTTCTCGCTCTCTTTTTGCATATGTTAGCCACTATATATGCGTAGTGCCTGCTGCAGCTCCACCTCATTACACCATCCTTTCCTATAAGCTTAAATAGTCTTGATCTCGCGGGTGTGAGATTGCTGAGTCCTCGTGACTCACAGATTCTACCAAAACAGTTGCAGGTGCCGACGATGCCATTGCAGATGATGGGATCGACCTCAAGTGGGAGTTCGATGAGGAACGTGGTCGTTACTATGTGTCTTTTCCTGATGATCAGTAGTGGAGCCCAATTGGGACGATCGGGGATCTAGCATTTGGGGTTGTCTTATTTTCGTTTGGATTTTGACCGTAGTCGGTCTATGTGTGGATTTTGGATGATGTATGAATTATATTTATGTATTGTGTGAAGTGGCGATTGTAAGCCAACTCTCGTTATCCCATTCTTGTTTATTACATGGGAATGTGTGAAGATGACCCTTCTTGCGACAAAACCACAATGCGGTTATGCCTCTAGGTCGTGCCTCGACACGTGGGAGATATAGCCGCATCGTGGGCGTTACAAGTTGGTAATCAGAGCCATCCCCGACTTAGGAGCCCCCTGCTTGATCGAATCCCTGGCGTTGTTGAGTCTAGAACAAAAATGTTTTGAGTCTTAGGATTATATATATCGGAGAGTATGATTCTTTTTACTCCTCAGTCCCTTCGTCGCTCTGGTGAGGCCTCCTGACGTAGAAGTTTTGACTCTTCTCTCCTCAAATTTCACTCAAAAAAATTTAGGATCATGCAGGTATCTTGGAATCGTTCCGATGGTTTTGTGACGAGAACATTGTTCTTGGTGCCTCCTGACATTTAGGGGTTGTGGCAGTGTCCCGGGGAGTTGAGCTCCGAGGTGTTGTCGTCACAATTTTATCATTGCAGTTCTGGAATACCTGAGTTTCGCCGACATCGAAATCTCTTTGATGAAGTTGTTGGTGAGATCACCTCGACGCCACCCAGTACTGGGCTTCTTGCGAGAGCACCACAAGGCCTGCCGCAGGAGTTACAATTCCCTCTCGGGGCCCACGGGACCGAGCTTCAGTGGCTTAGTGCACCGGCCTATGAGTGAATGACATGCGGACCTTAAATGCGGCTGGCCCACATGTCATTCTCACGATGGTGGAGTGGTTCACGACTCACTCGTTCAAGATGAACCGGCCGGTGGTGGCGTGGCCGTGGAGAGGGAGCCACATCTAGGCTTCGAGGCATTACGAGGCGTAGATGGCCACACCGGCGGGTACTACCTGTAGTACAGAAGTACTCCAGCTGAGGATTGATGCCCGAGACGAAATGTGTCACAGCCACTGGATGAAAATTCGATGGTGCGGGAGTATGGATCGGAGCAGGAAAACCGCGTCCAATCAGGTGTGGTTGTGTTAGAAAGTTGATGGTCGCCGCAGTTCAGCTGGCCCGCATGTCATGCACACAAAGGCAGAGGAGCGGTGGGGCCGAGAGGGATGAGGCGCACGTCGGGGGACGTCGTGCCGTGGGTTGGAGCAGCGTCGTGGGAGTCGCGTGTGGGTGTGGCAGTGGTAGAAACAAGAAACGTGATGGTCGCCGTGGTTCAACTTCCACGGACAAGCTGTCATGTCTACTGACACATGCATTGCATACCGCTCATTTCAAGGAGCAGTTGTAGAGAAAACTTGTTCCAAAGGTACCATTTTTCCGATAAAATTCTTGAGATATCATTAGTTTTGACACATGGGATTACTCCTGCAAGGGTCAATAACAACAGGTGTTTTGTAAACAAATGCATCTTGATATTCCCTGCAATGCATGGGCATCTTTCTAGTTATAGAAGAAGCCCACACGGGCATCTTGCCGCAGGGTGTGCCACCGACCCAAACTCAATTTTTTTCAGCGCGGCGTGGCCGTAGTTTGGCACACCCCTCTCCACATTTGCAAATAAGGCCTTCCCTCGTTCATCCTTCTCTCTCACAAAATAAACTACTCATACAAATGCATCTTGATGTTCCATGCAACGCACGAGGATGTTTCCTTGGGGGTCTCTCCAGCGCGGTGTGGCTGTAGTTGCAAGTTGACGCCCCTTGAGATACCGACGTTGAGGGGCACCCGAATTTTGTCCGATGAGCAGGTAAGATGAGTTTGATCACGTAGTAAATGCATTCTAAAGACTACTTCCGTGTGCATTTCCTAATTCTCCCCCTGCCCACTGTTTCACAGGTTAGGCTCAGTGCGAGTGGAGATTGGCTTGCATATGTACGGGAGGGTACCAACATCAATTTGCACAACATTTACAACGGTGACACCGTTCCCACCTTTGTCCAACATTGGGATCAGCCATGCAACGGGCCACCGCCTGAATTGGTACGATGGAACCACGGTGAGATTGAAGAAGATAGCATGAACCTTGCACATGGCGGTCAAAGGTGGACCATGCTGTCTGCGGCCGATTTGTTGCCGTACAAGTACGAAGACGTTGTGCTCCTTTCTAACCGCATCTTCGCGGTGACAAACCAGGGGACTTGTTTCATATGGGACACATCCTATGGTATACTCCCTCTCTCCCAGTTTATTTGTTTTGAATTTTTTTCGTTTTATAAGTTTCAAATTCAAATTTAGAGCTCCCCATCACATGTTGAGATTACAATGTCCATTAAATCGTTGTGTGCATGTATAGTAAAGAAACAAATCTCGAGTTTGGCACGAGTTCATGCAGCGGTAGCACCACAAGGCCTGGCGTAGGAGTTACATTTCCCTCTCGAAGCCCTCAGCACTGAGCTTCAACGCCTTACTACACCTGCCTTTGAGTCAATAACATGTGGACCCGATAGGTGGCTGGTCCACATGTAGTGCTCCCGAAGGCAGAGGGGCAATGGGGCCGAGAGGGGTGAGCCACAGGTCGGGGGACGTGTGGTGTCATGGGTTCGAGCGGCGTCGTGGGAATCGCGTGTGGCTGTGGTAGAAACTTGATGCTCGCCGCATTTCAGGTGGCCCACATGTCAAGCACACAAAGGCAGAGAGGCGGTGCGGCCGAGAGGGGTGAGGCGCACGTCGAGGGACGTGGTGCCGTGGGTTGGTGCGACATCGTGGGAATCGAGAGTGGCAGTGGATGAAACATGATGGTCGACGTAGTTGAACTTCCATGGACAAACTGTCATGTCTACGGACACATGCATTGCATACCGATCACTGGAAGGAGTAGTAGTAGAAAAAGCTAGGGGGATAAATAGTTCTGTATAGTCAAGCGGACCCATGCTAATACTTGTTTCAAACACATGCACACCATCGAAATAGTCCATCTATATCAATATACATAGAGAGGGAATATTTTTTACAAGAGAGGAAATAGTTCATCCATCCATAATGCCCTTCTACTGGTGCGGCTTCTTCTTCTTCTTCTTCTTCTTGTTATTGTTGTTATTGTTATCATTTTCTGTGGGAGACGGCTTCGCAACAAGCTCTCTAGACCTTGCAGCTATCTCAAAACTCACACGGGCATCGAGGGCAGCATTTTTATCCGCTCGTATGTCAAGGGATAATTCTCCCATCCAAACGACCTTAATGCCAGCGTCTTGTCACCCTTCTGAGATTTGTTCCGAACACAAAATTTTCTACGTCGAATAGGGATGGTGTCGGTTTATCACAATCTTCTACAGGAATCTTTATTTTGGTTTGTACGTCAGCGATGCTTTTCAAATAGAGGTTGTACGGCTCCAACTTCTGTTTGTCCCCTGTGATGGCTGCCCCACAGAAGTATATGTCCTCCCGAGACAAGAAATCGTGAAGCTCACCTGGTATGGAGGGCGCGTGTATGATGACACCAAAACATCATCTTTGAGGCACATCTGAAGGATGGCGGCGCGTTGGATCTTCCCAGTGGCATGCTCCGTGTACTCTGCGTCGAGACCGATGACCTTCATCTCCACCTTTTTCACGGAGTTGGATACATTGTTGATCCACTTCCGAACAACCCTTGGGTGGTCGGTGACTGTGGCAACTATGGTGAACGAGCCTTCGACGAGGACATGTTGGATGCTAAAAACCTGCATCTCGATCTCTTTCGCCATTTGGAACCGCTGGACCGGAGGGCTATGGTTTGGAGAATTAGGATTAGATGGCTCGCCTAACTGAAGAAGATGATTATTTAAAGGGGCTTTAGAATTACTCCAGGAGGATGTGAAGAGGTTAAAACAATGTGAATGCAGTGTGGTTTAGATGCAAATGAAGATGAATGAGTAGTGAAGAAGCCGAGGAAAAGCGGTTCCCGATGGAGAAGTAAACGGGAGAAGTGGCCTGCAGGCAGTTGATTAGACGGCTAGGTAGACTAAACGAAAAGGCTACACGGGTAGACTGAGGAGTGGTACCTGTCCCTGTACGTGCCCATCCTTCTAGCGCTACATGTGCCACTGGCTAGTTGAGATCACTCTTTCGAATCACCATGGCGAGACATTTTATGATTCCTTTTTATTTCTGCACCCCTCCTGACAGGTGGGACCTATGCAAACGGATAAAAAAATGTGTCGCAGCTGGTTCGGATGGATATTGGCGCGTGCGTGGGAGACACAACATTCTCTAGTTAAGGAATATGCGGTTATCCTCAAAAAAGAAAAGTCCTTCTTCGCGCTTCCGCATCCACGAGAATTTGATTCTACTCGCAATGTGGATGGTACCTGGAGGATGAAGTGAACCTAGAGGCATGCTGGCATGGGAGTACTACTCACGTTCCTACTACTCCTTCTACTAGTAGTAGTAGTAGTACAACTGTGGTACACTTGACGGCCAAAATACTATTATTCATCCGGTCCTCACAGTGAAGTGACAAGACCCTACGCCCGAGGTGACACAAGTCCAGGCGGCATGTCTAGGTTACCATAGTCAGCCTCACCTTGTGTGTCGGAGAAATGGGCCACGGATAGCCTAACCCGAGTCCCTGAACCTTTCAAGACATCGGGGCCGGCTGCGCCCCTCAGGACATCAAGATGAAGCGCCACCTTCTGATGGCCGGCTGGCCCAAGCGGCCGGCTACCAGAAGGCGGCTAAGCTCCAGAAGGCGGCACCAAGACGGGCCGACTCCTTGCAGGCAGCCTCCAGAGAGGCCGGCTCCTAGCAGTCGGCCCGCGGCGCCCTCAAAGTCTGCGCCTCCATTAAGAAGACAAGACAATGTGTGGCTACAGTGTAGTCCATCACCCCCGTATCCAGGGCCGGGCGTGGCCACCGTGCTCCGTACAGGCGGAGATCTCCGCCCGGCGCGGCACTGTTGCCACTCCGCCCTTGACGTCACTCCTGTCAGGCGGTGCCCTGCCCCCACGACGGCCTGTCGGTACGGCCTGCAGGCGGCGGGCCCTACCAGGCAGCGAGAACCCGGAAGACGGCGGAAGCCTGACCAGTCAGACCTGAGGGAGGCCGGCTTCCAGCAGGCGGCCCATTCCTTCCTCGGGGCCCGTGCACCATTAACCAGATGAGACACGGTGTGGCTACACTGATCTCCCACCAGGCGGCGGGACTGCTCCCCTGACCAAGCATGCGTCATTAGCATCGCGGCTACAGTAATCAGCAGCCGGCAAGACCCGCGAGCGGCGGGAGCGGCCTGTCGCCACCGTACCAGACCAGTCGGCGGGGGCCACCAGGCGGCGGGCCCCAGCAGCCGGTGGAGAAGCCGACGACCAGAGACACTGACAGCCGGGTCCTACACCCAGCCAGATTACCATTGTACCCCTGGAGGGTAGGCCTATATAAACCCCCCAGGGCACCCATGCAAAGGGTTCCCAACCTGTTAGAACTAGACTCACACATAGAGAAAGGAGAGGGCGAGCCCTGCCTTCTTCCACCTCTAGCATAAAGCTCGAGGAGCACCATTGTACTCACTAGTGCCTTAGTGATCATGCGGAGACCCCACAGAGCAGGACTAGGGGTGTTATCTCCTAGGAGAGCCCCGAACCTAGGTAAAGTGCGCCGGTTGGCATATGTCGCACCCAACCCCCGACATTTGGCGCCCACCATGGGGCGAGGTGCACCGTCTCCCGGAGACCTGTTCTGGACGGGAACCTTGTTCCTTCCTAGCGAACGCAGCCAGCCCGGCATGCCAGGCGGCGTCTGCATCGACGCTCTGCACGGCGCAGAGGTTGCATGCGCGGCGAGCTGCCTCGCCGATCTTTCTGACGAGATTCGCCTCTCCGACGAGCCCGCGTCTGATGCGGGCACCGATGGCCCCGAGAGCCGCCTCATCAGCCTCCTCGATCAGCTCCACGTCGCCAGCGAGCCTGCAGTGGACTTGGATTCTGTTGGCTCCACCGACCCGATGCTCGTCGACTCCGACACAGCGTCGCTTGACGCGTTCCCCACCAAGGTGGTGGTCTACGACGAACCGCTTCCTCGCGCGGACAGCGGTGGCAGCACCATCACGGAGGTGCTCTTCATCAGCCACGACGAGTACTCCGGTGGAGGTGGCCAGGATCCGTTGCAGGCGGCGCTGCAAGACCTGACTGCGCCCATACCGGAAGATGCCGACGCTGAGACGCTGGAGGCACGCCGTGTCCAGCTCGTCGAAAGCACCAACCGGCTGGCCAGCATGAGACGCCTTTCGGAGGCCTACCAGCGTGAGATGGACCGTGACGTCGGTGGCACGCCGGCTCCTGGTGGGCGTAGCCGCATTGGCCTGAACCGGCAGTGTGGCGCGACCATCGCCAGCATGTTCGGGACAGATCCTCCCGTCTACACCACGCCCGCAGAGAACATACGAGCTGCCCAGGCGGCAGCAGGCGAGCTAGACAAGCTCGAGGGCGACGAGCGTCGCCACATGACGGAGCGCGTCCAGCAGCTCCTAGACGCGGCTGCTGAGCAGCTGGAGACCGGCGGCCGCACTGAAGTGCCCAACCGGCAAAACGGTGATCCACCTCCTCGCCGAGATCAGGGCGCAACATCCCGGACACCGACTGGTGGCGTCCGCGGTAGAAGAGACAAGGAGCCGGCTGCCAGCCATAGCCGGACTCGCATCACTATCGAGCGTGATCAAGACGGCCGCCCAAGAGCGGTGGAATGACGGGACGACTGTCCGCCTCCCCCTTGCAGGGAGAGGCGCGCTTCCCCGCCGCCTAATGACCACCCGACACTCGGCGACCGCCTTGGCCGCCGGGAAGAAGTCGGAGAGAATGACGCCCGCCACCGGATCGACCGCCTCAACCTATCCCTGGTACTAGAAGAGGAAGACGAGCTAGGTCCGCCTTGTTTTGGCCCCCGCATCCGAGATGAGCCCTTCCCCAAAGGGTTCACGCTCCCGAGAGATACGCCCAAGTACACTGGCTTCGTGAAGCCGGAAGACTGGCTGGTCGACTACTCCACCGTCGTCAGCATCGCAAACGGCAACAAGCGCGTAGCCGTGAAGTACGTCCCGCTCATGCTCCAGGGCACGGCCCAAACATGGCTGAACAGCCTGAAGCCCTGCAGCATCAACAGTTGGGTTGATTTCACCAAAGCCTTCATCCGCAACTTCACCAGCACGTACAAGCGGCCGCCCAAGCCTCGCCAGCTCTCCTTATGCGTCCAAGGCCCCAACGAGTCGACTCGCAACTACCTCACGCGCTGGGCCGAGCTGCGCAACTCCTGCGAGGGCGTGCACGAGGTGTAGGGCATCGAGTACTTCACTGCCGGGTGCCGAGAAGGCACCCTCCTCAAGCACAAGCTTCTCTGCGACGAGCCGGCGACCCTTGATGAACTGCTGTTCATAGCAGACAAGTACGCCACGGCCAACTCCTCCATGAAGGCGGAAATCCAAGTTGACACATCTGGCAAAGTGGATCCTCAAGCTCCACGGACACCGGCTGGCGACACCGATCGGCGTCAGCAACCGAATGACAACAAGCGCAAGGCCACGCAGCCGGCTTCCACAAGCCGGCAGGTGGCGACAGTCGAAGATCAACAGCCAGAAGGGCAGCCTCCACCCAAGCGTCAGAAGGGCGGCAAGCCCAACTGGCTGCCTGCTTTCTCATACGAGCAGACTCTTGATGCACCTTGCAAGTTCCACAGCGGCGCGAAGGCGTCCAACCACACCACTCGGAAATGCCACTGGCTCACCAGGATCGCCAAGGGTGATGGACTCCTGCCTGCTCTGCCTGCCGGCCCGCCGCCTCCTCCTCCCCAGCAGCCGGCGGCTCGGCCTGTCGGCGTAGTACAAGATGAGTATCCTGAAGAGCATGGAGCCTATGTCGTGTTCACCAGCGTGGCCGACGACAAGCACAGCAGACGGCAACGGCAACAAGAAGTAAATGCAATAGCATCAGAGACCCCCGAGTTCATGCATTGGTCCGAGAAGCCTATCAGTTGGAGCAGAGCTGACCACCCGGAGGTGATGCCCTCTCCTGGTTCTTATGCTTTGGTCTTAGATGCCACCTTCGCAACAGAGAGGTGGGCTGCTCGCTTCTCCCGAGTCCTGATAGATGGCAGTAGCAGCATCAACATCCTGTACCGAGATACGATGGAGAAGTTAGGAATCAAACAGAGGCAGCTTCAGCCCAGTCGGACTGTATTCCATGGCATAGTTCCTGGCCTTTCCTACTCACCAATCGGCGACACAGATAGATGTCCTCTTCGGGGACAAAGATCACTTCCGCCGAGAGCCAGTCTGGTTTGAGGTGGTGGACCTTGAGAGCCCCTACCATGCGCTACTTGGCCGACCTGCTCTGGCCAAGTTCATGGCGGTCCCCCACTATGATTACCTCAAGATGAAGATGCCGAGCACCAAGGGAATCCTGACCATAACCGGAGACTACAAGAAGTCGTCGGCCTGCGCGGCAGACAGTAGCCGGCTAGCCGAGTCCCTTGTGATTGCAGCAGAGAAGAGGCTCCATGACCGGGTTGTGGCAATGGCAGGCAAGCAGCCGGAAATGTCACCCAACCCCAAGGAGTCGGAACCTGAGGGCTCGTTCAAGCCGGCAAAAGAAACAAAGAAGATACCCTTGGACCCGGAGCACCCGGAGAGGCATGCTGTCATAGGTGCAAACCTCGACAGGAAATAGGAAAGCGAGCTTGTCGATTTCCTCCGTGAGAATCAGGACATCTTTGCATGGTCTCCCAAGGACATGCTAGGTGTTCCGACGGATTTCACCGAACACAAGCTACATGTCCGACCTGATGCCAAGCCAGTCAGGCAGCCCTTGCGCCGCCTGTCAGAAGAGAAGAGAAGAGTTGTTGGAGAGGAGATAGCCCGGCTTCTAGCAGCCGGCTTCATCATGAAAGTGTTCTTTCCAGAATGGTTAGCCAACCCAGTCCTTGTACTGAAGAAGAATAAGCAGTGGCGCATGTGTATCGATTATACCAGCCTCAACAAAGCTTGCCCCAAAGATCCCTTTGCCCTGCCAAGAATTGACCAAGTGACAGACTCCACAGCCGGATGCGAGCTGTTGAGTTTTTTGGATGCATATTCAGGGTACCATTAGATCAAGCGGAACCCGGCCGACAGGCTGAAGACCGCCTTCATCACACCATTCGGAGCCTTCTGCTACTTGACCATGATGTTCGGCTTGAGGAATGCGGGCGCCACGTTTCAACGTTGCATGCAGGGGTGTCTCCTCAAGCAACTCGACAGATACACCCATGTCTATGTGGACGACGTTGTGGTGAAGACGGAGAAGCGCAGCACGCTGCTAGAAGACCTCAAGGAAACCTTTGAAAACTTGCGCCGATTTCAAATCAAGCTCAACCTGGAGAAATGCGTCTTTGGAGTACCAGCCGGCCAGCTTCTTGGCTTCCTATTCTCAGAGCGCGGCATAGAGTGCAACCTGTGAAGATCAAGGCCATCGAGAGGATGGAGGTGCCCACCCGACTGCTGGACGTGCAAAAATTCACCAGCTGCTTGGCATCCATCAGCCGTTTCATCAGTCGGCTGGGTGAGAAGGCTCTTCCCCTGTACCAGCTCATGAAGAAGACCACTTTTTTCGAGTGGAACCATAAGGCGGACGAAGCTTTTCTCTAGATCAAGAAAATGTTGACCACTCCGCCTGTCCTGGCGGCTCCGACTGACAAGGAGCCCATGCTTCTCTACAACGCCGCCACCAGCCGGGTGGTCAGGACAGTCATAGTTGTAGAGCGCAAGGAAGAAGGCAAAGCACTACCAGTCCAGAGGCCAGTGTATTACCTGAGTGAAGTGTTGTCCGCCTCCAAGCAGAACTACCCCCACTATCAAAAGATGTGCTACGGCGTGCATTTTGCCGCCAAGAAGCTGAAGCCGTACTTTCAAGAGCACCCAATCACTATTGTCTGCACTGCTCCACTTGCCGAGATCATTGGAAGCCGAGATGCTTCGGGCCGAGTGGCCAAATGGGCCATAGATTCGGCCCCCTACACCATCTACTACCAGCCCCGCACCACCATCAAGTCCCAAGCGCTGGCTAATTTCCTCGTCGACTGGGCCAAGACCCAGTACCTGCCGCCAGCGCCGGACTCCACCCATTGGCGAATGCACTTTGATGGTTCCAAGATGCACACCGGTTTGGGAGCCGGCATCGTCCTCACCTCTCCCAAAGGCGACAAGCTCAGATACGTGCTGCAAATTCACTTTGCCGCCACCAACAATGTAGCTGAATACGAAGCGCTCATACACGGGCTCCGGCTTGCCAAGGAACTTGGCATTCGCCGGATCCTGTGCTATGGAGACTCAGAATTGGTGGTCTAGCAGTCGTCTGGCGACTGGGACGCCAAGGATGCAAATATGGCCAGCTACCGCTTCCTCGTCCAGCAACTCAGTGGATACTTTGAAGGGCGCGAGTTCCTCCATGTGCCAAGAAATGACAATGAGCATACAGATGCCTTGGCACGAATCGGCTCCACCCGGCAAGCAATACCAGCCGGCGTCGCCCTGCAACGCCTCCTCAAACCGTCTGTCAAGCCGTCGCCAGAATCAGACTCCATCTTCGTGCCGGCTCCTCCCGAAGCAGTCGGATCCGACTTGAGAACCTCAGTAGCCGGCGCGGGGACTTCGGCAAGTGGCTCGGGGACTGCAGCAGTCGCACCTGGCCCGGGGACTTCAGAACCTGGCCCGGGGATTGCAGCAGTCGGCCCGAGGACTTCACCAATTCAGCAAGCGGCAGTCGACTCCAACCCGCCGCCTCCCGGCCCAACCACCCTCGTGCAAATTGCAGTTCTGGCAGTCGAAGAAATAGCAGCACATTCATGGGCTCAGCCCATCCTCAACTTTCTGGTGAACAAAGAGCTGCCGACTGATGAGATCTCGGCCCGGCAAGTGCAACGCTGGGCAGCAGCGTACACCATTGTCAACAGAGAACTTGTGAGGCGCAGTGTCACTGGTTTGTACCAGTGCTGCGTGGAGCCGGAGCAAGGCCAAGCAATCCTCAAAGATATCCGCCAAGGCGAGTGCGGTCACCACGCGGCTTCAATATCACTTGTTGCAAAAGCTTTCCGCCATGGTTTTTTCTGGCCGACTGCTCTAGAAGATGCCAAAGACTTGGTCCAGAAGTGTAAAGGTGCCAGAAGTTCTGCTCCAAGAACCATTTGCCGGCTTCTGCACTCAAGACTATCCCCATTGCCTGGCCCTTTGCCGTCTGGGGCCTGGACATGGTGGGACCATTCAAGACAGCACGCTGTGGCATGACTCATCTGCTTGTCGCAGTGGACAAGTTCACCAAGTGGATAGAAGCAAAACCAATGAAGAAGTTGAATGGTCTGACTGCTGTGACTTTCATCTCCGACATCACCATCCGGTATGGCATACCGCACAACATCATCACCGATAACGGCACAAATTTCGCCAAGGGCGCGTTGGCTCATTTCTGTGCGACGCAGGGCATCCGGCTGGACTTAGCGTCCGTTGCCCATCCGCAGTCAAACGGCCAAGTAGAGCGAGCAAACGGCCTCATTTTGTCCAGTATCAAGGCCCGACTGGTCGAGCCTCTGGAGCGTTCAGCCGGCTGTTGGCTCGATGAGTTGCCGGCCGTCCTCTAGAGCCTGCACACAACCCCGAACAAGTCAACCAGCTTCACGCCTTTCTTCCTCGTCTACGGTGCCGAAGCCGTCATCCCGACGGACATAGAATTCGACTCCCCTCGAGTCACCATGTACACCGAAGAGGAGGCAAAAGAAGCACGAGAAGATGGCGTCGATCTGCTGGAAGTGGGCCGGCTGTTAGCACTCAGCCAATCCGCCATCTACCAGCAGAGTCTACACCGATACTACAACCGGAAGGTCAAGCCAAAATCCTTCCAAGAGGGAGAACTTGTGCTCCGGCTGATCCAGCGAACAGCCGGCCAGTACAAGCTCTTGGCACCTTGGGAAGGCCCCTTCATCATCAGCAAAGTTCTGGGCAACGACTCCTACTACCTGATCGTCGCTCAGAAGCCCAGAGCACGCAAAAGAGACGACTCCGGCAAGGAGACAGAGCGGCCATGGAATGCAAATCTTCTTCGGAGATTTTACAGTTGATGCAGTATGTACCACGCTACCTTTTGTATTAAGTATGAAGACTCCGGGTCCCCCGAGAAGAGCTCGGGGACTGCCCTCTTTTATCTATATGATAAGTATTATGCCTATGAATGTGTTATTTCATTATTCCGCCTGACACCGGGTTCGACCAGTCGGCCCGGGGGCTCGCCGCCTTGTACTATGTAGTGCTTCCTGCAGCCGGACAAGTAGTGTGTTGGCACTTAAACCTTCTCCTGCCAAGGCCGCAGCTCGCGGAGCGACTGTCCGGCAGGCAGGGGTCAAAGGCAGAAAAGGGTGCCCACATGAAAAATGGCTAAGGGCCAAAAAGCATGTACATAGTTCAAGCCGGCTTCCCGACTCACCGGCCGGCTGCCGAGCAGCCGGCCGGCCGGCTTCTACTTAACTTGCTAAACGCTCTAGTCGGCTAAGTACTTGCCTTCCCGAAAGTAGCTAAGTACTTGACCCAGCCACAGTCCGCAGAGCGGCTATTCGGCTGGCAAGACGGCAACTGAGGGAGGGCGGCAAAGGAAAAAGGCCAAGGAGCAGAAAGCAAGAAGGGATAGAACTCGGCAAAAATATTTACATATCAAAAGGCCCTTGGCCAGCATTCAACAAAGTTTGAAATACACCCCGCGGGTGGAATTGTGCAAATTTAACAAAGTTTGTCGAGACTGGTAAAACAGGAAAAGTAAAGATAAGTCAGCAGCCTAGGGAGCAGCTGAGGGGGCTGGCTGGTTGGCAGAGTCGGTGGTGCCGGTTGGTGGAGTGGACGGCCGGTCAGTCTCCGCTTGGTCGCCTCCAGCAGCAGTCGGCGTGCTCGAGCGCGGCTTGTTGCTCGAGGCGCGGTCAAGCTGAGGCTGGCCGTCCGCTCCGACCTCTGGCGCATCTTCTCCGCTTTCCTCGTCCTCCTCGCCTTCTCCCTCGTCGCTCGAGTCGATCACCTCGGCCGAGTCCTCGTCGTCCTCCGGGTTCAGCCCAAACCACTTCGGTGGCGCCTCGGCGCCATTCTCAGTCAGCTCCGGGATGAAGATGCTAGTGTTGCTGTACTCGGCGATCGCCACCGCCCGCTTGACAAGATCACGCTCCACTGCTACCAACTCCTCCTGGGCTTCCTGCCGAAACGTGGTCAACTGGGCTAGATTTAGCCTAGGGTACCACGCCTTGACGAACTCCAGGGCACGGCGTGCTCCAGCCCGGGCCGAGGAACCCTTACAAGCCTCAAGGCGGCTGGCCGCTACCTCCAGCCAGTCGGCAGTCCGACTGGGAGTGCGCGGAGCCAGCGTGTCTGGCCAAAGGGCAGAGATCGCCTGGGCCCTGACACGCTGAAGACGATGCAACATTCGATGAGTCGGCCGAAGGCGAGCCTGGATGCTGAGAAGCTGCTCGCTAAGGGTGCGGGGGGCATCGGCAGCGATCTGCGCGCCTTCCGCCCTCCGTTCCACGCGATAAGCCTCAATGGCCTGGTTGGCGGCACCGGAGTGGCCAGGGAAGAAGTCTACGTGAGCAGAAAGCAAGTAAGGCAGAAGCCAGAAGCTAGAAGCCGGCCTGGTCAGCAGCCGGCGGCTCAAAGAAAGAAAAAGGAAGAAATTTACCATCAACCATGTCTTCAATACTACCAAAGTCGGCAGTCAGCTGCGTCTCTTTGTCAGCCCAGGCAGACCGTTCGGTCTCGAACTCGGCGAGGAGATTGGACTCTTTCACCTCCGCCTCCTTTTGAGCCTTCTTGAGAAGCTCCGCCAGTTGCGTGACCAGCCGGTCACGCTCCTCGGCCAGCTTGTTGCAGTCTGCCTCCTTGGCACACAGCGCGGTGTTGGCTTCGCCCAGCTACTGCTGCAGGGCGGATTTGGCCTCTGCAAAAGTAGAAGAAGAAAAAGACATCAATAATCAACAAGGAGAGATACAGTTGCCGGGGAGATCCGGCCCGACTGCTCAGCAGTCAGCCCGAATCTCCGGGACTACAGCCCGCGGGTGCGCCAGCGCGCCCCCGTAGAGAAAGAGGTTATCAACGGTCGGCAAGGAAGGAATGCAGTTGCCGGGGAGATCCGGCCCGACTGCTCAGCAGTCGGCCTGAATCTCGGGGACTATAGCCCGCCGGTGCGCCAGCGCGCCCCCGCGGAGAAAGAAAACAAAGAACTCCGGCTTTCCGACAAGTCGGCAGTCCGTTGGTCCAGCTCCCGGACATTGGAGTTGAAGGAGGCCGCCCGAAGCTTGTGATAATCCTTCAGTGAAGATATCAGACGACGTTAGCACTCGGAACTTGTCAATTAAAGTTCCGAGCCGCCTGCTCAGCAGCCGGCCCGAAACTCGGGGCCTACACCTAGTGGGTGCGCTGACGCGCCCCACAGAAAAGTATAAAAGTCAAAAACAAAGAAGTAAGGAGCATACCCGAATGCCTACTCGCGAATCCAGGAACGCCTTGTTGCACTGCTTGAGGGCGCAGCCTCAGCTCGGAGTTTGGCCTGGACGTCAAGGACCGCCTTGTTTAAGGCCCCTGTCCCGCCTCCCCGCACCCAGTCAACGGGCGCGGTGCTAGTCGCTTTGGCATCTGGAGCTTATGAGCTTGCGGCGCCGGCTTCCAGTGGTCGTGGTGCTGATGCCGCCTTAGCGAGACGACGGCGCGTTGGTGTGAGGGCTTCAGGAGTCGGGCCCGTCACCACCTCGTTTCTGGCTGGTGGCGACGGCGGGGCGGCCGACTGCATGTCTTGCGCCCCCCAGATGGTGGTGGCGGTGGCACGACCACGTCCGGCATGGCGACATCGCCGCCCTGCCTCTCCATGATCGGCTACTCGTTGCCGGCTCCCCCAGTCGGCGCGCGAACTCTGGTGGAGGCGGCGCGGAGTTCACGGGAACGACGAATTGCGGCTCCTGGCGACGCGTGGCTTCTTCAAGCCGTTTCTTCGCTGCGGCGTCAGCCTCGGCCTCCGCCAGCTTCTTCAGCGCGGCGGCCTCCGCCTTCTCCAGACGGGCGGCTTCCTTCTCCTCGCGTGCCTCCCGTGCGTTTCGTTCCTGAGCCTCCCGGAGGTCGGCGGCCGGATCGATTCGCCGGGTGGTGGTGGAGGTCTCCGCCAACCCAATGACGGAGGCGGCGGCCGACTTCTCAAGAGAGAGTGGGGCCCTAAGTCAAGAAAAGTAAAGCGAAGAAACTCAGACAGAATCAGCAAGGAAGAAAAGCACAAGAAAAGATACTTACGCCGACACCATGGGAGGTGCCTTCGGGAGCTTCTGAAATTTGGCCGCCTACGCAGCGGCCTCCTTCCGCCTAGTCGCAGCGGTCAGGTTCTTGGCCTTCTTCGGCACGCTGCCAAACAAGGCAGTGCCCTGTTTACGCTTTCGCGTGCCGCCTCGAGCAGTCGGCTCGGCGGAGGGGCCCACATCCGCCTTGCCGGCGCCTCGTCAAGGGCGCGGCTCGTCCTCCTCCTCCTCGAAGTCGTCTGGCCACGTCTCGACGCCGCCCCCTTCTTCGGAGCCGCCTGCTCCGTAGACGCCGCCGGTGGCGTCATCTTCCAAGGCGGCCGCCCCCAAGTCGGGGTCGTCCATGTCGCTCACAGCTCGATCCGGTTCGTAGGGGCCACCCACCCCCACAACAGCGGCCGTCGCCTCAGACATATAGATCTGTTTCAAAAAGCAAGAGGCCGACTGTTCGATACAACAACACATAAGCAAGATGAAGTTCTGAAGGGAGAAAAGATTGAAGAACTTATGGCAGGCGGTGGGTCCACGCGGTAGTACGGCTGCTTGCCGAACTGCCAGGACCCCTCCAGCTTGAGGTCGGAGATCTCGTTCACCAAGTTCGCCACTTCAACAGCCCACATCTCCTTGGTGCTCAGCCGGCACGGGTCGCGATGCCCGCTCATCCGGCTGATCAAGTGAAGCTGGCCTTGGAGCGGGAGAACCCGGCGCGCGACAATGGCGACCAGCAAGTCGGACGCCTTGAGGCCTTCGGCTTCGGTCAGCACCTGGAGTCGGTTGATGGTGGCAGCGCCGTCTGCTGACACAGGCTTGGCTTGTAGCCCCACCTGGCCCGAGGCTCAGCCGGTGGGCCAGCTTCATAGGCCGGCAGGTTGATGAAGTTGATGGCCGGGTTGACATTCTCCACGTAGAAGTAAGATTGCTACCACATCTTGACCGACTGTGGTAGCTTGATGGTGGGGAAGACATTCTTCAGCGACGGCCGGCGCACCGCGATGAAGGCACCACACTGGGACGCCTTCTCCTTGGCGGAGGTGCCCAGTTTGGTGTAAAAGAACGCTCCCCACAACTCGATGGTGGGGAGGATGCCGAGGTAGCCTTCGCACATCGTGACAAAGGCGGACAGCAACATCATGGTGTTGGGCGTGATGTGATGCGGTTGGAGATGATAGAACTCGAGGAACGAGCGGAGAAAGCCGCTCACCGGCAGGCCGAAGCCACGGATGAAGTGCGAGTGGAAGACGACCCGCTCGCCCTCCCCCGGCGCCGGCGAAATCTCCCCCGCAGGAGGCACGCGCACCTTCACGAAGCCCGCGCTAGGAAGGCGCCATGTGTCGCGAAGAAAGGCGATGTGGTCCTTGTTAATGTTCGACCCGTCCCAATCTCCTCCCTGCTCGTGCGCCATGAGGAGCTCGACGAGGTAAATGGTGCGTCGGGGGAGCTGAGAATTGGCGCGGGGTCAAGAAGGCTCGGGGCGGAAGAGCTTGACGGAGACGAGCAGCGGCAGCACTCCGGCGTGGCTCGGGGGCGCTGCAGCAAGGAGAGGAAGAAGGAGACGAGGACGGGGCAGGAGGGCATGCGTGCTCCGCCGCCTCCCCTCCCCCCTACTTATAGCCGGTGGGCTATGAAGCCGAGGGGGCGAGGCGTGGGATCGTGGGATTAACTGTGGCCATGACCCCACGTCCCCGCGTTAACCGCGCGAGTTACTACGCGAAGAAGCTCAACCACCTGCCTCACCTGCGGCGGATCCGCTCACGTGCCGAGGCCCAGTGGTGGCGGGCCCAACCTGCTGTTGCGTCCCATCACGCGCGTGCGCTAGCAGGGTGGCCCGGCTGGCTGACGCCACGTGGCGTGCCCACGACGGGCGGCGGGCCTGGAGGCTTAGCTAGTGCCCCACCTAGTTCCCGCCGTTGCGTTCGAAGTTTCAGACAAATCCGTCTGGACAAGGCCGACTCCCTGCAGGCGGCATGCCGGGAGTCAGATGAAGCTTCCGTCCAGAGCACCCGGGGAAGGAAACTGCTGAGGCTTCTCGGCTCGGCAGCCGCGACGCCTCACCAGCTTCGGGGACTACTGTCGGAGTAATGGGCCACTGGTAGCCTAACCCCAGTCCCTGAACCTTTCAAGACATCGGGGTTGGCTGCGCCCCTCAGGACATCAAGATGAAGCGCCGCCTTCTGATGGCCGGCTACTAGAAGGCGGCTAATTTCCAGAAGGCGGCACCAAGATGGGCTGATTCCTTGCAGGCGGCCTCCAGAGAGGCCGGCTCCTAGCAGTTGGCCCACGGCACCCTCAAAGTCTGCGCCTCCGTTAAGAAGACAAGACAGGGTGTGGCTACAGTGTAGTCCATCACCCCCGTATCCAGGGCCGGGCGTGGCCACAGTGCTCCGTACAGGCGGAGATCTCCGCCCGGTGCGACACTGTTGCCACTCCGCCCTTGACGTCACTCCTGTCAGGCGGTGCCCTGCTCCCACGACGGCATGTCGGTACGGCCTGTAGGCGGCGGGCCCTACCAGGCAGCGAGAACCCGGAAGACGGCGGAAGCCTGACCAGTCGGACCTGAGGGAGGCCGGCTTCCAGCAGGCGGCCCGTTCCTTCCTCGGGGCCCGTGCACCATTAACCAGATGAGACACGGTGTGGCTACAGTGATCTCTCACCAAGCGGCGGGACTGTAGCCACGCTCCCCTGACCAAGCATGCGTCATTAGCATCACGGCTATAGTAATCAGCAGTCGGCAAGACCCGCGAGCGGCAGGAGCGGCCTGTCGGCTCCGTACCAGACCAGTCAGCGGGGCCCACTAGGCGGCTGGCCCCAGCAGCCGGCGGAGAAGCCGGCGACCAGAGACACTGACAGTCGGGTCCTACACCCGGCCAGATTACCATTGTACCCCTGGGGGGTAGGCCTATATAAACCCCCAGGGCACCCATGCAAAGGGTTCCCAACCTGTTAGAGCTAGACTCACACATAGAGAAAGGAGAGGGCGAGCCCTGCCTTCTTCCAATCTAGCATACATCTCGAGGAGCACCATTGTACTCACTAGTGCCTTAGTGATCATGCGGAGACCCCGCAGAGCAGGACTAGGGGTGTTATCTCCTAGGCGAGCCCCGAACCTGGGTAAAGTGCGCCGACGTTCGTGGCTACGCCTCATCCCGCTTCCAGGCACCGGCGACGTTCTACTCGCTCCCACCATGATAAGCCATCCATTGGCATATGTCGCACCCAACCCCCGACATTGTGCACTGTGCAGTCACTGTCACCGCCGCTGTATAGCATGCCTCGCCTCATCTCCCTCTCCCCTAGCACCACTCCATCTCCACCTCCGTCTCGCCGGAGATCCTAAGGTCACTCTTCATCATCTCACTGTGCCCCCACGTACCCTCGCCTCGCTCGCCTCCCCCAATACCACTACTCCCTCGCTAGCCGCACAAGCACCGAGAGCCTTCTCCCCCGTAAATCAAGCCCCCCAAAACCCCACCTTCCAAACTCCACCATGGCCGAACGCGAACCGCGCAGCATCCATATGAGCCGCGATTGGAGCAATGTGCCCACTGCCATTGTCGACCTCTGTTGTTCGTGTATGGATATGTTGAGCGCCCTGCGGCTGGCTGCATGCTCGAGGGGCATGCACACGGCCATCGTCGAAGCGAGGCCTAAGCTTTTCAAGACACCCTGCTTGCTGCTATCTGGTCTTGCGAGATTTTCTCACCATGATACGGAGGCGTACATGATGCCCCTCGACTTCAATCTGACCTCCATTAGCCGAAACTTCTTTGCAGGTATGTAGTGGGTCGCCGTACATCATTTCCCTCGACTTTGATCTGATCACCATTGCCTGAAACTTCTTGCAGGTATGTACTGGGTCGGCATGAACTCCCACTGGATGGCTGCCTTCAGAGAAGACGGGGAAAAGTTGGTGCTCGTGAACTTACAGACCTCCCATGAGATTATCCTTCCTCCGTTGCATGATATAGAGTTTTACCGTCGCGGTTCGAGTCATCTAGATTACATCGTCAATTGGATGCACCTTGTTTTGCAGAAGATTGTAATCTGCCAAGTGCCCACACGACATGCGGATTACGCAGACTTCAAGCAAATTGCCTCGACAAGGGACTCGCCTATCTTTCCGCCGGTGCCTTCTTTAGCTGGAGACAGCTCAGCTCGCAGTGGATCGTCGTCAAAGCTGATACACACTTCTGTGATGCTATTGAACACAATGGCATCATCTACGCGATCCACAAACCAGATGGCACAACGTATTGCTGGGACGGCGCGTGTAAGTTGTTTTCATCTGATGTTAATGATGACGCCATGACACTGTTTGAACTTTTTGTGATGATTGACATATCCCTGTTTGAGCAGAATTTGAGTAGAACTATGGCAATGTATTAGAGACACCGTAAATCAGCTATATTTGGAATGAGTTAATTCATGCGATTGTGACCATGTCATTATAGCCAATTTGTACACCTGAATAATCAAACGGTTCGGAAGAGTTTGTTATTCTCGTTATTTTATAGTAATCTATATACTACTAAATATGAGTGTGTATCAATGGCCATGTTAGTTTCCTCATTTTCATGATGTAGAAACATGCATCACACTGCTGGTTTCATCTAACCATACATTAGGGAAGTAATGTGCATATGGAGAACTCTATATTTGGAAGTAATGAAATCCCGTAATGCTTACCATGTGTACATACCCATGTTCGCCCTTCAGCAATCAATGGCTAGAATAATATGCTCACAAAACTTTTTCCCACAGAACATGAGTATATAACAATGCATGGTCTGTTAGTTTCCTTGAAGACTTTGTTTGTGAGGACAGAACATGATTACATAACATGCATGACATGGTAGTTTCCTGTGAAGAATCGATTGTGTGATAACATGAGTATAACCATACATGGCACTTCTATATTTTCGAACCCAGTATACATTTCCCTGTATTTTCCTCCCAGTTCCAACAGGCACATATCAATGTTGTTTCTTGCATTATCATACTCATACTCTGAACAATGCTGATCTTACATTAACAATGCCTGTCCTTTTTGATATGATGCAGTGTCCCTACAATTACTGCCCTTTGTAATCACACCACCTTTGCCAAAAACAGGGAAGCACAACTGGTTCCTCGCTCGATCAGACGACGGCAAAAGACTGATGATCATTCGGACACATGAGCCGGAAAAGTTATACTGCAAAAACCCCACTGTATGCAAGCACCATGAAATACGTGAGTATCCGGACAGTGGTTGTTACGTCTATGAGCAGGATACCAGCTTGTTGGGGCCTTTAGGATTTTTCAGTTGGAGGCGGGTAAACTGCCTTGGTTCACACTCTCTGTTTCTCGGACTCAGTTATCCGACTAACCAGGAGATCACCGTTGGCAAGGACCTTGATGGCAGAGAGGCTCTTATTGCTATGGAAACTGTGCCTACACGACGAGCCCTAGGAGTTCGGGAGCAAACTCCCCTGATTGTCAACGATACAGCTTGCAGCCAAAAGAAGGTGAAAATGACAAAGGCATCTGGATTAACTTTGATCCTTGGATGTGTCGAGTCCGATAGGCAGTGATGTGGTTCAAGCCTTCAGGTTGATAGGTAATTGGGCTGTTGCATCGAAAGGGTGGAGTACTGGTGTCTTCGGATCACTGGTGCCTGAACCGGGGCTGCAAATTATGATGGTGTCGGATCATCCCTCTTCGAATGACTTGTTGTCTTTGCTGCTTGTTCTGGATGGGTAGTTCTCTCTTTTGTTATGCATATTCCTTGTCATTTGGTCATCCTCGTCTATGTCACTCTTACTATGTAATAGTTGCCTCTATTTAGAATGTCATTCTCGTCTGGATCACGAGATTCTGAGCGCTGCAGATGGGTGCGTTTTGGTGGTGTAGCAAGACTTCTTATGAACTATCATGTCTTGCTGTTAATGTTAGTAGTATTCACTAGTCAGTGTTTGAATGATGTATATATCGTTGTTTCGAACTGTTTATTGTCTCGAACTGCTGGTGGGCTAAATGAGGGCATCACCATTCTCCAATGTTCAGAGTATATCTCCTTTTTTCAAGTTATAATTTGAGCTCAGTGTCTTTTCGATGATGTACACTTGTTTGGGCCAGTGAGGTGTCGTTGAATATGGGCCGAGTAGTAATGCAATGCCAAATAGGTCAATTATGACTCTCAGGCCAGGCTCTCAAAAGATCCTAAAAAAGGTCGGGCTCTCAAAAAAAAAAGAATAGGAACTCTTAGGCCGAAATGTGGGCGCCACCGGTGTTTTCGTGCGCTTACGCGCCGAGAGCATATTGGCGCGTGCTCGAAATTCATGCTATATTTTCATCCCCAATCTCCCGCCCCTCCCCCACCTCTGGAATCTCGATTCCTACTCCAGTTCCCCCAAATCCCCCTCATGTACTCCCTGTACTCAAATGCACTATCATGTCACCGGTCAACATGGATCTCCGAGCCGGAGATCCTGAGGTTCGTCCTGCCTTCGGGCGCTGCATGCTGTCACTCAACAGTGGCATGGCGGCGCTTGACGACCAGTTTGCCGGCAAAGTGCTGATGGTAACCATCAACGGCAACCGGCGTCCCGTCTCGCCGGACGACCTTGTCAAAGCTCTTGGTATTGCGCACGGCATCCAAATAAGTGACTTGCTCGTCGAAGTCTGGCCGCCACCGGCTGATTTCTTCGTCAGGTTCCGGACAACTTTCGACTGCAGTTGTGTGTTCGAATCTTCCCGTCGTTTGTTCTGCGATGGCGCGCTGGTGAGCTTTGATCGGTGGCACCCAGGATGGGCTCGGTGCCCTCTGATCTTGAGTTTTTAACAAAGCTTACCTTCCACGGCATGCCTCGACGTGCTTGGAACAGCGAGTCCATGAATGAGCTTATCAACGACCTTGGAGGTGAGCTCCTAAGTATGTTTGTTCCTCCAGACAGCTGGGCTCTGACGGTTATGGCATGGATGAAGAAGCCGTCCACCATACCGAAGGTGGTTGGTGTTGAGATACCGGTGTAGGAACCGGGGTTGTACTATTCATCGCCACCAAGGCCGCTGTGGACCACGTTAGGGATGTACCTGTATCGAGTGTTCGTGCATGTCAAAGAAGTGGTCAATCCATCAATCGAAGTCCTCCCGTCGCCGCTGGTGCCCGGGTCCATCGACGACGTCCATTATAGGAGTCAACGTCAGACTTTCCCCGTGTGCTCGGAACGATGGATGGCACAGGGCCTAATCCATCGCGCGGTGAAGGCCGCTGCTTCTTTGGGAGAAGAGGCAGAGATGGCTGCTTGGATGTGCTCTAATTTGAGGTAACAATTGTATCTTGTCAGATACTAGTAAAATCCGAGCTATGGGTGTGAAGCACTAATGTGCCAGTACATTTGATTGTGACCTATTCTATTTTTTTACCTGAACTTTTTTTAGAAAGGGCTGTACGTCAACTTAATGTTCTAGCAAAACTTATATATTGTGTTGTCTGTCTGTTATCTTTGCACAGCATTCAAGATATTTCCCTGTCATTGATAATGACGATGATCCATTATGTACGAGTTCGTTGGTTTCAACAAAGCCCTACCCATAGCGATCCACTGCTTCCACCCTGATTGTGCCGCCTGCGTGAAATTTTTGTATGCAAGTTCAGTGTGCTATGATGTTCTATATGATTGTGTCAACTATATAAGTTTTTAGTGAGCATCATCAATGCATATGGCTGAAAGATGTATTTACGAGCATCGACCGATGGGTCTCTCTCTCTCTCTCTTTCTCTCTCTATCTCACACACACACAAACACACACACACACACGCACAAGTGGGGCCCGTTGAATTATTTCTTCGCTCGTGACAACTTTTAATTAGGTTCCACTGTACTCTAACTTTTTTCTTAAGTTATTAATTCAGCTCAGTGACTTCAAAAAGTTGTACAGAAGCCTTGTTTGGGCCTTTCCGGTGTCGCTGAATGTGGACTGAGTAGCCATGTAAGGTTGTATTGTACTACACAGGCCTTTTTTTCAACATCAGCAATGCAACTGGGCCGACAGTTGTACACAATCCGGGTCAACTTGATATTCTCCACCCCGCTAGGCTGCAAATCTTTCCTAGGAGGGATGCATTAGGCTTAACAAGAAAATAGACTTTAAGAAATAATAAATAGGATGTAATTATAAAAACTGGGCAGTAACTATAAAACATGCACCAAACACGTAATTAGTTTATAAAATATTACATTTGGATTTTGAAAATTTTGATTTCATTAATTGTTGCGCGCGCAATGTTTCATTGGATTTTTACGTAATACAAATTTATATTGAAATTGTATTTAATCTGACTAGAAATTTCGGGATAAAAATATTTTGGATCCCATCAAAATATGGGAAATTTTATTGAATTCTGTTTTGAACGGTTGGTTGAAATTATTAATCGTTGTCCTAGCTAGAAAATGGGTTGTACTTTTAACAAACTGTAAATGGGTTGTAGTAAATTCTATTAGAATTCAAAAATGGGCTGTACATTCTTACAAATCGCAAATGGGCTATAAGTTCTCTGCCACAAACTTGTGGGCCTACTAAGTTGAAGCGTCCCCTAAAAAAGTTAGTTGACGCGTATGCAAGGCTTTGTCAACTTATAGTCAACACACGATTCTAGCATATGTGGCCGTTGGATGTCCATCCAATGGATGTCGTGCTTGTTCTTCAATCTCGGATATTCTAGCTTCAGCCGCCCAAAAAATGATTCCTTCCCCTGACATCTGGGGCGCACCGTTTCGGAGGCTGGCCTGTGGGCCTACTAAGTTGACGCGTACCAAGGGCTTTGTCAACTTAGTAAATATAAATGATTCTAGCTGCAGTCACCATACGATGTCCATCCAACAGCCATCGTGATTCTTCAACCTCTGGTCTTCTTGCTCCAGCCGCCCAAAGCAGCGCCGGTCGTGCCGCCTGCTCCTGCCTCCCGTGGCCGGCCGTGTGATACGTCCATTTTGCATCATGCTTTTATATCAATATTTATTGCATTATGGGCTGTTATTACACATTATGTTATAATACTTATGCATATTCTCTCTTATTTTACAAGGTTTACACGAAGAGGGAGAATATCGGCGGCTGGAATTCTGGGCTGGAAAAGGAGCAAATATTAGAGACCTATTCTGCACAACTCCAAAAGTCCTGAAACTCCACAGAAGTTATTTTTGGAATTTATAAAAAATACTGAGCGAAGAAAGTACCAGAGGGGGCCCACACCCTGGCCACGAGGGTGGGGGGCGCACCCTACCCCCTGGGCGTGCCCCCCTGCCTCGTGGCCCCCCTGGAAGGCCTCCGGTGCCCATCTTTTGCTATATGAAGTCTTTCACCCTGGAAAAATCAGAAGGAAGCTTTCGGGACAAAACACCGCCGCCACGAGGAGGAACCTTGGCGGAACCAATCTAGGGCTCCGGCGGAGCTGTTCTGCCGGGGAAACATCCCTCCGGGAGGGGGAAATCATCACCATCGTCATCACCATCGATCCTCTCGTCAGGAGGCGATCAATCTCCATCAACATCTTCACCAGCACCATCTCCTCTCAAACCCTAGTTCATCTCTTGTATCCAATCTTTGTCCCAAAACCTCAGATTGGTACCTGTGGGTTGCTAGTAGTGTTGATTACTCCTTGTAGTTGATGCTAGTTGGTTTATTCAGGGGAAGATCATATGTTAAGATCCTTTATGCATATTAATACCCCTCTGATTATGAACATGAATATGATTTGTGAGTACTTACGTTTGTTCCTGAGGACATGGGAGAAGTCTTGCTATAAGTAGTCATGTGAATTTGGTATTCGTTCGATATTTTGATGAGATGTATGTTGTCTTTCCTCTAGTGGTGTTATGTGAACGTCGACTACATGACACTTCACCATTATTTGTGCCTAGAGGAAGGCATTGGGAAGTAATAAGTAGATGGTGGGTTGCTTGTGTGACAGAAGCTTAAACCCTAGATTATGCGTTGCTTCGTAAGGGGCTGATTTGGATCCATATGTCTCATGCTACGGTTAGGTTTACCTTAATACTTCTTTTGGAGTTGCGGATGCTTGCAATAGGGGTTAATCATAAGTGGGGTGCTTGTCCAAGGAAGGACAACACCCAAGCACCGGTCCACCCACATACCAAATTATCAAAGTAACGAACGCGAATCATATGAGCGTCGTGAAAACTAGCTTGACGATAATTCCCATGTGTCCTCGGGAGCGTTTTCCTTTATATAAGAGTTTTTCCAGGCTTGTCCTTTGCTAAAAAAGGATTGGGCCATCTTGCTGCACCTTATTTACTTTCATTACTTGTTACCCGTTACAAATTACCTTATCACAAAACTATCTGTTACCGATAATTTCAGTGCTTGCAGAGAATACCTTACTAAAAACCGCTTGTCATTTCTTTCTGCTCCTCGTTGGGTTCGACACTCTTACTTATCGAAAGGACTGTGATAGATCCCCTACACTTTTGGGTCATCAATACTCTTTTCTGGCGCCATTTCCGGGGAGTGAAGCGCCTTTGGTAGGTGGAATTTGGTAAGGAAAAAATTATATAGTGTGCTGAAATTTACTGTCACTTGTTACTATGGAAAGTAATCCTTTGAGGGGCTTGTTCGGGGTATCTTCACCCCGACCAGTAGAGCAAAGAGTTGCTCCTAAAACTACTGAACCTACTGAAAATGTTTACTTTGAAATTCCTTTGGGTATGATAGAGAAACTTCTAGCTAATCCTTTTACAGGAGACGGAACATTGCATCCTGATTTACACCTAATCTATGTGGATGAAGTTTGTGGATTATTTAAGCTTGCAGGTATGCCCGAGGATGTTATCAAGAAGAAGGTCTTCCCTTTATCTTTCAAGGGAAATGCATTGACATGGTTTAGGCTATGTGATGATATGGGATCATGGAACTACAAACGATTGAAATTGGAATTTCATCAAAAGTTTTATCCTATGCATCTTGTTCATCGTGATCGTAATTATATATATATAATTTTTGGCCTCGCGACGGAGAAAGCATCGCTCAAGCTTGGGGGTGGCTTAAGTCAATGTTGTATTCATGCCCCAATCATGAGCTCTCAAGAGCAATTATTATTCAAAAAAATTATGCTCGGATTTCTCTCAATAATCGCTACATGCTCGATACTTCTTGTACTAGTTCTTTTATGATGATTGAATTCAAGTGGGATTTATTGGAAAGAATTAAACACAACTATGAAGATTGGGACCTCGACGAAGGTAAGGAGTCAGGTATAACACCTAAGTTTGATTCTGTTAAATCTTTTACGGATACCGATGTTTTCCGTGAATTTAGCACTAAATATGGACTTGACTCTGAGATAGTAGCTTCTTTCTGTGAATCATTTGCTACTCATGTTGATCTCCCTAAGGAGAAGTGGTTTAAATATAATCCTCCCATTGAAGTAAAAGTAGTTGCACCTATTAAAGTTGAAGAAAAGACTATCACTTATAATGATCCTATTGTTCCTACTGCTTATATTGAGAAACCACCTTTCCCTGTTAGAATAAAGGATCATGCTAAAGCTTCAACTGTGGTCAACAAAAGTAATATTAGGACACCCAAACCCCCTGAGAAAATTAAAGTTGAACCTAGTATTGCTATGGTTAAAGATCTCTTGGCTCACAATATTGATGGGCATCTTATTTACTTCTGTGATGAAGCTGCTAGAATTGCTAGACCTGATACTAAAAATAAACATAGACCTGTTGTAGGCATGCCTGTTATTTCTGTCGAAATAGGAGATCATTGTTATCATGGCTTGTGTGATATGGTGCTAGTGCAAGTGCAATACCTCATTCCTTATACAAAGAAATTATGCATGATATTGCACCTGCTGAGATAGAAGAAATTGATGTTACAATTAAGCTTGCCAACAGAGATACTATTTCACCAGTTGGGATTGTTAGAGATGTTGAAGTCGTATGTGGGAAAGTTAAATATCCTGCTGATTCTTGTTCTTGGCTCCCCACAAGATGACTTTTGTCCCATTATATTTGGTAGACCCTTCTTGAATACTGTTAATGCTAGGATAGATTGCAAAAAGGATGTTGTTACTATTGGTTTAGGGGATATGTCTCATGAGTTTAATTTTGCTAAATTTCGTAAACAACCCCATGATAAAGAATTTCCTATTAAAGATGAAATTATTGGTCTTGCTTCTATTGCCGTGCCTCCTAATGATCCTTTAGAACAATATTTGCTAGACCATGAAAATGATATGTTCATGAATGAAAGAAGGGAAATAGATGAAGTATTCTTTAAACAGGTACCTATTTTGAAACACAACTTACCCGTTGAAATTCTAGGGGATCCTCCTCCACCCAAGGGTGATCCCGTGTTTGAGCTTAAACCATTACCTGATACTCTTAAATATGCTTATCTTGATGAGAAAAAGATATATCCTGTTATTATTAGTGTTAACCTTTCAGAGCATGAAGAAAAGAAATTATTGAAAACTCTGAAGAAGAACCGTGCTGCTATTGGATGTACTCTTGATGATCTTAAGGGCATTAGTCCCACATTATGCCAGCACAAAATAAAATTGGAGAAAGATGCTAAACCGGTTGTTGATCACCAACGACGGTTAAATCCTAAGATGAAAGAAGTGGTAAGAAAAGAAATACTAAAGCTTCTGGAGGCAGGTATAATTTATCCCGTTGTTGATAGTCACTAGGTAAGTCCTATCCATTGTGTCCCTAAGAAGGGTGGTATTACTGTTGTTCCTAATGATAAAGATGATTTGATCCCACAAAGAATTGTTACAGGTTATAAAATGGTAATTGATTTCCGTAAACTGAATAAAGCTACTAAAAAGGATCATTACCCCTTACCTTTTATTGATCAAATGCTAGAAAGATTATCCAAACATACACATTTTTTATTTCTAGATGGCTATTCTGGTTTCTCTCAAATACCTGTGTCAACAGAGGATCAAGAAAAGACTACTTTTACTTGCCCTTTCGGTACCTTTGCTTATAGACGTATGCCTTTTGGTTTATGCAATGCACCTGCTACCTTTGAAAGATGCATGATGGCTATATTCTCTGATTTTTGTGAAAAGATTGTTGAGGTTTTCATGGATGATTTTTCAGTATATGGAACTTCTTTTGATGATTGCTTGAGCAACCTTGATTGAGTTTTGCAGAGATGTGAAGAAACTAATCTTGTCTTGAACTGGGAGAAGTGCCACTTTTGAAGGAAATATGCCCTAGAGGAAATAATGAAGTTATTATTTATTTCCTCATATCATGATAAATGTTTATTATTCATGCTAGAATTGTATTAACCGGAAACATAATACATGTGTGAATACATAGACAAACGTAGTGTCACTAGTATGCCTCTACTTGACTAGCTCGTTAATCAAAGATGGTTGAGTTTCCTAGCCATAGACATGAGTTGTCATTTGATTAACGAGATCACATCATTAGGAGAATGATGTGATTGACTTGACCCATTTCGTTAGCTTAGCACTTGAGCGTTTAGTTTACTCCTATTGCTTTCTGCATGACTTATACATGTTCCTATGACTATGAGATTATGCAACTCCCGAATACCGGAGGAACACTTTGTGTGCTACCAAACATCACAACATAACTGGGTGATTATAAAGGTGCTCTACAGGTGTCTCCGATGGTGTTCGTTGAGTTGGCATAGATTGAGAATAGGATTTGTCACTCCGATTGTCGAAGAGGTTTCTCTGGGCCCTCTCGGTAATGCACATCACTATAAGCCTTGCAAGCAATGTGACTAATGAGTTAGTTACAGGTTGATGCACTACAGAACGAGTAAAGAGACTTTCCGGTAATGAGATTGAGCTAGGTATTGAGATACCGACGATCGAATCTCGGGCAAGTAACATACCGATGACAAGGGGAACAACGTATGCTGTTATGCGGTTTGACCGATAAAGATCTTCGTAGAATATGTAGGAACCAATACGAGCATCCAGATTCCGCTATTGGTTATTGACCGGAGAGGTGTCTCGGTCATGTCTACATAGTTCTCGAACCCGTAGGGTCCGCACGCTTAAAGTTCTGTGACGATCGGTATTATGAGTTTTTGTGTTTTGATGTACCGAAGGTAGTTCGGAGTCCCGGATATGATCATGGACATGACGAGGAGTCTCGAAATGTTCGAGACGTAAAGATCGATATATTGGAAGCCTACATTTGGACATCGGAATGGTTCCGAGTGAAATCGGGATTTTACGGGAGTACCAGGAGGTTACCGGAACCCCCCTGTAATTGTATGGGCCTTAATGGGCCATAGTGGAGAGAGAGAGGAGGCCAGGGCAGGCCGCGTGCCCCCTCCCTCTCTGGTATGAATTGGACTAGGAGGGGGGCGGCGCCCCCCTTTCCTTCCTCCCTCTCTCCCTCTTCCTTCTCTCCGAGTCCAACTAGGGAAGGGGGGAATCCTACTCCCGGTGGGAGTAGGACTCCTCCTGGCGCGCCCTGCTAGGGCCGGCCGGCCTCCCCCTTGCTCCTTTATATACGGGGGCAGGGGGCACCCCATAGACACACAAGTTGATCATTGATCTCTCTTAGCCGTGTGTGGTGCCCCCCTCCACCATAATCCACCTCGGTCATATCGTAGCGGTGCTTAGGCGAAGCCCTGCGTCGGTAACTTCATCAACACCGTCACCACGCCGTCGTGCTGACGAAGCTCTTCCCCGAAGCTCTACTGGATCATGAGTTCGCGGGACGTCACCTAGCTGAACGTGTGCTGAACGCGGAGGTGCCGTACGTTCGGTACTGAGGATCGGTCGATCGTGAAGACGTACGACTACATCAACCGCGTTGTAATAACGCTTCCGCTTACGGTCTACGAGGGTACGTGGACGACACTCTCCCCTCTCGTTGTTATGCATCACCATGATCTTGCGTGTGCGTAGGAAATTTTTGAAATTACTACGTTCCCCAACAGTGGCATCCGAGCCAGGTTTATGCATAGATGTTATATGCATGAGTAGAACACAAGTGAGTTGTGGGCGATACAAGTCATACTGCTTACCAGCATGTCATACTTTGGTTTGGCGGTATTGCTGGATGAAGCGGCCCAGACCGACATTACGCGTATGCTTATGCGAGACTGGTTCTACCGATGTGCTTTGCACACAGGTGGCTGGCGGGTGTCAGTTTCTCCAACTTTACTTGAACCGAGTGTGACTACGCCCGGTCCTTGAGAAGGTTAAAACAGCACTAACTTGACGAAATATCATTGTGGTTTTTATGCGTAGGTAAGAACGGTTCTTGCTCAGCCTGTAGCAGCCACGTAAAACTTGCAACAACAAAGTAGAGGACGTCTAACTTGTTTTTGCAGGGCATGTTGTGATGTGATATGGTCAAGACATGATGATAAATTTTATTTTCTGAGATGATCATGTTTTGTAACCGAGTTATCGGCAACTGGCAAGAGCCATATGGTTGTCGCTTTATTGTATGCAATGCAATCGCCCTGTAATTGCTTTACTTTATCACTAAGCAGTAGCGATTGTCGTAGAAGCAATAGTTGGCGAGACGACAACGATGCTACGATGGAGATCAAGGTGTCGCGTCGGTGACGATGGTGATCATGACGGTGCTTTGGAGATGGAGATCAAAGGCACAAGATGATGATGGCCATATCATATCACTTATATTGATTGCATGTGATGTTTATCTTTTATGCATCTTATTTTGCTTTGATTGACGGTAGCATTATAAGATTATCTCTCACTAAATTTCAAGGTACAAGTGTTCTCCCTGAGTATGCACCGTTGCCAAAGTTCGTCGTGCCGAGACACCACGTGATGATTGGGTGTGATAAGCTCAACGTCCTTATACAACGGGTGCAAGCCAGTTTTTGCACACACAGAATACTCGAGTTAACTTGACGAGCCTAGCATATGCAGATATGGCCTCGGAACACTGAGACCGAAAGGTTGAACGTGAATCATATAGTAGATATGATCAACATAGTGATGTTCACCATTGAAAACTACTCCATTTCACGTGATGATCTGTTATGGTTTAGTTGATTTGGATCACGTGATCACTTAGCTGATAAGAGAGATGTCTATCTAAGTGGGAGTTCTTAAGTAATATGATTAATTGAACTTAAATTTATCATGAACTTAGTACCTGGTAGTATTTTGCTTATCTATGTTGTTGTAGATAGGTGGCCCGTGTTGTTATTCCGTTGAATTTTAATGCGTTCCTTGAGAAAGCAAAGTTGAAAGATGATGGTAGCAATTACACGGAATGGGTCCGTAACTTGAGGATTATCCTCATTGCTGCATAGAAGAATTACGTTCTGGAAGCACCGCTGGGTGCCAGGCCTGCTGCAGATGCAACTGATGACGTTAAGAATGTCTGGCAGAGCAAAGTTGATGACTACTCGATAGTTCAGTGTGCCATGCTTTACGGCTTAGAAACGGGACTTCAACGATGTTTTGAACGTCATGGAGCATATGAGATGTTCCAGGAGTTGAAGTTAATATTTCAAGCAAATGCCCGGATTGAGAGATATGAAGTCTCAAATAAGTTCTACAGCTGCAAGATGGAGGAGAATAGTTCTGTCAGTGAACATATACTCAAAATGTCTGGGTATAATAATCACTTGATTCAACTGGGAGTTAATCTTCCAGATGATAGTGTCATTGACAGAATTCTTCAATCACTGCCACCAAGCTACAAGAGCTTCGTGATGAACTATAATATGCAAGGGATGGATAAGAGAATTCCCGAGCTCTTCGCAATGCTAAAGGCTGTGGAGGTAGAAATCAAGAAGGAGCATCAAGTGTTGATGGTCAACAAGACCACCAGTTTCAAGAAAAAGGGCAAAGGGAAGAAGAAGGGAAACTTCAAGAAGAACAGCAAACAAGGTGCTGCTCAGGAGAAGAAACCTAAGTCTGGACCTAAGCCTGAGACTGAGTGCTTCTACTGCAAACAGACCGGTCACTGGAACCGGAACTGCCCCAAGTTTTTGGCGGATAAGAAGAATGGCAAGGTGAACAAAGGTATATGTGATATACATGTTATTGATGTGTACCTTACTAAAGCTCGTAGTACCACCTGGGTATTTGATACTAGTTCTGTTGCCAATATTTGCAAATCGAAACAGGGACTACGGATTGAGCGAAGATTGGCTAAGGACGAGGTGACGATGCGCGTGGGAAATGGTTCCAAAGTTGATGTGATCGCCGTCGGCACGCTACCTCTACATCTACCTTCGGGATTAATTTTAGACCTAAATAATTGTTATTTGGTGCCAGCGTTAAGCATGAACATCATATCTGGATCTCGTTTGATGCGAGACGGTTATTCATTTAAATATGAGAATAATGGTTGTTCTATTTATATGAGTAATATCTTTTATGGTCATGCACCCTTGAAAAGTGGTCTATTTGTGTTGAATCTCGATAGTAGTAATACACATATTCATAATGTTGAAGCCAAAAGATGCATAGTTGATAATGATAGTGCAACTTATTTGTGGCACTGCCGTTTGGGTCATATTGGTGTAAAGCGCATGAAGAAACTCCATATTGATGGACTTCTGGAATCACTTGATTATGAATCACTTGGTACTTGCGAACCATGCCTCATGGGCAAGATGACTAAAACGCCGTTCTCCGGAACAATGGAGCAAGCAACAGATTTATTGGAAATCATACATACTGATGTATGTGGTCCAATGAATATTGCGGCTCGCGGCGGGTATCGTTATTTTCTCACCTTCACGGATGATTTGAGAAGATATGGGTATATCTACTTAATGAAACATAAGTCTGAAACATTTGAAAAGTTCAGAGAATTCCAGAGTGAAGTGGAAAATCATCGTAACAAGAAAATAAAGTTTCTACGATATGATCATGGAGGAGAATATTTGAGTTACAAGTTTGGTCTACATTTGAAACAATGCGGAATAGTTTCACAACTCACGCCACCCGGAACACCACAACTTAATGGTGTGTCCGAACGTCGTAATCATACTTTACTAGATATGGTGCGATCTATGATGTCTCTTACTGATTGACCGCTATCATTTTGGGGTTATGCTTTGGAGACGGCTACATTCACGTTAAATATGGCACCATCAAAATCCGTTGAGATGACGCCTTATGAACTGTGGTTTGGGAAGAAACCAAAGTTGTCGTTTCTTAAAGTTTGGGGCTGCAATGCTTATGTGAAAAAGCTTCAACCTGATAAGCTCGAACCCAAATCGGAGAAATGTGTCTTCATAGGATACCCAATGGAAACTATTGGGTACACCTTCTGTCACAGATCCGAAGGCAAGACATTTGTTGCTAAGAATGGATCCTTTCAAGAGAAGGAGTTTCTCTCGAAAGAAGTGAGTGGGAGGAAAGTAGAACTTGATGAGGTAACTGTACCTGCTCCCTTATTGGAAAGTAGTTCATCACAGAAACCGGTTTCTGTGACACCTACACCAATTAGTGAGGAAGCTAATGATGTTGATCATGAATCTTCAGATGAAGTTACTACCGAACCTCGTAGGTCAACCAGAGTAAGATCCGCACCAGAGTGGTACGGTAATCCTGTTCTGGAAGTCATGTTACTAGACCATGGCGAACCTACGAACTATGAGGAAGCGATGATGAGCCCAGATTCCACGAAATGGCTTGAGGCCATGAAATCTGAGATGGGATCCATGTATGAGAACAAAGTGTGGACTTTGGTTGACTTGCCCGATGATCGGCAGGCCATAGAAAATAAATGGATCTTTAAGAAGAAGACTCACGCTGACGTAATGTTACTGTCTACAAAGCTCGACTTGTTGTGAAAGGTTTTCGACAAGTTCAAGGGGTTGACTACGATGAGACTTTCTCACCCGTAGCGATGCTTAAGTCTGTCCGAATCATGTTAGCAATTGCCGCATTTTATGATTATGAAATTTGGCAAATGGATGTCACAACTGCATTCCTGAATGGATTTCTCGAAGAAGAGTTGTATATGATGCAACCAGAAGGTTTTGTCGATCCAAAGGGTGCTAACAAAGTGTGCAACCTCCAGCGATCCATTTATGGACTGGTGCAAGCCTCTCGGAGTTGGAATAAACGTTTTGATAGTGTGATCAAAGCATATAGTTTTATTGTTGCGTGTGCAGGCAAACTCGAGGGACCGCCAGCACAGGGGAATGGAGCCTGGGGCTTTGTTGCTCGCTCGGCCCAGGGGGAGTTCATTGCTGCGTGTGCTGGCAAACTGGAGTACCTGTCCTCCCCCCTGCTTGCTGAAGCTACTGCATGTACGAAGGCCATTGAGGCGGCAAGTGAGATGGGCATCAAAAGAGTAATATTCGAATCAGACTCGCTGCAGCTTGTCAATGGCCTGAACTCTGGCGACTATGATCTGTCAAACATCGGTGTCCTGATAAGAGAAGCACGCAGCTTGTGCCATGCGTCCTTTGATGTCTTCAATTTTCATTTTGATAAACATGATTGTAATAGGGTAGCCCATGAATTAGCAGACTTTGGCTATAAGGCGGGTGTGCCTTGCGCTTGGTGGAAGGACCATGCCCCAGGTTTTGTATTCGATTTGGTCGCCAGCGAGTCTGTTGTGCGTGTTAAAGTTATGAAAGTGGTTTCCAACTCAAAAAAAGCATATGGTTTCATACAGACTTTTGGAGAAGCCTGTATTTGCAAGAAAGTGAGTGGGAGCTCTATAGCATTTCTAATATTATATGTGGATGACATATTGTTGATTGGAAATGATATAGAATTTCTGGATAGCATAAGAGGATACTTGAATAAGAGTTTTTCAATGAAAGACCTCGGTGAAGATGCTTATATATTGGGCATCAAGATCTATAGAGATAGATCAAGACGCTTAATTGGACTTTCACAAAGCACATACCTTGATAAAGTTTTGAAAAAGTTGAAAATAGGTCAAGCAAAGAAAGGGTTCTTGCCTGTGTTACAAGGGAAGTTGAGTCAGACTCAATGCCCGACCACTGCAGAATATAGAGAGAAATGAAAAGTGTTCCCTATGCTTCAGCCATAGGCTCTATCATGTATGCAATGTTGTGTACCAGACCTGATGTGTGCCTTGCTATTAGTTTAGAAGGGAGGTACCAAAGTAATCTAGGAGTGGATCACTGGACAGCGGTCAAGAACATCCTGAAATACCTGAAAAGGACTAAGGATATGTTTCTCATTTATGGAGGTGACAAAGAGCTCGTCGTAAGTGGTTACGTCGATGCAAGCTTTGACACTAATCCGGACGATTCTAAATCGCAAACCGGATACGTGTTTATATTAAACGGTGGAGCTGTCAGTTGGTGCAGTTCTAAACAAAGCGTCGTTGCGGGATCTACATGTGAAGTGGAGTACATAGCTGCTTCAGAAGCAGCAAATGAAGGAGTCTGGATGAAGGAGTTCATATCTGATCTAGGTGTCATACCTGTTGCATCGGGTCTAATGAAAATATTTTGTGACAGTACTGGTGCAATTGCCTTGGCAAAGGAATCCAGATTTCACAGAAGAACCAAGCACATCAAGAGACGCTTCAATTCCATCCGGGATACATAGAGATTTGCATGATACATACGGATCTGAATGTTGCAGACCTGTTGACTAAGCCTCTTCAACGAGCAAAACATGATCAGCACCAAGACTCCATGGGTGTTAGAATCATTACTGTGTAATCTAGATTATTGACTCTAGTGCAAGTGGGAGACTGAAGGAAATATGCCCTAGATGCAATAATAAAGTTATTATTTATGTCCTCATATCATGATAAATTTTTATTATTCATGCTAGAATTGTATTAACCGGAAACATACTACATGTGTGAATACATAGACAAACATAGTGTCACTAGTATGACTCTACTTGACTAGCTCGTTGATCAAAGAAGGTTGAGTTTCCTAGCCATATACATGAGTTGTCATTTGATTAACGGGATCACATCATTCGGAGAATGATGTGATTGACTTGACCCATTTCGTTAGCTTAGCACTTGATCGTTTAGTTTACTGCTATTGCTTTCTCCATGACTTATACATGTTCCTATGACTATGAGATTATGCAACTCCCAAATACCGGAGGAACACTATGTGTGCTACCAAACGTCACAACGTAACTGGGTGATTATAAAGGTGCTCTACAGGTGTCTCCGATGGTGTTCGTTGAGTTGGCATAGATCGAGAATAGGATTTGTCACTCCGATTGTCGGAGAGGTATCTCTGGGCCCTCTCGGTAATGCACATTACTATAAGCCTTGCAAGCAATGTGACTAATGAGTTAGTTACGGGATGATACACTACGAAATGAGTAAAGAGACTTGCCGGTAATGAGATTGAGCTAGGTATTGAGACACCGACGATCGAATCTCGGGCAAGTAACATACCGATGACAAAGGGAACAACGTATGCTGTTATGCGGTTTGACCGACAAAGATCTTTGTTGAATATGTAGGAACCAATATGAGCATCCAGGTTCCGCTATTGGTTATTGACCGGAGACGTGTCTCGGTCATGTATACATAGTTCTCGAACCCGTAGGGTCCGCACGCTTAAAGTTCTGTGACGATCGGTATTATGAGTTTTTGTGTTTTTATGTACCGAAGGTAGTTCGGAGTCCCGGATATGATCACAGACATGACGAGGAGTCTCGAAATGTTCGATATGTAATGATCGAGATATTGGAAGCCTGTATTTGGACATCAGAACGGTTCCACGTGAAATCGGGATTGTACCGGTGTACCGGGAGGTTACCGGAAGCCCCCGGTAATTGTATGGGCCTTAATGGGCCATAGTGGAGAGAGAGAGAGAGGAGGCCAGGGCAGGCCGCGCGCCCCTCCCCCTCTAGTTCGAATTGGACTAGGAGGGGGGCGGCGCCCCCCTTTCCTTCCTCCCTCTGTCCCCCTTCCTTCTCTCCTAGTCCAACTAGGGAAGGGGGAATCCTACTCCCGGTGGGAGGAAGACTCCTCGTGGCGCGCCCTGCTAGGGCCGGCAGGATTCCCCCCTTTCTACTTTATATACGGGGGCAGGGGGCACCCCATAGACACACAAGTTGATCATTGATCTCTCTTAGCCATGTGCGGTGCCCCCCTCCACCATAATCCACCTCGGTCATATCGTAGCGGTGCTTAGGCGAAGCCCTGCCTCGATAACTTCATCAACACCGTCACCATGCCGTCATGCTGACGAAGCTCTACCCCGAAACTCTACTGGATCGTGAGTTCGCGGGACGTCACCGAGCTGAACTTGTGCTGAACGCGGAGGTGCCGTACGTACGAAACTAAGGATCGGTCGATCGTGAAGATGTACGACTACATCAACCGCGTTGTCCTAACGCTTCCGCTTACGGTCTACAAGGGTACGTGGACGACACTCTCCCCTCTCGTTGCTATGCATCACCATGATCTTGCGTGTGCATAGGAAATTTTTGAAATTTCTACGTTCCTCAACAACTTTATGGTTAATGAAGGTATTGTCTTGGGGCATAAAATTTCTGAAAGAGGTATTGAAGTTGATAAAGCTAAAGTTGATGGTATTGAAAAGATGCCGTGTCCCAAGGACATTAAAGGTATATGAAGTTTCCTTGGTCATGCCGATTTTTATAGGAGTTTCATTAAGGACTTCTCAAAAATCTCTAGGCCTCTGACTAATCTCTTACAAAAAGATATTCCTTTTGACTTTGATGATGATTGTGTAGAAGCATTTGAAATACTTAACAAAGCTTTGATTTCTGCACCTATTGTTCAGCCACCTGATTGGAATTTACCCTTTGAAAATATGTGTGATGCTAGTGATTATGATGTAGGTGCTGTTCTAGGACAAAGAGTTGATAAGAAATTAAATGTTATTCAATATGCCAGTAAAACTCTAGACAGTGCCCAGAGAAATTATGCCACTATCGAAAAATAATTTTTAGCAGTTCGTGTGATAAGTTTACACCTTATATTGTTGATTCCAAAGTAACTGTTCACACTGATCATGCTACTATTAAATATCTTATGGAAAATAAAGACGCTAAACCTAGACTTATTAGATGGGTTCTCTTGCTACAAGAATTTGATTAGCATATTATTGATAGAAAGGGACCTGAGAACCCCGTTGCAGAAAACTTGTCTAGGTTAGAGAATGTTCTTGATGACCCACTACTTATTGATGATAGCTTCCCTGATGAACAATTAGCTGTCATAAATGCTTCTCGTACTGCTCCATGGTATGCTGATTATGCTAATTACATTGTTGCTAAATTTATACCACCTAGTTTCACTTACCAGCAAAAGAAAAAGTTTTTCTATGATTTAAGACATTACTTCTGGGATGACCCATACCTTTATAAAGAAGGATTAGATGGTGTTATTAGACATTGTGTGCATGAGCATGAACAAGAACAGATCCTACGCAAGTGTCACTCCGAGGCTTATGGAGGACACCACGCTGGAGATAGAACCACAGAAGGTATTGCAATCCGGTTTCTATTGGCCTACTCTCTTCAAGGATGCCCGTAAGTTTGTCTGGTCTTGTGATGAATGTCAAAGAATTGGTAATATTAGTAGACGTCAAGAAATGCCTATGAATTATTCACTTGTTATTGAACCATTTGATGTATGGGGCTTTGATTATATGGGACCGTTTCATTCCTCTATGTCACATCCCTAGCTTCTGACATTGCACTAGGCTAACTTCATGTGTGCATCATTGTTCAAACTTTGAAAGAAACTTGAAATGGGGATTGCCTAAACCCTAGCATTAAAGGAATTCACTAGGTTCAACCAAAATATTTCCAGTAAATCCAAATGGCTTTCAAAAATGTTCATCATTCTTGGAAAATGGTGGAAACAGTAACCAGAGGTGATGCACATTTTTTCCATGACATATTTGGGCTCTGGATTAAATCATACTCTATTTGCATTTGGGCATTTAAATGCTATTAAATATTTTAAATGCTCAAATAGTCATAAACTAAAATGTTTACTGTAGGATATATTCCCAACAGTGATCATGAGTAGTTTCATGATTTTTGGAAGTGTCTAAGTATTTTTAATAAAGCCCTAAAGTCTACAGAATATTAGAAAACAGAAACAAATAAAAAAAGAGAGAGAAAGGAAACCTACCCGGCCTCACCTGTCGCAGCCCAGCTGGCCAGCCCAGCGCCGCTGCTAGTCATCTCCCACCTCTCGCCAGTGGGACGAGAGTGTAGACAGTAAGAAGAATTGGGCAGAGCACCTTGGGTGTTGCCGATCTATATTGCATGTATATATAGGGTTACAGGGGCGCGCGGAGCGCTGGATTACAGGGAGCGCGACGTGCGCATCGTGTGTGTGTTAGTGGGGATCGTGCAGCATGCATGTCCCCTGGTCAGCTATCTATGTGAGCAGCAACACAACTGCTAACACCCCGCCGCAGCTGCAGCGTCCGGTGGTCGGATGCACAAGCTGGAACGAAATTCTTCGAACACCGGTGTGGGTAGCCCTTTCGTCATCACATCCGCGAATTGCTGTGTAGTCGGCACATGGAGCACGCGGAGCTATCCAAGAGCAACCTTCTCCCGCACGAAGTGGATGTCGAGCTCGATATGCTTCGTGCGCCGGTGATGAACTGGGTTTGCCGCCATATAAACCGAGGAGATGTTGTCGCAGTACACGATCGTAGCCGTGTAGAGCGGGACATGGAGCTCTCCGAGTAGTTGGCGCAGCCAGCAGCATTTGGCAACGGAGTTGGCGACGGCGCGGTACTCCGCCTCGGCGCTCGAGCGCGAGACGGTGGGTTGACGCTTGGACGACCAGGAGATGAGAGCGTCGCCGAGGAAGACTGCGTAGCCGGACGTGGAGCGACGCGTGTCAGGGCACCCTGCCCAGTCGGCGTCGGAGTATGCGATGAGGTCGGGGGAGGCCGCCCGGTGCAGATGAAGGCCGTGCGAGGAGGAGCTGCGGACATACCGCAGAATCCGCTTGACCAGAGCGAGGTGCTGGTCGCGCGGATCATGCATGTGGAGACATGCCTGTTGCACGGTGTAGGCGAGGTCGGGCCGCGTCATGGTGAGGTATTGCAGGGCACCCACCAGGCTCCGGTACTCGGATGGATCAGAGACCAGTGCCCCCGCGTCCTGACTGAGCTTGTGGCGCGTGTCGACCGGCGTGCTCACCGGCTTGCAGTTCGACATGTCGGCGCGGTCCAGCAACTCTTCGGCATACTTGCTTTGTGAGAGGAAGAAGCCATTGGCGTTGCAGATGACGCTGATCCCGAGGAAGTAGTGGAGGGGCCCAAGGTCTTTCATGGAGAACTCGGAGAGGAGGCGCTGCTGAAGTTGGTGAAGGAGCGCCGACGTGGACGCGGTGATCACAATGTCGTCGACATACAGCAACAGGTAGGACCCCTGATCGGCCTGGCGCAACACAAACAGCGAGGGATCCGAGCGGGCTGCGGTGAAGCCGACGGTGCGGAGGAAGCTGGCGAAGCGGTCGAACCATGCCCTCGGGGCCTGCTTGAGCCCATAAAGGGAGCGGTCGAGGAGGCAGACGTGCTCGGGGAGCTGCGCATCGACGAAACCAGCAGGTTGCTGGCAGTACACACGCTCGGTGAGGAACCCCTGGAGGAATGCGTTGTTCACATCCATCTGATGGACGGGCCACTCCCGGGCGGCGGCGATGGTGAGCACGACCCGGATTGTGGCAGACTTGACGACCGGCGAGAAGGTTTCGTCGAAGTCCACGCCGGGGCAATGAGAGAAACCCCGGATGACCCATCGCGCCTTGTACCGCTCCAGCGAACCATCAGCCTTGAATTTATGCCGGAACAGCCACTTGCCGGTGACGATGTTGGCGCCGGGCGGCCGCGGCACGAGCGTCCATGTCCTGTTGGCCATCAGTGCCCTGTACTCATCCTGCATTGCAGTTAGCCAATGGGGGTCGTGCAACGCAGCGCGAACGGACTTGGGTATGGGCAAGGGCTGGGTGGTGACCGTGGCGGTGTTGGCATCGGCATAGCGTGGGTTTGGACGGAACGTGCCGAGCTGGGCGCGCGTGGTCATGGGATGGGGGGGAGCGGGCCTGCGGGGAGCGCGCATCGGAGGGGCAACACGGACAGCAGGAGTGGAGGTGGGGGAGGGAGTTGGCTTGAGAGCGGGTGGTGCGGTGATGGAAGCGGGCGCATCGGGCGACGCTGGCACGACAACGTTGGTGCACGGGGTGGCCGGAGCCGCCGCGCCCGCGGCATCGGTGTGAGGAGTGCTGGTGGGAGAGGCTGTTGGGGCAGTGGGGGCGGTGCTAGGACAAGCGCGTATGGTGCGAGGGCGCCGAGGGATGTGGAGCTGTGGAGGCAGTGGCTCAATATCGTCAGTCGGAGGCGCGGTGTCGGGTGGATTGATCGCGGCGAACGGGAATCGTGTTTCATCAAAGACGACATGGCGTGAGGTGATGACACGCCCGGTCTCGCGATTAAGGCAGCGGTAGCCTTTGTGGTCGGGGGAGTAGCCCAGAAAGACGCATGGGTGCGAGCGCGGGGCGAGCTTGTGAGGGGTTGAGGCTGCGAGGTTGGGGTAGCAGAGACACCCAAACACACGCATGGGTGCATACTCAGGGTGTATGCCGTACAGAAGAAAGAATGGCATGAGGTTTTGGCGTGCATGGCAAGGCCGGCGGTTGAGAAGAAAGGTGGAAGTGCTCAAGGCCTCAGCCCAGAAGTGATATGGCATGGAGGCGTGAGTGAGGAGGGTACGGGAGATGTCGTTTAGTGTACGGAGCACACGCTCGGCGCGCCCATTTTGCGGCGACGTGTAAGGACAGGACATACGAAGCTGCATGCCCTCGGAGGCGAAGAACGAGCACGAGGCAGTGTTGTCGAACTCGCGGCCGTTGTCGCTTTGGAGGGTGAGTATGCCAAGGTGGAAGTGGCAGCGAACGAACGCATGGAACACGTCAGATTTGTGTCGTAAAGGAAACGTCTAGACAAAGTGGCTATAATCATCAAGTAGCACTAGATAATATTGGTAGCCGGATACATTGAGTACAGGTGATGTCCACACATCACAATGAACTAGGTGGAAAGGGAAAAGCGACACATGATCAGAAGAACTAAACGGTAATCTAACACTTTTGCCTAACTGACAAGCATGACATATAGACGCCAGAACGCCATGGCTTGGTGTGGACGAAGAGCGCAGAGTGCTGTGGAGGGAGTCGTGGCCGGGGTGACCGAGCCGTTGATACCAAATGTCGGTGGAGACGGCGGCGAGGGCGTGGTGAGGTTTGGACGTGGACACGGAGTAGAGATCGTCGTCATCATCACATCGGAGAATCACCCGCTTCGTCCTTCGTTCCTTAACAGAAAAACCGTGGTTGTCAAATTCGACGTTGACAGGATTATCTTTAGCTAGGGCTTTGACGGAGATGAGGTTTTTGAGAAGGTGTGGGAGACGACGACATTGCGTAGGTGGAGGGGAGAGGTGGTGGTGGGAATGGAGGTGTGTTCGCTGTGCGTTACGGCGAGCGAGCTCCCATCACCAACTGTAATAGCAGAAGAAGTATAGGCAAACAATGAATGAAGCATACCAGAGGAGGACGCCATGTGCGCGGAGCCGCCGGTGTCGAGGTACCAGTCGGCGGTTGGCGGCGCCGGCTGCGGCTGCTGGACGTGCATGCTGTTGAGGGCGTGCACGAGGGCAGACTGGTCCCAAGCAGGCGACGGGCCACCAGCTCCACCGGTAAACGGCGCCCCGTAGAGCGGGTGCGGCAGCACAGCGGCAGTCCACTGCACGGGAGGGGCTGTCGCCGGGATCGGGTGCGGAGCGCCGTTTCTGGGAGGCGCGTTGGTGTAGTGCGAGGCGACGCCGGCGAAGGGGTGTGGAACACTGGGGCGTGGGCCGAGCACGCCCGCGCCCGGAGCATGTGGGCGCCACGGCAGAGGCCATGCATGAACCATGCCGGTCCAGGGCGCGACGTTGGATGGCGTGACAGGGGCGGGGAAGCGCGACGAGGACGTCCCGCCGGAGTGTGAGCCACCCCCAGAGGTGTCCACGGCCTTGCCCTTGCCGCGGTTGCGCCCCCCGCCGGAGTTGCCGCCTCCCTGGCGGCGAGGGTTGCCGCCACCGCCGGAGTTGGGCGGCACAGGTGTGCGGGCGGCGTGGAGCGCCGTCTCGGAGGTAGTATCCGCGGTCTGGCGGCTCTCTTGAGGAGAAGGAACGCCCAACAGCGGAGGAAGGAGGGGAATGGGGTCTACATGGTGAGAATGGGGATGGCATAACGCAGGCGTGGGTGCAAACCTCGGAACATGTTCAGAACCTGCTCCCGATCCATCACGGACTGCCCAAGGTCAGCGAGGCGGTCGGCGCAGTCCTTCAGACGACCGAAGTAGGTGATGACGGAGGAGGAGCCCTGCTCGATGCGGCAGAACTCCGTCGCGAGGAACACCGCCTGATGCTCCTAGTTCTCCATGAACACAGAGATGATGGAGGCCCAGACCTCCGCCGCAGACGCGTGCCGCTGATGGATGAGGCCGAAGATCTCCGGACTCACGCGAGTGTAGAGCCAGGAGAGGATGTGGGCGTCGTCCTGAAGCCACGCCGGATCAGCACGGCGCGGGGCGCCGTTGAGGTGAGCGAGAACGCTGCTCTTCTGGAACATGACTCCAAACAGTGTGCGCCACTGCGAGAAGTTCGGGGGCTGCAGACTCAGGACGATGGGAACATGGTGGTTGATGTAGACTGCGGCGAGCGGGGAGGTAGGGATGGCAGTGGCCGCCGCAGAGGGTGCGCCGGCGACGAGGGCTCCGGGGTGAGCACCAAGTCCGAGTGCGTACGGAGTGAGGAGGGAAGGTGCAGGGTGACGAGGGGTGGCCGAGGCGGCATCCTCAAGCGCATCAGTGAGGCCACGGCTGGGACGAGGAGGTGGTGGTGGAGGAGGCGGCGGCGTGGACATGCTCGCTGGAGGAAAAACGGCAGCGGAAGAGGCTTACAGGCGCTGGGAGAGGCCGGCGTCTGATACCATGTAGACAGTAAGAAGAATTGGGCAGAGCACCTTGGGTGTTGCCGATCTATATTGCATGTATATATAGGGTTACAGGGGCGCGCGGAGCGCTGGATTACAGGGAGCGCGACGTGCGCATCGTGTGTGTGTTAGTGGGGATCGTGCAGCATGCATGTCCCCTGGTCAGCTATCTATGTGAGCAGCAACACAACTTCTAACAGAGAGGCGTGTAGCCGCCGTGCGCGTCCACGCGCCCCGGCCACCTCCTGCTCGCCGCTTCTCCCTGGACGTCCCCGGAGACGCCACGCGCTCCCCTCGACCCCTCCCGCTCTCCCCCGTGCTCATTCCCTCCCTTGGACCTCTCTCTCTCACCAACCCGAACGGGTTCGTCGCCGCCGCTCGCCACCACCGCAGCCACCGTGCTCCCCTCGCCTTCCCGTGCTGTCCAGCAGCTCCGTCTCAACGCCCTCGTCCTCTCAGCCGAGTCAGGCAACGCCGAACGGCCTGCATCGCCCCCTGCACCCTCGACTTCGCCGCCTCTGCTCCGAGATCCCCTGCGACCTCCCGACGTCGTCAGCCCGTCCCCGACCGCGCCGTTGCTTCTACGTGACCGCAGTGAGCTCCGCCACCTTCTCCCCCTTCTCGTTCTCGCTCTCGAGCTCCGTAGCAACTCCACGTAGCTCACCCGCACGCGCCGCCGCCGCCGAGGCTCCGGCCATCCAACGGTCGCACCACCATGGCCGTTAGCTTCACCGCATCGCCAGGAGCCCGTACCACCATCGCACGCCCCTCGCCGTGCTCTCTAGCGACGGGTTCGACTACACCCGTACCCCGGCAGCCGCACAGCTCGTCGCCGGCGTTGATTCCGGCGACCCCGAGCTCCACCACCACCACCAATGGATGCGGCTCGTTCCCAGCAGTGTGTAGATGCTCTCCGCCGCCCATTTGGTCGCCGGAGCGCGGATCCCGCACCCCACCGCCGCGTCTGGCCTCGCCGGCGGCTAAACGCCGGCGCGTCAGCCCAGTAGACCAGGGGTTTGACCTCCCCTGGGTCAATGACAAGTGGGGCCCGCCTGCTAATTAACCTGGGTTAGATTTAAATTAATTCTAATTAGTTTAATTAACTAACAGTGACACTAACACAGGGGACCCACACGTCAGGTTTGACCTGGACGACCCCGCTGACCCGCTGACGTCATCATGACACACTGCTGACGTAATAAACGATTTAATTACTGGAAATATTTTTATTCAGGAAATTCCAGAAAATACTACAAACTTCAAAAATTCATAGAAATTCAACCATAACTCCAAATGAAATAAATTATATATGCAAAATGATCAGAAAAATCCAATTTATCCATCTGTACTGGTTTCATGCATGTTAGAGCAACCTAACCTTGCTTTTTAGGTGAAACAAGTTAATGCACCTTTATGACTTCATAACATGGGTATGCATTTGAATCTTTGGTTCAAATTGACTCATCTCAATCTGTTCTAGCTTGCATTAGCCCAAAACACATTCATATTGCCATGTCATAGCCTGCATCATATTGTTGCATATCGTCATGTGTTGATTGTGTTCGACGTATCTTTCGTGGTAGGTTCTTCCTCCGAGGATACCCACGATTATCCGACTGAAGGGCAGTATCCTACTACCACTCCATCAGGCAAGCAAAACCCCCTTGTTCATTCCGATACAAACCCACTCTCTCGCTCTGCTCTATTTTACTGCATTAGGACAACAACGATGCAACTGTTTCATGCTGCGGTAGTTGAACCCCTTATCCTCTGCATGACCTGTCATTGCCATAGTAAATAGATGAAACCCACTAGCATGAGTAGGAGTTGTTTGAGCCCTGATTTTCCTACTCATTCCTGCTTGTTTGTCATGCCTGCTACTGCTTAGAGTTGAGTCAGGTCTGATTCATCGGGGATGAATCGGAGGTGTGTGAACATGTCCTACTGTTGAGAGCTAAGTGTGTGAACACGATTTGGTAAAGGTAGCGGTGAGAGGCCATGTAGGAGTACATGGTGGGTTGTCTCATTGAAGCCGTCCTCAGGAACTGAGTTCTGTGTTTGTGATCCATGAAACAGTTACTACCATGCATTGGGCCCGAAACCAATAGACCCTCTCGGCTTCTTAATCACCCTTGTCCTCTGTCCAAGAGTTGCAAGTAGTTTCTGGTGTTTGTAGTATGCTGGAGGCCGTGGGAAGCGCTGACCCGAGGGGTGGGCTGTGATGCGGTAGGCACGTGGCCGGGTATGCCGGGCGCCCGTTTGGTGTCGCGGAACCCTGTACACATTGTTCGGGGCCGTATGTGGAAACCTCGGCTGGACTCCCTGCGGATGGAACCTGAATAGGTGATAAACCTGGACTAGAGACTTGAGTGTTTAGGTAGGCTGTGGCCAACACCCACGTTGGGCTTCCGCTTGAATGTTGCTGAGTACATGTCGTGTAAACGGCGGTAAGTGGTGAGAGCGTGTGTGTCGAAGTACACCCCTGCAGGGTTAATATGATCTATTCGAATAGCCGTGTCCGCGGTAAAGGACTTCTGGGTTGCCTATAATAGTTCATAGACAAGTGAAAGTGGATACTCTAAAATGCGCAAGATAAGCGTGAGTGCTATGGATGGCGTTCTCGTAGGGAGACGGGAGCGAATCCATAGTGGTGTATTGATATGGTGGATATGTGGACTCGTGTGCGCCACCTCAAAAGAGTTACTTGTAGTCGTAGTTCAGGATAGCCACCGAGTCAAAGTTGGCTTGCTGCAGTTAAACTCCACCACCCCCTTTGTTGATACCGATGCATATGTAGATAGTTCTGATGTAAGTCTTGCTGGGTACATTTGTACTCACGTTTGCTTATTTTATGTTTTGCAGAGAGACATCAGTCTCGCTAGTAGTTCCGTGTGGACTTTGACGTTTAGCTTGATACCTCAGCTACGATCTTGTGCCCTCGGCAGGATCTAGAAAAATAGTCAGGCTTCTCAGCCTTTTTCATTTGTAGATGTCTGTACTCAGACATGTTAAGCTTCCGCATGTGTTTGACTTGTATGCTCTGAATGTTGGGTCATGAGACCTATGTTTGTAATATCTCGCTCCTCGGAGCCTAATGAATAAGTACTTGAGTCGTAGAGTTATGTTGTGATGCCATGTTGTATTTACACATATCGAGCATATTGTGTGTATGATTGAAATGCTTGGTATGTGTGGGATCCGACAACCTAGTTGTTTATCCTTGGTAGCCTCTCTTATGGGGAAATGTAGTCTTGTGCTTCCATGAGCCATAGTAGTCCGCTACAGCCCGGTTCACCGGAGTCCTGCTAGCCCAGCACTACTGCTCCGGAACACTTGACTGGCCGGCATGTGTTTCACTTCGTTCCTGTGTCTGTTCCTTCGGGGAAATGTCACGCGGTGACATCCGGAGTCCTGCCTAGCCTGCTACAGCCCGGGTTCCCGGAGTCCTGTTAGCCCAGTGCTACAGCCCGGATTCGTACGCTGCTGACCGACATGCTCGATGTTGATTCATGTATGCCTGTCCCCGTAAGTTAGTGCCACTATCATATACGGCCCGGGTTCATGACTAGCCATGTCGGCCCGGGTTCTCTGTCATATGGATGCTAGCGACACTATCATATACGTGAGCCAAAAGGCGCAAACGGTCCCGGGCCATGGTAAGGCGACACCCGTGGGAATACCGTGCGTGAGGCCGCAAAGTGATATGAGGTGTTACAGGCTAGATCAGTGTGACTTAGAATCGGGGTCCTGACACTCTAATGGCTATACACATATTTTAGTTGTTGTTGATTACGTTACTAAGTGGGTAGAAGCTATTCCAACTAGTAGTGTTGATCATAACACTTCTATCAAGATGCTTAAACAAGTTATTTTTACGAGGTTTGGAGTCCCTAGATATTTAATGACTGATGGTGGTTCACACTTTATTCATGGTGCTTTTCATAAAATGCTTGCTAAGTATGACATTAATCATAGAATTGCATCTCCATATCACCCACATTATAGTGGTCAGGTAGAACTGAGTAACAGAGAGCTCAAGTTAATTTTGCAAAAGACTGTTAATAGATCTAGAAAGAATTGGTCCAAGAAACTTGATGATGCATTATGGGCCTATAAATTGCATATAAAAATCCTATGGGTATGTCTCCGTATAAAATGGTTTATGGAAAAGCATGTCACTTACCTCTCGAACTAGAACATAAGGCATATTGGGCCATTAAAGAGCTCAATTATGATTTCAAACTTGCCGGTGAGAAGAGACTATTTGACATTAGCTCACTTGATGAATGGAGAACTCAAGCCTATGAGAATGCCAAACTGTTTAAAGAAAAGGTTAAAAGATGGCATGACAAAAGGATACAAAAGCGTGAGTTTAATGTAGGAGATTATGTTTTGCTATTCAACTCTCGCCTAAGATTTTTTTCAGGAAAGCTTCTCTCTAAATGGGAAGGCCCTTACGTTATCGAGGAGGTCTATCGCTCCGGTGCCATAAAAATCAACAACTTCGAAGGCACAAATCCGAAGGTGGTGAATGGTCAAAGAATCAAACATTATATCTCAGGTAATCCCATAAATGTTGAAACTAATGTCATTGACACCGTGACCCGGAGGAATACATAAGGGACACCTTCCAGAATGTTTCAGACTCCGAAAAGGAATAGGTATGTGGTACGGTAAGTAAACCGACTCCAAAAAAGTTCTAATGGTACTTTTTCTCCGTTTTGGAATATTTAAAAAAATAGAAAAAATAAGAAGTAGTCCGGGAAGGACACGAGGTGTCCACGAGGGTGGAGGGCACGCCCCCTACCTCGTGGGCACCTCGTGTGCTCTCCGGACTCCATTTTCTTGCAAGATACTTCTTTTGGTCGGTAAAAAAATTCATTATATAATCTCTCGAAGGTTTTGACCACCGTACCACGCAAATATCCTCTATTCTTGTTTCGAGCTATTTTTGTAGCAGATTTGGAGCAAGATGTCATCTCAGGATTCCGACGGAGAGAGCTATGTCTCACACCTCATTGCTGACCCAAATACCTATGGGGATCTATCTCCTTGTGGTCGAACTACGGATGAGGAGGAGGATGCTCATTTGATGAGGATCAATAATTCAAGTTCGGAGGAGGAGGATGTCCCTCTACCTCAACCTGGGGATATGCACATGAAGTTCAAGAAGTTTAGTCTCCCTAAGAGGGCTAAACTGTCTAACAACCGATCTATTCCTTCTCGTTTTCGGCAGAGTAGCAAAGGAGAATTATGTGACAAGATCTTGAAGCTGGAATCGGAGGTCAATGATTTAAAGGAGGAAATTGCTCTTCTCAATTACAATATGAAGAAGCTGAAAGCACAATTTGCATCATCAACAACTCCATCATCATCACCTCCGAAGAAAAAGACATAAATACATGGGTATGGGCACTCCCGTTGGCAACTGCCAAGCTTGGGGGAGGTGCCCCGGTATCGTATCGCCATCACACTCCTATCTTTACCGTTTTTCCTAGTTCGATCCTTTTGGTAATATCTTGATCTAGTAGAATAAAGTTTTTGGTATGATCTAGTTTTGATCTTTGCTTTATGATCCTTCTATGTAATCGAGTCCATGAGCTATATATAATAAAGATTAGTGATTGAGTCAAGGGCTTGATTATCCTGCTATGATCTTGAGGGAATAAAAGAAAAAGAAAGAACAAAAAAAGGAATTAAAGAGATCATATTGATCTTATGGAGACTAATGACTTCACATATATAGAGTATGATGAATAAAAGTTGTTGAGAGTTGACAAACATAGTTTTGGTCATCGTTGCAATTAATAGGAAGTAATACAGAAAGAGAGGTTCTAACATATAAATATACTATCTTGGACATCTTTTATGATTGTGAGCACTCATTAAAATATGACATGCTAAAGAGTTGTTGTTGGACAAGGAAGATAGTGTAATGGGTTATGTTTTCTTATATCCGAAATAAAGTATATTGTCATGGATCATCCAACATGTTGATCTTGCCTTTCCCCCTCATGCTAGCCAAATTCTTTGCACCAAGTAGAGATACTACTTGTGCTTCCAAATACCCTTAAACCCAGTTTTTCCATGAGAGTCCACCATATCTACCGATGGATTGAGTAAGATCCTTCAAGTCAGTTGTCATTGTTGCATGCAATAAAAATTGCTCTCTAAATATGTATGATGTATTAGTGTGGAGAAAATAAGCTTTATACGATCTTGTGATGTGGAAGAAATAAAAGCGATGGACTGCATAATAAAGGTCCATATCACAAGTGGCAATACAAAGTTACGTTCTTTCGCTTTAAGATTTTGTGCATCCAACCTTAAAGCACATGACAACCTCTGCTTCCCTCTGCGAAGGGCCTATCTTTTATTCTTGTCTTATACCTTATACAAGAGTCATGGTGATCTTCACCTTTCCTTTTTACATTTTATCCTTTGTTAAGAGCATTGTGTTGGAAAGATCCTGATATATATATCCAATTGTATGTAAGTTAGCATGAACTATTATTGTTGACATTACCCTTGAGGTAAAAGGTTGGGAGGCAATACTATAAGCCCCTATCTTTCTCTGTGTCCGATTAAAACTCCATACCCATAAGTATTGCGTGAGTGTTAGCAATTGTGAAAGACTAAATGATAGTTGAGTACGTGGACTTGCTGAAAAGCTCTTATATTGACTCTTTCCGATGTTATGATAAATTGCAATTGCTTCACTGGCCGAGATTATAGTTTGTTAGTTTTCTATGAAGTTTATGATTCGTACTTGACATTTTGAATAGATTGTTACTTTAGCATAAGAAATCATATGACAATATATATATATGTTGTTGTTATAATAATAATCATGATGCCCTCATGTCCGTATTTTATTTTATCGACACCTCTATCTCTAAACATGTGGACATATTTATCATTATCGGCTTTCGCTTGAGGACAAGCGAGGTCTAAGCTTGGGGGAGTTGATACGTCCATTTTGCATCATGCTTTTATATCGATATTTATTGCATTATGGGATGTTATTACACATTATGTTATAATACTTATGCCTATTCTCTCTTATTTTACAAGGTTTACACGAAGAGGGAGAATGCCGGCAGCTGGATTTTGGGCTAGAAAAGGAGCAAATATTAGAGACCTATTATGCACAATTCCAAAAGTCTTGAAACTCCACGGAAGTTATTTTTGGAATTTATAAAAATACTGAGCGAAGAAAGTACCAAAGGGGCCCACACCCTACCCCCTGGGCGCGCCCCTACCTCGTGGGCCCCTAGCAGGCCTCCAGTGCCCATATTCTGCTATATGAAGTCTTTCACCCTGGAAAAAATCAGAAGGAAGCTTTCGGGACGAAACACCGCCGCCACGAGGCGGAACCTTGGCGGAACCAATCTAGGGCTCCGGTGGAGCTGTTCTGCCAGGGAAACATCCCTCCGGGAGGGGGAAATCATCACCATCAATCCTCTCGTCGGGAGGGGGTCAATCTCCATCAACATCTTCACTAGCACCATCTCCTCTGAAACCCTAGTTCATCTCTTGTATCCAATCTTTGTCCCAAAACCTCATATTGGTACCTGTGGGTTGCTAGTAGTGTTGATTACTCCTTGTAGTTGATGCTAGTTGGTTTATTCGGTGGAAGATCATATGTTCAAATCCTTTATGCATATTAATACCCCTCTGATTATGAACATGAATATGATTTATGAGTAGTTACGTTTGTTCCTAAGGACATGGGAGAAGTCTTGCTATAAGTAGTCATGTGAATTTGGTATTCTTTCGATATTTTGATGAGATGTATGTTGTCTTTCCTCTAGTGGTGTTATGTGAACGTCGACTACATCACCATTATTTGGGCCTCGAGGAAGGCATTGGTAAGTAATAAGTAGATGATGGGTTGCTAGAGTGACAGAAGCTTAAACCCTAGTTTCTGCGTTGCTTCGTAAGGGGCTGATTTGGATCCATATGTCTCATGCTATTGTTAGGTTTACCTTAATACTTCTTTTGTAGTTGCGGATGCTTGCAATAGGGGTTAATCATAAGTGGGATGCTTGTCCAAAGAAGGACAGCACCCAAGCACCGGTCCACCCACATACCAAATTATCAAAGTAACGAACGCGAATCATATGAGCGTGATGAAAACTAGCTTGACGGTAATTCCTATGTGTCCTCGGGAGCGTTTTCCTTTATATAAGAGTTTGTCCAGTCTTGTCCTTTGCTACAAAAAGGATTGGCCATCTTGCTGCACCTTATTTACTTTCATTACTTGTTACCCGTTACAAGTTACCTTATCACAAAACTATCTGTTATCGATAATTTCAGTGCTTGCAGAGAATACCTTATTGAAAACCGCTTATCATTTCCTTCTACTCCTTGTTGGGTTCGACACTCTTACTTATCGAAAGGACTGCGATAGATCCCCTACACTTGTGGGTCGTCACTATGCTGCCGCGGAGGCCTCACCGCCCCTAGTACTCCCACCACTGCCCAGGCCATGCGGCAACGGCAGCCTCACACCACAGCCGAACCAGTGAACCCTCATATTCCTCTCCGCGTGGGCATCCACATTCGCGTGTTCCCCAGCTCTTCGTCGTCCCCTTCCTAGGCCTCGCCGTCGTCCACCGCCCTGGTTCTCTCGGCGCAGCATGGTCAACATGGTCAAGGAACAACTTGCATCGGAAGAGTACTATACGTGGAGAGGCTGACAGCTGGGTCCATGGCCGCAGCAAGGAAGTGCCTCCTTATTACGCAGAAAATAATGATTCCCCCACCTGACAGCAGGGACCCACCGGACGGGCCACCGTATTTCACGAAAAAAATGTTTCCCCCTGACTGCTGGGACCCACCACCTACATCTTCGCACGCAAGGAAGTGTGTGACAGTCGGGACCCACCTGGTCGAAGCATACGTAGAGTTATCATTCTGGTCGCGAAGTGTACGTACATACTGGTCGATGTAGAGGCGCGCACGTGTCGTAGTAGAGGCGCGCACGTAGCATGTACACGTACGTACACTGGACAGGGTGCAAGAAATAAAATACGGCCACGTACGTACATACGGACGGGGTCTCGAACGCCTACTCGCGCATACATACGGCCAGGGCTCGTGTGCATGGCTGGGTCGGAACAGAGAAACTGCATCATCATCGTGTTCATGGGGAGGCAACGGAATGCGTCGTGTTCATCGGGAGGCAACGGAACCCGTGCTATTCATCGGGAGCCAACCGGCTTGGACGGAATAGCCGATGGAAACGAGGCCTGGCATACCACAGAACGGAGGAAACGACCTTGTGTTCGACCGGCCACGGTCGAGACGGGATCCTGTTCATCGGGAGGGGTTTGGCGTACCACAAAACGGAGGAAAGGGACCTCCTACGGTCGAAATGGGGTCCTGTTGATTGGAGGGGAGTGGCGTACCGCAAAACGGAGGAAACGGACTTGTGTTGGAGCGCTACGGTCGAAACGGGGGTCATGTTCATCAGGAGGGGTGTGGTGTACCGCAAAACAGGACTCCACGGGATACTGTTCATCTCCACCGTCGACTGCCTCCACGGGCTACTGTTCATCCACCGTCGACCTCCTCCAGCCTCCACCCGCGACTGTTCATCCACGGGCTCCTGTTCATCTAGCCTCCGCCACGCGCTCCTCCACCGGCTACCGTTCAACCAGCCCTCTCCACGGGGTCCTGTTCAACCACCCCTCCACGGGCTACTGTTCATCCAGCCCTCCACCGGCTACCGTTCAACCAGCCCTCCACCGACTACTGTTCAACCAGCCCTCCACGGGGTCCTGTTCATCCAACCCTACACGGGGTCCTGTTCATCCAACCCTACACGTGGTCCTGTTCATCCAGCGCAACGACCTCTACTACCACAGGGTCCTGTTCATCCAACCCCCCACTGGGAACTGTTCATCCAAACACCCCCAACAACGCTCACTGTTCATCAAGGGAAGGAGGCAGCAGTGTTCGATCGGCTTCAGTTAGCAGCAGTAGCGAAGGAATCACTCGGGTTCAGTTAACAGCAAGGGATCGATCGATCGCTCGGGTTCAGTAACGCGTAGCCTGCAGTGCAATCCCCCGGGTTCAGTTAGAGCCCAACGCCTCGCTCGGTTCAGTTAGAGCACAACGCCTCGCACACACGCGTGTACCTACGAGAGAAACACGCATCGCTCGGCCCCCGACCACCCACCGTAACCGGGAACTCCCCGATATTTTCCTCGCCCTCGCTTCTACCATGGTTTTTTCCGTCATGGACGGCCCAAAGAATGTCATACAGCTACATCTCCGGCCCGCCCAGGACGAAAAGCCCATTTTCTGTCATGATTTTTTGTCATAGAAGTAGGAGCACACCACATCTATGATGATACCGGGTTTTGTCACAATTATCGTCATAGAAGTGTCATAAGTATGACAGAATTTTTTTTCGTCCGGCCCAAAATGTCACGGATGTGTCTTTTTTTGTAGTGTAGCTGGACCATATGGGCTTGTATTGCCGGTACGACAAGAAAGGGTTCGGAAAGGCTTCGGCCCCAAAAGGGGTAGCTCTATTCAACTGAAGGCACAATACTGTTACTATCAGTCTAGACTATCAAAGAAGGCATAGCTCCCAGCATTTCCCGGATATTATGGAAGACCGTCCAGAATCGTTGAATGCATCCATCTGAAGCGACCCAATAGACTTGTCGACTGCAAATGTCCCTACTCCACTTCCCGACAAGGAACATACTGTACTACTCCCTCCCTTCTTAAATATAAATCTCTTAGAGATTCGAATGCGGACTACATATGGAGCAAAATGAGTGAATGTACACTCTAAAATATGTCTATATACACCTGTATGTAGTTCTTATTGGAATATCTAAAAAGACTTATGTTTTACCGAAAAAGGCTTTCGCCCCGCTTTATAAATAAAGCAACAATGAGCAACACCCGGTACAAACTCACGCCACCACAACACACGCACGCACACAAGGCAGTTTAGGAACAGAGGAAGTAATATACTTATTAAGAAGAACAGAAGAGGAATATGATAACAAAGAGCAAGCAGGTTTTAGATAATACAATGTGTGTTGCCTACCCATGATGAACCAGAGCACACAGAGAAATGCAAATCCTTGTTGTATCTCTATGTGGTGCACATGCTTTCGAAATGAATATAGGAACATTAGCTGACCAATTAAACGTTCTATGTTTTAGTAAAATGAGCATCACACCTGATTCATATTTCAACAACTGAGCTTTGGAATTATGAGTGCCATGTTGTTTCACTTGATGGGTTGAGGTCTTGAGGAGCAGTGCTAGCACGACACGAAGCACCTACGATGATGGTAGTGAATATAAAGGGGGAAACCATAAGCTTTACAAGTATAGTGACCGTGCCATGGCTAATCTGAAGGTGCAAACCGGATAAAGGCTACTTCGCAACCAATGTTTGCTTTCAACTAGCCACTACGATTTGGTATGGACAAGAAAAGTATAGTAAACAAGTTACGATCTATTTTCCGGGTGAGATCAATAACTTAAGCAGATATGAAAGAGTACCACCTCTCTTGCGACACCATGTAGGCCCCTGCTGATACATTGAGGGTGTTGCGGGTACGATGGCTGTCGGTGGCGCGAAAGAAGACTTTAGACGGTAGACGGCCGGGTCGGGGGATAAGTCTTGTTACCATGGATGAGGCGGTCGTAGGAGCAGCAACGGCAAGGTGGATGACGGCTACGATGAAGCAAGAGGATGCGATGAAAGGATCCAGATCCGGCGCCGTGGATGAGAGACGTCCATCTCTTGTAGTGGACGATGGGGTAGGGGTAGCAACTCCGGAAAGGTGGAGGATGGGGTGGCGGATGGAGGAGGCTCTACGGAGTGGGGAGGTTGTTGTGGCGCCGACAGTGTATGAATGGGGAAATGGAGGGGGAGGGGGGATCACAAACTTTGAGTGCGCTTGTCTGAAATGTGGGAAAGTTACGAACTTAGCCCCCGTTTAAAATTTTGGACATCTCGTCGGTTGGGGATAGGACGGTAATCTCGCATCTCCCCAATATTTGCCGGTAGAGATTTCGGGCGAGGAGAGGGTGTTTTGGCGCCCACGGTTGGCGCCCACGGTGTATGAACGGGGCTGACAGGTAGGGCGGTTCTGTCACGTCTGAGGGAAGTTACACATCTGCCCCTATTTAAAATATTTTCCTACATCGATTTCGGACGAGGACAGTTTGTTTTGCCGCCCACCGTGTATGAATGGGGAAATGGAGGGAGAGACACAGGTCTTTCGGACGAGCTTGAATCAAATGTGTTTTGCCACCCTTGTTTGGCACCCACCGTGTCTGAATGGGCTCAGAGGCGGTCATGTCACGTCTGATTGTAGTTACTAGTGTACCCCTATCGACAGCAGTGGAAATCGGGTCGATTAGGATGTGAAGTGTCAGGGGTAGACAGTAATTTCCATCTCGCAAACACTTGCTTCGGGTAGCCGACAAATGATAATGGGTGTTTTGCCGCTTCGTTCAAAATTTGGGAGAATTAGCATACACGTTTACCCTGGGCCCTGGCAACTAAATTCAAATCCAATTTGTATTTGATTATGAATATCCATACATCATTCTATGTTTTGTTATTTATTTCTTCAAAACCATGACAAAGATTTATTCCATCTTTATATATGAATATGATTTAGAAATGTCGTGATCTTCGAATTTAGTAGGTTGGATACACTTCGAGTCAAATAGTTATTTCATCCAATACAATATGCTCACACGAAAAACAGTTCCTTATGTCAATGATACAAGTACTGAGGATTACCTCGCCTAAAAATTCAGATCATTACAACACATGGACAACATAGGGGGTTTTACAACATAATCCATTCAGAGACATGACACAACATGCGAGTATACTACTCTAATGACAATTTCAACTGGTATCTAAAGAAGAACTTGGATTACCCTGGGCTTCAGATAGCAGAAGCAGCAGGACCACCTCCGTCTTCAAATGCAACATTCTTACTTCCTCCAATTCTTGGGTTGCTTGCATAATGCGTGCAGCTAATTGCATAATTTCCAGCCTCAAGATCAAGATTACCTCATTCATGGCAGTCACACCATCTCTTTCTGCCTCTAGTAGAACCTCAAGAACTATAATATCTATGCTCAGACTGCTCTCCAGCAGTGTTTCCTCTGAGCTGCTACCATCTGGTAACATGGATGGTGCACTGCTTCCACAAATAGATTCTGGGGTTGTACATTGTGTCCTAGTGTGAACGGCATCCTGAAAGGTTTCCGCTGGACATAAGTAAGAGATAGTTATCGCATTATCCAGGTAGTAAGCTTACATGGTAAACGACATACGAATTATTGCCGAGCATGGCAAGCTATATTTAAATGGTTCGAAGCAGCATCAGCCGAAAACAAATTAAAATGGTAAGATGAAAGTTAGGGATGTAAGTGGCAAATAAATGGCATCCACTAGTCCCATCTAGTTAGTTTTGGCTAGCTCGCTAGTTCATTTTCCTCAAAAAACAAAAACTATTATGAACTATCATACCATTAGTGGACTTTAATCAGGATTAAACGGGACCCAGTTGACATCCCTCGATGAAAGGCAGTGTACTACCGCTATATTTAAGTTGCCGAGGCATCTAAGCAGTTGAAATAATCTGAGAAAGCACTTAACAGTGTGGCCCCATATAACCTACGAAGACAGTCTTACGATAGTACAACAGGCACTGCTGACATATTGGCCAACTCAGGTATAGCCTAACAAGTAACAAACAAGCATTCGAATCAAGCAATACAACAAAGCAGACAACTGAACTATTTGTAATTCTGTAGGTTTACAGGTTGAGGGCACAAGTCAAAAAGCAGCCCACACGCATTACATTTCACATGTACTAAAACACATTGGCTTACCATATGTTTCTCTGAAGCCTCGCTGATGTTGCAATGTTCTTTGAAGATATTGTCAGCATCCCGTGGTTGCAAATCTAGTTGTTGTAGTTTATTCTAAACACTCTATTTAGGTAAAATTAATTTTAATCACATGCACTGGTTTGAATTGATCATCGATGGTTAATCTAAACTAATGAAAGAAGGGTGTGTGCTTACACGACAATATATGTGCTTCACTCTATTTTTATGCTTGTTCGAGGTGCATCCCCAAAAGAACAAATATTTTGCTTGATGGGGTTGGTAGCTCCATAATTAATAGAAGCATCAAATTAGTCATGCAACTTGGGAAGATCAAGAACGCACAAAAAAGTAATGAACTGAGGCTTGGAGCAGTGATGTAATAGCTAGCATCGGAAAATGTAGGGTAAAACGAACAAAAAGCAGTGGAACCAGAAGCTAGTTTGTTGATGTGCAACCAAGCATAGAGAACATGAAGCAGTCTGATGTAACCAACAGGTGGCATCAAAACAACACCATTATCATAAATATAGCATGCAAGAAGTAAAATAGTAGGCAGTGATATCTAGGAAGTACAGTAATACTTAGGACAAAACAAAAGCATTGTAACTATATGTGCACTGGTTTGTAATTTAGCACATGTAACATGTTCACTGCCAAAAGTATGGCCCTACAGGTGCAAGCAGAATAACGTATCTCATGAAAAATTGAATGATGCCCTGAAGAAATTCGAAGGTGCGGTGCTTATGCTAAGAAAGTGAACGTAGGTGCCGTCCATTGGATAAAAGTACCTGATTCTCGGCGGCGTATGGGTATCGTTGTCATACTTGATAGCTAAGGATCATCGATGGTGCTCGTGTTACGGTTGAGTTTGGGCCGGCTGTCGCTGTTGCTGAAGCGGCTCCGGTGCTTCGGTTGCGGCGCCTGTCGACCTACAAGAAAGCTCATGTGTGGTAAGTGAACAGTTCCACCATAAAGAAGAGAAAAACCGGAGGAGTAAAAATTGAAATAACTTGATGAGGCTGCGGCGTCAGTAAAGTAGGGCCGGTGGAGTTGAATATGGCGTCCGTGGAGCGGGTCCGGTGCAGTGGACGAAGACGTCGGCAAAGCACATCCGGCGTGGTGTACAGTGCTTTCGGTGAGGCAGATCTGTTGCGGCGGACGAGGGCTTGTATGAAGGGCCAGCGATGGGGCGGACGAGGGAGTCGGTGAAGGGCCTACACTATGGTGGACGAGGGCGCCGGTGAAGCAGATCTGGTGCGATGGACCATGATGGCAGTCAAGCAGATCTGGAGCGATGGACAAGCCAGTCGCTGAAGCGGCTCTGGTGAAGTGGTGAGTTGGTAGTTGGGGGTTCCAAGGTGTGGAAGGTAGATCCGGCGGGGTGTGAGGTCCACCGCTGCAGCAGAGGACTAGATTCGGCGGCTTGGTGTGGTTTGGGGGGAGGCAGGGAGGGGCTCTGGGGAAGAATGTTGGGGGCAAAGAGGGGAAACAATGGGGTTACCAAAGCATCCCTTTTCCGTTCATGTGGTGGGGGTAAAATAGGATTATCATAGGGCTAAACTTTCGGGCGCGAGATATTTCAATGTGAGCGAGAAGTTTGAAAGCTTTTGGCGGCTAAAATTAAGTGTTCTTCTCTTGTACGGCCGACTATGATATCATGGCCGAGAATTTATTTATTTTGCATGCAAAAAAGTGCAAGTTTCGAAAATCAATGTCTCCAACTCGAAACTTAGATCGTCCATTCAATTCAAATATGGATGGCTAGTGGAAGCAAATACCATCATATGGTCCAATTCAAATGAAATTCCAAATGTGTTTATCCTAAATATGATGACAAAAAAATGTGTATGTGTATGAATAAAGTGGATGATTATAAGGTTTGAACATGCCCATACGTGTATATCTCTAGGTTTGATATATGAATTTGAAATCACAAAATCCCGGCTTAAAAAATGTACCTCCGTTTAAATGAATTACAAAAGCTAATGATGGAGTCGAATTCCAAAATTCCAATCTTAGGTTCGTAATTCTGGTACTTCAAAGTATATCACGCATGTTCAAAAGTATCGTTATCTCATAGTCCAAACTGTGAAACAAATTGATCAACCATGAGTGCACACACTATTGACCATATATATCTCAATTACGCTAAAGTCTCTCAAATATAGACACCTCACTCTTTATCTGAAGCCACCCACCCCGTCCCCCCCCCTACACAAGTCGTTCTCTCCCTTGGACACGAACACAAGACATTAACACCCCTCTCTCTTCTAAGTCTGGACCCCAATATAGTCTCTATCACTTTGTCTCTAGGGCATGCACACATCTCTTCCCCCACTCTGTAGGTCTCCCGGCATCCCTCTTTCCCAAGCACACGCACTATATAGAGTGTATCTTTCCTGTACACACAAAACGTCGCCCCAAACGTCTATCTCCCTAGTTATGTGGTTCTCGCACACTCACCTCACTCACTACCCCCACTGCAAACAAGCACCCTTTGTCTCCTTGTGCACCACTCTCCTCTTTCTATCTCTCCCACATGCGTACCCGCCCCAGCTCCTTCCCTATATACAAATATGTCGTGATTCTTTCCATAGCTCCCTAACGTATCATCGTTCTCAATCTCGCACGTTGTTCTCTACACGATCTATTCTAGATCTCTCATGAAGTCTCTATCACACACACGATGACTCGCTTCCCTTGCGTCTTCGTACATAGGCCACTTTCGAACAACATCAACCTTGTCTCCTTATCTATACATCACTTCCGCACACAAATGACCCCTCTCTCTCCCGCTCTCTTCCTCTCTCTCTCCCTCGCTAGCTCTCTCTCGCTCTATGGCACCCCTCTCTGGAATACGGCACTGCTTGACATAGAACAAATCAGCTCTTATTACAAAGGATAAGGGATACAAAGGTCTGATGTTACAAAGGATCACATCAGCACGGCAACACTACACCTGCTAAGGTAGCTCTATGCTAGTAGCAGAACAACTCGTAGTAGCAGAGTACTTCTAGCAGCGGAACAACGACGACCGTGGTGAACTCCACTCCGCAGGGACTCTGGCTGGGACACGATCTAGCTCGCACGAACGGAAACCTCGACAAACAATCAGTAACGACATCACTTGCAATCTGGCGTGACACGCCAGGTCAGTACATTGAATGTACTTGCAAGCTCACAACAACCAGAAACATCATGGCAAGACAATAGCACAGCATTAACAGGTTAAGTTATTAACAACTACTGCGGAAACAATTATGAAACATGATATGGTACTACTAAGATTACTACTAAACCACCATCTCACTCTTGGCTATCCGGCCAAGCAATAAATCACCTCGATCACCTCGTGATCAATACCTCCTCGTCATCACCGCGTGACCACACCACAAACTGAATGATCATCCTCAAGATCATCCCAACATCATCATCGGCATCCTGCCAAACTATTACTGCTTACAATATCAACATATTAATCACCTATAAGTCATTTCGTCATGCGAGTGTTGATCGAATGGTGTGACCTAGTACGAACTTGTACCCATGACCGAGGACGCGGCTATCGATTGATTAAACACACACTCTGCAGAGGTTAGCACACTGTACCCACATCACAGAACCCATGGCCTGTTTCTCCCATTCGGGTGGACCAATGGCGTTCCGACAAAACCAGTCTACTACCATGACACTCTCCCGACCGCTCCGACCAACTCCCCTTTGGGATCAGTCGAGGTGGCCCCGATGTCACCTCGTGACACCAAATGGCCACCATCGTGGCAAAACAAAAATGGTCCCAAACAGGGACAAAAGCGCTCAAACAACTCGGGCACATAAGGCTTATACCGGCCTACCTGATCAGGGAAGCGCACGCGTATAACCTTCCCTAGTTGGAGGCACCGGCGAGAGGCATACCAATAGACCGCATTAGGGCCTCCCCATAAAGGCAAATGTGGTTGCACTAGAAAAGCCCGGTTCGGTGGAACCTGACCAACGAAATGACGGAATTTGTCCCCAAAGATAGATCTGTGATAACTGATACTCCGATATCATCTATCAACTTGTGATCCAAGTTATAAAAATATCCAACAAATAATCCAGGGAATAATATAGTCATAACCTAATACTCCGAGGGTAGCAAATCAACTAAGATCATGATGAATCCAAGTACCATGATACTGCTAATCTAATAACAAAAACAAGGTAGCTAACCATAGATCAACATGATAGCATCATATCCAAAGTAATACTCCAAAGTATCATGTCAAATACTATCATGTAATTAATCATAATAGCCACTGATAATCCAATGGCAACATGTCATCCACCATCTGCAAGCAGTAGCCCGAGTAATCCAAACAACATCATGGCAATAGCAAGATCAACATATCACTCCGAGAAATGCCATGAACAAGTCACATGTAGCTAAAGCAAATTTTAAACAAATTTAAATAATTAAACCATGGCATTGCATTGCAGCCATGCAAATGGAGGGTGTGGCTTGCCTGGGAATGGAATCACCGCGAAGAAGTGTGAGAAGCTCGCGAAAAGAATCGCCAGAAAACGTTCTCTCTCGGAGGGATGGAATAAGGGCAAGGGAAAAATGGTCATTTTCATAATGTTATAACATGGTTAAAATGATTCCATCAGAATGGGCTCGACGAAGCGAAGAAGTCGGCTTTGGAATCACCTCAATCGGAGTTGTGAGCAAAAAGATACAAAGGTTTTTCTGCCAGGGACCCATTTGTAAATAAAATACTCACAAACTGGCCCCTGACTGAAAAACAGAAAACATATATTCTGGACATAAGCTTTCACTGAAGTGAAAGCGCATTCCCGGCTGAAGCAGAAGGAGAATTTGCCTTCAGAAGGGGAAGACGTATTCCTGAGTAATACGCCTCCACTTATCCACGCTGGCAGGCGCGGGGCCGGGCCTTGTGTCGCTACCAGGTGGGACCGTGGGGTCCACCGGCCAGCTGGAAGGGAGGGGTCGGTGTCTCCTTCTTCTTCCCAACGCCGCTCACAGAAGAGACGAGGGCCGCCGGCGCCGGTGCTTGCTCCGGTGACTCGGGCCACGGCAAGCTAGGGCGCCGATGGGGATGGATGCGCCGTTCCAACCCGCGCCTGTGGGTGGCCACGCCGGCCTCGGGAGCTGCCGGAGTTGGACGCACCCCTGGCTCGGGCGTGAGGGGGCCACGGTGAGCTTGAGGCCGCGGTTCTGGTCGCTCCAGATGCTGGCCGACATGAAGGAGAACTCCGGTGGTATGGATGTGGGTGCCTGATGGTGGAATGAGGGGGAGGCGAGCTCGGCATTGCTCGAATTTGAGCAAGCCAAGGCGGCGGCCATGGTTGCGATGGAGGGCGGGAAGTGGCTCCGGCGAGGGGTTGAGGGGCCAGAGCGATATCTAGGAGGGCGGGGAGGCACCTGGGATGCTCGGAGAGGCTCGGGGCACGACTTAAATAACCGAGGGGAGGGGAGGCGAGCTGGACGCCGCTGCGGATGCGTGGCCGGAGCCGCGGACGCGTGGGCATGCAAGTGAGCTCAATGGTAGGCGACCAGAGAGGAACAGGGGAGGTTCACGGGGCAGAGGGCGACGCTAGAGACACAGGGAGGAAGAGACGAACAAGAACAAAGCCGATCGGGGCACAATGCTCCCACGGGCGCGCGGCGGCTAGCACCGGCGAGGAGGTTTCTGGAGGGAGGGAGGGGTCCAGCGAGCTATGTGGGAGGAGGAGGGAGCTAGAGGACATGGAGGGCACGAGAGAACGGGCAGAGGAGAGGGGCCCGAAGCAAAACGACGTTCCGGACGCGGCCCCAAGGAGCAGAGCGTGTGCGTAGGCAAAATCCAACGCGGTCACCACGCGACATGGCTCGCAGAGGAGGCAATGGGCTGGCAAACCTTGTGCGGTGTGTTTTCTCCCGACCCTGGGGAATGTGGAAAGTGAAATCTCGAGAGAAGAGGCTCTGTAGCGAAGTGAGGCATCGATGAAAGTTTGTTGTAGCAAACTTGCCCGCAATTTTGTGCTCAATTGAGAGGGGCTATGGGCCAAACGTGATGTCGGGGAGGTTTAGATTAAGGACTATGATCCTGTGGCTTTTGGAGTCAAATGGACCATAAACTAATATAGTTGCTGCGCAACTGCCATTATAGTCCAGAAACTTGATTTGGATGATGCACTCACATAGAGTAGCCACTTGAGCTGAAATTTGGCAAGGCCTAAGGATATGGAAATATGAATATGCTGTAAAAATTTCATACCAAATGGACTTGCCAAAATGATACTTGTTTCACAAACATACTCTCTGTCCAGAAACTTGGAATAATTTTGGAGAGAAAATGGATTGCTTAAATGACCCCAAATTTGGTGGAGAGAAGTTATATGGGTAGGACCATGATCTAGTAATTTCTCAGAATTAATGAAGCAATATAAAATATACTTGCTTCACAACCTGAAAATATTGCCAGAAACAAATATTTGATCATGTGCTCACATAGATAGTTGGATGGAGATGAAAATTGGATGAGTGTGATGATATTAGCACATGAAGGAGTGTGCAAAATTTCAACTCATTTGGATACTCCAAGCTAGTACTTCCTTCACAATGGCTTCTGTCTGACAGAAACTTTGAAAAGTAGTTGAGGAAGATTCACTAGGGAAATAGAGCTGAATTTTGGCATGAGGGAATGATTTGGATGCAAGAGCATGCCCTAAAAGTTTGGGAGCAAACAAGGAAAGATAGGTGGCACCTCCTTCACAGAAGGCCACTCTGGACACAAATGAAGAAATAATATTGGGGAATTATTTTTGGGCTAGGACAGGAAAGATTGAACATATTTGGGGCATATATGATCCAAACTATTTATGAGAATTATTTGGGAATTTTGTGAGTGACAGAAATATAGGTTGCTTCACAACCTAGGGCAAATAGGGTTATTCCTTTAATAGAAAAACGAATATTCCTTGAGAAAAGAATTAGGGTTGGGCTAGAGTAGAAATGACATGATCTTGGGAAAGTTTTTAGGATGATGAGCCACTTGGGAGGAGAAGAAATGAAAGTCTCCCAGGTTTCAAGTCCACGGAACCATTCCAAAAAAAATCAGAGCAAAAACCAAATAAATCAAAAAGAAAAAGAAAGGGCCAAAAACCAGGGTGTTACACGCTCTCACACCCCTCTCCCACACACACTCGATGTCTCTTACAAATAGTCTGCTCCCCGCTCGCACCCATGCTATCCCGCTACTACACATGCCTTTCTCTCTATTTGACACACATGTCACACCATTCCCTCTTCCCTACTAGGTTTACATCATTAGTGGTCTCTCTTCTCCACATACACACACTATCTCTCACACACACGCGCGCGCACAAACACACACAGACACGCACAAACACCCATCTATCTGGATCCTTCTTTTAAGGCACACACCCTTGCATGTTCTCTCCAGCGCTAGGTATGTATATATCCCCCCTCTCTCTCTAGCTCACATGCACACCAAAATTCTCCATCTCTCTAACTCACACATCTCTCCCCATGTCCGCATGTGTATCTCACACACTCACTCTCTGATTATGTCTATGTGTCTCCATATTACACAACACAAAGCCCCATGCACATGTCTCTCTCTATCCTCCACACACAGACACAAAGAATCTCTTATCATTGCCTCAGTCTCTACACATATCACACACGCACCCGCTCTCTCTCTCTCTCTCTCTCTCTCTCGCACACACGCTCAACCAAGTTTTTGTCATGAATAACTTACCGTCTATTCGTCAATAGTCGTGGTAGTACGACGAACACGAGACGTGAAAAATAATAAATCTACACATGCGTAGACCACCTAGTATGAGTACTAGAACTAGAGCGAGCCAAAAGCGCGCCGCCGTCACCCCTCCTTATCGGCAACGGGAAAACCTTTGTTTTAGACAGTCAAGAAGTCATCGTGCTAAGGCCCCACATACTCAGCCGTTGAATAGAATGTAGATCCAAGTTTATGGACACAAGTATCGATAATACGTTTGTATCTCCATACTTATATCTCTTCTTATAAAAAACGAGTTGGTGATGATGGTATGCCTGCCATCTTGCAATATAGACCGTCCGATCTTATATCTGATGGATAGAAATTAAGCTAAAAGATACATGCACCTCTCTCCACATTTGCAGACAAGGCCTTCCATCGTTCATCCCTATCTCCCACAACCTCATTGTTGAGCAATTAAAAAAGGAAGCCTCTGGAACAATCTGGCATGGTGGTCGCTGCCTGTGTCGTCCATCCCCATGCCTCCGCTCAGTCCGACCACCGATCACCACCATGCCCCACTCCTCCTCACCTAATCTCTCCTCTTTCTTGTGATATCATTAGTTTTTACAAATGGGTTTACTCCCGCATGGGTCAATCAAAACACGTGTTTTATAAAAAAATGCATCTTGATGTTCCGCGCAATGCACGGGCATCTTGCTAGTACTCCTACAGAAGACTTAGTTGGTGATGATGGTGTGTCTGCCATCTGTCATTTCTGACCATTAGATCTACATCTAACTACTGTGAGGTAAGTTGTTGCCTTTTCTCAACAACATCCCACTTCTCTACCCAATTTGTAGAAAACCCCTTAATTAGTATCTTAAAACCAACCACATCCATCCCTCACCTCACCAAAACAGCTCAAGGAATATATTCTGATTGAAACATAATATATTTCTAGTGATATATGTATATCAAAATTACAGTGTTTTCTATCAAGTTTGTGAATAAGTATTATTCTAATTATGATCCGTTGCAATGCACGTGCACATTGCTAGTATTTCCAACCATGCAAAAAAAAATCCTAGTATTTCCATAGTTTCGAGTTTTCCATCAAGATATTAGTCACTCATGGTTGATATTTAGTTTGAATTACGTACACATAGGCACTATGTAACTAGCCGTGCTTATTGGCTTCCAAAGCTTAACTTTCACTCCTACTCAACCAGCCCTTGGAAGAAACTATTGTAAAAAAAAGCAAAAACATACCCAAATTTTCTTAATCCGCGACAAAAAACTACTACCTAGTGTCGATTAGGCTCGTTTAAACCCTTTTATGACAGGGTTGGCCCACACGTCCGTGCTGACGAGGCAGCTTAAACCATCACATTTTGTTTGACCATTGACACGAGGCACCCACATCTGACCTTCTATCATGTTCTTCCTCCTCCAATCAATATTTTTCCTGAACAGTACTTCAAACAGTTCTAACGCTCCGCCGGATGGGCCGGACGCCGTGCTGGCCTCCGCACGGGTTGGCTGGCTGGCCCGAGCGTGGCTCATGCGCGAGCAAGCCCCCGCGCTGGCCTTCGCTCGAGCCAGATGGCTGGCCTTAGAGCGGCGCACGCGAGCAAGCCGCCACACCGCCGTGCCAACCTAGCTAGCAGACCTTGCAGACAAGCAGCTGGATGCATCCAGTAGGTTGTGTGCTAGCTTGGCTAGCTAGCGGCCGCAAGTGCCGGACGGAGTTGGCATCCGGGCTGCCGCAAGATGGGCTTCGGGCTGACGGCGCTTTTGACCTCGCCTTCTGCCGGCGGCCGTAGCTGCGTCCCATGGACGAGGATGACTAGGTGGACGGACCGGAGATAGGAGGTCACTCGAGCATTTTTGTCCAGACATACATGTGGGTCCCACAAGTCATAACGCCTAACTTGCTGGTCAAATACAAGGCGTTGACTTAAGGGGCGACATGGGTTGAAACGTGCCTATAACGGCACTTGGTAGCTTATTGCGACGGATTAAGAAAATTTCGGTATGTTTTTGCTAATTTTTGTAGACTAGTCATTTCTTGGTACGGCTGGTTTGTAGAGTAGTGGTTTTTGTAAGGATGGTTGTAATGGGAGTATCATAGGTAGTACCATGCATGCCAACTAAGCAATTTTGATGAGGTGGCATAGAATTGAATGAAGAAAGAGATGGTTGAGTATCATATCATGATACTGTATCATATTAAATGATATGCTACTTTGTGTCATGCATGACAATAAATGTAGTCCTCTATGATACCAACACATGATATTATGCATTACGGATGTATTATCATACACTAGTATCATATGCATGACACTAGTGTACGATACTCCCCATTACAACCAGCCCAAGGAACAATGTTCTAGCGACAAAAGGCGATTCTAGGTTGCATTGTACTCCAATGAGTACTACTAGTGGTCGTGGGAGTGTATAGCTCGTTTTGTGGGTTCGATCCCTGCCGAACGCACGGTGGCCTTTTTTTAATAGTAACCTCGCTGCGAGCCAATATTGTACACTGGTAGTTTGACTTTTGAAGTCAAACGGGTGTCTCGCACCATAATCTGGGTGCACTGGATAGCCCAGTCACATGAACGGGTTTTCCCTCCCATCATCTCGTGGCTCGCGTTCTAGAGTAGTACTCCTATATATTGTACTAAAGTTTCTCGCCTGCGTGCTCGCCCTAGCCGCACCTCGCTTGCAGCTTCCTCCCAATATTTAAACTAGCGCCTCCCAATTAAGCCCGAGGAGCCAGAAAATCCTGGTGCGGCATTGGGAACTGTGCAATATGGGTCTGTACGTAAAGTGCTACTCTACTACTCTATAGCTTGTGGCGTTGCACGCATGGAATTTGCTCCATTAGCGGCTCTATAAAATAAATTCCTCTTTACGTGATTTTTTTGTTTTGAAATGGAAGCAAAACCTTGGCCTCATCTCATTCATAAAGAAGGAACTAACAAAGTTTGACGAGATCCATTACACCTCCACAAATGGAAGCGAAAAGTCTAGTCTCGCTATATCAAAGAACTCAAATGTTCTGCCACTGCAGTAACCGTCGCTGATAAAGAGGCTGCTAGTGTGTGCGTGAGAGGAGCGGCTGAGTAGGCCAGCTACACGCTTGAATAGAGCACGGAGAGTACGCACTACGCAGGTGTACTTTCCCTGCATTGATAGTACTATGATGGTTCTAGAGGACAGTAGTACCCTCCACTTGCAACTGTAGCTCCTTGGCCTTGAGATTCAAGAGTTCAAAACTGGTGTACTATAGAAGTACAGTACATCGCACTACTAGTTGAGAAAGTAGTACTACTACTGCTACAGTACGAGCACGTACTAGTAAATAATAGCCTCACCATCGCGAGGCACTAGGCACTACCACTATGCGTGCCCGCATAACTTCCTTATCTCCTCCTCGCTAGTTCCCCTCCCTCGAAGAGACCAAGGCAGTTCGTCACTGCTCCCATGGATTTGCCAGGTGGTTCTCCTCCTCGTCGGGGCTGGGAGACCTTCGACGACGATCCTCTGGGAGAAATCACACGCCGCTCCGACGTCCTCACCGCCGTAAGACTCGGTGCTTCCTGCACAAACTATTTTAAGACTGTGCTTAAACAGGCTTTGGAAAAGGCCATGCTTGTTGGTCTTCCATGCGTCCTCGAGGAGAAGGTTATTCTATGGGAAAATCCATCGAACAGTCCACCGCTCCGCTCCCTAGCCATGGTTGCACGTTAACTCCGCTAGAGTTGCCGACGTTGAGAGGTAGTCGGATTTTGTCCAATGAGCAGGTCAGTCATGGAGTTTGATCATGTAGTGTATATTCTAAATATAGTACTTAGTTATTCCATCCCGTAATTTCTCCGCTGCCCACCGTCTTATATATAGGTCTGGGTTGGTGCCAATGAAGATTGGCTTGCATACCTCCGGTCGGATACCACCATCATTTTGCACAACATCCACAGCAGTGCGGCCATTCCCGTGGACCCCTTCTTCACCATTGGGGTCGTCCTTCCGGACTAGCTGGGCTTGAATACGTATGATGATGCCTATATGAGATTGAATAAGATAGCAATTGCGAACCCACCGACAAAGCGACACGGCGACGACGATTACTATCTCATCGCGGTGTTCAACATAAGGATTGCTATCAATACAAAAGGCAGTAATGGTAGACGCTGGCACATGTTGGCCGCGGCAGATTTGTACCCCTACACATTCAAAGACGCCGTGTGCCATGTAGGCCGCATCTTCGCGGTGACAAGCCAAGGGACTTGTTTCATCTTGTCGGCGTCCTGGGAACGGGGGTACCCAGACTTGCCTGCCTGCGGCCCACGGCATGGCTCCACCAACGGCCCGGTACGGCCCATCTTCATCAGCAACCACTCACGACCCTCGCGAGGGGCCAAGCCTCGCGAGGCGAACGACACAAGACCTCCTCTGGGGCAGCCTTGCTAGGTTGGCTCCTGAGCGGAGATATCTATGCGAGGGGCACCTGGCGAGGTTCACGTGACGTGAGCCATGACGACCACGGCCAGGCGGGCGCCAGCAGGTGCAGTGTACCAGTTTCCTCTTTGGTGCAAAAGAGGCAGGCGCATGCGAGGAGTCCCGAGGCATCAGGCAAAGGGTTCCATATCTGTGCAACAAGACCAAGACCAGCAGGATGGCAGGACGGAGGTCATCGTGGAGCCCAGGGCGGCATCACCACCAGAGCCTTTGGCAGGTGAAGACTACTTTTGTCAGGATAGCTTGTACTAGTTGTCCCCCTTCAAAATTGGCCGTTGTGGGATCCCTTCCCGCTAACATTTGGGAAGAGGACCGAGGCCTCTATAAATAGGACTAGCCACCATGATAGACAGGGACGGATCATTCGGATCATCCTCACCCTCACCAGCTCATTGAGCCCAAGAACACCTCTCCTCCGGAGGCTGTTCATCCATTGTACTAGTGCATCCTCAGCCTACAAGGCAATCCACCACACCACACCACACCACACCACACTGGATTAGGGTATTACACCACAACGGTGGCCCGAACCAGTATAAACTCTCGTGTCTTGTGTTCTTTGAGTTCGTCGAGCTAGGCCGTGGGATCGTTGTGCAAGTGAGCTAGGAAGAGAGAATTCTTCGTGCGCACCCCAGAGTTCGAACCTTAAGGGTTTGCCGGAAACCAGAATCCGACATTTGGCACGCCAGGTAGGGGTGCGCCGGAGCTTCATGGCCCCCATGGCTCCCATGGCCGGCGCCGCTCCTCTGACTGGACCAACGGACGCCCACGACGGTGCCATGGGGCTCAGAGCCCTCACCCCCGCCTTGCAGCAGGTGCGGTGGCCGCACAAGTTCAAGCCGGAGATGCCGCCTCGCTACGACGTCGCAGCGGATCCAGCGACCTTCCTGCTGGCATACGAGGAGGCCGTTCTGGAAGCCGAGGGCGACGGCAAGGTCATGGCCAACTGGTTCCCCATGGCCCTCGCCGGTGTGCCGCGCGCCTGGCTTCTCCATCTGCCGGGATCCTCTGTGGCCTCCTAGGAGGAGCTGCGCAACCTCTTCGTCGCGTGCTTCGGGGGACCAGCGCCCCTCGCCGTCGCGGCCCTCCTCGGCTGCTCGTAGGCACCGCCCTCGGATCGCCATGTCAAGCAGTTCTTCCGCCAAATAGGCGCCGCCCGTGTGTAGCAGGGAGCTCCTCTGGGATGGGCGGCACCCAAGGCCGACCTCACCTTCGACTCAGGGGACCACCCAGCAACCACCGCGGGCTCGGGCGCTCTCCCAATGCATTGCACGCCCACCATCTACAACATGGCGGTCACCAAGACTCTCATCAACGGTGGGGCTGGTCTCAACGTACTCTCGGTGGAAGCCTTTAGCTTGCTCCACGTACGGCATGAACGGCTCTGCCCCACCAAGCCCTTCTCCGGAGTTGGCAGCGGTTCCACCAGCCCTCTCGGGCAGATCCATCTCCCGGTCACCTTCGGTACCCACGACAACTACCGCACCGAGCTTATCGACTTTGACATCACTCACATCGGCCTCCCATACAACGCCATCCTCGGGCATCCTGCCCTGGCTCAGTTCATGGCGGCGACCCATCCGGCGTACAACCTCATGAAGATGTCGGGAAGCCGCGGCGTCCTCACCGTGGCTGGAGACACGAAGGAGGCCCTGGCGGCCCTCAAGCTCACCCTCAAGACCGCGGCGGCAGCACGCCCGGCCGACGAAGCAACCTCGCAGGCCCCGGAGGCTGCCCGGCAAAAAAGAAGCAGCTTTTCTCTCAAGATCGAGCCAAGACGAAGGAGGTGCCAGTTGGCGAGGACGGTGCGTCAGGAGCCACTTTCACCATAGGAGCCGACCTTCCCCTAGATCAAGAAAAGGCACCGGTTGATTTCTTGTGTGCAAACAAGAAGGTGTTCGTGTGGGAGCCCAAGGACTTGGCGGGAGTACCAAGAGGGGTGATCGAGCATCACCTCAACGTGTACCCCAATGTACGCCCAGTGAAGTAGAAGGCACGAGGCAGTCCACGAAGAAGCAGTCCTTCATCATACAGGAGACCCGTAAGCTGCAGGAAGCTGGTGCTATCCGCGAGGTGCGGTACCCGGAGTGGCTGGAAAACCCGGTAGTTGTGCCCAAGAAAGGCGGGAAGGAACGCATGCGTGTCGACTTCACCAACCTCAACAAGGCCTGCCCACATGACCCGTTCCCGCTGCCACGCATCGATCAAATTGTCGACTCCACCGCTGAGTGTGACCTACTGTGCTTCCTAGATGCCTTCTCACGCTACCACCAGATCAAGAGGGCAGTTCAAGACGTTGAGAAGATGGCCTTCCTAACCCCGTGTGGGGTATACTGCTACACATGCGTGCCATTCGGGCTGCGTAATGCTGGGGCGACCTTTTAGCAGCTGATGCACATCGCACTGGGTCAACAGCTCGGGAGGAACGCTGAGGCCTACGTCAATGACATTGTGGTGAAATCTCGGAAGGCAAGGACCCTCATCCAAGACCTAGAGGAGACGTTTGCCAACCTGCGCAAGGTGGACCTGCGGCTCAACCGGGAAAAGTGTGTGTTCGGAATGGCGACTCCTACCTCTCCACCGCCACCATAACCCTAGCCACCCAACATCGCCGGCGATCCCCACATCCCTCCGTGGGTTTTGCCATCTGATCGGCTCATCTTTCCCGGCGTCTCTTCCTCTCGCCTCTGGTTGTTTTCTTCCTCATGGCGGTCCACGCTGCGCTCTCCTTGGGATTAGATTTCTCCCCGGGGATGAAGTTGGCGTCTGATATCCAACGCACCTTCAACAGATCGGTGCACCCAACAGAAGACACGGGCCATTTCATTATGGTCGTCTCTTTTGCACGACACACCTTCCGGCTTGATGAGAAAACTGTGGGGTTCGCTCTTGAGGCGGCCATCGGAGGATATTGCTCACACCTCAAGGTATCTTTCCTCCACCATGGCATCTTCTCTTTCAACGTTTCTTGCAAGGAGGTGGGTTTTTTCATTCTGCACCAGAGGAGTTTTGTCTGCGATCAGTTCAAGTGTTTTTTCCACCTCTGGGGTCATGGTGGCCCTGATTGGTAGAAGGAATTTCGTCTTTGGCAATCTGAATGCCAAGAGGAATGGGTTTTAGTTAGCCCCTCTAAGAGGAGAGCTCGCCTTGGTTTAGAGGCCATGAAATTTCCTCCGGCCAAATCTTCTCTCCGTGCTCGTGTGGCCAAATCTCTTCCTAAGAAACATGCTACGTTCGCAACGTTCATGCAATACCCGGCGCGTAAGGGCTATAGCTATGGCCCGTCCACCGATGAGGTGGCCACGGTCCGAGCAGTGGGCTACCGTGTCTCGTCTCATGAGGATGCGGATGATCTTTCTCCGGTGACCACCCCACCGCCGGCAAGGCTAGCGATTCAGTTTGGAACAATCCCGCCTTCCCCGGAGGGTTTATCTCCTGCCCGTTTAAACCCTGGAACCTTGGGTGGCCAATTAGTTTTCACATTGGAAGGTCTGGATTCTCCTGTACCCGCTCAGCCGCCTCTACCAGGCCATGTTCCTCAGTTGGGCTCCAGGGTACAGCCCATCTGTCTGTTTGATGACGAGAGTGGCAGCCCATCACCTCTGGCCTCTAGGGCTTCATCCCCTGAGGATATTATCCAAGACCTGCAAAGTTTTGACGTTATGATTGAAGATATGGCTGCGAGCTATTGGGACTGTCAGCATTGCTTGGCTATACGCCACACATCAGAGACATGCACGAATCCGGTCCAGTGCCGTAATTGTTTTCGTTCGGGACACGTTAAAAAAAACTGCAACGGCAAGCCGCCTGACTTATCCGTCTGGGTGCCTAAAGTCCCATCGCCGGGTTTTGGGAAGCGGGACCGAACAGAGGACTCTCCCCCTGTCTCTCTAGTTTCCCGAGACCAAACGACTCCGGAGAAAACCCCATCCTCTGCTTCTTCGCCGCCACCATCGCCGCCTGACTGCCCTGTCGAGCACACCCAAGCTTCCCCCAGCTCTGGTCCAGCTCCTGCTCCGCAGCCTCCAATGGTGGTGTTTGAGATTGACCCGCACCGCTTTATCCCTGCGGGCTTCGACATTGAAGATGGCGGAGCAGATCGTCTACCCCGCACCTTCTACACGCCGGCCGTCCCGCCGCCCCGAGCGCATGAGCAGTACATGGTGGCCATTGTGGAGCCGATCCCGCCTCCAGAGCTAGTTGGGGTCCGTCGTCAGCAGGTTCTTGATTTTCTAGTTCAAGTGATGCATGTTCCAGTTTTGTCTGCTCAGACTTGGTATCAAGGAGTTGGTCTGTTCGAGATGGAAGATCCAGTTGTCCGGGGCTCTTTTACTTTGCATCCACCATTTCCCTTAGGGATTGATGATGATGGCAATGAGTTTTTTGTCCGTTTTATCCCGCATAATCAGGGTGAAGGTTTTCGTGCTATTCATGGCCAGCGGACGGGGTGGTTGATGTTCATCGGCATCCCTTTAGACTACAGGAACACGCAGTGCATTGCTGATATGGTTGGCTCTTTCGGATAGTTCCACTACTGGAATAGCACTGACAGGCGTAAGGTTAGAGCCTTGGTCCGTGCCTCGTTCCCTGACAATGCGCTAGTTCCTCGTTCGGTCACCTTTCGGGAATTTGCCAATTGGGGCGACATCATGGTGTCTTGGTCTGCTGGTTGCTATATCTTATCAGGGGAATTCGCTGGTGCCATGATCCCAGCAGATGAGGACCCAATGCCTCTCAATGGGAATCCCCACCCGTTGCCTGGAGTTCAAGTGCCGCAGCCATTTTGGGCAATGCCTCCATACCCTGCTCTGGGATGGAACGCCGTTCCTCCGGGCCCTCACCAAGGACAGAATGAAGGGGCGGGATGGGCTGACAATGTGCCGCAGGCAGCAGGATGGGGCCCGTGGGAGGAGCAGATTCAACCTGATCATCAGCAGCAGCATCAAGAGGTCCAACCTGTCCAAGACCAGAATTCTATGATTTTGAACCCATCTGCGGACTCTTCTGATGATGAGGATATGGCTGAGGTCCAGTAGCCTCTACAAGCCCCACCAATTGTGCAGCTAGAGCCGATTCATCTTGGCCTGGTCCGGGTTTTGTATGGGCCAGTTCTGCCGCCGGCCATGATCTGGGAGAGATCTTTCAAGTCTTTGTTGCCTAAATTCTTCATCGGGGATATACCAGCTTGTCCGCCTAGTTCTTCTGCGATGTTGTTACAAGTCAAATTTGGGTCTGCCGATCTGCAAGAGAAGTACCAGCTTTTTTCTGCTCAGCATGATGTCCCCGTTCCTGGACCCAGCTGTTCGGTGGTCATTGAGGAGTTGGCACCTGAAGATCACTTGTGCTCCACTTACTAGGTTACACCTTCTCCCTCTCAGGTCTCTCAAGAGGACTTTCAGTTTTCTTCGGTTACACCTTCTCCGCTGGGCAAGCGACCACGTCAGTCTGCACGCTCAAGGCGCTCTATCACGCTTGTGGAGCCAGTTCTAGACTTCTCCACTAGAAGGATGACGCGCAGTTCTGCCAAGAGGACAGGCATGAAGCCAGTCTCTGCCATTCCTCCGAGGTCTGCCCCCCAGCGTCGCCCGAAGGCCAAGAAGCTTCGTCTTGATGATGAGCCCAGCATGCTCCCTCTCCCACCTCCGACGCCTATTCCGACGCTGCAGGCCATTGGAGTCGCTTTGGGCATTGATCCATCTGAGTTATCGGTGGAGAAGCTTATGGCTTCTCCCAATCCTGCTGAAGAAGGCGATGGTTCACATGATGCTTGACGGCCTACGAAGATTCCTGGAGAGTTGGGCGCTTTTGCTTTTGTGCCCGTTTTTTGTTTTCAGTGTCCGTCTGCAACACTTGGTTACTGTTATTGCCACTTATGTTCCGTTTATGTCCATGCTGTTAAGCAGCTGGATCTGCAACTATACCCCTGTGCTGTTTTTTTATGGATAATTGCTATTTTCACAACTGGAATGTGCTCTATTGGAATGTGCGGGGGCTCAATTCTGAGGCTCGACAGCGTGATCTACGTGCCAAGATTGAGGAGAGCAGATGTTCTGTTATTTGTCTGCAAGAAACCAAATGTGAGAGCTTTGATATCCGTACGATTAGATCCTTCTGCCCTAGGCGGTTTGATCAATTCGCGTTCTCCCCTTCTGTTGGAGCCTCTGGCGGGATTCTCGTTGTTTGGAATTCCTCGATCTTTCATGGTCAGCTTGTGGATATTCAGAGGTTTGGTGTTGTCGTCTCTTTCCAATCGTTGCAGAATTCTGAAAAATGGACCCTAACCTCTGTCTATGGGCCATGTGAGGGCCAGCCTAGGGATGATTTTGTTAGTTGGCTTTATCACCTACAAATCCCCCCGGATGAAAATTGGCTCTTGTTGGGGGACTTTAATTTCATCAGATCTTTGGAGAATCGAAACCTTCCGGGTGGTGATACCAATGATATCTTCCTATTCAACGAAATAATTGGTCACCTGGGTCTTTTGGAGTTGCCCTTGCAGGGCCGGAGCTTTACCTGGTCTAATATGCAGCAAAACCCCCTGCTTGAGCAACTTGATTGGTTCTTCACTACTGCTGATTGGATTTCACACTACCCAAACACTGTGGTTACTCCACTAGCCAGAACTTCCTCCGATCACGTGCCTTGTGTGGTGTCCATTGACACTACCATTCCTGCGGCCAAGATTTTTCGGTTTGAAAATTTTTGGTTGGATATGCCAGGGTTCATGGATTGTGTCTCCAAGTCCTGGAATGCACCTGTCTTCTCTGATCTTTCTGTTCCGCGGTTATCACAAGGAAATTTAAGCGACTGCGATACGATTTGAAAATTTGGAGCAAAAAACTATCGTACATCAAAAAGCTTACTGTTGATTGTTCAAAGGTGATTCTGCACTTTGATCAGCTGGAGGAAGTACGACCTTTAACACGGCCGGAATTCAACTTCTGGAAACTCGTGAAGTTTCACTATGAACATCTGTTAAAACTTCACTATATATATTGGAAACAGAGGTGCACTATTAGGTACATCAAGGTTGGCGAGGAGAATTCAAATTTTTTTCATGCCATGGCCTCTGAGCGTATGAGGAGAAACTCCATCTCCAGTCTGAAAACCAGCTCCATGCTTGATCCAGTGACTGATCATGCTCAGATGGCAGGAATACTTTGGGCCTCGTTCAAATCTAGGATGGGCCAGGCCCAAGGGATCTCTATGGGCTTTGATTTGAATCATTTAATCCAACCCATCCCGGGACTGGAGGAGCTATCCTTGCCATTTTCTGATGAGGAAATTCACAAAGTTTTGAAGGATTTGCCGGTGGATCGGGCACCTGGCCCAGATGGCTTTAATGGGATGTTCGTCAAGCGTTGTTGGCCTATAATTGAGGGGGATTTCTTGAGGATGATTCAGGCTTTTTATGAGGGGAAGCTTTCGTTGGAAAATATCAACTCCTCCCTCATTACGCTCATACCCAAGATCATGTCACCAGAAGGGCCGGATGATTTCCGGCCAATCTCCCTCACCAACACTTGTCTTAAATTCCTAACAAAATTGCTGGCCAACAGATTGCAGCGGGTGATCCTTAAGTGCATCCACAAAAATCAGTATGGGTTCCTCAAGGGTAGGTCGATTCAGGATTGTCTGGCCTGGAGTTTTGAGTATATTCACCAATGTAAGCAATCCAAGCGTCCAATTGTAAACCTTAAGTTGGACTTTGCTAAAGCCTTTGACACCGTTGAGCATGAGGTTATTCTTCAGATGTTGCAGCATAAAGGATTTGATACCAAATGGATTCTTTGGATTAAACAGCTGTTGTCTACAGGTTCTTCGTCTGTGTTGTTAAATGGCATTCCTGGAAAGCAATTCTTGTGTAAGTGTGGCGTCAGGCAGGGTGATCCACTCTCTCCTCTGTTGTTCGTCATCGCAGCTGATCTGTTGCAATCTGTGGTCAATCAAATGCTGGTGTCTGGCACACTCTCTTTGCCTCTTCAGACCCATGACAGGGATTTTCCCATCATCCAATATGCGGATGACACGATCCTATTTCTTGCGGCTAAGGATGATGAGCTTGTTGCCCTCAAGAATATGGTGCTTACATTTCAACAATCCACTGGTTTAAAGGTCAACTTTGCTAAATCCTCAATGATCCCCCTCAATATGACTACTGAGGAGGCTGACAGACTTGCTGCTATTCTTGGTTGTAAAATTGGCCAGCTTCCATTTACTTATCTTGGATTGCCTTTGGGAACCACGAGGCCAAGGATCATTGACCTCATGCCCTTAGTTGACAGTCTTGAAAGGAGATTAACTGCAAGCTCTTCTATGCTGAATCAAGGTTCTCGTTTGCAGCATCTCACCTCTGTACTGACCTCTCTGCCAATATACTTTCTGTGTAGCCTCAATATCCCAGCCGGGATCATTAAGCAACTAGACAGAATCTTCAGGCAATGCCTCTGGAGGGGTAATAGTGATGTTCCAAAACAGTCTCTGGCTGCTTGGGAGCTTGTTTGCAGGCCAAGAGATAAGGGTGGTTTGGGCATTATTAATCTGAACATCCAGAACAAAGGACTGCTTCTCAAGCATCTTCACAAATTCTATAACAAGGTTGATGTTCCTTGGGTGACCCTGATATGGAATAGCTACTATGATCATGGGGTTCCACAGGCAACAGCTACTGCTGGATCCTTCTGGTGGAGAGATATTCTGAAGCTGCATGAGGCTTACACTGCTATTGCATCAGTACACATCAACATGGTGATTCTGCTCTTTTCTGGACTAATTCCTGGCACATTGGGGGCTCTGCTAGGCCACTCTGTTGGAGATTGCCAAGATTGTTTTCTTTTGTCAATAATGACAGGATCTCTGTGAGGGAATTTCTTCATCCCAGGATCTTTTCTCCATGTTTTATCTGCCCCTTTCTCATGAATCTGCTGCTGAGTTGCACATACTGGAAAGTTGGATCATGCAGTTAGACAGAGACCCCACCTTACCTGATGTTTGGATATGGCCTGGTCAATCAGGAGGGTACACTGCGAAAAGTTTTTACAGGATCATGCACTCCCACTTGCCTACAATACAACCCTGCAAATGGCTTTGGCAGAGTAAGTGCACCATGAAGATCAAGGTGTTCGGCTGGCTTTTGTTCTTTGACAGACTTAACACCAAGGATATGCTGGTTAGGAGACACTGGCGCTCAAATCAGGATGACAATCTTTGCCTCATCTGCAGTGAGCTGGCGTATGAGAATAGGATACATCTATTTTTTAACTGCACCTTCAGCTGTAGAGTCTGGAACTATTTGGGTATTGATTGGTCTGGAGGCTCAGATATTCTGCAATGTCTCCTGCACGCCAGGTCCAACTTCACACACCCTTTCTTCGTTGAAGTTATCCTAACAGCAGCATGGAATATTTGGATTATGCGAAATGGCAGAACATTCAGAGCTGAGAGAGCTACTTTCAGTGCTTGGAAGAGTAATTTCATCCATGATATTTCTTTGCTTGCTCATAGGGTGAAGGACTGTAACAAGCCAAAGCTTTTGGCTTGGATTGCTTCTTTGTTGTAAAGCAAGTACAGTTAGTTAGCAAATAGGTAGACTCTTTCCCCTTTTGTTTTTCTTCTTTGTATAGTCTGTTTTACTTGTACAGTGGTACTTTATCTAATAAAGGGTTGTGGGGCTTTGACTCACAGTAAATATTCAAAAAAAAAGTGTGTGTTCGGCGCCCCTTCCGGTAAACTGCTGGGTTTTTTGGTGTCGCACAGGGGAATCGAAGCGAACCCGAAGAAGGTCAGAGCCATAGAAGAGATGAGCCCCCCCCCCGCCCCCCCCCCCCCCCCGCAAACTCTGAAGGAGATGCAGAAGCTGACAGGCTGCATAACTTCGTTGGGGCGCTTCATCTCTAAGCTGGGGGAGCGCGCCCTTCCGTTCTTCAAGCTGATGAAGAAGAAGGGGCCATTCAAATGGACTGCGGAAGCTGACGCAACGTTTCAAGACCTCAAGAAATACGTCACTAGCCCACCTGTAATGGTGGCGCCTAAGCCTCTGGAGCCCTTGGTGCTCTACCTGGCTGCCACGCCACACTCCACCAGTGCAGCGCTGGTGGCTATCCGGGAGGAGCGTCAGGCCAAGGGCCCGTTGGACAGCACCTCACGCCAAGACAAGACAACACGACCACGGGATAACACTCCCGAGGCCTCGGCAGGATCAGCCGACACCCAGGCCCTGCAAGACGGTGTTCCTGAGGCACCCCAGCCTCAGGAGGCACCTCAGCCCCTAGAGAGCACGGACTCCGCCGATGCTCCCGCCCTTGTCGAGCACCCGGTGTACTTCGTCAGCACGGTGCTCCGCGATGCGCGAGCGCGCTACCCCATGCCGCAAAAGCTTCTGCTTGCGCTCCTAGTCGCTTCACGCAAGCTGCGCCACTACTTCCAAGGCCACCCCATCAACGTCCTATTAGCTTTCCCTCTGGAAAGAGTGCTACGGAGCCCCAATGCTGCATGAAGGGTCGTCGAGTGGAACATCGAGCTGCAGGTGTTCCAACTGGAGTTCAGCACCACCAGGGTCATCAAAGGTGCCGCGCTCGCCGACTTCATGGCGGAATGGACCGACCCTCCAGGGCCTGGGGCAGGCGAGGACCGGTCCCTCTTGCTAAGAAGTGAAGCCCCGGATGGCTGGGTCATGTACTTTGACGGCGCATTCGCGCGTCAGGGTGCGGGGGCTGGAGTTGTCCTCATCTCGCCCATGCAAGACAAGCTCTACTACGCCGTGCAGCTCTGCTTCCAGCAGGGCGAAAAGGTCTCCAACAACATCACGGAATACGAAGGCCTCATCGCCGGCCTCAAGGCTGCGGTGGCCTTGGGAGTGAAGCGCCTCACCATCAAGGGAGACTCGCAGCTACTCGTCAACTTCTCCGACAAGGTATACGAGCCGAAGGACGAGCACATGGAGGCATACCTTGCGGAGGTACGCAGAATAGAGAAGCAATTCTTGGGCCTGGACTGCAGCACATGCCCCGCGACACGAATATGGAAGCCGACGAGATCGCCAAAAGGGCGTCCAGGTGCTTGCCCCAGGAGCCTAGTGTCTTCGAAGAGCGGCTCTTCAAGCCTTCAGCAGCCCCTCCGGCTGCGGGACCGGTGCCACCTCAGGAGGAGCTCCCCCCACCGCCGGCCTCAGGAGCTCCCGCTTGCGGCCCGACCACATGAGCACGCCTGCACCTCGCACTCGAGCCTCAGGAGGGGTGCTGGACCGAGGAGTTCAAGGCCTACCTGCTGAGGGGAAAACTGCCGGAGAAGGAAGAAGACGCGGAGCGCGTGGCTCGGCAATCCACGGCTTACTGCCTTCAGGACAGTGAGCTGTACCGTAAATGGCCCAACGATGTTTCCTTGCAGTGTATCTCCAGGGAGCAGGGGTGCGAGCTGATAGCCGAGATACATGGTGGAGACTGCGGACATCACTCGTCGTCGCGCACCTTGGTGGGCAAGGCGTTCCGCAGTGGATTCTACTGGCCCACAGCACTCAGCGATGCAGCGGAGATGGTGAGATCCTGCGAGGCCTGCCAGTTCCATGCCAAGCAAATGCACCAGCCAGCTCAGGGCCTCCAGACTATCCCGCTCTCGTGGCCATTCGCGGTCTGGGGGCTGGACATTTTGGGCCCATTCCCTCGAGCGCCCGGGGGCTACCGCTACCTCTACATCGCCATCGACAAGTTCACCAAGCGGGCGGAGGTAGAGCCAGTGCGTACCATCCAGGCCAACTCAGCGGTCAAGTTCATCAAGGGCCTCGTGAGCCGGTTCGGGGCCCCTAATCGCATCATCACCGACAACGGCTCGCAGTTCACAAGCAATCTCTTCAAAACATATTGTGCTAACCTTGGAACGCAGATATGCTACGCCTCAGTGGTGCACCCCAGGAGCAACGGCCAAGCTGAACGTGCCAACGCGGAAGTCCTGAGGGGCCTCAAGACAAGAACTTTCAAGAAGAAGCTCGAGGCCTACGGCAGGGGCTGGCACGACGAGCTCCAGTCCGTGTTGTGGTCCATCCGCACCACCGCCACCAAGTCAACGGGCGAGACTCCGCTCTTCCTCGTCTATGGAGCCGAAGCGGTTGTCCCTCACGAGGTCAAGCACCGCTCTGCACGGGTCTTGGCATTTGATGAGGCGCGCCAAGACGCCATGCAGGGGATGGACCTCGTGCTGGGGGAGGAACGCCGCCGCCAAGGCTCGCTCCGAGCGGCAAGGTACCAGCAGGCGCTGCGGCGGTACCACTACCACAGCATCCGCTCCAGGACGCTCGAGGTGGGCGATCTCGTCCTGAGGCGGGTGCTCTCCAGGGAAGGGTTGCATAAGCTCTAACCCATGTGGGAGGGCCCGTTTAGGATCTCCTGTGTCTCCAAGCCTGGCGCCGCGCGTCTGGAGACGCAGGACGGGATCCCGATCCAGAACACCTGGAACATCCAGCACCTCCAGAAGTTCTACCCATGAAGCAAGGCCCAGTGCCTATGAAGGTCTCCGCCTGTGACACTCTCGCGTAATAATGAGTGGGGCTGTACATGCCCCGGAGTCTCCGAGTGCCGCCCTCGGGCCTCGGGGGCTCCCTCCCACGTCCTAGTGGCAGCACTTAGCTCCGCGCTAGTGAGAAGACTAGACTAGGTGCCGGACGGGGCTGTTCATTTGCTTTCTGTATCTGGTTTGCAACCTCTTTAATGAAATTTGGAGCCCTGAAGTTTTTCGATTGCTTGGTTGGGTTTCCCCTCTCTCTTTTTGTTCCTTTCGCCTCCTCGCCTTGCGTCCGGGGGAGCGGCAGTTGCCCGACGCTCTCCCTCGCACGCCTCGCGCGGGGGCTGGGCATGTGTGTGCGTGCGCTGGGCTAGCCCATGCTACGGGCACACCTCGCTAAAGCCTTGTCGACCTTGAGCTTCGGCTCCCCTGATCTTCGCGACGCACCCTCGACCGAGCTCGTGATTGGCGCACCCTCCCAAGTCCGTGCCCCCCCGGGTACCGCGACGTGGTGCACCAAGCCGCGGTTAGCCCATACCTGAGGACTCTCTCAAGGAAGAACAGGGCACACGGCAGATTTTCTTACAAGCTCCACAGTTCCATGACACCTCCCGAGGACAATGGCCCTTGAGTCAGCAACGAAGGGGACTCACCAGGCACCAGAGGATGCACCCTCACGAGGCAAGAGACTACCCCGGGTGCATCAAGCTAAGTTATCTTTCTACGTCTACATGAAGCACGAATACCACAACACAACACAGGAACAATAAGCATGATACATCGGCATGAAAATCACGGTTCATTATACGCCCCCGCAGGGCCCCATACTTGTTTCTTGAAATGCAGGAAGGAAAGAAAGGATGGACAAAAGCGACGCCTACATCCGCGGCAGCTCACGAGGGTCGACTCCCAGCGCTCCTCCCCGGACTCAGTCAGAGTCCTCCTCGCGCTTCACCGTGGTGTGGTGACGGGACGACCCACCACCGTCCTCGAAGCGAGCCCGACGACGTGGCGGCTGGTCGTAGCTGCCGCTGCTAGAGCTCCCGCCGGAGGAGGAGCCGCTGCTGCTGCACGATCCACAGCCATCACCGAGGGCGAGTTCGCCCCCATCCTTGTCATGGCCGCCGCCAAGGCCAAGCACATCATCCCCGCCGCTGTCTTCGGGGCAGCACCCTGCGCGGCGGCCGTCTTCCCCGAACACCCTCACGAAGAGAGTCGCGGCGCCATCATAATTGAAGTGAAGGCTGCACCGCCCACTCAGGCCGCGTGCATGGGCAAACGCTTGCCAGCCGCGGGTCAGGGCCACATTGCCCGCGACTGAGACCTCCACTACGACCCACGAGGCCTTGCTACAACAACCGTCGGCCTGCAGCCAGAGGCCATCAAGACCCCCGGCCGGTAGTTCGCCGGCGAAGGAGCGCAGAAGCTGGAGCCAGGTGCCGGCCCGGCTCTCCGACCACGCGATGAACTCCGGAAGCACTTCCGCTAAATGGATGCGTGGCCGAGGAGGCCGAGCAACCACGGCACGCCTTTCCCCGGCGCAGAGGCTGCTCAGCCTCGAACGGCCCCCATCATGAGAGGAGGCACCGTTACGAGCACCTAAGATGATGGCGGACCCCCGAGGTGTACGACCGCGCCCCCGAGGAGCGACAGTAGGGGTCGTGGCGTGCTTGCGGGGGCGACCACACCCCCTCTTGGGCGTTGGCGAGCCAGGCCCCTCCTGGCGAGCCTTCCCCTTCTCCGCGGCCGAGAACCTCTTCGTCGGTGCCATCGGTGTCGTGGCAAGATGGCAGAGGAAGGGGGAAGGAGAAGCAGCGGGCAGCGAGGAGAAGGAGATGAGCGACGGGGGCTCCGCCCCTCTCCTCATTTATAGCCACCAGGAGGCCAACCACCGATCTCCACGATCGCACGTAATGATGGGTTTTCTTCTGCATGCAGCAGGGACTCATCAAGTCGAACAGTTGCCGAGGCAGCGTGGGGAAGCGGAGACGCCCACGTCTAGTCAATCGCCATGCGTCGACCGAGGCCACAGGCTGTTGGGGCCCGCGGCGCTCCGCACTTGCCCTTTGGCTTCGCCTCGAAGCCAAGTCCGAGCACGCCTTGGGTCCGGGGGCTACTGTCGGCGTCTTCGGAACAGGGGTACCCAGACTTGCCTGCCTGCGGACCACGGCATAGCTCCACCAGCGGCCCGGTACGGCCCATCTTCATCAGCAACCATTCAAGACCCTCGCGAGGGGCCAAGCCTCGCGAGGCGGATGACACAAGACCACCTCTAGGGCAGCCTCGCTAGGTTGGCTCCTGAGGAGCAGAGATATCTATGCAAGGGGCACCTCGCGAGGTTCACGTGACGTGAGCATGACGACCACGGCCAAGCGGGCGCCAGCAGGCGCCGTGTACCAGTTTCCTCTTTGGTGCTAAAGAGGCAGGCTCAGGCGAGGATTCCTGAGGCGTCAGGCAAAGGTTTCCATATCGGTGCAACAAGACCAAGACTAGCAGGATGGCAGGACGGAGGTCATCGTGGAGCCCAGGGTGCGTCACCACCAGAGCCTTTGGCAAGCGAAGACTACTTTTGTCAGGATAGCTTATACTAGTTGTCCCCCTTCAAAATTGGCCGTTGTAGGATCCCTTCCCGCCAACATTTGGGAAGAGGACCTGGGCCTCTATAAATAGGACTAGCCACCACCATAGACAGGGACGGATCATTCGGATCATCCTCACCCTCACCAGCTCATTGAGCCCAAGAACACCTCTCCTCCGGAGGCTATTCACCCATTGTACTAGTGCATCCTTAGCCTACAACCCAATCCACCACACCACACTGGAGTAGGGTATTACACCACAACGGTGGCCCGAACCAGTATAAACTCTCGTGTCTCGTGTTCTTTCAGTTCGTCGAGCTAGGCCATGGGATCGTTGTGCAAGCGAGCTAGGGAGAGAGAATTCTTCGTGCGCACCCCAGAGTTCGAACCTTAAAGGTTTGCCAGAACCCAGAATCGACACATCTGGTTGCCATCCTACGACACGGGAGAATACAAACGGAATGCATAAACCATCATTTGCATCCCTAACGGTACTCCATTATTTTGCAGGGACCAACCATCAACCGATCAAAATAAGATAGCCGATCCTGGATGTGCATTTGCATCTGCGATTCGGTGGAACCTGGAACCTTGTACCTGACTTTGACATATTGGGATCAACTATCTTAGCAGTCATTACCCATGGTACCACTGATGTGCAACATGGCACACGATCTACCATGATCGGACCGTCACCATCTACCCAGGTATTCCATTTTCTCATTGTTGTGTGTTAGAGTAGTAGTACTTGTTATTTATTTTCTTTTCTTGACTGGGACATGTTTACTGTACTAGTACTACAATTCAGTATTAGATTTTTTAACCCTCTCGCCGTCTCTTTTATTGTAGTACTACTTACTAGTACTAGTACTCACTCCGTCTCGGTTTATAGGGCGTGCACGTAGGTCTAGGTCATCCATTTGACTAACTAAATATGAGTTATATGTCACAAAAGGTATATCATTGGATTCTTAAGCGGATGTAGTTTCTAAACATATATTTTTCATCACATATAATGCATATATCGCTAGTTAAATTCTCAACCTAGAACGATGTGCATGCCCTGTAAACTGAGACGGAGGAAGTACTTTTTACCTTGGAGGACGCGTATAGCTAGCTAGGCCCTTGAAGACTTGAACCCACTAGCTCCCACCATTTTTGTTTTTCCATGTCTTACAATCTCATCCATGTAGCCAAGAGTGGCTATATATAATAAGCCGGTTATTTTACTTCCTCTATACTATTTGCTGCACAATATTACTGACCGCCATATTTGAGCACAACATTATTATGCATGGACCTTGACCATGTACGTCACCATGTGTCCAGATCTGAGATGTCGCGTGTACCAGATGAACGGCGCTGAGTTCGAACCCCGTGATGCTATGTGGGTGTCGATAAACACCCTTAGAGAGTACTCACTTTTCATTGGGGACAGCTACCGCATTGTGAAGCGAATGCCACCTTCTGTGCACGACACCGAAGGCCTGCCGTTCATGAAGCATGGTTGTTTCTTCAGTGTGCACCGCCGGATGAACGACATGCTGGGACAAGCTATCCCTGATTTATGCCGCTTCAGCTTGGATGAGTCTCCATCGTGTGGAACCGGATTAGAAAGTTGCGACAATGATTCCCGTCGCCCACCGCTATGGATCATGCCATCTATGAAGAACACCTGGGACTGGAACCTGGAGGAGGACATGGAGCCCATCTATAACGTGTAAGTGGAGTATGGTAAATTCTGAATGGTAGCGCAACAAATATATGTAGACTAGTCGTGCACAAATTTATCACATGAAGTGGAGATGAACTTGTGTGGCATACTGGCATTTGTCCTTTAGAATTTATTACTAGTAAATGTGTTATGTGTATGTGCAACTTGTGTGGCTGTTGCACGGGCTCCAACACGCTCTGTGAGAAGAAAAGTTGGCACATCTTTGGATATAGGTGATGTGGCGGCATCATACAGTAGCGATCGTTCGCTATAGTTGTAGTACTAGGAGGACAACTCCTATAAACCTTGCGCTTGGCTCTTTGCCTCTTCGGGAGGTTCAACGGTCGTACTCTTGTGAACCTTGCACTTGGCTCTTCGCCTCTTCGAAAGGTCCAACAATGATGATACTACAGTACAATATGCTTCCGGCAAACTGACACCGAATGAACTGCAGCACGTCCACCGTGAGGTCGAGGGCGAGGGAGAGGGCGTTGCAGTCAAAACCCTCTCCTCGTCCTGCGAGCCACCGCGTGCGTGAGCGAGGGAGAGGGTGTAGGCGTACGTAGTAAGCAAGTTTCTCCTCGTCCTGTGAGCCACCGCGCGTGGGCGAGGGAGAGGGTGTAGTAAGCAAGCTTCTCCTTGTTCGGCGAGTTGACGGGACACATCAAAGTAGTACTAGTCCATACTGCGTCCTTTTCGGTTAATATGGCTTAATTTGGAATGAGAAAAATACACTGGCGGTCAACATATGTAACAATACGCTCATTACAGCCACTATATAGTTTTGAGATGATTATACGGTCACTAGTTGACCGTAGAGCACCGTATTGCACCCTACTGACCGGCCACATAGTCGACGTGGTACTTTGTTGACTAGTTAAATTGACACCTGGTTTCTGAATCCTACCTCTCAGTTGGAAGAGCAAAGAAATCAGTGAAACAAAACTTTACGCAGGTGCGACAGGAGTCCGACCCTTGCGCGCGAAGCACCCTGTGGCTACGTATGTGAGTGCATGCACGTTTACTCCCTCGGTCCGTGAAAAACTATACATCTAGCATTAGAAAATTTTCCAACAAAGAGTGCATCTACACTTCTAATGCACTTAGCCTTTAATCTAATCGGTATTGATTAACTAATGCACCAACTTGTGGTCTAGCTATCGGCTACATGTCTATCCTTAATTACAGCATGCAACAACCTTCATTTAATCTTCTTCTCTCAATGGTCTCGTGCACACATAAGTCTGCTACTTTTGGGCGTTAATTATTCCATGAAGTTCCGGTTCCTCTTGGTCAATGTGTAAATCTCTATATGTACAGTCTTTCACGGACGGAGGTAGTAGGTTGAGCACTTGAGCGTGAGCATGTGTGTTGCGTTGTGTGCTGTGTGCCGCATGGATGCATGAGTGTTGCGTGCGTACATGTGTATGTGTGAGTGTTGCATGTTGCATGCATGGGGATTTTACTCCCTCCCATTGACATGTTCATATTTCAAGCTTCATTAAAACGTTGCATGCAAGAATTAAGAGAAAACTCACCAATGCATGTAAAAGTTCTGGTCTTTTGTTCCTCGTGCATGCATTCCAATTAATACGTTCATAAACACAATTTTCTTGAGGAAAACGAGCCCATTATTGTGTACTTTCGGAAAAAAATTCTTCAGGCACTCATAATTTACTACTACCTTGGTTGATGTTTTTTTATTGACCTGTATATAAACCTCCTGTCACATCCCTAGTTCTGACAATGCCTAGTGCTAGCATCTGGTGTTGCATCATGTTTAAATTATCCAGAAACTTGAAATGGGGAAGATTCAAAACCCCCAGCACCACCTAAACCAACTAGGGTTACTAAATAATTTTCTCAATGACCCAGAATGCCCTTTGGAAATGTTCATGATTTCTGATAAAGGTGAAAACCTCAGCCAAAAATGATGAATATATTTATAGGTCATTCCTGGATTTTTGAGTTAAATCATAATGTATTTGAATTGGGGCATTTGAATTCTACATATATTTTAGAATGCTCCAAATATTCTGGAATAATTTGTGGGCCTTTGGAATAAACCAACTAGTGCCCACAATTTGTCTCAGGAGTTTAAAAAATGAATTAGCATTTTTACTAATTCAAAACAGAGGAAAGAAATAGAAAACAGAAACAAATAAAAGAGAGAGAGGAAAGGACTGACCTGCCCTACCTGGCCCGTCCCTGTAGCCGGCCCAGCTCGCTGGCCCAGCCCACCTCCACCTCCCCTGTCGTCTTCCTCCCAGGCCAGTAGGCAGGGCGTGTGGCCGTCATGCGCGCACACGCGCGCGCCACCTCCACCCTGCTCGCCTGCCTCCTCGACGGCCTGGACGCCTATGGCGTTGCCACGCAGACCCTTGGACCCCCTCGACCGCTCCCCTCTCTCCCCGCCTCGCCTCCCTCGCCCTCTCGCCCGACCCGAGCGGAGCTCGTCGCCGCCGTTCGCTGCCACCGTGACCACCGTGGTCCTCTCGCCCTTTCCCGTGTCCAAAAGCTCCATGACGACGTAAAGCTCCTCCACGCGGAAGATCCCAACCCCAAGAGTACCGTGGTGACGCCTTCGAGCTCGTCTTCCACCTCGGGCGCCACCGATCACCGCCGTCGATTCGCGACATCTGGCGCGTCCCTGAGCCCACTGACCTTCTGCGCCGCCTCCCTGTGAGCTCCTCATCTCTCCTCTTTGCTCGCCCCCTCCGTTCCCGTCTTCTAGCCATCGTTCCACAAGTGCCCGAAGCTCGCCGCCGACGGCCATGTCACCGTCGTGGCTTCACACGCCGTAGCTTGCCCCTGAGCACGTCATCGTGCTCGTGCTGCTCCCAGGAGACGAACGCACCTGCTAGCTCACCTTCCCATGCACCATAGCAAATAGCCGGTCCTGCCCGAGCTCTGGCCGCCGCTAACCTCGCTGCCGCCGCCGCAACAGTCCATTCCCGGCAGCCACGCGGCCTCCCTAGAGACGCACGGGCCTGGGCTTCCCCCTAGTGCCCTCAGCGCGCTCTGCCGCTGCCCTAGCGCCACTCCGGCGAGCCGCCGCCGCACGGTGTGGTCGCCGTCGTTAAGCCGCCGGCTAACCACGCCATTAGGGCCTAACCACACTGCTAATTACACAACGCAGTCACTGACAGCGGGCCCCGCGGTGGGTCAAATCCCAGTCAACACGGGATTAACTTCCAGTTAACTCTGAGCCAATGACATGTGGGTCCCAGCCGTCAGGGTTGACCCTGTTGACCCTGCTGACGTCACACTGACGTCAGGCTGACGCAGGAAATCATTTTCTGGATTAAAAACAATTCAGAAATTCTAGAAAAACTTCTAAAAATCATAGAAAATCAACTGTAACTCAGAATGAAATAAATTATATATGAAAAATGATCAGAAAAATCCAAAGAATCTGAATATGGCAGTTGCTGTTTAGGACAAATCATATAAGTGGCATTTAAGAAAGCACATATGGAGTTTGAATTTGAACCTAGTGTTCAAACCAACTCCATCTAACTTGCTGCTAGTTGCATTAACCCAATCAACAGCATATTGCCATGTCACATTCATGCATCATATTGTTGCATTGCATTGATTGTATTTCTTCTCTGTTGCCGGTATTTGTCCCCTCTCGGTAGACGATGTTCCGGCGTTGTGATCGTTGACACTAATGAAGACTCAATGCTATCTTCAGAAGTGCCAGGCAAGCAAAACCCCCTTGTACATTCCGATACAAACCCACTCTCTCGCTCCTGCTCTCTTTTACTGCATTAGGACAACAACGATTCATCTGTTACCTGCTGCGGTAGTTGAACCCCTTTATCCTCTGCATGACCTGTCATTGCCACAGTAAATAGATGAAACCCACTAGCATGAGTAGGAGTTGTCTGAGCCCTGATGTGCCTACTCATTCATGCTTGTTTGTCATGCCTGCTATTGCTTAGAGTTGTGTCAGGTCTGATTCATCGGGGATGAATTGAAAGTGGTGAACATGTCCTACTGTGTGAGAGCTAAGGGTGTGAACACGATTTGGTAAAGGTAGCGGTGAGAGGCCATGTAGGAGTACATGGTGGGTTGTCTCATTGAAACCGTCCTCAGGAACTGAGTTCTGTGTTTGTGATCCATGAACAGTTACTACCACACATTGGGCTCCGGGCGCTCCAAGCTCTCTCGACTTATTAATCAACCTGATCTCTGTCCAGGAGTTGCAACTAGTTTCTGGTGTTTGTAGGTAGTGTTAGTAGTCTACCAAGTGGCACCCGGTACAGGTGGGCTTGGGACAGACTAGGCACACGTGGCCTGGTGTACCGAGTGGCACCCGGATGGTGGGCTCGGGAACCCTGCACACATCGTTTGGGGCCGTGAGCGACACCCCGGCCGGATCTCCTTGCGGATGGAACCCGAATAGGCGATAAACCTGGACGAGAGACTTGTGTGGTTAGTCAGGTCATGGCCGACTCCCTCGCCAGGCTTCCGCTTGAAGGTTGCCGAGGTACACGATGTGTACATGGTGGTAAGTGGCGAGAGCGTGTGTGACGAAGTACACTCCTGCAGGGTTAATATGATCTATTCGAATAGCCGTGTCCGCGGTAAAGGACTTCTGGGTTGCCTATACAGTTCATAGACAAGTGAAAGTGGATACTCTAAAATGCGCAAGAGAAGCGTGAGTGCTATGGATGGCGTTCTCGTAGGGAGACGGGAGCGGATCCATAGTGGTGTATTGATATGGTGAATATGTGGACTCGTGTGCGCCACCTCAAAAGAGTTGCTTGCTGTCGTAGTTCAGGTTAGCCACTGAGTCAAAGCTGGCTTGCTGCAGTTAAACTCCACCACCCCTTTTGTTGATACCGATGCATATGTAGATAGTTCTGATGTAAGTCTTGCTGGGTACAATTGTACTCACGTTTGCCTATTTTATGTTTTGCAGAGAGACGTCAGTCTCGCTAGTAGTTCCGTGTGGACTTCGACGTTTAGCTTGATACCTCAGCTACGATCTTGTGCCCTCGGCAGGATCTGGTAGATAGTCAGGCTTCTCAGGTTTTTTTATTTCTAGATGTCTGTACTCAGACATGTTAAGCTTCCGCATGTGCTTTGACTTGTATGCTCTGAATCTTGGGTAATGAGACCCATGTTTGTAATATCTGGCTCTTCGGAGCCTAATGAATAAATACTCTGAGTCGTAGAGTCTTGTTGTGATGCCATGTTGTATTTGCACATATCGAGCATATTGTGTGTATGATTGAAATGCTTGGTATGTGTGGGATCCGACAATCTAGTTGTCTATCCTTAGCACCCTCTCTTATGGGGAAATGTAGTCTAGTGCCTCCTTGAGCCATAGTAGTCCGCTACAGCCCGGTTCACCGGAGTCCTGCTAGCCCAGCACTACTGCTCTGGACACTTGACTGGCCGGCATGTGTTTCATATCGTTCCTGTGTCTGTCCCTTCGGGGAAATGTCACGCGGTGACATCCGGAGTCCTGCCTAGCCTGCTACAGCCTGGGTTCCCGGAGTCCTGTTAGCCCAGTGCTACAGCCCGGATTCGCACGCTGCTGACCGACACGTTCGATGTTGATTCATGTATGCCTGTCCCCATACGTTAGTGCCGCTTTGGGTTCACGACTAGCCATGTCGGCCCGGGTTCTCTGTCATATGGATGCTAGCGACATTTTCATATACGTGAGCCAAAAGGCGCAAACGGTCCCGGGCCATGGTAAGGCGACACCCATGGGAGTACCATGCGTGAGGCCGCAAAGTGATATGAGGTGTTACAGGCTAGATCGGTGTGACTTGGAATCGGGGTCCCGACACCTCCGTCCTGGTGTATTGGTCCCCTTCGTACTTTGTGTAAATTTTTGACCGTAAATTTAACTAACAAAGTGTCAATGCATGTCATAAAAAACTATACCATTAAAAACTATGTTCAAATATGAATCCAGCAATATGATTTTTGGTGACATGCATTAACATTTTATTAGTTAAAGAGATGGTCAAAGTTTGACACAAAATACTACTAGTACTCCTACATTATTGGCGCCGGGTGCCTTGGCCAATGTTTCATCTTGTTGGACAGGATGAGAGTAGAGGCATAGAGATACTATAGATAGGAAGTCTTGGCGACCCATTATTCGCCATCTCGGTCCGAGAGAACTATTTAACTAGTCTTCACAGTGAAGTGACAATACACGCTGCAACAGATGGGACACTTAGTTAATAAGCTGAACTAGCATGTTGGTGTTACTAAATCAGCCTTACCCAGTACTGCCATCATGTTTGCCAGTGAAGTACGCTTCCGCAAATACGCCTACGCACCTCTCTCTTCCATTAACTGGCATATGGGCCCTCTTGAGGTAGACCCACATGTCATCCGCTTAACTATTTACACTCCAAAGGACGGTATATCCTGGTAGTAGTACTAGTAGAATTGAGATTTAATGCACTTTCTTGCCCGTCTTTCCCTCTTCTTCCTCCTCTCTTCCTCATCGTCGGCCACACGCCATTTCCCCTCGCTCACTGCTTGCCCGCCCACGCCATCTTCCTTGGTAGCTCACGCGTACCATATCCCCCCCCCCCGCTCACTGCTCGGCAACACACGCCATCTTCTTCGCTCGCCCACCCGAATCCACTTCCCCGCTCGCTCAGAGGCACCGAAAACCCAATCACTCAGCGCCCTAAAAAACCCCATGGCAGAACCGACTGACACGCAGAGCCGCGATTAGAATTCCCTCCCCAATGTTCTCTTGGAGCAGATCTGTAATCGTATGGACCTGCTCAGCACCGTGTGTCTGGCCGCATGCTCGGTGTCTTTGTACTGTGATGCGGAGCACCCCAAGGTCATCCCCATGGACCTGTCATCGACTCACCAAGTGCCTAGTGGAACCATGACTCGAGCACGTGCTAGAGCTCTCGAAACCAAGGTGACACCTCTCCTCTCACAACTCCACTTCGATGAACATGAGACATGGTTACTACCTCAAACAGAGACACTTTGCATACTCAGGTGCCTTGGAGAAGCTAAGGATCAAGGCAGATCGGAAGGAGAAGATGGACGTGAAGACGGAGAAGAAGAAGGGAAAAATCAGCAGAAGCCCGGACGATCCGGACCGCCGTCCGGATGATCCGGCCCCAGCTCGGACGATCCGGACCCTGGCCCGGACGATCCGGCTACAGCACCCGAACACACACGAAGCTTCACCATGAAGCCGGATCATCCGGGCCCAGTCCCGGATCATCCGGACAACCCCGGACGTCCGGACCAGGACCCGGACATCCGGACCTCCCGCAGCAGCCCCGACACAGCTGGACGATCCGGACGCCGACCCGGATCATTCGGACCCCCGAAGCCCGGATCATCCAAACCAACATCCGGATCATCCGGACAGTGCCTGCGTGCATGACTTGGGGCCAGGCCCGTGTACCCGTTTCGTCCCCTCACTTACCCCTTCGCCCCTTGGGCTATAAATAGACCTCCTCCACCTACTTTCTAGGGTTAGCAAAGGATTAGCTAATTTTTGTGTCAGAGCTTTGCTCATCCACTTGGTTACCTTCTCCTCGGAGCTCATGACCTCTTCGGAGAAGATCCCCCAAGCGGATTCAAGACCTCCTCATGGAGAAGACCCCCTGAATACCTCCTCACGGAGAAGATCGTGCTACTTGTATCATCCCTAGTTGATTGTGGATCATGTATCTCATCGTGTTCCGAGGATCTAGCACATGTGTAATCGAATCTTGTTGGTTTGACTGATTCTCTCGTGTTTCCCCTCGTGTTTTCCCCTCGTGTTCTTCGTGTTCTTCGTGGAATCCTCTCCAAACGTGAAAGACCGGGCCATTAGGGTTCTACCCTACATCATCTTGGTATCATGAGCCACGTTGATCACGTATTTGGAGCCTCCACACGTTGTTTTCTAGCTTGATTTTGTTGTTTTTCGTCCTAATCTGAAAATCCCCACAAAATAGCCCCCCATTTTTTTTGTGATTTGTGAGTTTTGATGATGTTTTGTTGGTTTTGATCCGTGAATTTGTTGTGTTGCAAGTGGATCTAGCCTTTCCCCACCATCTCCACCTAGAAATCCATCCACAATCCTCGAAATCCTCGGATTTGTCCCCGTTTTTTAGTTCATACCGAACCGTCCCCGAGCGCAGTTGACCCGGCCGGATCATCCGGCTCCCGGCCCGAATCATCCGGCTTCCTCTGCCGGAACTGCATTTTCTGCAGTTTTTGCCCATCGCCACCTACGCCTCCGCATACCCACCACCACCGTCTACCTTCTGCACACCATTTGATTACACCAAACCCTACCACCACTTGACCGCTACAAACTCCGACAAATTTTGCCGCATTTGGTTTTGAGAATTTGAGTTGTGGTTCATCGTTTCCTAGGGTGTTTCGGCTAACTAGGAGCGGTTTGACTTCGACATCACCGCCACTCATCTTCGCCAAGGGACTCGACATCAACAACTTCTCAACTTCGACACCGCGACCGTAAGCAAGGACGGTAACTTCGATGACATCTTTGTCTACTCCTTGCCATTACATTGATCACCCCATAGCCAATTTTGCGTAACTTACCCATCGAGACTAGCCTTTGAGTATTGCCGGCAATGTTACTTGTGCACATTAGTGATCATACTTCCCATAGCATACATACCATATCAGCGTGGTGTATATTTTGGTATCATCTCTTGTGTCACAAGGTTGTCATAAACATACTCAATCGCTATCTTGGTTCGTGAAGTTTTGCATGAGAAAAGATCTCAAAAGAGAAAGAGCCAACCAAGCTTTTAAGTAAAGAGAAAAGATAACCAAAGAGCTTATAAGCAAGAACCATAGCATCATACTACATTAAGATTGTCATATACAATCATCTTGGATCATACCATCGGGACACCATACATAGAGCATACTTGGGATAGAAGTCGTTGCATTTTTGCTTAGTAGGTTGTGCACAAGTCTCGTATCCGCCTATTGTGCAATCGTGCTAGCGTCTCTCTAGTGTTGTGCAACAAGAGCATTTTCGTGGATTCCACATTTTGGCTCATTCCTTGGTTGCACGACCCCATTTATCTCTCCGTGCGTTGTGTTTCCGTGTACCACATATTGCTTTTGGTATCCTTGTTGCATTTGCAAATTTGCGAATCTTTTCCAACATTATTGAATCTTGCTTAATTTCACATCAAATTTTGTGACATCATCCTAACCAAGCTCCACCATAAGCTCTTATTTGTGTAGGTGTGAGAACTGGCAAGAATCGGTACCAATTGTGATATTTCCTTGTTACATTATTGAGTGATCATTGATCCACCTTGAACTTCGGTCAAGGTACATTTGGTATCGTTCTTCTCTTTCTCCCACTCACATATTTGCTTGCAATGATGGATAGGCCAAGTACTTCTATCAACCCACTCTTCTTGGAGCAAGACGACGATATGTCATCCTACGTCACAAAGAGCCACCTCTTTGGTGCACAACGAGCTTTACATCAAGAGCAACAAGCAATGAGCGACCGCATCGACAACCTCGCCACCGACTTGCAACTCTCAGAGCAACGTACAAGACACTACTTCGACAACAAGCTCGACGACCACAAACAAGATAATGACGCAAGAATGGATGAGATTCGTGCCTTGATGGTCAACCGCTCTTCTACCACTTCGTCCTACTGCAAGACGGAGCCGCTCGAGTCAACACTCCGACGACACTATCTCTGGCTCAAGTACTCCGACATCGAACACTCTTCGACGTGCCGCGCGCCAAGGCCGTCAAGCAAACCGCAATCCTCTACACGACAATGACTCTCAAGCGGAACGACACCGTCAAAACCAAGCTACTTTCGCGAGAGCCCGCGACTGGCAACTTCATCGCCAACATGAAGAGGAAGAGCGCGTGCGTCTACATCAAGAGGAGCAAGACGCCGAGGCACTCCGACAACAACAACAACGGCGTGAAGCGCAAGCACTTGAGGCCCGACGTGCCCTTCACGACACAAATCGCGCCTTCGCCGACCACAAAGGCCAAACGCGCGAACAAGAACAAGCGCTTCGCCAAGAAGTTCAAGAGAGGAACTATCAAGCTCAAGTGCATCGTCAAGCCCCGCAAGCTCCTGACAAGATCCTCAAGTTCCTCGTCAAGATCGACAAGCTCCTCCACAAGCTCGACAAGCTCCTCCACAAGCTCGACAAGACCCTCACGTTCAACAAGAGAATGATGACTATGGAGAGCCTCCACGCTAAGAGCAATATGAGGTTGAAAACCCTCCTCGTCACGGGCGTCATCATCCCCGACCCCGACACAATGAAGAGCAATGCTATGGCAAGCTAAAGTTCACCATGCCCAAGTTTTCCGGAAGCAATTATCCCGAGGAGTATCTTTCATGGGCATTGAAGGTCGACAAAATCTTTCGCTTGCACAACTATGAGGAAGAGAAGAAGATTGCGATGGCATCCCTTGAATTCCAAGACTACGTCCTCATTTGGTGGGAACAAGTCATTGAGCGCCGAGAGGCAAGAGGGGAACCACCCATCACTACTTGGGCGCAAATGAAGGATGTCATGAGAGCACGTTTCGTGCCCACCTACTACAACCACGACCTCTTCTAGAAACTCCAACTCCTCAAACAAGGAACCAAGAGCGTTGAAGAGTATTACAAGGAAATGGAGATTGCCATGATACGAGCCAATGTCACGGAAGATGATGAGCAAACTATGGCACATTTCTTGAATGGACTCAATCATCCTATCAAGAAGATCGCCGCCTTCCAACCATACTCGAACCTCATCGAGCTAGCGCATCAAGCTACCAAAGCGGAACTACAAGTACAAGATGACTTCAAATATGCCAAGTTCTCATCCAAGTCCTACGGCTTCTCCAATCCTCAAGCTTCAACGACTCCAACAACTTCTACCTCTACCAAACCATCTACAAGCAATGGCGACAAGTCAAGTTACAAGAAAACTTCGACAACCTCAAGTCGTCATCCTACTACAAGCACCTTCAAGCTGAGAGCTTCTTCATCTACTCCGACCGATGAGACCATCAAGACAAGTTCCTTCAAATGCTTCACCTGCGGCGGCCGAGGCCACAAGTCCTATGAGTGCACCAACAAGCGCACCATGATCCTCAATGACGACGGAACATATGACTCCATGAGTGAAGAGGAGATGGAAGCCATTGAGCAAGTGGCCATGCACCACCAAGTCAACGAATATGAAGATCATGTCTTTTGTGACAAAGACTCAAGTCCCGCTCTCGTTGTCTCCAAGTTCTTGATTCTGCAACATCAACAAGATGAGGACCAAAGATGCCATATCTTCCACACCAAGGCCGGCATAAATGGACGGTCCGTCAAGGTCATCATCGACGGAGGGAGTTGTCATAACTTGGCAAGTGAAGAACTATGCTCCAAGCTCCAATTGGTCAAGACGAAGCACCTGCACCCTACAAGGTTCAATGGCTAAGCGACAACGACACTCTCCAAGTCGAGCATAGGGTACAAGTCTCCTTCAACATCGGAGCATACGAAGACACTTTGGAATGTGATGTTGTTCCTATGACCGTGTGCCACCTCCTTCTTGGACGGCCATGGCAATTCGACCGAGGTGTCATCCACAACGGGCGTACAAACCACTATAGCTTCAAGATGAAGGGGAAGGAGTACATTCTACGACCGATGTCTCCAAGCCAAGTAATCATCGACAAGCAAGCCACCCGTCATGGAGAGTCTAGTGAGAGAGTGCACCCCCATAAAGAAAGTGAGCGCCACAAGCCCAAATTGAGCGACTCTTCGCCAAGAGAGAAAAAACTAGTCCTATTTGCCACAAAAAGTGAGATGAGAGAAGTGTGTGAGAACCCATCGAGTGTCATCCACTATGTCCTCATATGCAAAGATGAGGTGACAAAGACTAACACTCCTAATCCGCTTCCTCTAGTGTTTTCCGACTTGTTGTAGGAATTCGAGGATGTCTTTCCCGATGAGCTACCTCCCGGTCTTCCTCCTCTACGTGGCATTGAGCACCGAATCGACCTCATCCCCGGAGCACCTCTTCCTAACAAGGCTCCATACCGCGTCAACCCTGAAGAAACTAAGGAGATCCAATGGCAAGTACAACAACTGATCGACAACGGCCATGTACGTGAAAGCTTAAGCCCTTGTGCCGTTCCGGTTATACTTGTGCACAAACAAGATGTTTCTTTTCGCATGTGCTCCGATTGTAGACCTATCAATGCTATCACCGTTAGATATAGGCATCCCATACCTCGCCTTGACGATATGCTAGATGAGCTTAGTGGTGCCACTATTTTCTCAAAAATTGATCTTAAAAGTGGTTACTATCAAATCCGCATACAAGAAGGTGATGAAAGGAAAACCGCTTTCAAAACTAAATTTGGTTTGTACGAGTGGTTGGTTATGCCTATGAATTTATGGGAAGCACCCGGTAATTTCATGCGACTCATGCACTTTGTTTTTCGACCCTACATTGGTGTCTTTGTTGTGGTCTACTTTGATGATATTCTTGTGTTTAGCAAATCTCTCAAAGAGCATGTTACACATCTTAGAACCGTGCTCCAAACCCTAAGGAAAGAACATCTTTTTGCTAATATGAAGAAGTGCACTTTTGGTGTTGATACGCTTGTTTTCTTGGGTTTCGTTGTGTCTTCTAAGGGTGTTCATGTTGATGAATCTAAGATCAATGCTATTCAAACTTGGCCACAACCAACCAATTTGCAACAAGTGCGTAGTTTTCTTGGTTTAGCCGGTTTCTATCGTTGTTTTGTGAAGGATTTTAGCACCATTGCTTCACCTTTGCATGCTTTGAGCAAGAAGAATGCGCCTTTTGTTTGGGGACCATCCCAAGATACCGCATTCAATGAGCTTAAGAATTTGCTTACTCATGCCCCCGTGCTTGCTTTACCCAACTTTGACAAACCTTTTGAAAAACATTGTGATGCTAGTGGTAATGGCATAGGAGGTGTGTTAACGCAAGAGAAGCGCCCCATAGCATACTTTAGTGAGAATCTTTCTGGCACGCAACTCAATTATCCCATCTATGACAAACAGCTATATGCTTTAATGCGAGTTTTGCGTGAATGGGAGCATTATCTTCGCCCTCATGAATTTATCATCCATACTGATCATGAAACGCTTAATTATCTTAAGGGTCAAACTAAGTTGAACAAGCGTCATGCTAAATGGAGTGAGTTTATAGAGTCTTTCCCTTATGTCATCAAATACATAAAAGGAAAGGAAAATGTTGTGGCGGATGCACTTTCCCGTATATGCATGCTTGTTACTACACTTGAGTTAAATTTCATTGGCTTTGAGCACATAAAAGACTTGTATGTGAATGATCCTACTTTTGCTATTCCTTATGCCAAGTGCTTGACGCATACATCTTGGGAACGCTATTACATCAAAGATGGTTATCTTATGAGAGATAACAAACTTTGCATCCCCGAGTCTTCTCTTCGTTTTTTGCTTTTGCAAGAATCTCATGGAGGAGGATTAACGGGACACTTTGGACGCGACAAGACGCTTGCCACGCTCTCCAAGAACTTTTTTTGGCCCAAGATGTTCCGCGACGTCAACCGCTTCACCAACCGATGCTCTACATGTCGCAAAGCTAAGTCCAAAGCTCAATCTCATGGCCTATATATGCCTCTTCCAATTCCGTACCAACCATGGGAAGATATTAGCATGGATTTTGTGCTTGGTTTGCCTAGAACTAGGAATGGAAAGGATTCCGTGTTTGTTGTTGTGGACCAATTCTCCAAAATGGCACATTTCATAGCATGCAACAAGATAGACGATGCTTCACATATTGCTAATCTTTTTTGTAGGGAAATCTTGTGACTACATGGAGTGCCAAAGACGATTGTCTCGGACCGCGACGTCAAGTTCTTAAGCTACTTTTGGAAGACTTTGTGCGCCAAGCTCGGAATCAAGCTAGTATTCTCTTCGGCATACCATCCACAAACCGACGGCCAAACGGAGGTGACAAACCGAACACTCTCCACTCTACTACGCGTGTTGATCAAGAGGAACATCAACGAGTGGGAGGAGTGCCTACCTATCACCGAGTATGCCTACAATCGCGCAAGACATTCGACTACCGGCAAGTCCCCCTTCGAGGTCGTCTACGGCTTCAACCCGTTGTCCCCATTGGACATTCTTCCTCTTCCACTACAAGAGCGCACCAACATGGACACGAGTGCCCGAGTGAACTACCTCAAGAAGGTACATGAAGATACAAGGCACAACATCGAGCGCCAAGTACAACGCCTCGCGACCAAGCTCAATATCAACAAGCAACCCATCATATTCAACATTGGAGATCTTGTGTGGCTACACCTTCGCAAGGACCGCTTCCCCAACGAACGCAAGTCCAAACTTCTACCACGAGCCGGTGGACCCTTCAAGGTGCTAGCACGCTACAACAACAATGCCTACAAGATCGACATCCCATGCGACAAGTACTCCGTGAGCGACATCTTCAACGTCAACGATCTATCTCCCTACCATGGTGATGAAGATTTTGATCCGAGGTCGGATCTTTCCCAAGGGAGGGAGATGATGCGGAGCATCCCAAGGTCATCCCCATGGACCTATCGTCGACTCACCAAGTGCCTAGTGGACCCATGACTCGAGCACGTGCTAGAGCTCTCGAAACCGAGGTGACATCTCTCCTCTCACAACTCCACTTCGATGAACATGAGACATGGTTACTACCTCAAACGGAGACACTTTGCATACTCAGGTGCCTTGGAGAAGCTAAGGATCATGGCGGATCGGAAGGAGAAGATGGACGTGAAGACGGAGAAGAAGAAGGGCAAAATCAGCAGAAGCCCGGATGATCCGACCACCGTCCGGACGATCCGGCCCCAGCCCGGACGATCCGGCTACAGCACCCGAACACACCCGAAGCTTAACCATGAAGCCGGATCATCCGGACCCAGTCTCGGATCATCCGGACAACCCCGGACGTTCGGACCAGGACCCGGACATCCGGACCTCCCGCAGCAGCCCCGACACAGCCGGATGATCCGGACGCCGACCCGGATCATCAGGACCCCCGAAGCCCGGATCATCCGGACCAACATCCGGATCATCCGGACAGTGCCTGCGTGCTTGACTTGGGCCGAGGCCTGTGTACCCGTTTTGTCCCCTCACTTACCCCTTAGCCCATTGGTCTATAAATAGACCTCCTCCACCTCCTTTCTAGGGCTAGCAAAGGATTAGCTCCTTTTTGTGTGAGAGCTTTGCTCCACTTGGTTACCTTCTCCTCAGAGCTCACAACCTCTTCGGGGAAGATCCCCCAAGCGGATTCAAGACCTCCTCACGGAGAAGATCGTGCTACTTGTATCATCCCTAGTTGATTGTGGATCGTGTATCTCATCGTGTTCCGAGGATCTAGCACATGTGTAATCGAATCTTGTTGGTTTGATTGGTTCTCTCGTGTTTTCCCCCCGTGTTCTTCGTGAAATCCTCTCCAAACGTGAAAGATCGGGCCATTAGGGTTCTACCCTACATCATACTGTCTACTCGTCTGCAACCGGGCGGCCCTTTTCAAGACACCATGCTTGCTGATGCCCGATCCTCGTAGGTGGTCCAGACACCGACTTGACGATCCTACGGTGGTTGCTGTGGTGCCCCTCAACATGCTACCACTACCCGTCCACCTGTCCTTCATGCGCGGCCACTACTGGGTGGCATGAAGGCCAACTGGATCGTCCTCATCCACCAATCCGGTAGTCCGTGGTGTCTCGTGGATATCTATACCCAACAAGAGATCACCTTTCCATCGTTGGATACCACCGGCATCGAGCCTCGTGGCCTGCCGGATACTCCTGCCTACTACGCACGAGACGCGTCGAGCTTTTGGTACGACCTCCGTTTGCTGAAGGTTGTAATCTACGAAGTGCCCACACCATCAAAAGACTACATGGATTACAAGCTCATTGCCTTGTTCGACGTGGGATTAGTCTATCTAGAATCCGGTCGCCATACATGGTTATGGCTCATCATCAATCCTCTTGACCCTCCATTTCTGTCTGATGCTATAGTGCACGATGGCATCATTTACGCGGTCGACGCACATATTGGTTGCATATACTGGTGGAATCTATTGTCGTTTAATTGTTTTATCTCATCTCATCTTTACCTTATGAATACAACTGCTTGTTTATTGTTAGAAATTCAGAATAGATAGTATGTCTATAACCACATCATTGCTATATGTACCTCTCATTTCCTAGATTTTTATGACCACACATGTTATTGTTAGAGTTGATATGAGAACAATTGGCATCTAATGATTGGTAGAATAGATATTATGAGTATAACCTCATGATTGCCATATGTTACTCTCATTTCTAAGTTTTTTCTAACCACGCATGTTATTGTTAGAGTTGATATGAGAACAGTAGTAACTGCTATGGTAGAATATGAGTAGGCCCTGCCATAGCTGTTTTCCTCTCATTTTTACATGATGTTTGAACCATGACATATTGCTAGAATATGAAAGCCATTGGCTTTTTTTAACTTGGGGTATGTTTATAACCACGACATTGCAATTCTCTGTCTATGATCTGTGTCAATGTTATAATAATCTTAATTCCACACATACTCTGAACATGATTGTATATTTTTGTCCTTTTGGCCTCCAATTTGATTTGTTGCAGCAAACGCAAATGCGTTGGCCTTCATAATTCCAGGAACTGGAAATATACAAGTAAATGGGTGGTGGTTTATCGCTCATTCAACTGAAATCGGTCATTTGATGCTCATTCGCATGTACCAAATTGACCAAACCATTTCATCAAAGCACATGCAGTACAATGCCTGGGGCGTTCGTGACTGTGATGGCTATGGCTGCTTCGTGTTCGAGAAAGATCCCAGGTTCATTGGGCCAGGCATATTCAACTGGAGGCGGTTTTATAGCATCGGCAACCACTCCATGTTCCTCCGGCTCAATTATTCGATCATACAACCAATCATCGATCATATCACTGGCGATGATTACCGTGCTATGCAACTTCCATTCGCCAGGGGGAACTGTATTTACACATCGTACCATGGGTTTCATGAATCACCATATCCAGAGATTCGTTGACACAGCTTGTTGCCAGATAATCTTCAGTGTGTGAAAGGCATCAAGCTTCCAAGCGATGACTGGCTTTTGCAAACCTGACATGCGACGATGTGGTTCATGCCAACAGCAAATATGCACAACTTGATTCGTAGTGATATCTAGACTGATCCATGTATCCTACAGCTGTAGCATGACCCTCTTTTGTTGGATATTACGTACTGTAGTTAGTTTGAAGGATAGATACCTTTCTGGGATCAAGTGCATCCTAACTAACCTGCGTAGGATGTACTGATAATGATGATGGAGATGTTGTGCAGAAGCCATATATATATATACACATATATATATATATATATCAATTAGGGTTCAAGTGCGTACTTGTTGGTTAAAGTGTTGTCCAATGCGAATTATATTTTGTATTACTCATGTAGCCTACAAAGTCTGTCGCACAGCCTTGTAACTTCGTAGTCCATTTCTAAATTTGTACTAGTCCTCTATACCATATATTGCGCTACTCGTACTACTACTTCCCTCTTGGTTTATTGGTCCCCTTCATAATTTTTGTCAAATTTAGACCATAAATTTAACTAACTAAATGTTAATGCATGTCACAAAAAATTATATCATTGGATTTGTATTTGAACATAGTTTCCAATGGTATAATTTCCGGTGACATGCATTAACATTTTGTTAGTTAAACCTATGGTTAAAATGTGACACTAAATACGACTAGTAAGTAGTATAGTAGTACTAGTATACGTTGGTCAAATTATTCATCGTGTCCTCACATTGAATTGACGTGACAACACGCTGCGCGTGAGGTGACACAAGAGTCCCGGCGGCGTGTTCGGTTCACCAAAGTGAGCCTCACCCCTCTCGTACTACAACAACACTCTCACATTCTCTACAAAATCACTCTCCCATTCTTTCCCGGTCTCCCCGCCTCCCAGCAGCCGCCTTGTTCCGATCCATTTGGTACAATGAGCGATGAGCTACTGGAGTTGCTATACTTCATTGCAAGTAGTCAAAAGGAAGACACTGAAAAATCGATCTCAATAAGGATGCTCTTCAAGCTAGCCGGGTGAAGGAAGGAACCAGCGAGGCCGCTCTTGTGAGTATTCGTCCTTTATGGGGGGTTTCAAGTCTTTAGAGTCTACATGTAGTAATGAAGTAGAGACCCCAGTTTGTTCGGGTATTGTGGACTTCAGATATGGAGTACCACTTATCTGTCGAAATCTTTCATCATTTACTTAAAACAGTTGATTGACCATACATTGAGTACCATTTAACTGGAATTAACCGATGCAAGTCCAAGAAGGATTGGCCGGTGCTGCCGGCTGGCGTCAAGTTTGATCCCATGGATCAGGAGCTGATCGAGCACTATGAGGCCAAAGTGAGTGCTGACAGCATGAGACCTCTCCCTCTCATCGATTTGTTCATACCAACCATCGGCAGCGAGCACGACATATGCTACACCCATCCTGAGAAACTTCCAGCTAAGACAACGATCGGCCGTCTACTTGCACAAACATATTCCTTTGTTTATAGCTCTATTTTTCTTTTTAGACGCAGACCTAGTGAAGCAATTACAATTTGACAGTTAACAAAAAGTGAAACAAGTGAATGCAACATACCAAAGATGTTATGAAAATGCCAACTACGTACCCTAAAACTTGTATTCGCCAATACTGCAGGTATCACACTGAGTGGCCTAAGCAAACATTTCTTCCAGCACAACTCCAGGGCATTCAAAAGGGGCACGCGGATGCGTCGCAAGAAACAGTCAGAGTGCGGCATGCACGCGATATGGCACAAGACCGGCAATACCTTGCCGGTGATGGTCAATGGCCGGCAGACGGGCAGCAAAAAGGTTATGGTGTTGCACACCAACAAGAACTTCGACCAGCAGAGGACCAACTGGGTGATGCACCAGTACCACCTCGGGGACCTGGAGCAAGAGAAGGAGTGGGAGCTGGTCCTCTGCAAGATTTTCTACCAGACGAACACTAGGGCCAGGACTAAAAAGATTATAAGTTAGTTTGGTATTGGTACTTGTACTACCTGGTCGTCTGCAAGTTGGTATTGTTGTTAAGGATCTTTCGGTATGAACTTGGCATTTGCTTCCGACCATCATGTGGAGGGTTGCTGTGGATATAAATTTGAATCATTTGTTTCGAAACAAATTTTCAGGCATCAGATTTTTATTTGATGGGTAGCATAAGCACCTGCCCGTTCGAATTCCCGGTTCTCCAAAATTTTACATCTTCAAAGTACGCAGGGGATCCATCTGGTTTCACAGGCTGATAGTTGGACGCAGCATGTTGGAACTGGGCTGTGGCATGCCAAGCCCAGCTGCAAATTGTTAAAAGAGAGGAGCGATGGATTTGGGCCTTCCAGAACAGTTAAGTGCCGCGACCTCGATCGTGAAACGCCTCCCATCGACTAAAAAAAGGCCTAGTCGGTTATTATTAGTTGAAATATGTAAAATATTCCATAATGAAAAGAAATATGTAAAATGCAATGAATTTAGTCTGCTTTCACTGAAAACCATCCGATTTGCATGAAATTCGTCCGTGGAACCACAAGACGGCTGTCCATATAGACCCTAACCATACGAAACCTGCAGGTCCATGGCCGTACGCAAGCAAGTGCACGCACTTATTATCACGATGGAAAAATAATGCTGACGTCTGAGAGGGTGAAACCCATGAAGTTTTCAACGTAGCCAATAAACGAGAGAATTCTGCAAGTACAAACTGATAATTAGGATCCAGCAGGTATATTGTTTTTTCAGGTCGAGCAAGTTTCAACTGGGTTGTAGACTGCCCAGGCTTGGTTTTGTTTTTAACGGGCCCAGCCCATGACAACAATGGGGCACAAAGATCTAGCAGATATCAATTGGCCTCTGGCCCGCCAGCCTTAGTTATATTTTCTCTTAGAACATCTGCATGCAGTTTTTTTACTGAATCAAACACACAGCCCAGTTCTATTTTCCTCTTGAAACGCCATGTCCTACTTCCGTTTTGTAATCTCTACCTATAGTTTTACTAGTTCATATACACGTATTATTATATTGAAAATACATAAAGTTCCCTTTTCATCTTTACATCCTTATTGTTTTGTTGTTGTTTTCCCTCCCAGCGCTGATTTTTTTACCACTGGTTTTCCCTAAAACCAACTCAATTTTCCCACGTCTTATTAGCTTACAAAAATAAAACAATATTTTATTTGGAAAATCAATAAGTTCTTAAAAAATAAATGTTTATCATTTCTGGATTAAAACAGTCCGAACTCCACCGAAATATGCAAAATTAGGTTGAACTTTTTGACTGTGGTCCTGGGCAGAAAATGGGCTGTAATAAATTCCTTAGGAATTAGCAAATGGGCTGTAAATTATTAAAACAATAGCAAATGGGGTCTATGTTGTCTGCCACAGATTTGGAGGCTGACTTGTGGGCCTACTAAGTTCATGCGTACACAAGGTTTCCCAGAAAAAGAAACTTAGTCGACTCTGCCAGCGTCAGACCGTTAGATGTCAATCTAACGACAATCGTGATTCATTAGTCTCTGATCTTCCTGCTCCAGCCGCCCAAACCAGCGCCGGCGGAACTTCCTGCTCCCACCTCCCGTGGCCGGCTGTGCTGCCGGGCTAGCTGTTGGGAAACGTAGTAATTTCAAAAAAATTCCTACGCACACGCAAGAACATGGTGATGCATAGCAACGAGAGGGGAGAGTGTTGTCCACGTACCCTCGTAGACCGACAGCGGAAGCGTTATCACAACGCAGTTGATGTAGTCGTACGTCTTCACGTCCGACCGATCAAGTACCGAACGCACGGCACCTCCGAGTTCTACACACGTTCAGCTCGATGACGTTCCTCGAACTCCGATCCAGCCGAGTGTTGAGGGAGAGTTTCGTCAGCACGACGGCGTGGTGACGATGATGATGTTCCACCGACGCAGGGCTTCGCCTAAGCTCCGCAACGGTATTATCGAGGTGTAATATGGTGGAGGGGGGCACCGCACACGGCTAAAATATCGTATATCAAGTGTGTCCTTGGGGTGCCCCCTTGCCCCCGTATATAAAGGAGCAAGGAGGAGAGGGCCGGCCAAGGGGAGGTGGCGTGCCCAAGGGGGAGTCCTACTCCCACCGGGAGTAGGACTCCTCCTTTCCTTGTGGGAGTAGGAGAAGGGAAGGGGGAAGGAGAAAGAAGGAAGGGGGCGCCCCCCCTCCCTAGTCCAATTCGGACTAGCCCATGGGGAGGGGTGTGGCCTCCCTTTGGGGCCTTTCTCTCCTTTCCCGTATGGCCCATTAAGGCCCAATACGAATTCCCGTAACTCTCCGGTACTCCGAAAAATACCCGAATCACTCGGAACCTTTCCGAAGTCCGAATATAGTCGTCCAATATATCGATCTTTACGTCTCGGCCATTTCGAGACTCCTCGTCATGTCCCCGATCTCATCCGGGACTCTGAACTCCTTCGGTACATCAACATACATAAACTCATAATAAAACTGTCATCGTAACGTTAAGCGTGCGGACCCTACGGGTTTGAGAACTATGTAGACATGACCGAGACACCTCTCCGGTCAATAACCAATAGCGGAACCTGGATGCTCATATTGGCTCCCACATATTCTATGAAGATCTTTATCGGTCAAACCGCATAACAACATACGTTGTTCCCTTTGTCATCGGTATGTTACTTGCCCAAGATTCGATCGTCGGTATCTCGATACCTAGTTCAATCTCATTACCGGCAAGTCTCTTTACTCGTTCCGTAATACATCATCCCGCAACTAACTCATTAGTCACAATGCTTGCAAGGCTTATAGTGATGTGCATTACTCAGTGGGCCCAGAGATACCTCTCCGACAATCGGAGTGACAAATCATAATCTCGAAATACGCCAACCCAACAAATACCTTTGGAGACACCTGTAGAGCACCTTTATAATCACCCATTTACGTTGTGACGTTTGGTAGCACACAAAGTGTTCCTCCGGTAAACGGGAGTTGCATAATCTCATAGTCATAGGAACATGTATAAGTCATGAAGAAAGCAATAGCAACATACTAAACGATCGGGTGCTAAGCTAACGGAATGGGTCAAGTCAATCACGTCATTCTCTTAATGAGGTGATCCCGTTAATCAAATGACAACTCATGTCTATGGCTAGGAAACATAACCATCTTTGATTAACGAGCTAGTCAAGTAGAGGCATACTAGTGACACTCTGTTTGTCTATGTATTCACACATGTTTTATGTTTCCGGTTAATACAATTCTAGCATGAATAATAAACATTTATCATGATATAAGGAAATATATAATACTTTATTATTGCCTCTAGGGCATATTTCCTTCACTGGCCTCACGGCCCCACCATACTCGCATCCCTGGCCTGGCTATCCCTCTACTCACCCACACCTCCTGTTATTCTCCGGCGATGGTAGCCTCACACTGCGGCCGAACAAGTAAACCCTCGTACCCACTCCGTGTGGCAAACAACTGTCGAGTCTTCCTCAGCTTTGGGTCGGTCCCTTACTTGGCCTCGCCGTCATCCACCACCTTGGTACTCTCGGCACGCGTGTTCAATGAATGACATCCATCGCAAGAGGACTGTACGTGGATAGGCTGATAGATGGGTCCACGGCTGTACGCAAGGAAGTGCCTCATTTTTTGCGAGTAGGAAGTGCCTCCTTATTACGCGCAAAATAATGATTCCTCCTCCTGACAGCCGGGACCCAACGGAAGAGCCTCTGTATTACACAAAAAAATATTCCCCCCGCTGACAAGTCGGATCCACCAGCTGTTACGCACAAAAATAATAAATACCCCCGCTGCTAGGTCAGTCCCACTATATTTGGAGGCTGGCTTTTGGGCCTACTAAGTTGATGCGGATGCAGGGCTTTGTCAACTTAGTCAATATAAACGATTCTAGCTGCGGTGACCGTACGATGTTCATCCAACGGTCGTCGTGCTTCTTCAACCTCTGGTCTTCTTGCTCCAGCCGCCCAAACTAGCACCGGCCGTGCCGCCTGCTCCTGCCTCCCATGGCCGGCTATGCTGCCACGCAGGCCTCATCGCCCCACCCTACTCTCACCGCTGGCCAGGCCTTCCCTCGACTCACACACACCCCCTGTTATTCTCCGGCGACGGTAGCCTCAAACCGCAGTCGAACCAGTCAACCCTCGTACTCCCCTCCACGTGTGCATCCACTGCTGCGTATTCCCCGGCTCCGAGTCGTTCCCTTCCTAGGTTGCGCCGTCGTCCACCACCTTGGTGCTGTTGGGCGGTACAGCGTCGTCAACGCGGTCAACGAATGACAGCCATCAGAAGAGGACTGTAAGTGGAGAGGCTGACAGCTGGGTCCATGGCTGCATGCAAGGAAGTGCCTCCTTATTACGCGCAAAATAATGATTCCTCCACCCGGCGTTATCTTCGCACGGAAGGAACTGCCTTCTTACCCCCTGACAGCTGGGACCCACCAGGATGAAGTGAAGGTGGCGTTATCTGTCTGGCCGCGAATGTGTACGTACATAGCGGTCGATCGGTCTCTCTGCAGCGACGTATCGTGGCCGAGTAAGGAGTGGCACGTGTTGAAGTAGAGGCGCCGACGTAGCATGTCACGCAGTCCCATCTATATCGTGTACACGTACGTACAGCCACGCTGCAAGATAGTAAATACAACTACGTACGTACAAACGGGCGGGGTCTTAACGCGTATAGCGACGTCGTCATGTTCATCGGGAGCCAACCGGCTTGGATAGAACAGCCGGAACAGGGTCTGGCGTACCACGAAACGGAGGAAAATGGCATTCTGTTCGACCGTGTACGGTCGAAACAGGGTTCTGTTCATCGGGAAGGGTCTGGCGTACCGCAGAACGGAGGAAACGGACATGTGTTTGAGCTCCTACGGTCGAAACGGGCTGCTGTTGATCGGGAGGGGTGTGGCGTACCGCAAAACGGAGGAAACAGGCTTGTGTTGGAGCGCCTACGGTCGAAACGGGGTCCTATTCATCGAGAGGGGTGTGGCATACCGCAAAACGGGACTCCACGGGCTATTTTTCATCCACCGTCGACTTCCTCCAGCCTCCACCAGGTACTGTTCATCCACCGTCGACTTCCTGCTGCCTCCACCAGCTACTGTTCATCCACGGGGTCCTGTTCATCCAGCCTCCACCGGCTACTGTTCAACCAGCCCTCCACGGAGTCTGATGCCTGCTAGAACTACGTCGGTATTTCCCCAAAGAGGAAGGGATGATGCAGCACAACAACGGTAGGTATTGCCCTCAGTGATGAGACCAAGGTTATCGAACCAGTAGGAGAACCAAGCAACTCTACGTAAACAGCACCTACACACAAATAACAAATACTCGCAACCCGATGTGTAAAAGGGGTTGTCAATCCCTTTCGGGTAGCGGCGCCAGAAATTGGCAAACGGATGTGAGAGAGTTGTAAATATTGATAGATCGAATGCCAAATAAAATAAATTGCAGCAAGGTATTTTTTGTATTTTTGGTTTAATAGATCTGAAAATAAAAGGCAAACAAAATAGATCGCAAAGGCAAATAATATGAGAAAGAGACCCGGGGGCCGTAGGTTTCACTAGTGGCTTCTCTCGAGAAAATAGCAAACGGTGGGTGAACAAATTACTGTTGGGCAATTAATAGAACTTCAAATAATCATGACGATATCCAGGCAATGGTCATTATATAGGCATCACGTCCAAGATTAGTAGACCAACTCCTGCCTGCATCTACTACTATTACTCCACACATCGACCGCTATCCAGCATGCATCTAGTGTATTAAGTTCATGGAAAAATGGAGTAATGCAATAAGAACGATGACATGATGTAGACAAGATCTATTTATGTATAAATAGACCCCATCGTTTTATTCTTAGTAGCAACGATACATATGTGTCGGTTCCCCTTCTGTCACTGGGATCAAGCACCGTAAGATCGAACCCACTACAAAGCACCTCTTCCCATTGCAAGATAAATAGATCAAGTTGGTCAAACAAAACCCAAATATCGGAGAAGAAATACGAGGCTATAAGCAATCATGCATATAAGAGATCAAAGAAACTCAAATAACTTTCATGGATAAAAACATAGATCTGATCAAAAACTCAAAGTTCATCGGATCCCAACAAACACACCGCAAAAAGAGTTACATCATATGGATCTCCAAGAGACCATTGTATTGAGAATCAAACGAGAGAGAGGAAGCCATCTAGCTACTAACTACGGACCCGTAGGTCTACAAAGAACTCCTCACGCATCATCGGAGAGGCACCAATGCACATGATGCACCCCTCCGTGATGGTGTCTAGATTGGATCTGGTGGTTCTGGACTCTGCGGTGGCTGGAATTGATTTTCGTCGACTCCCCTAGGGTTTCTAGAATATTGGGGTATTTATAGAGCAAAGAGTCGGTTCAGGGGGCACCCGAGGTGGGCACAACCCACCAGGGCGCGCCTGGGCCTCCTGGCGCGCCCTGGTGGGTTGTGCTCCCCTCGGAGCACCCCCTAGGCGCTTCTTAGGCCCACTGGATGTCTTCTAGTCCAACAAAATCCACAAAAAGTTTCGCTGCATTTGGACTCCATTTGGTATCGATTTCCTACGATGTAAAAAACATGTAGAAAATAGCAACTGTCACTTAGCACTATGTCAATAGGTTAGTACCAAAAAATGATATAAAATGACTATAAAATGATTGTAAAACATCCATGAATGATAATATAACAGCATGGAACAATAAAAAATTATAGATACGTTGGAGACGTATCAGCATCCCCAAGCTTAATTCCTGCTCGTCCTCGGGTAGGTAAATGATAAAAACAGAATTTTTATTGTGGAATGCTGCTTAACATGTCATATCATATTCTTTTCTTTATAGCATGGACTTTGGACTTTTATATGGCTCAAAGCAATAGTCTACTTTTGACATGAGATTTTAATACTCAAGCATATCAACAAGCAACCATGTCTTTCAAAATATCAACGCTAAAATAAGTTATCCCTAGCCCATCATGCTCAATCATTGAACCATTCATGAAACACACTCGCATAGTAGCTACACCCAATGCTCAAGTATGATCATAGTGCCCCCTAGTTGGTGCTTTATAAGAGAAGATGGAGACTCAAATTGAAAATAAAAATTGCATAAAGTAAAAGAAAGTCCCTTCGTAGAGGGAATGAGGGATTTGTAGAGGTGCCAGAGCTCAAGACGAAAAATATAGAGATAAAAACATTTTGAGAGGCATACTTTTCCCACCAACGAAAATGACTTAGAGCTCCCAACACTTTCCATGCTAGATATATCATAGGCGGTTCCCAAACTGAGAATAAAGTTTATTCCTTTTTCCACCATACTTTCACTTTCCATGGCTAGCCGAATCCACGGTTGCCCTCCATACCAACACTTTCCAAGGAATTTATTATTTGACAACATAAAGTGAATTCATTTTTCATTTCGGGACTGGGCATCCCAAATACCTTTGCCTTACTCTCATGCAATGACAAGTGAATAAACACTCATCGTGAGAATAACACATCTAGCATGGAAAATATCGGCCAGCCCCCCACCGCCTCGCGAGCGGTACGAGCACACAAAAGAGAAATTTATTTTGAAAATTAGAGATGGCACATACAAATTTGCTTAGAACGGCAAAAGAATACCGCATATAGGTAGGCATAGTGGAGTCATGTGGCAAAACTGGTTTAAAGGATTTTGGATGCACAAGTGGTGATCATACTTAGTGCAAAATGAAGTCTAGCAAAAGATTGAGAAGCGACCAACCAAGAAACAAATAATCTCATGAGCGAGCATTAAGCATAATTAACACCGAATAATGCACCACAAGTAGGATGTAATTTCATTGCATGACTATTGACTTCCGTGCTTGCATAGGGAATCACAAACCTTAACACCAATATTCTTACTAAAGCATAATTACTCATCAACATGACTCACATATCACATCATCATATCTCGAAACTATTACAAAGAATCATGTTTATTTTGTCCAATGATCTTCATGAAAGTTTTTATTATATCCTTCTTGGATATCTATCACTTTGGGACTAATTTTGATGTGTTGCTTTTGATAAGCTCAAACAAATATAAGTGAAGATCATGAGCATAATATTTATTTCTCTCAAAATAATTTAAGCAAAGCAAGAGAGAAATTCTTAAAAAAATTACTAACTCTCAAACAAATCTAAGTGAAGCAAGAGAGTATTTCTTCAAAAATACTAAAGCACGCCGTGCTCAAAAAGACATAAGTGAAGCACTAGAGCATAACCATAGCTCATAAAAATTTAAGTGAAGCAAAGAGAGCTATTCTAACAAGTCATGGCATAAACTTGGCTCTCTCAAATAGGTGTGTCCAGCAAGTATTCATGACTTAGAACACAAAGCAAAACAAACAAAGAATCAAATCATACAAGACGCTCCAAGCAAAACACATAGTATGTGACGAATAAAAATATAGCTTCGAGTAAAATACCGATGGTCGTTAGAAGAAAGAGGGGATGCTACTCAAGGCATCCCCAAGCTTAATTGCTTGCTTATCTTTAGATAATAACTTGGGGGTGCTATGAGCATCCCCAAGCTTAGGCTCTTCTTACTCCTTATTCCTTCATCCACCGTAAGATAACCCAAAACTTGAAAACTTCAATCACACAAAACTCAACAAAACCTTCATGTGATCCGTTAGTATAAGAAAGCAAATCACTACTGTATGTACTGTAGCAAACCAATTCATATTTTATTTTTGCATTATATCTACTGTATTCCAACTTTTCTATGGCAAAAACTCATTAAATAAAACCATAGAGTCATCAAAACAAGCACACAACGCAAAGAAAACAGAATCTGTCAAAAACAGAATAGTCTGTAGCAATCTGAATATTTCGAATACTTCTGAAGCTCCAACAATCTTGAGAAATTAGGAAAACCTGAGAAATTTGTATATTAATCTTCTGAAAAAAGAATCAGGGCAAAATCACGTTTCTGTGATTTATGAAAATTATTTTCGTGAGTGCATAAGTTTCTGTTTTTCAGCAAGATCAAACAACTATTACCCAAGAAGATCCTAAAGGCTTTACTTGGCACAAACACTAAGTAAAACACAAAAACACAATCATAACAGTATCATAATTGTGGAAACAATCAAGAACAGAAGCAAAAAGTAAAAATAAATTTTATTCATTGGGTTGCCTCCCAACAAGCGCTATTGTTTTACGCCCTTAGCTAGGCATAAAGCAAGGATCTAAGTTTTGTCATCTTCGTTTCGAGATCCATAGGATGCCCTCATGAATGATTCATATGGTGGCCTAATTCTTGTTCTATGGAAGTGTTCCATTCCCTTCCTTATTGGAAACTGAAATTTAATATTGCCTTCTTTCATATCAATCACGGCACCGATAGTGCGTAAAAACGGTCTACCAAGAATAATTGGACAAGAAGGATTGCAATCAATATCAAGAACAATAAAATCTATGGGCACATAATTCCTATTTGCAAGAATAAGAACATCATTAATTCTTCCCATAGGCTTTTTAATAGTAGAATCCGCCAAGTGCAAATTTAAAGAACATTCTTCAATATCGGTAAGACCAAGCACATCACATAAAGATTTTGGAATTGTAGAAACACTAGCACCCAAGTCACATAAAGCAAAACACTCATAATATTTAATATTGACTTTGATAGTAGGTTCCCACTCGTCATGTAATTTTCTAGGAATTGAAACTTCGAATTCCAACTTTTCTTCAAAAGCTTTCATCATAGCATCAACAATATGTTTAGTAAAAGCTTTATTTTGTTCATAAGCATGAGGGGAATTTATCATGGATTGCAACAAAGAAATACAATCAATCAAATAGCAACTATCATAATTAAAGTATTTGTAATCCAAAAGAGTGGGCACATCACTAGTTAAAGTCTTGACCTCTTTAAACCCACTTTTATCAATTTTCTCAACAAGATTTTCACCCTCCAAATTATCGGGACGCCTTCTAGCTAAAGTCGACTCTTCTCCAGTCCCTTTATATCCAATCTTAACTTTACTAAAGAAAGAATCAATAGAGGAAACACCAATCATTTTAAGATTTTCATCACTTTTATGAAAGCAATCACTAGAAAACGCTTTTTCTAAAAAATTCTCTTCTAGCTCTAAGCATAGCGGTTCTTTTCTTACTTTCATCCATAGAAACATAAAGTGCTTTAATTGATTCCTCTACTTTAGGCACAAAAATTTTCATCTTGAGATTTTCAACATCATGAGAAATTCTATCAACACTTCTAGAAAAATCATCAATCTTATTCAACTTTTCGTCTATGGTAGTGTTGAAAACTTTTTGCGTGTCGATAAGTTCTTTAATATTATTCTCAAGATCAGAGGTGTTCCTATTATTATTATAAGAAGGATTTCCATAAGAATTACCATAATTATTAGAGGAATTACTAGGAAAAGGCCTATGATTAAAATTACCTCTATAAGCATTGTTATTGAAATTATTGCGAGAGATAAAATTCACATCTATGGCATCACTATTTTGCTCAATCAAACTAGACAAAGGCATATCATTGAAATAAATAGGAGCACTTTTACTAGCAACCAATTTCATAAGAGCATAAACTTTTTCACTCAAAGAAGAAATTACTTCAACCGTATTAACTTTTTTACTAGTAGGAGCTCTTTTGGTGTGCCATTGTGAATAATTTGCCATGATATTATCAAGCAATTTGGTGGCTTCACCCAAAGTAATTTCCATAAAAGTCCCACCCATGGCAGAATCTAAAAGATTACGAGAAACAAAATTCAACCCCGCATAATTTTTTGTATGATCATCCAAAGATTTAACCCATGAGTTGGGCAATTCCTTAGCATCATTTTCATCCTTTCCCAATTGTGCAACATGCTCATGTTCAAGTTGCTTGAAATTCATGATCTGGGTTCTAAGGGAAATAATATTTGCGGGCGGAAAATACTTAGTGATGAAAGCATCTTTGCACTTGTTCGAAGAATCGATACTATTGCGAGGCAAAGAGGAAACCCAAATTTTTGCAGAATCACACAAGGAAAACGGAAATAATTTCATCTTCACAACATCATTGTCCACATCTTTTTTCTTTTGCATATCGCATAATTCCACAAATATGTTAAGACGGGACGCGGCATCCTCATTAGGAGTACCGGAAAATTGATCTTTCATAACAAGATTCAACAAAGCAGTATTAATATCACAAGACTCCGCACTAGTGGCGGGAGGAGCAAGAGGAGTGCTAATAAAATCATTGTTGTTGGTATTTGAGAAATCACACAACTTGGAGTTCTCTTGAGTCATGGTGACTACGCAACAAGATTGCACCCAAAAACAGATCCTGCAAAAAACAGCGAATGAAAAGAGGGCGAATAAAACGGCAAATTTTTGTGAAGTGGGGGAGAGGAAAATGAGAGGCAAATGGAAAATTATGTAAATTACGAGGAGATGAGATTTGTAATTAGGAACCTGATAGATGTTGATGTTGTCTCCCCGAATGACGCTAGAAATTCCTTTTGATGCCTGCTAGAACTACATCGGTATTTCCCCAAAGAGGAAGGGATGATGCAGCACAGCGACAGTAGGTATTTCCCTCAGTGATGAGACCAAGGTTATCGAACCAGTAGGAGAACCAAGCAACTCTACGTAAATAGCACCTGCACACAAATAACAAATACTCGCAACCCGGCGTGTAAAAGGCGTAGTCAATCCCTTTTGGGTAGCGGCGCTAGAAATTGGCAAACGGACGTGAGAGAGTTGTAAATATTGATAGATCGAACGCCAAATAAAATAAATTGCAGCAAGGTATTTTGTATTTTTGGTTTAATAGATCTGAAAATAAAAGGCGAATAAAATATATCGCAAAGCCAAATAATATGAGAAACAGACCCCGGGGCCGTAGGTTTCACTAGTGGCTTCTCTCGAGAAAATAGCAAACGGTGGGTGAACAGATTACTGTTGGGCAATTGATAGAACTTCAAATAATCAAGACGATATCCAGGCAATGATCATTATATAGGCATCACATCCAAGATTAGTAGACCAACTCCTGCCTGCATCTACTACTATTACTCCACATATCGACCGCTATCCAGCATGCATCTAGTGTATTAAGTTCATGGAAAAACGGAGTAATGCAATAAGAACGATGACATGATGTAGACAAGATCTATTTATGTAGAAATAGACCCCATCGTTTTATCCTTAGTAGCAATGATACATACGTGTCGGTTCCCCTTCTGTCACTGGGATCAAGCACCGTAAGATCGAACCCACTACAAAGCGCCTCTTCCCATTGCAAGATCCAACACTATTTGGCCAAACAAAACTCAAATATCGGAGAAGAAATACGAGGCTATAAGCAATCATGCATATAAGAGATCAAAGAAACTCAAATAACTTTCATGGATAAAAACATAGATCTGATAAAAAACTCAAAGTTCATCGGATCTCAACAAACACACCGCAAAAAGAGTTACATCATATGGATCTCCAAGAGACCATTGTATTGAGAATCAAACAAGAGAGAGGAAGCCATCTAGCCACTAACTACGGACCCGTAGGTCTACAAAGAACTACTCACGCATCATCGGAGAGGCACCAATGGACATGATGCACCCCTCCGTGATGGTGTCTAGATTGGATCTGATGGTTCTGGACTCTGCGGCGGTTGGAATTGATTTTCGTCGACTCCCGTAGGGTTTCTGGAATATTGGGGTATTTATAGAGCAAAGAGTCGGTTCAGGGGGCACCCGAGGTGGGCACAACCCACCAGGGTGCGCCTGGGCCTCCTGGCGCGTGATACGTCTCCAACATATCTATAATTTTTGATTGCTTCATGCTATATTATATTCTGTTTTGGAGGATTAATGGGCTTTGTTATACACTTTTATATTATTTTTGGGACTAACCTATTAACCGGAGGCCCAGCCTAGATTTGCTGTTTTTTTGCCAATTTCAGAGTTTCGCAGAAAAAGAATATCAAACAGAGTTCAAACGGAATGAAACCTTCGGGAACGTGATTTTCGGAACGAACGTGATCCAGAGGACTTGGACCCTACGTCAAGACATCAACCAGGAAGGCACGAGGTAGGGGGCGCGCCTACCCCCCTGGGCGCGCCCTCCACCCTCGTGGGGCCCACGTTGCTCCACCGACGTACTTCTTCCTCCTATATATACCTACGTACCCCCAAACCAACATAAGCATCCACGAAAACCTAATTCCACCGCCGCAACCTTCTGTACCCATGAGATCCCATCTTCGTGCCTTTTCCGGTGTCCTGCCGGAGGGGGCATTGATCACGGAGGGCTTCTACATCAACACCATAGCCTCTCTGATGATGTGTGAGTAGTTTACCTCAGACCTCTTCGGGTCCATAGTTATTAGCTAGATGGCTTCTTCTCTCTTTTTGGATCTCAATACAATGTTCTCCCCCTCTCTCGTGGAGATCTATTCGATGTAATCTTCTTTTGTGGTGTGTTTATTGAGATCAATGAATTGTGGGTTTACGATCATGTTTATCTATGAACAATATTTGAATCTTCTCTGAATTATTTTATGTATGATTGGTTATCTTTGCAAGTCTCTTCGAATTATCAGTTTGGTTTGGCCTACTAGATTGATGTTTCTTGCAATGGGAGAAGTGTTTAGCTTTGGGTTCAATCTTGCGGTGCTCGATCCGAGTGACAGAAAGGGAAACGACACGTATTCTATTGTTGCCATCGAGGATAACAAGATGGGTTTTATATCATATTGCATGAGTTTATCCCTCTACATCATGTCATCTTACTTAAAGCGTTACTCTGTTCTTTTGAACTTAATACTCTAGATGCATGCTGGATAGCGGCCGATGTGTGGAGTAATAGTAGTAGATGCAGGCAGGAGTCGGCCTACTTGTCGCGGACGTGATGCCTATATACATGATCATACCTAGATATTCTCATAACTATGCTCAATTCTGTCAATTGCACAACAGTAATTTGTTCACCCACTGTAATACTTATGCTCATGAGAGAAGCCACTAGTGAAACCTATGGCCCCCGGGTCTATTTTCCATCATATTAATCTTCCAACACTTAGCTATTTCTTTTGCCGTTTATTTTGCTTTCTTTACTTTGCATCTTTATCATAAAAATACCAAAAATATTATCTTATCATATCTATCAGATCTCACTTTCGTAAGTGACCGTGAAGGGATTGACAACCCCTTTATTGCGTTGGTTGCAAGGATTTTATTTGTTTGTGTTGGTGCGAGGGACTCGTGCGTGGCCTCCTACTGGATTGATAACTTCGTTCTAAAAAACTGAGGGAAATACTTACGCTGCTTTACTGCATAACCCTTTCCTCTTCAAGGGAAAACCAACGCAGTGCTCAAGAGGTAGCAAGAAGGATTTCTGGCGCCGTTGCCGGGGAGTCTACGCAAAAGTCAACATACCAAGTACCCATCACAAACCCTTATCTCCCGCATTACATTATTTGCCATTTGCCTCTCGTTTTCCTCTCCCCCACTTCACCCTTTCCGTTTTATTCGCCCTCTCTTTTCCGTTTGCCTCTTTTTCGCTCGCTTCTTGTTTGCTCGTGTGTTGGATTGCTTGCTTGTCATGATGGCTCAAGATAATACTAAATTGTGTGACTTTACCAATACCAACAACAATGATTTTCTTAGCACTCTGATTGCTCCTCTTACCGATACTGAATCTTGTGAAATTAATGCTGCTTTGTTGAATCTTGTCATGAAAGATCAATTCGCCGGTCTTCCTAGTGAAGATGCCGCTACCCATCTAAATAGCTTCGTTGATTTGTGTGATATGCAAAAGAAGAAAGATGTGGACAATGATATTGTTAAATTGAAGCTATTTCCTTTTTCGCTTAGAGATCGTGCTAAAGCTTGGTTTTCGTCTTTGCCTAAAAATAGTATTGATTGTTGGAATAAGTGCAAAGATGCTTTTACCTCTAAGTATTTTCCTCCCGCTAAGATCATCTCTCTTAGAAACGATATTATGAATTTTAAGCAACTTGATCATGAACATGTTGCACAAGCTTGGGAGATGATGAAATTAATGATATGTAATTGCCCTACACATGGTTTGAATTTGTGGATGATTATACAAAAAATTTATGCCGGATTGAATTTTGCTTCTAGAAATCTTTTAGATTCGGCCGCGGGAGGCACTTTTATGGAAATCACTTTAGGGGAAGCTATTAAACTCCTAGATAATATTATGGTTAATTATTCTCAATGGCACACCGAAAGATCTACTAATAAAAAAGTGCATGCGATAGAAGAAATTAATGTTTTGAGTGGAAAGATGGATGAACTTATGAAATTATTTGCTACTAAAAGTGTTTCTTCTGATCCTAATGATATGCCTTTGTCTACTTTGATTGAAAATAATAATGAATCTATGGATGTGAATTTTGTTGGTAGGAATAATTTTGGTAACAACGCGTATAGAGGAAACTTTAATCCTAGGCCATATCCTAGTAATTCCTCTAATAATTATGGTAATTCCTACAATAAATCTTATGGAAATTTTAATAAGACACCCTCTGAATTTGAGACTAGTGTTAAAGAGTTTCTGAATTCGCAAAAGAATTTCAATGCTTTGCTTGAAGAAAAATTGCTCAAAGTTGATGAATTGGCTAGGAACATTGATAGAATTTCTCTTGATGTTGATTCCTTGAAACTTAGATCTATTCCACCTAAGCATGATATCAAAGAGTCTCTCAAGGCCATGAGAATTTCCATTGATGAGTGCAAAGAAAGAACCGCTGGATGCGTGCTAAGAAAGATTGTTTTGTGAAAGCGTGTTCTTCTAGTTTCTATGAAAATAAAGATGAAGATCTAAAAGTTATTGATGTGTCCCCTATTAAATCTTTGTTTTGCAATATGAATCTTGATAATGATGGGACTGATTATGATCCACCTTTACCTAGAAGGCGTTCCAAAAATTCGGAGTTTTTAGATCTTGATGCTAAAATTGGTAAAAGTGGGATTGAAGAGAGCAAAACTCTATATATTAATGAACCCACTATTTTGGATTTAAAGGATTTTAGTTATGATAATTTCTCTTTGATAGATTGTATTTCCTTGTTGCAATCCGTGCTAAATTCTCCACATGCTTATAGTCAAAATAAAGCCTTTACCAAACATATCGTTGATGCTTTGATGCAATTTTTTGAAGAAAAACTTGAGTTGGAAGTTTATATCCCTAGAAAAATTTATGATGAGTGGGAACCTACTATTAAAATTAAAATTAAAAATCATGAATGCTATCTTTGTGTGATTCGGGTGCTAGTGTTTCCATGATTCCAAAGACTTTGTGTGATTTGCTAGGTTTCCGTGATTTTGATGATTGCTCTTTAAACTTGCACCTTGCGGATTCCAACATTAAGAAACCTATGGGAAGAATTAATGATGTTCTTATTGTTGAAAATAGGAACTATGTACCCGTAGATTTTATTGTTCTTGATATAGATTGCAATCCTTCATGTCCTATTATTCTTGGTAGACCTTTCCTTAGAACGATTGGTGCAATTGTTGATATGAAGGAAGGGAATATTAGATTCCAATTTCCCTTAAAGAAGGGATGGAACACTTACCTAGAAAGAAAATAAAATTACCTTATGAATCTATTATGAGAGCCACTTATGGATTGCCTACCAAAGATGGCAATACCTAGATCTATCCTTGCTCTTATGCCTAGCTAGGGGCATTAAACGATAGCGCTTGTTGGGAGGCAACCCAATTTTATTTTCAGTTTTTTCCTTTTTGCTTATGTTTAGGAATAAATATTTGATCTAGCCTCTGGTTAGATTTGTTTTTATGTTTTAATTAGTGTTTGTACCAAGTTAAACCTATAGGATCTTCTTGGACGATAGTTATTTGATCTTGCTGAAAATTTCAGAAACTTTATGTTCACGAAAACAATTTTTAAAAATCACCAGAACGTGATAAAATATTGATTCCAATTTCTGCTGATCAATAAACAAATTTTCTAGGTCGTCTTATTTTGGCTGAATGTTTTGAGTTCCAGAAGTTTGCGTTAGTTACAGATTACTACAGACTGTTCTGTTTTTGACAGATTCTGTTTTTCGTGTGTTGTTTGCTTATTTTGATGAATCTATGGCTAGTAAAATAGTTTATAAACCATAGAGAAGTTGGAATAAAGTAGGTTTAACACCAATATAAATAAAGAATGAGTTAATTACAGTAACTTGAAGTGGTCTTTTGTTTTCTTTCGCTAACGGAGCTCACGAGATTTTCTGTTAAGTTTTGTGTTGTGAAGTTTTCAAGTTTTGGGTAAAAGATTTGATAGATTATGGAACAAGGAGTGGCAAGAGCCTAAGCTTGGGGATGCGCATGACACCCCAAGATAATCTAAGGACACCTAAAAGCCAAAGTTTGGGGATGCCCCGGAAGGCATCCCCTCTTTCGTCTACTTCCATCGGTAACTTTACTTGGAGCTATATTTTTATTCACCACATGATAAGTGTTTTGCTTGGAGCGTCTTGTATAATTTGAGTGTTTGATTTTTAGTTTACCACAATCATATTTGCTGTACACACCTTTTGAGAGAGACACACATGATTCGGAATTTATTAGAATACTCTATACGCTTCACTTATATCTTTTGAGCTATATAGTTTTTGCTCTAGTGCTTCACTTATATCTTTTAGAGCACGGCGGTGGTTTTGTTTTATAGAAACTATTATTCTCTCATGCTTCACTTATATTATTTTGAGAGTCTTAAACAGCATGGTAATTTGCTTAAAAAGGAAAATTAATCCTAATATGCTAAGTATTCGAGACTAGTAAAAGAAAAACTTTCTGATGAGTGTGCCAAATACTAAGAGAAGTTTGATGATTGATGATTGTTTTGAGATATGGAGGTTGTGATATTAAAGTTGTGCTAGTTGAGTAATTGTGAAATTGAGAAATACTTGTGTTGAAGTTTGCAAGTCCCGTAGCACGCACATATGGTAAACGTTATGTAACAAATTTGAAACATGAGGTGTTCTTTGATTGTCTTCCTTATGAGTGGTGGTCGGGGACGAGCGATGGTCTTTTACTACCAATCTATCCCCCTAGGAGCATGTGCGTAATGCTTGGTTTTTGATGACTTATAGATTTTTGCAATAAGTATATGAGTTCTTTATGACTAATGTTGAGTCCATGGATTATACGCACTCTTACACTTCCATCATTGCTAGCCTCTTCGGTACCGTGCATTGCCCTTTATCACATTGAGAGTTGGTGCAAACTTCGCCGGTGCATCCAAACCCCGTGATATCATACGCTCTTTCACACATAAAACCTCCTTATATCTTCCTCAAAACAGCCACCATATCTACCTATTATGGCATTTCCATAGCCATTCCGAGATATATTGCCATGCAACTTTCCACCGTTCCGTTTATTATGTCATATTGCTTTGCATAATCATGTAGTTGACATCGTATTTGTGGCAAAGCCACCGTTCATAATTTTTCATACATGTCACTCTTGATTCATTGCTATCCCGGTATACCGCCGGAGGCATTCATATAGAGTCATACCTTGTTCTAGTATCGAGTTATAATCATTGAGTTGTAAATAAATAGAAGTGTGATGATCATCATTCATAGAGTATTGTCCCAAAAAAAGGGAAAGGCCGAAAAAAAGGAAGGCCCAAAAAAATAAAAAAATAAAAAGGGACAATACTACTATCCTTTTTTCCACACTTGTGCTTCCAAGTAGCGCCATGATTTTCATGATAGAGAGTCTCTTGTTTTGTCACTTTCATATACAAGTGGGAATTTTTCATTATAGAACTTGGCTTGTATATTCCAACAATGGGCTTCCTCAAATGCCCTAGGTCTTCGTGAGCAAGCAAGTTGGATGCACACCCACTTAGTTTCTTTTGTTGAGCTTTCATGCATTTATAGCTCTAGTGCATCCGTTGCATGGCAATCCCTACTCCTTGCATTAACATCAATCGATGGGCATCTCCATAGCCCGTTGATTAGCCGCGTTGATGTGAGACTTTCTCCTTTTTTGTCTTCTCCACATAACCCCCATCATTATATTCTATTCCACCCATAGTGCTATATCCATGGCTCACGCTCATGTATTGCGTGAAGGTTGAAAAAGTTTGAGATTACTAAAGTATGAAACAATTGCTTGGCTTGTCATCGGGGTTGTGCATGATGAGAGCATTCTTGTGTGACGAAAATGGAGCATGACTAAACTATATGATTTTGTAGGGATGAACTTTCTTTGGCCATGTTATTTTCAGAAGACATAATTACTTAGATAGTATGCTTGAAGTATTATTGCTTTTATGTCAATATTAAACTTTTATCTTGAATCTTTCGGATCTGAATATTCATACCACAATTAAGAGGGTTACATTAAGAAATTATACTAAGTAGCATTCCGCATCAAAAATTTTGTTTTTATCATTTACCTACTCGAGGACGAGCAGGAATTAAGCTTGGGGATGCTTGATACGTCTCCAACGTATCTATAATTTTTTATTGCTTCATGCTATATTATATTCTGTTTTCGATGATTAATGGGCTTTTTTATACACTTTTATATTATTTTTGGGACTAACCTATTAACTGGAGGCTCAGCCCAGAATTGCTGTTTTTTTGCCTATTTCAGAGTTTCGCAAAAAAAGAATATCAAACGGAGTCCAAACGGAATGAAACCTTCGGGAACGTGATTTTCGGAACGAACATGATCCAGAGGACTTGGACCCTACGTCAAGACATCAACCAGGAAGGCACAACGTAGGGGGGCACCTACACCCTGGGTGCGCCCTCCACCCTCGTGGGGCCCACGTTGCTCCACCAACGTACTTCTTCCTCCTATATATACCTACGTACCCCCAAACCAACATAAGCATCCACGAAAACCTAATTCCACCGCCGCAACCTTCTGTACCCGTGAGATCTTATCTTGGGGCCTTTTCCGGCGTCCTGCCGGAGGGGGCATTGATCACGGAGGGCTTCTACATCAACACCATAGCCTCTCCGATGATGTGTGAGTAGTTTACCTCAGACCTTCGGGTCCATAGTTATTAGCTAGATGGCTTCTTCTCTCTTTTTGGATCTCAATACAATGTTCTCCCCCTCTCTTGTGGAGATCTATTCGATGTAATCTTCTTTTGCGGTGTGTTTGTTGAGACCGATGAATTGTGGGTTTATGATCAAGTTTATCTATGAACAATATTTGAATCTTCTCTGAATTATTTGATGTATGATTGGTTATCTTTGCAAGTCTCTTCGAATTCTCAGTTTGGTTTGGCCTACTAGATTGATCTTTCTTGCAATGGGAGAAGTGCTTAGCTTTGGGTTCAATCTTGCAGTGCTCGATACCAATGACAGAAAGGGAAACGACACATATTGTATTGTTGCCCTCGAGGATAACAAGATGGGGTTTATATCATATTGCATGAGTTTATCCCTCTACATCATGTCATCTTACTTAAAGTGTTACTCTGTTCTTTTGAACTTAATACTCTAGATGCATGCTGGATAGCGGTCGATGTGTGGAGTAATAGTAGTAGATGCAGGCAGGAGTCGGTCTACTTGTCGCGGACGTGATGCCTATATACATGATCATACCTAGATATGCTCATAACTATGCTCAATTCTGTCAATTGCTCAATAGTAATTTGTTCACCCACCGTAATACTTATGCTCATGAGAGAAGCCACAAGTGAAACCTATGGCCCCCGGGTCTATTTTCCATCATATTAATCTTCCAACACTTAGCTATTTCTTTTGCCGTTTATTTTGCTTTCTTTACTTTGCATCTTTATCATAAAAATACCAAAAATATTATCTTATCATATCTATCAGATCTCACTTTCGTAATTGACCGTGAAGGGATTGACAACCCCTTTATTCCGTTGGTTGCGAGGATTTTATTTGTTTGTGTAGGTGTGAGGGACTCGTGTGTGGCCTCCTACTGGATTGATACCTTGGTTCTCAAAAACTGAGGGAAATACTTACGCTGCTTTACTACATCACCCTTTCCTCTTCAAGGGAAAACCAACGCAGTGCTCAAGATGTAGCGGCGCGCCCAGGTGGGTTGTGCTCCCCTCGGAGCACCCCTCCAGGCGCTTCTCCGGCCCACTAGATGTATTTTGGTCCAAAAATATCCACAAAAAGTTTCGCTGCGTTTGGACTCCATTTGGTATTGATTTCCTGCGATGTAAAAAACATGCAGAAAACAGCAACTGGCACTTGGCACTATGTCAAAAGGTTAGTTCCAAAAAATGATATAAAATGACTATAAAATGATTGTTAAACATCCAAGAATGATAATATAACAGCATGGAACAATAAAAAATTATAGATACATTGGAGACGTATCAGGGTCCTGTTCATCCAGCCCTCCACGGGGTCCTATTCAACTAGCCCTCCACAGGGTCCTGTTCAACCTGCCCTCCACGGGGTTCGTCCACTGGCTACTGTTCATCCACCCCTACCTCCTCGATCGGGGTCCTGTTCATCCAGCGGCAACGGCCTCTACTACAACGGGGTCCTGTTCACCCAACCACCACCGAGAACTGTTCATCGAACTCCCAACAACACTCAATGTTCATCAAGAGGCAGCAGGTTCGATCGGCTTCAGTTAACAGCAGTAGCGAAGGAATCGCTCGATCGGGTTCAGTTAACAGCCAGGGATCGATCTATCGCTCGGGTTCAGTAACACGTAGCCAGTGCAATCGCTCGGGTTCAGTAAGCGAACGCCTCGCTCGAGTTCAGTTAGAGCCCAACGCCACGCACCCACGCGCGTACATGTACGAGAGAAACGCGCAATCCCTCCGTGTATCGGTTGGCGCCGACCACCCATCGTAACCGGGAACTTCCTGAAATTTTCCTCGCCCTCGCTTCTATGACGATTTTTTCCGTCATGGACAGCCCAAAAAATGTCATGCAGGTACGTCTCCGGCCCACCCAGGACGAAAAGCCCATTTTCTATCATGATTTTTTGTCATAGAAGTAGGATCCCACCACATCTATGATGATACCGGATTTTTTTCACAATTATCGTCATAGAAGTGTCAGAAGCATGACAGAAAAAATCGTTCGGCCCAAAATGTCACAGATGTGTCTTTTTTTGTAGTGGCTGAGGCTGCGGCTCTGGCCGGCCAAGGCAAGAGCAAAGGCTCCCAAAAGCAGAAGAAGGACTGGAAGGGGAAGAAGCAAGTCACTCAGAAGAGTGACATCCTCGATCAGCCCTACCAAATCCACACGAAGAAGGACGAGGATGGCAATCTGATTTTGCCCAAACACACCACTCGGGAGTGCCGACTCCTGAAGCAAGAAATGCGGCAATATTCCTCCAGAGACAAGGATGAAGATGACAATGATGGAGGCAAGGGTACTTCCGGGTACCCCAACATCGAGAACGTCCTCATGATTTCGCCGACGTAGAGAGCCAAAGTCACCTCAAAGTCATCAACCGAGAGGTCAACATGGCAGTTCTGACTATCACCAAATATCTCGACTGACCAAGACGCCAGTAACCTTTGATTAGTCCGATCACCCGGCCCACATACCGACCATCGGGTGGCAGGCCTTGGAGGTAGATCCAGACATGGGAGGAGTCTGACTGCGCAAAGTCCTAATGGACGGCGGCAGCGGGCTTAATATCATTTACGCCGACACATTGGAGGCGATGGGCATCCCGATGACCAGGTGCAGCAAGAGCAACATGCAGTTCCACGTGGTAATCCCTGGGAAGAAGGCCAAATCACTCGGCCAGACTGCCCTCGATGTCGTATTCAGCGAGGAGAAGTTCCTCCAGAAGGGCTCCCAGATTGCTGATGAGCAGATGGCGATGGCCGAGCTGGATGAATATAAGAAGGGGGTAGATTCAAGTGAGCTGCTAAAGTCCAAGCAGCTGACTGTGGGATCCACTTTCCAGTCGGCAGGGGAGACGAAGCCGGTGCACATCCATCCTGAGGACCCGAATGCTGCCCCAACCAACATCTCCACTACCCTGGACAGCAAATAGGAAGTCGCACTCGTCCAGTTCCTCCATGAGAACTGGGACATCTTCGCATGGAAGGCTTCTGACATGCAGGTGTTCCCAGGGAGCTGGCCGAGCACAGACTCCGTGTTGATTCGACGGTGAAGCCTATCAAGGAGCACCATCGATGATCTTCTGCCAAGAAGCGTAAGGTGATTGGCGAGGAGATAGCGCGGCTCTTAGCCGCCGAATTCATCCGAGAGGTGTAGCACTCCGAGTGGCTCGCCAACATCGTCCTAGTGCTGAAGAAACATGAGACTTTCCGAATGTGTGTAGATTTTAGGCAGATCAATGAGGAATGCTCGAAGGATCATTTCCCTCTCCGTCGCATAGAACAGATAGTAGATTCTACTGTTGGATGTGAGCGGTTGTCGTTTTTGGATGCTGCTACTTCTTGAGCTTGCGTTGATTTTTCCCTTGAAGAGGAAAGGGTGATGCAGCAAAGTAGAGATAAGTATTTCCCTCAGTTAAGAACCAAGGTATCAATCCAGTAGGAGGCACAAGCAAGTCTCCAATCTATGCACCTTCACAAACTAACAAACACTTGCACTCAACGCGAAAAAGGGGTTGTCAATCCCGTCACAATCTCGATCAAGAGTGAGATCTAATAGAGATAGGTATAAAAGATAAATAAAAAGGCAAACTAAAGTAAATATGAATAAAGTGCAGCAAGGTATTTTTGGGTTTTTTGGTTTACATATCTGAAATATATGATGGAAAATAGACCCGGGGCCATAGGTTTCACTAGAGGCTTCTCTCTTGAAAGAAAACATACGGTGGGTAAACAATTTACTGTCGAGCAATTGATAGAAAAGCGCAAAGTTATGACGATATCCAAGGCAATGATTATGAATATAGGCATCACGTCTGTGTCAAGTAGACCGACTCCTGCCTGCATCTAGTACTATTACTCCACACATCGACCGCTATCCAGCATGCATCTAGAGTATTCAATTCATAAGAACGGAGTAACGCCTTAAGTAAGATGACATGATGTAGAGGGATAAACTCAAGAAATATGATGAAAACCCCATCTTTTTACCCTTGATGGCAGCAATACAATACATGCCTCGCTACCCCTACTGTGTCACTGGGTGAGGACACCACAAGATTGAACCCAAAACTAAGCACCTCTCGCATTGCAAGAAAAACCAATCTAGTTGGCCAAACCAAACCAATAATTCGAAGAGAAATACAAAGATGTTTAATCATGCATAAAAGAGTTCAGAGAAGACTCAAATAATATTCATAGATAATCTTATCATAAATCCACAATTCATCGGATCTCGACAAACACACCGCAAAAGAATATTACATTGGATAGAACTCCAAGAACATCAAGGAGAACATGGTATTGAAGATCATCGAGAGAGAACAAGCCATCTAGCTACTAGCTATGGACCCTTAGGTCTGTGGTGAACTACTCACGCTTCATCGGAAGGGCAGCAAGGTTGATGTAGAGGCCCTCCATGATCGAATCCCCCTCCGGCAGGGTACCGGAAAGGCCCCAAGATGGGATCTCACGGGAACAGAGGCTTGCGACGGCGGAAAAGTATTTTCGTGGATGCCTATGATGGTTTGGGAATATTTGGGAATTTATAGTGCAAGAATTAGGGTTAGAGGACCTCCGAGGGGCTCACAAGCCCTCAGGGCGCCCCCCTGGGGCATGCCTAGCAGGCTTGTGGCCTCCTCGGGACTCCTCTGGCCCCCTTTCCAAGTCTTCTGGATGTCTTCTGGTCCAAGAGAAATCATCACGGCAGTTTTATTCCGTTTGGCCTCCGTTTGGTATTCCTTTCCTATGAAACTCTAAAACAGGGGAAAAACAGGAACTGGCACTGGGCTCTAGGTTAATAGGTTAGTCCCAAAAATAATATAAAATAGCATATTAATGCATATAAAACATCCAAAACATATAATATAATAGCATGGAACAATAAAAAATTATAGATACGTTGGAGACGTAGCAAGCATCCCCAAGCTTAATACCTGCTCGTCCACGAGTAGGTAAATGATAAAAACATAATTTTAATGTGGAATGCTACCTAACATATTTATCCATGTAATCTTCTTTATTGTGTCATGAATATTCATATCCATAAGATTCAAAACAAAAGTTTAATATTGACATAAAAACAATAATACTTCAAGCATACTAATAAAGCAATCATGTCTTCTCAAAATAACATGGCCAAAGAAAGTTATCCCTACAAAATCGTATAGTCTAGCTATGCTCCATCTTCATCACATAATGTATTTCATCATGCACAACCCCGATGACAATCCAAGCAATTGTTTCATACTTTTGGTGTTCTCAAAGTTTTTCAACTTTCACGCAATACATGAGCATGAGCCATGGATATAGCACTATAAGTGGAATAGAATATGGTGGTTGTGGAGAAGACAAAAAGAAGGAGAAAGTCTCACATCAACTAGGCGCATTAATGGGCTATGGAGATTCCCATCAATAGATATCAATGTGCGTGAGTAGGGATTTCCATGCAACGGATGCACTAGAGCTATAAGTGTATGAAAGCTCAAAAGAAACTAAGTGGGTGTGCATCCGACTTGCTTGCTCACGAAGGCCTAGGGAAATTTGAGGAGGCCCATCATTGGAATATAAGCCAAGTTCTATAATGAAACATTACCACTAGTATATGAAAGTGACAAAATAGGAGACTCTGTATCATGAAGAACATGGTGCTACTTTGAAGCACAAGTGTGGAAACAGGATAGTAACATTGTCCCTTCTCTCTTTTCTCTCATTTTTTCTCTTTTTTTGTTTGGGCTTCTTTGGCCTCTTTTATTTTTTATAATGTCCAAAGACTCATCCCAACTTGTGAGGGAATCATAGCTTCCATCATCATTTCCTCACATGGCACAATGCTCTAATAATGATGATCATCACACTTTTATTTACTTACAACTCAAGAATTACAACTCGATACTAGAAAAAAATATGATCCTGTATGAATGCCTTCGGCGGTGTACCGGGATGTGCAATGATCAAGAGTGACATGTATAAGAAATATGAACGGTGGCCTTGCCACGAATACTATGCCAAGTACATGATCATGCAAAGCAATATGACAATGATGGTATGTGTCATAATAAACGGAACAGTGGAAGTTGCATGGCAATATATCTCGGAATGGCTATGGAAATGCAATAATAGGTAACTATGGTGGCTGTTTTGAGGAAGGTATATGGTGGGTTTAATGCACCGGCAAAAATTGTGTGGTACTAGAGAGGCTAGCAATGGTGGAAGAGTGAGAGTGTGTATACTCCATGGACTCAACGTTAGTCATAAAGAACTCACATACTTATTGCAAAAATGTATTAGCTATCGAAACAAAGTACTACACGCATGGTCCTAGGAGGATAGATTGGTAAGAAAAGACCATCGCTTGTCCCCGACCGCCACTCATAAGGAAGACAAACAAAAAATAAATCATGCTCCGACTTCATCACATAACGGTTCACCATACGTCCATGCTACGGGAATCACAAACTTTAACACAATTATTTCTACCAATCCACAATTACTCACTAGCATGACTCTAATAACACCATCTTTATATCTCAAAACAATATGCAAGGAATCAAACTTCTCATAGTATTCATTGCTCTTTATATGGAAGTTTTTATTATATCCCTCTTGGATGCCCATCATATTAGGACCAAATTCATAACATAAGCAAATTACCATGTTGTTTAGAGACTCTCAAAATAATATAAGTGAAGAATGGGAGTTCAACAATTTCTATAAAATAAAGCCACCGCCGTGCTCTAAAAAGATATAAGTGAAGCACTAGAACAAACTGCCTAGCTCAAAAGATATAAGTGAAGCACATAGAGTATTCTAATAAATTCACGATTCATGCGTGTCCCTCTAAAAAGATGTGTATAGCAAGGATGATTGTGGTACACTAAAAAGAAAAGACTCATATCATACAAGACGCTCCAAGCAAAACACATATCATGTGGTGAATAAAAATATAGCCTCAAGTAAATTTACCGATGGATTGAAGATGAAAGAGGGGATGCCATCCGGGGCATCCCCAAGCTTAGATGCTTGGTTGTCCTTTAATATTACCTTGGGGTGCCCTGGGAATCCCCAGTCTTAGCTTCTTGCCACCCCTTATTCCATAGTCCATCAAATCTTGCGTAACCACGGCTTCCGAGGTGGTGGCATCCCATGTTCCTCTTTTGAAGCCCCTTCATGTACTTCGACTTTTGTTTGGCAGCTTCGGCATCAAAAGCCGCCTTGAATATTTCAAACTGCTCTTCCGTGATTGTTGGATTATCCTTTACAATCTCGGAGTAGGGTTCCATTTTGTTGATGATCCGATGTTTCACCCTTACTTTACAGGCGGCCAACGCGTCGCTAAACTTGGTCATGGCGCGTTTGTTTATCTTCTTCATTGCCGGGTCTTTATCTGGATCAGTATATTTCTTTTCATCCCGGCCCGGGAACAAGAATACCTGGTGCAGCTTCTTTAGGAGGGAGGGCCTCATATTTTCTATCTTCTTTAGTTTCTCATCATAGATGGTGGCGGTTGTCCGTATGATGCAGCCTATTTAATTGTCGTAGCACGATCGCGCTTCCTCAAGCTCTTTTGGCTCAAAATTGCCGTCGTCCACCTCCATGACCACCACTCTAGTAGTGATGAGCTGATTTAGGCGTCGTTGCCTCTTTGGTTTCGGTTCTATACCGGCTCCGCCAGTCTCGACGCTGATCTCGGCACCGGTCTCAGTCTCAGCGTCGGTCTCGATGTCGGTCTCAGTCACCGATGTGACAGGTGGGCCCAACAACAACAACCGTTGATCATTGGCAAGGTTCAAAAATTCGGCTGCCTCCCGGTAGACGTCGTCGCAATCACCAGAACCCTGTCCTTCATTGTTGCCAGCCATGTTTCCTACAATTAAATCTAGTCAATTAATTCTAGACCTAATAAAATGAATAATGACATAAAAAAGGCCTATGTTTTGCAGGAATGTTGATTCCTTCCCGGTGCAGCAAATCCCGGGCACTCGATATGTCCTAGTTTGTAGCACAAGTGATGCCAAAATTCACGGAAAATTTTGGCACGACCTTTGCTAAAAAGTGGACAAATCGAGCACCTAAAATTTGCCGGAATGGAAATGAATCAACATTCCGGCAAAAGATAGGCCACTCGGCTTCATTCCCTAGAAACAACAAAAGGCCACTTGGGCACAATCGAACCACTTCAATGAAAAGATATAACATGACCACTTCAATGAAAAGATATAATCAACAATAAAAGTCTAGGAAGGGATCATCTTTAAAATAAAACTTGCCTAAATTCTTTTCCTCGAAAAATAGCGGTCTTTTCAAAAATCAAAAACCTTTGCAAAATGACCTCACTAAACACTTCTCTGCCTCGGACAGAACCCAAATTCTGTTCTAGCTATTCCTCTCTCTCTCACACACACACACATTATTTTCTCTGACCCTTCTCTCCCTAGGACAGAACCCAATTATAATTGCAAAGGAACTCCATTTCTTTAACCCTTCTGACCTAATGCTCTAAAATAAATTTTTGCTCTAACCTAGCCAACCTAGTTAACCTAGCTTGTTAACCTAACGAACCTAAATAACCTAGTTAGTTAACCTAGCTAGGTAACCTAGTTTACCTAGATAATTAAACTAGTTAACCTAGCTAGTTCTCTATCGAAGGCCCTAAATAAATTTTTGCACTAACCTAGATAATTAACCTAATTAAACTAGTTAACCTAACTAGTTCTCTGTCAAAGCCCTAACTAAATTTTTGCACTAACCTAGATAATTAAACTAGTTAACCTAGCTAGCTAGTTCTCTGTCCAATGTTTGTGTTGTGCATGAGAGAGAGAGAGGAGGGTGAGGGCTTACAAAGGATGGCTCCGGTGGTGGCATGGGAGGCAGGGGCGTCTCCGGTGATGGCGAGGGAGGCAGTTGTGGCGAGGGAGGCAGGGGCGTTGTGGGTGGCTCTGGTGGCGCCGAGGGCGGCTTCGGTGGGGTCGATGAGGCCGCGCGGCTCCGAGGGCGGCTTCGGTGGGGTCGATGAGGCCGCGCGGCTCCGGTGGCGTCGACGGCGCGCGGCTCTGGTGGCTCCGGGGGCGTCGACGTTGGCAGGAGACGGCGGCGAAGTGGGAAGACGGCGGCGAAGTGGGAAGACGGCAGCGAAGTGGGGCGAGGGATTTGGGGGAGAAGTGTGGTGGCCGGGAGGGAGGGAAACCGCGCGGGGGTTAAGTCAAATGTAGCGGTAGCGCTGGAAGTACAAAACGCGCTACTGGTATAGCTCTTTATTTTCCTTTTCTTTTATTATTTCCTTTTCCCTTTCTATAGCGGGGGTCCAAAAAACGCGCTGCTGCGCCCGTTATGAACAGATGCTACTGCTATGGCTTTCTCCTTTATTTTTCTTTTTCTTTTCTTTTTCTTTACATTTTATTTTTTCCTTTCTCCTTTGTCTATTTCTTTCATTTTCATTTACTTTTCTATTTGTTTTTCATTTTGTTTTCTTTTCATTAGCAATAGCGCATTTCACCGTAAATGCGCTGCTACAACAATATTAGCGGTAGCGCGGTTTTTCTAAGATCGCTACTACTATGTGTAGCCTATCGGCTTAGTAGTGGGAATTTTAGTAGTAGCGTGTTTCCGTGGAGACGCGCTACTGCTACGTTCCTATCTGTAGCGCGGTTAATCAACACGTGCTACTGCAATATAGCACTAGCGCCCTATTTTAACAAGCGTTACTGCTAAAGTTCTATGTATAAGGTTTTCCCTAGTAGTGAAGCTTCACGTGCCCCCAGCTGGAGCTGGGTACCACTGGAACTCGCGGAAGAAGGAGCAAGGGGTTGAGCACGCCGGCATCCACACACACCCACTGCTTCCGGACCCCCCTCACATCTGGCGAGAGCTCGAAGTCGATGCCCGAGCCAGCCGTCGCCGCTACGGCCTGGAAGGCCACGCACACCGAGCGCTGGCGGGCGTCAACCAGATGAAGGGAGAAGAAATGGAGAAACGGGGCTACGGAAGGGGTGATGCCAACCATAGCCTCACAAACGAAGGCGAAGACGGCAAGGAGGATGATGGATTGGGGGTCCAGATGCAGCGCCTGGATTTGGTAATGCGAGAGTATAGCATTGAAGAAATCAGAGAAAGGGGGATCAGGCCAGCCAAGAGGGCATGAAGATGGATGGGGATCTCAGTGACTTCCATGTCGATCATGGCTCAGGAAGCGGGCCAAGCCGTCGTCGCCTTCCACTCATTGGAATCGGCGGCAAGGGCCGGACAAACCTTGGCCAACCCCTCTTGATTGACCACCGTCGACCGCTCAAGATCAGGCTCAAAGACCGGCTGGGATTCGGCCGGAGCGCAGGTTTTCCCCTTCCTCTTCAACCTCGGGGCCATGGCGGAAAGGAAGGGAGGCACCGACGCCGAACCTGGAAGAGGGGCTGCAAGTTCGAGGGAAGAGCAGGAGCCAAGGGCAAGCATGGCAAGCAATGAAGGCAGAGCTGCACTAGCAACGGGCGGCCGCCAAGCCTGGCGGATATCAAGGCTACGTGGGGAAGTGGGGGTGCCCACGTCCCATCAATTGCCATGCGCCACCCAAGGCCACAGGTGGTTAGGTCCCGCGGCACTCCGCAGTTGCCCTTTGGCTTCGCCTCAAAGCCAAGTCTGAGCGTGCCTTGGGCCCGGGGGCTACTGTCGGCGTTCTGGGAACGGGGGTACCCAGACTTGCCTGCCTGCGGCCCACGGCGTGGCTCCATCGACAACCTGGTACGGCCCGCCTACAACATCGTCAACTCAAGACCCTCGCGAGGGGCCAAGCCTTGCGAGGCGGACGACACCAAGACCTCCACGGGGAGCAGCCTCCTCAGGCTGGCTCCCGAGGAGCGGAGATCTCTATGCAAGTCTCACCTCATGAGGCTCGGATGACACGAGCCGTGATGACCAAGGCCAGGCCGGCACCAGCGGGCGCAGTGCAGCAGTTTCATCTTTGGTGCTAAAGAAGCAAGCGCAGGCGCGGAGTCCCTAGGAATCAACCAAAGGTTTCCATTCCTGTGCAACAAGCCCAAGACCGCCAGGACGGCAGGACGGAGGTCATCACCGAGCCCACCACGGCGTCACGACTAGAGGCTTTTGCAGGCGAAGACTACTTTTGCCAGGATAAGATGTACTAGCTGTCTCCCTTCGAATTTGGCCGTTGTGGAATCCTTTCCCGCCTTCATTTGGGAAGAAGACCAAGGCCACTATAAATAGGACCTAGCCACCACCATAGAGAGGGATCGGATCCATTCCACCCTGACCAGCTCACCAGCTCACTTGAGCTCAAGAACACGCTCGTCCTCCTGAGGCACCGGCTTGACCTCCCTCGCGCCTGAAACGACGCCATCCCTCGCGCAAAATCATCCCTTCATCCGCCAGCTCCTCCAACCGTCGAGCGGTGACGCGCTAATACGTCTCCAACGTATCTATAATTTTTGATTGTTACATGTTGTTATATTATCATACTTGGGTGTTTTACAATCATTTTATAGCAACTTTATATCATTTTTTGGGACTAACCTATTGACATAGTGCCCAGTGCCAGTTGCTATTTTTTGCTTGTTTTTTACTTCGTAGAAAATCAATACCAAACGGAGTCCAAACGCAGTGAAACTTTTCGAAGATTTTTTCTGGACTAAAAGACACAAGATGGGCCAAAGAAGTACCAAAGGGATGCCCCAGGCGCTCCCTAGTGGGTTGTGCCCACCTCGGTGGCCTCCCGCACCGCCTCTTTGCTCTATAAATTCCCCAAAAGTCCAAAATCCCTGGGGGAGTCGATGAAACACAATTCCAGCCTCCGCAAGTTCCAGAACCACCAGATCTAGTCTAAACACCATCACAGAGGGGTTCATCATCCTCATTGGTGCCTCTCCGATGATGCGTGAGTAGTTCATTGTAGACCTTCGGGTCCGTAGTTAGTAGCGAGATGGTTTCCTCTCTCTCTCTCTTTTGATTCTCAATACAATGGTCTCTTGGAGATCTATTTGATGTAACTCTTTTTGCGGTGTGTTTGTTGGGATCCGATGAACTTTGAGTTTATGATCTCTTATATGCATGATTACTTATAGCCTCGTATTTCTTCTTCGAATCTTTGGTTTAGTTAGGCTGACTAGATCGATTTTTCTTGCCATGGGAAGAGGTGCTTTGTGATGGGTTCGATCTTACGGTGCTCAATCCTAGTGACAGAAGGGGACATGACACGTATGTATCGTTGCTATTAAGGATAACAAGATGGGGTCTATTCCTGCATGAATAGATCTTGTCTACATCATGTCATCATTCTTATTGCATTACTTCGTGTCTCCATGAACTTAATACACTAGATGCATGTTGGATAGCGGTTGATGTGTGGAGTAATAGTAGTACATGCAGGTAGGAGTTGGTCTACTAATCTTGGACGTGATGCCTATACAATGATCATTGCCTGGATATCATCATAATTATTTGAAGTTCTATCAATTGCCCAACAGTAATTTGTTTACCAACTGTATGCTATTTTCCTCGAGAGAAGCCACTAGTGAAATCTACGGCCCCCGGGTCTATTCTTTATCATATTTGCCTTCGAGATCTATTTTTATTCGCTTTTATTTTCAGATCTATTATTCCAAAAACCCAAAAATACCTTGCTGCACTTTTTCCTTATTTATTTTATTTTGTTTTATCGAGAGATCTATTTATCCAATCAACTACAAATTTATCTATCTTTTTACCTGGGAGGGATTGACAACCCCTCTTACGCGTCGGGTTGCAAGTATTTGTTCTTTGTGTGCAGGTACCGTTTACATAGTGTTGCTTGGTTCTCCGACTGCTTTGATAACCTTGGTTCCATCACTGAGGGAAATACCTACTGTAGTTGTGCTGCATCATCCCTTCCTCTTTGGGGAAATATCAACGTAGTTCAAGCGACATCACGCGTGACGGGATCCAGTCCCCCGCCGCACCACGACCGCCACACCAGAGCCAGAGGAAGTGGCCATCACCGCCTTCTTCGCCTTCTCCATCTAGGTCGTGGAGTCCCTCGCCATTGCCGCACAATCGGGTGGAGGAGAGGAGCAGAGGATATAGAGTGGGTGAAAAGGGGATCTGAGGGCCAGACCGCTGCCCCCAAACCTTTTATATTTCCAGACAAAATCCTCAGCCAAATCTCCCACCACGAATCCTCGGATCGACAGCCCGCGTGGTAGGGCTTTGCGCAGGACATGTCACAGCCCTAGAATAAAGCTTCTAATTAGTGGCATTGCGTACATGCATCATGTCTAAATTCTGAAAGTTGAATTGAGGGAATTTGAAAAGCCTCAAAATTTTATTTAAAATAAGGGAAAATAACCCTGAAAATGCATTCAATGTTTCCAAATGGCCTTAAATAATGTTTGACAATTTTGGCAAGGGTTTTGGTCCAACCGAGAGTTACTGAACATTTTTAAGTATTTATTTTTGGGACTTTGAATTTAAATGAATAGCTATTTGAATTTGAATTATATTCATATAACTAGAATATAACTTCAAATCCCACTGAAATGTTTTATGTGCTTTGGAAAAGTCCATCTAGCAACATAAAAGTATTTCAGAGAAGTTGGCACTGGTTTTGAATTTTGATTGAATTTAAAACAGTGGCCAAATAAATAAAAAGAAAACAAACAGAACAGAAATGTACCTGGCGGCCTGCTACTGTAGTCGGCCCAGCTTCTGAGCAGCCCACCCGAGCCCACCTTGCCAGTCATCTTCCTCGGCGCGCCAGAAGGACAGAGCGCGTGTGGCCGCGGCACGCTGGCACGCGCGCGCCACCTCCTGCTTGCTGCCGCTTCCCCGACGTCGCTCTGGAGACGCCATGCCCTCCCCGCAGAATCCCCTCGAGCACTCCTCGCCCTCCCTCACCTCCCCTATCTCTCTCACGCGCGCCCACCAAGCGCGCTCGTCGACGCCGACCACCGTACGCGCAGCCACAGCCATCCCAGCACCTCCCCGTGTCGTCCCCTACGCCCGCCTCGACGCCTTGAAGCTCCCCCTCAACGCGAGCATCGCCGGACGCCCTACCGCCTCGCCATCGACTCGTCTTCTCCGCACACGGCCGCCAGATCGCCATCGTCTTTACGTTGCCGTCCGTGCCTCCCCGACCTCAACGACCGCACCAGAAGACTCGGCGTTAGCCCCGCCATCTTCCCCCCCTTCTCCCGTGTTCATTTGCGTGCTCTAGCCGTGCTAGCCACCGGACCCGAGAGCTAACCGTCGCCGCGCTCATCATCATCGGCGAATAGGCTAGCAACCGTCGCGTACGAGCACTGCTACGTGCTCAGCATGTTCCCAGAAACCCAACACCACCATCAGCTAGTCCTCCCGTGCACCGCAACGTCCTTGCCGAGCTTGTCCGAGCTCCGGCCACCGCGCTTGCCATCGATGCCGCCATTTCCAGCCACCCCAGCTGCGGCCAAGGCCACCGCTGGATGCGCCACACCGTCAGCTTCCCGTAGCACCCACCCGCGCATCGAACCGTGCCCGGAGCAGCGTTTTCGACACTCGCCGCCGCGTCTGGCCTAGCCGGCGGCCTAACTCTGGCTAAACCCAGATTAGCGCTAATGACCCGGCTAATCACCCACCCCTAGTCACTTACAAATGGGCCCCACGCCCTTAACTAACCACAGCTTAACTCTCGTTTAGTTTTATTTAATCATAGTGGCCCGACGCGTCAGCCTTGACCCTGCTGACGTGGCCGTTGACCAGGCCCACCTGTCAGCGACACTAACCAGCCCTGTGTCACTGACGTGTGGACCCCACGCGTCAGGTTTGACCTGGACTAGCCCCGTTGACCTGCTGACTTCATGATGATGTCACGCTGACGCCGTAATTACTTTCTGGGTTTTAAATAAATCAGAAATGATTTATCTATTTCAGAAATTATCCTAAACTTCTAAAAATCATAGAAAATCAACCGTAACTCCAAATGAAATAATTTATATATATGAAAAATTATCAGAAAAATCCAGTCTATTCATCTGTACCATTTTCATGCATGTTAGAACAACTTATAGAGGCTGTTTAGGACAAATCATATAAATGGCATTTGAATATCCAAATATGGAGTTTGAATTTGAATCTTGGATTCAAACCAACTTCATTTAACCTGTTGCTAGTTGCATTAGCTCAAATCACAGCATATTTCCATGTCATGATCATGCATCATATTGTTGCATTGCATTGATTGCGTTCCCTCTTGTTTGCCGGTGGTTGTCCCCTCTCGATAGACGTGGTTTCGACGATGTGATCAATGACACCGATGAAGAGCTATATCATCTTCAGAAGTGCCAGGCAAGCAAAACCCCTTTTTCATTCTGATACAATCCCACTCTCTCGCTCCTGCCCTATTTTACTGCATTAGGACAGCAACGATTCAACTGTTACATGCTGCGGTAGTTGAACCCTTTCCTTTGCATGACCTGTCATTGCCAAAGTAAATAGATGAAACCCACTCGCATGAGTAGGAGTTGTTTGAGCCCTGATGTGCCTACTCATTCATGCTTGTTTGTCATGCCTGCTACTGCTTAGAGTTGAGTCAGGTCTGATTCATCGGGGATGAATTGGGATGGCGATGAACATGTCGTACTGTGTGTGAGCTAAATGTGTGAACACGATTTGGTAAAGGTAGCAGTGAGAGGCCATGTAGGAGTACATGGTGGGTTGTCTCACTGAAACCGTCCTCAGGAACTGAGTTCTGTGTTTGTGATCCATGAAACAGCTACTACCACACGTTGGGCCCTGAAATATGACCCTGCTCGACTTATTAACCGCCCTTGTCCTATGTCCAAGAGTTGCAACTAGTTTCTGGTGTTTGTAGGATATGTGTTGGAAGCCGTGCGTAGCGCTGACCCAAGGGGTGGGCTATGATGCGGTAGATACACCGTGGCCCGGTGTACTGGGCGCCCGTTTGGTGTCTCGGGAACCCTGCGCACATCGTTTGGGGCTGTGAGCGAAACCCCGTCCGGATCTCCTCGCGGATGGAACCCGAATAGGCGGTAAACCTGGATTAGAGACGTGTGTGGTTAGTTAGGTCGTGGTCTAGACCCACGGCGGCTTTCGCTTGAAGTCTGCCGAGCACATGTCATGTGCAGACGCTAAGTGGTGGAAACATGTGTGAAGAAGTACACCCCGCAGGGTTATAAATGATCTATTCGAATAGCCGCGTCCACGGTAAAGGACTTCTGGGTTGCCTATAACAGTTCATAGACAAGTGAAAGTGGATACTCTCAAATGCGCAAGATAAGCGTGAGTGCTATGGATGGCGTTCTCATAGGGAGACGGGAGCGGATCCATAGTGGTGTATTGATATGGTGAATATGTGGACTTGTGTGCGCCACCTCAAAAGAGTTACTTGCGGTCGTAGTTCGGGATAGCCACTGAGTCAAAGCTGGCTTGCTGCAGTTAAACCCCACCATCCCCTTTGTTGATAATGATGCATATGTAGTTAGTTCTGATGTAAGTCTTGCTGGGTACATTTGTACTCATGTTTGCTTAATTTATGTTTTGCAGAGAGACTTCCGTCTCACTAGTAGTTCCGCGTGGACTTCGACATTTAGCTTGTTACCTCAGCTACGATCTTGTTCCCTCGGCAGGGTCTTGTAGGTAGCCAGGCTTCATAGCCTTTTTCATTTGCAGTTGTCTGTACTCAGACAAAATGAGCTTCCGCATGTGCTTGTTGCTTGTATGACTTTAATGCTGGGTCATCAGACCCATGTTTGTAATATCTGGCTCTTCGGAGCCTAATGAATAAATACTTTGGGTCGTAGAGTTTTGTTGTGATGCCATGTTGTATTTACACATATCGAGCATATTGTGTGTATGATTGAAATGCTTGGTATGTGTGGGATCCGACAACCTAGTTGTCTATCCTTGGTAGCCTCTCTTATGGGGAAATGTAGTCTGGTGCTTCCACTGAGCCATGGTAGTCTGCTAAAGCCCGGTTTACCGGAGTCCTGCTAGGCCAGTTACTACTGCTCCGGAACACCTAGACTGGTCGGCATGTGTCCCACTTCGTTCCTGTGTCTGTCCCTTCGGGGAAATGTCACGCGGTGACTTCCGGAGTCCTACTATCCTGCTACAGCCTGGGTTCCCGGAGTCCTGTTAGCCCAGTTGCTACAGCCCGGATTCACACGCTGATGACCGACACGTTCGAGGCTGGGTCATGTATTCCTGTCCCCGTAAGTTAGTGCCACTTTGGGTTCATGACTAGTCATGTCGGCCGGGTTCTTTGTCATATGGATGCTAGCGACACTATCATGTACGTGAGCCAAAAGGCGCAAACGGTCCCGGGCCAGGTAAGGTGGCACCCGTGGGAATACCATGCGTGAGGCCGCAAAGTGATATCATGTGTTACATGCTAGATCGGTGTGACTTAGGATCGGGGTCCTGACAGCGTTGGTATCAGAGCCTGGCTGCCTGTAGGATTACCAAGCCAAACTGGTCGAAGTTGAGTCTAGAAATGCTTTTGTTATATGTAGGGGAATTGATTGTGGGATGGAACGTAAGGCTCTTTTTACTCCTTATACCTCATGCCCTCTGATCCGAGTCATCTTATCTTTCCTACGCGGATTTAGAACTAGGCCTTCTCATCTATCTATCAGGATGACGTGTTACTAATCCATAGACTTATAAGATTGTTGGATTTAAGCCCCCGTTCAGTTTCTACTACTTCCGTGTGTTCATAGTTGGTCTCGGAACCTTGATATTGTGCTTCTGAGTGGTTATGCCACCATTTTTTCAGGATGTCTCAAATCCTTTGAGCATTTACAGCCGTTATGCTATCCGAGTCATCCCAGGTTTCTAAACCATCTGATGCATTTGAAAAATCCTCTCCCTCTGGTTTTGTTTTTTTTAGGCCAGGTTAATCACACTAATTGCTGAGTTGAGGTATTCTATTGCCTCGACATATATGTTGGAGTTATTATTACGACCCTAGGTGTCTTAGAAGATTACCTAGTAAACTAGCCATGTTTTGTGTTCCCGGTGTGATGATTCTAACCACCATTCTCGAAAGCATCCCGTGATGCCATTTAGTAGTAGGTATTCTACTCCTGGGTTCTTGACCCAAGATTCACTCTACTTACCTCGTGTTGATAGTGTTGCTCGTACCTTTAGGATATTTGTAACCTTTGAGATAGTCTTCGAGGTCCGTGGTATATCATTCTTCCAAATACCATGAACCATCCTTGGCAGGAGTTCCTTTGAACCAAAAGATCACAATAAGAGTGCTCTTGATGAGTTCTTCGTTCTACATTGTGAATCTGCCAGTTCTACCTTTCTGCATGGGTTATCCGGAAGAAATGTTGAGCTTCGCTCGACATACTAATCTATGCATCCACAACTCGGAAAATCAGATGTTCTCTTGAGTTGTCCCTCTTTAGTTGTGTTCTGGCCCTCGTCTATCAATTACTAGTAAGGAGTAGTTGGCAATCGTGTTTATCGATGCCTATTACTCTAGTGGTCCGTCAAGCCATTCTATTTTAGAATGACTAGGAGAAACAAACTCCAGTACCTCACCCATATCTAGGATTGGGTCAAAGTAGTTGTATTTCGCAGATCAAAATGCCAATCCAGCTTTTGATTCTATTTTACCCTGAAGTATTACCGTCTTATGTCAAGAATGTCATGGGAATTGCACACCATCTTATGAATTCTTGATACAGTGATACCTCTCGCCATCGTTGTTCATTCCTCGGGTCTCGTGTTGCTGCGACCGGAATACCGACAAGTGAATCATGATGTGTGAAATCAATACTCCTAGCAACTAGTTGCCAACTAGTTGCTTGGTAGTAAATGGACAATATTCTCATTTTTAGCGTGTTGGTTATTGAATCATCATTCTAAGATAGATTGTGCTACCTAGTCCTTATTTCTGGTGCACTCTTCGATCAGTGACTGAGGATTATTCAATCCCTTGCTTATTTGATCATATCGTCTTGCTCTCAAAAGCAAGACTGTTCTCGAGCTTAGTAACATATTGGTGGTTCGTGATGTTCCGAATATCTTCTCGGAAGTATTATCAGGTTGTCACCTGACCGCTATGTTGAGTTCGTGATCATGTTGGTTTTCCTCCAAACCACCCATTCTCCAAGAATCGGTGTGGGATACCCCTGAGCTAGTTGGTTATGCCAAACAACTACTTGGAGAGTTGGAAGATAAAAGCTTGTCTGACTTAGTTCATGTTAAGGGATATCTTTGTGTGTGTGTGTGTGTGTTGAAGAAAGATGATATCTCCATCAATTGGTCCTCGTGATCAGTTGTTGGATCTACTGCCTTGTCAAAACTTCGACTTGAGTATGGGCTATCGTCAAGTCAAATCAGAACCAACGATGTTCGTAATGTTGTCTTACTCGTGGTTGATCCCTCGAGCATACACCATTACATCTTTTGGTCTGACCAATGCTATCACCGTGTTCACATGATGGTGGAAGTCCAGTGATATGGAAATTCTGATGCATTGCTGTTGAACCCATCAGCAGCATGTCTCCCCCATGATTCATGTTGAACATCAACCTAGTGTTGAAAACTCTGTAAGCAATGCCTTCGTGTTCCGTTCATGAAGCTTATGCTTGGATGGAAGAAGTGACTTCCTCGAATTCATGTGCATTTGGTGCAAGTTGCCGTCGTGAGTTCGAGAAAGATTGGTTTCGTTTCCTCTGGTACCATCCCAAGTCAGTTATGCATGTGCGAATGTATTCTATGGTTTGGTAGACTAATTACCTCCACTCCATATGGGTTCCCTAGCACACCAAGCCACTGATTGAATTGTTCAAGGAGGAGAAGCTCCTTCTTAAGAGCTAACCCGGGCTTATAAAAGGACTTCGATATCCTCGTTGATGGTTCCCCATCTGAACTCGATAGTGTTTTATTATAAGACTTCTACGTGGTCATGCTCGTCTAGGACAGCGTGTTCACATGTGTGTAGCAGAACCAGGTCATGTTTTGGAGCTTGCTACCGTAGTTCATTTCCCGAGAATCTCGCAACGTCATCTCATCGATTTGTGTTGCAAACTTTCTTTTCAGACATGCTGAGTCTGAAGTATCATATCACCAATCGGATCTGAATCTCAGGCAGATATGATGGTTGGAACATTCCCAGTATTTGCATTTTGTTCCCATCTTGCATCGCCATTGTGCCAATCTCCCATGGGCTGCCTTTCTCAGTAATTACTATTCAGGATCATCTCCAAATGTGGTCCTACCATGGGTCCCGATGATAAGCAAAAATCATCCATTGCGTTGTCTTCAACAAGGTAGTCCACATCATCCATTCTAGTCCGAGTATGTCATTCTTTTGAACTCCTTCAAACGATCATTTGTGAATTTCCTTAGGCTGGTATAGAGAGTTCCAATGATCTCTATATCAAAAGTAATTCTTTTTGCCACTTAAGGGAATAATTTTACGAGTCACCTCTCCCAAGGTTCCCAATTATGGGATCATGGTAATTGTTTCCTAGCTACTTTGAAAACCTCGTCAAATTGTTTCTTCCGTTCCTCCTGATGCATGTTTTGCCTCTCAGCTCCAGAGATGTTTCTACGTCTCATTCCGTGAGTTGATCTTGTGATCATTAAGATGATCCATCCCTGTAGAGTTATCTCGCTCTTCTGTCCTCGTGTTGGGTGAAGATCTCAAAAGCAAGGTTGTCAAGTTCAAGATGATGCAATGAATCAATATCTTCGATGAGGGCAGTTGGATGGTGAAGATTGTGTTAGCTTTGTGTCACCTCTGTCTTCTTACCTCACGTCTTGAATCTCGGGACGAGATTCTTGTTTAGTGGGGGTGAGTTGCCACAGCCCTAGAATAATGCTTGTAATTAGTGGCATTGCGTACATGCATCATGTCTAAATTCTGAAAAAGTTGAATTGAGGGAATTTGAAAAGCCTCAAAAATTTATTTAAAATAAGGGCAAATAACCCTGAAAATGCATTCAATGTTTCCAAATGGCCATAAATAATGGTTGACAATTTTGGCAAGGGTTTTGGTCCAACCCAAAGTTACTGAACATTTTAAGGATTTATTTTTGGGACTTTTAATTTAAATAAATAGCTATTTGAATTTGAATTATATTCATATAACTAGAATATAACTTCAAATGCCACTGAAATGTTTTATGTGCTTTGGAAAAGTCCATCTAGCAACATAAAAATATTTCAGAGAAGTTGGCACTGGTTTTGAATTTTGATTGAATTTAAAACAGTGGCCAAATAAATAAAAAGAAAACAAACAGAAATGTACCTGGCGGCCTGCTACTGTAGTCGGCCCAGCTTCTAAGCAGCCCACCCGAGCCCACCTTGCCAGTCATCTTCCTCGGCGCGCCAGAAGGACAGAGCGCGTGTGGCCGCGGCACGCCGGCACGCGCGCGCCACCTCCTACTTGCTGCCGCTTCCCCGACGTCGCTCTGGAGACGCCACGCCATCCCCGCAGAATCCCCTCGAGCACTCCTCGCCCTCTCTCCCCTCCCCTGTCTCTCTCACGCGCGTCCACCGAGCGCGGTCGTCGACGCCGACCGCCGTACATGCAACCACAGCCATCCCAGCGCCTCCCGTGCCGTCCCCTACGTCCGCCTCGACGCCTTGAAGCTCCCCCTCAACACGAGCATCGCCGGACGCCCTGTCACCTCGCCATCGACCCGTCTTCTCCGCACACGGCCGCCAGATTGCCATCGTCGTTACGTCGCCGTCCGTGCCTGCCCGAGCTCAACGACCGCACCAGAAGACTCGTCGTTAGCCCCGCCATCTTCCCCCTTCTCCCGTGTTCATTTGCATGCTCTAGTCGTGCTAGCCACCGGACCTGAGGGCTCACCGCCGCCGCGCTCATTGTCGCCGGCGAATAGGCTACGTACGAGCACTGCTATGTGCTCAGCATGTTCCCAGAAACCCAACACCACCATCAGCTAGTCCTCCCGTGCACCGCAGTGTCGTTACCGAGCTTGTCCGAGCTCCGGCCGCCACGCTTGCCATCGTTGCCGCCGTTTCCAGCCACCCCAGCTGCGGCCAAGGCCACCGCTGGACGCGCCACACCGTCAGCTTCCCGTAGCACCCACCCGCTCATCGAACCGTGCCCGGAGCAGCATTTTCGACACTCGCCGCCGCGTCTGGCCTCGCCGGTGGCCTAACTCCGGCTAAACCTGGATTAGCGCTAATGACCCGGCTAATCACCAACCACTAGTCACTTACAAATGGGGCCCACGCCCTTAACTAACCACAGCTTAACTCCTATTTAGTTTTATTTAATCATAGTGGCCCCACGCGTCAGCCTTGACCCTGCTGACGTGGCCGTTGAAAAGGCCCACCTGTCAGCGACACTAACCAGCCCTGTGTCACTGACGTTTGGACCCCACGCGTTAGGTTTGACCTGGACTAGCCCCGTTGACCTGCTCACATCATGATGATGTCACGCTGACGCCGTAATTACTTTCTGGGTTTTAAATAAATCAGAAATGATTTATTTATTTCAGAAATTATCCTAAACTTCTAAAAATCATAGAAAATCAACCGTAACTCCAAATGAAATAATTTATATATGAAAAAGTATCAGAAAAATCCAATCTATCCATCTGTACCATTATCATGCATTTTAGAACAACTTAGAGCTGCTGTTTAGGACAAATCATATAAACGGCATTTGAATATCCACATATGGAGTTTGAATTTGAATCTTGGATTCAAACCAACTTCATTTAACCTATTGCTAGTTGCATTAGCTCAAATCACTGCATATTGCCATGTCATGATCATGCATCATATTGTTGCATTGCATTGATTGCGTTCCCTCTTGTTTGCCGGTGGTTGTCCCCTCTCGATAGACGTGGTTTCGACAATGTGATCAATGACACCGATGAAGAGCTATATCATCTTCAGAAGTGCTAGGCAAGCAAAACCCCCTTGTTCATTCCGATACAATCCCACTCTCTCGCTCCTGCTCTATTTTACTGTATTAGGACAACAACGATTCAACTGTTACATGCTACGGTAGTTGAACCCTTTCCTTTGCATGACCTGTCATTGCCACAGTAAATAGATGAAACCCACTAGCATGAGTAGCAGTTGTTTGAGCCCTGATGTGCCTACTCATTCATGCTTGTTTGTCATGCCTGCTACTGCTTAGAGTTGAGTCAGGTCTGATTCATTGGGGAAGAATTGGGATGGTGATGAACATGTCCTACTGTGTGTGAGCTAAGTGTGTGAACACGATTTGGTAAAGGTAGCGGTGAGAGGCCATGTAGGAGTACATGGTGGGTTGTCTCACTAAAACCGTCCTCAGGAACTGATTCCTGTGTTTGTAATCCATGAAACAGCTACTACCACACGTTGGGCCCTGAAATATGACCCCGCTCGACTTATTAACCGCCCTTGTCCTCCGTCCAGGAGTTGCAACTAGTTTCTGGTGTTTGTAGGATATGTGTTGGAGGCCGTGCGTAGCGCTGACCCAAGGGGTGGGCTATGATGCGGTAGATACACCGTGGCCCGGTGTACCGGGCGCCCGTTTGGTGTCTCGGGAACCCTGCACACATCGTTTGGGGCTGTGAGCAAAACCCCGGCCGGATCTCCTCGTGGATGGAACCCGAATAGGCGATAAACCGGGACTAGAGACTTGTGTGGTTAGTTAGGTCGTGGTCTACACCCACGTCGGCTTTCGCTTGAAGTCTGCCGAGCACATGTCATGTGCAGACGCTAAGTGGTGGAAACATGTGTGAAGAAGTACACCCCTGCAGGGTTATAAATGATCTATTCGAATAGCCGCGTCCATGGTAAAGGACTTCTGGGTTGCCTATAACAGTTCATAGACAAGTGAAAGTGGATACTCTAAAATGTGCAAGATAAGCGTGAGTGCTATGGATGGCGTTCTCATAGGGAGACGGGAGCGGATCCATAGTGCCGTATTGATATGGTGAATATGTGGACTCGTGTGCGCCACCTCAAAAGAGTTACTTGCGGTCGTAGTTCGGGATAGCCACTGAGTCAAAGCTGGCTTGCTGCAGTTAAACCCCACCATCCCCTTTGTTGATAATGATGCATATGTAGTTAGTTCTGATGTAAGTCTTGCTGGGTACATTTGTACTCACGTTTGCTTAATTTATGTTTTGCAGAGAGACTTCCGTCTCACTAGTAGTTCCACGTGGACTTCGACGTTTAGCTTGTTACCTCAGCTACGATCTTGTGCCCTCGACAGGGTCTTGTAGGTAGCCAGGCTTCATAGCCTTTTTCATTTGAAGTTGTCTGTACTCAGACAAGATAAGCTTCCGCATGTGCTTGTTGCTTGTATGACTTGAATGCTGGGTCATCAGACCCATGTTTGTAATATCTGGCTCTTCGAAGCCTAATTAATAAATACTTTGGGTCGTAGAGTTTTGTTGTGATGCCATGTTGTATTTACACATACCGAGCATATTGTGTGTATGATTGAAATGCTTGGTATGTGTGGGATCCGACAACCTAGTTGTCTATCCTTGGTAGCCTATCTTATGGGGAAATGTAGTCTGGTGCTTCCACTGAGCCATGGTAGTCTGCTACAGCCCGATTTACCGGAGTCCTGCTAGCCCAGTTACTACTGCTCCGGAACACCTAGACTGGACGGCATGTGTCCCACTTCGTTCCCGTGTCTGTCCCTTCGAGGAAATGTCACGCGGTGACTTCCGGAGTCCTGCTAGCCTGCTACAGCCCGGGTTCCCGGAGTCCTATTAGCCCAGTCGCTACAGCCCGGATTCACACGCTGATAACCGACACGTTCGAGGTTGGGTCATGTATGCCTGTCCCCGTAAGTTAGTGCCACTTTGGGTTCACGACTAGTGATGTCGGCCCGGATTCTTTGTCATATGGATGCTAGCGACACTACGATATATGTGAGCCAAAAGGCGCAAACGGTCTCGGGCCAGGTAAGGTGGCACCCGTGGGAATACCGTGAGTGAGGCCGCAAAGTGATATCATGTGTTACATGCTAGATCGGTGTGACTTAGGATCGGGGTCCTGACAGGACAGGCGCAACACGTGGCGAGGATCGTGCGCACAAATCGAGGTGCCACTCCCCCACTTTCCCACTAACACACAATGTTACCGCTTCAGCACGCGAACATGCAAATTCAAATCCCGAGATTTCTGGGACGAATCAATCTGATTTATTACCAGCGATTCCTTTCCTAAGGGACGCACGTCAGTCCGAATGACCACCCTACATGGGGACCCGTTGTCGGCGTTCTGGGAACAGGGGTACCCAGACTTGCCTGCCTGCAGCCCACAGCGTGGCTCCATCGACGGCCTGGTACGGCCCAACTACAGCATCGACAACTCAAGACCCTCGCGAGGGGCCAAGCCTCGCGAGGCAGACGACACCAAGACCTCCACGGGGAGCAGCCTCCTCAGGCTGGCTCCCGAGGAGCAGAGATCTCTATGCAAGTCTCACCTCGTGAGGCTCGGATGACGCGAGCCGAGACGACCAAGGCCAGGCAGGCGCCAGCGGGTGAAGTGCAGTAGTTTCCTCTTTAGTGCTAAAGAAGCAAGTGCAGGCGCGGAGTCCCGAGGAATTAGCCAAAGGTTTCCATTCATGTGCAACAGTACCAAGACCGCCAGGACGGCAGGACAGAGGTCATCACCGAGCCCGCCGAGGCGTCACGACCAGAGGCTTTTGCAGGCGAAGACTACTTTTGCCAGGATAAAATGTACTAGTTGTCTCCCTTCGAATTTGGCCGTTTGTGGTCCCTTCCCGCCTTCATTTGGGAAGAGGACCAAGGCCACTATAAATAGGACCTAGCCACCACCATAGAGAGGGATCAGATCCATTCCACCCAGACCAGCTTACCAGCTCACTTGAGCTCAAGAACACACCTCCTGAGGTTGTTCCCCATTGTACTAGTTCATCCTCAGCCCCTCGAGGCCAATCCACCACAAAGCAGGAGTAGGGTTTTACACTGCAAGGTGGCCCGAACCTGGGTAAACTACTGTGTCCCCTCTTCCCTAAGTTCGATGAGCTAGGCCGTGAGATTGGCGAGTAGGCAAACTGGGGAGGTTGAGTTCTTCGCACGCACCCCAGAGTTCAAACATCTCAAGGGTTTGCGGAACCCGAAATCCGACACCCGTGCACTCGGCCACGTTAAACACCTGACTGAAGTCTTGTTCGGGATCGTTATGTGACAAGCTTGACACCCCTCTATGGGTTCACTTGGCCCTCTCGGTAGGCTCCAAGGCGCATGACTCATAAGCGTTGACTCGTCGCGGCATTCCCTTGGGATAAGGAGTGGCGTCTCTCCGGAGAGTCAGACCACGCGTCGGCGTTGCTACTCGAGTTGTACTGGCATGCTCTCACTCGGGCCCCTAGTCTATCTCCTCCGAGAGACAAAATGAATGCCACTGGTTTTTTGGCGACGATCGACAACACCCAGACACCTGGGTAAACCTAGAGTCCAGAATTCGTTGTGTTTTCGTCCAAGGAACAACAAATCACGGTTCGGAAACATATTCTGAGTGCCCCTGTAGCACTCCAACTCAACTAAAGGGTCGGTTTGTTTGTCCTGTGAAATCCCGCGGGCTAATCATGTGGTCACCTATTACAGGTAGGGTCAAGGACCCATCATTTGGGACCCAGATGGGGCCCATCACCATCATAGGTAGGTCCCTCGACCATACCAACATTCGGATGCATACATCAGGAGGTTCACTCGGACGACACTCGGACTATCGTGCGTCATTCGGCGACGGACCACCACTCGGACGCAGAGGACAAGAGGACGTCGTGGGAGCTGCAACGGTCGAGGAATCCTAAGTCATCCACTATATAGAGTTATAGCTACCGTTACCTATAACTGGTATAGTAGAGGCTCATTACACTAGTAACTGACTCATTCAATGACATTTATTGCCTCGACGGCGTGGAAGACATGGGGCTGCAGCACACTCTATATAAGCCGCACCCCACTCCATAGCCAGGCAGACGTTCAATCTCTATAACTATACCCATCAAATCAAAACAAGCCTCAGGGCATGAGTCGTAGGGCTTTTACCTCCACCGAGAGGGGCCTGAACTCGTTAAACACCGAGTGTTACACATGTGCCATAGCTAGTCTCTGCCCCTTATTCGTACCCCTAGTACTCATTGTCAGGATCGTAACCCTGACAGGTGGCGCCTGCGTTCTTCAGGTCGAATGACATGGTGATGTAGCAGTACGCCCCAAAGGGCATGATGAAGGACATCTTCAGGGCATCGATTGAGTCCAGCTTGATCTGGTGGTAGCCCGAGTAAGCGTCCCGGAAGGACAGGAGCTCGCAGCCGGCCGTAGAGTCGATCACTTGATCTATCCGCGGCAGGGCAAAAGGATCCTTGGGGCATGCCTTGTTGAGGCTGGTGTAGTCGATGCACATGCGTCAGGTGTCGTTCTTCTTCAGGACGAGGACTGGATTGGCCACCTACTTGGTGTGGAACACTTCCATGATGAAGTCGGCTGCGAGCAGCTGGGTGATATCTTCACCGATGGTTCTTCGCTTCTCCTCGGAAAAGCGGCGTAGCGGTTTGCGGACAGGCTTGGCATCCTTGTGGACGTGTAATATGTGCTCGGCGTACTCCCTTACAACACCTGGCACATCTTTTTGGGACTATGGAAAGATATCTCGATTCTCACGGAGGAAGTCGACAAGCTCGCCTTCCTATTTGCTGCTGAGACGGGTGCCCACAACAACGTACTTCTTGCAGCTGGGGTCAGCCGGGCTGAGTGGGACCTTCTTGGAATCCTTGGACAACTAGAACGAGGCCTCGCCAGTCGACTCCTTGGACGGAGCCGGCACGGCCGACTGCTCGCTAGCCAGCGCCACAATCTGGTCGAGCTGGCGCCTCTCCTCGGCGATGATTAGCGACTCGGCCAATTTACAGCCGGCTCGGGTGCACTCCAGGGATTTCTTGTAGTCGCCGATGATGATAATGAGTCCCTTAGGACCTAGCATCTTCATCTTCAGGTAGGTGTAATGGGGAACCGCCATGAACTTTGCCAGCACAGGCCGACCAACGAGCGCGTGGTAGGGGCTAGACAGGTCCACCCTCGAACCAGATGGGCTCGCGCCGGAAGTGATCGCTGGAGCCGAACAGGATGTCAAGCCGAATCCGGCCGATCGAGGAGCATGAGAGACCCGACACGATGCCGTGGAACACTGTCCGAGTCGGCTCCAACTGCCTTGCCTCGGTGCCGAGATTGGTCATGGTGTCGCAGTAGAGGATGTTGATGTTGCTGCCGCCATCGATGAGGACTTGCGAGAACTTGCAGGAGCGCTTCTCAGTGACTATGGTGGGGTCAAGGACGAGGGCGTAGCCACTCGGTGTAGCCACCCGGCCTAGGCATGATGGCCGGGTGGTCCTCTTGGGTCTAGCTGACCGGGCGATCCGACTAGTGCATGTATTCAGGCACTGCCGGGACGACGGTGTTAACCTCCTACCGGAGTCGGCGCTCGTTGTGTTTGTCGTTGGCCTCGCTGGTGAAGGCGATGTTGCAAGCGTTCGGGCCGGGGAAGGCGTCATCTCGCATGGCGCCGGCTGCCGGGGGCGGGGGTGGTGGCGGAGGAGGCTGCCCTGCACCCGCGCCGGAGTAGGGGCAGAGGGATATAACCCCTCATGATGTGCCGGGTGATGGCGCACTGCTGGAGCATGTGCATGGAAGGCCTCGCGCTGCTGTGGTGCTTGTAGGGAGCGTCGAGAATCTCCTCGAAGCTTATGGCGGATTGCCAGGCGGTCTTGCCGGTTCGCTGACGCCGGCCGCCGCCTTGCTTGGTAGGGGGCGCTTGCTCGACCGCAGCAACGTGACGGTTGTCGTAGCGAAGAGCTGGCTGTTCGCCCTTACGCTTGTTGTTATGCTGGCGGCTGCTTTTGCCAGCCGGCGTGGAGGCCGGCGCCGGCCACCACAACTTGGACCTTCATGGCGGCATCAGCCGTGGCATACTTGTCCGCTGTGGCCATGAGCACGGCCATCGTGGTCGGCTCGGAGCGCAGAAGCTTGTGCTTCAGCAGGGTCCCATCTCAGCACCCGTCCATGAAGTACTGAATGGCCTGGACCTCGTGGACCCCCTCGCAGCTATTCCGGAGCTCAGTCCAGCGCATGAGATACTGGCGGCCGGTCTCCACCGGCCCCTGAACGCACATGGCGAGCTGGCGGGGCCGGCCGAGCCGCTTATAGGTGTCGATGAAGTTGCGCATGAACGTGTGCTCGAAGTCAAGCCAAGAGTTGATGCTACCAGCCGGCAGGCTGTTAAGCCACGTCTGGGCCGAGCCTTGCAGCATGAGCGGGGCGTAGCGCACGGCCGGACGCCGGTTGCCGCCCGCGATGCTGATGGCAGTGGTGTAGTCAGTGAGCCAGTCCTCCGGCTTGGCGGTCCCGTTGTACTTAGGGGTGTCCCGGGGAAGAGTGAGCTCGTCGCGGATGCGCGGGCCGAAGCAGCTTGGGTCAACCGCGTCGTCCTCCTCCAGCTAGAGGAAGAGAGCCAACTGTTCGATGCGACGGCGAGCGTCCTTGTTGTTGATGTCGTGCGGGCCCAGCTGGCTGGCGACTGGGCCGCGGGGAGCCGGCCCAGCGGATGTCAGACGGGTGCGCCGGTTGGGTGGCGAGGGAGCCTCCTACCGGTGCCGGGTGTCTTCAGCCGGCCCGCCGTCTTGGCTATCGGCGGCGTAAGGGCGTGGTTGTGCCGGGTTCGGCCACTTCGGGTTCTCCCGGATTGGCCCTCGTTGGGATGCGGGGAAGACGCCTGCTGGGTGTCCCGGGGCTTGAGGTTTTCGAATCAGTGCGAGCCGGATGCCGCATGAACGTCGAGGCACTTCTACTGCGTGTTCGCAGCGACGAGAAGCTCGCGCATGCACTGCAGCCGCCGCTGCAGCTCCTCGCCCTGCAACAACTCCACGCCCTCGGCGGCTGCCTCCGCGGTGCGCATGTTCTTGATGGGGGTGTCGTAGATGGGCGGGACCACGCCAAGCGTGCGACCAAGGGCACCGCCCCGGGCGGGCACCTTGGCAACCCGGCTAGGCTCAACTGCAGCCGGCGTGAAGCTGTACGCGGCATCGCGCTCCCGCTGAGCGGACTCCAGCCGGCGCTGCATAGCGCAACCGTCGTGGCCTCGTCTAGCAGGCGCACGCGCTCCTCATCGAGCCGGGCCCTAGCCTGGGTGGCGTTGACGTCGGTGGTGATGGGGACACTCAGGTTCTGCAGCGTAGCGTGATGTGTACTACGCAACCTTCCTCTTGTAGACGTTGTTGGGCCTCCAAGTGCAGAGGTTTGTAGGACAGTAGCAAATTTCCCTCAAGTGGATGACCCAAGATTTATCAATCCGTGGGAGGCATAGGTTGAAGATGGTCTCCCTCAAACAACCCTGCAACCAAATAACAAAGACTCTCTTGTGTCCCCAAGACACCCAATACAATGGTAAATTGTATATGTGCACTAGTTCGGCGAAGAGATGGTGATACACGTGCAATATGGATGGTAGATATAGGTTTTTGTAATCTGAAAATATAAAAACAGCAAGGTAGCAAGCGATAAATTGAGCGTAAACGGTATTGCAATGCTAGGAAACAAGGCCTAGGGTTCATACTTTCACTAGTGCAAGTTCTCTCAACAATAATAACATAATTGCATCATACAAATATCCCTCAACATGCAACAAAGAGTCACTCCAAAGTCACTAGTAGCGGAGAACAAATGAAGAGATTATTGTAGGGTACGAAACCACCTCAAAGTTATTCCTTCGGATCGATCTATTCAAGAGTCCGTAGTAAAATAACACGAAGCTATTCTTTCTGTTCGATCTATCATAGAGTTCGTACTAGAATAACACCTTAAGACACAAATCAACCAAAACCCTAATGTCACCTAGATACTCCAATGTCACCTCAAGTATCCGTGGGTATGATTATACGATATGCATCACACAATCTCAGATTCATCTATTCAAACCAACACAAAGAACTTCAAAGAGTGCCCCAAAGTTTCTACCGGAGAGTCAAGACAAAAACGTGTGCCAACCCCTATGCATAAGGTCACAAGGTCACTGAACCCGCAAGTTGATCACCAACATACATCAAGTAGATTACGTGATATCCCATTGTCATCACAGATAAGCACATGCAAGACATACATCAAGTGTTCTCAAATCCTTAAATACTTAATCCGATAAGATAACTTCAAAGGGAAAACTCAATCCATTACAAGAGAGTAGAGGGGGAGAAACATCATAAGATCCAACTATAATAGCAAAGCTCGCAATACATCAAGATCGTACCACCTCAAGAACACGAGAGCGAGAGATCAAACACATAGCTACTGGTACATACCCTCAGCCCCGAGGGTGAACTACTCCCTCCTCGTCATGGAGAGTGCCGGGATGATGAAGATGGCCACCGGTGAGCGTTCCCCCCTCCGGCAGGGTGCCGGAACAGGGCCCCGATTGGTTTTTGGTGGCTACAGAGGCTTGCGGCGGCGGAACTCCCGATCTATTCTCTTCCCCGATGTTTTTAGGGTATATGGATATATATAGGTGAAAGAAGTCGGTCAGGGGAGCCACGAGGGGCCCACGAGGGTGGGGGCGCGCCTCCCTGCCTCGTGGCCACCTCGAAGCTTCCTTGACTTCAACTCCCAGTCTCCTGGATCATGTTCGTTCCAAAAATCACGCTCCCGAAGGTTTCATTCCGTTTGGACTCCATTTGATATTCCTTTTCTGCGAAACACTGAAACAAGGGAAAAACAGAAACTGGCACTGGGCTCTGGGTTAAGGTTAGTCCCAAAAATCATATAGAATAGCATATAAATGCATATAAAGCATCCTAGAAGGATAATATAATAGCATGAATACTTCACAAATTATAGATACGTTGGAGACGTACCAGCATCCCCAAGCTTAATTCCTGCTCGTTCTCGAGTAGGTAAATGATAAAAGAAATAATTTATGAAGTGTGAATGCTAGTAGGTGCACAAGTTTGATCAATGACAATTTCAATCACCTTTTCTAGCATCATTATATGTCATAACAGTAGCCCAACTCATAAAACATTTCATGATCAAGTAGCAAGCTATTCACATGTTAAAGCATAGACCATAAACTTTCTTGAAAACTAACAAACTATGTTCTCAGTCATCAAACAATTGCAATTCATCTTATTTTCAGGAAGGGTCTATGTAAGAGCTTTGATTTAGCAAATCCCACATACTCAACTATCATATAGTCTTCCATGATTGCTACCACTCAAAGCATATTTTTAGAACAAATAGCATTGATCGAACACAGAGAAAGATATGGGTTTAATGTTTCGCCTCCCAACCTTTTACTTCAAGGGTAATGTCAACAATAATAATTCATGATCAAATATATTTGAATGGCCATATATGCTTAGATCTTTCTCCACCACATGATGCTTGCCAACTAAAAAGTAGGTTGGGATGAGAAGGAATACTACTGACTCTTGCATAAAAGTAAAAGATAGGCCCTTCACTGAGGGAAGCAGGGATTTGCAGAGGTGCCAAAGCTCGAAGCTTTAAAACGGAGATGAAAATAATTTTGAGAGGTATGCTTTCATTGTCAACATAACGACCAAGAGTTCCCAATATCTTCCATACTAGATACATTATAGGCAGTTCCCAAACAAAAAAGGTAAAGATTTTACTCCCCCTCCACCAACAATCACACTCCACGGCTTGTCCGAAACAACAGGTGCCGTCCAACTATCAACAATCCTGGGGGAGTTTTGTTTAAATTATTTGCGAATTTGTTTTTGATCTTTTGATCATAGGACTGGGCATCCTAGTTACCAGCCATTTTCTCGTGACTAATGAGCGGAGTCCACTCATCGTGAGAATAACCCGCCTAGCATGGAAGATACTGACAGCCCCTAGTCGCTACATGAGCGATTCGGACATACAAAACAGATTATTATTTGAAGGTTTAGAGTTTGGCACGTGCAAATTTACTTGGAACGGCAGGTAAATACTGCATATAGGTAGATATGGTGGACACTCATGGAAGAAACTTGGTTCAAAGAATTTGGATGCACAAGAAATATTCCCGCTTAGTACAGAAATTTTGGCTAGCAAAGGATTCTAAATAGCAAGCACCACATGTTGGAGGATCTATAACAATATAACTTCTATACAAATATACCCAAACATAACTCATTAAGTTGTCTTCCTTGTCCAACTTCAACTAATTTGATCAAGTTTGAAAATAATTAATGGGGCTCACAATCATAGAAGATGTCCAAGATAGTATATTTATATGTGAAATATCTCTTCCTTCAATATTCTTTCATGAACTGTTCAAGTGACCAATACAATGTTTGCTAACCTTCAATAAATTTACCACCTCTACTTCTTATATGTGAAGTCATTACTCCTCATGGGAAAAGCATATGAAACATATATAATTTTAGATTTATGACATTAAAATCATTCAACCATTTACTCATAGGATATAAGTGAAGCACACGAGTAAATGACAAACTACGCCAAAAAGATATAAGTGAAGATCAATGAGTAGTTAAATAATTATGCAGCTATGGGAAGACTCTCTCTCATTTAAGAATTTCAGATCTTGGGATTTTATTCAAATAGCAAGCAAAGCTAAAGAAAATAAAATGATGCTCCAAGCAAAACACATATCATGTGGTGAATAAAAATATAGCTCCAAGTAAAGTTACCGATGAACGAAGACGAAAGAGGGGATGCCATCCGGGGCATCCTCAAGCTTAGGCTTTTGGTTGTCCTTGAATATTACCTTGGGGTGCCTTAGGCATCCCCAAGCTTAGGCTATTGCCACTCCTTATTCCATTGTAGCGACCAGACCTCAAACGGTCAAGTCTCTGTGCTTCAGTGTCATCCCTGGATCGGTAATGCTGACACACACAGTACTCGAAGGATTTATAACACAGTAGCAATCGAATGTCTCAAAAGAGAACTTATTACAATAAGTATGGCTTAAGGCCATCTAACACGATAACAACGGAAGACTTGGAAGATAAAGTGAGTCCATTAACTCCAACGGCATAGCTGAGTGCATGACAACGACCTATCACACCTTTACTCGTCGTCTGAAAAGTCTGCAACATAATACATTACAGCCCGAAAACGGGTCAGCACATGGAATATGCTGGCAATATAACACAGTAGAGCAATGAACAGATAAGGCTATCACTACATGCATATATGGCTGGTGGAGGCTCTATGTTATATGATTTTGCGAAAAGCCAATTTTTCCCTACAACAAAGGAATAAATTTTATTTAACTATCATGGTAGTTGAAACATCATTGAGAATGGTACCCCATCTCAATCCCAATTAAAGTTATTTATTAACCCAACAGATTAATTTAGAGTGATGAGATACAATAGGAAAATCCAAGTACTAGATACTCAAGATGTCCATAACCGGGGACACGGCTAACCATGCTTAGATTGTACACTCTGCAGAGGTTTGCGCACTTTTCCCCACAAGACTCGATCGCCTCCGTTGGATTTCTCGCACTACATGGTGTTTGAGAAACGGATGACCTAGACACAGTCTTTCAGAAGTATTAACACTTTACTCCGGGTGGACAGTTACACCTACTTTCCCTCTACATCTGCTAGCCCACCACTGAAAGAGGTCACACAACATACTCAACTATGCCAGAGCCCATAATGGCTTGTGGCTGCACACGGAAGTTTCTAGCATGAATAATCTCACGATCCCTTTGAGCCTGGGTGGCGGACCGTACGAGGATCACACGGATACCCCGGGATCTCCTAGGGCAACACTGGATTCCCCAGGTGCCCAAACCAACAATCCACCCAAATGTGTATTAAAGTTGCCACCTTAGGTTGAACCATTAATTAACAACTCACATCTGTCATGGAGTACTCTCAAACCCAATCCACGTCTACGGCATAGCATGGCAATATAAGCATAACATAGAAGTAACTCCCAAGGGTTTGATATGAAAACAGGTAATAGGTTCTACCTCAACATCTACATCCCAAACCCACAAGTTAAGAGATCCTACTCATGCAAAGTTTGAGGGTGAAACTAATGCATAAAAACTGGGTAATAAAGGGGTATGATCAATGTGTTACTTGCCTTGCTGACGATCCGCAAAACCTAGTGACTCGTAGTAGCACGCTTCGCACTTCGGGAATTCTATCGCAAACAAACAATAGCATACATAAGAAATCAAGCAAAGATGCATGGGTAAAACTCAAATAAGAAGATCTAACCAGAAAGTTCAACTTAAGAACTTCGGTTTGCAAAAAGAATCAAATCAAACGGAGCAACGAAACTCAAACGACGAAAGAAACAAGATCCATTTACTAATCTGGACTAAAGTCAAATTTTACAGTACCAAAATCTTGTTCAAGTTGGTTAAACAGAAAGAGGGCTTCGAGACGAAGATCTAGGCGCTTGAATCGCCTGATTCCGGTAAACGAACGAAAAGTTATACTAAAACGAAAATCGGATCAGAAATCGCGATCGAAAATAATCGTGAAAAATCTGAGAAAAAGAAAAACTGACGAACAGGTTAACGAACGAACGTTCGCTGTCTGTGACTAACGGGTGAACGGCGTTCATTTAAACGAATGAACAGACGAGCGTCCGCAAAATAAATAAACCGACGAAAAAACCGATCTAAAGAAAATAAACCGGAAATTAAAAAAAGGATCTAGATCTAGGGTTTACCGAAATAAACCGAAGAGAAAAAACGACGGCGGCTCCGGCGAAGTCGGCGGCGGCGGCTGGCGCGACGGCAGCGGCTAGCGGCGGCGCGGCGCGGCTGGCGGCGGCAGCTAGCGGGAACCGATGCGCGGCGCGGCTAGGGTTCGGCGGCGGCTGGGGTGGGCTGGGGCTGGCGGGGTTGCGGGCTTATAAAGCCTGGGGCGAGGCGGAGTCCGGGTCGCCCACGACGGCCCAAGTCGGTTTGACTTTTAAAAAATATATATTCCGACGAGCGGAAAAAAAGAAAAGAAATACTAAACGGACTCCAAAAATTCCGAAATAAATTTTCCCCGTCCTGTAAAATAAGCCGGACAAGGTGAACATTTATTTGGGCCTATAATGCAATTTTGAAAAACGCGTATGTTTTTCCTATGCAAATAAAATAGCAATAAAATTCGAATAAAATTGAACATTTGATTTTAATATTTTTCCTCCAATATTTCATTTATTTTGGAGAAGTCATATTATCTCCTCTCATATATTTTAATATGAAAATATTTTCAGAGAAAATAATAATTAAAACAAATGATCCTCGTTTCGATATTTGATAAAAATTTCAAATATGAAAACGGCGAAATCCCCAACTCTCTCCATGGGTCCTTGAGTTGCTTAAAATTTCGAGGATCGCGAATCGAAATGCAATAAAATATGATATGCATGAATGCCCTATGTATAACATTCCAAATTGAAAATTTGGGATGTTACAAACCTACCCCCCTTAAGATGAATCTCGCCCTCGAGATTCGGGTTGGCTAGAAAATAGGTGTGGGTGGTCCTTCCGTAGATCATCATCTCGTTCCCAGGTGGCTTCATCCTCGGTATGGTGGCTCCACTGAACTTTGCAAAACTTGATGACCTTGCTGCGAGTAACTCGGCTGGCAAACTCTAGAATCTTGACTGGCTTCTCCTCATATGTCAAATCACTGTCCAACTGAATCGCTTTCAGGGGCACTGTATCTCTCAGAGGTATATTGGCCATCTCTGCATGGCACTTCTTCAACTGGGAAACATGAAACACATCATGTACTCCTGACAATCCTTCAGGTAACTCCAACTTGTAGGCAACCTCTCCCATACGTTCCTGAACTCGGTATGGTCCTACAAATCTTGGGTCTAACTTTCCCTTAACTCCAAAACGCTTAACTCCTCGAAGAAGTGATACTCGCAGATACGCTCTGTCTCCGATTTCATAAACTACCTCCTTGCGTTTCGAATCTGCATAACTCTTCTCTCGGGACTGAGCTACCTTCAGTCTATCTCGAATCAGCTTAACCTTCTCTTCAGATTCCTTAATCAAATCTGGTCCAAACAACTAACTGTCTCCAACTTCATCCCACATCAACGGTGTTCGGCATCTCCTTCCATACAGGGCTTCGAACGGTGCCATCTTCAAACTGGCCTGGTAGTTGTTGTTGTATGAGAACTCCGCGTAGGGCAAATTGTCATCCCAACTAGATCCATAATCCAACGCACAAGCTCTCAACATGTCCTCCAGAATCTGATTGACTCTCTCTATCTGTCCATCCGTCTGCGGGTGAAAAGCTGTATTGAACTCCAGCCTGGTACCCAAAGTCTGGTGCAGCTGGTGCCAAAACCTTGAAGTAAATTGTGTTCCTCTATCTGATACGATGGTCCTCGGAACTCCGTGCAGACATACGATCCTGGTCATGTATATCTTGGCCAACTTCGCACTTGTGTAGGTGGTTTTCACTGGGATAAAGTGGGCTACTTTGGTCAAGCGATCCACTACTACCCAGATAGAATCATATCTTGATCGGGTCCTGGGCAATCCGGTGATGAAATCCATGCCAAGCTTATCCCACTTCCATTCGGGTATCGGCATAGGTTGCAGTAATCCTGCTGGCTTCTGATGCTCTGCCTTCACCCTCTGACATACATCACACACGGCTACATACTCAGCGATATCCTTCTTCATACCCGTCCACCAGAAACGCTCCTTCAAATCCAAATACATCTTGGTGTTTCCGGGGTGTATCGAGTATGGCGAGTCATGAGCTTCCTGTAGTATCAATTTCCTGATCTCTGCATTATTAGGCACATATACACGGTCCTCAAACCATAAGGTGTCGTGCTCATCCTCACGAAAACCATTGGCTTTCCCTTCACTCATCTTCTCCTTTATCTCGGCAATCTCTTTGTCATCCTTCTGGGCTTCTCGAATCTTTCCCAACAATGTAGATTGAACTTCCATTGTTGCAACAAAACCTCTAGGAACAATCTCCAAACGAAGTTCCCTGAGATCCTCGGCTAACTCCTTTGGCATCCCTCCGCTTACTAGGGTGTTTACATAACTCTTTCGGCTCAAAGCGTCTGCCACGACATTGGCCTTTCCTGGATGATAATGCAACTTCATATCATAATCCTTTATGAGCTCCAACCATCTCCTCTGCCTGAGGTTAAGCTCCATCTGTGTGAAGATGTACTTCAAACTCTTGTGATCCGTGTATACATCGCAACGGTTTCCAATAAGAAAATGTCTCCAGGTCTTGAGCGCATGTACCACAGCTGCTAACTCCAAATCATGCATGGCATAATTCAACTCGTGCGGTTTCAGTTGTCGTGAGGCATACGAAACAACTTTCCCGTCTTGCACAAGTACTCCTCCAAGTCCTAAGCGACAGGCGTCGCAATACACTTGGAAATCCTTGCGTATATCCGGCAGAATCAGCACTGGGGCTGTAGTCAAACGTTTCTTCAACTCCTGGAAACTTGCTTCACATTCATCAGTCCAATGGAACTTAGTGTCCTTCTTCAACAATGCCGTCATAGGCTTCGCAATCTTAGAAAAATTCTCAATGAATCTCCGATAGTATCCCGCGAGTCCAAGGAAACTGCGGATCTCTCCAACTGAGGTGGGTGCCAACCACTCAGTAACTGACTGAACCTTGGTGGGATCCACTGCTATACCTTCTCCTGATATAACATGTCCAAGAAATCCAACTTCCTTCAACCAAAACTCACATTTGCTGAACTTGGCATATAACTGATGTTCCCTGAGCTTCTCGAGAACCAAACGCAAATGTTCCTTGTGTTCCTCTTCATTCTTCGAGTATACCAAGATATCATCAATGAACACCACAACAAACTTATCCAAGAACTCCATGAACACCTTGTTCATCATACCCATGAAATAGGCAGGGGCGTTAGTTAGTCCAAAAGACATAACCGTATACTCATATAGCCCGTACCTTGTGGTGAAGGCTGTCTTAGGTATATCTTTTTCCCCGATCTTCAGTTGGTGATATCCTGATCGCAGATCGATCTTCGAAAACACCTTAGCTCCTTGCAACTAGTCAAACAAATCATTGATCATCGGCAGTGGGTACTTGTTCTTGATCGTCACTTCATTCAACGCACGATAATCAACAACCATCCTTAAGGATCCATCCTTCTTTTCAACCAAAAGCACTGGGGCTCCCCACGGTGATGAACTTCGTCGGATGTAACCTTTCTCCAATAACTCCTTAATCTTCTTCTTGATCTCTTCTAGATCATTTGTGGGCATCCGGTATGGTCTCTTTGATATTGGCCCGGTGCCTGGCAATAGCTCTATCAAAAAACTCAATGTCACGATCTGGTGGCATGCCTGGTAACTCCTCCGAAAATACATCAGGGTAATCCTTCACTACCGGCACTTCCTCCTGAACAACTCCCGTGAGAGAATTTACTTGGGTCCTCCTTGGCGCATGCCTGGACACATACTTGATCCTTTTTCCCTCCGGGGTAGTGAGCAAAATCGACTTACTTGCGCAATCGATGTTTCCTCCGTACATCGATAGCCAATCCATTCCTAGTATCACGTCCAAACCTTGTGACTCCAAAATTATCAGGTCTGAGGGGAAAACATGGCTTCCAATGGTCAATGGCATCTGAAAACATCCTTGCCTTGCCATACATTCTGCTCCTAGCGAACTTACTAACATAGGTGTCCTAAGTACCTTAGTGGGCAACTTGTACTTATCCATGAATCCCCTTGATATGTATGAATGCGATGCACCAGTATCGAAAAGAACAATTGCAGTAAAATACTTAACCAAAAACTTACCAATAACTGCATCAGGCTGCTCCTCAACCTCCCCCACGTTCACGTGGTTCACTTGTCCCCTATTGAAAGGGTTGGGCTTCTTCCTGGCGCTTCCATTGCCATTGCCGTTCTACAATTCCGGACAGTCGTTGGTGTAATGTCTAGTCTTCACGCACTTGTAACAAGTAATGTGACTTTGATCCTTCTTGGCGGGTGTGGCTGGGTTAGAGCGGTTCTGATTACTACCTGCTCCATTCCCACTTCCATTCTTGGGGCCATTGTGATTATGAGAACTTCCTCCATTGTGAGTGTGGCCTCCATGGTTATGGACAAGTCCTCCAGAGTTCGGGGTGAAACGAGGCTTCTGCTGAGCTCCAGAATTGTACTTCCCTTGTCCATACTTCCTCTTGCGGCTCTCAATCTGCTGCTGCTTCCCTTCAATCATAAGAGCCTTGTCTACCAACTCCTGGTAGTTGTTAAATGTTGTCACCATCAACTGCATGCTCATCTCATCATTCAGCCCTTCCATAAACTTCTCTTGCTTCGCGGCATTTGTGGCCACGTCATCAGGGGCATAACGAGATAACTTACTAAACTCATCTACGTACTGCCCCACAGTACGGTTCCCCAGGCGTAAGTTGCGAAACTCACGCTTCTTCATGCTCATAGCTCCAGTTGAGACATGGGTTGTGCGGAATGCTTGCTGAAACTGATCCCAAGTAACATTTGCTATGGGAAAAGTGGCTGTGTAATTCTCCCACCATGAGGCTGCTGGTCCATCCAATTGGTGTGCGGCAAAACGCACCTTCTCAGCATCCGTGCAACCTGCGGTGGTCAACTCCCTTCCTATCCTGCGTAGCCAGTCATCCACAACTATTGGCTCGGTGCTACTGGAAAACTCCGGCGGCTGTAACCTCAGAAAGCGGGCTAAGTTGTCAACTGGCGGAGGGTTGTTGTTGTTGTTGTTGCCTTGATTCTGGACTAATATCTGAATCAAGGCATTCTGTTGCTGGATCAACTGGGTGATCTCCGGTGGGTAGACAAATCCGGTGTCACGTCTCGGAGGCATCTGATGGGTTTAGAGGGAAGAGAGTAGAATAGAAATTAGGTCTAGGGAGAAAACACTACCCATATGCACATGTGACAAACACAATCATATCACTCAATCAATCAAGCAAGGGCATATAAACGGTCTAGAACTATCGTTAAAGTGCTCAGACTACTACTATATACATGGGGGAATACTACTAATCATATGGTGGTCTACTAGAAATTTTGATCGGTGGAAGACTCCATAATATCCGCTCCAGCTTCATCTTCAAATTCATCATCACTATCGTCGGGGTCGGAGTCGGTGTCGTCGATGATGATGTAGTTCTCCGGGCAAGTGGAATCGTCGTCTTCTCCTCCTGGCGCGGGGTCTCCCACGAATACTCCGATCTTCTTTATCAGGTCGCCGTTCTTCTCCAATAGTGTAGTGATTTCCTCCTCATATCCATCGCGTGTAGACTTGAGTTCCTCTTCAAGCTCGGTGATCCTTGTCATCGCCTTCTTCAAATCTATCAAGCCTGCGCACATCTGGTTCTCCTGGCGTCGAATGTGCTGGTTTAACTCCTGGATGAAAGCGGCAATGGACCTGTCCTTCCTGGTGCTAACTATCTCCCATTGCTCATCTCGGCGCCCACAAATCTGGTAGATGGTATCTTTGAGATCCTTGTGGTAAGCTTCGCCGATGCGTCCCATGGGATGTGGGCTGCCATGCTCTTGCCTAGACTCCAGGTTGGGGCATCAAAGGAAAACTCTATGGGCTCCGTGACTGGCATGAACGTCCTTCCTGGAATTTGAACTTGAATCATCCAACGCTCCTCTTCTGGTAAAGTGGCGTTGTAGGTCCCGATGAAGCTTGGTATTCCAATGTTCAGGTATCTAGTGACTTCCTTCAAGTGTCGTCCAAAGGGGGTGTCTTCATACGGTTGTGCAAACTTGTTCCTCGAGTCCGCCATCCTAAGGAGTAGAAGATGGAGAGGAGTCAGAAATGAGTAGAGAAGAGTGACCTATGGCTTTTCTTAGTGGTCGTGTCCTACATTCAACGTGTGCTTTGATACCATCTTGTAGCGACCAGACCTCAAACGGTCAAGTCTCTGTGCTTCAGTGTCATCCCTGGATCGGTAATGCTGACACAAACAGTACTCGAAGGATTTATAACAGAGTAGCAATCACACACTTATTACATCGAATGTCTCAAAAGAGAACTTATTACAATAAATATGGCTTAAGGCCATCTAACACGATAACAGCAGAAGACTTGGAAGATAAAGTGAGTCAATCAACTCCAACGGCATAGCTGAGTGCATGACAACGACCTATCGCACCTTTACTCGTTGTCTGAAAAGTCTGTAACATAATACGTTGCAGCCCGAAAACGGGTCAGCACATGGAATATGCTGGCAATATAACACAGTAGAGCAATGAACAGATAAGGCTATCACTACATGCATATATGGCTGGTGGAGGCTCTATGGTTATATGATTTTACGAAAAGCCAATTTTTTCCTACAACAAAGGAATAAATTTTATTTAACTATCATGGTAGTTGAAAAATCATTGAGAATGGCACCCCATCTCAATCCCAATTAAAGTTATTTATTAACCCAACAGATTAATTTAGAGTGATGAGATACAATAGGAAAATCCAAGTACTAGATACTCAAGATGTCCATAACCGGGGACACGGCTAACCATGCTTAGATTGTACACTCTGCAGAGGTTTGCGCACTTTTCCCCACAAGACTCGATCGCCTCCGTTGGATTTCTTGCACTACATGGTGTTTGAGAAACGGATGACCTAGACACAGTCTTTCAGAAGTATTAACTCTTTAGTCCGGGTGGACAGTTACACCTACTTTCCCTCTACATCTGCTAGCCCACCACTGAAAGAGGTCACACAACATACTCAACTATGCCAGAGCCCATAATGGCTTGTGGCTGCACACGGAAGTTTCTAGCATGAATAATCTCACGATCCCTTTGAGCCTGGGTGGCGGACCGTACGAGGATCACACGGATACCCCGGGATCTCCTAGGACAACACTGGATTCCCCAGGTGCCCAAACCAACAATCCACCCAGATGTGTATTAAAGTTGCCACCTTAAGTTGAACCATTAATTAACAACTCACATATGTCATGGAGTACTCTCAAACCCAATCCACGTCTACGGCATAGCATGGCAATATAAGCATAACATAGAAGTAACTCCCAAGGGTTTGATATGAAAACAGGTAATAGGTTCTACCTCAACATCTACATCCCAAACCCACAAGTTAAGAGATCCTACTCGTGCAATGTTTGAGGGTGAAACTAATGCATAAAAACTGGGTAATAAAGGGGTATGATCAATGTGTTACTTGCCTTGCTGACGATCCGCAAAACCTAGTGACTCGTAGTAGCACGCTTCGCACTCCGGGAATTCTATCGCAAACAAACAATAGCATACATAAGCAATCAAGCAAAGATGCACGGGTAAAACTCAAATAAGAAGATCTAACCAGAAAGTTCAACTTAAGAACTCCGGTTTGCAAAAAGAATCAAATCAAACGGAGCAACGAAACTCAAACGGTGAAAGAAACAAGATCCATTTACTAATCTGGACTAAAGTCAAATTTTACAGTACCAAAATCTTGTTCAAGTTGGTTAAATAGAAAGAGGGCTTCGAGACGAAGATCTAGGCGCTTGAATCGCCTGATTCCGATAAACGAACAAGAAGTTATACTAAAACGAAAATCGGATCAGAAATCGCGATCGAAAATAATCGCGAAAAATACGAGAAAAATAAAAACTGACGAACAGGTTAACAAACGAACGTTCGCTGTCTGTGACTAACGGGTGAACGGCGTTCGTTTAAACGAACGAACGGATGAGCGTCCGCAAAATAAATAAACCGACGGAAAAACCGATCTAAAGAAAATAAACCGGAAATTAAAAAAACGGATCTAGATCTAGGGTTTACCGAAATAAACCGAAGAAAAAAAAACGACGGCGGCGGTGGCGCGGCGCGGCTAGGGTTCGGCGGCGGCTGGGGTGGGCTAGGGCTGGCGGGGTCGCGGGCTTATAAAGCCTGGGGCGAGGCGGAGTCCGGGTCGCCCACGGCGGCCCAAGTTTGTTTGACTTTTTTTAAAAAAAATCGACGAGCAGAAAAATAAAGAAAAGAAATACTAAACGGACTCAAAAATTTCTGAAATAAATTTTCCCCGTCGTCTAAAAATAAGGCGGACAAGGTGAACATTTATTTGGGTGAACATTTATTTGGGCCTATGATGCAATTTTGAAAAACGCGTATTTTTTCCTATGCGAATAAAATAGCAATAAAATCCGAATAAAATCGAATATTTGATTTTAATATTTTTCCTCCAATATTTCATTTATTTTGGAGAAGTCATATTATCTCCTCTCATATATTTTAATATGAAAATATTTTCGGAGAGAAAAATAATTAAAACAAATGATCCTCGTTTCGATATTTGATAAAAATATCAAATATGAGAACGGTGAAATCCCCAACTCTCTCCATGGGTCCTTGAGTTGCTTAGAATTTCGAGGATCGCGAATCGAAATGCAATAAAATAAGATATGCATGAATGACCTATGTATAACATACCAAATTGAAAATTTGGGATGTTACATCCATAGTCCATCGAATCTTTACCCAAAACTTGAAAACTTCACAACACAAAACTTAACAGAAAACTCGTAAGCTCCGTTAGCGAAATAAAACAAACCACCACTTAAAGGTACTGTAATGAACTCATTCTTTATTTATATTGGTGTTAAACCTACTGTATTCCAACTTATCTATGGTTCATATCCTCTGATACTACTCATAGATTCATCAAAATAAGAAAACAACACATAGAAAACAGAATCTGTCAAAAACAGAATAGTCTGTAGTAATCTGTAACTAACGCAAACTTCTGAAACTCAGAAAAATCTACCAAAATAGGACGGCCTAGATAATTTGTTTATTGATCTGCTGCAATTGAAATCAATACTTTATCACGTTCTGATGATTTTAAACAATTGTTTTTGCGAACAGAAAGTTTCTGGAATTTTCAGCAAGATCAAATAACTATCATCCAAGAAGATCCTATAGGTTTAACTTGGCACAAACACTAATTAAAACACATCTAACCAGAGGCTAGATCAAAGATTTATTACTAAACGGAAATAAAAATCAAGAAAATTAAAAAAAATGGGTTGCCTCCCAACAAGTGCTATCGTTTAACGCCCCTAGCTAGGCATGATGATTTCAATGATTCTCACATAAAAGATAAGAATTGAAACATAAAGAGAGCATCATGAAGAATATGACTAACACATTTAAGTCTAACCCACTTCCTATGCATAGGGATTTTGTGAGCAAATAATTTATGGGAACAATAATCAACTAGCATAGGAAGGCAAAACAAGCATAACTTTAAAACTTTAAGCACATAGAGAGGAAACTTGTTATTATTGCAATTCCTAACAACATATATTCCTCCCTCATAATAATTTCAGTAGCATCATGAATAAATTCAACAATATAACCATCACATAAAGCATTCTTTTCATGATCTACAAGCATAGAAAATTTATTACTCTCCACGTAAGCAAAATTCTTCTCATTCGGAATAGTGGGAGCAAATTCAACAAAATAACTATCATGTGAACCATAATCCAATTGAAAACTAAAATCATGATGACAAGTTTCATGGTTATCATTATTATTAATAGAATACATGTCATCACAATAATCATCATAAATAGCAACTTTGTTATCATAATCAATTGGCACCTCTTCCGAAATAGTGGATTCATCACTAAATAAAGTCATGACCTCTCCAAATCCACTTTCATCAATATAATCATCATAAATAGGAGGCATGCTTTCATCATAATAAATTTGCTCATCAAAACTTGAGGGACAAAAAATATCATCTTCATCAAACATAGCTTCCCCAAGCTTGTGGCTTTGCATATCATTAGCATCATGGATATTCAAGGAATTCATACTAACAACATTGCAATCATGCTCATCATTCAAATATTTAGTGCCAAACATTCTAATGCATTCTTCTTCTAGCACTTGAGCACAATTTTCCTTTCCATCATTTCCACCAAATACATTAAAAAGATGAAGCATATGAGGCACCCTTAATTCCATTTTTTGTAGTTTTCTTTTATAGACTAAACTAGTGATAAAACAACAAAGTAAAATATTTGATTGCAAGATCTAAAGATATACCTTCAAGCACTCACCTCCCCGGCAACGGCGCTAGAAAAGAGCTTGATCTCTACTACGCAACCTTCCTCTTGTAGACGTTGTTGGGCCTCCAAGTGCAGAGGTTTGTAGGACAGTAGCAAATTTCCCTCAAGTGGATGACCTAAGGTTTATCAATCCGTGGGAGGCGTAGGTTGAAGATGGTCTCTCTCAAACAACCCTGCAACCAAATAACAAAGAGTCTCTTGTGTCCCCAAGACACCCAATACAATGGTAAATTGTATAGGTGCACTAGTTCGGCGAAGAGATGGTGATACAAGTTCAATATGGATGGTAGATATAGGTTTTTGTAATCTAAAAATATAAAAATAGCAAGGTAGCAAGCTATAAAAGTGAGCGTAAACGGTATTGCAATGCTAGGAAACAAGGCCTAGGGTTCATACTTTCACTAGTGCAAGTTCTCTCAACAATAATAACTTAATTGGATCATATAAATATCCCTCAACATGCAACAAAGAGTCACTCCAAAGTCACTAATAGCGGAGAACAAACGAAGAGATTATTGTAGGGTACGAAACCACCTCAAAGTTATTCTTTCGGATCGATCTATTCAAGAGTCCGTAGTAAAATAACACGAAGCTATTCTTTCTGTTCGATCTATCATAGAGTTCGTACTAGAATAACACCTTAAGACACAAATCAACCAAAACCCTAATGTCACCTAGATACTCCAATGTCACCTCAAGTATCCGTGGGTATGATTATACGATATGCATCACACAATCTCAGATTCATCTATTCAAACCAACACAAAGAACTTCAAAAGAGTGCCCCAAAGTTTCTACCGGAGAGTCAAGACGAAAATGTGTGCCAACCCCTATGCATAAGTTCACAAGGTCACTGAACCCGCAAGTTGATCACCAAAACATACATCAAGTAGATCACGCAATATCCCATTGTCACCACAGATAAGCACATGCAAGACATACATCAAGTGTTCTCAAATCCTTAAAGACTCAATCCGATAAGATAACTTCAAAGGGAAAACTCAATCCATTACAAGAGAGCAGAGGGGGAGAAACATCATAAGATCCAACTATAATAGCAAAGCTTGCGATACATCAAGATCGTACCACCTCAAGAACACGAGAGAGAGATCAAACACATAGCTACTGGTACATACCCTCAGCCCCGAGGGTGGACTACTCCCTCCTCGTCATGGAGAGCGCCGGGATGATGAAGATGGCCACCGGTGAGGGTTCCCCCCTCCGGCAGGGTGCCGGAATAGGGTCCCGATTGGTTTTTGGTGGCTACAGAGGCTTGCGGCGGCGGAACTCCCGATCTATTCTATTCCCCGATGTTTTTAGGGTATATGGATATCTATAGGCGAAAGAAGTCAGTCAGGGGAGCCACGAGGGGCCCACATGGGTGGGGGTGCACCCAGGGGGCAGGCGCACCTCCCTGCCTCGTGGCCACCTTGAAGCTTCGTTGACTACAACTCCAAGTCTCCTGGATCACGTTCGTTCCAAAAATCACGCTCCCGAAGGTTTCATTCCGTTTGGACTCCGTTTGATATTCCTTTTCTGCGAAACACTGAAACAAGGGAAAAAAACAGAAACTGGCACTGGGCTCTGGGTTAAGGTTAGTCCCAAAAATCATATAAAATAGCATATAAATGCATATAAAACATCCTAGAAGGATAATATAATAGCATGAATACTTCATAAATTATATATACGTTGGAGACGTATCATAGCGCGCAGCGAGTCAACCCGCTCGGCGCGAGCCGCTGCGGCCTTGGCCGCGGCAGCCTTAGCCACGCTGCTAGGCGAGGAGGAGGTAGAGCCGGTGGTTAGCACCTCCACGCGGGTGCAAAGATTTGCCACGTTGTCGAAGACGACGCGCCGGCGGGGACGGGGGAGGTGGAGACGTCGTGCACCCCGCTGGGGTACCCGTCGGGGACGAGCGCAATGGAGACGCAGAACGCACAAAAAGGGACGATGGAGCCAGTGACGAAGCCGGCAGCGTCTGCGCCGGACGCGCGAACCAACCATGCATGATGCACTCGCCAGAGCAGGTGAAGGGCCTCGTCTGGAACTTGACTCCGGCCGGCACCGCGAGCTGCCCCACGGTGGACGCCAATTGTCGTGGTGATCTCACGGCAGATGCCATAAGATGGCTAAAGGTGGAGACAGACACAAAGATCACCGGTGGGTTCCAGAGGCGAGGTTGGCACGCGCAAGTGGGAGACACGAGACGTACCCAGGTTCGGGGCTCTCCGGAGAGATAACACCCCTAATCCTGCCGAATATGGTCGATATGAAGTGGTTACAGGTTTGCTCCAGGAGTTGTTCGTGGGGCGAAGGAAGACAGGCCAGTGCATGCTCTGCCTCTCCAACGTGTGTGTGTTCTAGAGTTCGACCCCCTGCACGAAGGGGCACCGGGGGGTCTTATAGGTTGTCCCCCCGGGGTTACAATGGTAATATTACATGGGCGCGGGGCCCTGGTGTCAGCGTCTGGGAGCCGGCAGTGGGGGCCGCCAGGACTGCCGAGTCCGCCGGGTGAGGGTCTCGCCGGGTCCGCCAGGTGCGGGCCATACCGCGGCCGCCGGACAAGGGTACGGCCGATTGATGGATATTGTGGCACACCCCACCGAGCGTCACAGGACGGCGGCGCCGCCTTGCTACAGGGTTGCGCCTCCAGGAAACTGCCCACACCTGGCGGGGGCGTGGGGAGCACCGCTGCCGCGCCTGCTGGGGCCGGCGTAAAGGGGGCATACTATAGCCACGCCTGCCTACCGCTGGGGGTTGACTTCTCGTGGACGGCCGGCCGGGTCGCGGCACCCGACCGGCTCGCACTGGGGAGCCGGCCGGGGGCAAGCCGGATTGAGGGTTTTGGCTAGCCCCGATGTTTTTGAAAGGGATCCGGGTTCCGTTGCCTGCCCGCGTGCCATGCCCCCGACGCTTTCACTGGATTTTCTGGGTTTTTTATGTTTCCATTTCTGTTTTTTTTTGTGTTTCCCCGATTTTCTCTAATTTAATTGGGTTTTCTTTTCTTTTTCTGTTGTCTTTCTTCGGTTTTCTTCATATCTGTCTCGGTTTTCACTTTGTTTTTTCTTTTCTTTATTTTCTCTTCGCTTTTATTTGGGTTTGTTTCTTTCTTTCTTGTTTTTTATCAGTTTTGTTCAAATACCAGATTAACATATTTAAATACATGGTCCACATTTTTCTATACACATTCAACTTTTATTTTGAAATTCTTGATTAACATTTTTCAAATACAATTTTAACATTTTTTAACACATGGGCACATTTTTCTATACACATTAAACATTTTTTGAATACTTGTTCGACATTTTTCTCAAATGCTTTATCAATATTTTTATATAAATGATCAAGAAAATTCACCCTTTTTTAACACATGGTCAACATTTTTTATACACATTTAACATTTTTCAAGTGCATGATTAACATTTTTTAAATACTTGTTCGGCATTTTTCCAAATGCTTGATGAAGATTTTTATATACATGATAAAAACATTCATAATTTTTTAATACATGGTCAACATTTTTTCTATACACATTTTTAACAATTTCCAAATGCTTGATTAACATTTTTTAAATACTAGTTCAACATTCTTTTCAAATGCTTGCTTAAATTTTTTATATACATGGTAAATCAATTTAATCATTTTTAATACATTGTCAACATTTTTTACTAGACATTTAACATTTCCAAATGCTTGATTAACATTTTGAAAAACTTGTTCAACATTTTCTTTAAATGCTTGATTAACATTTTTCTATACATGATCAAAAAAGCATCATTTTTTAATACATGGTCAACATTATTACTATACACATTTAAAATTTTCCGAATGCTTGATTAACATTTTTATTGAGTACATGATCAATTTTTTAATACATTGTTCATATACGTGATAAACATTTTCTCTATACAAATTACACTTTTTTAAATGCTTGGTCAACACTTTTGAAATGCTTTTTATAGATTTTTTTAATATATATTTATAATATATTAAAGTATAAATAAAAGTAAAAATTAAAAATAGAAAACGTAAAAAAACAGGAAAAGGAGGTTGTAGCCTCCTGCGGCTGGGCTGGCCCACCCGACACGAGCTTTGCCTCTGTCTCGCGTAAACCTGGGCATGGGTGGCCCGACCCGATAGGCCTGTCCCGAAGCCCGGCGTCCAGGTCGGGCTTGGGACCCACTTTCCAGCCTGCAGCCCGGCCCAAAGCCCGGGAAAACATGATTTTCAAGTTTTTTTATATAAATATAGGCATATCATTATAGTATTAATCCTTGAAAATAGTTATTTTATTATTTAAATACGAAAAGTAGGGATTTTGCAGAGCTACTACTTGGGCCAGTGCTTGGGATTTGGGGGTCAGGCTTTGTGGAACCCGGCCTGGCCCGGAGAATGCCCAGGTTTAATCTCGCGTACAATGAGATATAGGGGCGCCCGTCTAGCCAAGGGTGGCGTGGGGCGATCTTGCGGTTCCACTGGTTGGCATCAAGCGTCATGTTTGGCTGGCGGCATGGTCGTTGGACTCGCATAAGCTGCGGCCAGGGCACGCGAGCAGTGCGGTTGCCCTCCTTCCCACCCACGGGCCGACTCCAATGATTGCGCGACAGGGTTAGCTAATAGCACTGGTGAGGCTTCATGACGATATTGGAGGGGTGGTGCCGACGTCCATTTGGGCTCCCAATGTGGAGTTTGTGTTGGCTAGAAGCGCCTCTACCCCGTTTGGCATGGCTCACCACTGATGAATACAAATGGAGTCATGGTTCCATCTCACAGGTTGGCAACGGTTCGGCCTCTCCATGAGATCTGTCAAGGTGGTGAGGCATCAGGCTATGGACGAGAGTTTTGGATTAGATGGGGATCGATGCTGGTGATGAGGACTCGTCTGGCCATCATTTACCTCCTTGGAGGCATTGCCGAAGAGTACTTTCCTCAACACTCGCCCTGATCAATCGTTTGGGAGCGGTAGTGACGGCTTGTTGGTTGGGCCGGACTTGTTACCCATGGTTTGGTGGATAGTCATGTGCAAATCAGGATGAAATGTTTTGTGGTCAATGGGGATCGATGTCGGGATGATGGCGTTCCTTGGGTGTTGTTTCCTTGCTAAAGTTGTTGTCGAAGTTCTTGTTCAAGGACATCCTAGATGGAGAGCATATGATAGGTGTTGATGGTTCGTTTAGATTATCGTCGGATAATGTGAGAGTTGTTCAGTTTGGTCTGGTTTCCTTTATAAACTAGTCGGATGGTGTGTGAGTTATTCAGTTTTTGGTCTGGTTTTCTTTATAAACTGGTCGCTCCTTGTCCCGTCAAAAAATACTTTACTCCTTGTTCTTGCACGTGTCAGGATGAGTAGTAAAACCAAGGATTGCTATACATACGTTGTGAAAAAAGGTCAATTTTTTTTACAACCATGCACGGCTGTGCATATCCATAGTTTCTCACATCCGTTGTTTGTAGCTGTACGCATTTTGGCGTGTTTGGTAGGTTGTATACATTTCTCCTCGTACTCTCCCTCGACGCTCTGCTCCTCGTCCCTTCTCCTGGACTTTCTTCACGCCACGCTAACAACTGATACGCCACGCTCTTGACGGGATCGCTTGCCTGTGACTCCGTGCTAGGCATGTAGGACGCGATGCTGCGGGCACTGCAGTCGCCAAGGTACTCTAGTGTTTTCAGTGTGAAATATGTGATTGTTAACTTTTAATCATGTTCATTGTATGCAACCAAACAGCTTATAGTGCATCAGCCCAGCTAATGCAGATTACCAATCGTGAGAACCTACATGCAGCCTAACAAACCATGTGCACCATATGATTTTTACCTTGCATCTGCTCATTCTGGTTTTTACCGCTTTAGGCCCGCCCTGCCCAGTCTTGTTTTTACCATGCATCTGCTCGCCCAGATCCGCTAAGTGTCAAAAACATTATTATATTATAGGATGGTTAGAATAGTACTCAACTAAGACTAATCACAATGGAAAGTAACTTAGAGTATATGTTACTAGTCTATGTTACTATCTTCACAGTGGGTAGTAATATATGTGTTATGTCATGCATCACTTCATTTATTACTCCCTCCATTCCACAATGTAGTGCTTCCTCTATCTCCGTGCTTCAACTTTGACCGTAAATTTAACTACCAAGACCGATTGCGGCGGGAGCAAAAATTATATCAGTGAATTCGTATTCGAAAGAAGTTTTTAATTATGTAATTTTTTCACCCGCCGCAGTCGGTCTCGTTCGTTAAATTTATGGTCAAAATTCGACCTCGGGAAGCGCGGGCGCACTATATTTTGGAATGGAGGGAGTACGTTTTAGACTCATCTTTTTTGATATGTGTAATGTTACAGTAACTAGCTATGTTACCACGTGTCTCTCTTTCTTCATTAATTACATGCCACATCATCTATTTTATCTAGATAAGTGTGATGTTACCATCTATGTTACTCTCACTGTGGGTAGTCTAAGCGCAGGTAGTCTAAGCAAGCAGCGAAGAATGCTGGAAGGTAAGTAGCGGAATCTACTCCAAGATCCCACCAAATTGAAGAGGAACACATGGGATTCAATGCTCACCGAGAAGAAGAGAAACAGAGGTGAGGTGACCACTACTGCTCCCCCAATTTACTCACCCATTTGCTTGCTTCCTGCCACCTCAGATAAAGTATGAGTACCTAAATTAACGAAGGCAGTGCGTAGCAGTAGTAGTACGATCGATCGATCGGGTAGCGCCAGCTCATGGCAATGGCATCCATTAAATTTCATCACATTAAAACCAGAAAAAAAAGGTAGGAGTAAATTACATCGTTGTCGAACTGAACTCTCATCGATCGATCAGGTGATACATATGTGTGGATGGTTGATGACATGCTAATGCAATGCGTTATTCTGAAACAAATTTATGACTAGGTAACCGATCATGACGTGCCGCCGTCGCCGTCGCCGCCACCGATCAGTTCTTGGCTGCCACCGCTTCCGCCTGCACGGGTGCCTCCGTGTTCATCTCCTTCATTTTCTGACCGATCTCATCGACGGCGGCGGGGGCGGGGGCGACGGCGGCCCCCTTGGGCTTCTCTGCTGCCTCCTCCTTCGGCTTCTCTGCTGAATCCTCCTCCTTCTCGTCTTTCTTGTCGGTGCTCTCTTTCTCTGTCTTCTTCTTGAGACGTCCGGTGACGGCCACGGCCAGGGCGTCAGTGGCCTCGAATGCCTCCACGGGGAAGCTGCGGGAGAGGCCGCCGATGGCCTTGCAGTGGAGCTTGCCGGTGGGCGGGTCGTCGACGCAGATCTCGTGGAGGTTGACCCAGATGAGCATCTCCTTGGCCTTGACGCCGGAGATCTTCTTCAGGCGGCCCTTCTCGGCGATGGCGGAGACCTCGGTGGCGTAGGAGACGTGGCGGCCGGCCTTGGCGAAGTAGTGGTCCACCCGCTTCTTCTGCTTGAGCCACACGAAGCCGGTCTCCTCCACGTACCCGCACTCGATGATGTCCTTGAGCGGCAGGAGGCCGCTGGGGAGCTCCGTCTCCGCCAGCATCAGCCGCGTCTTCTCCTGCCCCGCCGCGTCGCCGGTGTAGATCTCCGCCTTGGCGCGAACGTCGTCGGGGATGAGCATCGGCATCGTCGCCGGCCGGACGGGTGGCTCAGCCGGAGCTTTGTAGGGTGGTTTTTCAGCTCGCTCGGTCGCTCGCTCACGCACGAGCTTCGCTTGCTTGCTGCAGCTGGGAGCTAGTGGGTGCGGCTTGGATGGGTGGAGAAGAAGCGTGTGAGCTGCGTGCTTATATAGGAGATGGAAAGGTGAACAATGATACTGTATGACTGATACGTATGATATGAAATGGCAGTGTAGTTGGGAGTTGTTTATTTATTACAGTAGAGTACTATTTATTTATTCAAAATGTTTTTCCCTTATCACGCAGTGGAGGACATGCATGGGTGGAGTGGCCATGCCATGCCCCATCCTTTTGCATCTGGATCCATTGATGCATTCAAGAGGGCAGGCATTCTTCACTCAATGGAGAAGCAAGTAGAGCATGAATAGGTAGTTCCTCATTTGTTTGATGTTCCCTGTTTTTAGGAAATATATGTTCTTGTTGGTTAGCTTGTTGCCGGCTTTGCCGTGCACGCGTCAAACTCGTCTCTATCTTTTTTTTATCTTTTTTTGAGGGGGAAGCTCTTCTCTTCCTGTAGCTTATAGAATGCAGGTTGTTAAGAATGGTTGTTTTGCTTAAGGGGTCTATTGGGTCCTGCTATTTAAAAAGCATATTTCAAAGTTCAATTTTTTTTTAAAGATTCTACACGTACATATAGATGAGATCTAAATATCTGTTAATTTTATTGGAAATGCCTTCCGGAGCTCCATCGAGCATAGATTTTTGAAAAAAAGAATCAGAAATCATATTTCAAAGTGTCAAAAGAATCTGAAAACAAATATACCTAGGTATGTGTACTACGTTCCTGCAAAATCTTTGATGTAATAAATTTTGGTGCGAACTACACAAAAAATCATGTGCTACTCACTATAAAGTCAGTGATTTTTTGTGTGTGTATCGTACGCCAAAGTATTTCATCATGAAAATTTACAGGAATGTAGTATAGACATCCTATATTTTTGAATTTTACTTGTGTGTAGTTCATTAGGTATGTGTGTATGTTTTTTCAGAAAAAATTTAACCTTAAAAATCTTATTTTTAATTTTGCAAAACCGAGGGCAAGAAATCCACACTTAAGTCTTAGTTGCTAGATATTTTCATTTGTGGGCTTCGCACTAAAATTTTTTTTTGTTGATCCATAATAGTGAAAAAATACATCTGTTATATGCATGTATTTATCTTTTGAAATAGCACTGAAATAGACAGAATACTTCATGAAAACACACACCAAACAGTCAAGAGTGTGTACATACTTGTGTAAAATATATATATTTTGAAACTATAAGATGCGCTTCTATATTATTTGTTCTCCTAAAGGGGCCCAATAGAATTGAGCTCATTTTGCAATATTCCATTTGTCTATCGCTAAGTTATATGAAACTTCTGTATACCTAAGTTGCCTTTTTACCTGGCCTTACATTTGCATCTGATGTATTTTTCGGTTTTATTTCCCTTCACGTGAGCAATTATTGGTTGATATCTTGCATACAATTATTTCCTAAATTGATCCTAGTTATCCATGCTTAGGGCTTGTTTGGGACTAATCTGCTCCATCAAAATCAGTTTCACTCAGCCAAATCTACTTTAGAGCAGTTCCACGCAAGAGTTGCAGCTCCACCAAAGAGAAGTTTATCGTGTTTGGCTTCCAGCTAGGTCCATCTTTAATAATGAGAAATTTGATGGAAAGAATATATTTGATTGGATGACATAGGAAGAAAGAAAGGGGTATCCACTTACTGGTGTGTTGACATCAGATTTTGGCACGGTCAAGAACTTAATTAATATGGCCTCAAATGGAGAAGTGATCTACATAAAAAAAATTGTATTGTCGATATGAACATCTTTAAAGTTTGGGCCATCGCCATCTGATCTCATCTCAAAGGCCGAAGTTGTGTTCGAAATACTGAGATTTTATATTCAGAACACTATTAGGCTGATTACGCCCGCAAAACGGCCTCATATCGAAAAACATTCTACATCAATTGTCTTCGTCTCGTCGAGACGATTGATTTTGATATAAAACTCATATCAATCCAAGATCGTATGTAAAAGTTACGGCCATCTGAGTGCGGACCTATCACTAGCCAAAAGTGGCGCGCCCCACCAGACACCCTGTCTGATGGGTAGCGCGAATAATAGCCTGTTTTGCGCGAGCTATTTGACCCTTAAGATGTCCTTTGATCAAAAAACGTTCGAAATGAAAGTTGTTCGTCTCGTCAAAACGGTCAAGATTGCTTTTGGGCTCGTTTCCATCCGAGGTCGTTTACCACCTCACAAATTACCTGCAAGATGCAGCCAGTCTAAACCGAACAGTTTTGGAAAATTCGGACAAAACCAATCCGAATTTGACTAGGGTTTTGGACGTGAATCCAAGTCTTTTCCTTGCACGGGAAGTCCAGCTGCCTCTTATATACCTAAGGGGTGACGGCCGATTGAACAACACACAATCGATCAAATCATCTACCACTTTTTATCTTTATCTTTTCTCCTTAACCCTAGTTCTTATTCTTCCTCGTTCTTCGTCTGTTTTTATTGTTGTAGGGCGGCGAACCTCGAGGCCCTAGGGGCGATCAGGTCAACCTAGGGCAGCCCATAGACACCGCGCGCCTTGACGGGGTCCCTCCCGGGTGCATGGGGTTTCGGGTATTCAAAAGCACCCGCCGGATTGCTTGCGTACCATGCTTCCGGCGGGTCTCCTTCGACGTGAGTTGCGGTGCATCACCCCCGGCGTCGAGGGTACACGGTGACGTGTTCGTGTGCGAACACACTTTTTGGCGACTCCACTGGGGAAGAAGCTTTGAACGGTCTCCGTCTGAAGCTTTGAACGGTCTCCGTCTCATTCTTGCTACGAAGAGATCGTCATCTAGGGTTTGCAATCTAGAAAGGTAATATGAATACCCAATTCACTTATGTAGATGCAAATAATGCATATGTTGTTGCTAGATCGTCTAATGAGCATAATGTATCGGCTAGCCCTAGTTTTATCAATCATGCATCTAATTATGTGCAACAGCCGATTAAGAATAATCTTCATGCTTCAACTTCATATAATTTTAGCAACATGCAACATATGTATCCCAACTCCAATGCATCGGCAACCCGACAAATCTATATGCCGATGAACAACATGATGAGTTCGGTTAATCAAGTTGAAACACCCCATGTAGGAACTTTCAATGGCATGCAACATAGTGTTTCATCCTTTTATTCATAGGCAACTAATTTGCAACATGTTGATCAAAACATGCCGGTGGATAGGGGAATTGGCCATGCTACTACTAGTTATTCAGCCAATTACCCTCAAACATCATATGCTACACCTCATGCTACTAATTTTTTGGCACCATACGCAACTGTTGATATCCATAATTCGGCTCCGCACCTTCACGGTCATGGCCGAATAACTGAAACTCCTGCAGGAGCACAAATGCCTTCACCTACTACCGTCGCATATCATGTCCCCCCTACACAATTACATAATTTTGGCAACATCTCATTATCGAAAGAATCTAAAAGCATCGGGAGGCAACCATATCCAGACTGAGTAATTGAGAACAAGCTTACATTCTCTTGGGATTTGTGCAACTCTATTCGCCGGGAACTAATAGAAGGCTGGAAGCCTCATGATTTTGCTGCTGTAAAAGCTAGAGTTGTGCAGTCGTCCAGTGCTGTACCATCCAGTGTACCACCTAAACAATTGCAGAGTTTCGGCACCTCATTGCCGAAAGAGTCTCAAAGTATTGGGGGGCAATCTCATGAGGAGTGGATGGAAATTGAGATGAAAAGGTTCAAAGCTCGTCAATCTGAGATGTGGGCTAAAATTAGACAAGAGCGAGAAGCCTTGCAAATTCAAAAAGCTAAGAGTATTGATTCAGGTAACAAAGAAAATTCGGTTATTGAAAAAGCCGAATCAAATAGTATGTGTACCGAATCTATCGAAGAAAAAGAGGATGCCAAGGCATTGGAGAGTTATTCAAAAGTGGAACATAGTATTATTCAAGTGATACAACCTCATGCTCTCCCAACGTGTATGAAGAGGTATGTCTACCAAGTGATTTACCTATTTTCATATTTGGTCACAACTTTATTGTTGATGCATCTATTAGGAAAAATCTTATAAGTAATTTTGAAAGACCAATGATGAAGGGTAATTTACTTGTTAGCAACAAATTTGTGACAAAGTATATCAGTCAACCTATTGTGCCATTCATAAAGACCGATAGTGACTTATTATTGCAGCCAAAGGCTTCCCCATTGCTTTACTTAAAACTTATCTCTAAGTGGGTAGCTTTGCTTGTTTCATACTTGGCTTGCACTTGGTCTCAATTGAGACACGTGTGTTCTAACTATTTTCGTTTCAGAAATTTAAAGCCAATGTTAAATTCTTTTGAGAAATCCGATGCTAATATAATATCTTATCCAAAGACATCGGAGATAGAGTGGAAAACACAATGCATAGCCGAATGGGGAGATTCCAAATCTGTACCATTCGTTTGCTTACCTCCAAAGCCGTTCGTACACCAAGATCGGCTAGAAAACAAGAAGTATACCTTCAACTCAAGCATGTGTGATCAAATATTTGATTTGTTGATGAAAAATAATTACATTAGAATTCTTGATCACCATGTCAAGCCATCCATCCAGGGACGAATGTATTGTAAGTTGCATGATTCGTCCAAGCATAGTTTCGAGGATTGCAACATGTTTCGTCAAATAGTTAAATTGGCCATTGTGTCGGTGGGAAATGACACCTATGGGATCACAAGAATCCCTACTACGGTTGCCGGGGCGCGGGGTCGTGAGAAGAGCAAGATTAGTAATCAGCACAAGGATCGTTTACCCAGGTTCGGGCCGCGAGGATGCGTAAAATCCTAGTCCTGCTTTGTTGGATGTATTGAGTGTTCTTGAGCTCTTGAACTAGCTGCGGTGGCCGCGTGGTTCAAAAGAGCCGAATCCCTCTCCAGTATGCCATGTGCCTCCTTTTATAGTCGAAAGGGGCTACCATAGTGGCACACATGAGGTGGAAAGGCCTACAGTGCTATGAGCTTATCGCTCATATTACAGGACAAGACGCATTTCATGCGTAGCTTAGGTGTCCCCTTGCTTTATCGGGGACGGGAGCGAGGCCCGTCCCGTCCGTCGCCGCTCCTCCTCGCTTCGACACGCGCCCTGGCCAGCGACGCATGCGGCGCCATGTAGACAGGCAGGCAGCTGAGGTGGCGCGGTGGTAGGGTCTTCACGAAGATCTGCATGCCGCCACGCAGGCGTGTGCTGAGTTGGCCTGGAAGCTGCATGTCGCCACGCAGGTGCCTGCCCAGCTGGTTGGGCTGGCAGCTGCATGCGAACGGCGGTGGAGACTTGGCTGGCGCGGGCCTGGAGGTGGCCCTGCTGGCGCCCTTGGCGAGGGCCTTGCCGGATGGCCCGGCAAGGGTCTTGCCATGGCGTGCTGTCGTCCCCGACAAGGATCTTGCCGGGGGCCTTGTGGCTCTCCTCGGCAAGGATCTTGCTGAGGATCGTTATCTTTTAATCCTCATCTGATCTTGAGTGTTCCTTGACTTCACAAAGATCTGCATGCCACCATGGGGGTGCCTCCCGAGCCCTGGCCCAACGTGGTTGATGGTGTTGGAGACCGTGGGCTCAAGGGTGGTGTGCTCCGCTGGTGTTGGACGAGCCGCCCGGCAAGGGCCTTGCCGGGGGAACCTGCTTCGTCCCTCTGCTCTTTGTGGTCTTGGCCTTGGCATTGCTCTGGCTGTCTTGGGCTTCGGTATTACCTTAGTTCACCTCCCCTGTTCTGCTTGGCGCGGTCGTGGGCGCGGCTCCGACTGTCCGTGCACAGGTAAAGGGGTACAAAGGTGCGACCCTTCTTTTGTACACCGACAGGAGCCCCCGGGCCTGGGCCACACATAAGCGCGACACGTTGTTGGGTTAGGCCCAAAACGGTGCGCGGGCAGGAGGGGCGGTTTTTACTGCGGTAAAAACTTTTTGCGCGCTGCGCTTCCCACGACCCGCGTTGAATGCGCGACGTGGAGGGGTGCGCGTGACGTGGGCGGCATGCGTGGGGCGGTTCCCGCACACATGCGTTACATCGCAGTAAATGGGCAGCACGACCTGCACCTTCCCCATAAAAAGGGGTAACCGCGAGCGCACTGTTCTTTTTACCCTCCGCGCAATCCCAATCTCGGAAGCCTCCATTCGTCTTCCTCTTCTTCCCTAAGCTTCGCTCTTGCTCGGCGCCGTTGCGTTCCTGCCGCCCTCTGTTTCTTGCCCCCCTCCTCCAGCCGCCATGGTGCCCAAATCCACCAAGGGCAAGGGAGTGGCCAAGGATGCTGGAGCGACGGAAGCCGCCGGAGAGCGCGCTGGCGGTGCAGCGGACGCAGTCCGCCTACTTCCCCTCGACAGTTGATGTGTTCGAGCTCCGGGAAGCCTTCAGGCCCCTGTGGGGGGTGAAGACGGGGGGGGGGGGAGAAGACAGGGCACCCAGCCACGCGCGTCATCCCCGCCAACTGCGCCGAGGCTGCCCCGAATCGGTACCCTTTCTTTGTCGACTATTTCTCCTGCGGGCTTTGTCCTCCCTTCTCCGATTTCTTCAGCGACATCATGCATACCTTTGGCTTACGCCTCTTGGATTTTACCCCAAATGCGGTGGCATGCATGGCCCTTTTCGCGCACCTCTGCGAAGGTTTCGCCGGGGTGCACCCCAATACGGCGCTTTTCCACCACTACTTCTTCCCTCGGATTCAAACGGGGGGCGCCATCTCCGGTTGCGTCACCTGGATCCCAAGATCCAAGGGAGCGTACCCAGATGGCGCCATGAAGGAGAGGTGGGAAGAGTGGCAGGGCCGGTGGTGCTGGATTGAAGAAAAGGACCCGCCGGCGTTCTGCGAAGTTCGCCGGGCGCCGCCGGTCCGCAGAAGTGATTGGAGCGACGTCGATGCCGACGACGAGAACCTCACGATCGCCACCACCAGGATCCTTCGGCTCACCGAGGCCGGGCTCACCCTTGAGATGATCGGGGCGGACTTCATCCGCCGCCGGATCGCTCCATTGCACAACAAGGGGAGGCCGGCCTGGCTCTTCACGAACCCCGCCGACATCATGCGGCTTCGCCCTGGCCTCGACCACAATTTCACAATGACGGGGCATGCTCATTTCTGCCAGCGGCTCTTCCAGCTCGACGTGGGCCGCGACGGCGAGGTCGAGAGGACCGGCAAGGTCGCGAGGGCCGCCGCGAAGGCCGGCAAGGTCGTCAAGGGGCCTTTGTTCAAGTTGCCGGCAGGAGTGGTCCCGCTATGCAATAATTCGCGCCGGATCGACATCATCGCCATGATGCCAGACTGCAACGCGCATGGCCCTGACCCGAGCTGGGTCGAGCCGGAGGACATCCAGGTGCAGCAGTTCTTCAATACTCTGCACGAGGGATACGTCAATGCCGATGCCGAGCGGCAGCTCGTCCAGGACACCTCCCAGGCGGAGCTGGACTACATCGCCGCCAGGGCGAGGGAGGCGTAGCTTGCCGAAGAGGCCGGCAACGCTAGTGGTGTGGAGGAAAAGGCCGTGACGACCGCGGAGGAGGAGGAGCTCGCCCGGTGGGCGGCGGCCGCCGGGGAAGCCTGCAACGCCGGCACCGAGGCTCCTCTGGTTGAGGATGCGGCCAACGAGTCATCGGAGGAGGAGGCCGGGGCTGTTGACCCTCCGGCCACGGGGAGAGGGCGAGTCCTGTGGCAGGCCACTTCTGGTGAGCCGGTGCGGCCCGTCAAGGTCGCGCGGCGGCCAAAGTCCCCGGAGGAGTCCACGCGTCAGACGAGGGCTGCGGCGGCGAAGAAGGTGGTGAAGGCCGCGGTGGCGAAGAAGAAGGCATCTGCTTCCTCTTCGTCCAAGCGCGTGCAGACTCCGCCCTCCTCCCCTCCTCCGGCAGACGCCGACGCGGGGGGCACTTTTGACTTCGGGTCCCTCAGCCCGAGGAGGAAGAGAAAGGCAACAGAGGAGGAGGTGGACGATGAGTAAGTATCCTGCTCTTTTCCTGTCATCTCTATCTCCTCAACCTGCACCGTTTGTCTTGACTTGTTTTCATCCTTGCAGGGACGCAGAGACGCTAGCCCGGAGGGTGAAGAGGGCCAAGGCCTCGGCGGGCGGCCAGCCCCCGGCTGGTACTTCAAGGGCGCCATTGGTGGTGTTGAGCAGCCCGGACAGCAGCCCCCAGCGCAGCCCCCAACGTAAGTTCCTCACTCACCCCTCGTCGACATGTGTCAGGGGTACGATGCTTTCGTGTTGACCTTGCTGTGTATGCAGGAGGAGAGCAGCAGCAGGAGCCACAAAGGGCTACTCCCAACATGCCGTCCCCATCAACCACGCCGCCCCGAGGGGCATCCTCGGCAAGGGCGCCAAGCCCCGAGCCCACGCACATGGAGGAGGAGGAGGAGAACTTGGGTGCTGGTGGCTTCGCCTCGGCGCCAGATGCCGGCGCGGAGGGGACCTCTGTTCCTCAACCTGGCATGGGTAAGCCGCTCGCCTTTTGTCTCTGTTCTTTTTCTTTTCTTTTTGAATCTTTGATCTTGGCTCTACCCTACCCTCCTCTTGATATCCAGATCCTCTCTCGGCGGACCGAGAGGACCTGGACACCGTCATCGAGGACGTGGCCAAGGACGCCACGGCGGAGGCCGAGAAGATCGCCGCGGAGGATGCCCCCTTGCTTTATCGGGGACGGGAGCGAGGCCCGTCCCGTCCGTCGCCGCTCCTCCTCGCTTCGACGCGCGCCTTGGCCAGCGACGCATGCGGCGCCATGTAGGCAGGCAGGCAGCTGAGGTGGCGCGGTGGTAGGGTCTTCACGAAGATCTACATGCCGCCACGCAGGCGTGTGCTGAGTTGGCCTGGAAGCTGCATGTCACCACGCAGGTGCCTACCCAGCTGGTTGGGCTGGCAGCTGCATGCGAATGGCGGTGGAGGCTTGGCTGTCGCGGGCCTGGAGGTGGCCCTGCTGGCGCCCTTGGCGAGGGCCTTGCCGGGTGGCCCGGCAAGGGTCTTGCCATGGCGTGCTGTCGTCCCCGGCAAGGATCTTGCCGGGGGTCTTGTGGCTCTCCTCGGCAAGGATCTTGCCGAGGATCGTTATCTTTTAATCCTCATCTGATCTTGAGTGTTCCTTGTCTTCACAAAGATCTATATGCCTCCCGAGCCCTGGCCCAACGTGGTTGATGGTGTTGAAGACCGTGGGCTCAAGGGTGGTGCGCTCCGCTGGTGTTGGACGAGCCGGCCCGGCAAGGGCCTTGCCGGGGGCCGCGGAGGCTGCCCCGGCAAGGGTCTTGCCGGGGGAACCTGCTTCGTCCCTCTGCTCTTTGTGGTCTTGGCCTTGGCGTTGCCCTGGCTGTCTTGGGCTTCGGTATTACCTTGGTTCACCTCCCCTGTTCTGCTTGGTGCGGCCGTGGGCGCGGCTCCGACTATCCGTGCACAGGTAAAGGGGTACAAAGGTGCGCCCCTTCTTTTGTACACCGACACATTGATAAAGGACAATTGAAATTTGTTGAAACACCAAGAGATGACCAATCTATTCCGATTGGTTCTGATGGCAAAAACTTTTTGCATCGGATGCTTCAAGCCGATCCATTTAAAGAGAAGGTAAAAGTTGCAGGTGATGAAATCAAGCTTTCAAGTAAAGAAGTTGTTGAAGAGCAGAATAAAAATATTCTTGAAGGCATGAGTTCTATTGAAGTTACAATAAACACGCCAAGGACTGGGGGGCAACAAAGCAATCCAAAGATCGACGCAAGCAAAACCAAAGGAGATAAATGCCGCAAGAAGCATAAGAAATCCAAGGTCACTTTTGCACAGTTATTAGATAAATATTAAAACAAAAGTGAAGAGAATGGTGCTTATCGGCCGAATAATGCAAAAGCATCAAGATCACCCCCTAGGCGCAAATCCAAGGATCGGTATTGGCAAGAAGAGAATTTTAATGCAACGTATTCATATCCTTATTTTGGGTTGCTAATGCCAATGCCGTGGATGCCTCCCTATGCTCATGTAGATCGATATTCATCATGGGACAGGTATGATACAATGGCACATTCTCCATCATATTTAGACCATCTCACCATTATTATGCAGCTCCAAGAAGATCAACGTTCAGTGAGCAGTCATATGTTCAAGACCGTCTCAATAAGAAAGAATCGGTCCGGAGCTCAAGAAAGAAGAAAGAGGTGATCAAGCAAGTATATTGAGTTAAAAAAGATGGTCGTAAGAGTGCCAATTCAGATTTGATCTTAAAGGATAAAGAGCCAATTAAAGTGTTAACATTGGCTACTAAAGGCAATGAGATGAAGCAATCAATTGTCGAGAATCAAAGTGCGAAATATGAAGAAAAGAAGTTGATAGTGCACAAGGTAAAACAAGAATTGTCATTAGTTCAAACAAAATCACAGCCGGGGCGCTCACTCGTCTTATCGTATTGGCAAAAGAAGAAATTACAAAAACTTAGTGCACAAGAGCTCGAAAAGAGAAACATGGCATGGGTTCCCAAGGGAAATAATCAAAATAAGAGTAATGTGCAATATTCCATTGCAAGATGTGCGACAAAGGTAAAGAAGGAAAAGAGTGTAAATTATGAACGACCAAGTCGAAGGTTTCAACGTCTTCGGTGCACACATTATCCACATTCTCCAACTATGTCATTGATGTCGATGACATGGAATTCATCCTCGGGTATGACTGGTTACCCTCCATGGTCTTATTTTGATCCATGGACGCAATATAACTTCTTACAACATGCAAGGGTTTTACCTCATCACCATACATTCGATTAGCTGTATTTTGTTGCTAATCAAAGTGGCCGATATATAACTATCGCCCTAAGCAAATACATGGCCGATATATAATTATTGCCCTAAGCACATATAAATGGACGATGGAGTGTTGACATCGTCCTTAGAACAAACTCTGGACAAATTATTTTTCGGCATCCAAGTTTTACCCAAAAATAGGGGGGCATGTATTGACACCAGATTTTGGCACGGTCAAGAACTTAATTAATATGGCCTAAAATGGAGAAGTGATCTACATAAAAAAGTTTCGTATTGTCGATATGAACATCTTTAAAGTTTGGGCCATCACCATCTGATCTTATCTCGAAGGCCGAAGTTGTGTTCGAAATACTGAGATTTTATATTCAGAACACTATTAGGCTGATTACGCCCCCAAGACGGCCTCATATCGAAAAACATTGTATATGAATTGTCTTCGTCTCGTCGAAATGATCGATTTATATAATAATCGTATCAATCTGAGATCGTATGTAAAAGTTACGGCCATCTAAGTGCGACCCTATCACGAGCCAAAAGTGGTGCGTCCCACCAGACACCCTGTGTGATGGGTAGCGCGAATAATAGCCTGTTTTGTGTGAGATATTTGACCCTTAAGATGCCCTCTGATCAAAAAACGTTCAACATGAAAGTTGTTCGTCTCGTCGAAACAGTCAAGATTGCTTTTGGGGCCGTTTCAATCCGAGATCGTTTACCACCTAAAAAGTTACCCGCAAGATGCAGCCAGTTTAAACCGAACAGTTTTGGAAAGTTCAGACAAAACCAATCCGAATTTGACTAGGGTTTTGAACGTGAATTCAACTCTTTTCCTTGCACGGGAAGTCCAGCTGCCTCTTATATCCCTAAGGGGTGATGGCCGATTGAACAGCACACAATCGATCAAATCATCTACCACTTTTTATCTTTATCTTTTCTCCTTAACCCTAGTTCTTCTTCTTCCTTGTTCTTCGTCTGTTCTTATTGTTGCAGGGCGGCGAACCTCGAGGCCCTAGGGCGATCAGGTCGACCTAGGGCAGCACATAGATGCCGCGCGCCCTGATGGGGTCCCTCCCGGGTGCGTGGGGTTTCGGGTCTTCAAAAGCACCCCCCGGATTGCTTGCGTACCGCGCTTCCGGCGGGTCTCCTTCGACGTGAGCTGCGGTGCATCACCCCTGGCGTCGAGGGTACATGGCGATGTGTTCGTGTGCGAACATGGTGGCAGTGGTGGTAATTTCCCCCCAACTTTAGATTATATAGTTTTTGGTGCACCCCCAAAAGAGCTTCACAAAAAATAGAGAGTTGTATCAGAGATTCTAGTTTTTGCGGAGTGGCATATCGTCAACCTACCCCGTTTGATTTGTAATATTTTAGAGCATAGCTGAATTTTAGGGAGCGGAGCAGTCCCAAACAGGCCCTTAGTGCTCCTTCAGCCTATTAAGTGGACAGAAAAATTAGAAAATAAGAAGCAACCATTTAAGTATAAAGATATGAAACTTTAACTATGCTTGAAAGAACATAAGAGATATTGAGTCTCTTTAACAAAACATTCTAAAACTTGGGTAATTTATATTCATTAGGATTGAGTATCGAGGATATATTTCAAGATCAAAAATACAATTTTAAAATAAAAGGACACAATTTACCACAAACTTGAATAAAATTGTGACGACAATGCAAAATTTGCATAGGCATAACACTAAACTTGCGCTTTGTCGATACATGCAACAACAACAACTCAGAGGTTCGACTCTGGATTTAAAAACTAATAGGCGTTGCAAAAAAAAAAGATTTCCTTTGGAGTAGAGCAGCTACACCTTGAAATTTTCTCTTAAGATCTTTTTCCAATGTTAATTGGTTATTTGTCTTTTATTTCAAAATCATCTTCAAACTACTTTTCGTTGTTAGATGCGGCTAGACAACACAAATAATATTGCAAGCTAACACATCTACCAACAAAAAGGTATACATCAAAGCAGCATTAGTACACTCATAAAATAAACCATACATCGCATCAACAATTAGACTAGATTAAAACAAAGTATTTACCCTAGATATTTCATAAACTATAAAGTGAGTCTAAATATTTTGAAGTTGCCCTATGGAATAACCAACAAACATTCAGGCGCAATATATCCCGCACAGACACACTTACACATGCACGTGCCCACACAGTGGCGGAGCTAGCATAGAATGGGGGGGGGGGGGGGTAGCAATCTTCTTAATTTATAGCCTCTAATATTTTTTTCACTAAATATGCCAGGGCTGGGGGCAATGGCCCCTCAGCAATGCATGTGGCTCCGCCATTGCCAGCATACATACCTTGGGAGAATATCAGGTGATATCATTACTCAAGTGCTCCCATGATACCAGTTTAAAATTTTCTATTTTAAATGTGTCACAAAATTGCAAAATTTTGTATGAATGTTCATCACATATGTCTAACCCCCTAAAAATATTCAGATCAAAACCTGAAACACACAAAGAGAAATCCAACATGAATAGTGTCAATAAAGACAAAATGATGAATACTGTCAAAACGACAATATTCACATCTAGATTTATTTTTTCTTTTCTCTTTGTGTGTTTAGGATTTTGATCTGAATTTTGTAGGGAGTGTAGATACATTACATATGTGATTAACATTCATAATTTCTTTTTAAAACTTTGACACATCTAATATTGATTTTTTTAAACTGGTATCATGAGAGCAGTTGAGTGATGGTATCTTCTGATATTTTCCCTACATACCTTCTCACAAAGTCTCTAATAAAGACTAAATCACTAACTGAGTTCAAGGAGAGATATAACGAGGTCACTATCAATGTTATTATCAAGGCGGTATGTCACCTACCGCCTTGATAATAATATTTATTTTATTTTAAGTAACCGGTACAAATGCAGACGATTACACACATGCACATACACTCACAAATAATCGATTGTAGGTGACACTAGAAAAATAATCTGCACGATGAAACACAAATGACATCAAATCGCACAACACAAGTTCCCAAATGGGGCGTTCTGAACCACGTACTGCAGTTTGGATAGGCCATGGACCTGATGCAATTGGCGCACTGTGCCAACAGGATTGTAATGATCTTCTTTGATTAATACAATCCTCTTTATTCATAAAAAAAGTCGCATGACACAAGTTACAGCTTGCGTGCACCTAAAAGAAAAAAAAGGAAAAAATACAGCTTGTGTGTATTGAATATTATTCTGTTTTTCTTTTCTTTTCTACGAGATTGCGCCGTACTCCAACGGTCCAGCCTCTCTATTCCTTGTCGTGCATCTGGCCGTGCCATGGTTTTGCACGGAATTGAATTGACGTGAAGGATTAGTTAGTTGGGCAGCTACTGCATCGTATTGTCCCATCCATCGCGCACACGACGTGTCTTGGTTTTTGTAGTAGTACGATCTAGCATAATAATCCACCGCACTGATTTGAGATCGCACGGTCCGGGACAGCGCCGGCCAGTGCTATGGGCCCCCACCTGTCGTGCCATAAATTGGACGCAAGCTAAGAGCAACTCTAACAGAGCCCGCATCCAACCCCGACCCGTAAAATAACCGTCAAAATGCGGATAGGGGCGGAAAAACCTGCCCGATCAGACCCCGCATCCCGCCCCGGCCCGCAAATTTTTTTGAAGGACGCGGTAAAATCTCGGTCCCAACCCGCGAATACGCGGGTTCCCCTTTCGCCGCTGCGGTGCCCACAGAGAAGCAATTGGCGGGAGGGACATTTCAGCCCGCACGCCTTTCCCCACCTCCTTCCGCCGCCGACCGCCGCCGGTGATTCCGGCCAAATCTGCGGGCGAAATCGCGTCGTGGGGCCGTCCCCCACCCTCCCGCGCCGATACGCTACACCGACCCCCCCTCCCGATCCGGCGAGAAGAGCCGCCCCTCGTCGCTGCCGCCACCGGGGATCGACCACAGTCGAGCCTGCCCCCTCGTCGCCGTCCGGGATCACCCGCCGCATCCGCCGCCGGTTAGTGTTTGTTTTGTGATATTTGCGAGCGGTATAGTTGATTGACGCGCCGGTACGCATGTAGATGGAATTGAGCCCGTGCGAGAAGTTCTTGCTCTCCGATTCGTCCGATTCAGACGACTCGGATGTTGAGACCATGCTTGCGACCTTTCAACAGCAGACATTAGTGACTTGTCGTGAAGGAGCACGAAGACGAGAACCGGAAGAGGAGGCGAGGATCGACCGTCGGGCGTCTTTGCATTCCTCGGAATCGCCATCTTGGGAACGAGATGTTGATGCAAGACTACTTCGCGGAGAATCCTACATATCCACCGCACCTCTTCCGGAGAAGGTACCGAATGCGCCGATCCCTCTTTGTAAAATATGTTCAAGCTTGCGAGGCAAATTGCCCGTATTTTACTCAAAGAAGAAATGTTGCGGGCTTAAAGGGATTTAGTGCATATCAAAAAATCTCCGCAGCTATGTGGGTGATTGCATATGGCGTTCCGGCTGACTATGCCGATGAGTACCTTCGCATTGGTGAAGATACTACAATTGAGTCAGTGCGTAGATTTGCAAAAGTGATCATCCGTGTCTTTGGTCCTGAGTATCTCCGGGCACCCAACAAGGATGACACAAAGAAATTGATGGCATCTAATGGGAGGAGAGGTTGGCCTGGCATGCTAGGTAGCATTGATTGTATTCATTGGACTTGGAAAACAGGCATGGCAAGGAATGTATTGTGGCAAGTCTCATGATGCAACAATTGTGCTAGAGGCCATAGCATCCGAGGATTTATGGATTTGGCATTGCTTCTTTGGTATGCCGGGCACTCTCAACGATATCAATGTGTTGCAACGGTCTCATTTGTTTGTTAGGCTTGTTAGTGATGATGCTCCTGCTTGCAACTACACTATCAATGGGCATGAATACACAAAAGGGTACTATCTTGCAGATGGTATATACCCTCCTTGGTGCACCTTTGCCAAGAGCATCAAAGATCCCAAAACTAGAAAACATTGTGAATTTGCAAGGGTGCAAGAGGCAGCCCGAAAAGACATTGAAAGAGCATTCAGTGTTTTGCAATCTAGGTTTGCCATTGTCTGTGGTCCTGCTCGTTTTTGGGATAAGAGAACCTTGAAAAATATCATGACCTGCTACGTTATCCTTCACAATATGATTCTTGAAGATGAGAGAGGAATGAACTTGGAATTCTTCTACGACAATGTGGATAGCCGTGTCAAACCAGCTAGAGACCCTTACCACATTAGAGTTTTTCTTCAGACATACAAGGAGATTGAAAATGCAAACACACACTTTCAACTTCAGGAGGATCTCATTGAGCACCATTGGCAAAGGGCTGGACAATGGCTCATTTTTGTATTCATTTGTATTTGAATTCATGACAAGTTTTGTATTGCATTATTTAAGTTTGCTTCGGTGATTTGAATACTTTTTTGTAATGTGGATGATTATTGTATTATGTTTGATTTGAATAATTAGTTAGTTTGCTTTTGTTTGTTGTATTATGTTGGATTTGATATTTGCAGGCCGATGAGATGCGGGATGCAGTGGCGCAAAGAGCAGGCCCTGCAAAGTCGACCCGTAAAAAAGCATATTCTGCGAATATACTTTTATACAGGTCCGTTTGGGGGGTCTGCATCTGTGGCCGTCTGCGCCGGCCCACAAAGGCCATTTTCCACGAACTGCAAACGCGTTTGCGGGCCGGCGGGATGTGGGGTTTGCTAGACTTGCTCTAAGGGCACGCGGCAACCCGCAATAAAGGCTAAATTTCGTGTTTTGACCATTTTCTGAAAGTTAGTCCAGTTCTGACCCTAGTTTACAAATTTTTTGAGATCTGACCCTTTTCTTACCGCCAGAGTCTATGGCGGTAGGGTATAACAGCCTACCGTCAAGGTCCCTGGCGGTAGGGTTGCACACCCTACCGTATTTTTTTCCTAAGTATGGAACACAGTGCGTGCTCGTGCCTACCGCCGGACACCTTGGCGGTAGGGTTATACAGGCTACCGTCAGCCTGTTTGGCGGTAGAGTTGTTTCCTTCCGCCAAGGTACCTGGCGGTAGGCTATTACACCCTACTGCCATGAAGCCTGGCGGTAGCAAAAGGGTCAGATCCCGAAATTTTTACAAACTAGGGTCAGATCTGGACTAACTTTCAGAAAAGGGTCAAAACACGAAATTTTGCCGCAAAAAACCTTTCATATACATCCGCGGATAGGGGGAATCAATCTGCACACTTGGATGCGGGAGGCAGCCATCCAAAGCTAGTCGCATACATTTTCACAACAACTTAAACTAATCGGATGAAATTCGTGCAAACACGGCCGGATTTCATGCAAACTCAATCGGATTTCATACAAACATGATGGATTTTATACAAACTGGACGCAAACGGTTACATTTTTGAAATACTTTAATTAAAATGTTAAAAATATGTGCACGTATGGTCGTGTGGAGCTCCACTCCCATGACACAGATGCACTACACTAGTCTATAGCCGGTCGCGGCGGATCCCTTTTGTCACTAGACTGCCGGGAGTCCCGGAGGCATATACTTCCCCATATCTTTCCTATGTCTGGCTACGCCGCTCAGTGTGGCGAAGAGGGTGCTTCAGCCGGAGTGGAAGGGTGCTTCCGTGGAAGCCCAGGCCAGGGTGGTCTAAGATAAAGAAGAAACCGGGCACGTCACCGGTTGTACAAGCAGGCGACGCGCCGGTGGTGGCCTTCCTGGGATCCAAGCGGCGGCGGCCTCCCATGTTCTACTTTCCCTCGAAGTTGCCAGCGGATGCGATGGCCGAGGGAGTCCTGGACTAAGGGGTCCTCGGGCGTCCGGCCTGTTGGACATGGGCCGGACTAATGGGCTGTGAAGATACAAAGACCGAAGACTTTACCGGTGTCCGAATGGGACTCTCCTTGGCGTGGAAGGCAAGCTCTGCGACTAAAAATATGAAGATTCCCTTCTCTGTAACCGACTTTGTGTAACCCTAGTCCCCTCCGGTGTCTATATAAACCGGAGGTCTTAGTCCGTAGAGGACATACAATCATAATCATAGTCAGACAGGCTAGACTTCTAGGGTTCTAGCCATTACGATCTCGTGGTAGATCAACTCTTGTAATACTCATATTCATCAAGATCAATCAAGCAGGAAGTAGGGTATTACCTCCATAGAGAGGGCCCGAACCTGGTAAATATTGTGTCCCCCGTCTCCTGTTACCATCGACCTTGGACACACAGTTCGGGACCCCCTACCCGAGATTTGCCGGTTTTGACACCGACATTGGTGCTTTCATTGAGAGCTCCACTCTGTCGTCCTCAAAAGGTTCGATGGATCCCTCAATCATCTACAACAATGTTGTCCAAGGGGAAGTCTTCCTCCCTGGACAGATCTTCATGTTCGGCGGCTTCGCACTGCGGGCCAACTCGGTTGGCCATCTGGAGCAGATCGACAGCTACACCCCTGGCCGTCAGGTCAGATTCGGGAGCTTGAACTACGTCGCGGATATCCGCGGAGACTTGATCTTCGACGGATTCGAGACCTTGGCGGCCGCTTCCCATCACCATGATGAACATGACTTAAATCTGTCATCGGACCTTACCCAGGAGATAGCACATGTGACTGCTCTGGCCTTAGATCCGGAGCAGATCGCGCCATCCGAAGGCGGGAAGTTCAACCCCGTCACGGATGCCACAGTCCCGGTGGCGTCAGAGCCGCACACAGACCCAACCTCGAGTGGAATCTGTGTTATCGGAGCCTCGGACTCGTTTCCCGCTACAGGCTCCGAACCATGTGCGTCCACAAGCGTCGAGCTCGATCAGTCATTGATCGTTGAATTCAGCTCCGCGGACATTTTTCGGCACTCACCTTTGGGCGACGTGTTAAACTCGTTAAGAGCACTATCCTTAGCGGGGGCTCGCAGCTGAACACTATCCGGTTCGAACTGGAGGCTGATGACGGGGAATTTCGCTTCCCACCCACCGCCCACTTCATAGCCACTGTCGAAGACCTAACTGACATGCTCGATTACGGCTCCGAAGACATCGACGGCATGGACGACGATGCCGGAGAAGAGGAGGCCCAAAACCTGCCGTTTACCGGACGTTGGACGGCCACCTCCTCGTATGACGTATACATGGTGGACACACCTGAAGAGAACAAGGGCAATAACAAGAAGGATCTAGTCGAAGATAAACCTCCTGAGATACCATCAAAGCGCCAGCGTCAACAGCGCCGCTCAAAATCACGCCGCAGCAAAGACAGTAACACCGGCACAGGAGAAGATAATACTCCGGACGGTGCCAAAGATAATGAAGACCCCGTCGAAGCAACTTCGGAACAAGAAGAACGGGAAGATGGGAAAGTTAGCCCCGAAGAACAAGCCATAAACGAAGACTCAGAGGACAGTAATTATCTTCCGCTCTCCGAGGAGGAGGCGAGCCTCGGCAACGAGGATTTTATCATGCCTGAGGAACCCCTCGAGCAGGAGCGCTTTAAGCGTCAGCTAATAGCCACTGCAAGGAGCCTGAAAAAGAAGCTGCAGCAGCTTCAAGCTGATCAAGATCTGCTAACTGATAGATGGACTGATGTCCTGGCAGCCAAAGAATACGGCCTTAAGCGCCCAACCAAAATTTACCCGAAGCGCAAATTGCTACCTCAGTTCGATGATGAGGCACCGGAGCCCGTACCATCATCACGCAATGTGGCTGACCGACCACCACGCGGTCGGGATAAAGCGACAACTCAAGCCGATCACCAGCCCATCCCACCTCGCCGTAAAGGCAGAGACAAAACAGCTGGGGGTCATACATATGACCTTCGGCAGGACCTGGACAGTAGAGCAGGAAATACCAGATCGATCTACGGATCGCGAGGATGTGCTCTGACACGTGACGACGGCTATCTATTCGGACGTGATAAGCCTAGCCACGCCCGGGCTGAAAACCGCAGACGGACTCCATCGGAGCTACGTCGCGATGTGGCCTGATATAGAGGTGCTGCACCCCCTCTTTTCTTCACAGGCAAAGTAATGGAGCATGAATTCGCAGAAGGGTTTAAACCCATGAATATTGAATCATATGATGGAACAACCGATCCCGCGGTATGGATCGAGGATTTTCTTCTCCATATCCATATGGCTCGCGGAGACGACCTTCACGCCATCAAATACCTCCCACTAAAACTCAAAGGGCCAGCTTGGCATTGGCTAAACAGTCTGCCCGAAAACTCTATTGGCAGCTGGGAGGATTTGGAAGATGCCTTACGCGACAACTTCCAAGGTACATACGTTCGGCCACCGGATGCTGATGACTTAAGTCAAATTGTCCAGTAGCCCGGAGAGTCAGCCAGGAAGCTCTGGACTAGTTTCCTAGTTAAAAAGAACCAAATCGTCGACTGCCCAGACGCAGAAGCTCTAGCGGCCTTCAAGCACAGCGTCCGGGACGAGTGGCTCGCCCGACACCTCGGTCAAGAAAAACCAAAATCCATGTCAGCCTTACCGCTCTGATGACCCGCTTTTGCGCGGGAGAAGACAGCTGGCTCGCTCGTAGAAGCAACAGCGCCAGCGATCCGGGTACTTCCGAAGTCCGAGACGGCAATGGCAAGCCACGATGCAGTAAACACAAACGTCACAATGATAATGAAAGAACGCATGACACAACGGTCAACGCCGGATTCAGCGGCCCCACACCCGGTCAACGGAAAAGGCCATTCAAGGAAAACAGAGACGGGCCATCCAATTTAGACAAGATATTGGATCGGCCCTGCCAGATTCATGGCCACCCCGATAAACCAGCTAATCATACCAACAGAAGCTGTTGGGTCTTCAAGCAGGCCGGCAAGCTCAATGCCGAACACAAGGGGAGGAGGCCGCCCGATGATAGCGACGACGAAGAGACTCACCAACCAAATACCGGGGGTCAGAAGCAATTTTCCCCCAAAGTAAAAATAGTAAATATGGTATACGTGACACACAACTCTACAGGGGAGCAGGAGAAGCACCCCCTCCGGACTGAGGATCATACTATGACGACCTCAGCCGAAGTACGAAGCGGTCTTATTAAACCGCATACCTTGACGGCCTTTAAGCCACCGGTCTCCATTCAACAGGACCGACCAATTTCGGAGCTGGACTAGCAGTTCGGCTTCCGCCGTCCACCTCATATACCTGCGAAATCTGTACCGCACATACATAACTATGCACTTAAGATACCCTGGGCATCGGCGGAAGCACAATACGGACGAGCCTGCAAGTACTCCCATACCCTCTTTTTTCTTTTCTAACTACTCTTTCTTTTCATTATCCTTTACCACAAGTGGCGCAAAGGCTAGTCATCTCACGGACTCTATCGGAGTTTGGGTTCGTAAATTCACCCAAAGGCTACTCCTGTTAAGGAGCCCCTTCAGCGAGGAAAGGCGGCGCAGACGTGCGACAGGAGGTCCAAAACAACTTTTTGTAGACCGCACTCTCTATTTTGCGAGCCTGTAAAGTGCCTGTTTCCTCAGCCGTCGACCCCTGGCATGTCAAATAGCTGGGGTTGTGGCGTTTTTATCCATAAAATGACAATTGGCATGTCACTCAGGTTCCAGTGAACATAATCCGTATCCGGTATTCACTTTTCTATATAGAACTGAATTTTGTTCCTTTGGTTGTTTCACACACGCACCCCGACATAACTTGTTGGGGGCTTGGTATAGGAACAAAATGAGTTGCCAATAAAGTCCGAACAACTTTATAGCAAACTTCGGCGTCACGAGTACGGCCTTATATGCATCAGCTCCGAATCATGTCTTGGGTCAATAGTTGGGTCGCCCGGCTCCTGTGCTTACTACCTTACGTTCCGCTCTATCGGCTAGGGTAGTAAAGGGAGAACTACTGCGATTGTGTTTTCGGTTCATCTGGTCAAACACCTTGGTAGAGAAAGCCAAAAACTGACTGTCATGATGCGGCGAGAGCTGGTCAACCACTCGATGACTTAACAGAATCTTTCGTGATTCCCCCGTAATACATGAAGGACCTTCTTTCAGGTCATATATGTAACGCACCGCATTGGATAACCGCGTACATAACAGGGTCTATATCGTAGATCCACCATAAAACTCCTATGGCCAAGTGAAAGTGTTAACGCCCTATAGTCTGATTGCCTAGTTCACTGCATTGACACCTCCTTTATGGACCAAGACGTTGGGTTAAGAGTGATCAATTGCTTTTCTGAACACCCCCGTACTTTCTACGAGGGGGCTGAAGCCGACGACTGGAAAACTTTCAGATTATACCAAAATGGCCGCACAAGAGGAATCAAAGCTTTTAAGCAACTCTAAAATCAAAAATAGCTTTATTATTTCATAATATTGTCTTTTACAATTTCAATACATTTTCACTCGAATATCACATCTTTCGAGCACTGACCCTCTATCAAGCGGGCACCCTCTAAAACATCCTCAAAATAATGCTCTGGTGCGTGGTGGTCCTTGCCCTTGGGTGGACTCTTCGCTGCAACGTCGGTGGCCTTCATCTTCGCCCAGTATGTCTTGACATAGGCAAAAGCCATCCATGCACCTTCAATGCACGACGTCCGCTTCACGGCGTTGATACGCGGCACCGCATCAACAAGTCGCTGCACCAAACCGAAATAACTATCCGGAATTGGCTCAGTCGGCCATAGCCGAACCACGACGTCTTTCATGGCAGATCCGGACATCTTCTGGAGCTTTGCCCACTGAGCCATCTGTTCGTTCAGCAGCAACGGACGCTTCGGCATGCTAAACTGCGACCAGAACAGCTTTTTTGTTGCACGTCCTTCTTGTACTTGAAAAAACTGCGTCGCAGCGGAGACACTCTTCGACAAGTCCAACAATGCGTCTGGAGAACTCCACACTTGATTCAGCGGGGCATAATTCTCATCGCCGAACCTAGTTTGTAACAAAAAGAGCTTACCAGCCGCGATCTCCCTCGCTTGCCGGATCTCCTCCCGGGCCGCTCTAGACTCAGACTGCGCTTCTTTCACCTCTCGTAAGGCCTTGTCAAGATCAGCCATTTTGGCTTTATTATCCTTCTCGAGAAATTCGCAGTGGCTAGCAGCATCCTTTAGCTCAAGCGCCATCGTGGATTTTCTCTCCTCATATTGGCGCCGAGCAGCCTGCTCGCCTTTAATTCAGGCGATGCCTTTTCGGCAGCCACATTGCTAATCCGGGCCTGATCCTTGGCCCGAGCCAACTCAGCCCGAAGGATCTCAACTACGGCAGCACCATCTGCAGTCATGCATATTTCAGTATACAATGCTTAGCATCCTGCTTATATTATAAGCACGTGCATGCAATGACTACCCCCAAAACATACCTTACGCCTCGTCAAGCCGCTTGTTGATAAGCGTGATGTCATCATCCGCTACGTCAAGCTTCCGCTACAGATCTGCAACCTCTGTAGTTCGGGCAGCCGCCAGGGAGGAAACAGCCTGTGTTCCAATTAATCAGATTATTTCCTGGGCATATCTTTTTGATCCTCTGATCGCCTCCCTTGGGAAGCCAATCAGAGTCTCAAGGGCTACTATCTATACATGGGTGCATTTTGTGAATAAAGCACAATCGAAAATATTACAGTACAAACCTCGAAGCCTCTTAGCAGGCTCGTGAAGGCTTCATTCAATCCGCTTTTCGCGGACAGAACCCTTTCAACCACCGTACCCATCAAGGTGCGATGTTCCTCTGAGACGGACGCCTGACGCAGCATGTCCGTCAATATATCCGGCGGTTCTGGATCTCCGGAAGCTGCTGTAGGAGTACGGCCTCCCTTCGAAGGGATCCGTTTATTTGTCCCTAGCGTCGTCTCCGGCTGTAAACCGGACAGTCCAGGGCCTTTATTGTTGGCCCTCGGACCCTGGGCTACCGAAGTATCACCTTCGGGTAGTGTCTTCATCACCCCTCGCGCCACTTGTTGATCAGGAGAGACCCTCTGGGACGACACGTCAAAGTCGTCCGCCTTATTGGGCAAGGAGACCGGTGGAGGTGTCTCGCTCTCCATCATCTGCGGAATAAGATCTCCTGAGGAAGAGGATTGGTGAAGAAGACTGTTTGCCGAGCTGCAAAAACATATATTCTAGATGTTACCTTGGTAACAGGAAAGGAACGAGATATGTTTAAAAACATCCTTGTTCACTTATGATTTGTCTAGAGGCCCGTCCTCATCGTGGGACTGTGCGACGACGTCGTCCTCCAAGCCCGAGCCGCCCGACAGGGGCACCTTGCCTCGCTTAGGAGCCCTTTCCTCCCAATCTTCGGAGGCAGCCCTTTTCTTACCATGGGGAGAAGGGATGTTGGCTTCTCCTTCACTTTCGCCTTCGGGCGGGGGAATCTTGATCTCCCCGGACACGGTGTCTGATATACCCTCGAAAGGGAGGCCACCTTTGGCCTTCCCGCTCTCCATGTTGTCTCCCTTCACAGGCACCTGGTACGGCGCCGGGGCCAGCATCCTTGTTAGTACGGGATCCGCTGAGTCTTCGGGAAGGGGGGCCGAACACCTAATTCGCTCCGCTTTCTTTATCCATCCCTGGAAGAAGATAGTTTGCTCAGTAATGTATTACGGCATACTTAACTACAAAGTGTTCGGGAGTTGAGCGCTTACCGAAGTATCCGGATGGTTGCAGTCGAGGCCGATGTCCTCGGTGGTGTCCGACCACTGTTTTTGTTTCCCGAAAAACAACTTCCACATTCCTTTATGCGTAGTGCCGAAGAAGTGTTGGAGGGTTCGTGGTCCTTCCGGATTAAACTCCCGCATGCGGAGAGGCCTACGCTGGCATGGCAGGGCTCGGCGGACTAACATTACTTGAATCACGTTGACAAGATCGATATCCTTCTCAAGGAGGGTTCGGATGCGGCTCTGTAGAGTCTGCACTTCATCAACTGATCCCCTGTCCAGCCCCTTATTAATCCATGATCCAAGTTGTAACGGAGGGCCAGAACGGAACGCAGGTATAGCTGCCCACTTGGTACCGCGGGGTTCTATGACGTAAAACCACTCCCGCTGCCATTGGTTGGAAGTTTCGGTGAAAGACCCTTTTGGCCAGAGAGTATTGGTAAGCTTGCTCACTACAGCGCCACCACACTCCGCCTGTTTCCCATCGACCACCTTCGGCTTCATACTAAAGGTCTTGAGCCATAAGCCGAAGTGTGGGGGAATCCGGAGGAAGGCCTCACACGTGATGATAAACGTCGAGACGTGGAGGAAAGAATCTGGGGCTAGATCGTGAAAATCTAGTCCGTAATAAAACATGAGCCCCCGGACGAAGGGGTGAAGAGCGAATCCTAGTCCTCGGAGGAAGTGAGAGATGAATACGACCCTCTCGCCGGATCTGGGAGTCGGAATAACCTGTCCTTGAGCAGGAAGCCTGTGGGGGATCTCCGCGGTCAGGTATCTGGCCGCCCGAAGCTTCGCAATGTCCTCCTCCGTAACAGGGGAAGCCACCCATCGGCCCTGTGGGCTGGGTCTGGAAATGATTGGGAAGCTTGAAGCAATGAAGTCGAACCTTGGGTGCTAGAACTCGAGGTTGGGAAGGCTGAGGAGAGGTTTGGCGTAAAAAGAGACGGCCCTTGGCTCCTTTATAAAGGCAACGGCTATCAGACGCCTCCTCCTAAGCCTGAAAACCTGCCTATTCCTAAGGAATCATCCCAATGGGACGGTTGGGTTACCCACGCTCGCATTGATGAGAATCCCGCAATAAGGGGACACGATCTCTGCTTCAACAAGACGTGCCAATAAAAACCGCGCCTCGAAACATGGAACGGCAGGACAAGGAACGGTTCAAAATAATGACCGGGCGAACATGATGTCACATTATAAAAGTTGTCGGTGGATTGGACTCGTGAAATATTGTACTCTCTGCGGTTGTGTGTGGTACTTGTGTTGCAGATCCGGACACGTTCGTTGCGTCCGAAGACTATCCTGGAGTATTCGGAAGGGGGAACCCGCCTTGCAATGCCGAAGACAATCTGCGCGCCGGACACCTCGTCATTGAAGCCTGGTTCAGGGGATACGGAGGGAGTCCTGGACTAAGGGGTCCTCGGGCGTCCGGCCTGTTGGACATGGGCTGGACTAATGGGCTGTGAAGATACAAAGACCGAAGACTTTACCCGTGTCCGGATGGGACTCTCCTTGGCGTGGAAGGCAAGTTTGGCGACCAAATATGAAGATTCCCTTCTCTGTAACCGACTTTGTGAAACCCTAGTCCCCTCCGGTGTCTATATAAACCGGAGGCCTTAGTCCGTAGAGGATATACAATCATAATCATAGTCACACATGCTAGACTTCTAGGGTTCTAGCCATTACGATCTTGTGGTAGATCAACTCTTGTAATACTCATATTCATCAAGATCAATCAAGCAGGAAGTAGGGTATTACCTCCATAGAGAGGGCCTGAACCTGGGTAAACATTGTGTCCCCCGTCTCCTGTTACCATCGACCTTAGACGCACAGTTCGGGACCCCCTACCCGAGATCCGCCGGTTTTGACACCGACAATGGCCGTCGACTCATTGATCTCCTCCACGCACCCGCCTTCTTTCTCTGTCTGCATGGTGAGGCTATGCGCACATCGACGGTAGATGCCACGGTCATAGGCACTAGAGGGGCGGTACGACATGGCTCGTCGATGCCCGTGCCATCGTGCTCCCCTCCGTGCCGGCCTGGAGCAACTCGCCACTCCTCCGTGAACTGGCTTGGAGCGGCGAGTTGCTGAAACACGCACCGGATTGGGGCGACAACTTGCTCCGTCGACCTAGGGAAGGGAGGTGGAGCAGCGAGCTGCCTCGCTCATATCCACCGGGCTCGGCGGGCCACCATGCTGGCTTCTATGCCGGAGAACTGCTCTTCCTTCCCGCCAGATGCCATCGAAATGGTGGAGAAAATGGTGAGTGAGAAGATGGGGGAGCGGCAGAGGGGTGCGATTCTTGCCCGGCACCTGTCATCGTTTAAATAGAGAGCGGACGGGAGGAGCTCGTTCGGCGTTGCGTTTAATGTCGGCCCGCTCCTAAACGGACGTGTGGCTAGAGAAGGTTTCTCAGCTTCCACGCGGGGTTAATGGAGGTGTATGGATGCGGTGAGGAGACGTGTTTAGCTGGGCGTGCAGTGGGTGGCACCCTCGGATGGTGCGCCGCTTCAATGGCGGAGGCAGTGAGAGGTCCCGTTGGTCCTGAACCGTCTTCAATGCGGAGTGGCGCGCTTTTACAACGGCATGAATGCGGGCAGCTGGCGCCGGGCGGGAGTGCGCGAGAGGGGGAGGTTTTTTTATGGGTCTGGGCAGTCAGAAGCGGGCCAGGGAGCGGTCTGGACTCCCGCAAACCTCCCCCATTTTTGTCTCCGGTTTGCGAGAGAAATCGTGTCCGAACCGCTCCGCGGACCGATACATGTCGGTGTTGGATAGCTTCCGCGATCCAGACAACCCGGTCCGAACAACCTGATCCGGACGGTTGCGGAAGGTTTATGGGTCCACCTTGGAGATGCCCTAATAAATACCTTCAAAATCCTAATTGAAGCAGTAGCCACCGCACAGTCACCACCGGACACCGGTGAGAGCATCACCGGAGATACAGTGAGTTGCGGTCTCATGGACACACACTATTGTTGTAGGAGCATCTAGACATAGCAAATCCAGCACTCTAAATATTCCCGGACACGTCTGGACGTGTTAGTGACCGATCACTCCTAAAATGTCCGTGTCCATAGTTGTGTTCCTTATATCCGACCCAATGTGAGAGAAACTAAATTGGTTGTCATATGAAACATAGCAACAAAAGAGGCATAGATTCACAGTTCATACGGACATAGCATCACAGTTCATCGTACCAAAAGAGACAGTTCATTACTGGCAAAATGGCGTAGATTAAAATTGAAACAACTAAATAATAAACACGACGAACAGGGGCTTTGGAAATCACCATTTCCTTGTCGGTCCCTTGCTCTTGCGGTCAACAGAGCGGTTGTAGCCCTCCGTGTAGGCATCGACGACGGGAGGGGTGTCATCGAAGTCATCGAACAAGGAGGAGATGATGTTGGCCATCCGACGGACTGTGCGCGCTCCTAATGCTTTTCTAGTCAGCGGCTTTTGCTTCGGCCATCGCCTTCTCTGCCGCTTCGCGCTCCGATTGCTTGATGCCAAGCCAGAGCGCCTTCATGTTCTTGAGGCGGAGCCACCGTGCATTCGTCTACACTGTGGTCAGTGAGCCGCGGAGGACCGCCATGATGAGCTACTCCTCCTCATCGACCACTGGTTGTATGCAGGACTAGCGCAGGAAGCTTCCGGCTTCGTCCCCGTCCTCTCCCTTGCCCCCTGTTTCTTGTGACGCACGCCTTCGGTTCAACCATCTGTAGCTGCGTCGCCGGGCGACAGAGGACGAAGCGTAGTTCGACCTACCACCGTTGTCCACCGGTAAACGTGATATGTCCATTTTGCATCATGTTTTCGTACTGTTATTTATAATGTTTTTATCCATAATAATGCTTTTTGGAGTAATTCTAATGCCTTTTCTCTCATAATTTACAAGGAACACACCAAGAGGGAGAAATCTGGCAGCTGGAAATCTGGACCTGGAAAAGCTACGTCAGACCAACTATTCTTCACAACTCCAAATGAGCTGAAACTTCATGGAGATTTTTTATGGGTTAGTTAAGAAATATTGGAGCCAATAAACACCAGAGGGGGCCACCAGTTGGGCACAACCCACTTGGGCGTGCCAGGCCCCCAGGCGCGCCCTAGTGGGTTGTGGCCTCCTTGTCCCACCTCCAGTGCCCATCTTTTGGTATATAAGTCATTTTGACCTAGAAAAAACAAGGGGAGACTTTCGGGACGGAGCGCCGCCGTCTCGAGGCGGAACTTGGGCATGAGCACTTTTGCCCTCCGGCGGAGCGATTCCGCCGGGGGAACTTCCCTCCCAGAGGGAGAAATCATCGTCATCATCATCACCAAAAACTCTCGCATCTTGGGGAGGGCAATCTCCAACAACATCTTCAACAACACCATCTCCTCTCAAACCCTAGTTCATCTCTTGTGTTCAATCTTGTTACCGAAACTACAGATTGGTGCTTGTGGGTGACTAGTAGTGTTGATTACACCTTGTAGTTGATCACTATATGGTTTATTTGGTGGAAGATTATATGTTCAGATCCATTATGCTATTTAATACTCCTCTGATCATGAGCATGTTTATCATTTGTGATTAGTTACTTTTGTTCTTGAGGTCACGGGAGAAATCGTGTTGCAAGTAATCATGTGAACTTGATATGTGTTCGATATTTTGATAGTATGTATGTTGTTATTCCCTTAGTGGTGTCATGTGAACATCGACTACATGACACTTCACCATATTTGGGCCTAAGTGAATGCATTGTGTATTAGCAATTAGATGGTGGGTTGCGAGAGTGACAGAAGCTTAAACCCCAGTTTCTGCGCTATTCCGTAAGGGACCGATTGGATCCAAAAGTTTAATGCTATGGTTAGAATTTATTCTTAATACTTTTCTCGTAGTTGCGGATACTTGCGGGAGGGTTAATCATAAGTAGGAGGTTTGTTCAAGTAAGAACAGCACCTAAGCACCGGTCCACCCACATATCAAATTATCAAAGTAGCAAACACAAATCAAACCAACATGATGAACGTGACTAGATGAAATTCCCGTGTACCCTCAAGAACGCTTGCTTATCATAAGAGACCGTTTTTGCCTGTCCTTTCCCTCAAAAAGGATTGGGCTACCTTGCCGCACTTTTGTTACTATTATCGTTACTTGCTCGTTACAAATTATCTTGCTATCAAACTACTCTGCTACTTACAATTTCAGCACTTGCAGACATTACCTTACTGAAAACTACTTGTCATTTCCTTCTGCTCCTCGTTGGGTTCGGCACTCTTACTTATTGAAAAGAGCTACAATTGATCCCCTATACTTGTGGGTCATCAAGGCTATTTTCTCGCGCCGTTGCCGGGGAGTGAAGCGCCTTTGGTAAGTGGAATTTGGTAAGGAAACATTTATATAGTGTGCTGAAATTTATTGCCACTTGTTACTATGGAAAACAATCCTTTGAGGGGTTTGTTCGGGGTATCTTCACCTCGTCCGGAACAACAATTATCTACCCCTCAACCTACTGCACCTACTGAAAATATTGAATATGAAATTCCTTCGGGTTTGATAGAACAACTGCTAGCTAATCCTTATGCAGGAGATGGAACTGAACATCCTGATATGCACTTGATATATGTGGAACAAATTTGTGGATTGTTTAAGCTTGCAGGTTTACCCAGGGATGAAGTGATGAAAAAAGTTTTCCCTTTATCTTTGAAGGGAAAAGCATTGGCATGGTATAGGCTATGTGATTATATTGGATCATGGAATTGGAATCGTTTAAAATTGGAGTTCCACCAAATTTTTATCCTATGCATCTAGTTCATCGTGATCAGAATTATATATATATATATAATTTTTGGCCTCGTGAAGGAGAAAGTATCGCTCTAGCTTTGGGGAGGCTTAAGTCAATGTTATATTCATGCCCCAATCATGAGCTCTCAAGAGAAATTATTATCCAGAATTTTTATGCTCAGCTTTCTCGTAACGATCAAACCATGCTTGATACTTCTTGTGCAGGTTCATTTATGAAGAAGTGTCGGTGTACAAAAGTAGGGGCCTTTCCGTACCCCTTTACTTGTGCATGGGCAGTCGTAGCCACACCTGCGGCCATGTTTGGCGGGGCAGAAGAAGCAAAGGAACAAGACTGCCGAGGCAATACTCAAGCCAGAGGCGCGAAGAGCAAAGGGACAAGATGGACTTCCCCCGGCAAGGCCCTCGCCGGGGCGGCCTACATAGCCCCGGCAAGAGCCTTGCTGAGGCAACTCGCCCAACACCAGCAAGGCCACCACCCTTGAGCCTGAGAGTTCTGACACCATCGACAACGTCGAGATCAAGACTCAGGGGCGCCTGTGTGGTGGCATGCAGATCTTTGTGAAGACCAAAGGCCTGCAAATCTAGATAAGAACCAGAAGGCGAAGATCCCCGACAAGAGCCTTGCCGGGGACAGTGACCCCTGGCAAGATCCTTGCCGGGGACGGCCACGAGACCACGGCAAGACCCTTGCCGGGGGTATCTGCGGGGCCGAGGCCAGGCCCGCACCCACCAACGTTTCGCTGCCTCACGGCCGTTCGGTGCGGCAACCAGCCCGCCAACTAGGCAAGCGCCTGCGTGGCAGCATGCAGCTTCTAGGCCAACTAGTCAACCACCTGCGTGGTGGCGTGCAGATCTTCGTGAAGACCCTGTCACCGCACCGACTCAGCAGCCAGCCAGCCAGCGTGGCGCTGCATGCCTCGTCAGCTTGGACGCGCGTCGAAGCAAGACGAGGCGGCGACTGACGGGACGAGCTTTGTTGTCATCCCCGATAAAGCAAGAGGGCACGTCGGCAGCGCATTAAATGCATTTGTCCTACGGCGCCAGGCGATAAACTTGTACACTGTAGATACTTTCCACCTCCTGTGTGCCACTATGGTGACCCCTTTGACATATAAAAGGAGGCTTGAGGCGTACTGTGGAAGGATTCGGACTTTTTGGACTGGGCATGCATCGCAGCTAGTTCAAGAGCTCAAGAACACTAAATAAACACAGACAAGCAAGACTAGGGTTTTATGCATCGTTTGCGGCCCGAACCTGGGTAAAAATCCCCTCGCGCTCATCTTTTAGACCTGCTCTTTGCGCAGCTCCACGCCCCGCCAACCGTAGAAGGGATTCCCCGGGATCCCATAGGTTTCGTTTTCCCCGACATCTTTGGCGTGCCAGGTAGGGGACCTGAGGCTGTGAAAATCTGGTTTGAAAGTTAGCGCATCGACCCCTTCATTGCGATGGCCCCGAAGAAGAAGAAGGCCACAGCGGTCGCCTCGTCTGGAGCTGGTCTGTCCGCGCCAGTGCGGGCAAGCGACAGGGCAGACGCTGGCGGCAGAGGAGGTCAAAGTCATCTCCATCACTCTGGTGCCATCAGCCAGGCGAGCGGTGTTGTTTGCAGCCGCAACAACCATCCGCGTGGCGACGAAAAGCTAAGTCACGCAAAACCTTGAGCAATTTTCCTTTTTATAGGGTTATCTTCCTCGAAAGATCTTGCTCCTTGTATGGAGAACCTGCATGCAATGGAACCCTTCTGCTATTGGCAACACCCTTGTTCTGTTTCCGCTCAACAGTTCAAGTGGCTGCGCCGAGAATGGCAAGGTGGCTTGCCCGGCAGCAAGCGCCCCCCGGCAGGCTGCTAAGGATATATTCCTCAAAGCGCCACAACACGGGTTTACGCGCCGGCAAACCTATCCAACTAAGCATAGGGTGCATACATACAAAGAAAGATCAAACAGGAAGATAGCACACACTATTTTGGAATACTGCAAAGTTATATTACATCGGTGGTTGCCGCGGTTCTAACTTAAGATAAAATTATCTTGGGCATGAACTCGCAGCGGCAATGAGAAACGGGGTGGCTAGTCCCGGCGCTGGCCTTCCAACCTCTTGACTCCGTCGACGCAGCTGATGATGGGCTCGATATGCTCTTCGAGTGCCGTGAGGTCTGCATCCGCCAGCAAGCTCTCAAGCGCGTTGGCGAAGTCGACACTGGGGTTCCAGAACGCCACCTTGGTGAGCACCTTGGTCAGGGCTCCCCGGCAGAGCTTTCGAGCCACATTAGCCAGATAAGTCGCTCGATCGGAGCAGAGCTACTCCAGGGCGTCAAGGATGCGCTCGAAGAACAAGGTCAGCCTGGCATTGGGGCTTATGTTCGCCTCCTGGGAGTACCTGACGTCCGGCATGCCCATGACGGCTAGCTGTGTGGTGAGCTTCCCCGCAACATCGATGAGCCGGCCTATCCAGAGATTTACGCTGTCCACATAGTCCTTGTGGGCAGCGGCGTCATCCTTCTGCAGCTGCCTCTCGCTCTCAAGGGCCTTGTTCAGGGTCTCCTCACGGGCCCTGGCCTCCGAAAGCGTCCCTTCCAAGCCATCCAGTTTTAGCTTGAGATCGTTGATGGAGTCGTTGGCCTCGGAGAGCAGCTTGGTCTTGTCGGAGATGGTAACCTTCGAATCCGCCAGAGTGCGGTTAGCCGTGTCCTTGTCCTCCGTCAGCTTTGAGATCTCCTTCTTCAGCTCTTCCCACTCCAGCTCCAGCCTCTCCACCTTGCCGGCTTGGTCCAGGGCCAGAGCATCAAGTGCATCCTTGTGCTTCCGCTCCAGCTCCTGGGTCCGCTGCGCGACGATCTTCTTGATCTCCTCGTCCTTGCCGCGAAGCGTGGCGGCAAGCGCCTGTCCACGAGCAACGAGGTCTTCCTCCTGGGTGTCCAGCAAATCTTGCTGCTGCCGTCAGACATCTTCGTCCTTGGTCGCCTGTTCCTTCACGGCCTCTTGGGCCTTATCGACATCGGCCTGCTTCAGGAGGAGCTCTCGCTTGCGCTCATCCAGCTCACCCTGGGCGGTCCTCAGTTCCTCTCGGGCCTCGCCGAACCAGACTTGCGTCTGAGCGATGGGCTCCTGGAAATCTGCCTCCGCCTTGTCCACTGCCGCCATCCTGGAGTTCACCTTATCTTGGCGGGCACGGTGGAGCGCCTGAAGCTTCTGGAAATTGGCGCTCATGGCCCGGAGGAGCTGCTCCTCTTGGGAACTACCGCTGCTGGCGCTCGGTTCGTCGACAACCTGGAGCTCGGCGGTGGCGAGCGCCTCATCGTCGAAAACCTCCCTTCGGCTGGCGCTATGGTGCTTGCCGTCCCTGGGAGGCAGACGAACAGATCATCACCCACCTTCAAGTACTTGCCCGGGGCGGGGGCTGCGGAGAAGGAAGGTTGGTCGTCGGCCACCCCCTCCTCGGCAGGCTCCTTAGCGGCCTCCTCGACAGCAGCCTTGCCGGCCTCCCCGGCAGCAGCCTCGCCGGTCTCCTCGGCAGGTCCTGTGCCGGCCTCCCCGGCAGGCTCCTTGGCGGCCTCCTCGGCGGCGGACTTGGCGGCCTCCCCGGCAGCGATCTTGGTGGCCTCGGCTTTGGCATCCTTGGCGACCTCCTCGATGACAGTGTCGACGTCCACCTGGTCCGTCGAGAGAGGGTCTGGAAACCAGAAAGGAGAATGAAGTGAGGCCAAAGTCAAAGTTTAGAACAAAAAGACCTTCAAAAAAAGTTCAGAACAAAAAAAAGAGAGAGAACACCGCGTGGCAGAGATGGCAGGGGACGGGAGGCAGGCAGCTTACCGATGCCGACCTGGGGAGAAGTGGTTCCCTCCCCGCCAACGTTCGTTGTCGGGACAGAGCCACTAGTGCCCATGCTTGCCCCCACTTCCCCCATGCGCGTGGGCTCAGCGGTAGGTGCCCTTGCCGGAGACGCCCCTCTGGGTGGTGTGGTCGACGGGGGCGGCGTGTCAGGGGCGGCCCTCAGATGCTCCTCCTGTTGCCGCTCTCCTCCTGCGAACCCAGCAAGGTCAGCACCAAGGATATGCATCCCGATGCCTGTCAATGGGGAGTGAATAATGAACTCACGCTGGGGGCTGAAGAGGGGGCTGCGCCGAGGGCTGTTGTCCGGGCTGATTACAACCAACGCCGGCGTGCGCGGAGCGCTCGCCGGGGGCTCGTCGCCCGTCGAAGCTTTGGCCCTCTTCGCCGCCCTCTGGGCCAGCGTCTCCGTATCGCTGTGAAGACAAGATCAAGTCAGGGAAAGATAGCGCAGGCGGAGGTCAGGAAATGATGAGGGGAAAGGTGCTTACTCGTCCTCCTCCGCTGGCCTCCTCTTCCTCTTCGGGCTGAAGGACCCAAGATCGAAATCGACCTCCGGGGAGCTGTCAGAAGGAGGAGGAGAAGGGGATGGGGTCCTGCGCCGCTTGGATGAGGAAGAGGCGGCGGCTGCAGCTTTCTTCGCTGCCGCAACCCTCGTCTGGCGTGCGGGCGGCGCCTGGGCCTGTTGCCGCTGCGTGGTCCTGCCGGGCCGGACCGGCTCGCCGGAGCTAGCCCGTCGCAGGGCGCGTTTCCTTCCTGGGGCCGAGGAGTCATCCGCATCGGCCTCCTCTTTGGCCGAATCCTCGACCGGTTCTTCAACAAGGGGGACCCCAGCGCCGGCGCCACTGGCTTCCCCGGCAGACCCCGTCCACTCAGTGAACTCCTTCTCTTCTGCGGCCACGTCGGTCTCGTCCTCCACGGTGCCGAGGCTGCCAGCCTCCTCAGCAAGTGCTGCCTCCTCCGCCCTGGTGGCAATGTACGCCATCTCTTCCTCGGTGGTGGCGCGGATGAGCTGCGGCTCGTCGCGAATGTACCCCTTCAACAAGTTGTTGAAGAACGCCTGCACCAGCTCCGCTTGTGGCTCAGCCCAGGTTGGATCGAGGCCGTGCGCGTTGAAAACCGGCATCATGGCGATGATGGCGGTCTGGCGAGAGTTGTTGCTCGACGGGACCACCCCCGCTGGCAACCCGAACAGATACTTGCCGGCCTTGGCGGCCTTGCCGGTCTTCTCGGCCTTGCCGGTCCTCTCAACCCTGCCGGCCTCATCAACCTTGAGCTGGAAGAGCCTCTGGCAAAGATGAGCATGCTACAGCACCGTGAAGTTGTGGTTCAGGCCGGGGCGGAGCCTCTGATATCGGCCGCATTCCTGAAATCCCAGGCCGGCCTCCACTTATTGTGCATAGGGGCAATCTGGCGGCGGATGAAGTCAGCACCGGTCATCTCGAGAGTGAGCCCGTCAGAGGTGAGGCAATGGATCCTGGTGGTGGCAACCGTGAGCTTCTTGTCGTCAGCGTCGACATCACCCCAGTCCTTGCTGCGGACCGGTGGCTTCCGACGGACCCGACAGAACTCCTGCGGATCTGTCTCCACGATCCAGCACCTCCGGCCCCGCCACTCATCCCACCTCTCCTTCTGGGCGCCCTCTAGGTACGTGCCCCTGCTCTGGGTCCTTGAGATCCAAGTAATGTAGCCAGAGATGGCGCCCCCTGGCTGGATGCGAGGGGTGAAGTAATGGCGGAAGAGCGTCGTGCTGGGGTGCACTCCGACGAAGCCCTCACAGAGATGGGCAAAGAAGGCCATGCATGCCACGACGTTCAGCGTAAGGTCCAGAAGGTGGAAGCCATAGGTGTGCATGATGTCGTTGAAGAAATCTGAGAAAGGGGGCAGAGCCCGCAGGAGAAGTAGTCAACGAAGAAAGGATACCGATTTGGACCGGCCTTGGCGCAGGAGGCGGGGATGATGAGTGTGGCGGGATGCCCTGACGTCTCCCTTCCCCACAGGGGCCTTAACTTCTCCTTGAGGGTGAGTGCATAGACCGTCGAGGTGAAGAGGGCGTACTGCATCCGCATCTCCACCAACTCGCTCTCCGGCGCCTCCATCCCCCCGGCGTCCTTGGCCGCTCCCTTGCCCTTGCTTGTCTTGGGCGCCATGGCGGCTGAGACGGGGGAATCAAGGGTAATGGGGGTGCGGCGGTGGCGAGCGGAGGTGAGAGCTCCGATTTGCGCTTGAAGAAGAAGAGGGGGACATCAGTTCCAAGATTGGAAAGGGCGCAGAGGGTAAATGAGCAGCGCCCCTGCGGTTTCCTCTTTTCTATGGGGAAGATGTGGGCCGCCTCTTTACTATTCACCGAGAGGTGACGCAAGCGTGCTACGACTGTCCCACGCACGACCCCCCCGTTCACGCACTCAATGCGGGTCGTGGGGAAGCGCAACTCGCGAAGAAGTTACCACAGTTAAAACTGTGCCACGTGTGCCCGCGCACCGTTCTGGGCCTAGCCCAACAACGCTTCGCGCTTATGTGTGGCCCATGCCCGGGGGCTCCTGTCGGTGTACAAAAGTAGGGGCCTTTCTTTAACCCTTCACTTGTGCACGAGCAGTCGTAGCCACACCTGCGGCCATGCTTGGCGGGGTAGAAGAAGCAAAGGAACAAGACTGCCGAGGCAGCACTCAAGCCAGAGGCGCGAAGAGCAAAGGGACAAGATGGACTTCCCCCGGCAAGGCCCTTGCCGGGGAGACTCGCCCAACACCAGCAAGGCCACCACCCTTGAGCCTGAGAGTTCTGACACCATCGACAATGTCGAGACCAAGACTCAGGGGCGCCTGTGTGGTGGCATGCAGATCTTTGTGAAGACCAAAGGCCTACAAATCTAGATAAGAACCAGAAGGCGAAGATCCCTGGCAAGAGCCTTGCTGGGGACAGACGAAGACCCCCGGCTAGATCCTTGCCAGGGACGACCACGAGACCCCGACAAGACCCTTGCCGTGGGAATCTACGGGGCCGAGGCCAGGCCCGCACCCACCAATGTTTCGCTGCCCCGCGGCCGTTCCGGCGCGGCAACCAGCCCGCCAACTAGGCGAGCACCTGCGTGGCAGCATGCAGCTTCTAGGCCAACTAGTCAAGCACCTGCGTGGTGGCATGCAAATCTTCGTGAAGACCCTGTCAACGCACTGGCTCAGCAGCCAGCCAGCGTTGTGCTGCATGCCTTGTCAGCTTGGACGCGCGTCGAAGCAAGATGAGGCGGCGACGGACGGGACGAGCTTTGTTGCCGTCCCCGATAAAGCAAGAGGGCACGTCGGCAGCGCATTAAATGTGTTTTTCCTACGGTGCCAGGCGATAAAATTGTACACTGTAGATACTTTCCACCTCCTGTGTGCCATTGTGGCGACCCCTTTGACATATGAAAGGAGGCCGGAGGCGTACTAGGGAAGGATTCAGACTTTTTGGACTGGGCATGCACCGCAGCTAGTTCAAGAGCTCAAGAACACTAAATAAACACAGGCAATCATGACTAGGGTTTTACCCATCGTTTGCGGCCCAAACCTGGGTAAAAATCCCATCGCACTCATCTTTTTGACCTGCTCTTTGCGCAGCTCCACGCCCCGCCAACCGTAGAAGGGATTCCATGGGATCCCATAGGTGTTGTTTCCCCCGAGAAGAAGACTATTGAATTCCGATGGGATTTTTTGGAAAGAATTAAACACAACTCTGAAGATTGGGAACTCGATGAAGGTAAAGAGTCAGGTATTAAACTTAAGTATGATTGTGTTAAATCTTTTATGGATACCGATGCTTTTCAAAAGTTTAGCACTAAATATGGGCTTGACTCTGAGATAGTAGCCTCCTTTTGTGAATCATTTGCTACTCATGTTGAGCTCCCTAAGGAGAAGTGGTTTAAATATCACCCACCTATTAAAGAAGAAATTAAAGAACCGGTACCAGTTAAAGAAGAAACTATACTTTATAATGTTGATCCAGTTGTTCCTTCTGCTTATATTGAGAAACCACCTTTCCATGTTAGGATTAAGGAACATGCTAAAGTTTCAACTATGGTTAATAAAAGTTATATTAGAACACCTAAACCTGCTGAACAAATTAAAGTAGAACCTAGTATTGCTATGGTTAAAGATCTCTTGGAAGAAGATATGGATGGGCATGTTATTTACTTCTGTGAAGAAGCTGCTAGAATTGCTAAACCTGATAAAAGAGATAAACATAGACCTGTTGTTGGCATGCCTGTTATTTCTGTTAAAATAGGAGATCACTATTATCATGGTTTATGTGACATGGGTGCTAGTGTGAGTGCTATTCCTTACACTTTATATGAAGAAATTATGAAAGACATAGCACCTGCTGAGATAGAAGAAATAGATGTTACTATTAAACTTGCTAATAGAGACACCATATCACCAATTGGGATTATTAGAGATGTTGAAGTCTTGTGTGGGAAAATTAAATACCCTACTGATTTTCTTGTTCTTGGTTCCCCATAAGATGACTTTTGTCCCATTATCTTTGGTAGACCTTTCTTGAATACAGTTAATGCTAAGATAGATTGTAAGAAACAAACTGTTGGTGTTAGCTTTGGTGATGAGTCTCATGAGTTTAATTTTTCCAAGTTTAGTAGAAATCATCATGAAAAAGAATTGCCTAGTTAGGATGAATTAATTGGTCTTGCTTCTATTGCTGTTCCACCTACTTATCCTTTAGAACAATATTTGCTAGACCATGAAAATGATTTACATATGCATGAAAGAAATGAAATAGATAAGGTTTTCTTTGAACAACGTCCTCTGCTTAAACACAATTTGCCTATTGAAACTCTAGGAGGTCCTCCTCCACCTAAAGGTGATCCTGTGTTTGAATTAAAACAATTGCCAGACACTTTGAAATATGCTTATCTAGATGAAAAGAAAAAATATATATCCTGTTATTATTAGTGCTAACCTTTCAGAACATGAAGAAGAAAGATTATTGAAAATTATAAGGAAGCACCAGGATGCAATTGGATATACTCTTGATGATCTAAAGGGTATCAGTCCCACTCTATGTAATCACAAAATTAATATGGAACCTGATGCTAAACCCGTTGTTGATCACCAACGTCGGTTGAATCCAAAAATGAAGGAAGTGGTAAGAACGGAGATCTTAAAACTTCTAGAAGCAGGTATAATCTATCCTATAGCTGACAGTAGATGGGTAAGTCCTGTTCATTGTGTCCCTAAGAAAGGAGGTATTATTGTTGTTCCTAATGATAAGAATGAACTTATCCCACAAAGAATTGTTACAGGCTATAGAATGGTAATTGATTACAAAAAATTAAACAAAGCAACAAGAAAAGATCATTACCCTTTGCCTTTTATTGATCAAATGCTTGAAAGATTATCTAATAACACACACTTTTGCTTCCTAGATGGATACTCTGGCTTTTCACAAATACATGTTTCTCAACCTGATCAAGAAAAGGCTACTTTTACTTGTCCCTTTGGAACTTATGCTTATAGACATATGCCTTTTGGTTTATGTAATGCACCTGCTACCTTTCAAAGATGTATGACTGCTATCTTCTCTAACTTTTGTGAAAAGATCGTTGAGGTTTTCATGGATGACTTTTCTATTTATGGGAAGTCTTTTGATGATTGTTTAAGCAATCTTAAGCGAGTTTTGCAGAGATGTGAACAAACAAATCTGGTCTTGAATTGGGAGAAGTGCCACTTTATGGTTAATGAAGGCATTGTCTTGGGTCATAAAATTTCTGAAAGAGGTATTGAAGTGGACCAAGCTAAGGTTGATGCTATTGAGAAAATGCCATGTCCTAAGGACATCAAAGGTACTCGTAGTTTCCTAGGTCATGCTGGTTTCTATAGGAGATTTATCAAAGACTTTTCTAAAATTTTTAGGCCTCTTACTAATCTTTTGCAAAAGGATATTCCTTTTGTTTTTGATGATGATTGTCTTGAAGCCTTTGAAACACTCAAGAAAGCCTTAATATCTGCACCTATTGTTCAACCACCTGATTGGAACTTGCCTTTTGAAATTATTTGTGATGCTAGTGATTATGTTGTTGGTGTTGTTCTAGGACAAAGAGTTGATAAGAAATTAAATGTTATTCATTATGCTAGTAAAACTCTAGACAATGCTCAGAGAAATTATGCTACTACTGAAAAAGAATTCCTAGCAGTGGTGTTTGCTTGTGATAAATTTAGACCTTATATTGTTGATTCCAAAGTAACTGTTCACACAGACCATGCTGCTATTAAATATCTTATGGAAAAAAAGATGCTAAACCTAGACTTATTCGTTGGGTTCTCTTGTTACAAGAATTTGATTTACATATCATTGACAGAGAAGGAGTTGAGAACCCAGTAGCTGATAATTTGTCTAGGCTTGAAAATGTGGTTGATGACCCACTACCTATTAATGATAGTTTTCCTGATGAGCAGTTAGCTGCAATAAATGTTTCTCATAGTACTCATTGGTATGCTGACTATGCTAATTACATTGTTGCTAAATATTTACCACCTAGCTTTACATACCAACAAAAGAAAAAATTCTTGTATGATTTAAGACATTACTTTTGGGATGACCCACATCTTTATAAACAAGGAGTAGATGGTATTATTAGGCGTTGTGTACCTGAGCATGAACAGGGACAAATCCTATGGAAATGTCACTCTGAGGCTTATGGAGGGCGTCATGCTGGAGATAGAACTGCTCACAAGGTATTGCAATCTGGATTTTATTGGCCTACTCTCTTCAAGGATGCCTGTAAGTTTGTCTCTTCTTGTGACAAATGTCAAAGAATAGGTAATATCGGTAAGCGTCAAGAAATGCCTATGAATTATTCACTTGCCATTGAACCATTTGATGTTTGGGGATTTGATTACATGGGACCATTTCCTTCCACTAATGGGTATACACATATTTTGGTTGATGTTGATTATGTTGCTAAATGGGTAGAAGCTATTCCAACTAGTAGTGCTGATCACAACACCTCTATTAAAATGCTTAAGGAAGTTATTTTCCCTAGGTTTGGAGTCCCTAGATATTTAATGAATGATGGTGGTTCACACTTTATTCATGGTGCTTTCCGTAAGATGCTTGTTAAGTATGATGTTAACCATAGAATTGCATCACCCTATCATCCTCAGTCTAGTGGCCAAGTTGAACTTGGAAATAGAGAAATAAAATTAATTTTGCAAAAGACTGTTAATAGGTCCAGGAAGAATTGTCCTAGGAAATTAGATGATGCACTTTGGGCTTATAGAACAACTCATAAAAATCCTATGGGTATGTCTCCTTATAAAATGGTTTATGGAAAAGCTTGTCATTTGCTTCTTGAGTTAGAACATAAAGCATATTGGGCAGTTAAAGAACTCAACTATGATTTCAAAGTTGCTCGTGAAAAGAGGTTATTTGATATAAGCTCTTTAGATGAATGGAGAACCCAAGCTTATGAAAATGCAAAGTTATTTAAAGAAAAAGTTAAAAGATGGATGACAAAAGAATCCAAAAGCGTGAGTTTAAAGTTGGAGAATATGTACTTTTGTACAACTCTTGTTTTAGATTTTTTTTGCAGGGAAGCTCCTCTCAAAATGGGAAGGCCCATACATCATCGAGGAGGTTTACCAGTCTGGAGCCATCAAAATAAATAACTCCGAAGGTACTAACCCGAAGGTTGTCAATGGGCAATGAATAAAGCATTATATCTCAGGTACGCCTATCAATGTTGAAAGTAATATTATACAAACTTTGACACCGAAAGAACACATAAAAGAGTCCTTCCGGAACACTCCAGAATCGTGAAAATAAAGAGGTACGTGATACGGTAAGTAAACGGACTCCAAAAAATCCAGAAAAATATTTTTTATCAGTTTTAGAATATTTTAAGATTTTGGAAATAAAGAAACTTCCAGGAAGCGTCCCCTGGTGGGCACAAGACACCAGGGAGCGTCAGGCTTGCCTGGCGCGCCCAGGTGGGTTGTGCCCACCTGGGACACCTTCCGTACTCCGTTTTTCTTCCATATGCTTGTCCTCCAAGATAAAAAATCTATATATACTTCCCGTACCTGTTGATCACCGTATCGCGGAGAAATCCTTTGTTCTCTTTTCTTGCTGTTTTCTGCGTAGATCTGAAATTATGTCGTTCCAAGACTCCGACGGACAGAGCTATGTCTTGCATCTTATTGATGACCCAAAGACCTATGAGGACCTATCATCTTATGGTCGAACTTCGGATGATGAGGAGGATGCTCACTTGATGAGGATCAATGATTCAAGCTCGGAGGAGGAAGATGTTCCTCTGCCTCAACCCGGGGACATGCATATAGAGTTCAAGAAATCCAGCCTCCCTAAACGACCTAACCGATCTATTCCTTTTTGTTTCCGGCAGAAAAGCAAAGGGGATTTATGTGACAAGATCTTGAAGTTGGAATTGGAGGTCGATGATCTAAAAGAAGAAATTGATCTTCTCAACTACAATATGAAGAAGTTGAAGGCAAAATTGTCTTCATCACCACCATCATCACCTTCACCACCTAAAGAGAATTGAGTATCGGGTATGGGCACTCCCATTGGCTTCCGCCAAGCTTGGGGGAGGTGCCCCGGTATCGTATCATCCCACTATCCTTTTGCTTTTACTTATCCTAGTTCGATCATTTGCTTTTAGATGAAATAAAGTTTACTTCGATCCTTTCTTCTTTGAGAGTTTGCTTAGTGATCTATCCTTGTAATCGTGTGCAAGTTATATAATAAAGTTAGTTTGAGTTTTTGCTTTCTTTACTTTCATGTTGCAAATAAAGAAAAGAAATAAAGAAAGAAAAACAGAAAGTAAATAAATCAATAAGATCATATACTAATCCTATGGTAGGTGATGGCACCACATAAGGAAAAGTATAAGTAGAAAATTTTATTAGAGATTGACAAACATAGCATTAGTCAATGATGCAACTCATGAAAGATTAATAAGGGAAGAGAAGATTCACATATAGATATACTATCCTAGAAATCTTTTGTGATTGTGAGCCCTCATCAAAATGTTATATGCCAAAATTGTTGACGTTGGACAAGAAAGACAACTTAATGATTTTATGTTTGTTTATATTCACATAGAAGTCATATTGTCATAGATCCTTTAACATGTGGTGCTTGCCCCTATCTTTGCTAGCCAAAAATTCCGCACTAAGTAGATATACTACTTGTGCATCCAAAAACCCTTAAACCCAATTCTTTTTCAACTGTCCACCATACCTACCTAGGGATTGAGCAAGATCCCTCAAGTAAGTTGTCATCAGTGCAAAAAAGCAATAAAATTGCTTCTAAAAGTGTGATATCATTTAGTGTAAGAGAAAATTGAGGATTGTATGAACTTGGATGACAAAGAATAAAAGCGACAGACTGCATAATAAAGGTTGTCATCTTAAGGGCAATACAACGTGACGTTCTCTTGCACTAAGGGATTGAGCATACAAACAAATAAGCGCATGGAAACCTCTACTTCCCTCTACGAAGGGCCTTTCCTTTATTTTTATGTACTTACTTTTATGCAAAGAGTCAAAGTTTTCCTTCTATTCCTTTTATTTTTCTCCTTTGGCAAGCATCATGTGGTGAGGAAAGATCTAGGCACATATGTCCAGTTGAATATAGATAGCATGAGTTATTATTGTTGACATCACCCTCAAGGTGAGTATGTTGGGAGGCAAAACTATAAGCCCCTATTTTTCTATGTGTCCGGTTGAAACGTTTTGCTCATGGGTACTAGGTGAGTGTTAGAAATCATAGAAGACTATATGATGGTTGAGTATGTGGACTTGCCTAAAGGCTCCGACACGTGACCCTTCCTGAAAAGATGATGAATTGTTGTTGCAAAGTTGACTGAGAACATAGTTTGTTGGTTTCTAATAGAGTTTTTGCTTTATACTTCGATTGTGTGATGAACTATTACTTATTCATCAGAAGTATATAATAAAAGTTCTATGATAGAAGTCCTATGTTTAATTTTGTTGTTGTTATAATAATCAACATGATGCTTCTATGTCCGTATTTTGTTTTTATCGACACCTCTCTCTCAAAGCATGTGGACATGTTCTTCGATTTCGGTTTTTGCTTGAGGACAAGCCAGGTCTAAGCTTGGGGGAGTTGATACGTCCATTTTGCATCATTTTTCTTACTGTTATTTATAATATTTTTATCCATAATAATGCTTTTTGGAGTAATTCTGATGCATTTTCTCTCATAATTTACAAGGAACACACCAAGAGGGAGAATACTCGCAGTTGGAAATCTGGACCTGGAAAAGCTACGCCAGGCCACCTATTCTGCACAACTCCAAATGAGGTGAAACTTCACGGAGACTTTTTATGGATTATTTAAGAAATATTGGAGCCAATAAACACCAAAGGGGGGCCACCAGGTGGGCACAACCCACCTGGGCGCGCCAGGCCCCCCAGGCGCGCCCTGGTGGGTTGTGGCCTCCTCGGCCCACCTCCGATGCCCATCTTTTGGTATATAAGTAATTTTGACCTAGAATAAATAAGGGGAGACTTTCGGGACGGAGCGCCGCCGTCTCGAGGCGGAACTTGGGCAGGAGCACTTTTGCCCTCCGGCGGAGCGATTCCACCGGGGGAACTTCCCTCTTGGAGGGGGAAATCATCGTCATCATCATCACAAAACTCTCCCATCTTGGGGAGGGCAATCTCCATCAACATCTTCAACAACACCATCTCATCTCAAACCCTAGTTCATCTCTTGTGTTCAATCTTGTTACCGGAACTATTTATTGGTGCTTGTGGGTGACTAGTAGTGTTGATTACATCTTGTAGTTGATCACTATATGGTTTATTTGGTGGAAGATTATATGTTCAGATCCATTATGCTATTTAATACTCCTCTGATCATGAGCATGTTTATCATTTGTGAGTAGTTACTTTTGTTCTTGAGGTCACGGGAGAAATCATGTTGCAAGTAATCATGTGAACTTGATATGTGTTAGATATTTTGATAGTATGTATGTTTTTATTCCCTTAGTGGTGTCATGTGAACGTTGAATACATGACACTTCACCATATTTGGGCCTAAGGGAATGCATTGTGGATTAGCAATTAGATGGTGGGTTGCGAGAGTGACAGAAGCTTAACCCTAGTTTATGCGCTATTTCGTAAGGGACTGATTGGATCCAAAAGTTTAATGCTATGGTTAGAATTTATTCTTAATACTTTTCTCGTAGTTGCGGATGCTTGCGGGAGGGTTAATCATAAGTAGGAGGTTTGTTCATGTAAGAACAGCACCTAAGCACCGGTCCACCCACATATCAAATTATCAAAGTAGCGAACACAAATCAAACCAACATGATGAAAGTGACTAGATGAAATTCCCGTGTACCCTCAAGAACGCGTTGCTTATCATACGAGACTGTTTTGGCCTGTCCTTTGCCTCAAAAAGGATTGGGCTACCTTGCTGCACTTTTGTTACTATTATCGTTACTTGCTCATTACAAATTATCTTGCTATCAAACTACTCCGCTACTTACAATTTCAGCACTTGCAGACATTACCTTACTGAAAACTACTTGTCATTTCCTTCTGCTCCACATTGGGTTCGACACTCTTACTTATCAAAATGAGCTATGATTGATCCCCTATACTTGTGGGTCATCAAAACGCTGCAGCATGATGCGAACAGCGAGCCCCTCAACATCATCCACCTCCGCCTCGCGGACAAGGGCGTCCAAATCGATGGGGTCATCCTCGCAATCGGATCCCTGCCTGAGGCGCTGCTGGTGCTCTACATTGAGAGAGGAAGTGAAAGAGAGGGAAGGGGAATCGATGGGGAGGGGAGCGGAGAGTGAGAGAGCAAGGTAGGGTATGGTCCGGGTGAGGATATTTTAGGGGACGGTGGGGTCGATGCGGGCCAATATGGGCCGGTCAGATGTGGCGGATGGGATGGGCCTCCTCATATCCGCTCAAGATATGTGTTCGATATGGAGATGTCGATCAGCCCGGATGTATAGGGGCCATTTGAGGAGGCCGTATGGGTCGGAGAAAACTGACTGGTCACTGACCGGGTTGTCACTCGGTCAGAAGGAGTCTGATTGTAAATGCTCTAAGGAAAACTCAAATGCGGTTCACCAAAATGCTATCAAATGTTTGGATCGCAGTACTTTTAGTCATCTAACACCGTGCATCAAATTCGAGCGGACTACGAGCCATTAGAAATTTCACATACCGGAAGCAAAAGCAGAGAGGTTTGAGGGTTTCCGAACATTTGCCATGTAGGCGTCTGAATCCCTTGACCCACACAAAACCCTCGTTGCGCCGTTCCGCGTCAACCGCCACTTCACTCTCGGTGTCACATTCATGTCAGTCTGGAAGCCAACTTGACTAGATGGGGTCACTTCTTATCACATTCAAGCCGGCTGGCCGTTCGTCTGCCTGTTTGACACCCACACTAGCGCAATGAATGATAAGCCAACTCTGACCCGTTGCTCGCGCTGTGTATAATCGCTCTCCTCGCCACGTTAACACATGTTCAGAGCCTACTTGACAAGCGGGACGACGAGATGACTTCCTACCGCATCCAAACTAGCTGATCATATGTACACCCGCCTGACATTCACACCGGCTTGATTACAGATAAGCCAACTCCAGGCACCCGCATTCAAGTTGCGGGTCGCTCCACTTGCTCAGGCGCATGCCATTTAAAGATGGTCGAGCACGGCAGAAAACTCAACCCATCCGGGCCCTGTCTCCCTCCATCCAAGCCGTAGGCACGCCACCCCCTTTCCTTCCTCCTTCGTCGACCGCTGACACAACTTTTGGGATGTGCCGTGGGTGGTGGAAGATCCTAACACCGTCACGAAATCGCGCTTGAGGTGCACAATTGGGAAGCCCGGCGCATCGCATTTCGGCAGGATAACTCGGACAACGAGGATTCTGCGATGGAGGCGGAGCAAGCGCTCGCGTCGGTGACCGGGTTCATCCTGCAGCAGGCGGAGGCGCACTACAACCGCGTCATGGCAGAGCAGGAGGAGCAGCACCGCCAGTGTCTGCGCTTCAGATGCTACATGAGGAGTGGTGCTACAGCCTATAACTCCTCTCGGAGCCCTGGTTGGCGGAAGGCCAGATCGAGGACGAGCATGCGTCCAATCGGGTTGTCGCGGCCATGCTTTTGGCAGATCCTCGTTTCGTAGATAAGCGGCGGGCGGTGCTCGATTCCGTGCACAACGCCTACACCATATGCCGCGAGGGATGGCATCTCTGTGTCAATGAGGGGAACCACAACCACCTCTTTGACGCGATCACGGAGGAGGAGGGGGCGCAGGCGGTGGCGTACCTGATCAATGCCAGCATTGTCAGCTTCACGTCGTTGGCACCGGGATGCCATGATAAACGAGGCCGCTCGATCGTCGACACCACCTTCACCGGTGACGTCCAAATGCCACCGGCGACGTCCAAAGGCATGCGGACTTCAACGAAAAGTATGCCGGGGGTGTCGTGCGACATATGCCAAAGGATGGCTTATCATGGTGGGGCAGAGTAATACGTCGCTGGTGCCTGGAAACGGGATAAGGCGTAGACATGCACGCCGAAGCATCTTACCCAGGTTCGGGGCTCTCCTAGGAGATAACACCCCTAGTCCTGCTTTGCGGGGTCTCCGCATGATCACTATGTCAATAGGGTGGCTACAAGGTCGCTCCTGGAGCTATTTTTGAAAGTGCAACTATCCCTGGGTGGTTTTGGTAATTACTAACAACATATAGCTCATTGAACTAATGCTACTTCAAGATGACTATTTCAGGAAGTTCAATGATTGGCATGGCATGTATTAGAAATGTGGACCCCTCAAAATGCTAAGGACACACATTGGCTCAAGCTCAAGACTCTACATTTTTAGTTTAGTGATTCAAGATCACATTGAGTCCATAGGAAAAGCCAATACTATTAAATGGGGATGAGGTATTGCTTAATGGCTTACTTGCTCAAAATAATTAGTGATATGGTCCACAAACCCTCAACCACTTTCTCATCTCCACATATGTCCCAAACCAAAAGTCAAACTCAGCCCCACCAATTTGATCTATCCGGCGCCACCGAGTTCACTTGACATAGCCACTGCGAGAAACCCTAGTCACTTCGGTCTCACCCATAGGGATCTCGGTCTCACCGAGATGGGATTGCAAACTCTCTGTTTCCCTTCGTAACGTTTCGGTCTAACCGAGATGAGCGATCGGGCCCACCGAGTTTGCAATGCAAACTCTCTGTTTCCCCTTCGTAACATTTCGGTCTCTCCGAAATGAGCGAATCGGTCCCACCGAGTTTGCCTGACCAACTCTCTTGTTAGCTTATTACCAAAGTTGGTCCCACCGAGTTTGTGTAATCGGTCTCACCGAGATTACGTTATGCCCTAACCCTAATGACATCGGTCCCACCGAGTTGACATTTCGGTCCCACCGAAATGCCTAATGGTCACATTATGAATTAAATCGGTCTGACCGAGTTTTCTGATTCGGTCCCACCGAGTTTGGTAAATTGTGTGTACCGGTTAGATTTTGTGTGGAGGCTATATATACCCCTCCACCCTTCCTTTATTCGTGAGGAGAGCCATTAGAACGTGCCTACACTTCCAGCAAACGTTTTCTGAGAGAGAACCACCTACTCATGTGTTGAGACCAAGATATTCCATTCCAACCACATAAATCTTGATCTCTAGTCTTCCCCAAGTTGCTTTCCACTCAAATCATCTTTCCACCATATCCAAATCTATGAGAGAGAGTTGAGTGTTGGGGAGACTATCATTTGCAGCACAAGAGCAAGGAGGTCATCATCAACACACCATCTATTACCTTTTGGAGAGTGGTGTCTCCTAGATTGGTTAGGTGTCACTTGGGAGCCTCCGTCAAGATTGTGGAGTCGAACCAAGGAGTTTGTACGGGCAAGGAGATCGCCTACTTCGTGAAGATCTACCCTAGTGAGGCAAGTCCTTCATGGGCGATGGCCATGGTGGGATAGACAAGGTTGCTTCTTCGTGGACCCTTCGTGGGTGGAGCCCTCCGTGGACTCGCGCAACCGTTACCCTTCGTGGGTTGAAGTCTCCATCAACGTGGATGTACGATAGCACCACCTATCGGAACCACGGGAAAAATCTCCGTGTCTACATTGCGTTTGCTCCCTCCAAACTCCTCCCTTTACCTTCATATGAAATGTTTTACATTCTGTTGCTATACTCTTAGATTTGCATGTGTAGGTTGATTGCTTGAGTTGTTCTAAAGTTGTTAAAATCTGCCAAGACTTAAAATTGGGAAAAGGCTAGATTTTTATTTGGTCAAGTAGTCTAATCACCCCCCCTCTAGACATACTTACGATCCTACAAGTGGTATCAGAGATTTGGTCTCCATTTGCGTTGATTTCCATAGCTTATGGTGATCATATCCTTGGTTTCACAACCTTGGAGAGTATGGCGTCTAGCGAGGGAAATTATCACCGTAGAGGTCCTTACTTTGATGGTACTAATTTTGCTAGTTGGAAGCATAAGATGAAAATGCATATTCTTGGACATAACCCCGCCATTTGGGCTATTGTGTGTATTGGCTTGCAAGGTGAATTCTTTGATGGGAGAGAACCGAACCGTGAAGCTACCGTGGAAGAGTTGAAGATGCTGCAATACAATGCTCAAGCTTGCGATATCCTCTTCAACGGATTGTGCCTCGAAGAATTCAAAAAAAATCAGCCGTCTTGAGAATGCAAAGGAAATTTGGGATACTTTGATTGATATGCACGAGGGTACCGACTCCGTCAAGGAATCCAAATTGGATGTGCTCCAAAGTCAACTTGACAAGTTCAAAATGAAGGATGGTGAAGGTGTCGCTGAAATGTACTCTAGGCTTGCTCTCATCACAAATGAGATTGCTGGGTTAGGAAGTGAATAGATGACCGATAGATTCATCATCAAGAAGATCCTAAGATCCTTGGATGGAAAATATGATACCGTGTGCACATTGATCCAAATGATGCCCAATTACAAAGATCTCAAGCCAACGGAGGCCATTGGAAGAATTGTTGCTCATGAGATGTCACTCAAGGATAAGGAAGAGCTTCACAACAAGTCAAGTGGTGCTTACAAAGCCTCATGTGATGCTCCTACATCATCAAGTGAGAAACAAACCTTCAATGAGGAATTGAGCCTAATGGTGAAGAATTTCAACAAGTTCTACAAGAGTAGAAGCAAGGAAAGAAGTTCCAAGTCAAGGTCCTACAATGACAAAAGATCTTCGAGTCATGAGCGTAATTGCTACAATTGTGGAAGACCTAGACACTACTCCAATGAGTGTACGACCCCCTACAAAAGAAGAGAAGATTCACCCAAAAGGAGAAGTAGAAGAGAAGAATCACCACCTAGAGAGAGGAGGAGTAGAGATGATCGTTATGAACGAAGAACCGCTCGGAGAAGCAAGGATTCGGAAAGGAAGGACAAGTCATCAAGTAGCTACACAAAACGAAGACATCAAGCTCATGTTGGTGAAAGATTCTCTTGATCTAGCAACAAAAGTAAGAAAGATTCTTCATCTAGTAGTAACAATAATCATGCTAAATTCAATGTTGTTGCTTCTAGTAGTTCTCTTGATTCCACTAATGATTATCTTAGCCAAGTTACACTTGAGCAAGAAAATAGCTTATTGAAGGGAATTATAGAGAAAGGTGTTTACAAGAGCCTTGCCAGAAGTAAGCAATTTGAGGAAATTGTACGCAAGCAAGGAAGGCACCGGAAGAATCAAGGTGTTGGTTTTGAACGAAAGTTCAATGCCAATGGAGTTGAGTGGGAAGAAGATCAATACCCCAAGATGAAGTTTGTTGCTCAACAAGAGAAGTATGATCCTACTTTTTTCCAAGGGACACAAGCTCAAGATGATCTTCCACCACAAGACCATAAGCAAAAAGGCAAGGACAATCTTCAAGAGGAGATTGATGCATTTGAAGAAGCTCCCAAGGCCTTGGTCAAGTGGGTTCCCAAGACTACATCAAGTTCCACTTCATCAAGTACGACTACAACTCCAAGGATTCCCATCAAGATGATGTGGATCCTGAAGAAGAAGAACTAGAGAGTTCTTGAGGGTGACTCTGCCAATATACTTCACTCATATCATTTTGGCAAGGACAAGTGCAAACAACTTCCACATCTTGCACTAGTTAAGGGAGTCACAAACCCTCTTGTTGGTAAGACAAGGGACAAGGTAACCTAATGCTTTCATGGACATCATCTATGTGTATATCACTCTTTATCTATGGATATCCTTGTTTATTCCTTGTGGGACTAACCCGTGTAGGTATTGAAAGTGCAACTCACTCCAATGGATTGCTCCAAATGATCTACATAAACATTGAGCATCCACATCTTCAAAATCTACATGAAGTCATCATCGACAAAACCCAAGGTTAGTTCATCCCTCTTAGGGGGGATATCACATCCAGGGGGAGCTTTACTCTAATCAATTGAGCTAAAGCAACTCTAATGATGTGAACACAACAATGCTTTATGTAAAAGTGGTAACCCCACTTGTGCTTAAACGATGAGTATGACCTATGATCAAATGTTCTCATTTGACTCCTAAGTCAATATACTCATATATAGATGACCTAGTCATCGTCAATTGCTTGATAGATGCTAGAGTGTTTGTACATGATTTGTCACATATTTCATTTGCCATTTTATTGTGTGAGCATGTTAATTGCATATTTTATTCATTCGAGGACATCCACTTGTTGCTTTGATTGTTTGGCTTTTTCTCTTTTGCCAAGTGGATGGACAAGAATGCCTAAGTACCTCCTCTAGCTATCTATGCTTTTCTCGTCTCAAACTCTATTCATGCTACATCACAAAGTTTGATCAAGTCAGATTCGAACCACTCTGTGTGAGGAGCACTCAGAGTCCCCGATTCGTCATAGAATTAAACTTCCAAAACCTCTCTGTGCATTTCGGTATGACCGATCCATTCATTTCGGTCACACCGAGTTCACTGAGTTGATCTAGGTTTTCAATCTCGGTGCAACCGATTTGAACTTTTTGGTCACACTGAGTTGCAGTAACCGCTGCGATTCTGCATCTCGGTGCCACCGAGTTGTTCCACTCGGTCAAACCGACGGGGTCAAGATATATATACCCACGGGTGACATGTTGGAAATTTCTTCGAAACCCCTAAGCCCGTGCGTGTCCTGCTCTGCCGCCTCGGGTCTCCGAATCGTCTCCTCGTCGCCAGCGACCTCCCGCCACTGGTCTCCGTCGCCGTCAATGGGATTATGCCCTGTCGTTGTCGCTGTAGCGAACTCCCGTCGAACTAGGGTATGAGTTCGATCCTTTGTGCTAATCCCTTACTCCGATTCTTAGCACATTGCTTGGCCATGATCATTAACACGCATGGAATCAATCTATCCAAAGAAAACTTCCTTTAGGTTATATTTGATTCGAAAATTTAGGGTTAGGTCTCCGCCGAACTAATCTCGGACCGACCGAGTTGTAGAAATCGGTCTCACCGATTTGGCTTAGGCCATTGCACATGCGTTATTTGGTCTGACCGAAAATTGCAAGTCGGTGCGACCGAGTTCAATTCTTAGTGAAACCCTAGCAATCTCGGAGCCACCGAACTGTGACTCGGTCTGACCCAGTTCACTAGTTTAGACTCCAAAAGTTGCTTCGGTGTCACCGAGTTTAAAAAATTGGTAGCTCCGAAATGATTTCTATGGAGAACTAAAACTAAGTTTTTGACTCATCTGTTTTGCAAAAACTCTGCCCTTTGTGATGCTGATCCACTCTACCTCATCTATATCTATTCACAGGGTTTGCTGTCAGTTTGCTTGCCAAGATGCCTGACCAGAGTGATAGCCAGAACAGATCAGAAGAGCAAGTGCAAATGAGTGAGGGCACTAGTCCCTCAAGCAGCTATTATGAGGGCAACAGGAGAACTCCAAGTAATTTTCCCAAGGCAGCCACCAGATCTAGGAAGAAGAGAACCTCAGATTCTGAGGATGAGGACTATGTGGCTGTTGAGGAGGAAGTAAGCTACAAAAGAAAGTCTTGAAGAAGGAATATGGCACTGCTGCTGCAACCAAGCCAGGGTTGCATAAGAAGACACCTACAAAGAGAATTCCAATGTCTAAGGCTAGGGCCTCCACTCAGGAACCCTCCAGCAGTCACCCACCAGATAGTGGTGGTCGAGAAGCAAGACGGCGACTCTTCCCCTATACTGAAGACGGACTATGTCCGGATCGCCGACCCAACAGAGTCGGATCCCCACCAGCAAAAGGAGGTGACCGGCCTTCCGAACATAGAATCGGACGACGGGCACAAGCAACCAGAAGATACTCCGGAGTCCGGACTGTTACGTCCAGAAAACCTTCAGACTCCGGATCATCGATCGGGTCAGGGTCCGGATTCAATTCCACCCACCCACCCAGACATAAGCGCTCTGATGAGCATACAACAGCAGTCTCAGGAAACGGTCCACCACTTCTGGGCCAGATTCCTCCTTGTGAAGGACAAGGTTAAAGATTGCCGCGACGAGGACGCGATATCAGCGTTCTGCAACAATTGCACGAACAAAGGAATCCTCAATGCCATTAATCGCCGCCGCATACTACACTTCACTGAATTGGCAACTATCGTACAGAAGTACATCGCAATGGAAAGCGCCTGGAAAGATCAGGCAGCTTGTTGGGAGCCATCGGCCCCAACTCAATCGCTGGCCCAGGCGAAAAGGGCGTATCCCAGTGACACGCCCAGTCCAACAGCGAAGAAACATAAACCCATTACGCGGCACGGAACCATTCTGGAGGGATGGCTCAATGGACCGTGCAAAATACACACAGCACCGGACACCATACCAACCCACAGCCTTAGAGCATGTTGGATACTCCGGCAGGTAGCCAAGAGCGGCGAGGACATCCTTACCAAAAACACCCCAGAGCAACACCCTCCAGAAGATGACGACCCCAGAGTATTGACGGTCTTCGAGACATTTGCTTCAAACAATAAGCGCAAAAGGGCACTCCGCGACCTCGCCGAAGTCTGTCAAATCGCCGCGATAAACCCTTGGAACGACACGGCTATAACCTTTAATGCCGGTGATGAACCAAAATACAGGACAGTCCGAGCACCAGCCGCATTAGTCCTCAGTCCCATCGTGGACGGCTTTCGACTCACCAAGGTCCTCATGGACGGCGACAGCGGACTAAACCTCATCTATGAGGATACACTCCACAAGATGGAAATAGACAGAAGCCGCATCAAGCAAAGCAGCACGACCTTCCGAGGAATTATTCCCAGTTGGGAGGCGCGGTGTGCGGGAAAATCACACTTGACGTGGTATTCGGCACACCGGAGAATTATCGGTCCGAAGAAATAACCTTCCTAGTGACTCCTTTCAGCAGCGGATACCATGCCTTGTTGGGGCGAGATGCTTTTACACGCTTCCAAGCTATACCTCATTACGGGTACATGAAGCTCAAAATGCCCGGACCAAACGGCATAATCACTCTTGTCAGTGATCCGGACATAGCACTCCGCGCCGAAAACAAAACTGCATCCCTGGCCCTTGAGGCATTATCTGAAGCCCTCGCAGCCGAAGAATTAACCGCACTGCGCTCCACGATGGATAGGGACGATGTGATCTTAGACAAATGACCCAAATCCACCTCCTTCAAATCGGCAGAAGAAATAGTCAAATTCCAGGTCCACCCAACGGACCCCAAGAAGACAGCATCTATTGGAGCACAACTAGACCCAACGGTCGACGCCACACTAAGGGATTTCCTTCGCGAAAACTGGGATATATTCGCCTGGCACCCTTCTGACATGCCTGGAATCCCACGCGAGCTAGCCGAACATAGCCTTAATATCTTAATGGGATACAAACCAGTTAAACAAGCACTGCGGCGCTTTTCCGAACCCAAACGCCAAGCTATGGGGGAGGAGCTGGCCAAGCTAATTGAGGCCGGATTCATCAGAGAAATAAAACATCCGGACTGGCTGGCAAACCTGGTGTTGGTACCAAAGAAGGACAAATCCTGGCGGTTGTGCGTCGATTTTAAATACCTCAATAAGGCTTGCCCTAAGGATCCATTCCCCCTCCCCCGCATTGATTAAATCATTGATGCTACCGCAGGACACGACTCACTGTGTTTCCTTGATGCATATTCCGGATACCATCAAATCAAAATGAAGGAGTCCGATCAAGCTGCAACAGCATTCCTTACCCCACATGGGCCATTCTGCTTCAACACCATGCCCTTCCGGCTCAAGAACGCCGGCGCCACATACCAACGCATGATTCAAACATGCCTGGAGAAACAGATCGGCAAGACAGTTGAAGCTTATGTGGAGGACGTTGTCATCAAAACTAGGCACGTCGAAACACTAATAGACGATTTACGTCTCACATTTGATAACCTCCGCGCGTATGACATTGAGCTCAATCCGGAAAAGTGCGTTTTCAGCATCCCCGCTGGAAAACTGCTGGGCTTCATCGTTTCCAATAGAGGAATTGAAGCAAATCCAGCCAAAATCCGAGCTCTGTCACAATTGGCTACGCCAACAGACCTTAAACAAGTCCAAAAGCTTGCGGGTTGCGTGGCAGCTCTAAGCCACTTTATCTCCAGATTGGGAGAAAAGGCACTGCCACTCTATCTCCTTCTATGGCGAACCGATCACTTCGAGTGGATGGACGCGGCAACAACCGGACTGGAGGAAATAAAAACCCTTCTAGCGAGCAACCCAATCCTGGCCGCGCCAAACGTCGGGGAACCCATGTTATTATACATATCGGCAACACATCAGGTGGTGAGCGCCATGCTCATCGTTGAACGAGAACAGGACGGACACAAATTCCCGCTTCAGAAGCCAGTATACTACGTATCCACTGTCCTTACACCATGCAAATCCCGGTACCCCCATTATCAAAAGATAGCATACGCGGTCTTCATGGCATCCCGAAAGCTCCGTCACTACTTCCAGGAGTGTTCGATGACGGTGGCTTCCGAAGTACCACTCAATGACATTATAAACAACCGCGATGCCACGGGCCGGATTGCCAAATGGGCCATTGATCTCCTTCCATTTGATATTACATACAAACCACGTCGAGCTATTAAATCCCAAGTACTGGCTGACTTCGTCGCCGAATGGACAGAGGCCGAACTCCCTAAAGAGTACGGCACATATTCAAATTGGGTTATGTATTTCGATGGCTCCAAAATGCTGGCAGGGCTAGGGGCGGGCGTCGTTTTAACGTCCCCTACAAGAGACGTCGTTCAGTACGTACTCCAAATACTATACACAGACTCCAACAATGCAGCCGAATACGAGGCCTTACTGCATGGTCTCCAGATGGCTGTCTCCATGGGCATACAACGCCTGGAAGTGCGCGGGGACTCAAACCTTGCAATATCTCAAATAAATGGAGACTTCGACGCCAAAGATCCGAAGATGGCAGCTTATCGTAATGCCGTCATAAAAATGTCGTCTCGGTTCGAGGGGCTCGAGTTCCATCATGTGGCTCGAGAAAGTAATCAAGCGGCGGACGTTCTTGCTAGTATCGGCGCTAAGCGCGACCCCGTACCACCTAATATATTTCTGGAAAGGCTTTTTAAGCCATCCGTGGTGTGGCAGGGGGAAAACGGCAACACTAGTCCGGATCTGAATATAACCCCAGATTCCGAAAACACCGACATCATCGGAGGCTCAGCCACCGAAATAACACCGTCGGCGCATCTCATCATGGCAGTCATTGCCCCATGGACCGAACCCTTCCTGGCCTACCAACAGGAAGGAGCTTCCTGAGGACCAGAATGAGGCCCGCCACATTGTCCGGCGTTCGAAGGCCTACAAGGTTCACGACGGAGAGCTCAATAAGAAAAGTGCTACCGGAGTCCTTCAAAGATGTATCTCCGAGGAGGAGGGGCGGCAGCTCCTGGCTGAGATTCATGCCGGTCTCGGCGGGCACCACGCCGTAGCTCGAGCCCTTGTTAGCAAGGCCTTCCGTACAGGGTTCTATTGGCTGACGGCCCAAGCGGATGCACAGGACCTTGTCCAACGTTGCGTTGCATGCCAACTCTTCACCAACCAAAGCCATATGCCCCCCACCGCCCTAGAAACAATCCCCATCACTTGGCCTTTTGTGGTCTGGGGACTGGATATGGTTGGACCCCTTAAAGGAGGAAGCCATAAGAAAAAATATTTGCTAGTCATGGTGGATAAATTCACCAAGTGGATAGAGGCCAAACCAGTTAAAACGGCCGAGTCCGGTCCAGTAATAGACTTTATATCCAGCATCGTACACCGTTATGGTGTTTCGCACAGCATCATCACTGATAACAGCTCCAATTTCACAGCCGACAAAGTGAAAACCTGGTGCACTAATCTAGGCATCAAGCTCGATTACGCCTCTGTCTATCATCCACAGACAAACGGCCAAGTCGAATGATCCAATAGTCTTATTATGAGCGACATTAAGCCTAGACTAGTGCGGTCTTTGAAGGAATCAGACAAGCACTGGGTTGAGGAGCTCGACTCTGTACTCTGGGGGCTGCGGGCCACTCCCAATCGCACTACCGGATAGACACCTTTTTTCATGGTGTACGGCGCAGAGGCAGTACTACCCTGCGACATTATTCATGACTCACCTCGAGTGCGCATGTACGAAGAGAGAGAGGCCGAGCTCGATCGGCAGGATAGCTTAGACGCCCTGGAGGAGGAGCGCAACGTCGCAAGAGCCCATTCCGCATTTTATCAACAGCAGGCTCGCGGGTATCAAAGCAGAGAAGTGCGGGCCAAAACTTAGAACGTCGGCGAACTTGTTGTACGCCTGCCGGAGAAGAAAAAGGACAAACTCAAGCCCAAGTGGGAGGGTCCCTTCATCATCGATGAAGTTCTCACCGGAGGGGCGTACCACTTGTGTGATGCGTCAGACAATCGACTAGAGCCGAACCCCTGGAACGCGGCCAGACTCCGAAGATTCTATGCCTAGCGCTGAACTCTTTGTTCGTCTCCTTCCTCTTATTGTTTTCATCATTTTTTCCTCTCTTTTCGTTTTTTCTCTTTAGCCTCAAAGGCTTTCGCGCGGTTAGACCGTGCACCACCGACTCATACATCTTCAAGTAGTACGTCTATCATACCTGGGGGATTCTTGGACAGAAGCTTGCTATTTCTATTTTTCGAGCATAAAGCTCATTACATATGCGTTTTCTCCCATATGTACCTTTTCTTTGCCATTATATGCATCGATATGACTTAAGTTTTGGCCAAGCTAGGTTTCTTGGCTCCTGTGCTTATGCCCTACGTTCCCGTTAGTTCGGCTAGGGCATAAAGGGAGCACCTCTGCGATTGTTACTGCCGGGTCATCCGGATGTGTACCTCAGACTGGGTGAAGCCAAAAGCTAGCGTTCTTGAGGGAATATTCGGTCGGTGAACTAAAGATATTTTTGCACTCGTTCCATTATGAACCCCCAGAAGTTATACACACTGTGATTTTTTCATCACAGTCCGGACATGCACATAGATGCATGCACACCCAGGGAAGGAACCCTTAACGGAACTATTCTCTCTGGAAGATGTTTCTTACAATTTCAATGTAATATAACATAACTAGCTGGATACAACTTGTCTATTCAAGCACCTATGACCCCTACGCCTGGTTTCCACGCATACCCCGGTTTATTTTGCCGCTCAGGTATTCGGAAGCACTCCGCACCTTCGGGTCGAGAGATCGAAGCGAAAAGGTCGGCCATGACAATCATTTTGCAATCCAGCTAGAAGGAAAATACATAGTCACTTAGGACTTAAAAACTTCCTCCTCTATACCGTCCAACAGGCGGTCCAATGTACAATCTTGTTGGGAGTATCTAGCATCCACCTCTACTTGGCCATATACTAAACTAACGGGAATTTCTTCCCCATTTGACCCTAGCGGTCCGACTCGGGCCATGTGATTCGGATCCAGCTTGGTATACCGCGTTTTTACCATAGCCCAGGCCTCTCGCGCACCCTCTCGGCAGGCCAATATCTTCCATAGTCGGATACGCCACCACGCTCCCTTGAACAGCTCTACAAGTTTCTCCATACTTCCTGGAGGGGAGGCAGATGGCCATAAGGCCTTGGCTACACTCTACATTGCCTGCCGGCTTGCACGTGCAACTGCGACAACCCTTGCAGAAGATCACTTGATGATCTGGACACCTCCTCTTCGGGACGGCCCGTTAACATACCTGCAATCATAGCTATATCAGCTAATTTTCCCTCCAAACGGTCATAAGATAAATTCAGCCACATACTGAACATGTCGCCTCGCAGCTTTTTGTCCTCCTTCACGGAGTCGGCTAGCTGGGTTCGCACATCTTTCAGTTCTTCGCCCAGTTTGGTGTTGGAATCTTGGAGTTTGTTTTTCTCCTCTATGACTCGGGTCAGAACACGCTCGCCTGCGGCATGTTGTCTCTTCGCCTCTTGTTCGCACGTTTGAGCGGCCTTCAGCTCCTCTTCCAGTTGGTCCGATGATCCTGTTATGAGACAAGCAGCAGTTTTAACATAGCTGGCATATAATTTTTCATTTCTCGATGGAGGACAATATTACCAGAGGATGCCTTCTTGAACTTTTCCAGTTCGGTGGTAGCGGCAGTTAGCTGTGTCCGGCACTTCTCCAGCTCTTGGGTAGCAGGTCGTTCATCTCCGTAAGAACCTGGTTATGCAACGATCCTTAAAACATTTGTCCCAACTGCTTCAAGTCTCGGGGGCTACTGGCACATGGTTACCAAATTCGCACAAGGTAAACTTACCTATACATCTTTCAAATGCTACTCGGTGGCTCTGTTAAGCCCATCTCGAGCAGCTCGGATGTATGCATCAGCCGAGCTGAAGGCACCGAACGCCTCTTTTGAGAAGCGAGGATCTCGTAAAACGGCCCTCCGGCGCCAGTGATTCATGGCACTCTCCACTTTCGAATTGGTGACGGACATATTTTCCGAACCCTCGGCAGAAGGACAGTCCGGTGCCACTCCCATGTCGGGCCCCGTCTCTTCGACGGGGACTGAATCTTGGTTATTAGGAGTACGACTGGTCGGGTCCCCAAACACAGTCCATCGAACATTTTTCCTGATACAAAATGAACATATGAGTCACAGTTGGATGCGACTACTACAAAGAGCATAGTTGCAAACACATACCTCTTCAAGAAAGGCCTGACCATATCTCTCTTTGCCTTCCTCTTCAAAGGCCTGCCCGGTGTGGGAGCCGCTCTCTTTGGAGATACCCTTGGGACAATACAACGCGCCAAACGCCTCCCCTTCTGAGCACAGGATGGTGCGGTGGGTGAGGAAGTATGAGAAACACCCTCTCGGACAAAGTGTCTCCTGATTACTTACCTGGGAAGCGGGGAGAAGACCAGGATAGTCGACGATGATGGCCACCTCTGTGCCGTCATAGCTCGTTTGGTAAAACGTCCCATTCTCAAGCACCACAAATATATCCGGATCCTCTTCGAATCCGGGGTCAAGGTCCCGGTTGTGGCCCTCGGGCTGTGGGGCGGGGCTGTGAAGCCCCTCGGAAGTCTTTCATCAGTGCTGTTATAAATGGATGGGTTAATATTTTAGTGAACGAAGCCCGGGGAGTGGAATGTGTGGAGCAAAAGAGTTGGGGGCTCACCCAGCTAAAAGGATTGTAAATGGAATATCCTTCTATGTGCGTGATGCGCAGGAACTCCTCTTCCTCACCATTGAACAGTTCGGCCAATATTTTGGCTAGGGCGGCAGGGGTGTCCAGACCTTTCCTGCCGCAGTGGGAGGTGTCATCTTCCCCATTGTAGTTCCACATTGGAAGTCCTCTATATTGGAGTGGCTGGACTCCCCGTACTATGGAGGTCACCATCACTTCGACTATCATATACCCGGACTGGGCAAGCATCCTGATCTTGCTCAGGAGTTGGCAAACTTCCGCGCTATCTTCCTCCTCGAGGCTCCGAGGGCGCCAGTTGTGGTGTTTCTCAGAGGAACACTTGCAAACTCGGGGAGACCTCTCCAGACTGGATCTGGAAGTACGACGTCATCAATGTAAAACCACTCAGAGGTCCACTCTTCGGAAGCTTTCTTCGGTGTGCCAGATAGGTATCCGGTCTCGGCAATACGCCATATTTCGGCCCCGCCCACTTCAAATATCGATCCCTCATGGTTGCGCGGACAAGACAAAACAACTTTCTCCACAGATCAAAATGGGCCTCACAACCCAGGAATAGTTCGCATAAAGCGACATGACCCACAATGTGCAGGATGGAGGCTGGGGTAAAATTGTGCAGCTGGAGGCCATAATACTCCAGAAGCCCTCGGAGGAATGGGTGAACTGGAAATCCCACGCCCCTTGGCAAATAAGGGACGAAGCACACTCGTTCCCTCGCAGACGGATTGGGGAAATCCTCCGCCTGAGATTTGCCGTTGAAGGAGGCCAACCCTGCTCAAACAGGGACCACATCTGCAGGAGGGAGAAATCCCTGCGTTTGTAACTTCTCCAATTGACTGTGGGACACAGAGCACCTCTCCCACTCACCTTCCTCTGGGTTGGAACGGGAAGAGGTGCTGGGAATGTTAGCCATGTTGGAATGGTCTTTCCTGGCAATCTCTGAGGGTTTTCTCCGTGTGGTGCCGAATGGATCTGAGACCCAATCTCTTTAAATAGACGCTCTTTCTTGCATGGCCGGGGTGTTATTTGCAAAAAATACCCTGACCGTCCACAATCGCCCGACACTTGGAAGCTGAGATCATAGATGCACAGAAGCCGACAGATGCGGCATTGAATTAGAAGCCGAATACATTACCTGGAAGCCGTCCGAGGGGGAACCCGCCTTGCAATGCCGAAGACAATCTGCACGCCGAACACCTCGTCATTGAAGCCTGGTTCAGGGGCTACTGAGGGAGTCCTGGACTAAGGGGTCCTCGGGCGTCCGGCTTGTTAGCCATGGGCCGGACTGATGGGCTGTGAAGATACGAAGACCCAAGACTGCACCCGTATCCGGATGGGACTCTCCTTAGCGTGGAGGGAAAGCTTGGCGACCGAACATGTAGATTCCTTTCTTTGTAACCGACCTTGTGTAACCCTAGATCCTCCCGGTGTCTATATAAACCGGAGGACTTAGTCCGGAGAGGAGAGATACTCATTACCATAGTCATACAGGCTAGGCTTTTAGGGTTTGGCCATTACGATCTCGTGGTAGATCAACTCTTGTAATACTCATATCCATCAAGATCAATCAAGCAGGAAGTAGGGTATTACCTCCATAGAGAGGGCCCGAACCTGGGTAAACATCGTGTCCCCTGTCTCCTGTTACCATCGACCTTAGATGCACAGTTTGGGACCCCCTACCCGAGATCCGCCGGTTTTGACACCGACATCAGGGGCTGCTCCATCAAAGCCCAAAAATGCTCCCAAAGTTACTGCTCAAGCTCAGAAGCCTTCTAAGCCTAAGATAAGCACCAGGAACATTCCAGCTGAAGAGAAGAACAAGGCCCAGTGCCTGAAGTTGAAGAAGAAGATGTTGAAGCCCATGAGCTGAGGAAACCGAAACCAAAGATTCCAGACCACAATGACACTCATCCAGTGGCAGAGGATATGAGCATCAGGAAGGATGCAGGTCTCAGACTTTGGAGACAGTCTGATCCCTATGCTGTAAGGAGGAAAACTGATGTGGATTACAGGTTCCACACCAAAGAACAACAAGATTTCTATGAGACCATTCTGTTGGACAAGAAACCTATAGTCTGTGATATGAAGTGGGTTGATTGGGAATTCATTGATGAAAATGAAGATCACTTCCCAGGTGTGCATGAAAGCTTCAAAGCTTATGGAGTTGAAAAGTTTGTTGGACAGAAGCTTACCAAATGGAATGATAAGCTCATTATGCAGTTCTACTCCGCTGCTCATTTCTATCCAGATGGTAGAATAGTTTGGATGTCTAAAGGTACAAGGTACCGGTCAACTGTTGATGAGTGGGCCAAGTTGATCAATGCCCCAGAAGAGCATGATGATGATTTGGATGTGTATGCCAAGAAGAAGAAAGACCACAACTCTATGGCAAATATGTACAAGGAGATCCCAGATAAAGCTTTGGAGACACACAAGTTTGGATCTGTGCATTATTTGTTGTCTAGTCTACCTACTATCAACACCATCTTAAGGCATACTCTGTTACCCAAATCTGGAGATCACAACATGATTAGAGGATATTCCATCAACTTGTTGCAGATCTTTGATGTTCCTCAAAAATTCAAGGTCATGAGTCTGATTGTAGAGACAATCAAAAGGACAACTGCTGATCAGAAGAGATCTTGTGGGTATGCTCCACATATTCAGGTGCTCATCAACTCCAAGATGGGCACAGGCACTTACTTGTTGGACAAGGAGCATTTACCTTTGCACCCAGATTTTGAGGATAACACAGTTGTGATGAATGAGGATGATCCTTCATCAGTGCAAGCACAAGAGAAGAGAGCAAAGGCAAAGGCAGAAAAAGCTGTCAGGATGCCAAGTATTGAAGAGGCATCTGAAGTGTTCTTAAAGAGCAAGCAAGATCAACTAGCTTATCTGATTCAAGCAACATTGAGTATTGAGAAGGGCTTGGCCACCCTGACTCAAAATCAGGAAAGCTTGGAGAGGATTATAGAAACAAAGTTCTATGATCTTGATTTGAAAGTAACTGAGATACAGACTGCAAATGAGCAGCTCCAGGAGGAAGCAGAGGAGAAGAAGGGAAGGCAACTACAGAAGCTTTTGAGAGAGTGCCAAGAGGTCAGAGGTCAGCTGCAGTGCTAGTGCCAGATACAAGAGCTACTTCATCTGCACCAGCAGCAACAACTTCAGTGCCACCTCGTGCAGCCACTCCACCAGTTCCAACAACGTCTACTGATGCCTTCATCCTTGGAGTCCTCTCTACACCACCTCCCGAAGACCAAGCCTGAGAGACGCATATCCCTATGCATTTTCAAACTTTTTGGTAACTTGTTGCCAAAGGGGAGAAATGTATAGATCATAGGCTTCGAGAGAGAGTGTTGCTTTTTGTCTCTCTGGCTATTGCATTTTGGTTGAAATTTTGTGTGTGCTCGTTTGATACTTTATGTCTGTGTGTGAGATACTTATATGATCATGTGTTTGATCATATCATACTTTAATGTTTGCTTGGATGATATTATCTCTTATATCCCTATATGATCGTTCACTTTGCTTGGTGATGAGTGCATGTTTTAATTCCTATCATTTTGAGCGCTCCATCAAGATGTATGTGACATGGAAGAGTAACCCATGATCCTAATCGATTGTGCATTTGCATTCAAAAGCAAATTTTAAATAATGCACAAATTTAGGGGGAGCTCTTGCTTATCACAAACTTCTCAAAGCGACGGTGTATTTCAATCTTATTATCATTTGCCGAAGCTTTGATCTATATGTTGTCATCAATTACCAAAAAGGGGGAGATTGAAAGTGCAACTATCCCTGGGTGGTTTTGGTAATTACTAACAACATATAGCTCATTGAACTAATGCTACTTCAAGATGACTATTTCAGGAAGTTCAATGATTGGCATGGCATGGATTAGAAATGTGGACCCCTCAAAATGCTAAGTACACACATTGGCTCAAGCTCAAGACTCTACATTTTCTGTTTAGTGATCCAAGATCACATTGAGTCCATAGGAAAAGCCAATACTATTAAAAGGGGATGAGGTGTTGCTTAATGGCTTACTTGCTCAAAATGCTTAGTGATATGCTCCACAAACCCTCAACCACTTTCTCATTTCCACATATGTCCCAAACCAAAAGTCAAACTCGGCCCCGCCGATTTGATCTATCTGGCGCCACCGAGTTCACTTGACATAGCCACTGCCAGAAACCCTAGTCACTTCGGTCTCACTGATAGGGATCTCGGTCTCACCGAGATGGGATTGCAAACTCTCTATTTCCCCTCGTAACATTTCGGTCTAACCGAGATGAACGATCGGTCCCACCGAGTTCGCAATGCAAACTCTCTGTTTCCCCTTCGTAACATTTCGGTCTCACCAAAATGAGCGAATCGGTCCCATCAAGTTTGCCTGACCAACTCTCTGGTTAGCTTATTACCAAAGTCGGTCCCACCAAGTTTGTGTAAGCGGTCTCACCGAGATTATGTTATGCCCTAACCCTAATGACATCGGTCCCACCGAGTTGACATGTCGGTCCCACCGAAATGCCTAACGGTCACATTATAAACTAAATCGGTCTGACCGAGTTTTCTGATTCGGTCCCACCGAGTTTGGTAAATTGTGTGTAATGGTTAGATTTTGTGTGGAGGCTATATATACCCCTCCACCCTTCCTTCATTCGGGAGGACAACCATCAGAATGTGCCTACACTTCCAACATACATTTTCCGAGAGAGAACCACCTACGCATGTGTTGAGACCAAGATATTCCATTCCAACCACATAAATCTTGATCTCTAGACTTCCCCAAGTTGCTTTCCACTCAAATCATCTTTCCACCATATCCAAATCTGTGAGAGAGAGTTGAGTGTTTGGGATAGTATCATTTGAAGCACAAGAGCAAGAAGTTCATCATCAACACACCATCTATTACCTTTTGGAGAGTGGTGTCTCCTAGATTGGTTAGGTGTCACTTGGGAGCCTCCGTCATGATTGTGGAGTTGAACCAAGGAGTTTGTACGGGCAAGGAGATCGCCTACTTCGTGAAGACCTACCCTAGTGAGGCAAGTCCTTCGTGGGCGATGGCCATGGTGGGATAGACAAGGTTGCTTCTTCGTGGACCCTTCGTGGGTGGAGCCCTCCGTGGACTCGTGCAACCGTTACCCTTCGTGGGTTGAAGTCTCCATCAACGTGGATGTACGATAGCACCACCTGTCGGAACCACGGGAAAAAATCTCCATGTCTACATTGTGTTTGCTCCCTCCAAACTCCTCCCTTTACCTTCATATGCAATGTTTTACATTCCGCTGCTATACTCTTAGACTTGCATGTGTAGGTTGATTGCTTGACTTGTTCTAAATTTGTTAAAATCTACCAAGACTTAAAATTGGGAAAAGGCTAGATTTTTATTTGGTCAAGTAGTCTAATCATCCCCCTCTAGACATACTTTCGATCCTTCAGATTTGCTAGAGGAGGAAGAAGGGCAAGGCTAGCTCTACTTCTCTCTCTATGTGGGTGTGTTGTCTATGATGCTGAACCCTTTGAATGGGTGCCCTGGGGGTTTGTATAGGCCTATCCCCCAGGGGTACAATGGTAATTCGGCTGGGTGTATGACCTAGCCGTCAGCGACTCTGGTGGCCGGCTTCTCCGCCGGCTACTGGGTCCCGCCGCCTGGTGGGTCCCGCTGGCTATCTCGTACTTGGCCGACAGGCCGCGCCCGCCGCTTGAGGGTCCTTCCGGCTTCTTAGTACTGTGGCAGCGCCACTGATGATGTGTGCTTTGTCGGGGAGGGCGTGGCTACAGTCCGCCGCCTGGCAGGCGTTCACTGTAGCCACTCCCCGTCTCTTCTGATTAATGGCGCACAGACTTTGAGGGAGGGGGAGGGCCGCCTGATAGGAGTCGGCCTCCCCCGTGGCGACTGGTCAGGGCTCGCCGCCTTCTGGCTTCTCACGGACAGGTAGGGTCTGCCGCCTGTAGGCCATACCGACAGCCCGTAGTGGGGGCAGGGCCTCCTCTGCCATGGGTGATGTCACGGGCTACATGGCAACAGTGTCGCGCCAGGCAAGGGATGTCCGCCCAGTATGCTGCACTGTGGCCACTTTCTGCCCTGGATTCGGGGGTGGCAGGCTGCTCTGTAGCCACGCCCCGTCTCATCGTTGTAATGAGGTGCTAACTTTGAGGGAGCAGGGGGCCGCCTGCTAGGAGCCGGCCTCCCTGGCGGCCGCCTGCTAGGAGTCGGCCCACCTCACGGTCGCCCTCTAGGCTCTGCCGCCTTCTAGCAGACGGCCGCTCGGACCAGCCGGCCCAAAGAAGGCAGCTCTTCGCCTATGACGCTTGAGGGGCGTAGCTGGCCCCCATGTCTTGAAGTACCATGGGGAGCAGATGAGGCTACCCATGGTCATTTACTCCGACAGTAGTCCCCGAAGCTGGTGGGGTGCTGTGGCTGAAAAGGCGAGAACCTCAGCAGCTTCCTACTGCGAGCGGTCTGGTGGCTTCGCTTCGTCCGACTGGTAGGAGTCGCCCGCGACCAGGCTGGCCGTCTGGTGATTTCGAAACGTCCTCGTGGGAGCCAGGTGACACACCAGCCGGGCGCCAAGCTTGCCGCCCGCTATCTGCATGCCACGCGCCAGCCAACCGGGCCGGCCTGCCAGCCCACGCGCGCGACGAGACGTCGCCACAGGCTGGGGCCTGCCAGTACCGGGCCTCGGCACGCGTGCGGATTCGCTGCGGCCGAGGCAGACAGTTGAGATTCCGGGGCGCAGTTAATACACGCCATTACTGCACGGTAATCGTGGGATCGTGGGGGGTGGGCACAGTTAATCCCACGACCCCCACGTTCTCGCCCCCTCGGCTCCGCCGCCTGGGGCTATAAGTAGGGGGAGGTGGGGGCGGCAGATGCACGCGCGCCGTCCTCTCCCTTTTCCTTCGCCATTCTTCTCCTTCTCTCCGCTGCTGCAGCACCTCCTCCTCTCGCCGAAGCGCTGCCGCAGCTCCTCATTGCCGAGCCTCTCCTTGCCACGGCCTTCTTGCTCCGCCGCAGCTTCGCCAGCTCGCCACCACATCGCGCCTCCGATGAGCTCCTTCGTCCATGGCGCGTTTACGGGTCGGCGACTGGGACAGCTCCAATGTCCATGAGGAGCACCTCTCCTTCCTCCATCAAACGCGGCGGTTGCCCCGGGAGACGAACGTGAAGGTGCATGTCCCCCCCCCCCCGAGGCAGAAATCTCGCCGGTGCCGGAGGACGACGAGCGCGTTGTCTTCCGGTCCCATTTCCTTCGCGGCTTCGGCCTTCCCGCAAGCGGCTTCTTATGTTCCTTCCTCAACTTCTACCGAGTCCAGCCGCACCACCTCATGCTAAACACGGTGGTGCTGCTGGCCGTCTTCATCACCATGTGCGAAGGCTGCCTTGGTACTCTCCCCACTCTCGAGCTCTGGGGAGAGTGCTTCTACCTCAAGCTCGGTACCGCCGCGAAGGGCACGACGGCCCAGTGCAGAGCCTGCGTGGCCGTGCAGCGTCCAGGTGCCGGGAGTCGCTTCCCGCCCATCTCCCTGCTGCAGTCGGCCAAGCTGTGGCAGAAGTCCTACTTTTACATCAAGAACATTCATCCGACGAGGCACTACATCAACCTACCGGCTTATGTAGCCGCCCGCCTGCAGAGCCGCGCGCCAATTGGCAGTACAAGCCGAGCTCCCTGTCGACCGCCTCCTCCGCCGCCCTCGCCCGACTTCAGGTGATGATGGAGTCAGAGGGCCTCAAGGGCACGAACTTGCTGGCCGCCTACGTGGCGTGCCGAGTGCTCCCCCTCCAAGCCCGGCCCCACATCATCAGCAGCATGAATGGGCATCGGGACCCGTGCCGGATGTGCACGCGGGAGCTGCCGGATGTGGAGGTGGTCCGGCTGGTCAACTACTTCTCCAACTACAAGTTGAAGGAGAAGGATTGGTGGATTGGCAAGCCGTTGTACAACCACGCGCACCCGCCGCCTGCGGTAAGTCTTGCAATTCTTTCTCTTCTTTACTTGTCCGAGTTCTTGCCTTACCGTCTGATCAGTCGGCAATGTCACATGTCTTCTCGAACCAGTCGGCCGCCGACGCTCTGGGTCCGGGAGACGTGTTCATGTCGGACCAGACGACAAGCAACATGGACAACCCCGACTTGGGGGCGGCCGCCATGGAGGAGGACGATGCCACGGGTGGCGGAGCAGGCGGCTCCGGAGGAGGCGGCATCGAGGATTGGTCGGATGATGACGAGGAGGAGACCGAGCCGCTCCGCCCGCATGGCGCTGACAAGGTGGGCGCGAGCTCTTCAGCAACGCCGACTACACCAGGTGGCGCGCCGAGCCGGCTCGCTGCTATTCGGCAGCCGGCCGAAGAATCCCAAGAACACGGCCGCCTCGACCAGGCGGCGGCAGGCCGCCGCGAAGGCGGCCCAGTTCTAGAGGACCCCGAAGCAGCCCCCGACGGTGTCTGCGCAAGTGCTTGGCTTCTCTTGCGTTTTCTTTTCTTCTTTCTTGTTAACTCTTTCTAACTTTCCTCTTATCTTGCTTGAATAGGGCCCCGCTCTCTCTTGAGCGGTCCGCCTCTGCTTCTGTGATCGGGTCGGCGGAGGGCTCCGCCAACACCCGCCGCGTGGATCCGCTCGCCGACCTCCAGGAGGCGACGGAGAGGAACGTGCGGGAGGCGCGCGAGGAGCGGGAGGAGGTGGAACGGCAGAAGGCGGTGGCGGCCAAGGCGGCGCAGGCAGACGCGGATGCGGCGGCCAAGGCCCAAGCCGACGCGGCGGCCAAGGTCCAGGCGGATGCCACAGCCATGGCCCAAGAGGACGGGGCCGCCAAGGCGCAAGCGGAAGAAGCCGCACGCGGTCGGACTCCGCAACTCATCATCCCTCTGCGCGCCGCGCCACCGGCACCAGAGACCCAGGCGCCGTCTGAAGGAGTTGGCGATGAACAGCCGGTCATGGAGAAGGGAGGGGGCGACGCCATCGTCTTGGGGGCGGAGGTGCCCCTGCAAGCGCCGACTGTCGAGGCCCATGACAGTCGGCCTAACGTGCCACTGGCGCCGCCAGTCACTGGCGAGCTGGTGGTGGGATTGACCCCCGTGGTCCGCACTCCGGTGTGCCGGCGTGCGGTGAAGGTGATCTCAGCGCCACGGCCGTAGGAGATCGGGGCCGCAAGCTCGTCGGCCCCTGAAGCGGAGGCAACCAATGCTGCCCCGCCAGAGTGGATACCTGGGGGCGGGACGGGTGTCCTGAACACGGCCGCGCACGACGTTCAGGCCCAGTTCCAGGCCCAAGGCGCCGCCCTTCAGCGGTATACGAAGGCGTTCTTGGCGACGCGAGCCGTCCGGGTATGCTTCTTGTGCCTTGTTTCTGATTCTTGTAATCTTCTGTGGGGGCGCACCAGCGCACCCACTGGGTGGAGCCCCCGAGTTCTGGGCCGGCTGCTGAGCAGGCGGCTCGGAACTTAAAGGTAAGTTCCGAGTGCTGACTTTTTCTTTTCTTCTGTTGTCCTCGTTGCATGATTACCACAACATCCGCGTGGCCACCTTCAACTCCCAGGTCCAGGAGCTGGCCAAGCGGACCGCCTCTGTCTTTTCTCTCTTGCGGGGGTGCGTCAGCGCACCAGCTGGGTGTAGCCCCCAAGATTCGGGCCGACTGCTGAACAGTCGGGCCGGATCTTCCGGCAACCACTTTTCCCCTTTGTTGATTTGTTGACTGTCTTCTCTGTCTTGTCTTCTGCAGGAGCGGCCGCAGACCTGTAGCAACGTCTTGGCGAAGCCCAAACCGCCCTGCGTGCCAAGGAGGAGGAGTGCCGCAAGGTGGCCCAGGAGCGTGACCGCCTAGTCAAGGAGTTGGCAGACTAGGCGGACTGGCACAAGACGGAGCTCCAGAAGGTCAAGGACGGCGAGGCCACCCTCCAGGCCGAGGTCGAGACTGAACGCTCGGGCTGGGCCGAGAGGGAGACAGCTCTGTTCGACGGCTACGGCGAGATCGAGGACATGCTCGATGGTGAGTTATCTTTTCCTTTCTTTCATCTGCCGACTGTCATATGAGTCGGCATCTGGCTTCATGCTTCTTTTTCCTTCTTGCACAGAGTACTTCCCTGGTCATGCTATCGGCGTCCTGGGAACGGGGGTACCCAGACTTGCCTGCCTGCGGCCCAGGGCGTGGCTCTGCCAACGGCCTGGTACGGCCCATCTTCATCAGCAACCACTCGAGGCCCTCGCGAGGGGCCAAGCCTCGCGAGGCGGATGACACAAGACCTCCTAAGGGGCAGGCTCACTAGGCTGGCTCCCAAGGAGCAGAGATTGAGGGAGTCCTGGATTAAGGGGTCCTCGGGCGTCCAGCCTATGTGACATGGGCCGGACTGATGGGCCGTGAAGATACAAGACAGAAGACTCTCTCCCGTGTCCGGATAGGACTCTCCTTTGCGTGGATGGCAAGCTTGGCGTTCGGATATGAAGATTCCTTTCTCTATAACCGACTTTGTACAACCCTAGTCCCCTCCGGTGTCTATATAAACCGGAGGGTTTAGTCCATAGAGGCAATCATAATCGTACAGGCTAGACATCTAGGGTTTAGCCATTACGATCTTGTGGTAGATCAACTCTTGTAATCCTCATATTCATCAAGATCAATCAAGCAGGAAGTAGGGTATTACCTCCATCGAGAGGGCCCGAACCTAGGTAAACATTGTGTCCCCCGTCTCCTGTTACCATCGACCTCAGACGCACAGTTCGGGACCCCCTACCCGAGAGCCACCAGTTTTGACACCGACATTGGTGCTTTCATTGAGAGTTCCGCTGCATCGTCACCAGAAGGTTCGATGGCTCCATCAATCATCTACAACAATGCTGCCCTGGGGGAGGTTTTCCTCCTCGGCCAGATCTTTGTGTTCGGCGGCTTCGCACTACGAGGCAACTCGCTTGGCCATCTAGAGAAGATCGACAGCTACGCTCCAGGTCACCAGATTAGTTTTGGAAACCTGGACTATGTCGCTGATGTCGGAGGAGACTTGATCTTCCAAGGGTTCACGACTCCAACCTCCGCTCTGGCTCTATATCCGGAGAGCGTCACCCGGTCCGAAGACGGGATTTCTGATCCTGTCGGACTATCTGCGGCCACTAAACCCAGTACGGGAGAGACAGAGGAAGCAGTGTCGCTGGCAACCGTCAGGAAGCCGGACTCTTCTCCGGACGCTGGCTCCGAACCTTCGGAGTCAGCATCATGTGAGTTCGGGCAAGGAGTTTCCTTCCCGCCGTACTCCACGGATCCTCTTCTCCCTGGACAAACCTCGCCTTTAAGCGAGGATCTGGACTTGATGCGATCCCTCGTCATTACAGAGGAGCAATGTCCGAACTACGCCCATACCGGACTAGGGGCCGAGAGCGGGGAATTTTACGTCCCACCCACCACCCACCTCATAGCCACTGTCGAGGACTTAACTGGCATGCCTGACTATGGCTCCGAAGACGTCGACGGTATGGACAACGATGCCGGAGAGGAGCAGGCCGAAAACCCGCCGTTTACCGGACGCTGGACGGCCACTGAGGGAGTCCTGGACTAAGGGGTCCTCGGGCGTCCGACCTGTTATCCATGGGCTGGACTGATGGGCTATGAAGACATGAAGACCGAAGACTATACCCGTGTCCGGATTGGACTCTACTTGGCATGGAAGGCAAGCTAGGCGATCGGTTATGAAGATTCCCTCTTATGTAACCGACCTCATGTAACCCTAGATCTCTCCGATGTCTATATAAACCGGAGGGCATAGTCCGGATAGGACAGATTCATTACCATATACTCATAGGCTAGACTTCTAGGGTTTAGCCATTACGATCTCGTGGTAGATCAACTCTTGTAACACTCATATTCATCAACATCAATCAAGCAGGAAGTAGGGTATTACCTCCATAGAGAGGGCCTGAACCTGGGTAAACACCGTTACCCGCGTCTCATATTACCATCGATCCTAGACGCACAGTTCGGGACCCCCTACCCGAGATCCACCGGTTTTGACACCGACATTGGTGCTTTCATTGAGAGTTCGACCGTGCCGTCGACGAAAGGATTCCATGGCCCCTTCGATCGTCAGTAATGACGCCGTCCAGGAAGAAACCTTCCTCCCCGGACAAGTCTTTGTATTCGGCGGCTTCGTATTGCGGGCGAACTCTCTTGGCCATCAGGTCAGATTTGGAAGCTTGAACTATGTCGCGGATATCCATGGAGACTTGATCTTCGATGGATTTGAGACCGCGGCGATCGCTCCCCTTCTCTCCGATGAACATGACTTAAATCTGTCATCGGAGCACATCCAGGAGATGCATCCTGTTGCTGCAACGGCCTCAGTACCAAGGCAGATCATCCCCTCCGAGGCCATAAAGCCTATGGCGTTGGAGCCGCACACGGACTCGACACCCTGCAATGCTTCCGACAATGGAACTCCGGACTCGTATCCGGCCATACATTCCGGACCAGATGCATCTGCGGACACCGAGCTGGATCGGTTATCGATTTTCAAATTTAACGCCGCAGACATCTTCCAGCATTCGCCTTTGGGTGACATACTAAACTCTTTGAAGAAATTATCCTTGGTGGAGGACTCACAGCCGAACTATGTCCGGTTCGAGCTGGAGACGGACGATGAGGAATTTTGCTTCCCACCCGCCACCCACTTCATAGCCACCGTCGATGACTTAACCGACGTGCTTGACTATGACTCCGAAGACATTGACGGTATGGACGACGATGCCGACAGGGAGCAAGGCCAAGACCCGCCATTCACTGGACGTTGGACGGCCACCTCTTCATACGATGTGTACATGGTTGATACACCTAAAGGATCTGGTGACGATAAAGAAGAGCCGGATAAGAACAAACCCGCGGAGACGCAGTCCAAGCGTCGCCGCCCTAAGCGCCGTTCTAAGCCTCGTCGCTCAAAGGATGGCAACACGGGCACCGGAGAAAATAGTACTCCGGGCGACGCCGAAAGCAACGAACACCCTGTCGGAGCTACATCCGAACAGGAGGAAAATGGCAACGGGCAAGATAACCCTGATGAACAGGCCATAGAAGACGACCCGGAGGATGATAGTTACCATCCACCCTCCAAAGAGGAGACAAGCCTCGGCAACGAAGATTTCATCGTGCCCGAGGATCCCCTGGAGCAGGAGCGCTTTAAGCTTCAACTCATAGCCACTACAAGGAGCCTGAAAAAGAAGCAGCAGCAGCTTCAAGCTGAACAAGACCAGCTCGTCAATAGATGGACTGATGTCCTGACAGCGGAAGAATACGACCTCAAGCGCCCAGCCAAGAGCTACCCGAAACGCAGACTGCTACCTCACTTTGATGAGGAGGCACCGGAACACACATCTCCCTCGCATAATGCGGAGCGACCACCGCGTGGTCGAGACAGGGCGGCCGACCGGCCACCCCGCGGCCGGGACAAAGCGGCAACTTGGGCTGAACAGCAGCCGGCCCCACCGCCTCGCAAAAATAGATACGGAAGAGTTTGGGGTCACACATACGACCTCCGGCAAATCCAGGACGATAGAACAGGACACACAAGATCGATCTATGGATCGCGAGGGCGTGCCTCGAGGCACAAGGAAGGCTACCTATTCCGACGTGATAAATCTAACCACGCCCGGGCCGAACACCGCAGACGGACTCCATCAGAACTACGCCATGACGCGGCCCGATATAGAGGCGCCACACACCCTCTCTCCTTCACGGATGAAGTACTAGATCACGAATTCCCCGAGGGGTTCAAGCCCGTCAATATGGAATCATACGACAGCACAACCGATCCAGCAGTATGGATCGAGGACTTTATCCTCCATATCCACATGGCTCGAGGAGACGATCTCCACGCCATTAAATACCTCCCACTAAAGCTCAAAGGGCCAGCTCGGCACTGGCTTAACAGTCTGCCTGAAAATTCTATCGGCAGCTGGGAGGACTTGGAAGAGGCTTTCCTCGACAACTTCCAAGGAACCTATGTCCGGCCACCAGACGCCGATGACTTAAGCCACATAGTCCAACAACCTGGAGAATCAGCCAAAAAATTCTGGACTAGGTTCCTAACCAAAAAGAACCAGATCGTTGACTGTCCGGACGCCGAGGCCTTAGCAGCCTTCAAACACAGCATCCGTGACGAATGGCTAGCACGCCACCTTGGCCAAGAAAAGCCGAAGTCTATGGCAGCCCTCACGGCACTCATGACCCGCTTTTGCTCGGGAGAAGACAGTTGGCTAGCCCGTAGTAACAACACAGCCAGCGAGTCAGGCCCCTCTGAGACCAAGAATAGCACTGGCAAGCTCCGGCGCAATATGCACAAACGCCGAAGCAATGATAACAACACCGATGACACCACAGTCAACGCCGGATTCAGAGGCTCCAAGTCCGGGGAACGAAAGAATCCCTACAAAAGAAACAATGAAGGACCTTCCAGCCTAGACCGCATACTCGACCGTCCATGCCAAATACACAGCACCCTGGATAAGCAAGCCAATCATACCAACAGGGATTGTTGGGTTTTCAAGCAGGCTGGCAAGTTAAATGCCGAAAAGAAAGAAAAGGGATCACAAAGTGAGGACGAGGACGAAGAGCCCCGGCAGCCGAACACTTGAGGGCAGAAGAAATTTCCCCCTCAAGTCAAAACGGTGAACATGATATACGCTACACGCATCCCCAAAAGGGAGCGCAAGCGAGCACTCAGGGATGTCTACGCGGTAGAGCCAGTCGCCCCAAAGTTCAATCCATGGTCGTCATTCCCGATCACCCTCGATCGACGAGACCACCCAACTAGCATCCGCCACAGCGGTTCAGCCGCACTAGTCCTAGACCCAATTATCGACGGGTTTCACCTAACATGAGTCCTGATGGATGGTGGTAGCAGCCTCAACCTGCTCTATCAAGACACAGTGCAAAAGATGGGAATTGACCCCTCACGAATCAAGCCAACAAAGACTACCTTTAAAGGAGTCATACCAGGCGTCGAGGCCCGCTGTGCGGGCTCAATCACACTGGAAGTGGTCTTCGGCTCTCCGGACAATTTCCGAAGCGAGGAGTTAATCTTCGACATCGCCCCATTCCGCAGCGGCTACCACGCACTGCTCGGACAAACAGCGTTTGCTAGATTCAACGCAGTGCCACACTATGCCTATCTCAAGCTCAAGATGCCCGGCCCACGCGGCGTCATAACAGTCAATGGCAACACAGAACGCTCCCTCCGAACAGAGGAGCACACCGCTGCCCTAGCAGCAGAGGTACAGAGCGGCATTCTCAAGCAACACCATAGTGCGGCTGTCGAGCCCCTGGACACCGTCAAGAAGTCCCGAACTACACTGCAGTAGGACAGCAAGGCTCGTCAAGAGCTCGACTAGCAATTCGGCCTCCGTCCCAGCCCCAATGAAGTAGTGGCATTCGTACCATGCGTAGATAATTACGCACTCGAAATACCATGGACATCGACGGAGGCACGAGCTAACCCGGGATCTACAGTTCGGCTAGACCTACCCCGGACACAGTTTTCCTTTCTGTTTCAGGTTCCTTTTCCTGCGAGCCTGATCACCAGCCCCTTCGAAGGATCGGCATACAAAGGGGGCATGCAGCATAGGTGCGCAGGGTAACCGCCATACGTTCTTCTTGATGGTATTTTTTACTTATTTCCCAGGACCCGCACGCTGCCCCTTTCTTGATCCCGACATGTTAAATAGTCCGGGTGCTTATCGCACTATTTGTATAAAATACGCCTTGATGTATCCATTCAGCTATAATAAAAATGATTTGCGGCCCAGTTTCTGTGGTTTTCGCTTCTTACTCTATTTTATTTCGATCTGCTTATCAGCTATATCGGTACTCTTTTGTATGTTTCATATTCGCCAGGGGCTGCTTATCGCCCCACAACACGGCAAAAAAGTCTGAACACTTCTTGTATAAAATTTCGGCACCTCGAAATTTAGCATTATATGCATTGGCTCCGAATCATGTCTTTGGTCAATAGTTGGGTTGCCCGGCTCCTGTGCTTGCTACCCTACGTTCCGCTCTATCAGCTAGGGTAGTAAAGGGAGAACTACTATGATTGTGCCCTAGCCTTGACCGGATGAGCACCTCAGTAGAGAAAGCTGAAAACTGACTGTCATGATACGGCGAGAGCCGGTCAGCTGTTCGAGGGTGACAAAATCGTTGGAGATTTTTTTTTTCGCGTCACGCATAGGATCGGCACTTCCCGATCAGATGCGGACAGCACCCTGGCTTGGACCAGGGGCTACGCACTTGCTTAATTATAAAACTCCTATGGCTAAGTGAGGGCGTTTAAGCCGTATAGTCTGATTGCCTTGTTCGTTGCGCTAAACAACTCCTTCAAGGACCATATAAATTGGATCAAGATTGTTTAGATCCCATCCCGAACACCTTCGTACGAATTACGTGAGGGCAGAAGCCGACGACTGGCCAACCTTCAGATTGCATATAACACGGCCGCACAGGAGGAAACAATTTAAAGCATAACGAAATTACATTACCAAACAAAGCTTTGTCTTTATAATACAAGGCACAGGACAACATGAATGTATTCATTCGAGAATAATGTCCTTCGAACATTGAGCTGCCACAAGTCGAGACCCTTCTAGGACATCCGCAAAATACTTTTCGGGTGTGCGGTGCTCCTTGCCCTCTGGCGGCCCGCTGGCCACTTCAACAGCGGTCATCTTCGCCCACCACATCTTGCAGCGAGCAAAGGCCATACGGGCACCTTCAATACATACAGAGCGCTTGATGACGTCCAGCCGCGGACAGGATTCCACTAGCCGCCTCACAAGTCTTAAGTAGCTGCCGGGCATAGCTTCGGCTGGCCATAGCCGGATTGTTAAATCCTTCATCGCTAGTTCGGCCACCCTGTGCAGCTCCACCAGCTGCTTCAGCTGATCGGTGAAGGACACGGGATGCTCTGGCGTCGCATACTGCGTCCAGAATAGCTTCTCCGTCGAACATCCTCCTTCAGCTTGGTAGAACTCTGCAACGTCTGATACGCTACATGGTAAATCCGCAAAATCCCCTGGGGAACTCCGAACCCGGGTTAGTAAATGGTATTGCTTCTCCGCATACTTGCTTTGCATCTTAAAAGCCTTACCCGCCGTGATCTTCCTAGCTTCCTGGATCTCCTGGAGGGCGGCCCGGGCCTCATTCCGTGCGGTCTCCGCGCTCTGACGAGCCTTGGAGAGTTCGGCCTTTTGAGCCGACGCATCATTCTCCAAGATCTCACATTTTTTCACCGCGTCTTGGAGCTCCTGTTGGACCTCCTTGACTCGGGCCTCGAGCTTTTTTCGAGCGGCTTGCTGCTCGACGGCCTTCCCCTCGGCTTCGGCCAGAGCCTTTTTCAGGGCCTCCACCTCGGTCACGGCTCCTGCACATATTTCGACATTATGGTCAGTATGCAACGCTTGTTCTTTCCGAACACACAGCAAGATGTTACCTACCTTGCTTCTCTCGAAGCCGCATTGTAACCTCGCTGAGCTCGTTCTCGGTCCGCTCCAGCCTCTGCTTCAGTTCAGAGACTTCGGCAGCATGTGAGGTTGCGGCCAACAGCGACGCCTGCTCATGCACACATATCACGTGAGTCTCTACACTAGAGGATTGATCCCCTGTCCGGTTCCTCTTGCCGAGCACCAGACAGTATCTCAGGGGCTACTGACTACATGGGATTTCTTTCTCTTTCTATGTCACTTACCTCAAAACCTGTTAACAGGCTGCCGCAAGCCTCATTCAGTCCGCTCTTGGCAGACTGAACTTTTTCGATCACCGCACCCATAAGGACACGGTGCTCGTCCACGACGGAGGTGCTTCGCAGTGCCCCCATCAGATCATCCGACGCTCCTGGACGGACAGGAGCCATCGGTGGAGGTGGCACACCCCCCTTCAAAGGGAGCTGCTCGCCCGACTCCGGAGCCATAAGGGGCTCCGGTACCGTATTCGGCTGAGGGCCGATCTGGATACGGCCCTCTTCGCCAGTCTCCATGGGGATTGGATCCCCCACGTGTTCGGCGGTGGAGGCCTCGCCTTGTGGCGCCTCCCGAACAACGTCCTGGGCTCCTCCCTTCGGAGCGGTCCTTTGGGACAGCACTTCGGTGTCGTCCTCGGCCCCGGGGGAGTAAGCAGGCGGTGGTGACCTGCTCGCCATCTCTGATGAAGCCAATGAACCTCCAAAGGAGGATTGCTGGATAAGATCATGGGCCGGACTGCAATAGTACAGCTAACTATATCAAGATAATGGAGAGAAAGGGTCGGATGTGCGCATACATAAGCCGTGTCACTTACGATGCGGCCTGAGGCTTTGTGCGGGGGCGTCGTTCCGGACTACTGTCCACGTCCCACGCGGTGTTGGCCACTGGAGCGCGCTTCCCCTTTTTGGACGCCTCCGCCTCCAGATGCGCCGGGGCCGCCCTCTTCTTCTTCCTCTCCTCAGGGGGGGATTGTTTTCTTCCTCTTCCTCTTCCCCGTCATTGTCCTCAGGGACAGAGGAATGGGTTTCGTCGTCTTCGGACGCTGCGTCCGAAGTGCCCTTACGACGGAGGCCACTCTTGGCCCCCTTTGCCTTCTTCTTGGCCTTCTTCTCCGGCGCCTTATACGGCGCCGGCACCAGCATCTTCGCCAGACACGGGATGACTGGTTCTTCAGGCAGCGGAGCTGGACACTGGTTCCGCTTCGCCCTCTCCATCCAGTCCTGAAAGAGCAGTAATAAAAACTCAGACATCATCCTCGAAACAATTAGGTTGAGGACTCATTCGAAATAACATAACTTGCTGGCAGGGTGTGTACAATCATGACCACGGTCTGAATCCGCGGCCGGTGGTTTCTCATTGCCCTTGAAGAGCAATTTCCATGTGCCTTCGTGCGTAGTCTCGAAGAGCCTCACCAGGGTCTGGTGCTTCTTCGGATTGAACTCCCACAACGGGCGGCTTCGGTGCTGGCACGGAAGGATCTGGCAAAATAATATCACCTGGATCACATCAACAAGCTTGATGCTCTTGGTTACCATGCTCTGAACGCGCGTCTGAAGCGCTATCAGCTCGTCAGGGGAACACCAGTCCGGACTCTTCTCGACCCAAGAGGTGAGTCGCATAGGAGCGCCGGAGTGGAATTCGGCAGCTGCGGCCCAGGTGGTGCCGCGTGGTTCTGTGATATAGAACCACTGCTTCTGCCACTCCTTTACTGTATCCACAATGGTGCCTTTCGGCCAGGAGACGTTGGACAATTTACTCACCATTGCCCCTCTGCACTCCGCGTGCTGGCCATCCACCACCTTCGGCTTCACGTTGAAGACTTTGAGCCACGGCCCAAAGTGGGGTTGGATGCGGAGGAAGGCCTCGCACACGACGATGATCGCCGAGATGTTGACGAAGGAATTCGGGGATAGATCATGGAAATCTACCCCGTAATAATACATCAACCCGCAGACGAAAGGGTGAAGTGGAAACCCCAGCCCGCGGAAGAAATGAGGGAGGAATACTACCCTCTCGTTGGGCTCCGGCGTAGGGACGATTTGTCCCTCGGCCGGCAAGCGATGGGCGATTCCCTTCGCCAAATATCCGGCCGCCCTGAGCTCACTAATATCCTCCTCCTTGACGGAGGAGACCATCCACTTGCCCTGACCACCGGATCCGGACAAGGTTGTTGGGGTGGAAAGGAGATTGGAACTTGGGCGCTGGAGCTCGAGATCAGGAAGGCGGAGATGGAGAGAAAGCGTGAGAAGAGGAAGAGGGGATCCTTATCCTCTTATAAAGGCAGCAAACATTAGACGCCTCCTCACTCGCCTTGAGATTCGCCTATTCCCAAAGGCTGTGCAAACGGCACGGTTGGGTTACCCATGCCCGCATTGATGAGAATCCCGCAATAAGGGGACATGATCTGTGCTTCGACAAGACGTGCCAATAGCGACCGCGTCTTTGAACATGGGACAAACGGTTCGAAATTATGACCGAACGGACGTAATACAGAAAGCTATTAGCGGATGGAACTCGTATGGAATATATGTATTCTCTCTGCGGTTGTGCATGGTGTGTAACAGGTCCAGATATAATCATCGCATCCGAAGACTATCTTGGAAGTTCGGAAGAAGGGGAACCCGCCTTGCAATGCCGAAGACAATCTACGCGCCGGACTCGTCGTCATTGAAGCCAGGTTCAAGGGCTACTGAGGGAGTCCTGGACTAAGGGGTCCTCGGGCGTCCGGCCTGTTATCCATGGGCCGGATTGATGGGCTATGAAGACATGAAGACCGAATACTATACCCGTGTCCGGATTGGACTCTACTTGGCGTGGAAGGCAAGCTAGGCGATCGGTTATGAAGATTCCCTCTTATGTAACCGACCTCATGTAACCCTAGATCTCTCCGGTGTCTATATAAACCGGAGGGCATAGTCCGGATAGGACAGATTCATTACCATATACTCATAGGCTAGACTTCTAGGGTTTAGCCATTACGATCTCGTGGTAGATCAACTCTTGTAACACTCATATTCATCAAGATCAATCAAGCAGGAAGTAGGGTATTACCTCCATAGAGAGGGCCCGAACCTGGGTAAACACCGTGTCCCCCGTCTCCTGTTACCATCGATCCTAGACGCACAGTTCGGGACCCCCTACCTGAGATCCGCCGGTTTTGACACCGACAACCACCTCTTCGTATGACGTGTACATGGTGGACACACCCAAAGATGGTAACGGCGATGATAAAGAAGATCCAGTCGAGGATAAACCTCCTGGGACACAGCCAAAGCGCAGACGTCAGCGGCACCGCTCTAAATCACCTCGTGGAAAAGACAGCAATACCGGCACAAGAGACAACAACACTCTGGATGATGCTGAAGACAAAGAAAACCCCGTCGAGCCAAGTCTCGAACAGGACAACCAGGAAGATGGGCAAGTTAGCCCTGACGAACAGGCCGTAAATGAAGACTCGAAGGACAGTAATTACCTCCCACTCTCCGAGGACGAGGTGAGCCTTGATGACGAAGACTTTATCGTACCTAAGGAACCTCTCGAGCAGGAGCGCTTTAAGCGCCGGCTAATTGCCACTGCAAGGAGCCTGAGAAAGAAGCAGCAACAGCTTCAAGCTGATCAAGATCTGCTCAACGATAGGTGTACTAATGTCCTGGCAGCAGAGGAATATGGCCTTGAGCGACCAACCAAAAGTTACCTGAAGCGTAAGCTGCTACCCCAATTTGACGATGAGGCCCTCGAGCCCGCGCCATCGGCACGTAATGCGGCTGACCGACCACTTCGTGGCCGGGACAAAACGGCAACTCAAGCCGAACACCAGCCCATACTACCTCGCCGTAAAGGTAGAGATATAACAGCTCAGGGACATGCATATGACCTGTGGCAAGGCCTGGACAGTAGAGCAGGTCAGACCAGATCGATCTACAGATCACGGGGGCGTGCCTCGACGCGCGACAACGGCTATCTAGCCAGACGTGGCAAGCATAATCACGTCCGGGCCGAAAATCGCAGACGAACTCAATCCGAGCTACGTCGCGACCTGGCCCGATATAGAGGCGCCGCACACCCCCTCTACTTCACTGTTGAAGTAATGGAGCATGAATTCCCAGAAGGGTTCAAACCTATGCATATCGAATCATATGATGGAACAACTGACCCCGCAATGTGGATTGAAGACTTCCTTCTCCATATCCACGTGGCCCGTGGCGATGATCTACATGCCATCAAATACCTCACACTGAAATTAAAGAGACCAGCCCGGCACTGGCTAAATAGCCTCCCTGGAAACTCTATCGGCAACTGGGAAGACCTGGAGGACGCCTTTCGCGACAACTTCCAAGGTACATATGTCCGGCCTCCGGACGCCGATGACCTCAGTCACATCATCTAACAGCCCAGAGAGTCAGCAAGGAAGCTCTGGACTAGGTTCTTAATTAAAAAGAACCAAATCGTCGACTATCTGGACGCCGAAGCCCTAGCGGCCTGTAAACATAGCGTCCGAGATGAATGGCTGGCCCATCACCTCAGCCAAGAAAAGCCAAAGTCTATGGCAGCTCTTACCGCACTGATGACCCGCTTCTGCGCGTGAGAAGATAGCTGGCTGGCTTGACGAAACAATAGCACCAGCGATCCTGGCACCTCTGAGGTCAGGGACGGCAATGGAAAGCCTCGACGCAATAAAAACAAGCGTCTAAACAACAATGTAGGAACCCAAGACACGACGGTCAACGCCGGATTCAGTGGTTCCAAACCCGGTCAACGGAAGAAGCCATTCAAGGCAAACAAAGATGGTCCATCCAGTTTAGACAAGATACTGGATCGGCCCTATCAAATTCATGGCAGCCCTGACAAACCCGCCAACCATACCAACAGAAATTGTTGGGTTTTCAAACAAGTAGGCAAGCTCAACGCCTAACACAAAGGGAAGGGGCCGCCTAATGACAGTGAAGACGAGGAGACTCGCCAGCCAAACACCGGTGGTCAAAAGCAATTTCCCCCCAAAGTAAAAACAGTAAACATGATATATGTGACACAGATCCCTAAAAGGGAGCGCCAGCATGCACTATGGGACGACTATGCTATAGAGCCGGTCGCCCCAAAATTTAACCCATGGGCGGCCTGCCCGATCACTTTTGATCATAGGGACCACCCAACCAGTATCTGTCACGGAGGTCCGGCAGCTCTGGTCCTCGACCCAATTATCGACGGGTTCCATCTCACGAGAGTCCTTATGGACGGCGGCAGTAGCCTTAATCTACTCTACCAAGACACTGTCAGCAAGATGGGCATTGATCCTTCAAGAATCAGGCCCACCACAACTACCTTCAAGGGAGTAGTACCTGGCATAGAAGCCCACTGTACGGGCTCAATTACATTTGAAGTAGTCTTCGGTTCGCCGAACAACTTTCGAAGTGAAGACTTTATCTTCGATATTGTCCCATTCCGCAGTGGCTATCATGCACTGCTCGGACGGACTGCTTTTGCTCGCTTTCATGCGCTCCCACATTACGCTTCTGTAAAGCTTAAAATGCCCGGTCCACGAGGTGTCACCAGGATAGACAGAAATACGGAACGCTCCCTCCGTACAAAGGAGCATACTGCGGCTATTGCAGCCGAAGTACAAAGCGGCCACATTAAGCCGCGTATCTCATCGGCCATTAAGCCACCGGCCTCTAATACACAGGACCGGTCAATTTTAGAGATAGATTAGTAGTTCGGCCTCCGCCGTTCACCTCATATACTCGCGAAGTTTGTATCGCGCATACATCATTATGCACTTAAAATACCTTGGTCATCGGCGGAGGCACAATACGGACAGGCTTACAATGCGGTTCGCATTCCTATAGCCTTCTTCTTGTTTTTTCTAACTATTTTTTATCTTTTACTACAGGCGAATCAAAACCTGTTCATCCTACGGACTTACAAGGACTCTTTCTGAGTTCGGCTTCGTATAAAAAACCAACGGCTATTCCTGTTAAGGAAGCTTTTAGCTGAGGCAAAGGCAGCGCAGACGTGCGACATGAGGTCCAAATAATTTTTTGTAGACCGCACACTTTATTTCAAACCTATAAAGTGCCTTTTTCCCCAGCCTTCGACCCCTGGCATGTCAAATAGCCTGGGTAGGGGTGGTGTAATCTGTATAATTGCGTTTGACGTATAAATCAGATTCCAGTGAACATAAATCTGTATTCAATATTTGCTTTTTTGAGAACTGAATTTTGCTTCTCCAGTTGTTTCACACACGCACCTCGGCTCGAATCGCCAGGGGCTCGATACGGCAACATATGTGTTGCCGAAAAGTCCGAACAGCTTTATAGCATAATTCGGCGTCACGAGTTTGGCCTTATATGCATCAGCTCTGAATCATGTCTTCGGTCAATAGTTGGGTTGCCCGGCTCCTGTGCTTACTACCTTACGTTTCGTCCTATCGGCTAGGGTAGTAAAGGGAGAACTACTGCGATTGTGTTTCCGGTTCACCTGGTTAAGCACCTCAGTAGAGAAAGCCGAAAACTGACTGTCATGATGCAGCGAGAGCTGGTCAACCACTCATTGACTTATCAGAATCTTTTGCGATTTCTTCCGTATTACACGAAGGACCGTTCTTCCGATCACCTATGTAGCGCAGCCGTATTCGGATAACCGCGTACATACAAGGGGCTATATTGTAGACCCATCGTCAAACTTCTATGGCTAAGTGAAGGTGTTAAAGCCATATAGCCCAATTGCCTAGTTCGCCGCACTGACACCTCCTTCACGGACCAACACGTTGGGTCAAGCGTGGTCAGTTGCTATTCCGAACACTCCCGCATTATATGCGAGGGGGCTGAAGCCAACGACTGGCAAACTTTCAGATTATAAAAAAACGGCCGCACAGGAGGAAATGCCTTTCAGGCAACAGGCATAAATATAACACAACCTTAATATATCATAATATTGTTATCACAGTACTGATACATTCACTCGAACATAATATATTTCGAGCATTGACCCTCTATCAAGCGGGCGCCCTCTAGGACATCCTCAAAATATTGCTCCGGCGTGCGATGGTCCTTGCCCTTGGGTGGATTGTTTGCTGCAACATCGGTGGCCTTCATTTTTGCCCAGTACGTCTTGACGCGGGCAAAGGCCATCCGTGCACCTTCAATGCACGCCGACCGCTTAACAGCGTCGATACGCGGCACTGCATCAACAAGCCGTTGCACCAAACCAAAATAACTGTTCGGAATTGGCTCAGTTGGCCACAGCCAGACCATGACTTCTTCCATGGCAGCTCCGGACACCTTGTGGAGCTTGGCCCACTGGGCCATTTGTTCGTTCAGCAACGGTGGACGCTTTGGCCCGTCGAACTGTGACCAGAAAAGCTTCTCCACTCCACGTCCGTCTTGCGCTTGGTAAAACTGCGCCGCATCGGCGACACTCTTCGGCAGGTCCAAGAAAAAGTCTGGAGAACTCCACATTTGATTCAGCGGGGCATACTTCGGATCGCCGAATTTAGTCTGTAAAAGAAAGGGCTTACCAGCCGCTATCTCCCCAGCTTGCCAAATCTCTTCCCGAGCCGCTCTTGACTCGGATCGTGCCTCTCGCGCCTCTTGTAAGGCCTTGTCGAGATTGGTCGTCTTGGGTTTGTTATCCTTTTCGAGTGATTTGCATTCGGCAGTGGCATCCTTTAGCTCTCGCGCCATGGTAGATATTCTCTCCTCGCACTGGTGCCGAGTCGCCTGTTCGGCCTTTAAATCAGCAGCTGCCTTCTTGACAGCCGCATTGCTCACCCTGGCTTGCTCCTTGGCCCGGGCAAGCTCAGCCCGAAGGGTCTCAACCGCAGCAGCACCATCTGCAATTATGCATGTCCCAGTATATAATTCTCAGCTTCGTGCTTATATTATTATACATGCATAAGCTGACTGCCCCAAAACATACCTTGTGCCTCGTCGAGCCGCCTGTTAATAAGAGTAATGTCCTCATCCGCTGACTCAAGATTTTGCTTTAAATCTGCAACTTCCGCGGCGGGGGCAGTCGTCATTGACGTAACAGCCTGTTTTTTAAATTATTCATGTTATTTCCTGAGCATATCTTTTTTGATCCTCTGATCGCCTACCTTTGGACGCCAACCAGAGTCTCAGGGGCTACTATCTATACACAGGCACTTTTTGCATGTAAAGAGTAGTCAAGATATTACATTGCATACCTCAAAGCCTCTTAGTAGGCCCGTGAAGGCTTCATTCAATCCGCTTCTTGCGGACAGAATTCTCTCAACTACCATACCCATTAAGGTACGATGTTCCTCTGAGATGGACACATTCTGCAACATGCCCATTAATGTATCCGGCGCCTATGGACTCCTGGAAGCGGCTGTAGGAGTATGAACTCCCTTCGAAGGGATATGTTTACTCGACTCTAGAGTCGCTTTCGGCTGTAAACCGGATAGTCCGGGGCCTTTATTGTCAGTCACCGTAGGGGCTGCACTCCCCAGACCCTTGACGACTGAAGTCTCACCTTCGGGTGCTGCCTTTATTACCCCCCGCGTCGTTTGGTGATCGGGGGAGACCCTCCGGGATGACACCTCAAAGTCGTCCGCCCTAAGGGGCGAGGAAGCATGTGGAGGCGTCTCGCTTTCCATCATCTCCGGAAGCAGGTCACCCGAGCAGGAGGACTGTTGAGGAAGACTGCAGGTCGGACTGCAAACATATATTTAAGATGTTACCCTTGTAACCTGAAAAGAACGGGATATGTCTAAAACACCCTTGTTCACTTACAATTCGGCTAAGGGCTTGTCCTTATGGGGAAACTGTGCAGCATCGTCTTCCGAACCGGCTGACAGGGACGCCTTCCCTCTCTTGGGATCCTCCACCTTCAGATCTCTGGAGGTAGTCCTTTTCTTCCCATTGGGAGAAGAGATATCAGCTTCTTCTTCCCCTTCGTCTTCAGAAGAGGGAGTTCCAGTCTCCCCGGACATAGCGTCCGGTGTATCTTTCGAGTGGAGGCCACCTTTGGCCTTTCTGCCCTCCTCCTTGACCTCCTTCACCGGCACTTGATATGGTGCCGGGCAGCATCCTTGTCAACACAGGATCAGTTGAGTCTTCGGGGAGTGGAGCCGAACACCTAATTCGTTCCGCCTTCTTTATCCAGCCCTGATCGGAGACAGGTTTCTCAGTATGTTGCTGAGGGATAATTAACTAAGCTGTGTTCAGGAGTCGAGTGCTTACCGAGGTATCCAGATGGCTGCAGTCGAGGCCGATGTCCTCGGTTGTATCCGGCCACTATTTTCGGGTCCCGAAGAATAACTTCCACATCCCTCTGTGCGTTGTGCCGAAGAAGTGCTGAAGGGTCCGTGGTCCTTCCAGATTGAACTCCCACAGGCGGAGAGGTCGTCACTGGCACGGTAGGACCCGGCGGACTAGCATTAGCTGGATCACGTTGATGAGGCTGGTGTCCTTTTCAAGGAGACTCCGGATACGGCTTTGTAGCGTCTGCACTTCATCAATTGGTCCCCAGTCAAGCCCCTTTTAAATCCATGATGCGAGTCGTAACGGAGGGCCAGTTCGGAACGCAGGTGTAGCTGCCCACTTGGTACCGCGGGGTTCAGTGATGGAAAACCACTCCCGCTGCCATAGGTTGGAAGTTTCTGTGAAGGAGCCCTTTGGCCAAGGAGCATTGGCGAGCTTGCTCACCATAGCACCGCCACACTCAGCTTGCTCCCCGTCGACTACCTTTGGTTTCACATTAAAGGTCTTGAGACATAAGCCGAAGTGTGGGGGAATGCGGAGAAAGTCCTCGCACATGACGATGAACGCCGAGATGTGAAGAAAGGAGTCCGGAGCTAGATCACAAAAATCTAGCCCATAATAAAACATGAGGCCACGAACGAAGGGGTGAAGAGCGAACCCTAGCCCCCGAAGGAAGTGGGAGATGAATACGACCCTTTCGCCGGATCTAGGTGTAGGAATAACCTGCCCCTTAGCAGGAAGCCTGTGGAGGATTTCCGCGGTCAGGTACCTTGCCGCCCGGAGCTTCGCGATATCCTCCTCTGTGACAGAGGAGGCCACCCACCGGCCTTGGAGGCTGGGTCCGGACATGACTGGGAGGCTTGGATCGATTAAGTTGAAACCTGGGTGCTAGAGCTCAGGGTTGGGAAAGTTGAGGAAGAAAAAGACGGGTCTGTGCCCCTTTATAAAGGCGATGAATATCGAACGCCTCCTCGTAAGCCTCGAAACTTGCCTATTCCCAAGGAATCATGCCAACGGGGCAGTTGGATTACCCATGCCCGTATTGATGAAAATCCCGTAATAAGGGGACACGATCTCTGCTTCGACAAGACGTGCCGATAGAACCGCATCTTGAAACATGGAGCGGGAGGCTAAAAACGGTTCGAAATAATGACTGGGCGGCAACGTGATGTCACGCTACGAAAGTTGTCAGTAGATTGGACTCGTGAAAATATTATACTCTCTGCGGATATGTGCGGTGTTTGTTTTACAGAGCCAGACACGTTCTCTGTGTTCGAGAGCTGCTTTGGAGTATTCGGAGGAGGAACCCGCCTTGCAATGCCGAAGACAATCTGCGCGCCGGACACATCGTCATTGAAGCCTGGTTCAGGGGGTACTGAGGGATTCCTGGATTAAGGGGTCCTCGGGCGTTCAGCCTATGTGACATGGGCCGGATTGATGGGCCGTGAAGATACAAGACAGAAGACTCTCTCCCGTGTCCGGATAGGACTCTCCTTTGCGTGGATGGCAAGCTTGGCGTTCGGATATGAAGATTCCTTTCTCTGTAACCAACTTTGTACAACCCTACTCCCCTCCGGTGTCTATATAAACCAGAGGGTTTAGTCCGTAGAGGCAATCATAATCATACAGGCTAGACATCTAGGGTTTAGCCATTACGATCTCGTGGTAGATCAACTCTTGTAATCCTCATATTCATCAAGATCAATCAAGCAGGAAGTAGGGTATTACCTCCATCGAGAGGGCCTGAACCTAGGTAAACATTGTGTCCCCCGTCTCCTATTACCATCGACCTCAGACACACAGTTCAGGACTCCCTACCCGAGATCCGTCGGTTTTGACACTTACAGAGATATCAAGGCAAGGGGCACCTCGCAAGGTGTGCGTGACATGAGCCATGACGACCAAGGCCAGGCAGGCACCAGCGGGCGCAGGGTACCAGTTGCCTCTTTGGTGCTAAAGAGGCAGGCGCAGGCGAGGAGTCCCGAGATGTCAGGCAAAGGTTTCCATATCGGTGCAACGAGACCAAGACCAGCAGGACGGCGGGATGGAGGTCACCGCGGAGCCCTCGACGGCATCACCACCAGAGCCTTCGGCAGGCGAAGACCACCTTTTGTCAGGATAGCTTGTACTAGTTGTCCCCCTTCAAACTTGGTCGTTCTGGGATCCCTTCCCGCCTACACATTTGGGAAGAGGACCCCGGGCCTCTATAAATAGGACTAGCCACCACCCTAGCAGAGGACGGATCATTCTGACCATCCTCACACACACCAGCTCGCCGACCTCAAGAACACCTCTCCTCAGGAGGCTGTTCGTCCCTTGTACTTGTTCATCCTCGGCCTGCAAGGCAATCCACCACGCCACACTGGCGTAGGGTATTACACCACGGCGATGTCCCGAACCAGTATAAACCCTCGTGTCTCTTGTTAGTTGGGTTCATCAAGTTAGGCCTTCAGATCATTGCCAGAGCAAGCTTGGGAGAGAGAGATCTTTGTGCGCACCCCAGTGTTCGAACCTCAAGGGTTTGCTGGAACCCGTAATCCGACATTTGGCACGGTAGGTAGGGGTGCGCCGAAGCTTCGCTCTCCCGCCGGCCTCGCCTCTCCGTTTGGCCCCCATGGCTGGCGCCGCTCTCCTGACCGGACCGACGGGCACCCGCTCCCCTACGGCGGGTGTAGTGGCACACAAGTTAAGGCCGGATATGCCACCCCTCTATGATGGCAAGGCAGATCCGTCGACCTTCCTATTGCCATATGAGGAGGCCGTCCTGGAGGCCGGAGGCGACGACAAGGTCACGACCAATTGGTTCCCCATGGCCCTCGCTGGCGCGCCGCACGCGTGGCTGCTCAACCTGCCAGGATCCTCCGTGGCTTCTTGGGAGGAGCTGCGCGGCTTTTTCGTCGCACGCTTCGCGGCGCCGGCGCTTGTCACCTTCGCGGGCCTCCTCGGCGGGTCGCAAGCAGCACCCTCTGACCATTACGTCAAGCAGTTCTTCCGCCAGATTGGCGCCGCCTCTGTGCAGCGGGGAGCCCCCCAGGATGGGCAGCACCCAAGGCCGACCTCACCTTCGACACAGGGGACTACCCTGCTACCACTGCTGGCTCAGGCGCGCTCTCAATGCTCTGCACACCCACCATCTGCAACGTTGCCGTGACCAAGACCCTCATCGACGGCGGAGCAGGCCTCAACGTGCTCTCCGTGGAAGCTTTCGGCTTGCTTCACATGCCGTACGGTCGGCTCCGCCCCACCAAGCCTTTCTCCGGAGTCGGCGGCGGATCCACCAGCCCCCTGGGGCAAATACGCCTCCCGGTCACCTTCGGTACCCGGGACAACTACCGCACCGAGCTGATCGACTTCGACATCGCCCGCATCGGCCTCCCGTACAACGCCATCCTCGGGTACCCTGCCCCGGCTCAGTTCATGGCAGCGACCCATTCGGCCTACAACCTCATGAAGATGCCGGGCAGCAGCGGCGTCCTCACCGTGGCTGGAGACACCAAGGAGGCTCTAACGGCCCTAAAGCTCGCCTTCAGGACCGCCGCGGCGGCGCGCCCGGCCGACGATGCCGCCCCAGGGGCCAAGGGGGCTGCGCCGGCGAAAAAGAAGCAGTTGTTCACTCAGGATCGGGCCGAAACGAAGCAAGTGCCGGTCGAGGAGGATGGATCCTCGGGAGCCACCTTCACCATAGGCGCCAACCTCAACCCGGACCAAGAGGAGGCATTAGTGAAATTCCTACACGCGAACAAGGAGGTATTTGCCTGGGAGCCCAAGCAGCTGGTAGGAGTCCCAAGGGGGTAATCGAGCATCACTTAAGGGTGTGCCCTGTGAAGCAGAAGGCGCGGCAACAGTCCACGGAGAAGCATCGTCCAGGAAACTCACAAGCTGGAAGCAGCAGGTGTCATTCGCGAGGTCCGGTACCCGGAATGGCTGGCGAACCCCATCGTTGTGCCCAAGAAAGGCGGGAAGGAACGCATGTGTGTCGACCTCACCAACCTCAACAAAGCCTGCCCCCAAGACTTGTTCCCACTCCCGCGCATTGACCAGATCGTCGACTCCACCCCCGAATGTGACCTGCTGTGTTTCCTGGACGTGTTCTCGGGCTACCACCAGATCAAACTGGCAGTGGAGGACGTGGAGAAGACGGCCTTCTTGACCCTGTGTGTGGTATACTGCTACACCTGCATGCCGTTTGGGCTACGCAACGCTGGAGCAACCTTCCAGTGGCTGATGCACATCGCCCTGGGCCGGCAGCTAGAGAGGAATGCAGAAGCCTACATCGACGACATCGTGGTAAAATCTCGGGAGGCAAGAACCCTCATCCAGGACCTGGAGGAGACCTTCACTAGCTTGCGCCAGGTGGACCTGTGGCTCAGCCCGGAGAAGTGCGTGTTTGGTGTCCCCTCTGGCAAGCTGTTGGGCTTCCTCGTGTCACATAGGGGGATCAAGGCCAATCCGGAGAAGGTTAAAGCAATAGAATACATGAGCCCGCCGCAACCCCTCAAGGAGATGCAGAAGCTAGTAGGCTGCGTGACCTCGCTGGGGCGCTTCATCTCCAAGTTGGGGGAGCGCGCCCTGCCATTCTTTAGGCTGATGAAGAAGAAGGGCCCATTCGAATGGACCCTAGAGGCCGACCTGGCATTTCAAGACCTCAAGAGATACTTGACTGACCTCCGGTGATGGTAGCGCCTCGTCCCCTCGAGCCCCTGGTGCTCTACCTGGCTGCCACGCCCCACTCAGCCAGCGCGGTGTTGGTGGCCGTCCGAGAGGAGCGCCAGGCCAAGAGCGCGCCGTGTAATGCCAAACCTTCAGCTGGGACGCCGCGGCACCAAGGCGGCGCAGCTAAAGCCACAGCGATGCCCGCAGATGATCAGGCCCTGCAAGATGGCGTTCCTGGGCCTGCGGAGGCCCCGATGGGTGACCAAGCTCCTGAGGTTCCCACACCTCAGGAGGCGTCACAACCTCCGGAAGCCGCAGGCTCCATCGATGCTCCCGCCCTCGTCGAGCACCCGGTGTACTTCGTCAGCACGGTGTTACGGGATGCAAGGGCTTGCTCGCGCTTCTAGTGGCCTCGCGCAAGCTGCGTCATTACTTCCAAGGCCACCCAATCAAGGTCGTCTCAGCCTACCCACTGTAGAGGGTACTCCAGAGCCCTAACGCTGCGGGAAGAGTCGCCGAGTGGAACATCGAATTGCAAGTGTTTCAACTGGAGTTCAGCACAACCAGGGTCATCAAGGGAGCTGCGCTCCCCGACTTCATGGCAGAATGGACCGACGCTCCGGAGCCCGAAGCAGGCGAAAGCCGATCCCTCTCGCCAGGAAGTGAAGCGCCAGATGGTTGGATCATGTACTTCGACGACGCTTTCGCGCGCCAAGGTGCGGGGGCTGGCGCCGTGCTCATCTCCCCCACCCAAGACAAGCTATACTACGCCGTGCAGCTCTGCTTCCAGCAGGGTGAGAAGGTCTCCAACAACATCACGGAGTAGGAGGGGTTGATTGCCGGCCTCAAGGCCGCAGCGGCCTTGGGGTGAAGCGTCTCACCATCAAGGGCGACTCACAGCTCCTCGTCAACTTCTCCAACAAGGTGTACGAGACGAGGGACGAGCACATGGAGGCATACCTTGCAGAGGTGCACAAAATGGAGAAGCAGTTCTTGGTCTTGGAGCTACAGCATGTGCCTCGCGGCACGAACAAGGATGCCGACGACGTCACCAAAAGGGCGTCCAGGCGCGTGCCTCAGGAGCCCGGCGTCTTTGAGGAACGACTCTTCAAGCCGTCGGTAGCAACCACGTCTGCGGAGCCGGCATCGCCTCAGGAGGAACTCCCCCAGCCACCAGCCTCGGGAGCCCCAGCCTGCGGCCTGACCTCAGGAGCACGCCTGCTCCTGGCGCTCGAGCCTCGGGAGGAGTACTGGACCAAGGAGTTCAAGGCATACCTGGTGCAAGGGACGCTGCCGGAGAAAGAGGAGGACGCGGAGCACGTGGCCTGACAGGCTACGGCATACTGCATCCGAGACGGTGAGCTATACAGAAAACGACCAAATGACGTTTCCTTGTGATGCATCTCCAGGGAGCAGGGGAGCGAGCTGCTAGCTGACATACACGGCGGAGACTTCGGGCATCACTCGTCGTCACGCACTCTGGTTGGCAAGGCGTTCCGTAGCGGGTTCTACTAGCCCACGGCACTCAATGACGCAGCCGAGCTGGTAAGGTCTTGCAAGGCCTACCAGTTCCATGCCAAGCAAGTCCGCCAGCTGGCCCAAGGCCTCCAGACTATCCCACTCTCGTGGCCGTTCGCGGTCTGGGGGTTGGATATCCTGGGTCCGTTCCCTCAAGCGCTCGGGGGCTACCGCTATCTCTACGTCGCCATCGACAAGTTCACCAAATGGGCAAAGGTGGAAGCTGTCCGCACCATTCCAGCCGGGTCCGCGGTCAAGTTCGTCAAGGGTCTTGTGAGCCGGTTTGGGGTCCCTAATCGCATCATCACCGACAACAGCTCGCAGTTCACTAGCAATCTCTTCAAGACATATTGTGCTAACCTCGGAACGCATATTTGCTACGCCTCGGTGGTGCACCCCAGGAGCAATGGCCAAGCCGAGCGCGCCAATGTCGAGGTCTTAAGAGGCCTCAAGACCAGGACCTTCAAGAAGAAGCTCGAGGCCTGCGGCAGGGGCTGGCACGATGAGCTCCAGTCCGTGCTGTGGTCCATCCGCACCACCGCCACCAAGCCAACAGGCGAGACCCCGTTCTTCCTCGTCTATGGAGCATAAGCGGTTCTCCCTCACGAGGTCAGGCATCGCTCCGCGCGGGTCCTGGCGTTTGATGAGACGCATCAGGATGCCATGCAGGGGGTGGACCTTGTGCTGGGGGAGGAACGCCGCCGTGAAGCCTCGCTATGAGCGGCAAGGTACCAGCAGGTGCTGCGATGGTACCACTGTCGCAGCGTCCTGGGAGGTAGGCGATCTCGTCCTGAGGCGGGTGCTCTCCAGGGAAGGGCTGCATAAGCTCTCACCCATGTGGGAGGGCCCGTTTAGGATTGCCCGTGTCTCCAGGCCTGGCGCTGGCGCCTGTAGACGCAGGACGGGATCCCCATCCAGAACGCCTGGAACATCCAGCACCTCCGGAAGTTCTACCCATGAAGCAAGGCCAGTGCCTGTGAAGGTCTCCGCTCGTGACACTCTCACCTAATAATGAGTGGGGCTGTACACGCCCCGGAGTCTCCGGAGTGCCGCCCTCGGGCCTCGGGGGCTCCCTCCCACGTCCTAGTGGCAGCACTTAGCTCCGCGCTGGTGAGAAGACTAGACTAGGTGCCTGACGCAGCTGTTCATTTGCTTTCTGTAGTTGGTTTGCCCCCCCCCCCCTATTTTAATGGAATTTGAAGTTCTGGCGTTTATGGATGACTTGGTTGAACCCCCTCTTCTCTCTGATTCTTCCCTCGTTTCTTTGTTTTGCGCCAGGGAGGGCGGCAGTTGCCTGATGTTCTCCCTCGCACGCCCCGCGCGGGGGCTACAGGATGACTGTGCGTGCGTGCGCACTCCCCTAGTCTCCGTGGGGTGCCCTCGTCTAAGCTTGTGATCGGCGCACCCCCTTTTTTAAGTCCATGCCCCACGGGTACCGCGACGTGGTGCGCTAGGCCATGATCAGGCCATGCTTGAGGCCTCACGCAAGGAGGGATACAAATTTCCTAACGAATCTTTTGCAGCTTCACGGTGTCGCCCGAGTCGGAGGTAGGGAAGCCCCACCAGACGCCCGAAGGCGCGCACCCTCACGAGGTGGAAGCTACCCCGGATGTACTCAGCTAAGTAACCCATCTACGCCTGCTTAAGACACCGGTTCCACAGCACAACCCGGAAATAATAAACACGGCACAAAGTAGCATAAGCATTGCGGTTCATTACACGCCCTCGCAGGGCCCCAATCTTGTTTTTGCGATACAGGAGGGAAGGAAAGGAAGGGACAAGCAAAGGCGGCTCCTACGACACGGCTTCTCACGAGGGTCAGCTCCTCGGACTCAGCCGGAGCCCTCCTCGTGCTTCACCGGGGCCCGGCGATGGGACGACCCGCCAACGTGCTCGAAGCAGGCCCGACGGCGTGGCGGTTGGTCGTAGCCACCGTTGCTGGAACTCTCTCCGGAGGAGGAGCTATCGTAGCCGGACAAACCGCGACCGTCGCCAAGGGAGAATTCACCCTCGTCCTCGTCACGGCCGTCGCCATCGTTGTCTTCAGGGCAGCACCCGGCGCGACGACCGTCTTCCCCGAACACCCTCACGAAGAGGGTCGCGCTGCCGTCGTACTAGAAGTGGAGGGTGCACCGCCTACCCAGACCGCGCGCGTGGGCAAACGTCTGCCAGCCGCGGGCCAGAGCTATGTTGCCCGCGATAGAAACCTCCACCGCGACCCACGAAGCTTTGATGCAGCAGCCGTCGACTTGCAGTCAGAGGCCGCTAGGACCCGTGGCCGGCAGTTCGCCGGCGAAGGAGCACGGAAGCTGAAGCCAAGTGCCGGTTGGGTTCTCCGACCACACGACGAACGCCGGCAGCACCTCCGTCGAGTGGAAGCGCGGCCGAGGAGGCTGGGCAACCATGGCGCGCCTCCCCTCGTGGGTAGGACTGCCATGCCTCGGGTGGCTTCCGCCGCGCGAAGAGACGCCGCCGCGGCTGCCTGGGGTGGCGCCGGACCCGGGGGAGGTCCGTCCGTGCCCACGAGGAGGCACAGCGGGGGTGGCGGCGTGCTTGCGGGGGCGACCACGCCCCCTCTTAGGCGGCAGCGAGCCGGGCCCCTCTTGGCGAGCCTTCCACTTCTCAGCAGTCGAGAGTCTCTTGGTCGGCGGCATGGGTGTTGCAGCAAGACGGTGGGGCGAGGAGGAAGGAGAAGCAAGCGGAATGGAGGAAGAGATGAGCAGCGGGGGCTCCAGCCCCCTCCTCATTTATAGCCAGAAGGAGGCCAACCGCTGGCCTCCATGATCGCAGGTAATGATGGTTTTTCTGCATGCAGCAGGGACTCGTCAAGTCGGGCAGTTGCCGAGGCAGCGTGGGGAAGTGGAGACGCCCACGTCTCGTCGGTTGCCATGCGTAATCAAGGCCGCAGGCTATTGGGGCCCGCGGCGCTTCACACTTGCCCTTTGGCTTTGCCTCGGAGCCAAGTCCGAGCGTGCCTTGGGCCTGGGGGCTACTATCGGCGTCCTGGGAATGGGGGTACCCAGACTTGCCTGCCTGCGGCCCAGGGCGTGGCTCCGCCAACGGCCTGGTATGGCCCATCTTCATCAGCAACCACTCGAGGCCCTCGCGAGGGGCCAAGCCTCGCGAGGCGGACCACACAAGACCTCCTAAGTGGCAGCCTCACTAGGCTGGCTCCCAAGGAGCGGAGATATCAAGGCAAGGGGCACCTCGCGAGGTGCGCATGACGTAAGCCATGACGACCAAGGCCAGGCAGGCGCCAGCGGGCGCAGGGCACCAGTTGCCTCTTTGGTGCTAAAGGGGCAGGCGCAGGCGAGGAGTCCCGAGATGTCAGGCAAAGGTTTCCATATCGGTGCAACGAGACCAAGACCAGCAGGACGGCGGGAAGGAGGTCATCGCGGAGCCCATGGCGGTGTCACCACCAGAGCCTTTGGCAGGCGAAGACCACCTTTTGTCAGGATAGCTTGTACTAGTTGTCCCCCTTCAAACTTGGCTGTTGTGGGATCCCTTCCCGCCTACACATTTGGGAAGAGGACCCGGGCCTCTATAAATAGGACTAGCCACCACCCTAGCAGAGGACAGGTCATTCGGACCATCCTCACACACAGCAGCTCGCCGAGCTCAAGAACACCTCTCCTCAGGAGGCTGTTCGTCCCTTGTACTTGTTCATCCTCAGCCTGCAAGGCAATCCACCATGCCACACTGGAGTAGGGTATTACACCACAACGGTGGCCCGAACCAGTATAAACCCTCATGTCTCTTGTTCCTTGGGTTCGTCGAGTTAGGCCTTGAGATCTTTGTGAGAGCGAGCTTGGGAGAGAGAGATCTTCGTGCGCACCCCAGTGTTCGAACCTCAAGGGTTTGCCGGAACCCGTAATCTGACACACGCCGTTGCCGTCAGCCAAGCCATCGAGGCTCGCCGCGACGAGCGAAGACAGGCTGGTGCAGAAATCGCGCCCAACGCCCCTCGGGCCCTCGGCGAGCAGCTTCTCGCTGTTCAAGCTCGTCTCCAGCCGGCTCATCGGGCGTTCCGCCGTCTGCAGCGCGTCAGGGCCTAGGTGGTTTCCGCCCTCTGGCCAGGCGTTCAAGCTCCGTGCACCCCCAGTCGGACCGCCGACTGGTTAGAGGTGGCTATCGGCCGCTTCGAGGCGTGGAAAGGCTCCGCAGCCCGGGCAGGCGCACGGCGGGCCTTGGAGTTCGTCAAGGCGTGGTATCCTGGGCTAAACCTAGCCCAGTTGGCCACGTTTCGGCAGGAAGCCAGCGAAGAGTTGGTAGCGGTGGGGCCTGCGCTCTCTCAACGCGCGGCAGCGATCGCCGAGTACACTGATACTGGTGTCTTCCTCCCCGAGCTGGACGAGGAGGGTACCGAGGTACCGCTCAACTGGTTCGGGCTGAACCTGGAAGACGGCGAGGACTCAGCGGAGGATATTGCCTCCAGCGATGAGGGTGAGGACGAGGAAGGCGAGGATGGTGAAGATGACACACCGGATGACGGAGCGGACGGCCAGCCTCAGCTCGACCGAGCCTCGAGCAATGAGCCGCGCGTGACCGCGCTGACTATCACCGACGCTGACCAAGCCGAGACTCATCAGGCGGCCACTCCGCCAGCCGGCGCCGCCGACTCCACCAGCCTGCCGGACCCGCCTACTGCTCCTTTGGCCTAGTCGGCCAATTTTATCTTATCTTTTCCTGCTTTTGTAGTCTCTCGAACAAACTTGTTAAATTTCGCAGTTCCACCCGCTGGGGGTGTATTCAAACTTTGTTGAATGCTGGCCGAGGGCCTTTTGCTATGTAAATTAATTCTCTCACGAGTTGTGCTTTGCCCAGTTCTGACTTGTCTAGCTTTTCCGTTCTTTTGGCTTTTTTCCTTTGCCGCCTTCCCTTGGTTGCCGCCTTGCCAGCTAGACGGCCACTCTGCGGTCCGTGGCTGGGTCAAGTACTTAGCCGTTTTGGGAAGACAAGTACTTTGGTCGTTTAGAACGTAGCAAGTTAAGTAGGAAGCCAGCCGGTCGGCTTCTCAGCAGTCGGTCGGTGAGGCGAGGAACCGGCTTGGCCTATGTGAATGCTTTTGTCCTTAGCCATTTTTCATGTGGGCACCATTTCCTACCTTTAACTGTTGCCAGCCGGACAGCCGCTCTGCGAGCTGCGGCTTATGGCAAGAGAGGGCTTAGATGCTGGCACACTACTTGTTCGACTGCAGGTAGCACCGACATAGTACAAGGCGACAAGCCCCCGGGCCGACTGGTCGAAACTCGGTGCCAGGCAGAATAACAAAATGACATATTCATAGGTATAGAACTTATCATATAGATAAAAAAGGGTAGCCCCTGAGTTCTCCTCGAGGGACCCGATGTCTTAGCGCTTAAAACAGAAGGTACCATGATACATACTTCATTAACTGTAAAATCTTCGGAGGAGATTTGCATTCCATGGGCGCTCCGATTCCTTGCCGGAGTCGTCTTTCTTGCGTGCTCTGGGCTTCTGTGCGTCGATGAGGTAGTAGGAGTCATTGCCCAAAGCTTTGCTGATGATGAAGGGGCCTTCCCAAGGGGCCGAGAGCTTGTGCTGGCTGGCTGTTCGCTGGATCAGCCGGAGCACAAGGTCTCCCTCTTGGAAGGATCTTGGCTTGACCTTCTGACTGTGGTAGCGGCGCAGGCTCTGCTGGTAGATGGCGGACCGGCTGAGTGCCAACAGCCGGCCCTCTTCCAGCAAATCGACGACGTCTTCTCGTGCTTCATTTGCCTCCGCTTCCGTGTACATTGTGCGCGAGGTGAGTCGAACTCAATGTCAGTTGGGATGACGACCTCGGCCCCGTACATGAGAAAGAATGGAGTGAAGCCGGTTGACTTGTTCGGAGTGGTGCGGAGGCTCCAGAGGACGGCTGGCAGCTCGTCGATCCAGCAGCCGGCCGAGCGCTCTAGTGGCTCGACCAGTCGGGGCTTGATGCCGGACAAGATAAGGCCGTTTGCTGGGTCGACCTGGCCGTTTGACTGCGGATGGGCAACGGACGCTAAGTCTAGTTTGATGCCCTGCGTCACGCAGAAACAGGCCAAGGCGCCTTCGGCAAAGTTTTGTGCCATTGTCGGTGATGATGTTGTGTGGTACACCGTATCGGACAGTGATATCTGCGATGAAGGTCACAGCAGTCGGACCATTCAGTTTCTTGATTGGCTTTGCTTCAATCCACTTGGTGAATTTGTCTATGGCGACAAGCAGATGGGTCATGCCGCCGCGTGCTGTCTTGAATGGTCCCACCATGTCCAGCCCCCACACGGCAAAGGGCCAAGTGAGGGGGATGGTCTTGAGTGCAGAAGCCGGCAGATGTTGCTTGGAGCTGAATTTCTGGCACCCCTTGCAATGCTTGACCAAATCCTTGGCGTCCTCCAAAGCAGTCGGCCAGAAGAAACCATGGAGGAAAGCTTTGGCGACAAGGGACCTGGATGCCGCGTGGTGGCCGCACTCACCTTGGTGGATGTCTTTGAGGATTGCTTGGCCCTTCTCTGGTTCTACGCAGCGCTGGAAGACTCCAGTCACGCTGCGTCTGACAAGCTCTCTGTTTACTATCGTGTAGGCTCCTGCTTGTCGTTGCACTTGCCAGGCCGAGATCTCATCAGCCGGCAGCTCTCTGTTCACCAGGAAATTGAGGATGGGCTGCGCCCATGATGGTGCTTCGACTTCATGTACTATCATCACGGCCACTTGTACTAGGGCGGTTGGGTTGGGAGGCGGCGGGTTGGAGTCAGCCACCGCTTGCTGCGTTGATTGAGTCCCTGGGCCGACTGCTGCAGCCCTCGGGTTGGGTTGTGAAGTCCCCGGGCCGGGTGCGACTGCCGCAGTCCCCGAGCCGCTTGGTGAGGTCCTCAGGCTGGCTGCTGCTACGCCCGGACCAGGTTGCGAAGTCCCCGGGCCGAGTGCGACTGCAGCAGTCCCCATGCCGCCTGCCGAATCCCCGGGCCGGCTGCCGCGCCCGCCGCTTGCGGGTCCTGCCGGCTGCTTAGTACTGTGGCAGCGCCACTGATGATGTGTGCTTTGTCGGGGAGGGCGTGGCCACAGTCCGCCGCCTGGCGGGCGTTCACTGTAGCCACTCTCCGTCTCTTCTGATTAATGGCGCACAGACTTTGAGGGAGGGGGAGGGCCGCCTGCCAGGAGTCGGCCTGCCCCGTGCCGACTGGTCAGGGCTCGCCGCCTTCTGGCTTCTCACGGACAGGTGGGGGTCGCCGCCTGCAGGCCGTACCGACAGCCCGTAGTGGGGGCAGGGCCTCCTCTGCCGTGGGTGATGTCAGGGGCTGCATGGCAATAGTGCCGCGCTGGGCAAGGGATGTCCGCCCAGTACGCTGCACTGTGGCCACGTTCTGCACTAGATTCGGGGGTGGCAGGCTGCTCTGTAGCCATGCCCCGTCTCGTCGTTGTAATGAGGTGCTAACTTTGAGGGAGCGGGGGCCGCCTGATAGGAGCCGGCCTCCCTGGAGGCCGCCTGCTAGGAGTCAGTCCACCTCACGGCCGCCCTCTGGGCTCTGCCGCCTTCTAGCAGCCGGCCGCTCGGACCAGCCGGCCCAAAGAAGGCGGCTCTTCGTCTTTAAGGCTTGAGGGGCGCAGCTGGCTCCGATGTCTCGAAATACCATGAGAGTAGATGAGGTTACCCGTGGTCATTTACTCTGACAAAGTAGGACGTGGGCACAGGTCCCACGCCCGGCGAACTTGAGTGTGATCTATAATATTTAAAAAATCAAATATTAATGAAATTCAACGTGTGTTTTCTACTGTATTTGATCTGATGCATCCGATTAGATGAACGTCCTTCGCTCTCCAGAGACATGTTCTGCGTGTTCGTGGACATTTTGATGCCATCCTCTGTGAACCTCGTTGGAGTTGCCCTAACGCTCCGTGTTTGTCTCCGGCTGACAGCTCCAACGACGAGCTCTCAACTGCTCACATATCCATTCAATGTCGTGAGTCAGACGGGGCCCACTCGCCGGCCGGCCCGCCTGCGGTTGTTATTATCGGCCGGTGACAGCACGGTCAAGGCTCGGCGACCTAGATAGAACGGCCGTTCGTCCAGGGCGCCGTACGTACGTAACACCGGCCGGGTGATCTGCGCCGTCCGGTTCCGATCAGACGGGCCTGCGACGTCGGCCACTCGGCCATGTGTCAGCGGTTCAGCGCTCCATGACTGACTGAGGAGAGGACCATGCTGGCGTCGCGGTGCGGCAGAGGATTCAATACAACGAACTGCTGCCTACCTGTCTGTCGATGCTTATCGACATCTCTGGTCGAACCTGCAGCTCACAAATTCAATTCCGCAGAGATGGTAATAGTGCGATACACAGGGGGCGCTACGTGTGGGCCCGTCGTGCAGCACATGGTTTCAGTCAGGCTTTTATGGTTTTTACACCATCCAGAAAAGTCGGCGCTCGTATCGCATGACTGCATCGATACCCTGCAGCAGCACCTAGATGGACGGCCGGGAGGAACGCGTGGTAAAAGTTGTCAGTGTGAGAAAGAGAGGTTAAATCAAGGGCAGATATGAGAGTTTAATCCCGAAAGTCATGTTCTGCTCCCGAGCTCATTTGAGCTTGGATGAACAGTAAAATCAAAAAAATGAAAAACATTTTAAAAAATTCTGAATTTTTTTGGATGAAAACATTGACAAAATTTCTTAGTGTTTGCAAAATATCATCCAAAAATGACATTCACACAAGACGTGGCAAAAAAAAATAGTACTCCAAAATGTTTTTGGAAATAACATTTTTGGAGCATTGATTTTGTTTTTTTTTTTTTTGCAACTTCCACGAATGTTATTTTGTGTTGAAATTTTGTGAGCATTGAGAACTTTTGTCAATGTTTGCACCCAAAAAAATCCATAATTTTTTGAATTTTTCTAAGTTGTTTTCGGGGTTACTGTTCACCCGAGCTTATTTGAGCTTGGGCTCAAATACATCACGTCCGTTTAATCCCCACTAACAAAGATGCAAGACCTTTTCTTTTCTTTTGCGGATGAAGATGCAAGGGCTTAACTGTAATAATGTTAAAAGATTTTTAAGCATGACTACTCAAACATTTTTATGACCAATTATATTGTCACGAGGATGGCAAGCGTTTTGTCAGCCATCCTCGTGACAAATGCTTGTCATCCTCGCGAAAACATAATTTGCTATAAAAATATTTGGTTTTTCATGTTAAAAATCTAACATTTGATTTGTAGCGAAATCCTTCTTTAATCACTATAGCAAATATCACTTAATTAATAAAAACCAGCAACCTTCAGGGAGGATTCGAAAGCCACTAGCATTCACGTAATGTCATACGGGCAGTACGTCAAGTCACACCAGGCTCCCTATAAGGTGAAAAGACCGCGACCAGTTCTCTCCTCTTCTGCCGACGAGGCTGTGGGTTCTCTCCTCTTCAGCCAGCAAGGCCGCGGGTTCTCTCCTCCTCCGCCGCCCTAGCGACGAGTGAGGGGGAGGGGGGGTCTGGGATCTTCACCTTAGTTGTGCAGTTAGGATTAGAATGTGTGTTTCCCTCGTCGTCGTTTTGATGACAGCGACCTCAATAATTGGAATATTTTTTCCTCGATTTTGCCCTCGTCTCGGCAGCGCCACTGCGGTGGGGTTGAGGGATTCGTGGGAGGTTGTCTTTTGTGTTGTTCCTTTGGTGCAACAGATGTGGTGTCCTCTGGTGGCCTGGTGGTGGTTTCCCTAAGAGACATTTTCCATTTGTGTGGGAAGGTGTCGGTCCAACGACTAAGATGATGATCTATGGATGACGGTTCTTGTGTTGTGCTTGGATAACGTCGATGCAGTAGTTACTTATGCGGGGAATATGTGGATGCCCCCCCCCCCCCGTTCGATGCGCCACAACAAATTTGGCTCCGCCAACGACGGGCCTCTCAATAGGCTCACAAAGCCTAATCAAACAGTGGTACTTTTTCAACTCTGACAATGGCACGTGGTGGCGATGGCGATTGTAGTGATTCCTAGGGTCTTTCTTGTATATTTTTTTAGGAGAGGGGGTCTGCAAATGTTCTTAGACTCATACCTTCCTTCGGCCTTTTCTGGATGATTCCATGTGTGTGCGTTGTACGGTTGTACTGTGACTTATGATTAATGAATCAATGGCAATATCCTTAAAAAAACTTACATCCTTATAAAAAAAGCTGAGAAACTTTATTCATTTGAAATACCAATTAGATTGTTCATGAGGATGGGTCTAATTTAATTCAAAGCTCCTCAAACCAATCATCATTCGAAGAAAATCAAGCCAACCAAGCAAGCTCATGAGCAACTTATGAAATACCAATTAAATTGTTTATGCAGATGGGTATAATTTCATTCAAAGGCTCCTCAAACCAATCAACGGTCGAAGGAAATTCTAGCAAACCTAGTAAGTTCATGAGCAACCTTATTTGTTTCTCTGCAATGTTCGAAACTAGATATAGGAAAATCACAAGCAAAGTAATATCAGTCATTGAAAACTACAGCCGTCGTTCCATTGATCGCCCTCCATTCTTGATGGTGTCAATGACCTCCAGATTACCCAAATTAATAATGAGATGATTGTACCCCACCCATTGCGCAAGGGTAAGCCCGAATCTAGGCGCCAAGGCTTCAGCCGTCAAGACATCCGCATACCAATGAATTTTCATATTTCCCTAGCAATGGGTTTACCTTTTATCGTCCCTCGGGACCACCCAGCGATGCCTCTAAGCAAATCTTCATCAAAAGATGCATCAATATTAAGTTTAACAAAATCCAAGGGGGCAGATCCAACCCCCTATTTTCATGGAAACATTTGGAGAGGAAGCAATAACATAGTTAGCTGTTAGAGCATGAATCCCCATAGTAATCTAATAAGCATATTAAATTATGTCCTCGTGAAATAGTTTACACCTTTTCCACCACAAATACAAAGCAGAAATGATGATCATCTCACAAACATTCTAAAGACCCATAATAGACAAGGCATGGTCTGGCGAAAGAAGAACTCCAACAATCAACTTCACATGCTTTATTAATAATTTCGTCCATCCCCAACCTTCTTCAAACCTCCCTTTCTTTATGGCAAAGAAACAACGAGTGCTTTGTATCTTATGGACCAGAATAACAAGAAAGACATTGGAGCAAGACTTTCAGATGTCTATTCGCAAGCGTAACACGGAATAGGAGGGTGACATGCAACATACGTCAAATGAAAATTTTAACCTTTGTCAGGCACAAAAGCTTCCAAATCTTACACCAAGTAGGATTAACTATGGTTTGTCACATACCATTAGTATGTCACAATTTTCTCCCATGTTGATGATCCCATTCCATGAAATAGGTTGATTGAACCGAAAACATCCCAGTCTTTGTGTAATTCCAAGCGACAAAATCTGACATCTCGTGTTGAGGAAGATGGATAGTGTGTTCTCGTTGTGAATCAATTGGCACAACGTTTGTCTGACCAGATTTTCATCCCAATTATTTTAAACGAGACCAATAAATCTAACATCCTTAGATAACAAATGACCCTTTAGGAGTGGTAACTTTTCGATTAGCATAATTTTAGATCCAAGCATCATCCCAATATTAACATGCTGACCATTCCCAACTCGCCACATATAACCATGCTTAACAGAATTAACCCCCGCCGCAATGCTTTGCCAAGTAAACGAGGATCCTTTTTTAACTTGCTATTCAACAAATTAACACCAGGAAAATACTTAGCTCTCAAAACAGTGGTACATATAGAATCAGAGTTCTCAAGAAGACACCGAGCCTGTTTTACCAGCATTGCCATATTAAAGCAATGAATATCACAAAAAAAACCATACTTCCTTGATTTTTTGGACACATATTTTCCGCCAATCCATACAATGCATCCTTCTCTGATTGTCCTCGTCTCCGCACAAAAAATGTGATATCACGTCAGTAATTCTTTCACAAATCCATTTATGAAGACCGACATTGCATATGTGGGAATAGCTTGAATAACATATTTGAGACGAATTTCCTTCCCTCCAGCAAATAATATTCTTTCCTTCCAACCACTGATTTTCATGATAATACGATCAATCAGATACCGAAAACAACCAGTTTATCCAAAACCATATTGGCTGGAAAAACCTAAATATCTGTCATTGGAGCCTCGGTCATGATATTTAGAGTGGTACACATTTGTTCTCTAGTTTTCACACTCATATTAGGACTAAAAAAGATGCTTGATTTATCGGCAGTCACCATTGGCTCGAAGCTGCACAATAAGAGTCCATAACTAACTTCAAAGCCTCAATATTGTAAATATTAGTTCTCATGGGGATCAACAAGTCATCGACAAAGAGAAGATTGATGATAGAGGGGGCATCTCTGCAAGCTTTCACTCCAGAAATCATTTCATCCTCCTCTGCATGAGTTAAGAGAGCAGTTAGACCCTCCATACATAACAAGAAAAGATAAGGAGACAAGGGATTTCCCTACCTTAAACTTCTCGTACACTTGAAACTCTCACTTTCTTCTATATCAAACCAAACTCTGTATTCAATAGTGGATAGACATTGCATAATCTAATTGACCCAATTCTCCTGGAAGCGAAGTTTCAACATAATGTTCTTCAAGAAATACCACTCAACCCTATCATAAGCTTTATGCGTATCAAGTTTAATTTCACACATACCACCTTTGCCTTCTCTCTTGTTCTTTATTGCATGGAAGCACTCATAAGCCACTAAAACATTGTCCACAATCATTCTTTTGGGCACAAATGCACTTTGAGCCAGACTGATGATGTCTGGCAGAAAAACCTTCAAATGAGTAGCCACCATTTTCGTGATAATCTTGTACACCACATTACACAAACTGATTGTTCTAAATTGAGTTTACCTTCTCTGAATAATTAACCTTTTGGATCATCACAATCACAGTATCATTCCATCCTGACAGAATAGTATGTGTATTCACCAATTGCAGAACCTCCTCAATGAGACCATTCCTTAATATGGGCCAAAATCTTTACAAAAAATAGCATTGACTCCATCTGGTCCTGAGCTTATAAATCTCCAATAGCGGAAGAGTCTTTCGAACATCTACTGTAGAGTAAGGTGCAAGGAGGGCATTATTGATCCCACCAGACACTCTTCTTTGAACAAGACATAAAACTTCCCGGTACAGTTGCAAAACTTCTAAGGTAAAAGGATTAGAAAATAGCTCGTGATATGATACTTCAGTTCCGTACCTTGTCGCCAAACACTCATGTCATCAAGAAGTGTTTTTTTTACTATTTCTCCTTTTTTCTGGCTGTAGTTGCACTATGGAAAAATGATGTATCATGATCCCATGCATCAGCCAATTTGCAGGACCTATATGAAGCTAGAAAGTTTCTTCTTGATCCAAAAGATGCTCATTGAGAACAAGAACTTCCTTCTGTCGTTAAATAGGCTCTGCATTCATAGGACCACACCGCAAATTCATTATTAAAAAAACAAATTGATTCGTCGTTTCAGTCCCTCGGACTATCGATTCCAAGAATACAAATCAGCGTGCACCGTCCGAGTGCGCACTACAAGAGATGGACCAACACTCGCCATTTTGGCCTTTTCCCAAGCCGTCTTCACAATTTTCTCAGTTGTCTCTTCTTTGAGCCATCCAGCTTCAACCTATTTTACACGATCCTTTAGACGAGTAAACATATTATCGTCAAAATAATCATCATGCAGAAACAAAGGAAGGTGGTCAGAATGCACATGTTCCTCATTTATAACCACAACATAAGGGAATTTTCTCACTCGACATGACAAATTTCTAGGTCAAGTCTTTCCGTGATATCACCTCTCCTCCAAGTAAAAGGGTCACCAACGAAACCCAAATCTTACAGACCACACTTCATGAGACAGTCATGGAAATTCTTCATCATATCATTTGGTCTCGCATTACCGCCCTCTTTTTGAGATGAGTATACAGTTTCACTAAAATCTCCTAGAACAACCAAGGATGGTCACTCTTTTTATGTAAGTTACAGATATCATCCCAAGACATATGACGTTCAGACAAAGCCGGGTGACCATAAAAGACCATAAATCGCCATTGTACAACATCCTCGGGCATGAAAAAAATATCAATAGCATGGGAAGAAACAAAGTTCAACTGGATTTTATTCACTTTATGGTAAAATAAAACAAGCCCACCGGCCCGACCATCATTATCCACTACAAACATGGAATCTCGTTTCTATTAATTGTTGTTGTAAAGAGTTTTGTGTTACACTTACGGATGGTGGGATTACGGATGAAAGTTATAAAATGGTGTGGCATCATTTTGTTATTGGGTTCTATGCAAAATTCAGGGGAACTAGTGGATGAATAATCTGTAAAGAGTGTCTCCAACCGAACCCATACTTCATACGATAAATTAATTTATTAATTTATTAATCCCTAACGTAACAAATGACATCTCTTTGCACAAATGCAAGAAGCTGCTAGGAAGGATGTTGAGGGGCCCTTTGGAGTGTTCCAAGCTCATTTGGATATTGTTCGTGGAGCCGCAAGATGTGAGATCTGAAGACAATGTCGCAAGTGATGATTTGTTGAGTAATAGTATCGCACAACATGATTGTGGAAGATTAGGGTGAAGAGGCAGCCCACACGCATGATTTGATAAGTCCAGAGTACGTGTCCGCCTCTCAGCACAAGATGCATAGCATGCTGCGAACTTTCTGAAGATGCATCATGTTGTACCACAGCTCCCGGAAAATGGAACTGGAATTCCACTTTGAGCCAAAGATTTCATTCCGGCGGCCTGTTGTGGGCGACTCAAACGTTTCACGCGTAGAGCAGCCCATGGAGAAGACTTGAATGTTTTTGGGGGCTCGGACAACGCGTTTCCTCTGTGCGAGATTTAAAGCCGGAGAGGCAGGATCGCAGGACCGAAGGACGGCAGCGTTATCAGCAAGGCAGGCCTCCATCCGTCCATCATCCGATTTCATCACTATCCGGTATCCGCACACCACCACCCCCTAACCTACCACCACCTACCTCCTACCACCAGCGCGCGCATTCATGGCTGCCCTGCTGTTTCCCTCACCCGCCACGACAGCGACGACTCGCTATGCCTCCATCCCATGATACATCATCGCCGTTCCGTCCCGTCCCGTCCACTCCGTGCTGTGGTCACGCGCCGTAGGGCCGTCCGGCTAACCGCGCGCGGCCGACGGCGACTGTTAACCTAGCCGAGGAGAACAGGCCTGATGCGACACTGAGCAATGGCGACGGCGCCTTTCCTGCTTCATTCCCCCCAACCTCTTGCTGCCATACTTAAGTGGGTCGTAATGCTTAAACCCGAAGGCTCCCTCCCTCCGTCTGAGACGCGGCACGGACAGTTTCATGAAAAGCCCTTTCACCATTGATTGCCAGACAACAGCCGTCTTCAGCTACAGTTGTTACACCAACAAATGAAGATCTAATTCCCTCAACAACAACAAAATAATGAAGACCCAAAACTTTGTCTAATGAACATATTACAAACCCTAACAGCGGGCGCGTTTTGCCGTGAACTGGCGAAACTTTTCGGAAGCGCCCCTTCGGTTTTCAGGCAATTCCGATGTCTACATCTTTGACAGGGATAAGGGGGGATATTGTATGGGTCGATGCCACATGATCTCCGGTAGAAAGAATATCGTGTCGCTGCTATCTGCGAGATCCTCAGTTGCAAGCAGCTCTCACTTCATGGGATTCCGTCGTGGAGCCACCGCCGCCCATGTTCATCAGGGTGGTGAGGTGGGGGATCTCCTTCGGCACCGACGCCGTCAACACCTGCAACCAACGGAGCCAGCCACCCCAGGGTGTCATCATCTTCAATTCAGGCTGGTACTAACATTAAACCAGGCGGTACCGGATGAAATTTAGGGCGGTACCTCGTGGCCGTTCTCGGTGATGAGGACCTCGTCCTCGATCCTTATTCCGATGCCCCGGAACCTGTCCGGGGCCTTCTCGTTGAGTATCGGGACCGAGGGAATGTAGATCCCCGGTTCAATGGTTATTACCTGTGCACATGCCACATGCAGGACCTCTTGTCAGTGTTACAACTCAGATTTCCATGGAAGACGGATGATAATTGGGAGATGCGCTAAATTTGCTAGTGTTATGTAAAATGCGGTGCACAAAAGCCAGCTGGTGCTGATCTACTTACAACGCCTGGCTCCAAGGGTTTGTCGGAGGTGAGGCTAGTGGAGTCATGAATATCCATTCCCAAAGAATGACCTGGATGCCAGGGTGACAAAGGGTTATTAAGCTGGTCCCAAGATCCAAATCTCTTGCATCAAACGACAAATCTAATCAAGAGACAGGTAGATTCTGAGACCTATTGAGGTTGGATTCAAATAATTGTATTGGATAGATTTGCCCTTCCCTATAATTCCAAGTTCTTGGAATCCGCTTATCAACATCTTGACCTGTGATTTGGAGATTAGAGCCGTGGACCTTTATAAATCAAGTTTTACATCTTTACATTAAAAAATTGAATTAGAACATATACTGAGGATATACCGAATGATGGTGTATCTCTCTAATGCTCGTGCCTGGTTTACAAAGCTTTATGCATTCCTTATTCGTCTCCAGTATTAAACTGTACAGTTCTTCCTGTACAATTGAGGATAAAAAAAGGTACTCGTAAGTCCAAAATTACCGCTTTTTCGGTTGGATACAAGTATATCATATAAAGAAATGAACATTGGGCATTTACCTGAGCAGCTGAAAATCTACCGCAGGGTGGCCATGTCCGTGTCAGGTCACTAAGGTAGCCATGGTACTCACATCCAACATCCATGAGGACAAGATCACCCGATTTGATCTGTCAAACGACTCAAACGGCAAAAATCAACTTTACAAGAAAAGCTATCTGAGATATACGACTACAGAAGAACTCTGTTGTACCTTCTTATCATTTCTTGAGTAATGTACAACACTGCCATTTGCGCCACCACCAACTACAGGATGGAACCTAAGATAAGGAAACAAGAAGAAAAACGTAAATCAATTTAGCATGGCACCTTGCTCACTCAACAAAAGACAATGGTTCCTTAATTTATGGATCTCAACAGATCACTGCAAACTTATTCTACCAGCTATCAGCTAAGAAAAACAGATGAACACAGGGCCACACAGTCAGTGCCTCAGATGCAATCTATATAAAGCAGAAGGATAAAAACAATATACAGTGACAATATATACTTACGCCATTCTTTGGGCACCTCTCATTTTGCACTCATACTCTATTTTAGCAGCTAACTGGCTTTCCTCTCTGTGGGTCCTTGAGAGCAACATTGTCTGCAAAAGAGACTGGACAGAAAGAGAGAATTTAAGTCAGTAAACAGAAAAAGAGAAGCACTGCATGCAGCCGTGCACGTCTTTCAGACAACCGTTCTGTCACTTGTACAGTGTGTGACTTGCAAAATTGAGTCACTTCGTCTTGTCTTCTAGCTTATTGAATGCATATTTGGCAACTTGAGGTAAAATTCTAGACGTAATAATAGAACCCAAACAATTGTACAATCTGAGTTGTGGGGCTATCTAAAGGGGCAGAAAAGTAGTTGACGGATGTCTACAATAGACATTCTCAACATCATAAACCCACTGGTGGTCTTGAAAGAAAAGTTCTCCCATTGCCAATGGTGTTCTGTCTAATCCTCTGGCAGCACAATGGACCAGTATAATCCCACAATCAGACAATCCACCATAACACTACCCTCAACCCAACCAGCAATTTCCCTGTGCTTTTAAATATATCATTCACCTAAGAGTTTGGGACCAATGTCTTTTTACTGGAATATACTAAATAATTTCTGGAAATTTTCTATCCAAGGCTGAACTTAGAGAGAGCATCAGACTCAATATCTCCTAAGAATGCATGAAGAAAACAACAGAAGTACAACCAAAAATACCTGAGAAACAATAGATGCTGACTCCCTCATCAACTTGATTTCCGATTTTGACTTGATCCACCGCAGTTCATCAGTGTAATGCGTAAGATCTTTTACTTTATTGTTGAGTGATGCCCTGCGGAAGGCATCAAAGTTCCTATAAGAAGATGTGGATGCCTTTGCATTGTGATACACCACTTTTGATTGCTCAATCATTTCAGGAAGGATCTACATTTTAATAGAAATTGTGTCAATTGAGAAGCATTCTGTGACCAGCAACTAAGAAAGTACTCTCTCTGATCACAAAAAGAGTGTCGCCTTGGAAATCGCCACGGTCTCCAAAATGCAACCTTGGCCACTAATTCTAATGCTAAATACTAAATTGTTTTTTAGTCTATATACTGATATCATTTACATATGTTAAATCTCAATATTCATATAGATACGATATACTCCCTCCATTTCCGTAATATAGTGCGTATAGATTTTCTGAAAAGTCAAATGTAAACTTTGACCAAGTTCATAGAGAAAACTATTTATATCTATAATACCACATATATAAAATATGAAACTACATCTTATGATGAATCTAATGATATGTGTTTGGCATTCTAGATGTAAATGTTTTTCTCCACAAACTTTGTCAACTTTGTCAAAGTTTGTGAGGTTTGATTTTTTAAGAAAATCTATATGCACTACATTATGGGATGGAGGGAGTATAAGTTTAATAGTTTGACTATGCGCCCCCAAATGATAATATCTCTTGACTGGAGGGAGCAGTGCAGGCAGGTAGCAATTAGAAGGTAATAATTAGTGCCCAGGGGCGATGAATCAAAAACATGCGGAAACAAAACCCAAAAGCTAACCTTTTTCATCTCACTAAGTGGAAATGCTTTATTTGCCTTGAAGAAATCCACAGCTGCTTCAACTCCAGCAGTCTGACCTTCCCAAACTACATCCTGGAGACAAACCACATTCGTAAGAATGGTTTGGCTCAGTTGAAGGTATGAGAGTATGAGGTAACAGGCCAACAGGTCATTATTACCTCCTTATGTTTATCTGGCATGAACATGCATAAACCAGTTTCCTTACTTAAAACTGCTACACCACCAGGTTGTGTACAACCTGTAATGTACAGGTAATCACCATTCTGTCTGAATGAGTACGGAACTACATCAGTCATCATCTGCTGATCTGCAGATGCAATTATGGCCAAGCTCTTCTCTGGTAAAGCATCCACAAGCTTTTTTCTTCTGGATATGTACTCCTCACTTGTGATGCCTGGTGTAATCTCCTCATCAGCTAATAACTGGTTCATTGTATTACAATATTTAAGAAAGAATGAAAAGAATCACTTTGACAACCACAAAAGTAAAAAAAAAAAGTAAATGCATCAGAGTTAGCACAGGGAATGTGGACTTTTATGAATGTGAAAACAATGAGCACGGGCATGTTTGGCCTAATAAGGCTTGTTCTGTAGACTGATTTTCAAAGCTATACTTAATACTTATAAGAGAAAATAATTGGTTTATCTTATAAATTCAAAGTACTTTGGGATTTTTGGGGTGAATTAGGCTTATTTCTTTAGATAATGGGGTAAATTCAGGTAAAAGAAATCCCAACCTTCCACATGTGGACAGACTTAATCTTTAAAAAAAAACTGGCGTTCTGGCCTTACTTTGAGCCAAGAACACCATTGAAACACCATGGCTACACTATGGTAATATCCTATTCAGAGTGTATGAAAGATGATGATAATAATGGATGTATAGAAACTCTTACAGATACTGGTTTTTGTCATAAGAGATATCATTATAATTTAACCAGAGGCAACAAGTAATGTACAAAGTTAGCCATTAGCTAAGAGGCAACGTGTTACAACATCTGGATATGGGGGGCCACAAAAATACTGAAAGAACTAGCTATCACCTACCTTGCGAGATGAACACTAGGTAAGTACTCACATGGTCTAGCTACCAAAGTAGAGAGAGATTAAAAAGTTAGCACGGCTGTAAACTTTGAAACAACCAGCAAGTGCAGCAATAAACCAGTAAGGATTATGATAATCCCCTTTTTTCAACCTGCTTTTGCCTAATTCACCATTTGTTTAACCAGCCTTTTCTGCTTGTGCCGCTGCTTTTCCACAGCAGATTATAAAAGAAGCTCAGCACAGCACAGTTCAGAAACCACACAACTGCACACTGAGCCTAAAAGAGATATTACCTCAGGATGAGATTTGGGTGTTGGTTGGCCAACATCAATTATTCCCCCGGTAGTGTATGCAGCACGCCTAACTATACTGTGAGAGGTAGATAACAACCGAGACGCCACCTGCATGCAGCATTAGAACAACGCCTTGAATCAGAATCCAACACTCAGGAGGTACATAATGCTGTAAAAGGACCTGTACGAGGCGTGGGCGTTGTGTTCATGCCACCAAATTGCTCCCATTAACCAGAGTCCAGAAGTATTAAGGATTGAATATAATTCATCAATTGCAAGAATTCATCAGTTCCATGATAAAAGTGAACCTATAATTAGTGGCGATTAGAATCCAGGGAACCACGATTTGGACGCTTTAAGTTCCAGTCTGTTTGTGCTGCCAAGACGTGAAACGTGCAAATCACAATTCAACCAGAACCCAAATTAACCAAGGACCTCATGAGAACCGAATCTCAGGGCATTGCTGAAATTCAAAGCTATTCCATTCTACCCTTAAGCTACCCCCAATCCAGTATTCAGTGAAGCTAACAGTCCAAGGGTATCCCCTCAGCTGCTTCTCAACCACTACACGACAGATCGACCTAGTGGTTAAACGCTTGTGACAAGGTCGAGAACAAAGCCGCGCCTTTGGTGAGCACACGATACTAGTAGACACTAAATACATATATAGAAGTACAGCAAATTAATAATCTTCGGCGAAGGCAGCGCGGACAGAGAGCGAATCATGAAACGAGCGGCGGTCGCGGAAAATCCTAAGAATGATTAGGGGGAACACGAAGAGGGGAGAGGGGAAGAGCTTCCCGTCGGCGGTGATTAGTAATTAGTGGGTTCGATCCGAGTACCTCGCTTGCCCGCAGCGTCCTTCGCAAGAATCGCGCCGCCGTCGCCATGGCAGCTGCTGCGGCGTTAAACCCCTTTCCCTCTCCTGATTTTTCTTCTCCCCTCCAGCAGCCTTCTCCTTTCCCCGGAGAGACCCTAACCTGGGACTCTGCGGTGATCCTGGCCGTCCAGAAGGGACGGGAAAGGTGTGTATGTAAAACAGTCTTCATCACTAATCCTAAAGCGTTGTTCGGTCTTTGTTCAAAGTTTTTTTTTTTGTTTTTTTGGTGGAAGCATGTTTTTTTTTTTGACAATTTTGTGCGGAACCATGTTCAAATAGCTATGGCGACACCGCTCTAGGCTTTTCAGGTCCATCCAAATTACTCCCTCCATAAACTAACTAATACTTAATATAAGAGTGTTTAGATCACTAAAGTTAATATAAGAGCGAGTAGTGATCTAAACGCTTTTATATTAGTTTACAGAAGGAGTACAATTTATGTCGTTTGTTCATTCTTTTTAATAATTTGCATGCCTACCATATTTGTGTTTTCTTCTATTCCAGTGTCCTCAATCTATGGTTGGGAGAGGCCCTGCCATTGTAGTATAAAATAGTTAGCAAATCGAAACTAAATAGCTGATGAATGTAAACCTTTTTCTCTATGTCCGGGGACTGGAAGTTTGGTGAAGCTCCAGGAGGCAATCACATTGTGAGTGGCGATGATAGTGCAGCTGCGGGAGATCACGGCGCGTAGTGGTTAGCGTTGCCGGGAGGAACTCGATAGTGGCAACAACGTTGCGGGGAGGAATAGATTCGGTGATGTTAGGGTTGGGGAGCTTCGGATTACATGTTAGAATTTAGGGGAGGACTGAAGAGGGTGGAGAATGGAGGGCATCGATGCATGAGAAGAACCACCAAATGCCCAAGGGATGGAGGTTTATGCTGTGGTGATGGCAAAATGAATGACAACATTGGGCATCGGTGGTGGAGCTAGACAGGGAATGTTGGAGGGGGAAGGGAAAATACCATACTTTTTTAGGGGGGGCAAAGTTTATGCCTATGTTAATTAAGCTCCTCTAAAAATATATTCAGACATTTTGTCAAGGTTGGGTGGGGGGACTGTTGGGGAACGTAGCATGCAATTTCAAAAATTTCCTACGCTCACGCAAGATCTATCTAGGAGATGCATAGCAACGAGAGGGGGAGAGTGTGTCCACATACCCTCGTAGACCGAAGGTGGAAGCGTTAGGTTTACGCGGTTGATGTAGTCGAACGTCTTCACGATCCAACCGATCTTAGTACCGAATGTACGCCACCTCCGTGTTCAGCACACGTTCAGCTCGATGACGTCCCTCGAACTCTTGATCCAGCAGAGGGTCGAGGGAGAGTTCCCTCAGCACAACGGCGTGGTGATGGTGTTGGTGATGTGATCCTGGCAGGGCTTCGCCTAAGCACTACGACGCTATGACCGGAGGAGTAAACTGTGGAGGGGGAACCGCACACGGCTAAGAGAACAATTGATGTGCCTTTGGGGTGCCCCCTGCCCCCGTATATAAAGGAGGGGAGGAGGAGGCCGGCGGCCAAGAGGGGCGCGCCATGGGGAGGAGTCCTACTAGGACTCCACTCCTAGTAGGATTCGCCCCCACCCCCCTCCCCTTTTCCTTTCTTCCACCAGAGGGAAAGGGAAGGAGAGGGAGAGGGAAAGGGAAGGGGGCCGCGCCCCCTCCTCCTTGTCCTATTCTGACTCCCTAGGAGGGGGCGCGTGCCACCCCCCCTCCCCCCACCCCCGCAGGCTTCCCTCTCTCTCCCTTAGGCCCATGTAGGCCCAACACTTCCCCGGGGGGTTCCGGTAACCCCTCGGTACTCCGGTAAAATACCCGAACCACTCGAAACCATTCCGATGCCCGAATACTACCTTCCAATATATGAATCTTTACCTCTCGACCATTTCGAGACTCCTCGTCATGTCCGTGATCTCATCCGGGGCTCCGAACAAACTTCGGTCACCAAAACACGTAACTCATAATACAAATCATCATCGAACGTTAAGCGTGCGGACCCTACGGGTTCGAGAACTATGTAGACATGACCGAGACACATCTTCGGTCAATAACCAATAGCGGAACCTGGATGCTCATATTGGTTCCTACATATCCTACGAAGATCTTTATCGGTCAAACCGCAATAACAAAATACGTTATTCCCTTTGTCATCGGTATGTTACTGATGTCTACTACACAACCTTCTTCTTGTAGACGTTGTTGGGCCTCCAAGTGCAGAGGTTTGTAGGACAGTAGCAAATTTCCCTCAAGTGGATGACCTAAGGTTTATCAATCAGTGGGAGGCGTAGGATGAAGATGGTCTCTCTCAAACAACCCTGCAACCAAACAGCAAAGAGTCTCTTGTGTCCCCAACACACCCAATACAATGGTAAATTGTATAGGTGCACTAGTTCGGCGAAGAGATGGTGATACAAGTGCAATATGGATGGTAGATATAGGTTTTTGTAATCTGAAAATATAAAAACAGCAAGGTAACTAATGATAAAAGTGAGCAAAAACGGTATTGCAATGCGTTGAAACAAGGCCTAGGGTTCATACTTTCACTAGTGCAGGTTCTCAACAAGGATAACATAATTAGATCATATAAGTATCCCTCAACATGCAACAAAGAGTCACTCCAAAGTCACTAATAGCGGAGAACAAACGAAGAGATTATTGTAGGGTACGAAACCACCTCAAAGTTATTCTTTCCGATCAATCCATTGGGCTATTCCTATAAGTGTTACAAATAGCCCTAGAGTTCGTAGTAAAATAACACCTTAAGACACAAATCAACCAAAACCCTAATGTCACGTAGATACTCCAATGTCACCTCAAGTATCCGCGGGTATGATTATACGATATGCATCACACAATCTCAGATTCATCTATTCAACCAACAGAAAGAACTTCAAAGAGTGCCCCAAAGTTTCTACCGGAGAGTCAAGACGAAAACGTGTGCCGACCCCTATGCATAGATTCCCAAGGTCACGAAACCCGTAAGTTGATCACCAAAACGAACATCAAGTGAATCAATAGAATACCCCATTCTCACCACAGGTATCCCACGCAAGACATACATCAAGTGTTCTCAAATCCTTAAAGACTCAATCTGATAAGATAACTTCAAAGGGAAAACTCAATCCATTACAAGAAGGTAGAGGGGGAGAAACATCATAAGATCCAACTATAGTAGCAATGTTCGCGGTACATCAAGATCGTGCCACATCAAGAACACGAGAGAGAAAGAGATCAAACACATAGCTACTGGTACATACCCTCAGCCCCAAGGGTGAACTACTCCCTCCTCGTCATGGAGAGCGCCGGGATGATGAAGATGGCCACCGGTGATGATTCCCCCTCCGGCAGGGTGCCGAAACAGGGTCCCGATTGGTTTTTGGTGGCTACAGAGGCTTGCGGCGGCGGAACTCCCGATCTAGGTTTCTTTTCGGGGGTTTCTGTATTTATAGGAATTTTTTGCGTCGGTCTCACGTCAGGGGGGTCTCCGAGTCATCCACGAGGCAGGGGGCGCGCCCAGGGGGTAGGGCGCGCCCTCCACCCTCGTGGATGGCTCGGGACTCTTCTCGCCCAACAATTTTACTCTGGGGGCTTCTTTTGGTCCATAAAAAATCATCAAAATTTGGCACGTCAATTGGACTCCGTTTGGTATTCCTTTTCTGTAAAACTCAAAAACAAGGAAAAGACAGAAACTGGCATTGGGCTCTAGGTTAATAGGTTAGTCCCAAAAATCATATAAAATAGCATATAAATGCATATAAAACATCCAAGATGGATAACATACTAGCATGGAACAATAAAAAATTATAGATACGTTGGAGACGTATCAAGCATCCCCAAGCTTAATTCCTGCTCGTCCTCGAGTAGGTAAATGATAAAAACAGAATTTTTGATGTGGAATGCTACCTAACATATTTATCAATGTAATCTTCTCTATTGTGGCAAGAATATTCAGATCCATAAGATTCAAAACAAAAGTTTAATATTGACATAAAAACAGAAATACTTCAAGCACACGAACAAAGCAATCATGTCTTCTCAAAATAACATGGCCAAAGAAAGCTATCCCTACAAAATCATATAGTCTGGCTATGCTCTATCTTCATCACACAAAATATTTAAATCATGCACAACCCCGGTTTCAGCCAAGCAATTGTTTCATACTTTAGTATTCTCAAACTTTTTCAACTTTCACGCAATACATGAGCGTGAGCCATGGACATAGCACTATAGGTGGAATAGAATGGTGGTTGTGGAGAAGACAAAAGGAGAAGATAGTCTCACATCAACTAGGCGTATCAACGGGCTATGGAGATGCCCATCAATAGATATCAATGTGAGTGAGTAGGGATTGCCATGCAACGGATGCACTAGAGCTATAAGTATATGAAAGCTCAAAAAGAAACTAAGTGAGTGTGTATCCAACTTGCTTGCTCATGAAGACCTAGGGCATTTGAGGAAGCCCATCATTGGAATATACAAGCCAAATTCTATAATGAAAATTCCCACTAGTATATGAAAGTGACAACATAGGAGACTCTCTGTCATGAAGATCATGGTGCTACTTTGAAGCACAAGTGTGGTAAAAAGGTAGTAGCATTGCCCCTTCTCTCTTTTTCTCTCATTTTTTCTCTTTATTTTTTTGGGGGGCCCTCTCCTTTTTTGGCCTCTTTTTTATTTTTTATTTTTTATTTTTCGTCCGGAGTCTCAACCCGACTTGTGGGGGAATCATAGTCTCCATCATCCTTTCCTCACTGGGACAATGCTCTAATAATGATGATCATCACACTTTTATTTACTTACAACTCAATACTTAGAACAAAATAGGACTCTATATGAATGCCTCCGGCGGTGTACCGGGATGTGCAATGACTCAAGAGTGACATGTATGAAAGAATTATGAAAGGTGGCTTTGCCACAAATACGATGTCAACTACATGATCATGCAAAGCAATATGACAATGATGAAGCGTGTCATAATAAACGGAACGGTGGAAAGTTGCATGGCAATATATCTCGGAATGGCTATGGAAATGCCATAATAGGTAGGTATGGTGGCTGTCTTGAGGAAGGTATATGGTATCGGCGAAAGTTGCGCAACACAAGAGAGGCTAGCAATGGTGGAAGAGTGAGAGTGCGTATAATCCATGGACTCAACATTAGTCATAAAGAACTCATATACTTATTGCAAAACTCTACAAGTCATCAAAACAAAGTACTACACGCATGTTCCTAGGGGAAGGGTTGGTAGGAGTTAACCATCGCACGATCCCGACCTCCACTCATAAGGAAGACAATCAATAAATACCTCATGCTCCAACTTCATCACATAACGGTTCACCATACGTGCATGCTACGGGAATCACAAACTTTAACACAAGTATCTCTCAAATTCACAACTACTCCACTAGCATGACTCTTATATCACCATCTTCATATCTCAAAACAATCATAAAGAATCAAACTTCTCATAGTATTCAATGCACTTTATATGAAAGTTTTTATTATATCCCTCTTGGATGCCTATCATATTAGGACTAAATTCATAACCTAAGCAAATTACCATGTTGTTTAAGACTCTCAAAATAATATAAGTGAAGCATGCGAGTTCATCAATTTCTTCAAAATAAAACCACCGTCGTGCTCTAAAAAGATATAAGTGAAGCACTAGAGCAAATGACAAACTACTCCAAAAGATATAAGTGAAGATCAATGAGTAGTCGAATAATTATGCAACTATGTGAAGACTCCCTAACATCTAAGAATTTCAGATCTTGGTATTTTATTCAAACAGCAAGCAAAACAAAAGAAAATAAAATGATGCTCCAAGCAAAACACATATCATGTGGTGAATAAAAATATAGCTCCAAGTAAGGTTACCGATGAACGAAGAAGAAAGAGGGGATGCCTTCCGTGGCATCCCCAAGCTTAGGCTCTTGGTTGTCCTTGAATGTTACCTTGGGGTGCCTTGGGCATAGCCAAGCTTAGGCTCTTGCCACTCCTTATTCCATAGTCCATCGAATCTTTACCCAAAACTTGAAAACTTCACAACACAAAACTCAACAGAAAACTCGTAAGCTCCGTTAGTATAAGGAAATAAAATCACCACTTTTGTTATTGTTGTGAACTCATTATTTATTTATATTGGTGTAATATATACTGTATTCCAACTTATATATGGTTCATACCCTCCGATACTACTCATAGATTCATCAAAATAAGCAAACAACACATAGAAAACAGAATCTGTCAAAAACAGAACAGTTTGTAGTAATCGGTAACTCTCGAATACTTATGTAACTCCAAAAATTCTGAAATAAATTGGTGGACGTGCGGAATTTGCCTATTAATCTTCTGCATAAAGAATCAACTTAAAAGCACTCTTCTGTAAAAAATGACAGCTAATCTCGTGAGCGCAAAGTTTCTGTTTTTTACAGCAAGATCACATTCACTTTCACCCAAGTCTTCCCAAAGGTTCTACCTGGCACTTTATTGAAACAAAAGCTATAAAACATAATTACTACAGTAGCTTAATCATGTGGACACACAAAAACAGTAGGGGTAAATATTGGGTTGTCTCCCAACAAGCGCTTTTCTTTAATGCCTTTTCTAGCTAGGCATGATGATTTCAATGATGCTCACATAAAAGATAAGAATTGAAACATAAAGAGAGCATCATGAAGAATATGACTAGCCCATTTAAGTCTAACCCACTTCCTATGAATAGATATTTTGTGAGTAACAATTTATGGGAACAAGAATCAACTAGCATAGGAAAGCAAAACAAGCATAACTTCAAGATTTTAAGCACATAGAGAGGAAACTTGATATTATTGCAATTCCTACAAGCATATATTCCTCCCTCATAATAATTTTCAGTAGCATCATGAATGAATTCAACAATATAACCATCACATAAAGCATTCTTTTCATGATCTACAAGCATAGAATTTTTATTACTCTCCACATAAGCAAATTTCTTCTCAAGAATAGTAGTGGGAGCAAACTCGACAAAATAACTATCATGTGAGGCATAATCCAATTGAAAATTAAAATCATGCTCACAAGTTTCATGGTTATCATTATTCTTTATAGCATACATGTCATCACAATAATCATCATAGATAGCAACTTTGTTCTCATAATCAATTGGAACCTCTTCCGAAATAGTGGATTCATCACTAAATAAAGTCATGACCTCTCCAAATCCACTTTCATAATTATCACAATAAGATTCAACACCCTCCAAAATAGTGGGATCATTACTTCCTAAAGTTGACACTCTTCCAAACCCACTTTCATCAATATAATCATCATAAATAGGAGGCATGCTATCATCATAATAAATTTGCTCATCAAGACTTGGGGGACAAAAAATATCATCTTCGTCAAGCATAGCATCCCCAAGCTTGTGGCTTTGCATATCATTAGCATCATGGATATTCAAGGAATTCATACTAACAACATTGCAATCATGCTCATCATTCAAATATTTAGTGCCAAACATTTTAATGCATTCTTCTTCTAACACTTGAGCACAATTTTCCTTTCCATCCTTCTCACGAAAGATATTAAAAAGATGAAGCATATGAGGCACCCTCAATTCCATTTTTTTGTAGTTTTCTTTTATAAACTAAACTAGTGATAAAACAAGAAACTAAAATTTTCGATTGCAAGATCTAAAGATATACCTTCAAGAACTCACCTCCCGGGCAACGGTGCCAGAAAAGAGCTTGATGTCTACTACACAACCTTCTTCTTGTAGACGTTGTTGGGCCTCCAAGTGCACAGGTTTGTACGACAGTAGCAAATTTCCCTCAAGTGGATGACCTAAGGTTTATCAATCCGTGGGAGGCGTAGGATGAAGATGGTCTCTCTCAAACAACCCTACAACCAAATAGCAAAGAGTCTCTTGTGTACTCAACACACCCAATACAAAGGTAAATTGTATAGGTGCACTAGTTCGGCGAAGAGATGGTGATACAAGTGCAATATGGATGGCAGATATAGGTTTTTGTAATCTGAAAATATAAAAACAGCAAGGTAACTAATGATAAAAGTGAGCGAAAACGGTATTGCAATGCGTTGAAACAAGGCCTAGGGTTCATACTTTCAGTAGTGCAAGTTCTCCCAAAAAGGATAACATAATTAGATCATATAACTATCCCTCCACATGCAACAAAGAGTCACCCCAAAGTCACTAATAGAGGAGAACAAAGGAAGAGATTATTGTAGGGTACGAAACTACCTCAAAGTTATTCTTTCCGATCAATCCATTGGGCTATTCCTATAAATGTCACAAACAGCCCTAGAGTTCGTAGTAAAATAACACCTTAAGACACAAATCAACCAAAACCCCAATGTCACCTAGATACTCCAGTGTCACCTCAAGTATCCGCGGGTATGATTATACGATATGCATCACACAATCTCAGATTCATCTATTCAAACAACACAAAGAACTTCAAAGAGTGCCCCAAAGTTTCTACCGGAGAGTCAAGACGAAAATGTGTGCCAACCCCTATGCATAGATTCCCAAGGTCACGGAACCCGCAAGTTGATCACCAAAACAAACATCAAGTGAATCAATAGAATACCCCATTGTCACGACATGTATCCCATGCAAGACATACATCAAGTGTTCTCAAATCCTTAAAGACTCAATCTGATAAGATAACTTCAAAGGGAAAACTCAATCCATTACAAGAAGTTAGAGGGGGAGAAACATCATAAGATCCAACTATAGTAGCAAAGCTCGCGATACATCAAGATCGTGCCACATCAAGAACACGAGAGAGAGAGAGAGAGATCAAACACATAGCTACTGGTACATACCCTCAGCCCTGAGGGTGAACTACTCCCTCCTCGTCATGGAGAGCGCCGGGATTATGAAGATGGACACCAGTGATGATTCCCCCCTCTGGCAGGGTGCCGGAACAGGGTCCCGATTGGTTTTTGGTGGCTACAGAGGCTTGCGGCGGCGGAACTCCCGGTCTAGGTTTCTTTTCGGGGTGTTCTGTATTTATAGGAATTTTTGGCGTCGGTCTCACATCAGGGGGGTCTCCGAGTCATCCACGAGGCAGGGGGCGCGCCCAGGGGGGTAGGGCGCGCCCTCCACACTCGTGGATGGCTCGGGACTCTTCTGGCCCAACTATTTTACTCGGGGGCTTCTTTTGGTCCATAAAAAATCATCAAAATTTGGCACGTCAATTAGACTCCGTTTAGTATTCCTTTTCTGTAAAACTCAAAAGCAAGGAAAAAACAGAAACTGGCAGGCTCTAGGTTAATAGGTTAGTCCCAAAAATCATATAAAATAGCATATAAATGCATATAAAACATCCAAGATGGATAATATAATAGCATGGAACAATAAAAAATTATGGATACGTTGGAGACGTATCAGTTACTTGCCCGAGATTCGATCGTCGGTATCATCATACCTAGTTTAATATCGTTACCGACAAGTCTCTTTACTCGTTCTGTAATGCATCATCCCGTAACTAACTCATGAGTCACATTGCTTGCAAGGCTTATAGTGATGTGCATTACCGAGAGGGCCCAGAGATACCTCTCCGATACTCGTAGTGACAAATCCTAATCTTGATCTATGCCAACCCAACAAACACCTTCGGAGACACCTGTAGAGCATATTTATAATCACCCAGTTACGTTGTGATGTTTGATAGCACACAAGGTGTTCCTCCGGTATTCGGGAGTTGCATAATCTCATGGTGAGAGGAGTATGTATAAGTCATGAAGAAAGCAATAGCAATAAAACTTAATAATCATTATGCTAAGCTAACGGATGGGTCTTGTCCATCACATCATTCTCTAATGATGTGATCCCGTTCATCAAATGACAACACATATCTATGGTTAGGAAACTTAACCATCTTTGATTAATGAGCTAGTCAAGCAGAGGCATACTAGGGACACTCTGTTTTGTCTATGTATTCACACATGCACTAAGTTTCTGGTTAATGCAATTCTAGCATGAATAATAAACATTCATCATGAGATAAGGAAATATAAATAACAACTTTATCATGGCGTCTAGGGCATATTTCCTTCAGTCTCCCACTTGCACTAAAGTCAATAATCTAGATTACATAGTAACGATTCTAACACCCATGGAGTCTTGGTGCTGATCATGTTTTGCTCGTGAGAGAGGCTTAGTCAACGGGTCTGCAACATTCAGATCCGTATGTATTTTGCAAATCTCTATGTCTCCCTCCTTGACTTGATCGCGATGGAATTGAAGCATCTCTTGATGTGTTTGGTTCTCTTGTGAAATCTGGATTCCTTCGCCAAGGCAATTGCTCCAGTATTGTCACAAAAAAAATCATTGGACCCGATGCACTAGGTATTACACCTAGATCGGATATGAACCCCTTCATTTAGACTCCTTCATTTGCTGCTTCCGAAGCAGCTATGTACTCCGCTTCACACGTAGATCCCGCCACGACGCTCTGCTTGGAACTGCACCAACTTACAGCTCCACCATTCAATATAAATATGTATCCGGTTTGTGACTTAGAGTCATCCGGATCAGTGTCAAAGCTTGCATCGACGTAACCATTTACGACAAGCTCTTTGTCACCTCCATAAACGAGAAACATATCCTTAGTCCTTTTCAGGTATTTTAGGATGTTCTTGACCGCTGTCAAGTGATCCACTCCTAGATTACTTTGGTACCTCCTTGCTAAACTTATAGCAAGGCACACATCAAGTCTGGTACACATCATTGCATACATGATAGAACCTATGGCTGAGGCATAGGGAATGACTTTCATTTTCTCTCTATCTTCTGCACTTGTCGGGCATTGAGTCTGACTCAACTTCACACCTTGTAACATAGGCAAGAACCCTTTCTTTGATTGATCCATTTTGAAATTCTTCAAAACTTTATCAAGGTATGTGCTTTGTGAAAGTCCAATTAAGCGTCTTGATCTATCTCTATAGATCTTGATGCCTAATATATAAGCAGCTTCACCGAGGTCTTTCTTTGAAAATTCTTATTCAAGTATCCTTTTATGCTATCCAGAATTTATCTATTATTTCCAATCAACAATATGTCATCCACATATAATATCAAAAATGCTACATAGCTCCCACTCACTTTCTTGTAAATACAGGCTTCTCCAAAAGTTTGTATAAAACCATATGCTTTGATCACACTATCAAAGCATATATTCCAACTCCAAGAGGCTTGCACCAGTCCATAAATGGATCACTGGAGCTTGCACACTTTGTTAGCACCTTTAGGATCGCCAAAACCTTCTGGTTGCATCATATACAACTCTTCTTTAAGAAATCCATTAAGGAATGCAGTTTTGACATCCATTTGCCAAATTTCATAATCATAAGATGCGGCAATTGCTAACATGATTCGAACAGACTTAAGCATCGCTACGGGTGAGAAGGTCTCATCGTAGTCGACTCCTTGAACTTGTCGAAAACCTTTCGCAACAAGCCGAGCTTTTGTTGGGAAACGTAGTATTTCAAAAAAATTGCCTACGATCACGCAAGATCTATCTAGGAGAAGCATAGCAATGAGCGGGGAGAGTGTGTCCACGTACTCTCGTAGACCGAAAGCAGAAGCGTTTAGTAACGCGGTTGATGTAGTCGAACGTCTTCGCGATCCAATCGATCCAAGTACCGAACGTACGGCACCTCCGCGTTCAGCACACGTTCAGCTCGATGACATCCCTCGATCTCTTGATCTAGTTGAGGACGAGGGAGAGTTCCATCAGCACGACGGCGTGGCGACGGTGATGATGAAGTTACTGGCGCAAGGCTTCGCCTAAGCACTACGATGATATGACCGAGGTGTGTAACTGTGGAGGGGGGCACCGCACACGGCTAAGACAATTGTCTGTTGTGTGTTTGGGGTGCCCCCTGCCCCCATGTATAAAGGAGGTGAGGAGGAGGCCGACCAACAAGGGGCGCACCAGGGAGAGGGAAGTCCTGCTAGGACTCCAGTCCTAGTAGGATTCGGCCCCACCCTTTTTTCCTTTTACCGGAGGGGGAAAAGGGGAAGGAGAGGGAGTAGGAGAAGGAAAGGAGGGTGGCGCCCCCTTCCCAAGTCCAATTTGGCCTCCTCCCTTGTGGGGGGTGCACCAGCCCCTTGTGGGCTGGTTAGCCTCCCTCCTATGGCCCATAAGGCCCATATCTTTCCCCGGGGGGTTCCGGTAACCCCTCCGGTATGTACCCGATACACTCCAGAACCCTTCCGGTGTCCGAATACTACCTTCCAATATATCAATCTTCACCTCTCGGCCATTTCGAGACTCCTCGTCATGTCCGTGATCTCATCCGGAACTCCGAACAAACTTCGGTCATCAAATCACAAAACTCATAATACAAATCTTCATCGAACGTTAAGCGTGTGGACCCTACGGGTTCGAGAACTATGTAGACATGACCGAGACACCTCTCCGGTCAATAAAAAATAGCGGAACCTGGATGCTCATATTGGCTCCCACATATTCTACGGAGATCTTTATCGGTCAAACCGCATAACAACATACTTTGTTCCCTTTGTCATCGGTATGTTACTTGCCCGAGATTCGATTGTCATTATCATCATACCTAGTTCAATCTCGTTACTAGAAAGTCTCTTTACTCGTTCCGTAATGCATCATCCCGCAACTAACTCATTAGTCACATTGTTTGCAAGGCTTATAATGATGTGCATTACCGAGAGGGCCCAGAGATACCTCTCCGATACATGGAGTGACAAATCCTAATCTCGATCTATGCCAACCCAACAAACACCTTCGGAGACACTTGTAGAGCATCTTTATAATCACCCAGTTACATTGTGACGTTTGATAGCACATAAGGTGTTCCTCCGGTATTCGGGAGTTGCATAATCTCATAGTCAGAGGAACATGTATAAGTCATGAAGAAAGCAATAGCAATAAAACTCAACGATCATAATGCTAAGATAACGGATGGGTCTTGTCCATCACATCATTCTCCTAATGATGTGATCCCGTTCATCAAATGGCAACACATGTCTACGGTTAGGAAACTTAACCATCTTTGATTAACGAGCTAGTCTAGCAGAGGCTTACTAGGGACATGGTGTTTTGTCTATGTACCCACACATGTATCAAGTTTCGTTTAATACAATTCTACCATGGATAATAAACATTTATCATGGTATAAGGAAATATAAAATAACAACTTTATTATTGCCTCTAGGGCATATTTCCTTCAGTCTCCCACTTGCACTAGAGTCAATAATCTAGTTCACATCGCCATGTGATTTAACACCAATAGTTCACATCACCATGTGATTAGTTCACATCGCCATGTGACTAATACCGAAAGGGTTTTACTAGAGTCAATAATCTAGTTCGCATCACTATGTGATTAACACCCAAATAGTACTAAGGTGTGATCATGTTTTGCTTGTGAGAGAAGCTTAGTCAATGGGTCTGTCACATTCAGAGACGTATGTGTTTTGCAAATTTTCTATGTCTACAATGCTCTGCATGGAGATACTCTAGCTAATTGCTCCCACTTTCAATATGTATCCAGATTGAGACTCAGAGTCATCCAGATCGGTGTAAAAGCTTGCATCAGCGTAACTCTTTACGACAAACTCTTTATCACCTCCATAACCGTGAAATATCTCCTTAGTCTTCTAAGGATAATTTTGACCGCTGTCAAGTGATCCACTCCTGGATCAATATCATACCCCCTTGCCAAACTCATGGCAAGGTACACAATAGGTTTGGTACACAGCATAGCATACTTTATAGAACCTATGGCTGAGACATAGGGAATGACTTTCATTCTCTTTCTATTTTCTGCCATGGTCGTGTTTTGAGTCTTACTCAACTTTAAACCTTGCAATACAGGCAAGAACTCCTTCTTTGACTGTTCCATTTTTAACTACTTCAAAAATCTTGTCAAGGTATGTACTCATTGGAAAATCTTATCAAGCGTCTTGATCTATCTTTATAGATCTTGATGCCCAATATGTAAGCAGCTTCATCGAGGTCTTTCTTTGAAAAACTCCTTTCAAACACTCCTTTATGCTTTCCAGAAAATTCTACATCATTTCCGATCAACAATATGTCATTCACATATACTTATCAGAAAGGCTCACTACTGCAGGATGGTCCAAACGCGACACTACGATCAGAGACCCTTCGACGAAACTGTGTGCGATGCCATAATCGCAAACGATGGTGTAAAAAACCCGTCAAAAAAGGTGCAAAATATTTGCGATGACAGATGCATCAAACACAGTTCAGAATTTAGTTGCGTGTGCGATACAGGGCACTCAGCCCAATTAACTGTTTGGGATGAGGAGGCACAAAAGAAACGGGCAGCCAGATGAAGGCGTGTGCGATATACAACATACGGTTCACTGGGATGAACTGTGTGTGATTAGGCAACACAATGGAAACGGTTCAACTGAACAAGATGTGTGTGATACGCGACAAACAGGTCCGTAATCTGAAATGTGTGCGAAGACCAATAATAACACATACGATTGCTGCTAATAAACCGTGTGAATTGCTCTGTCTACAGTAGAATAACATGTATATATAACTGAAATAAACATCCAATTACATAAGTGACTATACAGATCATTCGCACACACCTCAATAAACAATTGCATGCATTCTAAAGTAGGAGAAACGATCGTCTAGTCATTTACTTCTTGTGACGCTCCTGCCACTGCTATGTGGCTCAATCCCTCATCTGGGTCAGGAAGAAGATAGTTCCTCATGTCAACGATCTGCCTGTACATCTCATAGCTTGTGTACGGTCCATGGCCGCGTACTTGACATGTTGTTCATCCAGTCTCTTATGCCACACACCGTGCCAGGCATTCTTGTCCTTATTGCTCTCTTGCTTCATCTTCGTGTAGTAGGGGTCGATGATGGCCGAGGCGAGGTCAACCAGGGAGTTCAGTTTGCTTTTGTCGCTGCCCCATACCTTATAGTGGTGCTGGATGTTGACAAGATTCGGGCATTTCAAGTCTGAAACCTTGAGCGCTTTTAGATCGTTGGTGGTGTCCACCGTAGCGATACTGTAGTCGGAGTTGTTGATAAACCTGGAGAAATGCTTGCAAGGCCTTGTGGCAAGGTGGAAGTGGTAGTCTCATGTCGCACGCACAACTGGGCGACGGCAACCTTCTGATCCGGCACGACCGATGGTGTACTCAAGGTCGAAGCCGACCACTCGGTACTTGTCCTCGGCAAGGAACTGCTCCATAGTTTGGATGGAGCTCTCCACCGAGACCGGATCGTTCGTGTACACCACCGAGAGGGCCTTCCCCCTCACGTGGGTGTCCACTACATGATGCATGGTGAACTGCCCGCCGTTGTCGTCGTCGGCCGCTGGGAGCACCATTGGAGCCACGGGGAGCGCCATTGGAACCGCTGGACATCCTCTCTGTATGTGTCCTCGTGGGTGTGCTTATTGTGTCGTGTGAGATGAGAGATGAAGGTAAATGGCCGCAGGAATAAAAGGGGGCCGGGCGGCGTGGATGCTCGGCGCGTCCGCATGGCAGTTTTTGCAGCGGGTAACTGCATCGTCGCGCCGCGCCCGGCGCAACCGCTTGCACACGAACGTGCATGATCGTGCGCCAGCCCAAAACACTGGCAGCGCGCGTGGAGGGACGAGGGCAGAGCACCTGGAGGGACGGGAGAGCAGAGCGCGCGCGGCGGGACGCGAGCAGAGCGCGCGGCGGCCGCCTGAACCGCAAGCAACCATACGCATAGAGGAGTTGAACACGCGGGAAATGGTCGCCTACAAGCCGGCCGACAGTTGCGTCGCTGCGTAGAGAGCGGCCATGTGGTACCACCTCCATCTAGTCTATAGTCTCCTTTATATTCGTGCCATACTTTGCCCTCAAATATAACCAACAAAATGTTAATGCATGTTTTAAAAATTATATAATTGGAAACTATGTTCAAATACAAATCCAACTATATAACCTTTGGCGACATGCATTCATATTTTATTAGTTAAATCATACTTATAAACCAGGACGGTGGTATAGTAGGTAATTAAACCGCAAACATTTTTTTATTAACCGTATGTGTACGTGGCCTTTCATCCTCCTCTCGCACGTCTTGTCACCCCGCTGCCGCAGATGACTTACAACGCAAGCTTGCGCAGCGCGCGGGGGCGTTCTTTTTGCCAAACGGCGGCGCCAATGAATTGTCGGTGAGCCCCTTCCCGCGCAACCTCGCAGGTTCCCGCACAAGCTTCCCGCCCGACTCGGTGAAATCCCCCAAAATCCCAATGCTTACCGGCCTGCTATAAAAACCCTCACGGCCGGCGAGTCCTGCGTCGCATTTTCCCCTCCATCCCTGTAGCTTATCTCATCTGCTTCTCCCACATTCGCCAATGGCACCGGTCCGTCGTCATCGCTCAGCCACTCCGCCATTATCAGAGGACAGCTCCAGCTGGGAGGCTACACCGCGGCGGCGGCGCAGTCCCCAGCGTAGTGTAGTGTGTGTGGCGTCCCTGTTGGGTGTGCTCGGAACACCCACCACACGGTCCGCCGCCGGTGCCCGTCGGCAGCTACTGCCGGCCGCCGTTGCCGCCACACCACCGTCGAAAGCCAGGGCCATCGCCCGCTCCGCCGCCGCGGCCCGAAGGCGGGAGATGGCTGTCGTGGCCGCCACCCCACTGCCGGCCATTGTGGCCATCACCCGCTCCGCCACTGCGGCCCGAAGGCGGGAGGTGGTGGTCGTGGCCGCCACCCCGTCGTCGTCCGCCGTGGCCGCCAGCCCACCGTCGACCACCGGGGTCATCACCCGCTCCGCCACCGCCGCCCGAAGGCGGGAGGCGGAGGTGGATGCCCGCACGTGCAACAGCGACCTTGCGCGCTACACCGAGTTCCTGCGGGAGGAGGAGGAGCGCCTCATCGAGCACGCAAAGAGCCTTACCGTCGCAGTGGCCGCGGCACACGCCGCCTCAGAGGCGAGGAATAAAGATATCTACTAGGAGAACCACCGCTTCGAGAGGGGTCGTCTGGGGCGGCAGAGGGCGTTCGAGGTGAGCGTCGCTGAAGCTGCATTAGCGGCAGGCACCGCATTGCGGTTGCCCAGCTCGTCGGTAGGCTCCTCCTCCTCTGCCTCTTACTGAGTGTGCTTGGCAAAGGAGAGGCATCCAGAAGTAGTACAAAGCCCCTCCACAGTAGTAGTAGTAGTATTTAGGGGCTATTTTGTTCAGTTCATCTGACTATAGATGTGGTGGAACTGTACAACGTACTTAAAATTAGCTAGTATATATAGTTGAACTAGCTATTTCAGTACGTGGTTGGCAACAATTGGGGAAAAGTTTGGTCGGTTCAGCTGTCGAGTTGAACTGTTTGTATAAATTAAGAACAACTGCTTAATCTATGAATGAAATCTATGCTTAATTACTGAATTTTGGTTGCAAAAATTAGATACTACTAGTGATTTTCAGCTTCATATTTTGACAAATCGCAGTGTTACAAGGATTAACAAATCTTACCAAATTGTTTGTACGTGGTTGCACACGGGTCATCCAAAACAACCGTTTGCGTTGAAGGGATGCACAAATCCTGTGCTGCTCTCACTTTGCATACGGGTGTTCTATCTAAAACGTTTGCGATCAAGAGCTGCAGAAATCCTGCTCAGCACATTTTCTCTTGGCTTCCTAGGGAAGCTGTCGGTTTGCATACGGGTGTTTTAACTAAAACGTTTGCGATGAGTGTTTTATATTTAAAAAGCGAATTAAACTGCGGCTTGGGCGACATTAATGTAGAGGATGCGAGCAAGGCGGGCGGCCATGGAAGTCAAAGGGCTTGCTTCCCAGTGAGCCTGCGTAATGTACAGCTCGCACGCTTCCCGGTGAGCCTGCGCACTCGAGGACAGCTTGCACGCCTCAAGGTCAGCCTGCACACCGGACGACGCTCGCACACCTCCCGTTCAGTCAAGGTCAAGCAGCTGTCCGCACGGCACCTCCTACAGCCATTAAAACCAAGACACGTGGCATCATGTGAATGGTAAACAGAATTTTGGATTTACTAGAATTTAAAAACCAGGCATCTCAATGTTTTTGCCGGCAATCAACGGTGCCCTGGTGTTTGAAATTCATTCGCATTTCTTGCATGGGACCTAAGCATGCACCCAAAGACACATATTTGATTTTTCAACCAATTTATATGCAATGGAGCATGTGCATGTAGTTCAAATTTGAATTATGCACATAAATGCATTGAAAACTCAGTTAATGCATAAAAATGTCCAAACGAACCCCGAAAAATCAAAAAAATTCACACAACACTCCTGTTGTTCTATGTTGACACTAGAAAAAAAATTGAAAGCAATAAGAGGCGATGGATATCGTTTCTTCCCCAAAGGTGGGACGTTCCCTACCGAAAACCAGCATGCTTGTTGTGAGAAGCTCCGGTTTGTGAGAATCATATACCCAAACCTGCCCCAAATGGGACAAAATTTGTACCACGACATGTTGATGCCACTCCATGATAGCATGCCAAGTTTCATGAATTTCAGACGAGTTTTGGATTTACTAGAATTTAAAAACCAGGCATCTCAATGTTTTGCCGGCAATCAACGGTGCCCTAGTGTTTGAAATTCATTCCCATTTCTTGCATGGGACCTAATCATGCACCCAAGGACACATATTTGATTTTTCAACCAATTTATATGCAAGGGAGCATGTGCATGTAGTTCAAATTTGAATTATGCACATAAATGCATTGAAAATTCAGTTACTGCATAAAAATGTCCAAACGAACCCCGAAAAATCACAAAAATTCACACAACACTCCTGTTGTTCTACGTTAACACGAGAAAAAAAATTGAAAGCAATAAGAGGCAATGGATATCGTTTCGTCCCCAAAGGTGGGACGTTGCCTACCGAAAACCATCATGCTTGTTGTGAGAAGCTCCGGTTTGTGAGAAGCATATACCCAAACCTGCCCCAAATGGGACAAAATTTGTACCATGGCATGCTGATGCCGCTCCATGATAGCATGCCAAGTTTCATGAATTTCAGACGAGTTTTGGATTTACTAGAATTTAAAAACCAGGCATCTCAATGTTTTGCCGGCAATGAACGGTGCCCTGGTGTTTGAAATTCATTCCCATTTATTGCATGGGACCTAAGCATGCACCCAAGGACACATATTTGTTTTTTCAACCAATTTATATGCACTAGAGCATGTGCATGTAGTTCAAATTTGAATTATGCACATAAATGCATTGAAAACTCAGTTAATGCATACCCGAAAAATCACAAAAATTTACACAACACTCTTGTTGTTCTATGTTGACACGAGAAAAAAAATTAAAAGCAATAAGAGGTAATGGATATCGTTTCGTCCCCAAAGGTGGGACATTCCCTACCAAAAACCATCATGCTTGTTGTGAGAAGCTCCGGTTTGTGAGAAGCATATACCCAAACCTGCCCCAAATGGGACAAAATTTGTACCACGGCATGTTGATGCCGCTTCATGATAACATGCCAAGTTTCATGAATTTCAGACGAGTTTTGGATTTACTAGAATTTAAAAACCAGGCATCTCAATGTTTTGCCGGCAATCAACAGTTCCCCGGTGTTTGAAATTAATTCCCATTTCTTTCATGGGACCTAAACATGCACCCAAGGACACATATTTGATTTTTCAACCAATTTATACGCACTGGAGCATGTGCATGTAGTTCAAATTTGAATTATGCACATATATGCATTGAAAACTCAGTTAATGCATAAAAATATCCAAACGAACCCCGAAAAATCACAAAAATTCACACAACACTCCTGTTGTTCTATGTTGACACGAGAAAAAAAATTGAAAGCAATAAGAGGCAATGGATATCGTTTCGTCCCCAAAGGTGGGACATTCCCTACCGAAAACCAACATGCTTGTTGTGAGAAGCTCCGGTTTGTGAGAAGCATATACCCAAACCTGCCCCAAATGGGACAAAATTTGTACCATGACATGTTGATGCCGCTCTATGATAGCATGCCAAGTTTCATGAATTTCAGACGAGTTTTGGATTTACTAGAATTTAAAAACCAGGCATCTCAATATTTTGCCGGCAATCAACGGTGCCCCGGTGTTTGAAATTCATTCCCATTTCGTGCATGGGACCTAAGCATGCACCCAAGGACATAGATTTGATTTTTCAACCAATTTATATGCACTAGTTCAAATTTGAATTATGCACATAAAATGCATTGAAAACTCAGTTAATGCATAAAAATGTCCAAACGAACCCCAAAAAATCACAAAAATTCACACAACACTCCTGTTGTTCTATGTTGACACGAGAAAAAATTTTGAAAGCAATAAGAGGCAATGGATATCATTTCGTCCCCAAGGGTGGGACGTTCCCTACCGAAAACCATCATGCTTGTTCTGAGAAGCTCCGGTTTGTGAGAAGTATATACCCAAACCTGCCCCAAATGGGACAAAATTTGTACCACGACACGTTGATGCCGCTCCATGATAGCATGCCAAGTTTCATGATTTTCAGACGAGTTTTGGATTTACTAGAATTTAAAAACCAGGCATCTCAATGTTTTGCCGGCAATCAACGGTGCCCTGGTGTTTGAAATTCATTCCCATTTCTTGTATGGGACCTAAGCATGCACCAAGGACACATATTTGATTTTTCAATCAATTTATATGCACTGGAGCATGTGCATGTAGTTTAAATTTGAATTGTTCACCTGAAATGGCTAGAAAACCAATTTAATTTATAAAATGTTCAAACAAACCCTGAATAATTCCAATTCTTTTACGACACACATATAGTTGCATGTTCACTCCAGATAAAAGGTCTAGGAATTCAAACACTGTCCATTGCCGCTGTGACCCCATTATGTAATTCAAATCAAGATGAAAAATCAAGTAGATCGCACACAGTTTATTATCAGCAACCGTGTGAGATGTAGTACAAAATATCTTGGAGCACCGTCGGTGTATAGTACGCCTATGGCTTACGCGAGAAGGTGCGTCGGCTACAGTCAACAACCGGCGTCTCAAGCACACCAGCTCGCTCCCCAAATATCATTTCACTGTTCAATCATCACCGGTGAAAGATGGGCACGTGGACTCGCGTCGTGAGGGCAACTTCGGTGGCCCACTCTAGCGAGAGCGCGGCCGCAGCCCCCTTGCGCGTGCTAACAGGGTGCATGAGCGCGGCCGCAATTTGCGACCGGGCAGCAAAGGCAGCCCAAACGACCGCTATTGCTTCTCAGGTGGCGGCAACACATCTGCCTCGGGGATAGCAACTGGCGAGAGCGGCACGACTGCTGTCCGTTTCGCAGCGGCGGCCTTAGCCCTGATGCAGGCCGCCCACGACCATATCGAGGCCGCCCACACCCAGCTCCTGGCGGTCACCGCACAAATCGAACGAAGCTTCTCCGACAACGGTCGGCAACCCACGACCGAAGAGCTGGCAATCGCTGAGAGCGTTCGAGTAGCCGTCCGTTCCTCTGCCGCATACCTTGCGACGATGGAGCCCATCCAAGCCCAGCTCGCGTCCTCCCACGCCCAGCTCGTGGCGGTCTTTTCCAAAGAGATGGCGGACGCGGATCGTGAGATGCTTGCCGAGTATGGTGGGATGGATGCCATGGAGCCCCTTCCCCAGGAGACTGTCGGGCGCGAGCTGGACATGGAGGCGGCGGCGGAGATCGACGAGCACCAGCCGTAGTAGTACTCTTTGTTTTGTTTAATTAAGAGCGCCGGTCTTTAATTTGTTAGAGTAATGTTTAGGTCAGCTAGCTCTATTTAATTGCTAAACCTGCTCGATTAAGAAGTGTGGGTGTGCTGTAGTCTCCTTTGTGTACCCAAATTATGCAATGACATGGATGACCACTGTAACCATGGAAATTTGAACCAAAACTTTTGACGTTCAAACTCATCACACACGGTTTAAGCTATCTGAATCGTTTGTGATGTCCACATATCGTACACAGTTCTGAATAAGGGACCGTGTCTGGTGACACTTTGCGCGTCAGTTTTTTGGCTGAAGCGATTCCAAATTTTCGGCTTCCGCAGAAATATCTACCTCCCCGCCCCCTCCCCGTTACCAAAAGCTACATTTCCCCTCTTTCCGCCTTCCTTTCCAAGTTGAAACCTTCACTCCTTGCTTGCAGAGCCGCCGCCTCCTCGCCGGCGACCCTCCTTCACGCTGCTCGACCTCCTCTATCCAGGCAGGTAATCCACACCCGACCCCCATCCTCCTCCTCCTTCCACATCCCACATGCCCCGACCGCCGGCGCAAGCGCGACACCTTCCACCCAAATCGCCAACCCCTCCACCAAAAAAGCGCCGGCCTAAGCCATGGTGCACGCAGTATAGCCAGGACCTCACGAAGCATTTGGCAGCGGAGAAGCAAATCGCGGTCGCACGCGCGGATGAGGTCGCGATGGCTGCCATTCGTGCCGACCCCCAGATCTTGAAGGAGCACCTTGCCAATTGCTAGCTATGCCGGTTAAGCATGCTCGGTTTACCCGTTGCATGTGCTGCTCCTGCCTTTCCTTCACAAATTCTAGTGAATTGTGCTATCTAATTTCACCATGCAATCTGTTGCTCTAGTGTATATGTTCTATATGTCGTGCAGTGTGGTGCTCACTTATTAACTGTTTTGTTAATTAGTTGTCGTCTTCAGTTAACTGTTTGGTTCAATTCTGCAAATGTGATGTTCAATTCTTCAGGCTGCAATTTTGTATTGTCTTCCATGTGAGAAATAAATCGAATTTATCTTTACAAAATTGTGGGTGCATTCTGTTATTGTATACCATGTGAGGAATAAATTGAATTTGGCTGTAGTAAATACATGAGAAACAAATACAATTGCTACAATTGGTTGTAGTTAACTGTTTGGTTAACTCTCTGATCTTCTATTAGGAGTATGTTATATATACAAGTGCTATATTTCCTAGTTCTTAATCATGCTTGGTTGGGGCAAATGGGTTTTCTGTGTGGCTTCAATTAATCTGATGAATCTGCAATGTGCTTATTTTTCATCAACATATTTTACTGATAGCATGCGAACCCTTACTTAACCTGATGACTAACTACCTTATATGTGTTGTAGGGAAACAATGGGAAGCACTGAGGTTTACAATCGAGGTTAGCACGTGCATGGTCCGTTGTCTAATAGCACATTATTGTGCAATTGCAGGAACCATTCTAATATTTTGGTTTTTAACAATTTGGTCTTGTACATGTAGGTCTTGCTATCAGAGGTTTTGACCCACTGTTCGACCCTTTTTGCATATGGGGAAATGAGTTGTCCATGAATATCAATCAAATCAAGAAACTCAGAAAGATTGTTAGGATAAAGAAATTAGTGACAAAAAACAACAAGATCTTTATCTGCACAATGAAGAAGACATCAGTTCACTACAAGATGGTACTAACTATTATACCTTGCCTTTTTTTATTCCTTTGCCCCATTTCCAATATAGAGAAGATATTTATGCACATCCTTGTTTTCAGGCCTTTCCAAAGCAGTTCACTGATGATTACCTCTCAAACCACCTCTATGGCCAGGAGGCGAGGAAGGTTTTCATACAACACCCATGGTTCAATATTGAAGTGTTCCTGAAGAGGACGAAGGACGGACGGTCAATCATCCACAGGCACTGGCCTAAAGTTGCAAAGACCTTCAACATGAATGAAGGCTCAATATTCGCCTTCCACTTCAGCAGTTTTCCAGATGAGATGCATCTGTCTATATACCGTCTATGCTACTAATTTCGAAAGGTTCTACATGTTGCATGTGGAACTTGCTGCTGGTGCAGTTGTGTAATGGGGTAGCTGAGTGCTAAAGCTATATCATGTTGTACTCTGATGTATTTCAATTATGAAATTCTGCTTCCTTAATATGGAAATGAAATATGTTGTGTGCTTAATATGAAATGTCAATTAGATTAATAAATGGATTATGAATAATCGGATAATTAGCCTGTTAATGGCGAATTAGCCTGCTAATTGTGTTTTGCTATTGCAAACGGTTGTTGAAAAAATACCGTGGGCGATGACCTCAGGCAACGCACACAGTTTCTAGGAATGAACCGTGTTGGATCAATGAACAATCACACACGACTTTCTCTTGAAAACTGTTTGCGTTAGGCCACCTTGCGCAAACGTTTACCACATAAAAACTGTGTGTGATGGACAACCTTTGCCACACAGTTTCTTCTATGGACCGTGTGTGATACATTCAATAACGTAAACGATTTAACGGGAAAAATTGTGTGTGATGTACCTGTGAACGAAAACGTTTTCCTTGGAGCGACTGTGTGGGATGTGCATACGAACGGAAACGTTTAGCAGGGACTGACTGTGTGGGATGTACTTGCTACCGGAAACAATTTCGCCATATAATTGTATTTTTTAGCTCTACTATACGTATTTTCGTATTTGAGTGCTCGCTGGTCGCACACGGCCTCATTTTGCCGAACGTGTGTGCCAGGAGGACATATCCCCGACGGTTTCTGGGTCGTGTGGGAAGGACCCCCCCTATCGCCCACACTCACTTGGCGACGGTTCCAAATGCTGTCGCGGAAAGGGGTTAAAAACCGTTTGTTTAGGACCGACGCATACCAGTGGCTATAGTGCACCCACTCACTTTCTTGTAAATACAGGCTTCATCGCATGTCTGTATAAAACTATATGCTTTGATCAACTTATCAAAGCATATATTCCAACTCCGAGATGCTTGCACCAGTCCATAGATGGATCATTGGAGCTTGCACATTTTGTTAGCACCTTTAGGATTGACAAAACCTTCTAGTTGTATCATATACAACTCTTCTTTAATAAATCCATTAAGGAATGCAGTTTTGATATCCATTTGTCAGATTTCATCAAATGTGGCAATTGCTAACATGATTCGGACAGACTTTAAGCATCGATACGAGTGAGAAAATCTCATCGTAGTCAACACTTGAATTTGTCAAAAACCCTTTTCGACAAGTCGAGCTTTGTAGATAGTAACACTACTATCAGCGTCCATCTTCCTCTTGAAGATCCATTTATTCTCAATGGCTTGCCGATCATTGGTCAAGTCCACCAAAGTCCACACTTTGTTCTCATACATTGATTCTATCTCAGATTTCATGGCCTCAAGCCATCTGTCGGAATCTGGGCTCATCATCGCTTCCTCATAGTTCGTAGGTTCATCATGGTCTAGCAACATGACTTCCAGAACAGGATTACCGTACCACTCTGGTGCGGATCGTACTCTAGTTGACCTACGAGGTTTGGTAGTAACTTGATCTGAAGTTTCATGATCATCATCATTAACTTCCTCACTAATTGGTGTAGGCATCACTGGAACTGATTTCAGTGATGAGCTACTTTCCAATTCGAGAGAAGGTAAAATTACCTCATCAAGTTCTGCTTTCCTCCCACTCACTTCTTTCGAGAGAAACTCCTTCTCTAGAAAGGATCCACTCTTAGCAACAAAGATCTTGCCTTCGGATCTGTGATAGAAGGTGTACCCAACAGTTTCTTTTGGGTATCCTATGAAGACGCACTTCTCCGATTTGGGTTTGAGCTTATCAGGCTGAAACTTTTTCACATAAGCATCGCAACCTCAAACTTTAAGAAATGACAGCTTAGGTTTCTTGCCAAACCACAGTTCATACGGTGTCGTCTCAACGGATTTAGATGGTGCCCTATTTAATGTGAATGCAAGTGTCTCTAAAGCACAACCCCAAAACGATAGTGGTAAATCGGTAAGAGACATCATAGATCGCACCATTTCCAAGAAAGTACGGTTACGACATTCGGACACACCATTACGCTATGGTGTTCCAGGTGGCGTGAGTTGTGAAACTATTCCACATTGTTTTAAATGAAGGCCAAACTCGTAACTCAAATATTCGCCTCCGTGATCAGATTGTAGAAACTTTTTTTTTCTTATTACGATGATTCTCCACTTCACTCTGAAATTCTTTGAACTTTTCAAATGTTTCATACTTATGTTTCATCAAGTAGATATACCCATATCTGCTCAAATCATCTGTGAAGGTCAGAAAATAACGATACCCGCCGCGAGCCTCAACACTCATCGGACCGCATACATCAGTATGTATTATTTCCAACAAGTCTGTTGCTCGCGCCATTGTTCCGGAGAACGGAGTCTTAGTCATCTTGCCCATGAGGCATGGTCCGCAAGCATCAAGTGAGTCATAATCAAGTGATTCCAAAAGTCCATCTGCATGGAGTTTTTTCATGTGCTTTACACCAATATGACTAAACGGCAGTGCCACAAGTATGTTGCACTATCATTATCAACTTTGCATCTTTTGGCATCAATATTATGAATACTAGAAGATTCCCCGCGCGTTGCTGCGGAACCATTTGGAACAACCATGTTGTTATATAAAGAATCTTAAAAAAAAGATATAATATACACTCAATGGATTACATAATCTAGCAAGATGTATACAAAGATTAAGTGATGATTCGAAACATGTTAGGTAAAATGTTCCTGATAATAACACAATACATATGCAAAAATTAACTCCAAAAAAGATGACAGAATCAGAGCACCGACTATGAGACTTGCAAATGAACCACCGAATGTTTTCTGTAAACCCCGAAAGCTGGTTTCTAAAAGAGAAAACTGACGCAGAAGCTTGTATTAGACTAAATCTCCAAAGGAGGAAATAAGCAATTAAAATGGCATGTTTTCTGACCTTTCAAATCGCGGTGTCTGCTCCACCAAAACTGAAAGAATGGAAAGAAAATCAGGACACATCTACTTAGTACAACAATTATCTGAATGATGTTAACAGGATCTATTAAAAGAAAATGATAATGAAATTGCATGCATGCTTACATGTATCATCAGATCACAAAAGGAACAGACATGCAGTAATATAACTTAGCAGAAACAGACATGCAGTAAGCAAAATCAACAACACGGCGAGGTTAAATTGCGAGATATAATCAGGGATTTACATAGTTACCTGGTACTTGTCCATGTCGAAGGAAATAAATTAGGGGGACTTGTTCTTGATCTATTGGGCATCGGCCAGAGATGGTACTGGAACTTTGGCCGAAGAGCGCGTAGACAGCGACCTGTAGGCATAGCGTCATGATGCGTTTCGCCGGTGCTTGGGGAAGCTTCGAGTCGACGTCTCCTCCCGATTCTGTGATTTATCACCCTGTCCAAAATGATAGTTGTAATGACATGGGGGCGGTACAACGGGTGTCAACAGGGGTTTAGATCCATCCCTCGAGCCAACTGATTTTCTGAGGGCAAAACCTGACTACCTAGAGCAGGGGCGTTGGTTATGGCGGAAGACCACGGGAATGGAGCAGATCTATTCCTTATAAGGGAGGTTAACTCCATCTATTACTCTTGCGTTTTCTTAGTGGAGAAGATGAAAAGGATCTGGTGTAGAATGCAAAGAGAGTTGTGCAAAATCAATCGATTCAGCGGGGACTGGGGAGTAATTAGGGAGACGACTGGCTGCTCAGATTTTTCTATTGAATGAATTATAATAATAATAAAGCAATTATGTTTGCGTGGGCCTCTCTTAGGGCATGTATTGGCAGATGGGCCAGCAACCTTGTATTTGCAGCAGGCCACATGTGCCACGCAGGAATGGAACATGTAGGTGTAGCCCGATGCGGAACGGAGATGTCGGCAGGAAGCTTCGATGACTAGTTCGAGATTTTACAGGTGGGACCTACTTGATGACGTGGATAGCCTGCATGCTAAGAGAATTAGTAGTAGTGGGGATCAACTATTTAGGATATATAGATGTGTATCACTACGATCGAGATTCAATAAACCATTTATATTAAGTGTATGACCATAGAAGGTTTTACTCATGTAAACAGAACAACAATTATTCTTTGACTTAAATGAATAACCGTATTGCAAGAAACGTGATCCAATCATATTCATGCTCAACGCAAATACCAAATAACATTTATTTTAGGTTCAACACTAATCCCGAAGGTAAAAGGAGTGTGTGATGGTGATCTTATCAACCTTGGAATCATTTCCAATACACATCGTCACCTCGTCCTTAACTAGTCTCTGTTTATCTTTCAACTCCTGTTTTCGTGTTACTACTCTTAGTAACTGAACCAGTATCAAATACCGAGGGATTGCTATAAACAATAGTAAAGTACACATCAATAACATGTATATCAAATATACCTTTGTTCACTTTGCCATCCTTCTTATCCGCCAAGTATCTAGGGCAGTTCCACTTCCAGTGACCATTTCCTTTGCAGTAGAAGCACTCAGTTTCAGGCTTGGGTCTAGCTTTGGGCTTCTTCATGGGAGTGGCAACTTGCTTGTCATTCTTCTTTAAGTTCCCTTTCTTGCCCTTGCCCTTTTACTTGAAACTAGTGGTCTTGTCAACCATCAACACTTGATGCTTTTCTTGATTTCTGCCTTCGCCGATTTCAGCATCGCGGAGAGCTCGGGGAATTGTTTTCGTCATCCCTTGCATATTATAGTTCATCACGAAGTTCCAGTAACTTGGTGATAGTGACTAGAGAACTTCTGTCAATAACTATCTTATTTGGAAGATTAACTCCCACTTGATTTAAGCGATTGTAGTACTCAGACATTCTGAGCACATGCTCACTGGTTGAGCTATTCTCCTCCATCTTGTAGGCAAAAATACTTGTCAGAGGTCTCATACCTCTCGACTCGGGCATGAGTCTGAAATACCAATTTCAACTCTTGGAACATCTGATATGCTCCGTGGCGTTCAAAATGTTTTTGAAGTCCCGGTTCTAATCCGTAAAGCATGGCACACTAAACTATCAAGTAGTCATCATACCGAGCTTGTCAAACGTTCATAACGTCTGCATCTGCTCCTGCAATAGGTCCGTCACCTAGCGGTGCATTAAGGACATAATTCTTATATGCAGCAATGAGGATAATCCTCAGATCACGGACCCAGTCCGCACCATTGCTACTATCATCTTTCAACTTATTTTTCTCTAGAAACATATCAAAAATAAAGGAGGGGAGCTATACGCGAGCTATTGATCTACAACATAGATATGCAAAAACTATCAGGTACTAAGTTCATGATAAATTAAAGTTCAATTAATCATATTACTTAAGAACTCCCACTTAGATAGACATCCCTCCAGTCATCTAAATGATCACGTGATCCATATCAACTAAACCATTTCCGATAATCACGTGAGATGGAGTAGTTTTCAATGGTGAACATCACTATGTTGATCATATCTACTATATGATTCACGCTCGACCTTTCGGTCTCAATGTTCCGAGGCTATATCTGCATATGCTAGGCTCGTCAAGTTTAACCCGAGTATTCTGCGTGTGCAAAACTGGCTTGCACCCGCTGTATGTGAACGTAGAGCTTATCACACCCGATCTTCACGTGGTGTCTCAGCACGAAGAACTGTCGCAACGGTGCATACTCAGGGAGAACACTTATACCTTGAAATTTTAGTAAGGAATCATCTCATAATGCTACCGTCATACTAATCAAAATAAGATGCATAAAAGATAAACATCACATGCAAAAATATGTGACATGATATGACCATCATCATCTTGTGCCTTTGATCTCCATCTCCAAAGTACCGTCATGATCTCCATCGTCACCGGCATGACACCATGATCTCCATCATCTTGATCTTTATCAACGTGTCATCACATGGTTGTCTCGCCAACTATTGCTTTTGCAACTATTGCTATCGCATAGCGATAAAGTAAATCAATTATATGGCGCTTGCATCTTATGCAATAAAGAGACAACCATAAGGCTCCTGCCAGTTGCCGATAACTTTAACAAAACATGATCATCTCATACAACAATTTATATCTCATCACGTCTTGACCATAGCACATCACAACATGCCCTGCAAAAACAAGTTAGACGTCCTCTACTTTTTTGTTGCAAGTTTTACGTGGCTGCTACGGGCTTCTAGCAAGAACCGTTCTTACCTACGCATCAAAACCACAATGATTTTTCGTCAAGTGTGCTATTTTAACCTTCAACAAGGACCGGGCATAGTCAAACTCGATTCAACTAAAGTTGGAGAAACAGACACCCGCCAGCCACCTGTGTGCAAAGCACGTCGGTAGAACCAGTCTCATGAACGTGGTCATGTAATGTCCGTCGGGCCGCTTCATCCAACAATACCGCCGAATCAAAGTAAGAGGTCGCTGGTAAGCAGTATGACTATTATCGCCTACAACTCTTTGTGTTATACTCGTGCATATAACATCTACGCATAGACCTGGCTCTGATACCATTGCTGGGGAACGTAGTATTTCAATTTTTTTCCTACGATCACGCAAGATCTATCTAGGAGAAGCATAGCAACGAGCGGGGAGAGTGTGTCCACGTACCCTCGTAGACCGAAAGCAGAAGCATTTAGTAACGCGGTTGATGTAGTCGAACGTCTTCGCGATCCAACCGATCCAAGTACCAAACGTATGGCACCTCCGTGTTCAGCACACGTTCAGCTCGATGACGTCCCTCGATCTCTTGATCCAGTTGAGGACGAGGGAGAGTTCCGTCAGCATGACGGCGTGGTGACGGTGATGATGAAGTTACCGGCGCAGGGCTTCACCTAAGCACTACGACGATATGACCGAGGTGTGTAACTGTGGAGGGGGGCACCGCACACGGCTAAGACAATTGTCTGTTGTGTGTTTGGGGTGCTCCTGCCCCCATATATAAAGGAGGGGAGGAGGAGGCCGGCCAACAAGGGGCGCGCCCAGGAGAGGGGAGTCCTACTATGACTCCAGTCCTAGTAGGATTCAGCCCCACCCTTTTTTCCTTCTACCGGAGGGGGAAAAGGGGAAGGAGAGGGAGTAGGAGAAGGAAAGGGGGGTGGCGCCCCCATCCCAAGTCCAATTTGGCCTCCTCCCTTGTGGGGGGGGGGGCGCACCAGCCCCTTGTGGGCTGGTTAGCCTCCCTCCTATGGCCCATAAGGCCCATATCTTTCCCCGGGGGGTTCCGGTAACCCCTCCGGTACTCTCGTATGTACCCGATACACTCCAGAACCCTTCCGGTGTCCGAATACTACCTTCCAATATATCAATCTTTACCTCTCAACCATTTCGAGACTCATCGTTATGTCTGTGATCTCATCCGGGACTATGAACAAACTTCGGTCATCAGATCACATAACTCATAATAGAAATCGTCATTGAACGTTAAGCGTGCGGACCCTACGGGTTCGAGAACTATGTAGACATGACCGAGACACCTCTCCGGTCAATAACCAATAGCGGAACCTGGATGCTCATATTGGCTCCCACATATTCTACGAAGATCTTTACCGGTCAAACCGCATAACAACATACTTTGTTCCCTTTGTCATTCATGACCCACAAGTATAGGGGATCTATCGTAGTCCTTTCGATAAGTAAGAGTGTCGAACCCAATGAGGAGCAGAAGGAAATGACAAGCAGTTTTCAGTAAGGTATTCTCTGCAAGCACTGAAATTATTGGTAACAGATAGTTTTATGATAAGGTAATTCATAACGGGTAACAAGTAACAAAAGTAAACAAGGTGCAGCAAGGTGGCCCAATCCTTTTTGTAGCAAAGGACAAGCCTGGACAAACTCTTATATAAAGGAAAGCGCTCCCGAGGACACATGGGAATTATCGTCAAGCTAGTTTTCATCATGCTCATATGATTCACATTCGTTACTTTGATAATTTGATATGTGGGTGGACCAGTGCTTGGGTACTGCCCTTCCTTGGACAAGCATACCACTTATGATTAACCCCCCTCGCAAGCATCCGCAACTACGAAAGAAGAATTAAGGTAAACCTAACCATAGCATGAAACATATGGATCCAAATCAGTCCCTTACAAAGCAACACATAAACTAGGGTTTAAGCTTCTGTCACTCTAGCAACCCATCATCTACTTTTTACTTCCCAATGCCTTCCCCTAGGCCCAAACAATGGTGAAGTGTCATGTAGTCGACGTTCACATAACACCACTAGAGGAAAGACAACATACATCTCATCAAAATGTCGAACGAATACCACATGACTACTTATGACAAGACTTCTCCCATGTCCTTAGGAACAAACGTAACTACTCACAAATCATATTCATGTTCATAATCAGAGGGGTATTAATGTGCATAAAGGATCTGAACATATAATCTTCCACCGAATAAAACAACTAGCATCAACTACAAGGAGTAATCAACACTACTAGCAACCCACAGGTACAATCTGAGGTTTTGAGACAAAGATCGGATACAAGAGATGAACTAGGGTTTGAGAGGAGATGGTGCTGGTGAAGATGTTGATGGAGATTGACCCCCTCTCGATGAGAGGATCTATGGTGATGACGATGGTGACGATTTCCCCCTTCCGGAGGGATGTTTCCCCAGCAAAACAGCTCCACCGGAGCCCTAGATTGGTTTCGCCAAGGTTCCGCCTCGAGATGGCGGCGCTTCGTCCCGAAAGCTTCCTTATGATGTTTTCCAGGGCAAAAGACACCTTATACCAGAAGATGGGCATCGGGGGGCTTCCAGGTGGCCCACGAGGCAGGGGGTGCGCCCAGGGGGGTAGGGCGCGCCCTCCACCCTCGTGGACAGTGGGTGCCCCTCCTCTGGTGCTTTCTTAGCCCAATATTTTTATTATATTCCAAAACTGACTTTCGTGGAGTTTCAGGACTTTTGGGGTTGTGCAGAAAAGGTCTCTAATATTTGCTCCTTTTCCAGCCTAGAATTCCAGCTGCCGGCATTCTCCCTCTTCATGTAAACCTTGTAAAATAAGAGAGAAAAGGCATAAGCATTGTGACATAATGTGTAATAACAGCCCATAATGCAATAAATATCGATATAAAAGCATGATGCAAAACGGACGTATCAACTCCCCCAACCTTAGACCTCGCTTGTCCTCAAGCGGAAGCCGATATCAAAAAATATGTCCACATCTTTACAGATAGAGGTATCGATAAAATAAAATACGGACATGAGGGCATCATGATCATTCTTAGAATAGCAACATATATATATATATATATATTAACATATGATTTCTTATGTTGAAGTAACAATCTATTCACAATGTAAAGTATGAATCAGAAACTTCATTGAAAAACTAGCAAACTATAATCTCAGTCATTGAAGCAATTGCAATTTATCATAACATCGGAAAGAGTCAATATAAGAGCTTTTCAGCAGGTCCACATACTCAAGTAACATTTAGTCTTTCACAATTGCTAACACTCATGCAATACTTATGGGTATGAAGTTTTAATCGGACACAGAGAAAGATAGGGGCTTATAGTTTTGCCTCCCAACCTTTTACCTCAAGGGTAACGTCAACAACAATGCTATATGAAAACCTACATCTAATTGGATATATATATATATATAATATATTATATTTATATATATATATATCAGGATCTTTCCAACACATAGTGCTTGCCAAAGGATAAAGTGTAAAAAGGAAAGGTGAAGATCACCATGACTCTTGTATAAGGTATAAGACAAAAATAAAAGATAGGCCCTTCGCAGAGGGAAGCAGAGGTTGTCATGTGCTTTTATGGTTGGATGCACAAAATCTTAATGCAAAAAAACGTCACTTTATATTGCCACTTGTGATAGGGACCTTTATTATGTAGTCCGTCGCTTTTATTTCTTCCATATCACAAGCTCGTATAAAGATTATTTTCTCCACACTAATAGATCATACATATTTAGAGAGCAATTTTTATTGCTTGCAACAATGACAGCTTACTTGAAGGATCTTACTCAATCCATATGTAGATATGGTGGACTTGAAGGAAATATGCCCTAGAGGCAATAATAAAGTTATTATTTATTTCCTTATATCATGATAAATGTTTATTATTCATGCTAGAATTGTATTAACCGGAAACATAATACATGTGTGAATACATAGAAAAAATAGAGTGTCACTAGTATGCCTCTACTTGACTAGCTTGTTGATCAAAGATGGTTATGTTTCCTAGCCATAGACATGTGTTGTCATTTGATTAACGGGATCACATCATTAGGAGAATGATGTGATTGACATGACCCATTCCGTTAGCTTAGCACACGATCGTTTAGTATGTTGCTATTGCTTTCTTCATGACTTATACATGTTCCTATGACTATGAGATTATGCAACTCCCGTTTACCGGAGGAACACTTTGTGTGCTACCAAACGTCACAACGTAACTGGGTGATTATAAAGGTGCTCTACAGGTGTCTCCATAGGTACATGTTGGGTTGGCGTATTTCAAGATTAGGATTTGTCACTCCGATTGTCGGAGAGGTATCTCTGGGCCCTCTCGGTAATGCACATCACTTAAGCCTTGCAAGCATTGTAACTAATGAGTTAGTTGCGAGATGATGTATTACAGAACAAGTAAAGAGACTTGCTAGTAACGAGATTGAACTAGGTATTGAGATACCGATGATCGAATCTCGGGCAAGTAACATACCGATGACAAAGGGAACAACGTATGTTGTTATGCGGTCTGACCGATAAAGATCTTCGTAGAATATGTAGGAGCCAATATGAGCATCCAGGTTCCGCTATTGGTTATTGACCGAGACGTGTCTCGTTCATGTCTACATAGTTCTCAAACCCGTAGGGTCCGCACGCTTAACGTTACGATGACAGTTTTATTATGAGTTTATATGTTATGATGTATCGGAGGTTGTTCGGAGTCCCGGATGTGATCACGGACATGACGAGGAGTCTCGAAATGGCCGAGACATAAAGATTGATATATTGGACGACTATATTCGGACACCGGAAGTGTTCCGGGTGATTTCGGAGAAAACCGGAGTGCGGGAGGGTTACCGGAACCTCCCGGGAGAAGTAATGGGCCTTATGGGCCTTAGTGGAGAGAGAGAGGGGCGGCCAGGGTGGGCCGCGCGCCCCCTCCCCCTCTGGTCCGAATTGGACTAGGAGAGGGGGGGGCGCCCCCCTTTCCTTCTCCCTCTCCCCCTTCCTTTCCCCCTCCTAGTAGGAGTAGGAAAGAGGGGAGTCCTACTCCTACTAGGAGGAGGACTCCTCCTCCTGGCGCGCCCTGCAAGGGCCGGCCGGCCTCCCCCCTTGCTCCTTTATATACGGGGGCAGGGGGCACCCTATGGACACAACAATTGATCATTGATCTCTTAGCCGTGTGCGGTGCCCCCCTCCACCATAGTCCACCTCGATAATACTGTAGCGGTGCTTAGGCGAAGCCCTGCATCGGTAGAACATCGACATCATCACCATGTCATCGTGCTGACGAAACTCTCCCTCAACACTCGGCTGGATCGCAGTTCGAGGGACGTCATCGAGCTGAACGTGTGCTGAACTCGGAGGTGCCGTACGTTCGGTACTTGATCGGTCGGATCGTGAAGACGTACGACTACATCAACCGCGTTGTGCTAACGCTTCTGCTTTCGGTCTACGAGGGTACGTAGACAACACTCTCCCCTCTTGTTGCTATGCATCACCATGATCTTGCGTGTGCGTAGGAATTTTTTTGTAATTACTACGTTCCCCAACAGTGGCATCCGAGCCAGGTTTTATGCGTTGATGTTATATGCACGAGTAGAACACAAGTGAGTTGTGGGCGATATAAATCATACTGCTTACCAGCATGTCATACTTTGGTTCGGCGGTATTGTTGGATGAAGCGGCCCGGACCGACATTACGCGTACGCTTACGCGAGACTGGTTCTACCGACGTGCTTTGCACACAGGTGGCTGGCGGGTGTCAGTTTCTCCAACTTTAGTTGAACCGAGTGTGGCTACGCCCGGTCCTTGCGAAGGTTAAAACAGCACCAACTTGACAAACTATCGTTGTGGTTTTGATGCGTAGATAAGAACGGTTCTTGCTAAGCCCGTAGCAGCCACGTAAAACTTGCAACAACAAAGTAGAGGACGTCTAACTTGTTTTTGCAGGGCATGTTGTGATGTGATATGGTCAAGACATGATGCTAAATTTTATTGTATGAGATGATCATGTTTTGTAACCGAGTTATCTGCAACTGGCAGGAGCCATATGGTTGTCGCTTTATTGTATGCAATGCAATCGCCCTGTAATGCTTTACTTTATCACTAAGCGGCAGCGATAGTCGTAGAAGCATAAGATTGGCGAGACGACAACGATGCTACGATGGAGATCAAGGTGTCGCACCGGTGACGATGGTGATCATGGAGGTGCTTCGGAGATGGAGATCACAAGCACAAGATGATGATGGCCATATCATATCACTTATATTGATTGCATATGATGTTTATCTTTTATGCATCTTATCTTGCTTTGATTGACGGTAGCATTGTAAGATGATCTCTCACTAAATTTCAAGATAAAAGTGTTCTCCCTGAGTATGCACCGTTGCCAAAGTTCGTCGTGCCCAGACACCACGTGATGATCGGGTGTGATAAGCTCTACGTCCATCTACAACGGGTGCAAGCCAGTTTTTGCACACGCAGAATACTCAGGTTAAACTTGACGAGCCTAGCATATGCAGATATGGCCTCAGAACACTGAGACCGAAAGGTCGAGCGTGAATCATACAGTAGATATGATCAACATAGTGATGTTCACCATTGAAAACTACCCCATTTCACGTGATGATCGGTTATGGTTTAGTTGATTTGGATCACGTGATCACTTAGAGGATTAGAGAGATGTCTTTCTAAGTGGGAGTTCTTAAGTAATATGATTAATTGAACTTAAATTTATCATGAACTTAGTACCTGATAGTATCTTGCTTGTCTATGTTGATTGTAGATAGATGGCCCGTGCTGTTGTTCCGTTGAATTTTAATGCGTTCCTTGAGAAAGCAAAGTTGAAAGATGATGGTAGCAATTACACGGACTGGGTCCGTAACTTGAGGATTATCCTCATTGCTGCACAGAAGAATTACGTCCTGGAAGCACCGCTGGGTGCCAGGCCTGCTGCAGGAGCAACACCAGATGTTATGAACGTCTGGCAGAGCAAAGCTGATGACTACTCGATAGTTCAGTGTGCCATGCTTTATGGCTTAGAACCGGGACTTCAACGACGTTTTGAACGTCATGGAGCATATGAGATGTTCCAGGAGTTGAATTTAATATTTCAAGCAAATGCCCGGATTGAGAGATATGAAGTCTCCAATAATTTCTATAGCTGCAAGATGGAGGAGAATAGTTCTGTCAGTGAGCATATACTCAAGATGTCTGGGTATAATAATCACTTCATTCAACTGGGACTTAATCTTCTGGATGATAGAGTCATTGACAGAATTCTCCAATCACTACCACCAAGCTACAAGAGCTTTGTGATGAACTATAATATGCAAGGGATGGAAAAAATGATTCCCGAGCTCTTCGCAATGCTAAAGGCTGCGGAGGTAGAAATCAAGAAGGAGCATCAAGTGTTGATGGTCAACAAGACCACTAGTTTCAAGAAAAAGGGCAAAGGGAAGAAGAAGGGGAACTTCAAGAAGAACAGCAAGCAAGTTGCTGCTCAGGAGAAGAAACCCAAGTCTGGACCTAAGCCTGAAACTGAGTGCTTCTACTGCAAGCAGACTAGTCACTGGAAGCGGAACTGCCCCAAGTATTTGGTGGATAAGAAGGATGACAAGGTGAACAAAGGTATATGTGATATACATGTTATTGATGTATACCTTACTAGAGCTCGCAGTAGCACCTGGGTATGTGATACTGGTTCTGTTGCTAATATTTGCAACTCGAAACAGGGACTACGGATTAAGCGAACACTGGCCAAGGACGAGGTGACGATGCGCGTGGGAAATGGTTCCAAAGTCGATGTGATCGCTGTCGGCACGCTACCTCTACATCTACCTTCGGGATTAGTTTTAGACCTAAATAATTGTTATTTGGTGCCAGCGTTGAGCATGAACATTATATCTGGATCTTGTTTGATGCGAGACGGTTATTCATTTAAATCAGAGAATAATGGTTGTTCTATTTATATGAGTAATATCTTTTATGGTCATGCACCCTTGAAGAGTGGTCTATTTTTGATGAATCTCGATAGTAGTGATACACATATTCATAATGTTGAAGCCAAAAGATGCAGAGTTGATAATGATAGTGCAACCTATTTGTGGCACTACCGTTTGGGTCATATCGGTGTAAAGCGCATGAAGAAACTCCATACTGATGGACTTTTGGAGCCACTTGATTATGAATCACTTGGTACTTGCGAACCGTGCCTCATGGGCAAGATGACTAAAACGCCATTCAACGGTACAATGGAGAGAGCAACAGATTTGTTGGAGATCATACGTACAGATGTATGTGGTCCAATGAATGTTGAGGCTCATGGCGGATATCGTTATTTTCTCACCTTCACAGATGATTTGAGCAGATATGGGTATATCTACTTAATGAAACATAAGTCTGAAACATTTGAAAAGTTCAAAGAATTTTAGAGTGAAGTTGAAAATCATCGTAACAAGAAAATAAAGTTTCTACGATCTGATCGTGGTGGAGAATATTTGAGTTACGAGTTTGGTCTACATTTGAAACAATGCGGAATAGTTTCGCAACTCACGCCACCCGGAACACCACAGCGTAATGGTGTGTCCGAACGTCGTAATCGTACTTTACTAGATATGGTGCGATCTATGATGTCTCTTACTGATTTACCGCTATCGTTTTGGGGTTATGCTTTAGAGACGGCCGCATTCACGTTAAATAGGGCACCATCAAAATCCGTTGAGACGACGCCTTATGAACTGTGGTTTGGCAAGAAACCAAAGTTGTCGTTTCTGAAAGTTTGGGGCTGCGATGCTTATGTGAAAAAGCTTCAACCTGATAAGCTCGAACCCAAATCGGAGAAATGTGTCTTCATAGGATACCCAAAGGAAACTGTTGGGTACACCTTCTATCAGAGATCCGAAGGCAAGGCATTCGTTGCTAAGAATGGATCCTTTCTAGAGAAGGAGTTTCTCTCGAAAGAAGTGAGTGGGAGGAAAGTAGAACTTGATGAGGTAACTGTACCTGCTCCCTTATTAGAAAGTAGCCCATCACAGAAATCTGTTCCTGTGACACCTACACCAATTAGTGAGGAAGTTAATGATGATGATCATGGAACTTCAGATCAAGTTGTTACTGAACCTCGTAGATCAACCAGAGTAAGATCTGCACCAGAGTGGTATGGTAATCCTGTTCTGGAAGTCATGTTACTAGACCATGATGAACCTATGAACTATGAAGAAGCGATGGTGAGCCCAGATTCCGCAAAATGGCTTGAGGCCATGAAATCTGAGATGGGATCCATGTATGAGAACAAAGTGTGGACTTTGGTTGACTTGCCCGATGATCGGCAAGCATTTGAAAATAAATGGATCTTTAAGAAGAAGACTGACGCTGACGGTAATGTTACTATCTACAAAGCTCGACTTGTCGCGAAAGGTTTTCGACAAGTTCAAGGATTGACTACGATGAGACCTTCTCACTCGTAGCGATGCTTAAGTCTGTCCGAATCATGTTAGCGATTGCCACATTTTATGATTATGAAATATGGCAGATGGATGTCAAAACTGCATTCCTGAACGGGTTTCTGGAAGAAGAGTTGTATATGATGCAACCAGAAGGTTTTATCGATCCAAAGGGAGCTAACAAAGTGTGCAAGCTCCAGCGATCCATTTATGGACTGGTGCAAGCCTCTCGGAGTTGGAATAAATGCTTTGATAGTGTGATCAAAGCATTTGGTTTTGTACAGACTTTTGGAGAAGCCTGTATTTACAAGAAAGTGAGTGGGAGCTCTGTAGCATTTCTAATATTATATGTGGATGACATATTGCTGATCGGAAATGATATAGAATTTCTAGATAGCATAAAGGGATACTTGAATAAGAGTTTTTCAATAAAAGACCTCGGCGAAGCTGCTTACATATTAGGCATTAAGATCTATAGAGATAGATCAAGACACTTAATTGGACTTTCACAAAGCGCATACCTTGACAAAGTTTTGAAGAAGTTCAAAATGGATCAAGCAAAGAAAGGGTTCTTGCCTGTGTTACAAGGTGTGAAGTTGAGTAAGACTCAATGCCCGACCACTGCAGAAGATAGAGAGAAGATGAAAGATGTTCCCTATGCTTCAGCCATAGGCTCTATCATGTATGCAATGCTGTGTACCAGACCTGATGTGTGCCATGCTATAAGTCTAGCAGGGAGGTACCAAAGTAATCCAGGAGTGGATCACTGGACAGCAGTCAAGAACATCCTGAAATACCTGAAAAGGGCTAAGGATATGTTTCTCGTTTATGGAGGTGACAAAGAGCTCATCGTAAATGGTTACCTTGATGCAAGCTTTGACACTGATCCGGACGATTCTAAATCGCAAACCGGATACGTGTTTACATTGAACGGTGGAGCTGTCAGTTGGTGCAGTTCTAAACAAAGCGTCGTGGCGGGATCTACGTGTGAAGTGGAGTACATAGCTGCTTCGGAAGCAGCAAATGAAGGAGTCTGGATGAAGGAGTTCATATCCGATCTAGGTGTCATACCTAGTGCATCGGGTCCAATGAAAATCTTTTGTGACAATACTGGAGCAATTGCCTTGGCGAAAGAATCCAGATTTCACAAGAGAACCAAGAACATCAAGAGACGCTTCAATTCTATCCGTGATCTAGTCCAAGTGGGAGACATAGAAATTTGCAAGATACATACGGATCTGAATGTTGCAGACCCGTTGACTAAGCCTCTTCCACGAGCAAAACATGATCAGCACCAAGGCTCCATGGGTGTTAGAATCATTACTGTGTAATCTAGATTATTGACTCTAGTGCAAGTGGGAGACTGAAGGAAATATGCCCTAGAGGCAATAATAAAGTTATTATTTATTTCTTTATATCATGATAAATGTTTATTATTCATGCTAGAATTGTATTAACCGGAAACATAATACATGTGTGAATACATAGAAAAAACAGAGTGTCACTAGTATGCCTCTACTTGACTAGCTTGTTGATCAAAGATGGTTATGTTTTCTAGCCATAGACATGTGTTGTCATTTGATTAACGGGATCACATCATTAGGAGAATGATGTGATTGACATGACCCATTCCGTTAGCTTAGCACACGATCGTTTAGTATGTTTCCTATGACTATGAGATTATGCAACTCCCGTTTACCGGAGGAACACTTTGTGTGCTACCAAACGTCACAACGTAACTGGGTGATTATAAAGGTGCTCTACAGGTGTCTCCAAAGGTACATGTTGGGTTGGCGTATTTCGAGATTAGGATTTGTCACTCCGATTGTCGGAGAGGTATCTCTGGGCCCTCTCGGTAATGCACATCACTTAAGCCTTGCAAGCATTGTAACTAATGAGTTAGTTGCGGGATGATGTATTATAGAACGAGTAAAGAGACTTGCCGGTAATGAGATTGAACTAGGTATTGAGATACCAACGATCGAATCTCGGGCAAGTAACATACCGATGACAAAGGGAACAACGTATGTTGTTATGTGGTCTCACCGATAGAGATCTTCGTAGAATATGTAGGAGCCAATATGAGCATCCAGGTTCCGCTATTGGTTATTGACCGGAGACGTGTCTCGGTCATGTCTACATAGTTCTCGAACCCGTAGGGTCCGCACGCTTAACGTTACGATGAGAGTTTTATTATGAGTTTATATGTTATGATGTACCGAAGGTTGTTCGAAGTCCCGGATGTGATCACGAACATGACGAGGAGTCTCGAAATGGTCGAGACATAAAGATTGATATATTGGACGACTATATTCGGACACCGGAAGTGTTCCGGGTGATTTCGGAGAAAACCAGAGTGCCGGAGCATTACCGGAACCCCCCCGGGAGAAGTAATGGGCCTTATGGGCCTTAGTGGAGAGAGAGAGGGGCGGCCAGGGTGGGCCGCGCGCCCCTCCCCCTCTGGTCCGAATTGGACTAGGAGAGGGGGGGCGGCGCCCCCCTTTCCTTCTCCCTCTCCCCCTTCCTTTCCCCCTCCTAGTAGGAGTAGGAAAGAGGGGAGTCCTACTCCTACTAGGAGGAGGACTCCTCCTCCTGGCGCGCCCTGCAAGGGCCGGCCGGCCTCCCCCCTTGCTCCTTTATATACGGGGGCAGGGGGCACCCTATGGACACAACAATTGATCATTGATCTCTTAGCCGTGTGCGATGCCCCCCTCCACCATAGTCCACCTCGATAATACTGTAGCGGTGCTTAGGCGAAGCCCTGCGTCGGTAGAACATCGACATCGTCACCACGCCGTCATGCTGACGAAACTCTCCCTCAACACTCGGCTGGATCGGAGTTCGAGGGACATCATTGGGCTGAACGTGTGCTGAACTCGGAGGTGCCGTACGTTCGGTACTTGATCGGTCGGATCATGAAGACGTATGACTACATCAACCGCGTTGTGCTAACGCTTCCGCTTTCGGTCTACGAGGGTACGTAGACAACACTCTCCCCTCTCGTTGCTATGCATCACCATGATCTTGCGTGTGCGTAGGATTTTTTTTGAAAATACTACGTTCCCCAACAGGACTCTCATGGCAAAACTGGGTTTAAGGATATTTGGAAGCACAAGTAGTATCTCTACTTAGTGCAAAGAATTTGGCTAGCATGAGGGGGAAAGGCAAGCTCAACATGTTGGATGATCCATGACAGTATAATTTATTTTGGATATAAGAAAACATAACCTATTATGTTGTCTTCCTTGTCCAACATCAACTTTTTAGCATGTCATATTTTAATGAGTGCTCACAATCATAAAAGATGTCCAAGATAGTATATTTATATGTGAAAAACTCTCTTTCTTTATTACTTCCTATTAATTGCAATGATGACCAAAACTATGTTTGTCAGCTCTCAACAACTTTTATTCGTCATACTCTTTATATGTGAAGTCATTACTCTCCATAAGATCAATATGATCTTTTTTTTTCTTTTTTCCCTCAAGATTATAGCCAGATAACCAAGCCCTCGACTCAAGACTAATCTTTATTATATATAGCTCACGGACTCGATTACATAGATAAGGATCAACACAAAAACTCAAAGCTAGATCATACTAAACTTTATTCTACTAGATCAAGATATAACCAAAAGGATCGAACTAAGAAAAAGGTAAAGATTGAAGTGTGATGGTGATACGATACCGGGGCACCTCCCCCAAGCTTGGCAGTTGCCAAGGAGTGCCCATACCCATGTATTTATGTCTCTTTCTTCGGAGCTGGTGATGATGGGGTTGTTGATGATGTAGGCTTGTCGTCCATCTTCCAAGGCATACGCTCACCATCATAGAAGGATGATCGAGTCCCTGGGATCCTCAAATCTGCAGCCAAACTCATCCTATTGAATCTATATTCATACTCACAGTTTTGGTTTTGCAGGTCATAGATCTAGGCTTGGAGGTGCTCGATTTTCTCGTGAAGCTTGAAGATGGTCTCCCCAATGTTCTTGGCATCTAGCTTGTGGTTGTTGGTGAACTCCGCGATCATCATGTGGTTGGCGTTGAGTCCGCGTTCCACCATCCCCTGGCACTTGAAAACGTGTTGCTCCATTGCGTCGAGTCTTGTCTCCACGCTTCCGGTCCTCCTTGGTCCCTCAACATCGCGGATGTGCAGCACCCCCTCACGCATCTCAATGGTTTGAGGGTGTTGCAGCACCTCCGTGAGGTAGGGGTTGATGACCTTCTCGAAAAACTTGTCCTTGGGGGTGCTTGAAGACGTCATGGTGATCTAGATCTGTTAGAAAAACAGCTCGAAACAAAAGCAGAGGATTGTGTCGTGGTACGGTGGTCAAAACCTTCGGGAGATTATATAATAAATTTTTGCCGACCAAAAGAAGTATCATGCAAGAAAACGGAGTCCGGAGAGCACACGAGGTGCCCACGAGGCAGGGGCCGCGCCCAGAGGGGTAGGGCGCGCCCTCCGCCCTCGTGGATGCCTCGTGCCCCTTTCGGACTACTTCTTATTTTCCTATTTTCTTAAATATTCCAAAACGGAGAAAATTTCTATTAGAACTGTTTTGGAGTCGGTTTACTTACCGTACTACATATCTATTCCTTTTTGGAGTCTGAAACGTTCTGGAAAGTGTCCCTTATGTACTCCTCCGGGGTTACGGTATCAATAACATTGGTTTCAACATTTATGGGATTACCTGAGATATAATGTTTGATTCTTTGATTGTTCACCACCTTTGGATTTGTGCCTTCGAAGTTGTTGATTTTTATGGCACCGGAATGATAGACCTCCTTGATAACATGAGGACCTTCCCATTTAGAGAGGAGTTTTCCTGCAAAAAATCTTAAACGAGAGTTGTATAACAGAACATAATCACCTACATTAAACTCACGCTTTTGTATCCTTTTGTCATGCCATCTTTTAACTTTTTCTTTAAATAGTTTGGCATTCTCATAGGCCTAGGTTCTCCACTCATAAAGTGGGCTAATGTCAAATAGTCTCTTCTCACCGGCAAGTTTGAAATCATAATTGAGCTCTTTTATGGCCCAATATGCCTTATGTTCTAGTTCGAGAGGTAAGTGATCGACATGCTTTTCCATAAACCATTTTATATGGAGACATACCCATATGCTTTTTATATGCAGTTCTATAGGCCCATAGTGCATCATCAAGTTTCTTGGACCAATTCTTTCTAGATCTATTAACAGTCTTTTGCAAAATTAATTTAATCTCTCTATTACTCAATTCTACTTGACCACTAGACTGTGGGTGGTATGGAGATACAATTCTCTGATTAACATCATACTTAGCAAGCATTTTACGAAAAGCACCATGAATAAAATGTGAACCACCATCAGTCATTAAGTATCTAGGGACTCCAAACCTCGGAAAAATAACTTCTTTAAGCATCTTAATAGAGGTGTTATGATCAGCACTACTAGTTGGAATAGCTTCTACCCACTTAGTAACGTAATCAACAACAACTAAAATATGTGTATACCCATTAGAGGAAGGAAACGGTCCCATATAATCAAAGCCCCAAACATCAAATGGTTCAATAACAAGTGAATAGTTCATAGGCATTTCTTGACGTCTACTAATATTACCAATTCTTTGACATTCATCACAAGACAAGACAAACTTACGGGCATCTTTGAAAAGAGTAGGCCAATAAAAACCGGATTGCAATACCTTATGTGCAGTTCTATCTCCAGCGTGGTGTCCCCCATAGGCCTCGGAGTGACACTTGCGTAGGATCTGTTCCTGTTCATGCTCAGGTACACAACGTCTAATAACACCATCTACTCGTTCTTTGTAAAGGTGTGGGTCATCCCAGAAGTAATGTCTTAAATCATAGAAAAACTTTTTCTTTTGCTGGTACGTGAAACTAGGTGGTATAAATTTAGCAACAATGTAATTAGCATAATCAGCATACCATGGAGCAGTACGAGAAGCATTTATGACAGCTAACTATTCATCAGGAAAGCTATCATCAATAGGTAGTGGGTCATCAAGAACATTCTCTAACCTAGATAAGTTGTCTGCAACGGGGTTCTCAGCTCCCTTCCTATCAATAATATGCAAATCAAATTCTTGTAGCAAGAGAACCCATCTAATAAGTCAAGGTTTAGCATCTTTCTTTTCCATAAGATATTTAATAGCAGCATGATCAGTGTGAACAGTTACTTTAGAATCAATAATATAAGGTCTCAACTTATCACAAGCAAATACAACTGCTAAAAATTCTTTTTTAGTGGTAGCATAATTTCTCTAGGCACTGTCTAGAGTTTTACTAGCATATTGGATAACATTTAATTTCTTATCAAATCTTTGTCCTAGAACAACACCTACAGCATAATCACTAGCATCACACATAATTCCAAAGGGTAAATTCCAATCAGGTGGCTGAACAATAGGTGCAGAAATCAAGGCTTTCTTAAGTATTTCAAATGCTTCTACACAATCATCATCAAAGACAAAAGGAACATCTTTTTGTAAGAGATTAGTCAGAGGCCTAGAAATTTTTGAGAAGTCTTTAATGAACCTCCTATAAAAACCGGCATGACCAAGGAAACTTCTTATACATTTAATGTCCTTAGGACACAACATCTTTTCAATAGCACCAACTTTAGCTTTATCAACTTCAATACCTCTTTCAGAAATTTTATGCCCCAGGACAATACCTTCATTAACCATAAAGTGGCACTTATCCCAATTCAAGACAAGATTAGTTTCTTCACATCTCTGCAAAACTCGATCAAGGTTACTTAAGCAATCACCAAAAGAAGATCCATACACGGAGAAATCATCCATGAAAACCTCAACAATCTTTTCACAGAAGTCAGAAAGTATAGCAGTCATACATCTTTGAAAGGTAGCAGGTGCATTACATAAACCAAAAGGTATATGTCTATAAGGAATGGTACCGAAAGGGCAAGTAAAAGTGGTCTTTTCTGATCCTCTTTCGACACTGGTATTTGAGAGAAACCGGAATAACCGTCTAGAAAGCAAAAATGTGTATGTTTGGATAATCTTTCTAGCATTTGATCAATAAAAGGTAAAGGGTAATGATCCTTTCTAGTAGCTTTATTTAATTTGCGGAAGTCAATTACCATTCTATAACCTGTAACAATTCTTTGTGGGATCAATTCATCTTTATCATTAGGAACAACAGTAATACCTCCCTTCTTAGGGACACAATGGACAGGACTTACCCACTGACTATCAGCAACAGGATAAATTATACCTGCCTCCAGAAGCTTTAGTATTTCATTTCTTACCACTTCTTTCATCTTAGGATTTAACCGTCGTTGGTGATCAACAACCGGTTTAGCGTCTTTCTCCAATTTTATTTTGTGCTGGCATAGAGTGGGACTAATGCCCTTAAGATCATCAAGAGTATATCCAATAGCAGCATGGTTCTTCTTCAGAGTTTTCAATAATTTCTCTTCTTCCTTCTAAGGTTAGCACTAATAATAACAGGATATATCTTCTTTTCATCAAGATAAGCATATTTAAGTGTATCAGGTAATGGTTTAAGCTCAAACACGGGATCACCCTTGGGTGGAGGAGGATCCCCTAGAATTTTAACAGGCAAGTTGTGACGTCCCCGATTCAATCATACACTAATCATGCATGCAAACGTGTACGATCAAGATCAGGGACTCACGGGAAGATATCACAACACAACTCTAAAAACATAAATAAGTCATACAAGCATCATAATACAAGCCAGGGGCCTCGAGGGCTCGAATACAAGTGCTCGATCATAGACGAGTCAGCGGAAGCAACAATGTCTGAGTACAGACATAAGTTAAACAAGTTTGCCTTAAGAAGGCTAGCACAAACTGGGATACATATCGAAAGAGGCGCATGCCTCCTGCCTGGGATCCTCCTAAACTACTCCTGGTCGTCGTCAGCGGCCTGCACGTAGTAGTAGGCACCTCCGGCGTAGTAGGAGTCGTCGTCGACGGTGGCGTATGGCTCCTGGACTCCAGCATTTGGTTGCGACAACCAGGTAGAATGGAAAGGGGGAAAAGAGGGAGAAAAGCAACCGTGAGTACTTATCCAAAGTACTCGCAAGCAAGGATCTACACTACATATGCATGGGCGTCTGTGTAAAGGGGCAATATCGGTGGACTGAACTGCAGAATGCCAGAATAAGAGGGGGATAGCTAGTCCTGTCAAAGACTACGCTTCTGGCAGCCTCCATCTTGCAGCATGTAGAAGAGAGTAGATGGTAAGTTCACCAAGTATCATCGCATAGCATAATCCTACCCGGCGATCCTCCCCTCGTCGCCCTGTGTGAGAGCGATCACCGGGTTATATCTGGCACTTGGAAGGGTGTGTTTTATTAAGTATCCGGTTCTAGTTGTCATAAGGTCAAGGTACAACTCCGGGTCGTCCTGTTACCGAAGATCACGGCTATTCGAATAGATTAACTTCCCTGCAGGGGTGCACCACATTACCCAACACGCTTCATCCCATTTGGCCGGACACACTTTCCTGGGTCATGCCCGGCCTCGGAAGATCAACACGTCGCAGCCCACCTAGGCACAACAGAGAGGTCAGCACGCCGGTCTAAATCCTATGCGCGCAGGGGTCTGGGCCCATCGCCCATTGCACACCTGCACGTTGCGAACGCAGCTGGTGAGCAGACCTAGCAACCTCCATTTCAAAGGAAGTTGCGTTACACGGTCCAACCCGGCGCGTGCCGCTCAGTCGCTGACGTCATGAAGGCTTCGGCTGATACCACGACGTCGAGTGCCCATAACTATTCCCGCGTAGTTGGTTAGTGCGTATAGGCCAGTGGCTAGACTCAGATCAAATACCAAGATCTTGTTAAGCGTGTTATTTTGAAGTAACCGCGAACGCCGACCAGGGCCAGGCCCACCTCTCACCTAGGTAGTCTCAACCTGCCCTGTCGCTCCGCCACAAAGATCCACCCAGAGAGCCATCGAGACAAAGGTCCTTTCAGCCCCCAATCCGTGAATCACTCGCGGGTACTCTACGAGCCGCCCGACTATAGTCACCACATGTATCATATATTATGTATATTAGTATATACCTGTGATCACCTCCCGAGTGATCATGGCCCAATAGTACAGCATGGCAGACGGACAAGAATGTAGGGCCACTGATGGAATACTAGCATCCTATACTAAGCATGTAGGATTGCAGGTAAACGTAACAACAGTAGTAGCAAGGACAGGCTATCCATCAGGATAGGATTAACGGAAAGCAGTAACATGCTACACTACTCTAATGCAAGGAGTAGAGAGAAGAATAGGCGATATCTGGTGATCAAGGGGGGGGGCTTGCCTGGTTGCTCTGGCAAGGAGGAGTCGTCAACACCGTAGTCGTACTGGGTAGCAATGGCGTCGGTCTCGGTGTCTAGCGAGAGAAGAGGGGGAAGAAACAATAAATATAAAAGCAAACATATGCATGACGATGCATGACAAGTCAATGAGCAGTGTTAGGTGTGCCCTAACGCGGTAGTAGGTGATACCGGCGAAGGGGGGAAACATCTGGGAAAGTATTCCCGGTGTTTTGCGTTTTCGGACAGATGAACCGGAGGGGGAAAGTTGCGTGTTTGCTATGCTAGGGATGTGTAGCGGACGAACGGGCTGTGTATCCGGAATCGTCTCGTCGTTCTGAGCAACTTTCATGTACAAAGTTTTTCCATCTGAGCTACGGTTTATTTTATATTAATTTTTAAAGTTTTAAATCATTTTCTAAATTATTATTATTAAATTAATTCGAAATTGGTATTATTGCATCAACATGACGTCAGCAGTCAACAGAGGTGTTGACTGGTCAAACTGACGGGAGGGGCCCGCATGTCATTGACTGGTTAATTAACTAACAATTAATTAGGTTAATTAGTGATTAGATTAATCTAATTATGATTAATTAATTTAATTAATTTAGTTAATTAATTAATTGATATTTTTATTATTTTTTATTTAATTTTTCAATTTTTTTTTATAAAAAACGTTCTGGGGCTGGGCCCCGTTTGTCATAGGCCCTAGGGGCCTATCGGGCGCCGCTAGCGGGCGGGGGCGTAGGACGCGCCCGAGCGGGCGCACGCCCAGTGCAGGCGGACCCGGCAAGGGCCGGCGCAGGGGGGCCGGTGGCGCCGGCGAGGCAACGGTAGGGGCGGCACGGAGCAGCTCGCAGCAGAGGGCGGCAGTGGCGACGCGACAGGCAAGCAGGGCGTGGCCGGTGCGGATGGGCCAGTCCGGCTTGGAGTGGAAGGGGAGCAGGAGCGGCAGAAGGAGGAGGCGGCGGCATGCGAGGGAGGAGGGCGTGCGAGCACAGGCGGCCGCAGGGAGGAGTAGGCGAACGGGGCGGCTGCCGGCGAGCAGTGCAGCAGGAGCAGGATGCGCGGCGGGACGCACGGGGCTCGGCAGAGCAGCGATGGGACGAGGCGGGACGGCAGCGCCGGCCAGCAAGCAAAGGCGGCTCGGGTCAGAAACGGGGCGGCGGTGCCGGAGCTAGCGGCAGAGGCGGGCGACGGGAGGCGAGCCGCGGCAGCGAGTGGGCGCCGGGAGTGGTGGTGGAGCCCTGACCAAGGCGGCCTCGGCGAGCAGTGGCGAGGCGCGGGCGCGGCCAAGGCGTGCGCGGGGCGGTCAAGGCGCGAGGTGCGAACAGAGGCCGCGGCCGATGCGCGGGCGTGGTCGTGGACGTCGTGGCGGAGCGCGAGCGGGCGCGGGGAGGGGCCGCGGTGCATGGGCAGCGTGCGCGTGCCGAACGTCGCGGGTGCGCGCGGGACGAGGCCGCGACCGTGAGTGCGTGCGCGAGGAGACATGAGGAGAGGGGGAGGCGGAGGCTCACGAGGGCCGTAGGGAAAGGGCAGTGGGGCGCGGGGAGGAGGTCGGGGAAGACGGCGACGAAGGGGATGCAGTCCGGCGAGGTGGTCCTGGTCGGCGGCGACGGTCGATCCGGGCGGCGTCGGGGGTGGTCGGTGTTGTTCGTTCCCCCGATCCACATCTGGATCGGGGAGGGTGAACGTGGGGAGCGAGCAGGAGGAATGAGTGTCGGTGGGTTAGGGTTTCTGGATCCAGGGGGATAAGGAGAGGAGTGGGGGTGGCCTACTGGGCCAGCGGGCTGGCCTGACTGCCAGCTGGGCCGGATGGCCCAGTGGGGGGGGGGTTTGTTTTTCTTTTCCTTTTTTTATCTTTGTTAGTTTTGTTTTTTTTGTTTTTATTCTTTCCCTTATTCTGTTTTATTTAATTTAGAGCATCTTAGCATTTTCCTAAACATGTGTTTTCTGCACTATAATTACCTATGTAATATTTGGCACCATCTGAACAAATTTTTTTAATGTTTGAAAACTTATGTTGTTTGCCATATTTTGAATTTGATTTTTGGACCGGTTCTTGAACTAACGAGAGATTAGCAACAGTAACGAAGGTGACGTGGCATCATTAGGAGAGTTTCATTGTAGCTTAATTATCCGGGCGTCACAAATCTCCTCCACTACAAGAAATCTCGTCCCGAGATTTAGGAGGTAGAAGGAAACAGTGCGGGGTATTCATCACGTAGGCAATCCTCGCGTTCCCAAGTGGCTTCATCTTCAGAATGGTGCGACCACTGGACTTTGAGGAACTTGATCGCCTTCTGACGTGTGCGGCGTTCAGCTTGGTCGAGAATGCGGACCGGATGCTCTTTATAGGAGAGGTCCTGTTGCAACTCGAGCACTTCATGATCCACTGCTCGGATTGGGTCCTTGAAGCAGCGGCGGAGTTGTGACACGTGGAACACATCGTGAACCTGAGAAAAGTTTGACGGAAGCTCCAGTTGATATGCCACTTTTCCACGCCTTTCGAGAATAGTGAATGCACCAATATAGCGAGGAGCTAGCTTGCCCTTGATCCCGAAGCGGTGAGCACCCTTCATTGGTGTGACTCGAAGATAAGCCTTTTCGCCAGGTTGATAGACCATGTCTTTATGATGACGGTCATACTGACTTTTCTGACGCGACTGAGCAGTCTTGAGATTCTCACGAATGATGCGGACTTATTCTTCGGCATGTTGGATAATATCCGGACCAAAGAGTGGACGTTCCCCAGTTTCTGACCAGTTCAGAGTGGTTAGGCACTTTCGTCCATATAATACTTCGAATGGGGCCATCTTCAGACTAGCTTGATAGCTATTATTATAAGAGAACTCAGCATACGGGAGAGATTCCTCCCATTTCTTGCCGAAGGAAATAACACAAGCTCAAAGCATGTCTTTGAGAACTTGGTTGACACGTCCAACTTGCCCTTGCGACTGAGGATGAAATGCAGTACTGAAGGACATATGAGTTCCCATAGCTTCTTGAAAACTAGCCCAGAATCTTGAAGTGAATAAGCTGCCACGGTCCGAACTGATAACCAGTGGAATACCGTGAAGTGAAACAATTCTAGACATATAGAGAGTTGCAAGCTGACTAGCAGTGATCGTTTCTTTGACAGCCAGAAAATGTGCAACTTTAGAAAGCCGGTCAATGACGACAAGAATAGCATCATTACCTTTCTGCGATTTGGGAAATCCAGTGACGAAGTCCATTTCAACATGGTCCCATTTCCATTCAGGAATACAGATAGGTTGCAGAGTTCCAGCTGGCCTTTGATGTTCTGCTTTGATACGATGGCAAACGTCACACTCAGCAACATAATGAGCAATGTCTTGCTTCATATTAGACCACCAAAATCTGTGACGAATGTCTTGGTACATCTTTGTACTACCGGGATGAATAGACAAAGGCGTATCATGAGCTTCTTTCATAACCTCCTGTGTCATATCCAGGTTTTTCTCTGAACATGGCACCAATAGGTGGCCCTTGAAGTACAAAGTGCCATCATCAGCAATAGTGAAGAATGAGGGCTTTCCTTCTGCGAGGTAGCGCTTAATCTTGTGGGCTTGAGAGTCATATTCCTGAATTCTCTTGATGGAGTCCAAGAGATTGGGTTCGACAGCCAGGGTATTGAGGGAACCCTGGGAAACAACACGGAGGTTCATCTTGCGAAACTCCTTAGGGGGGGGGGGAGTGCACCCGGAGGAACAATATGGAGGTTCAGCTTTCTGAATTCTTCAACAAGCGAGGGCTAAACTTTGCGAACCTCGAGATGGTTGCAGTAAGACTTGCGGCTCAAGGCATCAACCATTACATTAGCCTTGCCTGGTGTATAAGAAATACCAAAGTCAAAGTCTGCAACAGTCTCCATCCATCTCCGCTGACGGAGGTTCAGGTCTGGCTGAGTAAACAAATACTTCAGACTTTGGTGATCGGTGAAGATCTTGCAATGATTACCGAGAAGGTAATGTCGCCACTGCTTCAATGCATGAATGACAGCAGCAAGCTCGAGGTCGTGAACCGGGTAGTTCTCTTCGTGAGGGTGCAATTGACGAGAGGCATAAGCAATCACTTTGCGCTCTTGCATTAGGACACAGCCTAATCCTTGATGGGAAGCGTCGCAGTAAATGACGAAGTCCTTCTTAGTATCAGGTGGAGCTAGCACTGGGGCAGAAGCCAACTTGTCTTTGAGTGCCTGGAAACTTTCCTGACATTTGTCTGTCCATTGGAACTTGACGCCCTTATGCAACAGGTTAGTCAGAGGCCTGGCGATCTTGGAGAAGTTCTCGACGAATCGATGGCAATAGCTGGCGAGACCAAGAAAACTTCTGACTTTCTTGACATTCTTTGGAGGAGTCCATTCGAGAATAGCCCGGACCCGTTCAGGGTTGACGGCAATACCATCCTTCGAGATGACATGCCCAAGATAGGTTACTTCGGGTAGCCAGAATTCACATTTGGAGAACTTGGCATATAGTTGATGCTCTCGTAGCTTTTCCAGCACAAGTCGAAGATGTTCAGCATGTTCTTCTGTCAGGACCCCGATTCCAAGTCACATCGATCTAGCCAGTAACACCTCATATCACTTTGCGGCCTCACGCACGGTATTCCCACGGGTGTCGCCTTACCATGGCCCGAGACCGTTTGCGCCTTTTGGCTCACGTATATGATAGTGTCGCTAGCATCCATATGATAGAGAACCCGGGCCGACATGACTAGTCGTGAACCAAAAGTGGCACTAACTTACGGGGACAGGCATACATGAATCAACATAGAGCATGTCGGTCAGCAGCGTGTGAATCCGGGCTGTAGCACTGGGCTAACAGGACTCCGGGAACCCGGGCTGTAGCAGGCTAGGCAGGACTCCGGATGTCACCGCATGACATTTCCCCGAAGGGACAGACACAGGAACGAAGTGAATCACATGCCGGCCAGTCAAGTGTTCCGGTGCAGTAGCGCTGGGCTAGCAGGACTCCGGTGAACCGCGCTGTAGCGGACTACTATGGCTCATGGAAGCACAAGACTACATTTCCCCATAAGAGAGGCTACCAAGGATAAACAACTAGGTTGTCGGATCCCACACATACCAAGCATTTCAATCATACACACAATATGCTCGATATGTGAAAATACAACATGGCATCACAACAAGACTCTACGACTCAGAGTATTTATTCATTAGGCTCCGAAGAGCCAGATATTACAAACATGGGTCTCATGACCCAACATTCAGAGCATACAAGTCAAAGCACATGCGGAAGCTTAACATGTCTGAGTACAGACATCTACAAATGAAAAAGGCTGAGAAGCCTGACTATCTAGCAGATCCTGCCGAGGGCACAAGATCGTAGCTGAGGTATCAAGCTAAACGTCGAAGTCCACACGGAACTACTAGCGAGACTGACGTCTCTCTGCAAAACATAAAATAGGAAAACGTGAGTACAAATGTACCCAGCAAGACTTACATCAGAACTAGCTACATATGCATCGGTATCAACAAAGGGGGTAGTGGAGTTTAACTGCAGCAAGCCAGCTTTGACTCAGTGGCTATCCTGAACTACGACTGCAAGTAACTCTTTTGAGGTGGCGCACACGAGTCCACATATTCACCATTCAATACACCACTATGGATCTGCTCCCGTCTACCTACGAGAACGCCATCCATAGCACTCACGCTTATCTTGCGAGTTTTAGAGTATCCACTTTCACTTGTCTATGAACTGTACAGGCAAACCAGAAGTCCTTTACCGCGGACACGGCTATTCGAATAGATGATGTTAACCCTGCAGGGGTGTACTTCGTCACACACGCTCTCGCCACTTACCACCATGTACACGTCGTGTACCTCGGCAACCTTCAAGCGGAAGCCTGGCGAGGGAGTCGGCCATGACCTGACTAACCACACAAGTCTCTCGTCCAGGTTTATCGCCTATTCGGGTTCCATCCGCAAGGAGATCCGGCCGGGGTGTCGCTCACGGCCCCAGGCGATGTGTGCAGGGTTCCCGAGCCCACCATCCGGGTGCCACTCGGTACACCAGGCCACGTGTGCCTAGTCTGTCCCAAGCCCACCTGTACCGGGTGCCACTTGGTAGACTACTAACACTACCTACAAACACCAGAAACTAGTTGCAACTCCTGGACAGAGATCAAGTTGATTAATAAGTCGAGAGGGGTCGAGTTACCGGAACCCAATGTGTGGTAGTAACTGTTCATGGATCACAAACACAGAACTCAGTTCCTGAGGACGGTTTCAATGAGACAACTCACCATGTACTCCTACATGGCCTCTCACCGCTACCTTTACCAAATCGCGTTCAGACACTTAGCTCTCACACAGTAGGACATGTTCACAACTTTCCAATTCATTCATGATGAATCAGACCTGACGCAACTCTAAGCAATAGCAGGCATGACAAACAAGCATGAATGAGTAGGCACATCAGGGCTCAAACAACTCCTACTCATGCTAGTGGGTTTCATCTATTTACTCTGACAATGACAGGTCATGCAGAGGAAAGGGGTTCAACTACCGCAGCATGTAACAGTTGAAACGTTGTTGTCCTAATGCAGTAAAAGAGAGCAGGAGCGAGAGAGGGGGATTATATCGGAATGAACAAGGGGGTTTTTCTTGCCTGGCACTTCTGAAGATGATATAACTCTTCATCGGTGCCATCGGACTCATCGTCGAAACCACGTCTACCGAGGGGGAACAACACCGGCAAACAGAGAAGAAACACGATCAATGCAATGCACAATATGATGCATGATCATGACATGTCAATATGCTGTGATTTGGGCAAATGCAACTAGCAACAGGTTAAATGAAGTTGGTTTGAATCCAAGATTCAAATTCAAATTCCATATGTGGAAATCCAAATGCCATTTACATGATTTGTCCTAAATAGTAGCTATAAGTTGCTCTAACATGCATGAAAAAGGAACAAATGGATAGATTGGATTTTTCTGATCATTTTTCATATATAATTTATCTTATTTGGAGTTACAGATAATTTTCTATGAATTTTAGAAGTTTTGGGCATTTTCTGGAATTTCCTGTATAAGAATAATTCCAGTAATTAAATTACTGCGTCAGCACTACGTCAGGATGACGTCAGCAAGTCAACAACGGCTGGTCCAGGTCAAACCTGACCAGTGGAGCCCACTGGTCAGTGACACAGGGGCTAATCCTATTTTAGTTAAACCTAAATTAGGAAATTAGCAGGGGCTGGCCGCACATGTCAATGACCCAGGGAAGGTCAAACCCCTGGTCAACAGGCCTAAAATGCCGGCGTTAGGCCGCCGGCGGCAGCAGACGCGGCGGAGGGCTCGGGCTCGCTGTTCCGACGACCGTTTGGACGGCGGAGAGCGGCTACGGGGAGCTAGGGCTCACCTGCGCCCGTTGCAGCTAGCAGCAGCAGCTAGGGCGGCCGGAGCTCGCCGGAAAAGAGCTTCAGGCGGCAGTCGGCGTTCGGTGTGCGCGGCGATGCGGTTGTGGTGGCCGTAGCGGCGCGAGCGTGGCACCTACGGGCTCTACGCAGCACGGCGAGCAGGTTGGGCACGACGGCCGGTCCATTAGTTGTCCGGGAGCACGTCGGCGACGAGAGCAGGCGGCGGCGCGTGCGGGTGAGCGCGGTGTGGTTGCTACAGTGCGCGGTAGAGCGAACGGAGAGGGGGAGGATGGGCAGAAGCTCACGGTGATCGTCGTGGGGTGGACGGCGAGCTCGGGGGATGACCGGAGCAAACGGGGCGGCAGAGGCGATCTCGGCGGCCGCAGGTTGAAGGCAACGACGGTGAAGACGAAACGGAGCTTCCCGGCACACTTGACGCGGTGAGGAGGAGGAGTAGGTCGAGGCAGAGCTCTGGGATGCGTCAGGGAGGTGAGGCAGTGGCTGTGGGCGTGGGGTTACGGCGGCGCGTCCATGGAGGCTTCGACCATGGCGGGGAACGGGCGAGGGGGAGAGCGAGGGAGGGAGAGATCGATCCGAACGGTTCTGGGGGGTGGCGTGGCGCTACGGAAGGCTCAAGGCGCCCCGGGGAAGCAGGAGGTGGCTCGGCGCGTGCGCGTGCGCGTCGGGCACACGCCCTGCCTACTGGCCTGAGGAGGAAGACGACAGGAGCTGTGGTGGTGGGCTGGGCTGCACAGTTGGGCCACCAGGTGGGCTGCAGGAGGTAAGCCCAGGTGGGTTTTCTCTCTCTCTCCTTTTCTAATTCCTTTATGTTTTTCTATTTCTTCTGTAGTTTTAGGGCTTTATTAAAAATACTTAGGCACACTCAAAATCATGAAACTTTCTCAAGCCCACTGTTTGGAATATATCCAACAGTAAACATTTAAGTTTATGATTATTTGGACATTTGAAATATTTTACAGCATTTAAATGACCAAATGCAAATAATATATGATTTAATCCAGTGACCTTATGATGTCCTAGAAAAGTGTGCACCATTTTTTTCAGAGGTTCTAGACCAAGGCAAAGATGCTGAACATTTTTGAAGGGCAATTCAGGTTCATTGAAAATATTTTTATTTTGATCCTAATTGCATTTCATTTGGTGCTAGGGTTTGTCATCCCCATTTCAAATTTCAAACAAATATAGACATGATGCATGCTCACTGATGCAACTATTTACAGTCAAGAATCTAGGGCTGTGACAACTCACCCCCACTAAAGAAGAATCTCGTCCCGAGATTCAAGCGTAGGGTAAGAGGAAGAGGGGACACAAAAGCTAACACAATATTCTCGATCCAATTGCCCTCATCGAAGATGTTGATTCATTGCTTCAAATTGATCTTGTCGTCTTTGCTTCCGGGATCTTCATCCAACACGATGACGATAGAAGAAACTCTATAGGAACCGATCTTCTTAAAGATCGAGCAACTTACGATCAACTCACGGAATGAGATGTTGAACATCTCTCGAGCTACGACAAGAAGCATACATCTAGAGGGATGGAGTGAAACAGAGAACGAGGATCCAAGTTGATAAGCACAATTCCATGCTGAATAAGATGGTGCATGGTTTCAAGATAACGAGGAGTTATCTGCCATGATTCCATAATGGCACCTTAGGGAAGGTGACTTGTAGAAAGATTCACTTAAGTGGCAAAAAGAATTACTTTTGATTCAGAGATCATTGAAACTCTTTATACCAGCCTAAGGCAAATCACAACAATCGTTTGGCGGAGTTCGGTAGAACGACACACTCGAGCTAGAATGGACGATGTGGACTACCTTGTTGAAGACAACACCATGGATGATTTTGCTTATCATCGGGGATGGATGGGACCCATAGTAGGACCACTTTTGAAGATGATCCTAAACAGTAATTACTGAGGTGCAAGCTGGGAACAAAATGCAAATGCTGGGTATGATTCTGGTAACTAGGGATAACTCAACGAGAGTGTTTCCACCGTTGAATGGTTCTAGCATAATCGAGGAAACCGAGAGCACAAGGACCCCTGAGGATCAACTTCTAGAATAAGTTGCACTAAATCCTCATGGAGAAGATGGTTAAATAGCTCAATCAAGATACTACAATGATAGATCTTCCGGCTAGGTGTGTCGGCCAGAACATCAACCTTGTCGGGACCTACATCATAATCTTGGAAAAGTTCCAACCGTCATATCTGCCTGAGATTCGGATCTAGTTGGTAACAGGATATTCCAGACTCATCGAGTCTAGAAGAAAATGAAGGTTTGCAACACAAATCGACGAGATGACGTTGCGAGATTCTCGGGAAATGAGCTACGGTAGCAAGCTCCAAAACATGAGCTGGTTCTGCTACATACATGTGAACACACTGTCCCAGACAAGCATGACCATGTAGTAGTCTTATAATAAAACACTACCGAGTTCAGGTGGGGAACCATCAACGAGGATATCGAAGCCTTGTGCATGAACTAGTATTCGCACAGCAACTCCTTTTCCTTGAACAAATCAATCAGTGGCTTGGTGTGCTAGGGAATACATATGGAGTGGAGGTAATTAATCTACCAAACCATAGAATACATTCGCACATGCATAACTGACTTGGGATGGTTCCGAAGAAGACAAAAACAATCTTTCTCGGATCCACGACGACACCTTACATCAAGTGCACGTGAATTAAAGAAAGTCACTTCTTTCATCCAAACATATCCTTCATGAGATAGCACGAAGGAAATGCTAGCACAAGTTTCCAACACTAACTTAATGTTCAACACGAGTCATGGAGAAGATAAGAATGTTGCCGATGGGCTCAGCAACAATTTATCAAAATTCCAATGGAGATGGACTTCCATAATTATGTGAACAAGTGATAGCATTGGTCAGACCCAAAGAATATAATGGTGTATGCTCGAGGAAACCACCACGAGTAAGACAACATTACGAATATCGTGAATTAAAGAAAGTCACTTCTTTCATCCAAACATATCCTTCATGAGATAGCACGAAGGAAATGCTAGCACAAGTTTCCAACACTAACTTAATGTTCAACACGAGTCATGGAGAAGATAAGAATGTTGCCGATGGGCTCAGCAACAATTTATCAAAATTCCAATGGAGATGGACTTCCATAATTATGTGAACAAGTGATAGCATTGGTCAGACCCAAAGAATATAATGGTGTATGCTCGAGGAAACCACCACGAGTAAGACAACATTACGAATATCGTGAATTAAAGAAAGTCACTTCTTTCATCCAAACATATCCTTCATGAGATAGCACGAAGGAAATGCTAGCACAAGTTTCCAACACTAACTTAATGTTCAACACGAGTCATGGAGAAGATAAGAATGTTGCCGATGGGCTCAGCAACAATTTATCAAAATTCCAATGGAGATGGACTTCCATAATTATGTGAACAAGTGATAGCATTGGTCAGACCCAAAGAATATAATGGTGTATGCTCGAGGAAACCACCACGAGTAAGACAACATTACGAATATCGTGAATTAAAGAAAGTCACTTCTTTCATCCAAACATATCCTTCATGAGATAGCACGAAGGAAATGCTAGCACAAGTTTCCAACACTAACTTAATGTTCAACACGAGTCATGGAGAAGATAAGAATGTTGCCGATGGGCTCAGCAACAATTTATCAAAATTCCAATGGAGATGGACTTCCATAATTATGTGAACAAGTGATAGCATTGGTCAGACCCAAAGAATATAATGGTGTATGCTCGAGGAAACCACCACGAGTAAGACAACATTACGAATATCGTTGGCTCTGATTTGATTTGATGATAGCCCATACTCAAATCAAAGTTTGGACGAGACAATAGATCCAACAATTGATCACGAGGATCAATCAATGAAGATATCATCTTTCTTCAACACACTCACAAAAAGATATCCCTTAAAATGAACTAAGCCAGGCAAGCTTTTATCTTCCAACTCTCCAAGTTGTTGTTTGGCTTAACCAACTAGCTCAGGGGTATCCAACACAGATTCTTGGAGAAAGGGTGGTTTACAAGAATACCAACATGATCACGAACTCAACATAGCGGTCAGGTGACGACCTGGTGATACTTCTGAGAAGATATTCGGAAAATCACGTACCACCGATATGTTACTAAGCTCGAGAACAATCTTGCTTTTCAGGGCAAGACGATATGATCAACTGAGCAAGGGTTTGACAGAAATCCTAACTCATTGATTGAAGAGTGCACCAAAAATAAGGACTAGGTATCACGATCAATCTTAGGATGATGATTCAATAACCAACATGCTAAGAATGAGAATATTGTCCATTAACTACCAAGCAACGAGGTTGCTAGGAGTATCGATTTCACACATCACAGTTCACTTGTCGGCATTTCGGTTACAAGAACACGGGACCGAGGAATGAATAATGATAGCGAGAAGTATCACTGCGTCAAGAATCCATAAGAGGTGGTGCAATTCTCATGACACTCTTGACATAAGGATGGTAACGCTCCAAGGTAGAGCAGAGCAAAAGCTGGATTGGCATTTTGGTCTGCGGAATACAATTGCTTTGACCCAATCCTAGATATGGACGAGGTTCTGGAGTTTGTTTCTCCTAGTCATTCTGAAATAGAACGGCTTGACGGACCACAAGAATAATAGCATCGATAACACAAATGCACAATTACTCCTGACTATCAATTGATAGACGAGGGCCAGAAAATAACTAAAGAGGGACAACCCAAAGGAACATATGTTTTTCTGAGTTGTGGATGCATGGATTAGTATGTCGAACAAATTCAACATATTTCTTCCGGATAACCCATGCAGAAGAGGAAGGACAGGCAGATTCACAATGCAGAATGGAGAACTCATCGAGAGCACTCTTGTTGTGATCTTTCGGTTCAACGAGGAACTTCTGCCAAGGATGGTTCATGGTATTTGGAAGAATGGTATACCACGGACCTTGAGGACTATCGCAAAGGTTACTAATATCCTAAAGGTACGAGCAACACTATCAACACGAGGTAAGTAGAGTGAATCTTGGGTCAAGAACCCAAGAGTAGGATACCTACTACTAAATGGCATCACGAGATGCTTTCGAGAATGGTGGCCAGAATCATCACACCGGGAACACAAAACATGGCTAGATTACTAGGTGACTCCCTAAAACACCTAGGGTCATAATAATAGCTCCAACATATATACCGAGGCAATAGAGTACCTCAACTCACCGATTAGTGTGGTTAAACTGGCCCAAAGAAACGTCGGGAACAGAAAGAAGGGATTTGCAAATGCATCAGACTATTTAGAAACCTGGGATGACTCGGACAGCATAACGGCTATAAATGCTCAAAAAGATTTGTGACATCATGCAAAATGGTGGCATAACCACTCAACAACATCATAATATCAAGGTTCCGAGATCAACTGTCAACACATGGAAGTAGTAGAAACTGAACTGAGGCTTCAGACCAACAATCCTACGAGTCTACGGATTAGTAACACGTGATCCTGATAGAAAGATGAGAAGCCTAGTTCTTAATCCCCGTAGAAGAGAAGAGGATGACTCAGATCAGAAGGCTATAAGGTAAAGGAGTAAAAAGAGCCTTACGTTCCCATCCACAATCAATTCCCTTATATAACTAAAGCATTTCTAGACTCAACTTCGACCAGTTTGGCTTGGTAATCCTACATGCAGTCAGGCTCTGATACCAAAGCTGTCAGGACCCCGACTCCAAGTCACATCGATCTAGCCGGTAACACCTCATATCACTTTGCGGCCTCACGCACGGTATTCCCACGGGTGTCGCCTTACCATGGCCCGGGACCGTTTGCGCCTTTTGGCTCACGTATATGATAGTGTCGCTAGCATCCATATGACAGAGAACCCGGGCCGATATGACTAGTCGTGAACCCAAAGTGGCACTAACTTACGGGGACAGGCATACATGAATCAACATCGAGCATGTCGGTCAGCAGCGTGTGAATCCGGGCTGTAGCACTGGGCTAACAGGACTCCGGGAACCCGGGCTGTAGCAGGCTAGGCAGGACTCCGGATGTCACCGCATGACATTTCCCCGAAGGGACAGACACAGGAACGAAGTGAATCACATGCCGGCCAGTCAAGTGTTCCGGTGCAGTAGCGCTGGGCTAGCAGGACTCCGGTGAACCGCGCTGTAGCGGACTACTATGGCTCATGGAAGCACAAGACTACATTTCCCCATAAGAGAGGCTACCAAGGATAAACAACTAGGTTGTCGGATCCCACACATACCAAGCATTTCAATCATACACACAATATGCTCGATATGTGAAAATACAACATGGCATCACAACAAGACTCTACGACTCAGAGTATTTATTCATTAGGCTCCGAAGAGCCAGATATTACAAACATGGGTCTCATGACCCAACATTCAGAGCATACAAGTCAAAGCACATGCGGAAGCTTAACATGTCTGAGTACAGACATCTACAAATGAAAAAGGCTGAGAAGCCTGACTATCTAGCAGATCCTGCCGAGGGCACAAGATCGTAGCTGAGGTATCAAGCTAAACGTCGAAGTCCACACGGAACTACTAGCGAGACTGACGTCTCTCTGCAAAACATAAAATAGGAAAACGTGAGTACAAATGTACCCAGCAAGACTTACATCAGAACTAGCTACATATGCATCGGTATCAACAAAGGGGGTAGTGGAGTTTAACTGCAGCAAGCCAGCTTTGACTCAGTGGCTATCCTGAACTACGACTGCAAGTAACTCTTTTGAGGTGGCGCACACGAGTCCACATATTCACCATTCAATACACCACTATGGATCTGCTCCCGTCTACCTACGAGAACGCCATCCATAGCACTCACGCTTATCTTGCGAGTTTTAGAGTATCCACTTTCACTTGTCTATGAACTGTACAGGCAAACCAGAAGTCCTTTACCGCGGACACGGCTATTCGAATAGATGATGTTAACCCTGCAGGGGTGTACTTCGTCACACACGCTCTCGCCACTTACCACCATGTACACGTCGTGTACCTCGGCAACCTTCAAGCGGAAGCCTGGCGAGGGAGTCGGCCATGACCTGACTAACCACACAAGTCTCTCGTCCAGGTTTATCGCCTATTCGGGTTCCATCCGCAAGGAGATCCGGCCGGGGTGTCGCTCACGGCCCCAGGCGATGTGTGCAGGGTTCCCGAGCCCACCATCCGGGTGCCACTCGGTACACCAGGCCACGTGTGCCTAGTCTGTCCCAAGCCCACCTGTACCGGGTGCCACTTGGTAGACTACTAACACTACCTACAAACACCAGAAACTAGTTGCAACTCCTGGACAGAGATCAAGTTGATTAATAAGTCGAGAGGGGTCGAGTTACCGGAACCCAATGTGTGGTAGTAACTGTTCATGGATCACAAACACAGAACTCAGTTCCTGAGGACGGTTTCAATGAGACAACTCACCATGTACTCCTACATGGCCTCTCACCGCTACCTTTACCAAATCGCGTTCAGACACTTAGCTCTCACACAGTAGGACATGTTCACAACTTTCCAATTCATTCATGATGAATCAGACCTGACGCAACTCTAAGCAATAGCAGGCATGACAAACAAGCATGAATGAGTAGGCACATCAGGGCTCAAACAACTCCTACTCATGCTAGTGGGTTTCATCTATTTACTCTGACAATGACAGGTCATGCAGAGGAAAGGGGTTCAACTACCGCAGCATGTAACAGTTGAAACGTTGTTGTCCTAATGCAGTAAAAGAGAGCAGGAGCGAGAGAGGGGGATTATATCGGAATGAACAAGGGGGTTTTTCTTGCCTGGCACTTCTGAAGATGATATAACTCTTCATCGGTGCCATCGGACTCATCGTCGAAACCACGTCTACCGAGGGGGAACAACACCGGCAAACAGAGAAGAAACACGATCAATGCAATGCACAATATGATGCATGATCATGACATGTCAATATGCTGTGATTTGGGTAATGCAACTAGCAACAGGTTAAATGAAGTTGGTTTGCATCCAAGATTCAAATTCAAACTCCATATGTGAAAATTCAAATGCCATTTACATGATTTGTCCTAGACAGTAGCTATAAATTGCTCTAACATGCATGAAAAAGGTACAGATGGATAGATTGGATTTTTCTGATCATTTTTCATATATAATTTATCTTATTTGGAGTTACAGATAATTTTCTATGAATTTTAGAAGTTTTGGGCATTTTCTGGAATTTCCTGTATAAGAATAATTCCAGTAATTAAATTACTGCGTCAGCACTACGTCAGGATGACGTCAGCAAGTCAACAGCGGCTGGTCCAGGTCAAACCTGACCAATGGAGCCCACTGGTCAGTGACACAGGGGCTTATCCTATTTTAGTTAAACCTAAATTAGGAAATTAGCAGGGGCTGGCCCCACATGTCAATGACCCAGGGAAGGTCAAACCCCTGGTCAACAGGCCTAACATGCCGGCGTTAGGCCGCCGGCGGCAGCAGACGCGGCGGAGGGCTCGGGCTCGCTGTTCCGACGACCGTTTGGACGGCGGAGAGCGGCTACGGGGAGCTGGGGCTCACCTGCGCCCGTTGCAGCTAGCAGCAGCAGCTAGGGCGGCCGAAGCTCGCCGGAAACGAGCTTGAGGCGGCGGTCGGCGTTCGATGTGCACGGCGATGCGATTGTGGTGGCCGTAGCGGCGCGAGCGTCAGCACGGCGAGCAGGTTGGGCACGACGGCCGGTCCATTAGTTGGCCGGGAGCACGTCGGCGACGAGAGCAGGCGGTGGCGCGTGCGGGTGAGCGCGGTGTGGTCGCTACGGTGCGCGGTAGAGCGAACGGAGAGGGGGAGGATGGGCAAAAGCTCACGGTGATCGTCGTGGGGTGGACGGCGAGCTCGGGGGATGACCGGAGCAAACGGGGCGGCGGAGGCGATCTCGGCGGCCGCAGGTTGAAGACAACGACGGTGAAGACGAAACGGAGCTTCTCAGCACACTTGGCGCGGTGAGGAGGAGGAGTAGGTCGAGGCGGAGCTCTGGGATGCGTCAGGGAGGTGAGACAGTGGCTGTGGGCGCGGGGTTACGGCGGCGCGTCCATGGAGGCTTCGACCATGGCGGGGAACGGGCGAGGGGGAGAGCGAGGGAGGGAGAGATCGATCCGAACGGTTCTGGGGGGGTGGCGTGGCGCTACGGAAGGCTCAAGGCGCCCCGGGGAAGCAGGAGGTGGCTCGGCGCGTGCGCGTCGGGCACACGCCCTGCCTACTGGCCTGAGGAGGAAGACGACAGGAGCTGTGGTGGTGGGCTGGGCTGCACAGTTGGGCCACCAGGTGGGCTGCAGGAGGTAAGCCCAGGTGGGTTTTCTCTCTCTCTGCTTTTCTAATTCCTTTCTGTTTTTCTATTTCTTCTGTAGTTTTAGGGCTTTATTAAAAATACTTAGGCACACTCAAAATCATGAAACTTTCTCAAGCCCACTGTTTGGAATATATCCAACAGTAAACATTTAAGTTTATGATTATTTGGACATTTGAAATATTTTATAGCATTTAAATGACCAAATGCAAATAATATATGATTTAATCCAGTGACCTTATGATGTCCTAGAAAAGTGTGCACCACTTTTGTCAGAGGTTCTAGACCAAGGCAAAGATGCTGAACATTTTTGAAGGGCAATTCAGGTTCATTGAAAATATTTTTATTTTGATCCTAATTGCATTTCATTTGGTGCTAGGGTTTGTCATCCCCATTTCAAATTTCAAACAAATATAGACATGATGCATGCTCACTGATGCAACTATTTACAGTCATGAATCTAGGGCTGTGACATCTTCTTTGTTCTTGGAAAATACCAGGATATCATCCAGATAAACCACGACGAACTTGTCGAGGTAATCCATGAATATATAGTTCATCAGACGAGAGAAGGTGGCTGGAGCATTGGTTAAGCCGAAAGACATGACGGTGTACTCGTATGAACCATACCGAGTCACGAAGGCGGTCTTTGGGATATCCTCTTCATGAACACGGATCTGGTGGTAACCCAACCTCAAGTCGAGTTTAGAGAACAGTGATGAACCAGCCAGTTGATCATATAGATCATTGATCCGAGGAAGAGGATATTTATGCTGAATGGTAGCTTGGTTTATAGGACGGTGGTCTTGGACTAATCGGTTTGTCCCATCCTTCTTCTTGACAAAGAGAGAAGGTGCTCCCCAAGGAGAGCAACTTGGGCGAATGAAACCTTTGCGAAGAGATTTGTCGATTTCCTCCTTAAGCTCAATGAGTTCATGCGGCGGCATCTTGTAGGGTCGTTTGGCTATAGGAGTGGTGCCTGGTTTCAAGTCGATGATGAATTCGACAGCTCTAGCAGGGGGAATCCCTGGAAGTTCTTCAGGAAAGACGTCTTGGAATTCGTGAATGACAGGAATGTTTTCAATGCCCTCGAGTGGTGCAGCGTTCAATGCATTCAACGCATAAAGCCTTGCCTCGGCATTCTGAACCAGACGAGCATTGTAGCTTATTATTTCATCGGAAGGGTGTAGTAGATGGACGGTCTTAGTGGCGCAAACTATAGAAGCTGTATGCGCTTTCAACCAATTGTCGGAGTAAATGGCCACGGGTAGCCTAACCGACTGCCCTTGGCTCTTCCAAAAAATTATCAGGCCTTTGGGCCTTCGATCATTCCAAACATTGGACCACCTTCCCTGGCCGGCTACCTCTGAAGCCGACTCATGGAAGGCGGCCCAGCCTCAGCAACCTCCCCCCCAGGATAACCACGGGGTGGCCGACTCCAGGAAGCCGGCCGTAAAGGATGCCGACTCCAAGAAGCCGGCCAAGACCGCAACCACCCAAGCTACGCCACATAACGGTGACAAGACGGGTGTGGCCACAGTGCGGCCCACTACCCCCGAAGCCCGAGGCAGGCATGGCCACAGGACGCCGTACGGGACGGCCATCCCCCATCCGGCTCGGCACTGTAGCCATGCTAGCCTCGACGTCACCCACGGCAGACGCCGGTACGGCCCACGGGCGGCGGGCCCCTTCAGCCAGAGAGAGACGCGGAGGCGGCCCGGCCTCCCCCAGTCGGCCAAGGGCGTAGCCGGCCCCCAGAAGTCGGCTACCCCCTCCCTCGAAGCATGCGCCACATTAAGGAGACAAGACGAGGTAAGGCTACAGTGAGAGCCCTCGAGGCGGCCCACTGTAGCCACGCTTACCTCAACGAAGCCCTCGTCATCAGGGCGAGGCTACAGTAAGCAGCCGCCGACAAGATCCTAGGCGGTGGGGCCGGCCTGTCGACCAAGAGGCCGGCAGCCGGCGGGACCCACTAGTCGGCGGGCCCCAACAGCTGGCGGAGAAGCCGGCGAGCGTAGACACTGACGGCTGGGACCAGAGCCCAGCCGGATTACAATTGTACCCCCGGGGGGTAGGCCTATATAAACCCCCCAGGGAACCCATGCAAAGGGTTGGCTTCTGAGCATAGCACACACACCATAGAGAGAGAGAAGCGAGAGCTAGCCTTGTTCTTCTTCTCCCTTGAACCCAACAGCTCTAGGAGCGATTGTAGCCACTTTTCCTGATCTAGTGATCATGCGGAGACCCCGCAGAGCAGGACTAGGGGTGTTATCTCCTCGGAGAGCCCCGAACCTGGGTAAGATCCGCCGTCGTGCATGTCTTCGCCTCATCCCGTTTCCAGGCACCGCCGACGTCTTATTGGCACCCACAATGATAAGCCACCCGTTGGCATATGTCGCACCTACCACCCGACATTTGGCGCCCACCGTGGGGCCAGGTGCACCGTCGTCCGGAGACCTGTTCTGGACGGGAACCCTCTTCCTCCCCCGCGAGCGCAGCCAGCCTGCTGCACCCGATGGCATTTGCCTCGACGCGCTGCAAGGCGTCGACAACGCCTGCGCAGCGAGCTGCCTCGCCGATCTGCTCGGCGAGACTCGCATCTCCGACGAGCCTGCGTCCGACGCAGGCACGGACTACCCCGAGAGCCGCCTCGTCAGCCTCCTCGACCAGCTTCACGTCTCCAGCGAGCCTGCTGCAGATGTGGAGTCGGTCGGCTCCACCGACCCGATGCTCGTCGACTCTGACACGGCATCGCTCGACGCCTACCCCTCCGACGTGCTGGTCTTCGACGATCCTCTCCCTCGGGCTGACAGCAGCAACAGCGCCGTCACCGAAGTGTTGGTCATCAGCCACGTCGCCAACTCGGGCGAGAATGCCCACGACGCCCTGCAAGCGGCGATGCACGACCTCTCCGTCCCCATCCCGGCCGACGCCGACGCCGAGACCCTGGAGGCACGCTGCCTCGCCCTCATCGCGGAGGGCCAGAAGATAGCCTCCATGAGACGCCTCACCGAGGCCCACCAGCGCGAAGTCGACCGCGCCGCCTTCGGCACGCCGCCGCCTAGCGGCCCGAGCCGAGCCGGCTTCGTCCAGAAGCGCGGCTTGGCCATCGCCAGCATGCTGGGGGCAGATCGCCCCATCTACGCCACCCCGCTCGAGAATCTGCAAGCCGCTCAGGCGGCCGCAGAAGAGCTCAATGGGCTGGGAGCCGACGAGCTCCCCTACATGACAAGACGGATCCAGCAGCTGATCGACGCGGCTGCAGAACGGCACAAAGCCGGCACCCGCGCTGATAGTCATCCCCCGCGCCGGGAGCACGCCACGACGTCCCGCTCGCCGACTACGAGCGGCGCCCGCCAGAAGAAAGACAAGGAGCCGGCTGCTAGCCGCAGCCGGACTCGCATCACCATCGAGCGCGACGCGGAAGGCCGCCCACGAGCGGTGGAGCACCAAGGAAATCTGCCTCCTCCCCCGCCTCGAAGAGAGAGACGTCTCACCCCACCGCCTATCACGCACCCGACTCTTGGCGACCGACTCGGCCGCCGAGAAGGAGTCGGCGAGAATGACGCCCGCCACCGAATCGACCGCCTTGCTCGATCCTTGGCGTTAGAAGAAGAAGACGATGTCGGCCCGCCATGTTTCGGCCCCCGCATCCGCGACGAGCCCTTCCCCAAAGGGTTCTCGCTCCCCAGAGACACGCCCAAGTACAACGGCTCAGTGAAGCCGGAAGATTGGCTCATCGACTACTCCACGGCCGTCAGCATAGCCAACGGCAATCGACGCGTCGCCGTGAAGTACGTCCCCCTCATGCTGCAAGGCACGGCGCGCACATGGCTCAATAGCCTCAAGCCCTACAGCATCAACAGTTGGCTGGACTTCACGGAAGTCTTCGTCCGCAACTTCACCAGCACCTACAAGCGGCCTCCCAAGCCTCGCCAGCTCTCCCTCTGCGTCCAAGGGCCCAACGAGTCGACCCGCGACTACCTCACGCGGTGGGCCAAGCTCCGCAACTCCTGCGAGGGGGTGCACGAGGTTCAGGCCATCGAGTATTTCACCGCCGGGTGCCGAGAGGGCACCCTCCTCAAGCACGACTCCTCTGCGACGAGCCGGCTACCCTCGACGAGTTGCTGGTCATCGCGGACAAGTACGCCACGGCCGACTCCTCGATGAAGACCGAGCTCCGAGTAGACGCCTCGGGGAAGGTGATTGCTCCGGCTGCCAAGACGCCGGCCGGCGACCCTAATCGGCGCCCCTACCAGAACGATCACAAGCGCAAGGCCCCCATGCCGACTTCAACCAGTCAGCAGGTGGCCACCGTTGAAGATGAGCAGCCCGAAGAACGGCCCGCTCCCAAGAAGAAGGGTGGCAGGCCGGCTTGGCAGCCGGCTTTCTCCTACGAGCAGGCTGTTGATGCCCCCTACAAGTTCCACAGCGGCGCGAAGCCGTCTAACCACACGACCCGAAAATGCCACTGGCTCACGCGAATCACCAAGGGCGAGGGATTGCTGCCGCCTCCGCCTCCTGGTCCGCCGTCTCCAGCCCCCCAGCAGCCGGCGGCTCGGCCGGTAGTCGGCACCATCCAATACGAATTCCCTGAAGAGCACGCCGCCTACGTCGTCTTCACCAGTCAAGCCGACGACAAGCGTAGTCGGCGCCGACAGCACCAAGAAGTTAATGCAGTCGCCTCTAGCGCCCCCGAGTTCATGCACTGGTCAGAGAGGCCGACCACCCAGAGGTGATGCCCTCTCCTGGCTCCTATGCAATGGTCTTGGATGTCACCCTCGCGACGGAGAGGCGAGCTGCCCGATTCTCCCGCGTCCTGATAGATGGCGGAAGCAGTATCAACATACTGTACCGTGATACCATGGAGAAGCTGAACATCAAAGCGAAGCAGCTTATGCCGAGCCGCACCGTCTTCCATGGTACCGTCCCCGGCTTGTCTTGCTCCCCAATCGGCAAGATCAAAATGGATGTTCTCTTCGGAGAAAAAGATCATTTTCGCCGAGAAGCAATCTGGTTCGAGGTAGTGGATTTGGAGAGCCCCTATCATGCTCTGCTTGGCCGACCTGCTCTGGCCAAGTTCATGGCCGTGCCCCACTATGCCTACCTGAAGATGAAGATGTCGAGCTCGAAGGGGATCATCACGGTAGCCGGCGACTACAAGAAGTCCATCGAGTGTGCCATGGCCAGCAACCGGCTGGCCGAGTCCCTCGTGGTGGCAGAGGAGAAGAAGATGCTGGAGCGGGTTGTGGCCATGGCCGGCAAGCAGCCGGCCCTGTCCCCCAACCCCAAAGATTGTGATGCGCAGGGCTCCTTCCAGCCTGCCAAAGAGACGAAGAAGATACCTCTGGACCCGGACAACCCGGAGAGGTTTGCTGTCATTGGGGCGAACTTGGACAGTAAATAGGAAGGCGAGCTCGTCGACTTCCTCCATGATAATCGAGACATTTTTGCATGGTCCCCAAAGGACATGCCGGGTGTCCCGAAGGATTTCGCCGAGCACAAATTACATGTCCGCGCCGACGCGAAGCCGGTCAAGCAACCCCTCCGCCGACTGTCAGAGGAGAAGCGAAGAATCATGGGAGAAGAGATAGCCCGGCTCCTTGCCGCTGGCTTTATCATGGAAGTGTTATTTTCAGAATGGCTTGCCAACCCAGTTCTGGTTCTGAAGAAGAATAACAAGTGGCGTATGTGTATAGACTACACCAGCCTGAACAAGGCCTGCCCAAAGGATCTATTTGCTCTGCCACGGATTGACCAAGTGATAGACTCCACAGCCGGATGCGAGCTGTTGAGTTTTTTGGACGCCTACTCAGGGTACCATCAGATCAAGTTGGACCCAGCTGACCGCCTGAAGACTGCCTTCATCACACCCTTTGGAGCTTTCTGCTACCTGACTATGACATTCGGCTTGAGGAATGCCGGTGCCACTTTTCAGCGTTGCATGCAGAAATGCCTCTTGAAACAACTCGGCAGAAATGCCCACGTCTATGTAGACGACATTGTGGTGAAGACAGAGAAGCACGGCACCTTGCTGGAAGACCTGAAAGAAACATTCGCCAACTTGCGCCGATTCCAAATCAAGCTCAACCCCGAGAAGTGCGTGTTCGGAGTGCCAGCCGGCCAGCTGCTAGGCTTCCTGGTCTCTGAACGCGGCATCGAGTGCAACCCCGTCAAGATCAAGGCCATCGAGAGGATGGAGATTCCCACCAAACTGCGAGATGTGCAGAAGTTCACCGGCTGCTTGGCCTCCCTGAATCGTTTTATCAGCCGACTAGGAGAGAAGGCTCTCCCCCTGTACTGACTCATGAAGAAGTCCACTCACTTCGAGTGGAACGACCAAGCCGACCAAGCCTTCCATGAGTTGAAGAAAATGCTGACCACTCCGCCTGTCCTGGCAGCGCCGACTGAAAAGGAGCCCATGCTCCTCTACATCGTCGTGACTAGCCGAGTCGTCAGTACTGTTGTTGTGGTCCAGCGCCCGGAAGAAGGCCGAGCCCAGCTAGTCCAGAGGCCGGTGTACTACCTAAGCGAAGTGCTATCCAGCTCAAAGCAGAACTACCCGCACTAACAGAAGATGTGCTATGGGGTATATTTTGCCGCTAAGAAACTGAAGCCCTACTTCCAAGAGCACCCCATCACGGTCGTGTGCACCGCCCCGCTCGCCGAGATCATAGGCAGCCGGGATGCATCCGGCCGGGTGGCTAAATGGGCCATTGCACTGGCGCCCTACACGATCTTCTACCAACCCCGCACCGCCATCAAGTCCCAAGCATTGGCCGACTTCCTCGTCGACTGGGCCGAGACCCAGTACCTACCGCCGGCTCCCGACTCCACCCATTGGCGGATGCACTTTGACGGGTCCAAGATGCGCACCGGCTTGGGAGCCGGCATCGTCCTCACCTCTCCCAAAGGCGAAAGCTCAAGTACATGCTGCAGATCCACTTCACCGCCTCCAACAACGTGGCCGAGTACGAGGCGCTCGTACATGGGCTCCGGCTAGCCAAAGAGCTCGGCATACGCCGGATCCTGTGTTATGGCGACTCAGACTTGGTGGTCCAGCAGTCGTCTGGCGACTGGGACGCCAAGGACGCGAACATGGCAAGCTATCGATTCCTCGTCCAGCAGATCAGCGGATACTTCGAAGGGTGCGAGTTCCTTCACGTGCCAAGGGCCGACAGCGACCAAGCAGATGCCCTAGCACGGATCGGCTCCACCTGTCAAGCCATACCGACTGGTGTCTCCCTCCAGCGCCTCCTCAAGCCGTCCATCAAACCATCTCCAGAGTCGGACTCCATCTTTGTACCGCCTGCGCCAGATACAGCCGGATCCGACTGGAGGAACCCCGCAGGCGGCACGGGGACTTCGACAACTGGCCCGGGGACTGCCATAGTCGCACCCGGCCTGGGGACTTCAGAACCCGGCCCGGGGACTGCAGCAGTCGGCCCGGGGACTGCAACGACACAAGAAGCGGTGGCCGACTCCAATTCCACGCCACCCAACCCACCCACCCGAGTCATGGTGGCTACACTAACAGAAGAAGAAGTCACAGCTCCATCATGGGCCCAGCCCATCCTCAAGTTCCTAGTCAGCGGAGAGCTGCCGGCTGATGAGATCTCAGCAAGACTAGTGCAATGACGAGCCGCAACATATGCAATAATCAACAGAGAGCTTGTGAAGCGCAGCGTCACTGGGGTCTTCCAGCGTTGTGTCGAGCCAGAAAAAGGAGTGGCAATCCTCAAGGATATCCACCAAGGCGAATGCGGCCACCACGCAGCCTCAAGATCACTTGTGGCCAAGGCTTTCCGCCATGGTTTCTTCTGGCCGACTGCCTTGGAGGATGCTAAAGAAATAGTCAAGAGCTGCAGAGGATGCCAAGTTTTTAGTTCCAAGCAACACCTGCCGGCTTCTGCACTCAAGACCATTCCCCTCACCTGGCCTTTTGCCGTCTGGGGACTGGACATGGTGGGCCCTTTCAAGACAGCCCGCGGCGGCTTGACGCATCTACTTGTCGTTGTGGACAAGTTCACAAAGTGGATCGAAGCAAAGCCGATCAAGAAGCTGAACGGGCCGACTGCCGTGACATTCATCACTGACATCACTACTCGGTACGGCGTGCCGCACAGCATCATCACCGACAACGGCACGAACTTCGCCAAAGGAGCACTGGCACGTTTTTGCGCGATGCAGGGCATCCGACTGGACTTAGCGTCTGTTGCCCACCCGCAGTAAAACGGCCAGGTCGAGCGAGCAAATGGACTCGTCCTCTCCGGCATCAAGCCCCGACTGGTTGTACCACTGGAGCGATCGGCCGGCTGCTGGCTCGATGAGCTGCCGGCTGTCCTCTGGAGTCTGCGCACTACACCCAACAAGTCAACGGGCTTCACTCCATTCTTCCTCGTGTATGGTGCCGAGGCTGTCATCCCAACAGACATCGAGTTCGACTCGCCTCGGATCACCATGTACACGGAGGAGGAGGCCAAGGAAGCAAGAGAAGACGGCGTCGACCTACTGGAAGAAGGCCGACTATTAGCACTCAGCCGGTCCGCCATCTACCAGCAAGGGCTGCGCCGCTACTACAACCGCAAGGTCAAGCCAAGATCCTTCCAAGAGGGCGACCTTGTGCTCCGGCTGATCCAGCGAACAGCCGGCCAGCACAAGCTCTCGGCCCCTTGGGAAGGCCCCTTCGTCATCAGCAAGGCACTAGGCAACGACTCCTACTACCTGATCGACGCGCAAAAACCAAGAGCACGCAAGAGAAACGACTCCGGCAAGGAGTCGGAGCGACCATGGAACGCAAACCTCCTGAGAAGATTTTACAGTTGAAAGCAGTATGTATCATGCTACCCTTTTGTATTAAGTACAAACCAACAGGCCCCCCGAACAGTACTCGGGGACTGCCTTTGTTTATCCATGAATGACAAGTGTCATATCCATGAATGTATTATTACATTTGATTTCTTGTTGGGCACCGGGTTCGACTAGTCGGCCTGGGGACTGGCCGCCTTGAGCTATATTAAAAGTTCTACCCGAAGTCAGACAAGTAGTGTGCCGGCTCCCGAGTCCTCTCTTGCTGAAAGTCGCAGCTCGAAGAACCGACTGTCCGACTAGCAAGAGGCAAGGCAGAAAGGATGCCCACACGAAAAACGGCTAAGGACCAACGACCTTATATAGCAAAAAGACGGCCTCCAACCACGCTTGCCGGCTATCAGAACAGCCGGCTGGCCGGCTTCCTAAACACTTAGCTTTAGTCCAGCAAAGCTAGAGTACTCCCCCCCAATTGGCCAAGCACTCCTCCAGCTACAGATTGCAGAGCAACTGTCTGACTGGGGAGGCGGCAACCAAGGGAGGGCGGCAAAGGAAACAGCAGAAGGATAAAAAGCAAAGTACGAGGAAAAGCCAAATGCATGCATAAGTTATATATACATATAAAGCCCCCAACAAGCCGGCAACCAACATGGTTCGAATACACCCCCAGTGGGTGGAATTGTGCAGATTTAACAGAGTATTGTTCCAAAAGTAATAGGACAGGAAAACAAAAGATGGCAGACAAGACTAGGGCGCGGTGCGGGAGCCAAGCTGGTCGGTGAAGACGGCCTCGCCGGCTGAAGGAGTGGCCGCCTAGCGGGTCTCGGCTTGGTCACCACCAGTGGCAGGCAACGCACTCGCGCGCGACGTGGTGCTGGAGGCGCGGTCAGGCTGAGGCTGGTCGGCTGCTCCACCAGCCGGCTCGGCGTCTTCACCCTCCTCCTCCTCCTCTTCACCCTCGTCGCTGGAGTCGATCTCCTCCGCCGAGTCTTCACCGTCTGCCGGGTTCAGCCCGAACCACTCCTCCGGCTGGGCGACACCGTTGTCATCTACCTCGGGGGCGAAGACGCTGGTGTCGGTGTAGTCGGCGATCGTCGAAGCCCGCCGAATGATAGCCGGCCGCGCCGGCTCCAGCTCCGTGTCGGCTTGCTGCCGCCAGGTAGCCAGCTGATCCAGGCTCAGGCCGGGATACCAGGCCTTGACGAACTCCAGCGCCCGCCTGGCGCCGGACCGAGCCGCCGAGGCCTTCCAGGCTTCGAAGCGGCCGACTGCCACCTCCAGCCAGTCGGCGGTCTGACTGGGGGTGCGAGGAACCACTTGGCCGGGCGAGAGGGCGGCCAACACTTGCGCCCCGGCACGCTGAAGCCGGCGGAGCAGTCGGTGAGCCGGCTGGATGCGGGCCTGGATCGCCAAGAGCTGCTCCTCCAGCGAACGGCCGGCGGTTGGCGAAATCTCGAAGCCAGCCTGCCTTCGCGCTTGGCGGCGGGCCTCGATGGTCTGGTTGGCAGCGGGAGAATAGCCAGGGAAATATTCTGTGCAAGAAAGAAGAAGAAAAGAACACCAAGTCAGAAAATGAGCCAAAAGCGGCAGACGGCAAGAAAGGACGAAGAAGTAGGTGGCTTACCGTCAACCAGATCTTCGATCTGACCATAGCCAGAGATCAGAGTTTGCCTTGCTTCGGCCCAGCCAGCCGCCTCCGTCTCGTACTCGGCTTGGAGGGCGGCTTCGCGGTCCTGCACCGCCTTCAGAGCCGCCTTGTGGCCTTCCTCCTGGTCGGCCAACTTCCTGGCCAGGCGGTCGCGTTCCTGCACCAAGGCGGCGAGCTCGGCATCCTTGGCACGAAGGGCAGTCTGAGACTCTCCCAGCTGTGCCCTCAGACCGGCGTTGGCCGCTGCAGAGACGGCAGAAAAAGAAAGAACAGTAAGAGGAAGTCGTCAAGGAAGATCCGACCCGACTGCTCAGCAGTCGGCCCGAATCTCGGGGACTACACCCAGTGGGTGCGCTGACGCGCCCCCATATGAGATAAAGAACAAAGCACGTACCTCGGCTCTCAGTAAGGTCGGCGGTCTTCTGGGTCAGCTCTCGAGCCTGGGAGTTGAAGGCGGCCGCACGAAGATTGTGGTAGTCCTGCAAGATAGACAGAAGATCGAAGTAAGAACAAGAATAGCAAAGCCAAATCCACTAAGAAGTTCCAAGCCGCCTGCTCAGCAGCCGACTCGGAACTCGGGGACTACACCCAGTGGGTGCGCTGACGCGCCCCCACGGAAGAAATCAAGATCAAGAAGAAGCAAGATGGGAAGACTAACTCGGATGGCCGCCCGCGTCGCAAGGAACTCGTCGGTGAACTGCCTCAGCGCCGTAGCCTGGGCCTGGAGCCGGGTCCGGACGTCCTGCACGGCCACGTTCATCACGGCCGTCCCTCCGCCCGGCGTCCACCCCGAGGTAGCGCTGGCCACCTCCACATCCTGGGCCGACGAGCTGGAGCCCACGGCCGGCTGCGGCTCCGACGCGGCCTTCTGTGGCTCCGACACAGCCTTCCCCGCGCGCCGGCTCGGCGGCATCCGGACCGCCATCTCAGTCCTCGCGGCCGGCTTGCCCCCCGCCGGCTGCGCAGGCGGCTGATCAGGCCGGCCGCCTTGAGCCGCCCCAGTTGGCGGGGTCGGCACCGGTGCCCTCTCCAGGACAACGACATCGTCGTCCCTCTCCAGCCCTGGCTGGTCGCCGCCGACTCCTTCTGGCGAGGGCTCCATGGCCCCAGGCGCTGCGACGCGCAGCAGGGTGACCATCAAGGCCTCCTCCGCCACCGCCGCAGCTGCAGCCTCCGCTTGGGCCTTGGCTGCGGCGTCGGCGAGCGCCTTCGCCGCCTCCTCCTCCTGCGCCGCCTGGGCGGCGGCCGCCTTCCGTGCCTCCGCCTCTCGCGCCTCCCGCTCCTCCCGCGCCTCCCGCGCGTTTCGTTCTGTCGCTTCCTGAAGGTCGGCACGGGGACCACGCGGCGAGTGGTGCTCCCAGACCCCCTCGGCGACTCGACGACGGAGGCGGCAGCCGCCCGCTCAAGCGACAACGGAGCTCTGGTTGTTTGGAGAAAAAGACAAGGGTTCAGGAACCACCAGAGAAAAGAAAGAAAAAAGAGTATGCAAAAGAATTCGAACTTACGCCGACACAGTCTGTGGTTGCTTCACCGTCTTGCGGAAGCGAGCCGCCTTCGCGGCCGCCTCCTCCCGCCTGGGTGCTGCCGCCCCGCCCCTGGGTTTCTTCGTCCGACTGCCGAACAAACCCTGGGCGGCGCGACGCTTTTGCCCTCCGCCCCGAGCAGGCGGTGCAGCGGAGGAACCCGCGCCACGTCCAGATGCCGGCTGGCGGCGCGGGACGACTTCGGCCTCATCGTCGTCCGGCCAGTCATCAAAGGTGACTCCATGCCCGAAGCCGCCTGCTTCGACGCCGGCTTGGCCACCACCCGGCTCGGTGTTGTCGTCCATAGCGGCCGCCCCCAAGTCGGGGTCCTCCAGGTCGTGCTGCGTACAGTCGGGGACGAATCGGCGCTCCGCATCCGACCCGCTGGCAAGCCGAAGGAGAGGACTCTGTCGAAGACAAGCCGACTAGTCAGAGTCGGCCAAAGGAACTCGGCGACAAAGCTAAGAGAAAAAGAAGAGACAAGGAGAGCATACCGTGGGCGGTGGATTGGCTCGGCTATATGGCTCCTTGCCGAACTGCCACTCTTCGGAGAGTTTGCAGTTCGCGAGGTAGTTCACCATATAGGCGACCTCCGCGTGCGGCATGTCCTTGGTGCACATCCGGCTTGGATCGAGCTGGCCGCTCATCTGACAGATCAGATGAGGACGGCTCTGGAGCGGAAGTACCCGGCGCGTGACGAAGGCGGCCAGCAGGTCGGGCCCGTCAAGCCCTCCGACTGGGTCATCACTCGCACTCGGGCGACGGCTGCGGACCCAGCCGGCGTCAGAGTCACGGCCCGGTAGGACCACTGGGGCCGCCTGCCCGCCGGTGGGCTGGCTACGTAAGCCGGCAGGTTGACGTAGTCGCCCTGCGGGGCGATGCTTCTGACGTAGAAATACGACTTTTGCCACTTCTTCACCGACTGGATCAGCGGGATGACGGGGAAGGGGTTGTCGGCGACCGCCCTCCGCGCCGCGATGAAGGCGCCAGTCTGAGCCGGCACGCCCTGCATGCGCGTGCCCAGCTAGGACTGGAACAACTCCCCCCAGAGCTCGAGGGTAGGGAGGACGCCGAGGTAGCCTTCGCACAGGGTGACGAAGGCAGACAGCAGCACCACCACGTTTGGGGTGAGGTGGTGCGGCTGGAGCTGGTAGAACTCGAGCCAGGAGCGGAAGAAGGCGCTCACGGGCAGGCCGATGCCGCGCAAGAAATGCGAGCGGAAGACCACCCGCTCGCCCTCCCGCGGCTCCGGCGTAATTTCCTTCACCGGCGCGAGATGGACCTCCACCTTGTCCGCGCCGGGCAGCCGCCGCGTCTTGCGGAGGAACTCGACGTGATCCTCGTGGACGTTGGAGCCGTCCCAATCCCCGCCATACTGCTCCATGGCGGGAGGCATGGCGAAAACGAGCGCGGCGGCGGAGGAAGGTGTGGTGGAAGAGCGCGGCGGCGAGGCGCTGTTGCAAGAAACGGCGAGAGAAAGAAGATGGTGGAAGGAGGAGGAGCGTGCGAGAGCCTGCCGCTCTCCCTCTCCCCCTACTTATAGCTTCGCCAGGTGGAGCCGGGAAGGCCGGACGTGGGGTGAGACATGGGATTAACTGCACCCACTCCCCCCACGCATCGCGATTATTACGCCCTAAAGGCGTGCCGAAACTGCCGCAAGGAGACGTGCGGGCGGTTTTGGGCTGCAGAGATTCCGCGCCTGGGCCCGGGCGTGGACGTGGCGGGCCCCCGCCCTGCGGCGACGTCTCGTCGCGCGCGTGGGCTGGCAGGCTTTCTGGCCGAGAGAGGCCACGTGGTTCGCAGACGGCAAGTGGCCGGCCCGCGGCCTGGTGCACGCACTGGCGAGCTCCGGCCCTCCGACTCTGGAGTTTTCGACCAAGGCGGCGCGCCTAACCAAAGCCGGCTCCTAGCTGCCGACTTGTCAAGATAGGAAGCTGACCGAGCTTCTCGACTCCTACCCAACCTCGAAGCCCAATCAGCTTCAGGGACTACTGTCAGAGTAAATGGCCATGGGTAGCCTAACCGACTGCCCCTGGCTCTTACAAAAAATTATCAGGCCTTTGGGCCTTCGATCATTCCAAACATTGGACCACCTTCCCTGGCCGGCTACCTCTGAAGCCGACTCACGGAAGGCGTCCCAGCCTCAGCAACCTCCTCCCCCAGGATAACCACGGGTGGCCGGCTCCAGGAAGCCGGCCGTAAAGGATGCGGACTCCAAGAAGCCGGCCAAGACCGCAACCACCCAAGCTACGCCACATAATGGTGACAAGACGGGTGTGGCCACAGTGCGGCCCACTACCCCCGAAGCCCGAGGCAGGCATGGCCACAGGACGCCGTACGGGACGGCCATCCCCCATCCGGCTCGGCACTGTAGCCATGCTAGCCTCGACGTCACCCACGGCAGACGCCGGTACGGCCCACGGGCGGCGGGCCCCTTCAGCTAGGGAAAGACGCGGAGGCGGCCCGGCCTCCCCCAGTCGGCCAAGGGCGTAGCCGGCCCCCAGAAGTCGGCTACCCCCTCCCTCGAAGCATGCGCCACATTAAGGAGACAAGACGAGGTAAGGCTACAGTGAGAGCCCTCGAGGCGGCCCACTGTAGCCACGCTTACCTCAACGAAGCCCTCGTCATCAGGGGCGAGGCTACAGTAAGCAGCCGCCGACAAGATCCTAGGCGGTGGGGCCGGCCTGTCGACCAAGAGGCCGGCAGCCGGCGGGACCCACTAGTCAGCGGGCCCCAACAGCCGGCGGAGAAGCCGGCGAGCGTAGACACTGACGGCTGGGACCAGAGCCCAGCCGGATTACAATTGTACCCCCGGGGGGTAGGCCTATATAAACCCCCCGGGGCACCCATGCAAAGGGTTGGCTTCTGAGCATAGCACACACACCATAGAGAGAGAGAAGCGAGAGCTAGCCTTGTTCTTCTTCTCCCTTGAACCCAACAGCTGTAGGAGCGATTGCAGTCACTTTTCCTGATCTAGTGATCATGCGGAGACCCCGCAGAGCAGGACTAGGGGTGTTATCTCCTCGGAGAGCCCCGAACCTGGGTAAGATCCGCCGGCGTGCATGTCTTCGCCTCATCCCGTTTCCAGGCACCGGCGACGTCTTAGTGGCACCCACAATGATAAGCCACCCATTGGCATATGTCGCACCTACCACCCGACACCAATCCATTCCCAGAATGAGATCAATGCTACAAGACTTCAGTAGGATGGGAGAGACAAGGAATTCCAGTCCTTCGATTTCAAGGGGAACGTCGTGACTAACCATAGAGGTTTGACATTGGCCCGCAGGGGTGTGTACCACTAGCGGAGTGTTCATCTCTTCGTATTTAATGCCATGCATGAATGCAAATTCTGCTGATATGAATGAATGCGATGCTCCTGTATCAAATAAAACGGATGCTGGTACTAAATTTACGAGAAGAGTACCCATCACAGTAGCAGGCTGGTCTTGAGCTTCATTGAGATCAACGTGGTTGGCATGAACACGACCATAAGACTTGACATTGTTGTTGCGGGGCTGGTTGTTTCCACGGCCAGCTGCGGGAAGGGCCAGTTGATTCTGATTCTGATTCTGATAGCAGTTCCTGGCAAGGTGACCTGGGTGACCACACTTGTAGCACAGACCATTATTGGGAGTGAGAACAGGAGCTTCGGGTGGTGGATCTGGAAGTCTTGGCTGCCTAGATGGTGGGGGAGGCAGACGCGGTGCAGCATAAGACTGCTTTGGAGCAGGTGCATTTGGACGGTACATGCTGTTCGGGATCCAGATCTTATGCTTCTGCGAGGGCGGGCCCGAAGATGAGCCCGTGTCACGGTTGTGCTTGTGAGAGCTCTGGTGTTCCTGCAGACCAGTTTCGACATTTATGGCCTTGTTCACCAAGGTGGCGAAATCAGCAAAGTCATGCACTAGAAGTGCGAGCTTGATGTCAGCTTGAAGGCCATCACGGAACTTCTCATGTTTGCGAGCATCAGTTGCAATGTCCTCTTCAGCATAGCGGGACAAGTCCAGAAACTCCCGCTGATAAGCTTCGACAGTTTTGTTGCCCTGGGTGAGGTTGCGGAACTCACGCTTCTTCCGGTCCATGACTCCCTGAGGAATGAAGCGGGCACGGAAAGCAGCTTGGAAGTCTGGCCAGGTGATGATTGTTCCAACCAGCAGAGTACGCCTGTGGCTGTCCCACCATTGAGCTGCGGGTCCCTTTAGGAAGAAGGAAGCAAAAGTGACATAGTGGGCAGGGGCTACATCAGCAAATTCCATCTCATAGGTGATATCACGGAGCCAGTCATCAGCATCCAGAGGCTGAGTTGAGCTGCGGTAGATGGTCGAGTTGAGGCGCATGAAATCCTGCAGAGTCACTTGGGCTGGCTGCTAGTTCATATTGGGGCGAGGGAACTGAGCCATCATATTCTCCATGAACTGGCGATTCATCTCAAGTTGTTGGATCATACCAGCCATGTACTCAAGCGGTGGTGGGGCGTTGCCACTATGACCACGACCACCTGGTCTAACCATCCTTCTAATATATAACAGGGGTAGTTCAGCATTGGGAAATTTGCAAAGACAAGAATCATTCATGATAAAACATGCATAATAAAAGGAGCACGATAGATACTACATAGTAGTCGGCATATCTTACAAAAGGGATCATGCATAGAGTTCGGTACACAGAGTTCAGTACATAGACTAAAGACATCATAGGCGGCACGCAGGCTCGCAACGAAGGCACCTAATACTAATAAGCAAGACTACTTCAGTCCCAGGAGGAACTGTGGAGGTAGGTGCAGCCTGAAAGCTGGTAGTGTTGCATCGGGAACTCCACGTCAGTAACCTGGGGTCCGCGGATACTCTGGTGCAGAAACCGACGCTCAGGTGGCAGAAGAGGACCAAGTGCGGGAGAGTAGCCTCCCACATCTGGCCAGCCGACACCTTGGGGCATCACGGTCCTGGCTGGGTAGATCGCATAACGCGGCAGATCATCAGATCGGACAAGGGGGTGCAACAGTGTCAGAGCATGGTAAAGGTGCCGACGGGTGGTGTACAACTCGTGGCGAAGAGCTCGGTTAGCTCGATCCAGCCCATCAGCATGCAGAACCAAGTTCTGATGGTAGAAGGGCACTCGGGTGACAGTGGAGTAGGCAGCAGTGTAGTATCCCTCCGCACCAACATCGGATGCGATAGCAATGTGCCTGAAAGGGGAGGTGTCCAACTCCCCATAATCTCCACGAAGACGTGTCAGAGCAGCATAAGCAGCATTGTGAACTGCCATATCGATGGTCACCCCAACACCATGAGCAGTGTGCAACACAGTAGTGGAGTCATACTCCCGAGAGTAGAGGTGGACGATGGCACGATACTGCTCCTGGTTAAAGTCCTGGTACTCCTTGTAGACGGTGTACTCAGGGTGCCAGCACCCAGATAGGTCATCATCTCAGCTAGCACAACAGGTGAACCTGGGACACTAATGGCCGTCGTGTGGCGCACGACCTGCCTCGTGGGTTCTATGTGAAAGCAAAGATGTTTCAAAGGAGTCAAATGACAGTGTGGGAATTGTTCAAAATACTATTCTAAGGAATAACTATGGCTTACCCAACTTTGGGGTGAATGTGGTCACGGGATCCTAATGTTAGAGTTAGTAAATTCGTTTAACCCGAGTAGAAGAGAGTTTAGAGTCCTGGAGTAAAGATCGAGGAGTAAAAGATCCTAGTACCACCCAATGGCGACGTGGGCCCGTAAGACACACAACCATGTTAGTAAAAAGTTTTGCAATGTCTAGACTTGACTTCGGCCAAGGAGTGTGGAAGGGGGATTCCTACAGGCAGTCGGCTCTGATACCAACTTGTGACGTCCCCGATTCAATCGTACACTAATCATGCACGCAAACGTGTATGATCGAGATCAGGGACTCACGGGAAGATATCACAACACAACTCTAAAAACATAAATAAGTCATACAAGCATCATAATACAAGCCAGGGGCCTCGAGGGGTCGAATACAAGTGCTCGATCATAGACGAGTCAGCGGAAGCAACAATGTCTGAGTACAGACATAAGTTAAACAAGTTTGCCTTAAGAAGGCTAGCACAAACTAGGATACAGATCGAAAGCGGCGCAGGCCTCCTGCCTGGGATCCTCCTAAACTACTCCTGGTCGTCGTCAGCGGCCTGCACGTAGTAGTAGGCACCTCCGGCGTAGTAGGAGTCGTCGTCGACGGTGGCGTCTGGCTCCTGGACTCCAGCATTTGGTTGCGACAACCAGGTAGAATGGAAAGGGGGAAAAGAGGGAGAAAAGCAACCGTGAGTACTTATCCAAAGTACTCGCAAGCAAGGATCTACACTACATATGCATGGGCATCTGTGTAAAGGGGCAATATCGGTGGACTGAACTGCAGAATGCCAGAATAAGAGGGGGATAGCTAGTCCTGTCGAAGACTACGCTTCTGGCAGCCTCCATCTTGCAGCATGTAGAAGAGAGGAGATGGTAAGTTCACCAAGTATCATCGCATAGCATAATCCTACCCGGCGATCCTCCCCTCGTCGCCCTGTGTGAGAGCAATCACCGGGTTATATCTGGCACTTGGAAGGGTGTGTTTAATTAAGTATCCGGTTCTAGTTGTCATAAGGTGAAGGTACAACTCCGGGTCATCCTGTTACCGAAGATCACGGCTATTCGAATAGATTAACTTCCCTGCAGGGGTGCACCACATTACCCAACACGCTTCATCCCATTTGGCCGGACACACTTTCCTGGGTCATGCCCGGCCTCGGAAGATCAACACGTCACAGCTCTACCTAGGCACAACAGAGAGGTCAGCACGCCGGTCTAAATCCTATGCGCGCAGGGATCTGGGCCCATAGCCCATTGCACACCTGCACATTGCGAACGCAGCCGGTGAGCAGACCTAGCAACCTCCATTTCAAAGGAAGTTGCGTTACGCGGTCCAACCCGGTGCATGCCGCTTGGTCGCTGACGTCACGAAGGCTTCGGCTGATACCACGACGTCGAGTGCCCATAACTGTTCCCGCGTAGTTGGTTAGTGCGTATAGGCCAGTGTCCAGACTCAGATCAAATACCAAGATCTCGTTAAGCGTGTTATTTTGAAGTAACCGCGAACGCCGACCAGGGCCAGGCCCACCTCTCACCTAGGTAGTCTCAACCTGCCCTGTCGCTCCGCCACAAAGATCCACCCAGAGAGCCGTCGAGACAAAGGTCCTTTCAGCCCCCAATCCGTGAATCACTCGCGGGTACTCTACAAGCCAACCCAACTTTAGTCACCACATGTATCATATATTATGTATATAAGTATATACCCGTGATCACCTCCCGAGCGATCATGGCGCGATAGTACAGCATGGCAGACGTACAAGAATGTAGGGCCACTGATGGAATACTAGCATCCTATACTAAGCATGTAGGATTGCAAGTAAAGGTAACAACAGTAGTAGCAAGGACAGGCTATGCATCAGGATAGGATTAACGGAAAGTAGTAACATGCTACACTACTCTAATGCAAGCAGTAGAGAGAAGAATAGGCGATACCTGGTGATCAAGGGGGGGGGGCTTGCCTGGTTGCTCTGGCAAGGAGGAGTCGTCAACACCGTAGTCGTACTGGGTAGCAGCAGTGTCGGTCTTGGTGTCTACCGAGAGAAGAGGGGGAAGAAACAATAAATATAAAAGCAAACATATGCATGACGATGCATGACAAGACAATGAGCGGTGTTAGGTGTGCCCTAACGCGGTAGTAGGTGATACCGGCGAAGGGGGGGAAACATCCGGGAATGTATTCCCGGTGTTTCGCGTTTTCGGACAGATGAACTGGAGGGGGAAAGTTGCGTGTTTGCTATGCTAGGGATGTGTAGCGGACGAACGGGCTGCGTATCCGGAATCGTCTCGTCGTTCTAAGCAACTTTCGTGTATAAAGTTTTTCCATCTGAGCTACGGTTTATTTTATATTACTTTTTAAAGTTTTAAATCATTTTCTAAATTATTATTATTAAATTAATTCGAAATTAGTATTATTGCATCAGCATGACGTCAGCAGTCAACAGAGGTGTTGACTGGTCAAACTGACGGGAGGGTCCCACATGTCATTGACTGATTAATTAACTAACAGTTAATTAGGTTAATTAGTGATTAGATTAATCTAATTATGATTAATTAAGTTAATTAATTAATTAATATTTTTATTATTTGTTAATTTAATTTTCCAATTTTGTTTTTTATAAAAAAACATTCTGGGGCTGGGCCCCGTTTGTCATCGGCCCTAAGGGCCTATCGGGCGCCGCTAGCGGGCGGGGGCGTAGGACGCGCCCGAGCGGGCGCACGCCCAGTACGACGGACCCGGCAGGGGCCGGCGCAGGGGGGCCGGTGGCGCCGGCGAGGCAACGGCAGGGGCGGCGCGGAGCAGCTCGCAGCAGAGGGCGGCAGTGGAGACGCGGCAGGCAAGCAGGGCGTGGCCGGTGCGGATGGGCCGATCCGGCTTGGAGTGGAAGGGGAGCAGAAACGACAGAAGGAGGAGGCGGCGGCATGCGAGGGAGGGGGCGTGCGGGCACGGGCGGCCGCGGGGAGGAGTAGGCGAACGGGGCGGCTGCCGACGAGCAGTGCAGCAGGAGCAGGAGGCGCGGCTGGACACACGGGGCTCGGCAGAGCAGTGATGGGATGAGGCGGGACGGCAGCGCCGACCAGCAAGCAGAGGCGGCTTGGGTCAGAAACGGGGCGGCGGTGCCGGAGCTAGTGGCAGAGGCGGGCGACGGCAGGCGAGCCGCGACAGCGAGTGGGCACCGGGAGTGGTGGCGGAGCCCTGACCAAGGCGGCCTCGGCGAGCAGTGGCGAGGCGCGGCCGTGGCGGGGCGCGGCCAAGGCGTGCGCGGGGCAGTCAGGGCGCGAGGTGCGGGCAGAGGCCGCAGCCGATGCGCGGGCATGGTCGTGGAGGTCGCGGCGGAGCGCGAGCAGGCGCGGGGATGGCCCGCGGTGCGCGGGCAGCGTGCGCGTGCCGAATGGCGCGGGCGCACGCGGACGAGGCCGCGGCCGTGAGCGCGCGCGCGAGGAGACAGGAGGAGAGGGGGAGGCGGAGGTTCACGAGGGCCGTAGGGAAAGGGCAGTGGGGCGCGGGGAGGAGGTCGGGGACGACGACGACGAAGGGGATGCAGTCCGGCGAGGTGGTCCTGGTCGGCGGCGACGGTCGATCCGGGCGGCGTCGGGGGCGGTCGGCGCTGTTCGTTCCCCCGATCCAGATCTGGATCCGGGAGGGGGAATGTGGGGAGCGAGCAGGGGGAATGAGTGTCGGTGGGTTGGGGTTTCTGGATCCAGGGGGATAAGGAGAGGAGTGGGGGTGGCTGCTGGGCCGGATGGCCCAGTGGGGGGGGTTTCTTTTCCTTTTTTATCTTTGTTAGTTTTGTTTTTCTGTTTTTATTCTTTCCCTTATTCTGTTTTATTTAAATTAGAGCATCTTAGCATTTTCCTAAACATGTGTTTTCTGCACTATAATTACCTATGTAATATTTGGCACCATCCGAACATTTTTGTTTTAATGTTTGAAAACTTTTGTTGTTTGCCATATTTTGAATTTGATTTTTGGACCGGTTTTTGAACTAACGAGAGATTAACAACAGTAACGAAGGTGACGTGGCATCATTAGCAGAGTTTCACTGTAGCTTAATTTTCAGGGAGTTACACAAGTTGTGTTTCAAAATAGGTTCCTGTTTAAAGAATACTTCATCTATCTCCCTTCTTTCATTCATAAACATATCATTTTCATGGTCTAGAAAATATTGTTCTAAAGGATCATTAGGAGGCACGACAATAGAAGCAAGACCAATAATTTCATCTTTACTAGGCAATTCTTTATCATGGGGTTGTCTACAAAATTTAGCAAAATTAAAATCATGAGACATATCCCGTAAGCCAACAGTAACAATATCCTTTTCGCAGTCTATCTTAGCATTAACAGTATTCAAGAAGGGTCTACCAAATATAATGGGACAAAAGTCATCTTGTGGGGAACCGAGAACAAGAAAATCAGTAGGATATTTAACTTTCCCAACAAGACTTCAACATCTCTAACAATCCCAATTGGTGAAATAGTATCTCTATTGGCAAGCTTAATTGTAACATCAATATCTTCTATCTCAGCAGGTGCAGTATCATGCATAATTTCTTCATATAAGGAATGAGGTATTGCACTTGCACTAGCACCCATATCACATAAGCCATGATAGCAATGGTCTCCTATTTTAACAGAAACAACAGGCATGCCTACAACAGGTCTATGTTTATTTTTAATATCGGGTCTAGCAATTCTAGCAGCTTCACCATAGAAGTAAATAACATGCCCATCAATATTATCGACCAAGAGATCTTTAACCATAGCAATAATAGGTTCAAATTTAATTTGCTCAGGGGGTGTAGGTGTTCTAGCATTACTCTTACGAACCACAGTTGAAGCTTTAGCATGATCCTTTATTCTAACAGGGAAAGGTGGTTTCTCAATATAAGCGATAGGAACAATAGGATCAACATTATAAGTGATAGTCTTTTCTTCAACTTTAATAGGTTCAAATACTTTTACTTCAATGGGAGGATGATATTTAAACCACTTCTCCTTAGGGAGATCAAAATGAGTAGCAAATGATTCATAGAAAGAAGCTACTATCTCAGAGTCTAGTCCATATTTAGTGCTAAATTCACGAAAAGCATCAGTATCCATAAAAGATTTAACACAATCAAACTTAGGTGTTAAACCTGACTCCTTACCTTCATCGAGTTCCCAATCTTCAGAGTTGCGTTTAATTCTTTCTAATAAATCCCATTTGAATTCAATAGTCTTCATCATAAAAGAACCAGTACAAGAAGTATCGAGCATGGAGCGATTATTGAGAGAAAGCCGAGCATAAATTTTTTGAATAATAATTTCTCTTGAGAGCTCATGATTGGGGCATGAATATAAAATTGACTTAAGCCTCCCCCAAACTTGAGTGTTACTTTCTCCTTCGCGAAGACAAAAATTATATATATAATTACGATCACGATGAACCAGATGCATAGGATAAAACTTCTGATGAAATTCCAATTTCAATCGGTTGTAGTTCCATGATCCAACACCATCACATAGCCTAAACCATGTCAATGCCTTTCCCTTCAAAGATAAAGGGAATACCTTCTTCTTGATAACATCCTCGGGCATACCTGCAAGCTTAAATAATCCACAAACTTCATCCACATAGATTAGGTGCATATCGGGATGTAATGATCCATCTCCTGTAAAAGGATTAACTAGCAGTTTCTCTAACATACCCGAAGGAGTTTCAAAGTAAACATTTTCAGTAGGTTCAGTAGGTTGAGGAGCAACTCTTTGCTCTTCTGGTCGGGGTGAAAATACCCCGAACAAACCCCTCAAAGGATTATTTTCCATAGTAACAAGTGACAGTAAATTTCAGCACACTATATAAATTTTTCCTTACCAAATTCCACCTACCAGAGGCGCTTCACTCCCCGGCACCGGCGCCAGAAAAGAGTCTTGGTGACCCACAAGTATAGGGGATCTATCGTAGTCATTTCGATAAGTAAGAGTGTCAAACCCAACGAGGAGCAGAAGGAAATGACAAGCAGTTTTCAGTAAGGTATTCTCTGCAAGCACTGAAATTATCGGTAACAAATAGTTTTATGATAAGGTGATTCGTAACGGGTAACAAGTAACAAAAGTAAACAAGGTGCAGCAAGGTGGCCCAATCCTTCTTGTAGCCAAGGACAAGCCTGGAAAAACTCTTATATAAAGGAAAGCACTCCCGAGGACACATGGGAATTATCGTCAAGCTAGTTTTCATCATGATCATATGATTCGCCTTCGTTACTTTGATAATTTGATATGTGGGTGGACCGGTGCTTGGGTAATGCCCTTCCTTGGACAAGCATCCCACTTATGATTAACCCCCCTTGCAAGCATGCGCAACTACGAAAGAAGAATTAAGGTAAACCTAACCATAGCATGAAACATATGGATCCAAATCAGCCCCTTACGAAGCAACGCATAAACTAGGGTTTAAGCTTCTGTTACTCTAGCAACCCATAATCTAATTATTACTTCCCAATTCCTTACCCTAGGCCCAAACAATGGTGAAGTGTCATGTAGTCGACGTTCACATAACACCACTAGAGGGAAGACAACATACATCTCATCAAAATATCGAACGAATACCAAATTCACATGACTACGTATAACAAGACTTCTCCCATGTCCTCATGAATAAACGTAACTACTCACAAATCATATTCATGTTCATAATTAGAGGGGTATTAATGTGCATAAAGGATCTGAACATATAATCTTCCACCTAATAAACCAACTAGCATCAACTACAAGGAGTAATCAACACTACTAGCAACCCACAGGTACCAATATGAGGTTTTGAGACAAAGATCAGATACAAGAGATGAACTAGGGTTTGAGAGGAGATGGTGCTGGTGAAGATGTTGATGGATATTGACCCCCTCCCGATGAGAGGATCGATGGTGATGACGATGGTGATGATTTCCCCCTCCCGGAGGGATGTTTCCCTGGCAGAACAGCTCCGCCGGAGCCCTAGATTGGTTTCGCCAAGGTTCCGCCTCGAGACGGCGACGCTTCGTCCCGAAAGCTTCCTTATGATTTTTTCCAAGGCAAAAGACATCTTATACAAGAAGATGGGCATCGGGGGGCTTCCAGGTGGCCCACGAGGCAGGGGGCGCGCCCTCCACCCTTGTGGACAGTGGGTGGCCCCCCTCTGGTGCTTTCTTCGCCCAATATTTTTAATATATTCCAAAACTAACTTTCGTGGAGTTTCAGGACTTTTGGAGTTGTGCAGAATAGGTCTCTAATATTTGCTCGTTTTCTAGCCCAGAATTCCAACTGCCGGCATTCTCCCTCTTCATGGGAACCTTGTAAAATAAGAGAGAAAAGGCATAATATTGTGACATAATGTGTAATAACAGCCCATAATGCAATAAATATCGATATAAAAGCATCAACTCCCCCAAGCTTAGACCTCGCTCGTCCTCAAGCGGAAGCCGATATCGAAAAATATGTCCACATGTTTCAAATGAAGACCAAACTCATAACTCAAATATTCACCTCCACGATGAGATCGTAGAAACTTTATTTTCCTGTTACGATGATTTTCCACTTCACTCTAAAATTCTTTGAGCTTTTCAAATGTTTCAGACTTATGTTTCTTAAGTAGATATACCCATATCTGCTAAAATCATCTGTGAAGGTCAGAAAATAACGATACCCGCCGCGAGCCTCAACACTCATCGGACCGCATACATCAGTATGTATTATTTCCAATAAGTCAGTGGCTCGCTCCATTGTTCCGGAGAACGGAGTCTTAGTCATCTTGCCCATGAGGCATGGTTCGCAAGTATCAAGTGATTCCAAAAGCCCATCAGCATGGAGTTTCTTCATGCGCTTACACCAATATGACCTAAACGGCAGTGCCACAAATAAGTTGCACTATCATTATTAACTTTGCATCTTTTGGCTTCAATATTATGAATATGTGTATCACTATGATCAAGATTGAACAAAAATAGACTACTCATTAAGGGTGCATGACCATAAAAGATATTACTCATATAAATAGAACAACCATTATTCTCTGATTTAAATGAATAACCATCTCGCATCAGACAAGATCCAGATATAATGTTCATGCTCAACGCTGGCACCAAATAACAATTATTCAGGTCTAAAACTAATCCCGATGGTATATGTAGAGGTAGCGTGCCAACGGCGATCACATCAACCTTGGAACCATTTCTGACGCGCATCGTCACCTCGTCCTTAGCCAATCTTCGTTTAATCCGTAGGCCCTGTTTCGAGTTGCAAATATGAGCAACAAAACCAGTATCAAATACCCAGGCGCTACTACGAGCATTAGTAAGGTACACATCAATAACATGTATATCAAATATACCTTTCACTTTGCCATCCTTCTTATCCGCCAAATAGTTGGGGCAGTTTCGCTTCCAGTGACCAGTCCCTTTGCAGTAGAAGCACTCAGTTTTAGGCTTAGGTACAGACTTGGGTTTCTTCCCTTGAGCAGCAACTTGCTTGCTATTCTTCTTGAAGTTCCCCTTCTTCCCTTTGCCCTTTTTCTTGAAACTAGTGGTCTTGTTAACCATCAACACTTGATGCTCCTTTTTGATTTATACCTCCGCAGCCTTTAGCATCACGAAGAGCTCGAGAATTGTATTTTCCATCCCTTGCATATTATAGTTCATCACGAAGCCTTTATAGCTTGGTGGCAGTGATTGAAGAACTCTGTCAATGACACTATCATCAGGAAGATTAACTCCCAGCTGAGTCAAGTGGTTATGGTACCCAGACATTCTGAGTATGTGTTCACTGACAGAACTATTCTCCTCCATCTTGCAGCTATATAACTTGTTGGAGACTTCATATCTATCAACTCGGGCATTTGCTTGAAATATTAACTTCAACTCCTGGAACATCTCATATGCTCCATGACATTCACAATGTCTTTGAAGTCCCGATTCTAAGCCGTAAAGTATGTCACACTGAACTATCGAGTAGTCATCAGCTTTAGTCTGTCAGACGTTCATAAGGTCCGGAGTTGCTCCTGCAGCGGGTCTTGCACCTAGCGATGCTTCCAGGACGTAATTCTTCTGTGCAGCAATGAGGATAATCCTCAAGTTACGGACCCAGTCCGTGTAGTTGCTACCATCATCTTTCAACTTAGCTTTATCTAGGAACACATTAAAATTCAAGGGAACGGTAGCACAGGCCATTGATTTACAACAACATAGATATGCAAAAACCATCAGGACTAAGTTCATGATAAATTAAAGTTCAATTAATCATATTACTTAAGAACTCCCACTTAGATAGACATCCCTCTAGTCATCTAAATGATCACGTGATCCATATCAACTAAACCATGTCCGATCATCACGTGAGATGGAGTAGTTTTCAATGGTGAACATCACTATGTTGATTATATCTACTATATGATTCACGTTCGACCTTTCGGTCTTAGTGTTCCGAGGCCATATCTGCATATGCTAGGCTTGTCAAGTTTAACCCGAGTATTCTGCACGTGCAAAACTGGCTTGCACCTGTTGTATGTGCACCAGCTTATCACACCCGATCATCACGTGGTATCTCGGCACGACGAACTGTAGCAACGGTGCATACTCAGGGAGAACACTTGTTCCTTGAAATTTAGTGAGAGATCATCTTATAATGCTACCGCCGCACTAAGCAAAATAAGATGCATAAAAGATAAACATCACATGCAATTAAAATATGTGACATGATATGGCCATCATCATCTTGTGCCTTTGATTTCCATCTCCAAAGCATGTCATGATCTCCATCGGCACCGGCTTGCACTACAAAAAAATACACTTCCGTGATGATACGTGTTTGTCACAGTAGGTCGCGTTTTTTTGTCATGCATGTACATCCATGACAAATTTATGACAGAATCAAGATAGTCATACCTGTGCCATCGTAGAAGTGTTCCATGACATTACCAAAATTATCATCACGGAAGTGTCCACTTCCATGACGATAAATCGCGCGTCACAGAAGTGCTTTCGTCAAGGGTGACCGACACGTGGCATCCACCGTAACGGAACGCCGTTAAGCTACCGGGTCGGGTTTTGGATCTGATAACCCGTTAACAGCCCCGACCAATGGGGATTTTCCACGTGTAAAATCATCATTGGCTGGAGGAGACACGTGTCAGGTCCGCGTTGGCACAGGTGTCACTCATCCAATGGGCGAGACGCGCCTATGATATGTTGACACGTGGACCGGCCCATCAAGTTTAAATGGGCCGGCCCAACTGAAGGCCCACAAGATTTTGTGGACCATAATGGGCCAGCCCAGCTAAAGGCCCACGAGATTTTGCGGACCATAATGGGCTGGCCCAGCTAAAGGCCCACAAGATTTTGCGGGCCATAATGGGCCGGCCCAGGTAAAGGCCCATAAGATTTTTGTGTGCCATAATGGGCCGGCCCAGGTAAAGGCCCACAAGATTCTTGCGGATCATAATGGGCCGACCCAGCTAAAGGCCCACGAGATTTCGTCGACATTAATGGGCCGGCCCAGCTGTAGGCCCACAAGATTTTGAGGACCCTAGTAGGCCGGCCCATTAACTGGCTGCCATGTTTTGGGCCAAATGCCGGCCCATATTTGATCCGGTCCATTAATGGCCTACCACGCTCCGGGCCTAATAGTGGCCCATATGAGATCCGGCCCATTAAAAGCCTACCACGTTCTGGGCCAAATTACGGCCCAGATCAGGTCCGGCCCTTTAAGAGGTTTTGGGCTCAATTATGGCCCATATCAGATTCGGCCCGTCGACTGGACACTATGATTTTGCGCCCACTTGCTAAAGGTCCACTTAGTAATTCGGACTGATATTAGTTTTGGCCTGTTAAGGGCCCGTTTAACATTTCGGCCCTATATTAATTCCGGCTTGTTGAAAGCCCGTCATATAGTTGGGCCTAACTACGGCCCGGTTTGCATCCGGCCTACTCGCAGCCGATATCTGATTGGGCCAAACAAGGACCGAGACAATTTTGGTCTGTTAAAAGCCCGTGAACTGATTCGCACAATCATGGGCCGGGGTTCATTTCGGGCTGCTGCCAGTCCGTGAGCTGTTCGACACGTTTCAGGCCCAACCTACATCGTGATTGCATGACGGCCCGATTATGTACCATAATTTTACGGTTTGGCCGGTTTACTGCGAAGACATGATATATATACAGTAAAATAACTGCAGCATCGTGAATAAGAAAAAACCTAGACTATACAATAAAGAAATTACGGCATATTACATCCACTGGGCATCAAAGTTCGCCACTATGATAATAAAGCACAAGTAGACAGCAGATTACATACACTGGGCATCAATGATCGCCACCAGTGCAAATAAACACGCCGACAAAATAATATACAAAACCGACAGCACTTCAATAGAGTTCAAGAAAGGTTAGCCCTGCTGGGGAGCTGCAGCGCAAGCAGCTGAGCAAGATGATGAGACTGCGCTTGTTCAACACTTATATCTTCCTCACTCTGAAAGATAAACAAGCAGACATATGACAGGTTTTGCACATAAAAGTATCAGTGCTGACAATTCATCACATTTCTTACTGACGAATAAAGTGACACATTTTAAAATTGCATTAACACAATATGGTATTGTTCAGGTCAAGACATGGCAGGAAATGACATTGTGAAGGAGTTGGCAGCTTCACGACACCACTGGATTACAGATCAAGAACTCATAAGTATCAATGGTTAGTGTGCTGTCAATTTATGCCATTTCAGATTGGCAAATAAAGAGACGGTTTAAATAATAGTAGAATGATATGACATTGTTCATAGTTAAGACATTGCAGAATATGACATTGTGCTGTAGTGGGTAGGTTCACCACACCACTGGATTACGGATGAAGAACAGAAGCATATATGCAGTGCAAAAGAAGATCACTTGCTCTGTATAGTTTAATTTACATGGTATGAAGAAGGAACTTGGTTGTACAACTGAAAACTTAAATTGAGAAAGAACAAACTTTTGTTTATGAACTACATAATAAACTTTAAACAAGCAATTTGATGCAAACACCAAAAATAAACAGCTGTTGCAGTCATGCCTAACCAAATATATACAACAAAGTTTGAAGGCTTGAGATGGACAAACTTACATTATTGGTGAAGACATGCTCTATAAAGGCCTTGTCCATGCTGATGGGGGGGGCAATTCAAGAAGTTTACCACAGAATCTTCTTCAAAAGCATTGCCTTTATTCTACATTTTGTTAAGAGTAAATATAGATGTGATAATATAGGAAAAAATGGAGAATATTTAAGATAAGATGAAGAGTGATGCTACATAACCAAGTAGCTATAAATGTAAGTGCAGCGATACAGGCAAAAGGTACAACCAAGAGCAATGCACAGCTAAACTTCTTCAGTACCAACCTTATGGTAAGAGTAAATATAGATCTGATGTGTAGAAAATGGAGGGCAAAGGAAAATAAGCTGCAGAGTGATGGTACATGAACAACTACCTGTCATTATAAGTACACTGATAAAGGACAACATGTACTTACAAGAACAATGCAGAGCTAAAAATACATTGGCATTGGATATATTCTACACTAATGTAACCATTCATACAGATCATATAATTTGGAGCGAACAATTGATAAGCAAGCTATCATGCATACTGCTGTCACATAATGAACCAGGTATGTATGCAAGTACAGTGATACAGGACAACAGGTACTAACAAGAGCAAAGCAGCGGGCAGCATATTTGCGATATCCTGTCGTTCTTGTCAAACCGGAATTCTTCTTCGAGCAGATTTCCTGCAAAAAAGATCCGTAAGGCACATGCAGAAAAGTAGAAGTTCAAATTGTCATGTGATTTCATAGACAGTACCTCATCCTGGGAACAAGACCAGTGCATAACAAGGTTTTTCCATTCAATCTCTTCTAAATTTAGCACAGGAGACTTCACTGGAAATTCGTTTATAGACTTGCCATCAAAGTGTGATTTCCTCAGGTAACACCGATACTGCTGCAATGCTTCCTTGAAAAGCACAAGCAAGCTTTGCTCGTCATGACTATCCAGATTGACCCTCGCCTAGTTACAACAATGTAATGTAAATCATTGATGTGTTCAATCAGCTAAAAACAGGAAAATAATAACCATGAATAATAGCACTTACACGTAAGTTGGACAGGAAGATGTGAAAATGGTGTTTGTCTTCACAATAATCTTCCCATGATGGGAATATATGCACGTAGTCCCTAACAACATTGAAAGCATTGTCTTTTAAACTGGGAATAAATGGAATGGGGTTCCAATCTGCAGGAATTGGCCGTCTCTGCAGTTGGGATAGGTCTTCGGCCGGTGGACTTGCTGTACTTTTTGCTGGAGTGGGATTTTTCTGTGGTACAGCTGGTGCTATGGCAAATGAAATCGGTATACCTTTTGCTGGAGTGCAGGTCCTGTGTGGTGGGGCTAGTGGTGTGGCCAGTGAAGTATGGGTACAGTCTGCTGGAGTCGGTCCTACGTTTTGTGTCACTAGTTGTACAACCAATATAAGTGGGGTGCTGTCTGATTTCTCCGGCACCACCACGTTTTTCAAGGACTTTGCTGGTGCTCCTTCAGGTTCGGCAATCACCCTCTTCCTTTTTGATGTTTGATGCACAAGAACAACATTTGAGTGGAAAAACATGGTATGATGACAGATGGAATATGTATTGATAATGGATGGGCATGGCATCTCGACATATATGATGGGTAAACTAAGTAGATGGCGGTGCAACAAAGTAGAAGAAATGCAAGACAACATATGCAAGATACCCGCAATCAATAAAACATTGCCAAATTAAAACAGGCACCTTGATGGGTGAACAGGACAGGCCATCTGCCTTTGACCCCTCGAGGTTAGAATAGTCATTAGGATCATATTCTGAACAAGAATCAACAGGTGGGGAGCGTATGAGTTTCATTGCATCCAGAATGGCACTCAATGCCTTGGTGCCAATTTTGTAAGTCATTGCGGTGTTTAGCTTCAAGAGTGGACTGCTGCTAGTGCGACACAAAGCAGCTACACAGATCATAGTGTAGATATAACGGGAAAACCTTAAGCATCAGAGTAAAATCAGCAAAGTGGAACTTGCTGGAATATATGTGCTAGTATTGCCGGTACGGCTAGAAAGGCTTCGGATACCAGCTCTCTTCAAGTGAAGGTGCGGTACTGTTAATATCAGTGTAACTCTCAAAGGCGACACAGGTCCCCGCATTTCCTTGCTATTCTTATAGGATTCAAGTGGGCAGGCCACTACAAATCCTATTCCTATGTTTACAAGATCCTACGAATCAAAGAGGCTCAAAGTGTCCATCACAACCGACCGTATAGACCTCTACACTGCAAATGTCCCTGCTCATCTTCAGTACAAGGAACATATTGTACTACTATCATACTCCCTCCGTTCCAAAATATAAGTCTTGGTAGAGATTTCCACTATGGATCACATACAGATGTATCCAGATACATTTTAGAGTGTAGATTCACTCATTTTGCTCCATATGTAGTCCATGGTGGAATCTATACAAAGACTTGTATTTAGGAACGGAGAGAGTACATATTAAAGAAGAACGGAAGAGGAACATGGTAAAGAAGAGCAAGCAGATTTTGGATAATAAAATGTTGGTTGCGCAGTGCCCACACATGATGAACCAGAGCGCATTAAGAATGCAACTCCCAGCTGTCTCTCGACCATTTCAGGCGGTTGGATGAAGATCCTACGTCTCCTAACCCTTCTTCTTCCTCGTCTCTGATTCTTCCCATACAGAACACCGCACGGGCCGGCGGCCGGACCACCGGCCCCCACCGCCTGTGTTCCTCCGCCACCCCCACCCCCACCCCGCCCCAACCCCCACCCGCGTCGAGTTTTCTTCGTTCGGCGAGGCCCCACAACCACCCGAGCCCCTTCGATCGCACCGGTGAACTCCGGCGAGCTCTGAAAAATCGAGTGACCCAATTTTGAAATTTAGTCTACTGTGATTTAACTAGTGTGGAATATAAAAGGGGAAAACCATAAGCATTGGGAGTATAGTGTTGAGCATGCCATGGCGGATCTGAAGGTGCAAACCCGACAAAGGCAACTTCGCAACCAAGACAAGAAATCAGAGTAAAGCAGTGGCGATCTATTTTCTTGCTGCGATAAATAAGTTGAGCAAATACGAAAGAGTACCGCCTCTGGTGCGGCACCGTGTACGCATCTGCTGAGAATTTGACGGTGCTGCAGTAGCGATTGGTGTCGGTGGCATGGAAGCAGATCTAGGAGGGTAGACGGTGGCGGCGGGGCGCGGTGGACGAGACGGTCATAGGAGCGGCGCCGACAAGGTGGACGACGGCGGGGATGAAGCGAGAGGACGGGATGCAAGGATCCCGGTGCGAGGCCGTGGATGAGAGATCTCGATCTCTTGTAATGGATGGTGGCGTCAGGGTATCAGCTCCGGCATGGTGGAGGAGGACGGCGGTGGATGGGGTGGCGGACGGCGGCGGACGGAGGAGGGTGGGGTGGAGAGGGTGTTTTGGCGCCCACGGAGTACGAAAGGGGAAAAGGGAGGTAGAGAGGAAGGGGGGAACCATGTATTCAGGGCGCGCTTGTATCAAATGTGAGAAAATTTACAAACTTAGCCCCTGTTTCAAATTTCTACTACATCACACCAACATTAGTCGGTTGGGGATAGGACGGTAATCTCGCATACACCGAATATTTGCCGACGAGAGTTTGTTTTTGGCGCCCACCGTGTATGAATATGAATCGGGGAGGGAGTCGATTTCGGCAGAGGACACACTGTGTTTTGGCGCCCACCGTGTATGAATCCGGGTGAGAGGCGGTTACATCACGTTTGGGTGAAATTACAAACCTACCCCTATCGAAACCTATAGAAATCCAGCAGATAGGCTTTGCGTGGCAGGGATAGGCAGTAGTGATTTCCATCTCGCGGATTTTGGTTTCGGGCGGTTACTGCGACTTTCCCCGCTTCGTTCAAATTTTGCAGAGTGCACGTTTACCGTGCCAACTCAATTCGAATCCCGTTTGTATTCTGTTTTTTTTTCGGGCGGGATCCATTTTCAATTGGAATTACATTCTATATACATCATTTTTTATATATACTTTCAAAAGCACAACACCATTATACATAAATATGGTTTACAAATGGCATGATCTCAGATTCATAAGGTTGTATCCATCAATTTGGATTTTCAAATATTTGAAACCACTTTATGTTGAAATCCAATGTATGCATTCCTCGCTAACTGTCTCCAATTAATGTGTGTTTCATGCGGGTTCTTTTTTTACTTCTCAAACATGTATAATGTGTTTCACACACGCAACATATAGTGTAATCCCGTTTAGACATTAATTGCATATAAACCATGCATTGTTTGTAATTGAAGAATCTATGGATCACCGATATTGATAAACTATATAACATTACACGTGTGCCCAAATTAAATGAATATGCATGTTTGATACACCAATTTGCGTTATGATATTATCGATGTCGTGATCTCCAGTTTAAATATTTGAATCCCCTTTAATCTAGATATTCGTCTCAGATAGCTATCACTCATGCTTATATAGGACTATCTCTCTAGACCTATACGTGTTCATCGTCTCTCAGGTATCTCTCGTTCTACCTGTATGTCGACAATGATCTTTTATCTTCGTAACACACTGACGGTACTCTCTCCCTCGACCTTCATCACTCTATCTCTCTCTAAGTATATCTCGCTCCCTGCTATGTGTCTCTAACTATGATTCTCCATGTGGAATCTCTTTCTCTCACACAAACACAAAACTTTGTCTCCCGGGGTCTCATTTATCTCTACTATTCCCATGTGTGCCACTCGCACACCCCTCATACAGAGATGTCTTTCGCTCCTTAGATATGAGAACCTACGACTCTTCCTCTTCAATATCTCTTTCTCACACAAAAACACAAACTCTGTCTCCCAGGGTCTCATATTTCTCCATTGTTCTCTTGTATGTCGCTCACACACACCCTCTCTCCCTAGAGATATCTTGCGTTCCCTCGTATGTCTCTCTAGCTATCACTCTCGTTGTGAAATATCTTTCTCTCTCGCAGACATAAAAATCCGTCTCTCTGGATCTCATTTCTCTCTGATATCTGTTTGTATGTGACTCACATGCACCCTCTCTCTATCTCTCTCACACCCACATACATAACCCAGCCTTCTGATCCACTCGACTCCTATCTCTAACGCACACTAGCTAGCATCTTTACCTTTCTATTTATCTGTTTCTCCTTCAACCTTCTTTCTCGCCCTCACTCTTGATTCCTATCACGCACACTACATATGTTTCTCTCTACATGCAGTCAAGTGCCCTCTCACACACATATATAACTTCACCCTTTGAACCACCCGACGGTCATCTCCAACACCCAAACTAGCGGATGTCCCTCTAGCTAGCATCTCCATCTCTGTATCTATCTGTAGTTTCTCCGTCAACATTTCTTTCTCGCACGGAGTCTTGCTTCCTATCACCCACACTATATATGTCTCTCCATACATATGCATTTATAGGTTGGTCTCTTTTGCACAATCGTTGCGCCTCACTCCCTCTGCTCGCCATAGATGCATGCTCCAGCCCACGCCACTATCTCTTAAAGACAAAAACACATGCTCAATTGTCGGGCCTTCTTCCCTGCATTCTCACATGCATGCATATTGTTATACCGATCCGTCTCTCCCATGTAGTTGATCTTATGACTTATGTCTTCTTTCTTTTATCTCGATCATGCGCGCGCGCACACACACACATCCCACGTATACATGTATACCTCTCACACATGCACGTTCAAGGTCTCTATGTCTCCATACGTAGTTAATTACCCTCAATCCTAACGCCACATCGAATCGTTCTCCTCTTTTGTGCACATAACTTCCTCCTGGATGGGTAAAACACACACTCACAGTTAACAATCTCCTTCTAGCTACCCCCCCCCCCCCCCGCGCGCCTCTCACTCTTCCCCTATGTCCTTGAAACCAATAAGACCATCCCTTTGTTTAATTCCCGCCTACATTCACCATCGATATATAGTAGTCTTCCTCGGTGTCTCTCGAACAAACACGTTCTCTCGATGTCGACTCCTCTCACGCACACACACCTTCTCTTCCCTCTCTAGGGGCATTTTCTCTCTCGCACCCCATCGTTGGTGGCCTCTGCCATACACATCACCTCTCTATGATGAAGCCATGCACACTTAAATTACATCCGCCACAGAGGACCCCGCGACACACACACGCACACACACACACACACACACACACGCACGCACCCCCCCACACACAAAGACTCCATCTCTCTCTCTCACACACACACACACACAAACACACACACACGCACGCACGCACACCCCCCCACACACACTAAGACTCCATCTCTCTCTCTCTCACACACACACACAAACTAAGACTCCATCTCTCTCTCTCTCACACACATACACACACACACACACCCCACACACACACTAAGACTCCATCTCACACACACATCCTCTAGGCGGAGCATTTGTTCCTACCACCCTTCATCCAACCTTACCCGTATGATAAACAATCACCTTTACTTACTTGCATAACATGGACAAATTCCACTTTACTTTAGTAGTCAGCAAACTTATCATCTGTACCCTTATAAAAAAACGAGTTGGCGGTGATGGTGTGCCTGCCATCTTGTAATACAGACTGTATGATCTATATCTGAGGATAGACAGCAAACTATGATAATTTTACAAAAGATACCCGCACCTCTCTCCACATCATTATCTCCCGCAACCTCATTGCTCAGCAATTAAAAAAGGAATAAGTCTCTGGAACAATCTAGCATGCATGGTGGCCGCTGCCGCCTGCCGGCACCGTCCATCCCCATGCCTCCACCCATTCCGACCACCAGTCACCACCACGCTCCACTCCTCCTCGCCTTATCTCTCATCTTTCATTTTTTCGATGACATTCTCGAGATACCAGTTTTCCGATAAAATTCTCGAGATATCATTAGTTTTTACACATGGGATTACTCCTGCATGGGTCAATCACAACAGGTGTTCTGTAAAAAAATGCATATTGATGTTCCGTGCAATGCACGAGAATCTTGCTTGTAATTATATAACGCAAATCACGAGCAGGAAGTGACATTTTTTTGACACAACCACGTTAACATGGCCACGTAAATCACTAGCTAAAGTAAATACCATTATACTTATATCCCGATGCAAAAGGTTGAGTACATGTCCGAAGAGTAGAGTCGCACACACGCACTCTGTCTCTTAGAATCTCTCTCACACACACACCAGTTACGTGACGCCCACTTAAGCAGACACGTATGTTACAATTTGTGCACCCGCGGGTACACGTGATGCTGCACATTTATTTAAGCCGGAAGGCGAACCCAAACAGTAGCTGCATTCATTCCCCTCCCGCCGCCTCTTCTCTGGTGGCTGTCACCCGGTAGCCATGGGCCGGCCGAAGGTAACAACATACGCCATACTCCCGCCGGAGCGGCGCTTTAATATGGAAATTTTAGTGGTCATGCATGCATCTTTTTGTGCTAGCACTCCTATATAAGGGTTGACCGGTCGCTTCCCGCGGACGTGGGCGGGCGGTGGAAGAGGAAGGAGAAGGGAAGCGGGCTGTGGAGTAACGTTTTTTACCACAATTTCTTAGGAAACTGAGTGCAATAATTGAGTAGTTTTGCAAACTACCAGTACTACACCTGAAACGGTTCAAAACCTATACTCCCTTGCCAGCGCGCGCTTCCCGTGTGAAACGGTCAACGTCGCCCTGAAGCGTCAGTGCCACATTAATGCCCGGCCAGAGCGGAGGCGACCTCTCACTGGCGCCGGCTTTGAAGTAGCGCGACGGCCGAGAGAGCGCCGCTTCCCGGTGCACGCGACTGCTCCGCGTCGAGACTGGCCATAGGCCCTGTTTGGATCCATGGGTTAGAGTTAGTTTGAGCTAGTTGGGGCTCAAATAGCCCTAAAGTATCCAAGCATGAGGGTTTAAATTGGAGCAAGTTGCACCGAACCCACCAAAAAAAACTATCCCACCCAAGAGGTGCTAACTGGAGATAGTTCTCATTGGGACCACTGAAAAATAACTTTTCTCTCTCCATGAAGTGCATTTATTGTCAATCTAACCCTGTCACCCAAACACCTCTTTGGCTACACTTAGTTCAGGGTTAGTCATGAGTTAGTCTAACCTCTAGCTAAGTTAGAGTATCAAACAGGAGCAGTATAGGACATGCAATTTGCTCAAAGCATACAGGCAGATTCGTACATGAAAGGATTTTTTCTTTTTGAAAATGGAACGTGAAAGGAATTTTTTTTAGAATGCTCTTGGCATGTCGCTAACATGTGATAGTTAACTGACCTCAATAGGCGGCAGAAACGCCAGCCCGCCGCACTTTGATAGAGACGAGGAGGGAGAAGCGATACAGGCTGCTGGATTACTAGAGATAGGTGTCGCACGGAAGCCAAGAAATATGGTGATAGCGTGGGTTAGCCATGTACTAGTATGATGTAACTACACTGGGTTGCCGTGTTTCGTACTCTTCCAGTCCACTGTGGAGATGATTGGTTAATTTTATATCGCTCAATAATATTAAATATTATGAGTGCAGACGCTCCACCACGAGGTTCCTTGCTCCTTCTCGGTCGTCCGGAATCTATGTTCTTCCACTCTATTTTTTTACATGAGCTTTGTTCATCATTTTGCCAACACGTGAGACATCTAGCATCAAGGTGCACGTGTTATGCAAGGATCGTTCCATCTATATGAAGAACACGTGGGACTAGAACTACGAGACAGACATGTACCCAGGAGTGGACGTACGAACCTGAGTAATGTAGCACAGTAAGTGAAGTAGAAAGGCACAAATGGTATGAACATGCGTGGCATATAGGGTGTGTTTGGTTGCGTTCTTGTCTCAGCATAGTTGTTCCCTCTTCATGCATGCTCAACTCAACACCCCTCTTCATGCATGCTCTCTTCATGCATGCTTCTAGTGTATTTGTGCTAAACTAGTGTGGACTCATGCACCCTCCATACACTCTACCAAACACCCAAAAGTAGGTCGAGAAGGGAACTCTTGGGCCGCATTTGTCTCTTACTACGTACTACCACTCAATGTTGTACGTGCAATGCACGGTGATGTTATGGAGTACGTGCCTAAGTACTCTACTACTACTATATTAGTTGGAGGCACATATTAACTTTTATATTTGTTTACGTGTATGCCCCGAGACCTTCCAACTAGACGTGTCTTTCTCTCCAGGTCGCACTTTGTATCGTTCATACCACTAAGTACTACTACGTGTGGTCTCCGACCCAGAAGTGGAAGAAGTGGAGACGCTCTACCACGCTGTTTTTTTACGCTGGGCTCTACCACGCTGTTCATGTCCCACTCCTTTCGCTGACGTGTGGGACATCCAGCACGTGCCGTGTTTGGCACCCTTCGTCGTAAGAGTTGAAACGCTAGCATTCATCAGAAATAAAAAATAATTATAAATCGGCAGTGATACTATTTTTTTTGCGAACCAATCAGCAGTGATACTATACCACGCAGTTTCCTTGCTCCTCGATATCGGAAAGAATACTTCCGTTCGCCAACATGTGGATGTCGACCATCCTGGTCCACTTGCCATGCACGCAGAACTCCAAGGGAGAGTCACCCAGGTCGTCGCGCCGCAGTAACAATGACTAATGAGCCGTCAAATCACAGGCCCACTTCCCACTTTGAAGTTGCTCGGACGAAGAAAACTACTGTACCACCAGTACTGCTAGCTACAGTAGTTACTCCAACAGAGGCCTCCTTTCGTTCATAGGATAGGAATATGAAAATCATAGGAAGTGAGATGACATGCATCTCAATTCCTATAGAGAAAGAGATGCCATTTGATGCTTAGGATAGGAATTTTTCCATTTAGTCTAGGCTAATGTACTGGTAATTTGCTCTAAAAACTACAGTAGTAACTAGTAGTATTGGTACATGCTCGTACTCAGACACAGACACACACACACACTAACTACTAGTACTACTACTTCTCACATGCTGGCCAGACGCCGTCGTTCTCCTTCCCGGCTTTGTCGGCGACACCCCACCGTGCTTGGATCTCCGCCGACCTCTCCGCAGCAGCGCGTGCGTCCTTTTCTTTCTTGCGGCGGCGGGCCTCTCTTTTCTTGAGTGCTTTCTGACTTTTCCGCTCCCTCTGTGCGGCTTTGGCCGCCTCTTGCTCTACCACCCATTCGGCCTTGGCATCTTTAAATTCCTCCCACATAGTTGTGAGGTCGGGAGTGGCGATGAACTCGGCACGGCGGGATGCCATCGCTTCCCTCCATTTTGTGTGCGGTCGTGGGCGGCGAGGAACTCGGCGCGGCGGGATGCCATCGCTGCCTTACCGGTTAGTGTGCGGCGCGGTGGCATGAACGACGCTTGGTGAGAGCTCTGGGATGGAGTGGCCGGACAACCGTATAGTGCATTGGTTTGTCAAGAGCTCAAGGACAGAAGACGAAGCAAATTTGGATTCCCCTTCAATCCTGGTCATTTATTACCGAGTAAAATGCATTGGCGGTCATCGAACTTGTCTTGATAGCTCACTTTGATCATTGTATATGAGATATGGTGATTATACGGTCACTGGCTCAGCGTATAGCTCCGTATTTGTTTGGTTGACCAGTCAAACAGTCCGCATGCGCCTCATCAGCTCGTGTTCTTTATCTATCTACGCGGGCCTACCTGTCAATGGAGAAAGAAATGCTGTAAAACCAAAATTATGCGTATGTGGGGAATCAAACCACGGACTCGTCGCTGCAACGCACCCTCGTCAGCCAAATGAAAATGAAATACTTGGTGTCAGACACTCACGCTCACGCTGTCAAAGCATGCTAATGCATGCACGTCGCCCTCTAAATCAAAGTCCTGCTCATGGCACAACGCAAACGGTGAGCCCATCACTTGCGCGCCCCGGCGGTGCCTGACATTACTGTTTAGACGTTTGATGGAGGCCTACGCGAACGCCGAGCATGTATTCACCTGTCTCAACACCAACGGTCATACTCGGACTGCCTTGCTCATGTATATCGTCCATCACAACGACAATCTATAAAACATCCTAAGCTAGAGAGGGTACTATGGTAGTATGGTACGGAGTATGTACTATCGTGAGCGACCGATCTTAGTGCCACTGCACACCAAAACCCCTTCCATCGCTAGCGCACGCTTCCCGCCTGAAACGGTCACCGTCTCTCCAGAATGTCAATGCCGCATTCACCAGACTTAACTGCAGGTGCAATTGGTGTGTCACTGACATGCGGGCCAGATGCCCGTTAGGCCCACATGTTAGTAACCCAAACGCATCTGCAGTTAAGTCACTGAAGCAGCGTCCGCATTCACGCCCGATGAACCTACTCCGGCGCCAGTTGTCCATTCGTCTGCCGCGGCTCATTGCCATTCGCCCGCTATATTAACTTGAGCCCCAGCTCCCAGCCATAGCCAAAGACCCACACTTATTCTCCTCCGGTCCCTTCCTTCTGTCGGCACCACTTCAACCATGGCCTCCTGGCGCTCCGAAGCTCTCTTGGACGTACTGTCCCAGGAGCAGACGAGGGACATCGGCGGCTTCGCTCCGGGCGCGCTCCAAAGCTCTCTTCGACGCTGTCGCAGGAGCAAACGAAGGAGATCGCCGGCACCCCCCCGGACACCCTCCACCGCCACGACCACGAAGCCGGCGCGCGTGCGCGGGCGCAGGCGGCAGGGAGGAAGAGTAGTACACGTAGGTCGCCGCCGCTCTGGAGGAGGAGGTTATCGAGGCGGATGAGGAGGAGGCAAAGGCAATGGCCGGCTTTCTCGGGTTCATGGCCGGACATGGTGGTCGGGCGTCGGCGATCATTTAGATTAGGTTTACAATAGGTTTTAGTACGGTTTGTGCGAAATATGTAATGAATTTCGTCCAGTTTGTAGGAAAAGTTTTCGAAATGTAATGAATTTCATCCGGTTAATTTGAAATTTGCTTTGTTTGCACGAATTTCGTCCGGTTAGTTCATATAGTTGTCGAAAGGTATGCAGGCAGCATCGGATGGCATCCATCAGTGTCCTCGGACAGATGCCGGTGTAAATTTGTGGGCCAGCGCTGGAGATGCCCTAACTATCATGCTATAATCGCTAACAATCCTCCATTATTTGGCAGGGAACAGTTATCCCTCGATCAAAATCAGATCCGCGGTGTTTCGCACTCCTCGTGCGTAAGAGTGTAAACTCTTGCTTACATAAAAATGGAGCAAGTGGACGGCACTGTAGCACGTCATATCACTCGAACTAGCCCGCCTAACGAGCGGGAAAGCACCGCCCTCGTCATTTTGTTCTGGATTTCTATCGATCGATCGCGCGAAAATGGTACGCTTCGCAAGTTCTAAAGGAAAAGGCGGCACACTTACGACTCGTACGCGTCGCAACCCCGACAGTCCGGCTCGCACGCCGCTCACCAGAGGGGACACGCGTTGTCTTGCAATTTCACTGACATGTGGGACCGTAATTGAATAAACCGTCGATAGCCGAAATCTAATTGCTCAATGGGCGTCGGCTGAGAAGAGAGAAACGGGGGAGGGAGAAGAGATCGCCCGCCCGCCGCGCACGGACTCCAAGAAATATATGGTGATAATGTGAGGTGGGCCATGCTGGAGTCCGGACCGCTTCCGGAGCCTGCTCTCACCGCCCTGGCCCCTCAAGACGCCAGCTGCCCACCGCATGCATGCATAGCAAGTAGTACTCCTTATGTGGAGGAGAGAGAGGCATTGACAAAGTCAAGGAGTGGGCTCTGCAAGAGCCCGTCTCTACACGTGCTCCTAGGTATAAAAAAATAATTAAAAAAAGGCATAAAAACAATTATGTCTTAAAAAAAGAAAGGTAAAAATCATTTGAGAGGAAATAGATAGAGAGAAAGTGAGAAAAAGCTGTAACCTGGGCATTACATGAGGAAGGAGGGAGTGGTGCACATGCCAAGTTCACTGGGCTGCCGTGTTTCACACTCCTCCGTCGTAATAGTGGAGACAATAGCTTTCATAAAAAATAAAAAATAAACAATGAATACTCGTTGCTTGTCCTCTATATCGGAAATAATACTTTCATTCGCCGACATGTGGGACGTCGACCATCCTGGTCCACCTGCCATGCAAAAAATTATCCTGGTCTACCCCGGTCGTATCGCAGGCCCAACCTTTCCCACTGTAAGTTGTTCGGACGAAGGAACCATCATGACTTCGTTGAATTCCGCTTCTTCAAGAAAACTTACTGTACCCGCAATACTGCTACCACACGCGAAGACTGGACGGCACTGTACCACGTCATATCACTGAAACCCACTAGGCCAAACTAGCCCGCCTAGATCATCTATTTTGGAACGGAGGGAGTACGTCTCTGCACTGCTATGATTTTGTGTTGCACGTTCTCTGTACTTTTGCTATGATTTTCCTACCCTATGAACCGAATGAGGCCTGAATGTATGTCGACTATTGTCTGATCGATCGCTAAGCCTACAATTTTAGGAGCTAGGGCTATTGGTCGATCGACGAGGGATAAGTATAAGCGTAACACGAGCTCATCAGCCCCAACGTTTCTCTTCAGTGAGTGTTTTGCAAGTACTATAGCTCGCACAGTAGCTAGCCTACTAACACCAAGAATCATCAAACAAGCCCTGCTGATATGATAAACAGTTCAAACTTACATCTAAGCATGCCATATATTACATCAAAAGCTGGTGAGGATACATCTGTTTCCATAACTCGGAGAGGGTTCGCATGATTCATCGCATGATTCACTATCAAACAAAAGTAGCAAGATCCTCCCACAAAAGACACTGCACTAGCCCTAAGATGGTTTGATAACACGCATCGTTCTGGTAATTAAACACAGGGCAATGCAAACTACGCTGAAGGATTAGCGCGACCAACTATTTCTTGTCATCGATCTCTCGGGCAATGACCACAGCACGGACAGCGGCATGTGAATCGATTTCTGGGGCGATGTCCATAGGACTGACCGCGACATCGGAATCGATCTCTGGGGCAATGTCCACAGGATGGACAGCGGCATCGGAATCGATCTCCGGGGCGATGCCAACAGGACGGGCCACGACATCGGAATCATCAAGGACGTCCACCGGCACCTGCACAACCCTAACATATTAGCAAGCACATTGCAAATAATCAAAAACCACAACTATTGTAATAAGCCATTATTTTTTACCTTGTGCAGCTCACCGGGGGATCTCATCCCTCCGGGGGCCATCTCCTCGTCCTCGATGGGGGCCATCACCTTGCCAGGGGAATACTACTTCTCAACGGTGACTATCTCCTCAAACTCGGTCTTGAGCCTCACATAGGTGGCAATCAGAGTTCCTAGGGTAGGCACGGTGGGGCCCTTGCTGTTCTTCCAACTTTCTTTGAGGAGTTCGTCCGCCAACGTCCTCAACTCTTTGGCCAATGCTTGTTTCTTGGAGTTCTTCGTCTCCATGGGTTGGCCCTCCAACATGGTCAACTCGTGGTCGGTGCTCGCTTCCTGGAGATCGCTGTCTCCAGTGGGTTGTCCGCCGGCAACTCTTTGCCTAGTGCTCCAGGATCCATCAATGAACTGACAAACAAAAAGCAATCGAAAGGAAACCACAATCGCAATGAAAATGGGAAAAGAATAGGATGTGAGAATCGGTCGGTGCTTCGCAAAAAGAAGATTCTTGGAATGAAAATATAGCAGCATAACTGATTCACCCACCTTTCCTTCGTCGGTACAGAAGAAAAATGGCAGAAGTGAGTAGCCTGGAGTGAGGTTTTCTTCAAGAAAGGGAAGAAAGGGCTTGAACGAGCGTTCCAGTGAAATGATGGTTGCTTCGTCCAGTCCAACTTGGAGGCCACCTTACCACTGCTGGTAAAGGTGTGGGTTTTGTGATATGACGGGTCATGACGGCCACACCGGGGTGACATGTGAGTCTCGACTGTAGCACCTCGCTGTGATTTGGTGGATGGCACGCGGGCCCGGATGCTTTGAAATGTCCCGCATGTAGATAGAGCGGCTAGTCATATAGGAGTGCTCAATATTGTGCACCGCGACCAAGGCGGAGAGGAAAACAAGAGAACTACGTAATTAATGCATGAGTTTAATTAGCGTAGTGTTGTAAAGTGCGAGATACATTCCTCCAATCGCAAAATGCCTTGGTTCATGAGATTTGAGATTTGAGCCCTATAAACCGGAAGGGAGGGAGTACTGCACACGGTGTAGTCTAGTCACTTGTTGAAATCTCTAGAAAGGCAAATACTCCTTTCCGGTTTGCAGGGCTATACTACTCCCTCCGTCTAGGTGTGTAAGTCATCTTATGAAAACCAAATAGTCCCAAAACACTTAGGCGCGGTGCATTAACTTCTACCTTGTTTCTTGTTTCTTGACATATCAACCAATAAGAGATGAGAGATGTGCATGCTTTTAATGACTTGCAATGGCTAGTTCATTGCATGCAATGCTATTAATTAGCAAATAAACATTGGTGACCCCAGGAGGAAACGGTGCTAAGCGCGTGGACCTATGCAGAATGAGTATCAACCAATGGATAATGGATTTTAATTGTTAAACAATAGCAATTTTGTCTCATGCAAGAGCCTGGCTAGTACTCCAAGGAACCGCACCACGCGAGCGTTCGCAATTGGCACATTCGGGTTGCGCTTGGCTCTTCGCCTCTTCGAGAAGACGAACAATGATGTTACTCCTACTTCTACAGTATCGAATCCACTGCTGCATGTCCGTCCACCTCGTGCGGGAGGGATAGCGTGTAGCGAAAGCTTCTACTTACTGCTCCTGCCTTTGCATCTATGACAGGTGGGCCCAACAGGTGGTTGGCCCTCCTGTCAGGCAGCCAAAGGCAGGTGCAGTTAAGGCATCGGAGCTCAGTCCGCAAGGGAGAGGGCGTTGTAATAATCAAATTTCTCGGTCTTGTACGAGTTGACGCGAAACATCAAAGCACTGCACTCGATATAAGTCTTTTTACACATTTCAAATGGGCTACTTCGTATGTAGGAGTAGACATATTCTGCTTCGTATGTAGTCACTTGTCAATCTCTAAAAAGACTTATATTTGGAAACGGAGGGAGTACAACGCATGCATGCATGCCGTGACTTTCCTTTTGATACTTGCATGTGTTGATTTGATGCACCTTGCCAAATTTTGACTATAAATTTAACTAACCAAATTTTCGTGCATGTCACAAAAAATTACGGGGCTGTTTGGATTGTGACTATGTTTGTCTTATGTTGCCACATTATTTTTCCCACACTTGCCACACTTGCCTAACTTGAGTTGCTCAAATTGTTAGACACACTTTGGCTTGCCTAAGGGAATCTTGCCACAATTTTTGTGTCTATGACATGTGGGGTTCACTGCTAATAAAAAATTCTTGTCTTAGGTGTGGCTAATAAAAAAGACTTATATTTAGGAACGGAGGGAGTAGAAAATATAAATAATAATGCATGTTGGGGCAACCCACGTTTCCGCTAATTTTAGCCGTGGGCTCGTTCACAATTTTTACGAGGGGGTGGTTGTTCATTTAATGGAGGGACTTGTAGTACCAGACTTGAAAGATACAAAGTGCGACCTGGCACACCGTAACACCACTTGGAACAAGCGGGTAGCTATCTCAAAAAACAATCAACAACTAAAAAAACCCGCGACCTGGCATGTAGTAGTACACAATTTTAAACGATTGTTTTGATGGAGTGAAAAAGGAAAACTACCCCACTACGTATATATAGGCCGGAGCCTCCGCGCTTGCTTGCTAGGGTTGCTCTATTCACACACTCTCACCCTCTCCAGATCTAAACAAGATAGGGGTAGTAACATTGTCTTTCTCCCTTCAAAAAACACTGGCTTTCTATCCTCACCGCTAGTTACAGATCAGGATGTATCCCCCTTCGCTGGTGAAGGGGAGGAGGGGCAGTGTTTAGGCCGTCATCCACAGCGAGGGAGGAGACCCACTGCCGGCCGCACCGTTTTCTCTGGCCGAGCGCCGGCGCGGGAGGTCCTCTGATCCCTTCGTCGTTGCCTGTGGGCGGATCCGGCCTCCCGCCGCCCACCTATCCACATCCCGACGACCTTCAGGTATATCTTCGTTCGAAGCCGCCTTAGCTCTACTTCCCCAGCTCGCTACGTCGCTGCATGTGCATCATTTTCTACCTCTCAGCCCCTCTCAATCGGATGGTCCAACGTCACATTTTCTTCTTCTTCTATTGTTAGAGGTAAAGCTACTTCATGGAGTCAAATCTTGTACTCCCTCCGTCCGAAAATACTTGTCATTGAAATGGATGTATCTAGATGTATTTTAGTTCTAGACACATCCATTTTGATGACAAGTAATTCCGGACGGAGGGAGTACTTGGTTCAAACAAGAAATAAAGTGGGGGTGGGGGAATTTAGTATGTACATCGGACTTGGTACAAATAGGAAGGAAAGGGGGTGAAAGTAGTACAGACTGGTCATCCAACCGGTCTCTTGGTCGAAAAGGGAAATATAGGGGTAACGCTGTACACAGTGGTATGACCAGGACTAGATTTGCTATCCACACATAGGAGTAGGTGGCTAGAGTGAACAAAAATGGGACCAACCCAGATATGTTTCTTGGATGTTTGTTTCTCGGGGCAACAAACTATGAATCACCACTTTATGCCCCTGTTTACGTACATGGTGCTGGACTGCTGGTGCACCCACTGTCCCATGCCCTTATACCAAATATTTAGGCTCCGTTCGAAATAAAGGGGCAGAAAACATAGGTCTTGATGAAAATAGAGGAATAGGAAAGGAATGTAGGTATAAAACTATGGAACAGCGAACCGGAGGAAACTCTCAAGAGAATGTGTTCGGATGGACTACGAAATGTACAGATTTGTTTTTTTAGAGTAGCATGCTTGGCAGTATGAGATGCTATTTGTTTATTCAGCTGCACAGTGACTACTCTTGTCCTCACCTCACATACCACACATAGGTTGATTTTTTTATTCCGACAACACAGCACAGCAACCTGTCTAACGCATGGCAGCGAGCGCCTGCCTCGGGCTTCCGCCCAAAAATGAGCAACGCGTGGATGTTTCTAATCCTAAGGAATCAGTACTACCAGACCAACTTCCCTATGAAACACTATTCACCTTTCCCGTGTTCCGAACGGTTGGAAGGGAAAGAATTCCGTAGGAATTGTGTTCCCACGAAAATCCTGCACCAAACCTGTGAACCGAACGCAGCCTTAGCTGTTCTTAATCTAATGTCCCTGGTAAAAATGAAGCCATGCCACTGTTATAAGCCATGACAAGTTTAGCCAAATGTTTTTGCCTGTAATTGTTTGAGACTCTGACTGTTTCCTCTGTGCCTTTTTTTGCAAACAGGGATATCCAATTCACCTGGTTGCTGTTGTGACCTTTTGGTGCACTGCACAAAACTCTTCTTAAAAGAAGTGACTTTTGTGCTGTTTAACTGGAATGTCAGAATGGAACAGTTGGTTCATTTTGGTGGAACTGCACAAATGGAGATATGTGTTCCAATCCTCATCATCCATATTGGCGCCATAACCTTCCTTTAGGTAAGAATGATAGTTAATGCATGTGTTCATCTCTATTTTTTGACTGCCATGAGAAAATAATGCTGTTTTTTACTAGTACACTTGTACTCCCTCACAGACAAAACCAATTCTGAATTAGAAGGCCAATCATGTACTTGGTTTCACCAACTGGTGAGGAGAAAGAGAAACAGAGCATGAAGAGGAAGAAGAAGAAGAATAAACAGTGCCAAGGCGATCTTGCTGAAGCCAGAGGCCTCAGTCGAGGCCATTCAAGGGCTCCGGCAACGACTACCTTACATGTGAGACGATCCTCCAGGGAGCCCTTCCACTTCTGCCGTCTCACTTAATTAATTAGGAGTACTTAAGTACCACTAATTTATTACTGCCTAATTTTCCTGTTGGAGTTAAACAAATCTTTAGTATGACCCTATGCTGAATCATGTACATGTGTATGTTTGTCTTTGGAGGTGAATCATGTGGTGGAGCAGGGAGGGAATATTATTAGTGTCATGACATAATAGTGCTATTGTTTTGCATGTCAATTTATTGCCATTGGTTCAATGAGGCAATGTTTTGCGTATTGTCCATCATGAATTTGATGCTACTGTTTGAGTATTATGCTAATGTCTTCCTATCCTTTCTCACTAAGCTAATGAAGGTTTCACCTTGTTCCTACTTGTGCAAACAGGGATCATGTTGTGCCAATCATACATTTTAGTGGAACTACACAAGACAATACAATGAACTGTATCCCAGCCAGTGCTTTAACTCTGCTGGAAGTTCTTGATAATCTTTCGATATAATCTCAGCACTGGTAAACAAGAGTGATTTCGACCATACATTTGAAGTGCACAAAAATATATACTATTGTGTGATTCCAGTGAGTGCTTTATCATCTCTTATGGGACTACATGAATAAGCTTTTTTTCTCAGGTTGGTACGGGCCTAAGGCCTTCATCCATATTAGTTTGATGTCATCTCTATTTGTATCGTGCTACTGTCATGAGAAACTCCTTTATCTTTGCACGTTAAAGTTTTGCAACCTATGATAAATGGCAATGCCTTGAGTGTTGAGTTGAGCTAATTGGCACTGATTAAATAAACATACCTCTCTTTAAGCAAGACTACTATGTTGCTAACTTTACCCATTAAGATAATGAGGGTGCTTCTATTTGTTAGTTTATGTTTCATCAACTAGTCCCACTATTACAGTAATCTCACTATCTCAATATATGTGCCAACAGGGATGCTTGATTTTGGTGGAACTGCACAAAAACTTTGGGTGCTTCATTGCCTCGACAGCTTCCGTCCTTTCCTGTCAGTCGCTAATCTCCGCTTGCTTTCTTCCTTTCCTGTCAGTCGCTTGGCTTATCTCGGCTTCCAGTCAAAGGAAATAGTAATTGATATGCTACCTCACACAGGTTGGTACTGGTCTTTATCCTGATTATTGTGCCTGTCATATGTATTGGTAATTTGGTATTGTGCTACTGTTTGCCGATTTCATAAAGGAGTACTTTGGAGCCTGAACTCGCAGGCAAATCATTACATCGGGTGATTTCAGTAGAACTGCACAAAATGATCAGATGGACAGGTACTTATGCTGCTGCTATGTACTCCAAAGTTCACTCAGACAAGCATCGATGTTGACAAGAAGTGCCTATATTCATTCGAGTATCAACCGGCGTCAACCAATTGTCAAACTCCAAGTATTAGGAGAGTGAACGCCAAAAATATTGCTTGGTGCATAGCCCAGAAAAACGCAGTCCAGTCTTTGGTCCCAACTTGTGCCTTTTGGTTATCGGCACATATGGTAGCGAACTATATGGCATGGAGTCTAAAGATTCCAGACAAGTTGGTTGACGCGTATATTCATCTGGCACTTAATCAGTCTGCACGCCAAGGATGCTCCATTTCAGTTGAATTGCATAAAAAATTTGGGTGGTTCATTTTCTCAACCGCCTCCTTTGTCGTCTGCAATGTAGAATTTTGGCGAGATACAGGACCAAGATGAGCCAGTAAACTAGTTGGATGAAAGTAGTGGCCAAGTTGCTCAAACCTCCCTCGGCACGAGGCCACTATTTGATGATAAACCTACAAGCAAAGTTCAGATTGTCTGTGCTGCCTCTTATGTACTCGAAAGTTTACTTGTACAAGAACTAATTTTAGCAAGAAGTACCTCCGATTGAACACCATTTACCAGTCTGTACCCTAGGTAATTAAAGTTCGTCCATGGATCATATTGGCTGTGATCTCAATCATTTGGATGCATAAACATACTGAACATGTGTATATCTGAATCTTTTTGTGAATTATGTATGAATATTGTCGTGTGATCTATCAATCATTTGGATGCATAGATATGCTGAGCTTGTGTATATATGAATATTTTGAGTTGTTGATAGTGAATGTTGGCTATGAATATGAACGTGTCCTGTGAACCTGAGTTTGATATGAATGTTTACCTTTTTTGTTGTATTTGTGTGTGAACTTGTTAGTATGCCTACTGTGGGGTATAAAACGCAGGTCTCTTATAAAAGTAATGTTGTGTCCAATTTATGTTTTCCCTTCTAACCACATTATATATACTTATATTATTACTATTATCGTATATTTTATAGAGACTTATATATACATTATAAAAACATCCCACGTGTTATTAACTTATAAAAGTAAATGTTTAACGGAAGTTGGCAAGGAAAATCCTGGTTGTTTTTGACTCACAGGCAAGGAAAATCCTGGTGATTGCGTACAAAAGCTTGCGAAGATTTTAAGGACCAATTTAATAATAACGCGCACATTTTTATTTTGAGCAATAACTCGCTAATTTCTTAATTATATATATAAAAAATGTGCCTCTCCGGTTTATTCTTTGATATTAATTGCTCCTTCTAACATAACATTATATATATAACGAGCCCACCTAATACGTGTATTTCAAGGAAGTGCAAATGGGCTGGGATTTCTTAGAAAATATAAATGGGCCTGATTGACGTGAAATTATTTGTTCACCCAGCCCAGCAAATGGACTGTACATTCTAGAAAACATGGGTTAAATATATGCCACATTTTTGCAGGCTGACATGTGGGCCAATAGGTCGAAGCCTACGTAGGGCGTTGTCAACTTGGTCAACAAATGATTGTGTCATCCACAACCATTGGATTTATATCCAACGGCCGGCATGCACCTTCAATCTCTCGTCTTCTTCCTCCAGCGTCGCCAGGATCGCCTGGTCCGGCCTCCGGCGGCTAGCGGCTCTGCTTAGCACGCATCGCTGCGAAGCGCTACCCCACCGCCGACCAGGCTATCCCTCCACCCCTCGACACCTCCTGTTATTCTCCACAGACTACAGCCCCACGCCGCAACAGAACCAGTTATAACCCTTCTCCTCCTCTCAATCTGCGACTCCACTGCCGCGTTTTCCCATCTCTGAGTCGTTCTCGTCCGGGGCCTCGCCGTCGTCCACCGCCTCGCTGCATTCGGTGCGGCGTGGTCAGCAAACGAGAGTCATCGGAAGAGGACTGTACGTGGAGAGCCTGATGGCTGGGACCCACGAGGTCCATGGTCGCACGCAAGGAAAGTGCCTCCTTATTAAGCTGAAAAAAATGTTTCCTCCACCTGACAGCTGGGACCCACCGGCTGTATCTTCGCATGGAAGGAAGTGCCTCCTTGTTTTGTGAAAAAATTATTCATCCCATTGACAGCTGGGACCCGTCAGATTTGGTGACTGACTTGTGGGCCTACTAAGCGGACGTGTACGCACGACTTTGTCAACTTAATCAACAAATGATTCTAGCAGCTGGACCATTGGATGTTAATCCAACAGCCGTGCTCCTTCTTCAACCTCTGTTCTTGCTCCTGTCTCCCGTGGGCGGCACCGCGGCTGTGCTGCCGCGCACCCGAACCAGTGAAGTTTCCCACTCCTCTCCATCTGCAACTCCACTGCCCCGTCTTCCCCATCTCCGGGTCGTTCCAGTCTGGGTGCGCTCCGCACGGTGTGGTCAACGTGGTCAACAACCGAGAGTCATCGGAAGATGACTGTACGTGAGAGGCTGACAGTGGGGACGCACCACGGCCATGGACGCATGCATGCAACGGAACGCGGCGAGGTCAACGTGGTCAAGGAACGAGTTCCATCGGAAGTATACTATACGTGGAGAGTCTCAGCTGGGTCCACGGCCGCAGCAAGTAAGTGCCTTCTTATTACGCGGAAAATAATGATTCCTCCAACTGACAGCAGGGACCCACTGGACAGGCCACCGTATTTTGCGAAAAAATGTTTGCCCCCTGACTACTGGGACCCACCTGACGGGCCACCGTATTTCGCGAAAAAAACGTTCCCCCCGCTGTCAGCTCGGAACCACGGGAAGTGCCTCCTTATTACGCACAAAAAAATGAATACTCCCCCGGCTAGCTGGGACCCACTGTTGGAAATATGCCCTAGAGGCAATAATAAATGGTTATTATTATATTTCTTTGTTCATGATAATTGTCTATTGTTCATGCTATAATTGTGTTATCCGGAAATCGTAATACATGTGTGAATACATAGACCACAACGTGTCCCTAGTAAGCCTCTAGTTGACTAGCTCGTTGATCAACAGATAGTCATGGTTTCCTGACTATGGACATTGGATGTCGTTGATAACGGGATCACATCATTAGGAGAATGATGTGATGGACAAGACCCAATCCTAAGCATAGCATAAAAGATCGTGTAGTTTCGTTTGCTAGAGCTTTTCCAATGTCAAGTATCTTCTCCTTAGACCATGAGATCGTGCAACTCCCGGATACCATAGGAGTGCTTTGGGTGTGCCAAACGTCACAACGTAACTGGGTGACTATAAAGGTGCACTACGGGTATCTCCGAAAGTGTCTATTGGGTTGGCACGGATCGAGACTGGGATTTGTCACTCCGTATGACGGAGAGGTATCTCTGGGCCCACTCGGTAATGCATCATCATAATGAGCTCAATGTGACTAAGGCGTTAGTCACGGGATCATGCATTACGGTACGAGTAAAGAGACTTGCCGGTAACAAGATTGAACAAGGTATTGGGATACCGACGATCGAATCTCGGGCAAGTAACATACCGATTGACAAAGGGAATTGTATACGGGATTGATTGAATCCTCGACATCGTGGTTCATCCGATGAGATCATCGTAGAACATGTGGGAACCAACATGGGTATCCAGATCCCGCTGTTGGTTATTGACCGGAGAGGCGTCTCGGTCATGTCTGCATGTCTCCCGAACCCGTAGGGTCTACACACTTAAGGTTCGGTGACGCTAGGGTTGTAGAGATATGAGTATGCGGAAACCCAAAAGTTGTTCGGAGTCCCGGATGAGATCCCGGACGTCACGAGGAGTTCCGGAATGGTCCAGAGGTGAAGAATTATACATAGGAAGTCCAGTTTCGGCCACCGGGAAAGTTTCGGGGGTTATCGGTATTGTACCGGGACCACCGGAAGGGTCCCGGGGGTCCACCGGGTGGGGCCACCTGTCCCGGAGGGCCCCATGGGCTGAAGTGGGAAGGGAACCAGCCCATAGTGGGCTGGGGCGCCCCCCATGGGCCTCCCCCCTGCGCCTAGGGTTGGAAACCCTAGGGTGGGGGGGCACCCCACTTGACTTGGGGGGTAAGTTACCCCCTGGCCGCCGCCCCCCCCATCTAGATGGGTTCTGGCCGGCGCCCCCCCTCCCAGGGGGCCTATATAAAGGGGGGAGGGAGGGCAGTAGCATTACAGCCTTGGGCGCCTCCCTCCTCCCCTGCTACACCTCTCCCTCTCGCAGAAGCTCGGCGAAGCCCTGCCGAGACCCGCTACATCCACCACCACGCCGTCGTGCTGCTGGATCTCCATCAACCTCTCCTTCCCCTTGCTGGATCAAGAAGGAGGAGACGTCGCTGCACCGTACGTGTGTTGAACGCGGAGGTGCCGTCCGTTCGGCACTCGGTCATCGGTGATTTGAATCACGGCGAGTACGACTCCGTCATCCACGTTCATTGGAACGCTTCCGCTCGCGATCTACAAGGGTATGTAGATGCACTCCTTTCCCCTCGTTGCTAGTATACTCCATAGATGGATCTTGGTGAGCGTAGGAAAATTTTAAAATTATGCTACGATTCCCAACACCCACCTTGGTGGGAGGCTGACTTGTGGGCCTACTAAGTTGACGGGGACGAAGGGCTTTGTCAACTTAGTCAATATGAACGATTCTAGCTCCAGTGACCGTACGATGTCCATCCAACGGCCGTAGTGCTTCTTCAACCTCTGGTCTTCTTGCTCCAGCCGTCCAAAGCAGCGCCGGTCGTGCCGCATGCTCCTGCATCCCATGGCCGGTTGTGCTGCTGCGGAGGCCTGACCGCCCCCTACTATTCCCACCGCTGGCCAAGCCCTGCGGCGACGGCACCCTCACACCACAGCCGAACCAGTGAACCCTCGTACTCCTCTCCGCACGGGCTTCCACTGCCGCGTTTTCCCCGGCTCTGCGTCGTCCCCTTCCTAGGCCTCGCCGTCGTCCACCGCCATGGTGCTCTCCGCGCGGCGTGGTCAACGTGGTCAAGGAACGACTTCCATCGGAAGAGTACTATACGTGGAGAGGCTGATAGCTGGGTCCACGGCCATAGCCCAGTTTTTTTGTGATTTGCCAAGTAAGTCGCTTTGTCAGGCCTGTTGGGCTGCAAATCTTTCAAGACGAGGAGAGCTTTCATTCGGCTGGCCGAGAAAATGGCCCATCAGTAATGAGAAATGGGATGTACATTTTTAAAACACATCAAACCGGCAATTAGTTTCAAATATCTTTTTTTTTCATTTCGAGATTTTAAATTACATTAATTTTTATGCGTGGAGAATTTGTTGGATTTTATATTGATATACATTTATTTTTAAAATCAGTTTGAATCTGAGTCGAAATTTCGGGATTAAAAACAGTTCGGACCACACCGAAATATGCAAAATTTCGTATAATTTTTTAACCGTGGCCACAATATGGGCTGTAATGCTAACAAAAAGAATATGGGCTCCAAAAAAACCTTAATAATTAGCAAATGGGCTGCAAATTATTAGAAATAATGGCAGATGGGTTGTATGCTGTTTTCCACAGATTTGAGGCTTTCCAAAAAAAAGGTTGACGCACAAGCAGTGACTATTGGATGGCCATCCAACGGCCGTCGTGCTTCTTCAATCTCTGCTCTTCCTGCTCCAGCCGCTCAAACAAGCGCCGGCGGGACTGCCTGCTCCCTCCTCCCCGCGGCGGCTCTGCTGCCGCGCAGGCCTCACCGCCCCACCGTACTCCCATCGCTGGCCTAGCCATCCCTCTACTCACCCACACCTGCTGTTATTCTCCGGCGACGGCAGACGAACCAGTAAACCCTCGTACAATCGTACTCCCCTCCGCATGGGAAACAACTGCCGAGTCTTCCCTGCCTCCGTGTCATTCCCTTCCTAGGCCTCGCCGTCGTCCACCGCCCTGGTGCTCTCGGCGCGGCCTGGTCAACGTGGTCAACGACCGACATGCATCTGAAGTGGACTGTACGTGGAGAGGCCGACAGCTGGGTCCACGGCCGCACGCAAGGAAATGCCTCCTTATTACGCGCAAAATAATGATTCCTCCACCTGACATCAGGGACCCACCGAAAGGGCCTCTGTATTTCGCGAAAAAACATTACCGCCGCTGACAGCTCGGACCCACCAGCTATATCTTCGCACGCAAGGAAGTGCCTCCTTATTACGCACAAAAAAATGAATACTCCCCCTGTTAGCTAGGAACCAGTATAGTGGCAGGCTGACTTGTGGGCCTACTAAGTTGACGGGGACGGAGGGCTTTGTCAACTTAGTCAATATGCACGATTCTAGCTCCAGTGACCGTACGATGTCCATCCAATGGCCGTAGTGCTTCTTCAACCTCCGGTCTTCTTGCTCCAGCCGCCCAAACCAGCGCCGGTCGTGCCTCGTGCTCCTGCCTCCCGTGGCCGGCTGCGATGCGGCAGAGGCCTCACTGCCCCCTACTACTCCCACCGCTGGCCAGGCCATCCCTCTACTCACCCACACCCCCTGTTATTCTGTGGCAACGACAGCCTCACACCGCAGCGAACCAGTGAACCCTCGTACTCCTCTACGCCTGGGCATCCACTGCCACGTCTTCCCCGGCTCCGCGTCGTCCCCTTCCTAGGCCTCGCCATCGTCCACCGCCTTGGTGCTCTCGGTGCGGCGTGGTTAACGTGGTCAAGGAACGGCTTCCATCGGACGTGGACTGTACGTGGAGAGGCTGACAGCTGGGTCCACGGCCGCAGCAATGAAGTGCCTCCTTATTACGTGCAAAATAATTATTCCTCCACCTGACAGCGGGGACCCACCGGACGGGCCACCGTATTTCACGAAAAAAACGTTTGCCCCTGACTGCTGGGACCCACCAGCTACATCTTCGCACGCAAGGAAGTGCGTCCGGGCAAAAAAAATGATTCGCCCCCCTGACTGCTGGGACCCACCAGCTACATCTTCGCAGGCAAGGAAGTGCCTGAAAGTCGGGACCCACCTGGTCGAAGCGTACGTAGCGCTGTCATTCTGGTCGCGAACGTGTACGTACATATATACTGGTGGATGTAGAGGCGCACACGTGTCATAGTAGAGGCGCGTACGTTTCGTAGTAGAGGCGCGCACGTAGCATGTACACGTACATACAGCGGCCAGGGTGCAAGAAAGAAAATACGGCCACGTATGTGTACATACGGGCGGGGTCTCGAACGCCTACTCGCGCATACGTATGGCCAGGGCTCGTGTACATGGCTGGGTCAGAACGGAGAAACAACATCGTCGTCGTGTTCATGGGGAGGCAACGGAATGCGTCGTGTTCATGGGGAGGCAACGGAATGCGTCGTGTTCATTGGCAGGCAACGGAACGCGTGGGAGCCAACCGGCTGGGTCGGAACGGAATGCGTGGTCGTATTCATCGGGAGGGCTTGGACGGAACAGGCGATGGAAACGAGGCTTGGCGTACCGCACAATGGAGGAAACGGGCCTCCTATGTTCAGAACGGGGTCCTGTTGATCGGGAGGGGTGTGGCGTACCGCAAAACGGAGGAAACAGACCTCCTACGGTCAAAACGGGGGTCCTGTTGATCGAGAGGGGTGTGGCGTACCGCAAAACGGAGGAAACGGACCTCCTACGATCGAAACGGGGGTCCTGTTGATCGGGAGGGGTGTGGCGTACCGCAAAACGGACGAAACAAACCTCCTACGGTCGAAACGGGGGTCCTGTTGATCGGGAGGGGTGTGGCGTCCCGCAAAACGGACGAAACGGACCTCCTACGGTCGAAACGGGGGTCCTGTTCATCGGGAGGGGTGTGGCGTACCGCAAAACGGGACTCCACAGGATACTGTTCATCTCCACCGTCGACCTCCTCCAGCCTCCACGGGCTACCGTCGACCTCCTCCAGCCTCCATGGGCTCCTGTTCATCCAGCCTCCACCGCGCGCTACTCCACCGGCTATTGTTCAACCACCCCTCCACGGGCACCCCTCCACCGTCTACTGTTCATCCAGCCCTCCACACCACGGGGTCCTGTTCAACCACCCCTCCATGGGCACCCCTCCACCGTCTACTGTTCATCCAGCCCTCCACCACACCACGGGGTCCTGTTCATCCAGAGGCAACGCCACCGCTCACTGTTCATCCAAACCCCCCGCAAAGCTCACTGTTCATCCCAGAGGCAGCATCGATCGGCTTCAGTTAGCAGCAGTACCGAAGGAATCGCTCGATCGGGTTCAGTTAACAGCCATCGATCGATCGCTCGGGTTCAGTAACGCGTAGCCTGCAGTGCAATCGCTCGGGTTCAGTTAGAGCCCAACGCCTCGCTCGGGTTCAGTTAGAGCCAACGCCTCACACACAGGCGCGTACGTGTACGAGAGAAACGCGCATCGCTCGGCCCCCGACCTCCCACCGTAACCGGGAACTCCCCGAAATTTTCCTCGCCCTCGCTTCTACCACGGTTTTTTTCCGTCATGGACGGCCCAAAGAATGTCATGCAGCTGCGTCTCCGGCCCGCCCAGGACGAAAAGCCCATTTTCTGTCATGATTTTTTGTCATAGAAGTAGGAGCCCACCACATCTATGATGATACCAGGTTTTGTCACAATATCGTCATAGAAGTGTCATATGTATGACAGAATTTTTTTTCGTTCAGCCCAAAATGTCACGGATGTGTCTTTTTTTTGTAGTGTTGACACCTTGATCTCCATCGTAGCGTCGTTGTCGTCTCGCCAACTATTGCTTCTACGACTATCGCTACCGCTTAGTGATAAAGTAAAGCAATTACATGGCGATTGCATTTCATACAATAAAGCGACAACCATAAGGCTCCTTCCAGTTGTCGATAACTTTTACAAAACATGACCATCTCATACAACAATTTATATCTCATCACGTCTTGACCATGTCACATCACAACACGCCCTGCAAAAACAAGTTAGACTGCCTCTACTTTGTTGTTGCAAGTTTTACGTGGCTGCTATGGGCTTCTAGCAAGAACTGTTCTTGCCTACGCATCAAAACCACAACGATTTTTCGTCAAGTGTGCTGTTTTAACCTTCAACAAGGACCGGCCATAGTCAAATTCGATTCAACTGAAGTTGGAGAAACAGACACCCGCCAGCCACCTGTGTGCAAAGCACGTCGGTAGAACCGGTCTCATGAACGTGGCCATGTAATGTTGGTCCGGGCCGCTTCCTCCAACAATATCGCCAAATCCAAATTAGACGTTGGTGGGAAGCAGTATGACTATTATCGCCCACAACTCATTGTGTTCTACTCGTGCATATCATCTACGCATAGACCTGGCTCGGATGCCACTGCTGGGGAACGTAGCATGCAATTTCAAAAATTTCCTATGCTCGCGCAAGATCTATCTAGGAGATGCATAGAAACAAGAGGGCGAGAGTGTGTCCACGTACCCTCGTAGACCGAAAGCAGAAGCGTTAGGTAACGCGGTTGATGTAGTCGAACGTCTTCACGATCCAACCGATCTTCGTACCGAACGTACGTCACCTCCGTGTTCAGCACATGTTCAGCTCGATGACATCCCTCGAACTCTTGATCCAGCAGAGGGTCGAGGGAGAGTTCCGTCAGCACGATGGCGTGGTGACGGTGTTGGTGATATAATCCCGGCAAGGCTTCGCCTAAGCACTACGACGCTATGACCGGAGGAGTAAACAGTGGAGGGGGCACCACACATAGCTAAGAGAACAATTGATTTGCCTTTGGGGTGCCCCCGCCCCTGTATATAAAGGAGGGGAGTGATACGTCTCCAACGTATCTATAATTTTTGATTGTTCCATGCTATTATATTATCTGTTTTGGATGTTTATGGGCTTTATTATACACTTTTATATTATTTTTGGGACTGACCTATTAACCCAGAGCCCAGTGCCAGTTTCTGTTTTTTTCCTTGTTTCAGTGTTTCGCAGAAAAGGAATATCAAACGGAGTCCAAACGGAATGAAACCTTCAGGAGAGTTATTTTTGGAACGGAAGCAATCCAGAAGACTTGGAGTGTACGTAAGGGAAGCAACGAGGAAGGCACAAGGCAGGGGGGCGTGCTCACCCCCTGGGTGCGCCCTCCACCCTCGTGGGCCCCTCGTGGCTCCCCTGACCGACTTCTTTCGCCTATATATATCAATATACCCTAAAATCTTCGGGGAACAGAATAGATCGGGAGTTCCGCCGCCGCAAGCCTCTGTAGCCACCAAAAACCAATCGGGACCTTGTTCCGGCACCCTGCCGGAGGGGGGGATCCCTCACCGGTGGCCATCTTCGTCATCCCGGCGCTCTCCATGACGAGGAGGGAGTAGTTCACCCTCGGGGCTGAGGGTATGTACCAGTAGCTATGTGTTTGATCTCTCTCTCTCTCTCGTGTTCTTGAGGTGGTACGATCTTGATGTATCACGAGCTTTGCTATTATAGTTGGATCTTATGATGTTTCTCCCCCTCTACTCTCTTCTAATGGATTGAGTTTTCCCTTTGAAGTGATCTTATCGGATTGAGTCTTTAAGGATTTGAGAACACTTTATGTATGTCTTGCATGTGCTTATCTGTGGTGACAATGGGATATTCACGTGATCTACTTGATGTATGTTTTGGTGATCAACTTGCGGGTTCCATAACATTGTGAACTTATGCATAGGGGTTGGCACACGTTTTCGTCTTGACTCTCCAGTAGAAACTTTGGGGCACTCTTTGAAGTACTTTGTGTTGGTTGAATAGATGAATCTGAGATTGTGTGATGCATATCGTATAATCATACCCACGGATACTTGAGGTGACATTGGAGTATCTAGGTGACATTAGGGTTTTGGTTGATATGTGTCTTAAGGTGTTATTCTAGTACGAACTCTTGAATAGATCGATCCGAAAGAATAACTTTGAGGTGGTTTCGTACCCTACAATAATCTCTTCATTTGTTCTCCGCTATTAGTGACTTTGGAGTGACTCTTTGTTGCATGTTGAGGGATAGTTATATGATCCAATTATGCTATTATTGTTGAGAGAACTTGCACTAGTGAAAGTATGAACCCTAGGTCTTGTTTCCTAGCATTGCAATACCGTTTGTGCTCACTTTTATCATTAGTTACCTTGCTGTTTTTATATTTTCAGATTACAAAAACCTATATCTACCATCCATATTGCACTTGTATCACCATCTCTTCGCCGAACTAGTGCACCTATACAATTTACCATTGTATTGGGTGTGTTGGGGACACAAGAGACTCTTTGTTATTTGGTTGTAGGGTTGCTTGAGAGAGACCATCTTCATCCTACGCCTCCCACGGATTGATAAACCTTAGGTCATCCACTTGAGGGAAATTTGCTACTGTCCTACAAACCTCTGCACTTGGAGGCCCAACAACGTCTACAAGGAGAAGGTTGCGTAGTAGACATCAGGGAGAAGGAGGCCGGCGGCCTGGAGGGGTGCGCCATGGGGAGGAGTCCTAGTAGGACTCCACTCCTAGTAGGATTTGCCCCCCCCCCCTTTTGCATTTTTCCAACAGAGGGAAAAGGAAGGAGAGGGAGTGGGAAAGGGAAAGGGGGGCCATGCCCCCTCCTCCTTGTCCTATTCGGACTCCCTAGGAGGGGGCGTGCGCCACCCCCCGCGGGCTTCCCTCTCTCCCTCTTAGAACCAAGTAGGCCCAACACTTTCCCGGGGGGTTCCGATAACCCCTCGGTACTCCGGTAAAATACACGAACCACTCGAAACCATTCCAATGTCCGAATACTACCTTCCAATATATAAATCTTTACCTCTCGACCATTTCGAGACTCCTTGTCATGTCCGTGATCTCATCCGGGACTCCAAACAAACTTCGGTCACCAAAACACATAACTCATAATACAAATCGTCATCGGACGTTAAGCGTGCGAACCCTACGGGTTTGAGAACTATGTAGGCATGACCGAGACACATCTCCGCTCAATAACCAATAGCGGAACCTGGATGCTCATATCGGTTCCTATATATTCTACGAAGATCTTTATCGGTCAAACCGCAATAACAACATACGTTATTCCCTCTGTCATCGGTATGTTACTTGCCCGAGATTCGATCGCCGGTATCATCATACCTAGTTCAATCTCATTACCGGCAAGTCTCTTTACTCGTTTTGTAATGCATCATCCCGTAACTAACTCATTAGTCACATTGCTTGCAAGGCTTATAGTGATGTGCATTACCGAGAGGGCCCAGAGATACCTCTCCGATACTCGGAGTGACAAATCCTAATCTTGATCTATGCCAACCCAACAAACACCTTCGGAGACACCTATAGAGCATATTTATAATCACCCAGTTACGTTGTGACGTTTGATAGCACACAAGGTGTTCCTCCGGTATTCGGGAGTTGCATAATCTCATAGTCAGAGGAATATGTATAAGTCATGAAGAAAGCAATAGCAATAAAACTTAATGATCATTATGCTAAGCTAACGGATGGGTCTTGTCCATCACATCATTCTCTAATGATGTGATCCCGTTCATCAAATGACAACTGATAACCCACAAGTATAGGGGATCCCAACAGTTTTCGAGGGTAGAGTATTCAATCCAAATTTATAGATTCGGCACAAGGGGAGCCAAAGAATATTTGAAGGTATTAGCAGCTGAGTTGTCAATTCAACCACACCTGGAGATTAATTATCTGCAGAAAAGTGATCAGTAGCAAAGGAGTTTGATAGTTTTGATAGTAGTGACAGCAGCAATAGTAACAGTAACAGTGATAGCAGTAATTTTGTAGCAAGTGTAACAATGATGATAGCAGTAGTAACTTAGCAGAACAATAAAGGATAAATTTGTAGGCATTGGATCGGTGACTTGTTGGATGATATTCATCATGCGACAGTTATAACCTAGGGCGATACGACACTATTTCCAGTTCGTCAATATAATGTAGGCATGTATTCCGTAAATAGTCGTACGTGCTTTATTAAAAGAACTTGCATGACTTCTTTTGTCCTACCCTCCCGTGGCAGCGGGGTCCATATTGGAAACTAAGGGATATTAAGGCCTCCTTTTAATAGAGAACCGGAACAAAGCATTAACACATAGTGAATACATGAACTCCTCAAACTACGGTAATCACCGGAAGAAGTCCCGGTTATTGTCACTCCAGGGTTACCGGATCATAACACGTAGTAGGTGACTATAACTTGCAAGATCGGATCTAGAACATGGATATAATGGTGATAACATAAATGGTTCAGATCTGAGTTCATGGCACCCGGGCCCAAAGTGACAAGCATTAAGCATGGCAAAGTCATAGCAACATCAATCTTAGAACATAGTGGATACTAGGGATCAAGCCCTAACAAAACTAACTCGATTACATGATTAATCTCATCCAACTCCTCACCGACAAGCGATCCTACGAAGGAATTACTCACTCCCGTTAGGGAGCATCATGGAATTGGCGATGGAGAAGGGTTGGTGATGATGAAGAACGAAGATCCCCCTCTCCCGAGCCCCAAACGGACTCCAGATCTGCTCTCCCGAGGAAGAACATGGCTTGGCGGCGGCTCCATCTCGTGGATCATGATAATTCTTTCTCCCTGATTTTTTCTCCAAAAATAGGATTTTATAGCGTCGGTTTCATGGTCTGCGGGGCCACCAGGTGGGGACAACCCACCTGGGCGTGCCAGGAGAGGGGGCGCGCCCTGGTGGGTTGTGCCCACCTAGGGGCCCCTCTTCGGTAGGTCTTGGCTCCAGAAATTCTTATATATATAAAAATTCCTCGCAAAGTTTCGTTCCATTCCGAGAAGTTTTATTTCTGCATGAAAACAACATCATGGTAGTTCTGCTAAAAACAACGTCAGTCCGGGGTTAGTTTCATTCAAATCATGCAAATTAGAGTCCAAAACAAGAGGAAAAGCGTTAGGAAAAGTAGATACGTTGGAGATGTATCAACTCCCCCAAGCTTAAACATTTGCTTGTCCTCAAGCAATTCAGTTGATAAACTGAAAGTGAAAAAGAAAAACTTTTACGAACTCTTTTGCTCTTATTTGCATAAATAAGCTTAAATAGCACCCAGGTTTTCAGCCACATTATAACTACCCATGCCGACAATAACTCTTAAAGATTATAATGATTCATATCAATGATATAATCAGCTAGCAAGCAATAATAAGATATCTCAAACAGCAACACGTTGTCAAAACAACCATGATATAATATGACAATAGTTGTATCTCGCTAGCCCTTTCTAAGACCACAAAACATAAATGCAGAGCACCTCCAAAGTCCAAGCAGCGACTAAACATTGTAATTCATGGTAGAAAAGATCCAGTCATGATGCACCCAACATTAGCTGCACACAATGCATGAGTCATGACAGCTGTGTTCTCAGGTTCGCGCTTGTTTTAGAAGGTGATGACACAACATAAAAGTAAATAGGTTGTCCCTTCGCAGAGGGAAGCAATGATTTGTAGAGGTGCCAGAGCTCGATTTTTAAAATAGAGGTAAATGATATTTTGAGACATGCACCCTTCTCATTTACTTCACGACTATCAGTCATCAATATCTCCCATGCTAAACAAGCTAGTGGTGGTTCCCAAGCGATAAAAAGTAAAGGTTTTGACTCCATCGAGAGTTTTTGTTTGATTATTCGAGCGATTAACTCTTTTTGTATTTTGCAGTTTGGGACTGGGCATCCCTATTACCTCCCTTTTCTCATGCGATGGCGAGTGAATAAACACTCGACCTGAGAATAACCCACTTAGCATGGAAGATACCGACCACCTCCTATCATTCCATGAACGATCCAGGCACACAAAACGGATATTTATTTAGAAGTTTTTAGAGGTGGCACATGCAAATTTACTTAGGACGGCAGGGTAATACCACATATAGGTAGATATGGTGGACTCATCTGGAATAACTTTGGGTTCAAGGTTTTTGATGTACAAGCAGAATCCCCACTTAGTACAGGCGAAGGCTAGCAATTAGATTGAGAAGCGGCCAGCTAGAGAGCAACAACGATCATGATCATGCATTATGCATATGTAACATTGGACACTAGCATGAGTAGGATATGAACACCATGAACACAAATATCATAGAGGCTATGTTGGTTTTGATTCAACTACATGCATGAACATGTGCCAAGTCAAGCCACTCGAACATTCAGAGGAGGATACCAAATCATCATACTACATCACAATCATTTTAACGCAATGTTGATATCCAAGATAAATCATTATCCACTCCCAGCTACTTATGCATGGCATGAGAAACTATAATCTCTAATTGTCACTGCAAACATGTTTAATCATAATGGGCTGAATCATGGATACTAGGTTAAACATATTTACACAAACAGAACAAGTCGAGTTCATACCCGTTTCTCTCTGCCACGACCAGTTCATCGAATATCGTCATTATTGCCTTTCACTTGCACGACCGAACGATGTGAAAATAATAATAGTGCAAGAGTGCCATGGACTAAGTTGGAATCTGCAAACATTTTATTCAACAGGAGAAGACAAGGTAAAATGTGCTCTTTATTAGTTCAACAATTATTCATATGAGAGCCACTCAACATTTTCATCGTGGTCTTCCCCTAGGTACAACTCGAATAAAAGGAAAAGAAATTCAGAGAAACACACTGAAATATTTTTGGAGTTTTTGGTTTTCTTGAACAAGCAAATAAAAGGGAAAAGCAAAAACGAGAAAAACTATTTACACGAGAAAGCTCCCAACAAGCAAAAGAAGAACAAGGAAATCTTTTTGGGTTTTCTTTTTAATACTACTACTAAGAATGCATAGAAAGTAATTAGCTACAACTATTTTTTTGTTTTCTAATTTTTTTCAAACACACAAGAAGAAAGCAAGAAAAATAAATCTAAGCATGGATGATACAATGAAAAAGTGTGAACACCGACAAATGAAATAAGTGGACATGAATGTAAAGTCGGTGGAAACACGTACTCCCCCAAGCTTATGCTTTTGGCCTAACTTGGTAGTCGATCGGTAACCTGGAGGGTAGTAGGGGTGCTGAGGAGCGGGCATCCACTCATCTCACTGCTGAGGCTCCTCCTGTGCTACCTCCGCGGCAGCCTGAGCGTTCCGGTAGGCGATGATGTCCGCAGGCATAATCCTATATCCTCCCCTGGCAATAGAATCAAACAAAGCAGGAGCATGCAATGGAATAACATCACGAGTCCTCACACTAAAAACCAGGTTATACGGAATAGGGATGTGAGGAGATTCGATATCAGTAAAATGGTGGTGAACCATGGCTGCACGGTCTAGGTAAACTTTGGTCAGAGGATAATCATGAGGGCGTATCTCAACCTCGAAGTGAGCCGCCAAACGAGTAGCATAAATCCCACCATGTATTTTGCCCTGAGATTTATTAAGATGGAGGCGACGAGCCACAATAACTCCCAAGCTATAAGTGTTGCCGCCCTCTAATGCACGAGTAAAACAGCAAGGTCTGGTGAACTAAGTGCACCCACCTTCTCCCTAGCGAGCAAGCATTTTGTAATGAAAAGTGCAAAATAATGAACAACAGGAAAATGCAAGCCAGCAGCAGTGGTGGCTGACACCCCTCTCTCATCTCCCACTGTCAAAGTGCGATAAAAGGCCTCAAACCCAGCCGGCCTAGGCTCCGCTAAGGTCCCATAAAAAGGAATCAAGCATATGTCACAAAATTCAGTAAGAGGTATCTGATGGTTTTTAGCATATAAATCAAAGCTCACTTCAGGAGGATTATTCCTAGGCAGGAAAGCAAGACTTTGAACAAAGATATTTGTGAGGATTTGGTGCTGGTCACACTCATCTGCGATGGAAGTCGGTGAGGCCGGCATTTGCAACATATTGTGTGAACTCCTGAAGGATTCCAGCCTCTTCCAGGAACGGGGTGTGCGGCCATTCACACGGCCGTACTTCCGCCAACCTCCGAGGATGGAGATCACAATTAGATGACTCCCCAATAACACCCTTGGAGTTCTTCTTGGAGCCAAACTTCCTAAAGATATTCATGGTTTTCCAAGCAACAATCCCCCAAAATAGCTTCGGAAACGGAGCTTCGAGCAAAGAGATCGAAATCCGCGGGTTTGAGAGCAAGAACACGAGAGAGAGAGAGCAAGGGGGATTTTTTCCTCGAGGTAAGTGATGATGTGGGATGAAGAGATAAGTGAGGGGGCCCACGTGGGACCACAACCCACCAGGGCGCGCCTGGGGGTCCTGGCGCGCCCAGGTGTGGTGTGCCACCTGGTGCACCTCCCTCTGATATTATTTGCACCATAAATTCAGAAATATTCAGAAAAAATCGTATTAAATTTTCAGGGCATTCTGAGAACTTTTATATTTGGGTCATTTTTTTATTGCACGAGAAAATCAGAAAATAGACAAAACATGGCATTTTATTTTATTTAACTAATAAAAACAGAAAATGAAAAGTAGGGACAGAAGGTAGTGCTTACTAAATTCATCAACTTCATACCGTTCAAAAATGATCCATTAATAAGGTTGATCAGGTCTTATTAACAACCACTTTCGATTAGCATGAAACCGAAGAACTTTTGTAAATCACTAAGTTACCTCAATGGGGATATGCATTTCCCCAACAATAAGCATTTTATATTTCTTTTTGATAGTAGGTAGAGGTATTTGAAAGCTTCCAATAGTGATTGTCGGAGATTTTTCAATAACATTAATACCATTCACTTGGAATTGTTTCTTCAGAAAGTGCACTGTATGTTCATTACCATTTATATGAAAAGTGACCTTGCTTTTATTGCAATCAATAACAGCCCCTGCAGTATTCAAGAAGGGTCTACCAAGGATAAACAACATGTTGTCGCCCTCGGGCATCTCAAGTATAATAAAGTCAGTTAAAATAGTAACATTAGCAACAACAATGGGCACATCCTCACAAATACCAATAAGTATGAAAGTTGATTTGTCAGCCATTTGCAAAGATATTTCAGTAGGTGTGAGTTTATTCAAATCAAGTCTTTTATATAAAGAGAAAGGCATAACACTAACACCAGCTCCTAAATCACACAAAGCAATTTTCACATAATTCTTTTTGATGGAGCAAGGTATAGTTGGTATTCCCGGATCTCCAAGTTTTTTAGTTACTCCATCTTTAAAAGTATAATTAGCAAGCATAGTGGAGATTTCAGCTTCCGGTATTTTTCTCTTATTAGTAATGATGTCTTTCATATACTTTGCATAAGGAGGCATTTTCAAGATATCAGTCAAGCGAGTATGCAAAAGGACCGGCCTCAGCATCTCAGCAAAGCATTCAAATTGTTCATCATCTTTCTTTTTAGTTGACTTGGGTGGAAAAGGCATACGTTTTTGAACCCACGGTTCTCTTTCCTTACCGTGTTTTCTAGCAATCAAGTCTATTTTATCATATCTTTTATTCTTAGGTTGTGGGTTATCAAGATCAACTGGTGGTTCTGTCTCAACATCATTATCCGGTTCTTCATCATTATTTGGTTGAGAGTCTTCATGAACCTCATCATTATCTTTTTCATTATCACTAGGTGAGTGTTCATTACCAGACTGAGTTTCAGCATCAGAGATAGAAGTTTCATTTTCATTATCAGGAGGCTTTTCTATTTCAGGTTCACTAGAAGTATGCGACGTCCTATCATTTTTCTTTTTCTTTTTCTTTCTAGAAGGACTAGGTGCATCAGTGTTAACTCTTTGTGAATCTTGTTCAATTCTTTTTGGGTGTCCCTCAGGATAAAGTGATTTTTTTGCGCATACCCAAGATAAAGTGGTTCCTGAGTCATTTTACCTCCTCTAGTCGCAACTCTACAGCAAAGTCGTGCATATTATTATTCATCTCATCAAGCAATTCTATTTGTGATTTAGCAACTTTTTCTAATGGAGTTTGAACCATAGAAGCATGTTTTCCAACACCTCTAACATTATTTGATATTCTGAATAACAAGTCACTCAAGCGAGCAATCATATCAGAATTGTATTTCAATTGTTTCATTACATTTGCATTGAAATGATCTTGTTTTCTAATGTAGTTTTCAAACTCATAAAGGCATTGACTAGGATGCATATTGTGAGGATTGTCATTATCATTGAACTTCATAAGAGAATTTACCTCTACCACCTTAGGATGTGGTGGTGTATTAAGTCCATGTATTTCTTCAATAGGAGGTAAATTTTTAACATCCTCGGCTTTAATACCTTTTTCCTTCATAGATTTCTTTGCTTCTTGCATATCTTCAGGACTGAGATATAATATATCCCTCTTCTTCGGAGTGGGTTTAGCCAGTGGTTCAGGAAGAGTCCAATCATTATAATTTTTCAATATGTTATTCAATAATTTTTCAGCTTGTCCAACAGTTCGTTGCCTGAAAACACAACCAACACAACTATCTAGGAAGTCCCTAGAAGCATCGGTTAGTCCATTATAGAAGATATCAAGTATTTCATTTTTCTTAAGAGGATGATCAGGCAAAGCATTAAGTAACTGGAAAAGCCTCCCCCAAGCTTGTGGAAGACTCTCTTCTTTAGTTTGAACAAAGTTAAATATTTCCTGTAAGGCAGCTTGTTTCTTATGAGCAGGAAAATATTTTCCAGAGAAGTAATAAATCATATCCTGGGGACTACGCACACACAACCAGGAGCAAGAGTATTGTACCAAGCTTTAGCATCACCCTTTAATGAGAAAGGAAATAATTTGATAATAAAGTAATAGCGAGTTTTCTCATCATGAGTAAAAAGGGTGGGTATGTCATTCAACTTAGTAAGATGTGCCACAATAGTTTCAGTTTCATAACCATGGAAAGGATCAGATTCAACCAAAGCAATTAACTCTGGGTCGATAGAGAATTCATAATCCTTATCATCAATAAAGATAGGTGAAGTAGCAAACTTAGGATCACATTTCATTTTAGCATTCAGAGATTTTTCTTTATACTTGTGTAATAATTTCTCTAGATCATCTCTATCATTACAAGCAAGAATATCTCTAGTTGTTTCTTCACTCATAACATATCCTTCCAGTACCTTAGGCAATTCATATCTAGGAGGGCTAGTTCTAGCAGGAGTTTCAGGAGTTTCAGTTTCAAGCTCATCATCAGATTCAACAACATCATGTTGTATAACTCTAGCAATTTGTTCATCAAGAAATTCACCAAGTGGCACATCATCATTATCAAGCGAGGTACTAGCATCATCATAAGCATCATTCATAGTAGAAGTAGCATCATCAATAACTTGCGACATATTAGAATTAATAGCATGCGGTGGTGTTGCAAGTTTACTCATAACAGAAGGTGAATCTAAAGCAGAACTGGATGGCAGTTTCTTACCTCCCCTCGTACTTGAGGGAAATATCTTAGTCTTAGGATCCTTCATATTCTTCATAGTGATAATATGATAATAATCCCAAGTGACTCAACAAATATAGCTATGCTCCCCGGCAACGGCGCCAGAAAAAGGTCTTGATAACCCACAAGTATAGGGGATCGCAATAGTTCTCAAGGGTAGAGTATTCAACCCAAATTTATAGATTCGACACAAGGGGAGCCAAAGAATATTTGAAGGTATTAGCAGCTGAGTTGTCAATTCAACCACACCTGGAGATAATTATCTGCAGCAAAGTGATCAGTAGCAAAGTAGTTTGATAGTTTTGATAGTAGTGATAGCAGCAATAGTAACAGTAACAGTGATAGCAGTAATTTTGTAGCAAGTGTAACAGTGATGATAGCAGTAGTAACTTAGCAGAACAATAAAGGATAAATTCGTAGGCATTGGATCGGTGACTTGTTGGATGATATTCATCATGAGACAATTATAACCTAGGGCGATACGACACTAGCTCTAGTTCGTCAATATAATGTAGGCATGTATTCCGTAAATAGTCATACATGCTTTATTAAAATAATTTGCATGACATCTTTTGTCCTACCCTCCCGTGGCAGAGGGGTCCATATTGGAAACTAAGGGATATTAAGGCCTCCTTTTAATAGAGAACCAGAACAAAGCATAAACACATAGTGAATACATGAACTCCTCAAACTACGGTAATCACCGGAAGAAGTCCCGGTTATTGTCACTCTGGGGTTACCGGATCATAACATGTAGTAGGTGACTATAACTTGCAAGATCAGATCTAGAACATGGATATAATGGTGATAACATAAACGGTTCAGATCTGAGTTCATGGCACCCGGGCCCAAAGTGACAAGCATTAAGCATGGCAAGGTCATAGCAACATCAATCTTAGAACATAGTGGATACTAGGGATCAAGCCTTAACAAGACTAACTCGATTACATGATGAATCTCATCCAACTCCTCACCGACCAACGAGCCTACAAAGGAATTACTCACTCCCAGTAGGGAGCATCATGGAATTGGCGATGGAGAAGGGTTGGTGATGACAAAGAATGAAGATCCCCCTCTCCGGAGCCCCAAATGGACTCCATATCTGCCCTCCCGAGGAAGAATAGGGCTTGGCAGTGGCTCTGTCTCGTGGATCGTGATAATTCTTTCTCCCTGATTTTTTCTCCGAAAATAGGATTTTATAGCATCGGTTTCAGGGTCTGCGGGGCCACCAGGTGGGGACAACCCACCTGGGCGCGCCAGGAGAGGGGGGCGCGCCCTAGTGGGTTGTGCCCACCCAGGGGCCCCTCTCCGATAGGTCCGGGCTCCAGAAATTCTTATATATTATATAAAAATTCCTCGCAAAGTTTCGTTCCATTCCGAGAATTTTTATTTCTGCACAAAAACAACACCATAGTAGTTCTGCTGAAAACAACATCAGTACAGGGTTAGTTTCATTCGAATCATGCAAATTAGAGTCCAAAACAAGTGGAAAAGCGTTAGGAAAAGTAGATACGTTGGAGACGTATCAACAACACATGTCTATGGTTAGGAAACTTAACCATCTTTGATTAACGAGCTAGTCAAGTAGAGGCATACTAGGGACACTCTGTTTTGCCTATGTATTCACACATGCACGAAGTTCCCGGTTATTACAATTCTAGCATGAATAATAAACATTCATCATGATATAAGGAAATATAAATAACCAACTTTATTATTGCCTCTAGGGCATATTTCCTTCAGGTAGGGGCAGGCACGGCCCCCGCAGAAGTAGATATAGCTCCGCCATTGTGGGGCAAGGTCATGACCTCTCCTGACCCTTGCAAGAGATGACTTGTGGGGACTCGAGCTGTCAGGAGAGGCTTGACGATGTTAAGACTTGTCGGAACCATCGCTCACACGAGCCCGCACGAACAAATATAGGAAGCTATTGCTTTCTACTTCTCCGTCCCATAATTTAGGATATTTCTGAAATAATGCCTTACGTTATGGGACGGAGGGAGTAGATTTTTGTCACTAGAACCACTCTTGGAAGAAGAAAAGAAAGACATATAAACCACAATCGAATTATTAGACCTAGTTTGCTATAGGTTTTTCAGGTCCATCCAAATTACAATTTCTGTTGGTTTTCCATTTTTTTTAAATTTGTATGTTGGCCATATTTGTTTTTTTTCTATTCCAGTGTCTTTGATCTACGGTCTGGAGATGCCCTACAACTGTAGTATAAAATACTTAGCAAATCGAAACTAAATAGCTGATGAGTGGAGACCTTTTGCTCTATGTTCGGCGACTAGAAGTTTGGTGAAGCTCCGGGAAGCAATCACATTTGTGAGTGGTGATGAAAGTGCAGCTGAGGGAGATCACGCTGCACACTGGTTAGCGTTGCCGGGAGGAACCCGATAGTGGCAACAACGTTATGGGGAGGAATGGATTCATAGATGTTAGGGTTGGGGAGCTTTGGTTTACATGTTAGAACTTAGAGGAGGGTAGTCGATGGTGGAGGATGGAGGGCATTGATGCGTGAGAAGAACCACCAAAAAGATGGCCAAGGGATGGAGATTCGTGCGGTGGTGATGGCAAAAAGAATGACAACATTGGGCATAGGTGGTGGAGCTAGACAGAGAATGTTGGAGGGGCAAAGGGAAAATACCACAATTTTATAGAGGGGCAAATATTGTAACTATGTTAATTAAGCACCTCTAAAAATATATTCAGACATTTTGTGTAACATCCCAAATTTTCAATTTGGAATGTTATACATTAGATCATCATTGCATATCATATTTTATTGCATTTTGGTTTGATCCTAGAGATTCTACGCAACTCAAGGACCCACGGAGAGAGTTGGGAATTTCGTTATTTTCATATTTGAGTTTTCTCGAATTTTGAAAAGAGGATCGTTTGATTTTAATTATTTTCTCTTCGAATATTTATTTTATGAATATAAAAGAGAGAGGATAAAATGACTTCCTCAGTTAAGGGGACCTCTTCGGAAAGACTGTGTCTCGGTCATCTGTTTCTCAAACATCATGTAGTGCGAGAAATCAAACGGAGGAGATTGAGTCTTGTGGGGAAAAGTGCACAAACCTCTGCAGAGTGTACAAACTAATCACGGTTAGCCGTGTCCCCAGTTATGGACATCTTGAGTATCTAGTTCTTGTATTATCATGTGGATCTCATCACTCTAAATTAATTTTGTTGGGTTATTAATTACTTTTAATTGGGATTGAGATGGGGTTTACCATTCTCAATGTTTTCAACCAACTTTGTAGTTAAATAAAATTTATTCCTTTGTTGTAGGAAAAAATTGGCTTTTCGCAAAACATATTAACCATACAGCCTCCACCAGCCATATATGCATGTAGTGATAGCTTTATTCTGTTCATTACTCTTCTGTCTTGCCTTGCCAGCATATTCCATGTGCTGACCCGTTTTCGGGCTGCAACGTATCATGTTGCAGACTTTTCAGACGACGAGTAAGGAGCCTTAGGTCGTGGTCTTTCACTCAGTGATGCCGTTGGAGTTGATGGACTCACTTTATCTTCCAAGCCTTCCGCTGTTATCGTATTAGATGGCCTTAAGCCATACTTATTGTAATAAGTTCTCTTTTGAGACATTCGATGTAATAAGTGTGTGATTGCTACTCTGTTATAAATCCTTCAAGTACTGTGCGTGTCAGCATTACCGATCCAGGGATGACACTGATGCACAGAGATCAGACTGTTTGAGGTCTGGTCGCTACAAGATGGTATCAGAGCACACGCTGACTGTAGGACACGACCACTAAGCTAAAGCCCTAGATCACTACTCTCTTCTCATTTCTGACTCCTCTCCATTTTCTACTCTTTAGGATGGCGGATGCAAGGATCAATTTCACGCAACCGGATGAAGACACACCTTTTGGACGCCACTTGAAGGAAGGCACTAGGTACCTGAACATTGGAATACCAAGCTTCACCGGGACTTACAACGCCACTTTACCAGAAGAGGAGCGCTGGATGATTCAAGTTCAAGTTCCAGGAAGAACATTCACACCAGTCACTGAGCCCATAGAGTTTTCCTTTGATGCACCAACCCGGAGTCTAGGAAAGAGTATGGCAGCCCACATCACCATGGGACGCATTGGAGAAGTATACCACAAGGATCTCAAGGATACTATCTACCAGATTTGTGGGCGTCGAGATGAGCAATGGGAGATGATCAGCACCAGGAAGGATAGATCAATTGCAGCTTTCATCCAGGAGTTAAACCAGCACATTCGACGCTAGGAGAACCAGATGTGCGCAGGCATGACAGATTTGAAGAAGGCGATGAGAAGGATTACGGAGCTGGAAGAAGAACTCAAGGCTACACGCGAAGACTATGAGGAGGAAATCGTCGTACTAGTGGAGAAGAATGACGACCTGATAAAGAAGATCGGAGTATTCGTGGGAGACCCCGCGCCAGGAGGAGAAAATGACGGTTCCACTTGCCCGGAGAACTACATCATCATCGACGACACCGACTCGGACCCCGACGATAGCGATGATGACTATGTAGATGAAGCTGGAGCAGATATCACGGAGTCTTCGACCGATCAATTTTTCTAGTCGACCACCATATCAGTAGTAGTATTCCCCCATGTATATAGTATAGTCCGAGCACTTTTGTAACGATAGTTCTAAACCGATTGTATGCCCTTGTTTGATTGATTGAGTGATATGTTTGTGTTTGTCTCATGTGCATATGGGTAGTGTTTTCCCCCTAGACCTCTTTCTACTCTGTTTTCTCACCTTTTCTAAACCCAGCAGATGCCTCCGAGACGCGACAATGGATTTGCCTTCCCACCGGAGCTCACTCAGTTGATCCAGCAGCAGAATGCATTGATGCAGATATTAGTCCAGAACCAGAATCAGGGGAACAACAACAACAACCCACCACCACCACCTGTTGATCACTTAGCCCATTTTCTAAGGCTGAATCCGCTGGTGTTCTCCAGTAGCACCGAGCCGATAGTTGCATATGATTGGCTCCGCAAGACGGAAAGGGAGTTGACCACTACAGGATGCATAGATGCAGAGAGAGTGCATTTTGCCGCACATCAGCTTGATGGACCCGCAGCATCATGGTGGGAGAATTTCACAGCCACTTACCCCATCGACACTGTTACATGGGACCAGTTCCAGCAGGCTTTTTGCACTGCCCATGTATCAACAGGAGCTATGGCCATGAAGAAGCATGAGTTTCGCAACTTACGCCAAGGAGGGCGCACCGTTGGCCAGTATGTGGATGACTTTAGTAAGCTAGCACGTTATGCCCCAGATGACGTCTCTACGGATGTAGCTAAGCAGGAGAAGTTTCTGGAAGGACTGAATGATGAGCTGAGCATGCAGTTGATGGTGGCAAATTTCAATAACTACCAGGAGTTGGTAGATAGAGCTCTCATGATTGAAGGGAAGCAGCAGCAGATTGACAACCGCAAGAGGAAGTATGGACAAGGGAAGTATAATTCTGGAGCTTAGCAGAGACCCCGTTTCACCCCGAACTCGGGAGGACCCCTTCAGCATAACCATGGAGGTCACAATCACACTGGAGGAAGTTCGCACAATCATAGTGGCCCCAAGAACGGGAATGGTAATTAATGGAGGAATCAACGGACAGAATCGTTCCAACCCAGCAACTCCCGCCAAGAAAGATCTAAGCCACGTTACTTGCTACAAGTGCCAGAAGACCGGACATTACGCCAATGAATGTCCTGAAGCTAAGAATGGAAACGGCAATGGAAGCTCTGGGAAGAAGCCCAACCCTTTCAACAGGGGACAAGTGAACCACGTTAACGTGGAGGAGGTTGAAGCCCAGCCAGATGCAGTAATAGGTAAAGTTTTGGTTAAGTCATTTACTGCAGTCGTTCTTTTTGATACTGGTGCATCGCATTCATACATATCAAGGGGATTTGTGGATAAGTATAAACTGCCCACCAAGGTTCTTAGTACACCTATGTTAGTGAGCTCGCTAGGAGCAGAGTATATGGCAAGCCAAGGATGTTTTTAGATGCCATTGACCATAGGTAGGCATGTTTTCCCCTCAGATCTGATAATTTTGGAATCACAAGGTTTGGATGTGATTCTGGGTATGGATTGGCTATCGATGTATGGAGGAAACATTGATTGCGCCAGTAAGTCGATTTTACTCACCACCCCAAAAGGAAGAAGGATCAAGTATGTATCCCGGCATGTGCCGAATCAGACTCAAGTAAATTCCTTATCAGGAGTTGTACAGGAGGAAGTACCAGTGGTGAAGGATTTCCCGGATGTATTTCCAGAAGAGTTGCCAGGCATGCCACCGGATAGAGACATTGAGTTTTTGATTGAGCTTTTGCCAGGCACAGGGCCAATATCTAAGAGACCGTACAGAATGCCCGCAAAGGATTTGGAGGAAATTAAGAAGCAGATTAAGGAGTTACTGGATAAAGGTTATATTCGCCCAAGTTCGTCACCTTGGGGATCACCAGTACTTCTAGTGGAGAAGAAGGATGGATTGTTAAGGATGGTTGTTGATTATCGAGGATTGAATGAGGTGACGATCAAGAACAAGTACCCACTACCGATGATCAATGACTTGTTTGATCAGCTGCAAGGAGCTAAGGTGTTTTCCAAGACTGATCTGCGATCAGGGTACCACCAGCTGAAGATCCGAGAGCAGGATATACCTAAGACAGCTTTTACCACGAGGTATGGGCTATATGAGTATACCGTTATGTCATTTGGCCTGACTAACGCACCTGCCTATTTTATGAACATGATGAACAAGGTGTTTATGGAGTTTTTGGATAAGTTCGTCATGGTGTTCATTGATGATATTCTGGTCTACTCGAAGAATGAAGAGGAGCATAAAGAGCATTTGCGTTTGGTACTTGGGAAGCTCAGAGAACATCAACTATACGCCAAGTTCAGCAAGTGTGAGTTTTGGTTGAAGGAAGTAGGATTCCTTGGACATGTTATATCCGGAGAAGGAATAGCGGTAGACCCCACCAAAGTTGTCACTGTGACAAATTGGGAGGCACCCACGTCAGTTGGAGAGATCCGGAGTTTTCTTGGACTCGCAGGATACTACAGGAGGTTCATTGGTAATTTCTCGAAGATTGCAAAGCCTATGACGGAGTTGTTAAAGAAGGACACCAAGTTCAAATGGACGGAGGAATGTGAGGCCAGTTTTCAGGAGTTGAAGAAACGCTTGGTTACATCACCAGTGTTGATTCTGCCAGATCAATGCAGGGATTATGAAGTGTATTGCGACGCTTCTCGTCGAGGACTTGGAGTCGTACTTATGCAGGAGGGAGGAGTTGTTTCATATGCCTCACGATAGCTTAAACCCCATGAGTTAAATTATGCTACGCATGATTTGGAGTTAGCAACCGTAGTGCATGCGTTGAAGACTTGGAGACATTTTCTCATCGGAAATCATTGTGAGGTATACACGGATCACAAGAGTTTGAAGTATATCTTCACGCGGAAGGAGTTGAATCTCAGGCAGAGGAGATGGTTGGAACTCATTAAGGATTATAACATGAGATTGCAATATCATCCCGGAAAGGCTAACGTAGTAGCTGATGCGTTGAGCCGCAAGAGTCATGTCAATACACTCATGACCGGAGAGTTACCCAAGGAGTTAGCAGAGGAACTTCGCGAGCTATGTTTGGAGATAGTTCCGAGAGGCTATGTAGCAGCATTGGAGATTCAATCTACTTTGATGGATAAGATTAGAGAAGCTCAGAAGACGGACATGGAGATTGCTGAGATAAAGGAAAGGATGAGCAAAGGAAAGGCTAAAGGATTTCGTGAGGATGAACACGATACCTTATGGTTTGAGGACCGCGTTTATGTGCCAAATGATCAGGAGATCAGGAAGTTGATTCTGCAAGAGGCCCATGATTCGCCGTATTCGATTCACCCAGGAAATACCAAAATGTACTTGGATTTGAAGGATAGTTTCTGGTGGAGTGGAATGAAGAAGGATATTGCGGAGTATGTAGCAGTTTGTGATGTATGTCAGAGAGTGAAGGCAGAACATCAGAAGCCAGCAGGATTGCTACAGCCATTGCCGATACCCGAATGGAAGTGGGATAAGCTAGGCATGGATTTTATCACGGGATTGCCCAAGACTCGTTCAGGCTATGATTCGATATGGGTTGTAGTCGATCGTTTGACGAAAGTAACTCATTTCATCCCAGTGAAGACCACTTACACCAGTGCTAAGTTGGCAAAGATATGCATGACCAGGATCGTATGTTTGCATGGAGTTTCGAGGACCATTGTATCAGATAGAGGAACCCAGTTTACCTCAAAGTTTTGGAATCAGTTGCATGAAACTTTGGGAACCAGGCTAGAGTTCAGTACAGCTTTTCACCCGCAGACAGATGGACAGACTGAGAGAGTCAATCAGATTCTGGAGGACATGTTGAGAGCTTGCGCACTAGATTATGGATATAGTTGGGACAATAATTTGCCTTATGCAGAGTTCTCTTACAACAATCGAAGCATTGTACGGAAGGAGGTGCAGAACACCGTTGTTGTGGGATGAAGTTGGAGACCGACAGTTGTTTGGACCAGATTTGATTAAAGAGTCTGAAGAGAAGGTTAAGCTGATTCGTGATAGACTCAAGGTAGCCCAGTCCAGACAGAAGAGTTATGCAGATTCGAAACGCAAGGAGACAGTTTACGAAGTTGGAGACAGAGTGTATCTTCGTGTATCCCCACTTCGAGGAGTGAAGCGTTTTGGAGTTAAGGGAAAGTTAGCACCACATTTTGTGGGACCATACCAAGTTTTGGAACGTATGGGAGAAGTTGCTTACAAGTTGGAATTGCCCGAAGGATTGTCAGGAGTTCACGATGTGTTCCACGTTTCTCAGTTGAAGAAGTGCCACGCAGAGATGGCTGATATTCCTCTGAGAGATACAGTGCCACTGGAAGCGATATAGTTGGATAGCGATTTGACCTACGATGAAAAACTAGTCAAGATTCTTGAGTTTGCCAGCCGAGTTACACGCAGCAAAGTTATCAAGTTTTGCAAAGTTCAGTGGAGCCACCATACCGAGGATGAAGCCACGTGGGAACGAGAGGAAGACCTACGGAAGTATCACCCTCACCTATTTTCTAGCCAACCCGAATCTCGAGGGCGAGATTCATCTTAAGGGGGTAGGTTGGTAACATCCCAAATTTTCAATTTCGAATGTTATACATTAGATCATCATTGCATATCATATTTTATTGCATTTTGGTTTGATCCTAGAGACTCTACGCAACTCAAGGACCCACGGAGAGAGTTGGGAATTTCGTTATTTTCATATTTGAGTTTTCTCGAATTTTGAAAAGAGGATCGTTTGATTTTAATTATTTTCTCTTCGAATATTTATTTTATGAATATAAAAGAGAGAGGATAAAATGACTTCCTAAATAAGGAAATATTGGAGATTTAATATTAAAATCAAATAAGAAATTTATTCAGATTTTTATTGCTATTTTATTTTCAATTAGGAAAAATATGTGTTTTTCAAAATTGCATTAGAGTCCCAAATAAATGTTCACCTTGTCTGGTAGATTTTTAGAGGACGGGGAAAATTTATTTCAGGATTTTTGAAGTCCGTTTAGTATTTCTTTTATTCCTTTTTCTGCGCGGAATATTTAAAAAAAAGGGAAACCGACTTTGGGCCGTATCCGCCCGGGACTCCGCCCGGGGGAGGCTTTATAAGCCGAGCCGCCCGAGCCCCGCAGCCCACCAGCCCGCCCCGCCAAACCCTAGCCGCCGCCGCCCCGATCCGCCGCTGCCGCCGCCCACGCCACGTGACCGCCGCCGCCGCCCCGCCGCCGCGCCGCACCACCACCGTCGCCGCCCGCCGCCGCGCCGCAGAGCCACTCGCCGCCGCCGCCGTTTCGCCGGACCCTGCCGGAGGTAGCCGCCGCCCTCGGTTTTCGTGGGAAAACTGATCGTTTTTTTTCCGAACCCCTAGATGCGTTTTTATTTTAGATCGGTTTTTCTCGGTTTAGTTATTTAGCGAACGTCCGTTTGTACGTTCGTTTTAACGAACAGTTTTCACAATTTAGCCGCAAACAGCGAACGTTCATTCGTTAGTCTGTTTGTCAGTTTTTCTTTTTCTCGGATTTTCCGCTATTATTTTCGATCGTGATTTCTGATCCGATTTTCGTTTTAGTTTATCTTTTCGCTCGTTTATCGGAATCAGGCGATTCAAGCGCCTAGAGTTTCATCTTGAAGCCCTCTTTCTGGTTAATCAACTTAAACAAGTTTTTGGTACTGTAAAATTTGACTTTAGTCCAGAATAGTAAACGGAGCTTGTTTCTTTCGCAGTTTGAGTTTTGTTGCTTCGGTTGATTTGATTCTTTTTGCAAACCGGAGTTCTTAAGTTGAACTTTCTGGTTAGATCTCTTATTTGAGTTTTACCCATGCCCTTGCTTGATTGCTTATTGTATGCTTGTTTGTTTGTGATAGAGTACCCGGAGCGCGAAGCGTGCTACTACGAGTCTCTAGGTTTCGCGGATCATCAGCAAGGCAAGTAACACTTTGATCATACCTCTTTACTACCCAGTTTTATTGCATTAGAACAATCCTCAAATACTTGCATGGTTAGGATCTAATTAAATTGTGGGGTTGGGAAGTAGATGAGGTAGTACCTATTCACCTGTTTATTATCAAACCTATGGGAGTTACTTCTACGTTGCTTATATTGCTATGCTATGCTCGTAGACGTGGATTGGGTTTGAGTGTATTCATGACAGATGTGAGATTCTTACTTAATGGTTCAACTTAAGGTGGCAACTTTAATACACATCTGGGTGGATTGAGGCACCTGGGGAATCCAGTGTTGCCTGTATTTTTGGAAATCCCGGGGTACCGTGTGATTCTCCTATGGACTGCCACCCAGGCTCAAAGGGATCATAAGGTTATTAATGCTGGAAACTTCCGTGTGCAGCCACATGCCATTATGGGCATTGGCATAGTTGAGTAAGTTGTGGGAAACCTTTCCGTGATGGGCTAGTAGATGTAGGGGATTGTAGGTGTACAGGCCTATCTATCGGTTAAGGGGACCTCTTCGGAAAGACTGTGTCTTGGTCATCCGTTTCTCAAACATCATGTAGTGCAAGAAATCAAACGGAGGAGATCGAGTCTTGTGGGGAAAAGTGCACAAACCTCTCCAGAGTGTACAAACTAATCATGGTTAGCCGTGTCCCCGGTTATGGACATCTTGAGTATCTAGTTCTTGGATTATCATGTGGATCTCATCACTCTAAATTAATTTTGTTGGGTTATTAATTACTTTTAATTGGGATTGAGATGGGGTTTACCATTCTCAATGTTTTCAACCAACTTTGTAGTTAAATAAAATTTATTCCTTTGTTGTAGGAAAAAATTGGCTTTTCGCAAAGCATATTAACCATACAGCCTCCACCAACCATATATGCATGTAGTGATAGCTTTATTCTGTTCATTACTCTTCTGTCTTGCCTTGCCAGCATATTCCATGTGCTGACCCGTTTTCGGGCTGCAACGTATCATGTTGCAGACTTTTCAGACGACGAGTAAGCAGCCTTAGGTCGTGGTCTTTCACTCAGTGATGCCGTTGGAGTTGATGGACTCACTTTATCTTCCAAGCCTTCCGCTGTTATCGTATTAGATGGCCTTAAGCCATACTTATTGTAATAAGTTCTCTTTTGAGACATTCGATGTAATAAGTGTGTGATTGCTACTCTGTTATAAATCCTTCAAGTACTGTGCGTGTCAGCATTACGGATCCAGGGATTACACTGATGCACAGAGATCAGACTGTTTGAGGTCTGGTCGCTACATTTTGTCAAAGGTTGGGTGGGGTGGGGGCAGGCATCCCCCCTCCACCCCCTCTCCCGGCAGAAGTAGATGTAGCTCCACCATTGTGGGGCAAGATCATTACCTCTCCTCACCCTTGCAAGAGATGACTTGTGGGGACTCGAGCTATCAGGAGAGGCTTGACAATGATAAGACTTGTCGGAACCGTCGCTCACATGAGCCCGCACAACAAATATAGGAAGTTATTGAAGGAAATATGCCCTAGAGGCAATAATAAAGTTGTTATTTTATATTTCCTTATATCATGATAAATGTTTATTATCCATGCTAGAATTGTATTAAATGGAAACTTGGTACATGTGTGGATACATAGACAAAACACCATGTCCCTAGTAAGCCTCTAGGGTAGCTCGTTAATCAAAGATGGTTAAGTTTCCTGACCATAGATATGTGTTGTCATTTGATGAACGAGATCACATCATTAGGAGAATGATGTGATGGACAAGACCCATCCATTAGCTTAGCATAATGATCGTTAAATTTTATTGTTATTGCTTTCTTCATGACCTATACATATTCCTTTGACTATGAGATTATGCAACTCCCGAGTACCGGAGGAATACCTTGTGTGTTATCAAATGTCAGAACGTAATTGGTGATTATAAAGATGCTCTACAGGTATCTCCGAAGGTATTTGTTGGGTTGGCATAGATCGAGATTAGGATTTGTCACTCCGAGTATCGGAGAGGTATCTCTAGGCCCTCTCGGTAATGCACATCATGGTAAGCCTTGCAAGCAATATGACTAATGAGTTAGTTACAGGATGATGCATTACAGAACGAGTAAAGAGACTTGCCGGTAACGAGATTGAACTAGGTATGAAGATACCGATGATCGAATCTCGGGCAAGTAACATACCAATGATAAGGGAATGACGTATGTTGTCATTGCGGTTTGACCGATAAAGATCTTCGTAGAATATGTAGGAACCAATATGAGCATCCAGGTTCCGCTATTGGTTATTGATCGGAGATGTGTCTCGGTCATGTCTACATAGTTCTCGAACCTGTAGGGTCCGCACGCTTAACGTTCGATGATGATTTTGTATTATATGAGTTATGTGATTTGGTGACCGAATGTTGTTCGGAGCCCCGGATGAGATCACCGACATGACGAGGAGTCTCAAAATGGTCGAGAGGTAAATATTGATATATAGGACGATAGTATTCGGACACCGGAAGTGTTCCGGAGGGTACCTGGTACATATCGGGTCACTAGAAGGGGTTCCGGGCAGCCCCGACAAAGATATGGGCCTTATGGGCGTAGAGAGAGACAGACCAGCCCACAAGGGTCTGGTGCACCCCCATATAGGCTGAAATAGGAGGAGAAGGAAAGAGGGGAAGGGAGAAGGAAAGGGAAGGATTCAGCCTCCCCCTTCCTTCCCTCCCCCTCTCTTTCCTTTCCCCTCCGGTTAATAAGGAAGGGGGGCGAATTGGGGAGGACCCCAAGTAGGATTCCTCCTACTTGGGGCGCCCCCCTTGGCTGCTCCCTCTCCCTTCCACCTATATATACGTGGGGAGGGGGCGCCTAGAACACACACCAAAAATTATTAGCCATGTGCGACGCCCCCTCCACAGTTTACACCTTCGGTCATATCTTCGTAGTGCTTAGGTGAAGCACTACACGGATCACTTCACCATCAGTGTCACCACGCCGTCGTGCTGACGGAACTATCTACTTCCTCGACACTTTGCTGGATCAAGAGTTCGAGGGACGTCATCAAGATGAACGTATGCAGAACTCGGAGGTGTCGTACGTTCGGTGCTTGATCGGTCGGAACGAGAAGAAGTTCGACTACATCAACCGCGTCGTCAAACGCTTCCGCTTTTGCTCTACGAGGATACGTAAAAACACTCTCCCCCTCTCATTTCTATGCAACTCCTAGATAGATCTTGCGTGAGCATAGGATTTTTTTTTGAAATTGCATGCTATCTTCCCCAACAGTGGCATCCGAGCCAGGTCTATGCGTAGATGATATGCACGTGTAGAACACAAAGAGTTGTGGGCGATAATAGTCATACTGCTTACCACCAACGTCTTATTTTGATTCGGTGGTATTGTTGGATGAAGCGGCCCGGACCAACCTTACATGACCACGTTCATGAGACCGTTTCCACCTACAGACATGCAACTTGTTTTGCATAAAGGTTGCTGGCGGGTGTCTATTTCTCCAACTTCAGTTGAATCGAATTTGACTACGACCGGTCCTTGTTGAAGGTTAAAACATCACACTTGACGAAAAATCGTTGTGGTTTTGATGCGCAGGTAAGAACGGTTCTTGCTAGAAGCCCATAGCAACGACGTAAAACTTGCAACAACAAAGTAGAGGACGTCTAACTTGTTTTTGCAGGGCATGTTGTGATGTGATATGGTGAAGACATGATGTGATATAAGTTATTGTATGAGATGATCATGTTTTGTAAAAGTTATCGGCAACTCGCAGGAGCCTTATGGTTGTCGCTTTATTGTATGAAATGCAATCGCCATGTAATTGCTTTACTTTATCACTATGCGGTAGCGATAGTTGTAGAAGCAATAGTTTGTGAGACGACAGCGACGCTACGATGGAGATCAAGGTGTCAAGCCGGTGACGATGGAGATCATGACGGTTCTTTGGAGATGGATATCAAAGGCACAAGATGATGATGGCCATATCATGTCACATATTTTGATTACATGTGATGTTTATCTTTTATGCATCTTATTTTGCTTAGTACGACGGTAGCATTATAAGATGATCCCTTACTAAAATTTCAAGGTATAAGTGTTCTCCCTGAGTATGCACCGTTGCGACAGTTCATCGTGCCGAGACACCACGTGATGATCGGGTGTGATAAGCTCTACGTTCACATACAACGGGTGCAAGACAGTTTTGCACATGCGGAATACTCGGGTTAAACTTGACGAGCCTAGCATGTACATACATGGCCTCGGAACACTGGAGACCGAAAGGTCGAACGTGAATCATATGGTAGATATGATCAACATAGAGATGTTCACCATTGATGACTACGCCATCTCACGTGATGATTGGACATGGTTTAGTTGATTTGGATCACGTATCATTTAGATGACTTGAGGGATGTCTATCTAAGTGGGAGTTCTTAAGTAATTTGATTAATTGAACTTAATTTATCATGAAACTTAGTCCTGATAGTATCTGCATATCTATGTTATAGATCAATAGCTCGCATATAGCTCCGCTGTTTTATTTTTTATATGTTCCTAGAGAAAACTAATTGAAAGATGATGTAGCAATGATGCGGACTAGGTCCGTGATCTGAGGATTATCCTCGTTGCTGCATAGAAGAATTATGTCCTTGATGCACCGCTAGGTGACAGACCTGTTGCAGGAGCAGATGCGGATGTTATGAATGTTTGACAAGCTCGTTATGATGACTACTTGATAGTTTAGTGCACCATGCTTTACGGCTTAGAATCAGGACTTCAAAAACGTTTTGAACGCCACGGAACATATGAGATGTTCCAAGAGTTGAAATTGGTATTTCATACTCATGCCCATGTTGAGAGTTATGAGACCTCTGACAAGTACTTTGCCTACAAGATGGAGGAGAATAGCTCAGCTAGTGAGCATGTGCTCAGAATGTCTGGGTACTACAATCGCTTGAATCAAGTGGGAGTTAATCTTCCAGATAATATAGTGATTGACAAAGTTCTCTAGTCACTATCACCAAGTTACTAGAACTTCGTGATGAACTATAATATGCAAGGGATGACGAAAACGATTCCCAAGCTCTTCGCGAAGCTGAAATCGGCGAAGGTAGAAATCAAGAAATAGCATCAAGTGTTGATGGTTAACAAGATCACTAGTTTCAAGAAAAAGGGCAAAGGAAAGAAAGGGAACTTCCAGAAGAATGGCAAGCAAGTTGCCACTCCCGTGAAGAAGCCCAAAGCTAGACCCAAACCTGAAACCGAGTGCTACTACTGCAAAGAAAATGGTCACTGGAATCGGAACTGCCCCAAAAACTTGGCGGATAAGAAGGATGGCAAAGTGAACAAAGGTATATTTGATATACATGTTATTGATGTGTACTTTACTAGTGTTCATAGTAGCCCATGGGTATTTGATACATGTTCAGTTGCTAAGATCTGTAACTCTAAACAGGAGTTGCCAAATGAACAGATACTAGTTAAGGGCGAGGTGACGATGTGTGTTGGAAGTGAGCCCAAGGTTGATAAGATCACCAAACAGGAGTTGCCAAATGAACAGATACTAGTTAAGGGCGAGGTGACGATGTGTGTTGGAAGTGAGTCCAAGGTTGTTAAGATCACCATTGCACACTCCCTTTACTTTCGGGATTAGTGTTGAACCTAAAATAAATGTTATTTGATGTTTGCGTAGAGCATAAATATGATTGGATCATGTTTATTGCAATACGGTTATTCATTTGAGTCAAAGAATAATTGTTGTTCTGTTTACATGAATAAAACCTTCTATGGTCATACACTCAATATAAATGGCTTATTGAATCTCGATCCTAGTGATACATATATTCATAATATGGATGCCAACAGATGCAAAGTTGATAATGATAGTGCAACATACTTGTGGCACTGCCGTTTAGGTCATATTCGTGTAAAGTGCATGAAGAAACTCCATGCAGATGGGCTTTTGGAATCACTTGATTATGAATCATTTGATACTTGTGAATCTTGCCCCATGGGCAAGATGAAAAAACTCCGTTCTCCGGAACAATGGAGCGAGCTAATGACTTATTGGAAATAATACATATCGATGTATGCGGTCCGATGAGTGTTGAAGCTCGCGGCGGTTATCGTTATTTTCTGACCTTCATAGATGATTCGAGCAGATATGGGTATATCTACTTAATGAAACACAAGTCTAAAACATTTGAAAAGTTAAAAGAATTTCACAGTGAAGTGGAGAATCATCGTAACAAGAAAATAAAGTTTCGACGATCTGATCGCGGAGGCAAATATTTGAGTTACGAGTTTGGCCTTCATTTAAAACAATATGGAATAATTCACAACTCACGCCACCTGGAACACCACAGCGTAATGGTGTGTCCGAACGTCGTAACCGTACTTTATTAGATATGGTGCGATCTATGATGTCTCTTACCGATTTACCACTATTGTTTTGGGGTTATGCATTAGAGACATCTACATTCACGTTAAATAGGGCACCATCTAAATCTGTTGAGACGACACCATATGAACTGTGGTTTGGCAAGAAACCTAAGCTGTCGTTTCTTAAAGTTTGGGATTGTGATGCTTATGTGAAAAAGTTTCAGCCTGATAAGCTCGAACCCAAATCGGAGACATGCGTCTTCATAGGATACCCAAAAGAAACTGTTGCGTACACCTTCTATCACATATCCGAAGGCAAGATCTTTGTTGCTAAGAATGGATCCTTTCTAGAGAAGGAGTTTCTCTCGAAAGAAGTGAGTGGGAGGAAAGTAGAACTTGATGAGGTAATTGTATCTTCTCTCGAATAGGAAAGTAGCTCATCACAGGAAACCGTTCAAATGATGCCTACACCAACTAGAGAGGAAGCTAACGATAATGATCATGAAACTTCAGATCAAGTTACTACCGAACCTCATAGGTCAACCAGAGCACGTTCCACACCAGAGTGGTGGTAATCCTATTCTGGAATCATGTTACTAGACCATGACGAACCTGCGAACTATGAAGAAGCGATGATGAGCCCAGATTCCGATAAATAGCTTGAGGCCATGAAATCTGAGATAGGATCCATGTATGAGAATAAAGTATGGAATTTGATTGACTTGCCCGATGATCGGTGAGCCATTGAGAATAAATGGATCTTCAAGAGGAAGACGGACGCTGATAGTAGTGTTACTATCTACAAAGCTCGAATTGTCGCAAAAGGTTTTCGACAAGTTCAAGGTGTTGACTACGATGAGATTTTCTCACTTGTAGCGATGCTTAAGTCTATCCGAATCATGTTAGCAATTGCTACATTTTATGAAATCTGGCAAATGGATGTCAAAATTGTATTCCTTAATGGTTTTATTAAAGAAGAGTTGTATATGATGCAACCAGAAGGTTTTGTCAATCCTAGAGGTGCTAACAAATTGTGCAAGCTCCAGCGATCCATCTATGGACTAGTGCAAGCATCTCGGAGTTGGAATATACGCTTTGATGAGTTGATCAAAGCATATAGTTTTATACAGACTTGCGGTGAAGCCTGTATTTACAAGAAGTGAGTGGGAGCACTACAACCTTTCTTATAAGTATATGTAAATGACATATTGTGGATCGGAAATGATCTAGAATTTTTTGGAAAGCATAAAGGAGTGTTTGAAAGGAGTTTTTCGAAGAAAGACTTCGGTGAAGCTGCTTACATATTGGGCATCAAGATCTATAGAGATAGATCAAGACGCTTGATAAGATTTTTCAATGAGTACATACCTTGACAAGATTTTGAAGTAGTTCAAAATGGAAGAGTCAAATAAGGAGTTCTTGCCTGTGTTGCAAGGTGTAATGTTGAGTAAGACTCAAAACCTGACCACGGCAGAAAATAGAAGGAGAATGAAAGTCATTCCCTATGCCTCAGCAATAGGTTCTATAAAGTATGCTATGTTGTGTACCATACCTATTGTGTATCTTGCCATAAGTTTGGCAAGGGGGTACGATAGTGATCCAGGAGTGGATCACTGGACAACGGTCAAAGTTATCCTTAGTTACCTAAGAGGACTAAGGAAATATTTCTCGGTTATGGAGGTGATAAAGAAGTTCGTCATAAAGAGTTACATCGATGCAAGCTTTTACACTGATCCGGATGACTCTGAGTCTCAATCTGGATACATATTGGAAGTGGGAGCAATTAGCTAGAGTAGCTCCATGCAGAGCATTCTAGACATAGAAATTTGCAAAATACATACGGATCTGAATGTGGCAGACCCGTTGACTAAACCTCTCTCACAAGTAAAACATGATCACACCTTAGTACTCTTTGGATGTTAATCAAATGGCGATGTGAACTAGATTACTGACTCTAGTAAGCCCTTTGGGTGTTGGTCACATGGTGATGTGAACTATGGGTGTTAATCACATGGTGATGTGAACTATTGGTGTTAAATCACATGACGATGTGAACTAGATTATTGACTCTAGTGCAAGTGGGAGACTGAAGGAACTATGCCCTAGAGGTAATAATAAAGTTGTTATTTTATATTTCCTTATATCATGATAAATGTTTATTATCCATGCTAGAATTGTATTAAACGAAAACATGATACATGTGTGGATACATAGACAAAACACCATGTCCCTAGTAAGCCTCTACTAGACTAGCTCGTTAATCAAAGATGGTTAAGTTTCCTGACCATAGACATGTGTTGTCATTTGATGAACGGGATCACATCATTAGGAGAATGATGTGATGGACAAGACCCATCCGTTAGCTTAGCATAATGATCGTTAAGTTTTATTGCTATTGCTTTCTTCATGACTTATACATATTCCTTTGACTATGAGATTATGCAACTCCCGAATACCGGAGGAATACCTTGTGTGCTATCAAACGTCACAACATAATTGGGTGATTATAAAGATGCTCTACAGGTATCTCCGAAGGTATTTGTTGGGTTGGCATATATCGAGATTAGGATTTTTCACTCCGAGTATCGGAGAGGTATCTGATACGTCTCCAACGTATCTATAATTTTTTATTGTTCCATGCTATTATATATTCTGTTTTGGACATTTAATGGGCTTTATTATACTCTTTTATATTATTTTGGGAATAACCTATTAACCGGAGGCCCAGCCCAAATTGCTGTTTTTTGCCTATTTCAGTGTTTCGAAGGAAAAGGATATCAAACGGAGTCCAAACGGAATGAAACCTTCGGGAACGTGATTTTCGGAACAAACGTGATCCAGAGGACTTGGAGTGGACGTCAAGCAACCGATGAGGAAGCCACGAGGCAGGGGGCGCGCCTACCCCCCTGGGCGCGCCCCCCACCCTCGTGGGCCCCTCATAGCTCTCCTGACCGACCTCCTTCGCCTATATATACTCATATACCCTGGAAACATCATATACGGAGCCAAAACCCTATTTCCACCGCCGCAACCTTCTGTACCCGTGAGATCCCATCTTGGGGCCTTTTCTGGCGCTCCGCCGGAGGGGGCATTGATCACGGAGGGCTTCTACATCAACACCATAGCCTCTCCGATGATGTGTGAGTAGTTTACCTCAGACCTTCGGGTCCATAGTTATTAGCTAGATGGCTTCTTCTCTCTCTTTGGATCTCAATACAAAGTTCTCCTTGATTCTCTTGGAGATCTATTTGATGTAACTCTTCTTTTTGCGGTGTGTTTGTCGAGATCCGATGAATTATGGGTTTATGATCAAGATTATCTATGAAGAATATTTGAATCTTCTCTGAATTCTTTTATGTATGATTGGTTGTCTTTGCAAGTCTCTTCGAATTATCAGTTTGGTTTGGCCTACTAGATTGATCTTTCTTGCAATGGGAGAAGTGCTTAATTAGCTTTGGGTTCAATCTTGCGGTGCTCGATCCCAGTGACAGTAGGGGAAACGACACGTATTGTATTGTTGCCATCGAGGATAAAAAGATGGGGTTTATATCATATTGCATGAGTTTATCCCTCTACATCATGTCATCTTGCTTAAAGCGTTACTCTGTTCTTATGAACTTAATACTCTAGATGCATGCTGGATAGCGGTCGATGTGTGGAGTAATAGTAGTAGATGCAGGCAGGAGTCAGTCTACTTGTCACGGACGTGATGCCTATATACATGATCATACCTAGATATTCTCATAACTATGCTCAATTCTATCAATTGCTCGACAGTAATTTGTTCACTGATGACCCACAAGTATAGGGGATCTATCGTAGTCCTTTCGATAAGTAAGAGTGTCGAACCCAACGAGGAGCAGAAGGAAATGATAAGCAATTTTCAGCAAGGTATTCTCTGCAAGCACTGAAATTATAGGTAACAGATAGTTTTGTGATAAGATAATTTGTAACGAGCAACAAGTAACAAAAGTAAATAAAGTGCAGCAAGGTGGCCCAATCCTTTTTGTAGCAAAGGACAAGCCTGGACAAACTCTTATATAGAGAAAAGCGCTCCCGAGGACACATGGGAATTATCGTCAAGCTAGTTTTCATCACGTTCATATGATTCGCGTTCGGTACTTTGATGATTTGATATGTGGGTGGACCGGTGCTTGGGTGCTCTCCTTACTTGGACAAGCATCCCACTTATGATTAACCCCTATTGCAAGCATCCGCAACTACAAAAGAAGTATTAAGGTAAACCTAACCATAGCATGAAACATATGGATCCAAATCAGCCCCTTACGAAGCAACGCATAAACTAGGGTTTAAGCTTCTGTCACTCTAGCAACCCATCATCTACTTATTACTTCCCAATGCCTTCCTCTAGGCCCAAATAATGGTGAAGTGTCATGTAGTCGACGTTCACATAACACCACTAGAGGAAAGACAACATACATCTCATCAAAATATCAAACGAATACCAAATTCACATGACTACTAATAGCAAGACTTCTCCCATGTCCTCAGGAACAAACATAACTACTCACAAAGCATATTCATGTTCATAATCAGAGGGGTATTAATATGCATAAAGGATCTGAACATATGATCTTCCACCAAATAAACCAACTAGCATCAACTACAACGAGTAATCAACACTACTAGCAACCTACAGGTACCAATCTCACTTAGAGACAAGTATTGGATACAAGAGATGAACTAGGGTTTGAGAGGAGATGGTGCTGGTGAAGATGTTGATGGAGATTGACCCCCTCCCGATGAGAGGATCGTTGGTGATGACGATGGCGATGATTTCCCCCTCCCGGAGGGAAGTGTCCCCGGCAGAACAGCTCTGCCGGAGCCCTCGATTGGTTCCGCCAAGGTTCCGCCTCGTGGCGGCGGAGTCTCGTCCCGAAAGCTTGCTTATGATTTTTCCTCGGACGAAGGACTTCATATAGCAGAAGATGGGCACCGGAGGGCCACCAGGGGGCCCACGAGGCAGGGGGCGCGCCCAGGGGGGTAGGGCGCGCCCCCCACCCTCGTGCCCAGGATGTGGGTCCCCTCTGGTATTTTCTTCGCTCAGTATTTTTTTATTTACAAAAATAACTTCCGTGGAGTTTCAGGACTTTTGGAGTTGTGCAGAATAGGTCTCTAATATTTGCTCCTTTTCCAGCCCAGAATTCCAGCTGCCGGCATTCTCCCTCTTCATGTAAACCTTGTAAAATAAGAGAGAATAGGCATAAGTATTGTGACATAACGTGTAATAACAGCCCATAATGCGATAAATATCGATATAAAAGCATGATGCAAAATGGACGTATCAACTCCCCCAAGCTTAGACCTCGCTTGTCCTCAAGCGGAAGCCGATAACGATAAATATGTCCACATGTTTAGAGGTAGAGGTGTTGATAAAATAAAATACGGACATGAGGGTGTCATGATCATTCTTATAACAGCAACATATATGGATATTGTCATATGATTTCTTATGCTCAAGTAATAATCTATTCACAATGTCAAGTATGAATCAGAAACTTTATTGAGAACTAGCAAACTATAATCTCAGTCATTGAAGCAATTGCAATTTATCATAACATCGGAAAGAGTCTATGTCAGAGCTTTTCAGCAAGTCCACATACTCAACTATCATTTACTCTTTCATAATTGCTAACACTCGCGCAATACTTGTGGTTACGGAGTTTTAAATCGGACACAGAGAAAGATAGGGGCTTATAGTTTCGCCTCCCAACCTTTTACCTCAAGGGTAATGTCAACAATAATAGTTCATTCTAACTTGCATCCAATTATATATATATATATATATATATATATATATATATATATATATATATATATATATATATATCAGGATCTTTCCAACACACTATGCTTGCCAAAGGATAAAATGTAAAAAGGAAAGGTGAAGATCACCATGACTCTTGCATAAGGTAGAAGCTAAAAGTAAAAGATAGGCCCTTCGCAGAGGGAAGCAGAGGTTGTCATGCGCTTTCAGGGTTGGATGCACAAAATCTTAATGCGAAAGAACGTCACTTTATATTGCCACTTGTGATATGAACCTTTATTATGCAGTCCGTCGCTTTTATTTCTTCCACATCACAAGATCGTATAAAGCTTATTTCCTCCACACTAATCAATCATACATATTTAGAGAGCAATTTTTATTGCTTGCACCGATGACAACTTACTTGAAGGATCTTACTCAATCCATAGGTAGATATGGTGGACTCTCATGGCAAAACTGGGTTTAAGGATATTTGGAAGCACAAGTAGTATCTCTACTTGGTGCAAAGAATTTGGCTAGCATGAGGGAGAAAGGCAAGCTCAACATGTTGGATGATCCATGACAATATACTTTATTTCAGATATAAGAAAACATAACCCATTATGTTGTCTTCCTTGTCCAACATCAACTCTTTAGCATGTCACATTCACAATCATAAAAGATGTCCAAGATAGTATATTTATATGTGAAACCTCTCTTTCTTTATTACTTCCTATTAATTGCAACGATGACCAAAGCTATGTTTGTCAACTCTCAACAACTTTTAATCATCATACTCTTTCTATGTGAAGTCATTACTCTCCATAAGATCAATATGATCTCTTTGTTTCTTTTTATTCTTTTCTCTTTTTTTTTATTCACTCAAGATCATAGCAAGATAATCAAGCCCTTGACTCAACACTAATCTTTATTATATAGCTCACAGACTCGATTACATAGAAGGATCATAAGGCAAAACTCAAAACTAGATCATACTAAAAACTTTATTCTACTAGATCAAGATATTACTAAAAGGATCGAACTAAGAAAAACGGTAAAGATAGAGATGTGATGATGATACGATACCGGGGCACCTCCCCCAAGCTTGGCAGTTGCCAAGGGGAGTGCCCATACCAGATACTTAGTTTTCCTTTTTAGGAGGAGGTGATGATGGAGTTGTTGATGATGACAGTTGTGTCTTTAGCTTCTTCATACTATAATTGAGAAGAGCAATTTCCTCCTTTAAATCACCGACCTCCGATTCCAGCTTCAAGATCTTGTCACATAAATCTCCTTTGCTTTTCTGCCAAAAATGAGAAGGAATAGACCGATTGTTAGATACTTTAGTCCTCTTAGGGAGACTAGATTTCTTGAACTTCACGTGCATATCCCCAGGTTGAGGTAGAGGGACATCCTCCTCCTCCGAGCTTGAATCATTGATCCTCATCAAATGAGCATCCTCCTCCTCATCCGTAGTTCGACCACAAGGAGATAGATCCCCATAGGTCTTTGGGTCAGCAATGAGGTGTGAGACATAGCTCTCTTCGTCGGAATCCTGAGATGACATCTTGCTCCAAATCTGCTACAGAAACAACTTCAAATGAAAACAGAGGATATTTGCGTGGTACAGGAGTCAAAACCTTCGGGAGATTATATAATGAATTTTTACCGACCAAAATACGTATCGTGCAAGAAAACAGAGTCCAGAGAGCGCACGAGGTGCCCACGAGGCAGGGGGGCCGCCCAGGGGGGTAGGGCGCGCCCTCCACCCTCGTGGAGCCCTCGTGTCCTTCCCGGACTGCTTCTTATTTTTCTATTTTTCTAAATATTCCAAAACGGAGAAAAATTGCCATTAGAACTGTTTTGGAGTCGGTTTACTTACTGTACCATGTACCTATTCCTTTTCGGAGTCTGAAACGTTCTGGAAAGTGTCCCTTATGTATTCCTCCGGTGTTACGGTTTCGATAACATTAGTTTCAACATTTATAGGATTACCTGAGATATAATGTTTGATTCTTTGACCATTCACCACCTTTGGATTTGTGCCTTCGAAGTTGTTGATTTTTATGGCACCGGAACGATAGACCTCCTTGATAACGTAAGGACCTTCCCATTTAGAGAGAAGTTTTCCTGCAAAAAATCTTAAACGGGAGTTGTATAGTAATACATAATCACCTACATTAAACTCACGCTTTTGTATTCTTTTGGCATGCCATCTTTTAACTTTTTCTTTAAACAACTTGGCATTTTCATAGGCTTGGGTTCTCCATTCATCAAGTGAGCTAATGTCAAATAACCTCTTCTCACCGGCAAGTTTGAAATCATAATTGAGCTCTTTAATAGCCCAGTATGCCTTATGTTCTAATTCAAGAGGTAAGTGGCATGCTTTTCCATAAACCATTTTATACGGAGACATACCCATAGGATTTTTATATGCAGTTCTATAGGCCCATAATGCATCATCAAGTTTCTTGGACCAATTCTTTCTAGATCTATTAATAGTCATTTGCAAAATTAATTTGAGCTCTCTGTTACTCAATTCTACTTGACCACTAGACTGTGGGTGATATGGAGATGCAATTCTATGATTAACATCATACTTAGCAAGCATTTTACGGAAGGCACCATGAATAAAATGTGAACCACCATCAGTCATTAAATATCTAGGGACTCCAAACCTCGGAAAAATAACTTCTTTAAGCATCTTAATAGAGGTGTTATGATCAGCACTACTAGTTGGAATAGCTTCTACCCACTTAGTAACGTAATCAACAGCAACTAGAATATGTGTATACCCATTAGAGGCAGGAAACGGTCCCATATAATCAAAGCCCCAAACATCGAATGGTTCAATAACAAGTGAATAATTCGTAGGCATTTCTTGACGTCTACTAATATTACCAATTCTTTGACATTCATCACAAGATAAGACAAACTTATGGGCATCCTTGAAGAGAGTAGGCCAATAAAAACCGGATTGCAATACCTTATGTGCAGTTCTATCTCCAGCGTGGTGTCCTCCATAAGCCTCGGAGTGACACTTGCGTAGGATCTGTTCCTGTTCATGCTCAGGTACACAACGCCTAATAACACCATCTACTCCTTCTTTATAAAGATGTGGGTCATCCCAAAAGTAATGTCTCAAATCATAGAAAAACTTTTTCTTTTGCTGGTATGTGAAACTAGGTGGTAAGAATTTAGCAACAATGTAATTAGCATAATCAACATACCATGGAGCAGTACGAGAAGCATTTATGACATTTAATTGTTCATCAGGAAAGCTATCATCAATAGGTAGTGGGTCATCAAGAACATTTTCTAACCTAGACAAGTTGTCTGCGGCGGGGTTCTCAGCTCCCTTTCTATCAATAATATGCAAATCAAATTCTTGTAGCAAGAGAACCCATCTAATAAGTCTAGGTTTAGCATCTTTCTTTTCCATAAGATATTTAATAGTAGCATGATCCGTGTGAATAGTCACTTTAGAATCAACAATATAAGGTCTGAACTTATCACAAGCAAATACAACTGCTAAGAATTCTTTTTCAGTAGTAGCATAATTTCTCTGAGCACTGTCTAGAGTTTTACTAGCATATTGAATAACATTTAATTTCTTATCAACTCTTTGCCCTAGAACAGCACCTACAGCATAATCACTAGCATCACACATAATTTCAAAGGGTAAATTCCAATCAGGTGGCTGAACAATAGGTGCAGAAATTAATGCTTTCTTAAGTATTTCAAATGCTTCTAAACAACCATCATCAAAGACAAATGGTATATCTTTTTGTAATAGATTAGTCAGAGGCCGAGAAATTTTTGAGAGGTCCTTAATGAACCTCCTATAAAAACCGGCATGACCAAGGAAACTTCTTATACCTTTGATGTCCTTGGGACATGGCATCTTTTCAATAGCATCAATTTTAGCTTTATCAACTTCAATGCCTCTTTCAGAAATTTTATGCCCCAAGACAATGCCTTCATTAACCATAAAGTGGCACTTTTCCCAATTCAAGACAAGATTAGTTTCTTCACATCTCTGCAAAACTCAATCAAGGTTGCTTAAGCAATCATCAAAAGAGGATCCATAAATGGAGAAATCGTCCATGAAAACCTCACAAATTTTTTCACAAAAGTCAAAGAATATAGCCATCATGCATCTTTGAAAGGTAGCAGGTGCATTACATAAACCAAAAGGCATATGTCTATAAGCAAAAGTACCGAAAGGGCAAGTAAAAGTGGTCTTAGCTTGGTCACATCTGCTGACACAGGTATTGAGAGAAGCCAGAATAACCATCTAGAAAGCAAAAATGTGTATGTTTGGATAATCTTTCTAGCATTTGATCAATAAAAGGTAAGGGGTAATGATCTTTTTTAGTAGCCTTATTTAATTTGCAGAAATCAATTACCATCCTATAACCTGTAATAATTCTTTGCGGGATCAATTCATCTTTATCATTAGGAACGACAGTAATACCTCCTTTCTTAGGGACACAATGGACAAGACTTACCCACTGACTATCAGCAACGGGATAGATTATACCTGCCTCAAGGAACTTTAATATTTCCTTTCTTACCACTTCTTTCATCTTAGGATTTAATCATCGTTGATGATCAATAACTGGTTTGGCGTCTTTCTCCAAATTTATTTTGTGTTGACATAGAGTGGGACTAATGCCCTTAAGATCATCAAGAGTATATCCAATAGCAGCACGGTGCTTCTTCAGAATTTTCAATAATTTTTCTTCCTCCTTCTCTGAAAGGTTAGCACTAATAATAACAGGATATATCTTCTTTTCATCAAGATAAGCATATTTAAGAGTAGCAGGCAATGGTTTAAGCTCAAACACGGGATCACCCTTGGGTGGAGGAGGATCCCCTAGGATTTCGATAGGCAAGTTGTGTTTCAGAATAGGTCCTTGTTTAAAGAACACTTCATCTATTTCCCTTCTTTCATTCATAAACATATCATTTTCATGGTCTAGCAAATATTGTTCTAAAGGATCACTAGGAGGTACGACAATAGAAGCAAGACCAATAATTTCATCTTTACTAGGCAATTCCTCTTCGCGGTGTTGTCTACGAAATTTAGAAAAGTTAAACTCATGTGACATATCACCTAGACCAATGGTAACAACATCCTTTTCGCAGTCTATCTTAGCATTAACAGTGTTTAAGAAGGGTCTACCAAATATAATGGGACAAAAGCTATCTTGCGGGGAACCAAGAACAAGAAAATCAGCAGGATATTTAGTTTTCCCACACAAGACATCAACATCTCTAAAAATTCCAATTGGTGAAATAGTATCTCTATTGGCAAGCTTAATGGTGACATCAATTTCTTCTAACTCGGCGGGTGCAATATCATGCATAATTTCTTTGTATAAGTCAATAGGTATTGCACTAGCACTAGTACCCATGTCACATAAGCCATAATAACAATGATCTCCTATTTTAAAAGAAATAATAGGCATGCCTACCACAGGTCTATGTTTATCTTTAGCACTAGGTTTAGCAATTCTAGCAGTCTCATCACAGAAATAAATAACATGCCCATCAATATTATCAGCCAAGAGATCTTTAACGATAGCAATATTAGGTTCAACTTTAACTTGCTCAGGAGGTGTATAAGTTCTAATATTGCTTTTACGAAGCACAGTTGAAGCTTTAGCATGATCCTTTATTCTAACAGGGAAAGGTGGTTTCTCAACATAAGCAGTAGGAACAATAGGATCATTATAAGTGATAGTCCTTTCTTCAACTTTAATAGGTGCAACTACTTTTACTTCTATGGGAGGATGATATTTAAACCACTTCTCCTTAGGGAGATCAACATGAGTAGCAAAGGATTCACAGAAAGAAGCTACTATCTCAGAGTCAAGTCCATATTTAGTGCTAAATTTACGGAAAACATCGGTATCCATAAAAGATTTAACACAATCAAACTTAGGTGTCATACCTGACTCCTTACCTTCATCGAGGTCCCAATCTCCAGAGTTGTGTTTGATTCTTTCCAATAAATCCCATTTGAATTCAATAGTCTTCATCATAAAAGAACTAGTACAAGAAGTATCGAGCATGGTGCGATTGTTGTCAGAAAGCCGAGCATAATTTTTTTTGAATAATCATCTCTCTTGAGAGCTCATGATTGGGGCGTGAATATAACATTGATTTAAGCCTCCCCCAAGCTTGAGCGATGATTTCTCCTTCGCGAGGCCAAACATTATTTATATAATTACGATCACGATGAACAAGATGCATAGGATAAAACTTCTGATGAAATTCCAATTTCAGTCGCTTGTAGTTCCATGATCCCATATCGTCACATAGCCTATACCATGTCAATGCATCTCCCTTCAAAGATAAAGGGAAGACCTTCTTCTTGATAACATCATCGGGCATACCTGCAAGATTAAATAATCCACAAACTTCATCCACATAGATTAGGTGCTCATCAGGATGTAATGTTCCATCTCCTGCAAAAGGATTAGCTAGCAGTTTTTCTATCATACCTGAAGGAATTTCAAAGTAGACATTTTCATTTTCAGTAGGTTCAGTAGGTTGAGGAGCAACTCTTTGCTCTACTGGTCGGGGTGAAGATACCCCGAACAAGCCCCTCAGAGGATTACTTTCCATAGTAACAAGTGACAGTAAATTTCAGCACACTATATAAATTTTTCCTTACCAAATCCCACCTACCAAAGGCGCTTCACTCCCCGGCAACGGCGCCAGAAAAGTCTTGATGACCCACAAGTATAGGGGATCTATCGTAGTCCTTTCGGTAAGTAAGAGTGTCGAACCCAACGAGGAGCAGAAGGAAATGATAAGCAGTTTTCAGCAAGGTATTCTCTGCAAGCACTGAAATTATAGGTAACAGATAGTTTTGTGATAAGATAATTTGTAACGAGCAACAAGTAACAAAAGTAAATAAAGTGCAGCAAGGTGGCCCAATCCTTTTTGTAGCAAAGGACAAGCCTGGACAAACTCTTATATAGAGAAAAGCGCTCCCGAGGACACATGGGAATTATCGTCAAGCTAGTTTTCATCACGTTCATATGATTCGCGTACGGTACTTTGATAATTTGATATGTGGGTGGACCGGTGCTTGGGTGCTCTCCTTACTTGGACAAGCATCCCACTTATGATTAACCCCTATTGCAAGCATCCGCAACTACAAAAGAAGTATTAAGGTAAACCTAACCATAGCATGAAACATATGGATCCAAATCAGCCCCTTACGAAGCAACGCATAAAGTAGGGTTTAAGCTTCTGTCACTCTAGCAACCCATCATCTACTTATTACTTCCAAATGCCTTCCTCTAGGCCCAAATAATGGTGAAGTGTCATGTAGTCGACGTTCACATAACACCACTAGAGGAAAGACAACATACATCTCATCAAAATATCGAACGAATACCAAATTCACATGACTACTAATAGCAAGACTTCTCCCATGTCCTCAGGAACAAATGTAACTACTCACAAAGCATATTCATGTTCATAATCAGAGGGGTATTAATATGCATAAAGGATCTGAACATATGATCTTCCACCAAATAAACCAACTAGCATCAACTACAAGGAGTAATCAACACTACTAGCAACCTACAGGTACCAATCTCAGACTTAGAGACAAGAATTGGATACAAGAGATGAACTAGGGTTTGAGAGGAGATGGTGATGGTGAAGATGTTTATGGAGATTGATCCCCTCCCGATGAGAGGATCGTTGGTGATGGATGGTGATGATTTCCCCCTCCCGGAGGGAAGTGTCCCCGGCAGGACAGCTCTGTCGGAGCCCTAGATTGGTTCCGCCAAGGTTCCGCCTCGTGGCGGCGGAGTCTCGTCCCGAAAGCTTGCTTATGATTTTTCCTCGGACGAAGGACTTCATATAGCAGAAGATGTGCACCAGAGGGCCACCAGGGGGCCCACAAGGCAGGGGCGCGCCCAGGGGGTAGGGCGCGCCCCCCACCCTCGTGCCCAGGGTGTGGGTCCCCTCTGGTATTTTCTTTGCTCAGTATTTTTTATTATTTCCAAAAATAACTTCCGTGGAGTTTTAGGACTTTTGGAGTTGTGCAGAATAGGTCTCTAATATTTGCTCCTTTTCTAGCCCAGAATTCCAGCTGCCGGCATTCTCCCTCTTCATGTAAACCTTGTAAAATAAGAGAGAATAGGCATAAGTATTGTGACATAACGTGTAATAACAACCCATAATGCGATAAATATCGATATAAAAGCATGATGCAAAATGGACGTATCATTCACCCACCGTAATACTTATGCTATCTTGAGAGAAGCCACTATTGAAACCTATGGCCCCGGGGTCTATTTTCCATCATATTAATCTACCGTCAACAAGCTATTTCTGGCGTCGTTTATTTTGCTTTCTTTACTTTTACTCTTTATCATAAAAATACCAAAAAATTATCTTATCATCTCTATCAGATCTCACTCTCGTAAGTGACCGTGAAGGGATTGACAACCCCTTTATCGCGTTGGTTGCGAGGTTCTTATTTGTTTGTGCAGGTGTGTGGGACTCGAGCATGGTCTCCTACTGGATTGATACATTGGTTCTCCAAAACTGAGGGAAATACTTATGCTACTTTACTGCATCACCCTTTCCTCTTCAAGGGAAAACCAACGCAGTGCTCAAGAGGTAGCAAGAAGGATTTCTGGCGCCGTTGCCAGGGAGTCTACGCACAAGTCAAGAAATACCAAGTACCCATCACAAACTCTTATCCCTCGCATTACATTATTTGCCATTTGCCTCTCGTTTTCCTCTCCCCCACTTCACCCTTGCCGTTTTATTCGCCCTCTTTTTCCGTTCGCTTTTTTCTTGTGTGTTGGATTGCTTGTTTGTCACGATGGCTCTACCTAGATTTGGTGATCTTCACCTTAAAAGGTTAGAAGAGATTGAAAGCAACGTCAGAAGTTTTATGACTTTACAATTTGAGCATAATAATTTCTTTAGAAACGAGCTTAAGGAACAAAAAGCTTTATGGGATACATGAATAAAGAGCTCGATGATATGTCTAAGGAATTTTATGGTTTGAAATCTCAGATTGCTCATCTCGAAAAATTAATAGCTGAAATCTCGGATAAGCAGGCCACCTTAGTTAATAAGATGGCCGCTAAACCGGAATTTTTTTATGAGAATAAAGATGAAGATCTAAAAGTTATTGATGTGTCTCCTATTAAATCTTTGTTTTGCAATATGAATCTTGATAATGATGGGACTAGAGATGAGTCAACTTTAGTTAAAAGGCGTCCCAAAAATTCGGAGTTTTTAGATCTTGATGCAAAAATTGGTAAAAGTGGGATTGAAGAGGTCAACACTTTAGATAGCAATGAACCCACTATTTTGGATTTCAAGGAATTTAATTATGATAATTGCTCTTTGATAGATTGTATTTCCTTGTTGCAATCCGTGCTAAATTCTCCTCATGCTTATAGTCAAAATAAAGCCTTTACTAAACATATCGTTGATGCTTTGATGCAATCTTATGAAGAAAAACTTGAGTTGGAAGTTTCTATACCTAGAAAACTTTATGATGAGAGGGAACCTACAATAAAAGTTAAAATTAAAGATCATGAATGTTATGCTTTGTGTGATTTGGGTGCTAGTGTTTCCACGATCCCAAAAACTTCGTGTGATTTGCTAGGTTTCCGTGATTTTGATGATTGTTCTTTAAACTGGCATCTTGCGGATTCCACTATCAAGAAACCTATGGTAAGAATTAATGATGTTCTTATTGTTGCAAATAGGAATTATGTGCCCGTAGATTTTATTTTTCTTGATATAGACTGCAATCCTTCATGTCCTATTATTCTTGGTAGACCTTTCCTTAGAACGACTGGTGCAATTATTGATATGAAGGAAGGAAATATTAGATTTCAATTTCCGTTAAGGAAAGGTATGGAACACTTTCCTAGAAATAAAATAAAATTACCTTATGAATCTATTATGAGAGCCACTTATGGATTGCCTACCAAAGATGGCAATACCTAGATCTACCCTGTTTTTATGCCTAGCTAGGGGCGTTAAACGATAGCGCTTGTTGGGAGGCAACCCAATTTTATTTTAGTTTTTTTTATTTTTGCTCCTGTTTAGGAATAAATCTTTGATCTAGACTCTGTTTAGATTTGTTTTTGTGTTTTAATTAGTGTTTGTGCCAAGTAAAACCTATGGGATCTTCTTGGATGATAGTTATTTGATCTTGCTGAAAATTCCAGAAACTTTCTGTTCACGAAAACAATTGTTAAAAATCACCAGAACGTGATAAAATACTGATTCCAATTGCAGAAGATCAATAAACAAATTATTTAGGTTGTCCTATTCTGGTAGAATTTTTAGAGTTCCAGAAGTTTGCGTTAGTTACATATTACTACAGACTATTCTGTTTTTGACAGATTCTGTTTTTCGTGTGTTGTTTGCTTATTTTGATGAATCTATGGCTAGTAAAAGAGTTTATAAACCATAGAGAAGTTGGAATACAGTAGGTTTAACACCAATATAAATAAATAATGAGTTCATTACAATACCTTGAAGTGGTGTTTTCTTTTCTTTCGCTAACGGAGCTCACGAGATTTTCTGTTAAGTTTTGTGTTGTGAAGTTTTCAAGTTTTGGGTAAGGATTTGATGGATTATGGAACAAGGAGTGGTAAGAGCCTAAGCTTGGGGATGCCCAAGGCACCCCAAGGTAAATCCAATGACACCAAAAAGGCAAAGCTTGGGGATGCCCCGGAAGGCATCCCCTCTTTCGTCTTCGTCCATCGGTAACTTTACTTGGAGCTATATTTTTATTCACTACATGATATGTGTTTTGCTTGGAGCGTCTTGTATGGTTTGAGTCTTTGTTTTTAGTTTACCACAATCTTCCTCTCTGAACACACTTTTGAGAGAGACACACATGATTCGGAATTTATTAGAATACTCTATGTGCTTCACTTATATCTTTTGAGCTATATAGTTTTTGCTCTAGTACTTCACTTATATCTTTTAGAGCACGGCGGTGGCTTGTTTTATAGAAACTATTGTTCTCTCATGCTTCACTTATATTATTTTGAGAGTCCTACAAAACAGCATGGTAATTTGCTTAAATTGTGAAATTAATCCTAAATATGATAGGCAACCAACATTAGTAAAAACTTTCTTATAAGTGCGTTGAATACTAAGAAAAGTTTGATGCTTGATGATTGTTTTGAGATATGGAAGTAGTAATATTAAAGTTGTGCTAGTTGAGTAATTGTGAATTTGAGAAATACTTGTGTTGAAGTTTGCAAGTCCCGTAGCATGCACGTATGGTAAACGTTGTGTAACAAATTTGAAACATGAGGTGTTCTTTGATTGTCCTCCTTATGAGTGGCGGTCGGGGACGAGCGATGGTCTTTTCCTACCAATCTATCCCCCTAGGAGCATGCGCGTAGTGCTTGGTTTTTGATGACTTGTAGATTTTTGCAATAAGTATGTGAGTACTTTATGACTAATGTTGAGTCCATGGATTATACGCACTCTCACCTTTCCATCATTGCTAGCCTCTTCGGTACCGTGCATTGCCCTTTCTCACCTTGAGAGTTGGTGCAAACTTCGCCGGTGCATCCAAACCCCGTGATACGATACACTCTATCACACATAAACCTCCTTATATCTTCCTCAAAACAACCACCATACCTACCTATTATGGCATTTCCATAGCCATTCCGAGATATATTGCCATGCAACTTTCCACCGTTCCGTTTATCATGACACGTTTCATCATTGTCATATTGCCTTGCATGATCATGTAGTTGACATCGTATTTGTGGCAAAGCCACCATGCATATTATTTCATACATGTCACTCTTGATTCATTGCCCATCCCGGTACACCGCCGGAGGCGTTCATATAGAGTCATACTCTGTTCTAGTATCGAGTTGTAATCATTGAGTTGTAAATAAATAGAAGTGTGATGATCATCATTCATAGAGCATTGTCCCAAAAAAAGAGAAAGGCCAAATAAAAAAAGGAAAGGCCAAAAAAAGGGGGGAAAGAAAAAAAAAAGAAAAAAAAGGGGGACAATGCTACTATCCTTTCTTCCACACCTGTGCTTCAAAGTAGCACCATGATCTTTATGATAGAGAGTCTCTTGTTTTGTCACTTTCATATACTAGTGGGAATTTTTCATTATAGAACTTGGCTTGTATATTCCAACAATGGGCTTCCTCAAATGCCCTAGGTCTTCGTGAGCAAGCAAGTTGGATGCACACCCACTTAGTTTCTTTTGTTGAGCTTTCATGCATTTTATAGCTCTAGTGCATCCATTGCATGGCAATCCCTACTCCTTGCATTGACATCAATTGATGGGCATCTCCCTAGCTCGTTGATTAGCCGCGTCAATGTGAGACTTTCTCCTTTTTTGTCTTCTCCACATAACCCCCTTCATCACATTCTATTCCACCCATAGTGCTATATCCATGGCTCACGCTCATATATTGCGTGAAAGTTGAAAAAAGTTTGAGATTACTAAAGTATGAAACAATTGCTTGGCTTGTCATCGGGGTTGTGCATGATGAGAGCATTCTCGTGTGACGAAAATGGAGCATGACCAAACTATATGAGGGATCAACTTTCTTTGGCCATGTTATTTTGAGAAGACATAATTGCTTAGTTAGTATGCTTGAAGTATTATTACTTTTATGTCAATAAACTTTTATCTTGAATCTTTCGGATCTGAATATTCATGCCACAAATAAGAGAATTACATTGAAAATTATGCCAAGTAGCATTCCACATCAAAAATTCTTTTTTTTATCATTTACCTACTCAAGGACGAGCAGGAATTAAGCTTGGGGATGCTTGATACGTCTCCAACGTATCTATAATTTTTTATTGTTCCATGCTATTATATATTTTGTTTTGGACATTTAATGGGCTTTATTATACTCTTTTATATTATTTTTGGGACTAACCTATTAACTGGTGGCCCGGCCCAAATTGCTGTTTTTTGCCTATTTCAGTGTTTCGAAGGAAAAGGATATCAAACGGAGTCCAAACGGAATGAAACCTTCGGGAACGTGATTTTAGGAACAAACGTGATCCAGAGGACTTGGAGCGGACGTCAAGCAACCGACGAGGAAGCCACGAGGCAGGGGGGCGCGCCCTCCACCCTCGTGGGCCCCTCGTAGCTCTCTTGACCGACCTCCTTCACCCATATATACTCATATACCCTGGAAACATCATATACAGAGCCAAAACCCTATTTCCACCGCCACAACCTTCTGTACCCGTGAGATCCCATCTTGGGGCCTTTTCTGGCGCTCCGCCGGAGGGGGCATTGATCACGGAGGGTTTCTACATCAACACCATAGCCTCTCCGATGATGTGTGAGTAGTTTACCTCAGACCTTCGGGTCCATAGTTATTAGCTAGATGTCTTCTTCTCTCTCTTTGGATCTCAATACAAAGTTCTCCTCGATTCTCTTGGAGATCTATTTGATGTAACTCTTCTTTTTGCGGTGTGTTTGTCGAGATCCGATGAATTGTGGGTTTATGATCAAGATTATCTATGAACAATATTTGAACCTTCTCTGAATTCTTTTATGTATGATTGGTTGTGTTTGCAAGTCTCTTCGAATTATCGGTTTGGTTTGGCCTACTAGATTGATCTTTCTTGCAATGGGAGAAGTGCTTAATTAGCTTTGGGTTCAATCTTGCGGTGCTCGATCCCAGTGACAGTAGGGGAAATGACACGTATTGTATTGTTGCCATCGAGGATAAAAAGATGGGGTTTATATCATATTGCATGAGTTTATCCCTCTACATTATGTCATCTTGCTTAAGGCGTTACTCTGTTCTTATGAACTTAATACTCTAGATGCATTCTGGATAGCGGTCGATGTGTGGAGTAACAGTAGTAGATGCAGGAAGGAGTCGGTCTACTTGTCACGGACGTGATGCCTATATACATGATCTGTGACGCCCCCGATTTGACCGTACACTAATCATGCATGCAAATGTGTACGATAAAGATCAGGGACTCACGGGAAGATATCACAACACAACTCTACAACATAAATAAGTCATACAAGCATCATAATACAAGCCAGGGGCCTCGAGGGCTCGAATACAAGTGCTCGATCATAGACGAGTCAGCGGAAGCAACAATATCTGAGTACAGACATAAGTTAAACAAGTTTGCCTTAAGAAGGCTAGCACAAAAGTAGCAACGATCGAAAAGGCAAGGCCTCCTGCCTGGGACCTCCTAACTACTCCTCGAAGCCGAACTCCACGTAGAATCATCCTCTGGATCTCTAGCTCCTGGACTCCAGCATCTGGTTGCGACAAACAGGTATAGAAAGGGGAAAAGAGGGAGAAAAGCAACCGTGAGTACTCATCCAAAGTACTCGCAAGCAAGGAGCTACACTACATATGCATGGGTATATGTGTAAAGGGCCATATCAGTGGACTGAACTGCAGAATGCCAGAATAAGAGGGGGATAGCTAATCCTGTCGAAGACTACGCTACTGGCCACCTCCATCTTGCAGCATGTAGAAGAGAGTCGATGGTAAGTTCACCAAGTAGCATCGCATAGCATAATCCTACCCGGCGATCCCCTCCTCGTCGCCCTGTTAGAGAGCGATCACCGGGTTGTATCTGGCACTTGGAAGGGTGTGTTTTATTAAGTATCCGGTTCTAGTTGTCATAAGGTCAAGGTACAACTCCGGGTCGTCCTTTTACCGAGGGACACGGCTATTCGAATAGATAAACTTCCCTGCAGGGGTGCACCACATAACCCAACACGCTCGATCCCATTTGGCTGGACACACTTTTCTGGGTCATGCCCGGCCTCGGAAGATCAACACGTCGCAGCCCCACCTAGGCACAACAGAGAGGTCAGCACGCCGGTCTAAATCCTATGGCGCAGGGGTCTGGGCCCATCGCCCATTGCACACCTGCACGTTGCGAACGCGGCCGGAAGCAGACCTAGCCTAGTGGCGTTCCAGTCCAATCCGGCGCGCACCATCAGTCGATGACGTCACGAAGGCTTCGGCTGATACCACGACGTCGAGTGCCCATAACTGTTCCCGCGTAGTTGGTTAGTGCGTATAGACCAAATGGCCAGACTCAGATCAAATACCAAGAACTCGTTAAGCGTGTTATTTCCAAGTAACCGCGGACGCCGTCCAGGGCCAGGCCCACCTCTCGTCTAGGTGGTCTCAACCTGCCCTATCGCTCCGCCACAAAGATCCACTTGCGGGTACTCCTACAAGCCGACCCGACTTTAGTCACCACAGGTGTCATGTATAGAGTATATAAGTATATACCCGTGATCACCGCCCAAGTGATCACGGCCCGATAGTATAGCACAGCAGACGGACAAGAATGTAGGGCCACTGATGGAAAACTAGCATCCTATACTAAGCATGTAGGATTGCAGGTAAAGGTAACAACTGTAGCAATAATGACAGGCTATGCATCAGGATAGGGTTAACGGAAAGCAGCAACATGCTACACTACTCTAATGCAAGCAGTATTGAGAAGAATAGGCGATATCTGGTGATCAAGGGTGGGGGCTTGCCTGGAAGCTCAGCCGAGAATGAGGGGTCGTCAACACCGTAGTCGATCGGGGGTCGCCGGCAGTCTCGAGGTCTACCGGAAAGAAGTAACGGAGGGGGAACACAATAAATAACAGAGCAACCAAAGCATCACAAAACATAATGAGGCAATACGCGGTGCTAGGTATGCCCTAACGCGGTAGTAAGTGATACCGGCGAAGGGGGAAAACATCCGGGAAAGTATTCCCGGTGTTTCGCGTTTTCGGACAAATGAACCGGAGGGGGAAAGTTGTGTGTTTGCTATGCTAGGGATGTGTGGCAGACGAACGGGCTGCGTATCCGGATTCGTCTCGTCGTTCTGAGCAACTTTCATGTACAAAGTTTTTCCATCCGAGTTACGGTTTATTTTATATTAATTTTCAAAGTTTTAATCAATTTTTGGGGTTATTATTAATTGAAAATTAACTAGCTAAATGCTACGGGTACACATAAGTGTACCCAAAGGTGTACACATGGGGCTGACTGGTGGGGACAGGGGGCTGAGTCAGCAGTCAAAGTTTGATTGTTGACTGGTCAAACTGACCAGTGGGCCCCCTCTGTCATACACTGATTTACCTAATTATAGTTTAATTAGTTAACTAGTAGGTTAACTAAAGTTAAGTTAATTAAGCAACTTAATTAATTAATTAATTTTAATTCTTTTTATTATTATTTATTTTATTTTTATTTTTTGATCGTTTTCTGGGGCGGGTCCCACTTGTCATTCAGCCAGGGGCCTTAACGTTTCGCGGGTGGCGGTTCTCGGGCGCCGAGCGGAACCAGGCGACGGGCGCCAGCCTGCCCGACAGGGCGCTGCGGCCAGCGGGTGAAGGGGGCCGGCGCATGGCCCGGCGCCGGCGACAGTGGCCGGAGCGGGGCGGCACGGCGTGGTGAGGGAAGGGCGACGGGTTCGGCCGGAACAGGTCCGGGCTCGACAACGCCGACGCACAGGCGGGCGAGGCACGTGGCCAAGGCACGCACAGGGCAGCCAGGGCGCGCGTGGAGGCACGGCTGGGCGTAGCCGTTCACGGCCAGAGGTCCGCGGCGGGCGTGGCGATGGGACGGCGTGTGGTGCAGCGTTCGGAGGGGGGGACGGATGGGGCCCGACGGGGAGCTCACCCCCATTGACGAGAAGAGGGCGGTGAGGCACGGGGAGGACCGGCGAAGGAGAGGCGGGGACGGGGTAGTCCGGCGCGACGGGGGCGAGGACGACGCAGTCCGGCGGGGAGGCGGCGCCGGCAAGGTGGCACCAGAGACGGCGAGTGGCGACGGGGCGCAGCGTGGCTTGGTGAGGCCGTCGGGGAGGAGGTTAAGGAGGTCCGGCGTGGGGAGGAGACGAGGAGGTGCCGGCGGAGACGGGCGGCGCTGGCCAGCGACGGGGCATAGGGACGAGGCGGGGGTCGGCGAGGCGGCACCGGGCGACGGCCACGGGGTCAGCCCCGATCCGATCTGGATCGGGGGGGAGGGAGAGACGAGGGAGTGGGGGAAGTGGGTGCGGGTCACGGGTTAGGGTTTTCGTCGGTGGGGGTTTATGGAGGGATTAGGTGGGCCGGCCTGGTTGGATGGCCAGCTGGGCTGAGGCCCAGCGCGCGGGGGGGGGGGGGGGTTCTTTTCCCCTTTTTGTTTCTTCTGCTTTTTTTATTATTCTATTTCTTTTCTGTTTTGGCTAATTGTTTGGGCATCAAATGAGTTTTGTAAGATATGAGAGCTGGCCCACAAATCACAGCCCAATATATCCTACCACCAAAAACTAGTTTGGGGTAAATATCATTTCATATTTCTTTTGTATTAATAAAAAGGTTATTAAATAATGTTTTCATCCACTGTTTGAGGTTGTTTAAGTCACTTATCAAATTTCAATAATGTTGTTTACAATTTTATCATAGCCTCTGATTTATCTACTATTTATTGAACATTTTAGTTTTAATATTTGAAAACTTTTATTGTTTGCTTGATTTTGAATTTTGAATTATAATCGGTTTCGAACTAACACGAGATTAGCAACAGTAATCGAGATGACGTGGCACCATTAGCAAAGGTTTACTGTAGCTTGATTATCCGGGCGTCACAATTCTCCTCCACTACAAGAAATCTCGTCCCGAGATTTAAGAGGTGGAGTAAGGGGGAAAGTTCTGGTTACGAAATTCTAACGGATCTTCTTGTTTTTGGTTGCTCTTCTCGAAGAGGCCGATCCATTACATTGATGTCTTCATTTCCCTGCTTCAGGTCATCTTGATGAAGTCGTCATCCTTCCTTCAGGAATTTCCTTCGTACTTACGAAAAGGATAAGGGGTAGCTTCGGAAGAACTTTACAAGGTTGACTATCTGTTAGACATCTCAGGCAATGTGGCAGAAAGTATCTCTCGAATTGATACTTAAGAAATTATCGAGAGAAAAGTAAGGAGGTATCATGGGAAGTTTCGAGTGGGCAGGCAATCGTTCGATGCCTGTTACAGGGCGTGGAAGGGGTTCAAAGCAACGGGAATAAGTATGGTGTCTTATACCAGAATTGATGATCTCTCGAAAGGTGGCTCGTGAATTACATGTGTGGCCACGCGCGAGGAACAACCTTGGGAACAGGGGGTGTACAGGAGAGTCAGGTTTCGATCCTGTGGAACTGTGGGTTATGGGCCCACCATGTGGATTAAAAGTAGGAAGGGCGGTGACATCTTGCACGATCATGATAGCAAGGCATGTCAGAGGGTAGCCTGTCAGTTATATGTCAGCAACATCGTCGGTACCAAGGGCGAGGGACGAAGAGAACCATTTTCCTGCTCGTTGAAACGAGGCGGACCAATAGGCAAGGTTCTCGTCCATCGATGGTTACCGGAATGTCACCAACAATAGTAACAGGGTCTTACTGACAGAGTTGTACACCGAGGTGTTTGCACAAGCAGGGAATTAACTTCTTAGATCATAATGATCACCAGAAACGTTAAACCAGCCAATGGAAATGAAAATATGATTATCAGATTAAACAGAACAATGGAAAGGAAAATGTGTTTAAACACATATTTCAGGGGTATATCCTTCCCAAGGACCATGGTTAGAAGAGAACCATTTAGGTTAGGGAAGAGGAAGTTCATGACTTCACCCAAACAACGGTGTTTGAATAATGGATAACGAAAATTTAGCATTGTGCTTCAAATGTTTTTATTGAAGATCGGAGTACCACAGACATGCTTCGAGATAGCATTGACATGGTCATTAGGTAAGATCAGGCCATGGATACACAAAGGATCCATCAGGAACAACTTATAGAGTAAGTCTTACAATTTCCTCATGAAAGAATAGCTAACCTTGCTAAAAAGGAAAACTTATAACAATAGGGCCTCTAGGCATGATATCACCTTACTGGGTTATATAAAGACCAATGCTATGACTCTTGGAAAAATGCTCCAACCATCATATCTGACCGAGATTCAGATCTGATTGGTGTCAGGATACCTCAGACTCAGGATGCCTGAGAAGAAAAGGTGCAAAACAAATTGTCGAAACGACATCGAAGATTCTCGGGAGATGAACTATGGAAGCGAGTTCCGAACAAGGGTTCATCATTACATCAAGGAGAGGTGAGGAGGTGACTGATTGACTCAGCGACAATCCATTGAGATTTCCAAAAGATGGATTTCCACCACTAGGTGAACAAGGAGATAACATTAGCTAGATCGAATGACTTAATGATGTATGCTCGAGGAAAACATACACAGTTAAACATTGGTTGAAATGTGCACCCGAAATATGGGCTAGGTAGCACAATCAATGTTCGAATGATGATTCATTAAGCCATAGACGTAGAATGAAACTATAGACCAATAACTTCAAAGCAATAGGGTTGCTAGAAGTTTAGAATTTACACATCACATACCATTTGTCGGTATTCCTTTTAGAAACAACACGAGGACCAAGAAAGAATGGTGATGGTGAGAAGTATCACTGTACCAAGAATTCTTAAGAGGTGGAGTAATGCTCACGACATTCTTGACATCAAAGATGGTAATACTCCACGATAGAACATAACATAGGTTGGATAGCAGGGAAGTCAAGATACAACACAAAATATGAACAAGTTTGTGTTGGGGGGAAGGCAAGAATGTTGTCGATGATAACACAATTCATCGAGGGGCAAGGATGGTATTCCTCATCCTGAATTTCGACACGCAACTTGGAAGAAATCAAATTGTTGACAACGATCACGACAAATTTGTCGAGAGGTTTTCAAGAAGATGAAATTGATCGACGATGAAATCAAGTCAAAGGAATGATGAAAGCGAAAGGTTATTGGAACCACGGGTAGGGCACAAACTCGAAATCAAGTTTGCTGTTCAAGGAGAAGTGATATGACGAGGAAGATCGACGCAAGACTAGCTCACTGTCGAATTTGTGCGCTGGGAAGGTCCAGGTAGCACAGTTAAAACCGGCACGATAATGACATAGCCGAGCAGGCTAGGAATGACTTGAAGGATTATTAAACTCGTAAGCAACAAAAATTACTTAGAGTTATTGAATCAGAGTGCGGAATTGATTCACTTATCGGTGTCCTTGAGGGGTTCTAACAACTCAGAACCCGTTGGAAAAAAATGGAATCGGCAAGAATATTAGTTGATGAAGAACTCATAAGAAGTTAGGTAGTTCCATGGTATTCTCGAGATACTTGAGGGTACTACTCAAGGGAAGATCAGCATAGAAACTGAACTGGAGTGTAGACTTGCAATAGCAGATACTTTAATCTTGTCATGATAGACGAGGCAATGGAATGGTTTCCTTCCAGATGTATTGAATAAGGTTAGAATGGTTGAAACCATAACTGCAAGGGATCCAATTTACTACATCGGGAGAATTATTCGAATGTTTAAATATTCTTGCAAGAAGCTTTCATGATAAGTTCCACATCGTGTCCGTGGGCATGAACACAAATGTTCAAGGTCGACTCCCACTTCTGCAATGCATAACCTTTCATTCACTTCTCATTTACGAAGAAGTTGTAGTGCTGAAATTTTATCTGGCAAAGCACCAGAAGAGTATGACTCGTGAAAACTTTCGGGTTCACACGGATTAGAGAAGGCTTCAACCCATAGGGTCATCTTGGGAACATATACCACAAACTTCAGGAGTAAATAACACAAGCTCGAAAGGAGAGCATTGTTGACAAAGCATAGGATACAATTTACCAAAGGCATTATGTATCCGAGAAAAGACACACAAAGTTATTGAATATGAAGGACGTCGTCGGATAAAATCCAACAAGGTTATGATGGTCCATAAAGGATCTGACGTGAGTATCGGCACACAACCAGAGGAAGAATCAATGCAAAGACCTTGGATTATAGAAACAACTAAGTAACTTAGAGCTCAATTGCAAAGGAATTATGATTTACAAAGCGAAGGATTAGAAACAGACGCTCTGATCAAGGATGGATAAGTTCAATAGACATAGGGGCACAATCGACGACAATTTGATTGGGGGAGAACCAGCTCACGTTTCAAATGACGTCTGAGCCGGAAGGATGAATTCTAGGATCTGATTGAGGATTGCGAGCATTCACAACAAATTGAATCAACGGACTCAAAAGGATAATGACAAGAGATGCCAATAAGATTACGAGACTTAAGATTAATCATAATGCAAGTAAGCAAGAATTTCAAGAGTAAAAAGGCTCCTGAAGATTTTCGGAAGATCGAATGATATTTTGAACACTTTTGTGAAATACTTGAATCAACTGGGGATGAGCGGATACTCGGTAAGTGCGAGAATTATCCGTAGGGGTATTCAGGTGACAAAGAACAGCAAGGCAGTAAGCTCAAAGGATTCTCGTAACAACAGAGAGAATTACAGGGTATCTTGTAGTAACAAGATCAACCGGGAAACATTATATGAATAGCGAGTATACGTGGTTATCCATAGGAGTTTACCGATGAAAGGGAATTGCAAAAGCGATGAACACAAGTTCTCGGGTTATGAGCGGAGAGTATCTTCAGGGTCTTCACATGCAGCAGACGATCATCAGCAATAAGGGGCTCTCCGGGTGAAAGTGATAACGAGATCCTAATGTTAGATTTAGCAAAATTCACTTAACCCGAATAGAAGAGAGATCAGAGTCCCAGAGTATAGACAAGGAGTAAAAGATCCTAATACCACCCAATGGCGACGTGGGCCCGTAAGCCAACAGCCATGTTAGTAAAAGTTTAGCAATGACTAGACTCGACTTCGGCCAAGGAGTTGGAAAGGGGGATTCCTACAGGCAGTTGGCTCTGATACCAACTTGTGACGCCCCCAATTTGACCGTACACTAATCATGCACGCAAATGTGTACGATCAAGATCAGGGACTCACGGGAAGATATCACAACACAACTCTACAACATAAATAAGTCATACAAGCATCATAATACAAGCCAGGGGCCTCGAGGGCTCGAATACAAGTGCTCGATCATAGACGAGTCAGCGGAAGCAACAATATCTGAGTACAGACATAAGTTAAACAAGTTTGCCTTAAGAAGGCTAGCACAAAAGTAGCAACGATCGAAAAGGCAAGGCCTCCTGCTTGGGACCTCCTAACTACTCCTCGAAGCCGAACTCCACGTAGAATCATCCTCTGGATCTCTAGCTCCTGGACTCCAGCATCTGGTTGCGACAAACAGGTATAGAAAGGGGAAAAGAGGGAGAAAAGCAACTGTGAGTACTCATCCAAAGTACTCGCAAGCAAGGAGCTACACTACATATGCATGGGTATATGTGTAAAGGGCCATATCAATGGACTGAACTGCAGAATGTCAGATTAAGAGGGGGATAGCTAATCCTGTCGAAGACTACGCTTCTGGCCACCTCCATCTTGCAGCATGTAGAAGAGAGTAGATGGTAAGTTCACCAAGTAGCATCGCATAGCATAATCCTACCCGGCGATCCCCTCCTTGTCGCCCTGTTAGAGAGCGATCACCGGGTTGTATCTGGCACTTGGAAGGGTGTGTTTTATTAAGCATCCGGTTCTAGTTGTCATAAGGTCAAGGTACAACTCCAGGTCGTCCTTTTACCGAGGGACACGGCTATTCGAATAGATAAACTTCCCTGCAGGGGTGCACCACATAACCCAACACGCTCGATCCCATTTGGCCGGACACAATTTTCTGGCCGGACACACTTTTCTGGGTCATGCCCGGCCTCGGAAGATCAACACGTCGCAGCCCCACCTAGGCACAACAGAGAGGTCAGCACGCCGGTCTAAATCCTATGGCGCAGGGGTCTGGGCCCATCGCCCATTGCACACCTGCACGTTGCGAACGCGGCCGGAAGCAGATCTATCCTAGTGGCGTTCCAGTCCAATCCGGCGTGTGCCACTCAGTCACTGACGTCACGAAGGCTTCGGCTGATACCACGACGTCGAGTGCCCATAACTGTTCCCGCGTAGTTGGTTAGTGCGTATAGACCAAATGGCCAGATTCAGATCAAATACCAAGAACTCGTTAAGCGTGTTATTTTGAAGTAACCGCGGACGCCGTCCAGGGCCAGGCCCACCTCTCGTCTAGGTGGTCTCAACCTGCCCTGTCGCTCCGCCACAAAGATCCACTTGCGGGTACTCCTACAAGCCGACCCGACTTTAGTCACCACAGGTGTCATGTATAGAGTATATAAGTATATACCCGTGATCACCGCCCAAGTGATCACGGCCCGATAGTATAGCACGGCAGACGGACAAGAATGTAGGGCCACTGATGGAAAACTAGCATCCTATACTAAGCATGTAGGATTGTAGGTAAAGGTAACAACTGTAGCAACAATGACAGGCTATGCATCAGGATAGGGTTAACAGAAAGCAGCAACATGCTACACTACTCTAATGCAAGCAGTATTGAGAAGAATAGGCGATATCTGGTGATCAAGGGTGGGGGCTTGCCTGGAAGCTCAGCCGAGAATGAGGGGTCGTCAACACCGTAGTCGATCGGGGGTCGCCGGCAGTCTCGGGGTCTACCGGAAAGAAGTAACGGAGGGGGAACACAATAAATAACAGAGCAACCAAAGCATCACAAAACATAACGAGGCAATACGCGGTGCTAGGTATGCCCTAACGCGGTAGAAAGTGATACCGGCGAAGGGGGAAAACATCCGGGAAAGTATTCCCGGTGTTTCGCGTTTTCGGACAAATGGACCGGAGGGGGAAAGTTGCGTGTTTGCTATGCTAGGGATGTGTGGCGGACGAACGGGCTGCGTATCCGGATTCGTCTCGTCGTTCTGAGCAACTTTCATGTACAAAGTTTTTCCATCCGAGTTACGGTTTATTTTATATTAATTTTCAAAGTTTTAATCAATTTTTGGGGTTATTATTAATTGAAAATTAACTAGCTAAATGCTACGGGTACACATAAGTGTACCCAAAGGTGTACACATGGGGCTGACTGGTGGGGACAGGGGGCTGAGTCAGCAGCCCAGTCAGCAGTCAAAGTTTGACTGTTGACTGGTCAAACTGACCAGTGGGCCCCCTCTGTCATACACTGATTTACCTAATTATAGTTTAATTAGTTAACTAGCAGGTTAACTGAAGTTAATTTAATTAAGCAACTTAATTAATTAATTAATTTTAATTCTTTTAATTATTAATTATTTTATTTTTATTTTTTTGATCGTTTTGTGGGGCGGGTCCCACTTGTCATTCAGCCAGGGGCCTTAACGTTACGCGGGTGGTGGTTCTCGGGCGCCGAGCGGAACCGGGCGACGGGCGCCAGCCCGCCCGACAGGGCGCTGCGGCCAGCGTGTGAAGGGGGGCGGCGCATGGCCCGGCGCCGGCGACAGTGGCCGGAGTGGGGTGGCACGGCGTGGTGAGGGAGGGGCGACGGGTTCGGCCGAAACAGGTCCGGGCTCGGCAGCGCCGACGCACAGGCGGGCGAGGCACGTGGCCAAGGCACGCACAGGGCAGCCAGGGCGCGCGTGGAGGCACGGTTGGGCGTAGCCGTTCACGGCCAGAGGTCCGCGGCGGGCGTGGCGATCGGACGGCGTGTGGTGCAGCATTCGGAGGGGGGAGACGGATGGGGCCCGACGGGGAGCTCACCCCCGTTGACGAGAAGAGGGCGGTGAGGCACGGGGAGGACCGGCGAAGGAGAGGCGGGGATGGGGTAGTCCGGCGCGACGGGGGCGAGGACGACGCAGTCCGGCGGGGAGGCGGCGCCGGCGAGGTGGCACCAGAGACGGCGAGCGGCGACGGGGCGCAGCGTGGCTTGGTGAGGCCGTCGGGGAGGAGGTTGAGGAGGTCTGGCGTGGGGAGGAGACGAGGAGGCGCCGGCGGAGACGGGCGGCGCCGGCCGGCGACGGGGCGTAGGGACGAGGCGGCACCGGGCGGCGGCCACGGGGTCAGCCCCGATCCGATCTGGATCGGGGGGGAGGGAGAGACGAGGGAGTGGGGGAAGTGGGTGCGGTCACGGGTTAGGGTTTTCGTCGATGGGGGGTTATGGAGGGATTAGGTGGGCCGGCCTGGTTGGATGGCTAGCTGGGCTGAGGCCCAGCGCCGAGGGGGGGGGGGGGTCTTTTCCCCTTTTTGTTTCTTCTGCTTTTTTTATTATTCTATTTCTTTTCTGTTTTGGCTAATTGTTTGGGCACCAAATGAGTTTTGTAAGATATGAGAGATGGCCCACAAATCACAGCCCAATATATCCTACCACCAAAAACTAGTTTGGGGTAAATATCATTTCATATTTCTTTTGTATTAGTACAAAGGTTATTAAATAATCTTTTCATCCACTGTTTGAGGTTGTTTAAGTCACTTATCAAATTTCAATAATGTTGTTTACAATTTTATCATAGCCTCTAATTTATCTACTATTTATTGAACATTTTAGTTTTAATATTTGAAAACTTTTATTGTTTGCTTGATTTTGAATTTTGAATTATAATCGGTTTCGAACTAACACGAGATTAGCAACAGTAATCGAGATGACGTGGCACCATTAGCAAAGGTTTACTGTAGCTTGATTATCCGGGCTTCACGTGATCATACCTTGATATTCTCATAACTATGCTCAATTCTATCAATTGCTCGACAGTAATTTGTTCACCCACCGTAATACTTATGCTATCTTGAGAGAAGCCACTAGTGAAACCTATGGCCCCCGGGTCTATTTTCCATCATATTAATCTACCGTCAACAAGCTATTTCTGGCGCCGTTTTATTTTGCTTTCTTTACTTTTACTCTTTATCATAAAAATACCAAAAATATTATCTTATCATCTCTATCAGATCTCACTCTCGTAAGTGACCGTGAAGGGATTGACAACCCCTTTATCACGTTGGTTGTGAGGTTCTTATTTGTTTGTGTAGGTGCGTGGGACTCGAGCATGGTCTCCTACTGGATTGATACCTTGGTTCTCAAAAACTGAGGGAAATACTTATGCTACTTTACTGCATCGCCCTTTCCTCTTCAAGGGAAAACCAACGCAGTGCTCAAGAGGTAGCAGTATCTCTGGGCCCTCTCGGTAATGCACATCATGATAAGCCTTGCAAGAAATATGACTAATGAGTTAGTTACGGGATGATGCATTACAGAACTAGTAAACAGACTTGCCGGTAACGAGATTGAACTAGGTATGAAGATACCGACGATCGAATCTCGGGCAAGTAACATACCGATGACAAAGGGAATGACGTATGTTGTCATTGCGGTTTGACCGACAAAGATCTTCGTAGAATATGTAGGAACCAATATGAGCATCCAGGTTCCGCTGTTGGTTATTGATCGGAGATGTGTCTCGGTCATGTCTACATAGTTCTCGAATCCGTAGGGTCCGCACACTTAACGTTCGATGACGATTTTGTATTATATGAGTTATGTGATTTGGTGACCGAATGTTGTTCGAAGTCCAGGATGAGATCACAGACATGACGAGGAGTCTCGAAATGGTCGAGAGGTAAAGATTGATATATAGGACGATAGTATTCGGACACCGGAAGTGTACCGGAGGGTACCTGGTACATATCGGGTCACCGGAAGGGGTTCCGGGCACCCCCTGCAAAGATATGGGCCTTATTGGTGAAGAGAGGGACAGACCAGCCCACAAGGGGCTGGTGCGCCCCCATATAGGCTGAAATAGGAGGAGAAGGAAAGAGGGGAAGGGAGAAGGAAAGGGGAGGATTCAGCCTCCCCCTTCCTTCCCTCACCCTCTCTTTCCTTTCCCCTCCGGTTAATAAGGAAGGGGTGGGGACCCCAAGTAGGATTCCTCCTACTTGGGGCGCCCCCCTTGGCTGCTCCCTCTCCCTCCCACCTATATATACGTGGGGAGGGGGCGCCTAGAACACACACCAACAATTGTTAGCCGTGTGCGGCGCCCTCCTCCATAGTTTACACCTCCGGTCATATCTTCGTAGTGCTTAGGTGAAGCCCTGCGCGGATCACTTCACCATCACCGTCATCACGCCATCGTGCTGACGGAACTCATCTACTTCCTCGACACTTTGCTGGATCAAGAGTTCGAGGGACGTCATCAAGCTGAACGTGTGCAGAACTCGGAGGTGCCGTACGTTCGGTGTTTGATCGGTCGGAATGAGAAGTTCGACTACATCAACCGCGTCATCAAACGCTTTCGCTTTCGGTCTACGAGGGTACGTAGACACACTCTCCCCCTCTCGTTGCTATGCATCTCCTAGATAGATCTTGCATGGGCGTAGGATTTTTTTTGAAATTGCATGGTATCTTTCTCAAAAGTTATTGCTTTCTACTACTCCGTCCCATAATTTAAGATGTTTCTAAACACTAATGTAGTGTTAAAAAATGTCGTACATTATGGACGGAGGGAGTAGATTTTTGTCACTAGAACCACTCTCAGAAAAAGAAAGGTAAGTTGGATCACAGCACATATGGAATTTGTTTTCAAGAAAATGTGATGAAAATTGGAAACATAACATGTGTGTAGACGAAATCAGAAAGCCAGGGCCCAAATTTCCATGGTCCACCTCGCCCTCTTGTGGCCTATTTAGAGCAACTCTAGCAGACCCCGCATCCCGCCCCGACTCGCAAAATAACCGCCCAAATGCGGGTCAGGTGGAAAAACCTGCCCGCTCAGACCCCGCATCCCGCCCCGACTCGCAAAATAACCGCCCAAATGCGGGTCGGGTGGAAAAACCTGCCCGCTCAGACCCCGCATCCCACGGCCCGCAAAAAAATTTGAGGGGTGCGGCAAAATCTCGGCCTCAACCCGCTTATTCGCGGGTTCCCCCTCGCCGCTGCGGTGCCCTGCATATAAGCGGAAGTGGTTGGTGGGGGGACATTTCAGCCCGCACTTTCCCCACCAACCACCTCTCCTCTCCCCCCTCGCGCCGCCGCCAGGCCGCCGCCCAAGATTCCGGCGAAAGCAGCCGGGAGGAGCACGCCGAAAGGCCGCCACACGCACTATGCCTCCCCTCTCTCCCCCCTGCGTCGGCGGGCCGCCGGATTTGCGGATCTGCGGCACTTCATCGCGGGCCGCCGGATTTGGCTTTTCCGGCCGCCGGTTTGCTGTGCCAAGCGCTGGAGTGGTCGGGGAGCCTCTCCCGCAGCCCCGGCAAGGGCGCATCGCCGCATGCAGGTACGGGTTCGTCTGCCCGCCGCCGCTGACGGTTTGCGGGCATGGATTCGTCCGGCCGTCCACCGGGCTCGGCGCTCGCGCAGCGTCTCTGTGGCTTGCCGATGCCGCTCATACAGTGCGACGACTGCAAGCGGACAGTGCTACGGCTAACTTCGGGCACGCCGAAGCACCCCGGATGGGTGTTCTTCAAATGCGAAAACGACGGGGTACGTGCACTTGCGGTAGCTCATTTGATAGCTCATTCTTTAGTTCAATTGCGGTAGCTCATCTTGAACTTGCTCATTCTTTTGTGTAGGACGATGGATGCTCATTTTGGTTTTGGGAAGGCCAATACATTGATTTATTGATAGAAAGAAACTTAATAGATGTTGGTGCACTCCTTAGTAGAATCGAAGGCAATGATGCGGCTGCATGTGCAACTAGAGGGGAAGCAACGTCTACTTCTTTCGAATCAAAGATGAAGAAAGAAGAATGCAAAATCAAGAATCCGCAGATAAACAATGAATGCATGGAGAAGATATTAGTCCAACTTGTGGGAGCAGTTATGGAAGTTGGAAATCTTCTGAAATGCATACTTGTGGTTCTTGTTTTCTTTGGTCTTGCTATTCTAGCAAAGATTTGGTGATGTCTTTTGTATCCAATGTTGTTGAAAAAGCAAAGAAATGCATTATGCTAGATCAAATTAAGGTGCAAATTTAAGTTTTCCGGGCCGGGAGGAGTTGCGCCAGATCAGACGCCGCAAAGCCGACCCGTAAAAAAACATATTCCGGGAATATCCTTTTTTACGGGTCCATTATGCGGGGTCTGCAACTGCGGCTGTCCGCGCCGGCCCGCAAAGGCGTTTTTCCGCGAACTGCAAACACGTTTTGCGGGCCGAAAGGATGCGGGGTCTGCTAGAGTTGCTCTTAGCACAGGGAAGTGAGAGAACACATGTACCCCTTTGGGGTGTGTTCTTATGTTTTGTGTGTGTGTGTGTGTTATGTGTTTTGTGTTTGAGGCAGTGATGTATGAAACTAAAGTCTCACCATTCTATCTCCATCATGGCGTGGATTTTGGCAATCACTAGTCTAGTTTGTGCAAGTTTAATCGCCCATAGTTCATCAGCAAAGTCATCACGGAGCGTCAAAATCTTGATGTTTCAGTTTTATAAAAATCTTTATTGTCTGAATTTGTTGCAATGAGCATATATCTGATGTAAGTTGGATCACATAGTACAAACCTGCACAAAAAGTGAGATGGCTATGGAGAAAGAGCATTCTGAACTATCAATCTTGCCGGCCACTAATCACCTAAAAACAAATCTTGCCGCTGCCGGCCACCAAGACAAATATTTGATCAATTTTACACTGAAACTCATGTGATACAATATCATGATCACCAGCTAATACTTTTGAATAAAAATATAATACCAATTTTATACCATGTAAAATATACATATTAGCAGAGAAATTGTTGGTCAAAGTTTGTCCTAAACCAAATGCATGTTACATTTTGTTCAAAGTCTCCATGTCATTTTTCCCTGAAGGTCAAACAAAATTTTAGCTCAAACAATCAAAAGCTTTCACAAGAATAGATGTATCAATTTTTTTACACAAATACTAAAGCAGAATAACAGGCAAATCCTAAGACATGATTTTATACAACACACGGGACAATAACTATTTTGCACCATCCACAAAGCATCTGGTTTCAACTCACTGATTTGTTTGTTGTCTTTCCTTTCCTTCGGTTTTAGAGGCAAAAGTAGTATACAAAAAGAAGAAATACATCAAAGCAGGTCCAGAGATACAACAAAGCACATCCCCTATTTTCCAAAAAGGTCATATGAAATTGCATAGGAACTCTTTCATCCGATCGATGTAGGGTGGCCGGGTAGGGATGATATGCCCCATGTCATGCTCAATGATGGTGCACCGGCCCTCCTCAAACATGCCAGCAAGTTCAGTGCTTGCCCTGCTTGCGATCTGCCTGTCATGACCTTCACCGCCGCCGAAGCAATGGAGCGAGGGGAGCCTGATTGGCTCTCTGTCAAAATCGCCAACAGGTGCTGGATATCCAGAGCAGAATATCCCAAACCTGAACTTTGGAGATCCGCAAGTCTTCTGCTGCTGCCTGCACAGTAAGGCAGCCATTGCTGCACCCTGGGAGAAACCGAGAACGCCATCAAAGTTGCTATCCTGAGCAATTATACTTTCAAGGTATGCATATGATTCCTTGAACCCGTCTGTTTGTTCCTGATACTGAAGGGGGTCAAACGGTGCATCTGCAACCTTCCAATCTTGCATGGTGTGGCAGCTCATGTTTGGAGAAACTAGCCACGCGAATTTTGTTTTCGCTGTGCCAGATGGAGGTGAGGGTTTGTCGGAGCAGACATCTGGATGTGGTTGGTATACAAATGAAAGCTCGTGAGGAGCGTCTATAAATACAAGCTCCGCGATGTGCTTCAGCTTCTTCGCAAGCGATGATGTTCTCCCCTTAAAGTTTGAAGAGTTCTGACGGAAACCGTGCAAGCAGAGAATCCTCAACTTTTTCAGCTGCTCACTACCTGGTACATCATTTCCACAAGTTGTAATACTAACACTCAGACAAAAATACTAACTCGGAAGCAATACACGGGTACTGACAAAAGCTAATACTATCTCAGACAAAAATGAATTGAAGACCACAAACGAGTTGGTTGAAAAAGAAATAGGCTCTTCAAACTACAAGTGGAAGTTCGTGAGGAGAAAACAGGAGAAAGACATCAACATTTGTTGCAACACTGTCAAAAGCTGCATGTGTGCCATGCTTGATGCGTGCGCCAGACAGACCTTCCATTTGACCAATGCTTTTATCTCTTTGCTCTGGAGCAATACACGGGTAACGACTAGTTAAGTTAGTACAGAAGCTTGCTACCATATGGAGTTCATTTTGACCCCATAGGTTTCAAATACTCCCTACAAAATTAGCGAATATACGGCGCGTTACTCTTTCTTGCTGAGCGCCACTACTTTAGTTCTGCCTACATAGTTGCTCTCTACAAAATTAGCAAGTCAACTGTGCATTACTCTTTCTTGGTGAGCAACACTTCTTTAGTTCTGCCTACATAGCATATGGACTTCTAGGCTGGGCATACTTGATAATATCTTAAATAGCCAAACATCACAATGACACAAATGCAAATTGATACAGACCTTACCATTACTCCCGGGAGCTTTAGAGGTTGAAATTTTGTTGCTTATGGATAGCTTTCCAATGTCAGAAGGCTCAGATAGCTCTGGCTCTGCTTGGCAGTCTTGCTTTACAGATATTTCACAGCACTGTTTTCCATTCTTTAGACATAGTTCACATACATACTCCTTAGTAGAATCCTGGAGAAGAAAATGTTTACAAGATTTAGCAGACACATTCTGGCATGATGTCATCAATAATGAAATTAAGGTAATTAGCAACAATTTAGAAAACAATATAAAGCATGTCATCTTAGGTACCTGACATGTGGAGCACACTAAGACCAACATTCTGCAATTGCTGCAACGACACCGAGAGGAATAGTCATCATAGGTAGATCCACATACCAAACAAGTTCCAAGTATGTTATCTTTATTGCTTCCCACAGAGATTCTGTTAAACCATATTGAAACAAGTTAAGTAACTGAGTTACTATGAAATAGTTCGAGGGTTCGAGCACAAAGTTCAGCACTAACCTATGGTCAAATACAAAATTCTTTCCATCAAAATAGCCACCATCTGGATATTGCTCCAAATATCTCTGAATGCCACCGTATAACTAACGCAAGCACAATAATAAATGATCATAAATAATGCAAAGTACGATATCATGGTGAATATGTACTAATGTCTGAAATCTCGAAATTAGCAACCGAAGGTGCAGCTTACTTGAAAAACATTCTCAAAGCCTTCACCTTTGGAGCGGATATAAGCTGAGGCCATCTCACACCGTATACCTCCTGTGCAGTACCTGAAAATACCAATAAGGTAGTTACTTAAATTGCTTGCTAAATGTGTTGCCTAAACTCTAAAGCAATGTATAATTCGAAGACCTGGCCATACATACATCATAATTGATTTACCACGTAGCTTCTCAGTATGCTCATCTATCCACAATGGCAAGTCACTGTATTGTCTGATTTCAGGATGCAGCGTCTCCACATTTGGTACATGAAACTTGCCGATCCGCGTCTCATACAGATTCCTTGCATCCAAAACAACCACATCATTCTGCCCCGCAGGCGCCTCAGTATCCGAACCAGTTCCTGCAACAAGAGCAATCCAACTTAGCATCAAGCTCTTGTTTAAACATCTGTTCTTCACGGCAAGAGAATGATCTCGCTACTAAGAAGAGCGTAGGTCACATTGACAGCCAGATGTATACAGGCTTCAGTTTGAGAATCAACCCACCAACACTCTGAAGCACCGAGTGGAACTCAGCCGCTGACAAATGCCTCCCGGCGAATGAGATATCGGGGGTTGTCAATGATGGGTTGGAACAAAGCGTAACCAGCTCCTGCCAATCCCAAGAACAGCATTAGACACAATGTAATCGACAAGACTTCACGGTGCTACACGAGCTCATAAATGGTGAAAACATTTGCCTTGTGAGGAAGAAGAGAACCTTGACGAGCCGAACGGAGAGCGACGTGAAGCCGCACTCCCTGGCGACCCTCTCGTCGACAGGCTCCTCGCAGGAGGCCAGCTTGAAGTCGGTTCCGTCGAACAGGCTGTTCGAGCTCATCTCATCGATGTGCTTCTCCAGCGCCGCCACTCTTCCCCCGAGCTACCAGCACAAAATGTGGCCACAAATTCAAGTACCCACCACGAGACATACGGGAATCCGCAAAACACGGCGCCCTTAGCGGGGGGAGAACTAGAAAGAGGCGGACGCTCACCGTGGCATTGACGCCGTCGGGGCCGACGCGGACGCGGCCGACGAGCGCCAGAGCGCGGCAGCGGGACTCGTAGAAGGCCGCGAGCGCGGGGGCGTCGGGGACATCGGCGTACTTGTAGTACAGGAGCACGCCGTAGCTGCCGTCTCCACCGCCTACTTCATCCTGCTTCTGCTGCTCCTGAGTCGACGTCGGCGGCAGCGCCCCCGTCGCGTCCATGGCTACGAGTACGACCACGAGCCGCAAAACCCTAAGCGACTGCGGCGGTGCGGCCGGAGGAGGAAGAAGACGGACAGGCCGGCTTTCCCAGAACCTGGCCCATATTGATTGAGCGCGCGGCCTCTACACAAGACAAAAAACAAAATGGCCCACCGAAGAGCCCGGCCCGTTAACTACCTTATCTGCCCACGTTTCATTTCGCTTCGCGTCCCCAAACCAAAACCCCCGCGAGAACCTTCCACCTCTTCTCACCCGCGACCGCCGCTCATGGAGGCCACCGCCGCGTCGACGCGGCCTCTCTTCCTTCTGGCGCCTTCGCCGCCGCTTCTCAGCACGGTGCGCCTCGCCCTTGGCGTGGGGAGGCGCCGGCTCGTGGCCGCGGGGGCCAGGAAGAAGAGGGGGCGGCAGGACGGGGAGGCGGGGGAGGAGAGGGTGGACGCGCACAGCTTCAACCCCAAGGCCGGCGAGGTCACCGGGCCGTTCCCCGAGGCCGTGCTTCTCAGAAAGGTGCGTGTGCCCGTAATTTGTGATGCGGGAAGTTACACTAATTCTGTAGAGCGTTGGCATTTGGGCTGCGTAGAATTTTGATGTTAGCTTATGGATAATGAACTCCCTGAGCTTTGACGAATATCACATATGGCATGGTTGCTAGTTTGGTGAAGTAGGCATATTATTCGATAGACCTTGGACCGAAAAGGCAGGCAGATTATTGGAGGCAATAGATGTCATTCTCTGAGCATAGTTTGGTATCATTCTCTGCTCATAGTTTTCAGATTGCAGTATTTATTAACAGTGAGCATGGGTAGATCCACAAGTGTTGTTTCATGATGCTGTTTCTTGGGCTGGATGGGATTCACTAACAATGATCGAATTCTACTGATACAATCTGCAATGTTTCTATTTTGCTAAAATGCTGGTAACGGTCCCTTATGCCTGGCATTTGTCCCCTCATCTTTCGTTTGGAAGAAAGACTACATAGTATCCCAGTTTTGTTTGAAAGCGATGAAAGTAGCCTTTCTGCTGGCATACCAGCTTACAAGTAGGGCCCACGAAAAGAATAGGCTGTAAACCCTGAATTGAACAACTAGGAAACCAGGGTGCAACACCAACCTACATCCAGCCTGCAGCAAATAGACTGACGAGTAACGGGAATAGGCTGGAAGTCATTAGACAGGAACTACACAACAGACCCATAAACAACTGTTGGTACTCAACGCCGTGTCTAGCGTGCGCCTCCCCTCCAACAGCAATTAAAACTTCTCCTTGGCTCCTTCGGTTGCTTGCGATTATTTTGCAGGAAGCAACAAACTCCATTGATGCATGGGAGGAGTACAATATCAATCTCTGAGCACCATTTTTTTTAACATAAAGATTTATTCAACTAGGAGCATTTTACAGAAAGAAGCATGAAAGGTAACACACTGGATACAGTGAGAATTTCCCTGATTGGACAAAGTCCTATATCTGAGCTTAAACAATGAAACATTAAAGGTCTATTCTGCCTTTTTAAAGCTAGCCTTGAAAGATGATGAGCCTTGACGTTGATTCCTCTGTTAATGTGAGAAACCCTGCTTCTCTGAAAAGAAGGACTGTTCTGTATCTGAGCTATCAAAGGCCTGTTTTCCCAGTGTCCTGGAGCGGAGAGAATGTTTGTCGCTTTTGTTGCTGAAGGAAGCACTGAACAATCTGTGAGAAATTGAGGATCCTGGATATTGAGTACCTCCACCAGTCTAGTCCCAAGCAAGAGACCAAAAGTCTCGGCCTGATGAGGAGAAGAAGCCGGGGGGGGGGGGGGGGGGGGGGGGGGGGGGTCGCCATGCAGCATCACAGAAGATAGCATTGCCTGCAAAAAAATCTGTATTTTGAATTGCCGGTGGTAGAAGATGGTCCTGTAAGTACGTCGCAGCATGATCTTCAGCAGGAATTGCTCCTTCTAATTTGGTTCCTTACATGATTGCGTTAATCTCTGAACACCATAAATTATTGCTATTAGCCAATGGACCAAACTATCACTGCTAAGACTTAAATGACAGACAAATTGTAATGGTATAATCATTTTAATGTTTGTTTCCTTAGATTAGAAGTTTTCAATATTTATTTGTTCTGTTATAATCATTTTAATGTTTGTTTCCTTAGATTAGAAGTTTTCAATATTTATTTGTTCCTTGAGAAGAAAGCGAAAAATGAGATTTAGAGTTGATTATACTTTTTTATGCTGATTGTTTTGCAGAAAAAGGTGAAAGAGGACGGTGAAGCTTTGCCAGAATTCGCGGACGCCGAAGAAGGTGATAGTCAATTTGTACTCAGTTGGTCCTTTTTGTGCTTGATGTCAATACGCGATCTGTCTAACCCAACTACATTTACAGAAAAGCTATACGAGCTTCTTAACATTCAGCTAGAGAGTGGTTTAAATCTGCAAAGAAGTAAGACCTCTTCCCTTTCCCCCCTTATCAAAACATTTTAATTGGTTATATATGGCGGCATCATTGCACGCCTGTTTACATGTGGTGATCTAAGATCAGGATAATGAACATTCTCCATCATTCTGCAGTGCGGCACTATGAAGTTGTTTACCTCATTCACGAGGACCGCGTGGAAGAAGTTGAAGACGTTGTATCAAAAGTACAAGGTGCATTTCTCGATACTCACGCATCACTTAGTTGTACAAAGATGTGATTTTGTCCACATGTTGTTTGTATGTACTTAAATCCTCAGTGAGTTAATCTCAGTCATGATGAGTATGACAAACTTCCATGTTATGGCGGCAAGGGTTTGACACTCCCCTGGAGCCATGGCCTGCTAAAGAATACTCCTGTCTGGCTGATTTGCTAACTTTAATCGCCTAAAACATACTATTTGGGGTATTTCAGTTCTAACGAGGATTTTGCTGCTCTAAGGTATGCTATAAACTATGTTCTTCATTCTATTGTAGACTTTATCAGAGAGAAGAAAGGAAGGATTTGGAGGGTGAACAACTGGGGACTGCGCAGACTTGCTTACAAGATAAAGAAAGCAACACATGCCAACTACATCCTAATGAACTTTGAGATACAGGCACAATCCATAAACGAGTTCAAGACTCTGCTAGATAAGGATGAAAGAATCATTAGACACCTTGTGATGAAACGAGATGAGGCGATTACTGAAGATTGCCCTCCTCCACCAGAGTTCCATGCTATGCGATCTCAACAGTTGGATGGCGAGTATATTGATGAGGAATATGGGAGGGTGGACGATGGGGATGATGAGGCTGAACTAGAGTCTTCTGGCAATGTTGATGATGACGTTGAAGATGGCGATGAACCTGAAATCATTCTTGTTGATGAAGTTGACGATGACAATGCCGAAGACCTCAGAAGAAGAAATAGGAAGGTGAAACTGGAGAAGTATACGGTGGAGAAGGTCTTGAGGTAGCATGCGTATCTACTGTGTGGTTTAGTTCTTATACAAAGGAACACTTGTACGATGAAGTAATTACATTAGGTGTTTTCCCTGTACCGGTGACCACTGTTACGATGGTAGTAATTAGTGCGATAAGCTCATCAGGTCTTCTCCCTAAATCTTGAGCTGTTGTTGTTTTTCCAAATTATGTGGTATGATCATTCCCTTGTAGATGCATTTTTTAGTACACCTTTTATTTTTTGAAATGCATCAAAAGCCAAAATACCATAGTGGGTTAAAAAGACAAATTTAAGTAATTAGCACAACTCTTTATTGTGAAACTCATGCATCCTTTTATTGACTTAATATGTAAAACTAATTGCCAAAGTTTGTACAAATCCAGATGCTTGGTTGTTGGAATAGATGCTTTCATTTTAGCAGTACATAGAAGAGTTGGTCTATAATTTGATCAAGATGCGCTTCTGTTACTTCTGATGTTCTCCTTGTTTGAGTAGACTAAGTTTTGTTGATGCGTTCAGTTTGCTGTTGACCTGTACGTGACAAATTGCTTAGTGACTGGTGAATTCCTTCAATATTTATATTCTGCATGATAGTTGCTGAATTCCTCTGCAGGTCCTCATGTTTGCTGGACTATATCAGTTACTTAAACCTTCGTAGCCTATATATGCACCGTTTGGTTCATATTGTTACTCCAAAAATTCAGCATATCTTCATCATTTATCCAGACACTCTTAGATTCTTTTTGCTTTCGTCTGTACGAGGTACTAACATTTCCAACTGCATTTAACGGAGTACAGTGCTGGGTATTGACTTGTTAAACTCATGACATGATCTCACCAATATGGTGGCAATCTAGCAATGTGGAAGATGATTGGCTTGGGATGCAAACTTCACGAATGATCATACCTTAATACTGTTCAACAGTTGTTGCCTTGTTGGTAGGTGTCCTCCATGCTCAATAAAGGCTGAGATGATTGAGTGGATTCGCCAATCAATAACTAGCAATAACTTTGGTTGTAGAGAATTCTTGTTCATGCCCCAACTTGTTTGTCGCTGGTCTCCTGCAAGTTTTTCTATCAAATAGAGACTATTAAAATTTGCAGTTTATCATCAGTGAACTTATCTGTGCATGATTCTGACCATCTTTCTTTGAAATGTATGTAATTATAATGCATCTCTCTGAATTTGGCATATCATCTTGTTCTGTCACTACTTTGTATGTTGCATTTAGGACATGTGGCTTGAGTTTCAGACAATCAAGACTTGGAACTGGTCATGGGTAAATTCTCTTAAATTGCCTTATTTAAGATTATCAATACTTGTTGTTGATTGCTGGGACCTTGTTGATTCACCAGCTTATTTTGCCATAGTTTTCTCCCATCCCGCAATGCCAAGCAGCTGGTTCCAGATTTTCTGCTGACAGGAGAATTCTCAATAGGTAATAACAAAATCATTCTGCATTGCTCAGATAATTTGGCGAGTTGCTTCGCTTATTTGCTATTTGCCGTATTGTGCGGTGCATTGATGAGCCGAAATCGGTGTACAACTGCCCTTATACTGGTACTGTTGCTGCGCATTTATCCTGCACTTTGCTTTCAACAGCGTATCTATGATCTGGAAACTTTGATTGCTTCTCGTGGTCCCCTGGATCCATCTGATAATGATCTGGAAACTTTGATTGCTTCTCGTGGTCCCCTGGATCCATCTGATAATGATCTGGAAACTTTCAATACCTGCTAGTAAGCAATGCCATCTTGTCATCTTGTTGATATGTTGGCCTGTTTTGGTCATAATCTGAAGAACCTTCAAGCAAATTCAGACTTCAGACGCAACGTGTTTGGCATGTACCAACTAATTATATCCACCAACTTTGTACAGACAAATTATTGGTTTTTTTCCTAGTTCATCATGAGGTGCAGCAATTAGTACAGATTCCCTTTTAACATTATGGCCATAATGTGGAAAGCCCCATGACTTTCTGTCCAATCTCTGATTACCGCTTTGGTTAGAGCAACTCCAATGGGGCGACCCATTTTGTCCGTGGCCGTCCGTTTGGGTCGACGCGGACAGAAAAGGCGGCCCAACGCGCCTACCCAAACGGACGCGCGTCCGTTTTTCGTCCGCAGGCGACCCATTCCCGGCCCATTTTTGAGCCTGATTTGCGTCGGCGCGGACACGCGACGGACGCGCGCGCGGTCGCCTACTCCTGTTCCTGGGCCCGCTGGTCTGTGGCACATTGGCGTCCCTTCCCCCGGCCAACAAGCAACCCTCGCCCCCGCCTCCCCGTCACCGACACCGCCGCCCATTTTTGCGGCGACTCTTCCAGCTGCCGCCGCCTCCACATCCGCCCAGCAACGCCGCCCCTGCCCCCAGTTGCCCGCCGCCGCCGTTTTGCCGCCGGGGAGCAAACTGGTTCCCGCCGCCGGTTCCCCCACCGCACAGCCGTCCGCGACCAAGAAGACGCCTCGCCGCTGTGACGCCCCTGATTCAATCGTACACTAATCATACACGCAAATGTGTACGATCAAGATCAGGGACTCACGGGAAGATATCACAACACAACTCTAAAATAAAATAAGTCATACAAGCATCATAATACAAGTCAGGGGCCTCGAGGGCTCGAATACAAGTGCTCAATCATAGACGAGTCAGCAGAAGCAACAATATCTGAGTACAGACATAAGTTAAACAAGTTTGCCTTAAGAAGGCTAGCACAAACTGGGATACAGATCGAAAGAGGCGCAAGCCTCCTGCCTGGGATCCTTCTAAGCTACTCCTGGTCGTCGTCGGCAGCCTGCACGTAGTAGAAGGCACCTTCGGTGTAGTAGGAGCCGTCGTCGACGGTGGCGTCTGGATCCTAGGCTCCAGCATCTGGTTGCGACAACCAGGTAGAATGGAAAGGGGGGAAAGAGGGAGAAAAGCAGCCATGAGTACTCATCCAAAGTACTCGCAAGCAAGGATCTACACTACATATGCATGGGTATCTGTGTAAAGGAGCAATATCGGTGGACTGAACCGCAGAATGCCAGAATAAGAGGGGGATAGCTAGTCCTGTTGAAGACTACGCTTCTGGCAGCCTCCAACTTGCAGCATGTAGAAGAGAGTAGATGGTAAGTTCACCAAGTAGCATTGCATAGCATAATCCTACCCGATGATCCTCTCCTCGTCGACCTGTAAGAGAGCGATCACCGGGTTGTATCTGGCACTTGGAAGGGTGTGTTTTATTAAGTATCCGGTTCTAGTTGTCATAAGGTCAAGGTACAACTCCGGGTCGTCCTTTTACCGAGGGACACGGCTATTCGAATAGATAAACTTCCCTGCAGGGGTGCACCACATAATCCAACACGCTCGATCCCATTTGGCCGGACACACTTTCCTGGGTCATGCCTGGCCTCGGAAGATCAACACGTCGCAGCCCTACCTAGGCACAACAGAGAGGTCAGCACGCCGGTCTAAATCCTATGGCGCAGGGGTCTGGGCCCATCGCCCATTGCACACCTGCACATTGCGAGGGCAGCCGGAAGCAGACCTAGCAACCTCCATTACAAAGGAAGTCACGTTACGCGGTCCAGTCTGGCGCGCGCCGCTCAGTCGCTGACGTCACGAAGGCTTCGGCTAATACCACGACGTCGAGTGCCCATATCTTTCCCACGTAGTTGGTTAGTGCGTATAGACCAAATGGCCAGACTCAGATCAAATACCAAGATCTTGTTAAGCGTGTTAATTGATGTAACCGCGGACACCGACCAGGGCCAGGCCCACCTCTCACCTAGGCGGTCTCAACCTGCCCTGTCGCTCCGCCACAAAGGTCCACCCAGAGGGCCGTCGGGACAAAGGTCCTTTCAGCCCCCAATCCGTGAATCACTCGTGGGTGCTCCACGAGCCGATCCGACTTTAGTCACCACACGTATCATGTATAAAATATATAGTATAAACCCGTGATCACCTCCCAAGTGATCACGGCCCGATAGTATAGCACAGTAGACGGACAAGAATGTAGGGCCATAGATGAAATACTAGCATCCTATACTAAGCATGTAGGATTGCAGGTAAAGGTAACAACAGTAGTGGCAAAGACAGGCTATGCAGCAGAATAGGATTAACGGAAAGCAGTAACATGCTACACTATTCTAATGCAAGCAGTATAGAGAAGAATAGGCGATATCTGGTGATCAAGGGGGGGCTTGCCTGGTTGCTCTGGCAAGAAGGAGGGGTCGTCAACAGCGTAGTCGGTCGGGGCACCAGCAGCGGCGTCGGTCTCGTAGTCTACCGGAGAGAAGAGGGGGAAGAAACAATGAATACAATGCAAACAGATGCATAACGATGCATGACAAAGCAAACTCCGTTGTTAGGTGTGCCCTAACGCGGTAAGAGGTACCGGCGAAGGTGGGAAACATCCGGGAAAGTATCCCCGGTGTTTCGCGTTTTCGGACATATGTACCGAAGGGGGAAAGTTGTGTGTTCGATATGCTAGGGGTGTGTGGCGGACGAACGGGCTGCGTATCCGGATTCGTCTCGTCGTTCTAAGCAACTTTCATGTAGAAAGTATTTTCATCTGAGCTACGGTTTAATTTATATGATTTTATAAAGTTTTAAATCATTTTTAGAATTTAATTAATTAATTTAATTCAACATTATCCAGAACAGTGCATGCTGACATCAGCATGACGTCAACATGAGTCAGCAGTCAACAGGGGTGTTGACTGGTCAAACTTACATGTGGGTCCCGTTCGTCATTGATTAGACTAACTAATCATGATTAATTAGTTTAATTAGTTGTTTAGTTTAATTAATCAAAATTAATTAAGTTAATTAATTCCTCAATTAATTAATTAAACTATTATTCATTTATTTTATTATTATTATTTTTAATTTCCATTTTTTTAAACGTTGTAGGGGCTGGGGCCCACGTGTCATTGCCCCCAGGGGGCCTATCGGGCATGGCCCGAACGGGCATGCGGGCAGCGGGCGAAGCGCCCGTCGAGGCGACGGGCGAGCGATGGAGCAAGGCCGCGCTCGGCGGCAGCGGCAGAGCAGCGGGCCGGCGAGCGGAGCGCTGCGGCTGCGGCAGCTGCGCCAGAGAGCGGCGGCGAGCCGTGCGGGGTTGTGGCCGGGCGCGAGGGGCGCGGCCATGGGCGGCGGGCGCGCAGGGCGGCGATGCGCGGGCGTGTTGGGGGCGCGGCCATGGGACGGAGCGGCACGTGCGGTCGCAGGCAGAGGCCGCGGTCGAGGAGGACGGCGAAGCGCGTCAAGTGGGGTGGCCGGAACGGGGCGGGCACGGCCCTGGGCGGAGGCCTCGGCAGCGAGCGAGGGACACGGGGGGGGGGGGGGGAGGGGACGGCAGTGAGCAGTGTGGAGGCTGCGGCGGGGCTGTGCGGGCAGGCGCGGCGCGGCAGAGCAGGAGGGGCCGGAGCGGGGCGAGGCCAGCGCGCGGCACTAGGCGACGGCGGGACTGGACAGAGGAGAGGCTGTTGGGGAACGTAGTAGAAATTCAAAATTTTCCTACGTGTCACCAAGATCAATCTAGGAGATGCTAGCAACGAGAGGGGAGGAGTGCATCTACATACCCTTGTAGATCGCGAGCGGAAGCGTTAAAGAGAACGGGGTTGATGGAGTCGTACTCGTCGTGATCCAAATCACCGATGATCCTAGCACCGAACGGACGGCACCTCCGCGTTCAACACACGTACGAAGCGGGGACGTCTCCTCCTTCTTGATCCAGCAAGGGGGGAGGAGAAGTTGATGGAGATCCAGCAGCACGACGGCGTGGTGGTGGAAGTAGCGGGATCCCGGCAGGGCTTCGCCAAGCGCAAGCGGGGAGGAAGAGGTGTCACGGGAGGGAGGGAGGCGCCAGGGCTTGGGGTGCTGCTCCCATGCGCCTCCCCACTATATATAGGGGTGGAGGGGGCTGGTTTCTTGCCCTCCAAATCCATTGGGGCGTTGGCAAAGGTGGGGGAAAGAAATCCCATCATTTCCCTTCCCCACCGATTGTTATCCCCCTTTTTAGGGATCTTGATCTTATCCCTTCGGGATATGATCTTATTCCTTCTAAGGTGGGATCTTGGTGCGCCTTGAACAGGGGTGTGGGGCCTTGCCCCCACTACCCACGTTCATGTGGGTCCCCCCATGCAGGTGGGCCCCACTTTGGAACCTTCTAGAACCTTCCCGGTACAATACCAAAAAATCCCTAACATTTTCCGGTGGCCAAAATAGGACTTCTCATATATAAATCTTTACCTCCGGACCATTCCGGAACTCCTCGTGACGTCCGGGATCTCATCCGGGACTCCGAACGACTTTTGGATTTCCGCATACTAATATCTCTACAACCCTAGCGTCACCGAACCTTAAGTGTGTAGACCCTACGGGTTCGGGAGACATGCAGACATGACCGAGACGACTCTCCAGTCAATAACCAACAGCGGGATCTGGATGCCCATGTTGGCTCCCACATGTTCCACGATGATCTCATCGGATGAACCACGATGTCGAGGATTCAATCAATCCCGTATACAATTCCCTTTGTCAATCGGTACGTTACTTGCCCGAGATTCGATCGTCGGTATCCCAATACCTTGTTCAATCTCATTACCGGCAAGTCACTTTACTCGTACCTTAATGCATGATCCCGTGACCAAACACTTGGTCACATTGAGCTCATTGTGATGATGCATTACCGAGTGGGCCCAGAGATACCTCTCCGTCATACGGAGTGACAAATCCCAGTCTCGATTCGTGCCAACCCAACAGACACTTTCGGAGATACCTGTAGTGCACCTTTATAGCCACCCAGTTACGTTGTGACGTTTGGTACACCCAAAGCATTCCTACGGTATCCGGGAGTTGCACAATCTCATGGTCTAAGGAAATGATACTTGACATTAGAAAAGCTCTAGCAAACGAACTACATGATCTTGTGCTATGCTTAGGATTGGGTCTTGTCCATCACATCATTCTCCTAATGATGTGATCCCATTATCAATGACATCCAATGTCCATGGTCAGGAAACCATAACCATCTATTGATCAACGAGCTAGTCAACTAGAGGCTTACTAGGGACATGTTGTGGTCTATGTATTCACACATGTATTACGGTTTCCAGTTAATACAATTATAGCATGAACAACAGACAATTATCATGAACAAGGAAATACAATAATAACCATTTTATTATTGCCTCTAGGGCATATTTCCAACAGTCTCCCACTTGCACTAGAGTCAATAATCTAGTTCACATCACCATGTGATTAACACTCAAAGTTCACTAGAGTCAATAATCTAGTCCACATCACCATGTGATTAACACTCAATGAGTTCTAGGGTTTGATCATGTTATGCTTACGAGAGAGGTTTTAGTCAACGGGTCTGCAACATTCAGATCCGTGTGTGCTTTACAAATCTCTATGTCATCTTGTAGATGTAGCTACCACGCGCTACTTGGAGCTATTCCAAATAACTGCTCTTCGAATCCGGTTTACTACTCAGAGTCATCTGGATTAGTGTCAAAGTTTGCATCGACGTAACCCTTTACGACGAACTGTTTTACCACCTCCATAATCGAGAAAATTCCTTAGTCCACTAGATACTAAGGATAAGTTCGACCGCTGTCATGTGATCCATTCCCGGATCACTATTGTACCCCTTGACTAACTCATGGCAAGGCACACTTCAGGTGCGGTACACAGCATAGCATACTGTAGAGCCTACGTCTAAAGCATAGGGGACGACCTTCGTCCTTTCTCTCTCTTCTGCCATGGTCAGGTCTTGAGTCTTACTCAATACTCACACCTTGTAACACAGCCAAGAACTCCTTCTTTGCTGATCTATTTTGAACTCCTTCAAAATCTTGTCACGGTATGTATTCATTTGAAAGTACTATTAAGCGTTTTTGATCTATCCTTATAGATCTTGATGCTCAATGTTCAAGTAGCTTAATCCAGGTTTTCCATTAAAAACACACTTTTCAAATAACCCTGGATGCTTTCCAGAAATTCTACATCATTTCTGATCAACAATATGTTAAGAACATATACTCATCAAAAATTCTATAGTGCTCCCACTCACTTCTTTGGAAATACAAGTTTCTCATGAACCTTGTATAAACCCAAAATCTTTGATCATCTCATCAAAGCGTTCATTCGAACTCCGAGATGCTTACTCCAATCCTTAGAAGGATTGCTGGAGCTTTGCATACTTGTTAGCATCTTTCAGGATTGACAAAACCTTCTGGTTGTATCATATACAACCTTTCCTCAAGAAAATCGTCGAGGAAACAATGTTTTGACATCCTATCTGCAAGATTTCATAAATAATGCAGTAACTACTAATATAATTCTAACAGACTCTTAGCATCGCTACGAGTGAGAAAGTCTCATCGCAGTCAACTCCTTGAACTTGCCGGAAAACATCTTAACGACAAGTCGAGCTTTCTTAATGGTGACACTTACCATCATTGTCTGTCTTCCCTTTAAAATCCATCTGTACCCAACAGCCTTACGACCATCAAGTAGTTCTTTCAAAGTCTATACTTTGTTTTCATACGTGGATCCTCTCGGATTTTATGGCCTCAAGCCATTCGTCAGAATCCGGGCCCACCATCGCTTCTCCATAGCTCGTAGGTTCATTGTTGTCTAGCAACATGACTTCCAAGACAGGATTACGTACCACTCTGAAGTAGTACGCATCCTTGTCGTCCTATGAGGTTTGGTAGTGACTTGATCTGAAGTTTCATGATCACTATCATAAGCTTCCACTTCAATTGGTGTAGGTGCCACAGGAACAACTTCCTGTGCCCTGCTACACATTAGTTGAAGTGACGGTTCAATGACCTCATCAAGTCTCCACCATCCTCCCACTCAATTCTTTCGAGAGAAACTTTTCCTCGAGAAAGGACCCGTTTCTAGAAACAATCACTTTTGCTTCCAGATCTGAAATAGGAGGTATACCCAACTGTTTTGGGTATTCTATGAAGATGCATTTATCCGCTTTGGGTTCGAACTTATCAGCCTGAAACTTTTTCACATAAGCGTCGCAGCCCCAAACTTTTAAGAGACGACAGCTTAGGTTTCTCTAAACCAGAGTTCATACGGTGTCATCTCAACGGAATTGCGTGGTGCCCTATTTAAAGTGAATGCGGTTGTCTCTAATGCCTAACCCATAAACGATAGTTGTAATTCGATAAGAGACATCATGGTATGCACCATATCCAATAGGGTGCAGTTATGATGTTCGGACACACCATCACAATATGGTGTTCCAGGCGGTAATAGTCGTGAAACAATTTCCACAATTTCTTAATTGTGTGCCAAACTCGTAACTCAGATATTCATCTCTATGATCATATCACAGACATTTTATCCTCTTGTCACGACAATCTTCAACTTCACTCTGAAATTACTTGAACCTTTCAATAATTCAGACTTGTGTTTCATCAAGTAAATATTCTCAGCATCTACTCAAATCATCTGTGAAGTAAGAACATAACGATATCCACTGCGTGCCTCAGCACTCATTGGATTGCACACATCAAATGTATTACTTCCAACAAGTTGCTCTCTTGTTCCATCTTACTGAAAACGAGGCCTTTCAGTCATCTTGCCCATGTGGTATGATTTGGATGTCTCAAGTGATTCAAAATCAAGTGAGTCCAAATGATCCATCTATATGGACTTTCTTCATGCATATATACTAATAGACATGGTTCGCATGTCTCGATCTTTTCAAAAACGAGTGAGTCCAAAGATCCATCAACATGGAGCTTCTTCATGCGTTTTATACCAATATGACTCAAGTGGCAGTGCCACAAGTATGTGGTACTATCATTACTATCTTATATCTTTTGGCATGAACATGTGTATCACTACGATCGAGATTCAATAAACCATTCATTTTAGGTGCAAGACCATTGAAGGTATTATTCAAATAGACAGAGTAACCATTATTCTCCTTTAATGAATAACCGTATTGCGATAAACATAATCCAATCATGTCTATGCTTAACGCAAACACCAAATAACAATTATTCAGGTTTAACCCCAATCTCGATGGTAGAGGGAGCATGCGATGCTTGATCACATCAACCTTGGAAACACATATCGTCATCTCACCTTTAGCTAGTCTCCGTTTATTCCGCAGCTTTTATTTCGAGTTACTAACACTTAGCAACCGAACCGGTATCTAATACACTGGTGCTACTAGGAGCACTAGTAAAGTACACATTAATATAATGTATATCCAATATACTTCTGTCGACCTTGCCAGCCTTCTCATCTACGAAGTATCTAGGGTAGTTCTGCTTCAGTGACCGTTCCCCTCATTTCAGAAGCACTTAGTCTCGGGTTTGGGTTCAACCTTGGGTTTCTTCACTAGAGCAGCAACTGATTTGCCGTTTCATGAAGTATCCCTTCTTGCCCTTGCCCTTCTAGAAACTAGTGGTTTTACTAACCATCAACAATTGATGCTCCTACTTGATTTCTACTTTTGCGGTGTCAAACATCGCGAGTTGCTCAAGGATCATCATGTCTATCCCTGATATGTTATAGTTCATCACGAAGCTCTAATAGCTTGGTGGCAGTGACTATGGAGAACCATCACTATCTCATCTGGAAGATTAACTCCCACTCGATTCAACTGATTGTAGTACTCAGACAATCTGAGCACATGCTCAACGATTGAGCTTTTCTCCCTTAGTTCGCAGGCTTAAGAAACTTGTCAGAGGTCTCATACCTCTTGACGTGGGCACTAGTCTGAAATCCCAATTTCAGTCTTTGGAACATCTCATATGTTCTGCGACGTTTCAAAACCGTCTTTGGTGCCACAATTTTAAACCGTTCAACATTACGCACTGAACTATCACGTAGTCATCAAAACGTGTATGTCAGATGTTCGCAACATCCACAAACGACGCTCGAGGTTCAGCACACCGAGCGGTGCATTAAGGACATAAGCCTTCTGTACAGCAATGAGGACAATCCTCAGTTTATGGACCCAGTCCGCATAATTGCTACTATCAACTTTCAACTAAATTTTCTCTAGGAACATATCTTAGTAGAACTAAAGGGTAAGCTACGACATTATTTGCAAAGACCTTTTGACTATGTTCATGATAATTAAGTTCATCTGATTATTTAATGAACTCCCACTTAGATAGACATCCCTCTAGTCATCTAAGTGATACATGATCCGAATCGACTAGGCCGTGTCCGATCATCACGTGAGACGGACTAGTCATCATCGGTGAACATCTCCATGTTGATCGTATCTACTATACGACTCATGTTCGACCTTTCGGTCTCTTGTGTTCCGAGGCCATGTCTGTACATGCTAGGCTCGTCAAGTCAACCTAAGTGTTTTGCTTGTGTTCCGAGGCCATGTCTGTACATGCTAGGCTCGTCAACACCCGTTGTATGCGAACGTTAGAATCTATCACACCCGATCATCACGTGGTGCTTCGAAACAACGAACCTTCGCAACGGTGCACAGTTAGGGGGAACACATCTCTTGAAATTTTAGTGAGGGATCATCTTATTTATGCTACCGTCGTTCTAAGCAAATAAGATGTAAACATGACAAACATCACATGCAAATCATAAAGTGACATGATATGGCCAATATCATCTTGCGCCTTTGATCTCCATCTTCGAGGCGCGGCATGATCACCTTCGTCACCGGCATGACACCATGGTCTCCATCATCATGATCTCCATCATCGTGTCTTCATGAAGTTGTCTCGCCAACTATTACTTCTACTACTATGGCTAACGGTTAGAAATAAAGTAAAGTAATTACATGGTGTTTTCATTGACACGTAGGTCATACAATAAATTAAGACAACTCCTATGGCTCCTGCCGGTTGTCATACTCATCGACATGCAAGTCGTGATTCCTATTACAAGAACATGATCAATCTCATACATCACATATATAGTTCATCACATCCTTTTGGCCATATCACATCACATAGCATACCCTGCAAAAACAAGTTAGACGTCTTCTAATTGTTGTTGCATGTTTTACGTGGCTGCTATGGGTTTCTAGCAAGAACGTTTCTTACCTACGCAAAAGCCACAACGGTGATATGCCAATTTCTATTTACCCTTCATAAGGACCCTTTTCATCGAATCTGATCCAACTAAAATGGGAGAGACAGACACCCGCTAGCCACCTTATGCATCAAGTGCATGTCAGTCGGTGGAACCTGTCTCACGTAAGAGTACGTGTAAGGTCGGTCCGGGCCGCTTCATCCCACAATGCCGCTGAATCAAGATAAGACTAGTAACGGCAAGCAAATTGAACAAATCATCGCCCACAACTACTTTGTGTTCTACTCGTGCATAGAATCTACGCATAGACCTGGCTCATGATGCCACTGTTGGGGAATGTAGCAGAAATTCAAAATTTTCCTACGTGTCACCAAGATCAATCTAGGAGATGCTAGCAACGAGAGGGGAGGAGTGCATTTACATACCCTTGTAGATCGCGAGCGGAAGCGGTCAAGAGAACGGGGTTGATGGAGTCGTACTCGTCGTGATCCAAATCACCGATGATCCTAGCGTCGAACGGACGGCACCTCTGCGTTCAACACACGTACGGAGCGGGGACGTCTCCTCCTTCTTGATCCAGCAAGGGGGGAGGAGAAGTTGATGGAGATCCAGCAGCACGACGGCGTGGTGGTGGAAGTAGCGGGATCCCGGCAGGGCTTCGCCAAGCGCAAGCAGGGAGGAAGAGGTGTCACGGGAGGGAGGGAGGCGCCAGGGCTTGGGGTGCTGCTCCCATGCGCCTCCCCACTATATATAGGGGTGGAGGGGGCTGGTTTCTTGCCCTCCAAGTCCATTGGGGCGTTGGCAAAGGTGGGGGAAAGAAATCCCATCATTTCCCTTCCCCACCGATTGTTATCCCCCCTTTTTAGGGATCTTGATCTTATCCCTTCGGGATATGATCTTATTCCTTCTAAGGTGGGATCTTGGTGCGCCTTGACCAGGGGTGTGGGGCCTTGCCCCCACTACCCACGTTCATGTGGGTCCCCCCATGCAGGTGGGCCCCACTTCAGAACCTTCTAGAACCTTCCCGGTACAATACCGAAAAATCCCGAACATTTTCCGGTGGCCAAAATAGGACTTCCCATATATAAATCTTTACCTCCGGACCATTCCGGAACTCCTCGTGACGTCCGGGATCTCATCCGGGACTCCGAACAACTTTTGTATTTCCGCATACTAATATCTCTACAACCCTAGCGTCACCGAACCTTAAGTGTGTAGACCCTACGGGTTCGGGAGACATGCAGACATGACCGAGACGACTCTCCGGTCAATAACCAACAGCGGGATCTGGATACCCATGTTGGCTCCCACATGTTCCACGATGATCTCATCGGATGAACCACGATGTCGAGGATTCAATCAATCCCGTATACAATTCCCTTTGTCAATCGGTACGTTACTTGGCCGCGATTCGATCGTCGGTATCCCAATACCTTGTTCAATCTCGTTACCGGCAAGTCACTTTACTCGTACCGTAATGCATGATCCCGTGACCAAACACTTGGTCACATTGAGCTCATTATGATGATGCATTACCGAGTGGGCCTAGAGATACCTCTCCGTCATACAGAGTGACAAATCCCAGTCTTGATTCGTGCCAACCCAACAGACACTTTCGGAGATACCTGTAGTGCACCTTTATAGCCACCCAGTTACGTTGTGACGTTTGGTACACCCAAAGCATTCCTACGGTATCCGGGAGTTGCACAATCTCATGGTCTAAGGAAATGATACTTGACATTAGAAAAGCTCTAGCAAACGAACTACACGATCTTGTGCTATGCTTAGGATTGGGTCTTGTCCATCACATCATTCTCCTAATGATGTGATCCCGTTATCAATGACATCCAATGTCCATGGTCAGGAAACCATAACCATCTATTGATCAACGAGCTAGTCAACTAGAGGCTTACTAGGGACATGTTGTGGTCTATGTATTCACACATGTATTACGGTTTCCAGTTAATACAATTATAGCATGAACAACAGACAATTATCATGAACAAGGAAATACAATAATAACCATTTTATTATTGCCTCTAGGGCATATCTCCAACAGAGGCCAGGCCTCACCGTGGGGCAGTAGGGTCTGGGCAGTGGGGGTTGAGGCGGAGGACGAAGACGACCGGGCGATGGGGAGGCGAGCGACGATCCGGCGAGGTGGCTCCGGCGATGGCGTCGAGCGGCGGGGGCGGCGCCGGGTGATGCCCCGATCCAGATCGGGATCGGGGGAGGGGGCGAACGTGGGTGGGGGAGTGGGAGACGGGGGTTAGGTTCCCCCCCCCCCCCCCGGGTGGGGGATATGGAGGGGGAAGTGGGGCGCCGGCTGGGCCGGCCTGGCGAGCCCAGTGTCCAGCTGGGCCGAAGCCCAGTAAGGGGGGAGGGCTTTTCCTTTTACTTTCTTTTGGTTTTGTTTTTTTCTTTACTGTTTTATTATTTTTATTTTCTGTTTTATCTTAGATACACATTATTTTTAGTTTAGTAAAATATGATAACTCCTAAAATAATGTTTCAGAACCACCCACTGACATAAAACTTTTACCCCGAAATAAATTGGTTTAGAGTTTTATTAATTGAAAAGAGGCATTTACTTAATTGTTTTTGATACTGTTTAAATCACTTTAGAGTATTAAAGCATTATTTAAAAGTATGGTTTCTTCACCATAATTACCTATGCATCATTTGGCACCTCCCGAACATTTTAGTTTTAACATTTGAAAATCCTTACCATTTGACTTGTTTTTTTTACTTTTGATTTAGAACGGGATTGAATCATCGTGATTAACAACAGTCATCGCGGTGACGTGTCATCATTAACAGGGAATTACTGTAGCTTAACTATCCGGGCGTCACAATTCTCCTCCACTACAAGAAATCTCATCCCGAGATTTAGGAGGGGAGTAAGGGGGAAGGGATTGGGTTACGAAAAATCTAACGAATCTTCTCGGTCTTGGTTGCTCTTCTCGAACAGGTCAATCCATTACATTGACGTCTTCGTTACTCTGCTTCATGTCATCATGATGAAGTCGGCATCATTTCTTCGGGAACTCCATCGTACTTATGAAATAATAAAAGGGGGTATTCCGGAAGAATGGACCTCGGCAAGGTTGACTATCTGGTCGATAACATCGGGGAAGGTGGCGGAATTAACTCTCGAATTGAAACTTAAGAAAATATTGAGAGCAAAGTAAGGAGGTATCATGGGGAGTTTCGAGCGGGTGGGCAATCGTTTGATGCCTGAAACAGGGCGTGGAAGGGGTTCAAAGCAACGAAAATAAGTATTGTGTCTGATAACAGAATTGATGATCTCTCGGAAGGTGGCTCGTGAACTACTTACGAAGCCAAGTACGAGGATCAACTTTGGAAAACAGGGATGTACAGGAGAGTCAGGTTTCGATCCTGTGGAACTGTGGGTTATGGGCCCACCATGTGGGTTAAAAGTAGGAAGGGCGGTGACATCTTGCGCGGTCATGATAGCAAGGCATGTCAGAGGATAGCACTGTCAGTTATGTCGACAACAACGTCGGTACCAAGGGCGAGGGACGAAGAGAACCATTTTCCTGCTCGTTGAACGAGGCGGGCCAATAGGCAAAGTTCTCGTCCATCGGTGGTTACCGGAATGTCATTAACAATAATAACAGGGTCTTGCTGACACGGTTGTACACCAAGGTGTTTAGATAAGCAGAAGAATATTACTGCTTAGATCATATGGATCACAAGCAAGGTTAAACAAATCAATGGAAAGTAAAATGTGATCATCAGATCAAACAGAACAATGGAAAGGAAAATGTGTTTGACACATATACCAGGGGTATACCCTTCCCAAGGACAAGCAGAGCAAGATATACACGACGGGATAGAAAGTAGAAACCATTTAGATAAGGGGAGAGGAATTTCATGACATTACCCATACAACGGTGTTTGAATAATTGATAAAGATAATTTGGCATTGTGCTTCAAATGCCCTTATTGAAGATCGGAGTACCACAGACATGCTTCAAGATAGTATTGACATGGTCATCAGGTAAAGATCAGACTTTGGATACACAAAGGATCCATCAGGGACGACTTATAGAATAAGTCTTACAATTTCCTCATGGAAGAATGGATAACCTCACAGAAAAGGAAACTATAACAATAGGTCCTCCGGCCAGGTGTGCTAGGCATGACACCACCTTAACGGGTCATATAAAGACCAATGTAATAACTCTTGGAAATATGTTCCAACCATCATATCTGACCGAGATTCAGATCTGATCGGTGTCAGGATACCTCAGACTCAGGATGCCTGAGAAAGAAAAGGTGCAACACAATTGACGAGATGACATTATAAGATTCTCGGTCAATGAACTATGGAAGCAAGTTCCAAAACAAGAGTTCATCATTAAACCAAGGAGAGGATGAGGAGGTGGTTGGTGGAATCAACGACAATTCCTCGAGATTACCAACAAGATGGATTCCACAATTATGTGAACAAGGAAATAACATTTGTCTGATCAAATGATATAATGATGTATGCTCGAGGAAAACATCAATTAAACATTGGTTGAAAGGTGCACCCGAAATATGGGGTTAGGTTGCATGATCGAGGTTAGAATGGTGTTTCAATAACCAATGGTCTAAGACTGAACTGCCGACCATTAACTTCAAAGTGATAAGGTTGCTAGAAATACAGAATCCAAGCAGCACCGTTCACTTGTTGGTACCCCGGTTAGAATCAACACGGGAACCAAGAAAGGATGGTGATGGTGAGAAGTATCATTATTTCAAGAATTCGTAAAAGGTGAAGCAATCCACACCACATCCTTGACATAAAAGCCAGTAATACTTAGAATCATAACATAAGTTGGATAGAAAGGACCTCTAGGTACAACACAAACAGGAACAAGTTTGTGTTGGGGGGAAGGCAAGAATGTTGTCGATGGTAACACAATTCATTGAGGGGCCAGGATGTTATTTCTCATCATGAATTTGATTGGTATTCTGGAAGGAGTCAAATGATGATCGCGACAAATTTTGTCGAGAGGCTCCATGAAGATGCAATCAATCGGCGATGACATCAAGTCAAAGGGATGATGAAGCGAAAGGTTATTGGAACCACGAGTACGACACAAACTCGAAATCAAGCTTGCTGTTCAAGGTGAAATGATATGACGAGGAAAATCGACGTAAGCTTAGCTCATAGTCGAAAGTTGTGCTTCGAGAATAAGGACCAGGAGCATAATTAAAATTAGACGATAATGATATAGTCAATCGGGCTAGGAATGACTTGAAGGATTATTAAACTCGTAAGCAATGAAAATTACTTAGAGTTATTGATTCGGAGTGCGGAATTGATTCACTTATCAGTTTTCTCGGTTGATGACAACCCAAAACCCAGAAAAATTGGAATTGGTGAGAAATAACAGTTGATGAAGAACCCATAAGAAGTTATGCAGTTTCGTGATAATCTCGAGATACCAGGGGGGTAATACTCGACAGTAGATCAAAGTAAAGGTTGGACTGGTGTATTCATCCACAGAAGACAAGTGTTTAAACTTGCCCGAGAAATGGAATCAAAGAAGAACATATGGTCGGAACCATGATTGCAAAGGATCAATTCACTGATACCAAAGGATATTATATCAAGGAAATAGCTATTATTACAAGAAGCTTCCAGGATAGGATCTACATCGTGTCCATGGGCATGAACACAAAGTTCAAGGTCGACTCCCACTTCTCCAATGCATAAACTTTCATTCACTTCTCACTTTCGAAAAAGTTGTACTGTTGAAATTTTATCTGGCAAAATACCAGAAGAGTATTACTCGTGAAAACTTTTGAGTTCACACATATTAAGGAAGGCATATGTTCAATCCATCAGGGTATCGTGGAAACATATACCACAAGCTTCAATAGTAAATACCACCAGGTCAAAAGCTGAGCATGGTTGAGAAAGCAGAGGATACAATTTACCAAAGGCATTATGTATCTGAGGGAAGGCTCACAAGGTTATTGAATATGAAGGACGCTGTTGGATAAAATCCAACAAAGGATCTGCCGGTCGATAATGGAGCTGATGTGAGTATCGACACACAACCAAAGGAAGTAACAATGCAAAGGCATTGGATTATAGAAACAACTGACTAATTCAGAGCTCAAATGCAAAGGAATTGTGATTTTCAAATGAAGGACTCAAAAGCAAACGCTCTGATTAAGGATGGATAAGTTGAGTAGACTTAGAAGCACAACCGATCAAGGCATTGATTGGTCAAGAACCAGCTCATATCCAAATGACGACTGAGCCGGAAGGATAATCTCATTGACGAGTACGTCCGTATGAGCGAGTCTACATGCCTAGAGTCCCTGTATAAGTTCTGCAAGGCTGTGATTGCTGTGTTTGGCCCTGAGTACTTGAGAGAGCCGACAGCTGCAGATACAACCCGTTTGTTGGCGATGAATGCTAGCAGGGGCTTCCCGGGGATGCTTGGCAGCATAGACTGCATGCACTGTGAGTGGAAGAACTGCCCTTCTGCTTGGCAAGGGCAGTATAAGGGACATGTCAGGGCTTGCACTGTCATACTAGAGGCCGTGGCATCTCAAGATCTCTGGATCTGGCACTCTTTCTTTGGCATGGCTGGATCACACAATGATATCAACGTGCTTCAGCGCTCGCCGGTGTTTGCTAGGCTTGCCGAAGGCAACAGCCCACCGGTGAACTTTAATGTCAACGGCCACAACTACGACAAAGGGTACTATTTGGGTGACGGTATCTATCCTCAGTGGACCACTATTGTAAAGACAATACCCAACCCTGTTGGAGAGAAAAGGAAAAGATTTGCCCAAGAGCAAGAGAGTGCTAGAAAGGATGTCGAGCGTGCCTTTGGTGTTTTGCAATCTCGATGGGGCATCGTTCGGTATCCTGCTAATACTTTGAGCACACAGAAACTATGGAAAGTGATGACTGCTTGTGTGATCATGCACAATATGTTCGTAGAAGACGAGCGCGCCGGAACGTCTGTACGATCAAGGCTTTCAGTTTCAGGGTGAGAATGTTGTGCCTGAGCATGAAGTAGCGGCAACATTTGAGCAGTTCACTCAGTTTCATGAAGACATGCGTGATTAGGAAACTTACGTGCAATTACAAAATGATTTGGTTGAGCATATGTGGACTCATGTTGGCCACCAATAGATGTATCTTCTTTTATTCGTTTGTAAAACTATGTGAAACATTTTTATTTTTATTTGGCCTGTAAAATTATACTATTTATTTGGGCGGACTATTTTGTTTGTTAAATTTTTATTTCACAATATATTGAATGCAATGTAAAATTGCGCGGCCAGCCGGCCATGCCTGCACATATAGGTCGGCTCGTTGGGCGCGCTGCCGACCCATATGAAAAACAGAGCGGACGCCGGGCGGGCGGCTGACCCAAACGGACAAAAAACGAACGAAATCGCCGTCCGTTTGGGTCGGCCCATTGGAGTTGCTCTTAGGGGCTATTTATCGCCGCGGGCTGTCAGCCACTACCTAACTACTTTCTCATGTTCATTCAAGACAACACTTTAGCACAATCTTTTCTGTATCAGAAGAAACTATCCAGATTATGGCTGAAGAACTATCTCGGATGTCGGAACTGTTTTGCCCCCAAAATCCGTGTGATCTGGACTAAGGTGGCCTGGTCTGGAACCTGCTTCTGTAGATGATGCTGGCATTTTGGTAGAAAACTGTCTATTGATGGCCGAGCAACCATCAAAGTCACATTTCAGCAAATCTTTTGATGGCTCGAACTATCCAGGCTAGATTCCAGCAAGTCCTTCCATCGATCAAGCGATCAGTGGAGTGGTTTGTTCCACTGTTTCGGACCCCCCAAATAGGGTGACCACTGATTAATCGTGGTACAGACTGGCTGTAGTCTGAAGTAATGACTCTTCGGGCCTGCTTGCGCAGGTGACGGTGGCATATTGTCTCTCATTTCTTGTACGTCTCAAGAATAGAGCGTGGCGACGCCTTTATGTTCCATTGATAAAAGGTACTGAACTGTTGTGGACATCAAAGCGTCTGTAGTCCAACGGTTAGGATAATTGCCTTCCAAGCAATAGACCCGGGTTCGACTCCCGGCAGACGCATTTTTATTTTCCCTTTTTCTGGAAAAATGTCAGTTACCTACATACTTGTTTTGATGACCTAATTTTTTTGTCGTTTTGATGACCTAATTTTTTTGTTTTTGTGAGTGACCTAAACTTGTCTTATAGCGAAAATAGTAAGTAGCCATGAATGGAAGTCATGCCAATCATTTTCTTCTTTGATTCTTCAGTCACTTTTTTTGGATTTAGTGCTGCTTCATACACTGCTATTATTTTTTTTCATTTCCTCCTAATTTATTTCCCCTTTTCTGGAAAAATGTCAGTTACCTACATACTCGTTTTGATGACCTAATTTTTTTGTCGTTTTGATGACCTAATTTTTTTGTTTTTGTGAGTGACCTAAACTTGTCTTATAGCGAAAATAGTAAGCAGCCATGAATGGAAGTCATGCCAATCATTTTCTTCTTTGATTCTTCAGTCACTTTTTTTGGATTTAGTGCTGCTTCATACACTGCTATCATTTTAGAGACATTTTTTTATTTGTTTATGTTAGGTCTGTATTTGTTGTACGATTTTTCTTGTGCAATTGCATTTGTTTGTTTCTTATAAAGGCATCTCCAAGAGAAGGCAATGGTGGTCGCAGCTGTTGCCTTCTCTGAGCTCGCAAATGTCGCCCCCTCACATTCTCGTCACCAACAGGCTTCCCTGCCAAGAAGGTGATGATGGTCATAGAATTGCTCGCTCCGCTCTCGAGCTACCATGAAGACTACCGTACGAGCCGTCACCGACGTGGTGATGGTCGCGGTTATTGCAGCACCCAGTGGCGAAGACAGGGGGTGCCAGCAGGGGCCTGACCCCCCTAACATCCAAGAGTTGTTGATAATTTGCTTGTGAACAGTGCAAAATTAGTCATATTTGTTGCTAAATGTCTCTCTTTCTATGGTTTGGCCCTCTCCATCCCGATTCACCATCATTCGCCCCCCTCGATCAATTTTTTCTGGCTCCGCCACTGGCAGCTCCCATCATCGAGCCCTTTCTTTTATCTAGGGTTTAGGACAAACGAGTTTTCCAGCTAGACTAGGATGTAGTGCTAACTTTTTTAAGGACCAGCAAAGGCTGGTGTTTCATTGTTATTAAGCAGGGAGCAGATGACAAAAGTGACAAGGCGAGGATCCGCAGATCAAGGAGAGAAGGAAGAAGAATGAAGAAGAAAGCAAAGTGCCCCAGGCACAATCCACTAGCCTACTCTCCCGGGGGGTCCCCGAAGGGGCTCTGAAAGAACTTGACGCCGCCTTGCTGCCAGAGGTTTAGGCTTCTCCTGATTGCAAGTAGCACATCAGCCACACTGGCCTCTTTTGCCCTAAAAATGCAACGGTTCCTCTCCTGCCAGATCTCCCACAGGGAAAGCATCGCGAGAGCCTTGACTGCTTTCCTGGTTGTTGCCGGCATAGCTCCGATCATGGCTTCAATCTTGTCCAGGGAGCTGGGGCTGCGGATCCAGGTCGCCTGACCCAGAGCATGGCAGTACTGCCAGGTAGATAGTGCAGCCAAGGTCGCAACTACGAAGTGGCAGTGCCAGAACAGGTGCTCGGAGCTTTCTAGGTTGCGCAAGCAAAGCTGGCAAAAATAGTTGTTGGCCCATCATCCTCTTCGCTGCAACCTATCATTGCACCAGAGACGATCTTGGTGAAGCAGCCACGCGAAGATCTTCAGCTTCAGCTTCGCAGGAGCCCAAGTGTCCCAGATCAGCTAGCGAAATTGGGTTTGCGTTGAGCCCTGAAACTGAGCGCAGTAGGCCGATCTTGCGCTGTACTGTCCGGAGGCAGCAATCTTCCACCTGATCTGGTCTTGGCTGGTCTCCTGAAGATCAAGCTGCTGTAGATGAAGCCGCCTATGCAGGTTGAGCACGTCGTGGATGATTGAGCTGGTGTCGCCGTGCGCCAGGTCGGAGATCCAGCGATCTTCAGAGAGAGTTTGGGCTACTGATCAGTTCTTTCTCCTGGAGTGCTTGTACAGGTTGGGGAGGAGGTGTTTCAGCGGTGTCGAGTCTAGCCATGCAGAGTGCCAGAACAATGCTGCTTGACCGTTGCCAACGGTCACCGTTGTGGCCGCATTGAAGAGAGCGTGATCCGAGGCGTCGCAAGGCGGCTCCGTCCCCGCCCACGGCCATTCTGGGTTTTTCCAGGCGTGCCATGATGTCTACTACACAACCTTCTTCTTGTAGACGTTGTTGGGCCTCCAAGTGCAGAGGTTTGTAGGACAGTAGCAAATTTCCCTCAAGTGGATGACCTAAGGTTTATCAATCCGTGGGAGGCGTAGGATGAAGATGGTCTCTCTCAAACAACCCCGCAACCAAATAACAAAGAGTCTCTTGTGTCCCCAACACACCCAATACAATGGTAAATTGTATAGGTGCACTAGTTCGGCGAAGAGATGGTGATACAAGTGCAATATGGATGGTAGATATAGGTTTTTGTAATCTGAAAATATAAAAACAGCAAGGTAACAAGTGGTAAAAGTGAGTGTAAACGGTATTGCAATGCTAGGAAACAAGGCCTAGGGTTCATACTTTCACTAGTGCAAGTTCTCTCAACAATAATAACATAATTGGATCATATAACTATCCCTCAACATGCAACAAAGAGTCACTCCAAAGTCACTAATAGCGGAGAACAAACGAAGAGATTATGGTAGGGTACGAAACCACCTCAAAGTTATCCTTTCTGATCGATCTATTCAAGAGTCCGTAGTAAAATAACATGAAGCTATTCTTTTCGTTCGATCTATCATAGAGTTCGTACTAGAATAACACCTTAAGACACAAATCAACCAAAACCCTAATGTCACCTAGATACTCCAATGTCACCTCAAGTATCCGTGGGTATGATTATACGATATGCATCACACAATCTCAGATTCATCTATTCAACCAACACAAAGTACTTCAAAGAGTGCCCCAAAGTTTCTACCGGAGAGTCAAGACGAAAACGTGTGCCAACCCCTATGCATAGATTCCCAAGGTCACGGAACCCGCAAGTTGATCACCAAAACATACATCAAGTAGATCACGTGATATCCCATTGTCACCACAAATACGCACATGCAAGACGTACATCAAGTGTTCTCAAATCCTTAAAGACTCAATCCGATAGGATAACTTCAAAGGGAAAACTCAATCCATTACAAGAGAGTAGAGGGGGAGAAACATCATAAGATCCAACTATAATAGCAAAGATCGCGATACATCAAGATCGTACCACCTCAAGAACACGAGAGAGAGAGAGAGATCAAACACATAGCTACTGGTACATACCCTCAGCCCCGAGGGTGAACTACTCCCTCCTCGTCATGGAGAGCGCCGGGATGATGAAGATGGCCACCGGTGAGGGATCCCCCCTCCGGCAGGGTGCCGAAACAGGATCCCGATTGGTTTTTGGTGGCTACAGAGGCTTGCTACGGCGGAACTCCCGATCTATTCTGTTTCTGAAGGTTTTTAGGGTATATGGACATATATAGGCGAAAGAAGTTGGTCAAGGGAGCCACGAGGGGCCCATGAGGGTGGGGGCGCGCCCAGGGGGCAGGCGCGCCTCCCTGCCTCGTGGCCTCCTTGAAGCTTCCTTGACTTCAACTCCAAGTCTCCTGGATCACGTTCGTTCCAAAAATTACGCTCCCGAAGGTTTCATTCCGTTTCGACTCCGTTTGATATTGCTTTTCTGAGAAACACTGAAACAAGGGAAAAACAGAAACTGGCACTGGGCTCTGGGTTAATAGGTTAGTCCCAAAAATAATATAAAAGTGTATAATAAAGCCCATAAACATCCAAAACAGATAATATAATAGCATGGAACAATCAAAAATTATAGATACATTGGAGACGTATCATGCCACAACTAGCGTAGGCGTAGGGTGCGGCTGAATTTTGGCAGGTCCAGGATGCCAAGCCCGCCGTGCTCGATCGGGGAGCAAACCCGCCCTAGTTGACTTTGCAGCTTCCTCCAGAGAGCTCCTGATCACGACCCCAAAGGAAGCGACATCTACATTTATCAATTTCCTTCAGCAGTTTCACCGGAACGCGGAGCGCAGTGAGGGCGAACGTTGGCAGGGCGGTGAGGATGCATCTGACAAGGACCCTGCGCCCCGCGATGGAGAGCATTTTCCCTTTCTAGCCAGCAAGTCTAGCTCTAACTCGATCGAGGATGAATTGGGGATGAACTAGACGAAGCCGGCCAATCGTGAGGGGTAGCCCTAAGTATCTTATCGGGAACTGCATAGTTGGCCCCCCAAAAGATTGAAGGACGGTAGTAAGGTCGATGTCACTGCAGCATATCGGAGTCGTCGTGGATTTGGCGTTGTTAATCCTCAGGCCTGTGGCATCGCCCAAGCTCTCGAGCATGGCCATTAATTGATTGATCTCCTCCTTGACGGGGTTTGCAAATATGATGGCGTCATCTGCATATAAGCTAACCCTAAATTTGATCTCTCCGCCCGGCACCGGAGTAATGTCAAGTGCGTCTTCTGCAGCTTTGAGCAGGCGATGGATGGGGTCGATCGCTAGGATGAAGAGAAGCGGTGATAGGGGGTCGCCCTGCCGTAGGCCGCACCGGTGTAGGATTGTTTTGCCAGGGATTCCGTTGAGAAGGAAGGCAGACGATGAAGTGGAGAGCAACAGGGTAATCCATTCACGCCATTTAGCACTAAACCCTAAAGTTACCATGAGCTCAAGCAGATATTCCCATGAAACGTTGTCGAATGATCTTGAGATATCTAGCTTGAGGAGGACAGTCGGCGTCTTTCTGCGATGCAAGGCTCTAACACAGTTTTGGACGTAGACGAAGCTATCATGCAGGCATCTGGTTTTCAGAAATGTTGTCTGGGCCGATGATATGAGGCTTTGGACCACCGGAGCTAGCCTGATCGAGAGCACTTTGGAAACTAGCTTAGCTATGGAGTCAATCAGGCTAATCGGACGGTAGTCGCTAATGATGCTCGTGCCGTCTTTCTTGGGGATTAGGGATATGATCGCCGAGTTGAGCAAGCCAAAGTTGTTGCCGGCCAAGTTGTAGAACTGGTTAAACGCCTGCATTACGCCTTCCTTGATTATCGGCCAGCATGACCTGAAGAATAAGCCACTGAATCCGTCCGGCCCGAGAGATTTTTCCGCCGGCGAGGCCTGAATCGCCGCCCACACCTCTTCCTCTGAAAACGGGTTGTCAAGTCCACCACCTTGGATTGTTGGCATTTGAATCTGGCTCGAGTTGATCGTGGTTGATCTCTGTTGGGTAGCTCCAAGGATGCTGTCAAAATGGCTGTGAATAGCCGCTTCTTTCTCGCTGTGCTCCGTGGCTACTGTTTCATTGACTTTCAACGCATGAATGAAGTTCTTCCTCCTTCTCGAGCAGATTTTTGCCATGAAGAACTTGGTTGCGGCATCACCAGAGCGCAGCCAGGTGAGTCTCGAGGCCTGCCTTTTCTTGCAGTGCTCGATCGCTGCCAGCCCTAGCAGCCTGAGCTTGAGGTCCTTCCGCAGCTCTCTTTCGGCCGGCGAGAGCTGACGCCTTTCCTGGGCCACATCCAGGCGCAAGATGACCTCGCAGGCGATGTGGAACTGCAGCTTTGCATCGCCGAAGAGGCTCCGGCTCCAAATGCGGAGGTCCTTGGCCGCATGAGCAAGCTTGGTGTGGAGGCGGGCAAAGGCGCATGTTGCAGCGACCGGCCGCGCCCAGGCCGCGGTCACCGTGTCAGTGAAGCGTGGGAAGTGCAGCCAGAATGACTCGAACTTGAAGCACCTACGTCGGCGAGGTCCTGCCGCGTCCGAAAGCACGAGCGGGCAGTGGTCGGAGCAAGCCGTGGAGGCTGCCATGAGCATGGCCAGAGGAAACAGGGTTTCCCATGGCGCGTTGCAGAAGAATTTGTCGATGCCCACTAGGGTTGGGCTGTCACACTCGTTGCTCTAGATGAACCTGCGGTTGTTGCATTTGATTTGGCGTAAACCAGCTCTGTCTATTGCAGCCCTAAAGCACCCCATGAGCCTCCTATTGAGGTTGAGGTTGTTCTTCTCCCTAGCCTCATAAATTTGGTTGAAATTGCCATTGATAAGCCATGGCTCGGAGCTAGGCGGGGCAGAGTTTGTGATCTCGGCAAGGAAGGCCTCTTTGCTCGCGTCGTTAGTCGGACCGTAGACCGTGGTTAACCAGAACGAGGTCTAGTGTCTAGCTACACAAACCTTAACCGTGATCGCGAACTGGCCTACGGCATGGGTGTCGACGTCTATGATACGTCTCCAACGTATCTATATTTATGAAGTATTCATGCCATGTTTACAACAATTTTATATGGTTTTGGTATGATCTGCATGGAACTATCCCGGACTGACGCTGTTTTCAGGGGAACTACCGTGGTGTTGTTTTTTGTGTAGAAATGAAAGATCTCCAAATGAGCTGAAACTTTTTGACGATTTTTTTGGGAACAAAAGAGACCCTCGAAGCTTCATGGGAGGGCCAGAAGAGCCACGAGGAGGGCATAACCCACTAGGGCACGCCTGGTGGGCCTGGCTTGGCCCGGTGGGTTGTGCCCACCTCGAGGCCCTCTTAGCGTGAAACCAACGCTAAAAAATCCTATAAATAGAGAAACCATCAGGGTTAACCTAGATCAGAAGTTCCGCCGCCGCAAGGCTCTGTAGCCACCGAGAACCAATCTAGACCCCGTTCCGGCACCCTGCCGGAGGAGGGAATCATCTCTGGTGGCCATCTTCATCATCCCGGTGGCCACCATGATGAGAAGGGAGTAGTGCACCCTCGGGGCTGAGGGTTTGTACCAGTAGCTATGTGTTTAATCTCTCTCTCTCTCTCTCTCTCTCTCTCTCTCTCTCTCGTGTTCTTGAGATGTCACGATCTTGATGTATCGCGGGCTTTGTTAATAGAGTCGGATCATATGGTGTTTTCCCTCTCTATCTTGTTGTGATGAATTGAGTTTTTCCCTTTGAGATTTCGTTGTTATCGGATTGAATACTTTTATGGATTTGAGAACAGTTGATATATGTCTTGCAATTGAATACTCATGGTTACGATGGGGTATCGTATTGATTCAATGATATATGTTTTGGCACTCAACTCGCGGATTCCCGAGGTGACATTGGGGTAATCTATGCATAGGGGTTGATGCACGTTCTTGTCTTTGTTTCTCCGGTAGATATCTTGGGGCACTCTTTGAAGTTCTTTGTGTTGGATTGAGTATTATGAATATGAATTTTCTTTGGTGTTATTTTAGTACGAATTGTAGGATAGATCAAACGGAAAGAATAGCTTTGTGTTATTTTAGTACGAACTCTTGAATAGATCGAACGGAAAGAATAGCTTTGTGTTATTTTAGTACGAACTCTTGAATAGATCGAACGGAAAGAATAGCTTTGAGGTGGTTTCGTACCCTACAAACAATTTATTATTATGTTCTCCGCCAGATAGGAACTTTGGAGTGATTCTTCATCGCACTTTGAGGGGTGGTTATATGATCCAATTATATTAGCACTGTTGAGAGATTGCACTAGCGAAAGTACGGACCCTAGGCCTCATTTTCAAGCATTGCAATACCATTTTGGTGCCCATTTACTATTTGCTACCTTGCTGTTTTTATTTATTCCAGATTATAAAAATATATTTCTACCATCAATATTACACTTTTATCACCATCTCTTCGCCAAACTAGTGCACCTATACAATTTGCCATTATATTGGGTGTGTTGGGGACACAAGAGATTTCTTGTATTTGGTTGCAGGGTCGTTTGAGAGAGACCATCTTCATCCTACACCTCTCACGGATTGATAAACCTTAGGTCATCCACTTGAGGGAAAATTGCTACTGTCCTACAAAACTCTGCGCTTGGAGGCCCAACACGTGTCTACAAGAATAAAGTTGCGTAGTAGACATCAAGCTCTTTTCTAGCGCCGTTGCCGGGGAGGTGAGTGCTTGAAGGTATATCTTTAGATCTTGCAATTGAATCTTTTAGTTTCTTGTTTTATCACTAGTTTGGTTAAAAAAAGAAAACTACAAAAAAAATGGAATTGAGGTTGCATCATATATTGAGCATCTTTATAATGTATTCATGAAAATGATGGAAAGGAAAATTGTGCTCAATTGTTAGAAGAAGAAGTCAATAAAATGATTGGCACAAAATATTTGAATGATGAGCATGATTGCAATGTTGTTAGTATGAATTCTTTGAATATCCATGATGCTAATGATATGCAAAGCCATAAGCTTGGGGATGCTATATTTGATGAGTATGATATTTTTAGTCCCCCAAGTTTTGATGAGAAAATTTATTATGATGATTGCATGCCTCCTATTTATGATGATTATATTGATGAAAGTGGATTTGGAGAGGTCATGACTTTATTTAATGATGAATTCACTGCTTTGGAAGAGGTTTCAATTGACTATGACAACAAAGTTGCTATATATGATGATTATGGTGATGACATGTATGCTATGAGAAATAATGATAACCATGAAACTTATCATCATGATTTTAATTTTCAATCCCATGATAGTTATTTTGTTGAGTTTGCTCCCACTACTATTCATAAGAATAAATTTGCTTATGTGGAGAGTAATAAATTTTCTATGCTTGTGGGTCATGAAAATAATGCTTTATGTGATAGTTATATTGTTGATTTTATTCATGATGCCACTGAAAATTATTATGAGGGAGGAACTTATGCTTGTAGGAATTGCAATAATATCAAGTTTCCTCTCTATGTGTTGAAAATCTTGAAGTTATGTTTGTTTTGTCTTCCTATGCTAGATGATTATTGCTCCCATAAATTATTTTCTCACAAAATTCCTATGCATAGGAAGTGGGTTAGGCTTAAATGTGCTAGTCATATGTTTCATGATGCTCTCTTTGTGTTTCAATTTGTATCTTTTATGCGAGCATCATTGAAATCATCATGCCTAGCTTAAAAGGCACTAAAGAAAAGCGCGTGTTGGGAGACAACCCAACACTTTTACCTACTGTTTTTGTGTGTTGACATGATTAGGCTACTGTAGAAAGGATGTTTTATTGCTTTTATTTCAATAAAGTGCCAAGTAAAGCCTTTGGGATCATGTTGGGTGATAGTTGATTTGATCTTGCTGAAAAACAGAAACTTTTGTGCTCACGAAACAATTCTCATTTTTAACAGAAGAGTACTTTTGAGTTGATTCTTTTTGCATAAGTTTAATATACAAATTTATCACGTGTTCCTAATTGTTTCATAATTTTTGGAGTAGGAGAAGTATGGTAGTTATCCAAATCATTACAGACTGTTCTGTTTTTGACAGATTCTGTTTTCAATGCACAGTTTGCTTGTTTTCTAGTTTCTATGGCTTATATTGCTCAATATAAATTGTGTAAATGATATGCTACAGTAGTAATTATGAGGAAACAATTATGAATCTTTTCTTTGACAGTACCAAAGTGAAATGGTTTTCTCTTTATCATACTAACCTATCTCACGAAGTTCCGTTAACTTTTGTGTGATTGAAGTTTTCAAGTTTTGGGTGAGATGTCAATATGAGGAGAATAAGGAGTGACAAGACCCTAAGCTTGGGGATGCCCAAGGCACCCCAAGGTAATATTCAAGGAAGATCAAAGCAACTAAGCTTGGGGATGCCCCGGAAGGCATCCCCTCTTTCGTCTCCAACATTATCGGTAACCTCACTTGGAGCTATGTTTTCATTCGTCACATGATATGAGTTTTACTTGGAGCGTCATTTTATTTTGTTAGGATTTGCTTTATATTATTTAGAATAATGTTTTGCATCTTTTATTTCAATAAAAGTGGCATTGATAGCCTTTACTATGCTTATTTTACAAGTCTACATGTTGCTGTTTGAAAACAGAAAGTTTACCGCTGTTGCAAAAATTCCCTAGAAAAGTCAGAATGTGATAAAATGTTGAAACTTTTTGCAAAATAAGCTCTGATAAATTTTCTACAGTGTGGTAAATTTTCATAATCTTTGGTGTTAGGGAAGTATTGATATTCTTGCATTCTTTACAGACTGTACTGTTTTGGCAGATTCCTGTTATGTTTGCATTGTTTGCATATGTTTGCTTGTTTAATGATTCTATTTGAGGATATGATTAAATATGCAGAGGAATTTAGTATGCAATGTTGAATAATAATTTTAGTGATTTACTACAGTAGAGAATGATAAGGTTTTTTGCATTAGTTTATACTAACTTATCTCACGAGTTCTTGTTGAGTTTTGTGTGGATGAAGCTTTTGAGATTTAGGAAAACCGTGATATGAGAGGAATTAAGGAGACGCAAAAGCTCAAGCTTGGGGATGCCCCGGTAGGCATCCCACCTTTCTTCTTCAACAATTACCGGTTAGTATCGGTTGAGCCTAAGTTTTTGCTTCTTCACATGATGTGTGCTATTCTTGGAATGTCATTTTGTTTTGTTTTTGCTTGCTATTTTGATAAAATACTTAGATCTGAAAGTTTTAAATAAAATAGAGTTTTCAAATAGTTGCCAGGGAGGCTAATTAAGCGGCACTCACATCCCGTCAACGAAGCTCTTTTCTATGGAATTGCTCTAGTGCTTCACTTATATCTTTTTGAGCACGGTGTGCTTTAGCATTTTTGAATAAATTATATCTTGCTTCACTTAAATTAATTTGAGAGAAAGAAATATTATGCTCATGATCTTCACATATATTTGTTTGAGCTTATCAAAAGCAATACATGAAAATTAGTTCCAAAGTGATAGATATCCAAGAAGGATATAATAAAAACTTTCATGAAGGTCATTGGAAAAAATAAACTTGATTCCTTGTAATAGTTTTGAGATAGGATGATGTGATATGTGAGTCATGTTGATGAGTAATTATGCTTTAGTAAGAATATTGAAGGTAAGGTTTGTGATTCCCTATGCAAGCACGAAAGTCAATAGTTGTGCAATGAAATTACATCCTACTTGTGGTGCATTATTTGGTGTTAATTATGCTCAATGCTCGCTTATGAGATTATTCGTTTCTTGGTTGGTCGCTTCTCAATCTTTTGCTAGCCTTCATTTTGCACTAAGTATGATCACTACTTGTGCATTCAAAATCCATTAAAACCAGTTTTGCCACATGAGTCCACTATACCTACCTATATGCGGTATTCTTTTGCCGTTCTAAGCAAATTTGTATGTGCCATCTCTAATTTTCAAAATAAATTTCTCTTTTGTGTGCTCGTACCGGTCGCGAGGCGGTGAGGGGTGGCCAATATTTTCCATGCTAGATGTGTTATTCTCACGATGAGTGTTTATTCACTTGTCATTGCACGAGAGTAAGGCAAAAGTATTAGGGATGCCTAGTCCCGAAACGAAAAATGAATTTACTTTATGTTGTCAAATAATAAATTCCTTGGAAAGTGTTGGTATGGAGGGCACCCATGGATACGGTTAGCCATGGAAAGTGAAAGAATGGGGGAAAAGGATACACTTTATTTTCTGTTTGGGAACCACCTATGATATATCTAGCATGGAAAGTGTTGGGAGCCCTAAGTCGTTTTCGTTGGTGGGAAAAGTATGCCTCTCAAAATGTTTTTATCTCTCAATTTTCGCTTTGAGTTCTGGCACCTCTACAAATCCCTACTCCCCTCTGCGAAGGGCCTTTCTTTTACTTTATGCAATTTTTATTTTTAATTTGAGTCTCCATCTTCTCTTATAAAGCACCAACTAGGAGGCACTATGATCGTACTTGAGCATTGAGTGTAGCTAATATGCGAGTGTGTTTCATGAATGGATCAATGATTGAGCATGATGGGCCAGGGATAACTTATTTTAGCATTGATATTTTGAAAGACATGGTTGCTTGTTGGTATGCTTGAGTATTAAAGTCCTCATGTCAAAACTAGACTATTGCTTGAACCATATAAAAGTCCAAATGTCCATGCTACAAAAGAAAAGAGTTTATGATGAATATGATAGGTAGCATTCCACAACAAAAATTCCATTTTCAATTGCTACTTTATCATAATAAGTTTTATGAGAAACAATTGTTGTTATGATGCTAGGAAAAGTGATTGAAATTATCATTGATCAAACTTATGCACTTTGCTAGCATTCACACTTCATAAATTATTTCTTTTATCATTTACCTACTCGGGGACGAGTAGGAATTAAGCTTGGGGATGCTGATACGTCTCCAATGTATCTATAATTTATGAAGTATTGATGCCATGTTTACAACAATTTTATATGGTTTTGGTATGATTTGCATGGAACTAACCCGGACTGACGCTGTTTTCAGCAGAACTACCATGGTGTTTTTTTTGTGCAGAAATGAAAGTTCTCCATGTTGGGGAACGTAGTAATTTCAAAAAAAATCCTACGCACACGCAAGATCATGGTGATGCATAGCAACGAGAGGGGAGAGTGTTGTCCACGTACCCTCGTAGACCGTAAGCGCAAGTGTTATGAAAACGCGGTTGATGTAGTCGTACGTCTTCACGATCGACCGATCCTAGTACCGAAAGTACGGCACCTCCGTGATCTGCACACATTCAGCTCGGTGACGTCCCATGAACTCACGATCCAGCAAAGTGTCGAGGGAGAGCTTCAACAGCACGACGGCGTGATGACGGTGATGATGAAGCTACCGGCGCAGGGCTTCACCTAAGCACTACGATGATATGACCGAGGTGGATTATGGTGGAGGGGGGCACCGCACACGGCTGGAAACAATCAACTTGTATGTTCTAGGGTGCCCCATGCCCCCATATATAAAGGAGCAAGGGGGGAGGCCGGCCAGCCCTTGTGGCGCGCCAGGAGTGGAGTCCTCCTCCTCCTAGTAGGAGTAGGACTCCCCTTTCCTACTCCTACTAGGAGGGGGAAAGGAAGGAGAGGGAGAAGGTAAGGGGGGCGCCACCCCCCCCTTCCCTAGTCCAATTTGGACCAGAGGGGGAGGGGGTGCGCGGCCTGCCCTGGCCGGCCCTCTCTCTCTCCACTAAGGCCCATGTGGCCCATTAGTTCTCCGGGGGGGGGGGGTTCCGGTAACCCTCCGGCACTCCGGTTTTCTCCGAAATCACCCGGAACACTTCCGGTGTCCGAATATAGCCGTCCAATATATCAATCTTTATGTCTCGACCATTTCGAGACTCCTCGTCATGTCCGTGATCACATCCGGGACTCCGAACTATCTTCGGTACATCAAAACACATAAACTCATAATACCGATCGTCACCGAACGTTAAGCGTGCGGACCCTACGGGTTCGAGAACTATGTAGACATGACCGAGACACGTCTCCGGTCAATAACCAATAGCGGAACTTGGATGTTCATATTGGCTCCCACATATTCTACGAAGATCTTTACCGGTCAAACCGCATAACAACATACGTTGTTCCCTTTGTCATCGGTATGTTACTTGCCCGAGATTCGATCGTCGGTATCTCAATACCTAGTTCAATCTCATTACCGGAAAGTCTCTTTACACGTTCCATAATGCATCATCCCACAACTAACTCATTAGTCACATTGCTTGCAAGGCTTATAGTGATGTGCATTACCGAGAGGGCCCAGAGATACCTCTCCGACAATCGGAGCGACAAATCCTAATCTCGATCTATGCCAACTCAACAAGTACCATCGGATGTAGAGCACCTTTATAATCACCCAGTTACGTTGTGACATTTGGTAGCACACAAAGTGTTCCTCCGGTATTCGGGAGTTGCATAATCTCATAGTCATAGGAACATGTATAAGTCATGAAGAAAGACATAGCAACATACTAAACGATCAAGTGCTAAGCTAACGGAATGGATCAAGTCAATCACATCATTCTCTAATGATGTGACCCCGTTAATCAAATGACAACTCATGTCTATGGCTAGGAAACTTAACCATCTTTGATTCAACGAGCTAGTCAAGTAGAGACATACTAGTGACACTCTTTTTGTCTATGTATTCACACATGTACTAAGTTTCCGGTTAATACAATTCTAGCATGAATAATAAACATTTATCATGATATAAGGAAATATAAATAACAACTTTATTATTGCCTCTAGGGCATATTTCTTCAGTTTCCTACTTGCACTAGAGTCAATAATCTAGATTACACAGTAATGATTCTAACACCCATGGAGTCTTGGTGCTGATCATGTTTTGCTCGTGAGAGAGGCTTAGTCAACGGGTCTGCAACATTCAGATCCGTATGTATCTTGCAAATTTCTATGTCTCCCTCCTTGACTTGATCGCGGATGGAATTGAAGCGTCTCTTGATGTGCTTGGTTCTCTTGTGAAATCTAGATTCCTTTGCCAAGGCAATTGCACCAGTATTGTCACAAAAGATTTTCATTGGACCCGATGCACTAGATATGACACCTAGATCGGATATGAACTCCTTCATCCAGACTCCTTCATTTGCTGCTTCCGAAGCAGCTATGTACTCCGCTTCACACGTAGATCCCGCCACGATGCTTTGCTTAGAACTGCACCAACTGACAGCTCCACCGTTCAATATAAACACATATCCGGTTTGTGACTTAGAGTCATCCGGATCAGTGTCAAAGTTTGCATCGACGTAACCATTTACGACAAGCTCTTTGTTACCTCCATAAACGAGAAACATATCCTTAGTCCTTTTCAGGTATTTCAGGATGTTCTTGACCGCTATCCGGTGATCCACTCCTGGATTACTTTGGTACCTCCCTGCTAAACTAATAGCAGGGCACACATCAGGTCTGGTACACAACATTGCATACATGATAGAGTCAGCATAGGGAACACATTTCATTTTCTCTCTATCTTCTGCAGTGGTCGGGCATTGATTCTGACTCAACTTCACACCTTGTAACACAGGAAAGAACCCTTTCTTTGATTGATCCATTTTGAACTTCTTCAAAACTTTATCAAGGTATGTGCTTTGTGAAAGTCCAATTAAGCGTCTCGATCTATCTCTATAGATCTTGATGCCCAATATATAAGTAGCTTCACCGGGGTCTTTCACTGAAAAACTCTTGTTCAAGTATCCTTTTATGCTATCCAGAAATTCTATATCATTTCCAATCAACAATATGTCATCCACATATAATATTAGAGATGCTACAGAGCTCCCACTCACTTTCTTGTAAATACAGGCTTCTCCAAAAGTCTGTACAAAACCATATGCTTTGATCACACTATCAAAATGTTTATTCCAACTCCGAGATGCTTGCACCAGTCCATAAATGGATCGCTGGAGCTTGCACACTTTGTTAGCATCCTTTGGATCAATAAAACCTTCAGGTTCCATCATATACAACTCTTCTTCCAGAAATCCATCCAGGAATGCAGTCTTTACATCCATTTGCCAAATTTCATAATCATAAAATGCAGCAATTGCTAACATGATTCGGACGGACTTAAGCATCGCTACGGGTGAGAAGGTCTCATCGTAGTCAACTCCTTGAACTTGTCAAAAACCTTTCGCAACAATTCGAGCTTTATAGACAGTAACATTACCGTCAGCGTTAGTCTTCTTCTTGAAGATCTATTTATTCTCGATGGCTTGCCGATCATCGGGCAAGTCAACCAAAGTCCAAACTTTGTTCTCATACATGGATCCCATCTCAGATTTCATGGCCTCAAGCCATTTCGCGGAATCTGGGCTCATCATCGCTTCCTCATAGTTCGTAGGTTCGTCATGGTCAAGTAACATGACCTCCAGAACAGGATTATCGTACCACTCTCGTGCGGATTTTACTCTGGTTGACCTACGAGGTTTGGTAGTAACTTGATCTGAAGTTACATGATCATCATCATTAGCTTCCTCACTAATTGGTGTAGGAGTCACATGAACAGATTTCTGTGATGAACTACTTTCCAATAAGGGAGCAAGTACAGTTACCTCATCAAGTTCTACTTTCCTCCCACTCACTTCTTTCAAGAGAAACTCCTTCTCTAGAAAGGATCCATTCTTAGCAATGAATATCTTGCCTTCGGATATGTGATAGAAGGTGTACCCAACAGTCTCCTTTGGGCATCCTATGAAGACACATTTCTCCGATTTGGGTTCAAGCTTATCAGGTTGAAGCTTTTTCACATAAGCATCGCAACCCCAAACTTTAAGAAACGACAACTATGGTTTCTTGCCAAACCACAGTTCATAAGGTGTCGTCTCAACGGATTTAGATGGTGCCCTATTTAACGTGAATGCAGCCATCTCTAAAGCATAACCCCAAAACGATAGCTGTAAATCAGTAAGAGACATCATAAATCGCACCATATCTAGTAAAGTATGATTACGACGTTCGGACACACCATTACGCTGTGGTGTTCTGGGTGGCGTGAGTTGCGAAACTATTCCGCATTGTTTCAAATCAAGACCAAACTCGTAACTCAAATATTCTCCTCCACGATCAGATCGTAGAAACTTTATTTTCTTGTTATGATGATTTTCCACTTTACTCTGAAATTCTTTGAACTTTTCAAATGTTTCAGACTTATGCTTCATCAAGTATATATACCCATATCTGCTCAAATCATCTGTGAAGGTGAGAAAATAACGATACCCGCCGCGAGCCTCAACATTCATCGGACCACATACATCAGTATGTATGATTTCTAACAAATCTTTTGCTCGCTCCATTGTTCCAGAGAACGGAGTTTTAGTCATTTTGCCCATGAGGCATGGTTCGCAAGTACCAAGTGATTCATAATCAAGTGATTCCAAAAGTCCATCAGAATGGAGTTTCTTCATGTGCTTTACACCAATATGACCCAAACGGCAGTGCCACAAATAAGTTGCACTATCATTATCAACTCTGCATCTTTTGGCTTCAACATTATGAATATGTGTGTCACTACTATTGAGATTCAACAAAAATAGACCATCCTCAAGGGTGCATGACCATAAAAGATATTACTCATATAAATAGAACAACCATTATTCTCTGATTTAAATGAATAACCGTCTCGCATCAAACAAGATTCAGATATAATGTTCATGCTTAACTCTAGCACCAAATAACAATTATTCAGGTCTAAAACTAATCCCGAAGGTAGATGTAGAGGTAGCGTGCCGACCGCGATCACATTGACTTTGGAACCATTTCCCACGCGCATCGTCACCTCGTCCTTAGCCAATCTTCGCTTAATCCGTAGTCCCTGTTTCGAGTTGCAAATATTAGCAACAGAACTAGTATCAAATACACAGGTGCTACTGCGAGCATTAGTAAGGTACACATCAATAACATGTATATCACATATACCTTTGTTCAGCTTGCCATCCTTCTTATCCGCCAAATACTTGGGGCAGTTTCGCTTCCAGTGACCAGTCCCTTTGCAGTAGAAGCACTCAGTCTCAGGCTTAGGTCCAGACTTGGGCTTCTTCACTTGAGCAGCAACTTGCTTGTCGTTCTTCTTGAAGTTCCCCTTCTTCCCTTTACCCTTTTTCTTGAAATTGGTGGTCTTGTTGACCATCAACACTTGATGCTCCTTCTTGATTTCTACCTCCGCAGCCTTTAGCATTGCGAAGAGCTCAGGAATTGTCTTATCCATCCCTTGCATATTATAGTTCACCACGAAGCTCTTGTAGCTTGGTGGTAGTGGTTGAAGAACTCTGTCAATGACACTATCATCAGGAAGATTAACTCCCAGTTGAATCAAGTGATTATTATACCCAAACATTTTGAGTATATGTTCACTGACAGAACTGTTCTCCTCCATCTTACAGCTATAGAACTTATTGGAGACTTCATATCTCTCAATCCGGGCTTCAACTCCTGGAACATCTCATATGCTCCATGGCATTCAAAACGTCGTTGAAGTCCCGGTTCTAAGCCGTAAAGCATGGCACACTGAACTATCGAGTAGTCATCAGCTTTGCTCTGCCATACGTTCATAACATCTGGCGTTGCTCCTGCAATGGGTTTGGCACCTAGCAGTGCTTCCAGGACGTAATTCTTCTGTGCAGCAATGAGGATAATCCTCAAGTTACAGACCCAGTCCGTGTAGTTGCTACCATCATCTTTCAACTTAGCTTTCTCTAGGAACGCATTAAAATTCAACGGAACAACAACACGGGCCATCTATCTATAACAACATAGACATGCAAAATACTATCAGATACTAAGTTCATGATAAATTAAAGTTCAATTAATCAAATTACTTAAGAACTCCCACTTAGATAGACATCCCTCTAATCATCTAAGTGATCACGTGATGCAAATCAACTAAACCATGTCCGATCATCACGTGAGGTGGAGTAGTTTTCAATGGTGAACATCACTATGTTGATCATATCTACTATATGATTCACGCTCGACCTTTCGGTCTCAGTGTTCCGAGGCCATATCTGTATATGCTAGGCTCGTCAAGTTTAACCCAAGTATTATGCGTGTGCAAAACTGGCTTGCACCCGTTGTATGTGAACGTAGAGCTTATCACACCCGATCATCACGTGGTGTCTCGGCACGACGAACTTTCGCAACGGTGCATACTCAGGGAGAACACTTATACCTTGAAATTTAGTGAGAGATCATCTTATAATGCTACTGTCGAACCAAGCAAAATAAGATGCATAAAGGATAAACATCACATGCAATCAATATAAGTGATATGATATGGCCATCATCATCTTGTGCCTTTGATCTCCATCTCCAAAGCACCGTCATGATCACCATCGTCACCCGCGCGACACATTGATCTCCATTGTAGCATCGTTGTCGTCTCGCTAACTATTGCTTCTACGACTATCGCTGCCGCTTAGTGATAAAGTAAAGCAATTGCATGGCGATTGCATTTCATACAATAAAGCGACAACCATATGGCTCCTGCCAGTTGTCGATAACTTTGTTACAAAACATGATCATCTCATACAATAAAATTTAGCATCATGTCTTGACCATATCACATCACAACATGCCCTGCAAAAACAAGTTAGACGTCCTCTACTTTGTTATTGCAAGTTTTACGTGGCTGCTATAGGCTGAGCAAGAACCGTTCTTACCTACGCATCAAAACCACAACGATTTTTTGTCAAGCATGTGCTGTTTTAACCTTCAACAAGGACCGGGCGTAGCCACACTCGATTCAACTAAAGTTGGAGAAACTGACACCCGCCAGCCACCTGTGTGCGAAGCACGTCGGTAGAACCAGTCTCGCGTAAGCGTATGCGTAATGTTGGTCCGGGCCGCTTCATCCAACAATACCGCCGAATCAAAGTATGACATGCTGGTAAGTAGTATGACTATTATCGCCCACAACTCACTTGTGTTCTACTCGTGCATATAACATCTACGCATAAACCTTGCTCGGATGCCACTGTTGGGGAACGTAGTAATTTCAAAAAAAATCCTACGCACACGCAAGATCATGGTGATGCACAGCAACGAGAGGGGAGAGTGTTGTCCACGTACCCTCATAGACCGTAAGCGCAAGTGTTATGACAACGCGGTTGATGTAGTCGTACGTCTTCATGATCGACCAATCCTAGTACCAAAAGTACGGCACCTCCGTGATCTGCACACGTTCAACTCGGTGACGTCCCACGAACTCACGATCCAGCAGAGTGTCGAGGGAGAGCTTCATCAGCACGACGGCGTGATGACGGTGATGATCAAGCTACCGGCGTAGGGCTTCGCCTAAGCACTACGACGATATGACCGAGGTGGATTATGGTGGAGGGGGGCACCGCACACAGCTGGAAACAATCAACTTGTATGTTCTAGGGTGCCCCCCCACCCCTGTATATAAAGGAGCAAGGGGAGAGGCCGGTCAGCCCTTGTGGCGCGCCAGGAGAGGAGGAGTCCTCCTCGTCATGCCCGTGATCACATCCAGGACTCCGAACTATCTTCGGTACATCAAAACACATAAACTCATAATACCGATCATCACCGAACGTTAAGCGTGCGGACCCTACGGGTTCGAGAACTATGTAAACATGACCGAGACACGTCTCCGGTCAATAACCAATAGCGGAACATGGATGTTCATATTGGCTCCCACATATTCTACAAAGATCTTTATCGGTCAAACCGCATAACAACATACGTTGTTCCCTTTGTCATCGGTATGTTACTTGCCCGAGATTCGATCGTCGGTATCTCAATACCTAGTTCAATCTCGTTACCAGAAAGTCTCTTTACTCATTCCATAATGCATCATCCCGCAACTAACTCATTAGTCACATTTCTTGCAAGGCTTATAGTGATGTGCATTACCGAGAGGGCCCAGAGATACCTCTCCGACAATCGGAGTGAAAAATCCTAATCTCGATCTATGCCAACTCAACAAGTACCATCGGAGACACCTGTAGAGAACCTTTATAATCACCCAGTTACATTGTGACGTTTGGTAGCACACAAAGTGTTCCTCCGGTATTCGGGAGTTGCATAATCTCATAGTCATAGGAACATGTATAAGTCATGAAGAAAGCAATAGCAACATACTAAACGATCAAGTGCTAAGCTAACGGAATGGGTCAAGTCAATCACATCATTCTCTAATGATGTGATCCCGTTAATCAAATGACAACTCATGTCTATGGCTAGGAAACTTAACCATCTTTTATTCAACAAGCTAGTCAAGTAGAGGCATACTAGTGACACTTTTTTCGTCTATGTATTCACACATGTACTAAGTTTCCGGTTAATACAAGTCTAGCATGAATAATAAACATTTATCATGATATAAGGAAATATAAATAACAACTTTATTATTGCCTCTAGGGCATATTTCCTTCACTCCAAATGAGCTGAAACTTTTTGAATATTTTTTTGGAACAAAAGAGACCCACGAAGCTTCATGGGAGGGCCGGAAGAGCCACGAGGAGGGCACAACCCACCAGGGCGCGCCTGGTGGGCCTGGCTTGCCCCGATGGGTTGCGCTCACCTCGAGGCCCATCTTAGCGTGAAACCAACGCCAAAAAATCCTATAAATAGAGAAACCATCAGGGGTTAACCTAGATTAGAAGTTCCGCAGCCGCAAGGCTCTGTAGCCACCAAAAACCAATCTAGACCCCATTCTGGCACCCTGCCGGAGGGGGGAATCATCTCCGGTGGCCATCTTAATCATCCTGGCGGCCACCATGATGAGAAGGGAGTAGTGCACCCTCGGGGCTGAGGGTTTGTACCAGTAGCTATGTGTTTAATCTCTTTCTCTCTCTCTCTCTCTCTCTCTCTCTCTCTCTCTCGTGTTCTTGAGTTGTCACGATCTTGATGTATCACGGGCTTTGTTAATATAATCAGATCATATGGTGTTTTCCCTCTCTATCTTGTTGTGATGAATTGAGTTTTTCCTTTTGAGATTTCGTTGTTATCAGATTGAATACTTTTATGGATTTGAGAACACTTGATATATGTCTTGCAGTTGAATACTCGTGGTGACAATGGGGTATCGTATTGATTCAATTGATATATGTTTTGGCACTCAACTCGCGGATTCCCGAGGTGACATTGGGGTAATCTATGCATAGGGGTTGATGCACGTTCTTGTCTTTGTTTCTCCGGTAGAAATCTTGAGGTACTCTTTGAAGTTCTTTGTGCTGGATTGAGTATTATGAATATGAATTTGATTTGGTGTTATTTTAGTACGAACTCTAGGATAGATCGAATGGAAAGAATAGCTTTGTGTTATTTTAGTACGAACTCTTGAATAGATCGAATGGCAAGAATAGCTTTGAGGTGGTTTCGTACCTACAAACAATTTATTCTTATATTCTCTGCTAGATAGGAACTTTGGAGTGATTCTTCATCGCACTTTGAGTGGTGGTTATATGATCCAATTATATTAGCACTGTTGAGAGATTGCACTAGCGAAAGTACGGACCCTAGGCCTCATTTTCAAGCATTGCAATACCATTTTTGTGCCCATTTACTATTTTCTACCTTGCTGTTTTTATTTATTTAGATTATAAAAATATATTTCTATCATCAATATTACACTTTTATCACCATCTCTTCGCCGAACTAGTGCACCTATACAATTTGCCATTGTATTGGGTGTGTTGGAGACACAAGAGATTTCTTGTATTTGGTTGCAGGGTCATTTGAGAGAGACCATCTTCATCCTACACCTCTCACGGATTGATAAACCTTAGGTCATCCACTTGAGGGAAAATTCCTACTGTCCTACAAAACTCTGCGCTTGGAGGCCCAACACGTGTCTACAAGAATAAAGTTGCATAGTAGACATCAGTCTACCAGGTCTTGGTTCCAGAGGATGGCGATGCCGCCTCGAGTGCCGATGGCGGGCAGGAATGCACAACCGCGCAGATGAGGGCCGCCGATGTCGCGGACGAGGTTCGGCGTCCACTCATCGAGCTTGTTCTCTTGCATGCACAGAATGGCGGTGCGGTGCGCTGCAACTACCTCTCGAACGGCCTCTCGTTTTGCCGGCGAGTTCAGGCCACGTATGTTCCAACTCATGATCGGGGAGGGGGGGTGGAGAGGTCATCATTCATCAGGACACTGGGGGATCTCCGGCGACTACAAGAACTAATCCAATACAGGTACACCATCCAGCTCTCCGGGGGACGCCGTCGACCACCAATAGGCCTCAAACTACGACGGCGCCGGACCGGCCTTAGCCTATCACTATTATAGATGGAAATCTACCCTAACTCCGACCAGCCGAATGCTGGCCGCCGCCGGAAACTAAAACTACAGCTACAACATAAGTGGTTTCCTAACATGACTACACCATGGCCTCCTCGGCGACGCCTTCAGGCCCGTTGACCATTCTGGTAAGCTTCCCGATGACGGCGATGTCTTCATCGGAGAGGGGCTCGTCAAACCTACGCACGAGCGCCTCTGCCGCCTTCTTCGTCATCCTCTCTTTTGGGCCGAGGAGCCCCAGCCCCTGGACCAGGCGGAGCGTGCCGCGTTGCACCACTGGCACCTTGCAGTTCTGGGCCACCTGGCGAGCACTCTGACGTGGTGGGGGGGCCGATGTGGCACGCGCCTTGGGGGGAGCAGAGCTGCGCTTGGCCGGTGGCAGGCCGATCAGGGGGGCTGGCTTGTCGCAGAAGAGGCGTCGCGGCGCGGCCGACGTCTCAGTGATCTCCAGGTGCTGAACTTGCTGCGTTACCGCCCCCAGCAGGACAGCAACCGTGGCCACGGCCGTCGGCGTCTGGCAGCTGAGGAGGGTCGGGCCTTGGCACGATCCGGAGAGCGTGGGGCTGAACACGTCCAGCATCTCCACCGATTCCTTGCCCTTCATCTTCTTTGCTCCATTTTCAAACTCGAGGGGCACAGCCGTCGAGGCCGCGATCTCCTCATCCAGATGGGCCGCGACGCCGTCCCCGGAGGCCGGGGCGGGAGGGAGCGCCTTGTCAACCGTGGCGAAGAACTCTTCCACGCCGTCTGGAGCGCTGATGGGGGCGGGTGCAGGCGCGCGTGCGTTTGAAGTTGGCGTGGGCACCTGCACAAGGCTCGCCAAACGCCGCTTGCCGGTCTTCTGCTTGCTTGGGTACGCCGTGGTGGACGAGCGGTCGCAGCCTCCATGCCGCCCTTGGCCTCTGGCGCTGCCAGAGCGGCGGGGCGGGGGGGGGGGGGAGCGGCTGCGCTGGCGCTCTCTGCTTGTGGCCCCGTCAGCGCCCGTCGTGGCGTTTGAGCCGCGCCCGTGCACCAGCAGCGTGTCCTTCCAGGAGCGACGGCCGCCGCTGCCGCCTCCCTGCCCGTCTTGGCTCGGCGAGGGCCACCGCGAGGGAGGCCCCGGCAACCGGTGTCCACCACCGCGTTGCAGATGGCGATGTCGCTCTTCAGGCTGGCCGTCTTCCACATGCATGATCCAGGTACCGGGGAAGGTTCTTGGCAGGTCGTCGTCGTGGTCCGAGTCAGAGGACGGCAGGCCGCTCTGGGCGGAGTGGGAGGAGCGTGGTGAGCGGGGGTACCGGTCCTCCACGCTGTCGACGTGCATGAGCAGGTCGTAGCGTTCTGCGCCGGGCGGCGAGTAGCCCTCCATCTCCTCGACATGGCCGGCACCTTGAGGAAGCTTCTAGTAGGTATGTCTGGTGGGGATGAACGCCATGTCCCACACCCACACCCAGCAGGCGAAGGTTTTGGTCTGGTCGCGCTCCAGCGTGCGGCTGTCCAGCCAGTCGATGCGCACCTTGTCGCCGAACACCTCCTGGACGCCCTCCAGAGTCCAGTACTGCTGAGGCAGGTGCTCGATGATGCAGCGAACATGGAGGTTGAAGGTGCCGTGGCCCGCGTGGTCGTTTTCTCCCCAGGGCGCGATGCTGAAGTTGACGCCGTTGACGCGCAGGGTGCCACGGCGAACCACATTGTCGTGGTGGGCGGGCTGCGTGAAGATGATGAAGAAGTCCTACGGGTTGTGCGCCGTCACCCGTAGATGGTGCGGGGGGACGCACAGCTGCGCCTCCAGCGCTCGGCCCACCGCCATGGGCGAGGTAGCGCAGACCCCGTCCAGCGCACGCAACGTGATAGCATGCCGGCGGAGGAAGAAGATGCTCTGCTCGATCGCCGGGGTGGACTCGCCGACCCTGTGGCTTGAGCGTGGACGCCTGGCCGGGTCGACCAGACTGAGCTCAGCCATGTCTGCAGCGGGAGGGGGGAGAGGGGCCATCGGCGGCGGGGGCGGGGTGGGGAAGCACAGCCGTGCGTGGGCAGGGGTGCGAGGAGGGAGTGGGCCTATCCTACTGGAGGCAGGGCCGCCATGGCTGTTTCGTGGATTTTGTGGGCACTCCCTAGCAAAGTGGCTGAAGAGCTCGCAGATCACGCAGCGGAGAGGGTTGCGGCAGTCCTTCCTACGGTGGTGCTTGCTGAGGCAGTGGAAACAGCGGCCGCGGAAGCGGCTTAAGAAGGCCTCCCGGCCACCCACCGCATTGAAGTCCGGCCACCGGTCCGGACGGGGAGCCACGCCCGTGCCTGAAGAAACCAGCAGATCCTGGGCGGCCTTGCGGTTTTTGCGCGAGCTGACCTCGGTCCAGCCACCGTCCATCCCCGAAGAGGAATGGTCGACCGTGGGGGATGGGACGGCGATGATGGATTGAAGACGCCGAGCTGGGGGCGTGCAGGGATCCGCCGGGTCTTCATATGCGCGCGTCTTCGAGCATTCACCGCGCAGCAGGAGGCGCGGCGGGGCCGCCGGATCCGGGCTTGAGGGCACACCAGGCCCTGGGATCTCGGACGGGACGGGAGGGGAGGCAGCCGAACTACCCCTCGGATCCGAGCTTGCAGCCGGGCTGCCCAGCGGATCCGAGGCTGCAGAGGTGCACATAGACGGCGCGCCCATGCTGGGCGGGGGAGCGGTGGCCGCCACGGCCGGAGCGGCCAGCGGCGCGTGGGGGGAGGGTGGCTACCTAGGAGGAGGAGGAGCGACTTGTGCTTTTTCCCTTTGATGGTGATGTAATGTATGCACTATGTGCATGTCTAAAGTAGCTCATTTTTGTGATGAATTTGTGTCAATCTGTGAAGACGGCGTTTTGATGATCATGCTTGAGCGTGCATGTCTAATGTACACCCGCCATGAATAGTAAACTAAAAACACTGAATTTTTTGCTAGGATTTTCGTGGTGAAATGAGCACCGGTTTTATTTCTTTTTGTCTAGAGCTCATCGCGTGTCATTTCAGCATGAAATTTGGCACGCTCTTACCACACTCGAGCATCTTCTGTGCTAAAACAAATCAGGTCTTTTCAATTTATTTGCTTTTTTAATCTACTATTTATTTGGGAGTAGATTTTCTTTAGTGGTATTTATTTGGGAGTAGATGAGCCTGTGTTCTACTCCCTCTACCGTTTTATTTGTCCGTGGGGGTTTCTAGTACAAAGTTTGTCACGTATAATTCTTTTTGCTGTTTCCTAAACTACCCTTCCACCGCTCGCTCTCGTCCACTCTCTCGCTCACTCACAAGCTCGCTCTCCCTAGCCTGCATCGCCGGCGCCTCTATCTCGTCTGCGTCGCCGGCGCCTCCCTAGCCTGCGTCGCCTGCGCCTCTACCTCGTCTGCGTCGTCGGCGCCTCTCCCTCGCCCGCGTTGGCGCCGCCTTTCCATTGGCTCCGTCGCCGTCGCCGTCGCCAAGATCTCATTTTTATTCTCCGGCGGCTCGATCTGCAACGGCCTTCCTCCATTCCAACGCCAACAGCTGCGGTACGTCGCCCCCTCCTCGCTCCCTCGCTGCTGCTCATCTACCAACGCCTCTCCGAGCTTGGTACAAGGATTGAACTTGGCGATTCAAGCAGGTGCAGATCTCCGAGCTTTACCAACGCCTCTCCGAGCTCGTCCCCAACGTGCGGCAGCCGACCATGTAGCTTCGTCGCCGACAAGCTGGAGCAGAGGAGGACCGAAGCAAGCTGGGGCAAGTTGCAGCGTGCTTCCCCGACAACGATGGTGAGTATTCTAGTTGTTCATGTTCATGTGCTTTCAGTAGATGCACTGTGATTCAAGTGCAGATGCAGTTTATACTGTCTGAATCTTGTTCATGTGCTTTCAGTAGATGAACTATGAGTAGTTGTACTGCATCAAATGCAGTTTATAGTGTCTGAATTTTGTTTGCAGTAGGAGTACATCAGTATTTACTGAATTTTGAAGCTACTCCACTGAAAATTCCACTGTTGCATGAGTAGTTTCAGTATTTACTGAATTTTTTCAGTTACTTAACTGAAACTTTTTCAGTTACAGTAGGACTTCTCTTCTCTCTTCTCTTTCTCTTCTTGCATCTGTAGTTTACTGTAGGGTTTATTGGAGTAGTGCTCATCTTGAATTGCTACTATGAGAGGGTGAGTAGTGCTTTGTTAGGAATAATTCCTACTGTTGGAGGAACATGCAAGTACTCTAAACGGAGGCAACTCTGCATTGTTACTGAATCACATTTTAGTAAAAAATTACTCCACAGAAACTGTAGACTAGTGGCATGGAAATGTAGACCACATTGCTTGTTGACACTTAAACTGCAATACATCAGGCCTTAATTCAAATGGAGTAAACTCTCTTATCTTCTTCTCCTATCTAAACTGGAGTATGGAGTAGCTTAAAATGAAGTGCAGTACTATTTTAGTTTTATGTTATTTAAGGTTATTTTCTAAGCTGAATATTCAAGCTGAGCTCATGATACCTTTGATAACAAATACACCTGAGCTGAATATTTTCAAAAGTAAGACTATTTAGTTCATGAAACAGAACATACTCCTTCTGTACAATTTTGTTTCCTTGGCAAAAATACCAGTTTACAGAATTTAGTTTCCAAAATTTTGCAAATTCTGTAATTTTGCACATGAAGCTTCAGTAATTTTGCCCATGAAGCTTCAGTATTTTAGCACATGAAGCTTCTGCTACTGTTAATCTTGTCATGAATCTTCTGTTGACTTGGTACATTAGCTTAAAATGAAGTGCAGTACTGTTTTGGTTGCAGTAGTTTTTCAGTAGCTTAAATTTAGGAGTAGGAGTAGTTCTTGGAGTAGGACTTGTTGTTGCTGCTGTTACGTTTCAGTTAATTAACTGAAATTTTCTTCTCTCTTCTCTTTCTCTTCTCTCTATGTTATCTCTTCTTGCTCTCTTATGAAATTTTAAGTGAAACTTTAATTTAAACTTTAAATTGTAAAAATTCAAATGGGTTAAAAATTCAAATGGAGCAAAATTTCAAATGGAGTTACACATACTAGCATCATCACAAGCATCACAGGCTCATCGCAAAATTGAGGAGTACTCCTGTTCATTTAGAGAACTCAAACAACAATTAATATGCATCAAACTTGGGATCAACAGTAGCATGGGGCCTTATCATTCTTGTTTTTGGATGATTTAGTTAATCAAATTCCTCATTGAGGAACACCTGGACTTGTCATTCCGGTCTTGGGATCGACAGTAGCATATGGACTTATCATTTTGTTTTTTGGATGAATTAGTTAATCAAATTGACATCAATTGACCTGTTTTTTTGGATCAATTGCAGATTCTCTTGATTGGAGTGGGGAGGAGCAGAGACGAGAGGAGCAGCAGAAGTGGACAGCGCAGCGGCTGACCTCGAGCTCTTGATTGGAGTGGGGGAGGCAGCCGGCGAGGGATCTGTAGCCAGCAGGGAAGGATCTGAAGCTGTGGCGGAGCAGGCAGCCGGCGGGGAAGGGCGCCCGGCGAGGGAGCTGCGGGCCGCGACGGGGAAGGGCGGCCGGCGAGGGAGCTGCGGACCATGGCGGGGAAGGGCGGACGGCGAGGGAGCTGCGGACCGCGGCGGGGAAGGACGCCGGAGATGCGGACGGCGGAGGAGCCCGGCGGAGAATCCTGGCGGAGGGGAGGTGCGACGGAGGAAGACGCCTCCTGATCAATTTCAAATCAGGGGTATTTCCGTACTTTCACGCCATTTCATCTGGTCGGAACGAAACCCCCAACAATAAATAAATCGGAACAGAGGGAGTATTTGTCTGGTAGCTGGGCTCATGGGTTATCGGTCAATTTGGGTCCAACTTTGGTGATGAATTGGCAGCTCTAGATTGCCAAAAAGGGCAAGATGGACAAATGGGGAAGAATTACCATGGTGCCTAGTGGTTATTGCTTCCTCATTTGTTAACTCAGCCACTTTTTGGACAATTAGGGAGAACAATTGGAGGCGCCCTTTGCAGTACGTAAGACTACCTACTGAACATTATATGCAGACATTATTTGTGTCATTTCTTTCACTAAAAGTATATTTATATTATTTTTCCAAACATATATTCATATAAAAAAGGTAATGCACGTTGAAGAATGTGCAAAAACTTTAAGAGTATATATATCTTTAACAGAGGGACTGGTAGTCTACAACTTTACAGAGTACATATTGCTGTAGCAAGCTCTCGTTCTCAAATTTGTCCTGTCTCTCTCTATTTTTTTTTCCTTTTTTTTCGACGCTTGCATCTAATTCTTTTTCCGTCACGGTCACTAGCACGCTGCCCCTTTTGCGCGCACCACGCCGTCGTTGCCGGCGAGCATCAGATACTTGTCCTTCCTGGTGAGCATGGTGCACTCGTACCCGAGCGACGCCGCCATCAGCCGCTGCACGCGGTTGGCCACGTCCGTGCTCGCGGCGCCGCCGTCCCTGACGGGCGCCGTGTCGACCCTGCCGAGGAACTCCACCGTGTAGCACATCCTGGGGTTGGCCAGGTAGTAGAGCGCGTCCATGGACTTCCAGCCGCCCGCCGTGGTGCCATGGAACATGGCCGTCTCGACGGCGAGCGCCACGGGCACGACGCCGCCGCCGCTGAGCTCGGCGAACAGCGGGCTGAAGCGGAGCAGGTACGGCTCGCGGCAGGTGGTGCCCTCGGGGCAGACCACGACGTGCGCTCCCCCGGCCAGGAGGCGCGCCATGGCGGCGCCGTCGTGGGCGCGGTCCCTGGCGAGGTGCACGGTGCGGCCGATGGGGGAGATGAGCTCCGAGAGGCGGCTCAGGCTGTAGGACACGGCGCGCACGGGGCGGTCCAGCGCGATGGACACGTACACGGGGTCGATGAGCGTCCGGTGGTTGCACACGTAGAGCTGCCCGCGCGACGACGGCGGCGGCGGCGGCGAGCCGCGGAGGCGCCACGACTGGCCGGTGGCGGCGAGGATCAGCGTGGCGTACTTGTATGGGAGCGCCATCGCGACGGCGATGCGGGTCACCGCGAGGGCGGCGCCCAAGGGGAGCCACACGAGCATGGCGACGGTAGCGAGCGGCGTCGGAAGGAAGGCGAGGCGGCCATCGTGGAAGACGAGCGGCCTCGGGTACTCGTGCCGCGGCAATGGCCGCCACTTGCTCTTCTCCTCGGCGCTCACCACGTACACCTCCTTGCACGAGGACGACAGAGTGTTGTTGCAAAGAAATTCCATGGATCCTCCGGAGAAGCCCACGACATCATCGCCGATGGCGCCCTCCATGATCTTCTTCCTCGCCTCGGACGCCGCCTCGCCGTCCCCTTCCTCCATGAGTCCCGTATAGAGCCCCCACAGCACCTTCATCTCCCTCGCCGCGACGACATCGGCCACGTCAGCCTCCAGGTACTCTTTCAAGAACGGCTCCACCATCACCCTCGGCATCCTGCTGGCCCACACCACCGCCGCCCTCCTACCGGCAGCGCCAGATGCCTGCCGCCGCACGGCGTCGAACGCCTCGAGACCGACGTCCTCGAGGAGCCACCGCGGCAACACGGCACGGCCAGCGCGGAACCTCGTGGCGCGGAGCCCGCAGAAGGCGACGAAGGCCATCGCCCTCACGGCCATGTCGCCGCCGATGAAGGCGATGAAAGGGTAGAGGAGGAGCAGGAGGAGGCCCCTGAGCAAGCCGCCGGCCTCGATGGCGACCAGCATGAAGTAGGGGAAGAGGGAGCCCGAGGAGAGGAGCAAGCCGCCGTCGACGTCGACGACCAGCGCGGTTGCGTCGGTGAGCCGCGCCGAGGGAGGCGCCCGCTTGTGGACAAGGACGTCGGAGGGGTGCGGTGGCGGCAATGCGGCCCCACAGCCACCATGGAAGAAGAGCGAGAGGAAGTTGGGGAAGATGAACGTGTGGGCTCCCGCCATTTCTCCTCAACCATGCAGCTAGATGTAGTTGTCGCCGTGTTATATATGCCACCGCGGCACATCGTCGTCATGGTGCAAGCCTAATAATGTGGGGTGGCTTGCCACGGCGCCCTCGTGCGTGCCTAGTAAACCTTTGTACGAATTTTGCTAACAGACAGACAGACAGTCAACTGTTCATTAATTATTTGTATTTTTTGGCGAGGGAACTGTTCGTTAATTCCATTTTGGCAGTAAGTGTCACTTTGAGGCCATAAGTCAAAACTATCAAAAAGAGATCTTTGACACTGAGAAGAAATATTTGTTACCACGTGCTCAAAGATCAAACTCCAAAAACCCATAAAATTTCTCATCCTTTCAAGTTCCAACTCTCTCAGATATACTCGTCGCGCAGTCTCACCCCTATGCTCTCCACGGCACCTAAAGGGTTTGGGAATGTCCATGTTGCTGACAAGACCGTGGAACCCTGTGGCACTCCGAGACTAGTTCGATGGAGAGACCTTCGTCGAAAATGTGCTCCCCATGGAAAAATGTTTGGAGGCGTTCGAGGGGATGTTGGGACTCAAGTAGGGAGAGAAGAATGAGAAGGCGGCGGAGGGTGTGCAGGACCCCACCTCGCCAATCACGGCTTCTACCTTCCAGGGAGAGTGTGATGTTGGCCGTCATGTCGGCTTCGGGTATGATGGAGAGGGCAATGAACCTTAAGGCGGCACGGGGCCTCGAAGGTATATTTTCTAAGGCCATTACGTGATCTATGCCAACCTTTAAAGTTTTGGCTCTTACGTCTAATGCAAACTTGTTGAAAGTGGCCTCAGATAGTCATGTTATTTGGAGTCCCGAGCAAGGCTCACTTTGGAGAGGTTGGAAAGCTTTGGGGCACAGGAGTTGGACCGGGCTGTTATCGCGGAGAGCGTGACGAAGAGGGGCCCGATTCATACTCGAGCGACTGAGGGGCATGCACGCATGATGGCCATGGCTTCTGATGCGAACCATGCTAGGGAGGAGACTGGTTCCGACCAGGAGGTGGTTTCTGGTCGTGCCTCGTCCATGGGAGGACGTGACTGTGGGCGCGAAAGAGGTCGAGCCGGGGCGCTCGACAACAGGTGATTGAGGGGGTAGGGCCCTGATCCCCCATGGTGACTTCATAAGAGGGATGTTCTGGAACTTGTGAGGTTTCAGTCAGCTGGATAGGCGACGCCAATTGATCGATTTCATCCGCACCAAAAGTGGATTTTGTTGACCCGCAGGAAACTATTTGTACCACATTTTTGTCGGCCGAGTTGAGTGCGTTGGGAGGGGCCATGGATTTTCGGTGGGATTGGTTGTCATCTTGTGGGTGATCCAGCGAAATCCTTCTTGGCACCATGCCACCATCAAGGAGACGGTCGAGGTCATTAGATTCTTTCATGGTGAATTCTTTGTTGGTGCCAAAGTTATCCAGCGGAATAATGGCTTTAGTTTGGAACTTGTTGTGGTGTATGAGCCTGCCGATCATGCCCGGTCTAGAGAGTGTTGGAAATATGCCCTAGAGGCAATAATAAAAGGGTTATTATTGTATTTCCTTGTTCATGATAATTGTCTATTGTTCATGCTATAATTGTATTAACTGGAAACCGTAATACATGTGTGAATACATAGACCACAACATGTCCCTAGTAAGCCTCTAGTTGACTAGCTCGTTGATCAATAGATGGTTATGGTTTCCTGACCATGGACATTGGATGTCATTGATAACGGGATCACATCATTAGGAGAATGATGTGATGGACAAGACCCAATCCTAAGCATAGCACAAGATCGTGTAGTTCGTTTGCTAGAGCTTTTCTAATGTCAAGTATCATTTCCTTAGACCATGAGATTGTGCAACTCCCGGATACCGTAGGAATGCTTTGGGTGTACCAAACGTCACAACGTAACTGGGTGGCTATAAGGTGCACTACAGGTATCTTCGAAAGTGTCTGTTGGGTTGGCACAAATCGAGATTGGGATTTGTCACTCCGTATGACGGAGAGGTATCTCTGGGCCCACTCGGTAATGCATCATGTAACGCCCACGATGCGGCTATATCTCCCACGTGTCGAGGCACGACTTAGAGGCATAACCGCATTGTGGTTTTGTCGCAAGAAGGGTCATCTTTACACAATCCCATGTAATGAACAAGAATGGGATAAAGAGTTGGCTTACAATCGCCACTTCACACAATACATAAATATAATCCATACATCATCCAAAATACACACATAGACCGGCTACGGTCAAGATCCAAATGAAAATAAGATAACCCCAAATGCTAGATCCCCGATCGTCCCAACTGGGCTCCACTACTAATCATCAGGAAAAGACACATAGTAACGACCACGTTCCTCGTCGAACTCCCACTTGAGATCGACCCCATCATCTGCACTGGCATCGTCGGCACCTGCAACTGTTTTGGTAGAATCTGTGAGTCACGAGGACTCAGCAATCTCACACCCGCGAGATCAAGACTATTTAAGCTTATAGGAAAGTATGGTGTAAAGAGGTGGAGCTGCAGCGGCAATAAGCATATATGGTGGCTAACATACGCAAAAGAGAGCGAGAAGAGAAGCAACGGAACGGTCGTCATCTAGAAATGACCAAGAAGTGATCCTGAACTCCTACTTACGTCATCCATAACTCAAACCGTGTTCACTTCCCGGACTCCGCCGAGAAGAGACCATCACGGCTACACACGCAGTTGATGTATTTTAATTGGGTCAAGTGACAAGTTCTCTACAACCGGACATTAACAAATTCCCATCTGCCTCATAACCGCGGGCACGGCTTTCGAAAGATAATACCCTGCAGGGGTGTCCCAACTTAGCCCATCATAAGTTCTCACGGTCAACGAAGGATAAACCTTCTCCCGGAAAGACCCGATCAGTCTCGGAATCCCGGTTTACAAGACATTTCGACAATGGTAAAACAAGACCAGCAAAGCCGCCCGAATGTGCCGACAAATCCCGATAGGAGCTGCACATATCTCGTTCTCAGGGCACACCGGAGGTTGGCAGGAAAGCCTTGAGGAACAACTTGGAGATTCAGCTTGCGGAAAGCTTCACAAAGATCCGGTTGGAATGGCTTCAGAATTAAGCTGTTGCAATAAGCCTTCCTGCTCAAAGCATCTGCAATGACATTGGCCTTGCCTGGAGTATATTCAATACTCGCATTATACTCTTGAATCATTTCGACCCATCGAGTCTGCCTGAGGTTGAGGTTGGGCTGAGTGAAGATGTACTTGAGACTCTTGTGATCGGTGAAAATGTCCACTTGTCTTCCCAACAAGAGATGTCTCCACGTTATTAATGCATGGACAACTGCCGCCAACTCAAGATCGTGAGTGGGGTAGTTCTTCTCGTTGGGCTTTAACTGACGAGAGGTATAGGCCACAACTTTCTTCTCTTGCATTAACACGGCACCGAGACCTTGGAGAGAAGCATCACAGAGAACTTCAAATGGCTTGGATTCATCAGGAGGAGTTAAAACAGGAGCTGTGACTAGTTTCTCTTTGAGAGTGTTGAAAGCAACGTCACACTCAGGAGACCAGACATACTTCACATGCTTCTGGAGGAGGTTGGAAAGAGGCTTTGGAATCTTAGAGAAATTCTCAACGAATCTTCGGCAATAGCTTGCAAGACCAAGAAAACTGTGGAGCTGCTTGACATTCTGAGGAGGTTCCCAATTCACAATTGCGGACACCTTCTCGGGGTTAACAGCGATGCCCTTGGCAGAGATGATGTGACCAAGGAAAAGAACTTCATCGAGCCAAAACTCACATTTTGAGAACTTCGCATAGAATTGATACTCTCTGAGCTTGTCGAGCACCAATCGCAAATGTTTGGCATGGTCCTTCTTATTCTTGGAGAAGACCAAGATATCATCGAGATACACCAGAACGAATTCATTGGTATAGGGGTTGAAGATGAAATTCATCATCCGAGAGAATACTGGAGGAGCATTGACAAGGCCGAAAGACACGACAGTATATTCATAAGAACCAAAGCTTGTTCTGAATGCTGTCTTGGGAATATCTTCTTCACGAATGCGAATCTGATGATAACCCATTCGAAGGTCAAGCTTCGAGAATACTTTAGCACCTTTGAGTTGCTCGAATAGCTCATTGATGTTGGGAAGTGGATACTTGTTCTTGATTGTCTTCTTGTTCAATGGACGGTAGTCGACACAAAGTCGGTCCGTGCCATCCTTCTTCTTTACAAAAAGAACACCACAACCCCATGAAGATGAACTCAGTCTGATCAAACCCAGACGCTCTTGTTCATCGAGCTGTTTCTTCAATTCTTCAGCTCGTTGGGTCCAAGCTTGCATGGACGCTTGCAAACGGGTTCAGTGCCAGGCTCTAGTTCGATAACGAACTCAACTGGCCGATGAGGAGGCATACCCGAAAGCTCTTCTGGAAAGACATCTTGGTACTCACAAACGACTGGAATTTGAGAGATGGCATTCAATTCGCCCTTCTCATTGAGAGAAAATAACCGAATGGTTTCATCACGAGCGGCATAAATAATCACATCCTCAGAAGAGTGTGTCAATTGAATTTCCCTGGCAGCACAATCAAGCTGAGCCTTGTGTTTAGAAAGCCAGTCCATCCCGAGAATAAGATCAATATCCGAGTCACCAAGAACAATTGGAGAAGACAGAAATTCATAGCCGCCCATCTTGACTGCGGAATCCCGAACGAATGCTCGAGAAGTCAGTTGTCGAGCCGGAGAAACAAAAGACAGAGGACTCGGCAATACTTCAGTAACCAGATCATGCATAGCCACAAAAGGTCTAGAAATGAAAGAATGCGATGCACCAGTATCAAAAAGAACTTTTGCAGGAATATCATTAACAGGAAGATTACCCATTATCACATCAGTAGATTCCTCCGCTTGAGCTGCATTCATCATGTTCACCTTTGCAGACTTTGGATTATGCTTGACCACTGCATTGCTGGAAGATCTGACAGGAGGAGGAGGAGGCAGGCGCCTTTGGTTGAAGCACTTGTTAGCATAGTGACCTTCTGCTGACACTTGTTGCAAGTCACCTCTGAGAGTGGACGGTGATAAGGCGCATTGGACTTTGGAGCTTGATTCTGAGACTTGTTCTGATAGCCAGAGTTGGAAGAGTTGGACGAACCATGGCCACCTTTGTTCTTCTGCTGGTAAGGCTGACGAAACGGAGGAGGAGGAGGCAACCAGAACTTCTGTTGCTTAGCTGCCACAAGTGAGGAAGAAGAAGTCTGAACTGCGTCTCTGACTCTCTTCTTAGAAGCCTCACACTTGAGCTGAGCAGCCTCTTGCTTCAGTGCCATATTGTAGAATTGATCAAACTGAGTAGGCTCAACAAGAACGAGAGCTAACTGCAGATCCTCTCTAAGGCCACCTCTGAAGTGATAGATCATGCTCTTTTCATCAGGAACGTCTTGTTTAGCGAAGCGAGCAAGTTTCTGAAACTGGATGTTGTATTGATACACAGACATGTTGCCTTGCTTGAGATTGCGGAACTCCTCACGCTTGCTCTCAACAACACTTTGTGGAATGTGGTGTGCTTTGAAATCCCGACAGAAGTCAGTCCAAGTGATCACACGACCTCCTTTGGAATCTTTGTATTGCTGAAACCAATCAGCAGCTTGGTCCTAGAGCTGAAAAGAAGCGAACTTGACATAGTCCTCAGGCCTGACATTGCTACATTCAAAATGCTTGTTGATGTCCACGAGCCAATCATCGGCATCCGTGGCCTCGGCACAGTAGCTGAAAGACTTGGGCTGATTTGCGAGAAACTGGTTGAGAGTAGCAAAGTGAGACTGATTGTTGTCTTGACCTTGATTGCCTTGATTGCCTTGCCCTTGGGTGCGTTCTTGCAAGAGTTGCAGAATCATCTGAGCATTGGCGTTGGTGGCTGCCATGATAGCTTGCCATGCCTCCGAAGGCGGAGGTGGCGGCGGAGGGTTCACTTGACTCCCTTCATTGCGATCCGGATTCTGACGCATTGGCGGAGCCATCCTGAAGAGGGTGGCATCCGTTAGCATCTTGATAGACAAAATAGATAAGTAGAATCAACGGATAGAAATTGCAACATATAGTCTTCACAATAAACATTCGAATGAGGATGAACGAATGAATTCCATAGTAAATCATCACACTTCCATAAGTTGAGAAGCCACTTGAAAAAAATATGGAATCAGCATATGACTTCGAAGCAACTCGAATACCACAATACAAAACAAAACAAAGTATTGGCTTGCGGAATAAGCCGGAACAAACATATGATAGAGATTTCGTCCGAAGTTTTCGTGGTGGGGCCCACACGGGCTCAATCGTACAGCACCATCATGTACAAGGCTGTGCACATGACATACGAAGCGTCCCCGAGTCGGCATAGCCAAGGACTCTTTAAGACACTACGAGACCACTGTAAAACCAACCGTGTACAGGCGGACCACTAGACGTCGAACCCCAATCTCATATCATGCGTCTGTCGGAAAGATATCCTAAGAGCTACTTGAATTCCCACCTATAAACTCCCGAAACTTTCTGGTTATGCAATCTGGTGTTGGGGATACAGGGGACACAAAATATATCACCCAAACTAGCAATCCCTAGATCCAGCTGTATCCATCCGTCAACACATAACCAAGAAACCTTCGGAAATCGTTTACCTCAACCTTCGAAAAGCATCCGTTATACAAGTTATGGCAATACTCCCGAACTCCCGCCCCAGTACTGGGTGGCGTCGAGGTGATCTCACCAACAACTGCATAAAAAAGATTTCGATGTCGGCGAAACTCAGATATTCCAGAACTGCAACGATAAAATTGTGACGACAACACCTCGGAGCTCAACTCCCCGAGACACTGCCACAACCCCTAAATGTCAGGAGGCACCAAGAACAATGTTCTCGTCACAAAACCATCGGAACGATTCCAAGATACTCGCGTGATCCTAAAAACAATTTAGTGAAATTTGAGGAGAGAAGAGTCAAAACTTCTACGTCAGGAGACCTCACCAGAGCGACGAAGGGACTGAGGAGTAAAAAGAATCCTACTCTCCGATATATATAATCCTAAGACACAAAACTTTTTTGTTCTAGACTCAACAACGCCAGCGATTCGATCAAGCAGGGGGCTCCTAAGTCGGGGATGGCTCTGATTACCAACTTGTAACGCCCACGATGCGGCTATATCTCCCACGTGTCGAGGCACGACTTAGAGGCATAACCGCATAGTGTTTTGTCGCAAGAAGGGTCATCTTTACACAATCCCATGTAATGAACAAGAATGGGATAAAGAGTTGGCTTACAATCGCCACTTCACACAATACATAAATATAATCCATACATCATCCAAAATACACACATAGACCGGCTACGGTCAAGATCCAAATAAAAATAAGATAACCCCAAATGCTAGATCCCCGATCGTCCCAACTGGGCTCCACTACTCATCATTAGGAAAAGACACATAGTAACGACCACGTTCCTCGTCAAACTCCCACTTGAGATAACTGTTTTGGTAGAATATGTGAGTCACGAGGACTCAGCAATCTCACACCCGCGAGATCAAGACTATTTAAGCTTATAGGAAAGTATGGTGTAAAGAGGTGGAGCTGCAGCGGCAATAAGCATATATGGTGGCTAACATACGCAAAAGAGAGCGAGAAGAGAAGCAACGGAACGGTCGTCATCTAGAAATGACCAAGAAGTGATCCTGAACTCCTACTTACGTCATCCATAACTCAAACCGTGTTCACTTCCCGGACTCCGCCGAGAAGAGACCATCACGGCTACACACGCAGTTGATGTATTTTAATTGGGTCAAGTGACAAGTTCTCTACAACCGGACATTAACAAATTCCCATCTGCCTCATAACCGCGGGCACGGCTTTCGAAAGATAATACCCTGCAGGGGTGTCCCAACTTAGCCCATCATAAGCTCTCACGGTCAACGAAGGATAAACCTTCTCCCGGAAAGACCCGATCAGTCTCGGAATCCCGGTTTACAAGACATTTTGACAATGGTAAAACAAGACCAGCAAAGCCGCCCGAATGTGCCGACAAATCCCGATAGGAGCTGCACATATCTCGTTCTAAGGGCACACCGGATGAGCAGTCCGTACAACTAAAACCAATCCTCGAGTTTCCCCAAGGTGGCGCTGCAAAGGGCTCTAGTTTGGACCAGCACTCAGAGGAACACTGGCCCGGGGGTTTAAAATAAAGATGACCCTCGGGCTCTAGAAAACCCGGGGGAAAAAGGCTTAGGTGGCAAATGGTAAAACCAAGGTTGGGCCTTGCTGGAGGAGTTTTATTCAAGGCGAACTGTCAAGGGGGTCCCATAAATCACCCGACCGCGTAAGGAACGCAAACTCAAGGAACATAATACCGGTATGACAGAAACTAGGGCGGCAAGAGTGGAACAAAACACCAGGCATAAGGCCGAGCCTTCCACCCTTTACCAAATATATAGATGCATTATTTAAATAAGAGATATTGTGATATCCCAACATATCCATGTTCCAACATGGAACAAACTTTAACTTCACCTGCAACTAGCAACGTTATAAGAAGGGCTGAGCAAAAGCGGTAACTTAGCCAAACAACGGTTTGCTAGGAAAGGATGGTTAGAGGCTGACATGGCAATATGGGAGGCATGATATAGCAAGTGATAGGTAGCGCAGCATGGCAATAGAACGAACAACTAGCAAAGCAAAGATAGAAGTGATTTCGAGGGGTGGTCATCTTGCCTGCAAGGTTCTCAGAGTTGTCGAAAGCTTGATCCTCGTAAGCGTACTCAACAGGTTCCTCGTTCACGAACTCGTCTCCCAGCTCTACCCAAGACAAGAACACAAGCAACGGAACCACAATCAATCACGAGAAATGCACAAGCAACATGATGCAAAATATGTATGATATGCGAGATATGATATGCGATGCATATGCGTGCTCCGGAAGAAAAATGATGAACAAGGCAGTAATTTGGCAAACCAAGAATTCCACTGGAAAGATGAGATGATTTCGGTCGAAAACGATATAAAAATCACCGGAAACAGATGCACGGTTTGCAAATGGCAAGCAAAACAAGAATGACACGAATCTGTGGTTAACAGCAAGATAGCACTTAAAATGCAACAAGTAACAATGCTACAGCACTCGAACATAGCAACAAAGCATATGGCAGTGATCTAAAGGAGAAGCTTGACAAAAGATGAACACTGAGCTACAGCTAGTTCACAACATATCAAGCTCAAACAAGCATGGCAAAAGTGCAAAAGATAACAGGTTCACAGACTTGGTGAAATTACTGGACATGGCAGAAAACAGCATCAGGTAGCAATGTTCAGAGCACGAAATCAACATGCTACAGGAACTTAACATGGCAAAACAAGGCATGACAATATTCTACTAAATGCATATGACAAAAGTCCCTTACTGACCATAAGCCAAAAAGGAACAGAAGATATGATGGCAAGCATGTAAACATAAAAAGCTTCGTTATCAGGTTTCAGACTTAGCAGAAAACAGAGCATGGCAGAAATAATAATATGAGGGCATCTTGGTGAGCTTGATGCACTCACCACAAAGCAATGCATGACAAAACAAGCATACCTACAGCACTATGGCATGTTTATGAAGCTATCCATGGCAAGAAAACAAGCATAGCATGTATGGATCAACTACAATAAGCTTGGAAAAATTGCATATCATGTTAAGAATCTGCCAGAAATATTTTATAGCAAAAGTAGAGCAAGATTGAGTCATGCTATGGCACTCCATAATTTCAAACAAGCACAGGAATGGATCAATTACAACAATATCTACAAAACATCCTTACTGAACATCTCCAAAATATGCATGGATCTCTCTGTAGCATCAAGTTTACATGGCAACAAAATAACAGCAGACAAAGACTTGGAGAAAATACTGTCCCTGAAATCAGAAACATTACGGGGCCTAATTTGCATGCTTGTGCTAGTCACCACAGAGATCACAAAAATACATAGCATACACCACTGGAAAGATGGCATGGCATACAAAAAAACACATGTAGATCTCATGCCCATAAGATGCACAGATATATGATACAAAAATGACAAATCTCCAAGTTCTGATAAGAACCAGCAGATAACAGCAACTAGCACTCTTGCAACAGAGATTTGGGCATCAAGATGACCTCTAATGAACATGGTGCAATTGAACAAATTGTAGAGCATCATGAGACGAACAATTTTACATATTACACGCACGAAACGGAGCTACATGCAAGGAGTTATGCACTGTTGAACATGGGTACTTGTTGGAAACTTAGAGGACTTAGAGAAATTTAGGGTTCGGGAAAAAGTCAACCTTCGTTTGACCCAGATCGGATCGAGGCTCAGGGCCGAGCTCGTGCTCGAGGCTCCCGTGGCCGGCGATGGCGGCCGGCGACGGAGGAAGGAGAGGAGGCGGCCGGCGTTGGGGAGGCGGAGGACGGCGGGGCCGGCGCCGGAGGAGGAGGCCGGAGGGGAGGCGGCGCCGGTGGCCGATGGGAGGCGCGGCGGCGGACGGCGGCGATGCGGGGCCCGGCGGGCGGTGTCCCGCGGCGGCGGCGGCGAAGGGAACCGGCGGCGGCGCGCGGGCGAGGCGGCGGCGTACGGGCCGGCGGGCCCGCGGCGGTGGGAGAGCCGACGGGGACAGGTGGCGCGACGCGGTTGGCCGGGCGGCGGCGGCGACTTCGTCCGGCACCGGGCGGACGTGTCCGGCGCGCGGAGGGACGAAGGTTAGGGTTGGACTGCGCGAAAATCTCGGGGTCTCACATATTTATAGGTAGAGGGAGTTAGGAGAGTCCAAATGAGGTGCGGTTTTCACCCACACGATCGTGATCGAACGACCTAGAGCATGGAAGAGAGTTTGGTGGGTTTTGGGCTGGTTTTGAGGGGGGTTTGCTGCACACACAAATGGACCTTGCGGATGCCCGGTTTACCGTTGAAGTACCAAACGACCTCCAAATGAAACGAAACTTGACCGGTGGTCTCCGGGTGGTATACTAAGGCCACTTGACAAGCCTCGGTCGATTCCGAGAATGTTTGACACCCGCTCACGAAAGAAAACAAGAGGGGTGCACCGGAGGAGATTGGAGCGCCGGATTGCAAAACGGACAACGGGGAAAATGCTCGGATGCAAGAGACGAACACGTATGCAAATGCAATGCACGTGATGACATGATATGATATGCATGGCAAGAACAAAATGCAAAACGAAATACAAAACCCGACCACGGAGGGAATATCATAACACATAGCCCAAAATGGCAAGAATTGGAGTTACAAATATGGAAAGTTACATGCGGGGTGTTACACATCATCATAATGAGCTCAATGTGACTAAGGAGTTAGTCACGGGATCATGCATTACGGTACGAGTAAAGTGACTTGTCGGTAACGAGATTGAACGAGGTATTGGGATACCGACGATCGAATCTCGGGCAAGTAACATACCGATAGACAAAGGGAATTGTATACGGGATTGATTGAATCCTCGACATCGTGGTTCATCCGATGAGATCATCGAGGAGCATGTGGGAGCCAACATGGGTATCTAGATCCCGCTGTTGGTTATTGACCGGAGAGTCGTCTTGGTCATGTATGCGTGTCTCCCGAACCCGTAGGGTCTACACACTTAAGGTTCGGTGACGCTAGGGTTGTAGAGATATTAGTATGCGGTAACCCGAAAGTTGTTCGGAGTCCCGGATGAGATCCCGGACGTCACGAGGAGTTCCGGAATGGTCCGGAGGTAAAGATTTATATATGGGAAGTCTTATTTTGGTCGCCGGAAAAGTTTCGCGCATTATCGGTATTGTACCGGGAGTGCCGAAGGGGGTCCGGGGGTCCACCAAAGGGGTCCACCAGCCCCGGGGGGCCACATGGGCTGTAGGGGTGTGCGCCTTGGCCTATATGGGCCAAGGGCACCAGCCCCAAGAGGCCCATGTGCCAAGAGATAAGGGAAAGGGAGAGTCCTAAAGGGGGAAGGCACCTCCTAGGTGCCTTGGGGAGGATGGCCTCCTCCCTGGCCGCACCCTTCCTTGGAGGAAGGGCCAAGGCTGCGCCCCCCCCCCTCTCCCTTGCCCCTATATATATGTGGGGGGGAGGGCAGCCATACAAAAGCCCTGGCGCCTCCCTCCCTCCCGTGACACCTCTTCCTCCCCGCTTGCACTTGGCGAAGCCCTGCCGGGATCCCGCTACTTCCACCACCACGCCGTCGTGCTGCTGGATCTCCATCAACCTCTCCTCCCCCATTGCTGGATCAAGAAGGAGGAGACGTCGCTGCTCCGTACGTGTGTTGAACGCGGAGGTGCCGTTCGTTCGGCGCTAGGATCATCGGTGATTTGGATCACGACGAGTACGACTCCATCAACCCCGTTCTCTTGAACGCTTCCGCTCGCGATCTACAAGGGTATGTAGATGCACTCCTCTCTCTCGTTGCTAGATGACTCCATAGATTGATCTTGGTGATGCGTAGAAAATTTTGAATTATTGCTACGTTCCCCAACAGAGAGTTCTTGTTGGAACTCCACAATAGGTGCTCTTGTCCAACCTCCCTATGGTGTTGGGGGGCTTCATTTTAATTCGCGGCGTGAGTGACGAGAGTAAGGAAGTGATTAATAATTCGGGTTTGGTCGGTCGCTTTAATGACTAGGTGGCAGACCTGGAGCTCGTTGAGCTACATAGGAGTGGGGCGAGGTTTAGTTGGACGAATAACCAAGACGGTTGGTCCCACAAGTTTTGAGAATCGCAACAATCTTTCGAGGCAAGTATTACAACTCAAATTTATTGATTTTACATAAGAGAAGCCAAAAAAATTATAAGCCTTAGTAGTTGAGTTGTCAGTTCAACCACACCTTGAAACAAATACTTGCTCAACAAGATTTATTACTAGCAAAAGTGATGTAGTGATTGTAGTTGTGATTGCGGAATAGTGACAAAAGCAATAGTTCTCAACAGTTGCCAAGAACAAAAGTAACATGAACAGTAACACGTATGAAAAACGTAGGCATGGGAGTGAATAATTGATGTTGCATGGACGAAATCAAATATGTAATAGCCGTAACACAAGGTGATAACAAACTAGACCTAATTCATCAATTATAAGTAGGGATGTATTTTACATGTAGTTGTACGTGCTTGCAATAAGAACTTGCACAACATCTTTAGTCCTACCCTCTCGCTTCAGCGGGATCCTAAAAGAAATTAATGGTATTTTTTTGGCAATAATTAAGGTACTCCTTTCACAACGCACATGAGCAACACATTGATAATATATGAATACATGTAATCCTCAAATCATAGCCATCCCCTTTGATACCCCAATTATTGTCACTTCAAGGTCTCCGGTTTAGAGCCATAACAGGTGCATACAACTTGCAACTAAGATCCAAAACACATATATTCATGACAACATAAAGGGTTTAGATCTGAAATCATGACACTTGGGTCCAAAACACATATATTCATGACAACATAAAGGGTTTAGATCTGAAATCATGACACTTGGGCCCTAGTGTCAATCATTAAGCATAGCAAACTTATAGAAACATCAGTCTTAGAACATATAAGATAATATGTATCAAACGATAACATATCTAACGTCTATTACATAAGGGATATCATCCAATTACCATCCAGCCCATGTGCCTACAAGGATATTACTCCCACCTCTGTGGGGAGATCATGATGGTAGTGAAAAGAGCTTGATGACGACGATGGTGAAGAATTCCCCTCTTCGAAGGCCAAGATCAGATTAGCCCTCCCGTGTTGGAAAACCTAGTGGAGAAAAATTGTCTCGGATCTTTGCATATGTTTTTTTTTCTCTGAGCCTCTTGGTTATTGTAGACTTGAGAACCCTTGCAGTTATAGCATAAAACATGAATTATGAACTTGCAACTAAATAATAACACTTTATTATTGCCTCTCGGGCATAATTCCAACATCCATAAGAAGAACTGTTGGGGTGGCTCCTTGTCATGAAAAATCTTGGGAAAATCAGGTTAAGGGTTTCGAGATAGAGGATAAATATATGCCAAAGGAGGGCATTAGGTGGTAAATACGGGGGGGCACGTGCCCCACCCCCAGACCGTGTGGTGCGGACGCGTGGCCACCTCGTGGCCCATTTTCTGGCTCTGTGGCTATTTCTTTGAAAAAAAAATTGTATCTTTTCTGGAATTTTTGTTCTATTTATACACTAAAATATAACACCATAGGAAATTTGCTGAAAACCACGTCAGTACAGTTTTTTTCAAATAATGAACAAAAACATAGCAACAATGGTCGGAAAAGTGGATACATTTGAGACATATCAACGACCCGCTGTGGTGTGTGTCCGATCATGTGTCCCTGACCTACAATTGGGAATCTCGTTTCCCTAGTTGTTCGTTCTTAGCAGAACTCCGTTAGGCTTCGGATTATTTCTCACTTTTGTTGTGTTCTCAGGAAGAACAATGACGCTTGGCAAGGCGACTCTTTCTTGAGTAGGAGTGGCTTCTTCGCCCATGTTTCTTGGAAAAAGAGTGGGCGATGTGTGGATCCGGGATCGGGAGCACCCCTCATAGATATGGTGTACTCTATGCTGGATCCGATATTTGGCAGAATTATATCTGTGTTTGCGACATCACCCTAGGGATGGGGTGCCAATGTGGGTAGCACGCTTAAATTATGAACGACGGCCCTCGTGAATGAAGTTTCTACCCTAGACAAAAGGTTGACTCGATTGGCTTATCGACTTTGGAATGGTCACCTAGACATGATCCCGAGGATGAGCTTATCTTCCTAGTTGTGTGGAGCTTTACTGGAAACAAAGGGGGCGAAAAAGTGGATTCTTGAGGATTATGTGAGTATTGTGTTCTTTTCAGGTGATGGCTAATAGGCGGAGACATCTTAATGCGATTCGAGATCTTCGGGTGGGGAAGGAATCATCTCCGATGACGGTGCTCTAAGGCAACACATATATGAATTTTATTGACCCGCTAGGGACCGCGGGAGGTGGGTCGGGACCATATTTAGGTGCGGGCTTGGGAGCCATGGGGCTGGTTTTCTAAGGAGGATGATAGGGTTATGGTGGCACCCTTCTCTCTTAGGGAGATCACTAAGAGCCTAGAAGAAATGCAGGTGGATACAACTCTAGGATCGTACGGATCCGGTTATATTTTACAAGATTTTAGACTTTGGGGGCCGGCAGGTGTTCCATTTGTTTGAAAACTTCATTCGGGTATTATTGACATCAAAAGATTGAATTATGGAGTGCTTGCATTGTTACCTAACGTGTGTGGGGCAGACACAATCCTACAATTTTGGTCGATCACATTAATCAATACGAGTTTGACTCTGATGGCAAAAGGTTTGCTTCTAGAGTTGCACATGTGGCTCAAAAGGTATTTGTCGGATCACGGGTTCCGGCAAAACCCTTAAGGTTCGAACTCTGGGGTGCGCGCGAAGTTCCTTCCCCCCTACCGATCCACGCCCTAGCTTGCTAAGATCTCTCGGACGAACTCGACGAACTCACAACACAAAAGACACAAGATTTATACTGGTTCGGGCCACCGTTGTGGTGTAATACCCTACTCCAGTGTGGTGGTGGTGGATTGCCTCTTGGGCTGATGATGAACAGTACAAAGGGAAGAACAACCTCCTGAGGGTGAGGTGTTCTTGTGCTCGGTGAGCGGCTAAGGGTTGGCTAGTCCTATTTATATAGGCACTGGTCCTCTCCCCAAATATTGAGCGGGAAGGGAGCCAACAACGGCCAATTTGAAAGGGGACAACTAGTACAGCTTATCCTGACAAAAGCGGTCTTCGCCTGCAAAAGGCTCTGGTGGTGACGCCGCCTTGGGCTCCATGGTGACCTCCGTCTTGCCGTCCTGCTGGTCTTGGTCTCGTTGCACCGATATGGAAACCTTTGCTTGATGCCTCGGTACTCTGCGCCTGCGCTTGCTCCCTTAGCGCCAAAGGGGAAACAAGGACACTGTTGCGCTGGCACCCGCCTGGTCTCAATCGTCATGGCTCACGTCACGAGAACCTCGCGAGGTTTGCCCTGCCTTGATCTCTCAGCTCCTCGCAAGGCAACCTGGTGAGGCCGCTCCTGAGGAGGTCTTGTGTCGTCCGCCTCGCGAGGCTTGGCCCCTCGCGAGGGTCTTGAATGCCTTGTTGATGAAGATGGGTCATACAGGCCTGCTAGCACAGCCACGCCACGGGCCGCGGGCAGGCAAGTCTGGGGACCCCCGTTCCCAGAACACCGACAGTATTCGACTCTAACCAAAGGGAGTTTATTTGTGGGAGGAATATCCTTGAAGGCATTTGTGGTGATCCATGAAGTGCTTCATGATATCATATGCTGGAGGGAGGAAGTGTTTGTCCTCAAAATTGACTTTGAGAAGGTGTATGATAGGGTTAGATAGGACTTCTTAGAGTAAGTGCTTCACAAGAAGGAATTTGACCCTAGATGGACTAGTTGGATGATGCAACTTGTCCGGGGTGGGAACTCGGTGATCAATATCAATGACAAGGTTGACTCTTCTTTAGGAATGCTAGGGGAGTACGATAAGGTGGCAGTTATTTCCTCTCCTATTTGATATCGTGTCCGATGCATTGGTGGCAATGTTTGATTGCACCAAAGGGCTTACTAAAGATTGACAAAGTGGGAGACTGATGGAAATATGCCCTAGAGGAAATAATAAAATGTTTATTATTATATTTCCTTAGTCATGATAAAGGTTTATTATTCATGCTACAATTGTATTGACCGGAAACTTAAATACATGTGTGAATACATAAACAAATACCGTGTCCCTAGTAAGCCTCTACTAGACTAGCTTGTTGATCAAAGATGGTTAAGGTTTCCTAACCATAGACATGTGTTGTCATTTGATAATGGGATCACATCATTAGGAGAATGATATGATGGACAAGACCCATCTGTTAGCTTAGCATATTGATCGTCCAGTTTATTGCTATTGCTTTCTTCATGTCAAATACATATTCCTCCGACTATGAGATTATGCAACTCCCGGATACCGGAGGAATACCTTGTGTGCTATCAAACGTCACAACATAACTAGGTGATCATAAAGATGCTCTACAGGTATCTCCGAAGGTGTTTGTTGAGTTGGCATAGATCGGGATTAGGATTTGTCACTCCGTGTATCGGAGATGTATCTCTGGGCCCTCCCGGTAATACACATCATAAGAAGCCTTTCAAGCAAAGTGACTAATGAGTTAGTTGCAAGATGATGTATTACGGAACGAGTAAAGGGACTTGTCGGTAACGATATTGAACTAGGTATGAAGATACCGGCGATCGAATCTCGGGCAAGTAACATACCAGTGGACAAAGGGAATTGCGTATGTTGTCAAAAGGTTCGACCGATAAAGATCTTCGTAGAATATGTAGGAGCCAAGATGGGCATCCAGGTTCTGCTATTGGTTATTGACCGGAGAGGTGTCTTGGTCATGTCTACATAGTTCTCGAACCCGTAGGGTCCGCACGCTTAACGTTCGTTGACGATATAGTGTTATATGATTTGGTGACCGAATGTTGTTCGGAGTCCCGGATGAGATCACGGACATGAAGAGGAGTCTCAAAATGGTATAGAGGTAAAGATTGATATATAGGAAGATGGTATTCGTGTTGGGGAACGTAGCATGCAATTTCAAAAAAATTCCTACGATCACGCAAGATCCGTCTAGGAGATGCATAGCAACAAGAGGGGGAGAGTGTGTCCACATACCCTCGTAGACCGAAAGCGGAAGCATTAGTTTAACGCGGTTGATGTAGTCGAACGTCTTCACGATCCAACCGATCTTAGTACGGAACGTACGGCACCTCCGTGTTCAGCACACGTTCAGCTCGATGACGTCCTGATACGTCTCCAGCGTATCTACTTTTCCACACACTTTTGCCCTTGCTTTGGACTCTAACTTGCATGATTTGAATGGAACTAACCCGGACTGACGCCGTTTTCAGCAGAATTGCCATGGTGTTATTTTTTGTGCAGAAATAAAAGTTCTTGGAATGACCTGAAACTTCACGGAGAATATTTTTGGGATATATAAAAAATACTGGCGAAAGAATCAACACCAGGGGCCCACACCCTGTCCACGAGGGTGGGGGCGTGCCCCCCTGCCTCATGGGCCCCCTGAGGCTCCACCGACCTCAACTCCAACTCTATATATTCATGTTCGAGGAGAAAAAATCAGAGAGAAGGATTCATCGCGTTTTACGATACGGAGCCGCCGCCAAGCCCTAATCTCTCTCGGGAGGGCTGATCTGGAGTCCGTTCGGGGCTCCGGAGAGGGGAATCCGTCGCCGTCGTCATCATCAACCATCGTCCATCACCAATTTCATGATGCTCACTGCCGTGCGTGAGTAATTCCATCGTAGGCTTGCTGGACGGTGATGGGTTGGATGAGATTTACCATGTAATCGAGTTAGTTTTGTTAGGGTTTGATCCTAGTATCCATTATGTTCTGAGATTGATGTTGCTATGACTTTGCTATGCTTAATGCTTGTCACTAGGGCCCGAGTGCCATGATTTCAGATCTGAACCTGTTATGTTTTCATGAATATATGTGAGTTCTTGATCCTATCTTGCAAGTCAATAGTCACCTACTATGTGTTATGATCCGGTAACCCCAAAGTGACAATAATCGAGACCACTCCCGGTGATGACCGTAGTTTGAGGAGTTCATGTATTCACTAAGTGTTAATGCTTTGGTCTGGTACTCTATTAAAAGGAGGCCTTAATATCCCTTAGTTTCCAATAGGACCCCGCTGCCACGGGAGGGTAGGACAAAAGATGTCATGCAAGTTCTTTTCCATAAGCACGTATGACTATATTCGGAATACATGCCTACATTACATTGATGAACTGGAACTAGTTCTGTGTCACCCTATGTTATAACTGTTGCATGAGGAATCGCATCCGACATAATTATCCATCATTGATCCATTGCCTACGAGCTTTTCACATATTGATCTTTGCTTAGTTACTTTTCCATTGCCACTGTTACGATTGCTACAAAAACTGCTACTGTTACTTTTGCTACCGTTACCGTTACTTCCATACTACTTTGCTACTAAATACTTTGCTGCAGATATTAAGTCTTTCAGGTGTGGTTGAATTGACAACTCAACTGCTAATACTTGAGAATATTCTTTGGCTCCCCTTGTGTCGAATCAATAAATTTGGGTTGAATACTCTACCCTCGAAAACTGTTGCGATCCCCTATACTTGTGGGTTATCAAGACTATTTTCTGGCGCCGTTGCCGGGGAGCATAGATCTATTCTTTGAGTCACTTGGGATTTATATCTGCTGATCACTATGAGGAACTTGAAAGACGAAAAAACCTAGATTTATCCCTCAACTACGAGGGGAGGTAAGGAACTGCCATCTAGCTCTACACTTGATTCACCTTCTGTTATGAGTAAATTTGCGACACCTACACCTGCTATTGATTCTGATAGGTCACATGTTATTGATGATGCCACTTCTGCTTTGCATGATACTTATGATGAAACTACTTCTATGCTTGATAATACTGTGCCATTAGGTGAATTTCTTGATGAACAACTTGCTAGGATTAGAGAGAATGAAATTATTGAAACTGATAATATTGATGAAAGTGCTGATGAAGATTCTCCCCCTAGATATGAATTGCCTGATGTACCTGAGGGTTATGTTATGGATGAAGAAATTGCTAGAGATCTTTTTGCTTGCAAGGATAGATATGATCTTAAGAAACTGTTAGCTAAGCTCAAAGAAAAATCTTTGAATGCTAGAATGAAATATGACCCTGCTTTTGCTACTTCACCTATGTGTATTTACGATAAGGATTATGATTTCTCTGTCGATCCTGAGATAATTACTTTGGTTGAATCTGATCCTTTCTATGGCTATGAATCTGAAACTGTTGTGGCACACCTTACTAAATTAAATGATATAGCCACCCTATTCACATCCTTAAGTTATTTTCGTTCTCATTAAAGGGTGATGCTAAAACATGGTTTAATTCTCTTGATCCTGGTTGTGTGAGTAGTCACCAGGATATGATTTATTACTTCTCTGCTAAATATTTTCCCACTCATAAGAAACAAGTTGCCTTAAGGGAAATATATAATTTTGTGCAAATTGAAGAAGTGAGTCTCCCACAAGCTTGGGGGAGGCTTCTCCGATTACTTAATGCTTTGCCTGATCATCCTCTCAACAAAAAAGAAATACTTGATATCTTTTATAATGGACTAACCGATGGTTCGAGAGACCACTTGGATAGTTGTGCTGGTTGTGTTTTCAGGGAAAGAACTGTTGATCAAGCTGAATTGCTATTGAATAATATGTTGAGTAATGAAAATGATTGGACACTTCCTGAACCAACTCCTAAGCCAACTCCGAAGAAAAGGGGTATTCTCTTTCTCAGTCCTAAAGATATGCAAGAGGCAAATAAATCTATGAAAGAAAAGGGTATTAAAGCTGAAGATGTTAAGAATTTACCAACTATTGAAGAAATACATGGTCTTGATAACCCGACACAGGTAGTAAAGGTAAATTCTCTCTATAGATTTGATGAAGGTGATATTCCTTGTTATAAGTCTGCTAGCCAATCCTTAGATGAGTTTGATAATTTTATTGTTAAACAAGAAAACTTCAATGCCTATGTTGGTAGAGAATTGAAATGTACTGCTTATATGATTGAACACTTGAGTGATTATATGTCTAGAGTTAAAGGTGAACTTAAACTTAGTAGTAAACATGTTTCTATGGTTACCACTCAAGTAGAGCAAGTGCTTAAAGCTCAAAATGATTTGCTCAATGAATTAAATAACAAGAAAAATGATAATGTTGTTAGAGTTATGACTAGAGGGGGTAAAATGACTCAGGAACCTTTGTATCCCGAGGGCCACCCTAAGAGAATTGAGCAAGATTCTCAGAGAACTAATGTTGATGCACCTAGTCCTTCCAAGAAGAAGAAAAAGAAAAATGATAGGACTTTGCATGCTTCTAGTGAACCAGTTGTTGACACACCTGAGAATCCCAATGATATTTCTATTTCTGATGCTAAAACACAATCTGGTAATGAACATGAACCTAGCGATAATGTTAATGATGATGTTCATAATGATGCTCAACCTAGCAATAACAATGATGTAGAGATTGAACCTGCTGTTGATCTTGATAACCCACAATCAATGAATCAACATTATGATAAGAGAGACTTTGTTGCTAGGAAGCAAGGTAAAGAAAGAGAACCATGGGTTCAAAAACCCATGTCTTTTCCTCCTAAACCATCCAAGAAAAAGGATGATGAGGATTTTGAGCGCTTTGCTGAAATGATTAGACCTATCTTTTTGTGTATGCGTTTGACTGATATGCTTAAAATGAATCCTTATGCTAAGTACATGAAAAATATTGTTAAAAATAAAAGAAAGATACCGGAAGCTGAAATTTCCATCATGCTTGCTAATTATACTTTTAAGGGTGGAATACCAAAGAAACTTGGAGATCCAGGAGTACCAACTATACCATGCTCCATTAAAAGAAAGGGATAATTAGATTTATGCCCCTAGTTGTGTCCCACTTGTCTGTTTTACCCCTAATTTCCAGAAGTCACCGGTTCTGTCCAAGTCACTTTGCTCCTCTTATGCTTTTGCCCTTTGACCGTTTGACCGTCAGTTTGAAAACTTCATAACTAATTCATACTAAATCAGAAAAATGCAAATAAGATACCAAAATGTTCAGAAAAACATCACCTATATGTCAGTGTCATTTGCATTCATGAAAAAAGTGTTGGAAAGTGCACATCCGAGTTTTAGCTCTTTTGATACCACCATGAATAGTAAAATCTAAAAAAATTCAAAAAAAAATATGGTGGCAAAGAACGACAAATGTTCTAAGTGCTTGCCAAGTTTCATCGGGGAACGACATTCGTGGAAGTCGTGGCAAAAAAATAATCTATTTTGGAGTCCTGATTGTTTTTTTGCTCGGGCACCCACGATGGTCATTCCCCGATGAAACTTGGCAAGAACTTAAAACATTTGTCATTCTTTGCCACAAATTTTTCTTTGAATTTTTTTAGATTTTACTATTCATGGTGGTAGCATAAGAGCTAAAACTTGGATGGGCACTTTCAAACACTTTTTCATGAATGCAAATGACACTGACATATAGGTGATGTTTTTCTGAACATTTTGGTATCTTATTTGCATTTTTCTGATTTAGTATGAATTAGTTATGAAGTTTTCAAACTGACGGTCAAACGGTCAAAGGGCAAAAGCATAAGAGGAGCGAAGTGACTTGGACAGAAGCGGTGACTTTTGGAAATTAGGGGTAAAACAGCCGAGTGGGACACAACTAGGGGCATAAATCTAATTTTCCCTAAAAGCAACTATGTTAAAACTGCTTTCTGTGATCTTGGAGCCGTTGTTAGTGTTATGCCTCTCTCTTTATATCATAGACTTGATTTGAATAAGTTGACACCTACTGAAATATCTTTGCAAATGGCTGATAAATCAACTGCTATACCTGTCGGTATTTGTGAGGATGTGCCTGTTGTGGTCGCAAACGTTACTATCTTAACGGACTTTGTTATTCTTGATATTCCCGAGGACAATAGTATGTCGATTATCCTTGGTAGACCCTTTTTGAATACTGCAGGGGTTGTTATTGATTGCAACAAAGGCAATGTCACTTTGCATGTTAATGGTAATGAGCATACGGTACACTTTCCGAGGAAACAACCTCAAGTCCACAGTATCAATTCTATTGGAAAAACTTCAACAATTACTATTGGAGGTTTTGAATTTCCTCTTCCTGTTGTCAAGAAGAAATATGATATTCTTATTTTTGGGATGTGCATATCCCCGTTGAGGTAACCTAGTGTTATTCAAAAATTCTCCGGTTTCATGCGATTCGGAAAGAGTTTGTTAACAAGACTTGATCGACCTTGTTAGTGGATTCCTTTTGATGAGCCTGAGATGGATGAAGTTAGAAAGCACAACTCTCTGTACCCTCCTTTTACTTTCTGTTATTTAGATTAAATAAAGCAAAAATAGTATTTTCTGTCTATTTTCTGAATTAGCCTTGCAATAAAAAATACCCCGAAAATAAAAGTTCTCCAAATGTCCTGAAAATGAAATATGATTTTTTATAGAATATTTAAGAATATCTGGCACTGAGAACACACCAGAGGGGGCTACCACCTGGCGACGAGGGTCCAGGGTGCGCCCACCCCCTAGGGCGCGCCCTCCTGCCTCGTGGACCCCACGTGGCCCCCCTCCACTTATTCATGCACCCACTCACTTCGTCTTCCTCCAGAAAAAATCCTCCCCTAGCTCAAACCCGTGTTCTAGCTCATCTTGCTGCGATTTTCGATATCCTTGATCAAAGCTCCATTCACAAAACTGCTTTGGGGGATTGTTCTTCGGTATGTGACTCCTCCAATGGTCCAATTAGTTTTTGTTCTAGTGCTTTATTTATTGCAAATTTTTGCTGCTTAGGTGACCCTGTTCTTGAGCTTGCATGTCAAATTTATTTGGTCCAAAGTAGTTTTAATGCATGATATAGTCTCTAGGCACTTGTGGGAGTAGTTGCTATTAATCTTGTTGAGTTTGGTTCACTTTTATTTTGAGTTACTAAAAATTTCAAAAAAAGTCAGAGGAAGAAATATGTTTAGGAAAATGTACCAAGGTGGCTCCTCAAGAAAGCAGGCACCTAGGCTCGCGATACGTGAGCCAGACTATGAACTACCAAGGGAAGCTCAAGTGCGGCCTTGTGAATGGCCGTCAGAGGAGTTTATGGTCGGAGCAGGTATCAAGGATGAATTTGACGCGTATGTGCGTAATGCTGACCTTGAAGGCTTCGTGTCAGATAAGTGCCCGCAATACCATTACCTAACTGATTCCTTTGTGAGAAGGTTTAAATTTACATCCTCGCGCAATTCTCACACTATTCTATTTGATCTTTATGATAAATCATATACCATGGACCTAGAAGATTTTAATGCTGCTTGTAAATTCTCGCAGTGGGGCAATGTTAGTGAACCGCGTAAGTCCGAATATAAAGATTTTCTTGCTAGTATCATTGTGGGGGAATCTAGGGAAATCACGCAAGCCACCATAGGGAGCATTCATTTTCCTGCCATACATTAATTTTCTCTCTTCGTGGGTAGATGCATTAATGGTAAAGATGAGGCTTGTCATATGTGCGTTCCATATCTTTGTGCCCTCAAGAGTGCGGTATTAGGTGATAAACAATATAACTTGGGGGACACCGTTGCACGAAGGTTGCATCTGAATAGTTTAAGTGGAGACTTGTTTGGTGGAATTTATGCAATTCGTGTAGCTAATTGTCTTGATATACCCATACATGAAAATGATGTGGAATTGCCTCCTGCTTATCTAGATTATAATGCTATGGTTCATCATCAGTTTGTTGAGAGGAATGAACAATTCCTCCAATACCGACTAATCTTTGACAGACGTCGCACTGTCCATGTTGCTCTCCCTGCTCCTACTTTCTTTACTTTCAGGCAAAAAGGATATATGTTCTAACCAGGGAGGAGCCGAACGAGTATGAGAGGAGGAAGGAGGCAGCTCGCCTCCAAGCTGCAGCCCGTCAGGCAATAGCCGCTGCATCTCAGTACGACCCCAGTTACAACTTCGGAAATACGCCAGGCCAGCCGTGGCCATAGACCAACTTAGGCCAAAAGCCTAAGCTTGGGGGAGTACGTATTTCAGTTGTTGGTGCTCATACTTTTTCATTGTGCTATCCATGCTAGTTTATTTTCTTTTCTAGCCTTCTTCTTGTGTGTTTGAAAAACCTTAAGAAAAAACCAAAAAAATTTAGTTGTAGCTTTTAGCTAGTTTACTTTCCATGCCTGTAGTAGTAGTAATTAAAATAAAATCCAAAAAGATTTCTCGTTCTTCTTTTGCTTGTTGGGAGCTTTCCCGTGTAAATAGTTTTATTTCCTTTCTTTTCTTTGGGGGTCGAGAGGAGAGTACCATGATGAAAATGTTGAAGTGACCCTCATATGCATTATTGTTGATTAACAAAGAGCCCATGTTACCTTGTCTTCTTCCTTGTATTAAATGCTTGCAGATTCCAGCTTAGTCCAATGCATGTGCGCTATTATTATCATCCACATTGTTCGATCGTGCAATTGAAAGGCAATAATGACGATATAAGATGGACTGATTGAGATGAGAGAAGCTGGTATGAACTCGACCTATCTTGTTTTTGTAAATATGATTAGTTCATCGTTCCCGATTCAGCCTATTATGAATGAAACATATTTGCAATGACAATTAGAGATTATAGTTGCTCATGCCATGCTTAATTTGCTAGGAGTTTATAATGGTTTACCTTGCGTGCCAACATGCTATTAAAATGGTTGTGATGTGGTATGATAGGGTGGTATCCTCCTTTGAACGATTCGAGTGGCTTGACTTGGCACATGTTCACGCATGTAGTTGAAACAAAATCAACATATCCTCCACGATATTTATGTTCATGGTGAATTATATCCTACTCATGCTTGCACTCAGTGTTGATTAATTTTAATGCATGTTCATGACTGTTGTCGCTCTCTAGTTGGTCGCTTCCTAGTCTCTTTCTAGCCTTCACTTGTACTAAGCGGGAATACTGCTTGTGCATCCACTTCCATAAACCCCAAAGTTATTCCATATGAGTCCATCATACCTTCCTATATGCGGTATCTACCTGCCGTTCCAAGCAAATTTGTATGTGCCAAACTATAAACCTTCAAATGAAATTTTGTTTTGTATGCTCGAATAGCTCATGTATCAACTAGGGTTGTCTATATCTTCCATGCTAGGTGGGTTATTCTCACGAGGAGTGGACTCCGCTCCTCACTCACGAGAAACTGGCCGGTCACCGGGATGCCTAGTCCCATGCTCAAATCAAAATAATTGCAACAAAACTCCCCCAGGACTGTTGTTAGTTGGAGGCACCCGTTGTTTCGGGCAAGCCATGGATTGATGCTTGTTGGTGGTGGGGGAGTATAAACTTTACCATTCTGTTTGGGAACCGCCTATAATGTGTGTAGCATGGAAGATATCGAGATCTCTCGGTTGTTATGTTGACAATGAAAGTATGCCGCTCAAAATATTATTTATCTCTATTTCAAAATCGAGCTCTGGCACCTCTACAAATCCCTGCTTCCCTTTGCGAAGGGCCTATCTATTTACTTTTATGTTGAGTCATCATCCTCTTATTAAAAAGCACCAGTTGGAGCACCGCTGTCATTTACATGCATTACTATTAGTTTACATTGAGTATAACTGTGACTGGATCTCTTTTACCATGAATTACAATGTTTAGTCAGTCCTTGATCTTCACAAGTGCTCTGCATTTATGTTTAGCGGTCTCAGAAAGGGCTAGCGAGATACCATCTTGTTATATCATATTATGATTGTTTTGAGAAAGTGTTGTCCTCCGAGATTTATTATTATTGCTTGCTAGTTGATTATGCCATTGATATGAGTAAACATGAGACCTCAATGTTATTGTGAATATGGTTAATTCATAATCTTTGCTGAAAACCTGAATGCTGGCTTTAGATATTTACAACAAGAGCAAACAGAGTTTGTAAAAGTTTTTCTTTATCACTTTCAGTTTGTCAACTGAATTGCTTGAGGACAAACAAAGGTTTAAGCTTGGGGGAGTTGATACGTCTCCAACGTATCTACTTTTCCAAACACTTTTGCCCTTGTTTTGGACTCTAACTTGCATGATTTTAATGGAACTAACCCGGACTGACGATGTTTTCAGCAGAGTTGCCATGGTGTTATTTTTGTGCAGAAATAAAAGTTCTCGGAATGACCTGAAACTTCACGGAGAATATTTTTGGAATATATAAAAAAATGTTGGCGAAAGAATCAACACCAGGGGGCCCACACCCTGTCCACAAGGGTGGGGGCGTGCCCCCCTGCATCTGGGCCCCCTGAGGCTCCACCGACCTCAACTCCAACTCTATATATTCACGTTCGGGGAGAAAAAAATCAGAGAGAAGGATTCATCGCGTTTTACGATATGGAGCCGCCGCCAAGCCCTAATCTCTCTCGGGAGGGCTGATCTGGAGTCCGTTCGGGGCTCCGGAGAGGGGAATCCGTCGCCGTCGTCATCATCAACCATCGTCCATCACCAATTTCATGATGCTCACCGCCGTGCGTGAGTAATTCCATCGTAGGCTTGCTGGACGGTGATGGGTTGGATGAGATTTACCATGTAATCGAGTTAGTTTTGTTAGGGTTTGATCCCTAGTATCCATTATGTTCTGAGATTGATGTTGCTATGACTTTGCTATGCTTAATGCTTGTCACTAGGGCCCGAGTGCCATGATTTCAGATCTGAACCTATTATGTTTTCATGAATATATGTGAGTTCTTGATCCTATCTTGCAAATCAATAGTCACCTACTATGTGTTATGATCCGGTAACCCCGAAGTGACAATAATCGAGACCACTCCCGGTGATGACCGTAGTTTGAGGAGTTCATGTATTCACTAAGTGTTAATGCTTTGGTCTGGCACTCTATTAAAAGTAGGCCTTAATATCCCTTAGTTTCCAATAGGACCCCGCTGCCACGGGGGTTTAGGACAAAAGATGACATGCAAGTTCTTTTCCATAAGCACGTATGACTATATTCGGAATACATGCCTACATTACATTGATGAACTGGAGCTAGTTCTGTGTCACCCTATGTTATAACTGTTGCATGAGGAATCGCATCTAACATAATTATCCATCATTGATCCATTGCCTACGAGCTTTTCACATATTGATCTTTGCGTAGTTACTTTTCCGTTGCCACTGTTACGATTGCTACAAAAACTGCTACTGTTACTTTTGCTACCGTTACCGTTACTTCCATACTACTTTGCTACTAAATACTTTGCTGCAGATATTAAGTCTTTCAGGTGTGGTTGAATTGACAACTCAACTGCTAATACTTGAGAATATTCTTTGGCTCCCCTTGTGTCGAATCAATAAATTTGGGTTGAATACTCTACCCTCGAAAACTGTTGCGATCCCCTATACTTGTGGGTTATCACGTCCCTCGAACTCTTGATCCAGTAGAGGGACGAGGGAGAGTTCCGTCAGCACGACGGCATGGTGACGGTGATGGTGATGTGATCCGCACAGGGCTTCGCCTAAGCACTACAACACTATGACCGGAGGAGTAAACTGTGGAGGGGGGCACCGCACACGGCTAAGAGAACAATTGATGTGCCTTTGGGGTTCCCCCGCCACCGTATATAAAGGAGAGGGGAGGAGGTGGCCGGCCATGAGGAGGCGCGCCAGGGGGGGAGTCCTACTAGGACTCCACTCCTAGTAGGATTCGCCCCCCTTCCTTTCAACGGAGAGGGGGAAAGAGGAAAGATAGGAGAGGGCGAAGGAAAGGGGGGCCGCGCCCCCACCCCTTGTCCAATTCGGATTGGGCAGGGGGGGCGCCACCTCTTGTGGCCTGCCCCGTCCTCTCCACTATGGCCCATGAGGCCCATTGACTTTCCCGGGGGATTCCGATAACCTCCCGGTACTCCGATAAATCCCCGAACCTCTTCGGAACCATTGCGGTGTTCGTATATAACCTTCCAATATATCAATCTTTACCTCTCGACCATTTCGAGACTCCTCCTCATGTCCGTGATCTCATCCGGACTCCGGACAAACTTCGGTCACCAAAACACATACTCATAATACAAATCGTCATCGAACGTTAAGCGTGCGGACCCTACGGGTTCGAGAACTTTGTAGACATGACCGAGACACATCTCCGGTCAATAACCAATAGCGAAACCTAGATGCTCATATTGGTTCCTACATATTCTACGAAGATCTTTATTGGTCAAACCGCAATAACAACATACGTTAGTCCTTTTGTCATCGGTATGTTACTTGCCCAAGATTCGATCGTCGGTATCATTATACCTAGTTCACTCTCGTTACCGGCAAGTCTCTTTACTCGTTCCGTAATGCATCATCCCGTAACTAACTCATTAGTCACATTGCTTGCAAGGCTTATAGTGATGTGCATTACTGAGAGGGCCCAGAGATACCTCTCCGATACTCGGAGTGACAAATCCTAATCTTGATCTATGCCAACCCAACAAACACCTTCGGAGAAACCTGTAGAGCATCTTTATAATCACCCAGTTACGTTGTGACGTTTGATAGCACATAAGGTGTTCCTCCGGTATTCGGGAGTTGCATAATCTCATAGTCAGAGGAATATGTATAAGTCATGAAGAAAGCAATAGCAATAAAACTTAATGATCATTATGCTAAGCTAACAGATGGGTCTTGTCCATAACATCATTCTCCTAATGATGTGATCTCGTTCATCAAATGAAAACACATGTCTATGGTCAGGAAACTTAACCATCTTTGATTAACGAGCTAGTCAAGTAGAGGCATACTAGGGACACTTTGTTTTGTCTATGTATTCACACATGTATCAAGTTTCCGGTTAATACAATTCTAGCACGAATAATAAACATTTATCATGATATAAGGAAATATAAATAACAACTTTATTATTGCCTCTAGGGCATATTTCCTTCAGTCTCCCACTTGCACTAGAGTCAATAATCTAGTTCACATCGCCATGTGATTTAACACCAATAGTTCACATCACCATGTGATTAACACCCATAGTTCACGTCGCCATGTGACCAATACCCAAAGGGTTTACTAGAGTCAGTAATCTAGTTCACATCGCCATGTGATTAACACCCAAAGAGTACTAAGGTGTGATCATGTTTTGCTTGCGAGAGAGGTTTAGTCAACGGGTATGCCATATTCAAATCCGTATGTATTTTGCAAATTTCTTTGTCTACAATGCTCTGCATGGAGCTACTCTAGCTAAATGCTCCCACTTTTAATATGTATCCAGATCGAGACTCAGAGTCATCCAGATTGGTGTCAAAGCTTGCATCGACATAACTCTTTACGACGAACTCTTTATCACCTCCATAACCAAGAAATATTTCCTTAGTCCTCTAAGGATAATTTTGACCGCTGTCCAGTGATCTACTCCTAGATCACAATTGTATTCCCTTGCCAAACTGCTAAGGTATCCAATAGGTCTTGTACATAGCATGGCATACTTTATAGAACCTATGGCTGACGCATAGGGAATGACTTTCATTCTCTCTCTATCTTCTTCCGTGGTCGGGCTTTGAGTCTTACTCAACTTCACACCTTGCAACACAGGCAAGAACCCTTTCATTGACTAATCCATTTTGAACTTCTTCAAAATCTTGTCAAGGTATGTGCTTTGTGGAAGTCTTATCAAGTGTCTCGATCTATCCCTATAGATCTTGATGCCCAATATATAAGTAGCTTTACCGAGGTCTTTCATTGAAAAATTCTTATTCAAGTATCCTTTTATGCTATCCAGGAATTCTATATCATTTCCAATCAACAATATGTCATCCACATATAATATCAGAAATGCTACAGAGCTCCCACTCACTTTCTTGTAAATACAGGCTTCACCATAAGTCTGTATAAAACCATATGCTTTGATCACCTTATCAAAGCATATATTCCAACTCTGAGATGCTTGCACCAGTCCATAGATGGATTCCTGTAGTTTGCATACTTTGTTAGCACCTTTAGGATCGACAAAACCTTCTGGTTGCATCACATACAACTCTTCTTTAATAAATCCATTAAGGAATGCAGCTTTGACATCTATTTGCCAGATTTCATAAAATGCGGCAATTGCTAACATGATTCGGACAGAATTTAAGCATTGCTACGGGTGAGAAGGTCTCATCGTAGTCAACTCCTTGAAATTGTCAAAAAACTTTCGCAATAAGTCGAGCTTTGTAGACAGTAACATTACCATCAGCGTCAATCTTGTTCTTGAAGATCCATTTATTCTCTATGGCTTGCCGATCATCGGGCAAGTCAACCAAAGTCCACACTTTGTTCTCATACATGGATCCCATCTCAGATTTCATGGCCTCAAGCCATTTCGCGGAATCTGGGCTCATCATCGCTTCCTCATAGTTCGTAGGTTCGTCATGGTCTAGTAACATGACTTCCAGAACAGGATTTCCGTACCACTCTGGTGCGGAACGTACTCTGTTTGACCTACGAGGTTTGGTAGTAACTTGATCTGAAGTTTCATGATCATCATCATTAACTTCCTCACTAATTGGTGTAGGAATCACTGGAACTGATTTCTGTGATGAACTACTTTCCAATTCGGGAGAAGGTACAATTACCTCATCAAGTTCTACTTTCCTCCCACTCACTTCTTTTGAGAGAAACTCCTTCTCTAGAAAGGATCCATTCTTAGCAACGAATATTTTGTCTTCGGATCCGTGATAGGTGTACCCAACAGTTTCCTTTGGATATCCTATGAAGACACATTTCTTCGATTTGGGTTCGAGCTTATCAGGTTGAAGCTTTTTCACATAAGCATCGTAGCCCCAAACTTTAAGAAACGACAGCTTAGGTTTCTTGCCAAACCACAGTTCATATGGTGTCGTCTCAACGGATTTAGATGATGCCCTATTTAACGTGAATGCAGCTGTCTCTAATGCATAACCCCAAAACGATAATGGTAAATCGGTAAGAGACATCATAAATCGCACCATATCTAATAAAGTACGGTTACGACGTTCAGACACGCCATTACGCTGTGGTGTTTCAGGTGGCGTGAGTTGTGAAACTATTCCACATTGTTTTTAAATGAAGGCCGAACTCGTAACTCAAATATTCGCCTCCGCGATCAGATCGTGGAAACTTTATTTTTTTGTTACGATGATTCTCAACTTCACTCTGAAATTCTTTGACTTCTTAAATGTTTCAGACTTGTGTTTCATTAAGTAGATATACCCATATCTGCTCAAATCATCTGTGAAGGTCAGAAAATAACGATACCCGCCGCGAGCCTCAACACTCATCGGACCGCATACATCGATATGTATTATTTCCAATAAGTCAGTGGCTCGCTCCATTGTTCCAGAGAACGGAGTTTTTAGCCATCTTGCCCATGAGGCATGGTTCGCGAGCACCAAATGATTCGTAATCAAGTGATTCCAAAAGTCCATCCGCATGGAGTTTCTTCATGCGCTTTACATCAATATGACCTAAACGGCAGTGCCACTAGTATGTTGCACTATCATTATCAACTTTGCATCTTTTGGCATCAATATTATGAATATGTCTATCACTACGATCGAGATCCAATAAACCATTCACCTTGGGTGTATGACCACATAAGGTTTTATTCATGTAAACAGAATAACAATTATTTTTTGACTTAAATAAATAACCGTATTGCAATAAACATGATCCAATCATATTCATGCTCAACGCAAACACCAAATAACATTTATTTTAGGTTGTACACTATTGTCGAAGGTAAAGGGAGTGTGCGATGGTAATCTTATCAACCTTGGAATCACTTCCAACACACATCGTCACCTCGCCCTCAACTAATATCTGTACATTTGCAACTCCTCTTTCGAGTTACAAATCTTTGCAACTGAACCAGTATCAAATACCCTGGGGTTACTATGAACACTAGTAAAGTACACATCAATAACATGTATATTAAATATACCTTTTTTCACTTTACCATCCTTCTTATCCGCCAAATATTTGGGGTAGTTCCGCTTCTAGTAACCATTCCCTTTGCAGTAGAAGCACTCAATTTCAGGCTTAGGTCTAGCTTTGGGTTTCTTCATGGGAGTGGCAACTTGCTTGCCGTTCTTTCTTGAAGTTCCCTTTCTTTTCCTTTGCCCCTTTTCTTAAAACTAGTGGTCTTGTTAACCATCAACACTTGATGCTCTTTCTTGATTTCTACCTTCGTCGATTTTAGCATCGCAAAGAGTTCGGGAATCGTTTTCGTCATCCCTTGCATATTATAGTTCATCACGAAGTTCTAGTAACTTGGTGATAGTGACTAGAGAACTCTGTCAATCACTATCTTATCTGGAAGATTAACTCCCACTTGTTTCAAGCGATTGTAGTACTCAGAACATTCTGAGCATATGCTCACTGGTTGAGCTATTCTCCTCCATCTTGTAGGCAAAGTACTTGTCAAAAGTCTCATACATTTCGACTCGGGCATGAGTCTGAAATACCAATTTTAGCTCTTGGAACATCTTATATGCTCCGTGGCGTTCAAAACATTTTTGAAGTCTCGGTTCTAAGCCGTAAAGCATGGGCACTAAACTATCAAGTAGTCATCATACCGAGTTTGTCAAACGTTCATAACGTCTTCATCTGCTTTTTCCTATCCAACGGCTCAAGTAGTATGGGTGCACCCATATGTTCTCGGTGACAATGTACCTCATACATCATACCTCTAACAGGGCAAAATACGGAAACTGAAGCACCCTAGCAGCCATCAACTTGGGAGTTCCCGGACCAATGATGGTCATCTCATCTCTTTGTTTCTTCATCTACAGTCTAGTTGGGAAACTTCCATCGTCTTGATTTTCTTGGTTATCAAGTGTTCACACGACTCGTAATGTCACCATTATGTCATGAGCACCTGTCGGAATACACTGCCGGCTGCACCATGGAAGTTCTGCATCGGAAGAGGATCATGACGGGGAAGAGCGCTTGTGAGTTGTGAGTGTAACCCCTCGTGTCGTGTGTGTGTGCACGCGCGCGCGCGTCTACCTCATGTTGTGTGTGTGCGCGTTTATATACAGCGCAACATTAGCACAAGATCATGTGGTTGCACTGGGGATTTCTCAGTTAGATGCTCCAGTATGGTGTATGAACATCTGCGTTTATACTATGGTAAAAACAATTATCACGTGGTTGCATTGGGACGTGCCGCCTTTCTAATATGTGTATGTATGAGCATGCGTGTTTGTGTTGCGTTAAAAAAGGTGTCGCCTCTCTATCATGTCTTGTGTGGCCGTATGCATGGCTAATCGAACGCACTTAACGTTTATCGGTTGGGCAAATCGATCTAGTTAGAGGTGACCACCTAGATTGCCACGTTATAGGATGACAGGGGCCGGGAGCATGGCCCCGGGCCGTACGAGTTTAGATCAAACACCGTTTAATCAACACAAGTGGTCATCCATGCTGAACACGTTTGATCAAAATGCTTCACATTCAGTTCCAAAAGAAAAAAATTGCTTCACATTCCGATGCCCAGCTCCCAACCTTAGCTGCCACCAAGGATCTTCTCCTCACCACTGCATCGGTCTCACACCCCCCCCCCCCCCCCCCCGCCCCGCGCGGCAATCTTATCGACGGCAAGAGTGGGACTGTCTGTTTCGTTTTTTCTTTCCTTAGGTTTTGTTTCTCTGACTGCATCGATGTGGTGGTGGCAGTGATGGAGTGTTCAAATAAAGTCTCTCCCATCTTTTTCAACCTCGATGACGTTCGATCCGGCGTCGACGAAGGGCTTGTGAGAGTTCGTGTCTCAAGTCTGTTGGCTTTCTTCCTATCTTGGCGGTCTGTGCGTCTATCAAGAAGAGCAATTGGACTATTATTGATGTGACGACTTAGACATATTCTTCTATGTTGTATTGTGACATGGTCTAATTTTTTCAACTCTCTGGACCGGTGGTGATGGATTGCAAATGTGTACTGTGTGGGATGATGCTTTAACCAATATTTCTTGAATGACTTCTAAATCTCGTTTCATACGGTGAGTGGTTATTGCGGTCTTTAAAGCCGGGTATGGCGAGGACATTTGCATCTGTAATTTTTCTTAAATGTTGGTTCAGTATAATTTTCAATCTTCGACCGACGGTGTCAAAGAAAGAAAAAGGCTAGTATAATTTTATATTTTGTTGATCGTTATGTGCCCTTTCATTGTACTGTCTGTTTTCTTATGTCTTCATATCTAAATATCATACTTCACATTTGAATCACGTAACATGAATTTATGGACGGAAGAAACGAACATGTACCACGTAATTTAGCGTTGCTTCCAGAGAAAACAAGAAGATAAGCCTTCCAATAGTTTCAGAGGATAGATCTCTACAGGTTAAATTTTTATTTCCAATGGCAAGTTCATTCTGGAATTAAGTAAGTTCATGTGCGCTACTAATAAATGAGTTGGATGGGATTGTTCCAGGCCTCAACCAAGCTGGCTCGGCATTTCTGTAGCTCATCAAAAGACACGCCGTACCGTCATTGATGACCACAGTGTTTGATTGATGGATTACATGCACAATCAGTCTCAAACACTATTACTAGAGGAATGTCAGTGTTGAATGCCATTCCGCAAAAAAAAAGTCAGTGTTGAATGCCAAGAGGACAAAGCTTGAATGCCAGCTGTATCCAACGTAGCCACATACATCAGATTAGGACGGCCGTGGTATTAACAGCACAGCCAGGAAACAAAATGATTAACAAAATTAACCAAAAAAATAAGTTTTAAAACCACATCTTAGCTAGCAACAGCTAAGACCATCTCCAACAGCTGCCCCAAAAATTTGGTGTCCTAAGGGCATTTCTAACCGATCCCCAATATGGCCATAAGGAGTAAAATTTTCGGTTTACTCCCTTACAACGGACCTAGCCAATCCCCTAAAAACGTTAATGGAGTATAATTTTTACTCCAACTCCCTGTTTCCCTCAAGATTTTCCTAAATATACTCTATCGTGCGGCCGCCGAGTAAAACTCCCTCTCGCCCTCCCGCCCCGCACTGCCTCCCGCCCCCGCCACTGATGACCTCCGAGCCGGCCGGAATGGATAGCCAATCCGCCCCCCCCCCCCCCACTTACCCCGCCGGCACCTGCGCCGGCTTTTCGCTGCTGGTGCCGAGAAAAAGCTTGGGGATGACAAAGAACCACCGGGTCCAAGCTCCACCTCCAACCACGCCAATGGTGTCCGGGGTGGCCATCGTGTCTCCGGCAACGGCACGCCGCCCTCCCGCCGCACCTACCGGAGGCAAACAGGCTTGAAAGCCGCCGCCGCGCGGCGGCGGCGGCGCTTGCCGAGGCGGCCGCCAAGAAGAAGATGAAGAATGCGGCGGGGCCTCGTCCAAAGCCTACGCCTCGTGCGGCAACTCCGGCTGCCCCGCAGACTAAGGCATAGCCTAGTGGTGGGAAGGGGCTGATGCCTTCCCACCCATCCAGGTTCAAGGCATGGTACTTGCAATTTAGGTTTGTTGCACCAATTATACTGTAAGGGGTTCCCTTACAGTCTTTCTGTTAAAAAAAAAGTCCGGCTGCCCCTACGGCGACTGCTCCGGCGCGAGCGGCGGCCGCAGCCGGCAACAAAAAACGCGGCCGCCAAGTGCTCGATGAAATGCCAAGAAGGTAAAAACAAAACTTTGCGTCCTGTTGGTATTCGATAGTGATTGTTCGTGATCGGTAGTGATTGTTTATAGTGCTTGCTTTGACATTGTAGAGCGGAGATGAACACGGCCGAATTCCTCGCATCGTTGGAGTCCTCGGCCACCACTGGGATGACTCGTTTTGGGATCATTCGGCCACCCAAGACACGGAGGAGGCCGAGGAGGAGGTCCAAGAGGTGGTGGCCGAGGAGGAGGTGGTGGAGGTGATCGAAGCTTTATGTTATGTTATGACGGTTATTGCTATCCATGCTTTAATTTGAATGATTTTAAGATATGTATTATTTAGAGATTGTGTTTGTGCGGCTAGTATACAAAACGGTCACAAATTTGATTTTACTCCGCTAACTATAGGGGATTGGCTAGATATGACCACCGTTAATGGAGTAAAAATTTACTCCATTAACTTCACTCCAACTTTTACTCCACTAACTTTTAGGAGATCGATTAGAAGTGCTCTAAAAATGATTTTAGGTGAGGAGAGAAATGTTTTTAAAAAAAATTTGCTGCTTTCGCAGCAGCCCTAAAATTTGAAACATGAACTAAGAAGTAAGAATGGCTGTGGAGCCTAATACTTCAAAAACTGCAATGTCGCTTTTCCTTTAGAACGTCGGTGTCGGGTAGATATCGGCAAAAGATTAGAAAAGTCGGTAACTCGTGATAGTGATAGATACTTTCTTTTTCTGGTTTCTTGTTGGTTTGTCGCTCGCGGCAACTTGAGAAATTTTCAACTGGGAAGTGATATGGAACTCCAGTAGGTTTCAGCATTGAGAAGGAAAGTCATGCCTAGCAATTCGGTTAATGGAGTTCCGATTCACCGACAGAGAACACGAATTTCTTCTTGTTATTTTTCTTTCTACGGGAATTAATGTCGCGGGACTTCGGAGTCATATATATCCGGGAGACAATTAAATTTATCGTCTTGAAATTTTGTTTCCACACAATGTATCAGCAATTGTGTACTTCATTATTACCTCATTACATGGAATGATCACTGAGCCCGCCGTTTGGGATTAGCACAGAGAAGCTCGCTCTATTTTCCTTTCCGTACTTCCATGCTACAAGCCGTTTGAAAATCAAAGTAAATTTATGAAGAAGCTGATCCACATATTTCGTATGGCCACAAATTCATAGTAGTGAGGATATGGATGCCTGGTTTCAACCACATCTGAAAAGCTAACTAACCTGAGAACAACATCGGGCAACCTAGCAAGCTGGCAATGTCGGCCAAGTAGGATGGGACCTCTAAGGCAAAGCAGCAGCAACACATTGACCGAGTTTCGGAGCATGTTAGTCACGAAAACGGTTACCTGTAGCTGTAGGGTTAGCATATGTTGCTGTCATACTCTTCATCAGAATGTCAACAGCAGCACGGTGTGTGTTCCTACTGGGTGCCAGGTGCTGCCCAGAGCATGCAATGACGCTTGAGAAAGTTTCAACTCCATGTTGAGTTCTTAACAGCACGACTAGAAATTGATCAGGGCGGGCTGGCAGAGGCGGCCGAACGCCGCCCAGTCAGAAAAATGTGGTTTCATGTCATGTTCTTCTTTCGTGTGATAGGGAGTCCTGAAACTCGTCGTCACCAGTAGCTGTGACCGAAAGGAAGGAGCCTAATCAATGGCCTCTTGATGCAAAAGCAGAATAATAGTACCCCACGGAAGAAAAGAAAAAGGATTTCGCTACAAACAAACGTCAGCTTTTTTTACCATAGCAAATTGAATGTTTCTTATGACAAATTAAATTGTTGCTACGATGGCAATTTTCTTTAGTAACGATGACAAATACATGCCATGTTCAGTTTCACTGACAGGATTTTCTATGTTTGCTAAAGAAAATCCTAAATAATAAGTTTCACACATCAGGTGCGTTGCAGTCCGGTCCCGACATTTTTCGATGACAATTCCAGTCAACAAGGATGGCAAATTCCAACGACACACGGCAAGTTTCTGTCAAAAATAAACTAAAGTTGCTATCCTCGCGTCATTAAACTTGCCATAAAAAATGTTTGGAATTGCCATGTGCTCATACCTGACATGTGACACTTATCAGGGTTCAAGAAAATTGCCATCCTCGCAACAACTTCATTTGCCATAAAAACATTCGATTTGCCATGGTTAAAAAACTGATGTCAGATTCTTTTAACATTTCTTAAGAAAAAACAGAGTAATAGTAACATCTGACAGGAACATTTGGTACCATACTGCGTATAGGCATGACCACCTGAGACCCTATCGATTAACACCTAGCCGTAACCAGCCTGCAGAAATCCAGTAACTGGTAAACATTGCAACAGGATACTCTGTAAACTGACACTGGAGCAGCTCATCTTTTAGAGGATTTAAAACCAGTGAACATGCCAGAAAAGAAGGTAATAAAAAAAAAGCTTTGCAAATTTTGTTTCATCAAGCGCTAAACAAGTACATGCAGCCCAAAACAGAAGCGAATGTCATCTACACCACACGGTCTAGAGTTCCAACACCATAAAACTGAATGTGATTGATACATTTCTGTCACGCGGCCAAGGCACCATCACCAGCAAAGAGCACACACACTATGACGATAGACTAAATCACCAGAGGCAGCAAGAAGTACAAAAATAACCTGATTTCATTGGCTACGAATACCCTATGATGATCACGTTTCTTTCATAACAGACTGCTTGCTTCTCCGCTGGTGCACGTCCCAGTTAAATATCCGAGCAATTGTAACCTGACAAAGAATTGAGTTTAGCAATACTGAGCGTGAGATGATGGTGAGTAGTCAAACCAGTCATGGCCATTTTACCTGAGTTATCGTTTGCTGGTCCCGTAAGAAATGAAGATCGCCAACAAGGACTTCCAAACTGGCCCTCGCATTTTCCAAGTTACTTTTCAAGAGCTCATTGGCCTGCAAAACTCCCAAAAATTAAGGGGGAAACTAAAAATCGAAGGACAGGAATAGGACAATGCTTAAAACTATACCTCGTCACAGGAGTATTCCAGCATCACATTTGCACCCAACCATAGGCACACTGAGTCAGAGTCCTCAATTTTAGCACGCGAATAGATTCCCTCGGATAATTCAAAATCAGCTATGAGTGCCTGCATTAAATATATCAAAGACACAGATAGTTAACTACTTAACTTTCACTTGAATGATTCCATTCAGGACAAGCGTTCAGCATGGTTACAGTTTCAAGACATTATCAAGTTTGAACTGTTTCATTTTCAAAAGATGAGTTTAACAGATGTTAGTAACTAGCAAATGCATAATAACAAAATGGACTAAAAAAGTATAATGCGATCTGTATTTCACATTTTGGAGATAACTGAAACAGGTAAAAATGAATAATGACCTACCATATTAAACTAAGGTAATGAAGTGTTAGCAGCAAACTGTTAAGAAACATGCAAACGGTCAAACTTGACATTTTACAGGTTAAAGTGATAAGGTAATGTAACTACAACCTTCAGCAGTAAAATCATGGTTCATGGTATTCAAAGTAAGAAATATACATTAATTTAAATCATTAGGCTGGGCAAAAGGGGAAAATTCAATGCACAGAAATAGAAAAGGTAAACCGAAAAAGGAGCGGAGTTAAAGGAAATTATACAAACCTCACCCAAAGCTTTTTTAGCTTTCAATGTCGCAACAATATCCAAGCACTTCTCTATATCAGGAATTTTCGCCTGTAATAAGAACAGCTGGCTAAAATAAGTTTATAAAGTATATGCTAAAACTAGCATGTATCAATGATAACTGCTAATAGAAGTTAGCATGGTGCTAAGTTAGGTCAATGATCAAGAGTTGACTCCATGTAAGCTTTGACATTTTTTACAGCACTAATTCTCAATCTTTTATCAGTATTAACTAGAGAACAATTGTGCTGTGGAACACTCAAATTATAATTCAAAAGCACAAAGAACATCGTCAAAGAAGTACATATAAGCAATTAAGCAAACTTCCACTCAAAAGTCATATTTGATCCTAGCTTGCCTCCGTAAATCTAAGAAGAAAAGTATGAGCACCTGAAGTTCTCTTTGTTGTGCTAAAAGTTTCATCTCCACCATTTTGTACTGCTGCAGCCTAAAAAAATTAAGAGACGGGTTACATTTCTCTAAAGCAGAACCAAGTATCAAAAAACAACCAGGTAAAAAGTGTAATGTACATATGTAGGGACAAACAAGATTTTTGCCAAAAGTTGCTGGAGAAATTATATTGAATTGCTCTTATTCGGATAAATATCAAACTGTGGTGCATAAAATCAGTTACAGCTGCCTACCAACTAGAAGTGAAGCTGAAGGCAAGAACATACATCATAGTTTTCAAAAGAAATACTAGAGACCATATAATATAAACCACAAAGGAACGACAAAATCAGTCATTATGGAATGGCAGGTTCAAATATAATGGAAGGAACAGTGACTTTATTTGCAGGAACTGTCAACCCAGATGAATGTTGGAATATTCAGTATATGTGCGTGTGGCTTACAACATTTATTTTACTGCTATTTTATCTCCTGGAAAGTGTAGATGTGGAATTGAAAGCAGCATATACATGTACGGTGTACATGGAAACTTGGACGGAAATTAGTCTGAGGAAGCCGGTGCTTCATGCTGGAAGTACAGTACACGTGTACTGGAAATTAAACTTTGTTTATCTAACCCGGGCACCGCATGATAGGAATGACCAGGTTGTCCATAATTTGGCAATATGGATTGTTTAAAATCCTGCAGATTTGAACTGGAATTTATTCAAATCCGGCGCATGACTCACACGTGCGTGATGAGACCTTATTACAGATTAAGTTGAGACTCCTATTTGATTACTAATGATCGTGGTTGGTTGTGCTAATCTGGAGTCTTTGTTTAAACAGATTGATTATCTGGAAGCTTATCTGTATACGGTTTAAACTAAACCGGAATAACGTTATATATATATTGGTCTCTACCCTCTGGCCTCAGTACCATGTGAGCGGCACCATGGATTAGGTAGGGTGAGGAACAGAGGGTAGGCCGTAAATTCAACAATGAATTTGGTCGAATATGCAAGATCTCATAATAAGCAGTTCATTCGACATGTGAATGAACCGTATCCCATGATTGAGTGGACATTAAACCTCTCTCGCGTGGCTTGCACAGCTTATGGCAGAGTTTGCCTCTTTGCAGCCGCAATGAATTAGGAGTTCAACACAGTGTATAGTTTGGACTAATAATCTAAGATGCTCATCCACAAGTAGGCAATAGAGACTGAAAACTTGCAGAGATCCAATCCAAGCAGGGGCCACATAAGCACAGCACCAGTCGCAAAACCCTACTCCCAACGACCACTCCAATCTGTGAGCTAGTCTGGCAACCAAACAAGTGGTGGAAGCAGCACCGACCCCTACAAGGATCTAACGTGTAGAGGAGCTTTGCTGAGATGGATCAAAGGTACTCATATTGGATGTAGTATAAGATCTTATATTATGGAACGGATGGAGTACACGGTAAGGACGCCGGGAGGACCTCCAAATCAACGCGAATCGTCCCACGTCTGAGACGATTTCCGGATCAAGGGCGAGCCGATGGCCACCCACTCAGCTCCCGAATCCACCAAACAGGTGGAGGGCACATCGCGAGAAGCAGCCAAAGGATCTAGCTTCCCTCCCAGTTGCAGCGGCAGCCGGACCAGGACCCCGGAACACCGCGAGAACCCAAAGCCGGCAGGTTCTTCGGGTTGGATGCATGGGGACGAAGGTAGGGTGTAGGGGAGGGGAGCGGGGCGGAGCAGTGGTTACCTTTCTTGGAGGAAGGCGAGGGCGGAGTTGACCTCGAGCCCGGCCTGCCGGAGGTAGGTCTCGACATCCTCGACGAAGGAAGCCGCCGGGATTCCCCGCCGCTCCGCCACTCCCTGCGGCGTAGATACCGCCACCGCCGACGAGGAGGTGGCCGCCGCCATGAGAGAGAGAGAGAGAGAGAGAGAGGAGACGAGGAGAGAAGGCCCAGCCGAAGAGAGGAGGGGGAGAAAGTGCCCAAGCCAGGCCCAAATGAGGAGAAGCTGGGCAACTGTTAGGTGGGGTCCACCTCGCTCTCGGCAAAGAAATTTTGGGTTTACGGACCGGCCTGGTTGGTTGCCCCCGGCCCAATTAGGATGACATGAGAATAATTCATTTTTTTGCAGGGGCATGAGAACAATTAGCTGTTCTAAAAAAATGAGAATGATTAGAAATCTTCCGTTGTCAGAACACCTAATGGCATCAAAAGACCCAAGCGCTAAGCAATGGGTATTCGGCATGATGGATATTCTACCTCATGCGAGCTTCATCAAACTTGTTGTTATCTATGGGCTATCTTGAAGGCGAGGAAAAAAAGCTACTCCCTCCGTTCCATTCTCGGCGATTTTTAATCACAAAGGGAGTATTCATGAAGCAATTTTTCAAAGTTCACTCTCGGCGAACCTTTTCGGGGTAGGTACATCTCTGAGCTCGAATGCATCACAAAGGCTACTATTGTTGTCGTGCTCGTTACTCTCGAGAGTGGAAGCCTCCATTGGTAGGCCACGTGAAGATCAATGTCAATGGTGAAGTGCCCCACAATGGAAATTCTGGGGAAGCGGGTGCAGTATGTCGTGACCAGGATATGCATTATCCAGGGTCATCTTCGATTGTATTCCCAGAGGTTACATACCCGCCTTCTCTTGCCTTAGCATGCCGATAAGCACAAGCTCTTGCAGAAGATCTTTCACTTTCCAAGGTTTTTATCGCAATTGGCCGCAAAACTATCATGTAGAACACCAGGGCTTCGTAGTCTCTTTGGCTCTACCATTAAGGAGGTTATACATAAAAAAGAAAAGATTATTAGCTGGTTCTTTTGTTTTGTGGGTCAAAAGTCAAACATGGAGGCTCGTAACCTAGAGTTTACTCATTCCCTTGATCCGGGTCGCCACATGTAGCTTGGCACTCCTCATGATCCATTATGTATCCGTACAAACATATGTTATGATCAATGTAATCTTAGCAACCCCCTAAAAAGGTAATCTTCCAGCACCCGAGTGAAGAAATCTCTCAAAAAATAATTGCCCCAGTAAAGAACAAGGTACGTACAAGCAAACGCCATAGCTCTTCATGGAAACCACCTCAAGCTGACTTTGCCAAATTCAATGTTAATGGAGGCGTCTCACGTGTTGAGCTGCCAGCTAAATCCCACGTTGAGGGAGGCATCTCACATGTTGAGCTGCTGTCGGCGTTTGTCACAATCGGGATTGGCATGTTTTTTGGAGCTTCTTTCATTGTGATTCCGAGAAACTGATCTTGCCACCTTAGAGGATGTTGGCGTGCCACGAGGCCCTGGCGCTTGTTGAAGATCTCTAGTCGGAAAGGCTTCATATTGCATTTGACCGCAAGCATATCGTGGACAACATCCGACCCATACATGGAGGCTAATATAGGTGGATCATCAAAAAAATTACAAAAAAGAAGTCATATTTTGGTAGCTACAACTTTGTCTTTCAATGGCGCGCTTCAAACCTTGAAGCTCACAATAGTTTTCTCACTGTTTAGATTAGGGTCACCATCTTTTGCTAAGAGAGCCCCGTGACCTCTTCTGTATTCCTATAACTATCAACATCCATGTGCGTGTCTGCAGACATGTTTGTTGTCCGCTCCCGTCCACCCTATATGATGTTCCAATTCTTGTTGTGTCAACCACAACTTGATGATGAGCTGTGTCTTTGACTGGAAGAAGGAAATAAAGGATATATCATGATACTTCCTCTCATTTCCTACCCTAACCCTAGGCGGTTAGGCAAACTTTCCCCTCCTGACTTCACCGGCAAGCCCGTGGATTCGCATCCCCTCTACCTGCCGCTCCGGTGGTCGGTGGTGGGGATGAGAATCCCGGTGCCTCTGCTCCGGTTAGTCGTTTAGGTCAGAGTTTTTTAGTCCTCGCAGGTGCGGTGCTCGGACAGATGATGACGCTTCTTCTTCAGGTTTGTCTTCCGGGCTTTGATCCTCCTCGGGTTCGTTCGTTGGGACATAGTTGACGGAGCTCCGGCGTAGGTTCCTACCGTCTCCTTGGGGAGGTGAGGTTAGAGTTTCTCGTCACGTGGCGAGATTTGGGGTCAGATGCTTCGGATCTATGCAAAGGTTCAACAACAATGACTACGGCTCAGGAAGCTGGTCCTTAGGGGCACGTGCACGAAGAATTCTCGGCTATCATCGACAGGGCCAAGCCGGCTCTAGTAGGGGAGTGGCGATAGCGACGCGCGGTAGCTTGTTCTGGCAACAATTTTGGCAACAGTAGTGGCCGTTCTGTGGTACGGAATCTCAATGTAATTTTTCATTATGTTTGAGATGCTTTGTACTTCCGATGAATTTTTATAATAGATTTGATCCTTTCGGCAAAAAATTGTGACTTGATGAAATGCTTAGGTGGACGATCACCCTCCTAGACTTTTCAAAAAGAAACTTTGTGGATTTTTTCTAAAGAAAGAGAGGATTTTCATCCGGATGACTTACATTTCATTCACAAAAGGAACTCCTTTAGTTACCCGTAGCTAGATAATTTTTGTGCAATCCTGAATTTTGATGTTTGGAACTGGAGACATTTGTAGTCGAAAGTGTTTGAGAACTAGCACAATATCCATGCGTTACTAGAAAGTCATAAAAAAGATAAGGAGTTACCACTGACTTGGAGATTGTCAAAATACGATGGTGTCGTGTGATTGTTGAATGGTCCACGATTAAAAAGAGAGTGAAAATATAAAGAGATCATGTTGTAGTCTATGAAGAGTCTCGAGCGACCATAGTAGGTCCTTTGCAAGATTCTATTGAGAAATAACATTTTGGATTTTGAAACATAGGAGAATGGACATGAGTAAGTTGAATGCACAATATCATGGGTTAGGTAGGAGGACAACATCTATCGCTGTGTTGAAATTGCAATTTGTTTGCCTTGAAACATAGGAGAATGGACATGAGTAAGTTGAATGCACAAGATCATGGGTTAGGTAGGAGGACAACATCTATCGCTGTGTTGAAATTGCAATTTGTTTGTCTTGAAACATAGGAGAATCTGACATTAGTAAGTTGAGCGCACAAGATCATGAGTTAGGTAGGAGGACAACATCTATCGCTGTGTTGAAATTGCAATTTGTTTGCCCTCTTGTGCTATGTATAAAACCAAAAGAATTGATTGGCCCGAGAAACTAAAATCAAGAGCGTGATTTTGAGTTGGAGCCATGTAATTGCATTAATAATTCATGTTTCTACAAGAGTATTATTCTCACATTAGGGGGCAGTGTATTTGTTTATTTGGAATGGGTCTCACGTCTTATAAAAGTAACATTTGTTTATTTATGTCTTCACATGTGGGTAGAAATGCATTTGCTTATTTGTATGGCCCACATCTGAACTCACCAGCCACACCAACTCAAATCTTTGTAACTAGGAAAGATTACAAGCTCAAAAAGAAACTAACCACATCATGCAACCAACAATACTTACATATTAACCACATCCATGGTAAATGCAGAAACCCATGCGTAACTGGTTAGCGGTAATATGCCAAGACATAGTAGCAAGTATCAGGATCGTAACTGAACATTAACCGAAGCACCCAGGAGTTTTTTCATACAGGAAACCAGCTAACAACTCGTTCACAGCCAAAAAAGGCCTTCGCAACTAAATTTCCTCTTCATCTTCGCAACTCGTAGGGTTTACCTCACTGCTTTGGGTTCACTATGTCTGTCAGCAACTCATACAGGCTACTTGCTGTCAGCAACCCTGAGGTAGTTGAGCCGGTAGAGCTGGCCACCGGCATGGTACGCACAGCCGACCGTCTTCCCATCGCGGTTCCTTGTGATGGTGCAGCCATGGGGACTGAACGCGACACTGAAGCCGCTGTCGGTGAGCTGGGTCACTGAGATGATGTTCTCCGTGAGCCCTGGTACGTAGCTGACGCTGGGAATGGAGAGCTGGGTGGAGCTCAGAGACCCCTTCCCGCGCACCTGCAGCATCGCACCGGTGTGTGTCCGGACTTGGCGGCCTGGCTGGGTGGGGGTGAAGTTGCTCAGGAGGTGCAGGTTGCCGGTCATGTGTTCAGCAGCATTCGAGACGATGTACCAGGGAGCTGTTGTACTGATCAGACACAGGAGAAAACATTAGCGTTATTTCCCGCATTTGGAACTAAAACCACGACATTTATTTTGGAACGGAGGAAGTAGATGATTAAGGAGTCGATGAATACCAACCAAACGCTATAGGTAACCATCAGAGTAGCAAGACTATTTTTAAAATAACAAGTCAGTAGTAGAGTAACTAAATCATACTGTGAACAATTTGGACATAAGCTCTAAACAAGCACAGCTACAAATAATCAACTTTGTAACAAACTAGAAATTTATGGTATTGGTATAACCACTTTAATTTTACGCTAATTTTGCTTTATCCAATCATATTCCTATAGAGAGGCAAAAGGATACCAATACCCAAACCAAACAGCTACTACAAAGGTATACATGAAAGTAATAAAAAACCCAACTGATTTTAGGTTCATGTTTGAAATATTAGTTCTAAAACATGATGTCCACCACACACGCTGGTCATCTCGACATACATGCAGCGGAAAGCATACAAAGAACACACACATCTAATTGTCTGTTATACTGACCATTGCAAAAATACGAGTCAGATATGCAGTTTCTTATACTTCCATTTTTCCTTGCAAAGTTGCCAGTGCATATATTTGTAAAATCATATGCAGCATCACTTGTAAAAAATTATGCAGCTACCATGGCGAGTCTCTTAACATCTAGTATGTCACACATGAATTGGTAGATGAGCATGAAGAATTACTTCTTAAGTGATATATGCAGATGCCATTCTTTTTGTGCATGCATGGCAGCACTACCTTCAATTGGCATAGCTCATAAGGAATAAAGCACTTGACAGGTAGTATCATTTAACTGGAAATTCAGTGCTCCCATAATGGGCAACTGCGCTTTAGAGCACCCCCTATGAGGTAAGAGGGGGTCGGAGTGCAATGAATAGAGCTCAATAAACTAACAGTGTACCAGGATAACTTAATAAGGCAAGAAAACATAGTAAAGTAAAGCATTTGGTCAAGTAACTGTACCTACTGATGTCGAGAAAGTCTACTTCATACAGATTGCCTTTAACACGTCCTTTGCCAACTACTGTGCCATCAGGGCGCTTAAGAGAAAAGGCACTGCAATCCAGAGTGAGTGAAATTTCCTGATTGCTAAACTGGGCACCCGCCACCATGTTCACCGTGACCCCGGGAACATACCATACGTCATCGAGCTTGATCCCGTTGCAGTTCACAGATCCCCGTGCGCAGACTTGCATGGGCAGCCCTGTCCCAATGAGAACGGACCCAACGGTCACACACAGGCGTGAGGTCCAGAGTGAGTGAAATTTCCTGATTGCTAAACTGGGCACCCGCCACCATGTTCACCGTGACCCCGGGAACATACCATACGTCATCGAGCTTGATCCCGTTGCAGTTCACAGATCCCCGTGCGCAGACTTGCATGGGCAGCCCTGTCCCAATGAGAGAACGGACCCAACGGTCACACACAGGCGTGAGGTCCGTCAGCAGGTTCAGATTGCCAGTTATGTGGTGGCCATTCATGACGAAATACCAAACAGCAGCAGCCGCATTTGAACTGTCTTTGGCGGAGAGCTCATCACGGGGATCAAGAATGGAGGTCAGGGCAGCACTGTTCTTCTTCCTGAAAAATCGCAAGTCAATGCAGCAGCATAAATAAAAAAAGGCAAACATTGCAGGTGAATCAAAGCATCAGGATCAACTAGAGAGACCTAAGAATGGAAAGAGCACAAAACAAACTTTTTTATAGGCCATAACGAAATAACTAGCAGAAAAATAGTGTGCATGTCCAAACGCCTACAATCATCTGGCTCTTTCCTAAGAGAAACACTAAGCATGCAACAAGCAACCAAGCTATAATATTAACGGCAAAGAGCCAAAATCTGCACTCCATGACTACAAAGGGCGAATAGGTACATTTCAGAAGGAAGAAGAACCCGAGTGGGTTCCTATTGCCAAGGTCCACGATCCATCAAGGTGCAATTGCATAAAACCCAAAATATCAGCAGTTATGAGGTCCTAGGACGAGCACAGAACGCCAATGCAATGCACGGGGAGGTCAAAATAATAAGTAGCAAAGTAACTGCACCAGGAACATTTCGAAAGCAAGTACTAGTACACTAGTTCAACATGAAAAGGCTATGCCCCAAGTCCCCCAATCAACAAAATGCTTAAATGCTTCATCAATAGATAAAGGTGTGGAATTCTCCTATTGTACACAAACACGCTATATTTGTTTTTGAATCATCGGTTGAATACATGATAAACCGTCTACAAATTTTTCATTAATTCCTATTTGGCACAGCATTTGGTGATAGTATAAAAAGTCACCTCTTCATGTGGTCATTTCTATATAAAAAAGGGAAATCTTTCACTAGTAGATTCAACCTAAAACAGACATTCGTCTGTCAACCTAACAAGACACTAAATTTCCAAGGGCAATCCGTCAATTGTACACAAATCCACAACATTTTTCGAAACATTGGTTGGGTACACAGCAGATCATCTGCAAATTTCTCATTTCACAGCATTCAGGAGATTGAATCTATTAGACACATTTGGACCAACTCCATCCAACCCCAACAGGAGCCGAGAACCATAGCCATGGCATATTTCCTCTCGAATAAGCCGTCAAACCCTAGACAGCCCCAAAACCCCACCTTTATCTCATCAAAACGCGAGCAAACCAAAAGACAAGCCGCCGCGCTCGCCATCCCCGTCGACCTATTAGAAGCGTGCGCGTGCGTGCGTGTGGGTTATCACTTGGGGGAGCGTCGATGGTGTCTGCGTGCGTACCTGATGGCGTCGAGGAGGTCAGGGTCCTCGGTGGCGGGATCCACCTCGAGCGTCGTCAGCACCATCACCTTCTCCCCTTCCCCCTTCGTCGCCGTCGGCGTAGCCTCGCTCTTCCCCATTGGCGCGGTGGAGGCGAGGCGCTGGAGACTTCTAGAAGCAGGTGGAGTGGTGGAGGGCGGACGGGTTGTGGGGAGTGAGGATGTTTCTCCTTGGAAACCGTGCCTTTAAAATGGCCCGCGGAAGTGGGCCGGGCTGGACATGCCCGTAGCCATCGATGGTAAAGCTCACGAAGTCGCGAGGTTTTTTTTAGAGAAAGCTAACAAGGTTTCAAATTGGGTTGTTGTTGTTTTTTTTTTTAAAAAGTGTGATCCCCTCATCTTTAATCATGATAGTACAATGCATTTTTTTTAGAAAAACAGTACAACGAATATCTCTACCTAATAATAAAACACGTAGGGTTTCTGCCCGTCCGTTGCGTCAATTTGCAAAAAAGCCCCTGCGTTTTCATGAAATCAACCTGCAGTCTAGATTTAAGTCACACCGAACCGTTATTTTACAGTTTTTCAAAAAAAACCTGACTTTTTAGTTATTTCATCCGCGGATCATATTTAAGTCAAACAAATGCTTTTCTAAATCATCCATATCTTTTAAACCGTAACTCCGATTTAAACATATTATATATGAAATTTGATTAGAAAAATATGTAGAATATGAATATAAGATTATTTTAACCTGTTAAGTATTTATAAATATTATTTTGGAAGATATTTAATTCAAACAAATGGTTTTCTAAATTATACGTATCTTTTAAACCGTAACTCCGATTTTAATATGTTATATATGAAATTTGATTAGAAAAATGTGTGAAATCTGTATATGATGTTAATTTTACCTGTTAAATATTTTTTAAATATTATTTTGGAAGCAAACTTATAACTATAGCACACGATCCATTTTTTCTTTCATACAGGCGGCGATCCGGATTGCAAATAAACACCCACTATAATTATATAGGGAAAAGAAAACATCGAGAACTACACATGCATACCTCTGAATACGTCGAAGGAGAAAACAACAGATTTCTCATCGCGAGTGTGAGAGAAAGCGAGAGAGAGGGAGAGGGAAAGAGAGATGTCTTAGGATTAACCACATTCTAACACGTTTTGGTTTGTATGAACACTAACGCCACCGCCGGCGAGGGTGAGAAGGATAAGCGGCAACACAAATATGATGCGTCGCTAAAATAAAGGAGATGGACCTATTGTGGTCTTGAGTGATGGTTTTTCGGTTAAGAGTGTGTGTTGTGTTTTTTCTCCCGTTGCAACGCACGGGCTCTTTTGCTAGTATATATAAAATAACTATGGTTTCAAAATTTGTCTTTGCAGCCGATCTCATTAGCTCTTGCCACTCACGTAAAAAACCAACTATGGTTTTTAAGCTGGACTTCAGAAAGGCTTTCGACTCAGTGGCATGGCCTACCCTCGACAACCTTCCGCAGTTGGACCCAAAATATTCTCCACACAGGCAAAGCGGGCATTCTCCTGAATGGGATTCCGGGCAAATGGATTCAATGCAAAAATGGATTGAGACAAGGTGATCTGGTTTCTCCCTACCTCTTCCTTATCGTCGCCGACCTTCTTCAACAGCTCATCCTCCAGAACTCTGAACCTGCTCTCCACCACCCCATCTTCTCCCACCTGCCTCCCACTGTCCTCCAATACGCCGATGACACGCTCATCATTGCAGCCGCCTCTCCTGCCGCCGCCTCAACCCTTAAAGTAATCCTAAACAATTTCGCACACGCCACGGGCCTCGCCATCAACTTCTCCAAAACCACCTTAGCCACCCTACACACAGACGAATCCAAGACTGCTACCATCGCCCTCGCCATGGGGTGCTCATGCGCCTCCTTCCCGCAAACTTACCTCGGTCTTCCTCTCGCCCCGACCAAGCCTCTCACCAATGTCTTCAACCCTCTAATAGAACGAACTAGAAAATTACTTACCGGCTGGCATGCCAAACTTCTCGATAAAGGTGATCGGCTCATCCTCATCTCTGCAGTTTTGGACTCAATCCTCACCTATTTCATGTCTGTGTTTTGCATCCTAAAGAAAACAATCAAAACATTGGACTCTCTGAGAAGGGCTTTTTTTTGGGCAGGAGATGATGCTTGCTCAGGTGCTCAATGTCTTATTGCATGGAAAAATGTATGTTTACCAAAAAAATCGGTGGTTTAGGGCTCAAAAACCTGCATGTTCAAAACAACTGCCTCCTTATGAAATTTGCTGCCAAAGCACTCTCCACTGCACAAACACCGTGGCTAGAGTGGCTTCATCTCCAACACCCTAACGCTCTAGTCTCCTTGATACGTCTCCGTCGTATCTATAATTTTTGATTGTTTTATGCCAATATTATACAACTTTCATATACTTTTGGCAACTTTTTATACTATTTTTGGGACTAACATATTGATCTAGTGCCCAGTGCCAGTTCCTGTTTGTTGCATGTTTTTTGTTTCGCAGAAAACCCATATCAAACGGAGTCCAAACGGGATAAAAACTGACGAAGATTTTTTTGAAATATATGTGATTTTTAGGAAGAAGAATCAACGCGATACGATGCCCGAGGGGGCCACGAGGCAGGGGGCGTGCCCCAAGGGGTCAGGCGCGCCCTGGGCCCTCGTGGCCACCCCGTAAGGCGGTTAGTGCCCTTCTTTCGCCGCAAGAAAGCTAATATCCGGATAGAGATCGTGTCCAAAATTCAGCCCAATCGGAGTTACGGATCTCCGGGAATTTAAGAAACGGTGAAGGGGCAGAATCAGGAACGCAGAAACAGAGAGAGACAGAGAGACATGTCCAATCTCGGAGGGGCTCTCGCCCCTCCCATGCCATGGAGACCATGGACCAGAGGGGAAACCCTTCTCCCATCTAGGGAGAAGGCCAAGGAAGAAGAAGAGGAAGGGGGGCTCTCTCCCCCTCTCTTCTGGTGGCGCCGGAACGCCGCCGGGGCCATCATCGTCACCGCAATCTACACCAACAACTTCACCGCCGTCATCACCAACTCTTCCCCCCTCTATGCAGCGGTGTAACCCCTCTTCTACCCGCTGTAATCTCTACTTAAACATGGTGCTCAACACTATATATTATTTCCCAATGATGTATGGCTATCCTATGATGTTTGAGTAGATCCGCTTTGTCCTATGGATTAATTGATGATCGTGATTGGTTTGAGTTGCATGTTTTATAATTGGTACTGTCCTATGGTCCTCTCCGTGTCGCGCAAGCGTGAGGGATTCCCGCTGTAGGATGTTGCAATACGTTCATGATTCGCTTATAGTGGGTTGCTTGAGTGACAGAAGCATAAACCCGAGTAAGGGGGTTGTTGCGTATGGGATAAAGAGGACTTGATGCTTTAATGCTATGGTTGGGTTTTACCTTAATGATGTTTAGTAGTTGCGGATGCTTGCTAGAGTTCTAACCATAAGTGCACATGATCCAAGAAGAGAAAGTATGTTAGCTTATGCCTCTCCCTCAAATAAAATTGCAATAATGGTTACAAGTCTAGTTATCGATTGCCTAGGGACAAATAACTTTCTTGTGACAACAAGCTCTCTACTAAAACTAACTTAGTTGTGTCTTTATCTAAACAGCCCCTAGTTTTTATTTACGCGCTCTTTATTATCTTGCAAACCTATCCAACAACACCTACAAAGCACTTCTAGTTTCATACTTGTTCTAGGTAAAGCGAACGTCAAGCGTGCGTAGAGTTGTATTGGTGGTCGATAGAACTTGAGGGAATATTTGTTCTACCTTTAGCTCCTCGTTGGGTTCGACACTCTTACTTATCCAAAGAGGCTACAATTGATCCCCTATACTTGTGGGTTATCAAGACCTTTTTCTGGCGCCGTTGCCGGGGAGCAATAGCGTGGGGTGAATATTCTCGTGTGTGCTTGTTTGCTTTATCACTAAGTAATTTTTATTTGCTGTTCTAAGTTGTTCTCTATCTTTAGTTATGGATATGGAACACGAACTACCAAAATATTAAGTGTACTTGCTACTCATGGAGATGGGGAACCTCCTAAAACCCTCGATGATGGCTATGTGAAAAATATTATGTACTATTTTGATAATCCCGAGAAAACCCCATTCAATTATGTAATGGGAGACACGTTGGATCAATGTGAATACTTTAGGGATTATCGCTTGACCCAAAAAGGGAAACTATTATGGGATCAAATTCATATGTTGCATTGGTATGCTCGGGAACTATGCTTGAGATATGATTATACTTGTTGCTCTAGGATGAAGGCTCCACACCTTCCCTTTTCATGCAAATTTAATGATGATAAAACCTTGGCTTCTTATGCTAATGGAATATATGATTACTATGATGTGGAACAAATAGAAGAATTCGTTGCTTTTATGGGTGCTTATGAAATTGAATCTTTGTTTAAAGAGTGTGATAATGTTGATGATGCTGTTTACAGACCAGAAAATTTTGCTATGAGAATTATGAATTCAATTCCAATATTGATGATTTTATTGAGAGAGTCTCCGCTGTCCAAGAAGAGATTAATATTTTGCAGGAGTCTATGGAAGAAGAAACTAATGACATTGTGAGTTCATTGGATGAAAAAGATGAGGAGGAGGGCGAAGAACAAAAGGAGGAAGAGCAGATTAGCTACCCGTGCCCACCTTCTAATGAGAGTAACTCTTCAACTCATACATTGTCTAATTCCCCTTCGTGCTTACCGAAGGATGATTGTTATGATCCCGTTGACTCGTTTGAAATATCCCTTTTCGATGATGCTTGCTATGCTTGTGGCCAAGATGCCAATATGAATTATGCTTATGGAGATGAACTTGCTATAGTTCCTTATGTTAAACATGAAATTGCTGCTATTGCACCCACGCATGATAGTCCTATTATCTTTTTGAATTCTCCCGACTACACTATATCGGAGAAGTTTGCACTTATTAAGGATTATATTGATGGGTTTCCTTTTACCGCTACACATGATGATTTTGATAGATATAATATGCATGTGCTTGCTGCTCCTACTTGCAATTATTATGAGAGAGGAACTATATCTCCACCTCTCTATGTTTCCAATATGATAAAATTGCAAGGAACTGTTTATACTATGCATTGGCCTTTACTATGTGTGCATGAATTGTTCTTTTATGACATGCCGATGCATAGGAAGAGAGTTAGACTTCGTCATTACATAATATATGTTACTTTGTGCTCACTACTAAATTACAAATCATTGTTAATTAAAATTGGTTTTGATATACCTTGGGATCCGGGTGGATCCATTACTTGAGCACTATATGCCTAGCTTAATGGCTTTAAAGAAAGTGCTACCAGGGAGACAACTCGGAAGTTTTAGAGAGTCATTTATTTCTATTGAGTGCTTTTATAAAGTTTAAAAACAAAAAAAATAAAGAGGGGAACCTAAAACTTTTTCAAAAAGAAAAGCGAAAGTGAGAAAGACGAGCATTGTTAAAGTGGGAGCTAGCCTTGAACTTTGTTCATGCTCACGAAAACTTTGTGAATCTTGATTACAGAAACTTTTCAACAAAAATAATTATCCCCTTGTACAATTCCATTGTATTATAAAAATAATGTGCCAAGGTTTGCCTTTAGGATGTTTACAATGCTTGTTGGTTTGTGCGGTGCAGGACAGAAACTTTGGCTGTAGTGCGCGATTTTACATCTTTTACTGGAACGTCAAACTGTTCTGAAACTTTTTGCACTGTCTTTCTATACAAATTTTTTATTTTTCCTAATTTTGGCAGAATTTTTGGAGTACCAGAAGTATGGTGAATGTTCAGATTATTATAGACTGTCCTGTTTAAGATAGATTCTGTTTTTGATGCATAGTTTGCTTGTTTTGATGAAACTATCGATTCCTATCAGTGGATTAAGCCATGGAAAGGTTATATTACAGTAGCTACAATGCAAAAACAAAATATTAATTGGTTTGCAACAGTACTTAGAGTAGTGGTTTGCTTTATTATACTAACGGATCTTACCGAGTTTTTTGTTGAGTTTTGTGTGGATGAAGTGTTCGAAGATCGAGGATGTCTCGATGTGAGGAGAAGAAGGAGAGGCAAGAGCTCAAGCTTGAGGATGCCCAAGGCACCCCAAGTAAATATTCAAGGAGACTCAAGCGTCTAAGCTTGGGGATGCCGCGGAAGGCATCCCATCTTTCTTCAACAAGTATCGGTCTATTTTCGGATTCGTTTCGTTCATGCGATATGTGCAAATCTTGGAGCGTCTTTTGCATTTAGTTTTCATTTTTATTTTATGCACCATGCTAGTATGAGATAGTCCTGTTGGAAATATGCCCTAGAGGCAATAATAAAATGGTTATTATTATATTTCCTTGTTCATGATAATTGTCTATTGTTCATGCTATAATTGTGTTATCCGGAAATCGTAATACATGTGTGAATACATAGACCACAACGTGTCCCTAGTAAGCCTCTAGTTGACTAGCTCATTGATCAACAGATAGTCATGGTTTCCTGACTATGGACATTGGATGTCATTGATAACGGGATCACATCATTAGGAGAATGATGTGATGGACAAGACCCAATCCTAAGCATAGCACACCAAGATCGTGTAGTTCGTTTGCTAGAGCTTTTCCAATGTCAAGTATCATTTCCTTAGACCATGAGATCGTGTAACTCCCGGATGCCGTAGGAGTGCTTTGGGTGTACCAAACGTCACAACGTAACTGGGTGACTATAAAGGTACACTACAGGTATATCTGAAAGTGTCTGTTGGGTTGACACGGATCGAGACTGGGATTTGTCACTCCGTATGACGGAGAGGTATCTCTGGGCCCACTCGGTAATGCATCATCATAATGAGCTCAAAGTGACCAAGTGGTTGGTCACGGGATCATGCATTACGATACGAGTAAAGTGACTTGCCGGTAACGAGATTGGACGAGGTATTGGGATACCGACGATCGAAACTCGGGCAAGTAACGTACCGATTGACAAAGGGAATTGTATACGGGATTGATTGAATCCTCGACATCGTGGTTCATCCGATGAGATCATCGTGGAACATGTGGGAGCCAACATGGGTATCCAGATCCCGCTGTTGGTTATTGTCCGGAGAGTCGTCTCGGTCATGTCTGCGTGTCTCCCGAACCCGTAGGGTCTACACACTTACGGTTCGGTGACGCTAGGGTTGTAGAGATATTAGTATGCGGTAACCCGAAAGTTGTTCGGAGTCCCGGATGAAATCCCGGACGTCATGAGGAGTTCCGGAATGGTCCGGAGGTGAAGAATTATATACAGGAAGTCCAGTTTCGGCCACCGGGAAAGTTTCGGGGGTTACCGGTATTGCACCGGGACCACCGGAAGGGTCCCGGGGGTCCACCGGGTGGGGCCACCCATCCCGGAGGGCCCCATGGGCTGAAGTGGGAGGGGAAGCAGCCCCTAGTGGGCTGGTGTGCCCCCCTTGGGCCTCCCCTTGCGCCTAGGGTTAAGGGTCCCGGGGGTCCACCGGGTGGGGCCACCTATCCCGGAGGGCCCCATGGGCTGAAGTGGGAGGGGAACCAGCCCCTGGTGGGCTGGTGCGCCCCCCTTGGGCCTCCCCCTGCGCCTAGGGTTGGAAACCCTAGGGGTGGGGGCCCCCCCACTTGGCTTGGGGGGGAAGCCACCCCTTGGCCGCCGCCCCCCTTGGAGATCAGATCTCGCAGGGCCGGCGCCCCCCAGGAGGCCTATATATAGGAGGGGGGAGGGAGGGCAGCCGCACCACAGCCCCTGGCGCCTCCCTCTCCCTCCCGTGACACATCTCCCTCCTCCCGCAGCACTCGGCGAAGCCCTGTCGGAATCCCGCTACTTCCACCACCACGCCGTCGTGCTGCTGGATCTCCATCAACTTCTCCTCCCCCTTGCTGGAACAAGAAGGAGGAGACGTCCCCGCTCCGTACGTGTGTTGAACGCGGAGGTGCCGTCCGTTCGGCGCTCGGTCATCGGTGATTTGGATCACGACGAGTACGACTCCATCAACCCCGTTCACTTGAACGCTTCCGCTCGCGATCTACAAGGGTATGTAGATGCACTCTTTTCCCTCTCGTTGCTAGAAGACTCCATAGATTGTTCTTGGTGATGCGTAGAATTTTTTTAATTTCTGCAACGATCCCCAACAGTGGCATCATGAGCCAGGCCTATGCGTAGTTTCTATGCACGAGTAGAACACAAACTTGTTGTGGGCGTTGATGTTGTCAATTTTCTTGCCACTACTAGTCTTATCTTGTTTCGGCGGCATTGTGGGATGAAGCGGCCCGGACCGACCTTACACGTACGCTTACGTGAGACAGGTTCCACCGACTGACATGCACTAGTTGCATAAGGTGGCTAGCGGGTGTCTGTCTCTCCCACTTTAGTCGGAACGGATTCGATGAAAAGGGTCCTTATGAAGGGTAAATAGAAATTGGCATATCACGTTGTGGTTTCACGTAGGTAAGAAACGTTCTTGCTAGAAACCTATAGAAGCCACGTAAAAACATGCAACAACAATTAGAGGACGTCTAACTTGTTTTTGCAGCATATGCCTTGTGATGTGATATGGCCAAAAGGATGTGATGAATGAGATATATGTGATGTATGAGATTGATCATGTTCTTGTAATAGGAATCACGACTTGCATGTCGATGAGTATGACAACCGGCAGGAGCCATAGGAGTTGTCTTTATTTTTTGTATGACCTGCGAGTCATTGAATAACGCCATGTAAATTACTTTACTTTATTGCTAAACACGTTAGCCATAGAAGTAGAAGTAATCGTTGGCGTGACAACTTCATGAAGACACGATGATGGAGATCATGATGATGGAGATCATGGTGTCATGCCGGTGACGAAGATGATCATGGCGCCCCGAAGATGGAGATCAAAGGAGCAAAATGATATTGGCCATATCATGTCACTATTTGATTGCATGTGATGTTCATCATGTTTTACATCTTATTTGTTTAGAACGACGGTAGCTTAAATAAGATGATCCCTCGCAATAATTTCAAGAAAGTGTTCCCCTTAACTGTGCACCGTTGCGAAGGTTCGTTGTTTCGAAGCACCACGTGATGATTGGGTGTGATAGATTCTAACATTCGAATACAACGGGTGTAAGCCAGATTTACACACGCAATACACTTAGGTTGACTTGACGAGCCTAGCATGTACAAACATGGCCTCGGAACACGGAAGACCGAAAGGTCGAGCATGAGTCGTATAGAAGATACGATCAACATGAAGATGTTCACCGATGTTGACTAGTCCGTCTCACGTGATGATCGGACACGGCCTAGTTGACTCGGATCATGTTTCACTTAGATGACTAGAGGGATGTCTATCTGAGTGGGAGTTCATTGAATAATTTGATTAGATGAACTTAATTATCATGAACTTAGTCTAAGATCTTTACAATATGTCTTGTAGATCAAATGGCCCACGTTGCCCTCAACTTCAACGCGTTCCTAGAGAAAACCAAGCTGAAAGATGATGGCAGCAACTATACGGACTGGGTCCGGAACTTGAGGATCATCCTCATAGCTGCCAAGAAAGATTATGTCCTAGAAGCACCGCTAGGTGATGCACCCATCCCAGAGAACCAAGACGTTATGAACGCTTGGCAATCACGTGCTGATGATTACTCCCTCGTTCAGTGCGGCATGCTTTGCAGCTTAGAACCGGGGCTCCAAAAGCGTTTTGAGCAACACGGAGCATATGAGATGTTCGAAGAGCTGAAAATGGTTTTCCAAGCTCATGCCCGGGTCGAGAGATATGAAGTCTCCGACAAGTTCTTCAGTTGTAAGATGGAGGAAAACAGCTCTGTCAGTGAGCACATACTCAAAATGTCTGGGTTGCACAACCGCTTGACTCAGCTGGGAGTTAATCTCCTGGATGACGCGGTCATTGACAGAATCCTTCAGTCGCTTCCACCAAGCTACAAGAGCTTTGTGATGAACTTCAATATGCAGGGGATGGAAAAGACCATTCCTGAGGTATATTCAATGCTGAAATTAGCGGAGGTGGAGATCAGAAAGGAACATCAAGTGTTGATGGTGAATAAAACCACTAAGTTCAAGAAAGGCAAGGGTAAGAAGAACTTCAAGAAGGACGGCAAGGGAGTTGCCGCGCCCGATAAGCCAGTTGTCGGGAAGAAGCCAAAGAATGGACCCAAGCCTGAGACTGAGTGCTTTTATTGCAAGGGAAGTGGTCACTGGAAGCGGAACTGCCCTAAATACTTAGCGGACAAGAAGGCCGGCAACACCAAAGGTATATGTGATATACATGTAATTGATGTGTACCTTACCAGTACTCGTAGTAGCTCCTGGGTATTTGATACCGGTGCGGTTGCTCATATTTGTAACTCAAAGCAGGAGCTGCGGAATAAACGGAGACTGGCAAAGGACGAGGTGACGATGCGCGTCGGGAATGGTTCCAAGGTCGATGTGATCGCCGTCGGCACGCTACCTCTACATTTACCTACGGGATTAGTTTTAAACCTCAATAATTGTTATCTAGTGCCAGCTTTGAGCATGAACATTGTATCAGGATCTCGTTTAATTCGAGATGGCTACTCATTTAAATCCGAGAATAATGGTTGTTCTATTTATATGAGAGATATGTTTTATGGTCATGCCCCGCTGGTTAATGGTTTATTCTTAATGAATCTCAAACATAGTGTTACACATATTCATAGTGTGAATACCAAAAGATGTAAGGTTGATAATGATAGTCCCACATACTTGTGGCACTGCCATCTTGGTCACATTGGTGTCAAACGCATGAAGAAGCTCCATGCAGATGGACTTTTGGAGTCTCTTGATTACGAATCATTTGACACGTGCGAACCATGCCACATGGCTAAGATGACCAAGACTCCGTTCTCCGGAACAATGGAGCGAGCAACCAACTTATTGGAAATCATACATACTGATGTGTGCGGTCCAATGAGTGTTGAGGCTCGCGGTGGCTATCGTTATGTTCTCACTCTCACTGATGACTTGAGTAGATATGGGTATGTCTACCTAATGAAACACAAGTCTGAGACCTTTGAAAAGTTCAAGGAATTTCAGAGTGAGGTTGAGAATCAACGTGACAGAAAAATAAAGTTCTTACGATCAGATCGTGGAGGGGAATATTTGAGTCACGAATTTGGCACACACTTAAGGAAATGTGGAATAGTTTCACAACTCACGCCACCTGGAACACCTCTGCGAAATGGTGTGTCCGAACGTCGTAATCGCACTCTATTGGATATGGTGCGATCTATGATGTCTCTTACCGATCTACCGCTCTCATTTTGGGGCTATGCTTTAGAGACTGCCGCATTCACTTTAAATAGGGCTCCGTCGAAATCCGTTGAGACGACACCGTATGAATTATGGTTTGGGAAGAAACCTAAGCTGTCATTTCTAAAAGTTTGGGGATGCGATGCTTATGTCAAGAAACTTCAACCTGAAAAGCTCGAACCCAAGTCGGAAAAATGCGTCTTCATAGGATACCCTAAGGAAACCATTGGGTATACCTTCTACCTCAGATCCGAAGGCAAGATCTTTGTTGCCAAGAACGGGTCCTTTCTGGAGAAAGAGTTTCTCTCGAAAGAAGTAAGTGGGAGGAAAGTGGAACTTGATGAAGTACTACCTCTTGAACCGGAAAGTAGCGCAGCTCAGGAAGATGTTCCTGTGGTACCTGCACCGACTAGAGAGGAAGTTAATGATGATGATGATCAAGGTACTTCGGATCAAGCTCCTACTGAACTTCGTAGGTCCACAAGGACACGTTCCGCGCCAGAGTGGTACGGCAACCCTGTCTTGGAAATCATGTTGTTAGACAACGGTGAACCTTCGAACTATGAAGAAGCAATGGCGGGCCCAGATTCCGACAAATGGCTTGGAGCCATGCAATCCGAGATAGGATCCATGTATGAAAACAAAGTGTGGACTTTGACAGACTTGCCCGATGATCGGCGAGCGATAGAAAACAAATGGATCTTTAAGAAGAAGACAGACGCGGATGGTAATGTTACCATCTATAAAGCTCGACTTGTCGCTAAGGGTTATCGACAAGTTCAAGGGGTTGACTACGATGAGACTTTCTCACCCGTAGCGAAGCTGAAGTCCGTCCGAATCATGTTAGCAATTGCCGCATACTATGATTATGAGATATGGCAAATGGACGTCAAAACGGCATTCCTTAACGGCTTTCTTAAGGAAGAATTGTATATGATGCAGCCGGAAGGTTTTGTCGATCCTAAGAATGCTAACAAGGTATGCAAGCTCCAGCGCTCCATCTATGGGCTGGTGCAAGCATCTCGGAGTTGGAACATTCGATGTGATGAGATGATCAAAGCGTTTGGGTTTACACAGACTTATGGAGAAGCCTGTGTTTACAAGAAAGTGAGTGGGAGCTCTGTAGCATTTCTCATATTATATGTGGATGACATACTGTTGATGGGAAATGATATAGAATTCTTGGGAAGCATAAAGGCCTACTTGAACAAGTGTTTTTCAATGAAGGACCTTGGAGAAGCTGCTTATATATTAGGCATCAAGATCTATAGAGATAGATCAAGACGCCTCATTGGTCTTTCACAAAGTACGTACCTTGACAAGATATTGAAGAAGTTCAATATGGATCAGTCCAAGAAGGGGTTCTTGCCTGTATTGCAAGGTGTGCAATTGAGCACGGCTCAATGCCCGACCACGGCAGAAGATAGAGAAAAGATGAGTGTCATCCCCTATGCCTCGGCCATAGGGTCTATTATGTATGCCATGCTGTGTACCAGACCTGATATAAACCTTGCCGTAAGTTTGGTAGGAAGGTACCAAAGTAATCCCGGCATGGAACACTGGACAGCGGTCAAGAATATCCTGAAGTACCTGAAGAGGACTAAGGATATGTTTCTCGTTTATGGAGGTGACGAAGAGCTCGTCGTAAAGGGTTACGTCGATGCTAGCTTCAACACAGATCTGGATGACTCTAAGTCACAAACCGGATACGTGTATATTTTGAATGGAGGGGCAGTAAGCTGGTGCAGTTGCAAGCAAAGCGTCGTGGCGGGATCTACATGTGAAGCAGAGTACATGGCGGCCTCAGAGGCAGCGCAAGAAGCAATCTGGATGAAGGAGTTCATTACCGACCTAGGGGTGATTCCCAATGCGTCGGGCCCGGTGACTCTCTTCTGTGACAACACTGGAGCTATTGCCCTTGCCAAGGAGCCCAAGTTTCACAGGAAGACCAGGCATATCAAGCGTCGCTTCAACTCCATTCGTGAAAGTGTTCAAAATGGAGACATAGATATTTGTAAAGTACATACGGACCTGAATGTAGTAGATCCGTTGAGTAAACCTCTCCCTAGAGCAAAACATGATCAACACCAGAACTCTATGGGTGTTCGATTCATCACAATGTAACTAGATTATTGACTCTAGTGCAAGTGGGAGACTGTTGGAAATATGCCCTAGAGGCAATACTAAAATGGTTATTATTATATTTCCTTGTTCATGATAATTGTCTATTGTTCATGCTATAATTGTGTTATCCGGAAATCGTAATACATGTGTGAATACATAGACCACAACGTGTCCCTAGTAAGCCTCTAGTTGACTAGCTCGTTGATCAACAGATAGTCATGGTTTCCTGACTATGGACATTGGATGTCATTGATAACGGGATCACATCATTAGGAGAATGATGTGATGGACAAGACCCAATCCTAAGCATAGCACAAAGATCGTGTAGTTCGTTTGCTAGAGCTTTTCCAATGTCAAGTATCATTTCCTTAGACCATGAGATCGTGTAACTCCCGGATGCCGTAGGAGTGCTTTGGGTGTACCAAACGTCACAACGTAACTGGGTGACTATAAAGGTACACTACAGGTATCTCTGAAAGTGTCTGTTGGGTTGACACGGATCGAGACTGGGATTTGTCACTCCGTATGACGGAGAGGTATCTCTGGGCCCACTCAGTAATGCATCATCATAATGAGCTCAAAGTGACCAAGTGGTTGGTCATGGGATCATGCATTACGGTACGAGTAAAGTGACTTGCCGGTAACGAGATTGAACGAGGTATTGGGATACCGACGATCGAATCTCGGGCAAGTAACGTACCGATTGACAAAGGGAATTGTATACGGGATTGATTGAATCCTCGACATCGTGGTTCATCCGATGAGATCATTGTGGAACATGTGGGAGCCAACATGGGTATCCAGATCCTGCTGTTGGTTATTGACCGGAGAGTCGTCTCGGTCATGTCTGCGTGTCTCCCGAACCCGTAGGGTCTACACACTTAAGGTTCGGTGACGCTAGGGTTGTAGAGATATTAGTATGCGGTAACCCGAAAGTTGTTCGGAGTCCCGGATGAGATCCCGGACGTCACGAGGAGTTCCGGAATGGTTCGGAGGTGAAGAATTATATATAGGAAGTCCAGTTTCGGCCACCGGGAAAGTTTCGGGGGTTACCGGTATTGCACCGGGACCACCGGAAGGGTCCCGGGGGTCCACCGGGTGGGGCCACCTATCCCGGAGGGCCCCATGGGCTGAAGTGGGAGGGGAACCAGCCCCTGGTGGGCTGGTGCGCCCCCCCTTGGGCCTCCCCCTGCGCCTAGGGTTGGAAACCCTAGGGGTGGGGGCGCCCCCCACTTGGCTTGGGGGGAAGCGACCCCTTGGCCGTTGCCCCCCTTGGAGATCAGATCTCCCAGGGCCGGCGCCCCCCAGGAGGCCTATATATAGGAGGGGGGAGGGAGGGCAGCCGCACCACAGCCCCTGGCACCTCCCTCTCCCTCCCGTGACACATCTCCCTCCTCCCGTAGCGCTCGGCGAAGCCCTGTAGGAATCCCGCTACTTCCACCACCACGCCGTCGTGCCGCTGGATCTCCATCAACTTCTCCTCCCCCCTTGCTGGATCAAGAAGGAGGAGACTTCCCCGCTCCGTACATGTGTTGAACGCGGAGGTGCCGTCCGTTCGGCGCTCGGTCATCGGTGATTTGGATCACGACGAATACGACTCCATCAACCCCGTTCACTTGAACGCTTCCACTCGCGATCTACAAGGGTATGTAGATGCACTCTTTTCCCTCTCGTTGCTAGAAGACTCCATAGATTGTTCTTGGTGATGCGTAGAAATTTTTTAATTTCTGCAACGATCCCCAACAAGTCCATGGTTGATTTATAGAATGCTCTTTGCACTTCACTTATATCTTTTGAGTATGGCTTTATAGAATGCTTCATGTGCTTCACTTATATCATTTGAAGTTTGGATTGCCTGTTTCTCTTCACAAAGAAAACCGCCATTTGTAGAATGCTCTTTTGCCTCACTTATATTTGTTAGAGCATGGGCATACCTTTTGTAGAAATAATTAAACTCTCTTGCTTCACTTATATCTATTTAGAGAGTTGACAGGAACTGGTCATTCACATGGTTAGTCGTAAAATCCTACATAAAACTTGTAGATCACTGAATATGATATGTTTGATTCCTTGCAATGGTTTTGCGATATAAAGATGGCGATATTAGAGTCATGCTAGTGGGTAGTTGTGGATTGTAGAAATACTTGTGTTGAAGTTTGTGATTCGCGTAGCATGCACGTATGGTGAACCGTTATGTGACGAAGTTGGAGCATGAGGTATTTATTGATTGTCTTCCTTATGAGTGGCGGTCGGGGACGAGCGATGGTCTTTTCCTACCAATCTATCCCCCTAGGAGCATGCCTGTAGTACTTTGTTTCAATGACTAATAGATTTTTGCAATAAGTATGTGAGTTTTTTATAACTAATGTCGAGTCCATGGATTATACACACTCTCACCCTTCCATCATTGCTAGCCTATTCGGTACCATGCATTGCCCTCTCTCACCTCGAGAGTTGGTGCAAACTTTGTCGGTGCATCCAAACCCCGTGATATGATACACTCTATCACACATAAGCCTCATTATATCTTCCTCAAAACAGCCACCATACCTACCTATCATGGCATTTCCATAGCCATTCCGAGATATATTGCCATGCAACTTCCATCATCATCATATACATGACTTGAGCATTTATTGTCATATTGCTTTGCATGATCGTAAGATAGCTAGCATGATGTTTTCATGGCTTGTCCATTTTTGATGTCATTGCTACGCTAGATCATTGCACATCCCGATACACCGCCGGAGGCATTCATATAGAGTCATATTTTTGTTCTAGTATCGAGTTGTAATATTGAGTTGTAAGTAAATAAAAGTGTGATGATCATCATTATTAGAACATTGTCCCATGTGAGGTTATCAAAATAAAAGTGGCCAAAGAAGCCCCCCAAAAAGGGAGAGAGGCCAAAGAAGCCTACAAAAAAAGAAAAAAAAGAAGAAAAAAAGAGAGAAGGGACAATGTTACTATCCTTTTACCACACTTGTGCTTCAGAGTAGCACCATGTTCTTCATATAGAGAGTCTCTTGAGTTAGCACTTTCATATACTAGTGGGAATTTTCATTATAGAACTTGGCTTGTATATTCCGATGATGGGCTTCCTCAAATGCCCGAGGTCTTCATGAGCAAGCAAGTTGGATGCACACCCACTTAGTTACCAGTTTGAGCTTTCATACACTTATAGCTCTTAGTGCATCCATTGCATGGCAATCCCTACTCCTCACATTGACATCAATTGATGGGCATCTCCATAGCCCGTCGATTAGCCGCGTCGATGTGAGACTTTCTCCTTTTTGTCTTCTCCACACAACCTCCACCATCATATTTTATTCCACCTATAGTGCTATGTCCATGGCTCACGCTCATGTATTGCGTGAAAGTTGAACATGTTTTAGAACATCAAAAGTATGAAATAATTGCTTGGATTGTCATCGGGGTTGTGCATGATGTGAATATTTTATGTGGTGAAGATGGAGCATAGCCAGACTATATGATTTTGTAGGGATAACTTTCTTTGCCCATGTTATTTTGAAAAGACATGATTGCTTTATTAGTATGCTTGAAGTATTATTATCTTAATGTCAAATGATAGACTATTGCTTTGAATCACTCGTGTCTTAATATTCATGCCATGATTAGATTACATGATCAAGATTATGCTAGGTAGCATTGCACATCAAAAATTATCTTTTTATCATTTACCTACTCGAGGACGAGCATGAATTAAGCTTGGGGATGCTGATACGTCTCCGTGTATCTATAATTTTTTATTCTGGAGCCAAGAACCACCGGAGGGGGGCACCTGGGTGGGCACAACCCACCAGGGCGCCCCCCTCCAGGCGCGCCCAGGTGGGTTGTCCCCACCTGGTGGCCCCGCAGACCCTGAAACCGATGCTATAAAATCCTATTTTTGGAGAAAAAAATCAGGGAGAAAGAATTATCGCGTTCCATGAGACGGAGCCGCCGTCACCTCCTGTTCTTCATCGGGAGGCCAGATCTGGAGTCCATTTGGGGCTCTTGAGAGGGGGATCTTCATTCTTCGTCCTCACCAACCCTTCTCCATCGCCAATTCCATGATGCTCCCCACCGAGAGTGAGTAATTCCTTCGTAGGCTCGCTGGTCGGTGAGGAGTTGGATCAGATTCATCATGTAATCGAGTTAGTTTTGTTAGGGCTTGAACCCTAGTTCATTATGTTCTAGATTGATGTTGCTATGACTTTGCCATGCTTAATGCTTATCACTTTGGGCCTGGGTGCCATGATTTCAGATCTGAACCGTTTATGTTATCACCATTATATCTATGTTATAGATCCGATCTTGCAAGTTATAGTCACCTACTACGTTATGATCCGGCAACCCCGGAGTGACAATAGTCGGGACCACTCCCGGTGATGACCGTAGTTTGAGGAGTTCATGTATTCACCGTATGTTAATGCTTTGTTCTGTTTCTCTATTAAAAGGAGGCCTTAATATCCCTTAGTTTGCAATTGGACCCCGCTGCCATGGGAGGGTAGGACAAAAGATGTCATGCAAGTTCTTTCCATAAGCACATATGACTATTTACGGAATACATGCCTACATCATATTTATGAACTGGAGCTAGTGCCATATCGCCCTAGGTTATGACTGTCACATGATGAATATCATCCAATGAATCATCGATTCAATGCCTATGAATTTATCTTATATTGTTCTTGCTAAGTTATTACTGCTATCGTTATTGTTGCACTTGCTACAAAATTACTGCTATCACTGTTACCGTTACCATTGTTGTTGCTACTATTATCAAAACTATCATACTACTTTGCTACTGATCACTTTGCTGCAGATAATTAATCTCCAGGTGTGGTTGAATTGACAACTCAGCTGCTAATACTTGCAAATATTCTTTGGCTCCCCTTCTGTCGAATATATAAATTTGGGTTGAATACTCTACCCTCAAAAACTGTTGCGATCCCCTATACTTGTGGGTTATCAAGACATTTTTCTGGCGCCGTTGCCGGGGAGCATAGCTATATTTGTTGAGTAACTTGGGATTATTATCAAATTATCACTATGAAGAATATAAAGGATGCTAAGACTAAGATTTTTCAATCTAAGACGAGGGGAGGTAAGGAACTGCCATCTAGCTCTGCTTTAGATTCACCTTCTGTTATAAGTAAACTTGCAACACCACCACATGCTATTAATCCTGATATGTCGCAAGTTATTGATGATGCTACTTCTGCTATGAATGATGCTTATGATGAAGCTAGTACCTGGCATGATGATGATGTGCCGCTAGGTGAATTTCTTGATGAACAAATTGCTAGATTAAGACAGCATGATATTGTTGAAACTGATGATGAGCTTGAAACTCAAAATCTTGAAACACCTACTAGCACTAGCCCTCCTAGATATGAAATGCCTAAGGTACCGGAAGGTTATGTTATGAATGAGGAGACAACTAGAGATATTCTTGCTTGTAAGGATAGAGATGATCTAGAGAAATTATTATGCAAGTATAAAGAAAAATCTCTGAATGTTAGAATGCAATATGATCCTAAGTTTGCTACCTCACCTATCTTTATTGATGATAAGGATTATGAATTCTCTGTCGACCCAGAGTTAATTACTTTGGTTGAATCTGATCCTTTCCATGGTTATGAAACTAAAACTGTTGTGGCACATCTTACTAAGTTGAATGACATAGCCACCCTTTTTACTCATGGTGAGAAAACTCGTTATTACTATATCCTCAAATTGTTTCTGTTCTCATTAAAGGGTGATGCTAAAGCTTGGTACAATGCTCTTACTCCTGGTTGTGTGCGTAGTCCCCACGATATGATTTATTACTTCTCTGAAAAATATTTTCCTGCTCATAAGAAACAAGCTGCCTTACAGGAAATATTTAACTTTGTGCAAATTAGAAGAGAGTCTCCCACAAGCTTGGGGGAAGCTTCTCCAATTGCTTAATGCTTTGCCTGATCATCCTCTTAAGAAAAATGAAATACTTGATATCTTCTATAATGGACTAACCGATGCTTCTAGGGATTTCCTAGATAGTTGTGCTGGTTGTGTTTTCAGGGAACAAAGTATTGGGCAAGCTGAAGAATTATTGAATAACATATTGAAAAATTATGATGATTGGACTCTTCCTAAACCACCGCCTAAACCCACTCCAAAGAAGAGGGGTATATTATATCTCAGTCCTGAAGATATGCAAGAGGCAAAGAAATCTATGAAGGAAAAAGGTATTAAAGCTGAGGATGTCAAAAATTTACCTCCTATTGAAGAAATACATGGGCTTAATGCACCACCATCACCTAAGGTGGTAGAGGTAAATTCTCTAATGAAATTCAATGATAATGACAATCCTCACAATATGCACCCTAGCCAATGCCTTTATGAGTTTGAGAATTACATTAGAAAACTAGATCACTTTAATGCAAATGTTATGAATCAATTGAAATACAATTCTGATATGATTGCTCGCTTGAGTAAATTGTTATTTAGAATCTCAAATGATGTTAGAGGTGTGGGCAAGCATGCTTTTATGGTCCAAACTCAGCTAGAACAAGTTGCTAAATCACAAAGAGAATTGCTTGATGAAATGAACAATAACATACATGACTTTGCTGTTAGAGTAGCAACTAGAGGAGGTAAAATGACTCAGGAACCACTTTATCCTGAGGGACATCCAAAAATAATTGAACAAGACTCTCAAAGAGCTAACACTAATGAACGTAGTCCTTCTAAAAAGAAAAAGAAGAAAAATGATAGGATTATGCATGCCTATAGTGAACCTGAAGTAGAAAAACCTCCTGATAATGATAATGAAGTGTCTATCTCTGATGCTGAAACTCAACCTGGTAGTGAACACTCACCTTCTGATAATGAAAAGGATAATGATGAGGTTCATGAAAATACTCAAACAAATAATAAAGAACCAGACAATGATGTTGAGATAGAACCAACAGTTGATCTTGATAACCCACAACCCAAGAATACACATTATGATAAGAGAGACTTTATTGCTAGAAAACATGGTAAAGAAAGAGAACCGTGGGTTCAAAAACCTATGCCCTTTCCATCGAAGTCCACTAAAAAGAAAGATGATGAAGAATTTGAACGCTTTACTGAAATGCTGAGGCCAGTCTTTTTGCGTACTCGCTTGACTAATATCTTAAAAATGCCTCCTTATGCAAAGTATATGAAAGACATCATTACCAATAAGAGAAAATACCAGAAGCTGAAATCTCCACCATGCTTGCTAATTACACTTTTAAAGATGGAGTACCTAAAAAACTTGGAGATCCGGGAATACCAACTATACCTTGCTCCATCAAAAGAAATTATGTGAAAACTGCTTTATGTGATTTAGGAGCTGGTGTTAGTGTTATGCCTTTCTCTTTATATAACAGACTTGATTTGAATAAGCTCACACCTACTGAAATATCTTTGCAAATGGCTGACAAATCAACTGCCATACCTATCGGTATTTGTGAGGATGTGCACGTTGTTGTTGCTAATGTTACTATTTTGATTGACTTTGTTATACTTGAGATGCCCGAGGACGACAACATGTCGATTATCCTTGGTAGACCCTTCTTGAATACTGCATGGGCTGTTATTGATTGCAATAAAAGCAAGGTCACTTTTCATATCAATGGTAATGAGCATACGGTGCACTTTTCGAAGAAACAATTCCAAGTGAATGGTATTAATGTTATTGAAAAATCTCTGACAATCACTATTGGAAGTTTTCAACTACCGCTACCTACTGCCAAAAAGAAATATGAAATGCTTATTGTTGGGGACATTCATATCCCCGTTGAGGTAACTTAGTGATTTACGAAAGTTCTTCGGTTTCATGCTAATCGAAAGTGGTTATTAATAAGACTTGATCAACCTTATTAATGGATCATTTTTTAGAGGTATGAAGTTGATGAATTTAGTGAGCACTACCTTCTGTCCCTATCTTTTGTTTCCTGTTTTATTTAGTTAAATAAAATAAAATGCCATGTTTTGTCTGTTTTCTGAATTTCTCGTGCAATAAAAAATGACACAAAAATAAAAGTTCTCAAAATGCTCTAAAAATTTAATATGTTTTTTCTGAATATTTAAGAATTTTTGGTGCAAATAATATCAGAGGGAGGTGCACCAGGTGGGCACAACCCACCTGGGCATGCCAGGACCCCTAGGCGCGCCCTGGTGGGTTGTGGTCCCCATGTGGCCCCCCTCACTTATCTCTTCATCATACATCATCACCTACCTCCAGAAAAAATTACCATTGCTCTCTCTCTCTCTCGTGTTCTTGCTCTCAAACCCGCGGATGTTGATCTCTTTGCTCGAAGCTTCGTTTCCGAAACTGTTTCGGGGAATTGTTGCTTGGTATGTGACTCCTCCGTTTGTCCAATTAGTTTTTGCTTTAGTGGTTTATATTTTGTATAATTAGCTACTCTTGGTGCTGTTGTAGATGAGCTTGCATATTGAACTCTTAGAGTTCTAAGTAGTTTGAATGCTTGCTATGGTCTCTAGGCATCCCTATGAGTAGTTGCTACCAATCTTGTAGAGTTTTGTTGAGTAAATTTTGTGGACTAAAATTTTCAGAATTTTTGTTCATAGGAAAACCATGAGTATCTTTAGGAAGTTTGCTTCCAAGAAGAACTCCAAGGGAGTGATTGGGGAGTCATCTGATAGTGATCTCCGCACCCGGAGCTTGGCGGAGCTACGGCCGTGCGAATGGCCGCATACCCTGTTCATGGAAGGGGCTGGAATCCTTCAAGAGTTTGCACAATATGCTGCTAATGCCGGCCTCACCGACTTCATCGCAGCTGAATGCCAACAGTATCATCTCCTCACAAACACCTTTGTGCAAAATTTTAATTTTCTTCCTAGGAATAATCCCCCTAAGGTGCAGTTTAATTTATATGCTGAACCCCATCAGATACCACTTATTGAATTTTGTGACATATGCTTCCTTCCTTCTGATGGTAGTTCGGTAGAGCCTAGGCCCGCAGAGTTTGAAAGCTTTTATCGTACTCTGACAGTGGGTGATGAGAGAGGGGTGTCGAGTATCACTGCCGCTGGCTTGCATTTTCTTGCTGTTCATTGTTTTGCTCTTTTCATTGCAAAATGCTTGCTTGCTAGAGAGAAGGTGGGTGCACCCAGTTCCCCAGACCTTGCTGTTTTATGTCGTGCACTAAAGAGCGACAACACTTATAGCTTGGGAGCTATTGTGGCACGTCGCCTCCACCTTAATAAGTCCAAGGGTAAAATACATGGAGGTATTTATGCCACTCGTTTGGCGGCTCGCTTTAATGTTCAGTTACGCCTACATGATTATCCTTTGCCCAAGGTTTACCTAGATCGCGCGGCCATGGATCACCACCAGTTTACTGTTGTAGATTATCCTAACATTCCTATTCCATATAACCTAGTTTTTAGTGTGAGAACTCGTGATATTATTCCATTGCCTGCGCCTGCTTTGTTTGATCCTATTGCTAGGGGTGGATATAGGATTATGCCTGCGGACATCATCGCCTACCGAAACAACCAGGCTGCAGCAGAGGAGGAGCCTAAGCAGTGGGAGCCATAGGTGCCCGCTCCTCAGCAGTTCGACATGGGACCCCATGGTTTCTTCGACTACTGACTGATTGCCAAGATAGGCCAAAAGCCTAAGCTTTGGGGAGTACGTGTTTCTCACCAACATTACATTCATGTTCACACATTTCAGTTGTCGGTGTTCGCACTTTTTCATTGTATTATCCATGCTTAATTTTATTTTCTTGCTTTCTTCTTGTGTGTTTGAATAACTTTGAGAAAATACAAAAATATCTCCAGCTTCTTTTTGTTTTTCTTTCTAGAGTAGTTAGCTGTAGCACTAAAAAGAAAACCCCAAAAGATTTCCTTGTTCTTCTTTTGCTTGTTGGGAGCTTTCCCATGTAAATAGTTTTTCTCGTTGTTGCTGAGGGAGTCCTGGACTAAGGGGTCCTCGGGCGTCCGGCCTGTTAGCCATGGGCCGGACTGATGGGCTGTGAAGAATACGAAGACCGAAGACTGTGCCCGTGTCCGGATGGGACTCTCCTTGGCGTGGAGGGCAAGCTTGGCGACCAAATATGTAGATTCCCTTCTTTGTAACCGACCTTATGTAACCCTAGATCCTCCCGGTGTCTATATAAACCGGAGGACTTAGTCCGGAGGGGGGTATTCATTACTATAGTCATATAGGCTAGGCTTTTAGGGTTTAGCCATTACGATCTCGCGGTAGATCAACTCTTGTAATACTCATATTCATCAAGATCAATCAAGCAGGAAGTAGGGTATTACCTCCATAGAGAGGGCCCGAACCTGGGTAAACATTGTGTCCCCCGTCTCCTGTTACCATCGATCCTAGACGCACAGTTCGGGACCCCCTACCCGAGATCCGCCGGTTTTGACACCGACATTGGTGATTTCATTGAGAGTTCCACTGTGACGTCGATGATTGGATCGATGACTCGCCTCGTCCTTAAACACAATATCACCGCCGGAGGAGGACTGGCCCCAGGCCAAACCCTTCGGCTGGGCGGCTTTACCATGACCGCCCGTTCGGCCGTTAAGCCGACGGTGACCTCTCGGGCCATCGAAAATCCCCTTCGTATTGACTCCAAACACTCCAAGCAGATGGATCCGGTGGAGTTCTCTCTTTAAACAAGCTCTTGGATCGCATCGCCGCCCTGGGAATCGCCACAGATTACGATTGGATTGGGCTTAAACCCGACCAAAGAGAAATTAAATCTCCACCGGTCACCCACCAGATAGCGGTAGTCGAGGAGAAAGACGTCAACTCTTCCCCTATACTGAAGACGGACTATGTTCGGATCACCGACCCTGCAGAGCCGGATACCCACCAGCGAAAGGATGTGACCAGCCTTCCAAACATAGAATCGGACGGCGGGCATAAGCAATCCGAAGATACTCCGGAGTCCGGACTGTTAAGTGTGGAAAATCTTCAGACTCTGGATCATCGATCAGGTCAGGGTCCGGATTCAATTCCACCCACCCACCCACCCAGACATAAGCGCTCTTATGAGCATACAATAGCAGTCTCAGGAAACGGTCCACCACTTCTGGGCCAGATTCCTCCTTGTCAAGGACAAGGTTAAAGATTTCCGCGACGAGGACGCGATATCAGCGTTCTGCAACAATTGCATGGACGAAGGAATCCTCAACGCCATTAATCGCCGCCGCATACTACACTTCGCTGACTTGGCAACTATCGTACAGAAGTACAGCGCAATGGAAAGCGCCTGGAAAGATCAGGCAGCTTGTTGGGAGCCATCGGTCCCAACTCAATCACTCGTCCAGACGAAAAGGGCGCATCCCCGTGACACGCGCAGTCCAATATCCAAGAAATATAAAGCCATTACGCGGCACGGAACCGTTCTGGAGGGATGGCTCGATGGCCAATGCAAAATACACACAACACCGGATACCATATCAACCCACAGCCTTAGAGCATGTTGGATACTCCGGCAGGTAGCCAAGAGCGGCGAGGACATCCTTACCAAAAATGCCCTAGAGCAACACCCTCCAGAAAACGATGACCCCAGAGTATTGACGGTCTTCGAGACATTCGCTTCAAACAATAAGCACAAAAGGGCACTCCGCGACCTTGCCGAAGTCTGTCAAATCGCCGCGATAAACCCTTGGAACGACACGGCTATAATCTTTAATGCTGGTGACGAACCAAAATACAGGACAGTCCGAGCGCCAGCCGCATTAGTCCTTAGTCCCATCGTGGACGGCTTTCGACTCACCAAGGTCCTCATGGACGGGGGCAGCGGACTAAACCTCATCTATGAGGATACACTCCACAAAATGGAAATAGACAGGAGCCGCATCGAGCAAAGCAGCACGACCTTCCGAGGAATCATTCCCAGCCAGGAGGCGCGGTGCGTGGGAAAAATAACACTTGACGTGGTATTCGGCACGTCAGATAATTATCGGTCCGAAGAAATAACTTTCCAAGTGGCCCCTTTCAACAGCGGATATCACGCCCTCTTGGGGCGAGAGGCATTTACATGCTTCCAAGCTATACCCCATTACGGGTACATGAAGCTTAATATGCCCGGGCCCAACGGCATAATCACTCTCGCCAGTGATCCAGACATAGCACTCCGCGCCGAAAATAAAACCGCATCCCTGGCCCTTGAGGCATTATCTGAAGCCCTCGCGTTCGAAGAGTTAACCGCACTGCGCTTCACGGTGGACAGGGACGATGTGATCCTAGACAAACGCCCCAAATCCACCTCCTTCAAGCCAATAGAAGAAATAGTCAAATTCCAGGTCCATCCAACGGACTCCAAGAAGACATCATCTATTGGGGCACAACTAGACCCAACGGTCGACACCTCGCTACGGGATTTTCTTCGTGAAAACTGGGATATATTCGCCTGGCACCCTTCTGACATGCCAGGAATCCCGCGCAAGCTGGCCGAACACAGCCTCAACATATTAAAGGGATATAAACGGTCAAACAAACACTGCGGCGCTTTTTCGAGCCCAAACGCCAAGCCATGGGAGAGGAGCTAGCCAAGTTAATCGAGGCCGGATTCATTAGAGAAATAAAACATCCGGACTGGCTGGCAAACCTGGTGATGGTACCAAAGAAGGATAAATCCTGGCGCCTGTGCGTTGATTTCAAAGACCTCAATAAGGCTTGCCATAAGGATCCCCTCCCCCTCCCCCGCATTGACCAAATCATTGACGCTACCGCAGGACACGACTCGCTGTGTTTTCTCGACGCATATTCCGGATACCATCAAATCAAAGTGAAGGAGTCCAATCAAGCTGCAACAGCATTCATTACCCCATATGGGCCATTCTGCTTCAACACCATGCCCTTCAGGCTTAAGAATGTTGGCGCCACATACCAACGCATGATTCAAACATGCCTAGAGAAACAGATCAACAAGACAGTTGAAGCTTATGTGGACGAAGTCGTCATCAAAACTGGGCACATCGAAACACTAATAGACGATTTACGTCTTTCGACAACCTCCGCGCATATGACATTAAGCTCAATCCAGAAAAGTGTGTTTTCGGCGTCCCCGCTGGAAAACTGCTGGGCTTCATCGCTTCCAATAGAGGAATTGAAGCAAATCCAGCCAAAATCCGAGCTCTGTCACAATTGGCTACGCCAACAGACCTTAAACAAGTCCAAAAACTCGCGGGTTGCGTGGCAGCTCTAAGCCGCTTTATCTCCAGATTGGGAGAAAAGGCACTGCCACTCTATCACCTTCTACGGCGAACTGATCACTTCGAGTGGATGGACACGGCAACAACCGGACTGGAAGAAATAAAAACCCTCCTAGCGAGCAACCCAATCCTGGCCGCGCCAAATGACGGCGAACCCATGTTACTATACATATCGGCAACACATCAGGTGGTGAGCGCCGTACTCGTCGTTGAACGAGAACAGGACGGACACAAATTCCCACTTCAGAAGCCAGTATACTACGTATCCACTGTCCTTACACCATGCAAATCCCAGTACCCCCATTATCAAAATATAGCATATGCGGTCTTCATGGCATCCCGAAAGCTACGACACTACTTCCAGGAGTGCTCGATCACGGTGGCTTCCGAAGTACCACTCAACGACATAATAAACAACCGCGATGCCACGGGCCGGATTGCCAAATGGGCCATTGAGCTCCTTCCATTTGATATTACATACAAACCACATCGATCTATTAAATCCCAAGTACTGGCTGACTTCGTCGCCAAATGGACAGAGGCCGAACTCCCTAAAGAGTACGACACATATTCCAATTGGGTTATGTATTTCGATGGCTCCAAAATGCTGGCAGGGCTAGGAGCTGGCGTCGTTTTAACGTCCCCCACTGGAGACGTCGTTCAGTATGTACCCCAAATACTATACACAGACTCCAATAACGCAGCCAAATACGAGGCCTTATTGCATGGTCTACGGATGGCTGTCTCCATGGGCATACAGCGCCTGGAAGTGCGCGGGGACTCAAACCTCGAAATATCTAAAATAAATGGAGACTTTGATGCCAAAGATCTGAAGATGGCAGCTTATCGTAATCCCGTCCTAAAAATGTCGGCTCAGTTCGAGGGGCTCGAGTTCCATCACGTGGCCTGAGAAAGTAATCAAGCGGCGGATGTTCTTGCTCGTATCGGCGCCAAGCGCGACCCCGTCCCACCTAATATCTTTCTGGAAAGGCTTTTTAAGCCATCCGTGGTGTGGCAGGGGGAAAGCAGCAACACTAGTCCGGATCCGAACACAACCCCAGATTCCGAACACACAGATATCATCGGCGGCTCAGCCACCGAAATAACACCATCGGCCCATCTCATTATGGCAGTCATTGCCCCATGGACCGAACCTTTCCTGGCCTACCTTAATAGGAAAGAACTCCCTGAGGATCAGAATGAGGCCCGCCGCATTGTCCGGCGTTTGAAGGCCTACAAGGTTCACGACGGAGAGCTCTATAAGAAAAGCGCTGCCGGAGTCCTTCAAAGGTGTATCTCCGAGGAGGAGGGGCGACAGCTCCTGGCTGAGATTCATGCCGGTCTCGGCGGGCACCACGCCGCAGCTCGGGCCCTTGTTAGCAAGGCCTTCCGTATAGGATTCTATTGGCCGACGGCCCGAGCAAATGCACAGGACCTTGTCCAACGTTGCGTCGGATGCCAACTCTTCGCCAACCAAAGCCATATGCCCCCCACTGCCCTACAAACAATCCCCATCACTTGGCCTTTTGCGGTCTGGGGACTGGATATGGTTGGACCCCTTAAAGGAGGAAGCCATAGGAAAAAAATCTGCTGGTTATGGTGGATAAATTCACTAAGTGGATAGAGGCCAAACCAGTTAAAACGGCCGAGGCCGGGCCAGTGATAGAATTCATATCCGGCGTTGTGCACCGTTATGGTGTCCCACACAGCATCATCACCGACAACGGCTCCAACTTCACAGCCGACGAGGTGAAAAATTGGTGTGCTAATCTGGGCATTAAGCTCGATTACGCCTCTGTCTATCACCCACAAACAAACGGTCAAGTCGAAAGGGCCAACGGTCTTATTATGAGCGGCATTAAACCCAGACTAGTGCGGTCTCTGAAAGAATCGGACAAGCACTGGGTTGAGGAGCTCGACTCCGTACTCTGGGGGCTGCGGACCGCGCCCAACCGCACTACTGGATATACACCTCTTTTCATGGTGTACGGCGCAGAGGCTGTGCTACCCTGCGACATTATTCATGACTCACCTCGAGTGCACATGTACGAAGAGAGGGAGGCCGAGCTTGATCGGCAGGACAACCTAGACGCCCTGGAGGAGGAGCGCGACGTTGCAAAAGCCCGTTCCGCATTTTATCAATAGCAGGCTCGCAGGTATCAAAGCAGAGAGGTGCGGTCCAAGACTTATAATGTTGGCGAACTGGTTCTACGCCCACCGGAGAAGAAAAAGGACAAACTCAAGCCCAAGTGTGAGGGTCCCTTCATCATTGACGAAGTTCTCACCGGAGGAGCGTACCGCCTGCGTGATGCATCAGACAATCGCCTCGAGCCGAACCCATGGAACGCGGCCAGACTCCGAAGATTCTACGCCTAAGCGCCGAACTCTTTGTTCGTTTCCTTCTCCCCGTTGTTTCCATTATTTTTCCTCTCTTTTCGCTTTTTCCCTTTTTTAGCCTTCAAGCTTTTTCGTGCGGCTCGACCGTACACCCGCGACATATACATACTCAAATATGTACGTCCACCATACCTGGGGGCTTCTTTCACAGAAGCTTATTAAAGTTATTTTTCGAGCATCAAGCTCATCGCATATGCGCGTATTCCCCATATGTACCTTTTCTTCACCATTATATGCATTGATATTACTTAAGTTTTGGCCGAGCTGGGTTGCCTGGCTCTTGTGCTCATGCCCTACGTTCCCATTAGTTCGGCTAGGGCATAAAGGGAGCACCTCTGCGATTGTTACTGCCGGGTCATCCGGATGTGTACCTCAGACTGGGTGAAGCCGAAAGCTAGCGTTCTTAAGGGAATATTCGGACGGTGGATTAAAGATGTTTTTTGCATCCATCCCATTGTGAACCCCCAGAAGTTACTTATACTGCGATTGTTTTAATCGCAGTTCAGACATGCACGTTAACGCATGTACACCCAGGGAAAGGAACCCTTAACGGAACTATTCTCTCTGGAAGATGTTTCTTACAATTTGAAATGTAATATAACTTAACTAGCCGGATACTTGTCTGTTAAAGAAACTATGACCCCTACGCCTGGTTTCCACACATACCCCGGTCTACTCAGCCGTTCTGGTATTCAGAAACACTCTACACCCTCGGGTTCAGAGGTCGAAGCGAAAAGGTCTGCCAGGACAAGTGTTTTACAATTCAGCTAGAGTTACATAGGCCAAGGAAAGTACATAGTCATTTAAGACTCAAAAACTTCCTGTTCTATGCCGTCTAGCAGGCTATCTAATTTGCAATCCTGTTGGGAATACTTGGCGGCTACTTCTACTTGGTTATACACCAAACTCACGGGAATTTCCTTCCCATCTGACCATAGAGGCCCGACCCGGGCCATATGATTCGGATGAAGCTTGGTATAACGTGTTTTCACCATGGCCCAGGCTTCTCTTGCACCTTCCCGGCAGGCTGATATTTTCCATAACCGGAAGCGCCGCCGTGCTCCCTTGAATAGCTGTATAAGCTCTCCCATACTTCCTGGAGGGGAGGCGGACGGCCATAAGGCCTTGGCAACACTTTGCATCACCTGCCGCACTTGCTCGTGCATTTGCGACAGCTCTTGTAGTAGATCGCCCGAAGATCCGGACATCTCCTCCTCGGGACGGCCAGTCAGCATACCTACAGACATAGTTCTGTCAGTTCCTTTCCTCACCGAATTATATGGTGGTAAGTTTGAACACATACTAAATATGCCGCCTCGCAGCCTCTTATTTTCCTTCGCGAAATCGGCTAGCTGGGCCCGCACATCCTTCAGCTCTTCGCCCAGATGGGTCTTGAAATCCTGGAGTTGATTTTTCTCATCAATGACCCGTTTCAGCTGTCACATCCCTAGTCTGGTATGCACTGAGGCTAGCTAGATATGCTCGCATCATGTCTAAATTTATTGAAACTTGAAATGGGGATGAACAAACCCTAGCACCAAATGAACTCAACTAGGGTCAAATTCAAATGTTTTCAATGAACCCAAAATGCCTTCATCTATGTTTGATAATTTTGGCAAGGCTTTGAATCCAAACCAAAAATAGTGAACATTTTTGTGGAATATTTTGGATCATTGGATTAAATCATAAAGTATTTGAATTTGGGCATTTAAATGCTATAATTATTCTAAATGCTCAAATTATTCTGAAATGATTTGAGGGCTGTTGGAAATAATTGTACAGGTGCCCACAAATATTTTCAGGAGTTTTGGAAGTGATTTAGTATTTTTACTAAATCAAAACAGAGCAAATAAATAGAAAACTGAAACAGAATAAAGGAGAGAGAGAGAGAAACCCACCTGGGCCTCACCTGTGCTGGCTCAGCCCACCTGGCCTGGTGCCAGTCATCCCCAACCTCTGCCAGTAGGCAGAGGCGGGACAGCGCACGCGCGCGCGAGGCGCCACGCCTCCTCCTGCTTGCCGCCGACCGCCTGGAGCTGGCTAGGGACGCCACGCACGTTCCCAAGACCCACCTTCTCGCTCGCGTCCCCGTTCCCCGCCTCTTTCTCGCTCCGCACCTCGGACCCGAACGTGTCCGTCGCCGCCGCTCACTGCCACCGCGCCCACCGCCACCCCCTTGCCTCTTCGACGCGCCCCCAAGCTCCGCCTCATCGCCATCGCCATCTCCGTCGACGCACGCGACGCCGAACGCCCCAAGCGACGACCCGAGCTCTTCTTCAACCTCCGGCCGCCGGAGATCGCCTTCGCCGCACCGCCCGCTCTGGACCGTCTCCGAGCTCGCCGACCTGCTCCTGTAGGTGGATCCCGACGCGCTCTGCCGCGTCTGGCCTCACCGGCGGCTAAACGCCGACGGGTTGACCGGTTTGACCGGCGAGGTTGACCCCTTCTTGACCAGGTTTGACCGCCTGAGTCACTGATGTGTGGGGGCCACCTCACTAACTAATCTGGTTTAGTGCTAATTAACCTAAGTTTGTTAGTTAGACACTGACACGTGGGCTAGGCCCTAATTAACTTAGTTTAACACTGTCTCAATGACATGCGGGTCCCGGCCGTCAGGTTTGACCTGGGCTGGCGCCTTTGACCTGCTGACATCACCACGACGTCATGCTGATGCAGTTAATCTTTTTCTGGATTTATTCTTATATAGGAAATTCCAGAAAATCCTATAAACTTCTAAAAATCATAGAAAATAATCTATAGCTCAGAATGAAAAGATTTATATATGAAAAACGATCAGAAAAATCCAATCTATCCATCTGTACCATTTTCATGCATGTTAGAACAATTTATGGCTGCTGTTTAGGAAAAATCATGTAAATGGCATTTGAATTTCCACATATGAAGTTTGAATTTGAACCTAAGGTTCAGACCAACTCCATTTAATATGTTGCTAGTTGCATTAGCTCAAAACACATTCATATTGCCATGTCATAGCATGCATCATATTGTGCATTGCATTGATCGTGTTTCTTCTCTGTTTGCCGGTGTTGTCCCCTCTCAGTAGACGTTGCTTCGACGATGCGATCGATGACACCGATGAAGAGCTATACTATCTTCGGAAGTGTCAGGCAAGCAAAACCCCCTTGTTCATTCCGATACAATCCCATTTGTTTTTGTAAATATGTTTAACCTAGTATCCATGATTCAACCCATTATGATTAAACATGTTTGCAATGACAATTAGAGATTATAGTTTCTCATGCCATGCATAAGTAGCCGGGAGTGGATAATGATTTATCTTGGATGTCAACATTGTGTTAAAATGATTGTGATGTAGTATGATGATATGGTATCCTCCTCTGAATGTTCGAGTGGCTTGACTTGGCACATGTTCTTGCATGTAGTTGAATCAAAACTGTCGGGGGAACGACACCTATGGGATCACTGGGATCCCTTCTACGGTTGGTGGGCGCGGGGTTGTGCAAAGAGCGGGTCTAGTAGCCAACACAAGGATCGTTTACGCAGGTTTAGGCCGCGAGGATGCGTAATACCCTAGTCCTGCTTTGGTGTGTATTTGAATGTTCTTGAGCTCTCGAACTAGCTACGGTGCGTGCGTCGTCCAGAAGATCCGAATCCCTCTCCAGTACGCCTCGGGCCTCCTTTTATAGTCAAAAGGGGTTGCCATAGTGGCACACAGGAGGTGGAAAGGTGTACAGTGCACAAGCTTATCGCCTAGCATTACAGGACAAAACGCATTAAATGCGCTATTTAGGTGTCCACTTGCTTTATCGGGGACGGTAATGAGGCCCGCCCTGTCCGTTGCCGCTCCGTTTGGTCGCGACGCGCGTCCAAGCCAATGAGGCATGCAGCGCCATGTAGGCTGGCAGGCTGCTGAGATGGCGTGGTGGTAGGGTCTTCACGAAGATCTGCATGCCACCACGCAGGTGCTTGCTGAGTTGGCCTGGGAGCCGCATGTTGCCACGCAGGTGCCTGCTCAGCTGGTTGGGCTGGCAGCTGTATGGGAATGGCGGTGGAGTCTTGGCAGACATGGGTCTGGCTGCGGCCCCGCGGGTGTCCTCGGTAAGGGTACTGCCGGGGCCCCGGCAAGGGTCTTTCCGTGGCATCACGGTCGTCCCCGACAAGGATCTTGCCGGGGGTCTCGTGGATTTCCTCGGCAAGGATCTTGCCGAGGATCGTCGTCTTCTGGTCCTCATCTGATCTCGTGTGTTTATGATCTTCACAAAGATCTGCATGCCACCATGGAAGCGCCTCCCGAGCTTTGGTTTCAACGTTGTCGATGGTGTCGGAACCCTCAGGCTCAAGGGTGGCCACTCTGCTGGTGTTGGGCAAGCTGCCCCGGCAAGGCTCTTGCCGGGGCTGCAGAGGCTGCCCCGGCAAGGGTCTTGCCGGGGGAGTCCACCTCGCCCTCTTGCTCTTGGTGTCTCTGGTCTTGGTGTTACTTTGCCCGTCTCGTGCCTTTGGCTTCCTCTGCCCCGCCAAGGGTGGCCAGGGGCGTGGGGCTGCGACTGCCCGCGCACAAGTAAAGGGGTGCAAAAAGGGACCCCTATTTTTGTACACCGACAGGAGCCCCCGGGCATGGGCCACATATAAGCGCGGAGCGTTATTGGGCCAGGCCCAGAATGGTGCGCGGGCACGTGTGCGGCAGAGTTTTTACCGTGGTAACTCCCCCGCCTGCTGCGCTTCCCCACGACCCACGTTGAATGCGTGTCATGGGGGTCGTGCGTGGGGGCGGTTGCTGCCCTCATGCATCACATCGCAGTAAATGGTAAAGAGGCGGCCCGTGCCTTCCCATAGAAAAAGGAAAACCGCAAGCGCTTCGCTCATTTACCCTCTATGCCTCTCCAATCTCGGAATCACCGTTCCCCTCCTTCTTCTCCAAGCGACAGACCGAAGTTCTCGCCTCTGCTCGCCGCCGCCGTGCCCCCATCGCTTCCGACCCCTCACCTCTTTCCGAGTCGCCATGGCGCCCAAAACCAGCAAAGGCAAGGGAGTGGCCGAGGACGCCGGGGAGAAGGAGTTACCGGAGAGCGAGTTGGCGGTGCTTCGGACGCAGCTTGCTTACATCCCTCCGACGATCGACGTGGTCCACCTTAGGGACTACTTCAGGCCTCTGCGGGGGAGGGAGATGACGGGGCATCCAGCCACGCGCGTCGTCCCCGCTGATTTCGCCAAGGCCGGCCTGAATCGGTACCCTTTCTTTGTCGACTACTTCTCCCACGGTCTCTGTCCTCCCTTCTCTGATTTCTTCAATGATGTCATGCGCATCTATGGATTTCGTCTTCTTGGTTTCACATCGAACGCCGTAGCGTGTATGGCTTTCTTCGCCCACCTCTGTGAGGGTTTCGCCGGGATGCTTCCCAGCATGGCGCTCTTCCGCCATTACTTCTATCCCCGTATCCAGGCGGGGGAAGCCATCTCTGGCTGCGTCACCTGGATTCCACGGACCCAGGAGAAGGGTACGTATCCGGAGGGTGTGCAAAAAAGAGAGGTGGGAAGAGTGGCGGAGCCGGTGGGTATGGATTGAGGAGGAGGACCCGCCGGAGTTCTGCCAGGTTCGTCAGAGCCCGCTGTCGGTGTCAAAACCGGCGGATCTCGGGTAGGGGGTCCCGAACTGTGCGTCTAGGATCGATGGTAACAGGAGACGGGGGACACGATGTTTACCCAGGTTCAGGCCCTCTCTATGGAGGTAATACCCTACTTCCTGCTTGATTGATCTTGATGAATATGAGTGTTACAAGAGTTGATCTACCACGAGATCGTAATGGCTACACCCTAGAAGTCTAGCCTGTATGACTATGGTAATGTGTATCTCTATCCGGACTACGCTCTCCGGTTTATATAGACACCGGAGAGATCTAGGGTTACATGGAGTCGGTTACAACAAAGGGAATCTACATAGTCGGTTGCCAAGCTTGCCTTCCACGCCAAGTAGAGTCCAATCCGGACACGGGTACAGTCTTCGGTCTTCATGTCTTCACAGCCCATCAGTCCGGCCCATGGATAGCAGGCCGGACGCCCGAGGACCCCTTAGTCCAGGACTCCCTCAGTAGCCCCTGAACCTGGCTTCAATGACGATGAGTTCGGCGCAGATTGTCTTCGGCCATTGCAAGGCGGGTTCCCCTTCTTCCGAACTCCAAGATAGTCTTCGGATGCGATGATAATATCCGGACCTGTCACACACCATACACAGCCGCAGAGAGAATACATATTTTTACACGAGTTCCATCCGCTGACAACTTTTTGCACCACAACATTACATCTGACCGGTCATAATTCCAAACCGTTTTTGTGTTCGACGCCCCACGCCCCAAGACGCGGTTACCATTGGCGTGTCTTGTCAAAGCAGAGATCGTGTCCCCTTATTGCGGGATTCTCATCAATGCGGGTATGGGTACTCCAACCGTGCCGTTTATATGGTATTTGGAAATAAGAGAATCTTAAGGTAAATGAGGAGGCGCTTGATATTCCGGGCCTTTATAAGGGGATAAGGATTCCCACTTCCTCTCTTACGCCTTCTCTCGGTCTCCGCTTCTTCAATCTTGAGCTTCAGCGCCCAAGTTTCCACCCCCCTCCCATTCGAGCTAGCACTCAACCATGTCGGGTGGTCAGGGCAAGTGGATGGCCTTCTTCATCAAGGAGAAGGATATCACCCAGCCCAGGGCTGCTGGGTATCTGGCGAAGGAAATTGCCCACCATCTGCCAGCCAAGAGGAAAATCGTCCCTACTCCGAAGCCCACTGAGAGAGTGGTTTTCCTCTCTCACTTCTTCCGCAGACTAGGGTTTCCAATTCACCCTTTCGTCCGTGGACTGATGTATTATCACGGGCTAGATTTTCATGATCTAACCCCGAACTCCTTCCTCAACATCTCAGTGTTCGTCGTGGTGTGCGAGGCCTTCCTCTGCATTCATCCCCACTTTGGCCTATGGCTTAAGACCTTCAATGTGAAGCCAAAGGTAGTTGATGGTCAGCACGCGGAGTGCGGTAGCGCCATGGTGAGAGAGATGCCCAACGCTACATGGCCCAAGGGCACGCTTGTGGACATCGTCAAGGGGTGGCAGAAGCAATGGTTCTACATCACGGAGCCACGCGGCACCACTTGGGCGGCGGCTTCGGAGTTCAGCTCCGGAGCTCCCACGCGGCTCACCTCCTGGATGGAGAAGGGTCCCAACTGGTCTTCGACAGATGAACTGATAGCGCTGCAAACGCGCGTCTAGAGCATGGTGGACAAGAAGGTCAAGATTGTCGACATGATCAGGTAATGCTGGTTCGTCTAATCCTCCCATGCCAAGACCGAACTTTCCTCTTGTGGGAATTTGATCCGGAGAGTCACCAAACCCTAGAGAGGCTCTTCGGATCTACTCACAAAGACGCCTGGAAGTCACTCGTTAAGGGTAACGAGAAGCCGCCGGCCCTGGATTCGGACCGCGGGCACGACCACGCCCATCCCGCCAGCGCGGTAAGTTCTTTATTCCTCAAGGCATGCCCTTTACCTGGCTGTCCAAGGAGGAAGCCTAATTTTAGTTGTGCACACTTCTTTTAGGGGTGGACGGAGAGAGCGGAGCGGATTCGAAGTCTGGCCCCGCTGCCCGAAGAACCAGTCATCCCGCTGCTGGCGAAGATGCTGGTGCCGGCACCGTATAAGGCACCGGAGACGAAGGCCAAGAAGAAGGCCAAGGGGGCCAGAAGCGGCCCCCGCCGCAGGGGTGCTCTAGACGCGACGTCCGAAGGCGAAGAAACCCCGTCCTCCGCCGTTGAGGGAGACGACGAGGAGGAAGAGGAGGAGGAGGGGAACATCCCTCCCCCTGAGGAAGGAAAGAGGAAAAGGGCGGCCTCCACAAACCTGGAGGCGGGGACGCCCAAGAGGGGGAAGGGCTCCCTTGTAGTCAGCAACGCGTGGGACATCGATAGCAGTCCGGGACAACGTCCCCGCACTAAGTCCTAGGCCGCATCGTAAGCACTATGACTCCTACATACCCGGCCTCTCCTCTTATTGCATTGACATGTTTAATTATATTGCCACTGTCCGGCCCAAGACAGCTCCCAACGACCCTCGTCGGAGGATTCGTTGGACTCGAAGGAGATGGCCAGCGAGACACCGCCGGCAGCTTACTCTCCCGAGGCCAAGGGAGACGACAAGGTATTCTCCCAACGAACCTTCCCTGGCCGGAAAGAGGCGCCAAAGGGCGAAGCCCTGTCGCCGAGCACCAGGGGGAGTCAATTCCTCTGGAAACTGGGGGTGAGGACCTATCCAATTCGGCCCTCAATCGGACTCGATTCCGGAGGCCAGCACGGCTCCAGGATCGGGCACGCAACCTCCTTCGAAAGGAGGGGGTATGTCTATTCCTCCGGTGACCCCTGTCCAACCAGGGGCACCAGGTAATCTGCTGGAAACGCTGCGAGGTGCTTCCATTATGGAGGAGCACTGTGTTCTTATGGGCACGGTGATTGAAAGGGTTCAGTCCGCCAATAGCGGACTGACCAAAGCCTGCAGCAGCCTGCTGACGGCTTTTGAGGTAAGCGACGCAGAAGGAAAAAATCCCGATTAAACAGTAGGCCCTGAGACACTGTTCAGTGCTCGGAAAGAGAGACCAGACAGGGGATCAATATTTTTTTAATAGGAGACTAACCTGATATGTATGTATAAGCAGGCGTCGCTGCTAGCCGCGACCTCGCATACTGCCGAAGTCTTTGAACTGAAGCAGAGGCTGGAGCGAGCCGAGAACGAGCTCGCGAGGTGAAGACTCAGCTCCAGGAGAAGCAAGGTATGAAAAGGACTTGCTGTGTTTTTGGAAGGAATAAGCGGTGTACATTGACCGGATTGTCATAATATGTGTAGGGGCGGCGGCCGAGGTTGATGCCCTAAAAAAGGCTCTGGCCGAAGCCGAGGGGAAGGCTGTCGAGCAGCAAACCGCCCGGAGAAAGCTCGAGGCCCGGGTCAAGGAGGTCCTGCAGGAGCTCCAAGATGTGGTGAAAAAATGCGAGGCCTTGGAGCATGATGCGTCGGTTCAAGGGGCCGAACTCGCCAAGGCTTGTAAGAGCGCGAAGACCGCACGGAATGAGGCCCAGGCCGCCCTCACGGACATCCAGCAGGCCAAGAAGATCACGGCGGGTAAGGCATTTAAGCTACAAAGTAAGTATGCGGAGAAGCAGTACCTTTTACTAACCCGGATTTGGAGTTCCCCAGGGGCGTTTGCGGATTTACCACGCAGCATATCAGACGCTGCGGAGTTCTTTCGAGCCGAAGGAGGGGGTTCTATGAAGACTCTATTCTGGTCGCAATATGCGATCCGAGAGCATCCCGTGCCCTTCACCGATTAGCTGAAACAGCTGGTGGAGCTGCACAGGGTGGCCGAACTAGCCATGAAGGATTTGATGATCCGGCTGTGGCCAACCGAAGCTGTGCCCGGCAACTACTTCGGACTCGTGAGGCGACTAGTGGAGGCCTGTCCGCGGTTGGATACCGTCAAGCGATCAGCCTGCATCGAAGGTGCCCGCATCGCCTTCGCCCGTTGCAAGATGTGGTGGGCGAAGATGAATGCTGTCGACGTGGCCAGAGGGCCGCCAGAGGGCAAGGAGCACCGCACACCCGAACGATATTTTGCGGATATCCTAGAAGGGTCTTGACTTGCAGTAGCGCAGTGTGGGCAAGACATTATTTTTGAATGAATACATTCGAGTTGTCCTTTGCCTTGTATTATGAAAACAAAGCCTGTTTTGTAATGTGATTTCGTTATGCTTTAGTTGTTTCCTCCTGTGCGGCCGTGTTGTATGCAATCTGAGGGTTGGCCAGTCGTCGGCTTCTGCCCTCGCGTAGGTAGTATGGAGGTGTTCGGGATGGAATCTAAACAATCTTGATCCAATTATATGGTCCTTGAAGGAGTTGTTTAGCGCAACGAACAAGGCAATCAGACTATACGGCTTAAACGCCCTCACTTAGCCATAGGAGTTTTATAATAAAGCATGGGCGCAACCCCTGGTCCAAGCCGGGGTGCTGTCAGCATCTGATCGGGAAGTGCCGATCCTTCGCATAACGCGGAAAAAATCTCCAAAGATTTTGTAACCCTCGAATAGCTGACCGGCTCTCGCCGTATCATGACAGTTATTTTTCGGCTTTCTCTACTGAGGTGCTCATCCGGTTAAGGCCAGGGCACAATCGCAGTAGTTCTCCCTTTACTACCCTAGCCGATAGAGCGGAACGTAGGGTAGCAAGCACAGGAGCCGGGCAACCCAACTATTCACTAAAGACACGATTCGGAGCCAATGCATATAATGCTAAATTCGGGGTGCCGAACTTATCTATAAGAAGTGTTCAGACTTTGCTGCCGTATTGTGGGGCGATAAGTAGCCCCTAGCGAATATGAAACGTACAAAAGAGTACCGATGCAGCCGATAAGCAGATCGAAATAAAATGAAGTAAGAAGCGAAAACCACAGAAACTGGGCCACAAACCATTTTTATTATAGCTGGATGGATACGTCGAGGCGTATCTTGTACAGATAGTGCGATAAGCATCCAGGCTTTTTACCATGCCGGAATCAATAGGGCGCAGCGTGCGGGTACTAAGAAATAAGTATAAATACCGTCAAGAAGAACGTATAGAGGTACCTTACACATCTGTGCTGCTTGCCTCCGTTGTATGCCAATCCTTCGAAAGGACTGGTGACCAGGCCCACGGGAAAAGGAACCTGAAACAAAAAGAAAAATTGAAAGTATGTGTGTCCGGGATCGGTCTAGCTGAACTGTAGATCCCGGGTTAGCTTGTGCCCCCGTCGATGTCCATGGGATTTTGAGTGCGTAATTATGTACGCGTGGTACGAATGCCACTACCTCATCGGGACTGAGATGGAGGCCAAATTGCTAATCGAGCTCTTGACGAGCCGCACCGTCCTGTTGCAGTGTAGTCCGGAACCTCTTAATGATGTCCGAGGGCTCAACAGCCGTACTATGGTGCTGCTTGAGAACGCCGCTTTAACCTTCTGCTGCTATGGCGGCGGTGTGCTCCTCTGTTCGGAGGGAGCGGTCCGTATTGCCATTGACCGTTATGACATCGCGTGGACCGGGCAGCTTGAGCTTGAGATAATCATAGTGTGGCACTGCGTTGAATCTAGCAAACGCGGTTCATCCGAGCTGTGCGTGATAGCCGCTGCGGAAGGGGACGATATCGAAGATTAACTCTTTGCTTCGGAAGTTGTCCGGAGAACCGAAGACCACCTCCAGCGTGATTGAGCCCGTACAGCGAGCCTCTACTCCTGGTATGACTCCTTTAAAGGTAAGCTTTGTTGGTTTGATTCGTGATGGGTTAATGCCCATCTTCCGCACTGTGTCCTGATAAAGCAGGTTGAGGCTGCTACCACCATCCATCAGGACTTGTGTTAGGTGAAACCCGTCAATAATTGGGTCGAGGACTAGTGCGGCTGAACCAACATGGCGGATACTAGTTGGGTGATCTCGACGATCGAAGGTGATCGGGAATGATGACCACAGATTGAATTTGGGGGCGACTGGCTCTACCGCTTAGATGTCCCTAAGTGCTCGCTTGCGCTCCCTTTTGGGGATGTGTGTAGTGTATATCATGTTCACCGTTTTGACTTGAGGGGGAAATTTCTTCTGTCCCCCAGTGTTCGGCTGCCGGGGCTCTTCGTCCTCGTCCTCACTTTGTGATCCATTTTCTTTGTTTTCGGCATTTAACTTGCCAGCTTGTTTGAAAACCCAACAACCTCTGTTGGTGTGATTGGCTTGTTTGTCTGGGGTGCCATGTATTTGGCACGGACGGCCGAGTATGCGGTCTAGGTTGGAAGGTCCTTCATTGTTTCTTTTGTAGGGCTTCTTCCGTTGGCCGGACTTGGAGCCACTAAATCTGGCGTTAACTATGATGTCATCGGTGTTGTTGCCATTGCTTCGGCGTTGGCGCCGGAGCTTGCTAGTGTTGTTCTTGGCCTCGGAGGGGCCTGCCTCGCTGGCTGTGTTCTTGCTATGAGCCAGCCAGCTGTCCTCACCCGCGCAAAAGCGGGTCATGGGTGCCTTAAGGGCTGCCATAGACTTCGGCTTTTCTTGGCCGAGGTGGCGTGCTAGCCATTCATCACGGATGCTATGTTTGAAGGCTCCTAGGTCCTCAGCATCCGGACAGTCAACGATCTGGTTCTTTTTGGTTAGGAACCTAGTCCAGAATTTTCTGGCTGATTCTCCAGGTTGTTGAACTATGTGGCTTAAGTCGTCGGCGTCTGGTGGCCGGACATAGGTTCCTTGGAAGTTGTCCAGGAAGGCTTCTTCCAAGTCCTCCCAGCTGCCGATAGAATTTCCAGGCAGGCTGTTAAGCCAGTGCCGAGCTGGCCCTTTGAGCTTTAGTGGGAGGTATTTAATGGCGTGGAGGTCATCTCCTCGAGCCATATGGATATGGAGAATAAAATCCTCGATCCATACCGCAGGATCGGTTGTGCCGTTGTATGACTCGATATTGATGGGCTTGAACCCCTTGGGGAACTCATGATCCACTACTTCGTCTGTGAAGCAGAGAGGGTGTGCGGCGCCTGTATATCGGGCCGCATCATGGCGTAGCTCTAATGGAGTCCGTCTACGGCATTCGGCCCGGGCGTGGTTAGGTTTGTCACGTCCGAACAGGTAGCCGTCGTCGTGCCTCGAGGCACGTCCTCATGATCCGTAGATTGATCTTGTATGTCCTGCTCTACTGTCCAGGGTCTGCTGGAGGTCGTACGTATGACCCCGAACTCTTCCGTCTCTATTTTTACGGGGCGGTGGGGCAGGCTGCTGTTCGGCCTGAGTTGCTGCTTTATCCCGACCGCGGGGCGGCCGTTCGGTCGCCCTGTCTCGACCACGTGGTGGTCGTTCCGCATTACGCGAGGGAGATATGTGCTCCGGTGCCTCCTCATCGAATTGAGGCAGCAGTCTGCGTTTCAGGTAGCTCTTGGCTGGGCGCTTGAGGCCGTATTCTTCGGCTGTCAGGACATCAGTCCATCTGTCGACGAGCAGATCTTGTTCAGCTCAAAGTTGCTGCTGTTTCTTTTTCAGGCTCCTTGCAGTGGCTATGAGCTGAAGCTTAAAGCGCTCCTTCTCCAGAGGATCCTCAGGCACGATGAAGTCTTTGTTGCCGAGGCTTGTCTCCTCCTCGGAGGGTGGACGGTAACTACCATCCTCCGAGTCATCTTCTATGGCCTGTTCATCAGGGTTATCTTGCCCGTTGTCGTGTTCCTCCTGTTCGGATGCAGCTCCGACAGGGACTTCATTGTTTTTGGCGTCGCCCGGAGTACTATATTCTCCGGTGCCAGTGTTGCCATCCTTTGAGCGACGGGTCTTAGAACGGCGTTTGGGCCGCCGGCGCTTGGACTGCGTCTCAGAGGGTTTATTCGCATCTGGATCTTCTTTGTCGTCGCCAGATCCTTTAGGTGTATCAACCATGTACACGTCGTACGAAGAGGTGGTCGTCCAACGTCCAGTGAATGGTGGGTCTTGGCCTTGCTCCTTGTCGGCATCGTCGTCCATACCGTCAATGTCTTCGGAGCCATAGTCAAGCACGTCGGTTAAGTCATCGATAGTGGCTATGAAGTGGGTGGCGGGTGGGAAGCAAAATTCCTCGTCATCCGCCTCTAGCTCGAACCGCACATAGTTCGGCTGTGAGTCCTCCTCCAAGGACAAGTTCTTTAAAGAGTTTAGCACGTCACCAAAAGGTGAGTGCTGGAAGATGTCTGCGGCGCTAAATTCGAAAATCGATAACCACTCCAGCTCGGTGTCCGCAGGCGTACCTGGTCCGGAACTTATAGCCGAAGACGAGTCCGGAGTTCCATTGGCGTAAATATTGCAGGATGCCGAGTCCGTGTGTGGCTCCAACGCCGCGGACTTCGTGGCCTCGGAGGGCACAATCTGCTTCGGTTCTAAGGCCGTTGCAGCAATAGGAACCATCTCCTGGATGTGATCCAATGACAGATCTAAGTCATGTTCATCGGGGCGAGGGAGAGCAATCGCCGCGGTCTCAAACCCGCTGAAGATCAAGTCTCCACGGGTATCCGTGATGTAGTTCAAGCTTCCAAATTTGACCTGATGGCCAGGGGCGTAGCTATCGACTTGCTCCAGATGGCCAAGCGAGTTGGCCCGCAGTACGATGCCGCCGAACACAAAAATCTGTCCGGGGAGGAAGGTTTCTCCTTGGATAGCGTCCCTATCAACAATTGAAGGAGCCATCGAACCTTTCGTCGACGGCACAGTGGAACTCTCAATGAAAGCACCAATGTCGGTGTCATCGTGGTCTTCCCCTCGGTACGACTCGATAAAATGAAAAGAAATTCAGAGAAACACACTGAAATATTTTTGGAGTTTTTTGGTTTATCTGAAAGAAGCAAATAAAAGGGGAAAGCAACTGTCGGTGTCAAAACCGGCAGATCTCGGGTAGGGGGTCCTGAACTGTGCGTCTAGGATCGATGGTAACAAGAGACGGGGGACACAATGTTCACCCAGGTTCGGGCCCTCTCTATGGAGGTAATACCCTACTTCCTGCTTGATTGATCTTGATGAATATGAGTGTTACAAGAGTTGATCTACCACGAGATCGTAATGGCTAAATCCTAGAATTCTAGCCTGTATGACTATGGTAATGAGTATCTCTATCCGGACTACGCTCTCCGGTTTATATAGACACCGGAGAGATCTAGGGTTACATGGAGTCGGTTACACCAAAGGGAATCTACATAGTCGGTTGCCAAGCTTGCCTTCCACGCCAAGTAGAGTCCAATCCGGACACGGGTACAGTCTTCGGTCTTCATGTCTTCACAGCCCATCAGTCCGGCCCATGGATAGCAGGCCAGACGCCCGAGGACCCCTTAGTCCAGGAGTCCCTCAGTAGCCCCTGAACCTGGCTTCAATGACGATGAGTTCGGCATGCAGATTGTCTTCGGCCATTGCAAGGCGGGTTCCCCTTCTTCCGAACTCCAAGATAGTCTTCGGATGCGATGATAATATCCGGACCTGTCACACACCGTACACAGCCGCAGAGAGAATACATGTTTTTACACGAGTTCCATCCGCTGACAACTTTTTGCACCACAACATTACATCTGACCGGTCATAATTCCAAACCGTTTTTGTGTTCGACGCCCCACGCCCCAAGACGCGGTTACCATTGGCGTGTCTTGTCAAAGCAGAGATCGTGTCCCCTTATTGCGGGATTCTCATCAATGCGGGTATGGGTAATCCAACCGTGCCGTTTATATGGTATTTGGAAATAAGAGAATCTTAAGGTAAGTGAGGAGGCGCTTGATATTCCGGGCCTTTATAAGGGGATAAGGATTCCCTCTTCCTCTCTTACGCCTTCTCTCGGTCTCCGCTTCTTCAATCTTGAGCTTCAGCGCCGAAGTTTCCATCCCCCTCCCATTCGAGCTAGCACTCAACCATGTTCGGTGGTCAGGGCAAGTGGATGGCCTTCTCCGTCAAGGAGAAGGATATCACCCAGCTCAGGGCTGCTGGGTATCTGGCGAAGGAAATTACCCACCGTCTGCCAGCCAAGGGGCAAATCGTCCCTATTCCGAAGCCCACTGAGAGAGTGGTTTTCCTCTCTCACTTCGTCCGCAGACTAGGGTTTCCAATTCACCCTTTCGTCTGTGGACTGATGTATTATTACGGGCTAGATTTTCATGATCTAACCCCGAACTCCTTCCTCAACATCTCAGTGTTCGTCGTGGTGTGCGAGGCCTTCCTCTGCATTCATCCCCACTTTGGCCTATGGCTCAAGACCTTCAATGTGAAGCCAAAGGTAGTTGATGGTCAGCACGCGGAGTGCGGCGGCGCCATGGTGAGAGAGATGCCCAACGCTACATGGCCCAAGGGCACGCTTGTGGACACCATCAAGGGGTGACAGAAGCAATGGTTCTACATCACGGAGCCACGCGGCGCCACTTGGGCGGCGGCTCCAGAGTTCAGATCCGGAGCTCCCACGTGGCTCACCTCCTGGATGGAGAAGGGTCCCAACTGGTCTTCGACAGACAAACTGATAGCGCTGCAAACGCGCATCCAGAGCATGGTGGACACGAAGGTCAAGATTGTCGACGTGATCAGGTAATGCTGGTTCGTCTAATCCTCCCATGCCAAGACCGAACTTTCCTCTTGTGGGAATTCGATCCAGAGAGTCACCAAACCCTAGAGAGGCTCTTCGGATCTACTCACGAAGATGCCTGGAAGTCACTCGTTAAGGGTAACGAGAAGCCGCCGGCCCTTGATTCGGACCGCGGGCACGACCACACCCATCCCGCTAGCGCGGTAAGTTCTTTATTCCTCAAGGCATGCCCTTTACCTGGCTGTCCAAGGAGGAAGCCTAATTTTAGTTGTGCACACTTCTTTTAGGGGTGGACGGAGAGAGCGGAGCGGATTCGAAGTCCGGCCCCGCTGCCCGAAGAACCAGTCATCCTGCTGCTGGCGAAGATGCTGGTGCCGGCACCGTATAAGGCGCCGGAGACGAAGGCCAAGAAGAAGGCCAAGGGGGCCAGAAGCGGCCCCCACCGCAGGGGTGCTCCAGGTGCGACGTCCGAAGGCGAAGAAACCCCGTCCTCCGCCGTTGAGGGAGACGACGAGGAGGAAGAGGAGGAGGAGGAGGGGAACATCCCTCCCCCTGAGGAAGGAAAGAGGAAAAGGGCGGTCTCCACAAACCTGGAGGCGGGGACGCCCAAGAGGGGGAAGGGCTCCCTTGTAGTCAGCAACGCGTGGGACGTCGATAGCAGTCCGGAACGACGTCCCCGCACTAAGTCCCAGGCCGCATCGTAAGTGCTATGACTCCTACATACCCGGCCTCTCCTCCTTATTGCATTGACATGTTTAATTATATTGCCACAGTCCGGCCCACGACAGCTCCCAACGACCCTCGTCGGAGGATTCGTTGGACTCGAAGGAGATGGCCAGCGAGACACCACCGGCAGCTTACTCTCTGAGGCCAAGGGAGACGACGAGGTATTCTCCCAACGAACCTTCCCAGGCCGGAAAGAGGCGCCAAAGGGCGAAGCCCCTGTCGCCGAACACCAGGGGGAGTCAATTCCTCTGGAAACTGGGGGTGAGGGCTGTCGTGGAATTGTCACGGCAGATGTCCTCGCGCAAGGACTTAGTCGTGGAGCCATCGCAGCTAGGAAGCTTAAAGGGGTTAAACGGGACAAGGAACATGAGGGTTATACTGGTTCGGCCCCTTACGGTGAAGGTAAAAGCCTACGTCCATTTGAGGTGGTATTGATTAGGGTTTCGATGACCAGGAGCTAAACCGTCCTGCCTGGTTATCGAGTTTGTCTTGCTTGTCCCTAAACCGCCGCCGGGTCGTCCCTTTATATAGAGAGGTTGACGCCCAGCGGCTCTCAGAGCCCCGGCCGGCTCATAACAGTGTCCGGCTCAGACTCTTAACTATTCTTGCCTTACACTACAAGTTTCACCCTAACGGCGGTTAACACTACGGGCCTTAAGCCATCTCTGGGTCTTAAGCCCATTATTGACCCGCCGTCTTCAAGTTTGGTGCTGGGCTTCACGTGATGACCATTATGACGTAACCCGGCCCCTCCTGGGCGGGTGACTCTAATGGTTATATCCTCAACATTAGGCCCCAGATTGATTTGAACCGGTTCATGTCAATCTTCAATCCCTTTGAGAGAAAATCTTCCGGCTTATATTTGTGTGAAGGTTATAACCCGCCGTGACATCATCTTCTGGATTCCTGATAACCCGCCATGACGTCATCTTCCATTAAGTTCATTTTTTATTCTGCCATATGTCAACGGATCTTATCTTTAATGGTCATCCCGAAAATTGAGGCGCTTCTGTGGCGAGATAATCACGCCTTGGCCTCCTCGTTTCTCGCGCCCACTTATTAGCCTCACCTTATAAATAAGCCCGACCCATGAGCCTTCATTCACTTGTCGCCTCCATCGTCTTCCTCCTCTCGCTACTCTACTGCCGCTCGAGCTCCACCGCCGCCGCCGCGGATCTCCTCGTCTTCACCAACTCAGGCCGCTGCATCACCCTGACTTGACCAGAAAAACGCTACGGATCTCTGCAGTAACTCTGCATCTGTAAGTTTTCCCCACCCTGTTCCTTAGATCCGCACTAGTGATCTTCGAGTTCGTCGGTGTTCGTCACCGTTTGTCACGAACACTTGATGGATTCCACCTTTACCACCTTTTCCTGATCTTTAGACAGTATAAAACTGCTGCGGTAATCGTTTCGCACCCGTTTCCGAATGCACATAGATCCTTTCCCTTGCACAGAGGCCCCGTTCGAGCCTATGAACTTCATCTGTGTCAGTTCTAGGTCTAGAAATTTTTCTTTTTAGCCGATCGTTTGATCCAAAATAATTACTGTGATCTGTGAAACTTGTTTGCGCCACACTTAGTCAAAAATTCCATCTGTTTAGCTATGGCGGCTCACATCTCCGGCTTAAAGAGGCCACGCGCTGTAAAATTTCCGGCTCATTTATGATAAAGTTTTAGACAACTTGAATTACTCACGATGCGCTCAGCGGCTTAGATAACCCGACGCAATTAGCCATATGTCATTAGGCCCCTTCATAAGCCGCCATCTTGAATACTGAACTGTAAACTTCCTCCGACTTATAGTTGAACCGGACATTTCCTTTTGTCATAGGCTTTCGTCTTTCACAATGCCACCCAAGGCTCCCAAGGCGCCCATCACGTGCAACTGGATGAGATCCAATGTTACTGATGACACTTTAGCTGATTTCGTGAAGACGGGTTACCTACCCAAGAAGGAGGTCATGTCTTATCGTGCCCCTGACCCGTCGGAGGAAAGACCTCAACCTAGAGATGGTGAGGTGGTGATATTTGCTGATCACATGAGCCGGGGCTTCGCACCTCCCGTCTCAAAATTCTTTAGAGATGTTCTGAACTTCTTCGATCTGCGGCCGCAAGACATAGGACCCAATTCCGTGTCGAATATTTGCAACTTCCAAGTATTCTGCGAAGTATATCTTGGAGAAGAGCCCAGCCTACTGCTTTTTAGGGAGTTGTTTTATCTGAACCGCCAGAATGAGTGCGCCAACGGGCCTAGCTTGGAGCTTGGCGGAATCTCCATTCAACGACGGAGAGATTGCCTCTTTCCTTATGCTGAGCCGCCAAGCCACCCAAAGGACTGGAACCAGACATGGTTCTACTGCCAAGACACTTCTCCGGCTGATGAGAGCCCTCTGCCCGGCTTTCGTGCCCTGCGTCTGGAGCCAACTCACCCTCTGCCAGACAAACTATCTCAAGCTGAACGTCAGCCACTGATCCCTACCATCAACAAGATTAAGGCTCTTCTGGGAAATGGCCTTAACGGCGTTGATCTGGTCCGGGTCTGGATTTCTTGGCGGGTGATTCCCCTGAGCCGCCGCCCCGGCTTAATGTGTGATTACACGGGCCGGAAGGATGAACCTCTGCGGGACAGCTCCAACGATCTTCCTGAGGACGTTGTGGACGACATGACCAAGTCTCTCTTGAATGAGAGCTTAGCCGACTGTGGGAGGACCAGCTTAAGCCCCTTCTGCCAAGCTAACCCGGCTCCGGCGGTAAGCTACCAATCTGAGCACTTTACCTTCCATTTTAACAGTTTTTGTTTTAACTTCAAGGAAACCTTTATTGCATTTTTCCAGGCTAATGACAAGTTCTGGAAGGTCAAGTACGACCATGAGGCTGCTAAAAAAGCCAGGAAGGCTAAGAAAGCCGCCAGGAGAGCCGCTCCCCGTAAGAAGGGAAGTAGGCCTAGTGCCTCAGAGCTGCTTCAGTTGGATGATAGCTCCGAGTCAGAGGTTACCCTTGATTCGTTAGGCTCCTATTCTGCTTTTCGTATGCTTTTTAACCACCTTATTGACTTGATTATCCGCAGGATGATACCGGAGCGAGTAACCCAGTGACTGAAGAGGTAACTATACTTTCCTCCGACTCGGACCCCTTGCCAAGGCTGAAAGTCCGAAGAGTAACCCGGAAAGTAAGATTTTCGCATCCTTTAGCTTATCAAGATCCTCAATTTCTTTTGAAGCAACAGATTCATGAGAGCCGGAGGCAAACCTGGGCCAGCAAGGATGCAGACCTCTCCTTCGGCTTACCCGAGGCATCAAGAAAGCGCCGGACTGAGGTTATCTCCAACTTATACCCTTTTCATCCTTTAGCGGGCGTCACTCGTCAACCGCTCAACTCGTCTGATTCAAATTATCAGGAAACTTCACCTTCCTCTGGTGACTCCATGCAATCTAACCTGCCGGCTTTCAAGACCGCACCCGGGTAATGATAATCATCTCATTTGTGCTTATCTTATTTATGTTTTTTGCACTAATCTTTTGACTTTCAGTGCCCAAGCCAAGCTCAGCAAAAGGGCCAAGAAAAATAAGCCAGTCGAAGAGCCGGTCTTGACTGAACCGGAAGCTTCTGCTCATGAGCCGCCATCTGCACCAGCTCCGGACACCGCCGCCTCAACTGAAGAACAAACCATGGCGGGTTCCGACAACCCGGAGATTCCTAGCGCAGCTCAACCGGCCGATGACCCGGATGTGGTGATTACCCGGACTGAATATGTTGAGCCGGGAAGACCCACCGTGCTGGCCAGATGCTCTGCCAAGGAAGAGCTGCTAGAGCACCGCCGGGCTAGCCTGGAGATCACTGATTATGCTAACTTGAGCATTGGAGACATTTTTTCTGGTTACATTGGTCAAGTGCACAACAGCCGGGACCTGGAGATTGATATGGTGAAGCAGATACAGCAAAAATCTGAGGTACAACCCTCTTACTTACTCCATAGTCAGCCTTACTATGCTAGCCCCCAAGTCTATTACTTATGATAGAATATGTTGTAGACTTAACTTCCGGCTTACCTTCATGAACCGGCAATTGTAAATAGAATCTTTCAGCTTACATTAGCCCCCACGTGCCAAGTGTCTTTGCTTGCAAAGTGCTTGGGACTTTAGTGTTGCATAATAATTACTCATACTATAACCCGGAATTTGTACAGGCTGCCTGCAAAAAATTTGAAGCTGAAATCTCTGAGCTGAAGAACCGCCTGAAGACTCAGGAAACTGAGACCCGGAAGGCCAACGCCAAATTTGAGTTCAGTGTTGCTGCACAAGAAAAGCTGAAGAAGAAATTTGAAACCGAAAGAAAGGCTTGGGCCGAGGAGAAAACTGCTTTGGTCAGCCGGGCCGAACAAGCGGAGGCTGCTCTGACGGAGAGAACCGCCGAACTCTCCGGCTTAAAGCGCCATGTGTCACAGATGGTCGCCGCAATCTTCGGTAAGTCATTCTGCAAGCCTTTAACAAGCTTACATTCTTTATGTCTTAGAAATCCCACAATTGCCATCAGTTCACCCAATTTGGTTATGCAGGTCCCAGAAGCTCCAACCTTAATCAGAATGTTCTGACCAAGTTGAAGGCCGTGTACACCTTGGTGGAGCAACTCTACACCGGGTCACATCGTGCGTTAGCCGTTGTGGCTCTGTCCAACGAGGTTCCGACTCACCTGGCGGATGTACTCAGGCGGCTTGCCGTTCTTCCTCAGCGCTTCCAAGAGCTAAGACGGGCCTCTGCAAGAGCCGGAGCTATAGCTGCTTTGAGCCGGGCCAAGGCTTTTCTTCCGGAGCTAGACTCGGCCGACATCGCTCTTGGATACCCCAGCCTGAAGGAAGACGGCACCCCCTTTGACCAAAAAGATTTTGCTGCCTGTGTGAAGAGCGTGCGCCCGGTGGCCACCCTGATTGGGAATGACACCGACCTTACCAAGTATCAGCCGGGCTATGACGCGGAAAATCAGAGGATCCCCACTCCACGTTATGAAGCCATCAGCTTGATCCCTCTGACTCGTAAGCATACCTTCGCCCCAGAAGTTGACCCGGCCGGGTTAATTGATGACGAGGCTCAATTTGAAGCCTTGAGCGGCATTGACTGGAAATCATCAACCTTCCAGGTCATGGAATCAGCCGGAGGAGCGAAGAGGGATGAGCCGGAAGCTTCAACTCAACAAGCACCTTGACTTTTAGGCGGCTCATGGTTACACCTTAAAACAATGCCTCACCTTTTGGACTCGGGGAGTCATGTAATAGAGTAGGACAAACACTTAATTTTCTCGTGCCATCGTGCCCGTGTTGAATGCTTAACTCCATTGAAGCTTCTTCTTCTTATTCCTCTGGGTTATAATTGATCAGTTATTTTCCTTAAGCTCGAATAACTGTCTTTAACCATCCTGCATAGAAAACAAGTCACAAGTCTCTGGGCGGCTTACCGCACTGAGAATCATAGACCTTATATATATAACCCGGAATATGAACAAAAGTCACCAAAGACTGGCCCTCAATTATATCCTTGATGTAACCATAATAGCATACTTACAAGCCTTCAAGTATACTTCCGGTTCATGTAACCCGAATAATGAGGTTAAGATCTCAACTCCGGTTCACCAACATCAATAATAATTACTATGTGTTATCAACGTTGTGAATCAAAATTAAGTCGGCGAAGTAAAAGCCGCCCTTGCACACTGTTGATATGACCAAAAGAACTTGTTGTAAGTCAGAAGATCAAAACTTAGGGGCTTCCGGTTCGAATACGACCAGAGAACCGTCCCGAAGGGGTTAAGCTAAGATTCGAATGCGATCATATAGCCCCCAGTGGCTTTGGCGATGCCGATCAGGAGGGTACCGACAGCTATGTTCTCTTTGGTTCGAATACGACCCATGTTTGAACAGGAAGCCCCCAAATGACCTTAAGAGTTGTTTAACGACGCTGATTCGAATACGATCCACGTCGGTTCCCAAAGGGGGTTGAGCTATGATTCAAATATGATCAAAGAAAACTCCCCAATGAGCTCGGCAATTTGCCAATCAAGTGGGTATCGACAACTCTGTTCTCTTTGGTTCGAATGCGACCTATGTTTGAACAGGAAGCCCCCAGGTGATCATATTGTTTACGGCTAGATTCGAATACGATCATAAGCCGGATCCACCTCCAAGTGACCATGTGATGTTGTAATGGAAATAACACGTTTACCTTTGGAGGAGAAAAGGACAGAGGTCCTGCTTTATTATTTATCATAATATATATATATATATATGGCTATAGAAATATGTACATTATGAGAGCCGGTGGCTCAAGTGTAATAAGGCTGAAGCTGAGCTATGTTCCACGGCCAACGGGTCTCTTCCTCCGACTTGCGTGAATCTTTGTGCTCCCGAACGTCGATAAGGTTGTATGACCCGTTGTGCAAGTTCTTGCTGACCACAAAGGGCCCTTCCCAAGGCGGGGATAACTTGTGTGCATCTGTTTGATCTTGGATGAGCTGGAGCACCAGATCACCTTCCTGGAAGACCCGGGACTTAACCCGGCGGCTGTGATAACGGCGCAGGTCTTGTTGGTAAATCGCCGAGCGAGCTGCTGCCACATCACGCTATTTGTCAAACAAGTCAAGAGCATCTTGGCGCGCCCGCTCATTATCCGCATCAACATAAGCCGCCACTCGAGGTGAGTCATGACGGATGTCGCTAGGGAGGACTGCTTCCGCTCCATAAACCATGAAGAAAGGCATGTAACCCGTAGATCTGTTAGGAGTAGTATTAATGCTCCATAACACGGAGGGTAACTCCTCCACCCAACAACCCGGCGTCCGTTGCAAAGGGACCAAAAGCCGGGGCTTGATGCCCTTCAAGATCTCCTGATTAGCTCTCTCAGCTTGACCATTGGATTGAGGGTGAGCCACTGATGAAACATCAAGTCGAATATGCTCTCGTTGACAAAACTCCTCTATGGCGCCCTTAGACAGATTGGTACCATTGTCAGTTATAATGCTGTGTCGAAAGCCGAAGCGAAATATCACCCTTTTCATGAACTGAACCGCCGTGGCTGCGTCACACTTGCTAACTGGCTTTGCCTCAACCCACTTTGTGAACTTGTCAACTGCCACCAAAAGGTGGGTCTTCTTATCCTTGGACCTTTTAAAAGGCCCAACCATATCAAGCCCCCAGACCGCAAATGGCCAAGTAATTGGAATCATCCTCAGCTCCTGAGCCGGCACATGAGCCCGTCGCGAGAACCTCTGACAACCGTCACATTTACTGACCAAGTCCTCCGCATCAGCATGAGCCGTCAGCCAATAAAACCATGACGAAAAGCCTTGGCCACCAGGGATTTTGAGCCGGCATGATGGCCACAATCCCCCTCGTGAATCTCACGCAAAATTTCTTGGCCTTCCCCAGGGGAAACACAACGCTGGAAAGTTCCAGTGACACTGCGACAATGTAGCTCACCATTGATAATTATCATTGACTTAGACCGCCGGGTTATTTGTCTGGCCAAAGTTTCATCCTCAGGCAACTCTCCCCAGGTCATGTAAGCCAAATATGGTACTGTCCAGTCTGGGGTGATGTGGAGAGCCGCCACCAACTGTGCTTCCGGGTCAGGGATAGCCAAGTCTTCCTCTGTAGGTAACTTAACAGAAGGGTTATGCAAGATGTCCAAGAAAGTATTAGGCGGCACCGGCTTTCGCTGAGAGCCCAGCCGGCTTAATGCATCAGCCACCTCGTTCTTCCTGCGATCGACGTGCTCTACTTGGTAACCCTGAAAGTGTCCAGCAATGGCATCAACTTCACGGCGATAAGCCGCCATGAGAGGGTCCTTGGAATCCCACTTGCCTGATACTTGTTGAGCCACTAAATCTGAGTCGCCAAAGCACCTTACCCGGCTCAAGCTCATCTCCTTACCCATCCGAAGACCATGGAGCAAGGCCTCATACTCAGCTGCATTGTTAGTGCAGGGAAACATCAACCGTAGCACATAACGAAACTTGTCGCCTTTAGGGGAAGTCAATACAACTCCAGCCCCCAAGCCTTCCAATCGCCTAGACCCATCGAAGTGAATAGTCCAATATGTGTTATCCGGCTTCTCTTCAGGCACCTGCAGCTCTGTCCAATCGTTGATGAAATCCACCAATGCTTGAGATTTGACAGCAGTGCGTGGTACGTATTTCAGACCATGAGGCCCAAGCTCTATAGCCCACTTGGCCACTCTTCCTGTAGCCTCTCTGTTTTGGATGATATCTCCAAGGGGAGCAGAACTAACCACAGTGATGGGGTGACCCTAGAAATAATGCTTAAGCTTCCGGCTTGCCATGAACACACCATAGACAAGCTTCTGCCAATGTGGATACCGCTGTTTAGACTCAATGAGCACTTCACTGACGTAGTAAACCGGCCGCTAAACCGGATACTCCTTACCCTCTTCCTTGCGCTCCACCACCACAGCCACACTGACGGCTCGTGTGTTAGCAGCTACATATAGTAATAAGGGCTCCTTGTCAACCGGAGCAGCAAGAACTGGGGGCTCAGCCAGCTGTCTCTTCAAATCCTCAAAAGCAGCATTAGCAGCATCATTCCAGATAAAGTCATCTGTTTTCTTCATCAACTGGTACAGTGGCATGGCCTTTTCACCCAAACGGCTGATGAACCGGCTCAAAGCAGCGATGCGGCCTGCCAGACGCTGGACGTCGTTGATGCACGCCGGCTTAGCCAGAGAGGTGATTGCCTTTATCTTTTCCGGGTTAACTTTAATGCCTCTGTTAGAAACCAGGAAACCCAAGAGCTTGCCTGCGGGAAAACCAAAAACACACTTGGCCGGGTTAAGCATCATCTTGTAAACCCGGAGATTATCAAAGGTTTCTCTAAGGTCATCGACCAGGGTCTCCTTCTCCCTAGACTTAACCACGATATCATCCACATAGGCATGAACATTGCGCCCAATCTGGTTATGAAGACAATTCTGCACACAACGCTGATAAGTCGCCTGTGCACTCTTGAGTCCAAAAGGCATAGACACATAACAGAAGGCTCCAAAGGGAGTGATGAACGCCGTCTTCTCCTGGTCCTTAACTGCCATTTTAATCTGATGATATCCAGAATAAGCATCCAAAAAACTTAAACGCTCACAACCCGCTGTAGCATCAATGATTTGATCAATACGGGGGAGAGCAAAAGGATTAGCCGGACACGCCTTGTTTAAGTCCGTGTAGTCCACACACATCCGCCAGGTGCCATTCTTCTTGAGCACGAGCACCGGGTTAGCTAACCATTCTGGATGAAAGACTTCGACAATAAACCCGGCCGCCAAGAGCCTGGCCACCTCCTCACCAATGGCTTTCCGCCTCTCCTCATTAAACCGCCGAAGGAATTGCCTGACCGGCTTAAATTTCGGATCAATATTGAGAGTGTGCTCAGCGAGTTCTCTAGGTACACCTGGCATGTCAAAAGGTTTCCATGCAAAAATGTCCCTATTCTCACGGATGAACTCGATGAGCGCGCTTTCCTATTTTGGATCCAGATTGGCACTGATGCTAAACTGCTGAGATGAGTCACCTGGAACGAAATCAACAAGTTTAGTCTCATCAGCTGACTTAAATTTCATTGCCGGCTCATGCTCCGTGGTCGGCTTTTTCAGGGATGTCATATCTGTTGGGTCAACATTGTCCTTGTAAAACTTCAACTTCTCTGTTGCACAAACAGATTCTGCATAAGCCGCGTCACCTTCCTCACACTCCAAGGCTATCTTTCGGCTGCCATGAACCGTAATGGTCCCATTGTGACCCGGCATCTTCAGCTGTAAATATACGTAACACGGCCGTGCCATGAACTTGGCGTAAGCCGGCCGCCCAAATATGGCATGATACGGACTTCTTATCTTGACCACCTCAAAGGTCAATTTTTCCGCCCTGTAGTGAAGGAAATATGCCCTAGAGGCAATAATAAAGTATTATTTATTTCCTTATATCATGATAAATGTTTATTATTCATGCTAGAATTGTATTAACCGGAAACATAATACATGTGTGAATACATAGACAAACAGGGTGTCACTAGTATGCCTCTACTTGACTAGCTCGTTAATCAAAGATGGTTATGTTTCCTAGCCATAGACATGAGTTGTCATTTGATTAACGGGATCACCTCATTAGGAGAATGACGTGATTGACTTGACCCATTTCGCTAGCTTAGCACTCGATCGTTTAGTATGTTGCTATTGCTTTCTTCATGACTTATACATGTTCCTATGACTATGAGATTATGCAACTCCCGTTTACCGGAGGAACACTTTGTGTGCTACCAAACGTCACAACGTAAATGGGTGATTATAAAGGTGCTCTACAGGTGTCTCCAAAGGTACTTGTTGGGTTGGCGTATTTCGAGATTAGGATTTGTCACTCCGATTGTCGGAGAGGTATCTCTGGGCCCACTCGGTAATGCACATCACTATAAGCCTTGCAAGCATTGTGACTAATGAGTTAGTTGCGGGATGATGTATTACGGAACGAGTAAAGAGACTTGCCGGTAACGAGATTGAACTAGGTATCGGGATACCGACGATCGAATCTCGGGCAAGTAACATACCGATGACAAAAGGAACAACGTATGTTGTTATGCGGTTTGACCGATAAAGATCTTCGTAGAATATGTGGGAACCAATATGAGCATCCAGGTTCCGCTACTGGTTATTGACCGGAGAGGTGTCTCGGTCATGTCTACATAGTTCTCGAACCCGAAGGGTCCGCACGCTTAACGTTATGATGACAGTTATATTATGAGTTTATATGTTTTGATGTACCGAAGGAGTTCGGAGTCCCGGATGAGATCGGGGACATGACAAGGAGTCTCGAAATGGTCGAGACATAAAGATCGATATATTGGACGACTATATTCGGACTTCGGAAAGGTTCCGAGTGATTCGGATATTTTTCGGAGTACCGGAGAGTTACGGGAATTCGTATTGGGCCTTAATGGGCCATACGGGAAAGGAGAGAAAGACCCCAAAGGGTGGCCGCACCCCTCCCCATGGGCTAGTCCGAATTGGACTAGGGAGGGGGGGGGGGGGCGCCCCCTTCCTTCTTTCTCCTTCCCCCTTCCCTTCTCCTACTCCCACAAGGAAAGGAGGAGTCCTACTCCCGGTGGGAGTAGGACCCCCCCTTGGGCGCGCCACCTCCCCTTGGCCGGCCCTCTCCTCCTTGCTCCTTTATATACGGGGGCAGGGGGGCACCCCAAGGACACACACTTGATATACGGTATTTTAGCCGTGTGCGGTGCCCCCCTCCACCATATTACACCTCGATAATACCGTTGCGGAGCTTAGGCGAAGCCCTGCGTCGGTGGAACATCATCATCGTCACCACGCCGTCGTGCTGACGAAACTCTCCCTCAACACTCGGCTGGATCGGAGTTCGAGGGACGTCATCGAGCTGAACGTGTGTAGAACTCGGAGGTGCCGTGCGTTCGGTACTTGATCGATCGGATCGTGAAGACGTACGACTACATCAACCGCGTTGTGATAACGCTTCCGCTGTCGGTCTACGAGGGTACGTGGACAACACTCTCCCCTCTCGTTGCTATGCATCACCATGATCTTGCGTGTGCGTAGGAATTTTTTTGAAATTACTACGTTCCCCAACAGTGGCATCCGAGCCTGGTTTTATGCGTTGATGCTATGCACGAGTAGAACACAAGTGAGTTGTGGGCGATATAAGTCATACTGCTTACCAGCGTGTCATACTTTGGTTCAGCGGTATTGTGAGATGAAGCGGCCCGGACCGACATTACGCGTACGCTTACGCGAGACTGGTTTCACCATTGCGAGCACTCGTTGCTTAAAGGTGACCGGCGGGTGTTTGTCTCTCTCACTTTAGTTCAACCGAGTGTGGCTACGCCCGGTCCTTGCGAAGGTTAAAACATCACCAACTTGACAAACTATCGTTGTGGTTTTGATGCGTAGGTAAGAACGGTTCTTGCTAAGCCCGTAGCAGCCACGTAAAATTTGCAACAACAAAGTAGAGGACGTCTAACTTGTTTTTGCAGGGCATGTTGTGATGTGATATGGTCAAGACATGATGTGATATAATTTGTTGTATGAGATGATCATGTTTTGTAACCGAGTTATCGGCAACTGGCAGGAGCCATATGGTTGTCGCTTTATTGTATGAGATGCAATCACCATGTAATAGTTTTACTTTATCACTAAGCGGTAGCGATAGTCATAAAAGCAATTAGTTGGCGAGACGACAACGATACTACGATGGAGATCAAGGTGTCGCGCCGGTGACGATGGTGATCATGACGGTGCTTCGGAGATGGAGATCACGAACACGGTGCTTCGGAGATGGAGATCACGAACACGGTGCTTCGGAGATGGAGATCACGAACACGGTGCTTCGGAGATGGAGATCACGAACACGGTGCTTCGGAGATGGAGATCACGAACACGGTGCTTCGGAGATGGAGATCACGAACACGGTGCTTCGGAGATGGAGATCACGAACACGGTGCTTCAGAGATGGAGATCACAAGCACAAGATGATGATGGCCATATCATATCACTTATATTGATTGCATGTGATGTTAATCCTTTATGCATCTTATCTTGCTTTGATTGACGGTAGCATTATAAGATGATCTCTCACTAAAATTTCAAGATAAAAGTGTTCTCCCTGAGTATGCACCGTTGCAAAAGTTCTTCGTGCTGAGACACCACGTGATGATCGGGTGTGATAGGCTCTACGTTCAAATACAACGGGTGCAAAACAGTTGCACACGCGGAATACTGAGGTTAAACTTGACGAGCCTAGCATATGCAGATATGGCCTCGGAACACGGAGACCGAAAGGTCGAGCGTGAATCATATAGTAGATATGATCAACATAGTGATGTTCACCATTGAAACTACTCCATCTCACGTGATGATCGGACATGGTTTAGTTGATTTGGATCACGTAATCACTTAGATGATTAGAGGGATGTCTATCTAAGTGGGAGTTCTTAAGTAATATGATTAATTGAACTTAAATTTATCATGAACTTAGTCCTGATAGTATTTTGCAAATTATGTTGTAGATCAATAGCTCACGTTGTTGCTTCCCTGTGTTTATTTTTGATATGTTCCTAGAGAAAAATTATGTTGAAAGATGTTAGTAGCAAAGATGCGGATTGGATCCGTGGTCTGAGGATTATCCTCATTGCTGCACAGAAAAATTATGTCCTTGATGCACCGCTAGGTGACAGACCTATTGCAGGAGCAGATGCAGACGTTATGAACGTTTAGCTAGCTCAATATGATGACTACTTGATAGTTTAGTGCACCATGCTTAACGGCTGAGAATCGGGACTTCAAAGATGTTTTGAACGTCATGGACCATATAAGATGTTCCAGGAGTTGAAGTTAATATTTTAGCAAATACCCGAGTTGAGAGATATGAAGTCTCCAACAAGTTCTATAGCTAAAAGATGGAGGAGAATCGCTCAACTAGTGAGCATGTGCTCAGATTTTCTGGGTACTACAATCGCTTGAATCAAGTGGGAGTTAATCTTCCAGATAAAATAGTGATTGACAGAATTCTCTAGTCACCATCACCAAGTTAGTAGAACTTCGTGATGAACTATAGTATGCAAGGGATGACGAAAGTAATTCCCGAGCTCTTCGTGATGCTGAAATCGACGAAGGTAGAAATCAAGAAAAACATCAAGTGTTGATGGTTGACGAGACCACTAGTTTCAAGAAAAGGGCAAAGGGAAGAAGGGGAACTTCAAAAAGAACGGCAAGCAAGTTGCTACTCAAGTGAAGAAGCCCAAGTCTGTACCTAAGCCTGAGACTAAGTGCTTCTACTGCAAAGGGACTGGTCACTGGAGGCGAAACTGCCCCAAGTATTTGGTGGATAAGAAGGATGGCAAAGTGAACAAAGGTATATTGGATATACATGTTATTGATGTGTACTTACTAGTGTTTATAGCAACCCCTCAGTATTTGATACTGGTTCAGTTGCTAAAGAGTAGTAACTCGAAAACGGGAGTTGCAGAATAAACAAAGACTAGTAAAAGGCGAGGTGACGATGTGTTTCGGAAGTAGTTCCAAGATTGATATGATCATCATCGCACACTCCCTATACTTTCGGGATTAGTGTTGAAACTAAATAAGTGTTATTTGGTGTTTGCGTTGAGCATGAATATGATTTGATCATGTTTATTGCAATACGGTTATTCATTTAAGTTAGAGAACAATTGTTGTTCTGTTTACATGAATAAAAACCTTCTATGGTCATACACACCAACGAAAATGGTTTGTTGGATCTCGATCGTAGTGATACACATATTCATAATATTGAAGCCAAAAGATGCAAAGTTAATAATGATAGTGCAACTTATTTGTGGCACTGCCGTTTAGGTCATATTGGTGTAAAGCGCATGAAGAAACTCCATACTGATGGGATTTTGGAATCACTTGATGCTTGCGATCCGTGCCTCATGGGCAAGATGACTAAAACGCCGTTCTCCGGAACTATGGAGAGAGCAACAGATTTGTTGGAAATCATACATACAGATGTATGTGGCCCGATGAATATTAAGGCTCGTAGTAGGTATCATTATTTTCTGACCTTCACAGATGATTTGAGCAGATATGGGTATATCTACTTAATGAAACACAAGTCTGAAACATTTGAAAAGTTCATATAATTTCAGAGTGAAGTAGAAAATCATCATAACAAGAAAATAAAGTTTCTACGATCTGATCGCGGAGACAAATATTTGAGTTACGAGTTTGGTCTTCAATTAAAACAATGTGGAATAGTTTCACAAATTTGTGCCACCTGGAACACCACAGCATAATGGTGTGTCCGATCGTCATAACCGTACTTTATTGGATATAGTGCAATCTATGATGTCTCTTACCAATTTACCACTATCGTTTTGGGGTTATGCATTAGAGACAGCTGCATTCATGTTAAATAGGGTACCATCTAAATCCGTTGAGACGACATCTTATGAACTGTGGTTTGGCGAGAAACCATAGTTGTCGTTTCTTAAAGTTTGGGGTTGCGATGCTTATGTGAAAAGGTTTCATCCTGATAAGCTCAAACCCAAATCGGAGAAATGTGTCTTCATAGGATACCCAAAGGAGACAGTTGGGTACACCTTCTATCACAGATCCGAAGGCAAGACATTCGTTGCTAAGAATGGATCCTTTCTAGAGAAGGAGTTTCTCTCGAAAGATGTGAGTGGGAGGAAAGTAGAACTTGATGAGGTAACTGTACCTGCTCCCTTATTGGAAAGTAGTTCATCACAGAAATCTGTTCCTGTGAATCCTACACCAATTAGTGAGGAAGTTAATGATGATGATCATGTAACTTCAGATCAAGTTACTACCAAACCTCGTAGGTAAACCAGAGTAAGATCCGCGCCAGAGTGGTAGGGTAATCCTGTTCTGGAGGTTATGTTACTAGACCATGACGAACCTACGAACTATGAAGAAGCGATGGGGAGCCCAAATTCCGCAAAATGGCTTGAGGCCATGAAATCTGAGATGAGATCCATGTATGAGAACAAAGTATGGACTTTGGTTGACTTGCCCGATGGTCGGCAAGCCATTGAAAATAAATGGATCTTCAAGAAGAAGACTGACGCTGATGGTAATGTTACTGTCTATAAAGCTCGACTTGTTGCGAAAGGTTTTCGACAAGTTCAAGGGATTGACTACGATGAGACCTTCTCACCCGTAGCGATGCTTAAGTCTGTCCGAATCATGTTAGCAATTGCCGCATTTTATGATTATGAAATTTGGCAAATGGATGTCAAAACTGCATTCCTGAATGGATTTCTGGAAGAAGAGTTGTATATGATGCAACCGGAAGGTTTTATCGATCCAAAGGGAGCTAACAAAGTGTGCAAGCTCCAGCGATCCATTTATGGACTGGTGCAAGACTCTCGGAGTTGGAATAAACGCTTTGATAGTGTGATCAAAGCATTTGGTTTTATACAGACTTTTGGAGAAGCCTGTATTTACAAGAAAGTGAGTGGGAGCACTACAACATTTCTGATAAGTATATGTGAATGACATATTGTTGATCGGAAATAATGTAGAATTATTCTGCAAAGCATAAAGGAGTGTTTGAAAGGAGTTTTTCAAAGAAAGACCTCGGTGAAGCTGCTTACATATTGAGCATCAAGATCTATAGAGATAGATGAAGACGCTTGATAAGTTTTTCAATGAGTACATACCTTAACAAGATTTTGAAGTAGTTCAAAATAGAAAAGTCAAAGAAAGAGTTCTTGCCTGTGTTACAAGGTGTGAAATTGAGTAAGACTCAAAGCCCGACCACGGCAGAAGATAGAAAGAGAATGAAAGTCATTCCCTATGCCTTGGCCATAGGTTCTATAAAGTATGCCATGCTATGTACCAGATCTATTGTATACCCTACACTGATTTTGGCAAGGGAGTACAATAGTGATCTAGGAGTAGATCACTGGACAGCGGTCAAAATTATCCTTAGTGGAATAAGGATATGTTTCTCGATTATGGAAGTGACAAAAGGTTCATCGTAAAGGGTTACGTCGATGCAAGTTTTGACACTAGATCTAGATGACTCTAAGTCTCGGTCTAGATACATATTGAAAGTGGGAGAAATTAGCTAGAGTAGCTCCGTGCAGAGCATTGTAGACATAGAAATTTGCAAAATACTTACGGATCTGAAGTTGACAGACCCGGTGACTAAAATTATCCCACAATCAAAACATGATCACACCTTAGTACTCTTTGGGTGTTAATCACATAGCGATGTGAACTAGATTATTGACTCTAGTAAACCCTTTGAGTGTTGGTCACATAGAGATGTGAACTATGGGTGTTAATCACATGGTGATGTGAATTATTGATGTTAAATCACATGGCGATGTGAACTAGATTATTGACTCTAGTGCAAGTGGGAGACTGAAGGAAATATGCCATAGAGGCAATAATAAAGTATTATTTATTTCCTTATATCATGATAAATGTTTATTATTCATGCTAGAATTGTATTAACCGGAAACATAATACATGTGTGAATACATAGACAAACAGAGTGTCACTAGTATGCCTCTACTTGACTAGCTCGTTAATCAAAGATGGTTATGTTTCCTAGCCATAGACATGAGTTGTCATTTGATTAACGGGATCACCTCATTAGGAGAATGACGTGATTGACTTGACCCATTTCGTTAGCTTAGCACTCGATCGTTTAGTATGTTGCTATTGCTTTCTTCATGACTTATACATGTTCCTATGACTATGAGAGTATGCAACTCCCGCTTACCGGAGGAACACTTTGTGTGCTACCAAACGTCACAACGTAAATGGGTGATTATAAAGGTGCTCTACAGGTGTCTCCAAAGGTACTTGTTGGGTTGGCGTATTTCGAGATTAGGATTTGTCACTCCAATAGTCAGAGAGATATCTCTGGGCCCACTCGGTAATGCACATCACTATAAGCCTTGCAAGCATTGTGACTAATGAGTTAGTTGCGGGATGATGTATTACGGAACGAGTAAAGAGACTTGCCGGTAACGAGATTGAACTAGGTATCGAGATACCGACGATCGAATCTCGGGCAAGTAACATACCGATGACAAAGGGAACAACGTATGTTGTTATGCGGTTTGACCGATAAAGATCTTCGTAGAATATGTGGGAACCAATATGAGCATCTAGGTTCCGCTATTGGTTATTGACCGGAGAGGTGTCTCGGTCATGTCTACATAGTTCTCGAACCCGAAGGGTCCGCACGCTTAACGTTACGATGACAGTTATATTATGAGTTTATATGTTTTGATGTACCGAAGGAGTTCGGAGTCCCGGATGAGATCAGGGACATGACGAGGAGTCTCGAAATGGTCGAGACATAAAGATCGATATATTGGACGACTATATTCGGACTTCAGAAAGGTTCCGAGTGATTCGGATATTTTTCGGAGTACCGGAGAGTTACGGGAATTCGTATTGGGCCTTAATGGGCCATACGGGAAAGGAGAGAAAGACCCCAAAGGGTGGCCGCACCCCTCCCCATGGGCTAGTCCGAATTGGACTAGGGAGGGGGGCGCCCCCTTCCTTCTTTCTCCTTCCCCCTTCCCTTCTCCTACTCCCACAAGGAAAGGAGGAGTCCTACTCCCGGTGGGAGTAGGACTCCCCCTTGGGCGCGCCACCTCCCCTTGGCCGGCCCTCTCCTCCTTGCTCCTTTATATACAGGGGCAAGGGGGCACCCCAAGGACACACACTTGATATACGATATTTTAGCCGTGTGCGGTGCCCCCCTCCACCATATTACACCTCGATAATACCGTTGCGGAGCTTAGGCGAAGCCCTGCGTCGGTGGAACATCATCATCATCACCACGCCGTCGTGCTGACGAAACTCTCCCTCAACACTCGGCTGGATCGGAGTTCGAGGGACGTCATCGAGCTGAACGTGTGTAGAACTCGGAGGTGTCGTGCGTTCGGTACTTGATCGGTCGGATCGTGAAGACGTACGACTACATCAACCGCGTTGTGATAACGCTTCCACTGTCGGTCTACGAGGGTACGTGGACAACACTCTCCCCTCTCGTTGCTATGCATCACCATGATCTTGCGTGTGCGTAGGAATTTTTTTGAAATTACTACGTTCCCCAACATGTAGTTGTACTCATCTCCAAAGGCCACTTCCAGCTCGATCTTACCAACTGGATAAGCTGACTTACCAGACACCACACCATGGAAAACAGTATTGGACTGGCTGAGGTTCTTATCAATCAACCCCATACGACGGAAGGTCTCATAATAGAGGATGTTGATGCTGCTGCTTCCATCCATGAGCACCTTAGTGAACTTATATCCTCCCACCTGAGGAGCCTCCACCAGGGCCAGGTGACCCGGATTATCAACCCGGGGAGGGTGATCCTCCCTACTCCACACAATAGGCTGCTCAGACCATCTTAAATAGCGTGGAACCGCCGGCTCAACAGCATTCACAGCCCTCTTATGAAGCTTCTGATCTCGCTTACACAAACTGGTGGTAAACACATGATACTGTCCACCATTGAGCTGCTTTGGATTGGTCTGGTATCCCCCCTGCTGCTGTTGATGACCCTGGCCGGACTGCTGATTAAAGCCCCCTTGAACATTCTGAGGATTGGAACTTGAGCCGCCGCCCGGGCCATGAAAGCCGCCAGCTCTTGAGCCGCCGCCCGAGCCATTGTTGCCATTAAAGGCATTGGAATTCTTAAAGGCCTTCATGATTGCGCAATCTTTCCATAGATGAGTAGCCGGCTTCTCCCTAGAGCCATGCCTTGGACAAGGCTCATTCAACAACTGCTCAAGCGTTGGGCCTGAACCGCCGGCTCAGGGAGGTGGCCTCCCCTTACGTCGCTGGTTGTTACCCTGTGAGCTGGCATTGGCCACAAACTCTATGCTGCCATCAGCCTTACGCTTGCTACCTCCTTGGTTCGCCGGGTTATGCTGAGGGCCCTTGCCATTGCCGTTCTTCTTTCCCTTCCCTGTCCTTTCATCATCTGACGCGGGGTCCTTGGTACTATCAGAGTCGGCGTACTTGACGAGAGCCGCCATCAGCGTACCCATATCATTGCAATCGCGCTTGAGCCGCCCGAGTTTCATCTTCAGGGGCAGGAAACGACAATTCTGCTCCAACATTAATATTGCAGAACCGGCATCCATCTTATCAGATGAATGTATTATCTCTTTGACCCGACGAACCCAATGGGTTGTAGACTCACCCTCCTGCTGTTTACAGTTAGTCAAATCCACAATTGACATAGACTGCCTACAGGTATCTTTGAAGTTTTGGATGAACCGGGCTTTCAGCTCAGCCCAAGACCCGATAGAATTCGGTGGCAGCCCTTTCAACCAAGTGCGGGTAGTCCCATCTAACATCGTGGTGAAGTACTTGGCCATGGCCGCTTCGCTGACCTCCAGCAACTCCATGGCCATCTCATAACTCTCGATCCAGGCTCCGGGTTGTAAATCAGCCGTGTAATTAGGCACCTTCCTAGGCCCTTTGAAATCCTTGGGCAGACGTTCATTGCGGAGAGCCGGCACTAGACAAGGGACACCTCCAGTCCTCGTAGGGATACCCACGTCGATGGAAGCCGTCGGATAAGCCGGGGGTGGCTGGTAAGCCGTCAACTGAGGCACCTGCTCCGCCTCTTGCCGTGCTCTGTCTTGGTCTACTGCGTGAAAGGCTCCGTTATGAGCCGGGCCGTGGCCAGGAGGCAAGTCATGGCGTCGGACATTACTTGAGCTGGTCGCTGAGACCATGTGTCTGCTATAACTCGGGCTCCGGCCTGGACGAGGGGTTGAATGAATCCTGTCCCGGCTATAAGAATATGCCTCTTGCTGCGCCAGAGCCGTCTGAAGGAGTTGTCTGACCCGACGGGTTTCAACCGCCGTTGGAGAGTCACCATCAACTGGGAGAGCCGCCAGCCGTGCTGCCGCGGCGACCATGTTTTCCAACGGGTTGGCATAATGACCCGGTGGTATTGGCACGTACTGAGGCGGGGCAGGGTTCACCCGGGGAGGTCCCATCACTTGGGGCTGGATTGGCGTCCCAGCCCCGGGCACTATGATCTCCGGCGGGTTACTAGACCCTGCACCCGGCGTGTTGAAGAGGTTTCGAGGATCGTAAATCGGAGGGAGTCGAGATTGGGCCTTTTGATGCCTCCTTCTCATGACCTCATTGGACGCGTTTTGATCCATCGTGAGCCGGAAGGATTGTGCCTGAATCAGCTGAGTCTGGGCGTCGAGAGCCGCCCTCTTTGCAGCCATCCTGATCCCCTCCGCCGCCAGATCCTCCTTGGTCTTTGCTAGATCCAACTTTAACTATGCCACCTCCGTGTCATGCTGAACTTGATCCGCCGGAGCAACCATAGCGGTTAACAGGACCATCATCTTGTCTGTGAGATCCATCAGCACCTGAGCCGGCGAAGGCACCGGGCTTCCTGACCCGGAGGCGGGGTTTTGAACAGGTTGCGCGCCGGCCATGAAGAGTCCAACCCGACTCGGCGGCTCAAAGGGGTCCGGGATGCTGTCGCCATCGGAACAACCCCTGAGTCTGCCATCTTGAAGTTGATACAACGAGTTTGACTCATCCGTAGACGACTCGCCGTCAGAGCCAGCGGCCGTCTCATCACCAGATCCAGATCCTTCAGAGAGCCCTCCATGGACACATCCCACGAAAGCATGCTTCAAGGCAGGTAAAGCCCGGGCGGGTCGTGCATGCTGAGCTGTCTCGATGAGATCGGCGCAGAGAGCCGGCTCAGGGCCCGGCTCACCAATCTTGCCAATGAAGACGTGAATTCCGCCGAAGGGGACCCAGTACCCATACTCAATTGAGCCGGCATTGGGGCCCCAGCTTGCATCGTCGATGTAGAGCTTGCCGCGATGACTCTTGGTCATCCGGCCCACAGCGTATCCCTTGAGCCCTTCGAAGCTGCCCTTCAAGAACTCAAATCCACCGTGCGCCAGCCCCACGGTGGGCGCCAACTGTCGTGGAATTGTCACGGCAGATGTCCTCGCGCAAGGACGTAGTCGTGGAGCCATCGCAGCTAGGAAGCTTAAAGGGGTTAAACGGGACAAGGAACACGAGGGTTATACTGGTTCGGCCCCTTACGGTGAAGGTAAAAGCATACGTCCAGTTGAGGTGGTATTGATTAGGGTTTCGATGACCAAGAGCTAAACCGTCCTGCCTGGTTATCGAGTTTGTCTTGCTTGTCCCTAAACCGCCGCCGGGTCGTCCCTTTATATAGAGAGGTTGACGCCCAACGGCTCTCACAGCCCCGGCCGGCTCATAACAGTGTCCGGCTCGGACTCTTAACTATTCTTGCCTTACACTACAAGTTTCACCCTAACGGCGGTTAACACTACGGGCCTTAAGCCATCTCCGGGTCTTAAGCCCATTATTGACCCGCCGTCTTCAAGTTTGGTGCTGGGCTTCACGTGATGACCATTATGACGTAACCCGGCCCCTCCTGGGCGGGTGACTCTAATGGTTATATCCTCAACAAGGGCCGTATCCAATTCGGCCCTCAATCGGACTCGATTCCGGAGGCCAGCACGGCTCCAGGATCGGGCACGCAACCTCCTTCGAAAGGAGGGGGTGTGTCTATTCCTCCGGTGACCCCTGTCCAACCAGGGGCACCAGGTAATCTGCTGGAAACGCTGCGAGGTGCTTCCATTATGGAGGAGCACCGTGTTCTTATGGGCAAGGTGATTGAAAGGGTTCAGCCCGACAATAGCGGACTGACCGAAGCCTACAGCAGCCTGCTGACGGCTTTTGAGGTAAGCGACGCAGAAGGAAAAAATCCCGATTAAACAGTAGCCCCTGAGACACTGTCCGGTGCTCGGAAAGAGAGACCAGACAGGGGATCAATATTTTTTTAATAGGAGACTAACCTGATATGTATGTATAAGCAGGCGTCGCTGCTAGCCACGACCTCGCATACTGCCGAAGTCTTTGAACTGAAGCAGAGGCTGGAGCGAGCCGAGAACGAGCTCGCGAGGTGAAGACTCAGCTCCAGGAGAAGCAAGGTATGAAAACGACTTGCTGTGTTTTCGGAATGAATAAGCGGTGTACATTGACTGGATTGTCATAATATGTGTAGGGGCGGCGGCCGAGGTTGATGCCCTAAAAAAGGCTCTGGCCGAAGCCGAGGGGAAGGCTGTCGAGCAGCAAACCGCCCGGAGAAAGCTCGAGGCCCGGGTCAAGGAGGTCCAGCAGGAGCTCCAAGATGTGGTGAAAAAATGCGAAGTCTTGGAGCATGATGCGTCGGTTCAAGGGGCCGAACTCGCCAAGGCTTGTAAGAGCGCGGAGACGGCACGGAATGAGGCCCAGGCTGCCCTCCAGGACATCCAGGAGGCCAAGAAGATCACGGCGGGTAAGGCATTTAAGCTGCAAAGTAAGTATGCGGAGAAGCAGTACCTTTTCCTAACCCGGATTCGGAGTTCCCCAGGGGCGTTTGCGGATTTACCATGCAGCATATCAGACGCTACGGAGTTCTTCCGAGCCGAAGGAGGGGGTTCTACGGAGACTCTATTCTGGTCGCAGTATGCGACGCCAGAGCATCCCGTGCCCTTCACCGATCAGCTGAAACAGCTGGTGGAGCTGCACAGGGTGGCCGAACTAGCCATGAAGGATTTGATGATCCGGCTGTGGCCAACCGAAGCTGTGCCCGGCATCTACTTCGGACTCGTGAGGCGACTAGTGGAGGCCTGTCCGCGGTTGGATACCGTCAAGCGGTCAGCCTGCATCGAAGGTGCCTGCATGGCCTTCGCCCGTTGCAAGATGTGGCGGGCGAAGATGAATGCTGTCGACGTGGCCAGAGGGCCGCCAGAGGGCAAGGAGCACCGCACACCCGAACGATATTTTGCGGATATCCTAGAAGGGTCTCGACTTGCAGCAGCGCAGTGTGGGCAAGACATTATTTTCGAATGAATACATTCGAGTTGTCCTTTGCCTTGTATTATGAAAACAAAGCCTGTTTTGTAATGTGATTTCATTATGCTTTAGTTGTTTCCTGCTGTGTGGCCATGTTGTATGCAATCTGAGGGTTGGCCAGTCATCGGCTTCTGCCCTCGCGTAGGTAGTACGGAGGTGTTCGGGATGGAATCTAAACAATCTTGATCCAATTATATGGTCCTTGAAGGAGTTGTTTAGCGCAACGAACAAGGCAATCAGACTATACGACTTAAACGCCCTCACTTAGCCATAGGAGTTTTATAATAAAGCATGGGCGTAGCCCCTGGTCCAAGCCGGGGTGCTGTCAGCATCTGATCGGGAAGTGCCGATCCTTTGCATAACGCGGAAAAAATCTCCAAAGATTTTGTAACCCTAGAATAGCTGACCAGCTCTCGCTGTATCATGACAGTTATATTTTGGCTTTCTCTACTGAGGTGCTCATCCGGTCAAGGCTAGGGCACAATCGCAGTAGTTCTCCCTTTACTACCCTAGCCCATAGAGCGGAACGTAGGGTAGCAAGCACAGGAGCCGGGCAACCCAACTATTGACCAAAGACACGATTTGGAGCCAATGCATATAATGCTAAATTCGGGGTGCCGAACTTATCTATAAGAAGTGTTCGGACTTTGCTGCCGTATTGTGGGGCGATAAGTAGCCCCTGGCGAATATGAAATGTACAAAAGAGTACCGATGCAGCCGATAAGCAGATCGAAATAAAATGAAGTAAGAAGCGAAAACCACAGAAACTGGGCCACAAACCATTTTTATTATAGCTGGATGGATACGTCGAGGCGTATCTTGTACAGATAGTGCGATAAGCATCCGGGCTTTTTACCATGCCGGAATCAATAGGGCGCAGCGTGCGGGTACTGAGAAATAAGTATAAATATCGTCAAGAAGAACGTATAGAGGTACCTTACACATCTGTGCTGCTTGCCTCCGTTGTATGCCAATCCTTCGAAAGGACTGGTGACCAGGCCCGCGGGAAAAGGAACCTGAAACAAAAATAAAAATTGAAAGTATGTGTGTCCGGGATCGGTCTAGCTGAACTGTAGATCCCGGGTTAGCTTGTGTCTCCGTCGATGTCCATGGGATTTTGAGTGCGTAATTATGTACGCGTGGTACGAATGCCACTACCTCATCGGGACTGAGACGGAGGCCGAATTGCTAATCGAGCTCTTGATGAGCCGCGCCGTCCTGTTGCAGTGTAGTCCGGAACCTCTTAATGATGTCCGAGGGCTCGACACCCGTACTATGGTGCTGCTTGAGAAGGCCACTCTGTACTTCTGCTGCTAGGGCGGCGGTGTGCTCCTCTGTTCGGAGGGAGCGCTCCGTATTGCCATTGACCGTTATGACGTCGCGTGGACCGGGAATCTTGAGCTTGAGATAAGCATAGTGTGGCACTGCGTTGAATCTAGCAAACGCGGTTCGTCCGAGAAGTGCGTGATAGCCGCTGCGGAAGGGGACGATATCGAAGATTAACTCTTCACTTCGGAAGTTGTCCGGAGAACCGAAGACCACCTCCAGCGTGATTGAGCCCGTACAGCGAGCCTCTACTCCTGGTATGACTCCTTTAAAGGTAGTCTTTGTTGGTTTGATTCGTGAGGGGTTAATGCCCATCTTCCGCACTGTGTCCTGATAAAGCAGGTTGAGGCTGCTACCACCGTCCATCAGGACTCGTGTTAGGTGAAACCCGTCAATAATTGGGTCGAGGACTAGTGCGGCTGAACCGACATGGCGGATACTAGTTGGGTGATCTCGACGATCGAAGGTGATCGGGAATGATGACCATAGATTGAATTTGGGGGCGACTGGCTCTACCGCGTAGACGTCCCTAAGTGCTCGCTTGCGCTCCCTTTTGGGGATGTGTGTAGCGTATATCATGTTCACCGTTTTGACTTGAGGGGGAAATTTCTTCTGTCCCCCAGTGTTCGGCTGCCGGGGCTCTTCGTCCTCGTCCTCACTTTGTGATCCCTTTTCTTTGTTTTCGGCATTTAACTTGGCAGCTTGTTTGAAAACCCAACAGTCTCTGTTGGTGTGATTGGCTTGTTTGTCTGGGGTGCCATTTATCAGGCACGGACGATCGAGTATGCGGTCTAGGCTGGAAGGTCCTTCATTGTTTCTTTTGTAGGGCTTCTTCCGTTGGCCGGACTTGGAGCCACTGAATCCGACGTTAACTATGATGTCATCGGTGTTGTTGCCATTGCTTCGGCGTTTGCGCCAGAGCTTGCTGGTGCTGTTCTTGGCCTCGGAGGGGCCTGCCTCGCTGGCTGTGTTCTTGCTATGAGCCAGCCAGCTGTCCTCACCCACGCAAAAGCGGGTCATGAGTGCCTTAAGGGCTGCCATAGACTTCGGCTTTTCTTGGCCGAGGTGGCGTGCTAGCCATTCATCACAGATGCTGTGTTTGAAGGCTGCTAGGGCCTCAGCATCCGGACAGTCAACGATCTGGTTCTTTTTGGATAGGAACCTAGTCCAGAATTTTCTGGCTGATTCTCCAGGTTGTTGAACTATGTGGCTTAAGTCGTCGGCGTCTGGTGGCCGGACATAGGTTCCTTGGAAGTTGTCCAGGAAGGCTTCTTCCAAGTCCTCCCAGCTGCCGATAGAATTTTCAGGCAGGCTGTTAAGCCAGTGCCGAGATGGCCCTTTGAGCTTTAGTGGGAGGTATTTAATGGCGTGGAGGTCATCTCCTCGAGCCATATGGATATGGAGAATAAAATCCTCGATCCATACTGCGGGATCGGTTGTATCGTCGTATGACTCGATATTGACGGGCTTGAACCCCTTGGGGAATTCATGATCCAGTACTTTGTCTGTGAAGCAGAGAGGGTGTGCGGCGCCTCTATATCAGGCCGCATCATGGCACAGCTCTAATGGAGTCCGTCTACGGCATTCGGCCCGGGCGTGGTTAGGTTTGTCACGTCCGAATAGGTAGCCGTCATCGTGCCTCGAGGCACGTCCTCGTGATCCGTAGATCGATCTTGTATGTCCTGCTCTACCGTCCAGGGTCTGCTGGAGGTCGTACATATGACCCCGAACTCATCTGTCTCTATTTTTACGGGGCGGTGGGGCAGGCTGCTGTTTGGCCTGAGTTGCTGCTTTATCCCGACCGCGGGGCGGCCGTTCGGCCGCCCTGTCTCGACCACATGGTGGTCGTTCCGCATTACGCGAGGGAGATATGTGCTCTGGCGCCTCGTCATCGAATTGAGGTAGCAGTCTGCGTTTCAGGTAGCTCTTGGCTGGGCGCTTGAGGCCGTATTCTTCGGCTGTCAGGACATCAGTCCATCTGTCGACGAGCAGATCTTGTTCAGCTCGAAGTTGCTGCTGTTTCTTTTTCAGGCTCCTTGCAGTGGCTATGAGCTGAAGCTTAAAGCGCTCCTGCTCTAGAGGATCCTCAGGCACGATGAAGTCTTCGTTGCAGAGGCTTGTCTCCTCCTCGGAGGGTGGATGGTAACTATCATCCTCCGAGTCATCTTCTATGGCCTGTTCATCAGGGTTATCTTGCCCATTGTCGTGTTCCTCCTGTTCGGATGCAGCTCCGACAGGGTCTTCATTGTTTTTGGCATCGCCCGAAGTACTATATTCTCCGGTGCCAGTGTTGCCATCCTTTGTGACGGGGCTTAGAACGGCGTTTGGGCCACCGGCGCTTGGACTGCGTCTCAGAGGGTTTATTCGCATCTGGCTCTTCTTTGTCATCGCCAGATCCTTTAGGTGTATCAACCATGTACACGTCGTACGAAGAGGTGGTCGTCCAACGTCCAGTGAATGGCGGGTATTGGCCTTGCTCCTTGTCGGCATCATCGTCCATACCGTCGATGTCTTCGGAGCCATAGTCAAGCACATCGGTTAAGTCATCGACAGTGGCTATGAAGTGGGTGGCGGGTGGGAAGCAAAATTCCTCGTCATCCGCCTCTAGCTCGAACCGCACATAGTCCGGCTGTGAGTCCTCCTCCAAGGACAAGTTCTTTAAAGAGTTTAGCACGTCACCAAAAGGTGAGTGCTGGAAGATGTCTGCGGCGCTAAATTCAAAAATCGATAACCAATCCATCTCGGTGTCCGCAGGCGTACCTGGTCCGGAACTTATAGCCGGAGACGAGTCCGGAGTTCCATTGGCGCAAATATTGCAGGATGCCGAGTCCGTGTGTGGCTCCAACGCCGCGGACTTCGTGGCCTCGGAGGGCACAATCTGCTTCGGTTCTAAGGCCGTTGCAGCAACAAGAACCATCTCTTAGATGTGATCCGATGACAGATCTAAGTCATGTTCATCGGGGCGAGGGAGAGCAATCGCTGCGGTCTCAAACCCGCTGAAGATCAAGTCTCCACGGGTATCTGCGATGTAGTTCAAGCTTCCAAGTTTGACCTGATGGCCAGGGGCGTAGCTATCGACTTGCTCCAGATGGCCAAGCGAGTTGGCCCGCAGTACGATGCCGCCGAACACAAAAATCTATCCGGGGAGGAAGGTTTCTCATTGGACAGCGTCCCTATCGATGATTGAAGGAGCCATCGAACCTTTCGTCGATGGCACAGTGGAACTCTCAATGAAAGCACCAATGTCGGTGTCGTCGTGGTCTTCCCCTCGGTACGACTCGATAAAAAGAAAAGAAATTCAGAGAAACACACTGAAATATTTTTGGAGTCTTTTGTTTTATCTGAAAGAAGCAAATAAAAGGGGAAAGCAACTGTCGGTGTCTAAACCGACAGATCTCGGGTAGGGGGTCCCGAACTGTGCGTCTAGGATCGATGGTAACAGGAGACGGGGGACACAATGTTTACCCAGGTTCGGGCCCTCTCTATGGAGGTAATACCCTACTTCCTGCTTGATTGATCTTGATGAATATGAGTGTTACAAGAGTTGATCTACCACGAGATCGTAATGGCTAAACCCTAGAAGTCTAGCCTGTATGACTATGGTAATGAGTATCTCTATCCGGACTACGCTCTCCGGTTTATATAGACACCGGAGAGATCTAGGGTTACATGGAGTCGGTTACACCAAAGGGAATCTACATAGTCGGTTGCCAAGCTTGCCTTCCACGCCAAGTATAGTCCAATCCGGACACGGGTACAGTCTTCGGTCTTCATGTCTTCACAGCCCATCAGTCCGGCCCATGGATAGCAGGCCGGACGCCCGAGGACCCCTTAGTCCAGGACTCCCTCACCCGCCGGTCCGCCGCAAGGACTGGGGGAACGTCGACGTCAACGACAAGAAGCTCTCGGTCGCCACCACCAGGATCCACCGCCTTGTCAAGGCCGGGCTCACCCTTGAGAAGATTGGGGCGGATTTCATCCGTCACCGAATCGCCCCACTTCATAACAAGCGGGGGCCGGCGTGGCTCTTCAGGAACGCGGCCGACATCATGAGGCTTCGCCCTGGTTTGAAGCACAACGTCACGGTGATGGGGCACGCCCACTTTTGCCAGAGGCTCTTCCATCTTGATGTGGACCGCGATGGCAGGGCCGAGAGGATCAGCAAGGCCGTGAAGACTTGCAAGGCCGCCAAGGGGCCTCTGTTCGGGTTGCCGGCGGGAGTGGTCCCGTTGAGCAACAACTCTCGCCAGTCCGCCATCATTGCTATGATGCCAGACTTCAATGTGCACGGCCTTGACCTGGCCTGGGCCGAGCCGCCGGCGGAGCAGGTGTAGGAGTTTTTCGATAGTTTGTCGGAGGGTTACGTCACTGAGGAACCACTGCTCGTCCAGGACACCTCCAAGGAGGAGCTAGACTACATTGCCGCTAGGGCGGAGGAGGCGGCACTTGCCGGGGAGGCCGGCAGCGCCGGCCACGTTGAGGACGAGGCCGATGCGGCCGCGGAGGAGAAGGAGCTTGCCGGATGGGCGGAATCTGGCGGGGAGGTCAGCAGCGCCAGCACCGGGGCTCCTCTTATTGAAGACATGGTCGATGAGTCGACCGAAGAAGAGGCTGGGGCCGACGACCCGCCGGCTGCAGGGAGGAGGCATGTTCTATGGCGGGCCAGCTCTTGCGAGTCGGTCTAGCCCGGTAGGACCGAGCAGCGGCAAGAGACCTAGGAGGAGTCTGTGCGCCTGACGAGGGCCGCGGCAGCAAAGAAGGTGGTGAAAACCACAGTGGCGAAGAGGAAAGCGACCGCCTCTTCTTCGTCCAAGCGTCCTCGGACTCCACCCGCTTCCCCTCCTCTCACAGATGTCGACACGGAGGTCGTCTTCGACTTTGGGTCCCTCAGCCCGAGGAGGAAGAGGAAACCAGTGGAGGAGGAGGAGGTGGGGGAAGAGTAAGTATCTCGCCCCCTGCATTATCCCCTGACTCCACTCCCGTGTTACCTTTTCTTGACTTGGTGTTGTCTTCACAGGGACACAGAGACGTTGGCGTAGAGGGTGGAGAAGAGAGACAAGGCCTCGACGGACGGCAAGACCTCGGTGGGTACTTCGAGTACGCCGCTGGTGGTGGAGAGCAGCCCTCGACGCAGCCCCCGTTTCAGCCCCCAGCGTGAGTCCATCACTCACTCCTCCATTGATGAACTTTGGGGCGTGAATCTTTAATGCTGATCTTGCCGGGGTTGCAGGAGAAGAACGACAGCAGGAGGAACCGCCGAGGGCTACCCCCAACACGCCGCCCCCTCAACTAAGCCGCCCCGAGGGGCGTCCCCGGCAAGGGCATCCACCACCGAGCCCACGCCCATGGAGGAGGAGACGAACTTGGGTGCGGGTAGTTCCCTCCCGGCAACAAATATTGGCGGGGAGGGCGCCACTTCTTCCTAGCCTGGTGCAGGTGAGATTGCTCACTTCCCGTCCCTGTTCTTCCTTCTTCTCGGGCCTTGACCTTGGCTCCGCCTCCCACCCTTTCTTGGTGTCCAGGCCCTTCCTCGGCAAACCGGGAGGATATCGACATCATCATTGAGGACATTGCCAGGGACGCTGAGGCCGAGGAGGAAAAGATCGCCGCCGAGGAGGCTGCCAAGACCCCTGCCTAGGATGCCGCCAAGGGGCCCGACGAGGAGGCCGGCAAGGCCACTACCGAGGAGGCCGGCAAGGGGCCTGCCGGAGAGGCCGGCAAGGCCGCCACTGAGGAGGCCGGCAAGGGGCCTGCCGGAGAGGCCGGCAAGGCCACCGCCGAGGAGGGGATGGTTGATGACTAGCCTTCCTCCTTTGCTGCCTCCGGCTCGGGCAAGTACCTGAAGGTGAGCGACGATCTGTTCGTCCACCTCCTAGGGACGGCGAGCCCAAGGGCGCCCACCGAGGGGGAGGTGTTCGACAACGAGGTGCTCGCCGCCGCCGGGCTTGAGGTTGTTGACGAACCGAGCGCCGGTGGCGGCGGTTCCCAGGAGGAGGAGCTCCTTCAGGTCATGAGCGCCAATTTCCAGAACCTCCAGGCACTTCACCGTGCCCGCCTGGACAAGGCCAAGTCTAGGATGGCAGTGGTGGACAAGGCGGAGGCGGATCTCGCGGGACGCGTCGCCAAGACGCAGGCCTGGTTCCACCAGGCTCATGAGGAGCTGAAGGTTGCCCAGGATCTGCTGGCCGAGCGCAAACAGGAGCTCATTTTGAAGCAGGCCGACATCAAGAAATCTCAGGAGAGGGCAGCGGAACAGGCTGCCAAGGATGAGGCCGCTCGACACCAGCACCAGTCCGAGCTGAACTCCCAGGAGGAGGACCTCGCCGCTCGTGAGGAGAAACTCGCTGCCACACTCCGCGGCAAGGATGAGGAGATCGGGAGGCTTGTTGCGCAGCGGACCCAGGAGCTGGAGCAGAGGCACAAGGAGGCACTCAATGCTCAGGCCCAGGTCCATGCCGGCAAGGTGAAGGAGCTAGAGGTGGAGCAGGATGGGCTGAAGGAACAGGCTCTGAAGGTGGCGAAGGAGAAGGACACGCTCAACGGCGCTTAGGTGGAGGGACAAGCCGCAGTCCTTGGCAAGGCTGAGCAGCTCTCCAAGGCCAACGACTCCATCAAAGACCTAAAGCTGAAGCTGGAGGGTCTTGAGGGGATGCTTTCAGAGGTCAGGGCTCGGGAGTGGACCCTGACCAAAGATCTGGAGGAGGAGAGGCAGCTGCGGAAGAATGATGCCGCCAACCACGCAGATTACGTGAAGGTCGAAAACCTCTGGATCAGCCGCCTCGCCGACGTCACCGGCAGGATCACCACGAAGCTGGTAGCCATGGGGATGCCGAACGTGAGGTACGTCCTGGATCCCAACGTGAGCCCCAACGCCAAATTTACCCTGTTCTTCGAGGGTGTTCTTGGAGCCCTGGAGCAGTTCCGCTCCAACAGGGCGACCTCTCTGGCCAATGAGGCCCGGAAGCTTTGCCGGGGTGCCATGACCAAGGTCCTCACCAAGGTGGCGTACTAGAACCCCAACCTCGACTTCGACGCCGCGCTGGAGAGCTTGCCGAAGGATGTGGACCTCGCGACGCTCGAGGAGCGTATCAAGCCCATCATCAGCTGCATCGATGGAGTCCAGAGGGTAGAGGGCCGGCGTCGGGACTAGGCACCCCATTTTTCATCGCTGCTGTGGGTTCACACCAAGATAATTTTTATCTTTAGTTAGAACCACAACAATAATTGATGTAATATAACTCTGTAGTATTTTGAAGTGATGCATGCTATTTTCCTGTTCGATCTGTCTTTGTATGTCCACCCTATGTTTAGTTGGATAGGCTTGCCGGCGCGCAAGCCCAAGCTGGGGCACCTTGAGGACGGATCCTCAATAGCCTGCCGGGTGTGCTTGCTGCCAGGCGAACCACCTCACCGCTCTTAGCGCGGCTGTCTGAACTGTTGAGCGGACTCGAAACAGGACAAAAGCGTTGCCAGTAGCGGAAAAGCCACCCTGCTGTTCTCGACGCGGCCGCTCGAGTTGTTGAGCGGACTCGAAACAGAATGAAGGCGTTGACAATAGTGGAAGGGCCCCATTGCGTACAGGTTTATCATACAGAGAGCAAGATCTCCGAGGAAAATAGTCTTATGTAAAAAGGAATTGCTCAAAGTTTCGCATGACTTAGCTTTTCTGTCGCCGCGCGGGCGTTCACTGCATCAGCAGATGACGTCGCTCGTTTGGTCGTCTTCTTCCTTGGAGCGACGATCACGATGAAGCCGCTACGCCGACCAGACCGGATTTCCATAGCCGCGCCCTCTACCTGGCATGCCAAAGATGTCGGGGGAACGACACCTATGGGATCACTGGGATCCCTTCTACGGTTGGCGGGCGCGGGGTTGTGCAAAGAGCGGGTCTAGTAGCCAGCACAAGGATCGTTTACCCAGGTTCGGGCCGCGAGGATGCGTAATACCCTAGTCCTGCTTTGGTGTGTATTTGAATGTTCTTGAGCTCTCGAACTAGCTACGGTGCGTGCGTCGTCCAAAAGATTCAAATCCCTCTCCAGTATGCCTCGGGCCTCCTTTTATAGTCAAAAGGGGTTGCCACAGTGGCACACAGGAGGTGGAAAGGTGTACAATGCACAAGCTTATCGCCTGGCATTACGGGACAAAATGCATTAAATGCGCTACTTAGGTGTCCACTTGCTTTATCGGGGACGGTAACGAGGCCCGTCCCGTCCGTTGCCGCTCCATTTGGTCGCGACGCGCGTCCAAGCCAACGAGGCATGCAGCGCCATGTAGGCTGGCAGGCTGCTGAGATGGCGTGGTGGTAGGGTCTTCATGAAGATCTGCATGCCACCACGCAGGTGCTTGCTGAGTTGGCTTGGGAGCCGCATGTTGCCACGCAGGTGCCTGCTCAGCTGGTTGGGCTGGCAGCTGTATGGGAACGGCGGTGGAGTCTTGGCAGACGTGGGTCTGGCTACGGCCCCGCAGGTGTCCTCGGTAAGGGTCCTGTCGGGGCCCCAGCAAGGGTCTTGCCGTGGCATCGTGGTCGTCCCTCCTTGCCGGGGGTCTCATGGATTTCCTCGGCAAGGATCTTGCCGAGGATCGTCGTCTTCTGGCCCTCATCTGATCTCGTGTGTTTATGATCTTCACAAAGATCTGCATGCCACCATGGAGGCGCCTCCCGAGCTTTGGTTTCAACATTGTCGATGGTGTCGGAACCCTCAGGCTCAAGGGTGGCCGCTCTGCTGGTGTTGGGCAAGCTGCCCTGGTAAGGCTCTTGCCGGGGCTGCGGAGGCTGCCCCGGCAAGGGTCTTGCCGGGGAGTCCACCTCGCCCTCTTGCTCTTGGTGTCTCTGGTCTTGGCGTTGCTTTGCCCGTCTCGTGCCTTTGGCTTCCTTTGCCCCGCCAAGGGTGGCCAGGGGCGTGGGGCTGCGACTGCCCGCGCACAAGTAAAGGGGTGCAAAAAGGGATCCTTATTTTTGTACACCGACAAAAACCAACGTAGCCTCTTTGATATTTATGTTCATGGTGTTCATATCCTACTCATGCAAGTGTCCAATGTTACTTATGCATAATGCATGTTCATGACCGTTGTTGCTCTCTAGCTGGCTGCTTCTCAACCTATTTGCTAGCCTTCGCCTGTACTAAGTGGGAAGTCTGCTTGTACCTCCAAAACCTTAAACCCAAGTTATTCCAGATGAGTCCACCATACCTACCTATATGCGGTATTTCCCTGCCGTCCTAAGTAAATTTGCATGTGCCATATCTAAAAACTTCAAATAAATATCCTTTTTGTGTGTCTGGATCGTTCATGGAACGACAGGAGGTAGTCGGTATCTTCCATGCTAAGCGGGTTATTCTCAGGATGAGTGTTTATTCACTCACCATCGCACGAGAAAAGGGCGGTAATAGGTATGCCTAGTCCCAAACTGCAAAAAGAATTGATCTTTCAAATAATCAAACAAAAACTCCCAATGGAGTCATAACCTTTACTTTATCGCTTGGGAACCGCCACTAGCGTGTTTAGCATGGAAGATATTGATAACTGGTAGTTGTGAAGTAAACAAGAAGGGTGCATTTTTATCAAAATATCATTTACCTCTGTTTTAAAAACTTGAGCTCTGACACCTCTGCAAATCATCGCTTCCCTCTGCGAAGGGACCTTCTATGTACTTTTATGTTGTGTCATCACCTTCTAAAATAAGCACCAGAACCTGAGAGCACTGCTGTCATGCTGATGCATTGTGTGTAGCTAATGTTGGGTGCATCATGACTGGATCTTTTCTACCATGAATTACAATGTTTAGTCACTGCTTAAACTTTGGAGGTGCTCTGCATTTATGTTTTGCGGTCTCAGAAAGGGCTAGCGAGATACCACTATTGTCATATTATATCATGGTTGTTTTGATAACATGTTGCCATTCGAGATATCTTATTATTGCTCGCTAGCTGATTATGTCATTGATATGAGTTAATATAATTTTTAAGAGTTATTGTCGGCATGGTTAGTTATAATGTTGACTAAAAACCTGGGTGCTGTTTAAGCTTATTTATGCAAACAAGAGCAAAAGACTTCATAAAAGTTTTTCTTTTTCACTTTTAGTTTATCAAACGAATTGCTTGAGGACAAGCAAAGGTTTAAGCTTGGGGGAGTTGATACGTCCCCAACGTATCTACTTTTCCTAACGCTTTTCCTCTTATTTTGGACTGTAATTTGCATGATTTGAATGAAACTAACCCCAGACTGACGCTGTTTTCAGCAGAACTACCATGGTGTTGTTTTTGTGCAGAAATAAAAGTTCTCGGAATGTAACGAAACTTTGCGAGGCATTTTTACACAATAAAAGAGAATTTCTGGAGCCAAGAACCACCGGAGGGGGGGAGTACCTGGGTGGGCACAACCCACCAGGGCACGCCCCCCCAGGCGCGCCCAGGTGGGTTGTCCCCACCTGGTGGCCCCGCAGACCCTCAAACCGACGCTATAAAATCATATTTTAGGAGAAAAAATGAGGGAGAAAGAATCATCGCGTTCCACGAGACGGAGCCGCCGTCACCTCTTGTTCTTCATCGGGAGGCTAGATCTGGAGTCCGTTTGGGGCTCCGAAGAGGGGGATCTTCGTTCTTCGTCATCACCAACACTTCTCCATCGCCAATTCCATGATGCTCCCCACCGAGAGTGAGTAATTCCTTCGCAGGCTCGCTGGTCGGTGAGGAGTTGGATGAGATTCATCATGTAATCGAGTTAGTTTTGTTAGGGCTTGATCCCTAGTATCCACTATGTTCTGAGATTGATGTTGCTATGACCTTGCCATGCTTAATGCTTGTCATTTTGGGCCCAGGTGCCATGATTTCAGATCTGAACCGTTTATGTTATCAGCATTATATCTATGTTCTAGATCCGATCTTGCAAGTTATAGTCACCTACTACATGTTATGATCCGGCAACCCGGGAGTGACAATAGTTGGGACCACTCCTGGTGATGACCGTAGTTTGAGGAGTTCATGTATTCATCGTGTGTTAATGCTTTGTTCTGGTTCTCTATTAAAAGGAGGCCTTAATATCCCTTAGTTTCCAATTGGACCCCGCTGCCACGGGAGGGTAGGACAAAAGATGTCATGCAAGTTCTTACCATAGGCATGTATGACTATTTACGAAATACACACTGGTACACATCGGTGCTATACAAACGGTTTTTAACCAATACTGCAGGATGCTGCTAACGCGACACTACGATCAGAGACCCTTCGAGAAACTATGTGCGATGAAATAATCGCAAACGGTGCTGTATGAAAACCGTCAGAAATGTATAAAACGTTTGCGATGACGGATGCATCAAACACGGTTCAGGTTTTAGTTGCGTGTGCGATGAAGGGCATACGGTTCAGTTCAATTAATTGTTCGCGATGAGGAGGAACAAAAGAAACGGGCAGCCAGATGAAGGCATGTGCGCTACACAGCGTACGGTTCACTAGGATGAAGTGTTTGTGATTAGGCAACACAAAAGTAACAGTCAGCCATATAAGGTGTATGTGATTGAGGGCATACGCTTTAGAAGGATTAACTGTTTGCGATTAGGCAACAGAACAGAAACGGGTCAGCCAGATCAAAGTGTCTGTGATTGATGGCATACACTTCACATGGATGAACTGTTTGCGATTAGCCACAACAAACTGAACAGTTAGATAGATCAACGTGTGTGCGCTAGACGGGGACACACATTCTAATTAAAAGAACCGTGCGCGATGCTGCTGACATTGCCTATTGCGGTGCACCCTATGGTGCCAATGCCATGTACGCGGCCGAGAAGGCGTACGTGCCCACGTTACACCTTTCGGGAATAGTGCCGCACTTATAACCGTTAGTAAATTTTGAGCATGCGTCCCATCACAATTTTTTTAGAAGATCAGGGAGGCCGCGTCCGGTCACATTCCAAATTGCAAACCTGTTCACACCGATCAAAACCTAAATAGTTTCCCACTTAGGAGCATATTACTACTCAGTTATAAATACTACTACTCCAAGATGACTGTACATTCCCTCAACTCCTCATCCACAAAAACAAACAAGTCATTCATCATCGTTCCCATGCGTCTGCCATGACCAGCGTGAGTTCTGGGTCAAGAGATTGCCACCAGGGAGAGGCGAGCCTCGAAGCGGAAGCACGAGAGATGTCCTGCCTCGCCGCGAAAGCAGCAAACATGTCCCGCCGCGCGGCCGTAGCAGCAGAGAGGTCCCGCCGCGCCGCCGAAGCATCACGGAGGTCCCGCCGCGCCGTCGATGCAGCAGACTGGTTCGGCCGCGCAGCGGAAGCAGAAGAGATGTCCTGCCGCGCCACGAATGCAGCAGAGATGTCCTCCCGTGCCGCGGCAGCCTGGGAAAATGTCTCGCGGGCAGGAGAGGACTCTTACAGGCACATGCGTGCCCTCGTCCTTAGGCAGATGGATCAGATCTCCAGGTGGGCGAGGTTACAGGATGACCTGAAAGCATCGTTTGAACAGTCTACCGGCGTCATCCGGCAACTAAATGAGAGCAATGCGAAGATCCAGGCCGACCGTGACCTGCTGAGGGCGAAGATCGTCGGAAGTGCGGGGCAGCAGGAGCAAACCACTGCCTTGTTGGAGAGGACCGGCGTCGTCGTCGATAAACTTATGGACGAGAATGCCATGTTGCGCATCGAGCGCGGAAGGCCGGTGGAGGAATCCGTGGATGCTCTCAAGCAACATCTTGAGGACAAGAAAGAGCTCATCGCCGCTCGCCGCGGAGACTAGTTCCCGCGGCCTGCAGCAACGCATCAACAAAGTAGAGATCAACGAGCCAGATCGTTGTCTTCCTTCTTCTTTTGCCCTTGTGTATTTCGGGCGTTGCCGCATGTGGCTTTTTTTAGTTATGTTCCTAAATATGTAAGACAATTACTATCCACTGTCATCGTCCTTATATTCATCATGCTTGCTATAAGTCGTAGTCGATGCTATATAGGTCCGTCGGATCTTACATCAAGATCTGTGCAAAACTTTCTTTTCAGATTTTCATTTTTCTTTCTTAAATCTCAGTCCAGTGAGACATATAGCCACGCCGTAGAACAGGTTCTCAGGCGCCATTAATGGGGACGTTGGGAGGGAGGTGCGCAGCGGGTAGCGGTGAAAGGGCTCATCTCCTGATGAGCATGCACAGGGGTCTGATCGCACGCCTCCTGTACTCAAATTAATAGCTACCCCGCACGGCACCTCCTAGCCAATAAAAAAGGGGACGTGTGGCGGCACGTAATTGGTAAGTAGAACGCCCACGGTTTCAATAATACTTGTGTTTCCGATTTGTAACGTGACAACACTTGTTCCAAAATGACTTTGTTGATTGTTAATGTCTGCGCCTTGGCAAATCGGACAGAAAAATTACCAAGTTTCTCAATCTTTCCGGCCGAGCCACGACGCCCAGATGTTTGAATTTCATTCCCATCTCTTGCATAGGACCTAGAAATTCACCCAAGGACACACATGTGTTTTTTCAAACAACTTTGGTGCACTGGAGCCCGTGCTTGTAGTTCAAATTTGAATTATGCACATTAAATCCACATAAACTCAATTAATGCATAAAAATGCCAAACGAACCCGGAATAATTTCAAAATTTAGCACGATACTTATATTTGGTCTAATTTGCCTGTGTAAAAAAATTAAGGCGGGAGAAGGCAGTGTACGTATGTCATTTCGCACACGGAGGTGGCACGTTCCCTCTCAGAACCACGAGCCTTCTTGACGGAAGCTCCGGTTTGCAAGAAGCTTACACCAAAGCTTGTCCCAACTCGGCCAAAAAAATTACCGCAGCATGTTGGTGCCATGTCATGACATCATGCCAAGTTTCATGATTTTCAGGTGTGTTTTGGATTTACAGGAATTAAAAAACCAAGTTTCTCAATCTTCCCGGGCGAGCCACGATGCCCAGATGTTTGAATTTCATTCCCATCTCTTGCATGGGACCTAGAAATTCACCCAAGGACACCCATGTGGTTTTTCAAACAACTTTGGTGCACTGGAGCATGTGCTTGTAGTTCAAATTTGAATTATGCACATTAAATGCGCATAAACTCAATTAATGCATAAAAATGCCAAACGAACCCAGAATAATTCCAAAATTTAGCACGATACTTATATTTGGTCTAATCTGCCTGTGTAAAAAAATTAAGGCGGGAGAAGGCAGTGTACGTATGTCGTTTCGCACACGGAGGTGGCACGTTCCCTCTCAGAACCACGAGCCTTCTTGACGGAAGCTCCGGTTTGCAAGAAGCTTACACCAAAGCTTGTCCCAATTCGGCCAAAAAAATTACCGCAGCATGTTGGTGCCATGTCATGACACCATGCCAAGTTTCATGATTTTCAGGCGTGTTTTGGATTTACAGGAATTGAAAAACCAAGTTTCTCAATCTTTTCGGGCGAGCCACGATGCCCAGATGTTTGAATTTCATTCCCATCGCTTGCATGGGACCTATAAATTCACCCAAGGACACACATGCGATTTTTCAAACAACTTTGGTGCACTGGAGCATGTGCTTGTAGTTCAAATTTGAATTATGCACATTAAACGCCCAGAAACTCAATTAATGCATAAAAATGCCAAACGAACCCGCAATAATTCCAAAATTTAGCACGATACTTCTATTTGGTCTAATATGTCTGTGTAAAAAAATTAAGGTGGGAGAAGGCAGTATACGTATCTCGTTTCGCACACGATGGTGACATGTTCCCTCTTGGAACCACAAGCCTTCTTGAGGGAAGCTCCGGTTTGCAAGAAGCTTACACCAAAGCTTGTCCCAATTCGGCCAAAAAAATTACCGCAGCATGTTGGTGCCATGTCATGACACCATGCCAAGTTCCATGATTTTCAGGCATGCTTTGGATTTACAGGAATTAAAAAACCAAGTTTCTCAATCTTTCCGGGTGAGCCACGACGCCCAGATGTTTGAACTTCATTCCCATCTCTTGCATGGGACCTATAAATTCACCCAAGGACACACATGCGATTTTTCAAACAACTTTGGTGCACTGGAGCATGTGCTTGTAGTTCAAAATTGAATTATGCACATTAAACACCCAGAAACTCAATTAATGCATAAAAATTCCAAACGAACCCGGAATGATTCCAAAATTTAGCACGATACTTCTATTTGGTCTGAACTGCTAGTGTACAAAAATTAAGGCGGGAGAAGGCAGTGTACGTATGTCGTTTCGCACACGGAGGTGGCACGTTCCCTCTCTGAACCACGAGCCTTCTTGACGGAAGCTCCGGTTTGCAAGAAGCTTACACCAAAGCTTGTCCCAATTCGGCCAAAAAATTTACTCAAACATGTTGGTGCCATGTCATGACACCATGCCAAGTTCATGATTTTCAACCATGTTTTGGATTTACAGGAATTAAAAAACCAAGTTTCTCAATCATGCCAGCCGAGCCACGACGCCCAGATGTTTGAATTTCATTCCCATTTCTTGCATGGGACCTATAAATTCACCCAAAGACACACATGTGATTTTTGAACAAACTTTGGTGCATTGGAGCTTGTGCTTGTAGTTCAAATTTGAATTATGCACATTAAATGCCCAAAAACTCAATTAATGCATAAAAATGCGAAACGAACCCGGAATAATTTCAAAATTTAGACACGACACTCATGTACTAGTTGCATGTTCACTGTACGTAAATGTTATAGCAATTCAACACCATCTTTTCCCTCCGTAACACCATTTTGTCTTCAAAAACCTAATGAAAAAATCAGGTATACCAGAAACAGTTTACTAGAAAGAATTGTGTGGGATGCGATATAAAATATCTTGGAGCATCGTCTTGTCTGGCTTACGCAGGAAGCTTCGTCGTCTACAGTCCACCGCCCCCGCTTGAACCACACTTGCGCGCCAGTTTCTCGCGGCACCGAGCGAATTTTTTTTGCCACCGCGGAAATATCTATCTCCCCGCCCCCTCCCTCCTACCAAAAGCCACATTTCCACTATTCCTCCTTGCTTTCCAAGTTCAAACCTTCACTGCTGCTTACTGGCAGCTCAGCCTCCTCACCGGCGACCCTTCTTCTTGCAACGCTGCCTCCTCGCCGGCTACCCTTCTTCTTGCAGCGCCGCCTCCTCGCCAGCTACCCTTCTTCTTGCAGAGCCGCCTCCTCGGCGGCGACCCTTCTTCTTGCAGCGCCGCCTCCTCGCCGGCGACCCTTCTTCTTGCTGCGCGGCCTCCTCGCCGCCGACCCTTCTTCTTGCTGAACGGCCTCGTCGATATGGTTAGGTAATCCACACCCCACCCACACCATCCTCCTCATTTCCCGTCCCACATGCCCCGACCGACGGAGCGACACCTTCCACCGAAATCACTGCCCCCTACTCCAATTAAGTGTTGCCCACAACCATTTTGCACACAGTATAACGTGTAGCTCAGTAGCATGCGGCCGCACGCGCGAACGAGGTCGCTATGGCTGCCATGTGTGTCGACCGCCAGATCTTGGAGGAGCACCTCGTCTTCGAGGCCACCGTCGACACCACCACGTGGTTGTCTACTTTAAAATATAGTTCGTGATGTTTTCTCAAGGCCACCGCCAGTGCCTTCTAGTGATTTGTCCTCTGTAATGTTAATATGCAATCTGATGTTCAGTTAACAGTTTGGTCCTCTGAAATGTAATGTTCAAATTAACACTTTGGTCCAACAATTGCTACATTTTGTAGTACTGTTCTCAAGCATTCTTTGTTTTGTTAACTATCTTAACTTCTCATACATGTTTCTACTCTGCAATGTCGTGCTCAGTTAACTATTTTGGTTCTTTTGGTCTGCTGTCCATTTAACTGTTTGGTTCAGTTCTGCAATTTGGCTGTACTCAATAGATATTCTACTAATAGTATGGCAACTCTCAGTTAACCTGATCAAGATCTTCCTTATGTGTGTTGCAGGGAAACAATGGGAGACACTGCGGTTTACCATCGAGGTTTGTTCAAGTAGGGTCCTTTGGCTAATAGCACATTATTGTGCAGTTGCAGGAATCATTCTAATATTTAGGTTTCTTACAATTTGGTCTTGCACATGTAGGTCCTACTGTCAGAGGCTTAGACCCACTGTTCGACCCATTTTGCATATGGGGAAATGAGATGTCCATGAATATCAGTCAAGTCAAGAACTCAGAAAGATTGTTAGGATGAAGAAACTTGCGACGAATAACAGCAAGATCTTTGTTTGCATAATGAAGAAGAGATCAGTCAACTATAGGATGGTACCAACTCTTTTACCTTGTTTTTTTCCCTTGCGCCATTTCAAAATTTACAACAGCGATTTATGCATAGCTTTGTTTTCAGTACTTTTCAAAGTAGTTCACCGATGATTACCTCTCAAACCACCTGCATGGTCAAGAGGCGAGGAAGGTATTCATTCAACACCCATGGTACAATATTGAAGTCTTGCTGAAGAGGACAAAGGTTGGGCGGGCAATTATCCATAGCCACTGGCCTAAAGTTGCAAGGACATTCAACATCACTGAAGGCTCAATATTTGCCTTCCACTTCTGCAGTTTCCCAGATGAGATTCATCTGTCTATTTACCATGTATGATGCTACTTTCCAAAGGGTTTTCATGCTGCATGTGAAACTTGGTGCTGTTGTGTAATGGCGTAACTGAGTGCCGAAGCTATCTGATGTAATTCGATTATGAAATTCTGGTTGCTTTTATACGGATATGAAATATCTGGCGTGTTTTATAAGAAAAATCAGTTTAATTAGTACATGGATTATCAATAATAGGCTAATTACCCTGCTTATTGGGGTTTTCTATTGCAAACGGTTACTCAGACATCACCGTGGGCGATGAACTCAAACAACCCACACGGTTTCTAGAAAGTAGGCATGTTCGATCAACTAACAATCACACACGGCTTCCGGCAGCGAACTGCTTGCGTTAGGCCACCTTGCACAAACGTTTCCACACAAAGAACTGTGTGGGATGTACATACCTACGGAAATGATTTTCTGGGATTCACCGTGTGGGATGTACATACCTACGGAAATGATTTCTGGGATTCACCGTGTGGGATGTACATACCTACGGAAATGATTTCTGGGATTCACCGTGTGGGATGTACATACCTACGGAAATGATTTCTGGGATTAACTGTGTGGGATGTACATACCTACGGAAATGATTTCTGGGATTCACCGTGTGGGATGTACATACCTACGGAAATGATTTCTGGGATTCACCGTGTGGGATGTACATACCTACGGAAATGATTTCTGGGATTCACCGTGTGGGATGTACATACCTACGGAAATGATTGGGTTTCGATGCCTCGCCCAATCGCACACGGCCCCAGCCCGGGTCCCAGGATGGCCTATCCCTGACGATTTCTGGGTCGTGTGGGAAGGACCCCCCTATCGCCCACACTCACCTGGCGACGGTTCCAAATGCCGTCGCGGAAAGGGGTTAAAAACCATTTGTTTAGCACGTCGCTGTACCAGTGAACCCCTTTCCGCGACGGCATTTGGAACCGTCGCCAAGTGAGTCTGGGCGATAGGGGGGTCCTTCCCACATGACCCAGAAACCGTCAGGGATATGCCCTCCTGGCACACACGCTCGGCAAAATGAGGTCGTGTGCGACCGGTGAGCGCTCAAATACGAAAACACATACAGTAGAGCTAAAAAATACAATTATACGGCGAAATTGTTTCCGGGCGCAAGTACATCCCACACAGTCAGTCCCCGCTAAACGTTTCCGTTCGTATGTACATCCCACACATTCGCTCCAAGGAAAACGTTTCCGTTCACAGGTACATCACACACAATTTTTCCCGTTAAATCGTTTGCATTATTGAATGTATCACACACGGTCCATAGAAGAAACTGTGTGGCAAAGGCTGTCCATCACACACAGTTTTTATGTGGTAAATGTTTGCATAAGGTGGCCTAATGCAAACAGTTTTCAAGAGAAAGTCATGTGTGTTTTTTCATTGATCCAACACGGTTTATTCCTAGAAACTGTGTGCGTTGCCTGAGGTCATCGCCCACGGTATTTTTTCAACAACCGTTTGCAATAGCAAGACCCAATTAGCAGGCTAATTCGCCATTAGCAGGCTAATTGCCCTATTATTAATAATCCATTTATTAATCTAATTGACATTCATATTAAGCACATAATATATTTCATTTCCATATTAAGGAAGCAGAATTTCATAATTGAAATACATCAGAGTACGACATGATATAGCTTCAGCACTCAGCTACCCCATTACACAACTGCACCAGCACCAAGTTTCACATGCAACATGTAGAACCTTTTGAAATTAGCATCATAGACGGTATATAGACAGGTGCATCTCATCTGGAAAACTGCTGAAGCGGAAGGCGCATATTGAGCCTTCATCCATGTTGAAGGTCTTTGCAACTTTAGGCCAGTGCCTGTGGATGATTGACCTTCCGTCCTTCGTCCTATTCAGGAACACTTCAATATTGAACCATGGGTGTTTTATGAAAACCTTCCTCGCCTCCTGACCATAGAGGTGGTTTGAGAGGTAATCATCAGTAAGCTGCTTTGGAAAGGCTTGAAAACAAGGACGTGCATAAATATCTTCTCTATATTGGAAATGGGGCAAAGGAATAAAAAAAAGGCAAGGTATAATAGTTAGTACCATCTTGTAGTGAACTGATGTCTTCTTCATTGTGCAGACAAGGATCTTGTTGTTTTCTGTCGCTAATTTCTTTATCCTAACAATCTTTCTGAGTTTCTTGATTTGATTGATATTCATGGACAACTCATTTCCCCATATGCAAAAAGGGTCGAACAATGGGTCAAAACCTCTGACAGCAGGACCTACATGTGCAAGACCAAATTGTTAAAAACTTAGAATTGTTCCTGCAATTGCACAATAATGTGCTATTAGACAACGGACCATGCACGTGTTAACCTCGATTGTAAACCTCGTTGCTTCCCATTGTTTCCCTGCAACACATATAAGGTAGTTAGTCATCAGGTTAAGTAAGGGTTCGCATGCTATCAGTAAAATATGTTGATGAAAAATAAGCACATTGCAGATTCATCAGATTAATTCAAGCCACATGGAAAACCCATTTATCCAAACCAAGCTTGATTAAGAACTAGGAAATATAGCACTTGTATATGTTTCTCATGTATTAAGTGCAGCCAAATTCAATTTATTCCTCACATGCACAACAATACAAAATTCTACCCACGACAATTGGACATCGCATTGCAGAATTGAACCAAGCAGTTAACTAAACACCACAACAAAAGAACCAACATTAACTGAGCACCACATTGCACAATATAACATACTCCTAATAGAAGATCAGACAGTTAACCAAACAGTTAACTACAGCCAATTGTAGCAATTGTATTTGTTTCTCATGTATTTACTACAGCCAAATTCAATTTATTCCTCACATGGTATACAATAACAGAATGCACCCACAACTATTGAACATCACATTGCAGAATTGAACCAAACAGTTAACTAAACACCACAACACAAATGAACCAAACGTTAACTGAGCACCACATTGCACAATGTATAACCAAACCAAGCATGCTTGACAACTTGGAAATATAGCAATTGTATTCGTTTCTCATGTATTTTGTAAAGATAAATTCGATTAATTTCTCACATGGAAGACAATACAAAATTGCAGCCTAAAGAATTGAACATCACATTTGCAGAGTTGAACCAAACAGTTAACTGAAGACGACAACTAATTAACAAAACAGTTAATAAGTGAGCACCACACTGCACGACATATAGAACATATACACTAGAGCAACAGATTGCATGGTAAAATTAGATAGCACAATTCACTAGAATTTGTGAAGGAAAGGCAGGAGCAGCACACGCAATGGGTAAACCGAGCATGCTTAACCGACGTAGCTAGCAAATGGCAAGGTGCTCCTCTAAGATCTGGGGGTCGGCACGAATGGCAGCCATCGTGACCTCATCCGCGCGTGCGGCCGCGATTTGCTTCTCCGCTGCCAAATGCTCCTTGAGATCCTGGCTATACTGCGTGCACCATGGCTTAGGGCCGCGCTTATTTGGCGGAGGGGTTGGTGATTTGGGTGGAAGGTGTCGTGCTCGCGCCGGTGGTCGGGGCACGTGGGATGTGTAAGGAGGAGGAGGATGGGGGTCGGGTGTGGATTACCTGCCTGGATAGACGAGGCCGAGCAGCGTGAAGGAGGGTCACCGACGAGGAGGCGGCGCTGCAAGCAAGGAGTGAAGATTTCAACTTGGAAAGGAAGGCGAAAACAGGGGAAATGTGGCTTTTGGTAAGGGGGAGGGGGCGGGGAGGTAGATATTTCCGCGGAAGCAGAAAATTTGGAATCTCTTCAGTAAAAAAACTGGCGTGCAAAGTGTCATCAGACACTCTCCTTATTCAGAACTGTGTACGATATGTGAACATCACAAATGATTCAGATAGCTTAACCCGTGTGTGATGAGTTTGAACGTCAAAAATTTTGGTTAGAATTTCCATGGTTACAGTGGTTATCCACATCATTGCATAATTTGGGTACACAAAGGAGACTACAGCACACCCACACTTCGTAATCGAGCAAGTTCAGCAATTAAACAGAGCTAGCTGACCTAAACATTACTCTAACAAATTAAAGACCGGCGCTCTTAATTAAAAAAAACAAAGAGTACTACTACGGCTGGTGCTCATCGATCTCCGCCGCTGCCTCCATGTCCAGCTCGCGCCCGACGGTCTCCTGGGGAAGGGGCTCCATGGCATCCATTGCACCATACTCGGCAAGCATCTTGCCATCCGCGTACGCCATCTCTTTGGAAAAGGCCGCCATGAGCTGGGCATGGGCGGACGCGATCTGGGCTTGGACGGGCTCCGTCGTCGCAATGTATGCGGCGGAGGAACGGACGGCTGCTTGAACGCTCTCGGCGATTGCCAGATCTTCGGCCGTGGGTTGCCGACCGTTGTCGAAGAAGCTTCATTCGATTTGTGCAGTGACCGCCAGGAGCTGGGCGTGGGCGGCCTCGACATGGTCGTGGGCGGCCTCCATCAGGGCTAAGGCCGCCGTTGCGGAACGGACAGCTACTGTGCCGCTCTCGCCAATTGCTATCCCCGAGGCAGATGTTGCTGCCGCCACCTCGGAAGCAACAACGGGCGTTTGGGCTGCCTTTGCCGCCCGGTTGCAGATTGCGGCCGCACTCATGCACCTTGTTAGCACGCGCATGGCGGCTGCGGCCGCGCTCTCGTCGGAGTGGGCCACCGAAGTTGCCCTCACGACATGGGTCCACATGCCCATCTTTCATCTGCGACGATTGAACAGTGAAATGATATTTGGGGAGCGAGCTAGTGTGCTTGAGACGCCGGCTGTGGACTGTAGTCGACGCACCTTCTCGCGTAAGCCATAGGTGTACTATACACCAATGGTGCTCCAGGATATTTTGTGCTGGATCTCAAACGGTTGGTGATAATAAACTGTGTGCGATCTACTTGACTTTTCATCTTGATTTGAAATACATAATGGGGTCACAACGGGTAATGGACGGTGCTTGAATTGCTAGACCTTTTATCTGGAGTGAACATGCAACTATATGTGTGTCGTAAAAGAATTGGAATTATTCAGGGTTCGTTTGAACATTTTATACATTAAATTGGTTTTCTAGCCATTTCAGGTGCACAATTCAAAATTAAACTACATGCACATGCTCCGCTGCACCAACATGGGTTGTAAAATCATATATGTGTCCATGGGTTTATGCTTATCTCCCATGCAAGAAATGGGGATGAAATTCGAACACCACGACACCGTGGCTCTACGGCAAACGTCGACGTACTTGCTTTTGTAATTCTAGTAAATCCAAAATTCATGAAACTTGGCATGCTATCATGGAGCGGCATCAACATGCCATGGTAAATTTTTTGTCCCATTTGGGGCAGGTTTAGGTATAAGCTTCTCATAAACCAGAGCTTCTCACAACAAGTGTGATGGTTTCAGTACGGAACGTTTCACCTTTCTGGATGAAACGATATCCGTTGCCTCTTCTCGATTTCTAATTTTTTCTAGTGTTAATAGAGAACAACATGAGTGTTGTGTCAATTTTTGGGATTTTTCGGGGTTCGCTAGGACATTTTTATATATTAACTGAGTTTTCTATGCATTATTCAAATTTGAACTACAGGCACATGCTCTAATGCATATAAATTAGTTGAAAATTCAAATATGTGTCCTTGGTTGCATGCTTAGGTCCCATGCAAGAAATGGGAATGAATGTCAAACACCCTGCCACCGTCACTCGCCCGCAAACATTGAGATACCTGGTTTTTAAATTCTAGTAAATCCAAAACTCGTTTGAAATTCATGAAACTTGGCATGCTATCACGGAGCGACATCAACATGCCGTGGTAAAAAATTTGTCCCATTTGGGGCAGTTTTGGGTATATGCTTCTCACAAACCAGAGCTTCTCACAACAAGCATGATGGTTTTGGTAGGGAACGTCCCACCTTTGGGGACGAAACGATATCCATCGCCTATTATTGCTTCCAAATTTTTTCTCGTGTCAACATAGAACAACAGGAGTGTTGTGTCAATTTTTGTGATTTTTCGGGGTTCGTTTGGACATTTTTATGCATTAACTGAGTTTTCAATGCATTTATGTGCATAATTCAAATTTGAACTACATGCACATGCTCCAGTGCATATAAATTGGTTGAAAAATCAAATATTTGTCCTTGGGTGCATGCTTAGGTCCCATGCAAGAAATGGGAATGAATTTCAAACACCAGGGCACCATTGATTGCCGGCAAAACATTGAGATGCCTGGTTTTTAAATTCTAGTAAATCCAAAACTCGTCTGAAATTCATGAAACTTGGCATGCTATCATGGAGCGGCATCAACATGCCGTGGTAAATTTTTTGTCCCATTTGGGGCAGGTTTGGGTATATGGTTCTCACAAACCAGAGTTTCTCACAACAAGCATGATGGTTTCGGTAGGGAACGTCCCACCTTTGGGGACGAAACGATATCCATTGCCTCTTATTGCTTTCAAATTTTTTCTCGTGTCAACATAGAAAAACAAGAGTGTTGTGTCAATATTTGTGATTTTTCGGGGTTCGTTTGGACATTTTTATGCATTAACTGAGTTTCCCATGCATTTATGTGTATAATTCAAATTTGAACTACATGCACATGCTCCAGTGCATATAAATTGGTTGAAAAGTCAAATATGTGTTCTTGGGTGCATGCTTAGGTCCCATGCAAGAAATGGGAATGAATTTCAAACACCGGGGCACCATTGATTACCGGAAAAACATTAAGATGCCTGGTTTTTAAATTCTAGTAAATCCAAAACTTGTCTGAAATTCATGAAACTTGGCATGCTATCATGGTGCTGCATCAACATGCCGTGGTAAAAGTTTTGTCCCATTTGGGGCAGGTTTGGGTATATGCTTCTCACAAACCAGAGCTTCTCACAACAAGCATGATGGTTTTGGTAGGGAACGTCCCACCTTTGGGGACGAAACGATATCCATTGCCTCTTATTGCTTTCAAAATTTTCTCATGTCAACATAGAACAACATGAGTGTTGTGTCAATTTTTGTGATTTTTCGCGGTTCGTTTGGACATTTTTATGCATTAACTGAGTTTTCAATGCATTTATGTGCATAATTCAAATTTGAACTACATGCACATGCTCCAGTGCATATAAATTGGTTGAAAAATCAAATCTATGTCCTTGGGTGCATGCTTAGGTCCCATGCAGGAAATGGGAATGAATCTCAAACACCAGGGCACCGTTGATTGCCGGCAAAACATTGAGATGCCTGGTTTTTAAATTCTAGTAAATCCAAAACTCGTCTGAAATTCATGAAACTTGGCATGCTATCATGGAGCGGCATCAACATGCCGTGGTAAATTTTTTGTCCCATTTGGGGTAGGTTTGGGTATATGGGCTCACAAACCAGAGCTTCTCACAACAAGCATGATGGTTTCGGTAGGGAACGTCCCACCTTTGGGGACGAAACGATATCCATTGCCTCTTATTGCTTTCAAATTTTTTTCATGTCAACATAGAACAACAGGAGTGTTGTGTCAATTTTTGTGAATTTTCGGGGTTCGTTTGGACATTTTTATGCATTAACTGAGTTTTCAATGCATTTATGTGCATAATTCAAATTTGAACTACATGCACATGCTCTAGTGCATATAAATTGGTTCAAAAATCAAATCTGTGTCCTTGGGTGCATGCTTAGGTCCCATGCAAGAAATGGGAATGAATTTCAAACACCAGGGCACCGTTGATCACTGGCAAAATGTTGAGATACTTTATTTTTAAATTCTAGTAAATCCAAAACTCGTCTGAAATTCATGAAACTTGGCATGCTATCATGGAATGGCACCTGACATGCTGTGGTATTTTTGGTGTCCATTTTGAGAGAAGTCGCACTCGAATAATGACAGCCAACAACGGCATTTTGAAAAAATAGCTGCCACTTTAATATCTCAAACGTTTGTATAATTCAATCCGTGTGCGTTCTGTTAACCATTCACGTGACAGCACGTGTCTTGGTTTTAATGGCTGTAGGAGGTGCCGTGCGGACAGGTGCTTGACCTTGACTGAACGGGAGGCGTGCGAGCGCAGTCCGGTGCGCAGGTTGATCGAGAGGCGTGCAAGCTGTCCTTGAATGCGCAAGCTCATCGGGAAGCGTGCGAGTTGTACGCTGCGCAGGCTCACTGGGAAGCGAGCCCTTTGACTTCCATGGCCGCCTGCCTTCCTCTCCGTGCGCGCACCCCCCTCAGCAGCATGGGACGCCACCGTCGAACGCTACCTCCCAGCGCCGCCAGCTGCCGTCCTCCCGCCCCCCCGCCCGTTCGACCCTGGGACGACATGATGCAAACTGAGAGCAGGATTTGTGCATCTCTTCAACGCAAACGGTTCTTTTGGATGATCCGTGTGCAACCACTTACAAACAATTTGGTGTGATTTGCATCTGTCATATTGGGTATGTTACCATTTGTCAAACTGGAAAGATTGACATTTGTTGATATAGTAACATTGCCATTTGTCAACCTTGTAACACTGCAATTTGTCAAAATATGAAGCTAAAAATCACTAGCAGTATCTAATTTTTGCAACTACAATTCAGTAATTAAGCATAGATTTCATTCATAGATTAAGCAATCGTTCTTAATTTATACAAACATTTCAACTCAACAGCTAAACCGACCAAACTTTTCCCCAATTGTTGCCAACCACGTACTGAAATAGCTAGTTCAACTATATATACTAGCTAATTTTAAGTACGTTGTACAGTTTTACCACATCTATAGTCAGATGAACTGAACAAAATAGCCCCTAAGTAATTCTACTACTACTACTACTGCGGAGGGGCTTTGTACTACTTCCGGCTGCCTCTCCTCTGCCGACCGTGCTCAGTAAGAGGCGTAGGAGGAGGAGCCTACCGACGAGCTAGGCAACCGCAGTACGGTGCCTGCCGCTGTTGCAGCTTCAGCGACGCTCACCTCGAATGCCCTCTTCCTCTCCAGACGACCCCTCTCGAAGCGGTGGTTCTCCTCGTAGATCTCCTGATTCCTCGCCTCTGAGGCAGCGTGTGCCGCGGCCACGGCGGCAGTAAGGCTCTTTGCATGCTCGACGAGGCGCTCCTCCTCCTCTTGCAGGAACTCGGTGTAGCACGCAAGGTCACTGACGCACATGCGGGCATCCACCTCCGCCTCCCACCTTCGGGCGGCGATGGCGGAGCGGGTGATGACCCCGGCGGTCGACATGACGGGGTGGCGGCCACTGCGGCCGATGACGGGGTGGCGGCCACGACTACCACTTCCCGCCTTCGGGCCGCGGTGGCGGAGCGGGTGATGGCCACGGTGCCCGGCAGTGGTGTGGCGGCCACGACGGCCACCTCCCGCCTTCGGGCCATGGCGGCAGAGCGGGCGATGGCCCTGGCTTTCGACGGTGGTGTGGCGGAAACGGCGGCCGGCAACAGCTGCCGATGGGCAGCGGTGGCGGAGCGTGTGGTGGGTGTTCCACTCACACCCCATAGGGACGCCACGCGCACTACACTACGCTAGGGACTGCGCCGCTGCCGCGGTGTAGCCTCCTAGCTGGAGCTGTCCTCTGATGACGGCGGAGTGGTTGAGCGACGACGACGGACCAGTGCCATTGGCGATTGTGGGAGAAGCAGACGAGATAAGCTACAGGGAGGGAGGGGAAAATGCGTCACAGGACTCGCCGGCCGTGAGGGTTTTTATAGCAGGCTGGTAAGCATTGGGATTTTGGGGGATTTCATCGAGTCGAGCGGGAAGCTTGCGCGGGAACCTGCGAGGTTGTGCGGGAACGGGCTCACCGACGGTTCATTAGCACCACCGTTTGGCCAAAAGAACGCCCCCGCGCGCTGCGCAAGCTTGCGCTGTAAGCCGTCTGCGGTAGCGGGGTGACAAGACGTGCGAGAGGAGGATGAAAGGCCACATACACATGCGGTTAATAAAAAAACGTTTGCAATTTAATTACCTACTATACCCCCGTCCTAGTTTATAAGTATGATTTAACTAATAAAATACGAATTCATGTCGCCAAAGATTATATAGTTGGATTCGTATTTGAACATAGTTTCCAATTATATAATTTTTATAACATGCATTAACATTTTGTTGGTTAAATTTGAGGGCAAAGTATGGCACAGAATATAAAGGGGACTATAGACTAGACGGAGGTGGTAGCACACGGCCGCTCTCTACACAGCGACGCAACTGTCGGCCGGCTTGTAGGTGACCATTTCCTGCGTGTTCAACTACTTTATGCATGTGGTTGCTTGCGGTTCAGGCGGCCGCGGCGCGCTCTGCTCGCGTCCTGCTGCACGTGCTGTGCTCTCGCGTCCCTCCGGGTGCTCTACCCTCGTCCCTCCATGCGCGCTGCCAGTGTTTGGGGCCGACGCACGATCACGCACGTTCGTGTGCATGCGGTTGCGCCGGGCGCGGCGCGACGATGCAGTTACCCGCTGTAAAAACTGCCATGCGGACGCGCCGAGAATCCACGTCGCCCGGCCCCCTTTTATTCCTGCGGCCATTTACCTTCATCTCTCGTCTCACACGACACAATAAGCACACCCACGAGGACACATACAGAGAGGACATCCAGCGGTTCCAATGGCGCTCCCCGTGGCTCCAATGGTGCTCCGAGCGACCGACGACGACAACGGCGGGTAGTTCACCACACAACACGTCGTGGACACCCACGTGAGGGGTAAGGCTCTCTTGGTGGCGTACACGAATGATCCGGTCTCGGTGGAGAGCTCCATCCAAACTATGGAGCAGTTCCTTGCCGAGGACAAGTACCAAGTGGTCGGTTTCGACCTCGAGTACACCATGGGTCGTGCCGGGCACGATCAGAAGGTTGCCGTCACCCAGTTGTGCGTGCGACATGACGTCCTCCTCTACCACTACCACCTGGCCACAACGCCTTGCGAGTGTTTCTCCAGGTTTATCAACGGCTCCGACTACAGTTTTGCTGCGGTGGACACCACCAACAATCTAAAAGCGCTCAAGGTTTCGGGCTTGAAATGCCCGAATCTTGTCAACATCCAGAGCAAATACAAGGTCCGAGGCAGCGACAAAAACAAACTGAACTCCCTAGTTGACCTCGCCTCGGCCATCATCGACCCCTACTACATGAAGATGAAGAATGAGAGCAATAAGGACAGGAACGCCTGGCACAGTGTGTGGCATGAGAAACTGGATGAAAAACATGTCAAGTATGCGACCATGGACGCGTGCACAAGCTACGAGATGTACAGGCGGATCGTTGACATGAGGAACTGTCTTCTTCCAGACCCAGACGAGGGATCGAGCCACATAGGAGTGGCGGGAGCGTCACAAGAAGTAGATGACTAGACAATCGTTTCTCCTACTTTAGAATGCATGCAATTGTTTATTGAGGTGTGTGCGAATGATCTATATAGTCACTTATGTAATTGGATGTTTATTTCAGTTATATATATATACATGTTATTCTACTGTAGACAGAGCAAATCACACGGCTTATTAGCAGCAATCGTCTGTGTTATTATTGGTCTTCGCACACATTTCTGATTATGGACCTGTTTGTCGCGTATCACACACATCTTGTTCAGTTGAACCGTTTCCATTGTGTTGCCTAATCACACAAAGTTCATCCTAGTGATCCGTATGCTATATATCGCACACGCCTTCATCTGGCTGCCTGTTTCTTTTGTTCCTCCTCATCCCAAACAGTTAATTGAACTGAACCGTATGCCCTTCATCGCACACGCAACTAAAATTTGAACCGTGTTTGATGCATCCGTCATCGCAAATGTTTTGCACCTTCTTTGACGGTTTTTCTACATCACCATTTGCGATTATGGCACCGCACACAGTTTCGTCGGAGGGTCTCTGATTGTAGTGTCGCGTTTGGACCATCCTGCAGTAGTGACATGCCTACATTATATTTATGAACTGGAGCTAGTGCCGTATCGCCCTAGGTTATGACTGTCACATGATGAATATCATCCAACGAATCATTGATCCAATGCCTACGAATTTATCTTATATTGTTCTTGCTAAGTTACTACTGCTATCGTTACTGTTGCACTTGCTACAAAATTACTGCTATCACTGTTACCATTACCATTGCTGCTGCTACTATTATCAAAACTATCATACTACTTTGCTACTGATCACTTTGCTGCAGATAATTAATCTCCAGGTGTGGTTGAATTGACAACTCATCTGCTAATACTTGCAAATATTCTTTGGCTCCCCTTGTGTCGAATCTATAAATTTGGGTTGAATACTCTACCCTCGAAAATTGTTGCGATCCCCTATACTTGTGGGTTATCAATCCACACTTTTGTTTCCCTTCTTCCCTTTCCTTCCCCTTCTTAGGCCGGCCCATATGGGGGGCGCGCCAGCCCCTTGTGGCTGGTGTGTTTCCCCTCTTGGCCATAAGGCTCTTATCTTTTGCCGGGGGTGCCCGGAACCCCTTCCGGTGACCCGATATGTACCCAGTACCCTCCGGAACACTTCCGGTGTCCGAATACTATCGTCCTATATATCAATCTTTACCTCTCGACCATTTTGAGACTCCTCATCATGTCCGTGATCTCATCCGGGACTTCGAACAACATTCGGTCACCAAATCACATAACTCATATAATACTATATCGTCATCGAACGTTACGCGTGCGGACCCTACGGGTTCGAGAACTATGTAGACATGACCGAGACACCTCTCCGGTCAATAACAAATAGCGGAACCTGCATGCTCATATTGTCTCCTACATATTCTACGAAGATCTTTATCGGTCGAACCATTATGACAACATACGTAACTCCCTTTGTCCATCGGTTTGTTACTCGTCGGTATCTTCATACCTAGTTCAATCTCGTTACCGACAAGTCTCTTTACTTGTTCCGTAATACATCACCTCGTGACTAACTCCTTAGTCGTTTGCTTGCAAGCTTATGATGTGTATTACTGAGAGGGCCCAGAGATAACTCTCCGATACTCGGAGTGACAAATCCTAATCTCGATCTAAGCCAACTCAATAAACACCTTCGGAGATACCTGTAGAGCATCATTATGATCACCCAGTTACGTTGTGACGTTTTATAGAACATAAGGTATTCCTCCGGTATCCGGGAGTTGCATAATCTCATAGTCGAAGGAATATGTATTTGACATGAAGGAAGCAATAGCAATAAAACTGAACGATCATTATGCTAAGCTAACGGATGGGTCTTGTCCATCACATCATTCTCCTAATGATGTGATCTCATTATTAAATGACAACACATGTCCATGGTTAGGAAACCTTAACCATCTTTAATCAACGAGCTAGTCTAGTAGAGGCTTACTAGGGACACGGTGTTTGTTTATGTATTCACACATGTATTTAGGTTTATGATCAATACAATTCTAGCATGAATAATAAACCTTTATCATGAATATGGAAATATAAAATAACAACTTTATTATTGCCTCTAGGGCATATTTCCTTCACCTAGGCTCCAACCCAGGTGAGCATGTCATCCCTCCCTCTTTTGCTGTAGGTCATTGCCACTGTTAATTTTTTTATTTGCATCACTGGGGTTCATCACTGCTAGGCGGTGACAATTTGTTGTAGTTGTCTAGAATTAAGGTAGATATATTTTTCAATCTTCGGTTAGCACTAGCTATAGAAACTGGAAGTGCAATATGTCAATCAAATTAAGGTGGATATATTTTTTAAGTCATCATCTTTGGAAGCATCTAAATTCTGAACAAATTGTGTGAGTTGTTGTTGTAATCCATAACAAAGTGTTTGAGTTGTTGTTGTGTACTACTTTTTCACCATCTCACATATATCACTAGCTTTGAATCCTCTGAATTTGTTTCTAGGAATCTAGGTGGCGCTAATGGTTAGGCGTGGCAAAATAGTTGAGTTTCCAAAGAAAATTTCCAATCAAAAGTAATGCTCCAAGTTAGGCGTGGCAAATATAGTGACAATCCAAACAAGGCCTTAGGGGTTGTTTAGTTCCAAGCCACAACTTGCCACACTTTGTCACAACTCAACTTAGGCAAGTTTGACCAAGTTAGGTGTGTGTTTGGTTCTTGCTCACATGTTAGATACAAACTGGCATATATATACTACACTTCATCCATATAATTGTGTGAAGATATCGATAGTGCTATATTGTTGTTGTCCAAAGCTAGTTATGCACATGCTATGATATTGTTGCTCTTTTACCCTTGATGAAATCTGCCAAGTCTGAAATTGGCAGAATTAAACTTGCCATGTTTTCATGATGTTTCCCACTAATCTATAACTATTTTCAACATTATCAGTACATATGTTTTGTTATGAATTACCAGTACATTCATGCCATGCCTATTGTTGCTATGTAAAATTACTATAGCATGACTTAAACTTGATCTAAATATGTCATGTTAATATAATAGTTTGCTAATGTAGCATATTCCATGATGCTAATGAACTTGAACCTTTGGATGAATTGCTGTGCATCTAGCATACTCCATCACATGCCATGCATATGCACTTTATGTTACTGTAGCGTGTCTTGGTCTTTCTTGTATATTGCCATGTTGCTGTCATGGACAGATTTGCATTGTATACTTTGACATGTGTGTTTGGTTCTTGTCATAATAACCTATACTTGTTATTATTTTGAAGTTCCAGACATGACTAGCTGGAACAGCCACTACCAGTCCTCGTGCTACTTCGTGGCCTATGAAGTTGACAAAGACGAAACGAGCACCAACCAGGCAAGATTACAAAAACATCCATGAGCATTGCAAACACATGCATATATACATATATCATCTAACCATTCATTATTGATGATTTCAAATATTTGACTTGCCAGGCGTATGTACGAGACCCATCTCCAAAACCGGTCCAGCAGCAGCTACCGACACGTAACGTGAACATGCTCAGCCGTGAGCTTGTCGCGTCAAAGGAGAGTACTATAACATCCCAATTTTAAATTTGGATGTTAATCATTAGGTCATCATATGCATCCAGGATTCTTGCATTTTGAATTGGTTTTATCTGACATTTTGATCCTAGAGGCCTTAAGCAAGTCAAGGACCAATTGAGAGAGTTGGAGGTTTTCCCAAAAAAAATCCCATTTTTGAATTTTCAAAAATTGGTAAATTGGATCAAAGTGATTTTTATTTGAAATTATTTTTCCAATTATTTCTACATAAATAAAATAATGAGAGAAGATAATATGACTTCTTCAAACAGTGGAAATAATGGAAATTTAATTTTGAATAAAAATATATTTATTATTGAATTTTATTTGAGATTTTATTCGATTAAATTAGGAAAATTTACATTTTTTAAAAACTGCATTTAGCCCAGAAAAATGTTCACGTTGTCTTAAATATTATTAAAGGACTGTGAAAATAATTTCTAGATTTTTAGGATTTTATTTTTTATTTGGATTTTTCTTCGTGGTGCTATTTAAAAAAATCTTCGGACCGAACTCGGCCAAAGGCCCAGCCAGCCCAAACCGCGCCGCCGCCTTCCACCTCGCGCCCGAGCCGGACTCCTCTGGAGTCCGAGCGCCGCACGCCGCCGGCCGACCCTCTGCCCAGGTCGGACCCCTCGGGGCTCCTTATAAGCCGCCGCCCCCGACCCTTTTCTCCACCTAGCCGCCACCGCCGCCGTCTCCGAGCCGGACTCCGGCAGGAGTCCGAGCCGCCGCCGCCTTGGCTGCCCCCTGCCCCAAGCCGCCGCCCCCCAAGGCTTTATAAGCCGAGGCCCCGGGCCCCTCTCCTCCTTAATCACCGCAGCCGCCGCCGCCCGCCTCCCGCAGCAGCAGTAGCCGCAGCCACCGCCGCCTACCGCGTCGCCCCGCCGCCCGCTGTCGTTGCCGCCGCCACGCCTCTCGCCGGACCCACCGCCGCCGGTTTTTCTCACCGAACCGGTATAACCACCGAAAACCCGCCCGATTTTTTTAAGTTTCGGTTTTCTTTTAGATCGGTTAATTTTTATTAGGTTAGTTTAATTAGCGAATGTTCGTTCGTTTAGATCTATTAGTGAATGTTTTCTTTCGTTAGGTTCTGTTAGCGAACGTTCATTCGTTAGATTTTTCTTTTTAGTTTTATTTTCGGCCAAGGACCTATCCGCGATAAGTTTTCTTACAGATTAGTCCCTGATCTTCAAACCCTCATAACTTTTTTGCTCGTTTATCGAAATCCAATGAAACCAACGCCAAATTCTTCGTCTTGATCCCCTCTGTTCAGATAAACAACTTGAACATGATTTTGAAAATTTAAAATTTGGTTTCAAGCAGATTTGATTTTGAACTTCTTTTGATTGTAGTTTGAGTTTCGTATTTCCGATTTGATCGATTCTTTTTGCAAATCGAAGCTCTTCACTTGAAATTTTGGTTTAGATCTTTTCTTTTGGTTTTACCTCTACATCTTATGCTTGAGTCCTTATGTATGCTATTGTTTGTTCACTATAGAGTTTTCGGGGTGCGAAGCATGCTACTAAGAATCTCTAGGGTTTCCCGATCGTCAGCAAGGCAAGTAACACTTTGATCATATCCCTTTATTACCTAGTTTTTATGCATTAGTTTCAACCCTCAAACACTGCATGAGTAGGTTTGATAACATGTGGGTACTGGGAAGTAGTTGATGAGGTAGGAACCTATTGTCTTATATTCAACCCTTGGGTGTTACTATGTTATGCTTATACTGCTATGCTATGCTCGTAGACGTGGTTTGGTTTTGAGAGAATTCATGCAAGATGTGAGAGATATTAATTAAGGGAAACTTAAGGTGGCTACTTTAATACACATCTGGGTGGATTGGTTGCGGGCACCTGGAGAACCCAGTGTTGTCCTAGGATATCCCAGAGTACCCGTGTGATCATCCTATGGTTTGCCACCCAGGCTCAAAGGGATCATAAGATTATTCATGCTAGAAACTTCATGTGCAGCCATAAGCCATTATGGGCTCTGACACAGTTGAGTAAGTTGTGGGAAACCTTTCCATGATGGGCTAGCAGATGTAGGGGATTGTAGGTGTACCAGCCTATCTATCGGTTAAGGGAACCTCTTCGGAAAGACTATTTCTCGGTCATCCGTTTCTCAAACATCATGTAGTGCGAGAAATTCAACGGAGGAGATCGAGTCTTGTGGGGAAAAGTGAGCAAACCTTTGTAGAGTATATAAACTAATCATGATTTGCCGTGTCCCCGGTTATGGACATCTTGAGTATCTGGTACTTAAATTATTGATTTGATCTCATCAGTTTTACTTAATGAATTTGTTGGGTTATAATTATTAATTTGGGTTTGAGTGGGAGGAACCTTCTCATTAATTTCAACAAACTTTCTAGTTAAATAAAATATATTCCTTTGTTGTAGGGAAAAATTAGCTTTACGCAAATGATAACCATAGAGCCTCCACCAGCCATATATACATGTAGTGATAGCTGTTATTTGTTCATTGCTCTATAGTGTTATCTTGCCAGCATATTCCATGTGCTGACCTACATGGTTGGAACGTATCATGTTGCAGAATTTTCAGACGAAGAGTAAGGTGCGATAGGTCGTTGTCGTGCACTCAGTATTGCCGTGGAGTTGGATGGACTCATTTATCTTCGATGCTTCCGCAGTTATCTTATTTTAGACGGCCTTCAGCCATATTATTGTAATAAGTACTCTTTTTGAGACACTTGATGTAATAAGTGTGTGATCGAACTCTGTATAAAGCCTTGAGTACTGTGTGTGTCAGCAATACTGATCCAGGGATGACACTTAAGCACAGAGACTTGACCGCCTGAGGTCGGGTCGCTACAAGATGGTATCAGAGCACACGATGACTGTAGGATGCAACCACTAGGAAAAGCCATAGGATACTCTTCGCTACTCATTTCTGACTCTTCTCCAGTTCTACTCTATAGACGGCGAACCCAAGGAACAAGTTCACTCAACCCGATGACGACACCCCTTTCAGACGACACTTGAAGGAAGTCACTAGGTACCTGAGCATCGGAATACCAAGCTTCACCGGAACCTACACCGCCATTTTACCAGAAGAGGAGCGCTGGAAGATTCGAGTTCATGTTCCAGGAAGGATGTTCGCACTAGTTACCGAGCCCATAGAGTTTTCCTTTGATGCACCAACCTGGAGTCTAGGAAAGAGCATGGCCGCCCACATCGCCATGGGACGCATCGGCGAGGTATACAACAAGGAACTTAAGGACACCATCTACCAGATATGTGGACGCCAAGATGAGCAACGGGAGATGATTTGCACCAGGAAGGAGAAGTCCATTGCAGCTTACATACAGGAGTTAAATCAGCACATTTGTCGTCAGGAGAACCAGATGTGCGCCAACATGATAGACCTGAAGAAGGTGATGACCCGGAACATGGAGCTAGAAGAGGAACTCAAGTCTACACGCGATGGATATGAAGAAGAAATTGTTGTACTACTGGAGAAGAATGAAGACCTGAAGAAGAAGCTAGGGATATTCATGGGAGATCCCGAACCTGGAGTGGACATCCGTTCTGAAGACTACATCATAATTGACGACACGGACTCCGACCCCGATAGCAATGATGAAGATAGTGAAGATAATGAACGAAGCTGGAGCAGATATTATGGAGTCTTCCACCGATCCAAATTTCTAGTCGACCACCATATTATCATTAGTATTTCCCCCATGTATATAGTAATAGTCTGAGTATTTGTAACGGTAGTTTAGATCGATTGTATGCTTCTTGTTTGAATTGAGTGGTGTGGAATGAATACGTTTGTCTCATGTGCATATGGGTAGTGATTTCTCTCTAGACCCCATTCTATTCTGTTCTCACCCCTCTAAACCTATCAGATGCCTCCGAGACATGACCCTTGATTCGTCTTCCCACCGGAGCTCACTTAGTTGATCCAACAGCAGAATGCCTTGATGCAGTTGCTAGTCCAGAACCAAGGCAGCAACAACAACAACAACCCGCCGCCACCCCCAAGTTGACAACCTAGCCCGTTTCTTAAGGTTATATCTGCCAGTGTTCTCTAGCAGCACCGAGCTGATTGTTGCTGATGAATGGCTCCGCAAGATTGGAAGGGAGATGACCACCGCAGGCTGCACTGATGCTAAGAAGGTGCGCTTTTCCACACATCAACTGGATGGACCTGCAACCTCATGGTGGGAGAACTACACTGCCACTTTCCCCGTGGCCAATGACACTTGGGATCAGTTTCAGCAAGCATTCCGCACTGCACATGTCTCAGCTGGAGCCATGAGTATGAAGAAGCGTGAGGTTCGCAACTTACGCCAGGGGAACTGTACCGTGGCATAGTACATGGATGATTTCAGCAAGTTAGCATGCTACGCCCCAGATGATGTAGCCACTGATGCCGTGAAGCAGGAGAAGTTTCTTGAGGGACTGAATGATGAGCTGAGTATGAAGTTGATGGTGGCAACATTCACCAACTACCAGGAGCTGGTAGACAGTGCTCTGATGATTGAAGGCAAACAGCAGCAGATAGAGAACCGCAAACGGAAGTATGGACAGGGGAAGTACAACTCTGGAGCTCAGCAGAAGCCTTGCTATTCCCCGTACTCGGGAGGACACACTCATCATACCCATGGAGGACATAACCATGCAGGACATTCTCATTCTGGAGGAAGTGGTCATAACCACAGTGGCTCTAAGAATGGAAATGGGAATGGAGGAACCAACAATCAGAGCCGTTCCAACGCCGCGACACCCGCCAAGAAGGATCTGAGTCACGTTACTTGTTTCAAGTGCGGGAAGACTGGGCGTTACTTGTTTCAAGTGCGGGAAGACTGGGCACTACGCCACCGAGTGTCCTGAAGCCAAGAATGGTAATGGCAATGGAAGCTCAGGAAAGAAGCCAAATCCCTTCACCAGAGGTCAGGTGAACCACGTCAACGTGGATGAAGTTGAAGAGCAGCCTGACGTAGTTATTGGTATGTTTTTGATTAAGTCATTTACAACCATTGTTCTTTTTGACACTGGTGCATCACATTCATACATATCAAGGGGATTTGTGGAAAAGTTTAAGTTGCCCACCGCAGCCCTTAAGACACATATGTTAGTAAGCTCACCAGGAGCGGAGTATATGGCTAGCCGGGGATGTTTTCAGTTACCATTAACCATAGGTAGGCACGCCTTTCCCACAGACCTCATTATTTTGGAATCACAAGGATTGGATATGATACTAGGCATGGATTGGCTATCCAAGTATGGAGGAAACATCGATTGCGCTAGTAAGTCGATTCTTCTCACCACCCCAGAGGGAAAACGGATCAAGTATGTGTCTCGGCATGCGCCAAGGAGAACTCAAGTAAATTCACTCTCTGGTGTTGTTCAGGAGGAAGTGCCAGTTGTGAAGGATTATCCTGATGTATTTCCAGCCAGGCATGCCACCAGATCGAGATATAGAATTTTTGATAGAGCTGTTACCAGGCACCGGACCAATATTGAAGAGACCGTATCAGATGCCCGCAAATGATCTGGAGGAAATTAAGAAGCAGATTAAGGAGTTATTGGAGAAAGGTTATATTCGACCAAGTTCATCATTGTGGGGAGCCCCAGTGCTCTTAGTTGAGAAGAAGGATGGATACTTGAGAATGGTTGTTGATTATCGTGCACTGAATGAGGCGACGATCACGAACAAATACCCACTACCAATGATCAATGATTTGTTTGACCAGCTGCAGGGAGCTAAAGTTTTCTCCAAGATCGATCTTCGATCAGGATATCACCAGCTGAAGATCCGAGAACAGGATATACCTAAAACAGCTTTTACCACAAGGTATGGGCTATATGAGTACACGGTCATGTCTTTTGGTTTGACTAACGCCCCTGCCTACTTTATGAGTATGATGAATAAGGTGTTCATGGAGTTCTTGGATAAGTTTGTTGTGGTGTTCATTCATGATATATTGGTGTACTCGAAGAATGAAGAAGAGCACAAGGAACATTTGCGCTTGGTTCTCGAGAAGCTCAGGGAACATCAGCTATATGCCAAGTTCAGCAAATGTGAGTTTTGGTTGAAGGAAGTTGGATTTTTCAGACATGTTATATCTGGAGAAGGTATAGCAGTAGACCCTACTAAGGTCCAGTCTGTCACAGAGTGGTTGGCACCCACCTCAGTTGGAGAGATACACGGTTTTCTTGGACTCACAGGATACTACCGGAGATTCATTGTGAATTTTTCCAAGATTGCGAAGCCCATGACATAGTTGTTGAAGAAATACACCAAGTTTAAATGGACCGAAGAATGTGAGGCCAGTTTTCAGGAGTTGAAGAAACGTCTAGTTATAGCCCCAGTGCTAATTCTTCCGGATAGACGTGAGGATTTCCAAGTATATTGCGACGCTTCTCGCCAAGGACTTGGAGGTGTACTTATGCAAGACGAAAGAGTTGTTTCATATGCCTCACGACAGTTTCGACCGCATGAGTTGAATTATGCCACGCATGACTTGGAGTTAGCAGCCGTAGTGCATGCACTCAAGACTTGGAGACATTTTCTTATTGGAACCGTTGTGATGTATACACGGTTCATAAGAGTTTGAAGTACATTTTCACGCAGAAGGAGTTGAACCTCAGGCAGAGGAGATGGTTGGAGCTCATAAAGGATTATGACATGAGACTGCATTATCATCCAGGAAAGGCCAATGTTGTAGCAGACGCTTTGAGCCGCAAGAGTTATGTCAATACTATCGTGACTAGAGGATTACCTCAGGAGTTAACCGAAGATCTCAGGGAACTACGAGTGGAGATAGTTTCGAGAGGTTTTGTTGCAGCATTGGAAGTTCTGTCTACGTTATTGAGAAAGATTCAAGAAGCCCAAAAGATTGATAAGGAGATTGCAGAGATAAAGGAGAAGATGAGTAAAGGTAAAGCCAAGGGTTTTCGTGAGGACGAACATGAAACTTTATGGTTCGAGGACCGTATATATGTGCCTAATGACCTAGAGATTAGGAAGTTAATACTCCAGGAAGCACATGACTCGCCATACTCGATTCACCCCGGAAACACCAAGATGTATTTGGATTTGAAGGAACATTTCTGGTGGACAGGTATGAAGAAGGATATTGCCGAGTATGTAGCCGTATGTGATGTCTGTCAGAGAGTTAAGGCAGAGCACAAGAAGCCAGCAGGTTTACTTCAGCCTATGCCGATACCCGAATGGAAGTGGGATAAACTTGGCATGGATTTCAACACCAGATTACCCAGGACACGATTAGGATATGATTCTATTTGGGTAGTAGTTGGTCGCTTGACCAAAGTGGCTCACTTTATCCCCGTGAAAACCACTTATACGAGCGCAAAGTTGGCCAAGATATATATGACCAGGATCGTATGTCTGCATGGAGTTCCGAGGACCATCGTATCAGATAGAGGAACACAGTTTACCTCGAAGTTTTGGAATCAGTTGCACCAGACTTTGGGTACCAGGCTAGAGTTCAGTACAGCCTTTCATCCGCAGACAGATGGACATACCGAGAGAGTCAACCAGATTTTGGAGGACATGTTGAGAGCTTGTGCGCTAGATTATGGATCTAGTTGGGATGATAATTTGCCATACGCAGAGTTCTCATATAACAACAGCTACCAAGCCAGTTTGAACATGGCTCCTTTCAAAGCTTTGTATGGAAGAAGGTGCAGGACACCATTTATGTGGGATGAAGTTGGAGACCGACAATTGTTCGGACCAGATTTGATCAGAGAGTCTGAAGAGAAGGTTAAGTTGATTCGTGATAGACTGAAGGTAGCTCATTCCAGGCAGAAGAGTTATGCTGACACTAAACGCAAGGAGGTAGTCTATGAAGTCGGAGATAGAGCATATGTTCGTGTGTCACCACTTCGAGGAGTTAAAAGATTTGGAGTTAAAGGGAAGTTAGCCCCAAGATTTGCAGGGCCATACCGAGTTTTGGAACGTATGGGAGAACTGGCCTACAAGTTGGAGTTACCCAAAGGAATGTCAGGAGTTCATGATGTGTTTCACGTTTCCCAGTTGAAGAAGTGCCATGTAGAGATGACCGATATTCCTCTGAGAGATACAGTGCCCCTGGAAGCAATTCAGTTGGAGAGTGACCTGACTTATGAGGAGAAACCCGTCAAGATTTTAGAGTTCGCCAACCGAGTCACTCGCAGCAAAGTCATCAAGTTTTCAAAGTTTAGTGGAGCCACCATACCGAGGAGGAAGCCACCTGGGAGCGAGAAGAAGACCTCCGGAAAGATCACCCACACCTATTTTCTAGTCAACCCGAATCTCGAGGGCGAGATTCATCTTAAGGGGGGGTAGGTTTGTAGCATCCCAATTTTAAATTTGGATGTTAATCATTAGGTCATCATATGCATCCATGATTCTTGCATTTTGAATTGGTTTTATCTGGACATTTTGATCCCAGAGGCCTTAAGCAACTCAAGGACCAATTGAGAGAGTTGGAGGTTTTCCCAAAAAAAAAAATCCCATTTTTGAAATTTAAAAATTTGGTAAATTGGATCAAAGTGATTTTTATTTGAAATTATTTTTCCAATTATTTCTAAATAAATAAAATACTGAGAGAATATAATATGACTTCTTCGACACAGAGGAAATAATGGAAATTTAATTTTGAATAAAAATATATTTATTATTTGAATTTTATTTGAGATTTTATTCGATTAAATTAGGAAAAATTGCATTTTTTAAAAACTGCATTTAGCCCAGAAAAATGTTCACGTTGTCCTAAATATTATTAAAGGACCGTGAAATTTATTTCTGTATTTTTAGGATTTTATTTTTATTTTATTTTGATTTTTCTTCACGACGCTATTTAAAAAATATCTTCGGACCGAACTGGGCCGAAGGCCCAGCTGGCCCGCCGCCGCCTTCCACCTCGCACCCGAGCTGGACTCCTCTGGAGTCTGACAGCTGCATGCCGCCGGCCAACCCCCTGCCCAAGTCGGACCCCCCCGGGGCTCCTTATAAGCCGCCGCCCCCGGCCCTTTTGTCCACCAAGCCGCCATCGCCGTCGTCTCCGAGCCGGACTCCGGCAGGAGTCCGAGCCGCCGCCGCCTTCGCTGCCCCCTGCCCCAAGCCACCGCCCCCAGGCTTTATAAGCCAAGGCCCCGGGCCCCTCTCCTCCTCAATCTCCGCAGCCGCCACCGTCCGCCTCCCGCAGCACCGGTAGCCGCAGCCATCGCCGCCTGCCGCGTAGCCCCGCGCCACCCCGCTGCCCGCTGCCGTCGCCGCCGCCGCGCCTCTCGCCGGAGCCACCGCCACCGATCCGATCCGCCCCCGTCGGTTTTTCTCACCGAACCGGTATAACCACCGAAAACCCGCCTGGTTTTCTTTTAGATCGGTTAATTTTTATTAGGTTAGTTTAATTAGCGAACGTTCGTTCATTTAGATCTGTTGTGAACGTTTTTTTCGTTACGTTCTGTTAGCGAACGTTCATTCGTTAGATTTTTCTTTTTAGTTTTATTTTCGGCCAGGGACCTATCTGCGATAAGTTTTCTTACAGATTAGTCCCTGATCTTCAAACCCTCACAACTTTTTGCTCGTTTATCCAAATCCAATGAAACCAACGCCAAATTCTTCGTCTTGATCCCGTGTATTCAGATAAACAACTTGAACATGATTTTGAAAATTTAAAATTTGGTTTCAAGAAGATTTGCTTTCGAACTTCTTTCGATTGTAGTTTGAGTTTCGTATTTCCGATTTGATCAATTCTTTTTGCAAATCGAAGCTCTTCACTTGAACTTTCTATTTAGATGTTTTCTTTTGGTTTTACCTCTGCATCTTATGCTTGAGTGCTTATGTATGCTATTGTTTGTTCACGATAGAGTTTCCGGAGTGTGAAGCGTGCTACTACGAATCTCTAGGGTTTTCCGATCGTCAGCAAGGCAAGTAACACTTTGATCATATCCCTTTATTACCTAGTTTTATGCACTAGTTTCAACGCTCAAACATTGCATGAGTAGGTTTGATAACATGTGGGTACTGGGAAGTAGTTGATGAGGTAGGAACCTATTGTCTTATATTCAACCCTTGGGTGTTACTACGTTATGCTTATACTGCTATGCTATGCTCGTAGACGTGGTTTGGTTTTGAGAGAATTCATGCAAGATGTGAGAGATATTAATTAAGGGAAACTTAAGGTGGCTACTTTAATACACATCTGGATGGATTGGTTGCGGGCACTTGGAGAACCCAGTGTTGTCCTAGGATATCCCGGAGTACCCGTGTGATCATCCTATGGTTTGCCACCCAGGCTCAAAGGGATCGTAAGATTATTCATGCTAGAAACTTCCGTGTGCAGCCACAAGCCATTATGGGCTCTGGCATAGTTGAGTAAGTTGTGGGAAACCTTTCCATGATGGGCTAGCAGATATAGGGGATTGTCGGTGTACTAGCCTATCTATCGGTTAAGGGGACCTCTTCGAAGAGACTATGCCTCGGTCATCCGTTTCTCAAACATCACGCAGTGCGAGAAATTCAATGGAGGAGATCGAGTCTTGTGGGGAAAAGTGCGCAAACCTCTGCAAAGTGTATAAACTAATCATGATTAGCCATGTCCCTGGTTATGGACATCTTGAGTATGTGGTACTTGAATTATTGATTTGATCTCATCACTTTTACTTAATGAATTTGTTGGGTTATAGTTATTAATTTGGGTTTGAGTTGGAGGAACCTTCTCATTAATTTCAACAAGCTTTGTAGTTAAATAAAATATATTCCTTGGTTGTAGGGAAAAATTAGCTTTACGCAAATGATAAACCATAGAGCCTCCACCAGCCATATATGCATGTAATGATAGCTGTTATTTGTTCATTGCTCTATAATGTTATCTTGCCAGCATATTCCATATGCTGACCTACACGGCTGCAACGTATCATGTTCCAGAATTTTCAGACGAAGAGTAAGGTGTGATAGGTCGTTGTCGTGCACTCAGTATTGTCGTGGAGTTGGATGGAATCATTTATCTTCAATTCCTCCGCAGTTATCTTATTTTAGATGGCCTTCAGCCATATTATTGTAATAAGTACTCTTTTTGAGACACTCGATGTAATAAGTGTGTGATTGAACTCTGTTATAAAGCCTCGAGTACTGTATGTGTCAGCAATACCGATCCAGGGATGACACTTAAGCACACAGACTTGGCCACCTGAGGTCGGGTTGCTACAAGTACAATGAAGGCACTTAAGGAGTTGAATGACTCTGTGAAGAATGAGAAGGAAGAGTGATACGTCTCCAACGTATCTATAATTTTTGATTGTTCCATGCTATTATATTATCTGGTTTGGATGTTTAATGGGCTTTATTATACACTTTTATATTATTTTTGGGACTAACCTACTAACCGGAGGCCCAGTCCAAATTGCTGATTTTTTTGCCTATTTCAGTGTTTCGCAGAAAAGGAATATCGAACGGAATCCAAACGGAATGAAACCTTCAGGAGAGTTATTTTTGGAACAAACGTGATCGAGGGAACTTGGAGTGGACGTCAAGAAAGAAGCGAGGAGGCCACATGGCAGGGAGGCGCGCCTGCCCCCTGGGCGCGCCCCCCACCCTCATGGGCCCCTCGCAGCTCCATCGACCTACTTCTTCCTCCTATATATATATCCATATACCCCGAAAATATCCAGGAGCACCATGAAACCCTATTTCCACCGCCGCAACCTTCTGTACCCATGAGATCCCATCTTGGGGCCTTTTCCGGTGCTCCACCGGAGGGGGCATCGATCATGGAGGGCTTCTACATCAACACCATAGCCTCTCCGATGATGTGTGAGTAGTTTACCTCAGACCTTCGGGTCCATAGTTATTAGCTAGATGGCTTCTTCTCTCTCTTTGGATCTCAATACAAAGTTCTCCTCAATCTTCTTGGAGATCTATTTGATGTAACTCTTTTTGCGGTGTGTTTGTCGAGATCCGATGAATTGTGGGTTTATGATCAAGATTATCTATGAACAATATTTGAATCTCCTCTGAATTCTTTTATGTATGATTGGTTATCTTTGCAAGTCTCTTCGAATTATCAGTTTAGTTTGGCCTACTAGATTGATCTTTCTTGCAATGGGAGAAGTGCTTAGCTTTGGTTTCAATCATGCGGTGCTCGATCCCAGTGACAGAAGGGGAAACGACACGTATTGTATTGTTGCCGTCAAGGATAAAAAGATGGGGTTTATGTCATATTGCTTGAGTTTATCCCTCTACATCATGTCATCTTGCCTAATGCGTTACTATGTTCTTATGAACTTAATACTCTAGATGCATGCTGGATAGCGGTCGATGTGTGGAGTAATAGTAGTATATGCAGAATCGTTTCGGTCTACTTGTCGCGGACGTGATGCCTATATACATGATCATGCCTAGATATTCTCATAACTATGCACTTTTCTATCAATTGCTCGACAGTAATTTGTTCACCCACCGTAATACTTATGCTATCTTGAGAGAAGCCACTAGTGAAACCTATGGCCCCCGGGTCTATTTTCCATCATATTAATCTCCTGTCGACTAGCTATTTCCTGCACCGTTTATTTTGCACTCTTTACTTTCAATCTTTATCATAAAAATACCAAAAATATTATCTTATCATCTCTATCAGATCTCACTTTTGCAAGTGGCTGTGAAGGGATTGACAACCCCTTTATCGCGTTGGTTGCAAGGTTCTTATTTGTTTGTGTAGGTACGAGGGATTTGCGTGTAGCCTCCTACTGGATTGATACCTTGGTTCTCAAAACTGAGGGAAATACTTACGCTACTTTGTTGCATCACTCTTTCCTCTTCAAGGGAAAACCAACGCAGTGCTCAAGAGGTAGCAAGAAGAATTTCTGGCGCCGTTGCCGGGGAGTCTACGCACAAGTCAAGACATACCAAGTACCCATCACAAACTCTTATCCCTCGCATTACATTATTTGCCATTTGCCCCTCGTTTTCCTCTCCCCCACTTCACCCTTGCCGTTTTATTCACCCGCTTTTTTTCGCCTTTTTTTCTCGCTTGCTTCTTGTGTGTGCTTGTGTGTTGGATCGTTCGCCACGATGGCTCAAGACAATACTAAATTGTGTGATTTTTCCAATACCAACAACAATGATTTTCTTAGCACTCCGATTGCTCGTATTACCGATGCTGAATCTTGTGAAATTAATGCTGCCTTGTTGAATCTTGTCATGAAAGATCAATTCGCCGGCCTTCCTAGTGAATATGCCGCTACCCATCTAAACAGCTTTGTTGATTTGTGTGATATGCAAAAGAAGAAAGATGTGGATAATGATATTGTTAAATTGAAGCTATTTCCTTTTTTTCTTAGAATCATGCTAAAACTTGGTTTTCGTCTTTGCCTAAAAATAGTATTGATTCATGGAATAAGTGCAAAGATGCTTTTATCTCTAAGTATTTTCCTCCCGCTAAGATCATCCCTCTTAGAAACGATATTATGAGTTTTAAGCAACTTGATCATGAACATGTTGCACAAGCTTGGGAGAGAATGAAATTAATGATACGTAATTGCCCTACACATGGTTTGAATTTATGGATGATTATACAAAAAATTTATGCCGGATTGAATTTGGCTCCTAGAAATCTTTTAGACTCGGCCGCGGGAGGCACTTTTATGGAAATCACTTTAGGAGAAGCTACTAAACTCCTAGATAATATTATGGTTAATTATTCTCAATGGCACACCGAAAGATCTACTAGTAAAAAGGTTCAAGCGATAGAAGAGATTAATGTTTTGAGTGGAAAGATGGATGAACTTATGAAATTGTTTGCTAATAAGAGTGTTTCTTCTGATCCTAATGATATGCCTTTGTCTACTTTAATTGAGAATAATACTGATTCTATGGATGTGAATTTTGTTGGTAGGAACAATTTTGGTAACAACGCTTATAGAGGAAACTTTAATCCTAGGTCGTATCCTAGTAACTCCTCTAATAATTATGGTAATTCCTACAACAACTCTTATGGAAACTTTAATAAGATGCCGTCTGATTTTGAGACCAATGTTAAAGAATTTATGATTTCTCAAAAGAATTTCAATGCTTTGCTTGAAGAAAAATTGCTTAAGATTGATGAGTTGGCTAGGAACGTGGATAGAATTTCTCTTGATGTTGATTCTTTGAAACTTAGATCTATTCAAACTAAGCATGATATCAATGAGTCTCTCAAAGCTATGAGAATTTCCATTGATGAGTGCAAGGAAAGAACCGCTAGGATGCGTGCAAAAAAAAAGATTGCTTTGTGAAAGCGTGTTCTTCTAGTTTTCTTGATAATAAAGATGAAGATCTAAAAGTGATTGATGTATCTCCTATTAAATCTTTGTTTTCCAGTATGAATCTTGATAATGATGGGACTGGAGATGAGTCAACTTTAGTTAGAAGGCGTCCCAATGATTCGGAGTTTTTAGATCTTGATGCAAAAATTTGTAAAAGTGGGATTGACGAGGTCAAAACTTTAGATAGCAATGAACCCACTATTCTGGATTTCAAGGAATTTAATTATGATAATTGTTCTTTAATAGATTTTATTTCCTTGTTGCAATCCGTGTTAAATTCTCCTCATGCTTATAGTCAAAATAAAGCTTTTACCAAACATATCGTTGATGCTTTAATGCAATCCTATGAAGAAAAGCTTGAATTAGAAGTTTCTATCCCTAGAAAACTTTATGATGAGTGGGAACCTACTATTAAAATTAGGATTAAAGATCATGAATGCTATGCTTTATGTGATTTGGGTGCTAGCGTTTCCACGATTCCAAAAACATTGTGTGATGTGCTAGGTTTCCGTGAATTTGATGATTGCTCCTTAAACTTGCGTCTTGCAGATTCCACCATTAAGAAACCTATGGGAAGAATTAATGATGTTCTTATTGTTGCAAATAGGAATTATGTGCCCGTAGATTTTATTGTTCTTGATATAGATTGCAATCCTTCATGTCCTATTATTCTTGGTAGACCTTTCCTTAGAATGATTGGTGCAATTATTGATATGAAAGAAGGGAATATTAGGTTCCAATTTACATTAAGGAAAGGCATGGAAAAATTTCCTAGAAATAAAATTAAATTACCTTATGAATCTATTATGAGAGCCACTTAAGGATTTCATACTAAAGATGATAATAGTTAGAACTATCCTTGCCTTTATGCCTAGCTAGGGGCGTTAAACGATAGCGCTTGTTGGGAGGCAACCCAATTTTATTTTATTTTCTTGCTTTTTATTTCTGTTTAGTAATAAATTTTTGATCTAGCCTCTGGTTAGATGTGGTTTTATGCTTTAATTAGTGTTTGTGCCAAGTAAAACCTATAGGATCTTCTTGGATGATAGTTATTTGATCTTGCTGAAAAAATCAGAAACTTTATGCTCACGAAAACAATTGTTAAAAATCACCAGAACGTGCTAAAATACTGATTCCAATTGCAGTATATCAATAAACAAATTATCCAGGTCTTCCTATTTTGGTAGATTTTTTTGAGTTACAGAAGGTTGCGTTAGATACATATTACTACAGACTGTTCTGTTTTTGACAGATTCTGTTTTTCGAGTGTTGTTTGCTTATTTTGATGAATCTATGGCTAGTATCGGAGGTTATGAACCATAGAGAAGTTGGAATACACTAGGATTAACACCAATATAAATAAGTCATTACAGTACCTTAAAGTGGTGGTTTGTTTTATTTCGCTAACGGAGCTCATGAGATTTTCTGTTGAGTTTTGTGTTGTGAAGTTTTCAAGTTTTTGGATAAAGATTTGATGGATTATGGAACAGGGAGTGGCAAGAGCCTTGGGGATGCCCAAGGCACCCCAAGGTAAAATCCAAGGACAACCAAAAGCCTAAGCTTGGGGATGGCCCGGAAGGCATCCCCTCTTTTGTCTTCGTCCATCGGTAACTTTACTTGATGCTATATTTTTATTCACCACATGATATGTGTTTTGATTGGAGCGTCTTGTATGATTTGAGTCTTTACTTTTTAGTTCACCACAATCATCCTTGCTTTACACCTTTTGGGAGAGACACACATGATTCGGAATTTATTAGAATACTCTTTGCGCTTCACTTATATCTTTTGAGCTAGATAGTTTTGCTCTAGTGCTTCACCTATATCTTTTTAGAGCACGGTGGTGGTCTTATTTTATAGAAATTATTGATCTCTCATGCTTCACTTATATTATTTTGAGAGTACTTTATCGCAGCATGGTAATTTTCTTTGGCTAAAATCTTAGTCCTAATATAATAGGCATCCAAGATGGATATAATAAAAACTTTCATATAAAGTGCATTGAATACTATGAGAAGTTTGATACTTGATGATTGTTTTGAGATATGGAGATAGTGATATTAAAGTTCTGCTAGTTGAGTAATTGTGAAATTGAGAAATACTTGTGTTGAAGTTTGCAAGTCCCGTAGCATGCACGTATGGTAACCGTTGTGTAACAAATTTGAAACATGAAAGTGTTCTTTGAGTGTCATCCTTTGTGTGGAGGTCGGGATCACGCGATGGTTACCTCCTACCAACCCTTCCCCTAGGAGCATGCGTGTAGTGCTTGGTTTTGATGACTTGTAGATTTTTGCAATAAGTATGTGAGTTCTTTATGACTAATGTTGAGTCCATGGATTATACGCACTCTTACCCTTCCATCATTGCTAGCCTCTTCGGTACCGTGCATTGCCCTTTCTCACCTTGAGAGTTGGTGCAAGCTTCGCCGGTGCATCCAAACCCCGTGATATGATACGCTCTATCACACATAAACCTCCTTAATCTTCCTCAAAACAGCCACCATACCTACCTATTATGGCATTTCCATAGCCATTCCAAGATATATTGCCATGCAACTTTCCACCATTCCGTTTATTATGACACGTTTCATCATTGTCATATTGCCTTGCATGATCATGTAGTTGACATCGTATTTGTGGCAAAGCCACCATGCATAACTTATCATACATGTCACTCTTGATTCATTACCCATCCCGGTACACCGCCGGAGGCATTCATATAGAGTCATATTTTGTTCTAGTATTGAGTTGTAAATAAATAGAAGTATGATGATCATCATTCATAGAGCATTGTCCCAAAAAAAAGAAAAAAAAGAGAAAGGAGAAAAAAAGAGAGGCCCAAAAAAAGAAAAGAAATAAAAGGGACAATGCTACTATCCTTTTTTCCATACTTGTGCTTCAAAGTAGCACCATGGTCTTTATGCTAGAGAGTCTCTTGTTTTGTCACTTTCATATACTAGTGGGAATTTTTCATTATAGAACTTGGCTTGTATATTCCAACAATGGGCTTCCTCAAATGCCCTAGGTCTTCGTGAGCAAGCAAGTTGGATGCACACCACTTAGTTTCTTTTATTGAGCTTTCATACATTTATAGCTCTAGTGCATCCGTTGCATGGCAATCCCTACTCCTTGCATTGACATCAATTGATGGGCATCTCCCTAGCCCGTTGATTAGCCGCGTCAATGTGAGACTTTCTCCTTTTTTGTCTTCTCACACAATCCCCATCATCATATTCTATTCCACCCATAGTGAAACAATTGCTTGGTTGAAAGCATGATTTGAATATTTTGTGTGATGAACATGGAGCATGACCAAACTATATGATTTTGTAGGGATGAACTTACTTTGGCCATGTTATTTTGAGAAGACATAATTGCTTAGTTAGTATGCTTGAAGTATTATTATTTTTATGTCAATATTAAACTTTTATCTTGAATCTTTCGTATCTGAACATTCATGCCTCAATAAAGAAAATTACATTGAAGAATATGCTAGGTAGCATTCCACATCAAAAATTCTGTTTTTTATCATTTACGTACTCGAGGACGAGCAGGAATTAAGCTTGGGGATGCTTGATACGTCTCCAACGTATCTATAATTTTTTATTGTTCCATGCTATTATATTATCTGTTTGGGATGTTTAATGGGCTTTATTATACACTTTTATATTATTTTTGGGACTAACCTACTAACTGGAGGCCCAGTTCAAATTGCTGTTTTTTTGCCTATTTCAGTGTTTCGCGGAAAAGGAATATCAAACGGAATCCAAACGAAATGAAACCTTCGGGAGAGTTATTTTTGGAACAAACGTGATCCAGGGAAGTTGGAGTGGACGTCAAGAAAGAAGCAAGGAGGCCACGAGGCAGGGAGGCGCGCTTGCCCCGTAGGCACACCCCACCCTCGTGGGCCCCTCGCAACTCCACCGACCTACTTCTTCCTCCTATATATATCCATATACCCCAAAAAGATCTAGGAGCACCACGAAACCCTATTTCCACCGCCACAACCTTCTGTACCCATGAGAACCCATCTTGGGGCCTTTTCCGGCGCTCTGCTGGAGGGGGCATCGATCACGGAGGGCTTCTACATCAACACCATAGCCTCTCCCATGATGTGTGAGTAGTTTACCTCAGACCTTCAGGTCCATAGTTATTAGCTAGATGGCTTCTTCTCTCTCTTTGGATCTCAATACAAAGTTCTCCTCGATCTCTTGGAGATCTATTCGATGTAACTCTTTTTGCGGTGTGTTTGTCGAGATCCGATGAATTGTGGGTTTATGATCAAGATTATCTATGAACAATATTTGAATCTCCTCTGAATTCTTTTATGTATGATTGGTTATCTTTGCAAGCCTCTTCGAATTATCAGTTTGGTTTGGCCTACTAGATTGATCTTTCTTGCAATGCGAGAAGTGCTTAGCTTTGGGTTTAATCATGCGGTGCTCGATCCCAGTGACAGAAGGGGAAACGACACGTATTGTATTGTTGCCGTCGAGGATAAAAAGATGGGGTTTATGTCATATTGCTTGAGTTTATCCCTCTACATCATGTCATCTTGCCTAATGCGTTACTATGTTCTTATGAACTTAATACTCTAGACGCATGCTGGATAGCGGTCGATGTGTAGAGTAATAGTAGTAGATGCAGAATCGTTTCGGTCTACTTGTCGCGGACGTGATGCCTATATACATGATCATGCCTAGATATTCTCATAACTATGCACTTTTCTATCAATTGCTCGACAGATATTTGTTCACCCACCGTAATACTTATGCTATCTTGAGAGAAGCCACTAGTGAAACATATGGCCCCCGGGTCTATTTTCCATCATATTAATCTCCTGTCAACTAGCTATTTCTTGCACCGTTTATTTTGCACTCTTTACTTTCAATCTTTATCATAAAAATACCAAAAATATTATCTTATCATCTCTATCAGATCTCACTTTTGCAAGTGGCCGTGAAGGGATTGACAACCCCTTTATCGCATTGGTTGCAAGGTTCTTATTTGTTTGTGTAGGTATGAGGGATTTGCGTGTAGCCTCCTACTGGATTGATACCTTGGTTCTCAAAAATGAGGGAAATACTTACGCTACTTTGCTGCATCACCCTTTCCTCTTCAAGGGAAAACCAACGCAATGCTCAAGAGGTAACAAAGAGATGATCGACAAGAACTCTGATCTCTGCAATAAGAAATTGAAGCTCATCGACCAGAAGGACAAACTGGTTGCCGAGATCAATTCTATGAAGAAGGAGATACGGCTCCTGATGGCCGAGAGGGCGGAACTGAAGACCCGCAAAGTCCATTACAGAAAGGAGGGGCAGAGCAACAGGAACAAGTTGCATGAGATGAGGATCATTCTTCATCGTCGAGACATGTAATTAATGTGTGCATATATATATATATATATATATATATATATATATATATATATATATATATATATATATATATATATATATATATATATATATATATATATATATGTAGGTACTAGTTTAGCTAGCGGATAACTTTTGCTTGTAGGTAGCAAGGTAGTTGATCACTACTGTTTGTGGATTTGAAGTTACTAGTAGAAATTTAAATGGCTGCACATATACTAATAGCTGGGTATATTTTTTTATTAATAAAAAATACAAATTGTTGGCGTTGGCTCACAACAAACGCCATAGCTAAGACAATATATTGCTGGCGCCAAGTGGCACGCCATCAGAACTAAAATACTACTGACGTGTCTTCCAACGCCACCACTAAACTGTTTTCATTGGCACCATGTTGGTGGTGTTGCGTGTAGCCAGCAAGGCACTTTTTGCAACGCCATAGCTAGGCTTTTTTCCACTAGTGCTAGAAGCATGTTTTCACATGCTTATCTGATACTCTAATAATAAAGAGACTAGAACAATCTGAGATTCTAGAGAGGGAAGTACAAAGTTGGATCTGGTTCAATACAATTCTAGAAAAAATACATATTCAAATGTATTTTTCATGCTTTTATATATTTAGATGACGTGCAAAGCACATGCAATTTACTAGTAGTATCTGGTGGAGGAGAGTATATGGGTCAAGTTCCATACACTCTACTCCACCAGCTTTCTATGAGTATTCTTCAAAACAAAAACAAAACTTAGGAACAATCAGCACGAGGGAAACTATCCCGAGTGAATATCAATTACATCCATTATTTTATTGCTCCCTCTAATCATTATCAATTGTTGATGAGTTAGTATGGAAATGTGAGCTGATGAAAAGCCTGAAATGTTCCTAAAGTACTGAAATCAGTGTAACTTGTTGATTCTGTGTTCATAGGTTGTTTAAATGGTTTTTGACTGACAAGGAATGATTTTCTCTATAGTAATTTATATAATATTTGTCTCACTTTGTCGCCCATATATTCATATATACTCCCTTCAGTCCTTGTTACTTCGCATGTAAGATGATAACCCTCAAGTGCAAGGAATCATCGTAGCACTTTCCAAAGGTGGAAGTGATAAGTATGGAGTGTCGAACCCACAAGGAGCTAAAGGTGAGATCAATATTCTCTTAAGTCCTATCTGCCACTGATACGAATCTACATACACCGAACGTTTGCTTCCAACTAGAAACGAGAAATAAATCTATGTTGTGGGTATGAAGAGGATAACTTTGTATGATATCACAGAACTAAAATATAAAAGTAGGTGCTGTTAATATAAAATTAGAATATATTACTAAATATTATAAATAGCGAGTGTGGAATAATGATGGATCAGTGTGCGGAATTGTCCTAGGCAATTGTTAACAAGATCGGTAGTCGTCATTGCAATTTTATATGAGGGAGAGGCATAAGCTAACATACTTTCTCTTTTTGGATCATATGCACTTATGATTGGAACTCTAGCAAGCATCCACAACTACTAAAGATCATTAAGGTAAAACCCAACCATAGCATTAAAGTATCAAGTCCCCTTTATCCCATATGCAACAACCCCCTTACTCGGGTTTATGCTTCTGTCACTCAAGCAACCCACTATAAGCGAATCATGAACGTATTGCAACACCCTATAGTGGGAAGCCCTCACGTGTGCACGGCAGGGAAGGCACCATCAGACAGCACCAAAATAAAACATACAACTCAAACCAATCTATATCATCAATCAACCCAAAAGACAAAAGAAATCTACTCAAAACATCATAGGATGGCAACACATCATTGGATCATAATATGTGGCATAAAGCGCCATGTTCAAGTAGGGGATTACAGCGGGGTGCGAGAGAGTGGACCGCATAAAAGAGACGAGGATGGTGATGATGAGGTGATGTTGATGAAGATGATCACCGCGACAATGGTTCCCCCGATGGCACTCCAACGCCACCAAGAGAGAGGGGGGGGGGGGTTCTTCACTTTGTGCTTCCTCCTCCATGGCCTCCCCTTAGATGGGGAAATGTTCTCCCTCTGGTCCTTGGCCTCCATGGCCATGGTGACCCCTCCGGCTTCCTCCTTCATGGCCTTCGGTGATGTTGGCCCCCCTCCGGCAGGGTGCCAGAGAGGGCCTAGATTGGTTTTTCGTGGCTACAGAGGCTTACGGCGGCGGAACTCCCGACCTAGGTTTTGTTCTGGAGTTTTTGGGATTTATATGAGTGTTTGGCATCGGGGACAAGTCAAGGGAACCCACGAGGCGACGACAAGGACGGGAGGTGCGCCCTAGGGGGGTGGGGCACCGCCCACCACTACAAAAAAGACACATCCGTGACATTTTGGGCCGAACGATTTTTTTCTGTCATGCTTATTACACTTGTATGACGATAATTGTGACAAAACCCGGTATCATCATAGATGTGGTGGGCTCCTACTTCTATGACAAAAAATCATGATAGAAAATGGGCTTTTTGTCCTGGGCAGGCCGGAGACGCAGCTGCATGACATTCTTTGGGCCGTCCATGACGGAAAAAATTGTGGTAGAAGCGAGGGCGAGGAAAACATCGGGGAGTTCCCGGTTACGGTGGGTGGTCGGGGCCGAGCGATGCACGGAGGTTTGCGCGTTTCTCTCGTACACGTACACGCGTGTGTGCGAGGCATTGCGCTCTAACTGAACGGGGAGCGAGGCGTTGGGCTCTAACTAAACCCGAGTGATTGCACTAGCTACGTTACTGAACCCCGATCAATCCCTTGCTGTTAACTGAACCTGAGTGATTCCTTCGCTACTGCTGCTAACTGAAGCCGATCGAAGCTGCCTCTTGATGAACAGTTCCCAATGGGGGTTGGATGAACAGTTCCCGGTGGGAGTTGAATGAACAGGATCCCGTGGTAGTAGAGGTCGTTGTCGCTGGATGAACAGGACCCCAATCGAGGAGGCGTGGGGGTGGATGAACAGTAGCCGGTGGAGGGACCCCGTACGTGGAGGGTTGGTTGAACAGGACCCCGTGGAGGGGTTGGTTGAACAGGACCCCGTGGAGGGCTGGTTGAATAGTAGCCAGTGGAGGCTGGATGAACAGGACCCCGTGGAGGGCTGGATGAACAGGACCCCGTGGAGGGCTGGATGAACAGTAGCTGGTGGAGGCTGGAGGAAGTCGACGGTGGATGAACAGTAGCCCGTGGAGTCCCGTTTTGCGGTACGCCACACCCCTCCCGATCAACAGGACCCTGTTTTGACTGTAGGCGCTCCAGCACTAGTCCATTTCCTCCGTTTTGCGGTACGCCACACCCCTCCCGATCAACAGGACCCCATTTCGACCGTACACGATCGAACACAAGTCTGTTTCCTCTGTTTTGCGGTACGCCAGACCCTTCCCGATGAACAGGACCCCGTTTCGACCGTATGTGGTTGAACAGAAGGCCCGTTTCCTCCATTCTGCGGTATGCAAGACCTTGTTTCGGTTGTTCCGTCCAAGCCGGTTGGCTCCCGATGAACACGATGTATTCCGTTGCCTCTCTATGAACACGACGCATTCCGTTGCCTCCCCATGAACACGACAACGCAGTTTCTCCGTTCCGACCAGCCGGTTGGCTGCCGATGAACAGGATTAGTCGCTGTACGCGTTAGAGACCCCGCGCGTATGTACATACATAGCCGTATTTACTATCTTGCAGCGTGGTCGTACGTACGTGTACATGATATAGACGGGACCGCATGACATGCTACGTCGGCGCCTCTACTTCAACACGTGCCACTCGTTACTTGGCCACGGTACATCGCTACAGAGACACCGATCGACCGCTATGTACGTACACGTTCGCGGCCGGACAGATAACGCTACCTTCGCTTCAACCTGATGGGTCCCAGCTGTCAGGGGGTAAGAAGGCAGTTCCTTCTATTCGAAGATAAAGCTGGTGGGTCCCAGCTGTCAGGGGAACCTTTTTTTCACGAAATACAGAGGCCCTTCCGGTAGGTCCGAGGTGTCAGGTGGAGGAATCATTATTTTGCGCGTAATAAGGAGGCACTTCCTTGCGTGCGGCCATGGACCCAGCTGTCAGCCTCTCCACTTACAGTCCTCTTCTGATGGCTGTCGTTCGTTTACCATGTTGACAACGCCATACCGCCCGAGAGCACCAAGGTGGTGGACGACAGCGCAACCTAGGAAGGGAACGACCCGCTGCCGGGGAATACGCAGCAATGGATGCCCACGCGGAGGGGAGTGCAAGGGTTGACTGCTTCGGCTGCGGTTTGAGGCTGTCGTCTCTGGAGAATAACAGGGGGTGTGGGTGAGTAGAGGGAAGGCCTGGCCAGTAGTAGTATGGTCGGGCGGTGAGGCCTGCGCGGCAGCACAGCCGACCATGGGAGGCTGGAGCAGGCGGTACGGCGGGCGCAGGTTTGGGCGGCTGGAGCAACAAGACCAGAGATTGAAGACGCAGCTTGGCCATTGGATTAACATCGAATAGTCAGTGCAGCTAGAATTGTTTATTGACTAAGTTGACATGCGTACGCGTTAACTTAGTAGGCCCACAAGTCAGCCTCCAAATCTGGTGGGTCCCAGCTAGCAGGGGGAATCAATTTTTTTCGCGTAATAAGGTGGCACTTCCATGCGTGCGAAGATGTTTTCTGTTTTTTATTTCTTCTTTTTTGAGTTAGAATAAAAATAAAACAATTTAGGATCTTCGGCACAATCTATATTTTCACAAAAAGGATCATAATAAAGCTGGTGGGTCCCAGCTGTCAGGAAGAGGAAACTTTTCATTTCCGCGTAATAAAGGAAGCACTTCTTTGCGTGCGAAGATGTAGCTGGTGGGTCAAACCTGTCAGGGGAAGAAATTATTTGTTTTCGCATAATATGGGGGCACTTGCTGTGTGTGGCCATGGACCGTGTGGGTCCCTACTATCAGCCAATCCACGTTGTCATTTGTTGACAAAGTTGACCACGCCGCGCTGAGAGAACCAATGCAGTGAACGAGGGCGAGTATTACGAAGGGAACGACCCGGAGCCGGCGAAGACACATCAGTGGATGCCCACGCGGAGGAGAGTATGAGGGTTCACTGGTTCGGCTGCGGTGTGAGGCTGTCGTCGCCGGTGAAGAACAGGAGGTGTTGGTGAGTAGAGGAATGGCTTGGACGGCGTTTGGGAGTAGAGTGGGCCGGTGACGCCTGCGCGGCAGCACAGCCGGCCACGGGAGGCGGTAGTAGGCGGTACCGCCGGCGGTGGTTTGGGCGGCTGAAGTAAGAATATCCGAGATTGAAGAAGCACTACAGCCGTTGGATGGACATCCAACGGCCACTGCTGCTAGAATCGTGTCTGGACTATAAGTTTACAAAGCCTTCCGTACGCCTTAGTAGGCCCACAAGCCTTCCGTACGCGTCACTGACTATAATTCTCAAAAAAATAGTAGGCCCACAAGTGAGCATCACATCTGTGGCAAAGAACAGATAGCCCATTTGCGATTTGTGATAATGTACAACCCATTTTTGAATTCTAATGGAATTTACTACAACCCATTTACAGACTGTTAAAATTACGGCCCATTTTCTAGCCAAGACAACGATTAATAATTTAAACCAACCTCCCAAAACTGATTTCAACCAAAAATCCCACATTTTGATGGGATACGAAAAAATTATCCCGAAATTTTGAGTCAGATTAAATATAATTTCAAAATGAATTTTTATTAGGTAAAAATCTAAAGAAATACTGCGCGCGCAATAAGTAATGAAATTAAAATTTCCAAATTCAAACAATAATATTTTTGAAACTAATTACCTGCTTGGTGTGTTTTTATATATTTACAGCCCAATTTTTATAATTACATCCCATTTATTATTTCTTAAAGCCCATTTTCTAGTTAGGCCTAATGCATCCCTCATTAGGAAAGATTTACAGCCCAACGGGGTGGAGAATAACAAGTTGACCTGGGTTGGGTATTCCGCAAAAAAAGTATAGCTGGGCTAGCCATTTTCACCTTGGAAAAATAATATCTGGGCTAGATATTTGGTCGACATAAAATAATAGCCTGGGCTAGACGGGCCACAGCCCGCCCAGTTGATACCCTGCTCCTCTGAACAACAACAAAAACATCACTCAGGAAAAACTCCGCTTACACCTAAAAAAACAAATACCGCTCGAGCTGCTGGGTCCCAATAGTCGGCCGCTCCTTGTGCAATTCTCTCGTTTATTTACTATATAGGTTGACGATGGTGTGGGACCGTGATGTCAGGAAACCAGGAGGAAGCAAAAAAATTATAGTTGTATATATAATAAGGAGGAACTTGCGTACGTACGGCTATGGCCCTAGTGGGTCCCTACTGTCATTCACTCCAAATAAAGTCATCTCCTGATTCCTCATGTTCGTTGACCATGTTGACAATGCCCGGCACCACGGCGAGCGCAACAATTCGAAGGATGACGGAGAGGGCCTCGCGGGCCCTACGGATGGTCTGATACAGCGCCCGCTGCTCATTCAGGAAGCCGGGATCATCGGACACCTATGAGCACCTTCGAGAGAGTGAGACGACATGAAACGGTAAGGCCGCGCTTGGGAGCTCTGGATTGTTTCACACCTGTATTAAGATACAAGTGTAATTTACTCGTCATCGGAAACAACGCGTAAAATACAGGCGTAATGAAACCGAGGGCCCGAGGTCTGTAACAAAAACCGGCGAGTTATGCGTGTAATTTGAGAGACCAATGTTTATTTTACTAGTCGAAATCGACCAACCAAGTGCTTCGCCCGACACCATTTGCTTTTATTTACAAGCGTCAGTTCTACAAGCGATTTTGCTTGGAAAACAACGATCCAATCAAGGCCTAAGATGATGAGTTGGTTGGAAGATCATATGGTTTCACCTCTAATCTACCCGAGTTGTCGTATAGGCTATGAATGAAACATAAGACAATGAACTTCTTAAGCACAGAAACAACAGAAGAGGATGATCTTCTTAACATGCAAATCACAGGCATTAGCTCAACATGCAAAACAATATGAAGCATTATTCTCAGGAGGCACGGTGAACAGCTCGTGATGCCGCATGCTACAGCATTCCAAGCTCAACTTTGCAATCAAACTCACAAGGCCTGACATTACATAAACATTCAGAACAAACTCTTATAATACCTTACATAAGTCAACATTCATGTGACTATGCATGTCAGCAGTGTAAATATTTACTTCTGAACTGAAGAAAGGAATAGGAAAAAACGATTGACGTTGCTCACAGCAAAGGGCATCCCACTCAAAAATATCAAATGCATGTCTTCTGGCTAACATCAATGAGCAAAATTTCACAAGGTTTTCCAATTGCAATATATTAAACTAATGTCTTCTTGCTAACATCAATGATTAAACTTTGACAAGCTTTTCCCATTCAAAATATGTAATGCCTATGATTGTGGAACAGGCAGGGTTTGTCATCAGTTTGTCATGTGATAGTCCGTTGGCTCAAGGTGACGACGAATGATTAGAGAACCATTCGATGTATTCTGCATGATGAAGTATTATGGAGGATGTCGATGTCAAAACCGGCGGATCTCGGGTAGGGGGTCCCGAACTGTGCGTCTAAGGTCGATGGTAATAGGAGACGGGGGACACAATATTTACCCAGGTTCGGGCCCTCTCTATGGAGGTAATACCCTACATCCTGCTTGATTGATCTTGATGAATATGAGTATTACAAGAGTTGGTCAGCGAGGCCACAGCAGCGCCGGTGAGGCGGGACCACGCACGCAGGCGAGCGGCGAGCGGGAACCAGAGCGGACGCGGTCAGGGTCAGGCGTGGGCGAGGCGAGGTCGAACGAGGCGCGAGTGAAGCGTGAGAAGCACCCGGCTATGGGAGCGGTCGTGGACGCGCACGGACGGGGGTGGGCGCAGCACGGGGTGGCCGTCCAGGGCGGATGGCGCGAGCGCGGTGGTCGACGGGCAGAGGGAGAGACGGAGGGGGTTCCTCACCCTACGTTGTAGGGGATCGGGCGGCGAGGGTCGATGGCGCTCATTGGGGAGGAGGATGGGGACGAGCGACGAAGACGGGGAGCGGTCCGACGACGATGTGGCCGGGCGTCAGGGATCGGCGACGGAGAGGACGCTGGCGATGGCGCAGACGAGCGGTGATGGGCCCCGACGGGTGGTGCCAGGGCGACGGGGAACGGCGTCGAGGGAGGGTTCATCCCCGATCCAGATCTGAATCGAGGGAGGGGGATGGAGGGACGTGGGGAGAGAGTGGGGGGAGTGGGCTAGGGTTCGGTTGCTCGGGGCGGGGGGGGGGGGGTAAGGTGGGACGGGATGGGCCTTCTGGTGGCCTGATGGCTAGCTGGGTCGAGGCCCAGCGAGGGAGGGGGGTTTTCTCTTTTGTTTTAGTTTAGTTACTGTTTTCTATTTTCTATTTTCTTTTATTTCTTCTTTTCTGTTTTATTAAATTTTTGTTTTTATGAAATACCCAAGTTGTACCTAAAATATAATTAATACTTATGCCACTACCACAATTAACTTGGCACCTAATATAAAATAGTTTGTAATTGTTTATTATTTTATAATCATTTAACTAATTGTTTTTGCTACTATTTTATTCATTTTTGAGTATTTACACATTTTATACAAGTGTGGTTTCTCCACCTTTATTATTTGGGATTTATCTGTTCCAGCTTGAACATTTTAGTTTTAATGTCTGAAAACTTTTGATGTTTGTCTTTATTTTAAATTTGAATTTGAATCGTTTTTGAACCATCGCGAGATTAACAACAGTAACCGAGGTGACGTGGCATCATTAGCATGGAGTTACTGTAGCTTAATTATCCGGGCGTCACAATTCTCCTCCACTACAAGAAATCTTGTCCTGAGATTTAAGAGTGGAGTAAGGGGGAAAGTTCTGGTTACGATATTCTCACGGATCTTCTCGAAGAAGTTAATCCCTTTCGTTGATGTCTTCAATTCTTTATTCCAATGCATCATGATGAAGTTGTCTTCCTTCGGGAACTCCATCGTACTTACGAAAGGATAAGGGGGTATTACGGAAGAACAGACCGCTACAATGTTTGCTTATCTCGCAGATAACATCAGGGAAGGTGGCGGAAAGTAACTCTCGAATTGAAACTTTAGACATTATGGAGAGCAAATTGAGGAGGTATCATGAGAAGTTTCGAGCGGATAGACAATCGTTCGTTGCGTGAAACAGAGTGTGAAAGGGGATCAAGGCAACGGGAATAAGTATTGTGTCTAATACCAGAATTGATGATCACAGGGAACGTGGCTCGTGAATTACATACGAAGCCAAGCATGAGGAATAACTTTGGAAACAGGGGTGTATAGGAGAGTCGGGTTTCGATCCTGTGGAACTGTGGGTTATGGGCCCACCATGTGGGTTAAAAGTAGGACGAGCGGTGACATCTTTCATGGTCATGATAGCAAGGCATGTCAGAGGATAGCCTGTCGATTATGTCAGCAACAACGTCGGTACCAAGGGCAAGGGACGAAGAGAACCATTTTCCTGTTCGTTGAACGAGGCGGACCAATAGGCAAAGTTCTCGTCCATCGGCGGCTACCGGAATGTCATCAACAATAGCAACAGGGTCTTGCTGATGGAATTGTACATCGAGGAGTTTACATAAGCAGTGAATCTTTACTGCTTAGATTATATAGATCACAAGAAAGGTTAAGCAAAACAATGGAAAGGAAAAGGTGATTGATACGTCTCCAACGCTTCTGTAATTTTTGATTGCTCCATGCTATTATATTATCTGTTTTGGATGTTTATGGGCTTTACTAAGTACTTTTATATTATTTTTGGGACTAACCTATTGACCCAGAGCCCAGTGCCAGTTCCTGTTTTTTCCCTTGTTTTAGTGTTTCGAAGAAAAGGAATATCAAACGGAGTCAAAACGGAATGAAACCTTCTGGAGAAGTTATTGTTGGAAAGAAAGAAACCCGGGAGACATGGAGTCCACGTCAAGAAAGCAACGAGGAAGGCACGAGGCAGGGGGCGCGCCCACCCCCCTGGGCGCGCCCTCCACCCTCGTGGGCCCCTCGTGGCTCCCCTAACGTATTTCTTCCTCCTATATATACCCATATACCCTAAAACCTTCGAAAAACAGAATAGATCGGGAGTTCCGCCGCCGCAAGCCTCTGTAGCCACCAAAACCCAATCGGGACCCTGTTCCGGCACCTTGCCGGAGGGGGGAACCCTCACCGGTGTCCATCTTCATCAACCCGACGCTCTCCATGACGAGGAGGGAGTAGTTCACCCTCGAGGCTGAGGGTATGTACCAGTAGCTATGTGTTTGATCTCTCTCTCTCGTGTTCTTGAGGTGACACGATCTTGATGTATCGCGAGCTTTGCTATTATAGTTGGATCTTATGATGTTTCTCCCCCTCTACTCTCTTGTAATGGATTGAGTTTCCCTTTGAAGTTATCTTATCGGATTGAGTCTTTAATGATTTGAGAACACTTGATGTATGTCTTGCGTGGGAAAACCGTGGTGACAATGGGTTATTCTATTGATTCACTTGATGTATGTTTTGGTGATCAACTTGTGGGTTCTGCCCATGAACCTATGCATAGGGGTTGGCACACGTTTTCATCTTGACTCTTCGGTAGAAACTTTGGGGCACTCTTTGAGGTTCTATGTGTTGGTTGAATAGATGAATCTGAGATTGTGTGATGCATATCGTATAATCATACCCACGGATACTTGAGGTGACATTGGAGTATCTAGGTGACATTAGGGGTTTGGTTGATGTGTGTCTTAAGGTGTTATTTTACTACAAACTCTAGGACTGTTTGTGACACTTATAGGAATAGCCCAATGGATTGATCGGAAAGAATAACTTTGAGGTGGTTTTGTACCCTACCATAATCTCTTCGTTTGTTCTCCGCTATTAGTGACTTTGGAGTGACTCTTTGTTGCATGTTGAGGGATAGTTATATGATCCAATTATGTTATTATTGTTGAGAGAACTTGCACTAGTGAAAGTATGAACCCTAGGCCTTGTTTCCTAGCATTGCAATACCGTTTCCGCTCACTTTTATCATTAGTTACCTTGCTGTTTTTATATTTTCATATTACAAAAACCTATATCTACTATCCATATTGCACTTGTATCACCATCTCTTCGCCGAACTAGTGCACCTATACAATTTACCATTGTATTGGGTGTGTTGGGGACACAAGAGACTCTTTGTTATTTGGTTGCAGGGTTGCTTGAGAGAGACCATCTTCATCCTACGCCTCCCACGGATTGATAAACCTTAGGTCATCCACTTGAGGGAAATTTGCTACTGTCCTACAAACCTCTGCACTTGGAGGCCCAACAACGTCTACAAGAAGAAGGTGGCGTAGTAGACATCAAGCAGTTTCTGGCGCTGTTGCCGGGGAGGTGAGTGCTTGAAGGTATATCTTTAGATCTTGCAATCGAATCTTTTTGTTTCTTGTTTTATCACTAGTTTAGTCTATAAAATAAAACTACAAAAAAATGGAATTAAGGGTGCCTCATATGCTTCATCTTTTTAATGTCTTTCGTGAAAATGATGGGAAGGAAAATTGTGCTCAAGTACTAGAAGAAGAATTACATAGAATGCTTGGCATAAAATATGTGAATGATGAGCATGATTGCAATGTTGTTAGTATGAATTCTTTGAATACCCATGATGCTAATGATATGCAAAGCCACAAGCTTGGGGATGCTATGTTTGATGAAGATGATATGTTTAGTCCCCCAAGTTTTGATGAGGAAATTTATTATGATGAAAGCATGCCTCCTATTTATGATGATTATTGTGACGACACGTATGCTATAAAGAATAAAGATAACCATGAAACTTGTCATCATGATTTTAATTTTCAATTGGATTATGCTTCATGTGATAGTTATATTGTTGAATTCATTCATGATGCTACTGAAAATTATTATGAGGGAGGAACATATGCTTGTAGTAATTGCAATAATATCAAGTTTCCTCTTTATGTGCTTAAAGTTTTGAAGTTATGCTTGTTTTGCCTTCCTATGCTAGTTGATTATTGTTCCCATAAGTTGTTTGCTCACAAAATCCCTATGCATAGGAAGTGGGTTAGACTTAAATGTGCTAGTCATATTCTTCATGATGCTCTCTTTATGTTTCAATTCTTATCTTTTTGTGAGCATCATTGAAATCATCATGCCTAGCTAGGGGCGTTAAAAGATAGCGCTTGTTGGGAGGCAACCCAATTTTATTTTAGTTTCTTGCTTTTTGGTTCTGCTTAGGATTAAATAATCCATCTAGCTTCTGTTTATATGTGGTTTTGTGTTTTAATTAGTGTTTGTGCCAAGTAGAACCTTTGGGAAGACTTGGGTGAAGTCTTTATGATCATGCTGTAAAAAACAGAAACTTTAGCACTCACGAGATTAGCTAAAACGTTTTACTGGGGAGTGATATTTAGTTGATTCTTTTTGCAGATGATTACTAGACAAATTTCGCAGGTCCACAAATTTATTTTCGAATTTTTGGAGTTCCAGAAGTATACGTTTTATACAGATTACTTCAGACTGTTCTGTTTTTGACAGATTCTGTTTTTCGTGTGTTGTTTGCTTATTTTGATGAATCTATGGCTAGTAAAATTGTTTATAAACCATAGAGAAGTTGGAATACAGTAGGTTTAACACCAATATAAATAAATAATGAGTTCATTACAGTACCTTGAAGTGGTGTTTTGTTTTCTTTCGCTAACGGAGCTCACGAGATTTTCTGTTAAGTTTTGTGTTGTGAAGTTTTCAAGTTTTGGGTAAAGATTCGATGGACTACAGAATAAGGAGTGGAAAGAGCCTAAGCTTGGGGATTCCCAAGGCACCCCAAGGTAATATTCAAGGATAACCAAGTGTCTAAGCTTGGGGATGCCCCGGAAGGCATCCCCTCTTTCGTCTTCGTTCATCAGTAACTTTACTTGGAGCTATATTTTTATTCACCACATGATATGTGTTTTGCTTGGAGCGTCATGTCATTTTATTTTGTTTTGCTTGATGTTTGAATAATATTTCAAGATCTGAAATTCTTAAAATGGGAGAGTCTTCACATAGCAACATAATTATTTAACTACTCATTGATCTTCACTTATATCTTTCGGAGTAGTTTGTCATTTGCTCTAGTGCTTCACTTATATCCTTTTAGAGCACGGCGGTGGTTTTATTTTGAAGAAATAGATGAACTCTCATGCTTCACTTATATTATTTTGAGAGTCCTAAACAGCATGGTAATTTGCTTGGGTTATGAAACTAGTCCTAATATGATGGGCATCCAAGATGGGTATAATAAAAACTTTCATATAAAGTGCATTGAATACTAAGAGAAGTTTGATACTCGATGATTGTTTTGAGATATGGAGATAGTGATATTAAATTTGTGCTAGTTGAGTAGTTGTGAATTTGAGAAATACTTGTGTTGAAGTTTGCAAGTCCCGTAGCATGCATGTATGGTAAACGTTATGTGACAAATTTGAAACATGAGGCGTTTTTTTGATTGTCCTCCTTATGAGTGGCGGTCGGGGATGAGCGATGGTCTTTTCCTACCAATCTATCCCCCAAGGAGCATGCGCATAGTGCTTGGTTTTTGATGACTTGTAGATTTTTGCAATAAGTATGTGAGTTCTTTATGACTAATGTTGAGTCCATGGATTATACGCACTCTCACCTTTCCATCATTGCTAGCCTCTTCGGTACCGTCCATTGCCCTTTCTCACGTTGAGAGTTGGTGCAAACTTTACCGGTGCATCCAAATGCCGTGATATGATACGCTCTGTCACACATAAACCTCCTTATATCTTCCTCAAAACAGCCACCACACCTACCTATTATGGCATTTCCATAGCCATTCCGAGATATACTGCCATGCAACTTTCGACCGTTCCGTTTATCATGACACGTTCATCATTGTCATATTGCTTTGCATGATCATGTAGTTGACATAGTATTTGTGGCAAAGCCACCGTTCATAATTCTTTCATACATGTCACTCTTGGTTCATTGCATATCCCGGTACACCGCGGAGGCATTCAAATAGAGTCATACTTTGTTCTAGTATCGAGTTGTAATCATTGAGTTGTAAATAAATAGAAGTGTGATGATCATCATTTTCTAGAGCATTGTCCCAAGTGAGGAATAAAAAAAAGGAGAGAAAGGCCATAAAAAAAGAGAAGGCCCAAAAAAATGAGAGAAAAAGAGAGAAGGGACAATGTTACTATCCTTTTACCACACTTGTGCTTCAAAGTAGCACCATAATCTTCATGATAGAGAGTCTCCTCTTTTTGTCACTTTCATATACTAGTGGGAATTTTTCATTATAGAACTTGGCTTGTATATTCCAACAATGGGCCTCCTCAAGTGCCCTAGGTCTTCGTGAGCAAGCAAGTTGGGTGCACACCCACTTAGTTTCTTTTGTTGAGCTTTCATATATTTATAGCTCTAGTGCATCCGTTGCATGGCAATCCCTACTCCTTGCATTAACATCAATCGATGGGCATCTCCAAAGCACATTGATTAGCCTCGTTGATGTGAGACTATCTCCTTTTTGTCTTCTCCACATAACCCCCATCATTATATTCTATTCCACCCATAGTGCTATATCCATGGCTCACGCTCATGTATTGCGTGAAAGTTGAAAAAGTTTGAGATTACTAAAGTATGAAACAATTGCTTGGCTTGTCATCGGGCTTGTGCATGATGAGAGCATTCTTGTGTGACGAAAATGGAGCATGACCAAACTATATGATTTTGTAGGGATGAACTTTCTTTGGCCATGTTATTTTGAGAAGACATGATTGCTTAGTTAGTATGCTTGAAGTATTATTATTTTTATGTCAATATTAAACTTTTGTCTTGAATCTTATGGATCTGAATATTCTTGCCACAATAAAGAGAATTACATGGATAAATATGTTAGGTAGCATTCCACATCGAAAATTCTGTTTTTATCATTTACCTACTCAAGGACGAGCAGGAATTAAGCTTGGGGATGCTGATACGTCTCCAACGTATCTATAATTTTTGATTGTTCCATGCTATTATATTATCTATTTTGGATGTTTATGGGCTTTACTAAGCACTTTTATATTATTTTTGGGACTAACCTATTGACCCAGAGCCCAGTGCCAGTTCTTGTTTTTCCCCTTGTTTCAGTGTTTCGAAGAAAAGGAATATCATACGGAGTCGAAACGGAATGAAACCTTCTGGAGAAGTTATTTTTGGAAAGAAAGAAACCCGGGAGACTTGGAGTCCACGTCAAGAAAGCAACTAGGAAGGCACGAGGCAGGGGGCGCGCCCTCCACCCTCGTGGCTCCCATGACGTATTTCTTCCTCCTATATATACCCATATACCCTAAAACCTTCGAAAAACAGAATAGATAGGGAGTTCCGCCGCCGCAAGCCTCTGTAGCCACCAAAACCCAATCGGGACCCTGTTCCGGCACCCTGCCGGAGGGGGGAAGCCTCACCGGTGGCCATCTTCATCAACCCGGCGCTCTCCATGACGAGGAGGGAGTAGTTCACCCTCGGGGTTGAGAGTATGTACCAGTAGCTATGTGTTTGATCTCTCTCTCTCTCTCGTGTTCTTGAGGTGACACGATCTTGATGTATCACGAGCTTTGCTATTATAGTTGGATCTTATGATGTTTCTCCCCCTCTACTCTCTTGTAATGGATTGAGTTTTCCCTTTGAAGTTATCTTATCGGATTGAGTCTTTAATGATTTGAGAACACTTGATGTATGTCTTGCGTGGGATAACTGTGGTGACAATGGGTTATTCTATTGATTCACTTGATGTATGTTTTGGTGATCAAATTGCGGGTTCCGCCCATGAACCTATGCATAGGGGTTGGCACACGTATTCGTCTTGACTCTCCGGTAGAAACTTTGGGGCACTCTTTGAGGTTCTATGTGTTGGTTGAATAGATGAATCTGAGATTGTGTGATGCATATCGTATAATCATACCCACGGATACTTGAGGTGACATTGGAGTATCTAGGTGACATTAGGGTTTTGGTTGATGTGTGTCTTAAGGTGTTATTTTACTACAAACTCTAGGTCTGTTTGTGACACTTATAGGAATAGCCCAATGGATTGATCGGAAAGAATAACTTTGAGGTGGTTTTGTACCCTACCATAATCTCTTCGTTTGTTCTCCGCTATTAGTGACTTTGGAGTGACTCTTTGTTGCATGTTGAGGGATAGTTATATGATCCAATTATGTTATTATTGTTGAGAGAACTTGCACTAGTGAAAGTATGAACCCTAGGCCTTGTTTCCTAGCATTGCAATACCGTTTATGCTCAATTTTATCATTAGTTACCTTGCTGTTTTTATATTTTCATATTACAAAAACCTATATCTACTATCCATATTGCACTTGTATCACCATCTCTTCGCCGAACTAGTGCACCTATACAATTTACCATTGTATTGGGTGTGTTGGGGACACAAGAGACTCTTTGTTATTTGGTTGCAGGGTTGCTTGAGAGAGACCATCTTCATCCTACGCCTCCCACGGATTAATAAACCTTAGGTCATCCACTTGAGGGAAATTTGCTACTGTCCTACAAACCTCTGCACTTGGAGGCCCAACAACGTCTACAAGAAGAAGGTGGCGTAGTAGACATTAGTGATCATCAGATTAAATAGAACAATGGAAAGGAAAATGTGTTTAAACACATTATTCAGGGGTATATCCTTCCCAAGGGCAAGCAGAGCATGATATCCATGACAGGATATAATTGTAGAAAACCCTTTAGGAAAGGGGAGAGAAATTTCATACCATTACCCATACAACGGTGTTGGATAATCGATAAAGAAAATTTAGCATTGTGCTTCAAATGTTCTTATTGAAATTTGGAGTACCACAGACATGCTTCGAGATAGCATTGACATGGCCTTCAAGCAAAGATCAGACTTCGGATACACGAAGGATCCATCAGGAACAACTTGTAGAATAAGTTTTACAATTTCCCCATGGAAGAATGGATAGCCTAGCTAAAAGGAAAATTATAACAATAGGTCCTCCGGTCAGGTGTGCTAGGCATGACATCACCTTACCGAGCCATATAAGGACCAATGTTATAACTCTTGGAAATATGTTCCAACCATCATATCTGACTGAGGTTCAGATCCGATTGGTGTCAGGATGCCTCTGACTTAGGATGCCTGAGAAGAAAAGGCGCAACACAAATTGGCGAGATGACAATGTAAGATTCTCGGGAAATGAACTATGGGAGCGAGTTCCAAAACAAGAGTTCATCATTAAACCAAGGAGAGGATGAGGAGGTGGCTGATGGTCTCAGCGACAATCCATTGACATTTCCAAAAAGGATGGATTTCCACAACTATGTGAACAAGGAGATAACATTAGCCAGATCAAATGACTTAATGATGTATGCTGGAGGAAAACACACACAGTTAAACATGGGTTGAAAGGTGCACCCGAAATATGGGCTGGGTTGCACGCCCAACGTCAGAATGGCTATTGAGCAACCAACACACTAAATTGGAATTATTGTCCAATAACTCTGAAGTAATAGGGTTGCTAGAGATAATAAATTTGCACAACAGAGTTCACTCAACATGGGGACCAAGAAAAGATGGTGATGGCGAGAAGCATCACTGTATCACGAATTCTTAAGAGGTGGTGTAATTCTCACAACATTGATGACATAAGAGATGGTAATGTTCCAAGGTAAAGAAGAACAATTGCTGGATAGCAAGGAACTCAAGGTATAACACCAAACACGAACAAGCTTGTGTTGGTGGGAAGGCAATAAAGTGGTCGATGATAATAAAATTCATGAAGGGCAAGGATGGTATTTCTCATCATGAATTCAATTGATATCCTAGAAGATCTCAGAATGCTGATGATGATCACGACACATTTGTTGAGAGATTTCATGAAGATGTAACCAACCGGTGATGACATCAAGTCACAGGAATGATGAAGCGAAAGGTTATTGGAACCAAGGGTACGACACAAACTCGAAATCAAGTTTGTTGTTCAAGGAGAAATGATATGACGAGGAAGATGGACGTAAGCTTAGCTCATCCTCGAAAATTTTGCTACGGGGAGAAGGGCCAGGTAGCACAGTTAAAATTTAGCATGATAATGATATAGTCGATCAGGCTTGGGATGACTTGAAGGATTATTAAACTCGTAAGCAACGAAAACTACTTAGAGTTATTGAATTGGAGTGCGGACTAGATTCACTATTTGGTGTTCTCGGTTGATGACAACCCAGAAGCCAGGAAAATTGGAGTCGGTGAGAAATAACAGTTCATGAAGAAACCATAAGAAGTTACGCAGTTCCACGATAATCTCGAGATACTAGAGTGTAATACTCGATGGTAGATCAAAGTAAAGGTTGGATTGGGGTATTGATCCACAGAAGACAAATGCTTAAACTTGGCCGAGAAATGGGATCAAAGAAGAACAATATTGTCGGAACCATGGCCGCAAGGGATCCAATTTAATGACACCGAAAGAATTACCCAAATGATTAAATATTTTGCAAGAAGCTTCCATGATAAGTTCCACATCGGGTCCATGGGAATGAACACAAAGTTCAAGGTCGACTCCCACTTCTTTAATGCATAACCTTTCATTAACTTCTTGTTTTGATAAAGGCATTAGTGTTGAATGTTTTACCGGATGAAATACCAGATGGGTATGGCCCTGAAATCTTTCGGGCTCACATAGATTAGGTAAGGCATTGGTTCAACCCATCGGGGCATCTTAGGAACATATACCACAAACTTCATAGCAAACATCACCAGCTCGAGAGTAGAGCATGGTTGGCCAAAACAGAGAATAAGATTTATCAATGGTATTATGTATCAGGGAAAGAACTTCTCGAGATTTTTGGATACGAAGGACACTGTCGGATGATAATTCATCAAATGACCCAACGGTCCATAACGGAGCTGATGTGAGCACCGGCACAATCATAGGAAGAAACAATGCAAAGGCATTGGATTATAGAAACAACCGACTAATTCAAAGCTCAATTGCAAAGGAATTATGATTTCCAAATCAAGGGCTCAGAAGCAAACGCTCGGATTAAGGATGGATAAGTTGAGTAGACTTAGGGATACAATCGACAACAATTTGATTGGCCGAGATTCAACTCATGTTTAAAATGACGTCTGGGCCGAAAGGATGTTCTAGGATCTGATTGAGGATTGCGAGCATTCACAACATATTGAATCAATAGACTCAAAATGATAGTGACATAGGTTGCCAATAAGATTACTATACTTATGGGATTGACCATAATGCAAGCAAGTAAGAATTTCAAGAGCAATAAGCTGCTAAGGATTTTTGGAAGATCGAATATTATTTCGAAGAACTTAGTGAAACACACAAACAACTAGGGATGGGCGGATACTCGATAAGTGCAAGGAATTATCCATAGGGGTGTTTATGTGGATAATGAACTGCAAGGCAGTAGGCACCAAGTATTCTTGGAACAATAGAGAGAATTTCCGAGGTATCTTGTAATAACAAGATCAATGGGATTGAAATGGCAAGTGTATGTAGTTATCCATAATGATATAACAGTGGTAGGGATTTTGCAAAGGCGGTGGGCAGAAGTGTCTCGAGAGAACATCAGAGATTATCTTCGGAATCTTCTGGTGCAGCAGGCGATCAGTTGTAATAAGGGGAACTCGAGGTGGATGTGATCACGAGATCCTAATGATAGAGTTAGTAAAACCATTTTAACCCAAATAGAAGAGAGATTAGAGTCCCAGAGTATAGGCGAGGAATAAAAGATCCTACTACCACCCAATGGCGACGTGGGCCCGTAAGCCGCACAGCCATGTTAGTAAAAGTTTTGCAATGTTTAGACTCGACTTCGGCCAAGGAGTGTGGAAGGGGGATTCCTACAGGCAGTCGGCTCTGATACCAATTTGTGACGCCCCTGATTCAATCATACAATAATCATACACGCAAATGTGTACGATTAAGATCAGGGACTCATGGGAAGATATCACCACACAACTCTAAAAGTAAAATAAGTCATACAAGCATCATAATACAAGCCAGGGGCCTCGAGGGCTCGAATACAAGTGCTCGATCATAGACGAGTCAGCGGAAGCAATAATATCTGAGTACTGACATAAGTTAAACAAGTTGCCATAAGATGGCTAGCACAAACTGGGATACAGATTGAAAGAGGCGCATGCCTCCTGCCTGGGATCCTCCTAAACTACTCCTGGTCGTCGTCAGCGGCCTGCACGTAGTAGTAGGCACCTCCAGTGTAGTAGGAGTCATCGTCGACGGGGGCGTCTGGCTCCTGGGCTCCATCATCTGGTTGCGACAACCAGGAAGAAAGGAAAGGGGAAAAAAGGGGAGCAAAGCAACCGTGAGTACTCATCCAAAGTACTCGCAAGCAAGGATCTACACTACATATGCATTGGTATCAATGAAATGGGTAGTATCGGTGAATGAACTGCAGAATGCCAGAATAAGAGGGGGATAGCTAGTCCTAACGAAGACTATGCTTCTGGCAGCCTCCATCTTGCAGCATGTAGAACAGAGTAGATGGTAAGTTTACCAAGTATCGCCGCATAGCATAATCCTACCCGGCGATCCCCTCCTCGTCGCCCTGTGAGAGAGTGATCACCAGGTTGTATCTGGCACTTGAAAGGGTGTGTTTTATTAAGTATCCGGTTCTAGTTGTCATAAGGTCAAGGTACAACTCCGGGTCGTCCTTTTACCGAGGGACACGGCTATTCGAATAGATAAACTTCCCTGCAGGGGTGCACCACATTACCCAACACGCTCGATCCCCTTTGGCCGGACAAACTTTCCTGGGTCATGCCCGGCCTCGGAAGATCAACACGTCGCAGCCCTACCTAGGCACAACAGAGAGGTCAGCACGCCGGTCTAAATCCTATGTGCGCACGGGTCTGGGCCCATCGCCCATTGCACACCTGCACGTTGCGAACGCGGCAGGAAGCAGACCTAGCCCCCTTAATACAAGCACAGGCTTACGGTCCAATCCGGCGCGCGTCGCTCAGTCGCTGACGTCAAGAAGGCTTCGGCTGATACCACGACGTCGAGTGCCCATAACTGTTCCCGCGTAGTTGGTTAGTGCGTATAGGCCAGTGGCCAGACTCAGATCAAATACCAAGATCTCGTTAAGCATGTTATTTTAAAGTAACCGCGAACGCCGACCAGGGCCAGGCCCACCTCTCTCCTAGGTGGTCTCAACCTGCCCTGTCGCTCCGCCACAAAGTAACAGTCGGGGGCCGTCGGGAACCCAGGCCCACCTCTACCGGGATGGAGCCACCTGCCCCTTCAGCCCTCATCCCTGAACAGTATCATAAGTAATGTAACAGTATAAAGTATATAGCATATGCCCGTGATCACCTCCCGAAGTGATCACGGCCCAGTAGTATAGCATGGCAGACGGACAAGAGTGTAGGGCCACTGATGAAATACTAGCATCCTATACTAAGCATTTAGGATTGCAGGTAAGGGTAACAACTGTAGCAACAATGACAAATCCTAACGTGTAATATTGTACTTGTACGTACCAAATCAATTCGCACTTCCCTCAACCAAAAAGAAAACGAAAAAATAAAACTATTCACACCACACAAAGAGAGAGTCTTGCCCCATTTTACTATAAAAATGCTATTCAAAGCTACTCCCTCCTTCCATCTATATAGGGCCTAATGCGTTTTTCGATGCTAACTTTGACCAAATATTAGAGCAATAATATATGACATGCAACTTACACAAAGCACACCGTTAAATTCGTCTGTGAAAGGTTCTTTCAATGATATAATTTTCACATTGTGCATGTCATGTACTATTAATCTTGTCAATAGTCAAAGGCGGTCTTAAAAAACACATTACGCCCTATATAGATGGAAAGAGGGAGTATGAATCCATGTTATGTCCAATTAAATTTATTCGCTTGATGTATAATGCATGTAACCTACTCATACCAACATTTTAGTGCATTCCAAATGTCTATACTACCGCTGCAATTCGAACTAAATTTGAATTCGTTTCTCTATTTCAATAAGAATCTACAATCATGATTGTTGCCAACTTCAACCACCATTCGTGTATTACCTTAATAACACACCACATGATTATTATAGAGATAGATATGAACTATGTGTACTACATGAACTCGAATTCTATTTTTTGAATACACTTGATGTTGATTCCGAATAATAGTACATTTGATGTACTAACTATATATTCATAATCTAAACCATGTTCCATACGTGTACACCGTGTTTATCACACATAGTATAGTGCCCCGCCCCCTACATTATGACAAGTATTTAGACCTGAGCTGCAAAAGCCACACATTAGCCCAAATTATGATCAATGTTCTATATGTTATACGTAGTACTAGCAAGATGCCCATGCGTTCCACACAACATCAACATGATCAAGGGGAGGCCTAATTTGCAAATATGGAGAGGGGTGTGGGTATCTTTTTTCAAAATTGCCATAGTTTCCTTCCTATCCGTCAAATATAAATCAGATGGCCTATATTGCAGGATGGCACCATCATCAACAACTCCGTTTTTTATAAGAGTAGAGATAAAATATATTATATGTAGTATAACATGTTCATAACCACACCATGCGTATCACTGTTATATATATTCACACATGCGTCGGTTTAAAACACTATGATAAATTCTTCAAATATCCGAATTCGCTTTTTATAATGAAGTATGATCTCTACTCGTCTTTTACACCCACACAATCCTCTTATCTTTGTAGCTAGCTAGCGCTAACTTTTTCGCATGCAGACGCCCGCATCCCTCTCACCCTCCCTCAGCATTCTCTAGCTCCATCGCGCAAATTCGTCTTTTCACTTTAGGTCGTTCACCCACGGCGTGTGTAGGTCCCCCATCTCCTTCTTTACAGCACACATCGATTGATATGCCTCTCTAGCCAGGTGTGCCTAGCACAAAACACAAGCTTCCCCTCTTCTCTTATCACCGTCCATGCCTCACTCCCACCACTCTTTTCATCGATCTCATACTCACACACTCCTCCCCCCTCGATATAGTATGACTCTTGCACCACCTCCTAGATGCATCCCTCTCTCTCTATCCTTCTCCCCGTGCCTCATTTGCTTATAACACACACATGCATGTATACCGATCGATCTCCCAACATATACCTAGGTCGACTTTAACTATTCCCCCCCCATCGATCAACGTACCTCACATGTTATGTCTCTCCTTTCTCTGACAAAGGACGATTGATCTTCCTAGGTAGTTATGTCTGCTTACCACAGCCATATCGCCCCCCTCATCATTCGTGCATGCCTCCTGACCCGTCTCTCACACGCACGTGCACAGACAGGCAGCCATCCCCTCTCTTATTGATATTGCAGGCATGCCCTCCGGTTGTCTAGCAAGCCTATCCCACCATTTGTTAGAAGAAACTCCACTACCACCCCCTCCAACACTCTAGCTTTGTCTCTCTCCCAACCTTATTCCTCTCCTACACATATGCATGGATGCCGATCGATCTCCCTTAATACATGAGGTAGATCGATCTCCCTTAATACATGAGGTAGGCCTCTCTCCTCCTCCACACATATACCAGCCATTGTACCTCTATAGTTAACTAGGCCTCCCTCCCCCCCCACCACACACCAATAGTCGATCGTTGTAGGTAGGTATCCATGCCACAAAGACAAACTGCACCTGTCCCCTCTCACGTTCCAGTAGGCCAGCCACTCTATATCTTTGACGTGGGCACACACAAATTCGATGGCACTCTTTATCGATCGCGCGCGCACACACACACACATCATCCCTCTCTTCGATTCTATGGACACCTCAAGCCGATGATACCTCCACTCTCTTCTCGTGGATCGCCCCCTCTATATATATGATATATCCAGGACTCTATTTCACACACATTGCATATGTTACGTTTTTTGATTGACCCCACCCCCCCAAAAAAACTCTCACGAACCCACACACTATATCTCTCTATGTTTGTATCTCTCTCACACAACCCCACATAGGTGGTGTACGTATACAAGAAGAGAATAGGTGCACCGTGCATGTACTCACGCTTCATGCCCAGCCACACCCGCGCGGGTACACGGTGGAGCTCATTTCTGTACGAAATGGCACCCCACGTGCTAATTTGAACGCGTGTAGCGGTTGTTTACCTACAGAGGTCGTGTACCACGCGTGCACGAAACAAAGTTCGACTTGATGCGTTGGCGCGTTATTTTTAAATAAAGTTATATCGCTCAATGGCACGTACACAGAATATAAAGCGATTTTTATGGACAAAAAGGTACTCCGCTCCACTATATACAATGGCGCCTGCCTGCCTGGTTTGTCTCTCTTCAGAGTATCTCACACAAGGCTGCGGTGGCCTCTCTCTCTCTCACCGTTGGTCACTGATCCGGTCGCATCCCGTCCGCCGGCGGAAAGGGAGGACGTGCATCGTTTCTCCATTCGACGGCGCTGAGGCAGCACGTCCCGATCTGCGGTACACGCCGTTCTCTCTGACCAAGCTCCGGTGTGGTAGGGCCTATGCCACCTGCTCGCTGCCACAGTATGGGTAGATTCCGCCCGCCGCCGCTCACCTAGTTACATCCTGACGACCTCCAGGTATCCCCTCCGGCCTTGCTCCACTGCCCGTCTTCCCACGTCGCTGCATGTGGATCTTCCATAGTTCTTTGCCCAAAACGTAGCTCGTCCGGCGTACTTTCCATATTGCAATCTCGTCCTCACACCGTTTTAGACAAACAAAATCGTGTTGTTATCTTCCCTTAGGACAAGGAATATGCTTCTTTTTTGTCGTCGCATGTGTCATCAACTGTTATTGGCCAGTAATTGTTTCCTTTCTACCTCTTTTTTGCAAACAAGGCTATCCATTTCACCTCGTTGCTATTGCGACCTTTTGGTGAACTACACGAATCACTTTTTTCTTAAGAGTGTTTTGTGCAGTTCTACCAAAATGTCACACGGGCAACGTCTCTACATTTCAGTGCGACTGCACAAAGAGAGATTGGTTTTGCTCTATCCTCCTCATCCAACTCCGAGCCTAATCTTCTCCAACTAGTTAGTCTTAAGAGAGACTGCAAAGGTGACCGGCTTCTATTTGTGTGTTTATTGTTTCATCAGCAGTCCTCTATTATCGTAATCACACTTAATATCTTTGGAACAGGGATGCTCAGCTCTATTTTAGTGGAACTGCACAAAATGATCAGAATGTTGCATGCTCCAGACAACTACTTTTTTTCCCAACATGCCTTGTTGATTTAGACAGAGCTGGGGGACGTTGCTGCCAATGAAAGCATGGATCAATTTTAATTTAACACCTTCTCACAACTTTGTCTTCAGTTGTGATGTAAATATTAGCTCTGATTAGCAAGGAAGTTACTTTTTTATTGTTTCTGAAAGAGCATCGATGGCAAGACACACGAAACAAAAGCTGAAAGCTCACACCATCGTACAATTTCATGTCGCTGGAAAATTATTTGTATAGTATGTCAATTATGTAAACAAATGCTGGAAGCTTGATAGCATTGCCAGAAGCCTCTTCGGCATCCGGGTCCATGTGCCATGCACAAAATTATACTCCTTCGTTCGTAAATATTTGTCTTTTTACAAATTTCAAATGGGCATATTTTAGAGTGTAGATTCACTCATTTTGCTTCGTATGTGTACTCCCTCCGTTCCTAAATACTCCCTCCGTCCCATAATATAAGAGCATTTTTGACACTAGTGTAGTGTCAAAAACGCTCTTATATTATGGGACGGAGGGAGTATTTGTCTTTCTAGAGATTTCAACAAGTGACTACATACGGAGCAAAATGAGTGAATCTACACTCTAAAATATGTCTATATACATCCGTATGTAGTAGTCCATTTGAATCTCTAAAAAGACAAATATTTGAGTAGTCACTCGTTGAAATCTCTAGAAAGACAAATACTCCGGAGTATATTTAAGAACCGAGGGGGTAGTGCACGGCCGCATGGGAGACTCAGACCGGTCGTTGCGCCGCATTAATAGTGAGTAATGAGCAGTCAAATCATAAGCCCCACCTTTCCCACTGTAAGTTGCTCGGAAGAAGCAACCATCAATACGCACTTCTTTGAATCCGCTACTACTCCATCCGTCACTGTTTATAGAGCGCGCTTCAGAAAAAGAGAAAATCTCTGGGACCAAGGCGGTTAGCGATCGGCCTGAAAAATAGCATTGGTAGTTATAGCATAGCGTCTATTACTAGAGGAAATAATGCGTACACACATGCATGCAGTGCTTCCACCCCGGGTACACACATGCATGCACTTACTCCACTCCGTAGTACTACATCAAGAGAAAATTGCGGTTACCACGCCCTAATTACTTGAGCATTAAACCAAACGCGTCTAAAGTCTCTCTGGTGGTGGAAATGCATTGAGATAAATGCATCATAATGAAGCGCGCCCTGTAAACTATGACGGAGGGAGGAGTAGTATGAAGGTGCAAAACCAAGTACGCGTATGGCCAGTCGGTCAACGCACCTGTTCTTGGCATATCACCGACATGTGGGACCGGAGTGTGAGCAAACCGATCTCAATTGACGGCAAAATGGCCAACCCGCCGTTCCTTGAGAGAGATGAGGAGCGAGAACACACAGACGGGCTCGCACGGAGGCTAAGATATATTCGAGCATGGTTGATCTATATCATCATTACATGTTGGGCTGCCGTTTTCCGCCCTTCTCCGGAATAAATGTGTACTTTATCAGAGATTAAGAAAAATAAGAGTACAGAGGCTCCACCATGCGGTTCTAGTAGTAGTACTACTCGTACTACTAAACCTTGCGCTTGGCTCTTCGCCTCTTCGTGAAGTCGAACAATGATGGTACTTTGCATGTTCGGTACAACAGTGTATGCCTCTGGCAATCTGACACCGAATGAACTGATGCATGTCCACCGCCTGGGCGAGGGTACATTGCATTAGTCAAAAGGCGTAAGCGAGCTTCACCTTGTCCTGCAAGCTTCTCCTCGTTCTGCGAGTTGACGGGACGCACCAACAAGTAGTGCTAGTCCATACTCCCTCCTTTGCGGTTAATATGGCTTAATATTTTTTGCGGGTAAATGAGAGAGCTTTATTCATATATAAGCATTCTTACGACGACCAGCCAAGACACTGGTCACTAGGAAGCGAGGTACCCCGCAAAAAAAGAAGTAGGAAGCAAGGTGTTTCATCAAGCCAGCTCTCGGCCACATTCAAAGTGCAGCAAGCACGGTTCGCACAAAGATGCACCGCAAGGTTTGCTGACCTGTTTACATGCTGAATAACAAAAAAAAGAGGAAATATTACCGAACGCTCCTATTTGTAACAGGATATGAGCCAGAATTAAGCAAGAATTGTGGTGAGTGTTCCATGCAATCAACTTCCATTGTCACATGCGAGAACCATCGAAGAGAACCAAATGTGTTGAAGATTGCTTTATCACATTTTAAAAATATAATAAGAGTGCAGACGCTCCTCCATCCGGTTCCTAGTACTAGTATAGTAGTACATACCTCTATAGACTATAGTAGTAGTACTAGTACTAGTAAACTTTGCGCTTGGCTGTTCGCCTCTTCGGGAAGTGCAACAATAATAGTACTAGTGTAGTGTATGCTTCTGGCAATCTGACACCGAATTAACTGTTGCACGTCCACCGCCTGAGCGAAGGACAGCTTGCATTAGTCAAAAGTTTCTCCTTGTCCTGCGAGCCACCGCGCGCAAGCTTCTCCCGTCCTACAAGCTTCTCCTCGTTCGGCAAGTTGACGGGACACAACAAAGTAATGCTAGTCCATACTGCCTCCTCTCCGGTTAATATGGCTTAATTTCAAACGAGATAAATACACTGTCTGTCACTGTATATTTGTAAAAATACGGTCAGTGGACTTCATAATACGCTCATTGCGCTCAATATATACATTTTCCGGTGTTTATACGGTCACTAGCTCACCCTGGCTGAGTATGTGTGTGCATGCACGTGTAGGTTGAGCACTTGAGCGTGACAGTGTGTGTTCCGTCGTGTGCTCGGACATGCATGCATTAGGGCGTCGCGCGCGTTTTTGCGTCCATGTGTACGTGTGACTGTTGCATACACGTAGGGGGAGTACGTGTAGGGGCCACTAAAGGAGCAGTCAAATCACACAGTAAGTTAGTCGGAAGAAGCAACCATCATTTCACTCTTCAATGGCACGTACGCAATATAAAATTGTTGATATGGAGAGAAAAAGAAAACCACTATATATTACACTAGCAGGAGCCTAAGCTACAAGCCTGCTTGCTTGGGTTGCTCTCTTCACAAGCATAGAATGATGGTGGCCACACCGCTGGTCACATATCCGGCCTGATCCCGCAGCTGTGGGAAGGGAGCAATGTTCTACGTAGACGCGATCGACATCGGCGAGGGAGAAAATACAAAGTTGGTGCGTCCCAATTGGGGGTCACCGCAGTATGGGCCGATGCCGCGTCCCAACCGCCCTTCTAGCTACAGCCCGGCGTCCGTTTCGAAAATATTAGTGCATGTCAACAAAAAATATACTAGTATCGCCATTCCGTTTCGAAAAAAGCATATAAGCTGTTACTTCTTACCCAAAGGATCTTTATATCCAACAGACACAAAATATCCATTCGACTATTCGAACTTACTTTCACTGTTGATCTGATGTCGAGGTAATTGCTGCATCGCCACCAAAACCCACCATCTCTTAAGCTAAAGTAGACCGAGCTAACCCCTATATTAGCATATTACTAAGATAAACAGAAGGCACTGTAGAATCATTTAGGACGTGAGCTTGTCAATCTGAATGTGGAGGGACACCAGCTTAGCCCCGGCCAGCAGCTTGGGCGGAACTGTGAAGAAGGTCAGCTCCTGCACTGCGACGTCGCCGGGATCCCTGCTGCTTGTCACCTCCATTTCCACCTTGATGGCGTCGGTCCTGCCTTTGGGCTCCCCCGGCGGGCCGTTCGCCCATAGCTTGGCCACGTAGTGCGGCAGTGGGGATGCCCCCGCTCTGATGCGGACGAACGACACGGCGATAGGCGCACCGATGTCGAGCACGCCGCCGACCAAGAAAAACATGCAGCCGTCCTCCTCCGCGAACAGCAAGAGCCGTGGCTCCAACAGTGGCACTTGCAGCTGGAGCGCCTTGCCGTATTGGATCCTGTGCACGGGCATGGGATGCACGGTGCTGATGTGGTGGGAGAGCACTGGCGGCGGGCCTTCGTAGCCGCAGACGGGCACGGGGCATTTGCAGGGCGCGAGTTGACACATGCTCTGGTGATCGGAGAGCTTGTGGTAAGTGACGTAGAGCCCACAGCCTTCATGCAGGCACTCCACCCTCACCGAGGAGAGGACGGCGTCCGCCACCGTGTTCCGCACGTCGAAGCCACCGCCGCGCTCGCACTTCTGGCACTGCCACTGGTTCCCGGGGCGCTCGACGCGGCAATCCGCGCAAGCCAGGTACCCTCCCTTGCACTGCACAAATCAATCGAACAACACATCAATCAAGAAACTTGCACCTTGCTCGATCAGCCGAACGGACGAGGTGTATTCGAATCTCATACACTGGAGGCTTCAAGGGACGGAGGCATAAAGGGGTAGTGGAGCAAGGTGAGGTCCATCGAGACCATAGAGAGCTCCATCGTGGGGTCCTGTTCCGTCTGCATGATCTCGCCCTCCTCGTGCAAAACCATCTTTCGCTTTATTAGGGCCGGGGCATTACAAAGCTTTACCGTCACATATTCATACTACTTCAAGGTGCATTAAATCAACACATGCAAGTATCAAAAGGAGAGTCACGGCATGCATGCATGCGTTGTAATTTATGCATCGGTAAACGTAAATTATTGAAATATATCGAGTGCAATGCTTTGATGTGTCGCGTCAACTCATACAAGACCGAGAAGTTTGATTACTACAACGCCCTCTCGCCTTAACCGCACCTGCCTTTGGTTGCATGACAGGTGGGCCACCGACCTGTTGGGCTCACCTGTCATGGACGCAAAGGCAGGAGCAGTAAGTCAATGAAGCTGCGTCCCTCCCTCGCCCATGAGCGTGGTGGCTGGCAGGACTAGGAGAAGCTTTCGTTCGCTACACGCTCTCCCTCCCGTACGCGGTGGACATGCAGCAGTTCAATCGGTGATAGATGGCCAGAAGCATACTATAGTACTTCTCCACTGAAGTAGTACTCCATCATTTTGTTCGACTTCCCGAAGAGGCGAAGAGCCAAGCGCAGCCCGGACGCTCGTGTGGCAGTTTCATGTGTAGAGTAGTCTAGGATAGCGCGTACCATGCCTGTAAGCTTAAAATTGTTGGGGTCGGCTCAATGCTATATTTTTTTTATTAAAATAATCTTCTGGCCCTACCTGTCATCCTGGTGATTCTAGTTTGCACGCTCATCTGGTCAAGATAAGAATATATATTTTAATTTGTGGTGGGGTAAATGTTAGAGGTTGCAGCAAATGGAGTATTGTACACTGCGGGTCTTTCAGCCAAGTTTAGAGGCGACCATGTGGGGCCAGTGCTATGATGTGTCGCATCAACTCGTACAACAAGGAGTACTGGCCTTCTTCCTCGCCAATGCGCGCGGTGGCTCGCAGACGAGGACAGGCTTTTGCTTATAGTACTACAACAAGCTATTCCTCTCGCTCGCGGTGGATGGACATGCAACAGTGGATTCGATACTGTAGAAGAAGTAGTAGTAACATCATTGTTCGTCTTCTCGAAGAGGCGAAGAGCCAAGTGCAACCCGAACGTGGCAGTTGCGAACCTTGGACCACGCATATAGCCAGGCTCTTGCATGAAACAAAATTGCTATGTGAGCCCACTATTGTAGTACTCCCTCCGTCCGGAAATACTTGTCATCAAAATGAATAAAAGGGGATGTATCTAGATGTATATTAGTTCTAGATACATCTTTTCTATCCATTTCGATGACAAGTATTTTCGGACGGAGGAGTACTTGCTAGGATAGCCCTGTAAACCAGAAAGGAGTATTTGCCTTTCTAGAGATTTCAACAAGTGACTAGACTACACCGAGACGGAGTACATATGGAGCAAAATGAGTGAATCTACACCATAAATAAATATGTAGTTCTCTCGTTTTCCTCTCGGCCTTGGTCGCGGTGCACAATATTGAGTATACTAGTACTATCATCTTGAAATTTATGAAGTCACCATAGGCACCTCATCGTCGACGGGAACGTCTCTTGACACACGATAGACGCGAGCGGCAGTCGCCTGCATAGGTGCTTGAATGCCAAGGAGGGAGAGGGTAGCAGTTCCCGAGACGTTGAATGGTCAGTGATGCATCCTCAGATTACTCTACTTGCAGAGGGAATTAATTGGAGAAGCATAATAGACCCAGCACGATGTGAATGCAACAGAGTTTGGATTCTCATATAAAGGCACCCCACCACTCCAATCCATCTACTCCTTAGTCTCTGCGCAACACTGCTCACTCCAAGCTAAGACCAAGTGACCAGAAGCCAGAAGCACCTATGGAGGCGATGGACGTGAGCGGCAGTCGGCTGTGCCAAATCATCTAAGGCGCCGGCCTGGAGGCCCGCACCGCGCAGCGTTTCCAGACGGTGCTGGCGACCGCCAGCGTCATAGCCCTCGCCGGTGTCGGCTTCGCCTCTCGCATGGACGACATGATGGCCAACTCCATCCGTAAGTTCGCCGCCGTCAAGAAGCGCGCAGACGACCTTGCCGTACTGCTCTAGCCCGCGCGCCCAGGCTCCTCATTGCCTACCACCCTCATCGGCCTCCATGGTGACGAACTCTTTCAAGCCTTGGTGGCCCTGCAGTTGCCGGAGGTCGGGATGAAGAATGTGCACCTCGAGGCCGCGCTCGTCGCGCAGCGCCTCACCATGCAAGAAACCGTCGACTTGCACATCCACGTCTATGAGGAAATTGTCTACATAGGCCACTACAAGGCCAGCGAGGACAGAAAGACGTTGGCCTTCTTCCAGTGGCTGGTATCTTTGGACACCATTGTTCAGAATCACGTCAACCTGGCCACGAAAGCCGCTGCTACTTAGCCGCTGTTCGGTGGGCCGGCGCCCTGAGTCGAGGAGGTGGACGTCGTCGATGGATGCATCTCTTCTTCTTGCCTCGTGTAACCAGCACTGCATCGCCTCGTGGCCTTAATGTTTTATTAGTATAGGAGTATATGGCATTTTTTTCCAGTAGTAACATTTTCACTGTGAGGTGGGGCCGCAGTTGAGCAAACCGACCATCGGCAAATCCCCACCCCAGCCATCGGGCGTCGGCTGAGTTTAGAATTAGAAGAGAGAAACGAGGGAGAAGAGCTAGCTGTAGCACAGACCCTGTTGTCAGATGGGACTCGCCTTGATAGAATAGGAGTACTGAGCACTCGTACCTCCTTTTTTAGGGAAAAAGCAGTCGTATGTCTACTACCACTAGTTGGGTGCGTGCGACCTATACCTGTCATCACTTTAGGTCTCCTTTTCGAACCGCAGCTACGCTTCACCGTACATATTTTTTCACGCATTTATCCTCCTATATGTACTCCTAGGCTATTTGCACATGCTCCCTTTCGCCGACATGTGGGACATAGAGCATCTGGGTCGTAGTGCATGCACGACTCGGAGCATATGCCGGGGTACTTTACATTTCAGACCTCACGATTACATGCAAACCCCCCGCAGAAGAATAAATAAATAAATGAATTACTACATGAAACCGGATTATTTTCGTAGAAACCGGAGCACGTTCATTAAATTTTGGACATAACACGTTTATAAAAAACTACCGGACCTAAACCAGTCTAAGGGCCTCTTTGATTCGCAGGATACTGAAAACACAGAAATGGGGAAAGTATGATGGCGATGAACCGAGACGAGGAGAACTCTACTAACTCAGTTAGAGGTTAGAGTTAGATTCTAACCCTGAACAACTCTAAACCAAAGAGGTGTATGGATGGCAGGGCTAGATTGACAATAAATGTTCTTTCTCAATCACTGCGCAACACTGCTCACTCCAATCCAAGACCAAGTGACCAGAAGCCAGAAGCACCTATGGAGGCCATGGTCGCGAGCGGCAGTCGGCTGTGCCAAATCATCCAAGGCACCGGCCTGCGGCCCCGCACCGCGCAGCGTTTCCAGACGGTGCTGGCGACCGCCGGCGTCGTAGCCCTCACCGACGCCGGCTTCGCCTCTCGCATGGACGACATGATGGTCAACTCCATCCGCAAGTTCGCCGCCATCAAGAAGCGTGTAGCGTAAGCTCCTACTAGTCCTGCCAGCCACCACGCTCATGCGCGTGGGAGGGACGCAGCTTCATTGACTTACTGCTCCTGCCTTTGCGTCTATGACAGGTGGGCCCAACAGGTGGTTGGCCCACCTGTCATGCAACCAAAGGCAGGTGCAGTTAAGGCACCAGAGCTCAGTCCGCGAGGGAGAGGGCGTTGTAGTAATCAAACTTCTCGGTCTTGTACGAGTTGACGCGACACATCAAAGCACTGCACTCGATATAAGTCTTTTTACACATTTCAAATGGACTACTACATACGGATGTATGTAGACATATTTTGCTTCGTATGTAGTCACTTGTTGCAATCTCTAAAAAGACTTATATTTGGAAACGGAGGGAGTACAACGCATGCATGCATGCCGTGACTTCCCTTTTGATACTTGCATGTGTTGATTTGATGCACCTTGCCAAATTTTGACTATAAATTTAACTAGCCAAATTTTCATGCATGTCACAAAAAATTACGGGGCTGTTTGGATTGTGACTATGTTTGTCTTATGTTGCCACATTATTTTTCCCACACTTGCCTAACTTGAGTCACTCAAATTGTTAGACACACTTTGGCTTGCCTAAGGGAATCTTGCCACACTTTTTGTGTCTATGACATGTGGGGTTCACTGCTAATAAAAAAAATTCTTGTCTTAGGTGTGGCTAATAAAAAAGACTTATATTTAGGAACGGAGGGAGTAGAAAATATAAATAATAATGAATGTTGGGGCAACCCACGTTTTCGATAATTTTAGCCATGGGCTTCTTCACAATTTTTACGAGGGGGTGGTTGTTCATTTAATGGAGGGACTTGTACCAGACTTGAACGATACAAAGTGCGACCTGGCACACCGTAACACCACTTGGAACAAGCGGGTAGCTATCTCAAAAAACAATCAAAAACTTAAAAAAATGGCGACCTGGCACGTAGTACATAATTTTAAACGATTATTTTGATGGAGTCAAAAAGGAAAACTACCCCACTACATATATATAGGTCGGAGCCTCCGCGCTTGCTTGCTAGGGTTGCTCTATTCACACACTCTCATCCTCTCCAGATCAAAACAAGATAGGGGTGGTAACACTGTCTTTCTCCCTTCAAAAAAACTATCTTTCTATCATCACCGCTGGTTACAGATCCGGACGTATCCCCCTCCGTCGGTGAAGGGGAGGAGGGGCAACGTTTAGGCCATCGTTGACAGTGAGGGAGGAGACCCACTGCCGTGCGCACCGTTATCTCTGGCCGAGCGCCGGCGCGGGAGGTCCTTCGATCGCTTCGTCGTTGCCCTAGTGTGGGCGGATCCGGCCTCCCGCCGTCCACCTATCCACATCCCGACGACCTTCAAGTATATCTTCCTTCGAAACCGCCTTAGCTCTACTTCCCCAGCTCGCTACGTTGCTGCATGTGCATCATTTTCCACCTCTCAGCCCCTCTCGATCGGATGGTCCAACGTCACCTATTTTTCTTCTTCTATTGTTAGAGGTAAAGCTACTTCATGGAGTCGAATCTTGTACTTGGTTCAAACAAGAAATAAAGTGGGGGTGGGGAAATTTAGTACTGTGTATGTAGTAAATCGGACTTGGTACAAACATGAAGGAAAGGGGGTGAAAATAGTACAGACTGGTCATCCAACCAGTCTCTTGGTCGAAAAGGGAAATATAGGGGTAACGCTGTACATAGTGGTATGACCAGGACTAGATTTGCTATCCACACATAGGACTAGGTGGCTAGAGTGAACAAAAATGGGACCAACCCAGATATGTTTCTTGGATGTTTGTTTCTCGGGGAAACAAACTATGAATCACCACTTTATGCCCCTGTTTAGGTACATGGTGCTGGACTGCTGGTGCACCCACTGTCCCATGCCCTTATACCAAAGCTGTTCTTAATCTAATGCCCCTGGTAAAAATGAAGCCATGCCACTGTTATAAGCCATGACAAGTTTAGTCAAATGTTTTTGCCTGTAATTGTTTGAGACTCTGACTGTTTCCTCTGTAGCTTTTTGTGCAAACAGGGATATCCATTTCACCTGGTTGCTGTTGTGACCTTTTGGTGCACTGCACAAAACTCTTCTTAAAAGAAGTGACTTTTGTGTTGTTTAACTGGAATGTCAGAATGGAATAGTTGGTTCATTTCGGTGGAACTGCACAAAGGGAGATCTGTGTTCCAATCCTCATCATCCATATTGGCACCATAACCTTCCTTTAGGTAAGAATGATATTTAATGCATGTGTTCATCTCTATTTTGCGACTGCCATGAGAAAATAATGCTATTTTTTACTAGTACACTTGTACTCCCTCACTGACAAAACCAATTCTAAAGTAGAAGGCCAATCATGTACTTGGTTTCACCAACTGGTGAGGAGAATGAGAAATAGAGCATGAAGAGGAAGAAGAAGAAGAGTAAACAATGCCAAGGTGATCTTGCTGAAGCCAGAGGCCTCAGTCGAGGCCATTCAAGGGCTCCGGCAACGACTACCTTACATGTGAGACGATCCTCCAGGGAGCCCTTCCACTTCTGCTGTCTCACTTAATTAATTAGGAGTACTTAAGTACCACTAATTTATTGTTGCCTCTGTCGGAGTTAAACAAATCTTTAGTAGCACCCTATGCTGAATCATGTATGTGTGTATGTTTGTCTATGGAGGTGAATCATGTGGTGGAGCAGGGAGGGAATGTTAACTTTACCCATTAAGATAATGAGGGTGCTTCTATTTGTTAGTGCATGTTTCATCAACTAGTCCCACTATTACAGTAATCTCACTCTCTCAATATATGTGCCAACAGGGATGCTCGATTTTGGTGGAACTGCACAAAAACTTTGGGTGCTTCATTGCCTTGACAGCTTCCTTCCTTTCCTGTTAGTCGCTAATCTCGGCTTGCATTCTTCCTTTGCTGTCAGTCGCTTGGCTTATCTCGGCTTCCAGTCAAAGGAAATAGTAATTGTTATGCTACCTCACACAGGTTGGTACTGGTCTTTATCCTGATTATTGTGCTTGTCATATGTATTGGTAATTTGGTATTGTGCTATTGTTTGCCGATTTCATAAAGGAGTAACTTGGAGCCTGAACTCGCAGGCAAATCATTACATCAGGTGATTTCAGTAGAACTGCACAAAAAGATCAGATGGACAGGTACTTATGTTGCTGCTATGTGCTCCAAAGTTCACTCAGACAAGCATCGATGTTGGCAAGAAGAAGTGCCTATATTCACTCGAGTATCAACTGGCGTCAACCAATTGTCAAACTCCAAGTATTAGGAGAGTGAACGCCAAAAATATTGCTTGGCGCATAGCCCAGAAAAACGCAGTCCAGTCTTTGGTCCCAACTTGTGCCTTTTGGTTATCGGCACATATGGTAGCAAACTGTATGGCATGGAGTCTAAAGATTCCAGACAAGTTGGTTGACGCATATATTCATCTGGCACTTAATCAGTCTGCACGCCAGGGATGCTCCATTTCAGTTGAACTACACAAAAAATTTGGGTGGTTCATTTTCTCAACCGCCTCCTTTCTCGTCAGCAATGTAGAATTTTGGCGAGATACAGGACCAAGATGAGCCAGTAAACTAGTTGGATGAAAGTAGTGGCCAAGTTGCTCAAACCTCCCTCGGCACGAGGCCACTATTTGAGGATAAACCTACAAGAAAAGTTCAGATTGTCTGTGTTTCCTCTTATGTACTCGAAGTTTACTCGTACAAGCATTAATTTTAGCAAGAAGTACCTCCGACTGAACACCATTTACCAGTCTGCAATGTAGAATTTTGGCGAGCTATAGGACCAAGATGAGCCAGTAAACTAGTTGGATGACAGTAGTGGCCAAGTTGCTCAAACCTCCCTCGGCGCGAGGCCACTATTTGAGGATAAACCTACAAGCAAAGTTCAGATTGTCTGTGCTGCCTCTTATGTACTCGAAAGTTTACTCGTACAAGCATTAATTTTAGCAAGAAGTACCTCCGACTGAACACCATTTACCAGTCTGTACCCTAGGTAATTAAAGTTCGTCCATGGATCATATTGGCTGTGATCTCAATCATTTGGATGCATAAACATACAGAACATGTGTATATGTGAATCTTTTTGTGAATTATCTATGAATATTGTTGTGTGATCTATCGATCATTTGGATCCATAGACATGCTGAACTTGTGTATATATGAATCTTTTGAGTTGTTGATAGTGAATGTTGGCTATGAATATGAACATGTACAGTGAACCTGAGTTTGATACGAATGTTTACCTTTTATGTTGTGCTTGTGTGTGAACTTGTTAGTATGCCTACTGTGGGGTATGTGACGTGTGGGTGTCAATGGCACACCTTCTTCCCGAGAAGAATTGCACCTGCTTTGTTAGGGTAGCAACGACGCATCAGCTCTTTTTAATCTTTTTGCTCTGTCTTTCCCCCTCCCCCGCTCAACCCCTGCCGTAATGTTTTCGGCCTCAAAAGAAACATAGTACTGCGTTGTTTTTGGGGCTTGGTGAAAAATCGAGTGCTGGTTTATGTAGGTTGGCCCACCCAGCAAATGGGCTGCTGGTCCACCACGGACTAGGAGGCTAAAAATACAAGTTGTATGGTGCAGAGGGAAGTAAAAAAAACGCCATCGAGAGCCATCCACTGAAGAAAAAAAATCGCTCCTGATGTGCTTCTTTAGTCGTGCCGTCAGTCCCCTCTATAATCCAGTTCGCTCGGGGACCTGGTATCATTTTTTTCTAGAGGGCGAACAAGTATTAGCTAGGCCTAGGTTTTTTATCTTAACATGCGTAGCCCACGACATACGGTGACAGTGGTTTCAACTTATTTTTTGAGGTCCATACCGGCCTATGGGCTTTTTCTTAAAGATCGGCAGCCCAATGTATTTTTTTAACCACATTATATATATTTATATTATTACTATTATCGTATATTTTATAGAGACTTATATATACATTATAAAAACATCCCACGTGTTATTAACTTATAAAAGTAAATGTTTAACATAAGTTGGCAAGGAAAATCCTGGTTGTTTTTGACTCACAGGCAAGGAAAATCCTGGTGATTGCATACAAAAGCTTGCGAAGATTTTAAGGACCAATGTAATAATAACGCGCTCATTTTTTTTGAGCAATAACTCGCTAATTTGTTAATTATGTATATAAAAAATGTGCCTCTCCGGTTTATTTTTTATATTAATTGCTCCTTCTAACATAACATTATATATATAACGAGCCCAGCTAATTATTGTATTTGAAGGAAGTGCAAATGGTCTGGGATTTCTTAGATAATATAAATGGGCCGCATTGACGCGAAATTATTTGTTCACCCAGCCCAGCAAATGGACTGTACCTTCTAGAAAACTTGGGTTAAATATATGCCACATTTTTGCAGGCTGACATGTGGGTCAATAGGTCGAAGCCTACGCAGGGCATTGTCAACTTGGTCGGCATGCACCTTCAATATCTCGTCTTCTTCCTCCAGCGTCGCCGGGACCGCCTGGTCCGGCCTCCGGTAGCTAGCGGCTCTGCTTAGCACGCATCGCTGTGAAGCGCTACCCCACTGCCGGCCAGGCTATCCCTCCACCCCTCCACACCTCCTGTTATTCTCCACCGACTGCAGCCCCACGCCACACCAGAACCAGTTATAACCCTTCTCCTCCACTCAATCTGTGACTCCACTGCCACGTCTTCCCATCTCCGAGTCGTTCCCGTCCGGGGCCTCGCCGTCGTCCACCACCTCGCTGCGCTCGGTGCGGCGTGGTCAACAAACGAGAGTCATCGGAAGAGGACTGTACATGGAGAGCCTGACGGCTGGGACCCATGAGGTCCATGGTCGCACGCAAGGAAAGTTCCTCCTTATTAAGCTGAAAAAAATGTTTCCTCCACCTGACAGTTGGGACCCACCGGCTGTATCTTCGCACGGAAGGAAGTGCCACCTTGTTATGCGAAAAAAATTATTCCTCCCGTTGACAGATGGGACCCGTCAGATTTGGTGGCTGACTTGTGGGCCTACTAAGCGGACGTCTACGCAGGACTTTGTCAACTTAATCAACAAATGATTCTAGAAGTTGGACCGTTGGATGTTAATCCAACAGCCGTGCTCCTTCTTCAACCTCTGTTCTTGCTCCTGTCTCCCGTCGGCGGCACCGTGGCTGTGCTGCCGCGCACCCGAACCAGTCAAGTTTCCCAATCCACTCCATCTGCGACTCCACTGCCTCGTCTTCCCCATCTCCGGGTCGTTCCAGTCCGGGGCCTCGCCGTTGTCCACCAGCCTTTGGTGCGCTCGGCACAGTGTGGTCAACGTGGTCAACAACCGAGAGTCATCGGAAGATGACTGTACATGAGAGGCTGACAGTGGGGACGCACCACGCCCATGGATGCATGCATGCAACAGAACGCGGCGTGGTCAACGTGGTCAAGGAACAACTTCCATCAAAAGTGTACTGTACGTGGAGAGGCTGACAGCTGGGTCCACAGCCGCAGCAAGGAAGTGCCTCCTTATTACGCGAAAAATAATGATTCCTCCACCTAACAGCAGGGCCCCACTGGATGGGCCACCGTATTTTGCGGAAAAAATGTTTCCCCCCTGACTGCTGGGACCCACCGGACGGGTCATCGTATTTCGCGAAAAAACGTTCCCCCCGCTGTTAGCTCGGACCCACCGGAAGTGCCTCCTTATTACGCACAGAAAAATGAATACTCCCCCTGCTAGTTGGGACCCACCTTGGTGGGTGGCTGACTTGTGGGCCTACTAAGTTGACGGGGACGGAGGGCTTTGTCAACTTAGTCAATATGAACGATTCTAGCTCCAGTGACCGTACGATGTACATCCAACAGCCGTAGTGCTTCTTCAACCTCTGGTCTTCTTGCTCCAGCCGCCCAAAGCAGCGCCGGTCATGCCGCATGCTCTTGCCTCCCGTGGCCGGCTATGCTGCCGCAGAGGCCTCACCGCCCCCTACTATTCCCACCACTGGACAGGCCCTGCGGCGACAACAGCCTCACACCGCAACCGAACCAGTGAACCCTTGTACTCCTCTCCGCGCGGGCTTCCACTGCTGCGTCTTCACCGGCTCCGCGTCGTCCCCTTCCTAGGCCTCGTCGTCTTCCACCACCTTGGTGCTCTCGGCGCGGCGTGGTCAACGTGGTCAAGGAATGACTTCCATCGGACGTGGACTGTACGTGGAGAGGCTGACAGCTGGGTCCACGGCCGCAGCAAGGAAGTGCCTCCTTATTACGCGCAAAATAATTATTCCTCCACCTGACAGCGGGGACCCACCGGACGGGCCACCGTGTTTCATGAAAAAAATGTGCCCCCTGACTGCTGGGACCCACCAGCTACATCTTCGCACGCAAGGAAGTGCGCCCGGGCAAAAAAAACGATTCGCCCCCCTGACTGGTGGGACCCACCAGCTACATCTTCGCACGCAAGGAAGTGCCTAACAGTCGGGACCCACCTGGTTGAAGCGTACGTAGCATTGTCATTCTGGTCACGAACATGTACGTACATACTGGTCGATGTAGAGGCGCGCATGTGTCGTAGTAGAGGCGCGCACATAGCATGTACACGTATGTACAACGGCCAGTGTGCAAGAAAGAAAATACGGCTACGTACGTACATACGGGCAGGGTCTCGAACGCCTACTCGCGCATACGTACGGCCAGGGCTCGTGTACATGGCTGGGTCGGAACAGAGAAACTGCGTCGTCATCGTGTTCATGGGGAGGCAATGGAATGCGCCGTGTTCATCGGGAGGCAACGGAACGCGTGGGAGCCAACCGGCTTGGACGGAACAGCCGATGGAAACGAGGCCTGGCGTACCGCAGAACAAAGGAAACGGCCTTGTGTTTGACCGGCCATGGTCGACGGGATCCTGTTCATCGGGAGGGGTCTGGCGTACCGCAAAACGGAGGAAACGGACCTCCGACGGTCGAAACGGGGTCCTGTTGATCGGGAGGGGTGTGGCGTACAAAACGGAGGAAACGGACTTGTGTTGGAGCGCTACGGTCGAAACGGGGGTCCTGTTCATCGGGAGGGGTGTGGCGTACCGCAAAACGGGACTCCACGGGATACTGTTCATCTCCACCATCGACTCCCTCCAGCCTCCACGGGCTACTGTTCATCCACCGTCGACCTCCTCCAGCAGCCTCCACTTGCGACTGTTCATCCACGGGCTCCTGTTCATCCAGCCTCCACCGCACGCTACTCCACCGGCTACTGTTCAACAAGCCCTCTCCACGTGCTCCTGTTCAACCACCCCTCCATGGGCTACTGTTCATCCAGCCCTCCACTGTCTACTGTTCATCCTGCCCTCCACGGGGTGATCCTGTTCATCCTGTCCTCCACGGGGTCCTGTTCATCCTGCCCCAACCGGCTCGATCGATCATGGTCCTGTTCATCCAGAGGCAACACCACGGGGTCCTGTTCATCCACCCCCACCGGGAACTGTTCATCCAACCCCCCCAGCAACGCTCACTGTTCATCCAGAGGCAGCATCGATCGACTTCAGTTAGCAGCAGTAGCGAAGGAATCGCTCGATCAGGTTCAATTAACAGCCATCAATCAATCGCTCGGGTTCAGTAACGCGTAGCCTGCAGTGCAATCGCTCGGGTTCAGTTAGAGCCCAACGCCTTGCTCGGGTTCAGTTAGAGCCCAACGCCTCGCACCCACGCGCGTGCGTGTATGAGAGAAACGCGCATCGCTCGGCCCCAACCACCCACGTAACCGGGAACACCCCGATATTTTCCTCGCCCTCGCTTCTACCACGGTTTTTTCTGTCATGGACGGCCCAAAGAATGTCATGCAGCTGCGTCTCCGGCCCGCCCAGGACGAAAAGCCCATATTCTGTCATGATTTTTTGTCATAGAAGTAGGACCCCACCACATCTATGATGATACCGGGTTTTGTCACAATTATTGTCATAGAAGTGTCATAAGTATGACAGAAAACAAATTTGTTCGGCCCAAAATGTCACGGATGTGTCTTTTTTTGTAGTGAGGGGGGGCGGCGGGCGCGTTGGTCAGCGAGGCCACAGCAGCGCCGGCGAGGCGGGACCACGCACACGGGCGAGCGGCGACCGGGGACCAGAGCGGACGCGGTCAGGGTCAGGCGTGGGTGAGGCGAGGTCGAACGAGGCGCGGACGAAGCATGAGCAGTGCCCGGCTATGGGCGCGGTCGTGGACGCGCACGGACGGGGGTGGGCGCAACACAGGGTGGCCGTGCGGGACGGATGGCGCGAGCGCGGTGGTCGGCGGGTAGAGGGAGAGACGGAGGGGGTTCCTCATCCTACGTTGCAGGGGATCGGGCGGCGAGGGTCGATGACGCTCGTTGGGGAGGAGGATGGGGACGAGCGACGAAGACGGGGAGCGGTCCGACGATGATGTGGCCGGGCGTCAGGGATCGGCGATGGAGAGGACGCGGGCGATGGCGCAGACGAGCGGCGAGGGGCCCCAACGGGCGGTGCCAGGGCGACGGGGAATGGCATCGAGGGAGGGTTCATCCCCGATCCAGATCTGGATTGAGGGAGGGGTAAGGAGGGACGTGGGGAGCGAGTGGGGGAGTGGGCTAGGGTTCGGTTGCTCGGGGGGGGGGGGGGATAAGGTGGGACGGGATGGGCCTTTTGGTGGCCTGATGGCTAGCTAGGTCGAGGCCCAGCGAGGGAGGGGGTTTTCTCTTTTGTTTTAGTTTAGTTACTGTTTTCTATTTTCTATTTTCTTTTATTTCTTCTTTTCTGTTATATTTTTTTATGAAATACCCAAGTTGTACCTAAAATATTATTAATACTTATGCCACTACCACAATTAACTTGGCACCTAATATAAAATAGTTTGTAATTGTTTATTATTTAATAATCAATTAACTAATTGTTTTTGCTACTATTTTATTCATTTTTGAGTATTTACACATTTTATACAAGTGTGGTTTCTCCACCTTTATTATTTAGGATTTATCTGTCCCAGCTTGAACATTTTAGTTTTAATGTTTGAAAACTTTTGATGTTTGTCTTTATTTTAAATTTGAATTTGAATCGTTTTTGAACCATCGCGAGATTAATAACAGTAACTGAGGTGATGTGGCATCATTAGCATGGAGTTACTATAGCTTAATTATCCGGGCGTCACACACGGTGAACAGCTCGTGATGCCGCATGGCATAGCATTCCAAGCTCAACTTTGCAATCAAACTCACAAGGCCTGGCATTACATAAACATTCAGAACAAACTCTTAAAATACCTTACATAAGTAAACATTCATGTGACTATGCATGTTAGCAGAGTAAATATTTACTTCTGAACTGAAGAAAGGAATAGGAAAAAACGATCGACGTTGCTCACAGCAAAGGGCGTCCCACTCAAAAATATCAAATGCATGTCTTCTGGCTAACATCAATGAGCAAAATTTGACAAGGTTTTCCAATTCCAATATATTAAACTAATATCTTCTTGCTAACATCAATGATTAAACTTTGACAAGCTTTTCCCATTCAAAATATGTAATGCCTATGATTGTGGAACAGGCAGGGTTTGTCATCAGTTTGTCATGTGATAGTCCGTTGGCTCAAGGTGACGACGAATGATTAGAGAACCATTCGATGTATTGTGCATGATGAAGTATTATGGAGGATGTCGGTGTGAAAACCGGCGGATCTCGAGTAGGAGGTCCCGAACTGTGCGTCTAAGGTCGATGGTAACAGGAGACGGGGGACACAATATTTACCCGGGTTCAGGCCCTCTCTATGGAGGTAATACCCTACTTCCTGATTGATTGATCTTGATGAATATGAGTATTACAAGAGTTGATCTACCACGAGATCGTAATGGATAAAACCCTAGAAGTCTAGCCTGTATGACTATAATTGTGTATATGTTGCCTCTACAGACTAAACCCTCTGGTTTATATAGACATCGGAGAGATCTAGGGTTACATGAGGTCGGTTACAGAGAAAGGAATCTTCATATTTGGCCACCAAGCTTACCTTCCACGCCAAGAAGAGTCCCATCCGGACACGGGTAGAGTCTTCGGTCTTTGTGTCTTCACAGCCCATCAGTCCGGCCCATGTACAACAGGTCGGACGCCCGAGGACCCCCTAGTCCAGGACTCCCTCAGAGGACACGAACCATCTGAATTGTGCAGTTCCACTAAAATCAAGCTGAGCATCCCTATGGATTTCGTATTATATGCTACAAGAAAACAAACACACATCAGCAAACACGTGAGTATTGGCCCCGGTGTCAACCCACCAATCGGTGGACTAACAAACTGAAAGTACGGTAAACAGATTACCATACCAAGATGCCCCATCATTGTTGCTTATAATGACATTGAAAGACTTGGAGTCCTATCCTGGCTTCTTGTACTTGTTGAGTTGCCTATGCTCTCTCCAGACTAGTCATGTCACCAGTGTCTACTAATACTCTGTAAAGCTTCTCGATCATTCCTTCTGTAATGTAGCACAAACAGTGACTGCTTCTTTCTACAAAGTGGTAAGACCAACTGGACCCACTAATGCAGCAGTTTGCCTTAGACACATTGGCTCCTTTTGTGCAGTTCAACTAAAATCAAAGTCGAAATAAAACCGAGCAGAAATTTCGATATCCCTGTAAGAAAAAATAGGTATAAGGGAAACAATTACTGAGAAATAACGGTTGATGACTTGTACTTCGAGAAGAAAAACATCTAATGATCTACCTTATCTTAAGGGAAAACAAATCATGAGAGTAGCAATTCTGAATCAGTGTGATTGATTCATATTAATTGAGACATTATCTTGACAATGCTTTGTTTCAACATGTATAAAGAACAACAAAGCAGAAAAGTACCATTCCTAAAACAATGTGACTAATTCATATTAACAGAGACATCATCTTAACAATACCTTGGTTAAACATGTAGAAAGAACTACAAAGCAGGATAATACCATTTGTAAAACACTGTAACTGATATATAACAATAGAGACATTACCTCAACAATACATTTCTTAAACATGTACTCTGGCCGATCCCTAACAGAAATGGTACTCCCGCCTATCCCTAACAAGTGTTGCAGTTTTGAACTAAGATTCAGTAGTCAATTCTGAGAGTGGCGTTGCTTAATTTTACTAGCGGCATTAGATTAACAAAAAGCATAAACAGTTCCAGGGGAGAGTGGGCGCAACAACACCATGTGCTTCCATCTACTTATAAAGGGGGTGATGCAGAGTTTGTTGTAACAAAGCAACAAGCATCATGTCTGGGTTAGTCCCATTTTTGTTCACTATTTAATGGGAAAAGACAGCAATACAATAGCTTCAATTCAACATTTATTTAAAACTGTACCAATACAAGTAGGCAGTAGCACAACATCTCAAAGCACACTGCACCATCATGTGGATGAAAGTCGGTACTGACCTTTCTTGACCAAGATTTGAAACAACACGTGAGGAAGACCTGAAAGAAACCTCAACACATATATGGAAATCCGATCTCCTTTTGTGTAGTTCAACGAAAATTAAGCAAAGTCGCCGGTGTGGTATTCAAGTTGAACTTCACAAAACACTCTTAAAACAAAAGTGTTTCGCATAGCCAAGCAAAATGTCACAATAGCAACAAGTTGAATAGATATCCCTGTTTTAACAGAGGCAAAAAAGGAAACAATTATTCGCCAATAAAGGAGGATGAAACATGCGGCCACAAAAAGAAGCATCTACCTTATCTTGATGAAAAACAAAGTATAGGACAGTAGCATTTCTAAAACGGTTGCATTGATTCATATTAACAGAGAAATTCTCTTAAAACAGTCCAGTAGTTAATTCTGAGAGTGGCATTGCTTAATTTTACCAGCGGCATTAAATTAAGAAAAAGCATAAACAGTTCCAGGGGAGAGTGGGCGCAACAACACCATGTGTTTCCATCTACTTATAAAGGGGGTGATGCAGAGTTTGTTGTAACAAAGCAACAAGCATCATGTCTGGGTTGGTCCCATTTTTGTTCACTACTTCATGGGAAAAGACAGCAATACAATAGCTTCAATTCAACATTTATTTAAAACAGTACCAATACAAGTAGCACAACATCTCAAAGCACACTGCACAATCATGTGGATGAAGGCCTGTACTGACCTTTCATGAGACGGACAAGATAAAATACGAATCTACCAACACGAGTAGGAAATCCAATCTTGTTTTGTGCAGTTCCACTAAAATCAAGCAAAGTTGCCAGTGTGACATTTAATTTTGCTATAGCAACAAGTTGAATAGATATCCCTGTGTTAATAGAGGCAAAAAAGGAAACAATTACTGGCCAATAAAGGAGGATGAAACATACGGCGGCAAAAAGAAGCATCTAACTTATCTTGATGGAAAACAAAGTAGGACAGTAGCATTTCTAAAACGGTTGCATTGATTCATATTAACAAAGACATTCTCTTAAAACAACATTCGTTAATAATGTAATTTACTTTTAACAGTGGCATTGCTTCAATTTTCCAGCGGCATTCTTAGATTAACAACAGCAAAATAGTTGTATTGGACATGGGACATGCCAGCACCATGTGCTTGTTGGGAAACGTAGCATGCAATTTCAAAGATTTCCTACGCTCACGCAAGATCTATCTAGGAGATGCATAACAACAATAGGGGAGAGTGTATCTACGTACCCTCGTAGACCGTTAAGTGGAAGTGTTTATCACACGGTTGATGTAGTCATACTATTCGCGATCCGATCACGGTCCAATCGATCTAGTGCCGAACGGACGGCACCTCCGAGTTTAGCACACGTTCGGCTCGATGACGTCTCCTCCTTCTTGATCCAGCAAGCAGGAGAGGATAAGTAGATGGGATCACAACCAATACGACGGCATGGTGGTGATGGTGGTGGTGGAACACCGACAGCGCTTCGCTAAGCGTCGCCGGGACGAGGCGGTGGAACTACGGGGTAATGGGAGAGAGAGGGGCACCAAGGGCTTGGTGTGTTCTCTTGGGGCACCCCCTCCCCTCTATATAGAGGTGGAGGGGCGTGGTAAATAGCGCCTCCAAGCCCTAGGGCGCAGCTAAGGGGGAGAGGACTTGGACTCCAAGTCCAATCCTATTCCTACTAGGACGCCTTCCTTTTTTGCCTTCCCTAGCCACATGGGCTTTTGAGGACTTGGTGCGCCTAGCCCAATAAGTCCAGAGCACCTCCCCGCCGCAAATGTTAGCCCTTGGGTCATGGTGGAACCACTTGTGGACTCCCGGACCCCTCCGGAATCGTCCAGAACCTTCTAGAAGCTTCCCTGTACAATACTGAAAAAACTGCATCTTTTTCCGGAACACAAAATATGACTTCCAATATATAAATCTTTACCTCTCGACCATTCCGAGACTTCTCGTGACGTCCGGTATCTCATTCGGGAGTCTAAACAACATTTGGTTACCACTCATCAAATATCCCAATAATACTCTAGCGTCAACGAACGTTAAGCGTGCGACCCTGCGGGTTCGAGAATTAGGTAGTCATGACCGAGACACTTCTCTGGTCAATAACCAACAGTGGAACCTGGATGCTCATATTGGCTCCTACATACTCTACGAAGATCTTTATCGGTCGAACCGTTATGACAACATACGTTATTCCCTTTGTCTATCGGTATGTTACTTGCCCGAGATTCAAACGTCGGTATCTTCATACCTAGTTCAATCTCATTACCGGCAAGTCTCTTTACTCATTCCGTAATACATCATCCCGCAACTAACTCATTAGTCACATTGCTTGCAAGGCTTATTATGATGTGCATTACTGAGAGGGCCCAGAGATACCTCTCCGATACTCGGAGTGACAAAATCCTAATCTTGATCTATGCCAACCCAACAAACACCTTCGGAGATACCTGTAGAGCATCTTTATAATCACCCAGTTACGTTGTGATGTTTGATAGCACACAAGGCATTCCTCTGGTATCCGTGAGTTGCAAAATCTCATAATCGAAGGAATATGTATTTGACATGAAGAAAGCAATAGCAATAAACTGAACGATCATTATGCTAAGCTAACGGATGGGTCTTGTCCATCACATCATTCTCCTAATGATGTGATCCCGTTCATCAAATGACAACACATGTCTATGGTTAGGAAACTTAACCATCTTTGATTAACGAGCTAGTCTAGTAGAAGCTGACTAGGGACATGGTGTTTTGTCTATGTATCCACACATGTGTCAAGTTTCCGGTTAATACAATTCTAGCATGAATAATAAACATTTATCATGATATAAGGAAATATAAAATAACAACTTTATTATTGCCTCTAGGGCATATTTCCTTCAGTCTCCCACTTGCACTAGAGTCAATAATCTAGTTCACATCGCCATGTGATTTAACACCGATAGTTCACATCTTTATGTGATTAACACCCATAGTTCACATCGCCATGTCACCAACACTCAAAGGGTTTACTAGAGTCAATAATCTAGTTCACATCGTTATGTGATTAACACCCAAAAATTACTAAGGTGTGATCATGTTTTGCTTATGAGAGAAGTTTAGTCAACAGGTCTGCCACATTCAGATCCGTATGTATTTTGCAAATTTCTATGTATACAATGCTCTGCATGGAGCTACTCTAGCTAATTGCTCCCACTTTCAATATGTATCCAGATTGAGACTCAGAGTCATCCGGATCAGTGTCAAAGCTTGTATCGACGTTACCCTTTATGACGAACTCTTTGTCACCTCCATAACCGAGAAACATTTCCTTAGTCCTATTTAGTTACCTAAGGATAATTTTGACCGCTATCCAGTGATCTACTCCTGGACCACTATTGTATCCCCTTGCTAAACTCATGGCAAGGTACCCAATAGGTCTGGTATACAGCATGGCATACTTTATAGAACCTATGGCTAAGGCATAGGGAATGACTTTCATTCTCTCTCTATCTTCTGTCGTGGTCGGGCTTTGAGTCTTACTCAACTTCATACATTACAACTCATGCAAGAACTCCTTCTTTGACTGATCCATTTTGAACTCCTTGAAAATCTTATCAAGGTATGTACTGATCGAAAGTCTTATCAAGCGTCTTGATCTATCTCTATAGATCTTGATGCCCAATATATAAGTAGCTTCACCGAGGTCTTTCTTTGAAAAACTCCTTTAAAACACTCCTTTATGTTTCCAGAAAAATCTACATCATTTCCGATCAACAATATGTCATTCACATATACTTATCAGAAAGGTTGTAGTGCTCCCACTCACTTTCTTGTAAATATAGGCTTCACCGCAAGTCTATATAAAACTATATGCTTTGATCAACTTATCAAAGCGTATATTCCAACTCCGAGATGCTTGCACCAGTCCATAGATGGATCGCTGGAGTTTGCACACTTTGTTAGCACCTTTAGGATCGACAAAACCTTTTGGTTGCATCATATACAACTCTTCTTTAAGTAATCCATTAAGGAATAAGCTTTGACATCCATTTGCCAGATTTCATAAAATGGTAGCAATTGCTAACGTGATTCAGATAGACTTAAGCATCGCTACGAGTGAGAAAATCTCATCTTAGTCAACACCTTGAACTTGTCGAAAACCTTTTGCGACAGGTCGAGCTTTGTATATAGTAACACTACCATCAACGTCCGTCTTCCTATTGAAGATACATTTATTCTTAATGGCTTGCCGGTTATTGGGCAAGTCCACCAAAGTCCATACTTTGTTCTCATACATGGATCCTATATCAGATTTCATGGCCTCAAGCCATTTTGCGGAATCTGGGCTCATCATCGCTTCCTCATAGTTCGTAGGTTCGTCATGGTCTAGTATCATGACTTCCAGAACAGGATTACCTTACCACTTTGGTGCGGAACGTGCTCTGGTTGACCTACGAGGTCCGGTAGTAACTTGATCTGAAGTTTCATGATCATTATCATTAGCTTCCTCTCTAGTTGGGGTAGGCATCACGGGAATGGTTTTCTGTGATGAGCTACTTTCTAATTTGAGAGAAGGTACAATTACCTCCTCAAGTTCCACTTTCCTCCCACTCACTTCTTTCGAGAGAAACTCCTTCTCTAGAAAGGATCCATTCTTAGCAACAAAGATCTTGCCTTCGGATCTGTGGTAGAAGGTGTACCCAACAGTTTCTTTTGGGTATCCTATGAAGACGCACTTCTCTGATTTGGGTTCGAGATTATCAGGCTGAAGCCTTTCGACATAAGTGTCGCAACCCCAAACTTTAAGAAACGACAGCTTAGGTTTCTTGCCAAACCACAGTTCATACGGTGTCGTCTCAACGGATTTAGATGGTGCCCTATTTAACGTGAATGCAGCTATCTCTAATGCACAAACCCAAAAAGATAGTGGTAAATCGGCAAGAGACATCATAGATCGCACCATATCTAATAAAGTACGGTTACGATGTTGTGTGCTTATTTTGATGGCTCTATGGTTTTCTTTGATGAGTTTTTGCCATACAAAAGTTGGAATACAGTAGATATAATACAAAAACAAAATATGAATAGGTTTGATACAACACTTATAGTAGTGGTTTGCTTTCTTATACTAACGGATCTCACGAAGGTTTTGTTGAGTTTTGCGTGATTGAAGTTTTCAAGTTTTGGGTTATCTTACGATGGGTGAAGGAAGGATGTAAGAGCCTAAGCTTGGGGATGCCCCGGCATCCCAAGCTATTATCCAAGAATGAGCAACCAACTAAGCTTGGGGATGCCCCCGATTGGCATCCCCGCTTTCTTCCAACAACCATCTGTATTTTACTCGAGGCTATATTTTTATTCGTCACATGATATGTGTTTTGCTTGGAGCGTCTTGTATGATATGTGTCTTTGCTTGTTTTATTTTGTGTTTTTATTCTTGATCCCTTGCTGGACACACTTAATTTTGCTAGCCTTCATTTTGCACTAAGTGTGAACTCTACTTGTGCATCCAAAATCCTTTAAACCAGTTTTGCCATATGAGTCCACTATATCTACCTATATGCGGTATTGTTTTTCCGTTCTAACCACATTTGCATGTGCCATCTCTAATTTTCAAAATAAACTTCTCTTTTGTGTGTTTATTTCGCTCGCGGAATGGTAACGGGTGGCTAATATTTTCCATGCTAGATGTGTTATTCTCACGATGAGTGTTTATTCACTTGTCATTGCACGAGAGTAAGGCAAAGGTTTTAGGGATGCCCTGTCCCAAAATGCAAAACAAAATGAATTTACTTTATGCTGTCAACTAATAAATTCCTTGGAAAGTGTTTGGTATGGAAGGTACCCGTGGATATGGCTAGCCATGGAAAGTGAAAGTATGGTGGAAAAAGGATTAAACTTTATTTTCTGTTTGGGAACCGCCTATGTCATATCTAGCATGGAAAGTTTTCGGAAATCTGCGTCGTTTTCGTTGGTGGGATGGATACACCTCCCAAAATGTTTTTATCTCTATTTTTCGCTTTGAGCTCTGGCACCTCTACAAATCCATACTTCCCTCTGCGATGGGTCTTTCTTTTACTTTATGCAATTATTATTTTTGAATTTGAGTCTCCATCCTCTCTTATAAAAAGCACCTACTAGGAGGCAATATGATCATGAGTAAGTATTGGGTGTAGCTAATATAAGAGTGTGTTTCATGAATAGATCAATGTTTGAGCATGATGGGCTAGGGATAACTTATTTTAGTGTTGATATTCTGAAAGACATGGTTGCTTGTTGACATGCTTGAGTATCTAAATTATTATGTCAAAACTAGACTATTGCTTTGAATCACATAAAAGTCCAAATTTCCATGCTATAAAGAAAAGAATATGATATGACTTGATGAACAACACTCCACATCAAAAATTCTGTTTTTATCACTTACCTACTCGAGGACGAGCAGGAGTTAAGCTTGGGGATGCTGATACGTCTCCAACGTATCTATAATTTTTGATAGTTCCATGCTGTTTTATTATCAATCTTGGATGTTTTATAATCATTTTATAGTCATTTTATATCATTTTTTGGTACTAACCTATTGACACAGTGCCAAGTAACAGTTGTTGTTTTTTCTATGTTTTTTACATCGCAGGAAATCAATATCACACGGAGTCCAAATGCCCCAAAACTTTACGGAGATTTTTTATGGGCTAGAAGGAAGAAGATGGGCCCTGGTTGCACCTGGGGGAGTCCCTAGGATGGGACAACCCACCAGGGCACGCCAGGAGGCCCAGGCGTGCCCTGGTGGGTTGTGCCCACCTGGGGTGCCCCCCGGACCGCCTCTTTGCTCTATAAATACCCCAAAAATACCACAACCCTAGGGGAGTCGACGAAATATTCATCCAACCGCCGCAGAGTCCAGAACCACCAGATCCAATCTAGACACCGTCACGGAGGGGTTCACCACTTCCATTGGTGCCTCTCTGATGAGGCGTGAGTAGTTCTTTGTAGACGTACGGGTCCGTAGTTAGTTGCTAGATGGCTTCCTCTTTCTCTTTTGATTCTCAATAAAATGGTCTCTTGGAGATCCATATGATGTAAGTCCTTTTGTAGTGTGTTTGTTGGGATCTGATGAACTTCGAGTTTATGACCAGTCATACATTTTTATATCCATGAAAGTTATTTGAGTTTCTTTGATCTCTTATATGCGTGATCTCTTATAGCCTCGTATTTCTTCTCCGATATTTGGGTTTTGTTTGGCAAACTTGATCTATTTGTCTTGCAATGGGAAGAGGTGCCAGTAGTGGGTTCGATCTTACGGTGCTTGATCCCAGTGACAGAAAGGGAACCAACACATATGTATTGTTGCTACTAAGGATAAAAATACGAGATCTAATATCTACCGCAATAGATAAATGGATCTTGTCTACATCATGTCATCATTCTTATTGCATTACTTCATTTTTCCATGAACTTAATACACTAGATGCATGCTGGATAGCGGTCGATGTCAGGAGTAATAGTAGTAGATGCAGGCAGGAGTCGGTCTACTAATCTTGGACGTGATGCCTATGTAATGACCATTGCCTGGATATCGTCATAATTATTTGAAATTCTATCAATTTCCCAACAGTAATTTGTTTACCCACCGTTTGCTATTTTTGTCGAGAGAAGCCACTAGTGAAACCTACGGCCCCCGGGTCTTCTTTCTCATATATTTGCCTTGGAATCAACTTTTCCTTTGCGTTTTTATTCAGATATATTAAACCAAAAACACAAAATACTTTGTTGCACTTTATTTTATTTGCGATCTATTATTTCAATCTATTACAATTTTCTCCCATCTCCTCGCCAATTTCTGGCACCGTTACCCGAAAGGGATTGACAACCCCTTTAACACGTTGGGTTGCGAGTGCTGTTATTCGTGTGTAGGGGCTGTTCACATTTTGTTGCTTGGTTATCCTACTGGTTCGATAGCTTGGTTTCATATCTGAGGGAAATACCTACCGTCGCTGTGCTACATCATCCTCTCCTTTTGGGGGAAATACCGACGTAGTCCTAGCAGACATCATCAAGGGAATTTCTGGTGCTGTTGCCGGGGAGGATCTTCAACATAACCAGGTTCCTAATCACAAATCTCATCTCCTCGCAATTTACATTATTTGCCTCTCGTTTTCCTCTCCCCCACTTCACAAAAATTTGTCGTTTTATTCGCCCCTCTTTTCCGTTCGCCGCTTTTTTGCTATGTCTGATCTTAAAAGAGCTAAGGTTTTTCTCCCGAGTCTTAACACTTTGGATAGCCCCTCTATCCTCTCTAAGCTCATAAACAATGATGCTATGGAGGGATCTACCGGGGGTGTTAAGGAAAATCTTGGCCATTGTGATGAAGATGATCCCGGAATTCGTTATTTACTTGATGAATCTTTGAAAGATGCTTGTGATAGGTTGTTGAGAATTCGAGCTCGCTATGTGCCCCAATATCACATAGAAATATACTTGAAAAGTTTTTATGTTGGTTTACCTTATTCCTTCAAGAAAGTTCTAGGTTCTATATTTGGAAACGGTTTTCTTAAAGGGAATGCTGTTGATACTTATGAGAAGATGAAATCCATATTTGCGCACCCTAAAGGAGAAAAATGTTGAATCAACTACACTTATGTGCTTCTATCAAAACAAAATAATTAAAGAGAGGAAGGCTAGTTTAGATACGAACTTTCGCAACATGCTTAATCTTACTTCTGCTATCAATGGCCATGCGCTTTCACAAAATAGAAGATTAAATGCCATTGACAGAAAGTTTGCCCTTTTCTTTCCAAAAACCAAGGATGACAAAACTTAGATCCTTGCCTTACGCCTAGCTAAGGGCGTAAAACTATAGCGCTTGTTGGGAGGCAACCCAATGAAAAAAATTTATTTTTGCTTTTTTCTTTCTGTTCTTTGTGTTCACAAAATTATGCTACTGGTATTATTGTGTTTTTTGTGTTTTAATTAGTGTTTGTTCCAAGTAAAGCCTTTAGGATCTTCTTTGGTGATAGTTGTTTGATCTTGCTTAAAAAGACAGAAACTTTATGCTCACGAAAATAATTTTCATATATCACAGAAAGGAGCTTTTGCCCTGATTCTTTTTGCAGAAGATCAATATACAAATTACCCTGGCCATCCTAATTTTTCAGAACTTTCGAGTTACAGAAGTATTCGAAAGTTCCAGATTACTACAGACTGTTCTGTTTTGAAAGATTCTTTTTCTTTGTGTTGTGTGCTTATTTTGATGGCTCTATGGTTTTCTTTGATGAGTTTTTGCCATAGAAAAGTTGGAATATAGTAGATATTATACAAAAACAAAATATGAATAGGTTTGATACAACACTTATAGTACTTGTTTGCTTTCTTATACTAACGTATCTCATGAAGGTTTTGTTGAGTTTTGTCTGATTGAAGTTTTTAAGTTTCGGGTTGTCTTACGATGGGTGAAGGAAGGATGTAAGAGCCTAAGCTTGGGGATGCCCCGGCATCCCAAGCTATTATCCAAAAATGAGCAACCAACTAAGCTTGGGGATGCCCCCGAGTGGCATCCCCGCTTTCTTCCAACAACCATCGGTATTTTAATCGAGGCTATATTTTTATTCGTCACATGATATGTGTTTTGCTTGGAGCGTCTTGTATGATATGTGTCTTTTCTTGTTTTATTTTGTGTTTTTATTCTTGATCCCTTGCTGGACACACTTATCTGAGAGAGCCAAAATTATGTCATGACTTGTTAGAATTGCTCTCTTTGCTTCACTTAAATCTTTTATGAGCTAGGACTTGCTCTAGTGCTTCACTTATATCTTTTTGAGCACGGTGTGCTTAGTATTTTTGAAGAAATGCTCTCTTGCTTCACTTAGATTTATTTGATAGTTAGTAAAATTTTGAAGAATTTCTCTCTTGCTTCACTTAAATTATTTTGAGAGAAAGAAAATTTGTTATGCTCATGATCTTCATTTATATTTGCTTGAGCTTACGAAAAGCAACACATAAAAGTTAGTCCCAAAGTGATAGATATCCAAGAAGGATAAAGTAAAAAATGTCATGAAGATCATTGGACAAAATAAACTTGATTCTTAGTAATAGTTTTGAGATATGATGATGTGATATGTGAGTATGTTGATGAGTAATTGTGCTCTAGTAAGAATATTGGTCTTAAGGTTTGTGATTCCCTATGCATGCACGAAAGTCAATAATCATGCAATGAAATTATATCCTACTTGTGGTACATTATTCTGTGTTAATTATGCTTAATGCTTGCTTTACGAAATTATTCATTTCTTGGTTGGTCGCTTCTCAATATTTTTGCTAGCCTTCATTTTGCACTAAGTATGACCTCTACTTGTGCATCCAAAATCCTTTAAACCAGTTTTGCCATATGAGTCCACTATATCTACCTATATGCGGTATTCTTTTGCCGTTCTATGCAAATTTGCATGTGCCATCTCTAATTTTCAAAATAAACTTCTCTTTTGTGTGTTTGTTTCGCTCGCGGAACGGTAACAGGTGGCTAATATTTTCCATGCTGGATGTGTTATTCTCATGATGAGTGTTTATTCACTTGTCATTGCACGAGGGTAAGGCAAAGGTTTTAGGGATGCCCAGTCTCGAAATGTAAAAAAAATGAATTTACTTTATGTTGTCAAATAAGAAATTCCTTGGAAAGTGTTGGTATGGAAGGCACCCGTGGATACGGCTAGCCATGGAAAGTGAAAGTATGGTGGAAAAAGGAATAAACTTTATTTTCTGTTTGGGAACCGCCTATGGCATATCTAGCATGGAAAGTGTTCGGAACGCTGTGTCATTTTCGTTGGTGGGATGGATACACGTCCCAAAATGTTTTTATCTCTATTTTTCAATTTGAGCTCTGGCACCTCTACAAATCCCTACTTCCCTCTACGAAGGTCCTTTCTCTTACTTTATGCAATTTTTATTTTTGAATTTGAGTCTCCATCCTCTCTTATAAAAGCACCAACTAGGAGGCAATATGATCGTGAGTAAGTATTGGGTGTAGCTAATATGCGAGTGTGTTTCATGGATGGATCAATGTTCGAGCATGATGGGCTAGGGATAACTTATTTTAGCGTTGATATTTTGAAAGACATGGTTGCTTGTTGATATGCTTGAGTATCTAAATTAGTATGTCAAAAGTAGACTATTGCTTTGAATCACATAAAAGTCCAAATGTCCGTGCTATAAAGAAAAGAATATGATATGACTTGATGAACAACACTCCACATCAAAAATTCTGTTTTTATCACTTACCTACTCGAGGACGAGCAGGAGTTAAGCTTGGGGATGCTGATACGTCTCCAACGTATCTATAATTTTTGATTGTTCCATGCTGTTTTATTATCAATCTTGGATGTTTTATAATCATTTTGTAGTCATTTTATATCATTTTTTGGTAGTAACGTATTGACATAGTGCCAAGTGCCAGTTGTTGTTTTTTCTATGTTTTTTACATCGCATGAAATAAATATCAAACGGAGTCCAAATGCCCCGAAACTTTACGGAGATTTATTATGGGCCAGAAGGAAGAAGATGGGCCTTGGTTGCACCTAGGGGAGTCCCGAGGAGGGGACAACCCACTAGGGCGCGCCAGGAAGCCCAGGCGCGCCCTGGTGGGTTGTGCCCACCTGGGGTGCCCCCTGGACCGCCTCTTTGCTCTAAAAATACCCCCAAAAATACCAGAACCCTAGGGGAGTCGATGAAATATTCATCCAGCCATCACAGAGTCCAGAACCACCAGATCCAATCTAGACATTGTCACGGAGGGATTCACCACTTCCATTGTGCCCCTCCGATGATGCGTGAGTAGTTCTTTGTAGACCTACGGGTCCGTAGTTAGTAGCTAGATGGCTTCCTCTCTCTCTTTTGATTCTCAATAAAATGGTCTCCTGGAGATCCATATTATGTAAGTCCTTTTGCGGTGTGTTTGTTGGGATCTGATGAACTTCGAGTTTATGATCAGCCATATATTTTTATATCCATGAAATTTATTTGAGTCTCTTTGATCTCTTATATGCGTGATCTCTTATAGCCTCGTATTTCTTCTCCGATATTTGGGTTTTGTTTGGCCAACTTGATCTATTTGTCTTGCAATGGGAAGAGGTGCCCGGTAGTGGGTTCGATCTTACGGTGCTTGATCCCAGTGACAGAAAGGGAACCGACACATATGTATCGTTGCTACTAAGGATAAAAAGACGAGATCTAATATCTTCCGAAATATATAAATGGATCTTGTCTACATCATGTCATCGTTCTTATTACATTACTCCATTTTTCCATGAACTTAATACACTAGATGCATGCTGGATAGCGGTTGATGTGTGGAGTAATAGTAGTAGATGCAGGCAGGAGTCAGTCTACTAATTTTGGACGTGATGCCTATGTAATGATCATTGCCTGGACATCTTCATAATTATTTGAAGTTCTATCAATTGCCCAACAGTAATTTGTTTACCCACCGTTTGCTATTTTTCTCGAGAGAAGCCACTAGTGAAACCTACGGCAACCGGGTCTTCTTTCTCATATATTTGCCTTGGGATATACTTTTCCTTTGAGTTTTTTATTCAGATCTATTAAACCAAAAACACAAAAATACATTGATGCACTTTATTTTATTTGCGATCTGTTATTTCAATCTATTACATTTTCTCCCGTCTCCTCGCCAATTTCTGGCGCCGTTACCCGAAAGGGATTGACAACCCCTTTAACACGTCGGGTTGCGAGTGGCCGTTATTTGTGTGCAGGGGCTGTTTATGTTTTGTTGCTTGGTTCTCCTACTGGTTCGATACCTTGGTTTCATAACTGAGGGAAATACCTACTGTTGATGTGCTACATCATCCTCTCCTCTTGGGGGAAATACCGACGTAGTCCTAGCAGACATCATCAAACACTAATCCCGAAGGTAGGAGGAGTATGCGATGGTGATCTTATCAACCTTGGAATCACTTCCAACACACATCGTTACCTTGCCCTTAACTAGTCACTATTCATTTTGCAACTCCTGTTTCGAGTTACTAATCTTAGCAACTGAACCGGCATCAAATACCCTGGGGTTACTATGAACACTAGTAAACTACACATCAATAACATGTATATCAAATATACCTTTGTTCACTTTGCCATCCTTCTTATTCGCCAATTATTTGGGGTAGTTCTGCTTCCAGTGACCATTCCCTTTGCAGTAGAAGCACTCAGTTTCAGGCTTAGGTCTAGCTTTGGGCTTCTTCCCGGGAGTGGCAACTTGCTTGTCATTCTTCTTGAAGTTCCCTTTCTCTTCTTTTGCCATTTTTCTTGAAACTAGTGGCCTTGTTAACCATCAACACTTGATGCTCTTTCTTGATTTCTACCTTCCCCGATTTTAGAATCGCGAAGAGCTCGGGAATCGTTTTCGTCACCCCTTGCATATTATAGTTCATCACGAAGTTCCGGTAACTTGGTGATAGTGACTAGAGAACTTTGTCAATCACTATCTTATCTGGAAGATTAACTCCCACTTGATTCAAGCGATTGTAGTACTCAGACATTCTGAGCACATGCTCACTGGTTGAGCTATTCTCCTCCATCTTGTAGGCAAAGTACTTGTCAGAGGTCTCATACCTCTCGACTCGGACATGAGTCTGAAATACCAATTTCAGTTCTCGGAACATCTTATATACTCCGTGGCGTTCAAAACGTTTTTGAAGTCCCGGTTCTAAGCCGTAAAGCATGGTGCACTAAACTATCAAGTAGTCATCATACCGAGCTTGCCAAACGTTCATAACATCTGCATCTCCTCCTGCAATAGGTCCGTCACCTAGTGGTGCATCAAGGAAATAATTCTTCTGTGCAACAATGAGGATAATCCTCAGATCATGGACCCAGTCCGCATCATTGCTACTATCATCTTTCAACTTATTTTTCTATAGGAACATATCAAAAATAAACGGGGTGCTACATCGCAAGCTATTGATCTACAACATAGATATGCAAATACTATCAGGACTAAGTTCATGATAAATTAAGTTCAATTAATCATATTACTTAAGAACTTCCACTTAGATAGACATCCCTTGAGTCATCCAAATGATCACGTGATCCAAATCAACTAAACCATGTCCGATCATCACGTGAGATGAAGTAGTCTTCAATGGTGAACATCTCTATGTTGATCATATCTACTATATGATTCACGTTCGACCTTTCGGTCTCCAGTGTTCCGAGGCCTTGTATATACATGCTAGGCTCGTCAAGTTTAACCCGAGTATTCTGCATGTACAAAACTGTCTTGCACCCGTTGTATGTGAACGTAGAGCCTATCACACCCGATCATCACGTGGTGTCTCAGCACGAAGAACTTTCACAACGGTGCATACTCAGGGAGAACACTTATACCTTGAAATTTTATTAAGGGGTCATCTTATAATGCTACCCCCGTACTAAGCAAAATAAGATGCATAAAAGATAAACATCACATGCAATCAAAATATGTGACATGATATGGCCATCATCATCTTGTGCCTTTGATCTCCATCCTAAAGCAATGTCTTGATCTCCATCGTCACCGGCATGACACCTTGATCTCCATCGTAGCGTCGTGGTCGTCTCGCCAACTATTGCTTCTACTAGTATCGCTAACGCATAGTGATAAAGTAAAGCAATTACATGGCGTTTGCATTTCATACAATAAAGCGACAACCATAAGGCTCCTGCCAGTTGCCGATAACTTTTACAAAACATGATCATCTCATACAGCAATGTATATCACATCATTTCTTGACCATATCACATCACAACATGCCCTGCAAAAACAAGTTAGACGTCCTCTACTTTGTTGTCGCAAGTTTTATGTGGCTGCTATGGGCTTCTATGAAGAACCGTTCTTACCTACGCATCAAAACCACAACGGTTGATTTATCAAGTTTGCTGTTTTAACCTTCAACAAGGAGGCCGCAGTCAAATTTGATTCAACTAAAGTAGGAGAAACAGACACCCGCCAGCCACCTTTATGCAAAACTAGTTGCATGTCTGTCGGTGGAACTGGTCTCATGAACGTGGTCATGTAAGGTTGGTCCGGGCCGCTTCATCCAACAATACCGCCGAATCAACATAAGACATTGGTGGAAAGCAGTATGACGATCACCGCCCACAACTCTTTGTGTTCTACTTGTGCATATCATCTACGCATAGACCTGGCTTGGATGCCCCTGTTGGGAAACGTAGCATGCAATTTCAAAAATTTCCTACGCTCATGCAAGATCTATCTAGGAGATGCATAGCAACGAGAGGGGAGAGTGTGTCTACATATTCTCGTAGACCGTTAAGCGGAAGCATTTATCACGCGGTTGATGCAGTCGTACTCTCCGTGATCCGATCACGGTCCAACCGATCTAGTGCCGAACGGACGGCACCTCCGAGTTTAGCACACGTGCGGCTTGATGACGTCTCCTCCTTCTTGATCTAGCAAGCGGGATAGGAGAAGTAGATGGGATCACAACCAACACGACGACATGGTGGTGATGGTGGTGGTGGAACACCGACAGCGCTTCGCTAAGCGTCGCCGGGACGAGGCGGTGGAACTACGGAGTAACGGGAGAGAGAGGGGCGCCAAGGGCTTGGTGTGTTCTCTTGGGGCACCCCTCCCCTCTATATATATGTGGAGGGGCGTGGTAAACAGCCCCTCCAAGCCCTAGGGCGCTGCTCAGGGGGAGAGGACTTGGACTCCAGTCCAATCCTATTCCTACTAGGACTCCTTCCTTTTTTGCCTTCCCTAGCCACATGGGCTTTTGAGGACTTCGTGCGCCTAGCCCAATAAGGCCAGGGCGCCTCCCCGCAGCCCATGCTAGCCCTTGGGTCGTGGTGGAACCACTTGTGGACTTCCGGACCCCTACGGAATCCTCCAGAACCTTCTAGAAGCTTCCCGATACAATACCGAAAAAACTGCATCCTTTTCCGGAACCCAAAATATGACTTCCCATATATAAATCTTTACCTCTCGAACATTCCGAGACTCCTGATGACGTCCGGGATCTCATACGGAACTCCGAACAACATTTGGTTACCACTCATCAAATATCCCAATACTACTCTAGCGTCAATGAACGTTAAGCGTGCGACCCTGCGGGTTCGGGAATAATGTAGTCATGACCGAGACACTTCTCCGGTCAATAACCAACAGCGGAACCTTGATGCTCATATTGCCTCCTACATATTCTACAAAGATCTTTATCGGTCGAACAGTTATGACAACATACGTTATTCCCTTTGTCTATCGGTATGTTACTTGCCCGAGATTCGATCGTCGGTATCTTCATACCTAGTTCAATCTCGTTACCGGCAAGTCTCTTTACTCATTCCATAATACATCATCCCGCGACTAACTCATTAGCACATTGCTTGAAAGGCTTATTATGATGTGCATTACCGAGAGGGCCCAGAGATACCTCTCCGATACTCAGAGTGACAAATCCTAATCTTGATATATGCCAACCCAACAAACACCTTCGGAGATACATGTAGAGCATCTTTATAATCACCCAGTTACATTGTGATGTTTGATAGCACACAAGGCATTCCTCTGGTATCCGGGAGTTGTAAAATCTCATAGTCGAAAGAATATGTATTTGACATGAAGAAAGCAATAGCAATAAACTGAACGATCATTATGCTAAGCTAACGGATGGGTCTTGTCCATCACATCATTCTCCTAATGATGTGATCCCGTTCATCAAATGGCAACACATGTCTATGGTTAGGAAACTTAACCATCTTTGATTAACGAGCTAGTCTAGTAGAGGTTTACTAGGGACACGGTGTTTTGTCTATGTATCCACACATGTATCAAGTTTTCGGTTAATACAATTCTAGCATGAATAATAAACATTTTTCATGATATAAGGAAATATAAAATAACAACTTTATTATTGCCTCTAGGGCATATTTCCTTCAGTGCTTCCATCTACTTATAAAGGGGGTGATGCAGAGTTTTGTTATAACAAAGAAACAAGCATCATGTCTGGGTTGGAACAATTTTTGCTCACTTAATGATAAAAGACAGCAGTTCAATAGCTTCAATTCAACATTTATCCAAAACAGTACCAATACAAGTAGCACAACATCTCAAAGCACACTGCAACATCATGTGGATGAAAGTCGGTACTGCCCTTTCTTGACCAAGATTTGAAACAACTCGCGAGGAGGACTTGAAACAAATCTCAACACATATATGGAAATCCGATCTCGTTTTGTGCAGTTCCACCAAAATTAAGCAAAGTCACCGGTGTGACATTCAAGTTGAACTGCACAAAACACTCTTAAAACAAAAGTGTTTCATGTAGCGAAGCAAAATGTCACAATAGCAACAAGTTGAATAGATATCCCTGTTTTAACAGAGGCAAAAAAGAATCAATTACTGGCAAATAAAGGTGGGTGGAACATGCGGCCACAAAAAGAAGCATCTACCTTATCTTGATGGAAAACAAAGTATAGGACAGTAGCATTTCTAAAACGGTTGCATTGATTATTAACAGAGAAATTCTCATAAAATAACATGCATTAAAAATGTAATTTACTTTCAACAGTGGCATTGCTACAATTTTCTGGCGGCATTCTTAGATTAACAACAGAAAAATAGCTGTAGGGGACCGTTGGTCCCATATTTGTTCTCTTTGAACCTTTTTCCTATGTGAGGGCCGCAAATCTAGTCCTGCACAAACTACCCGACCCGCCAATTTCTTTCCTTTTTCAACAAAGAGATCGGTTCCTTACAGATGTCTGTACTGGGTTACCCCCCTTTTCCCTTTTCGACCAACAAAGCGGCCGATATGTCTCCATCGTATCTATAACTTTTGATTGTTTCATGCCAATATTATACAACTTTCACATATTTTTGGAAACTTTTTATATGATTTATTTGGACTAACTTACTTATCCAGTGCCCAGTGCCAGTTCCTGTTTGTTGCATGTTTTTGTTTCGCAGAAAATCCATATCAAACAAAGTCCAAACACGATCAAAATATACGGAGAATTATTTTAGAATATATGTGATTTTTAGGGGGTGGAATCAACGCAAACGGGGGCCCACAGTGCACACAACCCACCAGGGCATGCCAAGCAACCCCTGGCGCGCCCAGGTGTCTTGTGCCCTCCTCGAACATCGGTTGGGGCCCTTCTTCTGGCGCAAGAAAGCTAATTTATGGAAAATATCATGTTAAAATTTCAGCGCAATCGGAGTTACGGATATCTAGGAAATTAAGAAACCGTGAAACAGAAGAGAACAGAGAGGGAGATCCAATCTAGGAGGGGTTCCCACCCCTCCGCCGCCATGGAGACCAAGGACCAGAGGGGAACTCTCCTCCCATCTAGGGCGGAGGCCAAGGAATAAGAAGAAGGAGGGGCTCTCTCCCCCTCTCTCCCCGTGGCGCCAAAGTGCCGCCGGGGCAACGATCAGGACGACGATCTACATCAACAATCTTGCTACCGTCAACACCAACTCTCCCCCCTCTATGCAGCGGTGTAACCTCCCTTCTCCCCGCTCCAATCTCTACTTAAACATGGTGCTCAACTCCATATATTATTTCCCAATGATCTATGGTAATCCTATGATGTTTGAGTAGATTCGTTTTGTCCTATGGGTTAATCGTGATCTTGGTTGGTATGATTGTATATTTTATTTATGGTGTTGTCCTATGGTGCCCTCTGTTCTCGCGCAAACATGAGGGGTCCTCGCTGTAGGGTGTTACAATACGTTCATGATTCCCTTATGGTGTGTTGCAACAGTGACAGAAGCTTAAACCCGAGTAGGTGGGTTGTTGCATATGGGATAAAGAGGACTTGATACTTAATTCTATGGTTGGGTTTCACGACCTTAATGATCTTTAGTAGTTGCGGATTCTTGCTAGGGGTCCAATCATAAGTGCATATGATCCAAGTAGAGAAAGTATGTTAGCTCATGCCTCTCCCTCATATAAAATTGCAAGAATGATTACCGGTACTTGTTATCAATTGCCTAGGGACAGATATCTTTCTTGTTGACACAAACCCTTTTACTAAACACCTAATTTTATCTTGCAAAGTACTTCTAGTTTTATTCTTGCAAAGTAGTTCTAGCATCACTCCTACAAACTAGTTTCATACTTGTTTTAGGTAAAGCAAACGTCAAGTGTGCATAGAGTTGTATCGGTGGTCGATAGAACATGAGGGAATATTTGTTCTGCCTTTAGCTCCTCGTTGGGTTCGACACTCTTATTTATCAAAGGCTACAAACGACCCCCTATACTTGTGGGTTATCAAGACCTTTTTCTGGCCCCGTTGCTGGGGAGCAGTAGCGTGGGGTGGATATTCCCGTGTGTGCTTGTTTGCTTTATCACTAAGTAATTTTTATTTCCTATTCTAAGTTGTTCTCTATCTTTAGTTATGGATATGGAACACGAAACACCAAAAAAGTTAGTTGTACTTGCTATTCATGGAGATGGGGAACCTCCTTAAACCCTCGATGCTCGTTATGTGAGCAATATTGTGCACTACTTTGATAATCCTGAGAAAACCCCATTCAACCTGATAATGGGAGGAACGTTGGATCAACGTGAATACTTTAGGGATTATCGCTTGACACAAAAAGGGAAACTGTTATGGGATCAACTTCATATGTTGCTGTAGCGACCAGACCTCAAATAGTCTGATCTACCGTGCACCAGTGTCATCCCTGGATCAGTAATGCTGACACGCACAGTACTTGGAGGATTTATAACAGAGTAGCAATCACACACTTATTACATCGAGTATCTCAAGAGAGAAATAAGTATGACAAATATGGCTTAAGGCCATCTAAAACGATAACAGCGGAAGACTTGGAAGATAAGTGAGTCCATCAACTCCAACGGCATCACTGAGTATAAGACCATGACCTAAGGCACCTTACTCGTCGTCTGAAAAGTCTGCAACATGAAACGTTGCAGCCCGAAAACGGGTCAGCACATGGAATATGCTGGCAATGTAACACATAGAGAGTAATGAACATAATAATGCTATACTACATGCATATATGGCTGGTAGAAGGCTCTATGGTTACAGTTTTGCGAAAAGCCAATTTTTCCCTACTGCAAAGGAATACATTTTATTTAACTATCATGGTGGTTGTTAAACATTGAGAATGGTTGACAGCATTCTCAATCCCAATTAAGTATCATCATCAAACCCAACAAAATTAATTAAAGTAACATGATGAGATTCACATGATAATCCAAGTACTAGATACTCAAGATGTCCATAACCGGGGACACGGCTAACCATGATTAGTTTATACACTCTGCAGAGGTTTGTGCACTTTTCCCCACAAGACTCGATCGCTTCCGCTTGATTCTCACACTACATGATGTTTGAGAAACGGATGACCGAGACACAGTCTTTCAGAAACAATAACTCTTTACTCCGGGTGGACAGTTACACCTACTTTCCCCTACATCTGCTAGCCCACCTCTTCAAGAGATCATGTAACCTACTCAACTATGCTAGAGCCCATAATAGCTTGTGGCTGCACACGGAAGTTTCTAGCATGAATAATCTCATGATCCCTTTGAACCTGGGTGGCGGTCCAAAAGAAAAACAGGCAATCCTGGAATACCCAGGTACCTCAATCCACCCAGATGTGAGTTTTAGTTGCCACCTTAAGGTTAACCATTAATTAAAAATCTCACATCTGTCATGGTAACACTCAAACCCAATCCACGTCTACTAGCATAGCATAGCAATATGAGCAAACGTAGAAGTAACTCCCAAAGGTTTGATAATAAACAGGGCAATAGGTACTACCTCAACTACTTCCCAATACCCACAATTTAATTAGATCCTAATCATGCAATGTTTGAGGATTGGTCTAATGCAATAAAACTGGGTAGTAAAAGAAGTATGATCAAAGTGTTACTTGCCTTTGCTGATGATCCGTGAAACCTAGAGATTCGAAGTAGCAAGCGGCGCACTCCGGGTACTCTATTGCAAACAAACAAGCATACAATAAGCACTCACTAATGCATAGGTAAAACTCAAATAAAAGATCCAACCAGAAAGTTCAACTTAAGAACTCCGGTTTGCAAAAAGAATCAAATCAAACGAAGCAACGAAAGTCAAACGGTGAAAGAAACAAGCTTCGTTTACTAATCTGGATCTAGGTCAAATTTTACAGTAGCATAAACTTTCTTGAGTTGGTTAAACGGAAAGATAATTTCGAGACGAAACTCTAGGCGCTTGAATCGCCTGATTCGGATAAACGAGCGAAAAGTTAAACTAAAACGAAAAACAGATCAGAAATCGCGATCTGGGAAAATCGCGAAAAATCCGGCGAAAAAGAAAACTGACGAACAGTTAAACGAACGGGCGTTCGTTAACTGCGACTAACCGGCAAATACGTTCGTTAAAATGAACGGATCGGCGAACGTTCACTAACTAACTAAACCGAAGAAAAATAAAATAAACCGATCTAAAAAAAATAAACCTAGGGTTCGAGAAATAAAACGAGGCGGTTTTAAAAAAAACGGACGGCGAACGGCGGCGGCGGCTAACCTCCGGCGAGGCTCGGGACGGGGCTCCGGCAGGGTCGTAGGGGTGCGGCGAGGGGCGGTGGGGTGCGGGCGTTGTCGGGGAGGCGAGGGGCGTCGAGGGGCGGCGGGACGGCGGCTTCTCGTGGCGGCGGCGTCGGGCTCCTTCGGCGGCGGGGTCGGGCGGCTCCGGTGCGGCTCCTCTCGGCGGCGACGGCTTCGGGTCGGGGGCGGGGTGAGGAGAGGGGCGGCGGGGTGCGGTATTTAAGAGGGGGAGGGGGCGACGGGCGGCGGCGGGAGTCGTCCCCGATCGGGACTCGGCGGCGGCGGTCTCCAGGAGGGAGACGGCTCGCGGGGTGGGCTGGGCCGCGCGGCTGGGCTTCGGCCCAGTCGGCGCTCGCGCGTTTTTTTTAAATAATTTCGCCGAACCTAAAAAAAATCGTAGAAAAATAAATAAAAATCCAAAAATGCCAAACAAATTTTCACCGTCTAATTAAAATAATTAGGACGAGATGAACATTTTCTTGGCCCAAAAATGCAGTTTTGAAAACGTGCAATTTTTTTCTAATGCAAATAAAATTGCAAATAAAATCCGAATAAAATCAAATATTTGATTTTAATATTTTTCCTCCAATATTTCAATTATTTTGGAGAAGTCATATTTTCTCCTCTCATTTATTTTAATACGAAATATTTTTCGGAGAGAAAAATAATTAAAACCAAAAAATCCTCGTTTCATTATTTGATAAAAGTCAAATATGAAAACCGCGAAAAATCCCCAACTCTCTCCGAGGGTCCTTGAGTTGCTTAGGATTTTCGAGGATTTTGCCAAAATGCAATAAAATATGCTATGCAATGATGATCTAATGTATAACATTCCAAATTGAAAATTTGGGATGTTACAAACCTACCCCCCTTAAGATGAATCTCGCCCTCGAGATTCGGGTTGGCTAGAAAATAGGTGAGAGTGGTTCTTCCGTAGATCTTCCTCTCGCTCCCAGGAAGCTTCGTCCTCGGTATGGTGACTCCACTGAACTTTGCAAAACTTGATAACCTTGCTGTGGGTGACTCGGCTGGCATACTCAAGAATCTTAACTAATTTCTCCTCATAGGTCAAGTCACTATCCAGCTGAATCGCTTCCAATGGCACCGTATCTCTCAATGGTATCTCAGCCATCTCTGCGTGGCACTTCTTCAACTGGGAAACGTGAAATACATCATGAACTCCTGACAATCCTTCGGGCAATTCCAGTTTGTAAGCAACTTCTCCCATACGCTCCAAAATTTTGTATGGTCCTACAAAACGTGGCGCTAACTTTCCTTTAACTCCAAAGCGCTTAACTCCTCGAAGTGGTGATACTCGTAGGTAAACTCTGTCTCCGACTTTGTAAACTGTCTCCTTGCGTTTAGAATCCGCATAACTCTTCTGCCTAGACTGGGCTACCTTGAGCCTATCGCGAATCAATTTCACCTTCTGTTCTGATTCCCTAATCAAGTCTGGTCCAAACAACTGGCGGTCTCCAACTTCGTTCCACAACAAGGGTGTTCTACACCTCCTTCCGTACAAATCTTCGAAAGGGGCCATCTTCAAACTGGATTGATAACTGTTGTTGTAAGAGAACTCTGCATACGGCAAATTGTCGTCCCAACTAGATCCATAATCTAGCGCACAAGCTCTCAGCATATCTTCCAAAATCTGATTGACTCTCTCGGTCTGTCCGTCTGTCTGTGGATGAAAGGCTGTACTAAACTCTAGCCTGGTACCCAAAGTTTCATGTAACTGATTCCAAAACTTTGAAGTAAACTGGGTTCCTCTATCTGATACAATGGTCCTCGGAACCCCATGCAGACATACGATCCTGGTCATGTATATCTTTGCCAACTTAGCACTGGTGTAAGTGGTCTTCACTGGGATGAAATGAGCTACCTTCGTCAAACGATTGACTACAACCCATATTGAGTCATAGCCTGAACGAGACCTGGGCAATCCCGTGATAAAATCCATGCCTAGTTTATCCCATTTCCATTCAGGTATCGGCAATGGCTGTAGCAATCCTGCTGGCTTCTGATGCTCTGCCTTCACTCTCTGACATACATCACAAACTGCTACATACTCCGCAATATCTTTCTTCATTCCGGTCCACCAGAAAGTATCCTTCAAATCAAAATACATCTTGGTATTTCCTGGGTGAATCGAATACGGTGAATCATGGGCCTTTTGCAAGATCAACTTCCTGGTCTCCGGATCATTGGGCACATAAACGCGGTCCTCAAACCATAAGGTGTCGTGCTCATCCTAGCAAAATCCTTTGGCTTTTCCTTTGCTCATCCTTTCCTTTATTTCTGCAATCTCCTTGTCTGTCTTCTGAGCTTCTCTGATCTTTTCCATCAAGGTAGACTGAATCTCCAACGTTGCTAAATAGCCTCTTGGAACTATCTCCAAACATAGCTCGCGAAGATCCTCGGCTAACTCCTGGGGTAACTCTCCTGTCATGAGGGTGTTAACATGGCTCTTGCGGCTCAACTCATCAGCTACTACGTTAGCCTTCCCTAGGTGATAATGCAATCTCATATGATAATCCTTAATGAGCTCCAACCATCTCCTTTGCCTGAGATTCAACTCCTTCTGCGTGAAAATGTACTTCAAACTCTTGTGATCCGTGTACACCTCACAGTGATTTCCGATGAGAAAATGTCTCCATGTCTTCAACGCATGCACTACGGCTGCTAAATCCAAATCATGCGTGGCATAATTCTTCTCATGGGGTTTAAGTTGTCGTGAAGCATATGAAACAACTCTTCCCTCCTGCATTAGCACTGCTCCAAGTCCTCGATGTGAAGCGTCGCAATATACTTCATAATCCTTGCGTTGATCTGGCAGAATCAGCACTGGTGATGTAACCAAACATTTCTTCAACTCTTGGAAACTAGCTTCACATTCCTCAGTCCAATTGAACTTGGTGTCCTTCTTTAACAGCTCTGTCATGGGCTTAGCAATCCTCGAGAAATTCTCGATGAACCTCCGGTAGTATCCTGCAAGTCCATGAAAACTCCGGATCTCTCCAACTGATGCGGGTGATTCCCAGTTTGTCACAGTGTCGACTTTGGTGGGGTCTACTGCTATTCCTTCTCCGGATATAACAGGTCTGAGGAATCCAACTTCCTTCAACCAAAACTCACATTTGTTGAACTTGGCGTATAACTGATGTTCTCTGAGCTTCTTAAGTACCAAACGCAAATGCTCCTTATGCTCCTCTTCATTCTTGGAGTAGACTAAAATGTCATCGATGAACACTACGATGAACTTATCCAAAAACTCCATAAACACTTTGTTCATCAGGTTCATGAAATAGGCAGGTGCGTTAGTCAGACCAAATGACATAACGGTATACTCGTACAGCCCATACCTGGTGGTAAAAGCCGTCTTAGGTATATCCTGCTCTCGAATCTTTAACTGATGGTATCCTGATCGTAGATCGATCTTGGAAAATACCTTAGCTCCTTGTAATCGGTCAAACAAATCATTGATCATCGGCAGTGGGTACTTATTTTTGATGGTCACTTCATTCAATCCACGGTAATCAACAACCATCCTCAACGATCCATCTTTCTTCTCCACTAGAAGTACGGGTGATCCCCAAGGTGAAGAACTTGGTCGAATATAGCCTTTATCCAGTAACTCCTTAATCTGCTTCTTAATTTCTTCCAAATCCTTAGCGGGCATCCTGTACGGTCTCTTAGATATCGGCCCTGTGCCTGGCAAAAGTTCAATCAAAAACTCTATGTCTCTATCTGGTGGCATGCCTGGCAACTCTCCTGGAAATACATCCGGGTAATCCTTCACCACTGGTACTTCTTCCTGTACAACTCCTGATAAGGAATTTACTTGAGTCCTCTTCGGCACATGCCGGGATACATACTTAATCCTTCTTCCTTCTGGGGTGGTAAGCAAAATCGTCTTACTGGCGCAATCGATGTTTCCCCCATACATCGATAGCCAATCCATACCCAATATTACGTCCAAACCTTGCGACTCCAAAACTATTAGGTCTGAGGGGAAAACATGCCTACCTATGGCCAATGGCATCTGAAAACATCCTTGGCTTGCCATATACTCTGCTCCTGGCGAGGTTACTAACATAGGTTTTCTGAGAACTTTGGTGGGCAACTTAAACTTATCCACAAATCCATTCATACATATCAAGGGGATTCAACCTCAAGAAACGGGCTAAGTGATCAACAGGTGGTGGTGGTGGGTTGTTGTTGTTGTTGTTGCCTTGGTTCTGTACTAACACTTGCATCAGGGCATTCTGCTGCTGAATCAACTGAGTGATCTCCGGTGGGAAAACAAATCCGGCGTCGCGTCTCGGAGGCATCTGATAGGTTTAGAAAAGATGAGAATTTAGAATAGAATGAGGTCTAGAGGGAAAACACTACCCATATGCACATGAGACAAACACAGACAATATCACTCAAGCAAACAAGGCATACAATCGATCTAACTATCGTTACAAAGTGCTCGGACTATACTATATACATGGGGAAATACTACTACTGATTATGAGGGTCTACTAGAAATTTTGATCGGTCGAAGACTCCATGATATCTGCTCCAGCTTCATCAACAAAATCTTCTTCACTGGGCTCTGAGTCGGTGTCGTCGATGATGATGTAGTTATCCGGGCAAGCGCAATCATCATCTTCTCCTCCTGGTGCTGGGTCTCCCATGAATACTCCGATCTTCTGTGTCAGGTCGTCATTCTTCCTCACTAGGGCGACGATTTCCTCCATATAATCCTCGCATGTAGCCTTGAGTTCTTCCTCCAACTCCGTGATCTTGGTCAATGCCTTCCTCAGTTCTATCATGTCTGCGCACATCTGGTTCTCCTGGCGACGAATGTGTTGGTTTTGCTCCTGGATGAAAGCTGCAATTGATCCATCCTTCTTGGTGCTGATCATCTCCCATTGCTCATCTCGGCATGCACAAATCTGATAAATAGTATCCTTAAGCTCCCTGTGGTGGACTTCTCCAATGCGTCCCATAGAGATGTGGGCTGCCATGCTCTTCCCTAAACTCCAGGTTGGTGCATCAAAGGAAAACTCTATAGGCTCAGTGACTGGCGTAAACGTCCTTCCTGGAACTTGAACTTGAATCTTCCAGTGCTCCTCTTCTGGTAGTGTGGCTTTGTAAGTCCCGGTGAAGCTTGGTATTCCGATGTTCAGGTACTTAGTGACTTCCTTCAAGTGTCGTCCAAAAGGTGTATCTTCATCCGGTTGCATGAACTTGTTCCTTGCATCCGCCATTCCTAAAAGAGTAGAAAGTGGAGAGGAGTCAGAAATGAGAAGAGAGTAGTGTTCTAGGGTTTAAGCTTAGTGGTCGTGTCCTACAGTCAGCGTGTGCTCTGACACCAGCTTTGTAGTGACCAGACCTCAAATAGTCTGATCTACCGTGCACCAGTGTCATCCCTGGATCAGTAATGCTGACACGCACAGTACTTGGAGGATTTATAACAGAGTAGCAATCACACACTTATTACATCGAGTATCTCAAGAGAGAAATAAGTATGACAAATATGGCTTAAGGCCATCTAAAACGATAACAACGGAAGACTTGGAAGATAAGTGAGTCCATCAACTCCAACGGCATCACTGAGTATAAGACCACGACCTAAGGCACCTTACTCGTCATCTGACAAGTCTGCAACATGAAACGTTGCAGCTCGAAAACAGGCCAGCACATGGAATATGCTGGCAATGTAACACATAGAGAGTAATGAACATAATAATGCTATACTACATGCATATATGGCTGGTAGAAGGCTCTATGGTTACGGTTTTGCGAAAAGCCAATTTTTCCCTACTGCAAAGGAATACATTTTATTTAACTATCATGGTGGTTGTTAAACATTGAGAATGGTTGACAGCATTCTCAATCCCAATTAAGTATCATCATCAAACCCAACAAAATTAATTAAAGTAACATGATGAGATTCACATGATAATCCAAGTACTAGATACTCAAGATGTCCATAACCGGGGACACGGCTAACCATGATTAGTTTATACACTCTGCAGAGGTTTGTGCACTTTTCCCCACAAGACTCGATCGCTTCCGCTTGATTCTCGCACTACATGATGTTTGAGAAACGGATGACCGAGACACAGTCTTTCAGAAACAATAACTCTTTACTCCGGGTGGACAGTTACACCTACTTTCCCCTACATCTGCTAGCCCACCTCTTCAAGAGATCATGTAACCTACTCAACTATGCTAGAGCCCATAATAGCTTGTGGCTGCACACGGAAGTTTCTAGCATGAATAATCTCATGATCCCTTTGAACCTGGGTGGCGGTCCAAAAGAAAAACAGGCAATCCTGGAATACCCAGGTACCTCAATCCACCCAGATGTGAGTTTTAGTTGCCACCTTAAGGTTAACCATTAATTAAAAATCTCACATCTGTCATGGTAACACTCAAACCCAATCCACGTCTACTAGCATAGCATAGCAATATGAGCAAACGTAGAAGTAACTCCCAAAGGTTTGATAATAAACAGGGCAATAGGTACTACCTCAACTACTTCCCAATACCCACAATTTAATTAGATCCTAATCATGCAATGTTTGAGGATTGGTCTAATGCAATAAAACTGGGTAGTAAAAGAAGTATGATCAAAGTGTTACTTGCCTTGCTGATGATCCGTGAAACCTAGAGATTTGAAGTAGCAAGCGGCGCACTCCGGGTACTCTATTGCAAACAAACAAGCATACAATAACCACTCACTAATGCACAGGTAAAACTCAAATAAAAGATCCAACCAGAAAGTTCAACTTAAGAACTCTGGTTTGCAAAAAGAATCAAATCAAACGAAGCAACGAAAGTCAAACGGTGAAAGAAACAAGCTTCGTTTACTAATCTGGATCTAGGTCAAATTTTACAGTAGCATAAACTTGTTTGAGTTGGTTAAACAGAAAGCGAATTTCGAGACAAAACTCTAGGCGCTTGAATCGCCTGATTCCGATAAACGAGCGAAAAGTTAAACTAAAACGAAAAACAGATCAGAAATCGCGATCTGGGAAAATCGCGGAAAATCTGGCGAAAAAGAAAACTGACGAACAGTTAAACGAACAGACGTTCGTTAACTGCGACTAACCGGCGAACACGTTCATTAAAACGAACGGGTCGGCGAACGTTCACTAACTAACTAAACCGAAGAAAAAAAACAATCTAAAAAAAATAAACCTAGGGTTCGAGAAAAAAAACCGAGGCGGTTTTTTTAAAAAACCGGACGGTGAGCAGCGGCAGCGGCTAACCTCCGGCGAGGCTCGGGACGGGGCTCCGGCGGGGTCGTAGGGGTGCGGCGAGGGGCGGCGGGGTGCGGGCGTCGTCGGGGAGGCGAGGGGCGTCGAGGGGCGGCGGGACGGCGGCTTCCCGTGGCGGCGGCGTCGGGCTCCTTCGGCGGCGGGGGCGGGCGGCTCCGTTGCGGCTCCTCTCGGCGGTGGCGGCTTCGGGTCGGGGGTGGGGTGAGGAGAGGGGCGGCGGGGTGCGGTATTTAAGAGGGAGAGGAGGCGAAGGGCGGCGGCGGGAGTCGTCCCCGATCGGGACTCGGCGGCGGCGATCTCCAGGAGGGAGACGGCTCGCGGGGTAGGATGGGCCGCGCGGCTGGGCTTCGGCCCAGTCGGCGCTCGCGCGTTTTTTTTAATAATTTCGCCGAACCTAAAAAAATCGTAGAAAAATAAATAAAAATCCAAAAATGCCAAAACAAATTTTCACCGTCTAATTAAAATAATTAGGAGGAGATGAACATTTTCTTGGCCCAAAAATGCAGTTTTGAAATCGTGCAATTTTTTTCTAATGCAAATAAAATTGCAAATAAAATCCGAATAAAATCAAATATTTGATTTTAATATTTTTCCTCCAATATTTCAATTATTTTGGAGAAGTCATATTTTCTCCTCTCATTTATTTTAATACGAAATATTTTTCGGAGAGAAAAATAATTAAAACCAAAAAATCCTCGTTTCATTATTTGATAAAAGTCAAATATGAAAACCGCGAAAAATCCCCAACTCTCTCCGAGGGTCCTTGAGTTGCTTAGGATTTTCGAGGATTTTGCCAAAATGCAATAAAATATGCTATGCAATGATGATCTAATGTATAACATTCCAAATTGAAAATTTGGGATGTTACAGTTGCATTGGTATGCTTGGAATTTATGTCAGAGATATGATTATACTTGTTGCTCTAGGATGAACGCTCCACATCTTCCCTTTTCATGTGAATTTAATGATAATGAAACCTTGGCTTCTTATGCTAGAGGTATATATGATTACTATGATGTGGAAAGAATAGAAGAATTTGTTGCTTTTAAGGGTGCTTATGAAATTGAATCTTTGTTTGAACAGTATGAAGCTTTTGATGATGATGTTTATAGACCTGCAAATTTTGCCATCCTTAAATATTGCTATGATAATTATAAATACAATTTCGATATTGATGAATTTATTGAGAAAGTCTCCGCTATCCAAGGAGAGACTAATATTTTGCAGGAGTATATGGAAGAAGAAATTGATGAAACTGTGAGCTCATTGGATGAAAAAGATGATGAGGAGAGCGAAGAACAAACAGAGGAAGAGCGGATTAGCTACCCGTGCCCACCTTCTAATGAGAGTAACTCTTCAACTCATACATTGTTTAATGTCCCGTTGATTCTTTTGAAATATCCTTTTTGATGAACTTGATGCTTGTGGCCATGATGCCAATATGAATTATGCTTATGGAGATGAACTTGCTATAGTTCCTTATATTAAGAATGAAATTGTTGCTATTGCACCCACACATGATAGTCCTATTATCATTTTGAATTCTCCAAACTACACTATATCGGAGAAGTTTGTTCTTTTTAAGGATTATAGTGATGGGTTGCCGTTTACCCTTGCACATGATAATTTTGATGAATGTAATATGCATGTGCTTCCTGCCCCTACTTGCAATCATTATGAGAGAGGAACTACATCTCCACCTCTTTATGTTTCCAACATGATAAAATTGCAAGAAACTGCTTATGCTATGTATTGGCCTTTACTTGATGTGCGTGAATTGTTCTTTTATGACGTGTCGATGCATAGGAAGGGAGTTAGACTTAGTCATTGCTTGATATATGTTGCTTTGTGCTCACTACTAAATGTTAAATCATTGTTGATTAATGTTGGCTTTGATATACCTTGGGATCCGGGTGGATTCATTACTTGAGCACTTTATGCCTAGCTTAATGGCTTTAAAGAAAGCACTGCCAGGGAGACAACCTAGAAGTTTTAGAGAGTCATTTATTTCTGTTGAGTGCTTTTATAAAGTTTAATAACAAAAAAAATATAGAGGGGAACTTAAAAGTTTTTCAAAAAGAGAAGCGATTGAAAGGTGATGCATTGCAGAAGTGAGGGTCGACCTTGAACACTTGTGTTCATGCTCATGGAAACAATGCAGAATTTTTCATGAATATTCTCACAAAAATAATTATCCCCTTGTACAATTCCATTGTATTATAAAAATAATGTGCCAAGATTTGCCTTTAGGATGATTAGATTGCTTGTTGGTATGTGCGGTGCAGAAATAGAAACTTTGGCTATAGCGCGTGAATTTTCATTTTTTACTGGGACGTCAAACATTTCTGAAACTTTTTGCAAAGTCTTTCTATACAAATTTTTTATGTTGTCCTAATTTTTCAGAATTTTTGGAGTATCAGAAGTATGGTAGATGTTCAGATTGCTACAGACTGTCCTGTTTAAGACAGATTCTGTTTTTGATGCATTGTTTTGCTTGTTTTGATGAAACTATCGATTCTATCGGTGGTATGAGCTATGAAATTTATATTACAGTAGCTACAATGCAAAAACAAAATATGAATTGGTTTGCAACAGTACTTATAGTAGTGATTTGCTTTATTATACTAACGGATCTTACCGAGCTTTATGTTGAGTTTTGTGTGGATGAAGTGATCAAAGATCGAGGAGGTCTCGATATGAGGAGAAGGAGGAGAGGCAAGAGCTCAAGCTTGGGGATGCCCAAGGCACCCCAATTAAATATTCAAGGACACTCAATCATCTAAGCTTGGGGATGCCCAGGATGTCATCCCATCTTTCTTCAACAAGTATCAGTATGTTTTCATCTTCGTTTCGTTCACGTGATATGTGCAAATCTTGGAGCGTATTTTGCTTTTAGTTTTCATCTTTCTTTTATGCACCATGCTGGTATGAGATAGTCCATGGTTGATTTATAGAATGCTCATTGCACTTCACTTATATCTTTTGAGTGTGGCCTTATAGAATGCTTCATGTGCTTCACTTATATCATTTGAAGTTTGGATTGCCTGTTTCTCTTCGCATAGAAAACCGTTGTTCGTAGAATGCTCTTTTGCTTCACTTATATTTGTTAGAGCATGGTATTTTGTAGAAAGAATTAAACTCTCATGCTTCACATATACCTATTTAGAGAGTCAACATGAATTGGTCAATTGCATGGTTAGTCATAAAATCCTACATAAAACTTATGGATCACTGAATATGATATGTTTGATTCCTTGCAATAGTTTTGCGATATAGAGATGGAATTTGTGGGAGGTACTAGTAAACGGTTGTGGTTAGTAAGAATATTGGTGTTAAGGTTTGTGATTCCTGAAGCATGCACGTATAGTCTCTCGTTATGCTATGAAAGTTGGAGCATGATTTATTATTGATTGTCTTCCTTATGAGTGGTGGTCGGGAACAAGCGATGGTCTTTTCCTACCAATCTAACCCCCTAGGGGCATGCGTAGTAGTACTTTGCTTCAAGGGCTAATAAACTTTTGCAATAAGTATATGAGTTCTTTATGACTAATGTGAGTCCATGGATTATACGCACTCTTACCTTTTCGCAATTTGCTAGCATCTACGTGTCGGTGGAAACGATACCTATGGGATCACAAGAATCCCTACTACGGTTGGCGGGGCATGGGGTTGTGAGAAGAGCAGGTCTAACAGGAAGCACACGGATCGTTTACCCAGGTTCGGGCCGCAAAGGTGCGTAATACCCTAGTCCTGCTTTGGTGGATGTATTGAGTGTTCTTGTGTTCTTGAGCTAGCTACGGGGTGCAACTTGCCCAGAAGAGCCGAATCCCTCTCCAGTATGCCATGGGCCTCCTTTTATAGTTCAAAGGGGCTGCCACAGTGGCACACAGGAGGTGGAAAGGTCTACAGTGCTGCGAGCTTATCGCCCGTATTACAGGACAAGACGCATTTAATGCATTGCTTAGATGTCCCTTAGCTTTATCGAGGACGGGAACGAGGCCTGTCCTGTCCGTCGCCGCCTCGCCTTGCTTCGACACGCGCCCAGGCCAGCGATGCATGCGGCGCCATGTAGGCAGGTGATACGTCTCCAACGTATCTATAATTTATGAAGTATTCATGCTATTATACTATCCTTCTAGGATGTTTTATATGCATTTATATGATTTTTGGGACTAACCTATTAACCTAGAGCCCAGTGCCAGTTTCTGTTTTCTCCTTGTTTTAGAGTATCACAGAAAGGGAAAACTAAATGGAGTCCAATTGACGTGCCACTTGACGGAGATCATTTTTGAACCAGAAGAAGCCCACGGAGTACCAGAAGCAGGCCAGAAGAGTCCCGGGCTGCCCACGAGGGTGGGGGGCGCGCCCCCTGCCTCGTGGATACCCCGGAGACCCCCCTGGCGTGAAATCAATGCAAAACTCTTCTATATATACCCAAACTTCCAGAAAGAAACCTAGATCGGAAGTTCCGCCGCCGCAAGCCTCTATAGCCACGAGAAGTCAATCTAGGCCCTCACCGGCAGGGTGCCGGAGGGGGCCATCATCACCGGTGGCCATGGAGGAGTATCCCGGAGGGGCCATCATCACCATGAAGGCCAAGAACCAGAGGGTGGAGGCCATGGAGGAGGAAGCACAAGGGGGAGAACCTCTCCTCCTCTCTTCCGGTGGCGCCGGAGTGCCATCGGGAGGGGAATCATCGCCCCGGTGATCGTCTTCATCAACATCACCATCCTCATCTCTTTTACGCGGTCCACTCTCCCGCACCCCGCTGTAATGCCTACTTGAACATGGTGCTTTATGCCACATATTATGATCCAATGATGTGTTGCCATCCTATGATGTTTTGAGTAGATATCTTTTGTCCTTGGGTTGATTGATGATCTAGATTAGTACGAGTTGTATGTTTTATTATTGGTGCTGTCCTATTGTGCCCTCCGTGTCGCGCAAGCGTGAGGGATTCCCGCTGTAGGGTGTTGCAATACGTTCATGATTCGCTTATAGAGGGTTGGTGAGTGACTGAAACACAAACCCGAGTAAGAGGGATTGTTGCGTATGGGAATAAAGAGGACTTGATGCTTTAATGCTATGGTTGGGTTTTACCTTAATGATCTTTAGTAGTTGCGGACGCTTGCTAGAGTTCCAATCATAAGTGCATATGATCCAAGTAGAGGAAGTATGTTAGCTTATGCCTCTCCCTCATATGAAATTGCAATGACGACTATCGGTCTTGTTAACAATTGCCTAGGACAATTCCGCACACCGATCCACCATTATTCCACACTCGCTATTTATAATATTTAGTAATATATTCTAACTTTATGATAACAACACCTACTTTTATATTTTAGCTCTCCGATATCATACAAAGTTATCCTCTTCATGCCCACAACATAGTTTTATTTCTCGTTGCTAGTTGGAAGCAAACGTTCGGTGTACGTAGAGTCGTATCAGTGGCAGATAGGGCTTGAGAGAATATTGATCTTACCTTTAGCTCCTTGTGGGCTCGACACTCCATACTTATCACTTCCACCTTTCGAAATTGCTACCATGATTCCTTCCACTTGGGGATTATCAGCAGGCAGGCAGCTGAGGTGGCGTGGTGGTAGGGTCTTCACGAAGATCTGCATGCCGCCACGCAGGTGCTTGCTGAGTTGGCTTCGAAGCCGCCCGTCGCCACGCAGGTGCCTGCCCAGCTGGTTGAGCTAGCAGCTACTTGCGAACGGTGGCGGAGTCTTGGTCGACGCGGGCCTGGCTGTGGCCCCGCTGATGTCCTCGGCAACGGTCTTGCCGTGGCGTTGCAGTCGTCCCCGGCAAGGCGCTTGCGGGGGGTCTTGTGGATTTCCTCGGCTAGGATCCCGCCAAGGGTCGCCGTCTTCTGGTCCTCATCTGATCTCACATGTTTATGATCTTGACAAAGATCTGCATGCCACCACAGAGGTGCCTCCCGAGCCTTGGTTCCAACGTAGTCATTGGCGGCGTTTGGAACTCTTGGGCTCAAGGGTGGCTCACTCCGCTGGTATTGGGAAAGTTGCCCCGGCAAGGCTCTTGCCGGGGCCGTGGAGGCTGCCCCCGGCAAGGGCCCTACTGAGGGAGTCCACCTCGCCCTCTTGCTCTTTGGTCTTGGCGTTGCCTTGTTTGTCTTGGGCTTTGGCTTTTCTCCGGCTTCCCTCCTCTGCCCCGCTAGGTGTGGCCGCGGCGCGTGGCTCTGACTGCCCGTGCACAAGTAAGGGGGTCAAAAGGATAGCCCCTACTTTTGTACACCGACAGGAGCCCCCGGGCCTGGGCCACACATAAGTGCGACGCGTTGTTGGGCCAGGCCCAGAACGGTGCGCGGGCAGGTGGGGCGGATTTTACCGCAGTAACTGTTTCGTCCGCTGCGCTTCCCCATGACCCACGATGAACGCGCAATGTGGGGGGTCGTGCGTGACGTGGGGGTCATGCGCGATGCGGTTCCCGCACGCATGCGTCACATTGCAGTTAATGGGAAAGGAGGTGGTCCGCGCCTTCCCCGTAAAAAGGGATAACTGTGGGCGCATTGCTCACTTTACCCCCTCCTTCCTGCATCTTCTCCAATCTCAGAGCCGCCGCCTCCCCCCTTCATCCTCTTTCTCGAGCTTTTCGCCTTTGCTCGCCAGCGCTGCGTCTTCGCTGTCCTCTACCCCTCGCTTCTCGCAGCCGCCATGGCCCCCAAATCCACCAAGGGCAAGGGAGTGGCCAAGGACGCCGGAGCGACGGAGCCGCCGGAGAGTGCGTTGGCGGCGCAGCAGATGCAGCTCGCCTACTTCCCCTCGACGGTCGATGTGTTTGAACTCCGGGACTGCTTCAAGCCCCTATGGGGGTGCAAGACGGGGGGAGAGACGACGGGGCATCCATCCACGCGTGTCATCCCCGCCAATTGCGCCGAGGCCGCCCCGAATCGGTATCCATTCTTCGTCGATTACTTCTCTTGCGGCCTGTGCCCCCCCCCCCCGCCCCTTCTCTAATTTCTTTAATGACGTCATGCACACCTACGGCTTCCACCTTCTGGATTTTACTCCAAATGCCGTGGCGTGCATGGCTCTCTTTGCGCACCTCTGCGAGGGTTTCGCCGGGGTGCATCCCAACACGGCGCTCTTCCGCCACTACTTCTTCCCTCGGATCCAACCAGGGGGCACCATTTCCGGTTGTGTCGCCTGGATCCCACGGTCCAAGGGGGCGTACCAGGAGGGCGCTCAGAAGGAGAGGTGGGAAGAATGGCGGGGCCGATGGTGCTGGATTGAGGAGGATGATCCACAAGATTTCTGCCGGGTTCGCCAGGCGCCGCCGGTTCGACGGAGCGACTGGAGCGATGTTGATGCCGACGATGCGAAGCTCACGGTCGCCACCACCAGGATTCTTTGCCTCACCGAGGCCGGGCTCACCCTTGAGATGATCGGGGCGGATTTCGTCCGCCGCCGAATCGCTGCACTGCACAACAAGGGGAGGCCGGCCTGGCTTTTCACGAACGCTGCCGACATCATGAGGCTTCGCCGCGGCCTCGACCATAACTTCGCGGTGATGGGGCATGCCCACTTCTGCCAACGGCTCTTTCAGCTCGACGTGAACCGCGATGGAGAGGTCGAGCGGTCCGACAAGGCCGCGACGGCCGCCGCGAAGGCCGGCAAGGTCGCCAAGGGGCCCTTGTTTAAGTTGCCGGCGGGAGTGGTCCCGTTGAGCAACAACTCTCGCCGGACCGACATCATTGCCATGATGCCGGACTTCAACGCGCATGGCCTTGACCCGAGCTGGGTCGAGCCGGAGGAAATTCAAGTCCAGGAGTTCTTCGACACCTTGCATGAGGGGTACGTCACCGACGAGCCGCTGCTCATCCAGGACACCACTCAGGCAGAGCTGGACTACATTGCCGCCAGGGCGGTGGAGGCAGAGCTCGCCAAGGAGGCCGGCAGCGCCGGCGGTGTGGAGGACAAGGCCGCGACGGAGGCGGAGGAGAAGGAGCTTGCCCAATGGGTGGAGGCAGCTGGGGAGGCCAGCAGCGCCGGCACCGGGGCCCCTCTTGTCGAAGATGTGGCCGACGAGTCGTCGGAGGAGGAGGCCGAGGCTGTCGACCCTCCGGCCATGGGGAGAGGGCGAGTCCTGCGACGGGCCACCTCTGGCGAGCCGGTTCGGCCCGGCAGGGTCAGGAAGCCCCGGCAAGCCCAGGAGGCGTCCGCGCGCCAAACGATGGCCGCGGCGGCGAAGAAGGTGGTGAAGGCCGCGGTGGCGAAGAAGAAAGCGGCCGCCTCTTCTTCGCCCAAGCGCGCCCAGACTCCGCCCTCCTCCCCTCCTCCGGCAGACGCCGATGCGGAGGTCACCTTTGACTTCGGGTCCCTCAGTCCAAGGAGGAAGAGGAAAGCAGCGGAGGAGGAGGTGGAGGAAGAGTAAGTATCTTGTCCCTTTTCTGTCATCTCCATCCCCTCAGACCACGCCACCTATCTTGATTTGTTCTCCTACTTTGCAGGGATACAGAGACACTGGCCCAGAGGGTGAAGAGGGCCAGGGCTTCAGCGAGCGGCAAGCCCCCGGCAGGTACTTCCAGCACACCGCTGGTGGTGTTGAGCAGCCCAGATAGCAGCCCCTGGCACATCCCCCAGCGTAAGCTCATCACTCACCCCTCGTTGACGTGTGTTGGTGGTACGATCCTTCAGCGCTGACCTTGCCGTGGTTGCAGGAGGAGCCACAGAGGGCTACCCCAACACGCCACCCCCATCGACCACGCCGCCCCGAGGGGCGTCCCCGGCAAGGGCGCCAAGCACCGAGCCCATGCACATGGAGGAGGAGGAGGCGAACTCAGGCGCTGGTGGCTTCGCCTCGGCGCCAAATGTTGGTAGGGAGGGGACCTCTGCTTCTCAGCCCGGCAGGGGTAAGTTACTCGCCTTCCGTCCCTATCCCTTTTTCTGTTCTTTTTGAATTCTTGGTCTTGGCCTCGCCTCATCCCCTTCTCGGTATCTAGATTTCCCCTGGGTGGACCTAGAGGACATCGACACCGCCATCGAGGATGTCGCCAAGGACACCGCAGCGGAGGCCGAGAAGATTGCTGCCGAGGAGACCGCCAAGGGCGCTGTTGAGGATGCCGCCAAGGGGCCTGCCGGGGAGCCTGGCAAGGCTGTTGCCGAGGAGACCGGCAAGGGACCTGCCGGGGAGGCCGGCAAGGCCGCTGCCGAGGAGGAGGTGGTTGCTGACCAGACTTCCTCCTCCGCTGCCTCTGGCTCCGGCAGGTATCTGAGGGTGATTGACGACCTCTTCATCCACCTTCCAGGGGCGTCGAACTCCAGGGCGCCCATCGAGGGAGAGGTGTTCGACGAGGAGGTGCTTGCCGCCGCCGGGCTCGAGGTTGTTGACGAACCGAGCACGGGTGGCGACGGTTCTCAGGAGGAGCTGCTTCTCCAGGCCATGGGCGCCAATTTCCAGAAGCTCCAGGCTCTCTACCGCGCCTGCCTGGACAAGGTCAAGTCCAGGATGGCAACGGTGGACAAGGCGGAGGCGGACCTCAAGGTGCGCGTTGCCAAGACGCAGACTTGGTTCCGCCAGGCTTGCGAGGAGCTGAAGGTCGCCCAGGGTGAGCTGGCCAAGCGCGACGTGGAGCTCACCATGAAGCGGGCCGACATTGAGAAGGCCTAGGAGACGACGGAGAGCTTGGCCGCCGCAGCCGAGGCCACTCGGACCCAGCACCAGGCAGCGCTGAACTCCCAGGAGGAGGACCTTGCCGTGCGTGAGGAGAAGCTTGTCGGAACGCTCCGCGGCAAGGATGAGGAGGTGGAGAGGCTCATCATACAACGGACCCAGGAGCTGGAGCAGAGGCACAAGGAGGCGCTCGATGCCCAGGATCTGGTTCACGCCGATAGGGTGAAGGAGCTGGAGGTGGCACGGGACGAGCTGAAGAAGCAGGCCCTGGAGCTGACGGGGGAGAGCGACGCGGCCAAGGGCACCTTGGCTGACGTGCAGGCCGTAGTCCTCGGCAAGGTCGAGCTGCTCTCCACGGCCAACAACTCCATCAGGGACCTGAAGCTGAAGCTGGAAGGCCTTGAGGGGATGCTCTCGGAGGCCAAGTCCCAGGAGGGGACTCTGGGCAAGGAGCTGGAGACCGAGAGGCAGCTGCGGAAGGACGAGGCCGCCAACCACAAAGACTTTGTGGAGGGCGAGAATCGCTGGATCGGGCGCCTTGTGGACGTCGCTGGCAGGATCACCATGCAGCTGGCTACCATGGGGATGCCAAACGTGAGGTATGCCCCAGAGTGCAGCGGGACTCCCAACGCCAAGCTGACCCTATTCTTCGAGGGTGTCCTCGGGGCCCTGGAGCAGCTCCACTCCAACTGGGAGGCCTCTCTGGCCGATGAGTCCCGGAGGCTTTGCCGGGGTGCCATGACCAAGGTCCTCGCCAAGGTGGCATACTGGAATCCTGACCTCGACCTCGAAGCTGCGCTGGAGAGCTTGCCGGAGGATGCGGACATCGCGGCGCTCAAGGAGCGTATCAAGCCGATCATCAGCCGCATCGACGGAATCCAGAGGGTGGAGGGCCAGCGCCGGAATTATGCACCATGTTTCTCATCGCCGCTGCGGGTTCAAGACCAAGACAATTTCTACCTTTAGTTAGAACCGCGGCAACAATTTATGTAATATAACTCTGCAGTACATTTGATATTATGCATGTTATTTTCCTGTTCGATTTTCCTTTGTATGTCCACCCTACGTTAACCGGGTAGGCTTGCCGGCGCGTAAACCCAGGACGGCGTATTGAGGACGGATCCCCAATGGCCTGCCGGGTGTGCTTGCTGCCGGGCGAACCACCTTACCGCCTTTAACGCGGCCGCTCGAACTGTCGAGCTTGACTCAAGTCAGAATCGAGAGCTTTGCCAATTGCGGAAGGCTACCCTGCAACTCTCGACGTGGCCGCTTGAGCTGTTGAGCGGACTCGAAACAGAACAAGGGCGTTGCCAATTGTGGGAGGGCCCCTTTGCGTGCAGGTTTTGCATACAAAGAATGAGATCTCCGAGGGGAATAACCTTATATATAAAAGGAAATTGCTCAAGGCTCTGAATAACTTAGCTTTTCTCTCGGCGCACGGGCGTCCACCACGTCTGCAGACAGTGCCGTCAGGCTTGGTCGTCTCCCTCCTTGGGACGAGGGCCACGATAGAGCCGCTACTCCGGTTAGACTAGATTTCCACATCTGCGCCCCCTACCTGGCGCGCCAAAGATGTCGGTGGAAACGACACCTATGGGATCACAAGAATCCCTACTACATTGGCGGGGCGCGGGGTTGTGAGAAGAGCAGGTCTAACAGGAAGCACACAGATCGTTTACCCAAGTTCGGGCTGCAAAGGTGCGTAATACTCTAGTCATGCTTTGGTGGATGTATTGAGTGTTCTTGTGTTCTTAACCTAGCTACAGGGTGCAACTTGCCCAAAAGAGCCGAATCCCTCTCCAGTATGCCATGGGCCTCCTTTTATAGTCGAAAGGGGCTGACACAGTGGCACACAGGAGGTGGAAAGGTCTACAGTGCTACAAGCTTATCGCCCGTATTACAGGACAAGACGCATTTAATGCATTGCTTAGGTGTCCCTTAGCTTTATCGGGGACGGGAACGAGGCCCGTCCCGTCCGTCGCCGCCTCGCCTTGCTTCGACATGCGCCCAGGCCAGCGATGCATGCGGCGCCATGTAGGCAGGCAGGCGGCTGAGGTGGCGCGGTGGTAGGGTCTTCACGAAGATCTGCATGCCACCACGCAGGTGCTTGCTGAGTTGGCTTCGAAGCCGCCCGTCGCCACGCAGGTGCCTGTCCAGCTGGTTGAGCTAGCAACTGCTTGCGAACGGCGGCGGAGTCTTGGTCGACGCGGGCCTGGCCGTGGCCCCGCTAATGTCCTCGGCAAGGGCCTTGCCGGGGGCCCGGCAAGGGTCTTGCTGTGGCGTTGCAGTCGTCCCCGGCAAGGCACTTGCCGTGGGTCTTGTCGATTTCCTTGGCTAGGATCCCGCCGAGGGTCGCCGTCTTCTGGTCCTCATTTGATCTCACATGTTTATGCTCTTGACAAAGATCTGCATGCCACCACAGAGGTGCCTCCCGAGCCTTGGTTCCAACGTAGTCGTTGGCGGCGTTTGGAATTCTTGGGCTCAAGGGTGGCTCACTCCGCTGGTATTGGGAAAGTTGCCCCGACAAGGTTCTTGCCAGGGCCGTGGAGGCTGCCGCCGGCAAGGGCCCTGCCGGGGGAGTCCACGTCACCCTCTTGCTCTTTGGTCTTGGCGTTGCCTTGTTTGTCTCGGGTTTCGGCTTTTCTCCGGCTTCCCTCCTCTGCCCCGCTAGGTGTGGCCCCGGCGCGTGGCTCTGACTGCCCGTGCACAAGTAAGGGGGTCAAAAGGAGAGCCCCTACTTTTGTACACCGACACTACGGTACCGTGCATTGCCCTTTCTCAGATCGAGAGTCGGTGCAAACTTCGACAGTGCATCCAAACCCCGTGATATGATACGCTCTATCACACATAAGCCTTATTATATCTTCCTCAAAAGAGCCACCATACCTACCTATTATGGCTTTTCCATGGCCATTCCGAGATATATTGCCATGCAACTTCCACCGCTTCCGTTTGATGACTTGAGCATTCATTGTCATATTGCTTTGGATGATCATATAGCTGACATAGTAGTTGTGGCTCAGCCACCGTTCATCATTTTTCATACATGTTATGCTAGATCACTGCACATCCTGGTACATTGCCAGAGGCATTCATATAGAGTCATACTTTGTCATAGGTATCGAGTTGTAATTTTTTAATTTTCGTTTGAGTTATAAGTAAATAGAAGTGTGATGATCATCATTATTCATTTTTAGAGCAGTGCCCCAGTGAGGAAACGATGATGGAGACTATGATTCCCCCACAAGTCGGGATGAGACTCCGGACAATGAGAGAAAAAAATAAAAAAATAAAAAAATAAAAAAAAAAGAAAGAAAGAAAAAAAAGAAAAAATAAACAAAGAGAGAAGGGGCATTGTTAGTATCCTTTACCACACTTGTGATTCAAAGTAGCACCATGTTTTTCATATAGAGAGTCTCCTATGTTGTCACTTTCATATACTAGTGGGAAATTTTCATAGTAGAGTTTCATGCATACCCACTTAGTTTCATATTGAGCTTTCATACACTTATAGCTCTTAGTGCATTCGTTGCATGGCAATCCCTACTCCTCACGTTGATATCAATTGATGGGCATCTCCATAGCCCGTTGGTTAGCCGCGCCGATGTGAGACTTACTTACTTTTTGTCTTCTCGATATTTACCCTTATCATCATACTCTATTCCACCGATAGTGCTATATCCATGGCTTGCACTCATGTATTGCGTGAGAGTGAAAATGTTGAAGCGCGTTAAAAAGTATGAACCAATTGCTTGGCTGACACCGGGGTAGTACATGATTTATACTTTGAGTTGAGAAGACAGAGCATGACAAGGCTATATGATTTTGTAGGGATAACGTTCTTTAGAATTTCATATTCTGAAAGACATGATTGTTTGTTGGGATGCCTGAGTATTGATGTCTTTATGTCAAATTATAGACTATTGCTTTGAATCACTTATGTCTTAATATTCATGCCATGATTAGATATATGATCAAGTTTATGCTAGGTAGCATTCCACATAAAAAATTATCTTTTTTATCATTTACCTACTCGAGAACGAGCAGGAATTAAGCTTGGGGATGTTGATACGTCTCCATCATATCTATAATTTTTTATTGTTGCATGCCAATATTATACAACTTTCACATATTTTTGGCAACTTTTTATATGATTTATTTGGACTAACTTACTTATCCAGTGCCCAGTGCCAGTTCCTGTTTGTTGCATGTTTTTGTTTCGCAGAAAATCCATATCAAACGAAGTCCAAACGCGATAAAAATTTACGGAGACTTATTTTGGAATATATGTGATTTTTTAGGAGGTGGAATCAACGCAAACGGGGGCCCACAGTGCCCACAACCCACCAGGGCACGCCAGGCACCCCCTGGCGCACCCAGGTATCTTGTGCCCTCCTCGAACGTCGGTTGGGGCCCTTCTTCTGGCGCAAGGAAGCTAATTTATGGGGAAAAATCATGTTAAAATTTAAGCGCAATCGGAGTTACGGATCTTCGGGAATTTAAGAAACCGTGAAGGGCCAGATCTGGGGAACGCGAAACAGAACAGAACAGAGAGGGAGATCCAATCTCGGAGGGGCTCCCACCCCTCCGCCGCCATGGATACCAAGGACCAGAGGGGGAACTCTCCTCCCATCTAGGGGGGAGGCCAAGGAAGAAGTAGAAGTAGGGGGGCTCTCTCCCCCTCTCTCCCGGTGGCGCCGGAGTGCCGCCGGGGCAACGATCGGGACGACGATCTACATCAACAATCTTGCTACCGTCAACACCAACTCTCTCCCCCTCTATGTAGTGGTGTAACCTCTCTTCTCCCCGCTGCAATCTCTACTTAAACATGGTGCTCAACTCCATATATTATTTCCCAATGATCTATGGTTATCCTATGATGTTTGAGTAGGTCCATTTTGTCCTATGGGTTAAGCATGATCTTGGTTGGTATGAGTGTATAGTTTATTTATGGTGCTGCCCTACGGTGCCCTCCGTTCTCGCGCAAACGTGAGGGGTCCTCGCTGTAGGGTGTTGCAATACGTTCAAGATTCGCTTATGGTGGGTTGCGAGAGTGACAGAAGATTAAACCCGAGTAGGTGGGTTGTTGCGTATGGGATAAAGAGGACTAGATACTTAATGCTATGGTTGGGTTTCACGAGCTTAATGATTTTTAGTAGTTGCGGATGCTTGCTAGGGGTCCAATCATAAGTGCATATGATCCAAGTAGAGAAAGTATGTTAGCTCATGCCTCTCCCTCATATAAAATTGCAAGAATGATTACCGGTACTTGTTATCGATTGCCTAGGGACAAATAACTTTCTTGTTGACACAAACCCTTTTACTAAACACCTAAATTTTATTATCTTGCAAGTACTTCTAGTTTTATTCTTGCAAAGTAGTTCTAGCATCACTCCTACAAACTAGTTTGATACTTGTTTTAGGTAAAGCAAACGTCAAGTGTGCGTAGAGTTGTATTGGTGGTCGATAGAACTTGAGGGAATATTTGTTCTACCTTTAGCTCCTCGTTTTGTTCAACACTCTTAAATTTCGAAGAAGGCTACAAATGATCCCCTATACTTGTGGGTTATTAGCGGCTGGATAGCCAGTCTGTACTACTTTCCCTCCCCCCTTTCCTCATTCAACCACGTCCTAGATTCATGCTCCACCCCACCGCACCCTTTTTCCTCTTTGAACCAAGACCCTATAGAATCAAAAAAGATCCGCATGCAACTTGAGCAATGACGGTTTCAAAGAAAGTTATACCTTAGGGTCGTCGGGATGTGGCTAGGCGTGCGGCGGGAGGCCGTATCTGCCCACACTACATACGGCGGTGAGGAAGAAGGGGTCGGTTGCCCTCCCGCACAGGCGCTGGGTGAAAGAGAACAGCGCTGCCAGTAGTGGATTTCCTCCCTCACCGAAGGCGATCGAGTGAACGCTGCACCTCCTCCCTTTCCCGGTGCAACGGGATCCGGATGGCTCCTTCACCATCTGTGAGGGGGGAGAGAGAGACAGAGGCCAACACAGTCTTGTTTAGATCTGGTGAAGAGGGTGAGAGACTGTGAATATAGCAAACCCTAGCAAAGGAACGATGAGCCTCCAGCGTGTATATATATATATATGTAGTGCAGCGAGAGTGTGGAGAGTGCACTAATATATAGTGGAGTGGTTTTCTTTTTCTCTCCATAACAATCATTTTAAATTGTGTAACTACGAAATGAAACTCTTTATTTAACGTACCAGTGAAGAAAACTACTTACGATGAACTAACGATCCACGCGTCCTGGTCGCACTTCCTGTCCTTCACATGCGATACACTACCCTCCGTTAAGTGAACAACCACACATGCACCAAATTATCGAAAACGTGTGAGAGTGTGTACAAATAAAGAATTTAATTTCAATTATCGGAAAGGTTTGAGAGTATGTATAGTTTGCCCTCTCTCAATAATTATGGTTTGTTGTATTCGGCCTAAACTTGGTCCAACTTTACAAAGTTTGACTTCAGTCAAATCTAATATGAAGAGTAAATGAAAATGGAGGGCTACTACGTCCATCCGGGTTTTTAGTCCACACCATTTTTTAATCAAATTCTGACCACATATTTAGTTAATAGCTGGACAAATAAAATTACAGGGAAGCTGAAGACAAAGTTGTGAGAAGGCTTAGAAATCAATACAAAACTTATGCTCTTAGTACCAACGACGATCCTTCTTCGAGGAAACATTTGGTCCATGGCCAATTGTGTGATAAAATTGCACCAACGTGAAAGACGACTGTGTCTCCAATGCAACCAAGGTGAACTGATGAAGGATATCATCTTTGTGGGTAACAAGCAAAGAGCGCTGATGAAAGACAACTTGTTTTTCATTGAAAATCGATCAGCTTCACCAGCCGATGCAACCATGAGGTGCAACCATGAGCATCGATAGGATCATCCATTTGGCATCAAGTTTGGGTGAGGTACCTATGAAGTTCGACAAATCCTCATTGTGGTCTGTTTCTTCTCAGTAATCAAGCTCGAGGAAGGAAGAACCACGTGGCAGAGGACAGTGAGGCGGAACAACAATGGCCATCCAATTTTAAGTAGTTCCACTAAAATTGAGGAAGACATGCCCGGATATGGAGATACGCATCGCTGTTTGCAAAAATATAAAAACGGGATATAGCTTTGTTACTTTGTTTTGGCAGTGGTACAGGATTAACAGTGACATCTCAATTGTCAATAAGAATTAATGAAAAGTACACCAACAAATAGAAGCATCATGATTATCTTGATGGGAAGTAAACCAGGATACCCGAGAAAAAAAGCATTTCTTCATTTAAGCAGTAATAGTATTAGATTAGCAGCAGCAATAGGAGCATATGGACAATGACCGCACAACCACCATGTACTTTTTGTCGAAACAACTTTTCGAGTGGCATTTCCTCTATAGTAGTCAAAAATAGATGATGTTGGACCAGCCGACGAACCCTAGCTACTATACATGGGGAGCTGGGGAGTAGTGGCATAGAAGAAAACCCTCTGCAGCGACCTGTGGAGCTAGACCAGTACAAGAAGTTATACCTCGGGTGGGTGAGATGTCGCTTAGGCGGGCGGGTGGGATCTGCCCACACGACGGCAGTGAACAAGGGCGCGGAGGACCTTCGTCCACGCCAGCGCCGACTCCGAGAGGACGGTGCGCATCAACTTCCTCCATCACCGATGGCGACAACGTCAACGCTGCACCTCCTCACCTCCCGCAGCGGACGGGATTCGGCCGGATCTGTGACCACCAGTGAGGAGAGAGATAGAGTGGACACTGTCATCTTGTTTTGATATGGAGAGGGTGAGAGAGCGAGACGCGAGAAACCCTATCTAACAAGAGGCTCTATATAAAATGGAGTAAAAAATCTCTCCATAGCAGTGGTTTTAAATAGAATACGCGCGTTCCCGGAAAAAAGAAACGAAAACTGGCGGACAAATTTTGTGTAACGTACCAAGAAAGAAAACTCGATCAAAAACACGCCCCCGCTTCCAGGTCGCGAGAGTCGTCGCGCACACACACATAGACATAGACATGCATATTCGTGTTTACGTAAAATTCCATCTCCAATCATATTTGTCCAACTGGCACATTATTTGTGTTGTTAATTGTATCCGCAGCAATATTTACGTACAGCATCTCTTGTTTGCGGGCGTCCGGACCACTGCCACGCCCGCTCCTGACCAACCCGAACCCTCTTCATCACCCGCGCATGCTTCCCGCCCGAAACGGTCAGTGTCGCATTCATGCCCGGCCAGAGCGGATGCAACCTCTCACTAGCGCCGGCATTAAAGCGGCGCGCTGGCCGAGAGAGCATCGCCCGCGCCGCTTCCCGGTGCACGCGACTGCTCTGCGTTCAAAGGTCACAATAGTCGTCCACAAGATGCATGTAAAAAGTTCTTGGGAGCCCGTGCTATAGCTAGCTGTCCTACCCCTCCTCATCAATCTCTTCCAGTAGTCCTAGTACTCCATGGCGCGATCCATCGACAAGCAGGCGGGAAAGTTATCGTATACTCGGTTTGCGGTGAGTGGCATGCCGAGTGACCGTTTGGGGTGGAGCCGTGGAGGAGGGTGAGACACGAATGCGATAGACATGATTTAAACATTGGTTTTGCTCGATGGCGCGATCCAACGAAACGAAACATTGGTTTCTCTCCATTTCCATTTTTTCTCCGGACTAGTTCCTCCGTCCAAGTGCGTGCCATGTCCTATCTAGTCATCACAACAAGGTTAGCTATTAGAGTACTACTACCTCCCTTCTAGTTTAAAGGGCTTGATTCAAAATTTTCACTTACTCTTACTAAGATAGAGGCGGTGGAATAGTTTTTGTAGTATGCAAAAGTACTCAATTAATGCTCTCGTTCTTCACAAAAAAATGTGTTTACCAATGCATTATCGCATTGCATGCATGTATGAACACTAGTAAATGACAAAGATTTTTACATGCACTAGCAAGATGCCCGTGCGTTGCACGGAACATCAAGATGCATTTGTATGAGTAGTTTATCTTGTGGGAGAAAAGGATGAACGCGGGAAGGCCTTATCTGCAAATGTGGAGAGGAGTGCGAGTAAATTGTCATAGTTTCCTTCCTATCCGTTAGATATAGATCGGACGGCCTATATTGCAGGATGGCAGGAACACCATCATCACCAACTCTGCTTTTTATAGAGTAGAGAGTATAGAAAAACGGAAACTTTCCACTCCATTTTCATTCCTACTCCAAGGTTGCCCCGTTACAACAATCCATCAAATACAAATGAAAACTAACACGCATGCTGATGCATCTCAGTGATTCACAGATCATAGCCAATATTTACTTCACAACTAAAGACAAAAGTTGTGAGAGTGTGTACAAAAGAAAAACTACTGATGGGGTCACTACGACTTAAACCCTAAACAAGATTTAATTTCCTGGCTAGGTAGAACCTGTCGAAGGAAAGACGGCTGGCGCCCTCAGATCATACGATGCTTTTGTGTAGTTCCACTAAAATCGAGCTGAGCATCCCTGATGGAAAAGATATTGAAGAAGTGTGATTAGAATAATAGTGCTCGCACTAGTTCATGAGACATAAACTCATCACAAATAGAAGCCGGTAGAAGTAGAGAAAGATCGACATGGAGATGGAGCTACGTGGGGAGCTGCGGCAGTGGAGCAAGCCGGCTCCAAAAGGAAGTTCCACCTGGGACGTAGGGCTGTAGCTAGAAGGGCGGTTGGGAGGCGGCATCAGCCCATACCGTGGGGACCCCTGATTGGGACGCACCGACAGTGGGTTTTCTCCCTCGCCGATGTCGACCACGTCTACGCAGAACATCGTCCCCTTCCCCCAGCTGTGGGATCAGGCCGGACCTGTGACCAGCGGTGTGGCCACCGTCGTTCTATGCTTGTGAAGAGAGCAACCCAAGCAAGCAGGCTTGTAGCTTAGGCTCCTTCTAGTGTATATATAGTGGTTTTCTTTTTCTCTCCATATCAACCATTTTATAGTGCGTACGTGTCATTGAAGAGTGAAATGATGGTTGCTTCTTCCAACTAACTTACTGTGTGATTCGACTGCTCCTTAGTGGCCCCTACACGTACTCCCTCTACCTGTATGACCGTTCCTGAGTCTCACTTGTACTTATCTCTATTTTCTTGCATGACACGTAGACAGGATGCACATAGAGGAACTTTGTTACTGCACGTTGTTACGTAGTACTACTAGTACCTACTCCCTCCTTCCGGTTCACTACTAGTACTCCCTCCGTCCTGGCTTATTGGTCCCCTTTGTACTCAATTCATGGGCTCGTTTTCCTTCAGAAATTGTCTTTAGCAAAGTATTAATATCGGGAATGCATGCGTGAACAACGAATGATTAAACCTTGCATGCAACATTTTGACAAAGCATTGACTTATGAACATGTGAATATGTGGGACTACAACCTTATGCATGCATGCAACAATCACACGTACACATGGACGCAAAAACGTGCGCGATGCCCTAATGCATGCATGTCCGAGCACATGACGGAACACACACGGTCATGCTCAAGTGCTCAACCTACACGTGCATGCACACACATACTCAGCCAGGGTGAGCTAGTGACCGTATAAACACCGGAAAATGTATATATTGAGCGCAATGAGCGTATTATGAAGTCCACTGGCCTTATTTTTACAAATATACAGTGACAGACAGTGTATTTATCTCGTTTCAAATTAAGCCATATTAACCGGAAAGGAGGCAGTATGGACTAGCATTACTTTGCTGTGTCCCGTCAACTTGCCGAATGAGGAGAAGCTTGCGCGCAGTGGCTCGCAGGACAAGGAGAAACTTTTGACTAATGCAAGATCTCCCTCGCTCAGGCGGTGGACGTGCAACAGTTAATTCGGTGTCAGATTGCCAGAAGCATACACTGTACTAGTACCATTATTGTTCGACTTCCCGAAGAGGCGAACAGCCAAGCGCAAAGTTTACTAGTACTAGTACTACTACTATAGAAGTAGTATGTACTACTACTACTAGGAACCGGATGGTGGATCGTCAGCACTCTTATTTTATTTTAAAATGTCATAAAGCAATCTTCAAACACATTTGGTTCTCTTCGAGGGTTCTCGCATGTGATAATGGAAGTTGATTGCATGGAACACTCGCCACAATTCTCGCTTTATTCTGGCTCATATCCTATTACAAATAGGAGCGCTCGGTAATATTTTCTCTTTGTTTGTTATTCAGCATGTAAATAGATCAGCAAACCTTGCGGTACATCTTTGTGCGAACTGTGCTTGCTGCACTTTGAATGTGACCGAGAGCTGGCTTGATGAAACACCTCGCTTCCTTCTTCTTTTTTTGCGGGGTACCTCGCTTCCTAGTGACCAGTCTCTTGGCTGGTCGTCCTAAGAATGCTTATATATGAATAAAGCTCTCTCATTTACCCGCGAAAAAGATTAAGCCATATTAACCGGAAAGGAGGGAGTATGGACTAGCACTACTTTTTGATGTGTCCCGTCAACTCACAGAACGAGGAGAAGCTTGCAGGACAAGGTGAAGCTCGCTTACGCCCACTCAGTCTACATCAAGCCTGGTGGCTCGCAGGACGAGGAGAAGCTTTTGACTAATGCAACCTACCCTCGCCCAGGCGATGGACATGCACTAGTTCATTCGGTGTCAGATTGACAGAGGCATACACTGTAGTACCATCATTGTTCGACTTCACGAAGAGGCGAAGAGCCAAGCGCAAGGTTTAGTAGTACGAGTAGTACTACTACTAGAACCGCATGGTGGAGCGTCTGTACTCTTATTTTATTTTAATCTCTGATAAAGTACACATTTATTCGGGAGAAGTGCGGAAAATGGCAGCCCAATAGTAGTATTAAAAAACATCGAACATGTAATGATGATATCGATCAACCATGCTCGAATATATCTTGGCCTCCGTGCGAGCCCGTGTGTGTATTCTTGCTCCTCGTCTCTCTCAAGGAACGGCGGGTTGGCCATTTTGCTGTCAATTGAGATCGGTTGGCTCACACTCCGGTCCCACATGTCAGTGATATGCCAAGAGGAAGTGCATTGACCGACTGGCCATACACGTACTTGGTTTTACACCTTCATACTACTACTCCCCCCATTACAGTTTAAAGGGCGCGCTTCATTCTCATGCATTTCTCTCCATGCATTTCCACCACCAGAGAGACTTTAGACGCGTTTGGTTTAATGCTCAATTAATTAGGGCCTGCTCATTACTCACTTTTAGTGCGGCGCAACGACCGGGCTGAGTCTCCCATGCGGTTGTGCACTACTCCCTCCGTTCTTAAATATACTACGGAGTATTTGTCTTTCTAGAGATTTCAATGAGTGACTACATACGAAGCAAAATGAGTGAATCTGCACTCTAAAATATGTCCATTTGAAATTTGTAAAAACACAAATATTTAGGAACGGAGGGAGTATAATTTTGTGCATGGCACATGGACCTGGATGCTGAAGAGGCTTCTGGCAATGCTATCAAGCTTCCAGCATTTGTTTACATAATTGACGTACTATAAAAATAATAATTTTCCAGCGACATGAAATTGTACAATGCTATGAGCTTTCAGCTTTTGTTTCGTGTGTCCTGCCATCCATGCTCTTTCGAAAAAAATAAAAAACTAACTTCCTTGCTAATGCATCTCAATGGTTAGCATATCAGAGCTAATATTTACATCACAACTGAAGACAAAGTTGTGAGAAGGTGTTAAATTAAAATTGATCCATGCTTTCATTGGCAGCAACTTCCCCCCAACTATGTCTAAATCAACAAGGCATGTTGGGAGAAAAAGTAGCTGTCTAGAGCATGCAACATTCCGATCATTTTGTGCAGTTCCACTAAAATAGAGCTGAGCGTCCCTGTTCCAAAGATATTAAGTGTGATTACAATAATAGAGGACTGTTGATGAAACAACACTACAAAAAAATACACTTTCGTGATGGTACGTGTTTGTCACAGTAGGTCACGTTTTCTGTCATGCATGTACATCCATGACGATTTTATGACAGAATCAAGGTAGTCATAACTGTGCTTTCATAGAAGTGTTCCATGACATTACCAAAAGTATCATCAGGGAAGTGTCCAATTCCATGACGATAAATCGCGTGTCATAGAAGTGCTTTCGTCAAGGGTGACCGACACGTGGCATCGACCGTAACGGCTCGCCGTTAAGCTATCGGGTCCGGTTTTGGATCCGATAACCCGTTAACAGCCCGGACCAATGGGGATTTTCCATGTGTAAAATTCTCATTGGCCGGAGGAAACACGTGTTGGCTCACCGTTGGGATAGATGGCATCCACTCATTGGACAGGAGGCGCCTATGATACGTCGACACGTGGCACGGCCCAACAGAGGCCCATTCCAGTGAAAAGGTCGGGCCTGTCAAAATAAGCGGGCCGGCCCATTAGCGGCCTACTTGAGTCAGGCCCATTTACAAGTATGGCCCATACAAGTTACACAGAATCGGCCCACCAAAGGCCCATTCTAGATTTGATAATTTCCAGCCCATCGTCAGTTTAAGCCCGTTAATGGCCCGCTACGTTTTTGGGCCCAATTGTGGCCCGAGCTTCTTTCGGCCTGTTAGCAGCCCATCGTCAGTTCCCGCCCGTTAACGGCCCGGAACGTCTTTCGGCCTTTTCTCAGCCCATTCTGCAGTTGGGCCAATTCTAGCCCGCTGTGACTTTAGGCATGTCCTCAGCCCATTCGGTAAATGGGCCAACTCTTAGCCCATTTTGTCTCTCGGCCTGTTAACGGCCCGCACAACAGTTGGGCCTTTGACTTTAGGTCCATTAGGGGCCCACGTTCTGCAGGGCATCATTGCAGCCCAATGCAACTTTCGGCCTGTTAAAAGCCTAGTTTGCATATTGGGCCTCCTCTGGCCCATAACACTTTCGACCTCTTAGTGGCCCGTAAAGTAAAAGGGCCGAGACAAAATTGACATTTATTTCGGCCTGCTAAAGGCCCGCGGGCCATTTCCATTTATACGGCCCTATCGAGCTTTAGGCCTGTTGACGGTCTGCTAAGAGCCGTTGTTACGGTGGGCCACATCATTTGGGATCCACTTAATATTATTTTGACCAGCCCAATTAAGGCCCGCTTTGACTACACATGTTTGTTCGTTTGTATGGCGTCCAGGAAATGTTTGGGCGTGTTGGCCCCCGTTTCAACGATATAGCATATTCAAGAATTATCCTACTCTATACTATCGCCTCTAAAAAACTATACACTATACAATAAAAAGACTAAGGCATAGAAACGTAGAATAATCCTACACTATACAATAAAGAAATTATAGCCAAATATACCCACTGGGCATTATAGTTCGGCACCAGTGATTATAAAGCGTACACAAACAGCAAATTACATACACTGGACAAATAAAGCTCATACATCATGGACACGCATCAACATAATCTCTTCAGAAATAGGATTGGCCGGATTCGGATGGCACAAATTTCAGTCTGCAAAATCTCCAATTCCTTTGTGGTTACCTCAGTGTCTTGTTTCATTTTTTTGACTCCTGCATCTAATACCTGCATGTCCAGTCTCAACTTGTTGATTGTACGTTGAGAATCATGTACATGTTGTCTTGCCACCTCTAGTTGATGCTCGAGATCATTAGCACATTCCAATTCCAATCCATAATCATTCGGTAACGGCCATGCCGCACTGCTCGCAGATCTTTGTGTTGATGTCACTTCATCCTGAAATGTTTCTGTAAGTACACATGACTAGGGCAAAAAAATAGTTACAACAGTGAAGCGAGCAAGACAGACTATTTTGTACATGGCAAAACAGGACTAACAATAATGTTACACATCATGAAGCATAAGCAAGTGATATTTTAAAAATTATAAAAAAGGTAGTCTGTGCAGCCTGCATACAGAAATCTCTCTTAGCTCACCAAAGGAGCATGATGTTGGGGCCCAGTCCAAAACACAGACAAGTTACAAATTTCGACAGCACATTGCGTATAAGTAAGCAAGCAGTTGGCCATTCTGTAGCTCAATTAAAGTCTTAGGGAGCATAATGAATAGCAGAGGGATTCATACAAACCTACTACAGCAAGCAAAACTATGCAATCATTAGCCTAGTATAAACTAGATTGTGAGCCTCATGCAATAATAGTTGGTTATTAGACTTCAAAGCTTCAGGCACACTTCACCAGATTAATTAAATGGTAAGGCCTTTAATTATGTCAACTAATAGTTATACAAGTACCCAACATCAGGCATCATTGTTTGGGCATCTCATTAACTGAGGACAAATAAAGCAATTGAAAAGAGAAAATTAACTATGCCTGAAACAAACAAGGAATTGAACTGTTGAGTTGGATATAGTGACTTACCTTAACTGGTTGAACAGGCTCAGCGCAGCTCCTACTTCTCTTGCAAGGCTCCTTCCTAACATCTTGTACTTGGAAATCCTCAATCTTATCTTCATTGCACCCCCTATGCAAGGTGACACAAACTAGTTACTCGTCTCCTTGGAAGGTAAATATGCATACTTTCCAGTCTGTGAACAACACAAAAGGATGAGATTATAACAAAACAATACCACATAATGAAACATGCCACATCTCTTGCACTTGCACACAGTGAAATGAGCATTTAATATGTCTGCACTATGTAAAAACTAGGCATACCTTCGAACTAGATATCCAGGTACTCTTGGAGAGCCTAGTTTAGTGTACAGCCAAACCTTTATGTCACATATGAGTTAGACAAGGCCCCACTATAGTAGCCCTTAGTGTTTAAATCGTTGACAAGCTCAGTTAGAGTGTTAGGTCAAGAACAACAAGTAATCAAAGCAAACAGTCCTAGTATGGCTGGCTGATGCAAACAAGCAATTGAACAGATGTGTGAGCAAATCTTATATATCAAGAAAAGAAGCAAAGAAGGAGGCTTAAAGACCATCACTTGACTGATCAGATTTAAGGGGCATTAAAACATCATGTGCAACATATGAACTAACATAAACATTGCATATTCCAGATTCTACAATGGAATGCACATGTATTAGGTTATGCCATGTATGATAATGCCTAAATGTACACTATAGCAGGCAGGAGTGATTCATCATTGCACGCACAATTGAATTGCAGGTTAAGGGCTAGTTCGATTCCGCCTTTTCAGGGCTTATTGTCAAAATAATCCATAAAAGATGTAAAGAAGTCATTTTTGAGTTATGGGCTTGGGCTTAACTTATTTCGCTTTGGAGGGGGGTGTTTCGGGTAGAAGCTCACTAAAAATTGAAGGGAAGGGAATAGTGAAATGACTCTGTTGTCTGCCTATATTACACTCAAAATGCAACTGCTCATGCCCGCGTCACACCTAACACTCAAGTAAAAACAAACACGCAAGCGTTCATTGGCCTGCCCGCTAGCATCTCCTCTACCCTTTCCCTGTACCTCAATCCCCTGCCTGCAACACTAGGGTTCCTCCAGCGAGCCGTCGCCACTAGTCCCATCTGGCCTGGTCCTTGACGATGCTCTGTCCAGCTAGGCTACATGGCTGGCGGGTAGGGGCAAATCTCCCCGGCTGCTCCTCCCTTTGGCGCCGCCCCTCATTCTCATGGTCTCCAGCAGCTGCTCCACTATGGTCCGTCCAATGCACTACTCCGGCAGGCGCCGCACAACTACGGCTGATGCCACACTACAGTAGAAGGCACCTTATTCCCCCTCCCCTCCTCCCAGGCCGTGGCCTTGAGCTGCTGTTGAAGGATGAGCTCATCCAACAAGGTGAGGATCTCCTCTGATTTTTTGCCAAATTTTCATTCTGATCCACTATACGATGAATTGCTATGAGCTGCTTCTGCTGCTGCTATATGAGGCATTGCTATGAGCTGCTCCTACTACTGCTATATGATGAATTTCTATGAGCTGCTGCTGCTATATGATGAATTGCTATGATCTGCAGCTGCTGCTGCTATATGATAAGTTGCTACAAGCTGCTCCTGCTGCTGTATGATGAATTGCTATGAGTTGCTCCTGCTGCTGCTATATGATGAATTGCTATGAGCTGCTGCTACTATATGATGAATTGCTATGAGCTGCTGCTGCTGCTGCTATGTGATGAGTTGCTACAAGCTGCTCCTGCTGCTGCTATATGATGAATTGCTATGAGCTGCTCCTGCTACTGCTATATGATGAATTGCTATGAGCTACTCCTACTGCTGCTATATGATGAATTGCTATGAGCTGTTGTTGGTATATGATGAATTGCACACTGCTGCTGTATGATGAGTTGCTATGAGCTGCTGCTGCTACTATATGATGCTTTTAGGTGGTGTTGCTATATGATAATAACCAGCCACTTGGACCATCGAATTTCAATAAATAATTGTTCTTCATTTAAATGTGGGTCATGCGTTCTTCGTTTAAATTAGGCAATAGGATCTCTATGGAAGACATTGACCAAAGTAGATTGTGCCAAGTAGATGGTATCTTTGTATTTGCATTTTGAACAAATAGTGATGGTCTGTTTTCCTATCATATTAATTACTGCACTGGGTTCAATTTGTGATGTTCACAAGTCAAATTAATTTTCATATGGGCAGCAAAATGAAAAAATATAATGCAATCTAGACTTTTCACTGATCATACCAAAGATAAGCTGAAAAGGAAGGCAATGAAAAGAACTGGTTGGCTTATTACCTGGAGCTTATATTCACAGGTGCTTATTTTCTTAGGATAACTCGTAATAACTGTCCCTAAAAAACTTGGCCAATAGAACTGACATACAAATAACTTGTCACTATGATTGCAATGGAGGAGTGACCTACCATAGCACACTGTATAGGCTCACCGCTGCCTCTCCTTTTTTTGCGATGTTCCATGAAATTGCCACATACATCTTGTACTTTTTCATTGTGTAACTCTATCTGCAAGTTGACACAGCTAATTTCAGACATCTCTACATGAAAATACATTGCATATCCCTTGAGCATATTTAAACCACCAATTAATGATTGTGTGCGTAGCATAAACTAGCCATGACTCTATGTGCTGGACTAGCAGGCACTCTAAGGGAGCCTAATGTAGTGCACTGGAATTCCTACAGGCCACCTACGATTTTGTGTAATGTACTGCCTCTGTTCCTAAATATATGTCTTTGTAGAGATTCCAGTATGGACCACATACAGATGTATATAGATGCATTTTCGAGTGTAGATTCACTCATTTTGCTCCGTATGTAGCCTATAGTGGAATCTCTAGAAAGACTTATATTTAGGAACGGAGGTACGAGGTAGTATCATGTATGACATCTACATATCTAATTTAGCAGCCAATAGTAGAAATCATTGTCTGCACAAAGGGATTACTGGTCAAAAATCCTAGCAAAGCACGCTGGCAGGCACACAACAATAAGAGAGAGATATGCACTTACAAGATCATAGCAATGCCTCAGTCCAGGATCTTGGTTGGCCAAGCTGTTAGATCCAGAAGAACATCGTCCTTGTAGTTTTTGCCAGCTGCATAACAGGTAACAGCGATCTGTTAGTATATTTGAAGTACATCGGGCAGGTGATGTTGGACGCGTTTAAAGGTGACAAGTACCTAGGTCGTGGCGGGTGCTTGGCATCTTGCTAGACAGTGGGAATCAGGTTAGAAACGTCAAGGGTGATGACGTTGCGCTGGCTGTTGGGGTCCGGTAAGGAGATCTAGAACCGTCAAGTAGGGTGTTTGTGGAGCGGCTCTGGTAGGGTGGACTACGGCGTGGGTGAAGCGGATCTGTGGCCGTGGACGAGGGTGTCGGTGAAGTTGCTCCAATGGTTGGGTTAAGTATGGTGTCGATGATGCGGATGTGCGGCCGTGGACGGGGCGTCAGAGGCTGCTCCGGTAGGTTGGATGAGTGTGCGACGAAGCGGATCTTTGGCCGTGGACTTGTGAGTTGGCAAAGCTGCCCCGGTAGGGTTGAGAATGGTATAGGCGAAGCTACTCCAGTAGGGTTGATGATCGTGTCGGCGAAGCACCTCCGGTAGGGTTGAGGAAGGTGTTGGCGAAGAGGATTAGAGGCCGTCAGTGGGGCGGCTCCGGGGGGTGTGGACGAAGCATCTCCGGTGGGAAGTACGAATGAGCCGCTACAGATGCGTTCTGGTTGATGAGAGTACCGGCGAAGTAGATCCGGCGCGGTGGACAAGGCCGACACTGAATGGGCTGTGGTACAGTGGTGGATGAGCAGTCTACTTGTTTCTAGTGGAGGTGGGAGGGGTAGATGCGGCCGCAGAAGCAGATCCGGCGAGGTGGACGCCGCTGGCAGTGAATGGGCTCTGGTACGCCGGTGGATGAGCAGTCTAGGGTTTCGAGAGGGGAGGGGTAGAAAGGCCGATGAAGTACGGACGACGTGATGTAAGATGCTCTGCTGCTGTGGAGTTAGTCGTTTTTGCGGGAGGGTGAGAGGAAATGGGGGTGCCGTGTGGTGGGGGGAACCAAAAGTTACCAAAGCAGCCCCGACCTATTATGTAGATGAGGGTGGTATTGTTACTATTGTTCTCCATGCACCAAGGACAAAAGGGGAATTCCGCATGCTAAAGACTAGGTGGCAGAAATTTTAGAAGGAGGCGGGAGATTTTGCCGCCCGCGGGATCGTTCGTATCCAATTTCAACTAATTTTGGACCGTGCTAGCGGGAAGGTCATGCGAGACTGTGTACACGGGGCACGCATCAGCAGTTAATAACTGTTGTGAAGCCCACCCCATAAAAAAGACAATAACTCGGGATGATGCGCCGATAACTTGGACGTTCACACGGGCGTGGCCAATCGTACGGGTGTAGAGGCGCGTTCACAAAAAAAGGGATCAACCGCTCATCCTATGTATTTCTCGTGTAAATAGATAATTTAGTGCCATTGGTTATTTACTTTAAACATAATGCATTGACGTGTTAGTGTAGAGGCGCACAAAAAGAAATGGATATTGTAGTCCCACAAAAGAAATGGATATTGTAGTCTGCTACTTAAAAGTGTTACCTCATATGATTACATAGCCTCCATTTCATAAATTGCGTACCCGTTGAATTCATATATGAATATTACATATATTACTTCATAATAAAACCTTAAATCATCCAACACTAATTAATTTGAATCCAAGAGTAACAATGGTGCATGTACATGATAGCTACATTGGTTGTTTGAAGAAACATCACTGTAACTTTGGCATGCACAATTGAAAAGGTTTATTTAGATAGAAAAAAATGTCATATGTGAGTGTCCAATATTTATAGTGTTGAATCGATATTGTACCTTTGGCCACGATACAAAGTAGATAATAATTTATGTTCAAGCGATGCACGTCCACTATCACTAGATAGTGATACGTGAATGAATTGTGCAATCTCTCTCACACGCATACATATCTCATTTCCCCGTGGGCATCGGAATCACACATGCGCACTTCATGTATTTCTCTCCCTCCGTCAAGGTTAGAATTCGTCTTTCTACCCCGTCCTACAAGTCTCTCACACAGAAACACACACGCTCTCTCTGTCGAACACGTCCACCCCTTTAATTCCGCCCACTCACAGCCACTAATGTATCAAAGGATAATTATGTCTCTCACACATATGCCTAAGGTTAACTCGAGTTCCGGAACCATATGAATACATATAATGGGATTCCAGCAGAGCACCTTTTGTTTTGAGATTTCGTTCTCTCTCTCTCTCTCTCACACACACACACACACATGTAGACATTGTTTATTGCTTCATTTTTTCGGCACTTGCATGCACACCGTTTGTTTATCTCCGTGATGCTTTAAGTATGCCTCGCACACATCCTATCTACCTATCCCTTAATATAGATATGGGTCACACAAACTCCTTGTCCCTACTAGCAAGATGCCCATGCGTTGCATGGAACATCAAGATGCATTTGTATGATTAGTTTATCTTGTGGGAGAAAAGGATGAACGAGGGAATCCCTTATTTGCAAATCTGGAGAGGGGTGTGGGTATCTTTTTGCAAAATTGCCATAGTTTCCTTCCTATCCGTCAGATATAAATCGGATGGCCTATATTGCAGGATGGCAGGAACACCATCATCACCAACTCTGTTTTTTATAAGAGTATAGATATGTAAGTGTCACTGCCCCCCCCCCACCCACCCACACACACACTTCCCGACACCGAAGGAGGGTGACACCTCAATCTTGATACTAATCTATCGACTGGCCTCTCTCTCAAACACACACACACACTACCCGACACCAAAGGAGTAGGGTTGCACCTCGATCTTAATAGTAATCTATCTACTCCTCTTTCAAACACACACAAATACACACACACTCACTAGTTGTGCCTCTGTGCCTACCGCGCACACTCTCGATACGTCTTTCTCACCCTCCCCTTGCCCACCCCCAACCCCAACAATGACAGCAGAAGGGTGACAACTCGATCTGATCTTAATTTGTCAATTGGTTTCTCTCTCAAACATTGTGTCTCTGTGCCTCGCTCAGACACACTCGATACGTCTTTTTCTCCGTAGCCCCCTCGATATGTAGACTTCTCGCGCGTGCACATCTATAGTGACGATGACCCTGAACCCAATGTGCCTTGTTTTCACTGGCCTCATGTGATAGTTTTCACCCTGTTTTCTGTTAATTAACAAGACAAACTTTTCTTTGTTATTACTAGTGAATCTGAAATCATTCGGGGCAGACATATAATATATCACTTCAACCGAATTATTGCAGTAACTATTTTAAAAGAAACTAGCTAGATGCCCGTGCGTTGCATGGAACATCAAGATGCATTTGTATGAGTAGTTTATCTTGTGAGAGACTAGCAAGATGCCCATGCGTTGCATGGAACATCAAGATGCATTTATATGAGTAGTTTATCTTGTGAGAGAAAAGGATGAACGAGGGAAGGCCTTGCTTGCAAATGTGGAGAGGGGTGTGGGTATCTTTTTGCAAAATTGCCGTAGTTTCCTTCCTATCCGTCAGATATAAATTGGACGGCCTATATTGCAGGATGGCAGGCACGCCATCATCACCAACTCTGTTTTTTTATCTCTACTCCTATAAAAGACTCAGTTGGTGATGATGGTGTGTCTGCCATCCGTCATTTCTGACCATCAGACCTGCATCTAACGACTATGATGTAAGTAGTGGCATTTCTGCAACAAGACCCCACTTCTCTGGTCCAATTTGCAGAAACCCCATAGTATCTTGAAACCAACCACATCCCTCCCCCACCTCATCAAAACAGCAACAAGGAATATATTTTGAGTGAAACCTAATACGAGTATATTTTTAGTGATATATACACCAAACTAGAGTGTTTTTCTTTCAAGTTTGTGAACATGTATTATTCTATTTTGGATCTGTTGGAACGCACGGGCACATTGCTAGTAAGAGTAGAGAAAAGGATGAATGAGGGAAGGCCTGATTTGCAAACGTGGAGAGGGGTGTGGGTATCTTTTTGCAAAATTGCCATAGTTTCCTTCCTATCCGTTAGATATAAATCCGACGACCTATATTGCAGGATGGCACGCACACCATCATCACCAACTCTGTTTTCTGCTCCCTCCGTTCCTAAATATTTGTGTTTTTAGAGATTTCAACAAGTGACTACATACGGTGCAAAATGAGTGAATCTACACTCTAAAATATCTCTACTTACACATCCGTATGTGGTAGTCCATTTGAAATCTGAAAAAGACAAATATTTAGGAACGGATGGAGTATAAGAGTAGACATGGAGATATATCTTCAGCATGGTCTACAACAAAAATGTGCTGGACTGCTTAGCGTCGGATGCTCGCAACGCGATGACCTGAGTTCGAGTTTTGTCTTTAACTTTAGATTTTTATATTATATATTACTTATTTAATATATATACTTCTTTCGCTACTGTACTGACAGTGGAACCCACAGAGTACTTAGAATACAAGATTAAGGATGGACTTGTTTCTTTTTAACTTTCTGTATGAAGCTGTAGCCACCCTGCAAGTCACATGTACACTGTACATGCAATTAACTTTTTATAGAGGGAAAATCATACACGAAATTAACTCAAATGGATTGGATGTGAATCTATTATTTCCAGCATAAGAGCATCTCCAATGGCAACCAGCAAATTTCCTCCCGCTTCCTTCCGCGGAGGACGACATCAAACGCGAGCGGCATACATTTTCACAACTCTAACCAACCAGATGAAATTCGTGCAAACACGGATTGTTTTCATATAAGCATGCAGGATTTTGTATAAAAAGCCGGATCTTCATATAAACATGATGGATTTCTTTACATTTACATGAACTAAGCGGTGCTAATCCGGCTCTCTTGGTATAACTATTACTCCCCCCGTCCGGAAATACTTGTCCTAGAAATGGATGTATCTAGACTTATTTTAGTTATAGATACATCCAATTTATCCATTCTTAGAAAAAATATTTCCCGCCAGCCGGAGAGGGAGTACCTAATCTAAATGGCCGCCCGCGGATCCCATTGTCTTCCTCATGTCCGGCAGACACTTGCAGGGTTGACAAAGGTACTCGGAAGAGACGAAGCAGCAAAGAAACCACCTGAATGCGCAGTCGTCGCCTCGGCGGTGGCCTTCATGGGACCCTAGTGGCGGCGGCCTCCCGTGTTCTACTTCTCCTCGATGATGGCGGCGGACACGGAGAAGCTGGCCACCGACTCGTTGCTCTCCACGCACCCGGCTTCTGTCTCTGCCTGCATGGCGGTTGCCGCAGGCACGGGAGGCACGCCCACAGACACGAGAGGCGCGGCCACCGCAGACACTGGTGGCACGGTATGACGCGGCAGCGACAACGCCCGTACCGGCGTGCTCGTTGCCGTGCCGGCGTGAAGCAACTCGCCACTCCTCATCGAGCTGAACTGGAGCGGCGATTTGCTGAACCACGCGCCGGATTGGGGCGGCAACTGTCTCCGTCGGGCCAAGCGAGGTTGATGAAGCACCGAGCAGCCTCGCCCGTATCCGGAGGGCTCGGCGGGCCACCCAGCCAGGTAGTATGCCGGAGAACGGCTCCTCGGAAGCCATCGGAAGAGTGGAGAAAATGGTGAAGGAGGAGATGGGGGAGCGGTGGAGGGGTGCGATTCTTGCCTGTTGTCTGTCTGGCCTCGTTTAAATAGAGGGCGGACGGTAGGAGCTTGGTCGGCGTCTGGCCTCGTTTAAACTGAGGGCGGACGGGAGGAGCTCGGCGGATGTTGCATTTAATTCCGGCCCGCTCATGAACGGACGTGTGGCCAGAGTAGGTTTCTTGGTTTGCATGCGGGTTTAACGGAGGGGTTTGGTGGAGGCGAGGAGGCGTGTTTAGCCGGGCGTGCGGCGGGTGGCGCAGTACTATTCGATTTGACAGCGGGCGGCACAGTTCTCGATACAGCTTTAATGCAGAGAAGGGAGGGGTAGCGGTTCCCGAAATGTTGAATGGTCAGCATCGTGCATGCATGAGGGAAGTAATGGGAGGAGGACCGGGAAAAGAGGTTGCACGATGTGAATGCAATGCAGTTTGCACTCATATAAAGGCGCCCCTCCATTCCAATGCATCTACCACATCGTACGCACCTAAGCATTTGCCTAAGCACCTACAATAAGCGCAAAAGTGCTCACTCCAGACCCATGGCGGCGATGCACGTGAGCGGCAAGCGGCTGTGCCAGATGGTCCACGACGCCGGCCTGCGGCATGGCGCCGAGGATCGTCTCCAGACGGTATTCGCGACCGGATGGTGGATGGCCACCGTCGATGCCAACTACGACTCTCAGTTGGACCAGATGATCGTTGCCACGACCAACAAGTTCACCATCCTCAAGAAGCTCGGGGACGACAGCGTCGTACTCCTCCAACCCGCGCACCCGGGCTCCTCATTGCCTGCCACCCTAATCGGCCTCCATGGCCGCAACCTCTTTAAAGCACTGGTGGCCCTGCGACTGCCCACCGACGCCATGAAGAATGTCCACCTAAAGGTCGCGCTCGCGGCGAGGTGCCTCGCCCTGCAAGAATTCGTCAACCTACACATCCACATGTACGAGCAAATCGTGTACATAGGTATCTACAAGGCCATTGAGGATGCTATGACGTTGGCCTTCCTCAACCGGCTGGAAGCCTTGGATGCCTTTGCTGAGAAGCACCTTGACCTCGCCGCAAAAGCCGCTGCTCCTTAGCCGCCGGTCGGTGGCCCGGCACACTAAGTTGAGGAGGAGGAGGTCGTACGTTGATGGATGCATCTTTCTTCTTGCCTCCTGTTACCACCACTGTGATCACATCATCGTGGCCTTAATTCTTATTGTGCTATTGCATTCTTGTTCCAGTCAATACCGACATGTGCGATCCTTTTGCTTAATTATGTGCATCACTGTAACTAGTACTCCATCCGTCAATTTATAAGTTGTGCTTACCTTTTCCATCAACTTCGTGCAACGCACGGGCATCTTGCTAGAAACACTAGAACATGTCGGACCGCATGTGACCAAACCGACGATGCGCCAACCTAGCTACTACGTACACTGCTTATCTGGCAGAAATAGCCCCTCCCTAGCGTTTCCAATCATTATTTCTATCTATCGATCATGCCAAGGAACAGAACCAAATGTTACAATTTATACATTTTTCTCTACTCCTACTCCTAAAAGACTAAGTTGGTGATGGTGGTGTGTCTGCCATCCGTCGTTTCTGACCATTAGATCTGCATCTAATGGTTGTGAGGTAAGTTGTGGCATTTTTGCAACAATAGCCCACTTCTCTGCTCCAATTTGCAGAAAACCCCCTTATTATCTTGAAAGCAACCACATCCCTCCCTCACCTCATCAAAACAGCCTGAGAAATATATTTTGAGTGAAAAGTAATATATTAGGAGTATATCAAAACAAGAGTGATTTTTTCAAGTTTCTGAACAAGTACTACTATTCTACTACTTTGGATCCGTCGCAATGCACAGGCACATTGCCAGTAAAAGGAAAAGGCCTGCCGCGTTCGCGTCGCACCCCCACACGCCCGGGAATCAGGAGTACTCCACGGCCCGTTTGACACGCCACATAGCTAGGGAAGGTGAATTGCCTAGCATTTTCACTTTCATGAGGGACCGCTGTTCAGCAAACCGCACCCCGCCCGCCGCCGGGTTGGAAAACAGAAACGAGGGGAAGATCTAGCTGTAGCACGAAAGCCAAGAAATTTGGTGTCTGATGGGGCTCGTTGATAGAGTGTTATTTATTCATAACTAGCAAGATGCCCATGCGTTGCACGGAAAATCAAGATGCATTTGTATGAGTAGTTTATGTTGTGGGAGAAAAGGATGAACAAGAGAAGGCCTCATTTGCAATTGTGGAGAGGGTGTGGGTATCTTTTTGCAAAATTGCCATAGTTTCCTTCTTGGGAAATGTAGTAATTTCGAAAAATTTCCTACGCACACACAAGATCATGGTGATGCATAGCAACGAGAGGGGAGAGTGTGTCCACATACCCTTGTAGACCGAAAGAGGAAGCGTTAGGACAACACGGTTGATGTAGTCGTACGTCTTCACGATCTGACCGATCAAGTACCGAACGTACGGCACCTCCGAGTTCTGCACAAGTTCAATTCGATGACGTCCCTCGAACTCCAATCCAGCCGAGCTTTGAGGGAGAGTTCCGTCAGCACGACGGCATGGTGACGGTGATAATGTTTCTATCGACGCAGGGCTTCGCCTAAGCACCGCTACGATATGATCAAGGTGGATTATGGTGGAGGGGGCACCGCACACGGCTAAGAGATCAAGAGATCAATTGTTGTGTCTATGGGGTGCCCCCCTCCGTATATAAAGGGGGAGGAGAGGGCTGGCCAAGGGGAGGAGGCACGCCGAAGGGGGGAGTCCTACTCCCACAGGGAGTAGGACTCATCCTTTCCCAATTTGGAGAGGGAGAGGGAAGGAAGAGGAAGGAAGGAGGAAGGAAAGGGGGGGCGGCCCCCCTCCCAATTCGTATTGGGCTTGGGGGGGTGCCCCCTCCCTTGCTCCTTTCCCCTCCTTTCCACTAAAGCCCATTAAGGCCCATATACCTCCCGGGGGTTCCGATAACCTCCCGGTGCTCCAGTATTATCCCGATCTCACCCGGAACCATTCTGGTGTCCAAAGATAGTCTTCCAATATATCAATCTTTATGTCTCGACCATTTCAAGACTCCTCGTCATGTCCGTGATCACATCCGGGATTCCGAACTACCTTAGGTACATCAAAACACATAAACTCATCATATAACCGTCATCGAACTTTAAGCGTGCGGACCCTACGGGTTCGAGAACTATGTAGACATGACCGAGACACGTCTCCGGTCAATAACCAATAGTGGAACCTGGATGCTCATATTGGCTCCCACATATTCTACGAAGATCTTTATCGGTCAAACCGCATAACAACATACGGTGTTCCCTTTGTCATCAGTATGTTACTTGCCCGAGATTCGATCGTCGGTATCTCAATACCTAGTTCAATCTCATTACCGGCAAGTCTCTTTACTCGTTCCGTAACACATCATCGCATAACTATCTCATTAGTTACAATGCTTGCAAGGCTTATAGTGATGTGCATTACCGAGTGGGCCCAGAGATACCTCTCCGACAATCGGAGTGACAAATCCTAATCTTGAAATACGCCAACCCAACAAGTACCTTCGGAGAGACCTGTAGAGCACCTTTATAATCACCCAGTTACGTTGTGACGTTTGGTAGAACACAAAGTGTTTCTCCGGTAAACGGGAGTTGCATAATCTCATAGTCATAGGAACATGTATAAGTCATGAAGAAAGCAATAGCAACATACTAAACGATCAAGTGCTAAGCTAACGGAATGGGTCAAGTCAATCACATCATTCTCCTAATGATGTGATATCATTAATCAAATGACAACTCATGTCTATGGCTAGGAAACGTAACCATCTTTGATCAACAAGCTAGTCAAGTAGAGGCATACTAGTGACACTCTGTTTGTCTATGTATTCACACAAGTATTATGTTTCCGGTTAATACAATTCTAGCATGAATAATAAACATTTATCACGATATAAGGAAATAAATAATAACTCTATTATTGCCTCTAGGGCATATTTACTTCAGTCTCCCACTTGCACTAGAGTTAATAATCTAGCTTACATAGTAATGATTCTAACACCCATGGAGCCTTGGTGCTGATCATGTTTTGCTCGTGGAAGAGGCTTAGTCAACGGGTCTGCAACATTCAGATCCGTATGTACCTTGCAAATCTCTATGTCTCCCACCTGGACTTGATCCCGGATGGAGTTGAAGCGTCTCTTGATGTGCTTGGTTCTCTTGTGAAATTTGGATTCCTTTGCCATGGCAATTGCACCAGTATTGTCACAAAAGATTTTCATTGGACCCGATGCACTAGGTATGACACCTAGATCAGATATGAACTCCTTCATTTGCTGCTTCCGAAGTAGCAATGTACTCCGCTTCACACATAGATCCCGCCACGACGTTTTGTTTAGAACTGCTCCAACTGACAGCTCTACCGTTCAATATAAACATGTATCCGGTTTGCGATTTAGAATCGTCCGGATCAGTGTCAAAGCTTGCATCGACGTAACCATTTACGACGAGCTCTTTGTCACCTCCATAAACGAGAAACATATCCTTAGTCCTCTTCAGGTATTTCAGGATGTTTTTGACCGATGTCCAGTGATCCACTCCTGGATTACTTTGGTACCTCCCTACTAGACTAATAGCAAGGCACACATCAGATCTGGTACACAGCATTGCATACATGATAGAGCCTATGGCTGAAGCATAGGGAACATCTTTCATTTTCTCTCTATCTTCTGCAGTGGTCGGGCATTGAGTCTTACTCAACTTCACACCTTGTAACACAGGCAAGAACCCTTACTTTGCTTGATCCATTTTGAACTTCTTCAAAACTTTGTCAAGGTATGTGCTTTGTGAAAGTCCAATTAAGCGTCTTGATCTATCTCTATAGATCTTGATGCCCAATATATAAGCAGCTTCACCGAGGTCCTTCATTGAAAAACTCTTATTCAAATATCCCTTTATGCTATCCAGAAATTCTATATCATTTCCAATCAACAATATGTCATCCACGTGTAATATCAGAAATGCTACAGAGCTCCCACTCACTTTCTTGTAAATACAGGCTTCTCCAAAAGTCTGTATAAAACCATATGCTTTGATCACACTATCAAAACGTTTATTCCAACTTCGAGAGGCTTGCACCAGTCCATAAATGGATCGTTGGAGCTTGCACACTTTGTTCGCTCCCTTTGGATCGACAAAACCTTCCGGTTGCATCATATACAACTCTTCTTCCAGAAATCCATTCATGAATGCAGTTTTGACATCCATTTGCCAAATTTCATAATCATAAAATGCGGCAATTGCTAATATGATTCGAACAGACTTAAGCATCGCTACGGGTGAGAAGGTCTCATCGTAGTCAATCCCTTGAACTTATCGAAAACCTTTTGCAACAAGTCGAGCTTTATAGACAGTAACATTACCGTCAGCGTCAGTCTTCTTCTTGAAGATCCATTTATTCTCGATGGCTTGCCGATCATCGGGCAAGTCAACCAAAGTCCATACTTTGTTCTCATACATGGTCCCATCCCAGATTTCATGGCCTCAAGCCATTTTGCGGAATCTGGGCTCACCATCGCTTCTTCATAGTTCATAGGTTCGTCATGGTCTACTAACAGAACCTACAGAACAGGATTACCGTACCACTCTGGTGCGGATCTTACTCTAGTTGATCTACAAGGTTCAGTAGCATCTTGATCTGAAGTTTCATGATCATCGTCATTAACTTCCTCACTAATTGGTATAGACGTCACAGGAACCGGTTTCTGTGATAGACTACTTTCCAATAAGGGAGCAGGTACAGTTACCTCATCAAGTTCTACTTTCCTCCCACTCACTTCTTTCGAGAGAAACTCCTTCTCTAGAAAGGATCCATTATTGGCAACGAATGTCTTGCCTTCGGATCTGTGATAGAAGGTGTACCCAACAGTTTCCTTTGGGTATCCTATGAAGACACATTTCTCCGATTTGGGTTCGAGCTTATCAGGTTGAAGCTTTTTCACATAAGCATCGCAGCCCCAAACTTTAAGAAACGACAACTTTGGTTTCTTGCCAAACCACAGTTCATAAGGCGTCGTCTCAACGGATTTCAATGGTTCCCTATTTAACATGAATGCAGTCGTCTCTAAAGCATGACCCCAAAATGATAGCGGTAAATCAGTAAGAGACATCATAGATCGCACCATATCTAGTAAAGTACGATTACGACGTTCGGACACACCATTACGCTGTGGTGTTCCAGGTGGGGTGAGTTGCGAAACTATTCCGCATTGTTTCAAATGTAGACCAAACTCGTAACTCAAATATTCTCGTCCACGATCAGATCGTAGAAACTTTATTTTCTTGTTACGATGATTTTCAACTTCACTCTGAAATTCTTTGAACTTTTCAAATGTTTCAGACTTATGTTTCATTAAGTAGATATACCCATATCTGCTTAAATCATCTGTGAAGGTGAGAAAATAACGATACCCGCCGTGAGCTTCAACATTCATTGGACCACATACATCAGTATGTATGATCTCCAACAAATCAGTTGCTCGCTCCATAGTTCCGGAGAACTGCGTTTTAGTCATCTTGCCCATAAGGCACGGTTCGCAAGTACCAAGTGATTCCAAAAGTCCATCAGTAAGGAGTTTCTTCATGCGCTTTACACCAATATGACCCAAACGGCAATGCCACAAGTAAGTTGCACTATCATTATCAACTCTGCATCTTTTGGCTTCAACATTATGAATATGTGTATCACTACTATCGAGATTCAACAAAAATAGACCACTCTTCAAGGGTGCATGACCATAAAAGATATTACTCATATAAATAGAACAACCATTATTCTCAGATTTAAATGAATAACCATCTCGCATCAAACAAGATCCAGATATAATGTTCATGCTTAACGCTGGCACCAAATAACAATTATTTAGGTCTAAAACTAATCCCGAAGGTAGATGTAGAGGTAGCGTGGCGACGGCGATCACATCGACTTTGGAACCATTTCCCACGCGCATCGTCACCTCGTCCTTAGCCAGTCTTCGCTTAATCCGTAGTCCCTATTTCGAGTTGCAAATATTAGCAACAGAACCAGTATCAAATACCCAGGTGCTACTGCGAGCTCTAGTAAGGTACACATCAATAACATGTATATCACATATACCTTTGTTCACCTTGCCATCCTTCTTATCCGCCAAATACTTGGGCAGTTCCGCTTCCAGTGACCAGTCTGCTTGCAGTAGAAGCACTCAGTCTCAGGCTTAGGTCCAGACTTGGGTTTCTTCTCTTGAGCAGCAACTTGTTTGCTGTTCTTCTTGAAGTTCCCCTTCTTCTTCCCTTTGCCCTTTTTCTCGAAACTGGTGGTCTTGTTGACCATCAACACTTGATGCTCCTTCTTGATTTCTACCTCCGCAGCCTTTAGCATTGCGAAGAGCTCGGGAATCGTCTTATCCATCCCTTGCATGTTATAGTTCATCACGAAGCTCTTGTAGCTTCGTGGCAGTGATTGAAGAATTCTGTCAATGACGCTATCATCCGGAAGATTAACTCCCAGTTGAATCAAGTGATTGTTATACCCAGACATTTTGAGTATATGCTCACTGACAAAACTATACTCCTCCATGTTGCAGCTATAGAACTTATTGGAGACTTCATATCTCTCAATCCGGGCATTTGCTTGAAATATTAACTTCAACTCCTGGAACATCTCATATGCTCCATGACGTTCAAAACATCATTGAAGTCCCGGTTCTAAGCCGTAAAGCATGGCACACTGAACTATCGAGTAGTCATCAGCTTTGCTCTGCCAGACGTTCATAACATCTGGTGTTGCTCCTACAGCAGGTTTGGCACCTAGCGGTGCTTCCAGGACGTAATTCTTCTGTGCAGCAATGAGGATAATCGTCAAGTTACGGACCCAGTCCGTGTAATTGCTACCATCATCTTTCAACTTTGCTTTCTCAAGGAACGCATTAAAATTCAACGGAACAACAGCACGGGCCATCTATCTACAATCAACATAGACAAGCAAAATACTATCAGGTACTAAGTTCATGATAAATTTAAGTTCAATTAATCATATTACTTAAGAACACCCACTTAGATAGACATCCCTCTAATCATCTAAGTGATCACGTGATCCAAATCAACTAAACCATGTCCGATCATCACGTGAGATGGAGTAGTTTTCAATGGTGAACATCACTATGTTGATCATATCTACTATATGATTCACGCTCGACCTTTCGGTCTCAGTGTTCCGAGGCCATATCTGCATATGCTAGGCTCGTCAAGTTTAACCTGAGTATTCTGCGTGTGCAAAACTGGCTTGCACCCGTTGTAGATGAACGTAGAGCTTATCACACCCGATCATCACGTGGTGTCTCGGCACGACGAACTTTGGCAACGGTGCTTACTCAGGGAGAACACTTTTATCTTGAAATTTAGTGAGAGATCATCTTATAATGCTACCGTCAATCAAAGCAAAATAATATGCATAAAAGATAAACATCGCATGCAATCAATATAAGTGATATGATATGGCCATCATCATCTTGTGCTTGTGATCTCCATCTCGGAAGCACCGTCATGATCACCATCATCACCGGCGCGACACCTTGATCTCCATCGTAGCATCATTGTCGTCTCGCCAACTATTGCTTCTACGACTATCGCTACCGCTTAGTGATAAGGTAAAGCAATTACAGGGCGATTGCATTGCATACAATAAAGCGACAACCATTTGGCACCTGCCAGTTGCCGATAACTCGGTTACAAAACATGATCATCTCATACAATAAAATATAGCATCATGTCTTGACCATATCACATCACAACATGCCCTGCAAAAACAAGTTAGACGTCCTCTACTTTGTTGTTGCAAGTTTTACGTGGCTGCTACGGGCTGAACAAGAACCGTTCTTACCTACGCATCAAAACCACAACGATAGTTTGTCAAGTTAGTGTTGTTTTAACCTTCTCAAGGACCGGGCGTAGCCACACTCGGTTCAACTAAAGTTGGAGAAACTGACACCCGCCAGTCACCTGTGTGCAAAGCACGTCGGTAGAACCAGTCTCGTGTAAGCATACGCGTAATGTCGGTCCGGGCCGCTTCATCCAACAATACCGCCGAACCATAGTATGACATGCTGGTAAGCAGTATGACTTGTATCGCCCACAACTCACTTGTGTTCTACTCGTGCAAATAACATCAACGCATAAAACCAGGCTCGGATGCCATTGTTGGGAAACATAGTAATTTCAAAAAAATTCCTACGCACACACAAGATCATGGTGATGCATAGCAACGAGAGGGGAGAGTGTGTCCACGTACCCTCGTAGACCGAAAGTGGAAGCGTTAGCACAACGCGATTGATGTAGTCGTACGTCTTCACGATCCAACCGATCAAGTACCGAACGTACGGCACCTCCGAGTTTTGCACACGTTCAACTCGATGATGTCCCTCGAACTCCGATCCAGCCGAGCTTTGAGGGAGAGTTCCGTCAGCACGACGGCGTGGTGACGGTGATGATGTTGCTACCTACGTAGGGCTTCGCCTAAGCACCGCTACGATATGATCAAGGTGGATTATGGTGGAGGGGGGCACCGCACACGACTAAGAGATAAGGAGATCAATTGGTGTGTCTATGGGGTGCCCCCCTCCTCCGTATATAAAGGGGGAGGAGAGGGCCGGCCAAGGGGAGGAGGCGCACCCAAGGGGGGAGTCCTACTCCCATCGGGAGTAGGACTCCTCCTTTTCCTATTTGGAGAGGAAGAGGGAAGGAAGAGGAAGGAGGAAGGAAAGGGGGCCGGACCCCTCCCAATTCGGATTGGGCTTGGGGGGGGGGCCTCCCTTGCTCCTTTCCCCTCCTTTCCATTAAAGCCCATTAAGGCCCGTATACCTCCCGGGGGGTTTCGATAACCTCCCGGTGCTCCGGTATTATCCCGATCTCACCCGGAACCATTCCAGTGTCCAAATATAGTCGTCCAATATATCAATCTTTATGTCTCGACCATTTCGAGACTCCTCGTCATGTCCGTGACCACATTCGGGATTCCGAACTACCTTCGGTACATCAAAACACATAAACTCATAATATAACCGTCATCGAACTTTAAGCGTGCGGACCCTACGGGTTCGAGAACTATGTAGACATGACCGAGACACGTCTCCGGTCAATAACCAATAGCGGAACCTGGATGCTCATATTGGCTCCCACATATTCTACGAAGATCTTTATTGGTCAAACCGCATAACAACATACGTTGTTCCCTTTGTCATCGGTATGTTACTTGCCCGAGATTCGATCGTCGGTATCTCAATACCTAGTTCAATCTCGTTACCGGCAAGTCTCTTTACTCGTTCCGTAACACATCATCCCGTAAATATCTCATTAGTTACAATGCTTGCAAGGCTTATAGTGATGTGCATTACCGAGTGGGCCCAGAGATACCTCTCCGACAATCGGAGTGACAGATCCTAATCTCGAAATACGCCAACCCAGCAAGTACCTTCGGAGACACCTGTAGAGCACCTTTATAATCACCCAGTTATGTTGTGACGTTTGGTAACACACAAAGTGTTCCTCCGATAAACGGGAGTTGCATAATCTCATAGTCATAGGAACATGTATAAGTCATGAAGAAAGCAATAGCAACATACTAAACAATCAAGTGCTAAGCTAACAGAATGGGTCAAGTCAATCACATCATTCTCCTAATGATGTCATCTCGTTAATCAAATGACAACTCATGTCTATGGCTAGGAAACGTAACCATCTTTGATCAACATGCTAGTCAAGTAGAGGCATACTAGTGACACTCTGTTTGTCTATGTATTCACACAAGTATTATGTTTCCGGTTAATACAATTCTAGCATGAATAATAAACATTTATCATGATATAAGGAAATAAATAATAACTTTATTATTGCCTCTAGGGCATATTTCCTTCATTCCTTCCTATCCGTCAGATATAAATCAGACGGCCTATATTGCAGGATGGCAGGCACACCATCATCACCAACTCTGTTTTTTATAAGAGTATATATAGATATAGATATAGATATAGATATAGATATAGATATAGATATAGATATAGATATAGAGAGTAGAGATTTGGTTACCAAATCTCATGCATGCAATGGACATGTAGCTTACTGGTTGGTTACCAAATCTCATCCGGGTTTGGCACGAGCTCGTACTGCGGGAGCACCATAAGGCCTGCCGCAGGAGTTACATTTCCCTCTCGGGGCCACGGGACCGAGCTTCAGTGGCTTAGTGCAACGGCCTATGAGTCAATGACATGCAGACCTCAAATGCGGTTGGCCCACATGTCATTCTCATGATGGTGGCGTGGTTTGAGACTCACTCATTCGAGATGAACCGGCCGATGGAGGCGTGGCTGTGGCGAGGGTGCCATAGCTGGGCGTCGAGGCATTACGAGGCGTTGATGGCCACACCAGCGGGTACTACCTATAGTACAGAAGTACTCCAGCTGAAGATTGATGCCCGGGACGAAATGTGTCACAGCCGCTGGATGAAAATTCGATGGTGCGGGAGTACGGATCGGAGCAGGAAAACCGTGTCCAATCGGGTGTGGCTGTGGCAGAAAGTTGATGGTCGCCGCAGTTCAGCTGGCCCGCATATCATGCACACAAAGGCAGAGGAGCTGTCGGGCCGAGAGGGATGAGGCGCACGTCGGGGGACGTCGTGCCGTGGGTTGAAGCGGCGTCGTGGGAATCGCGTGTGGGTGTGGCAGTGGTAGAAACAAGAAACGTGATGGTCGCCATGGTTCAACTTCCATGGACAAGCTGTCATGTCTGCTGACACATGCATTGCATACCGCTCACTGCAAGGAGCAGTAGTAGAGAAAACTTGTTCCAAAGATACCATTTTTCCGATAAAATTCTCGAGATATCATTAGTTTTTACACATGGGATTACTCTTGCAGGGGTCAATCACAATAGGTGTTTTGTAAAAAAATGCATCTTGATGTTCCTTGCAATGCACGGGCATCTTGCCGCAGGGTGTGCCACCGACCCAAACTCATTTTTTCAGACGCTTACATGCACCGGATGCCGTGCCACGCTACAAAATGTAAAAAAAAATAGTTCCAATTTTTTGAAACCTGTTATCTTCAAACCATCAAAACAGCCCGAGGAATATATTTTGAGTGAAGCAGGATTTACTTTTACTGATATATGTATATCAAAACGAGAGTGTTTATATTTTAAGCCCGTGAACAAGTATTATTCTACTACTTTGGATCCATTGCAACGCACGGGCCAACACATTGGTAGTAGTAGTCTCTATCTCTATCTCTATTCCACTCTTATAAAAAAACAGATTGTTGATGATGGTGTGCCTGCCATCCTACAGTATAGGCCGTCCGATTTATATCTGACGGATAGGAAGGAAACTATGACAATTTTGCAAAAAATACCCACACCCCTCTTATACTAGCAAGATGCCCGTGCGTTGCACGGAACATCAAGATGCATTTCTATGAGTAGTTTATCTTGTGGGAGAAAAGGATGAACGAGGGAAGGCCTTATTTGCAAATGTGGAGAGGGGTGTGGGTATCTTTTTGCAAAATTGCCATAGTTTCCTTCCTATCCGTCGGACAATTTACCCGCACTCCTCTCCACATTTGCAGATAAGGCCTTCCCTCGTTCATACTTTTCTCCCACAAGATCTTGATGTTCCGTGCAACGCGCGGGCATATTGCTAGTCTCTACTCTTATAAAAAATAGATTTGGTGATGATGGTGTGCCTGCCACCCTGCAATATAGGCCGTCCGATTTATATATGATGGATAGGAAGAAAACTGTGGCAATTTTGCAAAAAGAAACCTACACCCCTCTCCACATTTGCAAATAAGGCCTCCCCTCATTCATCCTTTTCTCTCACAAGATAAACTAATCATACAAATGCATCTTGATGTTCCATGCAACGCACGAGGATGTTTCCTTGGGGGTCTCTCCAGCGTGGCGTGGCCGTAGTTGCAAGTTGACGCCCCTTGAGATGCCGACGTTGAGGGGCACTCGTATTTTGTCCGATGAGCAGGTAAGATGAGTTTGATCACGTAGTAAATGCATTCTAAAGACTACTTCTATGTCCATTTCCTAATTCTCCCCCTGCCCACTGTTTCACAGGTTAGGCTCGGTGCGAGTGGAGATTGGCTTGCATATATACGGGAGGGTGCCAACATCAATTTGCACAACATTTACAACGGTGACACGTTCCCGTAGAACCTTTGTCCAACATTGGGATCAGCCATGCAACGGGCCACCGCCTGAATTGGTACGATCGAACCACGGTGAGATTGAAGAAGATAGCATGAACCTTGCACATGGGCATGGCGGTCAAAGGTGGACGATGTTGTCTGTGGCCGATTTGTTGTCGTACGAGTACGAAGACGATGTGCTCCTTTCTAACCGCATCTTCGCGGTGATAGACCAGGGGACTTGTTCCGTATGGGACACATCCTACGGTATACTCCCTCTCTCCCAGTTTATTTGTTTTGAATTTTTTTGTTTTATAAGTTTCAAATTCAAATTTAGAGCTCCCCACCACATGTTGAGATTACAATGTCCATTAAATCGTTGCGTGCATGTATAGTAAAGAAACAAATCTCGAGTTTGCCACGAGTTCGTGCAGCGGTAGCACCACAAGGCCTGGTGCAGGAGTTACATTTACCTCTCGGGGCCCTCGGGTTTGAGCTTCAGCGCCTTACGACACCTGCCTTTGAGTCAATAAAATGTGGACCCAATAGGTGGCTGGTCCACATGTAATGCTCTGAAGGCAAAGGGGCAGTGGGCCGAGAGGGGTGAGCCGCAGGTCGGGGGACGTGTGGTGTCATGGGTTCGAGCGGCGTTGTGGGAATCGCGTGTGGCTGTGGTAGAAACTTGATGCTCCCCGCATTTTAGTTGGCCCACATGTCATGCACACAAAGGTAGAGGGGCGGTGTGGCCGAGAGGGGTGAGGCGCACGTCGGGGGACATGGTGCCGTGGGTTGGAGCGGCGTCGTGGAAATCGCGAGTGGCAGTGGATGAAACGTCATGGTCGCCGTAGTTGAACTTCCATGGACAAGTTGTCATGTCTACGGACACATGCATTGCATACCGATCACTGGAAGGACTACTTGTTCCAAAGACATGCACACCATCGAAATAGTCCATCTATATCAATATACACAGAGAGGGAATATTTTTTTACAAGAGAGGAAATAGTTCATCCATCCATAATGCCCTGCTGCTGGTGCAACATCTTCTTCTTCTTCTTATTCTCATTTTCTGTGGGAGACGGCTTCGCAACAAGCTCTCTGGACCTTGCAGCTATCTCGAAACTCACACGGGCATCGAGGCAGCATATTTTATCCGCTCGTACGTCAAGGGATAATTCTCCCATCCAGACGACCTTAATGCCAGCGTCTCGTCACCCTTCTGAAGATTTGTTCCGAGCACAAAATTTGCTATGTCGAATAGGGATGGTGTCGGTTTATCACAATCTTCTACAGGAATTTTTATTTTGGTTTGTACTTCAGCGATGCTTTTCAAATCAAGGTTGTACGGCTCCAACTTCTGTTTGTCCCCTGCGATGGCTGCCCCACAGAAGTATATGTCCTCCCGAGACAAGAAATCGTGAAGCTCCCCTAGTATGGAGGGTGCGTGTATGATGTGGTACACCAAAACATTATCTTCGAGGCACAGCTGAAGGACGGTGGCACATTGGATCTTCCGAGTGGCATGCGCCGTGTACTCTGCGTCGAGACCGATGACCTTCATCTCCACCTTTTGGAGGGAGTTGGATACATTATTGATCCACTTCCGAACAACCCTTGGGTGGTCGGTGACTATGGCAACTATGCTCAACGAGCCTTCGACGAGGACATGTTGGACGCTAAAAACCTGCATCTCGATCTCTTTCGCCATTTGGAACTGCTGGACCAGAGGGCTATGGTTTGGAGAATTAGGATTAGATGGCTAGTCTAACTGAAGAAGATGATTATTTATAGGGGCTTCGGAATTACTCCAGAAGGATGTGAAGAGGTTAAAACAATGTGAATGCAGTGTGGTTTGGATGAAAATGAAGATCAAGGAGTAGTGAAGAAGTCGAGGAAAATCGGTTCCCGATGGAGAAGTAAATGGGAGGAGTGGCCTGTAGGCAGTTGATTAGACGGCTAGGTAGACTAAACGAAAAGGCTATGAGGGTAGACTAAGGAGTGGGGCATGTCCCTGTACGTGGCCATCCTTCTAGCGCTACATGTGCCACTGGCTAGTTGAGGTAACTCTTTCGAATCACCGTGGCGAGACATTTTATGATTCCTTTTTATTTCTGCTCCCCTCCTGACAGGTGGGACTTATGCAAACGGATAAAAAAATGTGTCGTAGCTGGTTCGGATGGATATTGGCGCGTGCGTGGGAGACACAACATTCTCCAGTTAAGTAATATGCGGTTATCCTCAAAAAAGAAGCCCTTCTTCGCGCTTCCGCATGCACGAGAATTTGGTTCTGCTCGCAATATGGATGATACCTAGAGGATGAAGTGAACCCAGAGGCATGCTAGCACGGGAGTACTACTAATGTTCCTACTACTCCTACTAGTAGTAGTAGTAGTACAACTGTGGTACACTTGATGGTCAAAATACTATTATTCATCCGGTCCTCACAGTGAAGTGACAAGACCCTGCGCCCGAGGTGACACCAGTCCAGGCGGCGTGTCCGGGTTACCAAAGTCAGCCTCACCTTGTGCACTGTGCAGTCACTGTCACCGCCGCTGTATAGCATGCCTCGCCTTGTCTCCCTCTCCCCTAGCACCACTCCATCTCCATCTCCGTCTCGCCGGAGATCCTGAGGTCACTCTTCATCATCTCACTGTGCCCCTGTGTACCCTCGCCTCGCCCAGTACCACTATTCCCTCGCTAGCCGCTCCAGCACCAAGAGCCTTCTCCCCCGTAAATCAAGCCCCCCAAAACCCCACCTTCCAAACTCCACCATGGCCGAACGCGAACCGCGCAGCATCCATATGAGCCGTGATTAGAGCGATCTCCCCAGTGACGTCCTCAACCTCTATTGTTCGTGTATGGATATGTTGAGCGCCCTGCGGCTGGTTGCATGCTCAATGGGTATGCACACGGCCATCGTCGAAGCGAGGCCTAAGCTTTTCAAGACACCCTGCTTGCTGCTATCTGGTCTTGCGAGATTTTCTCACCATGATACGAAGGCGTACATTATGCCCCTCGACTTCAATCCGACCTCCATTAACCAAAACTTCTTTGCAGGTATGTAGTGGGTCGTCGTACATCATTTCCCTCGACTTCGATCCGATCACCATTGCCTGAAACTTCTTGCAGGTATGTACTGGGTCGGCATGAACTCCCACTGGATGGCTGCCGTCAGAGAAGACGAGAAAAAGTTGGTGCTCGTGAACTTCCAGACCTCCCATGAGATTATCCTTCCTCCGTTGGATGATATAGAGTTTTACCATCGCGGTCCAAGTCATCTAGATTACGTCGTCAGTTGGACGCACCTTCTTTTGCAGAAGATTGTAATCTGCCAAGTGCCCACACGACATGCGGATTACGCAGACTTCAAGCTAATTGCCTTCCTCGACAAGGGACTCGCCTATCTTTCTGCCGGTGCCTTCTTTAGCTGGAGACAACTCAGCTCGCAGTGGATCGTCGTCAAAGCTGATACACACTTTTGTGATGCTATTGAACACAATGGCATCATCTACGCGATCGACAAAGCAGATGGCACCACGTATTGCTGGGACGGCGCATGTAAGTTGTTTCCGTCTGATGTTAATGATGACGCCATGACACTGTTTGAACTTTTTGTGATGATTGACATATCCCTGTTTGAGCAGAATTTGAGTAGAACAATGGCAATGTATTAGATACGCCGTAAATCAGCTATATTTGGAATGAGTTAATTCATGCGATTGTGACCATGTCATTACAGCCAATTTGTACCCCTGAATAATCAAACTGTTAGGAAGATATTGATATTCTCCTTATTTTATAGTAATCTATATACTACTAAATATGAGTGTGTATCAATGGCCATGTTAGTTTCATCATTTTCATGATGTAGAAACATGCATCACACTGTTTGTTTCATCTAACCATACATTAGGGAAGTAAATGTGCATATGGAGAACTCTATATTTGGAAGTAGTGAAATCCTGTAATGCTTACCATGTGTACATACCTATGTTCGCCCTTCAGTAATCAATGGCTAGAATAATATGCTGACAAAAATTTTGCCCATAGAACATGAGTATATAACAATGCATGGTCTGTTAGTTTCCTTGAAGAATTTGTTTGTGAGGACAGAACATGATTACATAACATGCATGACATGGTAGTTTCTTGTGAAGAATCGACTGTGAGATAACATGAGTATAACCATGCATGGCACTTCTATATTTTCGAACCCAGTATACATTTCCCTGTGTTTTCCTCCCAGTTCCAACAGGGACATATCAATGTTGTTTCTTGCATTATCCTACTCATACACTGAACAATGCTGATCTTACATTAACAATGCCTGTCCTTTTTGATATGATGTAGTGTCCCTACAGTTACTGCCTTTTGTAATCACACCACCTTTGCCAAAAACAGGGAAGCACAACTGGTTCCTCGCTCGATCAGAGGACGGCAAAATACTGATGATCATTCGGACACATGAGCCGGAAAAGTTATATTGCAAAAACCCCACTATATGCAAGCACCGTGAAATACGTGAGTATCCGGACAGTGGCTGTTACGTCTATGAGCAGGATACCAGCTTTTTGGGGCCTTCAGGATTTTTGAGTTGGAGGCGGGTAAATAGCCTTGGTTCACACTCTCTGTTTCTTGGACTCAATTATCCGATTAAGCAGGAGATCACCGTTGGCAAGGACCTTGATGGCAGAGAGGCTCTGTTTGCTATGGAAAACTGTGTCTACATGGTGAGCCCTAGGAGTTCGGGAGCAAATTCCCCTGATTGTCAATGATACGGCCTGCAGCCAAAAGAAGGTGAGAATGACAAAGGCATCTCGATTAGCTTTGATCCTTGGATGTGTCGAGTCCGACAGGCGGTGATGTGGTTCAAGCCTTCAGGTTGATAGGTAATTGGGCTATTGCATCGAAAGGGTGGAGTACTAGTGTCTCCGGAACACAGGTGGCTGAACCAGGGCTGCAAATTATGATGGTGTTGGATCATCCCTCTTTGAATGACTTGTTGTCTTTGCTGCTTGTTCTAGATGGGTAGTTCTCTCTTTTGTTATGCATATTCCTTGTCATTTGGTCATCCTCGCCTATGTCACTCTTACTATGTAATAGTTGCCTCTATTTAGAATGTCATTCTCGTCTGGATCACGAGAGTCTGAGTGCTGCAGATGGGTGCGTTTTGGTGGTGTAGCAAGACTTCTTATGAACTATCATGTCTTGTTGTTTATGTCTGTAGTAGTCACTAGTCAGTGTTTGAATGTTGTATATATCGTTGTTTCGAACTGTTTATTGTCTCGAACTGCTGGTGGGCTAAATGAGGGCATCACCATTCTCCAGTGTTCAGAGTATATCTCCTTTTTTCAAGTTATAATTTGAGCTTAGTGTCTTTTCGATGATGTACACTTGTTTGGGCCAGTGAGGTGTCGTTGAATATGGGCCGAGTAGTAACGCAATGCCAAATAGGTCAATTATGACTCTCAGGCCGGGCTCTCAAAAGATCCTCAAAGAAAGGTCGAGCTCTCAAAAAAAGAAAGAATAGGGACACTTAGGCCGACATGTGGGCGCCACCGGTGTTTTCGTGCGCTTGCGCGCCGAGAGCATATTGGCGCGTGTTCGAAATTCATGCTACCTTTTCATCCCCAATCTCCCGCCCCTCCCCCGCCTCTGGAATCTCGATTCCTACTCCAGTTCCCCCAAATCCCCCTGCTGTACTCCCTGTACTCAAGCGCACTATCATGTCGTCGGTCAATGCGGATCTCCGAGCCGGAGATCCTGAGGTCGGTCCTACCTTCGGGCGCTGCGTGCTGTCGCTCAACAGTGGCATGGCGGCGCTTGACGACCAGTTTGCCGACAAAGTGCTGATGGTAACCATCAATGGCGACCGGCCTCCTGCCTCACCGGACGACCTTGTCAAAGCTCTTGGCGTTGCGCACGGCATCCAAATAAGTGACTTGCTCGTCGAAGTCTGTCCGCCACCGGCTGATTTCTTCGTCAGGTTCTGGACAACTTTCGACTGCAGTTGTGTGTTCGAATCTTCCCGAAGTTTGTTCTGCGATGGCGCGCTGGTCAGCTTTGATCGGTGGCACCTAGGATGGGGCTCGGTGCCCTCTGAGCTTGAGTTTTTAACAAAGCTTAACTTCCACGGCATGCCTCGACGTGCTTGGAATAGCGAGTCCATGAATGAGCCTATCAACGACCTTGGAGGTGAGCTCGTAAGTATGTTTGTTCCTCCAGACAGCTGGGCTCTGACGGTTATGGCATAGATGAAGAAGCCGTCCACCATACCGAAGGTGATTGGTGTTGAGATACCTGTGCAGGAACCAGGGTAGTACTATTCGTCGCCACCAAGGCCACCGCGGACCACGTTAGGGATGTACCTGTATCGAGTGTTCGTGCATGTCGAAGAAGTGGTCAATCCATCAATCGAAGTCTTGCCGCCGCCGCTGGTGCCCGGGTCCGTCGACGACGTCCATTACAGGAGTCAACGTTAGACTTTCCCCGTGTTGCTCGGAACAATGGATGGCACAGGGCCTACTCCATCGCGCGGCGGAGGCCACTGCTTCTTTGGGAGAAGAGGTAGGGCTAGCTGCCTGGATGTGCTCTAATTTGAGGTAACAATTGAATCTTTTCAGATATTGTACTAGTTAAATCCGAGCTATGGGTGTGAAGCACTGATGTGCCAGTACATTTGATTGTGACCTGTTCTATTTTTTTACCTGAACTTTTTTTAGAAAGGGTTGTACGTCAACTTAATGTTCTAGCAGAACTTATATATTCTGTTGTCTGTCTGTTTTCTTTGCACAGCATTCAAGATATTTCCCCGTCATTGATAGAGACGATGAACCGTTATGTACGAGTTCGTTGGTTTCAACATAGCCCTACCCGTAGCGATCCACTGCTTCCACCCTGATTGTGCCGCCTGCGTGAAATTTTTGTATGCAAGTTCAGTGTACTATGATGTTCTATATGATTGTGTCAACTATATAAGTTTTTACTGAGCAACATCAATGTATATGGCTGAAAGATGTATTTACGAGCATCGACCGATGGGTCTCACACACACACACGCACAAGTGGTACCCGTTGAATAATTTCTTCGCTCGTGACATCTTTTAATTAGGTTCCACAGTACTCTAACTTTTTTCTTAAGTTATTAATTGAGCTTAGTGACTTCAAAAAGTTGTATAGAAGCCTTGTTTGGCCTTTCCAGCGTCGCTGAATGTGGGCTTAGTAGCCATGTAGGGTTGTATTGTACTACACAGGCCTTTTTTTCAACATCAGCAATGCAACTGGGCCGACAATTGTACACAATTTGAGTCAACTTGTTATTCTCCGCCCCGCTGGGCTGCAAATCTTTCCTAAGAGGGATGCATTAGGCTTAACAAGAAAACGGGCTTTAAGAAATAATAAATGGGATGTAATTATAAAAACTGGGAAGTAACTATAAAAATGCACCAAACATGTAATTAGTTTATAAAATATTACTTTTGGATTTTGAAAATTTTAATTTCATTAATTGTTGCACGCGCAATGTTTCGTTGGATTTTTACGTAATACAAATTTATATTGAAATTGTTTTTAATCTGACTAGAAATTTCGGGACAAAAACATTTCGGATCCTATCAAAATGTGGGAAATTTTATTGAATTCTGTTTTGAACGGTTGGTTGAAATTATTAATCGTTGTCCTAGCTAGAAAATGGGTTGTACTTTTAACAAACTGTAAATGGGCTGTAGTAAATTCCATTAGAATTCAAAAATGGGCTGTACATTCTTACAAATCACAAATGGGCTATAAGTTCTCTGCCACACACTTGTGGGCCTACTAAGTTGACGCGTATGCAAGGTTTTGTCAACTTATAGTCAACACACGGTTCTAGCAGCAGTGTCCGTTCGATGTCCATCCAATGGATGTCGTGCTTCTTCTTCAATCTTGGATATTCTAGCTTCAGCCGCCCAAAAAATGATTACTCCCCTTGACATCTGGGGCGCACCGTTTCGGAGGCTGACCTGTGGGCCTACTAAGTTGACGCGTACCAAGGGCTTTGTCAACTTAATCAATATAAACGATTCTAGCTGAAGTGACCGTACGATGTCCATCCAACGGCCGTCGTGATTCTTCAACCTCTGGTCTTCTTGCTCCAGCCGCCCAAAGCAGCGCCGGTCGTGCCGCCTGCTCCTGCCTCCCGTGGTCGGCTGTGCTGCCGCGTAGGCCTCACCGCCCCTTACCACTCCCACCGATGGCCAGGCCCTGCGGCGACGTCATCCTCACACTGCAGCCGAACCAGTGAACCCTCGTACTCCTCTCCGCGTGGGCATCCATTGTCGCATCTTCGTCGTCCCCTTCCTAGGCCTCACCGTCGTCCACCACCCTGGTGCTCTCGGCGCGGCGTGGTCAACGTGGTCAAGGAACGACTTCCATCGGAAGAGTACTGTACGTGGACAGGCTGACAGTTGGGTCCACTGCCGCAGCAAGGAAGTGCCTCCTTATTACGCGCAAAATAATTATTCCTCCACCTGACAGCAGGGACCCACCGGACGGGCCACCGTATTTCATGAAAAAACGTTTCCCCCCTGACTGATGGGACCCACCAGCTACATCTTCGCACGCAAGGAAGTGCGTCCATATTACGGGGGAAAAATGATTCGCCCCCTGACTGTTGGGACCCACCAGCTACATCTTCACACACAAGGAAGTGCCTGACAGTCGGGACCCACCTGGTCGAAGTGTACGTAGCGTTGTCATTCTGGTCGCGAACGTGTACGTACATACGATCGGTCTGTCTGCAGGCTGCATCGATGAACTGTGGCCGTGTAAGGAAGGTCATGTGTCGTAGTAGAGGTGCGCACGTGTCGTAGTAGAGGCGCGCACGTAGCATGTACACGTACGTACAGCGGCCAGGGTGCAAGAAAGTAAATACGGCCACGTACGTACATACGGGCGGGGTCTCAAACGCCTACTCACGCATACGTATGGCCAGGGCTCGTGTACATGGCTGGGTCGGAACGGAGAAACTGCGTCGTCGTCGTGTTCATGGGGAGCCAACCGGCTGGGTCGGAACAGAATGCGTCATCATGTTCATGGGGAGCCAACCGGCTTGGACAGAATAGCCGATGGAAACGTGGCCTGGCGTACCGCAGAACGGAGGAAACGGCCTTGTGTTCGACCGGCCACGGTCGAAACGAGATCCCGTTCATCAAGAGGGGTCTGGTGTACCGCAAAACGGAGGAAACGGACCTCCTACGGTCGAAACAGGGTCCTGTTGATCGGGAGGGGTGTGGCGTACCGCAAAACGGAGGAAACGGACTTGTGTTGGAGCGCTACGGTCGAAACGGGGGTCCTGTTCATCGGGAGGGGTGTGGTGTACCGCAAAACGGGACTCCACGGGATACTGTTCATCTCCACCGTCGACCTCCTCCAGCCTCCACGGGCTACTGTCATCCACCGTCGACCTCCTGTAGCCTCCACCTGCGACTGTTCATCCACGACGTCTGCCCTCCTGCCTCCACCAGCCACTGTTCATCCACGGGCTCCTGTTCATCCAGCCTCCACCGCTCCTCCACCGGCTACTATTCAGCCAGCCCTCTCCACGGGGTCCTGTTCAACCACCTCTCCACGGGCTACTGTTCATCCAGCCCTCCACCAGCTACTGTTCAACCAGCCCTCCATGGGGTCGTCCTGTTCATCCAGCCCTCCACGGGGTCCTGTTCATCCACCCCTCCACCGGCTCGATCGATCGGGGTCCTATTCATCCAGCGGCAACGGCCTCTACTACCACGGGGTCCTGTTCATCCAACCCCCCACCGGGAATTGTTCATCCAAACCCCCCAACAACACTCACTGTTCATCCAGAGGCAGCATCGATCGGCTTCAGTTAGTAGCAGTAGCGAAGGAATCACTCGGGTTCAGTTAACAGCAAGGGATCGATCGATCGCTCGGGTTCAGTAACGCGTAGCCTGCAGTGCAATCGCTCGGGTTTAGTTAGAGCCCAACGCCTCGCTCGGGTTCAGTTAGAGCGCAACGCCTCGCTGCTACCTCTTGAGCACTGCGTTGGTTTTCCCTTGAAGAGGAAAGGGTGATGCAGCAAAGTAGCGTAAGTATTTACCTCAGTTTTTGAGAACCAAGGTATCAATCCAGTAGGAGGCCACGCACGAGTCCCTGGCACCTACACAAACAAATAAATCCTCGCAACCAACGCAATAAAGGGGTTGTCAATCCCTTCACAGTCACTTACGAGAGCGAGATCTGATAGATATGATAGGATAATTTTTTGGTATTTTTATGATAAAGATGCAAAGTAAAGAAAGTAAAATAAAAACGGCGCTAGAAATAGCTTGTTGTCGGGAGATTAATATGATGGAAAATAGACCCGGGGGCCATAGGTTTCACTAGTGGCTTCTCTCATAAGCATAAATATGACGGTGGGTGAACAAATTACTGTTGAGCAATTGACAGAATTGAGCATAGTTATGAGAATATCTAGGTATGATCATGTATATAGGTATCACGTCCGAGACAAGTAGACCGACTCCTGCCTGCATCTACTACTATTACTCCACACATCAACCGCTATCCAGCATGCATCTAGAGTATTAAGTTCATAAGAACAGAGTAACGCTTTAAGCAAGATGACATGATGTAGAGGGATAAACTCATGCAATATGATATAAACCCCATCTTGTTATCCTCGATGGCAACAATACAATACGTGCCTTGCTGCCCCTACTGTCACTGGGAAAGGACACCGCAAGATTGAACCCAAAGCTAAGCACTTCTCCCATTGCAAGAAAGATCAATCTAGTAGGCCAAACCAAACTGATAATTCGAAGAGACTTGCAAAGATAACCAATCATACATAAAAGAATTCAGAGAAGATTCAAATATTGTTCATAGATAAACTTGATCATAAACCCACAATTCATCGATCTCAACAAACACACCGTAAAAGAAGATTACATCGAATAGATTTCCACGAGAGAGGGGGAGAACATTGTATTGAGATCCAAAAAGAGAGAAGAAGCCATCTAGCTAATAACTATGGACCCGAAGGTCTGAGGTAAACTACTCACACATCATCGGAGAGGCTATGGTGTTGATGTAGAAGCCCACCGTGATCGATGCCCCCTCCGGCGGAGCTCCGGAACAGGCCCCAAGATGGGATCTCATGGGTACAGAAGGTTGCGGCGGTGGAATTAGGTTTTTGGCTCCGTATCTGGTAGTTTGGGGGTACGTAGGTATATATAGGAGGAAGAAGTACGTCGGTGGAGCAACGTGGGGCCCACAAGGGTGGAGGGCGCACTTGGGGGGTAGGCGCGCCCCTACCTCATGCCCTCCTGGTTGATGTCTTGACGTAGGCGTAGGGTCCAAGTCCTCTGGATCACGTTCGTTCCGAAAATCACATTCCCGAAGGTTTCATTCCGTTTGGACTCCGTTTGATATTATTTTTCTGCGAAACTCTGAAATAGGCAAAAAACAGCAATTCTGGGTTGGGCCTACGGTTAATAGGTTAGTCCCAAAAATAATATAAAAGTGTATAATAAAGCCCAATAATGTCCAAACAGAATATAATATAGCATGGAGCAATCAAAAATTATAGATACGTTGGAGACCTATCACTCACACACACGCGCGTACGTATGAGGGAAACGTGCATCGCTTGGCCCCTGACCACCCACCATAACCGGGAACTCCCCTGGTATTTTCCTCACCCTCGCTTTTACCATGGTTTTTTCCGTCATGGCCGGCCGAAAGAATGTCATGTAGTTGCGTCTCCGGCCCGCCCAGGACGAAAAACCCATTTTCTGTCATGATTTTTTGTCATAGAAGTAGGAACCCACCACATCTATTATGATACCGGGTTTTGTCACAATTATCGTCATAGAAGTGTCATAAGTATGACAAAAAAATTTTCGTTCCGCCCTAAATGTCACGGATGTGTCTTTTTTTTGTAGTGCAATAAACACCCAAATAGAAGCCGGTCACCTTTGCAGTCTCTCTTAAGACTAACTAGTTGGAGAAGATTAAGCAAATAGTTCGAGAAGACTAGGCTCGGAGTTGGATGAGGAGGATAGAGCAAAACCAATCTCCCTTTGTGTAGTCACACTGAAATGTAGAGACGTTGCTCGTGTGACAGTTTGGCGGAACTGCACAAAACACTCTTAAGAAAAATGTGATTTGTGCAGTTCACCAAAAGGTCGCAATAGCAACGAGGTGAAATGGATAGCCCTGTTTGCAAAAAAGAGGTAGAAAGGAAACAATTACTGGGCAATAACAGTTGATGACACATACGACGACAAAAAAGAAGCATATTCCTTGTCCTAAGGGATGATAACAACACGGTTGTGTTTATCTAAAACGGTGTGAGGACGAGATTGCAATATGGAAAGTACGTCGGATGAGCTACGTTTTGGGCAAAGAACTATGGAAGGTCCACATGCAGCAACATGGGAAGACAGGCAGTGGAGCAAGGCCGGAGGGGATACCTAGGGGTCGTCGGGATGTAACTAGGAAAGCGGCGGCGCGTGGGATCTGCCCATACTGTGGCAGCGAGCAAGTGGCGTAGGCCCTACCACGCCGGAGCTTGGTCAGAGAGAACGGCGGGTACCGCAGATCAGGACGTGCTGCCTCGGCGCCGTCGAACAGAGAAACGATGCACATCCTCCCTTTCCGCCGGCGGACGGGATGCGGCCGGATCAGTGACCAACGGTGAGAGAGAGAGAGAGAGAGAGAGGCCGCCGCAGCCTAATTGACATACTCTGAAGAGAGACAAACCCTGGCAGGCAGGCTCCATTGTATATAGTGGAGCGGACTACCTTTTTCTCCATAAAAATTGTTTTATATTCTGTGTACGTGCCATTGAGCGATATAACTTTATTTAAAAATAATGCGCCAACACATCAAGTCGAACTTTGTTTCGTGCACGCGTGGTACACGACCTACGTAGGTAAACAACTGCTACACGCGCTCAAATTAGCACGTGGGCTTCCATTTCGTACAGAAATGAGCTCCACCGTGTACCCGCGCGGGTGTGGCTGGGCACGAAGCGTGAGTACGTGCACCTATTCTCTTCGTGTACGTACACCACCTATGTGGGGTTGTGTGAGAGAGATACAAACATGGAGAGATATAGTGGGTGGGTTCATGCGTGTTTTTGGGGGGGGGGGCGTGAGAGATAGACAGGGAATATGTGTCGATGATATTTCAATCAAAAATGTAACATATGCAATGTGTGAAATAGAGGCCTGCATATATCATATATATAGAGGGGGCGATCCACGAGAAGAGAGTGGAGGTATCATCGGCGTGAGGTATCCATAGAATCGAAGAGAGGGATGATGTGTGTGTGTGCGCGCGCGCGTGCGATCGATAAAGAGTGTCATCGAATTTATGTGTGCCCACGTCAAAGATATAGGGTGGCTGGCCTACTGGAATGTGAGAGGGGACAGTTGCAGTTTGTCTCTGTGGCATGGATACCTACCTACAGCGCTCGACTATCGGTGTGTGGTGGGGGTGGGGGGAGAGACCTAATTAACTATAGAGGTACAATGGCTGGTATATGTGTGGAGGAGGAGAGAGACCTACCTTATGTGTTGAGGTAGATCGATCGGCATCCATGCATATGTGTAGGAGAGGAATAAGGTTGGGAGAGAGACAGAGCTAGACTGACGGACGGGTTGGTGATGGAGTTGCTTCTAACAAATGGTGGGAGAGGCTTGCTAGACAAATTGAGGGCACGCCTGCAATATCAATAAGAGAGGGGATGCCTGCCTCTCTGTGCACGTGCGTGTGAGAGACGGGTCGGGAGGCATGCACGAATGATGGGGGGGCGATATGGCTGTGGTAAGCAGACGTAACTACATAGGAAGATCAATCGTCCTTTGTCGGAGAAAGGAGAGACATAACTTGTGAGGTACGTCGAGCGATGTGTGGGGGGAAATAGTTAAAGTTGACCTAGGTTTATGTAGGGAGATCGATGGGTATACATGCATGTATGTGTTACAAGCAAATAAGGCCCTGACAGAAGGATAGAGAGAGAGGGATGCAGCTAGGAGGTGGTGCGAGAGGCATACTATATCGAGGGGGAAGGAGTGTGCGAGTACAAGATCGATGAAAAGAGGGGTGGGCGTGAGGCATGGACGGTGAGAAGAGAAGAGGCAAAGCTTGTGTTTGTGGTAGGCACTCCTGGCTAGAGAGGCATATCGATCGATGTGTGCCGTAAAGAAGGAGCTGGGGGGCCTACACACACCGTGGGTGAATGACCTAAAGTGAGAAGACGAATTTGCGCGATGGAGCTAGAGAATGTTGAGGGAGAGTGAGAGGGATGCGGGCGTGTGCATGCATGAGAGAAAGTTAGCGCTAGCTACAAAGATAAGAGGATTGTGTGGGTGTAAAAGACGAATAGAGATCATAATTCATTATAAAAAGTGAATTCAGATATTTGAAGAATTTATCATAGTGTTTTAAACCGACGCATGCGTGAATATATATAACGGTGATACACATGGTGTGGTTATGAACATGTTATACTACATATAATATATTTTATCTCTACTCTTATAAAAACAGTTGTTGATGATGGTGTGCCTGCCATCCTGCAATATAGGCCGTCCGATTTATATCTGACAGATAGGAAGGAAACTATGGTAATTTTGAAAAAAGATACCCACACCCCTCTCCACATTTGCAAATAAGGCCTCCCCTCGATCATCTTGATGTTCCGTGCAACGCATGGGCATCTTGCTAGTACTACATATAATATATAGAACATTGATTATAATTTGGGATAATGTGTGGCTTTTGCAGCTCAGGTCTAAATACTTGTCATAATGTAGGGGGCGGGGCACTATACTTTGTGTGATAAACACGGTGTACGGATGGAACATGGTTTAGATTATGAATATCTAATTAGTACATCAAATGTACTATTATTTGGAATGAACATCAAGTTTATTCAAAAAATTGAATTCGAGTTCATATAGTACACATAGTTCATATCTATCTCTATAGTAATCATGTGGTGTGTTGTTAAGGCAATACACGAATGATGGTTGAAGTTGGCAGGAATCATGATTGCAGATTCTTATTCAAATAGAGAAACGAAATCAAATTTAGTTCAAATTGCAGCGGTAGTATAGACATTTGGAATGCACTAAAATGTTGGTATGAGTAGGTTACATGCATTATACAGCCAGCGAAAAAATTTAATTGGACATAACATGGATTCATAGCTTTGAATAGCATTTGTATAGTAAAACGGGACAAGACTCTCTCTTTGTGTGGTGTGAATAGTTTTATTTTTTCGTTTTTTTCGTTGTGGGAAGTGCGAATTGATTTGGTACATACAAGTACAATATTACATGTTAGGCTTGTCCCTAAAATTCAACCCACACCTTGTTATATCCCGAAAATTTAGATATCGTGCTCCCAAAACTCGCGCCTTGCTATCCCAAAATTACAATGCATGTGAAAACTCCCTCCAGCTGCCAAATCCCTACACGCGAAATCCCCCTTCTAACCCTGAGCCGAAAGGGCCGCTAGTTCAAATCGGTGGGGGTACTTTTGTAACACACCCTACATTTTGGACAAGCGCATCCCTAAGTCATGGTTCCCCCTCCCATCGCCTCCTTTTCGCCATTTGAAATCTCAGGCCGCCATAACCTCTCTGCTCCAGCCGCAAAACCCCACCCTCCTCCGTCCGCCACCTCACCGCTGCCCAGCCGGGGCCTCTTCCCCGATGATGTCGTCCACCTCAACAGCTCAACGTCCCTCATCCACCTCCCCGGATGAGGATCCGTCGTACATCTCGTCGTCCCGCCGGTTCAGCCGCCCCATCTTCCACCTCCAAGGAGCTGCTCCGACGTTCGCCTCCTCTATCGCGGATGCTCCATACCCACAGCGCCGCCTTAACCTGCTCCACCGGAACTGCAGCATCCTCACCGACTCCTCGGACGAAGTCGAGGCCTTGTCGGCGCCACCAAAGAGGTTGTACACTCATCGCATCACACCTTCTCCTTAACTGGACCTCCCGGTGCCGACAGTGCTCCATCCCGCACCCCCATGGCGCGGCTACCTCGAAGCCGGCACCGCGGGCGACATCTCCACGGCGGCTCTCCCCTAGTGCGAGGCCCCTTCGGTGGTGGCATCCATACCAGCTGGATCTGCTGTTGCTGCTCCGGCTCTCGCTCGCTCGCACTGCTGTTGCTCCTCTCCCCCTCGCTTGTGCTGTTGCTCTGCTCCAATTTAGTTACACTTCAGTCGACTGAATCGACTTTTGGGTCAGTCGATTTTCAGGGGGTAGGGGGCTCGTCGGAGTTAAGGAAGAACCACCCGCAGCGGGGAGGGGGCTCGCCGGAGAGGTACCCCACTATCTATCTTAGGGTTCAGGGTGGGGGCGGTGGGGGGCGCAATCGTGGGGCGGTGGCATGGGGATCGCCAGAGAAAAAGCTCAGCGGGGGGGGGGGGGGGGGGGGGGGCTGGAGGGCTGGACGGGGCGGCGGTGGGGAGTTATTCATGCATTTTGTTGAAAGGAATGGAGCAAAACATCCACCTGGACCTAGTTTTCAAAATCCTATGCATCAAAACAAGACCAAGTGCATTAGTGGCAGAATAACATTCTAACTGTGCATGCTTTCATATGGTTTCACTTTAATTTGGCCATGTTTCTTTGCGTTCCTCTGCTCTTCCCATTCATGTGAACCAAACATCCAAGTTGACAGAAATCATGTGTTTACAAATGCTCTGTTTCCCATGTGCATTCCTATCCTATTCCGGTGTTTTTCCTATCCATGCGTTTTTAGAATCATGCAAGCCAAAGGAGCCCTTACAGAATTACTTCAGTTATAGGTAGGTGTCGAAGAAAACTTTGTGTAGTTTGTCCTGCTCCTGCCGCGATGTCGTCCACCTCACCTGAGCTGCTCCATCGACAGAAGCATCCACCAAACCAGACATCACGACTCCTGACCGTCTTTCGCCGCCTCAGATCTCCTTCCCTGCCGCCGGCACCCACCGCAACGGCATCACCATCATCGACTCAGCAGATGGACCTGAGGAGTACACGGGTCTACAAGAGAGGTCACACTCTTTTGTTTCTGCTTATGTTATGCATTGCTTAATATTACCTGCTACTTTATCGTCCTGTTCACCTCTTAGACTCCAAGTCAGGTCCAAGTTAATGTTCAAACTTGAGTTCTAAATTAGTTGTGGGGCACATATCGAGGCAGCAATGAATAGTATCTCTGTCTAATATCTGGTTCACCTAGGGTATGCCTATGTTGTTCATCTTGGGTGGAAACAAATAGTAAAGCAATCATCATCTGTCTTTTTATTAAATTAAAGCAATCATCAGCCTGCTATCATTATTTTTGGATCCATCCACTGGTTGTTGCCATCACTCTAGATTTTTGCATGCTCTCCTTACATAATCTCACTATATTTTTTCGTATGCATGTCAGATATTGTACAAAGTCATGCTGAACATGTAGAGAAAAAGAGAAGAGTTTTGCGCGGCAATACAATGTCATGCAGACATCGCTCCATGGTGGGTTCAATGGCAAACCCTCCCCCCCCTCTCCAGATTGTAATCCAGAGGAAGATATATGTTCTGAGGCAGACTCAGACGCAACTGACCACTCCTATTTACCCCACAAGGTGTTTGCCCTAACTTGGCATGATGATGTTAGTCATAGCATGCTGATACGTCTCCGTCGTATCTACTTTTCCAAACACTTTTGCCCTTGTTTTGGACTCTAACTTGCATGATTTGAATGGAACTAACCCGGACTGACGCTGTTTTCAGCAGACTTTCCATGGTGTTATTTATGTGCAGAAACAAAAGTTCTCGGAATGACCTGAAAATCCACGAAACATATTTTTGGAAAATATTAAAAATACTGGAAGAAGAATCCACGTCAGGGGGCCCACACCCTGTCCACGAGGGTGGGGGCGCGCCTGCCCCCCCCCCCCCCCCCCCCCGGGCGCGGCCCCCTGACGCTCCACCGACCTCAACTCCAACTCCATATATTCGTGTTCGGGGAGAAAAAAATCAGAGAGAAGGATTCATCGCGTTTTACGATACGGAGCCGCCGCCAAGCCCTAAAACCTCTCGGGAGGGCTGATCTGGAGTCCGTTCGGGGCTTCGGAGAGGGGAATTCGTCGCCGTCGTTATCATCAACCATCCTCCATCACCAATTTCATGATGCTCACCGCCGTGCATGAGTAATTCCATCGTAGGCTTGCTGGACGGTGATGGGTTGGATGAGGTCTATCATGTAATCGAGTTAGTTTTGTTAGGGTTTGATCCCTAGTATCCACTATGTTCTGAGATTGATGTTGCTATGACTTTGCTATGCTTAATGCTTGTCACTAGGGCCCGAGTGCCATGATTTCAGATCTGAACCTATTATGTTTTCATGAATATATGTGAGTTCTTGATCCTATCTTGCAAGTATATAGTCACCTACTATGTGTTATGATCCGGCAACCCCGAATTGAAAATAATCGGGACCACTCCCGGTGATGACCTTAGTTTGAGGAGTTCATGTATTCACTATGTGTTAATGCTTTGGTCCAGTACTCTATTAAAAGGAGGCCTTGATATCCCTTAGTTTCCATTAGGACCCCGCTGCCACGGGAGGGTAGGACAAAAGATGTCATGCAAGTTCTTTTCCATAAGCACGTATGACTATATTCGGAATACATGCCTACATTACATTGATGAATTAGAGCTAGTTCTGTGTCACCCTATGTTATGATTGTTACATGATGAACCGCATCCGGCAAAATTCTCCATCACCGGTCCAATGCCTACGAGCTTTTCACATATTGTTCCTCGCTTATTTACTTTCCCGTTGCTACTATTACAATCACTACAAAACCCAAAAATATTACTTTGCTATTGTTACCGTTACTTCCATACTACTTTGCTACTAAATACTTTGCTGCAGATACAAAGTTATCCAGGTGTGGTTGAATTGACAACTCAACTGCTAATACTTGAGAATATTCTTTGGCTCCCCTTGTGTCAAATCAATAAATTTGGGTTGAATACTCTACCCTCGAAAACTGTTGCGATCCCCTATACTTGTGGGTTATCAAGACTATTTTCTGGCGCCGTTGCTGGGGAGCATAGCTCTATTCTTTGAGTCACTTGGGATTTATATCTGCTGGCCACTATGAAGAACTTGGAAGACGAGAAAACAAAAATTTATCCCTCAACTACGAGGGGAGGTAAGGAACTGCCATCTAGCTCTGCACTTGATTAAGCTTGCGACACCTAAACCTGCTTCTGCTATTAATTCTGATATGTCGCATGTTATTGATGATGCCACTTCTGCTATGCATGATACTTATGATGAAACTACTTCTATGCTTGATACCACTGTGCCACTTGGTGAATTTTTTGATGAACAACTTGCTAGGGCTAGAGAGAATGAAATTATTGAAACTGATAATATTGATGAGAGTGATGATGAAGACTCTCCCCCTAATAAATATGAATTGCCTGTTGTTCCTGAGGGTTATGTTATGGATGAAGAAGCTGCTAGAGCTATTTTAGCTTGCAATGATAGATATGATCTAAAGAGGTTATTAGCTAAATGGAAGCAGCAATCTCTTAATGCTAGAATGAAACCTGACCCTGCTTTTGCTACTTCACCTATCTGTGTTACTGATAAGGATTTCGTGAAGATGAGCACGATACCTTATGGTTTGAAGACCGTGTATATGTACCAAATGATCCGGAGATCAGGAAGTTGATTTTGCAAGAAGCCCATGATTCACCGTACTCGATTCACCCAGGGAATACCAAGATGTATTTGGATTTGAAGAATACTTTCTGGTGGACCAGAATGAAGAAGGATATTGCGGAGTATGTAGCAGTTTGTGATGTATGTCAGAGAGTGAAGGCAGAGCATCAGAAGCCAGCAGGATTGCTGCAGCCATTGCCGATACCCGAATGGAAGTGGGATAAAATAGGCATGGATTTTATCACAGGATTACCAAGGACCCGTTCAGGCTATGACTCGATATGGGTTGTAGTCGATCGTTTGACGAAAGTGGCTCATTTCATCCCAGTAAAAACCACTTATACCAGTGCTAAGTTGGCAAAGATATACATGACCAGGATAGTATGTTTGCATGGAGTTCCGAGGACCATTGTATCAGACAGAGGAACCCAGTTTACCTCGAAGTTTTGGAAGCAGTTACATGAAACATTGGGAACCAGGCTGGAATTTAGTACAGCATTTCACCCGCAGACAGATGGACAAACTGAAAGAGTCAACCAGATTTTGGAGGACATGTTGAGAGCATGTGCGCTAGATTATGGATCTAGTTGGGACGACAATTTTCCATATGCGGAGTTTTCTTATAACAACAGTTATCAAACCAGTTTGAAGATGGCCCCTTTCGAAGCTTTGTACGGAAGGAGGTGTAGAACACCGTTGTTGTGGGACGAAGTTGGAGATCGTCAGTTGTTTGGACCAGATTTGATTAAGGAGTCTGAACTGAAAGTGAAGTTGATTCGCGATAGGCTCAAGGTAGCCTAGTCCAGGCAGAAGAGTTATGCTGATTCTAAACGCAAGGAGACAGTTCATGAAATCGGAGACAGAGTGTATCTTCGAGTATCACCACTTCGTGGAGTGAAGCGCTTTGGAGTTAAGGGAAAGTTAGCGCCTCGTTTTATTGGACCATACAGAGTGTTGGAACGTATGGGAGAAGTTGCCTATAAGTTGGAATTGCCCGAAGGAATGTCTGGAGTACATGATGTATTTCATGTTTCACAGTTGAAGAAGTGCCACACAGAGATGGTTGAGATACCACTGAGAGATACCGTGCCACTGGAAGCGATCCAGTTGGAAAGTGATTTGACTTATGAGGAGAAACCAGTTAAGATTCTCGAGTATGCCAGCCGAGTTACCCGCAGCAAGGTTATCAAGTTTTGCAAAGTTCAGTGGAGTCACCACACGGAAGATGAGGCCACCTGGGAGCGAGAGGAAGATCTACGGAAAAACCACTCCCACCTGTTTTCTAGCCAACCCGAATCTCGAGGGCGAGATTCATCTTAAGGGGGGTAGGTTTGTAACATCCCAAATTTTCAATTTGGAATGTTATACATAGATCATCATTGCATATCATGTTTTACTGCATTTTGACAAAATCCTCGATAAATCCTAAGCAACTCAAGGACCCTCGGAGAGAGTTGAGGATTTTCTCGAATTTTCTTATTTGATTTTTCAAACAAGGATTGGGATTTTAATTATTTTCTCTCCGGAAAAAATATTTCATTCTTGAAATAAACGAGAGGAGAAAACATGACTTCTCCAAAAATATTGAAATACTGGAGGAAAATTGTTAAAATCATTATTTGGAATTTATTTGGATTTTATTTGTAAATTTTATTGCATTTAAAATTATGCATGTTTTCAAAATATTTATTTTCGATTTTAAAAATGTTCACCCTATTCTAGATTTTCTAACTAGACGGGGAAAATTTATTTCATATTTTTTTCTGATTTTTATTTATTTTTCTATGCATTTTTCTTCGCGGAACTTTTTAAAAAAAAAACACGCGCCCGCGCCGACTGGGCCAAAAGGCCCAGCCGACGGCCCGCCTCGCGGCGTCCTCTTCCCGCACGGCCGCCGGAGTCCGGCCTCGCCACGACGCCGCCGCCGCCTCGGTTGCCCCTCCCCCAAGCCGCCCTCGCCCCCCCCCCTCCATATATACCCCTCCCCCCCTCCGTTTCGCCATCACCGCCGCCGGAGGAACGCCGCCACCCGCCGCCGCCGCCGCCCGCACGCGCCGCCGCTCGCCGCCCCGCCGCCGCCCCTCGCCCGCCGAGCCCCGAGCCCCGCACCCCGCCCCGCCGGAGCCCCTCGCCGGAGTAGCCCCGTCGAGGTACTACCTCACTGCCGTTTCGCGTTGACCGGTTTTTTTTCTACCCTTCGTTTAAAAAAAACCTAGATCGGTTTTTTTTCGGTTTTCTTATTTTACGAGCGTTCACCGAACCGTTCGTTTTAACGAACGCGTTCGGTTAACGAACGTCCGTTCTTTAACCGTTCGTCCGTTTTCTTTTTCGGCGGATTTTCTCGTTATTTTCTCAGATTCGATTTCTGATCGAATCTTCGTTTCTGTTTAACTTCTCGCTCGTTTATCGGAATCAGGTGATTCAAGCGCCTAGAGTTTCGTCTCGAAATTCTCTTTCCGTTTAACCTACTCAAACAAGTTTTTGCTACAGTAAAATTTGACCTAGATCCAGATTAGCAAACGAAGTTTCTTTCTTCCGCCGTTTGACTTTCGTTGCTTCTTTCGAGTTGATTTTTTTTGCAAACCGGAGTTCTTAAGTTGAACTTTCTGGTTGGATCTTTCATTCGAGTTTTACCTGTGCATTAGTTGAGTACTGATTGTATGCTTGTTTGTTTGCGATAGAGTACCCGGAGTGTGCCGCTTGTTACTTCGAATCGCTAGGTTTTGCGGATCATCAGCAAGGCAAGTAACACTTTGATCATACCCCGTTCATACCCAGTTTTATTGCATTAGATCTATTCCTTCAAACACATTGCATGATTAGGATCTAATAAACTGTGGGTATTGGGAAGTAGTTGAGGTAGTACCTATTACCTGTTTTTCTATCAAACCCTTGGGAGTTACTTCTACGTTGCTTTTATTATTGCCATGCTATGCTCGTAGACGTGGATTGGGTTTGAGTGAAATTCATGACAGATGTGAGATTGTTAATTAATGGTTTACTTAAGGTGGCAACTTAAACTCACATCTGGGTGGATTGAGGTACCTGGGTATTCCAGGATTGCCTGTTTTTTCTTTTGGACCGCCACCCAGGTTCAAAGGGATCATGAGATTTTTCATGCTAGAAACTTCTGTGTGCAGCCGCAAGCTATTATGGGCTCTAGCATAGTTGACTAAGTTGTGTGAACTCTTACAGTGGTAGACTAGCAGATGTAGGGGAAAGTAGGTGTAACGGTCTACCCATACGTAAGGTGCAAACACTTCTGAAAGACTGTGTCTTGTTCATCCGTTACTCAAACACCATGTAGTGCGAGTAATCCAACAGAGGAGATCAAGTCTTGTGGGAAAAGTGCACAAACCTCTGCAGAGTGTACAAACTGATCATGATTAGCCGTGTCCCCGGTTATGGACAACTTGAGTATCTAGTACTTGGATTATCATGTGAATCTCAACACTATGTTACTTCTAATTAATTTTGTTGGGTTATTAATGACTTTTTAATTGGGATTGAGATGCTGTCAACCATCTCAATGTTTCACAACCACCATGATAGTTAAATAAAGTTATTCCTTTTGAAGTAGGATAAAATTGGCTTTTCGCAAAAATGTAACCATAGAGCTTTCCACCAGCCATATATGCATGTAGTATAGCATTATTATTGTTCATTGCTCTCTATGTGTTACATTGCCAGCATATTCTATGTGCTGACCCATTTTCGGGCTGCAACGTTTCATGTTGCAGACTTTTCAGACGACGAGTAAGGTGCCTTAGGTCGTGGTCTTATACTCAGTGATGCCGCTGGAGTTGATGGACTCACTATTCTTCCAAGTCTTCCGCTGTTATCGTTTTTAGATGGCCTTAAGCCATGTTTATCATACTTAGTCTCTATGGAGATATCCGATGTAATAAGTGTGTGATTGCTACTCTGTTATAAATCCTCCATTTGTACTGTGCGTGTCAGCATTACTGATCCAGGGATGACACTGGTGCACAGCAGCACAGGCCATTTGAGGTCTGGTCGCTACAGAAATCTCGCTACCTTTATATTCTTAAAATATTTCCATTCTCATTAAAGGGTAATGCTAAGATATGGTTTAATTCTCTTGATCCTGGTTGTGTGCGTAGTCCCCAGGATATGATTTATTACTTCTCTGCTAAATATTTCCCTGCTCATAAGAAACAAGCTGCTTTAAGGGAAATATATAATTTTGTGCAAATTGAAGAAGAGAGTCTCCCACAATCTTGGGGGAGGCTTCTCCAATTACTTAATGCTTTGACTGATCATCCTCTCAAGAAAAATGAAATACTTGATATCTTTTATAATGGACTAACTGATGCTTCCAGAGATTACCTGGATAGTTGTGCTGGTTCTGTTTTCAGGGAAAGAACACCAGATGAAGCTGAAATTCTATTGAATAATATGTTGACAAATGAAAATAATTGGACACTTCCTGAGCCAGCTCCTGAGCCACTTCCTGAGCCTATCCCTAAACCAACTCCGAAGAAAAGAGGTGTTCTATTTCTCAGTCCTGAAGATATGAAAAAGGCAAAGAAATCCATGAAAGAAAAAGGTATTAAAGCTGAAGATGTTAAGAATTTACCTCTTATTGAAGAAATACATTGTCTTAATTTACCGCCTATTGAAGAAACGTATGATCTTAATTCATCACCTATTGAAGAAACTCATGGTCTTGATAACCCGACACAGGTAGTAAAGGTAAATTCTCTCTATAGATATGATAAATCTGAAATCCCTCCTACTAAGTTTGCTAGCCAATGTTTGGATGAATTTGATAACTTTATGGTTAAGCAAGAAGATTTTAATGCTTGTTTTGGTAGACAGTTAAAACAAAATACTTATATGATTGAACACTTGAGTAATTACATGGCCAATGTTAAGGGTGAACTTAAACTCATTAGCAAACATGCTTCTATGGTTACCACTCAAGTAGAACAAGTACTTAAGGCTCAGAATGATTTGCTCAATGAATTAAATAGTAAGAATAATGATTATGCTGTTAGAGTGGCTACTAGAACTGGTAAAATGACTCAGGAACCTTTGTATCCTGAAGGCCACCCTAAGAGAATTGAACAGGATTCTCAGAGAAATAATATTGATGCACCTAGTCCTTCTAAAAAGAAGAAAAAGAAAAATGATAGGACTTTGCATGCTTCTAGTGAACCTATTGCTGAACCACCTGAGAATCCAAATGATATTTCTATTTCTGATGCTGAAACACAATCTGGTAATGAACATGAACATAGTGATAATGTTAATGATGATGCTCAACCTAGCAATGATACTGAAGTAGAAATTGAACCTGTTGTTGATCTTGATAACCCACAATCAAAGAATCAACGTTATGATAAGAGAGACTTTGTTGCTAGGAAACATGGTAAAGAAAGGGAGACATGGGTTCAGAAACCCATGCCTTTTCCTCCCAAACCATCCAAGAAAAAGGATGATGAGGATTTTGAGCGCTTTGCTGAAATGATTAGACCTATCTTTTTGCGTATGCGATTAACTGATATGCTCAAAATGAATCCTTACACTAAGTATATGAAAGAAATTGTCACTAATAAAAGAAAGATACCGGAAGCTGAAATTTCCACCATGCTTGCTAATTATACTTTTAAGGGTGGAATACCAAAGAAACTTGGAGATCCAGGAGTACCTACTATACCATGCTCCATTAAAAGAAACTATGTTAAAACTGCTTTATGTGATCTTGGAGCCGGTGTTAGTGTTATGCCTCTCTCTTTATATCATAGACTTGATTTGAATAAGTTGACACCTACTAAAATATCTTTGCAAATGGCTGATAAATCAACTGCTATACCTGTCGGTATTTGTGAGGATGTGCCTGTTGTGGTTGCAAACGTTACTATTTTAACGGACTTTGTTATTCTTGATATTCCCGAGGACGATAGTATGTCTATTATTCTTGGAAGACCTTTTTTGAATACGGCGGGGGCTGTTATTGATTGCAAAAAAGGCAATGTCACTTTTCATGTAAATGGTAATGAGCATACGGTACACTTTCCGAGGAAACACCCTCAAGTTCATAGTATCAACTCTATTGGAAAAATTACATCGATTATTTTTGGAGGTTTTGAATTTCCTCTACCTACTGTCAAGAAGAAATATGATATTCTTATTATTGGGGATGTGAATATCCCCGTTGAGGTAACATAGTGTTATTCGAAATTTCTCCGGTTCCATGTTATTCGGAATGAGTTTGTTAACAAGACCTGATCAACCTTGTTAGTGGATTCCTTTTGATGCGCATGAGATGGATGAAACTAGAAGGCACAACCTTCTGTACCCTCCTTTTACTTTCTATTATTTAGAATAAATAAAGTACAAATAGTATTTTCCTGTCTGTTTTCTGATTTATCCGTGCAATATAAAAATACCCCGAAAATAAAAGTTCTCCAAATGCCCCGAAATTGAAATATGATTTTTTTCTGGAATATTTGAGAATATCTGGCACTGAGAACACAGCAGGGGGAGCAAGCACCTGGCCACGAGGGTCCAGGGCGCGCACCCTGCCTCGTGGGCCCATGGTGGCTCCCCTCCACTTATTCCTGCACCCACACACTTCTTCTTCCTCCCAAAAAAATCACCATCCAGCTCAAGCACGAGTTCGAGCTCATTTTGCTGCGATTCTCGATCTCCTTGCTCAAAGCACCTCTCACAAAACTGCTTTGGGTGATTGTTCCTTGGTATGTGACTCCTCCATTGGTCCAATTAGTTTTTGTTCTAGTGCTTTATTCATTGCAAATTTGTGCTGCCTAGGTGACCATGTTCTTGAGCTTGCATGTCAAATTTATATGGTTCTAAGTAGTTCTAATGCATGATATAGGCTCTAGGCACTTGTAGGAGTAGTTGCTATCAGTTTTGTTGAGCTTGGTTCACTTTTATTTGAAGTTACTAAAAATTTCAGAATTTTTCAGAAAATAATGAAGAGATTTTTGAGGGGCTCATCAAGTCGAAGCTCGAAGGAAAAGCAAAGTGAGGAAGCAGAGAGGCCCAAATATAATTTGCCTCGCACCGCGGAGGTTCGGCCGTGTGAATGGCCTTCCGATGATTTCTTGAGAGCAGCCAGGATTTATGATGATTTTTTATGAATTGGCTGAGAACGCAGGCCTCACCGACTTCCTCCGCGACCAACGCGAACAGTATCTCTTACTCACCAATACTTTTGTGCAAAACTTCTACTATTATCCTAAGGAATCACCTCCTTCAGTAGAGTTTTATTTATATGATGTGGTTAAGAAGATGCCACTAGATGAATTTTGCAAGATTTGCAAAATACCTTTCGAGGGTAGCTTAGAGGAACCACATCGTAAAGATGTGGACGGGTTTATTAACACTATTACTGTAGGGGAAACTAGGAAGGTTTCCGATGCAAGAATCACTAGCATACATTTTCCTGTTTTACGCTACTTTGCTATATTTGCTAGTCATTGCTTAATTGGTCGCGGAAACTATGGAAACCTTAGTGTTCCTGATATTATCATTTTGTTCCATGGTTTATTCTGCGATAACACTGTTAGTATGGGCGGTATTATTGCTAAACGGTTAAGTTTGAACCGTACAAAGGGCCCCATCTTTGGAGGTCACGCCTTGCTGCACATTATAACATACCTATTAGGCACTATGAAAAAGAAGAAAAATTGCTGCCCACTGCTTATTTAGATTATAAGAGTATGGTAGCGCATGACTTTATTGTTAAGAATAGGGAAGGGCCGCTTAAATACTAATTGTTCTTTGATAAACATCACCCAGAGACTATTACCTTGCTTGCTCCCTCCTTGTTTAATTTATCTGCAGGTCCGTATCTCGTTCCGCTGGCGGCCATTCACGCCTACCGGAACCCTACACCAGCCACGGAGCCGGAACCACAATTTGAACCTCCACGACAGTCTAATTACCAGTGGGATCCGGAGACGATTGCCAACCAGTGGCAATCAGAGTCTTCTTCATCTTAGTACGACCCCGGCTACAACTTTGGATATCCGCCAGGCCATCCGTGGCAATAAACCAAGTTAGGCCAAAAGCCTAAGCTTGGGGGAGTACGTATTTCCCACCGACATTACATTTATGTTCACACACTCATTGCTAGATGTCGGTGCTCATACTTTTTCACTGTAATATCCATGCTAGTTTATTTTCTTTTTCTTGCTTTCTTCTTGTGTGTTTGATAAACCTTAAGAAAAACAAAAAATATTAGTTGTAGCTTTTAGTTAGTTCACCTTTCTTGTTGTAGTAGTAATAATTAAAAAGAAAACCCAAAAAGATTTCCCGTTCTTCTTTTGCTTGTTGGGAGCTTTCCCGTGTAAATAGTTTTATTTCTTTTCTTTTCTTTGGGGGTCGATAGGAGAAGACCATAATTAAATTGTTGAAGTGGCTCTTATATGCATTATTGTTGATTTAACCAAGAGCCCATATTGCCTTGTCTTCTCCTGTTTATTGAATGCTCGCAGATTCCAGCTTAGTCCAATGCACATACACTCTTATTATTATTCTCATCGTTCGGTCGTGCAAGTGAAGGGCAATTATGACGATATATGATGGACTGACTGAGATGAGAAAAGCTGGTATGAACTCGACCTCTCTTGTTTTTGTAAATATGATTAGTTCATCGTTCCTGGTTCAGCCTATTATGAATGAACATGTTTGCAATGACAATTAGATATTATAGTTGCTCGTGCCATGCTTGATTAGCTATGAGTTATAATGGTTTACCTTGCGTGCCAACATGCTATTAAAATGGTTGTGATGTGGTATAGTGGGATGGTATCCTCCTTTGAATGATTTAAGTGACTCGACTTGGCACATGTTCACGCATGTAGTTGAAACAAATCAACATAGCCTTCATGATATTTATGTTCATGGTGGATTATATCCTACTCATGCTTGTACTCAATGTTTATTAATTTTAATGCATGTTCATGACTGTTGTCGCTCTCTAGTTGGTCGCTTCCCAGTCTTTTGCTAGCCTTCACTTGTACTAAGCGGGAATACTGCTTGTGCATCCAATCCCTTAAACCCCAAAGTTATTCCATATGAGTCCACTATACCTTCCTATATGCGGTATCTACCTACCGTTCCAAGTAAATTTGTATGTGCCAAACTCTAAACCTTCAAATGAAATTCTGTTTTGTATGCTCGAATAGCTCATGTATCAACTAGGGCTGTCCGTATCTTCCATGATAGGCGGGTTATTCTCAAGAGGAGTGGACTCCGCTCCTCACTCACGAGAAAATGGCTGGTCACCGGGATGCCCAGTCCCATGCTTTATGCAAATCAAATCAAAATAATGGCAAACAAAACTCCCCCTGGGACTGTTGTTAGTTGGAGGCACTCGTTGTTTTGAGCAAGCAATGGATTGATGCTTGTTGGTGGAGGGGGAGTATAAACTTTACCATTCTGTTTGGGAACCGCCTATAATGTGTGTAGCATGGAAGATATCGCCATCTCTTGGTTGTTATGTTGACAATGAAAGTATGCCTCTCAAAATATTATTTATCTCTGCTTTAAAATCGAGCTCTGGCACCTCTACAAATCCCTGCTTCCCTCTGCGAAGGGCCTATCTATTTACTTTTATGTTGAGTCATCACCCTCTTATTAAAAAGCACCAGCTCAAGAGCACTGTTGTCATTTGCATCCATTACTATTAATCTATGTTGGGTATGACTATGACTGGATCTCTTTTACCATGAATTACAATGTCTAGTTAGTCCTTGATCTTTAAAGGTGCTCTGCATTTATGTTTTGCGGTCTCAGAAAGGGCTAGCGAGATACCATCTTGTTATATCATATCATGATTGTTTTGAGAAAGTGTTGTCATCCGAGATTTATTATTATTGCTCGCTAGTTGATTATGCCATTGACATGAGTAAACATGAGACCTAAATGTTATTGTGAATATGGTTAGTCATAATCTTTGCTGAAAACTTGAATGATGGCTTTACATATTTACAACAACAAGAGCAAACAGAGTTTGTAAAAGTTATTCTTTATCACTTTTAGTTTATCAACTGAATTGCTTGAGGACAAGCAAAGGTTTAAGCTTGGGGAGTTGATACGTCTCCGTCGTATCTACTTTTCCAAACACTTTTGCCCTTGTTTTGGACTCTAACTTGCATGATTTGAATGGAACTAACCCGGACTGACGCTGTTTTCAGCAGACTTTCCATGGTGTTATTTATGTGCAGAAACAAAAGTTCTCGGAATGACCTGAAACTCCACGGAACATATTTTTGGAAAATATTAAAAATACTGGAAGAAGAATCCACGTCAGGGGGCCCACACCCTATCCACGAGGGTGGGGGCGTGCCTGCCCCCTGGGCGCGCCCCCTGCCTCATGGGCCCCCTGACGCTCCACCGACCTCAACTCCAACTCCATATATTCGTGTTCGGGGAGAAAAAAAATCAGAGAGATGGATTCATCGCGTTTTACGATACGGAGCCGCCGCCAAGCCCTAAAACCTCTCGGGAGGGCTGATCTGGAGTCCGTTCGGGGCTCCAGAGAGGGGAATTCGTCGCCGTCGTCATCATCAACCATCCTCCATCACCAATTTCATGATGCTCACCGCCGTGCATGAGTAATTCCATCGTAGGCTTGCTGGACGGTGATGGGTTGGATGAGGTCTATCATGTAATCGAGTTAGTTTTGTTAGGGTTTGATCCCTAGTATCCACTATGTTCTGAGATTGATGTTGCTATGACTTTGTTATGCTTAATGCTTGTCACTAGGGCCCGAGTGCCATGATTTCAGATCTGAACCTATTATGTTTTCATGAATATATGTGAGTTCTTGATCCTATCTTGCAAGTATATAGTCACCTACTATGTGTTATGATCCGGCAACCCCGAATTGAAAATAATCGGGACCACTCCCGGTGATGACCTTAGTTTGAGGAGTTCATGTATTCACTATGTGTTAATGCTTTGGTCCGGTACTCTATTAAAAGGAGGCCTTAATATCCCTTAGTTTCCATTAGGACCCCGCTGCCACGGGAGGGTAGGACAAAAGATGTCATGCAAGTTCTTTTCCATAAGCACGTATGACTATATTCGGAATACATGCCTACATTACATTGATGAATTGGAGCTAGTTCTGTGTCACCCTATGTTATGATTGTTACATGATGAACGCATCCAGCATAATTCTCCATCACCGATCCAATGCCTACGAGCTTTTCACATATTGTTCCTCGCTTATTTACTTTCCTGTTGCTACTGTTACAATCACTACAAAACCCAAAAATATTACTTTGCTATCGTTACCGTTACTTCCATACTACTTTGCTACTAAATACTTTGCTGCAGATACTAAGTTATCCAGGTGTGGTTGGATTGACAACTCAACTGCTAATACTTGAGAATATTCTTTGGCTCCCCTTGTGTCGAATCAATAAATTTGGGTTGAATACTCTACCCTCGAAAACTGTTGCGATCCCCTATACTTGTGGGTTATCACATGCATATGTTGCCTTGCAGTGCTGAAAGTGCGCTATATCGACTAGAAGGGGTGAATAGGCGATTTTTACAAATTTATTGCTGAGGAATTTCAGGGTGAGGAAATTCCTAAGAAACAAACTACTTAGCAGCAGAATAAGTACTCAGATGCAAGCATAACAGAGTAGTAGCACATTCATCATGATGAAATGAAAACAAGCACATAGTACAAGTAGCGTAAGAATAGGATAAGCAGGCTGAAGACAAAGTGATTGAAGAATTTGGATTGAGGAAATAGAGAAAGTCTTCAATCAAAGTCTTCAAACAGTAAGGATCAAGTACTTCAACATAGTAATGAGGAAATGAAAGGGTTGAGGAAATTGAACCAGATAGCTCGGTGAAGACAGTGATTTGGTAGACCAGTTCCAACTGCTGTGACAGTCATACGTCTGGTTGGGCTAGGTATATAAACCTGAGCACACACAGTCCTGACCGTATTCTCCTTGAGCTAAGTTCACACTGACCTCGCCCAATCACTCATGGTAAGTCTTCAGGTGACTTCCAAACCTTCACAGACACGGTCACTCGGCGATCCACAATTTCCTCTTGGATGCTCTAGACCATGACGCCTAACCATCTGGAGGATACACAGTCCTGAAAGTTAACAATGTTGGTTCCACACAGGAACAATCTCTTCAGTGATGCTCAATCACTTTGGGTTTGTAGGTGTTTGGGTTTGGTTTTCCTTACTTGATGATTTTCGCTCAAATTCCTCGGAGGATGGGATGCTCTCAGTGACAAGTGTCAGTTTGTCTCGGAGCAGCCAACCAGCTAGTGGTAGCTATTTATAGCCTAGGGAGCAACCCAACATGATAAGACATAAATGCCCTTCAATGATATGACCGTTAGGTGGGTAGATATTTTAGGACAGCTGGCATGTAGCACAGCAACGGTCGGAAATTTGAGTATCAAATTCCTTAGGGCTATCATGTTCCTCACTTGTAGGCAATCCGCACTGGCGAATTCCTAACTCCTCAGTCAGAACAAATTCCTCAGAGACCAGAGGAACTTCGTATCTATCACTGAAGAAATTGACTGAACTATATGAGATTTCCAATGGCTTCACTCGGAAGGATTGGTAGGTGTAGGATTTTAAGATGAGCATCACTTGGAAACTTTTCCTTAGTTTTACCTCGACCCCCTTTAATAGTACGGTGTTTCCTATGACTCAAGAAGGATAAAATGAAACTACGAAAACAAAAGTCTTCACGCTTCATAATCCTCGCATGAATACCAAGTCTTCAAGGTCACACCAATTTCTTCACTTTCAAAGTCTTTAGAAAGCCAAAGTCTTCAGTTGAAGACATTCATTTTTAGGGGTCGACTTTCTCTGTAAATATCAAACTCCTCATAGACTTATAGACCTGTGTACACTCACAAACGCATTAGTCCCTTAACCTATAAGTCTTCAATACACCAAAATCACTAAGGGGCACTAGATGCACTTACAATCTCCGCCTTTTTGGTGATTGATGACAATATAGGTTAGATTTTCAACGGGGATAAACATATGAAGTGTAAATACAGATATTGAGGAATTTGATTACAAGATATAGAAGAACTCCCCCTGAAGATGTGCATATGTGAATAATTTGCTTTGAATAGAAATTGCACATTGTAGAGTAATATCATGGAGATCAGCCCCTATATCTTGTAATTCATACATGCATTTAACATATGGTATGAAGAATTTGAAATGCATGATGAAATATGGTGGCTGATGTAATTTAGCATGCGTGCATTAACATATATAAGGAAATAGCATGCAAAAAACAGAGCAGAAGTATCTGACCACCATAGGACTTAAGTTTACAACTCGATCCAACAAATGCTTCAGAAGAACGAGAGTTGTAACTTAGCAAAAAACACCCATATATAGAAACCCGCTTGAAGACTAACTCAAATTCCCCCCCCCCTTTGTCATCGAATGACCAAAAGGGACAAAAATGAGGACTAACGCCCCTGAAGAATATCATCATGAGGTCAATGGAGGAGCGCCAGCGTTATTGTGGTCGTCCGTTGATGTAGGGCCTGCCACAGTGTCGTTCAAGTCTTCGGCTTCGTCCGTCTCGCGCGATGAAGAATATGAACTTGCAACAAGGTGAGGAAGTTTGACCTTCTTGAATTTCTTTGAAGGTGGCTGAGATCAGTCAAGGTCCTGCTTGAAGCCCATCTGCTTGAGATCTTCATCACCTTAGAGGTGAGACAATACAGCCCAAGTGCGGTCAAAAACTTCATGCAAGTAGTAATGGTTCTTCTTCAAAGTGTTTTGTGTCATTGTCATGTTCTGAAGAATTGAACCAAACTGACGTTTGACCCACTTGTGATTGCGATCGACCTTCTGATGAAGACTAAGGAGAAGCTCACGATCAGTCATCACACGCGGAGCAGTGGCTTGAGGATATTGCTTTGAAGCATTTGCAACAGTGTCATGTGTGGCAGAATCATCATTGGTGGAATATGAAGCAGCTTTGCAAAACTGTCCATCCAATGGACGAGTACCTTCATTAATAACAGCAGCCTTGCCCTTCTCATCAGCTGAGGAAATAGTCCTTTTGAGGACTGCAATTTGGGGCAAATAGCTGAGATGATTTTGAAAATATGCCTTGTAGTTGATTTAAGACCTTGATCTGATGAATCTCATGATCCAGGGAGCGTAAGGCTTCAATTCAAACGGTGATAGAGCTACATTGGCCAAAGTCCTCATGAAGAAATCATGGTTGCTGATAGGAAAAGCATGTATGATGTTGAAAAGCAGATTCTTCATAATGCCATCAACCTCTTCTTCATCAAAGTTGTGGCGCTTGATCGGACTGAGGGTTTTGGTCAATATTCTGTATACTGTCCTTGGCACATAGAGGAATTTGGTCTTTGGAGCTTGGCCTGGCTTCAATGGCTTCATCAGCACTTGCATCAGATGGTTGGAGAGCTCAGGTTCAGCATAAATGAGCAATGCACCTTCAGGAGGAGGACTGACTGGGATGGCATGAAGCAATTCAGAGGCCGGTGCTTTGTAGTGAGTATTTTCTGTCATCCAGTCCAACACCCATGAATTCACATCTTTGACATTGCCTGTGATGTGCAACGTGGCATAGAACTGAAGAATGAGTTCTTCATTCCAGTCGCAGATGTCGGTGCAGAGGTTGAGCAGCCCAGCGTCACGAAGAACATCGAGGACTGGAGTGAAGCAAGGTAGAGACTCCATATCCACATGAGGAATATGCTCATGGTCAATAACTTTGTCCTTATCAAACAGCAGTGAGGAATAGAAGTTCATCTGGCTAGCAGTCCAAAAACGCTTGCGACAAAGTCGAGCAGAGTCGTATGGATTGTAGTCAGTGAAGAAAATATTCTCATTGAAGAAGTCATCAGCCTTGAACTTCTGCTTCTTGGAGTGAGGATTCTGTGGCTTGGGCTAAAGATTAGCAGTCGAAGTCGTCACAGCCTCTTGAAGCACAACCTCTGGAGCCACAGGCTGAGGATTTTCAGGAGCAGTGTCATCAGCAGCAGCTTGGGTCTCAATTTCTTAAGCAACATTATCATCAGCTCTAGTGGCTGGAACTTCTTCAGGAATAGTGAGAAGAGAAGCTTGACGATATTCAGAGCCCATTTGAATTTCTTCAGTGTGAACAGGGGACTGAGAAATCTGTTCCAGAGGGGTGTAAAGTGGTGAATTGGGATGATGACTTTCCCAGTAGTCATCATTCAGAATCGGAGTTGTAGACCCAATATCCGCAGCTTCATCATCTATTTCTTCAACGCCTGCCTCTTCAGCTGTGAACTGAGGCATGGGGCCTTGGTGCCTCCACCGCCGCAACCTTCTGTACCCGTGAGATCCCATCTTGGGGCCTGTTCTGCAGCTTCGTCGGAGGGGGCATCGATCACGGAGGGCTTCTACATCAACACCATAGCCTCTCCGGTGATGTGTGAGTAGTTTACCTCAGACCTTCGGGTCCATAGTTATTAGCTAGATGGCTTCTTCTCTCTTTTTGCATCTCAATACAATGTTCTCCCCCTCTCTTGTGGAGATTTATTCGATGTAATCTTATTTTGCGGTGTGTTTGTTGAGACCGATGAATTGTGGGTTTATGATCAAGTTTATCTATGAACAATATTTGAATCTTCTCTGAATTCTTTTATGTATGATTGGTTATCTTTGGAAGTCTCTTCGAATTATTAGTTTGGTTTGGCCTACTATATTGATCTTTCTTGCAATGGGAGAAGTGCTTAGCTTTGGGTTCAATCTTGCGGTGTCCTTTCCCAGTGACAGCAGGGGCAGCAAGGCACATATTGTATTGTTGCCATCGAGGATAACAAGATGGGGTTTATATCATGTTGCATGAGTTTATCCCTCTACATCATGTCATCTTGCTTAAAGCGTTACTCTGTTCTTATGAACTTAATACTCTAGATGCATGCTGGATAGCGGTCGATGTGTGGAGTAATAGTAGTAGATGTAGGCAGGAGTCGGTCTAGTTCTCTCGGACGTGATGCCTATATACATGATCATACCTAGATATTCTCATAACTATGCTCAATTCTGTCAATTGCTCAACAGTAATTTGTTCACCCACCGTAATATTTATGCTCATGAGAGATGCCACTAGTGAAACCTATGGCCCCCGGGTCTATTTTCCATCATATTAAATCTCCCGACAACAAGCTATTTCTGGCGCCGTTTTTATTTTACTTTCTTTGCTTTGCATCTTTATCATAAAAATAGCAAAAATATTATCATATCATATCTATCAGATCTCACTCTCGTAAGTGACCGTGAAGGGATTGACAACCCCTTTATTGCGTTGGTTGCGAGGATTTATTTGTTTGTGTAGGTGCGAGGGACTCGTGCGTGGCCTCCTACTGGATTGATACCTTGGTTCTCAAAAACTGAGGGAAATACTTACGCTACTTTGCTGCATCCCCCTTTCCTCTTCAAGGGAAAACCAAGGCAGTGCTCAAGAGGTAGCAAGAAGGATTTCTGGTGCCGTTGCCGGGGAGTCTACGCAAAAGTCAACATACCAAGTACCCATCACAAACCCTTATCTCCCGCATTACATTATTTGCCATTTGCCTCTCGTTTTCCTCTCCCCCACTTCACCCTTGCCGTTTTATTCGCCCTCTCTCTTTTCCCTTTTGCCTCCCTCTTTCTTTTTGCTCCTCGCACTTTCTGCCGTTATGTCTGAAATTGGGGAAATTATTGTCGATATGGACAATAATAATATCATGGAAAATTCTGATGCTTCTGCTGAAGAAGCCCCGGCCTTACATACAAAAAAATCGAATTGGTAGTGGTAATATTATTGTAAAAGGAGTTATCCAAGATTTCTTTACTTGTGCCGGCGCTTTATCTTCTATGGGTAGTTCTATTCTTCATAGAACTAGTAGTCTTGCAGACGCTATTGCCATGCTTGTAGTTGAACTTGAAAGACAATTTATGCACATGCATCCGTGCATACAGAGGATTTTCCTAGAATTTTCTAACATTGAGCACTCTTCTGTTAAGCGTGCCGCTACTATCTTTTTGGCTCATGAGTTCAGATTTATTATAAAAGAGGCCAAAGAAATCTTTGCGCATTATAGGGTGGACGCTGGACATCCTCCCATAGAAACTATCTTATTTGATCAAGAGGAAATAATGCGTTTTCAATCTATAGATTATGTTGCTTTTAATGAAAACCTTAGAAAAAAGGTTCCTACCAATATTCTAGTTGATAGAATTTCTGAACTTAATGATGATTTTGCTATTCGAAATAATGAGCTAGGATATTCTCTCGAATATAGGCTCACCAAGTTCTGTCAAAAGAATGCTTATAATGAGGAATTGGTTGTGCAATATGAAGGGCCGAAGGAGGAACCTATACCTCCTAAAGTTGATCTTGGGGATTTTTGTCCTATTAAATTTAGCCCTTTTGATTAATTTTGCTTGCCACAAATAAAACTTGTTGCCGAACGTAGAGAGTATGAAATGAGTTTTAATGATCTATCTTATTATTATGGCAATACCTAGAGCTATCCTCGCTATTATGCCTAGCTAGGGGCGTTAAACGATAGCGCTTGTTGGGAGGCAACCCAATTTTATTTTTAGTTTTTTGCTTTTTGCTTCTGTTTAGGAATAAATCTTTGATCTAGCCTCTGGTTAGATGTCTTTTTATGTTTTAATTAGTGTTTGTGCCAAGTTTAACCTATAGGATCTTCTTGGATGATAGTTATTTGATCTTGCTGAAAATTCCAGAAACTTTCTGTTCACGAAAATAATTGTTAAAAATCACCAGAACGCGATAAAATATTGATTCCTATTGATGCTGATCAATAAACAAATTGCCTAGGTCGTCTATTTTGGTAGATTTTTTGGAGTTTCAGAAGTTTGCGTTAGTTGCAGATTACTACAGACTGTTCTGTTTTTGATAGATTCTGTTTTTCGTGTGTTGTTTGCTTATTTTGATGAATCTATGGCTAGTAAAATAGTTTATAAACCATAGATAAGTTGGAATACAGTAGGTTTAACACCAATATAAATAAAGAATGAGTTCATTACAGTACCTTGAAGTGGTCTTTTGTTTTCTTTCGCTAACGGAGCTCGTGAGATTTTCTGCTGAGTTTTGTGTTGTGAAGTTTTCAAGTTTTGGGTGAAAGATTTGATGGATTATGGAACAAGGAGTGGCAAGAGACTAATCTTGGGGATTCCCATGGCACCCCAAGATAAGCTAAGGACACCTAAAAGCCAAAGCTTGGGGATGCCCCGGAAGGCATCCCCTCTTTCGTCTACTTCCATCGGTAACTTTACTTGGAGCTATATTTTTATTCACCACATGATATGTGTTTTGCTTGGAGCGTCTTGTATTATTTGAGTCTTTATTTGTTAGTTTACCACAATCATCCTTGCTGTACACACCTTTTGAGAGAGTCACACTTGATTCGGAATTTATTAGAATACTCTATGTGCTTCACTTATATTTTTTTGAGCTATATAGTTTTGCTCTAGTGCTTCACTTATATCTTTTAGAGCACGGTGGTGGATTTGTTTTATAGAAACTATTGATCTCTCATGCTTCACTTATATTATTTTGAGGATCTTAAAATAGCATGGCAATTTGCTTTAATTAATATCATGAGAAATTTGATGCTTGATAATTGTTTTGAGATATAAAGGTGGTAATATCATAGTTGTGCTAGTTGAGTAATTGTGGAATTGAAAAATACATGTGTTGGAGTTTGTGATTCCCGTAGCATGCACGTATGGTGAACCGTTATGTAACGAAGTCGGAGCATGAGATATTTGTTGATTGTCTTCCTTTGTGTGGCGGTCGGGATCGCGCGATGGTTAACTCCTACCAACCCTTCCCCTAGGAGCATGCGTAGTAGTACTTTGCTTCGAGGGCTAATAAATTTTTGCAATAAGTATATGAGTTCTTTATGACTAATGTGAGTCCATGGATTATACGCACACTTACCTTTCCGCAATTTTCTAGCCTCTTCGGTACCGTGCATTGCCCTCTCTCACTTTGAGAGTTGGTGCAAACTTCGCCGGTGCATCCAAACCCCGTGATATGATACGCTCTATCACACATAAACCTCCTTATATGTTTCTCAAAACAGCCACCATACCTACCTATCATGGCATTTCCATAGGCATTCCGAGATATATTGCCATGCAACTTTCCACCGTTTCATTTATCATGACACGCTCCATTATTGTCATATTGCTTTGCATGATCATGTAGTTGACATTGTATTTGTGGCAAAGCCACCGTTCATAATTCTTTCATACATGTCGCTCTTGTTTCATTGCATATCCCGGTACACCGCCGGAGGCATTCATATAGAGTCATATTTTGTTCTGAGTATTGAATTTTAATTCATGAATTGTAATTAAATAAAAGTGTGATGATCATCATTATTAGAGCATTGTCCCAAGTGAGGAAAGGATGATGGAGACTATGATTCCCCCACAAGTTGGGATGAGACTCCGGACTAAAAAAAAGAGGCCATAAAAAAAGAGAAAAGGCCCAAATAAAAAAATGAGAGAAAAAGAGAGAAGGGACAATGTTACTATCCTTTTACCACACTTGTGCTTCAAAGTAGCACCATGATCTTCATAATGGAGAGTCTCTCATTTTTTCACTTTCATATACTAGTGGGAAATTTCATTATAGAACTTGGCTTGTATATTCCAATGATGGGCTTCCTCAAATGCCCGAGGTCTTCATGAGCAAGCAAGTTGGATGAACACCCACTTAGTTTCTTTTTGAGCTTTCATACACTTATAGCTCTAGTGCATCCGTTGCATGGCAATCCCTACACCTCGCATTAACATCAATTGATGGGCATCTCCATAGCCCGTTGATTAGCCTCGTTGATGTGAGACTTTCTCCTTTTTTTGTCTTCCCACATAACCCCTACCATTATACCTTATTCGACCATAGTGCTATATCCATGGCTTGCGCTCATGTATTGCGTAAGAGTTGAAAAGGCTGAAGCGCGTTAAAAGTATGAACCAATTGCTTGGCTAAAACCGGGGTCGTGCATGATATGAATATTTTGTGTGGGGAAGATGGAGCATAGCCAGACTATATGATTTTGTAGGGATAACTTGCTTTGGCTATGTTATTTTGATAAGACATAATTGCTTAGTTAGTATGCTTGAAGTATTATTGTTTTTATGTCAACATTAAACTTTTATCTTGAATCATATCAAATCTGAACATTCATGCCACAGTAAGAAGAATTATATTGAAATTATGTCAAGTAGCATTCCACATCAAAAATTCTGTTTTTATCATTTACCTACTCGGGGACGAGCAGGAATTAAGCTTGGGGATGCTTGATACGTCTCCAACGTATCTATAATTTTTTATTGTTCCATTCTATATTATATTCTGTTTTGGACATTATTGGGCTTTATTATACACTTTTACATTATTTTTGGGACTAACCTATTAACCGGAGGCCCAGCCCAGAATTGCTGTTTTTGCCTATTTCAGAGATTCGCAGAAAAATAATATCAAACGGAGTCCAAACGGAATGAAACCTTCGGGAACGTGATTTTCAGAACGAACGTGATCCAGAGGACTTGGACCCTACGTCAAGACATCAACCAGGAGGGCACGATGTAGGGGGCGTGCCTACCCCCCCAGGGCGCGCCCTCCACCCTCGTGGGCCCCACGTTGCTCCACCGACGTGCTCCTTCCTCCTATATATACCTACGTACCCCCAAACTACCAGATACGAAGCCAAAAACCTAATTCCACCGCCGCAACCTTCTATGCCCGTGAGATCCCATCTTGGGGCCTGTTTCGGAGCTCCGCCGGAGGGGGCATCGATCACGGAGGGCTTCTACATCAACACCATAGCCTCTCCGATGATGTGTGAGTAGTTTACCTCAGACCTTCGGGTCCATAGTTATTAGCTAGATGGCTTCTTCTCTCTTTTTGGATCTCAATACAATGTTCTCCCCCTCTCTTGTGGAGATCTATTCAATGTAATCTTATTTTGTGGTGTGTTTGTTGAGACCGATGAATTGTGGGTTTATGATCAAGTTTATCTATGAACAATATTTGAATCTTCTCTGAATTCTTTTATGTATGATTGGTTATCTTTGGAAGTCTCTTCGAATTATCAGTTTGGTTTGGCCTACTAGATTGATCTTTCTTGCAATGGGAGAAGTGCTTAGCTTTGGGTTCAACCTTGTGGTGTCCTTTCCCAGTGACAGTAGGGGCAGCAAGGCACGTATTGTATTGTTGCCATCGAGGATAACAAGATGGGGTTTATATCATATTGCATGAGTTTATCCCTCTACATCATGTCATCTTGCTTAAAGCGTTACTCTGTTCTTATGAACTTAATACTCTAGATGCATGCTGGATAGCGGTCGATGTGTGGAGTAATAGTAGTAGATGCAGGCAGGAGTCGGTCTACTTGTCTCGGACGTGATGCCTATATACATGAGCATACCTGGATATTCTCATAACTATGCTCAATTATGTCAATTGCTCAACAGTAATTTGTTCACCCACCGTAATATTTATGCTCATGAGAGAAGCAACTAGTGAAACCTATGGCCCCGGGGTCTATTTTCCATCATATTAAATCTCCCGACAACAAGCTATTTCTGGCGCCGTTTTTATTTTACTTTCTTTACTTTGCATCTTTATCATAAAAATACCAAAAATATTATCCTATCATATCTATCAGATCTCACTCTCGTAAGTGACCGTGAAGGGATTGCCAACCCCTTTATTGCGTTGGTTGCGAGGATTTATTTGTTTGTGTAGGTGTGAGGGACTCGTGTGTGGCCTCCTACTGGATTGATACCTTGGTTCTCAAAAACTGAGGGAAATACTTACGCTACTTTGCTGCATGACCCTTTCCTCTTCAAGGGAAAACCAAAGCAGTGCTCAAGAGGTAGCAGAGACCACGCATGAGTCCCTCGCACCTACACAAACAAACAAGAACCTCGCAACCAACGCGATAAAGGGGTTGTCAATCCCTCAACGGTCACTTACGAGAGTGAGATCTAATAGATATGATAAGATAATATTTTTAGTATTTTTATGATAAAGATGCAAAGTAAAATAAATGGCAATGAAAATAGCTAAGTGTTGGAAGATTAATATGATGGAAAATAGACCCGGGGACCATAGGTTTCACTAGTGGCTTCTCTCAAGAGCATAAGTATTACGGTGGGTGAACAAATTACTATTGAGCAATTGATAGAATTGAGCATAGTTATGAGAATATCTAGGTATGGTCATGTATATAGGCATCACGTCCTTGACAAGTAGACCGACTCCTGCTTGCATCTACTACTATTACTCCACACATCGACCGCTATCCAGCATGCATCTAGAGTATTAAGTTCATAAGAACAGAGTAATGCTTTAAGTAAGATGACATGATGTAGAGGGATAAACTCATGCAATATGATATAAACCCCATATTGTTATCCTCGATGGCAACAATACAATACGTGCCTTGCTGCCCCTGCTGTCATTGGGAAAGGACACCACAAGATTGAACCCAAAGCTAAGCACTTCTCCCATTGCAAGAAAGATCAATCTAGTAGGCCAAACCAAACTGATAATTCGAAGAGACTTGCAAAGATAACCAATCATACATAAAGAATTCAGAGAAGATTCAAATATTATTCATAGATAAACTTGATCATAAACCCACAATTCATCGGTCTCAACAAACACACCGCAAAAGAAGATTACATCGAATAGATCTCCAAGAAGATCGAGGAGAACATGGTATTGATATCCAAAAAGAGAGAAGAAGCCATCTAGCTAATAACTATGGACCCGAAGGTCTGAGGTAAACTACTTACACATCATCGGAGAGGCTATGGTGTTGATGTAGAAGCCCTCCTTGATCAATGCCCCCTCCGGCAGGACGCCGGAAAAGGCCCCAAGATGGGATCTCACGGGTACAGAAGGTTGCGGCGGTGGAATTAGGTTTTCGTGGATGCCTCTGTTGGTTTGGGGGTACGTAGGTATATATAGGAGGAAGAAGTATGTCGGTGGAGCAACATGGGCCCCACGAGGGTGGAGGGCGCGCCCCCTACCTCGTGCTCTCATGGTTGCTTTCTTGACGTAGGGTCCAAGTCCTCTGGATCACGTTCATTCTGAAAATCACGTTCCCGAAGGTTTCATTCCGTTTGGACTCCGTTTGATATTCTTTTTTTGCGAAACTCTAAAATAGGCAAAAAAATAGCAATTTGGGTTGGGCCTCCGATTAATAGGTTAGTCCCAAAAATAATATAAAGGTGTATAATAAAGCCCATTAAACATCCAAAACAGAATATAATATAGCATGAAGCAATCAAAAATTATAGATACGTTGGAGACGTATCAGTAAGTCTTCAGGTGACTTCCAAACCTTCATAGACTCGGTCACTCGGCGATCCACAATTTCCTCTTGGATTCTCTAGACCATGACGCCTAATCGTCTGGAGGATACACAGTCCTCAAAGGTAACAAGCATCGGTTCCACACAGGAACAATCTCTTCAGTGATGCTCAATCACTTTGGGTTTGTAGGTGTTTGGGTTTGGGTTTTACTCACTTGATGATTTTCGCTCAAAGTCCTCGGAGGATGGGATGCTCTCAATGACAAGTGTCAGTTTGTCTCGGAGTAGCCAACCAACTAGTGGTTGTAGGGGGAGGCTATTTATAGCCTAGGGAGCAGCCCGACATGATAAGACATAAATGACCTTCAATGATATGACCGTTAGGTGGGTAGATATTTTGGGACAGCTGGCGCGTATCACAGCAACGGTCGAAAATTTGAGTATCAAATTCCTCAGGGCTATCATGTTCCTCACTTGTAGGCAATCCGCACTGGCGAATTCCTAACTCCTTAGTCAGAACAAATTCCTCAGAGACTAGAAGAAGTTCGTCTCTGTCACTGAAGAAATTGACTAAACTGTATGAGATTTCCAATGGCTTCACTCGAAAGGATTGGTAGGTGTAGGATTTTGAGATGAGCATCACTTGGAAACTTTTCCTTAGTTTTACCTCGACCCCCTTTAACAATACGGTGTTTCCGATGACTCAAGAAGGAGAAAATGAAACTACTTAAACAAAAGTCTTCACGCTTCAAATTCCTCGCATGAATACCAAGTCTTCAAGGTCACACCAATTTCTTCACTTTCAAAGTCTTCAGAAAGCCAAAGTCTTCAGTTGAAGACATTCATTTTTAGGGGTTGACTTTCTCTGTAAATATCAAACTCCTCATAGACTTATAGACCTGTGTACACTCACAAACGCATTAGTCCCTTAACTTATAAGTCTTCAATACACCAAAATCACTAAGGGGCACTAGATGCACTTACAAGTGCCTACTTTCGACATCATATATGTCATCTGCTTAGTTCAGACATGTTCTATAATGCCACCTGTTTAGTTTCTATATCATATATGGGAATTATGCAGTCTCATGTCTTTTAGCCAGCCATAATATATGTGAAATGTGCAATGCCATCTTGTTTAACCAGGCATCATATATTTGAATGATATCTTGCCCATCCTTTTCTTTATTACATTTCCACTTGTCGAGAATGTTTGTACAATAAACTACTCTACCTTTGAATCGGCCATTTGAGTGGGTGATGGAAAAATCTGGAGTGAAAACAAGGCCTTCAGAGCAGACAGTGCTACCTGTCGAAGTAGATCTCTTGCTGGGTCCTGATATCTCCTTAGAGATGGATTCAGAGACAGATGACCAGTCCTATTCCCCCACCGAGGTGTATGCTCTAACTTGGCACGGTTATACTGCTCATATCATGCATATGGTGTCTTGCATTGCATAGTTTAGACATCATATACACAATATTCAACACCATGTTCTTAGTTCAGACATCATATATGCAAATGCCCTCTTCTTAGCATATAAATCACATATGTGCATTAAATCATGCGATCCTGATTACTTAGATAACATGTATGTGAATTATGTCATGCGATCCTGTTTAGTTAGTCATCATATCTTTGAATTATGTTATGCTATGCTATCCAGTTTAGATAGACATCATATATGTGAAAATATGTCATGCTATCCGTTTTAGTTAAACAATATACATGTCAACTATTTCATGCCCTCTTTTTTCCACACTATCTATTGCATCTGTCTCTCATACAATGTCTATACATTCAACTATGTTTCCTATTTATCAGCTATTTGAATTGGAGCGGGTGATGGCAGTATCTAGAGTAGTAAAAACACGGTCTTCAAATAAAACAGTGATGCCTCTCGGTGGAGATAGCACCCCGGTTGTACATGCACGAGAACCAACCCTACCACACATAACCCAGACTCTCGCAGATTATACCCCTACTGCGATGAACAGAGAACCAGCTTCACCCAATCTAACCCCAACCCCAGCAGATAGTAACCCAGTTCCTGTTGACACAGCACCATCTCCACCACAGAGCTCCCAAACAAGAGCAGTTAGTAAGGCAGCTCCAGTGCCCAAAGCGCCAGTACTACCACGGCGAACCCCAACGCCACCAGTTAGTACACCTATTCCTGTGGAGGAAGCACAACCAGCCAGTCGTAGTTTAGCATCTATCGCATTTGATGTTGTTAAATCCTATGTGCATATCTTCCCATCATGGAAATATTATACTGAAGATGAAGGAAAATGCCAGTTGCAGGTGTTTGTCCAGGAGTTATGTGTAAGTGATGTTATTCATGGCAATTACTTTGCTTTGTCCCATACATTCTACCTCCATGATGGTTATAATACTACAAATTTTCCCATTTTTCTCTATAGAGAAGGACCGATTAGGAAACTCAGGATGAGGTAACCTGTGCTAATACCTCTGCTATCTTCAAGAATGCTTGGTGGCAGTATCGGAATTACCTGAAGAAAACGTACTTCACTGGCAAAGAAACTCATCAAATTCCCTTACGTTCTCCTGAGACACATTTACTGGACGATGACTGGGAACGCCTTGTTCTGTACTGGTCCCGAACCAAGAACGTGGTAAGGTCTATGAGCTCATTTTTTAAGTACTATATGCTTGTGTCTTACTGTACTCTGTTCATGTAGAACAAGTGCTTAAACCTGAAGAACACCTGTTCTCATTTAAGGTTCCATTGTTATCGTGCATACTGCTTTGCTCCTGTATCACTGTATTTACTTATACAAACTTATTTTTAAATTGAAGGATCCAATCGAAACTCCAATGGCACAACAGGTATGTTTACGCATATGTTTCTTTAACAAGTTTGCTCTTATAAATAGCTCTGTTGGTTTCAATTTCAATTGTGTATACAGTTAACTTCTCATATCATGCACATTACTAGCATCACAACAGAGCCAATAGTGTTGTTGTACATGTAGACCCGTGGTACCCATCTGAAATCTTGTTGTGCCGTGTAGTTTCCCACGCTTTGTATTCTTTCAGTGTTGCTTTCTCTTGAACTGTTATGATTTGAACCGTGTCTCTATTTTGATTTGGCAGGACAATGCAGTGACCATAGGACATAGATATATATTTGTTTGTTGCTTTTATAATGTACTACTTGGCAATAGAAGACTTGGTAGTTTAATCTTGTCCACCTTACTAATGTACTGGTTCACCGAAATGAGTTTCATATACTAGTATATGTTAAACCTGTTATGTGTCTGCTTGTCTCTTCTTTTAGAATGCTGACAGAATATTGGGGAAGAGTGCCTTATTAAGCAATGGTAAAGGAAGTAATGCAGATAAGGTTCAGGATAGTGAGACATCCTTGTTGGTCTCCAACAAAGCTGATAAAACAGCTAAGGAAAACTATCTTGAAGACAGTGAGAAAACCCCAAAGTCATGTCTTGGTTTAGTGTTCGAGTTACTGGCCACTACCGCTGGAACAAGCTATTCAAACTCACTGTCTGAATTAGTTCGGTTTCTTGAGTCTCAACTACAAGCTGAAAGACATCGATCAGTTGTGCTGCGACAAGAAGCGGAAGAACTGCGGAAGTCCCTGGAGCATTCAGATGCATACTTTCAGGTGCAACAGCAAGCGTTGGAGGATTTTAGCGCCAAACAGGACAAAGCTAATAAGCTTGCTAAGCTTATTGCCAGCATGGTGGATACCCAGGATAACGTTTCTTGAGCTCTTCTGAAGTTGTTTCAGTTATGGACTTGTTTTGCTGCCGCATTTATTTGCACTGGTGGCCAATTTAGATGGCCAGTGTATGTAATATGCTGCCTTGTTCCCTATATTTATACTGGTGGCGAACTTTGATGCCCAGTGGATGTAATATGTGTAATAGCTATAATAGCCTAGCGTTAGTTGTTTGCTTATTTATTTCCTTATTGTCTTGTTTAGTTGTTTGCTTGTAGTCACTGCTATTCTTTTTTCGCATTTTTCTAGTGGCCACAATAACCTATTTTTGGTAACTGGGCCACAATAACCATGGCAACACACGGACTGTTGTAACCATGGGCCTCCTACGGGCCGTAGGATCCATGGACCTTCTATGGGCCGTAGGATCCATGGGCCGTAGGATCCATGGGCCTTCTATGGGCCGTAGGATCCATATGTAACACCCCGGATATAACTTTCCATATTTGTAACTCCAACTCTTGCCATTTTCGGCTATGTGTTATGATATTCCCTTCGTGGTCGGGTTTTGTTTTTCGTTTTGCATTTTGTTCATGTCATGCATCTCATATCATGTCATCATGCGCATTTCATTTGCATACGTGTTCGTCTCATGCATCCGAGCATTTTCCCCGTTGTCCGTTTTGCAATCCAACACTTCCACATGCACCGGCGCACCCCTCTTGTTTCTTTTCGTGAGTGGGTGTTAAACGTTCTGGGAATGGACCGAGGTTTGTCAAGTGGCCTTGGTACACCACCGGTAGACCACCTGTCAAATTTCGTTCCATTTGGAGGTCGTTTGATGCTCCAACGGTTAACCGGGTAACCGCAAAGGCCTTTTGTGTGTTGCAGCAAAAACCCATCCAAACAGCCCAATAACCCATCTAAGTCCCCTCCATGCTCTCGGGCGTTCGATCACGATCGTGTGGGCGAAAACCGCACTTCATTTGGAGTCTCCTAGCTCCCTATGCCTATATAAACACCTCCTCCTTCGAAATTTGCGTCCAAATCGCAAATAAACCCTAGCAAATTCCCCTCTCCGCCGTCGGACACCTTCCCCGCCGCCGACGGACGTGTCCGCGCCGCCACCCGGCCCGTCGCCCGCGCCGCCGGCCCGCCGGGGCCCAGGCGGAGCCCTCCCGGCCCGTCGCCCGCGCCCGAGCTCCTCCTCCCGTGCCCATGCGCGCGCCGCCCCGCCGCCCAGTCGCCTCCACCGTCCCTGCCGCCTCGTCGCCCGCCGACCGCCTCCGCCGACCGCCGCCGTCCGAGCCCGTCGCCGGATCCCGCGCCTCCTCCTCGCCAGATCCGGCCACCCTCCGTCTCCGGTGCCTCCCCCGCGCCCTCTCCGGCCGCCTTTCACGAACCCCGGCGAACTTCGGCTTCCATGCCAGATCCGGGAGAAGGTTGACTTTCTCCCCCCCCCCCCTTTCTGCTAAGTCCCGAAGTTTTCACATATTGTTGCCATGTTCATCGCATCATATCTCCTCGCATATAGATCCGTTTCATGCGCATGATATATAGAAATGTTCGTCTTGAGATGCTCTTCATTTTATTCCATTATGCCATACTCGTTTGAGACCATCTTGATGCCCAAATCTCTGGTGCAAGAATGCTATATGATGTTTTCTGCTGTTACTTGTCAGAACTTGGTGTTTTGTTATTTTTACTACATTTGATGTGTGCATCTTATGGGCATGAGCTCTACAGGTGTTTTGATCTATGCCATGCCATCTTTCCAGAGGTGTATGCCATGTATTTTTGTGATCTATGTGGTGACTAGCACAAGCATGCAAACTAGGCTTCGTGATGTTTCTGTTTTCAGGGACTTAGAATTTTGCCAAGTCTGTGACTGCTGTTATTTTGTTGCCATGTATCCATGTGGCTACAGGGAGATCCATGCTTCTTTTGGGAATGTTCAGTAAGGATGTTTTGTAGATATAGTTGTGCTCTATCCATCCATGCCCCTGTTTGCAATTATGGAGTGCCATAGCATGTCTTAATCTTGCTCTATTTTTGCTATGAAATATTCCTGGCAGATTGTTAACATGATATTCAATTTTTCCAAGGTTGTTGTAGTTGATCCATACAAGCTATGAACTTTCTCTTGCCATGGTTAGCTTCATAAACATGCCATCTTGCTGTAGGTATGCTTGTTTTATCATGTATTGCTTTGTAATGAGTGAATCAAGCTCACAAAGATGCCCTCATAATTCTGTTAATGCCATGTTCTGTTTTCTGCCAAGTCTGAAACCTGTTAACGAAACTTGCTATGTTTACATGGGTGCCATCATTTCTTCTGATCCTTTTTGGCTCATGGTCAGTAAGGGACTTTTGTTTTATATTTTTAGTAGATTCATGCCATGCCTTGTTTTGCTATGATAAGTTCCTGTAGCATGTTTTGCTTGCTCTGGACATTGCTACCTGATGTTGTTTCAGCCATGTCCAGTATTTCACTGTCTGTGAAACTGATATCTTTTGCACTTTTGCCATGCTTGTTTGAACCTGTTATTTTGTGATCTAGCCGTAGCTCAGTGTTCATCTTTTGTCAAGCATCTCCTGTAGATTGCTTCCATATGCTTTGTTGCTATGTTGGGGTGTTGTAGCTTAGTTACTTGATGTATTCTATGTGCTATCATGCTATTAATCGCAGAATCGTGTCATTCTTGTTTTGCTTGCCATTTGCAAACCGTGCATCCGTTTCCGGTGATCTTTATATCGATTTTGATTGAAATCATCTCATCTTTCCAGTGGCATACTTGGTTTGCCAATTTGCTGCCTTGTTCATCCTTTTTCTTCCGGAGCACGCATATGCATCGCATGTCACATCTCGCATATCATGCATGTATTGCATCATGTTGCTTGTGCATTTCCCATGATTGATTGTGGTTCCATTGCTTGTGTTCTTGCTGTGGTTAGAGCCGGCAGACGAGTTCGTGAACGAGGAACCTGTTGAGTACGCTTACGAGGATCAAGCTTTCGACAACTCTGAGAACCTTGCAGGCAAGATGACCATACTTCGGAATCACTTCTATCTTCGCTTTGCTAGTTGTACGTTCTATTGCCATGCTGCGCTACCTACCACTTGCTATATCATGCCCCCATATTGCCATCTCAAGCCTCTAACCATCCTTTCCTAGCAAACTGTTGTTTGGCTAAGTTACCGCTTTTGCTCAGCCCTTCTTATAGTGTTGCTAGTTGCAGGTGAAGTTGAAGTTGTTTCCATGTTGGAACATGGATATTTTGGAATATCACAATATCTTTTATTTAATTCATGCATCTACATATTTGGTAAAGGGTGGAAGGCTCGGCCTTATGCCTGGTGTTTTGTTCCACTCTTGCCGCCCTAGTTTCCGTCGTACCGGTGTTATGTTCCTTGAGTTTGCGTTCCTTACGCGGTTGGGTGATTTATGGGACCCCCTTGACAGTTCGCTTTGAATAAAACTCCTCCAGCAAGGCCCAACCTTGGTTTTACCATTTGACCACCTACCACCTACACTTCCCTTGGGTTTTCGTGAGCCCGAGGGTTATCTTTATTTTAGACCCCCACGGGCCAGTGCTCCTTCGAGTGTTGGTTCAAACTGAGCTGCCCGCGGGGCCACCTTGGGGAAAATTGAGGGCTGGTTTTACTCGTAGCTAGTCTCATCCGGTGTTGCCCTGAGAACGAGATATGTGCAGCTCCTATCAGGATTTGTCGGCACATCGGGTGGCTTTGCTAGTCTTGTTTTACCATTGTCGAAATGTCTTGTAAACCGGGATTCCGAGACTGATCGGGTCTTCCTGGGAGAAGGTTTATCCTTCGTTGACCGTGAGAGCTTATAATGGGCTAAGTTGGGACACCCCTGCAGGGTATATTATCTTTCGAAAGCCGTGCCCGCGGTTATGAGGCAGATGGGAATTTGTTAATGTCCGGTTGTAGAGAACTTGTCACTTGACTTAATTAAAATACATCAACCGTGTGTGTAGCCGTGATGGTCTCTTTTCGGCGGAGTCCGGGAAGTGAACACGGTTTGAGTTATGCATGAACGTAAGTAGTTTCAGGATCACTTCTTGATCATTTCTAGCTTCGTGACCGTTGTGTTGCTTCTCTTCTCGCTCTCATTTGCGTATGTTAGCCACCATATATGCTTAGTGCTTGCTGCAGCTCCACCTCATTACACCATCCTTTCCTATAAGCTTAAATAGTCTTGATCTCGCGGGTGTGAGATTGCTGAGTCCTTGTGACTCACAGATTCTACCAAAACAGTTGCAGGTGCCGACGATACAAGTGCAGATGACGCAACCGAGCTCAAGGGGGAGTTCGACGAGGAACGTGGTCGTTACTATGTTTCTTTTCCTAATGATCAGTAGTGGAGCCCAGTTGGGACGATCGGGGATCTAGCATTTGGGGTTATCTTATTTTCATTTGGATTTGACCGTAGTCGGTCTATGTGTGGATTTTGGATGATGAATGAATTAATGTATGTATTGTGTGAAGTGGCGATTGTAAGCCAACTCTCGTTATCCCATTCTTGTTCATTACATGGGATTGTGTGAAGATGACCCTTCTTGCGACAATACCTACAATGCGGTTATGCCTCTAAGTCGTGCCTCGACACGTGGGAGATATAGCCGCATCGTGGGCGTTACACCATGGGCCTTCTACGGGCCATAGGATCCATGGGCTTTCTACGGGCCGTATGATCCATGGGCCTTCTACGGGCCGTAGGATCCATTGGCCTTCTATGGGCCATATAATCATTTCGCCAAACATGGGACGTACTATTCGTGGACCATAATGGTCCGTTAATAGGCCGTATTTGATAAGGCTATGAAAACTGCCCAACTGGTTAACGGGCCACAAACGGGCCGAATGTAACCACGAGCTGAATTTGGCCCACAAACGGAACAGGCCAGTAATGGACCGTAACTAACCGAATTCTAGAAATGATCCCAAGAATAAATGGGCCCTTAGAAGGCCGAAAGTTAACACGGGCTGGAAATGGCCGACGGAATAATGGGTCGTTAATTGGTATAAAGCGATACACTGTTCATTATGGGCCAGTTTCATCTCGGGCCTTTAATGGGCCCAGAGTTACAAAGGGCCTCCTATGGGCCGAAAGACGTCATGGGCCATACATGGGCCGGAAGTTACAACGGGCTAGTATCATATTGGACGGCCCAGATGACGCTACTAGGCCAAATTCCGGTAGGTCGTGAGTTAGCGGGTTGTAAATGGGCTATATGCTAACATGTCGTTAACAGGCTTTCCGTGGGCCAGCCCGCTACCTTTTGACCAAGTCAAACGGGTCGGCCTTTTACTGGAATGGGCCTTTGTTGGGCAGTGCCACGTGTCGATGAATCATAGGCGCCTTCGGTCCAATGAGTGGATGACATCTGTCCCAACAGTGAGCCGACACGTGGTTCCGTCGGCCAATGAGAATTTTACACATGGAAAATCAGCATTGGTCATGGCTGTTAGCGGGTTATCGGATCCAAAACCGGACCCGATAGCTTAACGGCGACCCGTTATGGTGGATGCCACGTGTCGGTCACCCTTGACGAAAGCACTTCCATGACGCGCCATTTATCGTCATGGAAGTGGACACTTCCGTGATGATAATTTTGGTAATGTCATGGAACACTTCTGCGACAGCACAGGTATGACTATCTTGATTCTATCATAAAATCGTCATGGATGTACATGCATGACAGAAAACGTGACCTACTGTGACAAACACGTATCATCACGGAAGTGTATTTTTTTGTAGTGCACCCTTGTGGTTAGCCCGGGACTCTTCTCTGGTATCTTTTCGCTCCAGTATTTTTTATATTTTCGAAAAATATTCTCCGTAAATTTTCAGCCCATTCCGAGAACTTTTATTTCTGCACAAAAACAACACCACGGTAGTTCTACTGAAAACAGCGTCAGTCCAGGATAGTTCTAATCAAATCATACGAAAATCATATAGAATTGTTGTAAACATGGCATGAATACTTCATAAATTATAGATACGTTGGAGACGTATCAACATCCCCAAGCCTAATTCCTACTTGTCCTTGAGTAGGTAAATGATAAAAGAAATTATTTATGAAGTGTGAATGCTAGCAAGTGCACAAGTGTGATAAATGATAATTTCAATCACTTTTTCTAGCATTATTCTTTATCATAAGCAGTACCTCATCTCATAAAAGTCCTCATGGTCAAGTAGCAAGCTATTCACATGTTAAAGTATAGACCATAAAGTTTCTTGAAAACTAACAACCCATGTTCTTAGTCATCAAACAATTGCAATTCATCTTATTTTCGGGAAGGGTCTATGTAAGAGCTTTGATTTAGCAAATTCCACATACTCAACTATCATATAGTCTTTCACAATTGCTAACACTCACGCGATACTGATGGGTACAGAGTTTCAATCGGACACAAAGAAAGATAGGAGCTTATAGTTTCGCCTCCCAACCTTTTACCTCAAGGGTAATGTCAACAATAATATTTTATGATAACCTACATCCGAGTGGATATATATCCGGATCTCTCCAACACATAGTGCTTTCCAAAGGAAAAAGTGTAAAAAGGAAAGGTGAAGATCACCATGACTCTTGTATAAAGGTAGAAGATAAAAGTAAAAGATAGGCCCTTCGCAGAGGGAAGCAGAGGTTGTCATGCGCTTTTATGGTTGGATTCACAAAATCTTAATGCAAAAGAACATCACTTTATATTGCCGCTTGTGATAAAAGACCTTTATTATGCAGTCCGTCACTTTAATTTCTTCGATATCACAAGTTCGTATAAAGCTTATTTTCTTCACACTAATAGATCATACATATTTAGAGAGCAATTTTTATTTCTTGCAACGATGACAACTTACTTGAAGGATCTTACTCAATCCATAGATAGGTATGGTGGACTCTCATGGCAAAACTGGTTTAAGGGATGTTTGGAAGCACAAGTAGTATCTCTACTTGGTGCAAAGAATTTGGCTAGCATGAGGGGGAAAGGCAAGCTCAACATGTTGGATGATCCATGACAATATAACTTCTATTCGGATATAAGAAAACATAACTCATTATGTTGTCTTCCTTGTCCAACGTCAACTTTTTAGCATGTCATATTTTAATGAGTGCTCACAATTACAAAAGATGTCCAAGATAGTATATTTATATGTGAAATCTCTCTTCCTTCAACATTCTTTCATGAATTGTTCAAGTGACCAATGTTGAGTTTGCTAACTTTCAATAAATTTTACCACCTATACTTCTTATAAGTGAAGTCATTACTCCCCATGGGATAAGCATGTGAAGCATATAAATTTCAGATCTATGATATTCAATTCATTCAACCATTTACTCATAGGATATAAGTGAAGCACGTGAGTAAATGACAAACTACTCCAAAAAGATATAAGTGAAGGACAATGTGTAGTCAAATAATTAACTAGCCATGGGAGGACTCTCTCTCATTCAAGATTTCAGATCTAATGATTTTATTCAAACAGCAAGTAAAATTAAAATACGCTCCAAGCAAAACACATATCAAGTGATGAATAAAAATATAGCTCCGAGTAAGGTATACTGATGGTTTTGAAGACAAAAGAGGGGATGCCTTCCGGGGCATCCCCAAGCATAGGCGCTTGAGTCTTCCATGAATATTACCTTGGGGTTCCTTGGGCATCCCCAAGCTTAGGGTCTTTCCACTCCTTATTCTCCTCGTATCGATATCTCACCCAAAACTTGAAAACTTCAATCACACAAAACTTAACGGAACTTCGTGAGATGGGTTAGTATGGTAAAGAGTAAATCATTCACTTCGGTACTGTCAAAGACAAGATTCATAATTGTTCTCACAAAATGCCTACTGTACCATATTATTTCTACAATTTATATTGAGCAATATAAGCCATACAAACTAGAAAACAAGCAAACTATGAATTGAAAACAGAATCTGCCAGAAACAGAACAGTCCGTAATGATCTGAACAACAACCATACTTCTGCTACTCCAAAAATTCTTGAAAATTAGGACAACCTAGGCAATTTGTATATAAATCTTGTGTAAAAAATTCAGATCAAAATCACGCTTCTGTGATTTTAAAAAATTCTGGCAATGATCGCAAAAGTTAATGTTTTTCAGCAAGATCAAATCAACTATCACTCTAAGCCATCCCAAAGGTACTTGGCACTTTATTGAAACAAGAGCTATAAAACATGATTACTACAGTAGCTTAATTATGTGAACACACAAAAACAGTAACGATAAATATTGGGTTGTCTCCCAACAAGTGCTTTTCTTTAATGCCTTTTTATCTAGGCATGAGATTACAATGATACTCTTCCAAGCCCAATTCCAATGATAGTCTTATTCATACTCCAAAAGATATAAGTGAAGTTCACGGAGCATTCTACAATTAATATAGATTTACCAACATCCAAGCTCAAAATATATAAGTGTAGCACACGAAGCATTCTATAAAGCCGTACTCAAAAGATTTAAGTGAAGCACAAAGAGCATTCTATAAAGACATACTCAAAAGATTTAAGTGAAGCACAAAGAGCATTCTACGAATCAATGAAGGGCTATATCACACTAGCATGGAGCATAAAGGAAAATAAAGGGAAAATAAACTCAAAAGACACATATCATGTGAACAATACAAAAACAGAGGTATACCAATAATTGTTGAAAAAGAAAGATGGGATGCCAACTGGGGCATCCCCAAGCTTAGATGCTTGAGTATCCTTGAAATATTTACTTGGGGTGCCTTGGGCATCCCCAAGCTTGAACTCTTGCCTCGCCTTATTCTTCTCATATCGATAACTCCTCGTTCTTCGAACACTTCATCCACACAAAACTTAACCAAAAACTTTGTGAGATTCGTTAGTATAATAAAGCAAATCACTACCTTTTAGGTACTGTTGTAAACTCATTACAATTTCATATTAGTATTATATCTACTGTATTACAACTTCACCATGGTTCATACCCCCCGATACTACCCATAGATTCATCAAAATAAGTGAACAACACATAGAAAACAGAATCTGTCAAGAACAGGACAATCTGTAGCAATCTGGAACTTCCGTATACTTCTGTAACTCAAAAAATTCTAAAACAATTAGGAAAATCTAAACAAATTGTTTAGAAGTACTTTGCAAAAAGTTTCAGAAGCGTTTGACATTCCAGTAAAAAATGTAAATTCACGCGCTACAGCCAAAGTTTCCGTTTTTGCACCGAACATAGCAAACAAGCAATCTAGAAATCCTATAACCAAATCTTGGCACATTATTTTTATAATACGATGGATATATACAAGGGGATACTTATTCTTGAGAAACTTCCATGAAAAATTATACATTGTTTCGATGAGCATGAACACAAGTGTTCAAGGTCGACCCTCACTTCTCCAATGCATAACCTTCCAGTCACTTCTCTTTTTGAAAAAGTTTTTAGGCATAAGAGGCAAGTATTTTTTTTGTATTTTAATTTTTTTTAAATTTTTTTTGTTTCACCCACAACTAAACAAAAACAAAAGGAAAAAGAAAAACTACTTAGTGAAGAAAGCAAACAAGCACACACGAAAATATCAACCCCACGCTATTGCTCCCCGGCAACGGCGCCAGAAAAGAGGTTGATTATCCTCAAGTGCCAGGAATCATCGTAGCACTTTCCAAAGGTGGAAGTGATAAGTATGGAGTGTCGAACCCACAAGGAGCTAAAGGTGAGATCAATATTCTCTCAAGTGCCACTGATACGACTCTACGTACACCGAACGTTTGCTTCCAATTAGAAATGAGAAATAAAACTACGTTGTGGGTATGAAGAGGATAACTTTGTATGATATCGAAGAACTAAAATATAAAAGTAGGTGCCGTTAATATAAAATTAGAATATATTACTAAATAATATAAATAGCGAGTGTGTAATAATGATGGATCTATGTGCGGAATTGTCCTAGGCAATTGTTAACAAGATTGGTAGTCGTCATTGCAATTTTATATGAGGGAGAGGCATAAGTTAACATACTTTCTCTTCTTGGATCATATGCACTTATGATTGGAACTCTGGCAAGCATCTGCAACTACTAAAGATCATTAAGGTAAAACCCAACCATAGCATTAAAGTATCAAGTCCCCTTTATCCCATACGCAACAACCCCCTTACTCGGGTTTATGCTTTTGTCACTCAAGCAACCCACTATAAGCGAATCATGAATGTATTGCAACACCCTACAGCGGGAATCCCTCACGTGTGCGCGGCACGGAAGGCACCATAGGACTGCACCAAAATAAAACATACAACTCAAACCAATCTATATCATCAATCAACCCAAAAGACAAAAAAATCTACTCAAAACATCATAGGATGACAACACATCATTGGATCATAATATGTGGCATAAAGCACCATGTTCAAGTAGGGGATTACAGCGGGGTGCGAGAGTGGACCACATAAAAGAGATGAGGATGGTGATGATGATGGTGAAGTTGATGACGACGATCACCGCGGCGATGGTTACCTTGATGGCACTCCGGCGCCACCAAGAGAGAGGGGGAGTGGTTCTCCCCTTTGTGCTTCCTCCTCCATGGCCTCCCCTTTAGATGGGGAAAGGTTCTCCCTCTAGTCCTTGGCCTCCATGGCGCTGGTGACCCCTCCGGCGTCCTCCTCCATGGCCTCCGGTGATGTTGGCTCCCTCCGGCAGGGTGCTAGAGAGGGCCTAGATTGGTTTTTCGTGGCTAGAGAGGCTTACGGCAGCGGAACTCCCGATCTAGGTTTTTTTCTAGAGTTTTTGGGATTTATAGGAGTGTTTGGCGTCAGGGACAAGTCAAGGGGACCCACGAGGCGACGACAAGGACGAGAGGCGCGCCCTAGGTGGGTGGGGGTGCCCCACCCTTGTGGTTAGCCCGGGACTCTTCTCTGGTATCTTTTCACTCCAGTATTTTTTTTATTTTTGAAAAATATTCTCCGTAAATTTTCAGCTCATTCCAAGAACTTTTATTTCTGCAAAAAACAACACCACGGTAGTTCTACTGAAAACAGCGTCAGTCCGGGTTAGTTATAATCAAATCGTACCAAAATCATATAGAATTATTGTAAACATGGCATGAATACTTCATAAATTATAGATACGTTGAAGATGTATCATAAGACTTGTCTGAAGTCAAACCTCGTAAAGTTTGATCAACTTTATAGAAAAAATATAAAAAAGAAATCAATATCATTAGTTGTGTCACGAATTTAATTTTTACATTGTATAACATTAATATTGTAAATATTGATATTTTCATATAAATTTGGAAAGCTTTATGAAGTTTGACTTCAGACAAATCTTATATGTGAAGTAAAAAAGACCGAAGGGAGTACATATAACGGTCGAGCTTCATGGATCCGGTGGGGATGACGGGCACCAGAGGCAGGGCAACGGCTGCCCACGGCGGCGAAACCCTATCCCGCCTGTGCGTGTTCTGTCATGGTGAGAACGATAGAGAGAGAGCAGAACGGGAGGCTCTTGATTAGAGCATCTCCAATACATGCCCTAAACTAATAAATAACTGATTTTTACATCACCAGGGACCAAAAAAGTCTCTCCAACATCAGTCCGTGATGTAAAAAAGGGCAAAAAAATATCACGATGTATATTCTGCCTCTCATGATCTAAATATACATCACTTGGGGCGGTGATGTAAAATGCATTCAGCGCGCGCAAGTGTAACCGCCAGCTTCCATGTCCTTCACGTTGCCGCCGCACCCTTCCCGCCGCCACCACACCTTCCTTCCCATCACTGCCGCACCCTTCCCGCCGCCGCTGCCTCTTCCCGTCGCCACCGCAGCACCCTTCCTGCCACCACCGCACCTACCTTCCCATCGCCGCCGCAGCCGCTTCCCGTTGAAGGAAATATTCCCTAGAGGCAATAATAAAGTTGTGATTTATATTTCCTTATTCATGATAAATGTTTATTATTCATGCTAGAATTGTATTAACCGGAAACTTAGTACATGTGTGAATACATAGACAAAACAGAGTGTCCCTAGTATGCCTCCACTAGACTAGCTCGTTGATCAAAGATGGTTATATTTCCTGACCATAGACATGTGTTGTCATTCGATGAATGGGATCACATCATTAGAGAATGATGTGATGGACAAGACCCATCCGTTAGCTTAGCATAATGATCTTTTAGTTTTATTTCTATTGCTTTCTTCATGACTTATACATGTTCCTCGGACTATGAGATTATGCAACTCCTGAATACCGGAGGAACACCTTGTGTGCTATCAAACGTCACAACGTAACTGGGTGATTATAAAGATGCTCTACAGGTGTCTCCGAAGGTGTTTGTTGGGTTGGCATAGATCAAGATTAGGATTTGTCACTCCGTGTATCGGAGAGGTATCTCTGGGCCCTCTCGGTAATGCACATCATTATAAGCCTTGCAAGCAATGTGACTAATGAGTTAGTTGCGGGATGATGCATTACGGAACGAGTAAAGAGACTTGCCGGTAACGAGATTGAACTAGGTATGATGATACCGACGATCGAATCTCAGGCAAGTAACATACCGATGACAAAGGGAACAACGTATGTTGTTATGCGGTTTGACCGATAAAGATCTTCATAAAATATGTAAGAGCCAATATGAGCATCCAGGTTCCGCTATTGGTTATTGACGGAGATGTGTCTCGGTCATGTCTACATAGTTCTCGAACCCCTAGGGTCCGCACGCTTAACGTTTGATGACGATTTGTATTATGAGTTATGTGTTTTGGTGACCGAAGTTTGTTTAGAGTGCCGGATGAGATCACGGACATGATGAGGAGTCTCGAAATGATTGTAAAGGTTGATATATTGGAAGGTTATATACGGACATCGGAATGGTTCCGATAAGATTTGGGGATATTTCGGAGTACCGGGAGGCTACCGGAACCCCCCGGGAAAGTTAATGGGCCTCATGGGCCATAGTGGAGAGGAGGAGGCAGCCACATGAGGTGGCGTCCACCCCCCCCCCCAGCCCAATCCGAATTGGACAAGGGGTGGGGGGCGCGGCCCCCCTTTGCTTCTCCCTCTCCACCTCTTTCCACTTTCCCCCTTCGTTGGAAGGAAGGAGGGGGGGGCCGAATCCTACTACGAACGGAGTCCTAGTAGGACTCCCCCCTCTTGGCGCGCCCCCCTTGGGCCGGCCTCCTCCTCCCCCCCTCCTTTATATTCGTGGGCAGGGGGGCACCCCAAAGACACAATAGTTGTTTCTTAGCCGTGTGCGGTGCCCCCTCCACAGTTTACTCCTCCGGTCATAGCGTCGTAGTGCTTAGGCGAAGCCCTGCATGGATCACATCACCAACACCGTCGCCACGCCGTCGTGCTGATGGAACTCTCCCTCGACCCTCTACTAGATCAAGAGTTCGAGGGACGTCATCGAGTTGAACGTGTGCTGAACACGGAGGTGTCGTACGTTCGGTACTTAGATCGGTTCGATCGTGAAGACGTTCGACTACATCAACCGCGTTAACATAACGCTTCCGCTTTCGGTCTATGAGGGTACATGGACACACTCTCCCCCTCTCGTTGCAATGCATCTCCTAGATAGATCTTGCGTGATCGTAGGAATTTTTTTGAAATTGCATGCTACGTTCCCCAACAGTGGCATCCGAGCCAGGTCTATGCGTAGATGATATGCACGAGTAGAACACAAAGAGTTGTGGGCGATAATAGTCATACTGCTTACCACCGACGTCTTACTTTGATTCGACGGTATTGTTGGATGAAGCGGCCCGGACCGACATTACATGACCACGTTCATGAGACTGGTTCTACCGACGTGCTTCGCACACAGGTAGCTAGTGGGTGTCTGTTTCTCCAACTTTAGTTGAATCCAGTTTGACTACGGCCGGTCCTTGTTGAAGGTTAAAACAGCACACTTGACGAAAAATCGTTGTGGTTTTGATGTGTAGGTAAGAACAGTTCTTGCTAGAAGCCCGTAGCAGCCACGTAAAACTTGCAATAACAAAGTAGAGGACGTCTAACTTGTTTTTGCAGGGCTTGTTGTGATGTCAAGACATGATGTGATATAAGTTTTTCTATGAGATGATCATGTTTTGTAAAAGTTATCGGCAACTGCCAGGAGCCTTATGGTTGTCGTTGTATTGTATGAAATGCAATCGCCATGTAATTGCTTTAATTTATCACTAAGCGGTAGCGATAGTTGTAGAAGCAATAGTTGGCGAGACGACAACGATGCTTCGATGGAGATCAAGGTATCAAACCGGTGACGATGGAGATCATAACGGTGCTTTCGAGATGGAGATCAAAGGCACAAGATGATGATGGCCATATCATGTCACATATTTTGATTGCATGTGATGTTTATCTTTTATGCATCTTATTTTGCTTAGTACGGCGGTAGCATTATAAGATGATCCATCATGAATTTCAAGGTATAAGTGTTCTCCCTGAGTATGCACCGTTGCTACAATTCGTCGTGCCGAGACACCACGTGATGATCGGCTGTGATAAGCTCTACGTTCACATACAACGGGTTCAAGCCAGTTTTGCACGCACAGAATACTCGGGTTAAACTTGACGAACCTAGCATATGCAGATATGGCCTCGGAACACTAAGACCGAAAGGTCAAACGTGAATCATATAGTAGATATGATCAACATATAGATGTTCACCATTGAAAACTACTCCATCTCACGTGATGATCGGACATGGTTTAGTTGATATGGATCACGTGATCATTTAGATGACTAGAGGGATGTCTATCTAAGTGGGAGTTCTTTAGTAATATGATTAATTGAACTTTAATTTATCATGAACTTAGTACCTGATAGTTTTTGCATATCTGTGTTGTTGTAGATCAATGGCCTGTGCTACAGTTCCCTTGAATTTTAATGCGTTCCTAGAGAAAGCTAAGTGGAAAGATGATGGTAGCAATTACACGGACTAGGTCCGTAACTTGAGGATTATCCTCATTGCTGCACAGAAGAATTACGTCCTGGAAGCACCGCTAGGTGCAAGACCCGCTGCAGGAGCAACTCCGGACGTTATGAACGTCTGGCAGAGCAAAGCTGATGACTACTCGATAGTTCAGTGTGCCATGCTTTACGGCTTAGAATCGGGACTTCAAAGCCGTTTTGAACGTCATGGAGCATATGAGATGTTCCAGGAGTTGAAGTTAATATTTCAAGCAAATGCCCAAGTTGAGAGATATGAAGTCTCCAACAAGTTCTATAGCTGCAAGATGGAGGAGAATAGTTCTGTCAGTGAACACATACTCAGAATGTCTGGGTACCATAACCACTTGACTTAGTTGGGAGTTAATCTTCCTGATGATAGTGTCATTGACAGAGTTCTTCAATCACTGCCACCAAGCTATAAAGGCTTCGTGATGAACTATAATATGCAAGGGATGGAAAAGACAATTCCCGAGCTCTTCATGATGCTAAAGGCTGCGGAGGTAGAAATCAAGAAGGAGCATTAAGTGTTGATGGTTAACAAGACCACTAGTTTCAAGAAAAAGGGCAAAGGGAAGAAGTGGAACTTCAAGAAGAATAGAAAGCAAGTTGCTGCTCCCGGGAAGAAGCCCAAGTCTGGACCTAAGCCTGGAACTGAGTGCTTCTACTGCAAAGGGACTGGTCACTGGAACCGGAACTGCCCCAAGTATTTGGCGGATAAGAAGGATGGCAAAGTGAAAGGTATATTTGATATACATATTATTGATGTGTACCTTACTAATGCTCGTAGTAGCGCCTGGGTATTTGATACTGGTTATGTTTCTCATATTTGCAACTCGAAACAGGGGCTGCGAATTAAATGAAGATTGGCTAAGGACGAGGTAACGATGCGCGTGGGAAATGGTTCCAAAGTCGATGTGATCGCCGTCGGCATGCTACCTCTACATCTACCTTCGGGATTAGTTTTAGACCTGAATAATTGTTATTTGGTGCCAGCGTTGAGCATGAACATTATATCTGGATCTTGTTTGATGCGAGACGGTTATTCATTTAAATCAGAGAATAATGGTTGTTCTATTTATATGAGTAATATCTTTTATGGTCATGCACCCTTGATGAGTAGTCTATTTTTGTTGAATCTCGATTGTAGTGATATACATATTCATAATATTGAAGCCAAAAGATGCAAAGTTAATAATGATAGTGCAACTTATTTGTGGCACTGCTGTTTAGGTCATATTGGTTTAAAGTGCATGAAGAAACTCCATGTTGATGGGCTTTTGGAATCACTTGATTATGAATCACTTGATGCTTGCGAACCATGCCTCATGGGCAAGATGACTAAGACTCCATTCTCCGGAACAATTGAGCGAGCAACTGACTTATTGGAAATAATACATACTGATGTATGCGGTCCGATGAGTGTTGAGGCTCGCGGCGGGTATCGTTATTTTCTGACCTTCACAGATGATTTGGGCAGATATGGGTATATCTACTTGATGAAACATAAGTCTGAGACTTGAAAAGTTCAGAGAATTTCAGAGTGAAGTGGAAAATCATCATAACAAAAAAATAAAGTTTCTACAATCTGATTGTGGAGGTGAATATTTGAGTTATGAGTTTGGTCTTCATTTGAAACAATGTGGAATAGTTTCGCAATTCACGCCACCTGGAACACCATAGCATAATGGTGTGTTTGAACGTCGTAACCGTACTTTATTAGATATGGTGTGATCTATGATGTCTCCTACCGATTTACCACTATTGTTTTGGGGTTATGCTTTAGAGACGGCTGCATTCACGTTAAATAGGGCACCATCTAAATCCGTTGAGACGACACCATATGAACTGTGGTTTAGCAAGAAACCCAAGCTGTCATTTCTTAAAGTTTGGGGCTGCGATGCTTATGTGAAAAAGCTTCAACCTGATAAGCTCGAACCCAAATTGGAGAAATGCGTCTTCATAGGATACCCAAAGGAGACTGTTGGGTACACCTCCTATCACAGATCCGAAGGCAAGATTTTCGTTGCTAAGAATGGACCCTTTCTAGAGAAGGAGTTTCTCTCGAAAGAAGTGAGTGGGAGGAAAGTAGAACTTGATGAGGTAATAGTACCTTCTCCCGAATTGGAAAATAGTCCATCACAGAAATCAGTTCCAGTGATTCCTACACCAATTAGTAAGGAAGTTAATGATGATGATCATGAAACTTCGGATCAAGTTGCTACTGAACCTCGTAGGTCAACCAGAGTACGTTCCGCACCAGAGTGGTACGGTAATCCTATTCTGGGAGTCATGTTACTAGACCATGATGAACCTACGAACTATGAGGAAGCGATGATGAGCCCAGATTCTGCGAAATGGCTTGAGGCCATGAAATCTGAGATGGGATCCATGTATGAGAACAAAGTATGGACTTTGGTTGACTTGCCGAATGATCGGCAAACCATAGAGAATAAATGGATCTTCAAGAAGAAGACTGACGCCGATGGTAATGTTACTGTCTACAAAGCTCGACTTGTTGTGAAAGGTTTTTGACAAGTTCAAGGAGTTGACTACAATGAGACCTTCTGACCCGTAGCGATGCTTAACTATGTCCGAATCATGTTAGCAATTGCCGCATTTTATGATTATGAAATCTGGCAAATGGATGTCAAAACTGCATTCCTTAATGGATATCTCAAAGAAGAGTTGTATATGATGCAACCATAAGGTTTTTTCGATCCTAAAGGTGCTAACAAAGTGTGCAAGCTCCAGCAATCCATTTATGGACTGGTGCAAGCCTCTCGGAGTTGGAATATACGCTTTGATAGTGTGATCAAAGCATATGGTTTTATACAGACTTTTGGAGAAGCCTATATTCACAAGAAAGTGAGTGGGAGCTCTGTAGCATTTCTAATATTATATGTGGATGACATATTGTTGATTGGAAATGATACAGAATTTATGGATAGCATAAAAGGATACTTGAATAAGAATTTTTCAATGAAAGACCTCGGTGAAGCTGCTTATATATTGGGCATCAAGATCTATAGAGATAGATCAAGACGCTTAATTGGACTTTCACAAAGCACATACCTTGATAAAGTTTTGAAGAAGTTCAAAATGGATCAGTCAAAGAAAGGGTTCTTGCCTGTGTTACAAGGTGTGAAGTTGAGTCAGACTCAATGCCTGACCACTGCAGAAGATAGAGAGAAAATGAAAGTCATTCCCTATGCCTCAGCCATAGGTTTCTATCATGTATGCAATGTTGTGTACCAGACCTGATGTGTGCCTTGCTATAAGTATAGCAGGGAGGTACCAAAGTAATCCAGGAGTGGATCACTCGACAACGGTCAAGAACATCCTGAAATACCTGAAAAGGACTAAGGATATGTTTCTCGTTTATGGAGGTGACAAAGAGCTCGTCGTAAATGGTTACGTTGATGCAAGCTTTGACACTGATCTGGATGACTCTAAGTCGCAAACCGGATACATATTTATATTGAATGGTGGAGCAGTTAGTTGCAGCAGTTCCAAGCAGAGCATCGTGGTGGGATCTACGTGTGAAGCGGAGTACATAGCTGCTTCGGAAGCAGCAAATGAAGGAGTCTGGATGAAGGAGTTCATATCCGATCTAGGTGTAATACCTAGTGCATCGGGTCCAATGAAAATCTTTTGTGACAATACTGGAGCAATAGCCTTGGCGAAGGAATCCAGATTTCACAAGAGAACCAAACACATCAAGAGACGCTTCAATTCCATCCGCGATCTAATCAAGGAGGGAGACATAGACATTTGCAAAATACATACGGATCTGAATGTTGCAGACCCGTTGACTAAGCCTCTTCCACGAGCAAAACATGATCAGCACCAAGACTCCATGGGTGTTAGAATCATTACTATGTAATCTAGATTATTGACTATAGTGCAAGTGGGAAACTGAAGGAAATATGCCCTAGAGGCAATAATAAAGTTGTTACTTATATTTCCTTATTCATGATAAATGTTTATTATTCATGCTAGAATTGTATTAACCGGAAACTTAGTACATGTGTGAATACATAGACAAAACAAAGTGTCCCTAGTATGCCTCTACTAGACCAGCTCGTTGATCAAAGATGGTTATGTTTCCTGACCATAGACATGTGTTGTCATTTGATGAACAGGATCACATCATTAGAGAACGATGTGATGGACAAGACCCATCCGTTAGCTTAGCATAATGATCATTTAGTTTTATTGCTATTGCTTTCTTCATGACTTATACATGTTCCTCTGACTATGAGATTATGCAACTCCCGAATATCAGAGGAACACCTTGTGTGCTATCAAACGTCACAACGTAACTGGGTGATTATAAAGATGCTTTACAGGTGTCTCCGAAGGTGTTTGTTGGGTTGGCATAAATCAAGATTAGGATTTGTCAATCCGTGTATCGGAGAGGTATCTCTGGGCCCTCTCGGTAATGCACATCACTATAAGCCTTGCAAGCAATGTGACTAATGAGTTAGTTGCGGGATGATGCATTACGGAATGAGTAAAGAGACTTGCCGGTAACAAGATTGAACTAGGTATGATGATACCGACGATCGAATCTCGGGCAAGTAACATACCGATGACAAAGGGAACAACGTATGTTGTTATGCGGTTTGACCGATAAAGAGCTTCGTAGAATATGTAGGGGCCAATATGAGCATCCAGGTTCCGCTATTGGTTATTGACCGGAGATGTGTCTCGGTCATGTCTACATAGTTCTCGAACCCGTAGGGTCCGCACGCTTAACATTCGATGACGATTTGTATTATGAGTTATGTGTTTTGGTGACCGAAGTTTGTTCAGAGTCCCGGATGAGATCACGGACATGACGAGGAGTCTCAAAATGGTCGAGAGGTAAATATTGATATATTGGAAGGTTATATATGGACACCGGAATGGTTCCGATAAGGTTTGGGGATTTTTGGAGTACCGGGAGGCTACCAGAACCCCCCGGGAAAGTTAATGGGCCTCATGGGCCATAGTGGAGAGCAAGAGGCTGCCACAGGAGGTGGTGCCCCCCCCCAAGCCCAATCCGAATTGGACAAGGGGTGGGGGGCGCGGCCCCCCTTTCCTTCTCCCTCTCCACCTCTTTCCCCTTTCCCCCTCAGTTGGAAGGAAGGAGGGGGGCGAATCCTACTAGGAACGGAGTCCTAGTAGGACTCCCCCCTCTTGGCGCCCCCCCCTTGGGCCGGCCTCCTCCTCCCCCCCTCCTTTATATACGTGGGCAGGGGGCACCCCGAAGACACAACAGTTGTTTCTTAGCCGTGTGCGGTGCCCCCCTCCACAGTTTACTCCTCCGGTCATAGCGTCGTAGTGCTTAGGCGAAGCCCTGCATGGATCACATCACCAACACCGTCGCCACGCCGTCGTGCTGACGGAACTCTCCCTCGACCCTCTACTGGATCAAGAGTTCGAGGGACGTCATCGAGCTGAACGTGTGCTGAACACGGAGGTGCCCTACGTTCGGTACTTGGATCGGTTGGATCGTGAAGACGTTCGACTACATCAACCGTGTTAACTCAACATAACACTTTCACTTTCGGTCTACGAGGGTACGTGGACACACTCTCCCCCTCTCGTTGCTATTCATCTCCTAGATAGATCTTACGTGATTGTAGGAATTTTTTTGAAATTGCATGCTACCTTCCCCAACACCCGTCGCCGCCGCTTCCTTCCCATCGCCGCCGCAGCACCCTTCCCGTCACTGGCCGTGGAAGAGAAGCCATCGATGCAGAGAGCTTTTTACAAAAGCAACATACAACAAGTAGAAAATATCCAAAAAAATCTTTTAAATGCATCCATCTGACTGCACATGATCGGATTTCTGGCACCGCCACTGCACGAGGAACACTTTTTATATGCATGTTTAATAGTTTGAAATACATGATTAACATTCTCAAAAACTTATATTTTTTATGCCTAGTTTTTCCATATACATCTTACATTTATTATATACCCCGGAAACATTTTATATATACATGTTTTCAACATTTCTCAAATACACGATTAAACTTTTTTAAACATATTATTTTTTATGCCTACTTTTTCATACAGGTTGTACATTTTTTATGCACCAGGAAATTTTATATATACACATTTAACATTTTTCAATGACATGATTAACAATTTTCATATTTATGTTTTGATGTCTACTTTTTTCATACACATTGTACTATTTTCATACACCAGGAAGAATGGTTTGTTCACGGTACGGTCTGCGTACAAAATGATTGTAGCTACAAAAAAGCGGAGAGAGGATTGATTGGACGAGCGACCGGGCCCATCAAATATAGCTCAGAGTGAAAAATCATGGGAGATGCTTTGGCACGTTGCCGTACCAGCGAAAATCAGGAACTTCTTATGGAGACTAGCACATAATTCAATTCCCACAGAAGATGTCAGGAACAAGAGAAATATGTCGACACATGACAGATGCTATGTGTGTGGTATGACAGACTCGTGGAAGCATAGCTTGATCGAATGCAGCATGGCGCTATGCGTGTGGGCTCTGGTGGATCCGGATCTGCTAGAGCATATGATTGAAACAAGGGAACCAACGGCATGCGCTTGGCTTTTCTCGATGATGGAGGTGCTAAGTCACGACAAGATGACTCAGATGGGTGTTACACTTTGGGCAGTCTGGTACGCGCAAAGAAAATTTATACATCAGGGACTAAACCAGAGTCCACTGTCGACACACCTTTTTGTGACCAGATTCATAGCTGAACTTGATCAGTTACAGGAGCCATCAGCCTCACATGCGATTATGAACACTGATGCAACTAGCTCTGCGTGGGTTCTACCGGCGTTGGGATGTGCAAAAATAAATGCCGATGGGGGTATTTCCCTAGACCACAATGTGGGTGCTGCTGCTGCTATATGTCATGATCGGGAAGGTAATTTTTTGGGGTCTTCTATTCTGGTTGTACGAGGAGCAACTGATCCAGCTACAATAGAAGCTTTGGCATGTCGGGAAGCTCAAGCATTGGCGAGGGGTTTGAGTTTGTAGCATATTCAGGTTGCTTCAGATTGCAAGCAGGTCATCTCACATATCAAGCAAGGTGTTGGAGGCAATTACGGGAGTATTATCAGAGAGGTGACTGAAACTTCGAGAGTTTTCACGGCTTGTAGTTTTATGTTTGAGCCTAGATCTTCAAATTTTGAAGCTCATAGGTTAGCTAGGTATGGTATTACTCTTCCTCTGGGGAGACACATATGGTTGGGGCATCCTCATGATGCTGATATTATCCCTGTAAACATTTTAACCATGCAATAAAGACTTGGCTATCCTTTCTAAAAAAACCTTCGGGCTTGGCTGAGGAACGCTTGAATCGTCCGACTTTCCACAGCCAGGCTGAGCGATGGAACTCGAAGCGCGTGCATGTCGGAGCCTGCACGCGAGAGGGACGCACGAGACGTCACGTTGTTTCCTGTAGCACCGCCATAAGTCCCATCACCCTTCTCTCACCGTTCACTCTTCTCTCTCTCTCCACTCTCACTCTGGTGATGGCGAGCACAAGATCTGGACGGTGAGTAGTGATACGTCTTAAATATATCTATAATTTTGATTGTTTCATATAAATGCCGACGGGGGTATTTCCCTAGACCACAATGTGGGTGCTGCTGCTGCTATATGTCGTGATCGGGAAGGTAATTTTTTGGGGTCTTCTATTCTGGTTGTACGAGGAGCAACTGATCCAGCTACAATAGAAGCTTTGGCATGTCGGGAAGCTCAAGCATTGGCGAGGGGTTTGAGTTTGTAGCATATTCAGGTTGCTGCAGATTGCAAGCAGGTCATCTCACATATCAAGCAAGGTGTTGGAGGCAATTACGGGAGTATTATCAGAGAGGTGACTGAAACTTCGAGAGTTTTCACGGCTTGTAATTTTATGTTTGAGCCTAGATCTTCAAATTTCGAAGCTCATAGGTTAGTTAGGTATGGTATTACTCTTCCTCTGGGGAGACACATATGGTTGGGGCATCCTCATGATGCTGATATTATCCCTGTAAACATTTTAACCATGCAATAAAGACTTGGCCATCCTTTCTAAAAAAACCTTCGGGCTTGGCTGAGGAACGCTTGAATCGTCCGACTTTCCACGGCCAGGCTGAGCGATGGAACTCGAAGCGCGTGCATGTCGGAGCCTGCACGCGAGAGGGACCCACGAGACGTCACGTTGTTTCCTGAAGCACCGCCATAAGTCCCATCACCCTTCTCTCACCGTTCACTCTTCTCTCTCTCTCCACTCTCACTCTGGTGATGGCGAGCACAAGATCTGGACGGTGAGTAGTGATACGTCTTAAATATATCTATAATTTTGATTGTTTCATACTATTATATTATCATTTTAATATACTTTTAATAATAAGTTTTTTACAGTTTTTCCTCCTCGATTGGGCCGGCCCACTAGCTCCCCCTGCGAGCGCTGTTAGCGCCAACCGGCGCTTGTAGCGCCAACTAGGAGCTCCCGCAGCGGGGTGTCCGTGTGGGCCCCTGGTTTCTCGTCTCGATCTCTCCGGAAACTTGCCGTGTTTCTTGTTGCCTAAAAAATTCGTATTTAATCGGCAAGTGATTTTAACCTCCGTAGATATTGATTTCCTGCAAAAATAAAAAACAAGCAGAAAACATAAACTCACATTTCGGGCTTGGCTGAGGAACGCTTGAATCGTCCGACTTTCCACGGCCAGGCTGAGCGATGGAACTCGAAGCGCGTGCATGTCGGAGCCTGCACGCGAGAGGGACCCACGAGACGTCACGTTGTTTCCTGAAGCACCGCCATAAGTCCCATCACCCTTCTCTCACCGTTCACTCTTCTCTCTCTCTCCACTCTCACTCTGGTGATGGCGAGCACAAGATCTGGACGGTGAGTAGTGATACGTCTTAAATATATCTATAATTTTGATTGTTTCATACTATTATATTATCATTTTAATATACTTTTAATAATAATTTATATTATTTTTCTGGACTAAAATTTAGTGTGCAATGTGAGTTTATGTTTTCTGCTTGTTTTTTATTTTTGCAGGAAATCAATATCTACGGAGGTTAAAATCACTTGCCGATTAAATACGAATTTTTTAGGCAACAAGAAACACGGCAAGTTTCCGGAGAGATCGAGACGAGAAACCAGGGGCCCACACGGACACCCCGCTGCGGGAGCTCCTAGTTGGCGCTACAAGCGCCGGTTGGCGCTAACAGCGCTCGCAGGGGGAGCTAGCGGGCCGGCCCAATCAAGGAGGAAAAACTGTAAAAAACTTACTGGTATTATTATGCAAAAACTGAGACTCGAACCCAACTTGCTGGTATTATTATGCAAAAGCTGGAACTCGTACCCTTCACCTAAGGTATAGCAACCTAGCGCCAGAACCACCAGACCGAGATGGCAAGCTTGTCACCTATCAGAACCGAGTTATATTTGCCCCTTCCTCTAGAGATATATTATATACCCACAATTAATTATTTGAAAAATAAATTCACAAAAAAACTACGAATTCTGAAAAAAGGTTTGAAAATTAGAAAAAGGTTCGTGAAAAAAGGAAAGGTTCATCAAATTCGAAAAAACGTTCATCCATTTTGAAAAAACTTCATCGAATTTTTAAAAAGTTCACTGTTTTTGAAAAAAATAAAGATTTTCAAAGAAAAGTTCATCGAATTCGAAAAAAGTTCATCAAACTTCACAAAAATTTCATGGATTTTGAAAAAAAAATCATTGAATTGAAAAAGAAGTTTATCGATTTTCAAAAAAGTTCATCAAATTTTAAAAAGGTTCATGGATTTCGAAAAATGGTTCATCAATTTGAAAAAAGTTTATTAAATTTGAAAAGATTCCTGAATGTTTTTAAAAAAATGATTGATTTGAAGAAAACGTTCACGTATTTGCGAACATTTCATCGAACCTAAGAAGGAAAAAAACAGGAAATGAAAAAGGAAAAACGAAAAAAAGGAAAAAATAACGAATAAAAGATGAGAAAAGATAAATGTTATTAGATCCCACTCGTTGGCACGCTGGTTAGACCAGCTTACCTGTATGCGGGAGGTCTCTGGTACGATCTACAAACGCCGCTGTTTTCCCGCTGCCCTAGGGGAGGGCGCGCTACCTGGCCGTGTGGGGCCCCCTACACCGCGTTGACCTAATTCCACCGTCATAATTCCCTATAATACCGAAACCCTCCGCTATATTTTCAAGAATTTTATTGCCAGCGCAACCTCCTGTTCCGTGAAGATCCCATCTGTTGGCTGGGACGGGTGTGGATGGTAGACTCACGGCGGCGGTGGCCGAGATCCCACTGACGGCAGTTGCGGAATAGTGGTGGGTGCGATGGTCGAAAATTTTAGCGAGACAGTTTGCGTGTGGCTTCAGTCTATTTTGTAGTAGCCATGTGGCCACAACATATTTGTTGCACGTATCAGCCGCTGGAGCTGTATTTTTTCGGTCAAAATGCCTTTAAAAACAGTTTTTCGGGCATTTGCCCTATCTAGGGTACATCTAGAAGTGCCCTAGTTATCGCACATCTAAGTCACTGATACGTCTCCATCGTATCTACTTTTCCAAACTCTTTTGCCCTTGTTTTGGACTCTAATTTGCATGATTTGAATGGAACTAATCCGGACTGACGTTGTTTTCAGCATAATTGCCTTGGTGTTATTTTTGTGCAGAAATAAAAGTTCTCAGAATGACCTGAGAATTTACGGAGAATATTTTTGAAATAAATAAAAAAATACTGGCGAAAGAATCGACCAGAGGGGACCCACCAGGTGACCACAAGGGTGGGGGGCACGCCCTACCCCCCTTGGCGCGCCCCCTGCCTTGTGGGTCCCCTGGAGACCCTCGATCCTAACTCCAACTCTATATATTGACGTTCGGGGAGAAAAAATCAGAGAGAAGGATTCGTCGCGTTTTACGATATGGAGTCGCCGCCACCTCCTGTTCTTCATCGGGAGGGCTGATCTGGAGTCCGTTCGGGGCCCCGGAGAGGGGAATCCGTCGCCGTCGTCCTCATCAACCATCCTCCATCACCCATTTCATGATGCTCACCGCCGTGCGTGAGTAATCCCATCGTAGGCTTGCTGGACGGTGATGGGTTGGATGAGATTTATCATGTAATCGAGTTAGTTTTGTTAGGGTTTGATCCCTAGTATCCATTATGTTCTGAGATTGATGTTGCTATGACTTTGTCATGCTTAATGCTTGTCACTAGGGCACGAGTGCCATGATTTCAGATCTGAACCTATTATGTTTTCATGAATATATGTGAGTTCTTGATCCTAGCTTGCAAGTCAATAGTCACCTACTATGTGTTATGATCCGGCAACCCCGAAGTGACAACAATCGGGACCACTCTCGGTGATGACCGTAGTTTGAGGAGTTCATGTATTCACTAAGTGTTAATGCTTTGGTCCGGTACTCTATTAAAAGAAGGCCTTAATATCCCTTAGTTTCCAACAGGACCCCGCTGCCACGGCAGGGTAGGACAAAAGATGTCATGCGAGTTCTTTTCCATAAGCACGTATGACTATATTCGGAATATATGCCTACATTACATTGATGAACTGGAGCTAGTTCTGTGTCACCCTATGTTATAACTGTTGCATGAGGAATCGCATCCGACATAATTATCCATCATTGATCCAATGCCTACGAGCTTTTCACATATTGATCTTTGCTTAGTTACTTTACCGTTCCCACTGTTACAATTACTACAAAGCCGCTACTGTTACTTTTGCCACCGTTACCGTTACTTTCATACTACTTTGCTACTAAGTACTTTGCTGCAGATATTAAGTTTTTCAGGTGTGGTTGAATTGACAACTCAACTGCTAATACTTGAGAATATTCTTTGGCTTCCCTTGTGTCGAATCAATAAATTTGGGTTGAATACTCTACCCTCCAAAACTGTTGTGATCCCCTACACTTGTGGGTTATCAGCCACCCTAAGAGGGGCTTCCCTAGGGGGTGGGTGTCAGGGACCTGACCTTGGGCAACGCCAGTGACTTTAGTCCCACCTCGGATACGGGAGGAGGCTAGGACCTCCTTATAAGGGAGAGTGCCACACTCCCTCCAGACCAGTCTTTTGGGATGTGGTGGGCTCTCTGCTTGTAGTGGAGTGTCCGATGTGCACCAGAAACGTCCAAACGTATGCCGATGGACCGGGAGCTGGGCCTGGGTTGCTAACAACATGGTATCAGATTAGCCACCCACTTCCCTTGCGCCGCCGCCGCTCTCTCCACTCCACCACCGCCGCTCTCTCCACTCTGTCGCGCTGCCACCACATTGGAGACCTGTCGTCGACTCCAAGCACGGGAAGCCCTCGTCGCGGCCATGGACCCTTAGCTCAAGGCCTACCTTGACAGACTCGACTCCAACGCCAACGAGTGTGCCGCCACCGCCAACGCCCAATCTGCCTCCATCCTCAAGGCTCTCGACGCGCACACAGCCCGGATCGATGCGCTCGCCGCGTGGAAGCCAGATCTCGAGGCGCGCTTCACCCAACTCGAGCAGTCCGTCGCAGCGTTGCAGGCCACGTCCCCTGCTACGGCAACCTCACCAAGTGGAGGGTCGTGCCCGCCGTCGCCGTTCACGACCCCTGGTGACCTCCACGGGCAATTAAGCCACGGCGCGACGCATCTTCCCGGAGGAATTCCGTCGGTGACTCACGAGCTGCCGGCGGCGCCTCCGGTCACGGGTACGACCACTGTCCCTTCCCCCATGATTGCCCCACTTCTCACGGCCATGGGCCAGCAGCCACCTACCATGGCGTTCCCTGTCTTCTCTGGAGTCAACCCGTAGTTGTGGCGCACACTCTGCGAACAATACCTCAATATGTTCAGTGTGCATGAATCGTACTAGGTACCCATGGCTATTTTGCATTTCTCCGGGCCAGCAGGAATCTGGCTGCAGTCAGTAAAGAAGAAGCTCATTGGCATATGCTGGGAGTCATTCACGGCACTCCTGTGCACGATATTTGGGCGCGATAAGCACCAAATGCTCATCCGCCAATTCTATGTGATCAAGCAGCTCACATCTATCGCTGACTTTATTGAACGTTTTGAAACTTTGATGCATCATTTTATTACATATTCGGAATTGGCACATGCATCCCTACTTTTTCTTGACTCGATTTATCAAGGGGCTTCGACCGGATATACGAGCGGTGGTACTACTGGAACGTCCACCGGATTTGGACACAACTTGTTCATTGGCCTTACTCCAGGAAGAAGTGGCTGAGGGCGAGGCCCTGTCAAACAATTCCAAGGCATGAGCTCATACAAGTGGCACGTTCTCGCGAGCTCTTTCGTTAGTTTCAACACCTCCTCGACCTGTCTTCAACACGCCAGCAACACCTACAGCTACTGCCGAAGACCGTCGAGGGACAGATGCAGCAAGGGCAAGTTTAGATAACCGCAAACTGTCAGCGTTGCGTGCGTTCAGGCGCGCGTGAGGCATTTGCTTTAAGTGTGGCGAAAGGTGGGGCAAGGATCACACATGTCCATCTACGATGCAGATGCATATTGTTGAAGAATTGCTAGCGCTATTCAGTACTGATGTGATGTTATGGGTGATCGACAGACAGGCTGTACTGAACCAGAGGATGACAATCTCTGCATTTTGTCCATACATGCAGTATCAGGTTCAGAAGGGCCGTGTGTGATGCAGTTACATGCTTGGCTTCAAGGGAGCAAAGTTCTATTGCTAGTAGGTTCTGGGAGAACTTCTTCTTTTGTGGATCAGCGGTTGGCCACTCGTCTGACTTGAATCTCTCCTTTGTCTCAACCATGCAAGGTCAAGGTAGCTGATGGAGCGCTCTTGTTGTGTGACAGTTTCATTCCACACTGTCAGTGGATGTGTCAAGACCATGAATTCGTTACAGATTTCAAGATCATCTCTCTGGGGGCATATGACGCAATCTTAGGTATGGATTGGATCAAGAAACATGGTCCTATGTACATCGATTGGGAGGCGCACCACTTGTCAGTAACCACGGCTGCTGGACCAGTTGAACACTTCCTGTAGAAATGGAGCCGTAGCCTATGTGGTACACCTTAACACTGTGGCAGATCAGACTATGGCCGACAACAGCATTCCCACATACCTACTCAGAGTAATTGAGCAGTACACGGATGTATTTGAAGAACCGAGCCAGCTCCCTCCTCGTCGTGCTTGTCATCACTGGATTCCACTAATGGAAGGTGCTCAACCAGTAAATTTGCGCCCTTATCGTCACAAACCTGAATTGAAGACTGAATTGAACAGCAGGTGTAAGAACTTTTGGATGCTGGTGTAATTCAAAAGAGTATCAGCCCATTCTCATCTCCGGTTCTATTAGTAAAGAAGAAGGACGACACTTGGCGTTTGTGCGTGGACTACCGCCATCTGAACGCCATGACAATAATTCCCAAGTACCCAGTACCAGTCATAGATGAACTGGTAGGCACGCGATGGTTCTCCAAGTTGGATTTGCGCGCGGGATATCATCAAATCTGCTTGGCTGAGGGTTAGGAATATAAAACTGCATTCACCACTCACTCCGGGCATTGGGAGTTCCTGGTTATGTCTTTTGGACTTGCAGGAGGACCAGCAACTTTCAATGGCGCCATCAGCACCACCTTGCAACCACTGAACCGAGTGTGTGTGATTGCCTTTTTCGATGACATCCTAGTGTTCAGCAAAACACTGAAGGAGCATGTTGAACATGTCAGACAGGTGCTGCAGCTGCTGAGAAAAGATCAATGGCATGTGAAGCAGTCCAAGTGTGCATTTGGCCAGCAACAGATTGCTTATTTAGGCCATGTCATCAACGCTGATGGTGTTTCCACATATCCCAGTAAGATAGGCATGATCAAGCAGTGGCCGACTCCGGGGAGTGTGAAGGAAGTGCGCAGTTTTCTAGGTTTAGTGGGCTACTACCGGAAGTTTGTGAAACATTTCGGTATCATCGCACGCCTCCTTTTCAATCTTCTCAAAAAAGGGCGCCCATTTGTCTGGACAGACGAAACACAAACAACTTTCCATCTGCTCAAATAAGGCTTGATCTCAGCTCCAGTGTTACAGTTACTTGACTTCTCCAAACCATTTGTGATCGATATTGACGCCTGTGATTATGGAGTCGACGCCGTTCTGCAGCAAGGGGGCCACCCGATTGCATACATGAGCAAGCCGTTGGGACCCAAAAACAGAGGGCTCTCCACATATGAAAAGGAATGCCTCGCTATTCTAATGGCTATTGAGCAATGACGTCCATACCTTCACACGGAGGAGTTCCTGATTCGGACAGATCAACGTAGCCTGGTCCATCTTGACAATCAGCGTCTATCGACAGTTTGGCAGCAGAAAGCATTTACGAAATTGCTCGGCTTACGCTACAAAATCTGTTACAGGCAGGGAACTACCAATAGTGTTGCTGATGCTCTCTCGCGTCGCCTCCACTCTGACGAGCAACTGACAGCTATTTCTATCTGCCAACCTGCTTGGATCAATGACATTCGTGCCAGTTATGACAACAATGAGCAAGTCCAGAAAATCCGTGAACAACTACGTCTCCGTCCGGACCCCAAGGGCAGATTCATCTAGTCGAACGTGCTGCTCTACTTTCGCAATATATTATGGTTGGGAGGATCCATTGTTTTGCAACAGAAGGTACTGAAAGCATTCCACGATAGTACAGTCGGGGGCCATTCCGGCTTTCCTATAACTTATCGTCGCTTACGACGACTATTTTCCTGGCCTAAGATGAAGGAGTGCATCAGAGACTGTGAGAACCAGCTTCGTCTGCCAACAGTCAAAACCAGAACGAGTTAAGTACCCAGGTCTACTCGAACCAATTCCCCTGCCGGAAGGAGCCTGGCAAGTGATCACGATGGATTTTATAGATGGTCTTCCCCAGTTGGGCAAAGCAAATTGCATATTGGTGGTCGTGGATAAATTCACATGTTATGCCCATTTCCTACCACTTAATCATCCCTTCACAGCGGCCAAAGCGGCCAGGGTGTATCTGCATAATGTGTACAAACTGCATGGATTGCCCAATGCTATTATTTCAGATAGGGACCTGGTCTTCACAAGCAAGTTTTGGCAGGAATTGTTCCATGTGATTGGATCTGAACTGAATATGAGCACACCTTACCACCCACAGACCGACGGGCAGACAGAACGGGTCAATCAGTGTTTGGAAATTTTTCTCGATGTTTCATACATGCTTGTCCGGGCCGCTGGAGTCAATACTTGTCACTCGCGGAATTCTGGTACAATTCCAGTTATCATTCAGCATTGGATATATCTCCTTTCCAAGCGTTGTGTGGCCATGAACCGAGACATTGGGGCATTGAAGTGGCGTCTACTTGCAAAATACCTGATCTGAAAGAATGGCTCGAAGAGCGCCAGATGATGCAGATCGTCTTGAAGCAACATTTGCATCGAGCAAGGCACATTATGAAGGTCCAAGCTGACAAGAAGTGCACTGATCACTTGTTCAAACCAAGGGATTCAGTCTTTGTCAAGCTGCAACCATATGTGCAGACGTCAGTGGCAAAAAGGGCTAACCATAAATTGGCATTCAGATATTTTGGACCGTTTTCAGTCAAACGAGCTATCAATCCAGTGGCTTACGAGCTGAACTTGCGAACCAACTCCAAGATTCACCCTGTTTTTCATGTTTCCCAACTGAAGCAAGCTTTGCCTCTAGGTACGGCTGTCTCTTCGAACTTGCCAGTTCCTTCTGACAGTTCTCTTGTTCCAGTGGAAATCTTTAACAACCGATGGCGCCACACACCCTCCGACCGTCGTGAGCAAATCCTAGTCCGTTGGTCTGATCCTGACATTCTCGATGCCACTTGGGAGGACGCCCTTTCACTCCGCCACCACTTTCCTCATTTACCGGCTTGGGGGCAAGCCGCAAGTCAAGGAGGAGGGGATGTCAGCACACTAAGTAAGCCTGGAGAGGGAAGTGGCAGTAACTCTGCCGCAACAGCTGACTCGGCCACGCCAGCAGAAGGGAACGCCAAGTGGACGAATCAAGGAGAGGGGTGCGTCATCGCCAAGCCAGCCAGGATCAGGCATCCCAACCGAAGATTGTGGGCCCCGAATGGGTGAGCTCTACTTAAACCACGCGATCCAGAGGGAAAGACATCCAAGTTGGATCAGGCAAAGGCACCGGCGGCTTTCTTTGTTTTCCACTTTCTTCTTTCCCTCCTCTCCAAGTTGTATCAGATAAGCTAATACTCTATGATGTGTATCTGAAAGTGAGATCGAACACCTAACAGAAAGAAAATGAAATAAGATAAAAGAAAATGTGTGCACAAATTTTAGCGTACAATCAATGACATAGGACTTAGATGTACAATACTTAGAGCACGTCCATGTGCTTTAACAAAACTGATATTAAATCATCTATTCGAGATGCTCTTACACAATTTATTACAAACCTTCCTTAAAGCCAATTATACAGGCTTTCGCTATCGCCGTGTAACCTCGGCAAGTGGAGGTCTCTGATACACGAGTTGGTGACAAATGAGCTACTTAGTAGTTGCATTTTTGTGCAACCTAGAAGTTGCTTTTGGCCGGGGGTAGGATCCAGGAGTTGCCGTAGACGAAGTGCGAGCCGGTGAAGGGCCTCGCCTGCGCGTCGTCGAGCACCCGCGCCCACCCGATCCTCTCGTTGGACATGGCCCCGGGCCCGCTGCACTTGTACTCCCCGTAGAATACACCACCCCTCCTGCAGCAACCATCATCACCACCCGGCCCGTCGGTTCATTTGTGCGGTGTGAAATGGTGAAGGCTAAATTAAGCGAGAGGAAACACGTGCTAGAGTTACCGATCTGGCTTCTCGACCTTCCATTTGTCCCAGCCGACGGGCACCACCTCCTTGCTCATGTCTGTGAAGGAGTAGACCACCCGCGACGAGTCCCCCCACGCCCTCCCAAGGTAGATCTGGCCCAGCCCGAAGATCTTGCATCGCACGAACGAGAACCCGCTCTCGATGGCGTCCTTATCGTCGATGGTCTTGCTCCGCTGCTGCGCCGTCAGCACCGCTATCTCCGTCGTCACCGACATGATCGTGCAGTCCTGCACGCATGCGCGTGGGTGTCACCATAATAAAATGCATCAAATATCATTGCCTACCTCACCTAGGTACATGTGTGGATGTAGTAGATGTTTGGTTGGTTAATTACCGTGTAGAGGGACCTCCCAAAGCCGAAGATGAAGTCGACGCTCCCTCGGATGATGCAATTCTTAAAGTAGTGGAGGCCCTTGTGGTCGTAGAGCGTGTCCTGCCCGCCGTCAATGGTGCAGTTGTAGAAGGCGGCCTTGGTGCCGAACAACCGCAGCGCCACCGCCTGCCCGCCCTCTTGGCCCGCCTTTGCCAATGGTGCGTTGTTCTGCCATGAAGCGCAGGCTGCTTAAGCAAAAATCTCATAATTTCACCAGATCAATGTTTACAGGAATACAGAAATGTTTCCTTTTTTTATGAGACAAATACATAAATGTTCCAAATATAGCGGCCAATTTCATGAGCTCTTAGAAGCTGCACGTGGATATCTCCCTATAAGAGTATTGTATGGTCCTAAATGCTCGGCTCAGGTTGGCCCAACAATTTTCGGCCAGTTTCCATGGTCCGCAACTCGATGGATATGCATGCATGCAAAAACAAAACAAAAATCTCTTCGATAGGATTTTGTTTGCATACATTTGGCGAAGGCAACTCAATTTTGTTCGCAATTGCGTAGATAGGATCAGGTTAGTTTCCCCTAAAAGATGGTGATTAGTTAACCTTGAATACGACGCCGGAGGCCGAGAAGTAGTCGGCCTCGACGGCGACGGTGGCGCTGGCGAGGGTGCCGAGGGGTTTGCCGTCCTTGCCGCGCGTCCCTGCCGTGTCGTCCCACGTGATGACCGGCGGGTTCTTCGGGTTGCCCACAAACGTGATGAACGGCTTCCACATCGGGATTGTCAGCTTCTCCCTGCATTTTCCCTTTGCAATCTGATCAAAATTGCAAACTTACAATTTGATCAACATCTATTGGGATCGACCGAGATATATTACTTGTAGGTGCCGGGCTTGATGTCGAGGATGGTCCTCTTCTTGTTCTTCTCCGGCACGGCCTTGATCGCATCGGTGATGGTCTTGAAATTTCCCTTGCCGTCGGGGCTCACGACATACCTCACCGTGCCGGCCTCGGCCGCCGCCAGCTCCGCGTCGAGCACCTTGCCGCCGCTGGCCTTGGCCTTGCTAGCGTAGATCTGCTCGGTGACGGCAAAGTGCTCGACGTTCTTGGTGATGAACTGGTCAAAGCTGTCGCCGCCTCCGGCTCCCGCGCCACCACCGGAGCTCGGCTTTTTGGCCGCGCTGCCACCGATGTTGAAGCTGACTTGCTGCTGCGAAGAAGCCGGGGAGATGGATGCTAGGACTAGCACAAGAACAGCAATGCCGAGAGGCAAAGCAGGATTACAGTTGCGCCCCTGCATGGTGACAGGATCTAAAGAGATGAACTATTTGATAGTTCAATCTATTTATTTAGTCTTCTTATTTGTTTATTGAGGGATGAACTTGTAAGGGAACGATTAATTGGATAGACGCATGCGTTTGTATATATAGGCCAGGGGCAGGAAATGGAAGGATGCATGAAAGACTCCTTTTTTTGGCAATTAACGTATTTGCTACCTTCAGCTGTTTGGAAACCAGGACGCCAAAAAAAATGAACAAAATATTACGGCCTCAATAGTGAATCTCTATTTTTAAGGCGAGTTGGTACATTCGCCTCACCTCCTTCCCGTCCCTCGTATGTTGGTTTTTTCCTCTCCACGCCTCCTTGATTTTCCATAAAAAATGGTATTCTCAATCGATGTCTCATAAAACAAAAATTCAAGTGCTCAAGAAGGATGTCATCATCAGGCTTGAGCACGAGGATGACGTTCCTTCACTCTCCACCGCAACTCAGAGGGAGGGCTCACCACTGAGGTGGGCATCTAACTCGATAACAGATGGCTTGCCAAGGAGGATGTCTCCTCCATCTTCCACTTATAGCAAGATGGCAGTACCTTATTGTGCTCGCTGTGTGATTCGTAGGGGTTGGACGACGGCGCCACTCACATCCTTCGTGGATTCGGTTTCCTCATGCTTGGCTAGCTCCTAGGGTGCCTGTGGGGCAACGAATCGTCTAGTTTCTTGAAGGATAATGGTGTCAATGCATAGAACAATTGCATCGGTCTTTCAAAGGATTATGATGTAAAAAAATCGATATTCAGGGAAACCGCGCCCGGGTTCCGTTTGATAACGGAACAAAGGCCATGAGGTAAATGTTCATTGCCAGGGTTCACTTTCCCTCATTTGTAAGGAATTTAAAATTGCTAGCACAATTCGTGTGCTGTGTTTAGATGCATTGGGTTGTTCAGACCTAAGATAAGTGGCTACATCTTCGGAAGCACAAGCTTTGCTTTTTCACATTTACTATGACAAACAACTTCGCCGATTAGATATGCGAATAAGTTCTGATTCAGTGGAAGTTATCAATATGAGAAGAGATTAAGTAGTGACAGCATGTACAAGGCTTGAAGCTGATGATCGTTTTCTTCAATATAGAGCTGATTATTTCTTTGTGCATTTCAATTACAGTTTTCGTCATCCATCTCCTATATTATTTATGGCATGCATCGCCCAGATGCAGAGGCCGGGGGTCATCCTCCTTTTATAAAAAAAAATCCTATATTATTTATGAGAGCCTGCTAATACTAATATGCATTGATACTAATACGTTCAGAACATGCAGACTGGGATCATACATGCTTCATGTTAGAGTTGTTAATATGCCCAGATACTATCAGGATTTTTAGACTAAATCTCGACACGGACCTGAACCACAAAGTCGCCTTAATTTTTCGAACAAAAGCAGCAACCGGACAAGTCACAACTAGCAAACAATGGCGCCGAGGCCGCTAGTATGAACTATTGGGGGGCAGCGGCGGAGCTTGATCAGAATCTTGATATTACATGGAACTTGTTTTCTTCACTTGGAGCTTGAGTTCCACTTTGGACTTGAGGGTCCTACAATGGAGCTTGAGGTTCTCCACTTGAAGATTGAGCTCCATCTTCAGTTTGATCATTGGATTGAAGATTATGCATGCTAGTCCTCCACCCAAATTAATTGTCGACTTACTCCTTCTCAAATGAGCAATTAACCTCGCTTAAAGTGCAAAAATGGCAGTTTCAGGGAGAAGAACAAGCATTGAATAACCCACGAAAGGTTATGCATGAGCTCCATATTCAGCTTGATCATTGGACTGAAAGTTTCGGGGAGAAGAACTAGCATGATAAAATCACAAGTAGTTCATCCTTTCAGGGAGATTGATGCCAGCTCGCGCTAGGAGGGCAGTTGCTCTCTTTACTGCTGAAGAAATTACCTCCTCCTAGACCACAGAAAGATATATTAGAAACAGCGGAAGCACCATCAATGATGTATCTTAGCTATGATTATGGGATTCAAACATTGCTTGAGCAAAGCATATGATCTTTAGCGATGAAAGTGGTTAACACTTCCATTTTCACAACCATTACAAATTTGCAGTTATTCCAGAGCATGAATATTCCAATGTTGCTCTTTTCTAGTCCGACTTCTTGGTGATATGCTGAGGAGCAAGCACAACATCGATTGTCGAATCTCCTCAGCTATAATAAATTATGTCGACGAGTTTTTTTAACTGGATTTTTTTAATGAAAAGGGCCTCTTGCTCCATTGCATTAATAACTAAACCACAGTGTGCTAATACAAGTATGCAAGGAGATGCAGAGTACCATTCCAGGAAAATAAAGAAGTATTCTTTCAAACTGAGTCGCATCTACAGAGAAAATGTGGAATGAAACTGCAGCTTTGCACAACTTTCCTAGCCTTTTGGCAAAGTGAAACAACCTAGGTACTTCTTTTCCTTCATCTCAATATTAATTAGGCAAAGATAAGGAGAAAATTACCTCATTTACATTCATAATCTTCTGATCCTTCATAATCCATTGGCCATTGCACATAACAGATTCGATATTTTCTGACCGCATGCAATAAACAATGTTGGCAATGCTGCATAGCAGAAAAAAGTTAATACCATGGTTTTAAAGTCGATTCTTATTGTCAAATATTATTTAAAATAAATTGTAATGTTGAGTATGTGTAGTACTTCTGTTTTCGTGCAATAATAGGGAGCTGAAGCTCAATAGCTTTACGTATTGCATTGTAGGCAGGCTACAGAGCTAGAAATATATTTTAGTAACGAAGCTACATGTATTATGAGAATCCTGTATGTAAACAGTAAGAATAAACAATGCGTCATTAATGAATATGAACAATGGCTATTGCAACCTTCAAGACAGGGATTGCACGCAAAGGATACTTGGTTAATGAGTTGAAATAAAACTCAGTGTGAACTCAATACAAAAATGCAGTAATTTGCTCTTAGAAAAATAGCAGTGGTGCATACCTGTCATGTAACGGAAGCATGGACCACTTAAATGGATTCACGACAATCAGATCCGCCTGCAAAACCAACAAAAAACCTCAAGTGTCAACAAGATATTGATATTAGTTAAAATAAATAAGAAATCGATAGATCCAGACCATTTGATTATACTAGGAAATCATAATCTGGAATGTCCACACAGAATATAATGGGTTTTCATTTAAGATGATTGAACTGTAGGCATAAATCCAGTTTCAAAAGAATACATAAACTAGTATTTTCAAGCACCACGTATGACAAAATTAGCAGCTAACGCAGCACCTTTTTGCCAACCTCCAGAGAGCCTATTTCATTATCCCACAGAACCGCTTTTGCACCATTAATAGTAGCCATCGTCAGCACAGTCTCAGAAGGAAGCACGGTTGGGTTTGTTGTACCACTGATATAGGCCTCACGCCCTTTGTTAATAAGGGAGGCTAGGTACATCTCATCAACTGTACAGCACAAGGCAATCTTGTAAATTATAGAGTGAGCCACAATAGGCATCGAATCTGTAAAACTATTGTTATGACCGGCATAGGGGCTTAGCCCAGTGGGTTATGGCCCAAGTATCTTAATTAGGGGCTTAGCCCAATTATCTTATCGTATTAGGATCGGTTGCTTAGGAGTCAAGTAAACCTCTCTATATAAGGAGAGGAGATGATGTATCAATCTAATCAAGCAAGAAGCAATCATAATTTGCTCGGCTTCCCTTAGGGAGCCGGGAGACCTAAACCCTAGCGGCCTCCTGCCTTCGCCGCCGCTGCTTCCGTCGCAAGGACGGCGCCACGCCGCCGGCCGCCGCGCACCAGCCCTCGTCCTTCCCCCTCCTTCCCCTACAACCTACGCCCTAGATCCGGTAGGGCCCTAGCTCCTACCAATTTGGTATCCAGAGACTCGGGTTCGATCATGTCGTCATCAACACCCACGCCGCCGCTGCCCATCGTCACCACCGCCCCGATGACCACTGCCGGGTCCCCAACGCCGCCGGCCCCGGTCACCTCCGCTGCGCCGACAACCGCCGTTTTCACGCCGGAAGAAGTCACCAGCATCTTGCGGGATCTCGTGACGGCCGTCCAGGGCATCCATCGGTACCTGGCCGGGCTGCCCGCACCTCCGCCGGCTGCGACTACCACCGCCTACGGCCACCCCGCGCTACCGTGGCCGTCCCAGGGCGCGCCTGCAATGGGCGGGCCACCGCTGCCGCCGTTCCAGGCGGGGCACCCCAGCGGGCCGCCTCCGCCGCTGCTGCACCTGCCCTGGTCCTCAGTACCCGCGGCGATCGCCGGGGCCCATCCGTCGTTCCAGCCGCCGACCGCCCCAGTGCCGTCCTGGCCGCAGTGGCCTGTGCCGGTTCTCGCGGCGCCATCCGCGCCTTCCGCTCCCGCCCCAGTGCCGCAGTGGCCGCACTGGCCCGCGCCAGCCCCAGCCGCGCCGCCCGCGCCGGTCCAGCTCCCACCGCCGCCGCCCAGCTCCGGACTGGGCCAGTCCACACCGGGAGACCTCCCGATCCAGCAGGTCCGGTTTCCGCCGTCACCGTCCCAGATCCCGGCCTGGCTAACCGGGACGTCGCCACCGCCAGTTTACACGGAGGCCGGGAACCCACCAGTACCCACGCTGCAGTCTGGGGCCTCGTCCGGCTCCGCGGGGGCCTATGACGGTCTCCCCACCGTTGACCGGGCGCCGTCATCATCACTGCTCCGCACCGCCGAGCCGGTCGGCCATGGCGCGCCGACCCAGACGCCGCCACGGTTCGCCAAGATCGACTTCGCCACTTATGACGGCATGGAGGACCCGCTTAACTGGCTCAACCAGTGTGAGCAGTTTTTCCGTGGACAGCGCACGCTCGCGTCGGAGCGCACTTGGCTGGCATCCTACCACCTCCGCGGTGCAGCCCAGACCTGGTACTACGCCCTCGAGCAGGACAAGGGCAGCATGCCCCCTTGGGAGCGCTTCCGCGAGCTCTGCCTCCTTCGTTTTGGGCCCCCGATCCGCGGGAGCCGCCTGGCGGAGCTAGGCCGCCTTCCCTTCACCTCCACGGTTCAGGACTTCGCCGACCGTTTCCAGGCCCTGGCATGCCACGCGTCGGGCGTGACGGCGCAGCAGCGGGCCGACCTCTTTGTCGGTGGACTTCCGGATCACATCCGCGTGGACGTGGAGCTTCAGGGACCCCAGGATATCCAGACGGCCATGTACTACGCCCGCGCGTTCGAGCGCCGCGCGGTGGCCGTCCAGCAGGAGTCACCGTCCCGGGCCACTGGGTCGCTACCCTGGCCAGATCCCGCTCCGTGTCGGCCTGTTCAGGCTTCCGCGGCACCCCTCGCCGCGACCGCGGCGCGCCCGTTCCGCCGGCTCACCTCGGCCGAGCTACTCGAGCGTCGCCGCCAAGGGTTGTGCTTCAACTGCGACGAGCCCTACACGCCCGGCCACGCCTGCCCGCGACTCTTCTACCTGGAGGTTGCAGACTACATTCCGGAGGACGCCATCGCCGCCGACCTTGCCACCCCAGCTGTTGCGAAGGTGTTTGACGCTAGTTGATCACCTCGAGGAGTTCAGCAAGCGCTTCCCCACCTTACAGCTCGAGGACGAGATGTTTGTGCAGGTGGGGAGAAGTGTAATGACCGGCATAGGGGCTTAGCCCAGTGGGTTATGGCCCAAGTATCTTAATTAGGGGCTTAGCCCAATTATCTTATCGTATTAGGATCGTTTGCTTAGGAGTCAAGTAAACCTCTCTATATAAGGAGAGGAGATGTATCAATCTAATCAAGCAAGAAGCAATCATAATTTGCTCGGCTTCCTTTAGGGAGCCGGGAGACCTAAACCCTAGCCGCCTCCTGCCTTCGCCGCCGCTGCTTCCGTCGCAAGGACGGCGCCACGCCGCCGGCCGCCGCGCACCAGCCCTCGTCCTTCCCCCTCCTTCCCCTACAACCTACGCCCTACATCCGGTAGGGCCCTAGCTCCTACCAACTATCATCAAAACCATGCATATTCAATAGATACTGGACAAGGAACATAATAACAGAAAAATATGGCACACCTATTTCTTTACAGAACAAATGGATATGCCCTAGGATCACTACGAAGTGCATTTAATATAAAATATTAGATGCAAAACTCTGACAGAATCCTCACTACTGCTGGGTGCCAAACAACATAGGTGAAGAAAACTAAGAGCAAAGCTAAACACACTCGTAAAAACATCTGTGATTATAGTTTATTAAGCAGACCAATGCTCATTCTGTTATTGCTTGGTGCTCCATCGGTACCGAGAGAGACACAAACACCAGAATCCAGCATTTCCCTAATAGGAGCAAACCCCAACATTCTCATGGCAGATGCTGGGCAATGAGAAACCTTGACACCAGCGTTTGAAAAATGACTTATCTGCAAGTGAGAAACTCAAATGAAAAGTTTGCCAAAGTTATATTTTGCATTCCAGTATCACAAAACATATCAGAAGGTAGACAGTGCATAGTAAAGAATTTAGACAGACAAATTAACATATAGAAAAAAGAAGCATATAGCTGCTGCAACAGGTTATATGCTGATTATGTACAGTGATGACTGCTGGCATAATTGGATGTACACTGGGGCAACCTTTGTACAATTAAAAGCCATACAGTTTAACCTAGATTTAAAGTTATGGTATTCCATAATTACCATACATTCTCAGAGCACAACCAGGGTACATAACGTGAAAGGTAACATTCGATTGTGGAAAAGCTTACTTACCTCAGACTCATTCAACCAAACAGAATGGGCAGCCAGCAAATTATTCCTCAGAAAATCAATTTTCTCTAAATATGTAACTGTCCCATGATCAATTTTCTTCATCCGCATTACAAGCTGATTTTCATATGGTATTTCCGCAATATGCTGCAAAAATAATGAAAAGCAAAAGCATAAGCAATGTAGAGCAGTTAGCGGAGCAAAAACTTCTACTGGAATTGTAAAATAGTATAATCATTTTGTGTTCGGCTCCTCACATTGGAACGAATTCCAGTTAAATTAGCAAGATAATTCTCTAGGAGCCCAAATCATAGAAATGCACAACGCAAAAACAACTCCAGGCAGTCCTCCAAGCATCATTAAATATAGCATCCAGGTTTTATTTCAATAAATTAATTAAATGATACAACAATATCTGAAACGAGATAAAACATTTCGTCGTTCCATGGTTCCAAGCTCCAATTTATAAGGAGAGAAGCATGCATTTGTGCCATGCATTTGTGAGTGACTTTGCTTTGATAAAATGCCTGATTTTCTTACTTAAATTATTCTATCCTATTGTAATCCATGTGAAGATTAATAAGGACCTGCGGCTTGTGCACAGAAGGGGCAAGGGAGAGGGGGGAGAAAGAGAAGGTAAACTTTGCGGCACAAATAAACTACTTTAATACCATATGGATTCCAGTATTCAGTTCCTGTGCAGCATCCCTTGTTTCAAGCAGTAACCGATCTGTCGCATTCATGATCTGTCTCAACCCAAACCATATCCTGATTCGTCCATCAGCTGTGTTATGATGCTTTTCATATAGATCTTTCTGTGACTGCGTGAAAGAAAAGTCATTCACATCACATAACAGCCAAGTATGTCGAGAATAAACACATGTATATTTGGACTTAGATGGATCTTAACTTGTGCAGACATAAACCAATCAAATAAGAATTAACCTTATTTAGGTACAGTAAATCCCAAATAGCTGTTTTTCCTGTCAAATGAGCAACGGATGATAGAAAAAGCAACAATTTTTGGTAACCTTATTATTCCTTCTCTACTTCCAATTGTACTTCCAAATTTTGACATACCCTGTAGCCTACTTGAATCATGCCTTCTCAGATTTTCCAAATTTAGGAATTGTTTGTTCCGTGCAGACTTCTCATGTACATGGATTTTACATTGGGTACCAGTGTTTGTCAAACTTCAGCAATAAACATAGTATCTAACGTACCACATGTTCTTAGAGTAACTCTGTTCTTAAATATGCAGATATCGATACGATGGAATATGCTTAACTGATTTCTGCTTACAACATATGCATCAGCTGTGCCACAAATAGGGCTGGCCTAGCAAAATAATGCTAACTAATAGGCGAGACACACTTAACAACTCGATAAACACATCAGATGCTGGATCTGATCCACATGTTCAGCTTCAGCGCTTCCCTGCGCATGGGCCAGCTGACATGCCAGCTAGCTGCAGCCCCCCCCTGAAGTGGCTGCTACGACTGAGCTCATGCTGCTATTGAATTACATGTTGCACATGCACATCCCTAGAACGATGAAGTGAAAACAAGCCCTTTATGTATGGCATAGACCCTGAAGACCGGTTTAGAGCTGTCGATGGCACTCACTAAAGATATGAATGGCACTATTTCAAATTAGGGGGGGAATAAGAGAACAGAAGGTGTTATGTGTTCCATGGAAAGGCTCGAGTCTAGGATACAAATTGAGTTCAAGCAAAAGAACTGTATCATGTCACAGTGTTTAAGAAAGTGATCCTGATCTCGATTTGAGGGCAAACCTGAATGCAGTCGTCGGTAGAACAAGAACTCCAGTTTGGAGGTAACCCATCACCACAGTCCATTGTTGACTTTGTCAAGCATGCACGCAATCCCAGCAATTCCACCGCCCGTGCCATTTCTGAAACATACTGCCCACCTGCTTCGGCAAAGCATGTTACCTGCCATTGAATGACAAATACAAATATGTTTAGGTGCATTGGGACAGTAGAATTCATCAGGTTGCTGCTAGTTTGAGCATATCTATTCAGGAAGCTGAGTACAGGCCGACCATACCATACAGAACACATGTGACGTTGTTTGTCAATTAGCTATAGGTGAGCACAATATAAAGATTAAACACTGATTTTAACAAACACTAACTTAAAAGGTTTTGCCCAGATCCGCCTAAGGCATGCCCAACTCTTAAAAAATATCTCCATCTTTAGTTCACACCTACGGAGTGTAGATCAACCCATAGGCCATCAAAAGACATACATGATGTGGTTTCAAAAAAAAAAGACATACATGATGTATTGTAACTGTAAAATGAACATAAGTGCTACTGAACTTTACCCTAAACATACACAAGTAACCAACAATACATCTGTTAAGATATACAAACAGCATACTACCAGATTGACCAAGCCTGAAGCCATAAATCAGGATTTTTATGATTAACACCACAAAAGAAATTGAACTTCATTCAGCTTAGAAATTGGTTTGTAGCCACTATTCTTATATTGCAGTGCCATTGGAGGAGTACAAGAAAAATGAGACTTCTAGATCTGAGGATAGCAAAAAACTTGTGCGTTTTGATCAACTAGTAAATAATCAAAACCCTGGATCTAACAGAGTACAGAATTCATTTCAACATACAAAGGGCATACAGATCAGACAATAAACAATCATTAGGTGGCCGGGTGCTCCAAATTTGTTAGGATTTTAGGATGCGAGTAATATATTCCTCACTCTTTCTACAAGATTGTGAGTAAAAAATAAGCAAAAAGGACATACCAACATGCGTAGATTTGTTTCAGCAGTACAAATAAAAAACATGTAAAGATCTATATTATGAACATATATTTCAACAAACTCATATAAAAAAGCTGTTGAATTGGATCTGTACACATAATAAGCATGATTCAATTTACAAAGAACGAAATTCTTGCATATAATAAGATATGAAAATGGTACTAAAGACATCTCTCGTACTGTCAGGAATAAGGAAGGAGTGAGACTCATCCAGCAACAAATGGATCGTGTCTACCTCGAGGCACCCAAAGCCCTAAAAAGGATAGTAGGGAGCCCTCAGAATGATTCCATCTGGTCAAATGTGATAAGAGTATCAGACAACTACAAGGTCACCCCTGCCCTGGGTTCTCATCCACGCGTGGAAGTGGAAGCCAATGCTATTAAAAGATTTGGCGGGTTCTTAGAGATGACACCAACTCTATATTTCTTCCATGACAAACATGCCTCTACGATGCACAACCTCACAACACCTGAAAAGATAATACGCCTCACCATAGAGCATTAGAGCTGTACAAGTACCAAAATGTACCTAATGTCCTCATGTAAAAGCAACATTGGGCATCAACTAAGCCAAGATGCAAAATGCTGGGCACCTGCTTGCACTTGCACGTGTCAATAAATCCTTAAGGAATACACTGTGTAGATTGCTCAATTCTCACTGTGTTTTATGTAACATCTCCACCAATGCAAGCACGATTGGGTGGCGAAATTAAGTATTCCGGGCTTGAGCAAACATATATGGTGTACCATTAGTCAATACAAACTAGTACCAACAGAGAAGCTATACTGTGGAACCGATGCCAGTGGACAATTGGCTCACCCCAGATCGGATGAGCTCGATGCCGCAGAGGAGCGTGGAGGCGTAGGAGTCCTCCTCCGTCATGTGAGACTCGTAGGGCCAGATCCTCCCGTGCAGCCACGTCATCAGGTCGACGTCGTCGGCGATCCCCCGCGCCAGCTGCTGCGACGTGTGCACGTGGGTGTTCACAAACCCTACCAATCCAAGCAATCAAGCAGCAAGCACAAGCGTCACTGGAAACTGACTAATTTTTGCAAGGGGAAAAGCTTCATCAAGCAGAGGCGCGCGGGTACCAACCGGGAAGGAGGATACGACCCGCGAGGTTGAGGGTCTGCGCGGCGCCGGGGAAGGCGCCAAGGACGTCCGCCGAAGGGCCCACGGCGGCGATGCGGTCGCCCACGACGGCGATGGCGCCGTCCCGGAGGACCGTCAGGGCGCCGTCCATGGTGACGACAAACGCGTTGTGGAGGACGATGTCGGCCGATACCGCCGTCACCTGCGTCATTTTCGCGCCACCTCCCGGAGCGGCGTACGTCCAGACGACGGAGAGTCGCGAGTCGGAAGCAGCGGGCAGTGAACCGGATAATACGGCGGAGACTGTTCGCTTTCTGTTCCTCGGAAGGGGACCCTCGTCTTCCGAGCATCTTCAACGCGGTTGGGAGACGGTACAGGTAGGTAGTAACATCACGTATATCCAGATAAAATAGATGATGTGGCAAGCAATAAATGAAGAAAGAGAGGCATGTAGTAACATAGCTAGTTATTACTACTAGTATGAGTAACATCACACATATCAAGGCAAGATGAGTCTATAGCCTAATAAATGAAGTATTACATGTTACCACACATATGTTACTCCCCACTATATAGGTAGTAACATAAAGTAGTAATATGGACATATTACTATTCTATATTACTACCCATTGTGGCTAGTCTTACATCGTCGAAATAGCATTTTGATGCGTGGGGCAGTTATTCTGCTTTAGCAGAAACGTTATACTCTAGTAGACGTGTTAAAATTAAAACATGCGCCGAACCCAAACAACATTTCCCACTAAACATTGAACCAAGAAGATCAAACACATAAAAAACTAGAAAAACGCCCGTGCCTTGCAACGGGGCCACGTTAACTTTAAGAGTTCAATATTACGACATTGGCGACCTTTTTTACCATCAAATCCTCACACACACTCTCTCCCTCTCTCTTCCTCACTCTCTCTCCCCCTCTCCCTCTCTCTCTCTAACACACACATCCATCTTATTGGGTACGGGACCATAATCCATCTATTTCACACACACACGCTAGTGCATAACAATATGGATTATGTGTATTATATTTGCCACCACAACTGAGGGAATTAATTTCATGTAAATCTGCCAGCCACAGCTCCAAGAATACGCGGAGGAGGTGGCACGGGTCGGCGTTGGCGCCGTCCAGCGCGGGTCGCGGGCCCGCTTCCAAGTGCGTCTGCGCGCCGGCCACCCACGCCGGGTCCTTCAAGTGCCGCTTCCACCGGACCAACTCCCAGGGCCAGGGCCAGGGAAGCCGCCCTTCTTCGCCCCCTTCACCAGTCGCGGCCAACGCGGTGCCGCGGCACCCGGCCTCGCCTTCCTCGTCCTCCGGCACCGTCGCGACCCAGTGACGCAGCCCAAGCATCGGCCTCGAGAATCAAGAACGCTCGACAACAGAGAGGGAAGAGAAGATCATATACATATCATAAGAAAGGGAGTTTATTTACTGCTCCATCGATGTATTGTTTCCTTTGTTTGGAGATTGATTACCATCTATGAGTTAAGGTAAGGTTAATGTCATTGAGCGATTTTTTCTGAAAATCAATTATTTGTTTTCTAATTAATGTGATTAAGTGATTTAAGGTAAGGTTAATTAATTTAGATTTGATCTTTAGAGATTGTTCGTGATTGATTCTACATTACTAAATAACTTGCGCCAGTATGCAAAGTTCTGATTTGTTCAGATTTCTTTCGTTGTGTGAGAGGGTGACGTGAAAATAAACTGATAAAGTGGGGGAGGGGACAAAAAAAATCTACAAAAAAATACCAGCGAAGGTGGGAGGAGGTACCAAAAAAACATGGAAGGTGGGACGAAAAAAACCCTGGAAGCGAGACTACCAACTGCTCCATTAGGAGTACTAGAAGAACGCTCGTGCGTTGCAACGGGGCCACACTAACTTTAAAAGTTCAATATCAATTATGTTAATATTACATTTAATATTCTCATACATATTAAGTGACATTGACGACCTTTTTTACCATCAAATTCACACACACCCCCTCTCACTCCCTCTTCCTCACTCTCTCTCCCCCTCTTCCTCACTCGGGAGGTGGGACGAAAATAAACCCGGAACGGAGACTACCAACTGAGACATTAGGAGTAGAGATCATTCAGTTGATAAGAATAAATAGAAAACGGTGTTAAAAAGGAGAAACAGATTAGAATACATTGAAAAACCAAAAGGACGATGTAAAAGGGGATTCGCCCTGCCCCCCGGGCCTTGGCACTGAACCGGCTCAGCGGTCTAGTCCCCGCGCGGTCGTCTTCTCCTGTTCCCCGAGCCGCGTCGCTACAGAGCCGGGCTCCCGCCCGACCACCTCGCTGGCATCGAAGGGGAATGGATAAGGGTGACGCCCTTCCTTCCCTGCCCCCATGGCCTCACTCCTCCTCGACGCCCCCTCCCAAATCCACTTCTCCTCCTCGCTCGATCGATCCCGTCGATCTGGACGAAGTCAGACGCCACGGCCACCATGACCGACCCCGTCCACATGGCCACTGCCCTCCCTGCGGGCTAGGAGCTTGTCGAGGAGCTCTGAACGCCTTCGCGCCAACGAGATCAAGTCCAGCACCCCCGCATCGACGTCGCTGCTGTCTTCCTCAACCTTGGGCCACCGCGACATTGCCGTTCGATCCGCGCCGCCCCTAGCTCCCATGTCTTCCCCTAAGGCGCCATTGACGCCGCCATGATCTCCTCTTGCCTTTCCCCTGTTTCCCCTCTCGTTTGCTCTCGTTAGGTATTTCGCCGTGGCCGAGAACCGCCGTCCGCCATGGCCATTGCAGGGGTAGCCACCGAGCTCCTCGGATTGACCCCGTGGCACATGCCCGCTCCTATGCACGCCCATGCCCGAGCCTGCCGCTCTTCTTCCGCGCCCGCGGGGCCACTCCCTCTCCATGCCCACGCCCGTGCTACACCGCGTCGGTCGCGCTCGCCGCTGCCGTCGCGCTCGCCGCAGCCACCGCACCACTGTGCCCCGCGCGACACACACCCTGGCCGCGCGCCACACTCTCGCTGGCTGCGCTCGCCCCGTCTGCTGGCGCCTATCCCTTCGCTCGCCCCGCTGTCACGCCCCTGCCTCGCGCCGCCTCCAGTCGTGGCCATCTTCTGTCGGCCGCCATCTCAGCCACACCGGCCGCATCTCTGCCCTCCATCGTCGGCCGTTGGCCTCGCCTGCTGCGTGTTGCTTCCTGCTGCTATGCGCTACTCTACCGCTGGTACGCTACTGCGCCATGCCCTCAACACCGCCGTGGACAAATGTGGCGGAGGGATTGTTAATGGAGTACGAGAAGGAGGTTGCGGAGAAGGTGTGGAGAGGCAGGAGGTCTGGGGCGGTGTCACCTGGCTGTGGTGGAGGTGTCTATGCGAGAAGGAGCCGGAGTGGAAGGAGATGTCATAATTGGAAAGAATCGCAAAAAAAATCATAACCCGGAGATCTCAGTTCAAAAAAATGCTAATATCGATGGAGGGGTGATTTCCTTCCATAGGTGGAAAACATAGGAAATATTGGTTGTTATCAAGGAAAGGTAAAAATTTAGGAAAGTTAGGATTTTTGAACTAATTTCTATACAAATGGGGTTTTATTGTTTGGTAACGTGATATCAGTACCTGCCCGTTTGTGACGTGTCTGATTAGGAAAGTTTGCAAATGTTAAGAAACTATTTATTGGGAGGAAAGTTGTGACGTGTCTGTTATTTGTTTCATAAAACAAATTTCACTAATAAGAGAAAATCTGTTTCCTGAAAATGTATTATTTGTTTCCTGAAAATCTGTTATTTGTTTCCTGAAAATCTGTTATTTGTTTCCTAAGACAAATTGAACCAATAAAAGGAATCGATTGATTTGCATAATTTAAGGAAGTTAGATTAAAATGTATTATTTGTTTCCTGAAAATCTGTTATTTGTTTCCTAAGACAAATTGAACCAATAAAAGGAATCGATTGATTTGCATAATTTAAGGAAGTTAGATCCATGATTTGTTATACGTTAGGAAAGTTCTGGTTGTAATAAAGAGTGGAGAGAAAAATAAACTGATGGACCAGGGTGGGAGGGGTGGTGGGAGGAGAGACGAAAAAATCCAGCGAAAATAAACCGTGGACCAGGGTGGGAGGGGGTGGTGGGAGGAGAGACGAAAAAAACCCAGCGAAAATAAACCGCGGAGACGATTCACCAACTCGTCCATTAGGAGTAGAGATTTGTTTTCTAATTAATATGATTGAGTGACTTAAGGTAAGGTTAATTAATTTAGATTTGATCTTTAGAAATTGTTCGTGATTGATTCTACATTACTAAATAACTTACGCCAGTATGGAAAGTTCTGATCTGTTCAGATTTCTTTCGTTGTGTGAGAGGGTGGCGTGAAAATAAACCGATGAAGTGGTGGGAGGGGACGAAAAAAATCTATGAAAAAACCCCGCGAAGGTGGGAGGAGGTACCAAAAAAACATGGAAGGTGGGACGAAAAAAAACCTGGAAGCGAGACTACCAACTGCTCCATTAGGAGTAGAGATTTTCTAATTAATGTGATTGAGTGATTTAAGGTAAGGTTAATTAATTTAGATTTGATCTTTAGAGATTGTTCGTGATTGATTCTACATTACTAAATAACTTGCGCCAGTATGGAAAGTTCTGATCTGTTCAGATTTCTTTCGTTGTGTGAGAGGGTGGCGCGAAAATAAACCGATGAAGTGGGGGGAGGGGACGAAAAAAAATCTACAAAAAAAACCAGCGAAGGTGGGAGGAGGTACCAAAAAAACCATGTGAGGTGGGACGAAAAAAATCCTTGGAAGCGAGACTACCAACTGCTTCATTAGGAGTAGAGATAAATCAATAATAAATAGTTCAATTATTATTACAACTCATTTTCCAATACAACAAATAGTTCCACAATATAACATCAAACATACAACATAGTTTTGTCGCCCATTTCATGCTCATCACTCCTCGATTAGATCCTTTTGAAGATCATCATGCGTTTCGACACGTCGAATGGCATGATAAGAGGCAATAACTCGGGCCACCCTCGCAGCCCTCCTCTGCACTCGCACGGGACATCCTAACAACTCATACCGAGAATAGTCTAAATCTTGCCCACGCTCATTCTCGATGATCATATTATGCATGGTCGCACAAGCGTTCATGATGTACCAAAGGATCTTTTGATCCCAAAATCTAGCCAGTCCTCAAATTGGGCTTGCAAAATCCCAAAAGCTCTCTCCACATATTTCCTAGCCGCCGCCTGAGCATTGTGGAAATCAAGATTTTTCTTACCTTTCGGCGTCGGGGAAGGCGCCAAGGACGTCCGCCGAAGGGCCCCTGGTGGCGATGTGGTCGCCCACGACGACGATGGCGCCGTCCCGGAGGACCGTGAGGGTGTCGTCCATGGTGAGGACAAACGCGTTGTAGAGGACGATGTCGGCCGATACCGCCACATGTGTCATTTTCCCGCCACCTCCCGGAGCGGCGTACGTCCAGACGACGGAGAGTCGCAAGTCGGAAGCAGCAGGTAGTGAACTGGATACTACGGCAGAGACTATTCGCTTTCTGTTCCTCAGAAGGGCCCCTCGTCTTCCACTTAGAGCATCTCCAGTGGATGCCTTGCGTATATCTACGGGTGGTTTAGCATTTTCATGCCTTTTCGAGCCAGTTATATATTTGCACCGGCCCATCAAATTTCTATTTACAGCCCGTAAACTTTTGTTTTTGTCACTATATGTGTGGGGAGGGAGCGTTTTAGGGTTTCCATCTCGGGTAGATCCGCCCTCTCCGCCGCTATCCTCTTCCTCTCTGTCGCTGCCTTTTCTTAGTTCCGGCGAGCGCATCCAGCCAAATCAAGCTCAGCTCATGTCGGGAGAAGGTCGTGGACGTGAAGGCCACCGCTCGGCAGCCGGCACAACATGGAGGCCCACCATTGAGATGTGGCGCTTGGCGCAGGCGCGCAACCGCGGCGCCCTCTCCTGCAGCAGAGGGAACCGCGCGTGAAGCGCTTCAATGAGCTTCACGAGGCGCTCTAACCGCCGATGAAGAAGCTCTGCAAGGTGGAGATTGCGCACTTCGTCGCGAAGGAGGCGCTAGAAGCCGGCGAAGAGTGCGCCGCTGAACGCTTCGAGGCGGCGAAGGGGGACTACGACCTCACCTACACACTCTACCACTCGGCGTGCGAGTTCTTCCTCGACGTGAAATCGTGAGCCGCCGCCGACCCTCCATCAATTTAATTTTGAAGTTTAAGTTTGTTTGTGTGTGTGACCTTTGTGACGAACTTAGGAGAGGTCCGAACTATCTATGTAGCAGAAATCGTGTTTTAAGTTTAAGTTTCAAAATTTGCGGTACCATTTCCGGTATCTGTTCTGCGTCGGGGATAAACTACCCGCAAAATTGGTTTAGGGCAAACCATAAACCGATTTTGTAGGTAGGGAATTTAGCACATCTGCTAGAGATGCTCTTAGAGCATCTCCAATAGGTCATGTATCTTGGGCACATAAAAAATAGTTTTACATCACTAAAAAGTGAATTTTGCATCACCTCAAACATGTTTGCTCCAACATATGATGTATATTGGGCATGAAAACATCGAATCATTGCAAATTGAGATAAAAAATGCAAATTTCAAACATAGTTTCAATACAAACTAAAAACATAGTTTCGATACAAACTAAAAGTAGTTCTGATGCAAAAATTACTCAACTACAAACTATTGCAGACTACTCATCGGAGAGGTCGTCCCAGTCGATGTTGGAGCCCGACTCGTCGGCCTCGTTCTTCACCGAATCCGAACTATCGAGCACAACCATCGTCGAGGGGATAGACTCCTCCTCCTCCTTCTTCTTTGCCTTGTTCCGCGACGAGTAGAACTTGTACCCCACCTGCACAAGGTGCGGATTTTCGGCCGCAAGCCTCGCCATCGCGGCCTCATCCCGCCCACGAGTGTCACACTGATCAAGCGTGTCTCGTTCTTCTGTGCGATGGTCGTCATCTTGATCACGGGACCGGTGAACTCCGCATCGGCCTGGTTGTCGATCTTCGGGAAGTTCAAGTGTGAATTTGGTTGGCTGAGGCGCCAACAAGCCTTGTCAAAGGTGCAGGCGGCGATGTCTAGCTCGTCCCATGTGTCAAGCCATTAGCGCACGTCGTCTTGTGTGATCTCGGCTGAGTAACGGCCTGATTGACACCAACACACGCCATGGAAGCCGGTGGAGCTTCTTGGGCGATGGCCTCGTAGCACCGCGAAGGCAACCGAAATAGGCGAAGAGAGGCCGGGGGAGGTGGGGGCGGATCCGTGGCGGTAGCTCCAACAGGTGGATTTGGTGGCAGCTCCACGGCGGAGAGAGGCCGGGGGAGGCCGGATCTGTGACGGCAGTGGCAATGATATGCGAGCGGGTAGAGGGTGTTTCACACTGCATGCTAGTGCGGGGTTGTGGCCGTTTTTGTGTTTCGGCGGCTGGTGGGGTGATGCAAATTTGCGTCACCTGGAGCTAATTTTACATCAAACCCTTAAATGGGACCACACAAATTTACATATACATCACCTGTTGGAGCTAGATTTTTAGGCACAGTGATGTAAAAAGTATCTTGCCATCAAGTGGTGTATTTTACATCACCTATTGGAGATGCTGCTCTTAGAACATCTACAATCGTAGAAAAAAATTTAGAGTGGAGAGAGAAGATTTTTGTCTTCACAAAATTCTCTGCTTTCGGCAGATAAAAACTAGAGACTGAAAATTTTAAAAGTAAGAAATATAAACACATACACATAGTTCATTGTCATAAATTTAAACTCTAGTATGAAATGATGCATATTAAACATAAAACACCATAAATTAGAAACTAACTCTAGGCTACATGGCGATAAATTAAGAGCTACTCTTGACCGAGTCGTCATGCCGGAGGGCCCGGCCTCGTGGTCATGGGTGGTAGACTTGCTCCGCAACAATTCTATCTTGTTGAAGAGCTCAGCCTCAAGATGGTCGAACATCTCAGCATCCACACGGGCGGTTTTCTTATGCTCTTGATCCTTGTGTGTGCCCTCCTTCGACTTGAAGAACGCGGTTCTTGGCAAGGAGTTGCAGATTGTCCTTTATGAGCTTCGCCACATGGCATCATCTATGTGCTCTGCATTGAGTTGTGCCTCAGCCTTGCGGTGCTCCTTCTCATCGTCCCAAGAGACGACCTTCACAGGAGGTGTGTGGAAGGACGAGTAGGCGGCGGCGGAAAACTAAGCCACGCCAACTCCCGAAGTTGCAAAGCATTGTGGATTCGTATGCCTGCATCGCTTCCTTTGTGGTGGTGAAGGTGCCAAGCCACCGACGCTCGATGGTGTCCGGGTTGCAGATCCCTATCACGTAGTTGCTCGATGGCGGCCAACGAGGCAAGGGATTGGGCGGCAATGACAACCTTAGAGGCGGGGCGGATCTTGCAGTAGGGAACTCGAATCCAGCAGCGGGAAGCTCAGGGGCTACCAAAATCGGGCAGCAACGATGGCTGACGTGGGAGTGGCGGCGGTGGCTTAGGGCGGCTAGAATCGGGCGCGATGGCAGTGGGCGAGGAGGCGGTTGCGGTGAGGAACTTTCAGATCGGGCGGTTGGGGTTCTGGCGGCAACAATTTAGGTTTTTGGTCGGTCACTGGTGGTGACCCAAATATACCACTCCTATAGCAATTTTTGGTCATAAAAATATAGTCACCATGCAGGTATTGGTCTGACGTTGGAGTTCCTTATTGCCCCCAGAAGGCTAAAACATCAGGTTTTTTGTTTTGGATGTGCTTTTTAGTCTGTTGTTGATGATACTCTTGGCAATGAGCTAGGGGGTGCTACTCCCGCAGGAGTCGTTGGGTTTCCGCAAAGAGGAAGGGTGAAGTAGATAGCAGCAAAGCTTTTCCTCAATTAAGAACCAAGGTTTATCGAAACAGTAGGAGCTTCTAAGCTAACAAGATAAGAGGTACCTGCACACAAACAAAATAAAATACTTGCACCCAGCGCGGGAAGGGGATTGTCAACAAGCCCCGTGTCTTGCTAGTTATAAGGTTAAAAGCAAATAATAGATAGATAGTGGTAAAGTGAAACAACAAATAAAACATAGCAATTTTTGTAGAAGAAAGTGTTGATGGAGAATGGACTAGGGTGGCATAGGTTCACTAGTGGCATCTCTCTTTCAAAAATAGGCGAATGGCATGGTAAACAAACTACAATTGGGCAATTGAAAAGATTGCGATGTTCATGACTATGATCATTCATGGAATAATCTCATATAGGCATTACGTCCGTGATAAGTGGACCATTAATCGAACTGCGTCTACCACTAATACTCCACCCCAAAACCGCTAACCAACATGCATCTTATGGTATTACGTTTGCAAGAAACAGAGTATCGCAATAAGCAAGATGACATAACGTAGACAGGAAGAAGTCAATCAATATAACAAAACCCCGCCATTTTATCATTAGTGGTAACAATACAATACAATGAGCCTAGCTTCGGAGGAACGGCTGAATCAACCATTTCCCGCGAGCCAGGCCCGAGCATTGCACCGGCCGCACGTGGTTGTAGATGGCTGGACACGTGGGGCATGGGTAGACGATGTGTTGTTTACCGACTCCGTGCCATAAATCCTATCACCCTTTTCTCATTGCTCAGTCTCCCCTCTCTCCACTCTCTCATCGACAGCAGTCACCATCGTAGGAGGTAAGGTCTGGCAGTGAGCAGAAGCTTCATCACTGATTCGTCACCACTCTGCCACACCTTCGTTAATGGCAGTAAGCCCTCTCCTCACGCCTTCGCATGGGATCAATGTAGCCATCGATTAAACTTCATGCATGGATTAAACGGAGAGAGACATTGATTAAATGGACATAGATTGATTTTGGCATAGATTTAGGGTATGCTATGTTAGTCCATACAAGGGGGGTAAATCAATGACAATCCCCTTAATTCCCTTGATTTTGACTATGCGCGGCAGGCATGGAGGCACTTCGAGCGGCAGTAGCCTTGACACTAGTCGCGACCTCCAGCGGCATTGTAGAGCAGCCAGGCCCAGGAACCCCGGGCACCATCTCAACCACTTTGGCATTGCTTGCATCCACCATCTCTTCCTCCTCGCCGTCCTCCAGAACGACGGTGGTCAGCGCCTCCGGAATGGGCACCTGGTCAACAGAGCTACGATAGACCCGTACTTAGCCCATCTAGCTCACTAACCCGGAGCGGCTGACTCGGCCCTCCATCGACCGCAACAATATGTCCACTGACATAGTGCGCCTTTGGCCCAGTCATGCATCAACGTCTTCATCTTTGTTGCTTGCGAGAGCATGACTTATGCCTACTGATACGTCTCCAACGTATCTATAATTTTTGCATGTTCCATGCTGTTATATTATCATTCTTGGATGTTTTGTATTCATTTTATAGCAACTTTGTATCATTTTTTGGGACTAAGCTATTGATGTAGTGCCCAGTGCTAGTTGCTGTTTTTTGCTTGTTTTTTACTTCGCAGAATATCAGTACCAAACGGAGCCCAAACACAGCGAAACTTTTTGGAGATTTTTTCTGGACCAGAAGACACCTTGAGGACCAAGAAAGCACCTGGGGGAGGTCCGTGGGGACCACAACCCACCTGGGCACGCCCAGGGGGTTGTGGGGCCCACGGGGGTCTCCTACACCGACTCTTCGCCCTATAAATTCTCAAATATTTTCAGAAACCCTAGGGGAGTTGACGAAACACAATTCCAACCACCGCAAGTTCTAGAACCACGAGATCCAATCTAACACCATCACGGAGGGGTTCATCATCCCCATTGGTGCCTCTTCGAGGATGCGTGAGTAATCCACCATAGACCTAAGGGTCTGTAGGCAGTAGCTAGATGGCTTTTTCTCACTTTTTGATTCTCAATACAATGGTCTCTTGGATATCTATTTGATGTAACTCTTTTTGCGGTGTGTTTGTTGGGATCTGAAGAACTTTGAGTTTATGATCAGATCTATATCCATGAATATTATTTGAGTCTTCTTTGATCTCTTATATGCATGATTATTTATAGCCTCGTATTTCTTCTTCGAATCTTTGGTTTAGTTAGGCCAACTAGATCGATTTTTCTTGCCATGGGAAGAGGTGCTTTGTGATGGGTTCAACCTTGCGGTGTTCTTTCCCAGTGATAGAAGGGGCAGCAAGACACACATGTATCGCTGCTATTATGGATAACAAGATGGGGGCTATCCTACATGAATAGATCTCGTCTACATCATGTCATCGTTTGATGCGGCTTGAACTACGTCGGTATTTCCCCAAAGAGGAAGGGATGATGTAGCACAGCTACGGTAGGCATTTCCCTCAGTGATGAGACCAAGGTTATCGAACCAGTAGGATAACCACGCAACACTATGTAAATGGTACCTGCACACAAAGAACAAATACTTGCAACCCGACGTTTTAAAGGGGTTGTCAATCCCTTTCGGGTAACGGCGCCAGAAATTTGTTGGGGAACGTAGCATGCAATTTCAAAAAAAATCCTACGCTCACGCAAGATCTATCTAAGAGATATATAGCAATGAGAGGGGGAGAGTGTGTCTACGTACCCTCGTAGACCGAAAGCGTAAGCGTTAGGTTAACGTGGTTGATGTAGTCGAACGTCTTCACGATCCAACCGATCTTAGTACCGAACGTACGACACCTCCGAGTTCAGCACACGTTCAGCTCGATGACGTCCCTCGAACTCTTGATCCAGCAGAGGGGCGAGGGAGAGTTTCGTCAGCACGACGGTGTGGTGACGGTGATGGTAACTCAAATATTCACCTCCACGATCAGATCGTAGAAACTTTATTTTCTTGTTACGATGATTTTCTACTTCACTCCGAAATTCTTTGAACTTTTCAAATGTTTCAGACTTATGTTTCATTAAGTAGATATACCCATATCTGCTAAAATCATCTGTGAAGGTCAGAAAATAACGATACCCGCCGCGAGCCTCAACACTCATCGGGCCGCATGCATCAGTATGTATTATTTCCAATAAGTCAGTTGCTCGCTCCATTGTTCCGGAGAACGGAGTCTTAGTCATCTTGCCCATGAGGCATGGTTCGCAAGCATCAAGTGATTCATAATCAAGTGATTCCAAAAGCCCATCAGCATGACGTTTCTTCATGCGCTTTACACCAATATGACCCAAACGGCAGTGCCACAAATAAGTTGAACTATCATTATTAACTTTGCATCTTTTGGCTTCAATATTATGAATATGTGTATCACTATGTTCGAGATTGAACAAAAATAGACCACTCATCAAGGGTGCATGACAATAAAAGATATTACTCATATAAATAGAACAACCATTATTCTCTGATTTAAATGAATAACCATCTCGCATCAAACAAGATCTAGATATAATGTTCATGCTCAACGCTGGCACCAAATATTCAGGTATAAAACTAATCCCGAAGGTAGATGTAGAGGTAGCGTGCGGACGGCGATCACATCGACCTTGGAACCATTTCCGACGTGCATCGTCACCTCGTCCTTAGCCAATCTTTGTTTAATCCGTAGCCCCTGTTTCGAGTTGCAAATATGAGCAACATGACCAGTATCAAATACCTAGGCGCTACTACGAGCATTAGTAAGGTATACATCAATAACATGTATATCAAATATACCTTTCACTTTGCCATCCTTCTTATCCGCCAAATACTTGGGGCAGTTCCGCTTCCAGTGACCAGTCCCTTTGCAGTATAAGCACTCAGTTTGAGGCTAGGTCCAGAATTGGGCTTCTTCCCGGGAGCAGCAACTTGCTTGCTATTCTTATTGAAGTTCCCCTTCTTCCCTTTGCCCTTTTTCTTGAAACTAGTGCTCTTGTTAACCATCAACACTTGACGCTCCTTCTGGATTTCTACCTCCGCAGCCTTAAGCATTGCGAAGAGCTCGTAAATTGTCTTTTCCATCCCTTACATGTTATAGTTCATTACGAAGCCTTTATAGCTTGGTGGCAGTGATTGAAGAACTCTGTCAATGATACTACCATCAGAAAGATTAACTCCCAGCTGAGTCAAGTGGTTATGGTACCCAGACATTCTGAGTATGTGTTCACTGACAGAACTATTCTCCTCCATCTTGCAGCTATTGAACTTGTTGGAGACTTCATATCTCTCAACTCGGGCATTTGCTTGAAATATTAACTTCAACTCTTGGAACATCTCATATGCTCCATGACATTCGAAATGTCTTTGAAGTCCCGATTCTAAGCCGTAAAGCATGGCACATTGAACTATCGAGTAATCATCAGCTTTAGCTTGCCAGACGTTCATAACGTCCGCAGTTGCTCCTGCAGCGGGCCTTGCACCTAGCGGTGCTTCCAGGACGCAATTCTTCTGTGCAGCAATGAGGTAATCCTCAAGTTACGGACACAGTCCGTGTAGTTGTACCATCATCTTTCAACTTAGCTTTCTCTAGGAACGCATTAAAAATCAAGGGAACGGTAGCACGAGCCATTGATCTACAACAACATAGATATGCAAAAACTATCAAGACTAAGTTCAAGATAAATTAAAGTTCAATTAATCATATTACTTAAGAACTCCCACTTAGATAGACATCCCTCTAGTCATCTAAATGGTCACGTGATCCATATCAACTAAACCCTAAACCATGTCCGATCATCACATGAGATGGAGTAGTTTTCAATGGTGAACATCTCTATGTTGATCATATCTACTATATGATTCACGTTCGACCTTTCGGTCTCAGTGTTCCGAGGCCATATCTGCATATGCTAGGCTCGTCAAGTTTAACCCGAGTATACTGCATGTGCATATGCTTGCACCCGTTGTATGTGAACGTAGAGCTTATCACACCCGATCATCACGTGGTGTCTCGGCATGATGAACTGTAACAACGGTGCATACTCAGGGAGAACACTTATACCTTGAAATTTAGTGAGGGATCATCTTATAATGCTACCGCCGTACTAAGCAAAATAAGATGCATAAAAGATAAACATCACATGCAATCAAAATATGTGACATGATATGGCCATCATCATCTTTTGCCTTTGATCTCCATCTCCAAAGCACCGTCATGATCTCCATCGTCACCGGCTTGACACCTTGATCTCCATCGCAGCATCGATGTCGTCACGCCAACTATTGCTTCTATGACTATCGCTACCGCATAGTGATAAAGTAAAGCAATTACATGGCGATTGCATTTCATCCAATAAAGCGACAACCATAAGGCTCCTGCCAGTTGCCGATAACTTTTACAAAACATGATCATTGATACGTCTCCAACGTATCTATAATTTTTGATTGCTTCATGCTATATTATATTCTGTTTTGGGATGATTAATGGGCTTTGTTATACACTTTTATATTATTTTTGGGACTAACCTATTAACCGGAGGCCCAGCCCAAATTGCTGTTTTTTGCCTATTTTAGAGTTTCGCAGAAAAAGAATATCAAACGGAGTCCAAACGGAATCAAACCTTCGGGAACGTGATTTTCGGAACAAACGTGATCCAGAGGACTTACACCCTACGTCAAGAAAGCAACTAGGAGAGCACGAGGCAGGGGGGCACGCCTACCTCCCTGGGCGCGCCCTCCACCCTCGTGGGGCCCATGTTGCTCCACCGACGTACTTCTTCCTCCTATATATACCTACGTACCCCCAAACCAACAGAGGCATCCACGAAAACCTAATTCCACCGCCGCAACCTTCTGTACCCGTGAGATCCCATCTTGGGGCCTTTTCCGGCGTCCTTCCGCAGGGGGCATTGATCACGGAGGGCTTCTACATCAACACCATAGCCTCTCCGGTGTTGTGTGAGTAGTTTAACTCAAACCTTCGGGTCCATAGTTATTAGCTAGATGACTTCTTCTCTCTTTTTGGATCTCAATACAATGTTCTCCCCCCCTCTCGTGGATATCTATTCGATGTAATCTTCTTTTGCGGTGCGTTTGTTGAGACCGATGAATTGTGGGTTTATGATCAAGTTTATCTATGAACAATATTTTAATCTTCTATGAATTCTTATATGTATGATTGGTTATCTTTGCAAGTCTCTTCGAATTATCAGTTTGGTTTGGCCTACTAGATTGATCTTTCTTGCAATGGGAGAAGTGCTTAGCTTTGGGTTCAATCTTGCGGTGTCCTTTCCCAGTGACAGTAGGGACAGCAAGGCACGTATTGTATTGTTGCCATCGAGGATAACAAGATGGGGTTTATATCATATTGCATGAGTTTATCCCTCTACATCATGTGATCTTACTTAAAGCATTACTCTTTTGTTTTGAACTTAATACTCTAGATGCATGCTGGATAGCGGTCGATGTGTGGAGTAATAGTAGTAGATGCAGGCAGGAGTCGGTCTACTTGTCACACACGTGATGCCTATATACATGATCATACCTAGATATTCTCATAACTATGCTCAATTCTATCAATTACTCAACAATAATTTGTTCACCCACCGTAATACTTATGCTCTTGAGAGAAGCCACTATTGAAACCTATGTCCCCCGGGTCTATTTTCCATCATATTAATTTCCCGTCAACAAGTTATTTCTGGCGCCGTTTATTTTGTTTTCTTTACTTTTAGTCTTTATTATAAAAATACAAAAAATATTATCTTATTATATCTATCAGATCTCACTTTCGTAAGTGACCATGAAGGGATTGACAACCCCTTTATTGCGTTGGTTGCGAGGTTTGTATTTGTTTGTGTAGGCGCGAGGGACTTGAGCGTGGCCTCCTACTGGATTGATACCTTGGTTCTCAAAAACTGAGGGAAATACTTACGCTACTTTACTGCACCACCCTTTCCTCTTCAAGGGAAAACCAACATAGTACTCAAGAGGTAGCAAGAAGGATTTCTGGCGCCGTTGCCGGGGAGTCTACGCAAAAGTCAACATACCAAGTACCCATCACAAACTCTTATCTCCCGCATTACATTATTTGCCATTTGCCTCTCGTTTTCCTCTCCCCCACTTCACCCTTGCCGTTTTATTCGCCCTCTCTTTTCCGTTCGCCTCTTTCTCGCTTGCTTTTTGCTCGTTTGTTGGATTGCTTGCTTGTCACGATGGCTCAAGATAATACTAAATTGTGTGACTTTACCAATACCAACAACAATGATTTTCTTAGCACTCCGATTGCTCCTCTTACCGATATTGAGTCTTGTGAAATTAATGCTGCTTTGTTGAATCTTGTCATGAAAGATCAATTCGCCGACCTTCCTAGTGAAGATGCCGCTACCCATCTAAATAGCTTCGTTGATTTGTGTGATATGCAAAAGAAGAAAGATGTGGACAATGATATTATTAAATTGAAGCTATTTCCTTTTTCGCTTAGAGATCGTGCTAAAGCTTGGTTTTCGTCTTTGCCTAAAAATAGTATTGATTCTTGGAATAAGTGCAAAGATGCTTTTATCTCTAAGTATTTTCCTCCCGCTAAAATCATCTCTCTTAGAAACGATATTATGAATTTTAAGCAACTTGATCGTGAACATGTTGCACAAGCTTGGGAGAGGATGAAATTAATGATACGTAATTGCCCTACACATGGTTTGAATTTGTGGATGATTATACAAAATTTTTCTGCCGGATTGAATTTTGCTTCTAGAAATCTTTTAGATTCGGCCGCGGGAGGCACTTTTATGGAAATCACTTTAGGAGAAGCTACTAAACTCCTAGATAATATTATGGTTAATTATTCTCAATGGCACACCGAAAGATCTACTAATAAAAAAGTGCATGCGATAGAAGAAATTAATGTTTTGAGTGGAAAGATGGATGAATTTATGAAATTATTTGCTACTAAAAGTGTTTCTTCTGATCCTAATGATATGCCTTTGTCTACTTTGATTGAGAATAATAACGAATCTATGGATGTGAATTTTGTTGGTAGGAATAATTTTGGTAACAACACGTATAGAGGAAACTTTAATCCTAGGCCGTACCCTAGTAATTCCTCTAATAATTATGGTAATTCCTACAACAATTCTTATGGAAATTTTAATAAGATGACCTCTGAATTTGAGACTAGTGTTAAAGAATTTATGAATTCGCAAAAGAATTTCAGTGCTTTGCTTGAAGAAAAATTGCTTAACGTTGATGAATTGGCTAGGAACGTCGATAGAATTTCTCTTGATGTTGATTCCTTGAAACTTAGATCTATTCCTCCTAAGCATGATATCAATGAGTCTCTCAAAGCCATGAGAATTTCCATTGATGAGTGCTAAGAAAGATTGCTTTGTGAAAGCGTGTTCTTCTAGTTTCCATGAAAATAAAGATGAAGATCTAAAAGTTATTGATGTGTCCCCTATTAAATCTTTGTTTTGCAATATGAATCTTGATAACGACGGGACTGAATATGAGCCACCTTTACCTAGAAGGCGTTCAAAAAATTCAGAGTTTTTAGATCTTGATGCTAAAATTGATAAAAGTGGGATTGAAGAGGTCAAAACTCTAGATATTAATGAACCCACTATTTTGGATTTCAAGGAATTTAATTATGATAATTGCTCTTTGATATATTGTATTTCCTTGTTGCAATCCGTGCTAATTCTCCTCATGCTTATAGTCAAAATAAAGCTTTTATTAAACATATCGTTGATGCTTTGATGCAATCTTATGAAGAAAAACTTGAGTTGGAAGTTTCTATCCCTAGAAAACTTTATGATGAGTGGGAACCTACTATTAAAATTGAAATTAAAGATCATGAATGCTATACTTTGTGTGATTTGGGTGCTAGTGTTTCCACGATTCCAAAAACTTGATGCGATTTGCTAGGTTTCCGTGATTTTGATGATTGTTCTTTGAACTTACACCTTGCGGATTCCACTATAAAAAACCTATGGGAAGAATTAATGATGTTCTTATTATTGCAAATAGGAACTATGTGCTCGTAGATTTTATTGTTCTTGACATAGATTGCAATCCTTCATGTCCTATTATTCTTGGTAGACCTTTCCTTAGAACGATTGGTGCAATTATTGATATGAAGGAAGGAAATATTAGATTCCAATTTCCCTTAAAGAAAGGCATGGAGCACTTCCCTAGAAAGAAAATTAAACTACCATATGAATCTATTATGAGAGCCACTTATGGATTGCCTACCAAAGATGGCAATACCTAGATCAATCCTTGCTTTTATGCCTAGCTAAGGGCGTTAAACGATAGCGCTCACTACAATAAAAAGACACATCCGTGACATTTTGGGCCGAACGAATTTTTTTCTGTCATACATATGACACTTCTATGACGATAATTGTGACAAAACCCGGTATCATCATAGATGTGGTGGGATCCTACATCTATGACAAAAAATCATGACAGAAAATGGGCTTTTCGTCCTGCGCGGGCTGGAGACGCAGCTGCATGACATTCTTTGGGCCGTCCATGACGGAAAAAACCATGGTAGAAGCGAGGGGACGAATATTTCGGGGAGTTCCCGGTTACGGTGGGAGGTCGGGGGCCGAGCGATGCGCGTTTCTCTCGTACACGTACGCGCGTGTGTGCGAGGCGTTGGCTCTAACTGAACCCAAGCGAGGCGTTGGGCTCTAACTGAACCCGAGCGATTGCACTGCAGGCTACGCGTTACTGAACCCGAGCGATCGATCGATCGATCGATGGCTGTTAACTGAACCCGATCGAGCGATTCCTTCGCTACTGCTGCTAACTGAAGCCGATCGATTGGATGAACAGTGAGCGTTGCGGGGGGGGGGGGGGGTTGGATGAAAAGTGAGCGGTGGCGTTGCCTCTGGATGAACAGGACCCCGTGGTGTGGAGGGCTGGATGAACAGTAGACGGTGGAGGGGTGCCCGTGGAGGGGTGGTTGAACAGGACCCCGTGGTGTGGAGGGCTGGATGAACAGTAGACGATGGAGGGGTGCCCGTGGAGGGGTGGTTGAACAGTAGCCGGTGGAGTAGCGCGCGGTGGAGGCTAGATGAACAGGAGCCCATGGAGGCTGGAGGAGGTCGACGGTGGAGATGAACAGTATCCCGTGGAGTCCCGTTTTGCGGTACGCCACACCCCTCCTGATGAACAGGACCCCCGTTTCGACCGTAGGAGGTCCGTTTCGTCCGTTTTGCGGTACGCCACACCCCTCCCGATCAACAGGACCCCCGTTTCGACCGTATGAGGTCCGTTTTGCGGTACGCCACACCCCTCCCGATCAACAGGACCCCTATTTCGACCGTAGGAGGTCCGTTTCGTCCGTTTTGCGGTACACCACACCCCTCCCAATCAACAGGACCCCCGTTTCGACCGTAGGAGGTCCATTTCCTCTGTTTTGCGGTACGCCACACCCCTCCCGATCAACAGGACCCCGTTCCGAACATAGGAGGTCCGTTTCCTCCGTTTTGCGGTACGCCAGGCCTCGTTTCCATCGCCTGTTCCGTCCAAGCCCTCTCGATGAACACGACCACGCATTCCGTTCCGACCCAGCCGGTTGGCTCCCACGCGTTCCGTTGCCTCCCGATGAACACGACGCATTCCGTTGCCTCCCCATGAACACGACGCATTCCGTTGCCTCCCCATGAACACGACGCATTCCGTTACCTCCCCATGAACACGAGGACGACGCTCTTTCTCCGTTCCGACCCAGAATGACATTACGTATGCGCGAGCAGGCGTTCGAGACCCCGCCCGTATGTACACATACGTGGCCGTATTTTCTTTCTTGCACCCTGGCCGCTGTACGTACGTGTACATGCTATGTGCGCGCCTCTACTACGACACGTGCGTGCCTCTACTACGACACGTGCGCGCCTCTACATCGACCAGTATGTACGTACACGTTCGCGACCAGAATGATAACGCTACGTACGCTTCGACCAGGTGGGTCCCGACTGTCAGGCACTTCCTTGCCTGCAAAGATGTAGCTGGTGGGTCCCCGTAGTCAGGGGCGAATCGTTTTTTTTGCCCGGACGCACTTCCTTGCGTGCGAAGATGTAGCCGGTGGGTCCCAGCAGTCACGGGGGCGAATCGTTTTTTTGCCCAGACGCACTTCCTTGCGTGCGAAGGTGTAGCTGGTGGGTCCCAGCAGTCAGGGGGGCGAATCGTTTTTTGCCCGGACGCACTTCCTTGCGTGCGAAGATGAAGCTGGTGGGTCCCAGCAGTTAGGGGGAAACGTTTTTTCCGTGAAATACAGTGGCCCGTCCGGTGGGTCCCAGCTGTCAGGTGGAGGAATCATTATTTTCCGCGTAATAAGGAGGCACTTCCTTGCTGTGGCCGTGGACCCAGCTGTCAGCCTCTCCACGTACAGTCCACGTCCGATGGAAGTCGTTCCTTAACCACGTTGACCAGGCCGCGCCGAGAGCACCACGGTGGTGGATGACGGCGAGGCCTAGGAAGGGGACGACGCGGAGCCGGGGAAGACGCGGCAGTGGAAGCCCGCGCGGAGAGGAGTACGAGGGTTCATTGGTTCGGCTGCGGTGTGAGGCTGCCGTCACCGCAGGGCCTGGCCAGCGGTGGGAATAGTAGGGGGCGGTGAGGCCTCCGCGGCAGCACAGCCGGCCACGAGAGGTAGGAGCATGCGGCACGACCGGCGCTGCTTTGGGTGGCTGGAGCAAGAAGACGAGAGGTTGAAGAAGCACTACGGCCGTTGGATGGACATCGTACGGTCACTGGAGCTAGAATCATTCATATTGACTAAGTTGACAAAGCCCTCTGTCCCCGTCAACTTAGTTGGCCCACAAGTCATCCTCCCACTATGGTGGGTCCCAGCTAGCAGGGGTATTCATTTTTTGTGCGTAATAAGGAGGCACTTCCTTGCGTGCGAAGATATAGCTGGTGGGTCCGACATGTTAGCGGGGGGAACGTTTTTTCGCGAAATACAGAGGCCCTTCCGGTGGGTCCTAGCTGTCAGGTGGAGGAATCATTATTTTGCGCGTACAGTCCATGGCCGATGGATGTCGTTCGTTGACCATGTTGACCAGGCCGCGCCGAGAGCACCATGGCGGTGGACGACGGCGAGGCCTAGGAAGGGAACCACACGGAGCCGGGGAAGACTCGGCAATGGTTGCCCATGCGGTGGGGAGTACGAGGGTTTACTGGCCCGGCTTCCGTCGCCGGAAAATAACAGGAGGTGTGGGTGAGTAGAGGAATGGCCTGGCCAACAATGAAGTAGGGTGGGGCGGTGCGGCCTGTGCAGCAGCACAGCCGGCCACGGGAGGCGGGAGCAGGCAGTCCCACCGGAGCTGGTTTGGGCGGCTGGAGCAAGAAGATTAGATATTGAAGAAGCAGCACGGCCGTTGGATTAACATCCAACGGTCACTGCTGCTAGAATCGTTTGTGGACTAAGTTGACAAAGCCAAAGTACACGTCAACCTAGTAGACCCACAAGTGAGCCTCCAAATCTGTCCCAAACAGCATACAGCCCGAAATTTCTAGCCAGATTCAAATTAATTTTAAATCTAAATATACCTTAATTTAAATTCAATGAAATTTTACCCGCACAAAAACAATGAAATTTAAAATATCAAAATCCGAAAGAAAACAGTATTTTGGAACTAATTGCCTGTTTGCTGTATTTTTTCATTTTACAGCCCATTTATTATTACTTATAGCCCATTTCTTATTACTTATAGCCCATTTTCTGGGAAAAATGCATCCCTCCTTGTCTTGAAAGATTTCCGGCCCAGCAGGGCATAGAAAAGCAAGTAGGCCTATGTTGGTTATTCTGCAAAAAACAAAATAGCTGGCTAGCCATTTTCAGAAAGGAAAAAAACAAACTGGGCTGGTCATGTGCTAAACATATGAAATAAAAGCCTGGGCTAGACGGGCCACGGGTCCCGCACAACCCAGTGGATACCCTTCTCCGTCCCGAAAAAACAAAATTACTACGCGCGCTGCTGGGTCCCTACTGTCATCCTCACCATGTACAGTCATCTCCTTATTCCTCTCGGTTGTTGACCATGTTGACAACACCGGAGGGCGGCGCCACGGCGAGCGAACCAAGGCGGAGGACGATGGGTGAAGCCTCGGACGGGAACGAACAGGAGCCGGGGAAGATCACAACCAGCTGTGGGAGGCGGGAGCAGGCGGTCCCGGCGGCGCTGGTTTGGCTTTGGCGGCTCGAGGAAGAAGAGACTGAAGAAACGCGACAGACGTTGAATGTCAATCCAACGGTCAAGGTTGGCACAATCATTTGTTGACTAAGCGGACACCAAGTAGCATACCTTTTTATATATAGGAAGAAAACTGCTAGGAAAATGCGTTCGTCTGCCGTCCTCCTCACAGGGAACGTTCGCCACATAAGTGACTAGCACCCTTGGTTTTCAACCGAGAGGTCTTGGGTTCGAGTCCCAGGAACTCTCAATTTTGTCCTCCTTCCTTCCTCGCAAAAAAAGGGAAAGAAAATCAAAGACTTGGGAAGGCGTACAGAACAAGCTAGTGTACCAGTAAAGAGACGTTGCCGAGTTTTAGAAAAAAGAAAGACGTGCTCCTGTAGCTGGTTCAAATCCAAACCTAGACTATGACTATATATGGTGCTATGCTACTCTGCAAGTAATGAAACTGACATATCCAACGTTCGCTTCTCCTCTTCTCTACTTACTCTGCCTAGCATCAGAAGCTCTGGCCGCAGCAACCATGTCCGCTGGCTGCTCGTCCACCTGCTCTTCAGCAGGCAACAACCAGATATGCGCCAAGTCGCCACCCGTACCATCGCCTGTGGGTCTCATCACACCCCCACCGGCACGCGCACCGCAGCCGATTGCTCATCGCAACCTGCTGCCGTTGGTGTGGTGCCACTGCTGCAAATCACGCAGAGTCATCCGTCGCGTCTCAACCACAATCCGCAACCCTGGCCGAGTCTTCTACAAATGCCCGAATCATGGGGTAATAATATGTTTAAGTGTTGTTCTGCTGCTTTCAGTTGCTGATTTTTTTAATAGTTTGGTTGATGATCTTCCAATTGGATTCGTGCAGAAAAGGGAAGATTCATGTGATTTGTATTTCTGGGAAGTTGCTGATGTGGGGGAATGCAACTACGCTAATTATTTGGTTAGCCGAGGAATCCCAATACCAACAGGTTGGGGTGTTGGACAAGTAACTGAAGGAACGACAGAAGAGGAAGATGCAGAGCAGAAGGTTAAAGATGCAGTTCCTCTGATCATGGCCAAGCAGCAGCTGCTGAACGGCCTTGATAGCAATGAGGAGATGAAAGAGCTTGTGAAGATAATGGGCAAAATCGTTGTGCTCTGTAGGATGATTGTCTCTTTATTTGCAGTGTAGCACTCGTGATGTATTTAGTGGCTACGACATGAGCACTTTGCTGAAACTAGTAATGAATGAAACATGTGTAGCAGGCTGGGCGTAGTGTTGTGAACATCTAATGATTTCTATTAACAGAAATCAGGGGGTATCCCCTTTTGCTCATATAAATAAATAGCAGAGGCCCTGTCGGGTCAGCTTTGTTCTCATTCAAAGATGTCGAGCAAATTGCAGTCCAACAGCAAACTATGTCATCAAATTCAAGTTTCACAGCCAAATATGAGTACAGCTAAACAACAATGTCATCATGTTTTAGTTGTCATACAATCACCAAACACAAATCAGCATACATAACAAGTGATGTTCTCACAGCAAAATACTAAACAACATGTTCATCAGGTTTCAGTTGTCATAGCAAACACAATTTCACATAGTAGATAAAAAAACGTCTTCTGACAGGCTAATACGACAAAAGCAATGTAATCATCATCCGCAGCAGCAGCGTCAACATCTTCGCCATGTGTATCAGTCTGAATCGTAATTCCCCACGGTGTCATCTTCTTCTTCGTCCTCAACGTCCTCGAACGTTGGCTTCTTCTTGATCAACTCTTGTATGTCCACAACACGACAGGCAATCTTTTCGCCGGCGTCATTGACGTGATGGTTCTCAAAGATATTAGGAACATCTGTGTTATCTTGTACATCAGGAGCAGTGTAAGCATCATCTTGTTGTGCAACTTCATTAAACGAATTCCTCTGCTCAAACCTTTGCAATACTCTCCAGTCATCGCTACGTGCAAATGTGTCTTCCAAGAAAAATATCTGTGTTGCTTGATTTGGCAAAATAAAAGGCTCATTGGTCTGGTACGCCACCTTGACATTGATGGATTTGAAATAATCATCAGCTCTGGGTTTTGCGATCCTAGAAAACAGGTTATACCAACGATAGCACAACAGAACCACACACCGATGATCCTCGAAACTGGAGATATACTGCAACTGAACAATGTCTGTTATGTTAGCATACATTTCAGTTGTCTCTTTGTCATACGTATCCGTGCTCATGATGGCACTGTTTTGTGTCTTCCTGCCTTCGTCTCGTGCAAGGGTGTTGTAGCGCACATCTCCAACAACACAAGATTCATAATGTCTTACCCGAGTATCAGGACCCATTCCTAGTGAGTAAAGGGCATCATCAACTGCCTGCCCATCCTCCCGCATCTTCTTAACCTATGGTTAGAAAATAGACAAGCTGATCATCTTATGTACTCAATATATTAAAAAAACTGACAGTGCACTTCAAAAGCTTACATGGTTCTTGAACCATTTCGCAAATCCTGCCATAACCAGTTTGTCAATGTTTCTTGGATTTTGCGGCAGTAACTCCTCTTTGTAGATGCTGCACAACATAGTGATCGCGTCAAACATCTAAATATATAAGAATGTGCTGCAAGTTTAGTAGATTACGATGTATAAGCTGCAGTACTGCACTTACTTGATATAAGGTAGTATCTCAGGACAGTTATTCAACACATACCAAACCATTTTGTCCAAATCTTTAGGTTTGTCCTCTTGTCGACTCTTCCCTGTAACTCGAACAGAATAATCGAAAACATTGAGCCCGGGATTGTCTTCACCCACCTCTTTGCTAAGCTGATCAGCTGTTTCAATGTATTTTGAGCAGAATGTCAACGCTTCTGTAGCAATGTAGGCCTCTGCAATGGAACCCTCGGGTCTAGCTCTGTTCCTAACATAGCCCTTGAAAGTGCCTAGCCGCCTTTCAATAGGGTACATCCAGCCATACTGTACTGGACCTCTAAGTAGTGCCTCATCAGGTAGATGAACAGCCAAATGCACCATCACATCAAAGAAGGCTGGAGGATATATCTTCTCAAGGTCGCATAGGATAGTTGGTATCTTGTCTCTAAGACGCTCCAAAGCATCTATCCTGATATTCCTACTGCAGAGTTCCCTGAAGAATTGTCCCAACTCTGCAACTGCTCTGTATAAGTCAGGGCGGCCCAATCCTCTAAGGATAACAGGTAAAACCCTTTGAAGTAGGACGTGGCAGTCATGAGTTTTCAACCCTTGTACCTTGTTTCCATCTGCACTGATTCTCCTTTCAGGGTTGGAAGCAAATCCATGTGGGAATCTCACACGTGACAGGACCTCGCAGAATTCTTTTCTTTTTACCTTGTCCAAGACGTACACAGCTGGTGCCATATCCCGTGGTTTACCTTCATCTTGCACCTACAAATCCTTTCTGATACCCAGGTGTGTCAAATCAATCCTAGATTTTAAGGTATCTTTCGTCTTGCCTTCAATATTAAGAACTGTGTCGATAATGCTGTCACATATATTTTTCTCGATGTGCATCACATCAAGATTATGCCGCAGATCCAAATCTTTCCAATACTCCAAGTCCCACAAAGTGGACCTGCGGGTAAACAATAATCTCTCTTCTACCCTGCCACACTTCCTTTTCCCGCTACCATTACCAGGATGGTTTCCTGGTGTAATATGCCTGACCTTCTCTAATTCCACTTGCAACTCATCGGCGGTGAGCCTCTTTAGCGCATCACGGTTTTCATGCTTTTTGCATTGAACACATGTCTTCGGTATTTTCTAGGATGCGGCTTGTCCTTGGAAAGGAAACGGCGGTGTCCAATGTAACAGATCTTGCTAAGTATTGCATATGACAGCGGATTCCTGTCACAGCGAACACATGCATTGTAACCATGTGTCGTTCGCCCTGACATAGTGCCCAAAGCCGGATAATCATGGATCCACCAAATTATAACAGCACGCAGAAAGAAATCAGCTGGTGGGCTGCTATATAGGTCTCGAGTGAGAACACCCTTCCATTGCTGTTGAAGTTCCTCCACAAGAGGCTCCATGAACAAATCAAAATCCTTTCTAGGACTTTTTGGACCTGGGATGAGCAAGGCCATCATGTAGTTTGATTCTTTGGTGCAGACATTTGGAGGCATGTTGTAAGGGATAACAAGCACTGGCCACATGCTATATGTGGCGCTCTGGTGGCCAAATGGGTTAAATCCATCTGAAGCTAAGCCAAGTCTAATGTTTCTCGGGTCAGCAGCAAACTCTTTGTGTTTATCATTGAAGCTTTTCCACTCACTACCATGAGATGGATGGCTCATTACATTCTGATCTCTGTACTCCTGGTTCCTAGAATGCCACAGTACATCCTCTCTTGTTTCAGCATCATGAAACAACCTCTGCAATCTTGGTGTAATTGGAAAATGTCTCAGAACATTATGAGGAATCCTCTTCATAGCATCGCCATCTTTCCATCTTGATGATTTGCATTTCAGGCATTCACTTAAGTTGGCATAATCCTTCCGGAACAGAACACAATTATTCTTACAAACATGGATCATATCATATCCAATTCCAACTGCACAAAGGAAATTCTTCATTTTACTGTAGGTGTGTGGCAGCTCAGACGCATCTGGGAAAGATTTGCGGAAAGCAGCCAACATCGCATCGAATGATTTGTTGGTCATCCGCTCAGATGTCTTCACCTGAAGAAAGGTGACCATAGCTGAGAATACTAACAGCTTATTTCCTGGGGTGACAGCAACGTTGCATTGTTCCAACATGCGGGCCCACCGTTTTTCTTCTGCAGGTGAAAGTTCACGGAATGCACAAGCATTTGGTAGCATTGTTTCAATGTTGGTCAAACTCACTGGCTCCGCCACCACCACCTCCTCCTCCTCTTCCACCTGAGCATCAGGCAGATCAAGATGGTGATCTGCTGCTTCCACGTAGTCAATAACATTGACGTTCACAGCTTCACCATGATGAACCCACCTAGTATATGTGACCGACATCCCATACAAGTGTATATGATTTTGCACAGTTGACTGGGGTCTTGTAACTGAATTCATACAACTGCTACACGGGCAGAGCACATCTGATTTCGGACCACCATACTCAGCTCTGATAAAGTTCATGAAGTTTTCAACCCCCTCGACATATGCAGCGGAGAATCTTTGAGCAGAAGTTATCCAGGTCCTGTCCATCTGTTAGACATACAAATTAGTTCTTCTACTAGATATTACAGGAAAAACACACATGCTTTTTTATGAAGTCCAAAAAAAATACCTAGGTCGATGTCTAAAGCTATGGCAAGATATTTGGACGAGCAGATCTAAGTAACGAAATATATGTAAAGCTAATTCAGCAAACAGATTTGAGTGCCAAATTATGGCAGGCTGTTTCAACAGTCAGTGAGGCCGAGCACACAGCCATTGAACTATCGAAGGCCATCGCAGCAACAAAGATCGAGTATAAAACGGTGTAGAGCTATTTCACCTAACAGATTGGCTACTAGACCATGGCAATCTACGTCACAATAAATATATGGCAGGATATTTTAGCAACTAATCGACCTTGGCATGCCATCTCAGCTAAGCAGATTGAGTGCAGAACAGGGCAAGGAAGCTTCTTAAGCAGAGCATATTGACAGTAAACTACTTCGGCAAACAGTGAGATTAACAACGTCTATCAGCTAACATTCAGCGCTACACCGACATGAACGGGGCCTCAGTCTAGAATGTGTGTACCGTGGGAGAAGCTGACCGCCGTGCGTCTCCACACGAACGTCGCCAGCGGTGGCGGCGCTGACCGCCGTGCGCCTCCACAAGAACGTAGCCAGAGGTGGCGGCGCGGCTAGAGGACGGCAGTCTACGAGAGCGTACTGTGGGAGCGAGAGGATCGCCGAACCGCGGCGCCGATGTATCGGCGCGGCGGGGAGGGCGGCTTTGGCGGAGCGAATGGAGTGGAGGGGGACAGGGGGGAGGGGGTTTGGGGAATATTATTGGCTAGTTGGCCGAAGGGCGGTTGAATCGGATTTGGGGGGAATTTTTGGGTGTGGGGGGGAGGATTTTCGCGCGGTGGGCGGGGGGAGTTTGGCGCATGGTCGGTTTCTCCAAGTGCAGTCCCACGTGTCAGTGAAGAGGCAAGCCGAAGCGCATTCCGTTTGCGTGAGCCGTGTGTAGGACCGAACGTGTGTGGGGTGCAATGCGACCGCGACAGGAGTGCTGTGAGTGTACCGCCTTTTTTCCTTTTAAACTAGGTGCTTCGCCCCCTCAAAAAAAAATTTGTTGCTTCGCGCGATCCATCGATACTACTACTAGTAATCCGGTAATCCCGATTAAAACGGCGCGGCCGGGTCTTTCCCGCGCGATATGCTGGGAGGTTGGCTTAGTTGGGTTTTTTAGGACGAGTAATGCTACACCTACGTAATCCCAGTTACGTAATTAATGTAATGTGAAACGTGTGAGCTGTTGATTGTAGATTGGGGGGAGGGAGGGGCCCACCACCATGAAAATCAGGGGAGGAGAGAGAGAGGCAATTTACGTTAACCCTTTCGTAGGTTCCCGTAGATGTAGAAAGATGTGAAATGCGTGAATGTGTAGTGGACGTACTATTGGAGTGCCTAAGATAATTTGTGTATGTATAGACCCTATGTGTTTATTTTACTTCGCATGTTAGATTTGTCTCGGTTCAATAAAAAGCAGAGTTGGTGATGATGGTGTGCCTATCATCCTGCAATATAGGCCGTCCGATCTATATCTAGCGGATAGGAAGGAAACTATGACAATTTACCCGCACTCCTCTCGACATTTGCAGATAAGGCTTTCCCTCGTTCATCCTTTTCTCCCACAAGATCTTGATCTTCCATGCAACGCACGAGCATCTTGCTAGTACTCCTACAATATGTATATTATTGTGAAAGTTCATATACACCGGCCGAGATTAATGCAAACACGACAGATTTTCATTACATTTCGAACTTTTATAGGACAGAAAAATAAAAGAAACCCGACCCTAAACCTATTCTACGGCGGCGACCGACGTCCTCCATCTGCGATCTCTATGTACGGGGGCGGGGTTCAAGACCCGTGAAGTGAAGGTGCGGTCTCCGGCGAGGAAGAGTAGAACACGGGATACGGACCGGCCAGTTGGCACACCATGCCCTGCCGCCTCCCATGCCCTACTCATCCTCGGAGGAGTCCCCGACCTCGGCGGTGCCGGACGTTGGACGACGGCAAGTAGGACGCGTGGCTGACGGTGCTCTCGTCGTCGGCCGCCAGCGTGGCCACCGCTTGTGCGGTCGCGTCCGCGTCCGGCTACGCCGCTATTGCGTCACGAGAGGCGACTTGAGCGAGGGCGGCGACCTCGAGCTTCATCCCCGAAGACAAGCTCTCCCGCAGAGCGTTCGCACTTGCGGTCATGGCGGATGTGGTGCCAGGTAGGAGGACGATGCGCTATGGTGTGGAGGCTAGCTGGGCGTTGCCGCTTTAAGTAGCGCATTCCGGTGAGGCCAAGCGTCGGGTGCGTCATTAAGTCGCCGGAGTTGGTTCCTCGAGCACCGAGCCTCTTAACGACGACATACAAATGGACGACATGAATGCGGGCAGCTGGCGCCGGCTGGGAACGCACCGCGCGACGGCGCGAGGGACGAGGGTTTTGGTGTGCCAGGGTAGTCAGCTGCGGTCGTGGCAACGTTGGAGATGCCCTTTGCTCACATGCGATCCCCGCATGTCATTGAAAAAGCAAGACGACCCGGCATGGTCTCATGTCCAGAGGATGCAGTTGGCCGCGCTACACCACTCCGCAGACGCGTCGCGGCGCCCCGTGCATCCTCGACGAGCCGGGTGTTGGGGTGTGTTTGGATTGTGGCCAAAGTGCACCTTACCAAAATTTTGGTCATGACCCAAAGATTGGTCTTTGTTTGGATGGTTGCCATTTTTTTGGCATGCCAATGAACTCTAGCCAACTCTAGTTCATTTTTCTTGCCAATGTCGGCCAAATCATGGGCAACCAATACCTCAACCAAAATTTTGGTCATGACCCAAAGATTGGTCTTTGTTTGGATGGTTGCCATTTCTTTGGCATGCCAATGAACTCTAGCCAACTCTAGTTCATTTTTCTTGCCAATGTCGGCCAAATCATGGGCAACCAATACCTCAACCAAAATTTTGGCTACCCAATGCTTTGATGGGGCAACCTTGGGCACAAACCAAACATACCGTTGGTCGTGCCACAACACTAACGCCACCCTCGGCACACTGAAACCGACCGTGTCTAGCAACGATATGAGCGTGTCGCTCACCGCGGTCGCCATGTCCAGAGGCGGTGCTGGAGCTGCGCCCCGTTGTTGGCCCCAACGACCCACATGAACGGTTGTCGGTGGCGAGGAGGTCGTGGGCCAGCTCCTCCATTGGACTAGTCTGCGCTACATCGTCCCGACGGGTGTGCCCCACATGTCGGTTTCCCTGTTTTCCCGGCCATATTCGAGCGTCAATGCTCCGCGTTGCGCATTAGGCCTTTCACTATGTAGGCCAAGCGAGACAACTTATTGTTTATTTGAGCCGTTCAAGTATAATCATGTTGCATTTGCTTATTTCTCATTCCTCTCCAACCCTCTTCTCCATCGATCATGTCGCCCTCCAGTCGAGTCCATCCTCCCGCATGCCTCATTTGAACATTCCGCCGAGTATCATTCGCATGTACCCACCCTAGTCCTCTTTCAATAGATCTCCGGACCCCGAGATGAAATCGAGAGGGAACGAGTGGGGGCACGTGATACCTAAGGCGGATTCAAAATTTTGAACCGGTGATCATAGCATCCGCAAATCATATATAAAGGGTATTCAATGTTCGTTTCATTTCTGAACGTACAATATACTCCCCCTATCCTTTCTAGTTTACATATAAGTTTTATGTGTAGTCAAAGTATCTCTACTTTGATAAAAAAGGTATCAACATTCAACAACGCCCAATCAATATTGTTAGATTCGTACGTACTCCTAGATTTGTACTCGAGATGGTTCCCAATTTGACTATTGACAAGATTAATAGTACATGAGATGTATAATGTGAAAATTATATCATTGGAAACTCCTTTCACATACGAATTTGACCGTATGCTTTGTGTAAGTTGCATGTCATATATTATTACTCTAACATTTGGTCAAAGTTAGCCTCAAAAAACGCATTAGACCCTGTATGCTTTGTGTAAGTTGCATGTCATATATTATTACTCTAACATTTGTGTAAGTTGCATGTCATATATTATTACTCTAACATTTAGTCAAAGTAGTATAGTGGAAGTGGATCCTCTGACGAACGTATCCCTGCCTTACCCTCCCTTTTGGTCACTTACTGGCGGACCCCATGCTTGCTAGGCCCCGCATGTCAGTTACTCAATGGGTTCGGCCACGTCAGGGGATCCTCATCCGTAGTATACTCCCTCTGTTTTTATTTACTCCACGTAAAACGGAGGGAGTGGTGGTATAATAAATGACGCGGGCGGGGGAGGGGGAGGGACGTCGGTTTGCTCTCAACTGCGGTCCCACAAGCGAGTGAAAACGCAAGACGAAGCGCGTTCCATTCGGTGAGCGATGTGGAGGGTCCAGCGTGCCGGGCTGCAACGCGAACGCGACAAGAGCGATGTACAGTCAAAACCGATTGACCGGTCGTCACCGGAACCACTATTCACACCAGAACCTTCGCTGCTCGGCCTACGCCAGCCACTGCCCTAAAACCACACCAAATCTCTAGCCCATTCCCCCACCTTTCGATCCCCTAGCCCGCATCAAGCATCCCCTAGTTCGCCGGAAAGCCATGGTGCACCGCAAGATCTCTTACTACAAGATGCTGACGCCGGAGCGCCGTGCAGAAATCGCAGCGGCGGTCGGCGCCACAGACCTCCGTTCCCAAGCTCGCTTTGCGGCGGGCCAATCCCCGAGTTCTCTGGAGCCAAGCTACGAGGAGGAGGAAGCAGATCCAATGTTCATGGCGGAGGCCACGGCGCAGAAGGCCCCCGATGGGTATGAGACGATGGACGTCGACTTCGTGCCGGCGTCCGAGTCCCCCATGGTGCAGGCGGACCAGCGGTTCAACATGGCGATACTAAAGGAGGACCGGGAGGCAGAGGCTCAACTCGACGCGGAGCGCGCGCATGCCGCTGCCATCGAGGCTCTCCTGCAGGCGGAACCGGATGTCATGGATGTGAACCGGGCGGCGGAGGCTCAACTTGAGGCGGAGCGCGCGGATGCCGCTGCCATCGAGGCCCTCCTGCAGGCGGAACCGGATGTCCTGGACTTGAACCGGGCGGTAGAGGCTCAACTCGATGCAGAGCGCACGGATGCCGCTCTCATCGACGCCCTCCTGCAGGCGGAACCGGACGTCCTGGACTTGAACCGGGCGGCGGAGGCTCGACTCGACGCCGCTGCCATCGAGGCCCTCCTGCAGGCGGAACCGGACGTCCTCGACTTGAAACGGGCTGTCCTCTCGTCCGTGCAGAGCGCCCGCACGCTCCGCTTGAACGAGTAGCTGGAGGCCGAGGACAACCACGGTGCGGAGACACACGTCGGCAGCCACGGCTGGTTCGCGCCGGCAGCCAAAGACGACGAGGCCGTCTCTTTCCGCGAGCATTCATAGTTTTTCTTTATGTTGTTGTTTTTATGGATCTTTTGCTGTGTAAAAACATATATTTGTTATGCAAGTCGCCTGACTTGGGTTAGTCTACCATTTCAGGCGGTTGGATGAATATCCTACGTCTCCTAACCCTTCTTTCCTTCTTCCTCACCTCTTCTTCTTCCCCAACAGACCACCGCATGGGCCGTACGGATACTCCCCAACATGCGGTTGGATAAACATACTCTATGAACGAAAATTATGTGTCAGCGATAGGATGGCTGAGTTTGGTTTGTTCACATGTGACAACACGTGTCAGTGAGGGTGCATCCCCTTGGTTGGGTTTGCGGCGTGCAGGAGCGACTGTGTGAGGGTGCGGTGCGACCGCGGCGTGCAGGAGTGACCGTGTGAGGGTGCGGTGCGACCGCGACAGCCGTGCGCAAGTGTACCTCCTTCTCATTTTGAAAACTTTAGGCAACCTTGGCAAAAATGTGTGGCGAAGTTTGGCAATGCAAGGCCTAGACCCAAACAGGATAAGTACGTACGTACTAGGAGTACTAGTGTTAAAAAAGAAAGGCGGGGTTTTCCTTCGCGGGATTTAATCGATACAAATCCTCGTTTCACGTGTCAATTAATGCGTATTTTTTCTCCAAAGACCAAAGAGCTAACCATCTCACTCCTCATCGCTTGATTAATGCAGCGCCATGCAAACCAACCTTCTCACTTCCGCATGCATGCAGGGGATATTAATGTCCTTGGTTGCTAACCCCATCAATTTTGCCTCGATTAGTGTTAGTGGCCCTTTGCAAATTGTAATTTTGATATACTGGCCTTGTGTATAAAAAATGGAGGTAGTAACTATATTTGACTTCCTTCCCCATTGCGGTGACGTCGACGATATCTTTTTTTGGGTGGTTTGGCGAAGTGCGTTCGACGGAGAACACCATTGAGGGAGACCACGGTAAGTCGTTCGCAAGTGCCGCCTGCAAGCCGAGACAACCGCCTTATTTGCATCCAGGAAGTCCTTTACTAGTACTACTAGGAGTACTAGTGCGGTGAAATGGTTTCTCGAAGAGGACGATGGAGAAGCGGAGTCAGCGAAGAGTGAAATGATGGTTGCTTCGTCCGTGCTTTTGTGGTTTGAGGCCTCACTGCTTTGTGATTTGTGATAGAAGGGACAGGGGAGTAGACTCTGTGCTCTATACTGTACTACATGCGTCCAAGCATGGGAGAAAGAGGAGAGACGTTGCATTTTTCTATTCCTTCAATCAATCAATCAGGGAGCTTCGGTTCCATCTTTTTGGCTTTGGCAACACCGTCCACAATGGTTCCCACGATGCCAAAAGCTATTTTCACATTTGGCTACACACTGTGGATGCTCTTAACCGTACCACTTGGTTTTGCTCCTGTGTGCTATCTATACAAATCTCAATTATATTGATCTAAAAAATTATAGAATCAAGATTAGTAAAAAGGAGGTGATTTTGCCACACAGATGGCGGGGGAGGTTTCTTATTTGAGCAATGCTACATCCACGTAATGGTTTACGTAAAGTTATGAATTGATGTGATGTGGGACTATTTGATTGGATTAAAGGAGAGGATTAGGCCCATCCCAGCTGAAAATCAGGGGGCATATATAGATTAGATGGAAAGTATACGTAGCAGCTACGTAGCCCTTTGTAAGTCTAGGATTAGGCTTCTTATTTTCGGAGGACGTTGTCCTGGCGGTTTGCTAACATGCGGTCCCACGTGTCAATGCTTTACCAAGCCGATCCGCGTCCCACATGAGGCAGAACAACGACAGAAGCAACACGTGGTTAAGTTGAAGAAGACGAGGGAGAAGCGGATTCAGCAACGAGTGAAATGATGGTTGCTTCGTCCCTCCAACTTAACTGCGGGAAAGGTGCAACTTTGTGATTTGACGCCTCATTGCTCATTACTACGCCGGCGCCATGACTGGGGTGCTTCACCCCGGCTGCTCTGCACTGTATTCCGGTATGGCACGTGGACCCCGTAGCTTGATGTCCCACATGTCGGCAAAAGGGACTAGAAGATTTATGAAAGCGAGCGCTCCACTCTTACGATGGAGGAGTAGACGACACGACGGCCCAGTGAATTGTCACTAGTAGTACTGTATACTACTATACTTTTGCTGTTTCGCGCGATCCATCGATACAAACCCGATTAAACAGGAAAGGGCGGGATTTTTCCCGCGCGGTAGATGATACTGGCCATACATTTCAAAGGCAATTTTAATGTATGCAAACTGAATAATTATAAGTAACAATATGATATCTAGTAAAACTAAAAACACATATGATTTATTGTGTTAGAGTGTAGTAGTAGTGCTGTATTGCATAGTTGTAGATGTAACATGCGAGAACGTGTAGAGATGTAGTTTTGGAGGGCCTACAGAGAGAAAAGCGTAATACGGTCACCGAACTTCAGAATAAGCTGATTACGGTCACTATATACGTTTTGCGGTGATTATACGGTCACTTGCTCACAGTTCAGCATCGGATTGCACTCTGTTGACCGGCCAAATAGTCTGCGTGGCGCCATGTTGACTAGTTAAATTGACCACGTTCCTTGTGGGTCCCACCTGTCAGTTCGCATAGGCAAAAGGTTAGATAAACTCAAATTTACGCAGGCGCGACAAGGCTCCAACCCGTGCGCGGGAATCACCTGGTTGTGTATGTGTCTGTCAGGGCCTGATGTGTGCGCATGCACGTGTAGGTTGAGCACTTGAGCGTGAGAGTGTGTGTTGGTCGTGTGGTGTACTAGTGTGTGCATGCATGCGTGCGTGTGTGCGTGTGAGTGTTGCGTGCGTGCATGTGAGTGTTGCGTGCGTGCGTGGCTGCGTGTGTACGTGTGAGTGTTGCGTGCGTGCGTGGGTGCATGTGTTTGTGTGAGTGTTGCGTGGATGCAGTTTGTGTGCATGCGTGCGTGTGTGTATAATCACCACACCAGCTCCTGTTTAAAACAGACGGCTCAGCATACCAATACAAGGCCACCTTGCCCGCTGTGCCCGCGGTCATGACTTCGAACCACCGTCCAAATATATTTTTGTCATTTGTTTTCATTCTTACTAGCAAGATGCCCGTGCGTTGCACGTAACATCAAGATGCATTTGTATGACTTGTTTATCTTGTGAGAGAAAAGGATGAACGAGGGAAGGCCTTATTTGCAAATGTGGAGAGGTGTGTGGGTACCTTTTTGCAAAATTGCCATAGTTTCTTTCCTATCCGTCAGATATAAATCGGACGGCCTATATTGCAGGATGGCAGGCACACCATCATCACCAACTCTGTTTTTATACGAGTGTATTTTATGTATTTTATAAGAGTGTAGATGTAGAGTAGATACAAGTCGACAGGTGGGCATGATGGTAGTGAGATAATGTGATGCAACACTAGAGGTGCCACGTGGAGCGTTTAACTGGTCAACTAGTCATGTCATGAGCAAATACAGAGTTGTACGGTGAGCCCGTGACTGTATAATAACCACTAAACGTAAATGGTTTCCGTAATGAGTGGATTCTGAAGTCCAATGTATGTATCGTGCTTTCGCTTCAAATACAATGATCGTCATTGCATATATCGCGAGGGAAAGATGAAACATGTGTGAATTTTCTGGGGGCTTACTTTTAGAGGACCTGGAGATAGTTTTGTGTGCATACGTGAAAGGGGCGTACAGGGGGGGGTATGCGATGGAGAGAGAGATGCTCTTCGTTTCTCTTTATTATGACTAACTTTGTATATAGTATACAAATATACAAATTCATAGTGCGGAATAAATATCATTGTGGGCACCATGCAATGCAAATTAGCGTTCGTACTCCTCCATATAACTCTGTAATGTTGTATATATGTAGAAACTCTAAAATAATTTTTTGGCCACACTTTATTCAAAAGGAATGTTGTATGCGAAATAAACGTGAAGAGAGGGCTTTTTAGATCAATGGGGTACGTGATGTAACATGTGTGAATGTGTAGTTGATGCATTTGGCGGGGCCTAGAGAGGTATGTGTGTGTATTACGTATTGGAGAGAGGCATGGATAGAGGGGCCGACGGGGGGGGGCATGGGAGAGATAGCACGAGAAATGAGAGTGGTCTAGAGAGAGAGAGACGAATATGACGTCACGACAAGAGATTCCATTCCCTTGAGTGTGTATATGCAAGGGGGAGGGAATAGAGGCACCAGGAGAAATTTTCGGTGTGTGTGGTGTTTGTGTTGGTATGCGTGGGTGTGAGAAGATAATAAGACGTGGGGGCAGAGGGTGTGTCACTGCGTGAGGTCCGGTGGGTCGAGGTGAGGCCCTTCGTTCGGTTCCGTCCTGCGCCACATTGGTCGGCCCGTGACGCATTTAGGAAGACCCATGGATGACTAGTAGTACAAGACAAAGATAGCAGAATTGTGAAGGACTCTGTGTCCACTGACAAAGCCGGCTAGGATTTGTAACCCTAGGTTCTCGGACTAAGGTAACCCCTTTATCTCTGATATTATTATTCATCCAACCTAACTTTAAGGGGCATCCTACAGAATGCTCTGCTAGAATCATACTCGTCGATTAGGAAGAGAGGTGTGAGACAATGCATGAGAGACAGGCGTAAAGATAATGTGCGTACATGAGACACGTAGGCAGGTCCATGTATATAGAAAGGGTCGATGAGGATTGTGCGTGTGTATGTTTGCGAGAGGAGGAGTTCTTGTAATAAAGGTTAGTGAAAACAGTTGTAAATGGTTACGAGAGTGAGGGAGGGTTATATCTAGAGCATGTGTGCGAGAAAGACACCTCGGGAGAGAGTGTGTGAGCATGTGTGAGAGACCACCGATGGAGAGTGAAACTACACGTAAAAGACTGCTCTACACATTGATTAAAGATATAAATTGTATCCAAATATTAGGATGGGATCATGATATTTGCAATTCGCGTAAGGAGCGGTCATTGATCCATCAGACATCTAGATTCTATCGAATTTGAGCATGTCTATGTTATTATTCGACACAATTGATCCACATAGTTAGTATTTTGAACTCCAGACAATGCATCACTTTAGCAATCGAATATAAACGTGAGTATAGTTCATGTTGTGTGTGTAAAGCACATTATACATACGAAAGTTACACAATGGACATTATAAATAGCTACCTATGAACTAGCATACATTTGAATTCAACTTAAGGTGGTTTAAAAAAATCAAGTTCAACATGAAGTCCATTCAATTATTTGAATTTGATATCATGGCATTTGTAAACCATACCTAAATTATGGGGGCACCAATCTTTGCTCTGATTTTGTACATAATAGCATATGTAGTCGTGTACAAAATAGATTCAAATTTAGCTCCTCCATTCCAAAATAATCGTAGTTATAGGATTTTCAAGTGTCAAAATTTCAAAAAGAAGCGGATAATTTAATGAGGTTTCAAACATACAAGGTCAAATATAACGTTGTCTATTTAGGTCAATCCTCATAGTTCAAGAGTACTCTAAACGTGAATGCTTGTGTTTCAAAATTTTGAACGAAGCGCCAAAAGAGCCTCTACTCGCCCGAAACCGCGTGAGACCAATGTTTGGTAGTACAAGGAAATTACTTTTCTAATAACTCCGACCCGTGAAACCTACCGGCCCGACGTCCAAAGGTCTAAACCGGGGTAGGTTTGTAGCTTCATCTAGACGCCACGCAACCGCATCCGAAAAACATTCATACACAATGGCCGCCTAAGCACACATGCGCACGGCCAAAATTGCTCCCGGCCACTATTTGGGACACCTGGGATTACCATCCTACCCCGACCCGCAGTAGGTCCGCAATTTAAGAGGGGGGTAAAGTTTGTACTTTCCCCAAATTTCAAACAAGCGCGTCCCATCTTCTGTTCAAAAAAGCCAAAAACAAGCGCGTCCCAGACCGAAACATGGTTCGCCCCCACCCATCCGATTCCCCATTCATACTCCGTGGGCGCCAAAACTACCTCTCCACCAGCCGCGAAACCCCGGCGTCCTCCGTCCACCACCCCATACCACCCATCAACCGCCGCCCTCCTCCATCACGCCAGAGCCGATACCCCGACGTCGTCGTCCACCGAAACCTCAACCGCAATGCCCTCCATGGCTAGTAGTTGAAGCCGAGGCCGAGCCGTCCGTACCCGAGCCAGTTCAACCATGCCGTCCTGCGCCTCACCGCTGCCGCTCCAACTTCACCACCCTCCACCGCACCGGAGCTGTTCCTGCTATGCCGTCCTTCGCCGCCTCAGATCTGCTTCCCCTCCGCCGACATACGGCCACGGCAACACAGTCAACAATTTGGCCATGGGTTCGTCCAAGCCTGCACCCTCCAGAACATCGGTTTCCCCGGTAAAAAGAAGAACATCGGCGCGACATGTGGAGGTGACCACACCGGCAACCGAAAAAGGTACTCCTCTTCCCTTATTCGTGCAAATCTTACGTCTCTGCTTGCACGGTATTCATCCCACAGAAGACACTAGTTGACCGCTTCTTCTTGATACTAGATGTTCCTAGTAACTCGCGATGCACAAGGTTTCTCCTCATATACTATTTCACCTTAGCTAGAGGTCCGTCGCCCCCCTGAATTTCAATTTCTGGCCAGTTGATTCCCAATTAACGGAAGCATTCCCCGGTGTAACAGGCGCTAGTACGCCTATTACACCGGGGAAGCAGCGCCTTGGTGTTTATCTTAGGGGCGTGTGCGGCCTAGAGCTACTGGCGCGCGATCTGGAGGTCGGCCGGGATTAAAGGGATGGCCTGGGGGCGCTGCCAAGCACGGCGGTGGTGTGAGGTCGATGGGAGGGCGGGGCAGCGGAGGCAGGGGTCTGGGCCGGTGGTCGCTGGTGGTTCGAGAAAGATCGTCAATAGTGACTGGCGGGAGGTAGACGAAGGCCATCTGCCCGTTCCTTATAGATCGGACGGTTCATTAAAAAAATCGACTGACCTATTTATTTCCAGTCGACTGTTATCTTAGATATGACCACATGTAGTGGTGTGCTGGAGGAGTACCTGCATTTCCTGTGCTCATATATTACAAAATCATACGAAGTAGAATCTAATTTTGTTTGCCATGCAATGTTGTAGAGCTATCATATGTTTGCTGTTATTTATTTTTCAGCCACCTGCTATCTGCTACTTTTACAGTGCACTAGTTCTGCACACACTTCACCCTTACTCTCACTATTATGTTTTTATGCAAGGGTATTTCAGACTCTGCTGCCATGAGAGAAGCCAAAAAGAAAAGAGAGAAGTCGCTCCAGCTTCGTATGCGGGTAGGCAAGACACGTTACAGCGCTATAAAGGGTGCAGTGTCAGCAGATGGAGACGGTAAACGTAGCTCTGGAGTTGATGACCTCGCTCGCAATGAACCACCATCCCAGGTGCTTGCTTTAACTTCACGGTGTCATATGTGGTTGCATGTTCCATATGGTGTCTAGCTTGTATTCGAAAGGCCGAAGTCGGTAAGACAAGGAAAGATATTTTTTTACATGAACCACCATCCCGTGAGCACCAGAAGACAAATAGCTAGTCAGGGCACTGGCCGAGCCAGTGACAAGCCCAGCAAAGATAGGCATCACCTGGAAGCCAACTAAATAGCTGCGATGGTGGCGAAGCAGCCCGCCTCCCACCAGGCTCTCAGGTCCTAGATGATCATGCTCACCACTCCAGCCGGATGTCTAGCTTGTATTGCTTCCAATTTGGTTAAATTGCATCTGCTTAGCTTACACATTATACCTTTGAATATGACATGCCTTTCTGTTTTTGGTACATACTAGTACATCTGTGTATTAACCATGTTCTTACATCAAACTAATGTTCTTGTGTATCCCTCATCAATCACTTATGACGAGGCAGGCAGGCAAGGGGACTACTCCTCATTTAAAGAATGCAGCGTCAGCCTCCCGACATGATTCTCAAGAAACAGAAATGCTAGATGAAGATAGTGAACGTAGCTCTGTAGTTGATTACAGTATTTCCCCTACACTAGCATCGCAGGTGCTTGCTCTAACTTGGCAGCGTGATATGTGGTTGCATGTTGCGTATGGTGTCTAGATTGTAATTCTTCCAATCTAGTTAAACTGCATGTGCTAGTCTGCTTAGCTTATACATTATACCTGTTAATGTGACATGCCTTCCTGTATTTAGTACATAGTACATCTGTCTATTAAGCATGTCCTTACATAAAATTATTATTTTTTTGTATCCTGCATCAATCAACATGACGAGACACCTTTAGTATATGCAGTGCGATATTAGTTGCATCTTTCATATGATTTATAGCATGCGCTGCTTCTAATTTGTTGAAATTCCATTTATGATGGGACGCTTTTAACTTGGCAGAGTCATATTGGTTGCATCTTTCATGTGGTGTCTAGCTTGCATTGCTTCTTATTTGCTGGAATGGTTTCTGCTTAGTTTACACAAACAATTGTGAACATGCCATGCCGTCCTATTTTTCGTACATATTCCATCCTGGTATCATGTGTTTGCCTTACATCAAAGTAGTGATTGTCAGTATCATGCATGAATGAGTTCTGAAGAGAGAATTTTATTGCTTTTTCTTGTCGGTTTTACTTGACAATTCAAAATCAATAAAGTGGAAGGAAGTTAGCAAGGCAGCGGATAAAGGTGCTCCTTCCGAACGGAGGGCCTCTAAAGTTTCTACTCCTCCACACCCCCAAGATGATTTCCAAGACAACACATGCATAGACACTCAACAAAGCTGTGTTTATGATGAGCATGTCTCCCCTAGTGCAGCATCACCGGTGCTCCCTCTAACTTGGCACTGTTATATGTGGTTGCATGTTATGTGTGATGTCTAGCTTGTATTGCTTCTAATTTTGTTGAATTCCATCTGCTTACTTTACACATTATACTTGAATAAGACACGTGTTACTGTTTCTAGAACATACAATATCTGTCTATCACACCATGTTCTTACATCAAATTACTACTGTTGTGTAACCTGCAACAATCACTTATCATAAGACACATTTGACTTCAGAGTGTGATATAGGTTACATCTCACATTCTTTTCTAGCTTGTACTACTAATTTGTTGAAATGGCACTTATGACGAGACGGTTTTAACTTGGTAGATTGATATTCGTTGCATCTTTCATATGGTGTCTAGCTTTCATTGCTTCTAATTTGTTGAAATGCCTTCTCCTTAGTTTACACATCATAAGCTATGAATATGCAATGCTGTGAATATGCAATGGCACTAATGACGAGAGACCTCTAACATGGTAGTGTGATGTTGTTTGCATCTTGCATATGATTTATTTCTTGTACTGCTTCACATTTGTTTAAACGCCATTTATGATGAGACACTGTTAACTTGGCAGAGCGATATTTGTAGCATCTTTCATATGGTGTCTACCTTCCATTGCATTGCTTCTAATTTCGTGAAATGTCTTCTTCTTAGTTTACACATCATAGTTCTGGTTATCTCTTCCGTCTTGTTTTTCATACATATTACATCCTCCTATCATGTGGTTGTCTAACATCAAAGTTCAGTTCGTTTGCATCACGCATCAATTTGTTCTGAAGAACTAAATTGTTATTCGTTTTTCTTGTCGGCTTGACTTAACATGGCATAGAGAAAGAGGAAGAAACATAGAATGGCAGGGAATGAGAAGCGGATGAATCCTGCAGATTCTGCTGGTACTGATGGTGCAATAGAAGGTCAAAGTCCAGCGGAAAATTCTACAAACATGGCATCCCATGCTACACGAGTTGCAAAAAAAGCCAAACAGAAACAAATAGATGCCACCAAACAAGCAGAGACAGCCCTAGTTCTTGCAACACCTACCACAGTACTACCAGCTGCACGACTTACTCGTGCGTCAACTGAGCTAGCAGCACGTTCCCAAGCTCCCTTGCCACCTGACACTACTTCCCAAGCACTCTTGACACAAGACGAGTTGGCAATATCAGATGAACCTTGTGAGCTTCAACATCAAGAAGGTAGTTGCTGGAGTCAAGTTACAGTTGCATGCTTCTTTATATGTAGTCTCACAGTTTGATGTACACTAACACTTCCTATGTTCGTTGTTGGACTAGCACCTAGGCGCAAGAGGAAACAAACATCATGGATAATGCTCGATAGGTTAACTAAATCTAGAGGAGGAAGAATGGAGATCCATTTTGAGGCAGGTTTAAAAAGGCCACGTGATGCTACAGAGTCAGCCAAGTTAGTATCAGAGGCAGCGGTTGCTGTTAGGTGTCATGTACGTATCCTCCCAACATGGATTCAGTACAGGAATGACAAAGACGAAACCCAGTTCAACACCTTCCTCGGCCATTTATCTGTAAGTATGGTTATGTATGGAAACTAGTAATATCGTCTTGCTCTGTCCCATACTTTCTAGGTTGCTGATAATGAGACTCCCATAATTTTCAACAGATGAGGTTCAAGTTGGATAGCCAAGATGATGCAACCAGACAAGCTTGCACCCATGTTTTCAAGTCTGCTCTGCGACAGTATCGGTATAACTTGAGGAAAACTCACTTTGAAGGCAAGGCTAACAGTGAACTTTCCCAAACATCTCCAGTGGAAAATATATCGGATGAAGACTGGAGGGGCCTTGTTAAACACTGGTCTGATCCGAAGTATCAGGTACATTATATATATGTGATCAGATCACATGTTGAAGTCCTATTTACGCATGTGCCACACAAATCTATCTTCTTGTAGGTGAACTGTTCAAAGAACAAGGCCAACCGTACGAAAGTGAAATTCCAACAGACGATAGGATCTCGTAGCTATATTGCACACTGCGAGGCTCTTGTAATTAGCTGCGGTTTCACTCTTTTCGCTGTACCATATTATCAATCTATATTGACTTGTTCGAAATGCAGAGGAAAGCCCGCAAGGACCAAAAAGTACCTGAACCAAATGCTGTGGAAATCTTCAAGGACTGTCACACCAGCAAGAAGGGCATGACTACACCAGTCAAAGCCGCTGTTGTAAGTCCTTAATCCTCATGCCTTTTAACTACTACTTACTCTGACTTGTGCCTTGAACTGCATGGTTTGCAGGCAATGTCTATTACTCTTTTCAATTTTATACACAATTGTCTTAGCGTATCATTGCACCTTACAAGGTTTAAAAGAGAGGAGTGATGTTCCTTTGATCTTGACCCGTAATCTAGTTCCGTGCTGGACTTGCCCACACAATGTTACAATTGCCTGTTTGTCTGTTCTCAGTTGTTTTGTGATATGAATGATGTCATACTATGCTTACCGTATTATAAACTTCGTCTCTTTATCCTTAGCCCTCAATACAATGTGAAGAAATAGACAATACATTAGCGATGGTACATGGTCATATGTTTGGAACCTGGTTTTATTATGTACTTTGCAATAGAATACAACTAATATTTTACATGGGTTCACTAGAATAAGTTCTGTATATAGACCAAAGCTATTTTGTTTGGTTTTGCTGCCTCCTTAATATCTTCTGTTCTGGTACTACTAATGTAAAACCTCAACTTTTCAGCGAGCTATGGAAAAAATGGTGGAACCGCCACCTTCTGAAGGTGGTGAGGCAACTATAACCGCAATGTCAGCTCTTGCTGCAGTGGGTCAGTACCTGTCCACTAACAGTGCCAAAAGCACGTTCCTGCGTAATACTGGGTTGGTTGTTAAGGCAATATCGCCAAACTGCCTCATGATCAAGATATGCAAGCTCAAAGCAATGTTGTATCTGCGCTCCAGACACAAGTCCATTCCCTAACAGAGACCCTTTGTGAAACAAGGAGAAACATTGCTCAATGTCGTCAAGATATGCATGGTTTTGAAACCAGACTATCAGACATTTGCTATGTTGTTCAGGAGCCTGGGGGAAATGAAGGCGAGGGTTATGGTGCTCCATCGGACAATACAGCATGAAAACGTAACAGTCAGGTCAAATGAACTGAGCTTCTGAACTTCTGGTGGTGCATTTATCTGCTAGACTGTTAAGTTTTATGCCAACCTTCCTTTTGTTATATAGTTGTAATTTGTTTTGGTGCGATACAAAATTTATTCTTAACGTGCAGCCACCGGCTGAAGAAAACAGCAAGCCATTTTTGTATAGTGTAGGGTGTTCCCTATATTTGCACTGGTGGCGATCTTTGATGCCGAGTGGATGTAATCTGTGCAATCGCCTTAATAGCCTAGCGTTAGTTTCGGCCTTATTTATTTCCTAGTCTTCTTTTTCCCTGGTTTGCTAGTGGCCGCAACTACCATCGGCCATATACGGGCCGTAGGATCCATGGGTCTCCTACGAGCCGTCGATAAATGGGCCTGTAATCGGTGGGCCTCGGGCCGTCGGATAAATGGGTCTACATGGGCCGTAATCGGGTGTAATTGGTATCGGCCCAGCACGGTAACAGGCTGTTAACAGGCCGTAGGACAGCAAATGCTTAATTCTGTCACAGGCATAACGGGTCGTTAATGGGCCAGAATATAGGACGGGCTGGAAACGGCGCAACGGGGTTAACAGGCCAGAAACGGGCCGACTCTTGCCATGGGCCGAATTTGGCCCATTAGGGTAACAGGCCAGTAACGGGCCGACTCTTGCCATGGGCCGAATTTGGCCCATTAGGGGAACAGGCCAGTAACGGGCCGACTCTTACCATGGGCCGAATTTGGCCCATTAGGGGAACAGGCCAGTAACGGGCCGGAAGTAATCGAGGGCCGAAAAGGAGCCCAAGAACGTATGGGCCGTCAATAGGCCGAAAGCTAACACGGGATGGAAACGGCCCATGAAAATCACGGGCCGTTAACGGGTATAAAGAAAATTACTGTTCATTATGGGCTGGAGTCACTGTGGGCCTGTAAAGGGCCAAAAGATACGAAGGCCTCATATGGGCCGAAAGACGTCGTGGGCCATACATGGGCCGAAAGTGAAATGGGCTGGTGTTATATTCGACGGCCCACATGACGTTGTTGGGCCGATTTCCTTTAGGGCCTAACGGGCCGTGAGTTAACGGGCCGTAAAATGGGCTATTTGCGAAGAGACCGTTAACAGGCTTTTCATGGGCCAGCCCGTTAACTTTTGACAAGTCAAACGGGCCGGCTTTGTAAGCTAAATGGGCCAGTGGTGGGCCATGGCACGTGTCGACATATCATAGGCGCCTATCTGACCCACTGACGAGCTGACACGTGTTTCGTCCGGCCAATAAGAATTTTACACGTGGAAATTTCCCATTGGTCGGGGCTGTTAACGGGTTATCGGATCCAAAACCCGACCCGATAGCTTAACGGCGTTCCGTTACGGTGGATGCCACGTGTCGGTCACCCTTGACGAAAGCACTTCTGTGACGCGCGATTTATTGTCATGGAAGTGGACACTTCCGTGATGATAATTTTGGTAATGTCATGGAACACTTCTACGACAGCACAGGTATGACTATCTTGATTCTGTCATAAAATCGTCATGGATGTACATGCATGACAAAAAACGCGACCTACTGTGACAAACACGTATCATCACGGAAGTGTATTTTTTTTGTAGTGGCTTGTTGGGAGGCAACCCAATTTTATTTTTAGTTTTTTGCTTTTTGCTTCTGTTTAGGAATAAATATTTGATCTAGCCTCTGGTTAGATTTGTTTTTATGTTTTAATTAGTGTTTGTGCCAAGTTAAACCTGTAGGATCTTCTTGGATGATAGTTATATGATCTTGCTGAAAATTCCAGAAACTTTCTTTTCACGAAAACAATTGTTAAAAATCACCAGAACGTGATAAAATATTGATTCCAATTGCTGCTGATCAAAAAACAAATTGTCTAGATCTTCCTATTTTGGCTGAATTTTTTGAGTTCCAGAAGTTTGCGTTAGTTACAGATTACTACAGACTGTTCTGTTTTTGTCAGATTCTGTTTTTCGTGTGTTGTTTGCTTATTTTGATGAATCTATGGATAGTAAAATAGTTTATAAACCATAGAGAAGTTGGAATACAGTAGGTTTAACACCAATATAAATAAATAATGAGTTCATTACAGTACCTTGAAGTGGTGTTTTCTTTTCTTTCGCTAACGGAGCTCACGAGATTTTCTGTTAAGTTTTGTGTTGTGAAGTTTTCAAGTTTTGGGTAAAAGATTTGATGGATTATGGAACAAGGAGTGGCAAGAGCCTAAGCTTGGGGATTCCCATGGCACCCCAAGATAATCTAAGGACACCAAAAAGCCAAAGCTTGGGGATGCCCCAGAGGGCATCCCCTCTTTCGTCTACTTCCATCGGTAACTTTACTTGGAGCTATATTTTTATTCACCACATGATATGTGTTTTGCTTTGAGCGTCTTGTATGATTAGAGTCTTTGCTTTTTAGTTTACCACAATCATCTTTGCTGTACACACCTTTTGAGAGAGACACACATGCTTCGGAATTTATTAGAATACTCTATGTGCTTCACTTATATCTTTTGAGCTATATAGTTTTTGCTCTAGTGCTTCACTTATATCTTTTAGAGCACGGCGGTGGTTTTGTTTTATAGAAACTATTATTCTCTCATGCTTCACTTATATTATTTTGAGAGTCTTAAATAGCATGGTAATTTGCTTAAATAGGAAAATTAATCCTAATATGCTAAGTATTCGAGACTAGTAAAAACTTTCTTATGAGTGTGTTGAATACTAAGAGAAGTTTGATGCTTGATGATTGTTTTGAGATATAGAGGTAGTGATATTAAAGTTGTGCTAGTTGAGTAGTTGTGAAATTGAGAAATACTTGTGTTGAAGTTTGCAAGTCCCGTAGCATGCACGTATGGTAAAGTTATGTAACAAATTTGAAACATGAGGTGTTCTTTGATTGTCTTCCTTATGAGTGGCGGTCGGGGACGAGCGATGGTCTTTTCCTACCAATCTATCCCCCTAGGAGCATGCGCGTAGTGCTTGGTTTTTGATGATTTGTAGATTTTTGCAATAAGTATATGAGTTCTTTATGACTAATGTTGAGTCCATGGATTATACGCATTCTTACCCTTCCATCATTGCTAGCCTCTTCGATACCGTGCATTGCCCTTTCTCACATAGAGAGTTGGTGCAAACTTCGCCGGTGCATCCAAACCCCGTGATATGATACGCTCTGTCACACCTAAACCTCCTTATATCTTCCTCGAAACAGCCACCATACCTACCTATTATGGCATTTCCATAGCCATTCCGAGATATATTGCCATGCAACTTTCCACCGTTCCGTTTATCATGACACATTCATCATTGTCATATTGCTTTGCATGATCATGTAGTTGACATCGTATTTGTGGCAAAGCCACCGTTCATAATTTTTCATACATGTCACTCTTGATTCATTGCCTATCCCGTTATACTGCCGGAGGCATTCATATAGAGTCATACCTTGTTCTAGTATCGAGTTGTAATCATTGAGTTGTAAATAAATAGAAGTGTGATGATCATCATTCATAGAGCATTGTCCCAATAAAAAAAGAGAAAGGCCAAATAAAAAAAGAAGCCGCAAAAAAAGAAAATAAAAAGGGACAATGCTACTATCCTTTTTTCCACACTTGTGCTTCAAAGTAGCACCATGATCTTCATGATAGAGAGTCTCTTGTTTTGTCACTTTCATATACTAGTGGGAATTTTTCATTATAGAACTTGGCTTGTTTATTCCAACAATGGGATTCCTCAAATGCCCTAGGTCTTCGTGAGCAAGCAAGTTGGATGCACACCCACTTAGTTTCTTTTGTTGAGCTCTTATGCATTTATAGCTCTAGTGCATCCGTTGCATGGCAATCCCTACTCCTTGCATTAACATCAATCGATGGGCATCTCCATAGCCCGTTGATTATCCGCGTTGATGTGAGACTTTCTCCTTTTTTGTCTTCTCCACATAACCCCCATCATTATATTCTATTCCACCCATAGTGCTATATCCATGGCTCACGCTCATGTATTGCGTGAAGGTTGAAAAAGTTTGAGATTACTAAAGTATGAAACAATTGCTTGGCTTGTCATCGGGGTTGTGCATGATGAGAGCATTCTTGTGTGATGAAATTGGAGCATGACTAAACTATATGATTTTGTAGGGATGAACTTTCTTTGGCCATGTTATTTTGAGAAGACATAATTGCTTAGTTAGTATGCTTGAAGTATTATTACTTTTATGTCAATATTAAACTTTTATCTTGAATCTTTCAGATCTGAATATTCATACCACAATTAAGAGGGTTACATTAAAAAATTATGCCAAGTAGCATTCCGCATTAAAAATTATGTTTTTATCATTTACCTACTCGAGGACGAGCAGGAATTAAGCTTGGGGATGCTTGATACGTCTCCAACGTATCTATAATTTTTGATTGCTTCATGATATATTATATTATGTTTTGGATGATTAATGGGCTTTGTTATACACTTTTATATTATTTTTGGGACTAACCTATTAACCGGAGGCCCAGCCCAAATTGCTGTTTTTTTGCCTATTTCAGAGTTTCGCAGAAAACGAATATCAAACGGAGTCCAAACGGAATGAAACCTTCGGGAACGTGATTTTCGGAACAAACGTGATCCATAGGACTTGGACCCTACGTCAAGAAAGCAACCAGGAGAGCACGAGGCAGGGGGGGCGCGCCTACCCTTCCTGGGCGCGCCCTCCACCCTCGCGGGGCCCATGTTGCTCCACCAACATACTTCTTCCTCCTATATATACCTACGTACCCCCAAACCAACAGAGGCATCCATGAAAACCTAATTCCACCGCCGCAACCTTCTGTACCCGTGAGATCCCATCTTGGGGCCTTTTCCGACGTCCTGCCGGAGGGGGCATTGATCACGGAGGGCTTCTACATCAACACCATAGCCTCTCCGGTGATGTGTGAGTAGTTTACCTCAGACCTTCGGGTCCATAGTTATTAGCTATATGGCTTCTTCTCTCTTTTTGGATCTCAATACAATGTTCTCCCCCTCTCTCGTGGAGATCTATTCGATGTAATCTTCTTTTGCGGTGTGTTTGTTGAGACCGATGAATTGTCGGTTTATGATCAAGTTTATCTATGAACAATATTTGAATCTTCTCTGAATTCTTTTATGTATGATTGGTTATCTTTGCAAGTCTCTTCGAATTATCAGTTTGGTTTGGCCTACTAGATTGATCTTTCTTGCAATGGGAGAAGTGCTTAGCTTTGGGTTCAATCTTGCGGTGTCCTTTCCCAGTGACAGCAGGGGTAGCAAGGCACGTATTGTATTGTTGCCATCGAGGATAAAAAGATGGGGTTTATATCATAATGCATGAGTTTATCCCTCTACATCATGTCATCTTACTTAAAGCATTACTCTATTCTTTTGAACTTAATACTCTAGATGCATGCTGGATAGCGGTCGATGTGTGGAGTAATAGTAGTAGATGCAGGCAGGAGTCGGTCTACTTGTCACGGACGTGATGCCTATATACATGATCATACCTAGATATTCTCATAACTATGCTCAATTCTATCAATTGCTCAACAGTAATTTGTTCACCCACCGTAATACTTATGCTCTTGAGAGAAGCCACTAGTGAAACCTAACAAGTTATTTCTGGCGCCGTTTATTTTGTTTTCTTTACTTTTAGTCTTTATTATAAAAATACCAAAAATATTATCTTATTATATGTATCAGATATCACTTTCATAAGTGACCGTGAAGGGATTGACAACCCCTTTATTGCGTTGGTTGCGAGGTTTGTATTTGTTTGTGTAGGTGCGAGGGACTTGACGTGGCCTCCTACTGGATTGATACCTTGGTTCTCAAAAACTGAGGGAAATACTTACGCTACTTTACTGCATCACCCTTTCGTCTTCAAGGGAAAACCAACGCAGTGCTCAAGAGTTAGCAATCATCTCATACAAAAACTTATATCTCATGACGTCTTGACCATATCACATCACAACATGCCATGCAAAAACAAGTTAGACGTCCTCTACTTTGTTGTTGCAAGTTTTACGTGGCTGCTACGGGCTTCAAGCAAGAACCGTTCTTACCTACGCATCAAAACCACAACAATTTTTCGTGAAGTGTGTTGTTTTAACCTTCAACAAGGACCGGCTGTAGTCAAATTCGATTCAACTAAAGTTGGAGAAACAGACACCCGCCAGCCACCTGTGTGCAAAACACGTCGATAGAACTGGTCTCATGAATGTGGTCATGTAATGTTGGTCCGGGTCGCTTCATCCAACAATACCGCCGAATCAAAATTAGACGTTGGTGGTAAGCAGTATGACTATTATCGCCCACAACTCTTTGTGTTCTACTCGTGAATATCATCTACGCATATACCTGGCTCAAATGCCACTGTTGGGGAACGTAGCATGCAATTTCAAAATTTTCCTACGCTCATGCAAGATCTATCTAGGAGATACATAGCAACAAGAGGGGGAGAGTGTGTCTACGTACCCTCGTAGACCAAAAGCGGAAGCGTTAGGTTAACGCGGTTGATGTAGTCGAACGTCTTCACGATCCAACCGATCTTAGTACCGAACGTACGACACCTCCGAGTTTAGCACATGTTCAGCTCGATGACGTCCCTCGAACTCTTGATCCAGCAGAGGGTTGAGGGAGAGTTCCGTCAGCACGACGGCGTGGTGACGGTGATGGTAAACTGTGGAGGTGGGGCACCACACACGGCTAAGAGAACAATTGATGTGTCTTGGGGTGCCCCTGCCCCCGTATATAAAGGAGGAGGGGAGGAGGCCGACCACCAGGGGTGCGCCATGGAGGGGGAGTCCTACTAGGACGCCACTCCTAGTAGGATTCGCCCCCCCTCTTTTTTCCTTCTTACGGAGAGGGGGAAAGGGGAAAGAGGTGGAGAGGGAGAAGGAAAGGCGGGCCGCGCCCCCACCCCTTGTCCAATTCAGATTGGCTTGGGGGGGGGGGGGGGCGCCACCTCCCGTGGCCTGCCTCCTCCTCTCCACTATGGCCCATGAGGCCCATTAACTTTTCCGGGGGATTCCGGTAACCTCCCGGTACTCTGAAAAATCCCCAAACCTCTTCGAAACCATTCCAGTGTCCGTATATAACCTTCCAATATATCAATCTTTACCTCTCAACCATTTCAAGACTCCTCATCATGTCCGTGATCTTAACCGGGACTCCGAACAAAGTAGGTCACCAAAACACATAACTCATAATACAAATCGTCATCGAACGTTTAGCGTGCGGACCCTACGGGTTCGAGAACTATGTAGACACGACCGAGACACATCTCCGGTCAATAACCAATAGCGGAACCTGGATGCTTATATTGGTTCCTACATATTCTACGAAGATCTTTATCGGTCAAACCGCATGACAACATACGTCATTCCCTTTGTCATCGGTATGTTACTTGCCCGAGATTCGATCGTCGGTATCATCATACCTGGTTCAATCTCGTTACCGGCAAGTCTCTTTACTCGTTCCGTAATGCATCGTCCCGCAACTAACTCATTAGTCACATTACTTGCAAGGCTTATAGTGATGTGCATTACCGAGAGGGCCCAGAGATACCTCTCCGATACTCGGAGTGACAAATCCTAATCTCGATCTATGCCAACCCAACAAACACCTTCAGAGACACATGTAGAGCATCTTTATAATCACCCAGTTACGTTGACGTTTGATAGCACACAAGGTGTTCCTCCGGTATTCGGGAGTTGCATAATCTCATGGTCAGAGGAATATGTATAAGTCATGAAGAAAGCAATAGCAATAAAACTTAATGATCATAATGCTAAGCTAACGGATGGATCTTGTTCATCACATCATTCTCTAGTGTTGTGACCCCGTTCATCAAATGACAACACATGTCTATGGTTAGGAAACTTAACCATCTTTGATTAACGAGCTAGTCAAGTAGAGGCATACTAGGGACACTCTGTTTGTCTATGTATTCACACATGTACTAAGTTTCCAGTTAATACAATTCTAGCATGAATAATAAACATTTATCATGATATAAGGAAATATAAATAACAACTTTAGTATTGCCTCTAGGGCATATTTCCTTCAAAATTGGCACGTGAACGGGAGAAAGTTGTAATAAATTGATAGATAGATCGCAAAATAAAATAAAGTGCAGCAAGGTATCTTTGGTTTTTGGATTAATAGATCTAAAAATAAAAGCAAATAAAAATAGATCGCGAAGGCAAATATAATAAAGAAGAGACCCGGGGTCGTAGATTTCACTAGTGGCTTCTCTCGAGAAAAATAGCATACGGTGGGTACACAAATTACTGTGGGCAATTGATAGAACTTCAAATAATCATGACGATATCCAGGCAATGATCATTATATATAGGCATCACGTCCAAGATTAGTAGACCGACTCCTGCCTGCATCTACTACTATTATTCCACACATCGACCGCTATCTAGCATGCATCTAGTGTATTAAGTTCATGGAGAAACGGAGTAATGCAATAAGAACAATGACATGATGTAGACAAGATCTATTTATGTAGAAATAGACCCCATCTTGTTATCCTTAATAGCAACGATACATACGTGTCGGTTCCCCTTCTATCACTAGGATCAAGCACCGTAAGATCGAAGCCATCACAAAGCACCTCTTCCCATGGCAAGAAAAATCGATCTAGTTGGCCTAACTAAACCAAAGATTCAAAGAAGAAATACGAGGCTATAAGTAATCATGCATATAAGAGATCAAAGAAACTCAAATAACTTTAATGGATAAAAACATAGATCTGATCATAAACTCAAAGTTCATCGGATCCCAACAAACACACTGCAAAAAGAGTTACATCAAATAGATCTCCAAGAGACCATTGTATTGAGAATCAAGAGAGAGAGAGAGAGAGAGAGAGAGAGAGGAAGCCATCTAGCTACTAACTACGGACCCGTAGGTCTACAATGAACTACTCACGCATCATCGGAGAGGCACCAATGAGGACGATGAACCCCTCCGTGATGGTGCTAGATTGGATCTGGTGGTTTTGGAACTTGCGGCGGCTGGAATTGATTTTCGTCGACTCCCCTAGGGTTTCTGGAATATTGGGGTATTTATAGAGCAAAGAGGCGGTGCGGGGGGCCACCAAGGTGGGCACAACCCACCTGGGCGCGCCTGGGCCCCCAGGCGCGCCCTGGTGGGTTGTGCTCCCCTCGGAGCCCCCTCTGGTACTTCTTTGGCCCAACAGGTGTCTTCTGGTCGAGAAAAAGTATCCAAAAAGTTTCGCTGCGTTTTGACTCCGTTTGGTATTGATTTTCTGCGAAGTAAAAAACAAGCAGAAAACAACAACTGTCACTGGGCACTATGTCAATAGGTTAGTCCCAAAAAATGATATAAAATGACTATAAAATTATTGTAAAACATCCAAGAATGATAATATAGCATGGAACAATAAAAAATATAGATACATTGGAGATGTATCAGCATCCCTAAGCTTAATTCGTGCTCGTCCTCGTGTAGGTAAATGATAAAAACAAAATTTTTGATGTGGAATGCTGCCTAACATGTTCATCACATATTCTTTTCTTTGTAGCATGGACATTTGGACTTTTATATGATTCAAAGCAATAGTCTAGTTTTGACATGAAGATTTCAATACTCAAGCATATCAACAAGCAACCATGTCTTTCAAAATATCAACACTAAAGCAATGTTATTCCTAGCCCATTATGCTCAATCATTGAGCCATTCATGAAACACACTCGCATATTAGCTACACCCAATGCTCAAGTACGATCATAGTGCCCCTTAGTTGGTGCTTTATAAGAGAACATGGAGACTCAAGTAAAAATAAAAATTGCATAAAGTAAATAGAAAGGGACAATTGCATTTTTACCCCTAGTTGGTTCCTACCCACGGGTTTTGCCCTTACTTTTCGAGCTTGCTCAGTTTTGCCCTTACCTTTTCCGTCGAGGTCCCTCGAATGCCCTTTGACCGTTTGACCAAAACTTTGAAAATTCATAACCAATTCATATGAACTCAGAAAAATGCAAATAAGATATCAAAATGTTCAGATAAACATTACTTTTGTGTGCATATCATTTGCATTCAGGACAAAAGCACCCTTTAAACTACCTGAGGTAGTTAATGTTATTAACATTATTAAAAATAAAAAGGTATAAACAATATTTTTTCATGAATAAAAATTACATGCAAATGTAGGTGATGTTTTCTAAACATCCCGATATCTTATTTGCATTTTTCTGAGTTCGTATCATCTTGTTAAGAATGTTCCACCGATCAAAATTTCTAGATGACCACCATATTATCAGTAGTATTTCCCCCATGTATATATTAGTAGTCCGAGTATTTAGTAACAGTAGATAGATCGATTGTATGCCCTTTGTTTGAATTGAATGGTGTGATATGAATGTGCTGGTCTCATGTGCATATGGGTAGTGCTTTATCACTAGACCTCACTCTATTCTTACCTCTTCCCTCTAAACCCATCAGATGCCTCCGAGACGTGACCCCGGATTTGTCTTCCCACCGGAGCTCACTCAGTTGATCCAATAGCAGAATGCCTTGATGCAGCTACTAGTCCAGAACCAAGGCAACAACAACAACAACCCACCGCCACCACCTCCAGTTGACAACTTAGCCCGTTTTCTGAGGTTGAATCCGCCGGTGTTTTCCAGTAGCACCGACCCGATTGTTGCTGATGACTGGCTACGCATGATTGGATGGGAGTTGACCACCGCAGGTTGCACAGATGCTGAGAAGGTGCGTTTTGCCGCACACCAATTGGACGGACCTGTAGCCTCATGGTGGGATAATTACACAGCCACTTTCCCCATAGCCAATGTCACTTGGGATCAGTTTCAGCAAGCATTCTGCACTGCAAATGTCTCAACTGGAGCTATGAGCATGAAGAAGCGTGACTTTCGCAACTTACACCAGGGAAATCGTACTGTGGGGCAGTACGTGGATGAGTTCAGTAAGCTAGCTCGCTATGCCCCGGATGATGTGGCCACAGATGCCGCAAAACAGGAGAAGTTTATGGAAGGGCTAAATGATGAACTAAGCATGCAGTTGATGGTGGCAACATTTGCTAACTACCAGGAGTTGGTAGACAGGGCTCTTATGATTGAAGGGAAGCAACAGCAGATAGAGAGCCGCAAAAGGAAATATGGGCAACGGAAGTATAACTCTGGAGCAGCGCAGAAACCTCGTTTTACTCCTAACTCGGGAGGATTTACCCATAACCATGGAGGACACACTCACAATGGAGGAAGTTCCCATAACCACAGTGGTCCCAGGAATGGAAATGGGAATGGAGCAAGCAACAACCAAAACCGTTCCAACCCAGCAACACCCGCTAAGAAGGATTTGAGTCATGTCACCTATTACAAGTGCGGGTAGACTGGGCATTACGCCAACGATTGTTCTGAGCTGAAGAATGTCAATGGGAATGGAAGCTCTGGGAAGAAGCCAAATCCCTTCACCAGAGGTCAGGTGAACCACATCAACGTGGAGGAGGTTGAAGATCAGCCTGACGCAGTGATTGGTAAGTTTTTGGTTAAGTCATGTACTGCACTCATTCTATTTGATACTGGTGCATCGCATTCATACATATCAAGGGGATTTGTTGACAAGTTTAAGCTACCCACCTTAGCCCTTAGGTCACCCATGTTAGTAAGCTCGCCAGGAGCAGGGTATATGGCCAGCCGATGGTGTGATCGATTACCCTTAACCATTGGCAGCCATGTTTTCCCCTCGGACCTAATAATTCTGGAGTCGCAAGGTTTGGATGTGATACTAGGTATGGATTGCTATCGAAGTATGGAGGAAACATTGACTGTGCTAGTAAGTCGATACTTCTCACCACCCCGGAGGGAAAAAGGATTAAGTATGTATCCAGGCATGCGCCAAGGAGAACCCAAGTAAATTCCCTCTCAAGAGTTGTTCAGGAGGAAGTGCCTCTAGTGAAGGATTACCCAGATGTATTTCCAGAGGAACTACCAGGCATGCTGCCGGATCGAGACAGTGAGTTTTTGATAGAGCTGTTGCCAGGCACTGGACCGATATCGAAGAGACCATACCGGATGCCCGCATATGATCTGGAGGAGATTAAGAAGCAGATTAAGGAGTTATTGGAGAAAGGTTACATTCGATGAAGTTCGTCACCGTGGGGAGCCCCAGTGCTCTTGGTTGATAAGAAGGATGGATCTTTGAGAATGGTTGTTGATTATCGTGCATTGAATGAAGTAATGATCAATAACAAGTACCCACTACCGATGATCAACGATTTGTTTGACCAGCTGCAAGGAGCTAAAGTGTTCTCCAAGATCGATCTACGATCAGGATGCCACCAACTGAAGATCCGAGAACATGATATACCTAAGACAACTTTCACCACAAGGTACGGGCTATATGAGTATACGGTTATGTCATTTGGATTGACTAATGCCCCAGCCTATTTTATGAGTATGATGAATAATGTGTTCATGGAGTTCTTGGATAAGTTTGTTGTGGTGTTCATTGATGATATTTTGGTATACTCAAAGAATGAAGAGGAACACAAGGAGCATTTGCGTTTAGTTCTCGAGAAGCTCAGGGAGCACCAGTTATATGCCATGTTCAGCAAATGTGAGTTTTGGTTGAAGGAAGTTGGATTCCTTGGACATGTTATATCAGGAGAAGGTATAGCAGTAGACCCTACCAAGGTTCAGTCAGTCACTAATTGGCTAGCACCCACCTCAGTAGGAGAGATCCGCAGTTTTCTGGGACTCGCGGGATACTACCGGAGATTCATTGAGAATTTTTCCAAGATTGCGAAGCCTATGACGGAGTTATTGATGAAAGGCACTAAGTTTAAATGGACAGATGAATGTGGGGCAAGTTTTCAGGAGCTGAAGAAACATTTGGTTACAGCCCCAGTGCTAATTTTGCTGGATATACGCAAGGATTTCCAAGTGTATTGCGATGCTTCTCGCTTGGGACTTGGAGGTGTACTTATGCAAGACGGGAGAGTTGTTTCATATGCCTCACGTCAGCTTCGACCGCATGAGTTGAATTATGCCACGCATGATTTGGAGTTAGCAGCTGTAGTTCATGCACTCAAGACCTGAAGACATTTTCTTATTGGAAACCGTTGTGATGTGTACACGGATCACAAGAGTTTGAAGTACATTTTCACACAGAAGGAGCTGAATCTCAGGCAAAGGAGATGGTTGGAGCTTATAAAGGATTATGACATGAAGTTGCATTATCACCCAGGCAAGGCCAATGTCGTAGCAGACGCTTTGAGCCGGAAGAGCTATGCCAATACCCTCGTAAGTAGAGGATTACCGCAGGAGTTGGCCAAAGATCTCAGGGAGCTTCGTTTGGAGATAGTCCCTAGAGGTTTTGTTGCAGCAATGGAGGTTTAGTCAACATTATTGGGAAAGATTCGAGAAGCTCAGAAGGATGATAAGGAGATTGCCGAGAAAAAGGAGAAGATGAGCGAAGGAAAAGCCAAAGGTTTTCGTGAGGACGAGTACGAAACTTTATGGTTTGAGGACCGTGTTTATGTACCAATAATGAAGAGATCGGGAAGTTAATACTTCAGGAGGCCCATGACTCGCCATACTCGATACACCCCGGAAACACCAAGATGTATTTGGATTTGAAGGAGCGTTTCTGGTGGACTGGTATGAAGAAGGATATTACCGAGTATGTAGCCGTGTGTGATGTATGTCAGAGAGTGAAGGCAGAACATCAGAAGCTAGCAGGATTACTGCAGCCTATGCCGATACCCGAATGGAAGTGGGATAAGCTTGGCATGGATTTTATCACCGGATTACCCAGGACCCGATCATGATATGATTCTATCTGGGTAGTAGTGGATCGTTTGACCAAGGTAGCTCACTTTATCCCAGTAAAAACCACCTATACGAGTGCGAAGTTGGCCAAGATCTATATGACCAGGATCGTATGTCTGCATGGAGTTCCGAGGACCATCGTATCAGATAGAGGAACACAGTTCACTTCAAAATTTTGGCATCAGTTGCATCAGACTTTGGGTACCAGGCTAGAATTCAGTACAACCTTTCACCCATAGACAGATGGACAGACCGAGAGAGTCAATCAGATTCTGGAGGACATGTTGAGAGCTTGTGCACTAGATTATGAATCTAGTTGGGATGATAATTTGCCATACCCGGAGCTCTCATACAACAACAGTTATCAAGCCAGTTTGAAGATGGCCCCGTTCGAAGCCTTGTATGGAAGAAGGTGCAGGACACCGTTAATGTGGCATGAAGCTGGAGACCGTCAGTTGTTTGGACCAGATTTGATCAAAGAATCTGAAGAGAAGGTTAAGCTGATTCGAGATAGACTGAAGGTAGCTCAGTCCCGGCAGAAGAGTTATGCAGATTCAAAGCGCAAGGAGGTAGTCTATGAAATCGGAGACAGAGCGTATCGAGTGTCACCACTTCGAGGAGTTAAGCGTTTTGGAGTTAAGGGAAAGTTAGCCCCGAGATTTGTAGGACCATACCGAGTTTTGGAACGTATGGGAGAAGTGGCCTACAAGTTAGAGTTACCTGAAGGATTTTCAGGAGTTCATGACGTGTTTCACGTTTCCTAGTTGAAGAAGTGTCATGCAGAGATGGCCGATATTCCTCTGAGAGATACAGTGCCCCTGGAAGCAATTCAGTTGGATAGTGATTTGACCTACGAAGAGAAACCCGTCAAGATTCTCGAGTTTGCTAGCCGAGTCACACGCAGCAAGGTTATCAAGTTTTGCAAAGTTCAGTGGAGCCACCATACCGAGGATGAAGCCACCTGGGAGCGAGAGGAAGACCTACGAAAAGACCACCCACACCTATTTTCTAGCTAACCCGAATCTCGAGGGCGAGATTCATCTTAAGGGGGGTAGGTTTGTAACATCCCAAATTTTCAATTTGGAATGTTATACATAGGTCATCATATGCATATCATATTTTATTTGCATTTCGTTTGCGATCCTTGAAATCTTAAGCAACTCAAGGACCCACGGAGAGAGTTGGGGATGTCATTATTTTCATATTTGAATTTTCTCAAAATTGAAAAGAGGATCATTTTGGTTTAAAATTTTTCTCTCCGAAATATTTCCAATATAAAAATAAAAGAGAGGAGATAAAATGACTTCTCCAAAATAAAAGAAATATTGGAGGGAAAAATGTTAAAACCAAATAAATATTTTTATTTGGATTTTATTCGAGATTTATTTGAATTAGAAAAATATGCATTTTTCAAATATTGCATTTTTAGGCCAGAAAAATGTTCACGTTGTTCTAAATATTCTATTTAGACGGTGAAAATTGTTTTTGGCATTTTTAGAATTTTCTTTATATTTATTTGGGATTTTTCCTTTTCGGCGAATTTATTGAAAAAAAGTTCGCAGCCGAACTGGGCCGGCCCAGCTAGCACCAGGCCACGGCCCAGCCGCCACCGCCTTCCCCTCCCCGAGCCGTGCCCGCGCCGGACTCCGGCGGGAGTCCGGGACTGCACCGCCGCCACCGCCGCTTGGCCCCTTGGCCAAGTCGGATCGCCCCCGACCCCCTTTAAATAGCCCCGCCCCGCCGCCCTCTCCTCCTCGTCCCGCACTGCACCGCCGCCGCCCGCATCACCCCCTGCCGCCGTAGCCCGCCGCCCCGCGCCGCTGCCGCCACCGTCGCGTAGCCGCCACCCCGCGCGGCCGCCGCCGCCTCGCCGAGCCGCCCCGCTCGCCAGAGCCGCCGCCCGCCATCGCCGTTGACCCGTCGCCGCCGCCGGTTTTGTTCCAGTCCGTTTCGGTTTTATTTATAAACCCTAGATCCGGTTTTCTTCAAGTAGATCGGTTCGGTTTTCTCGGATTCGCCGGTTTAGATCGTTTTTTTTCTGAGTTCGCTAATTAGCGAACGTTCGTCAGATTAGTTTCTGAAACGAACGAATTCGTTCGTTAGTCTCTATTAGCGGACGTTCGTCCGATAGATTTTTCCTTTTCAGTTTTATTTTCGCCAGGGACCTATCCGCGATTATTTTTATCGCAGATTAGCCCCTGATCTTCAAACCCTCGCAACTTTTTAACCGTTTGTCCAAATCCGGTGAAACCAATGCCAAAATCTTCGTCTCGAACCCCTCTTTCCGGTTAATCAACTTGAACAAGGTTTCTATAATTTAAAATTTGGTTTCAAGAAGATTTGATTTCGAACTTCTTTTGATCGTAGTTTCAGTTCTGTATCTCCATTCGATCGATTCTTTTTCAAATCGAAGCTCTTCAATTGAACTTTCAGATTTGATCTTTCTTATCTGAGTTTTACACTTGCATTTATGCTTGAGTGCTTATGTATGCTATTGTTTGTTTGCGATAGAATTCCCGGAGTGCGAAGGGTGCTACTACGAGTCTCTAGGGTTTGCAGATCGTCAGCAAGGCAAGTAACACTTTGATCATACCCCTTCATTACCCAGTTTTTATGCATTAGATTCAACCCTCAAACATTGCATGAGTAGGATTGTTAACATGTGGGTATTGGGAAGTAGTTGATGAGGTAGAACCTATTGCCTTTTTCTATCAAACCCTAGGAGTTACTTCTACGTTATGCTTATACTGCTATGCTATGCTTGTAGACGTGGTTTGGTTGAGTGATTCATGACAGCTGTGAGATTATTTATAAACTAAGGGTTTATTTAAGGTGGCTACTTTAATACACATCTGGGTGGATTGTTGGTGGGCACCTGGGGAATCCAGTGTTGTCCAAGGAGATCCCGGGGCATCCGTGTGATCATCCTATGGTTCGCCACCCAGGCTCAAAGGGATCATAAGATTATTCATGCTAGAAACTTCCGTGTGCAGCCACAAGCCATTATGGGCTCTGGCATAGTTGAGTATGTTGTGTGACCTCTTTCAGTGGTAAACTAGCAGATGTAGGTGGTACGGTTTACCCGTCGAAAGAGTTAATGCTTCTGAAAGACTGTTTCTCGGTCATCCGTTTCTCAAACACCATGTAGTGCGAGAAATCCAACGGAGGAGATCGAGTCTTGTGGGGAAAAGTGCGCAAACCTCTGCAGAGTGTACAATCTAATCATGGTTAGCCGTGTCCCCGGTTATGGACATCTTGAGTATCTGGTGCTTGAATTATTGTGTTGATCTCATCACTCCTAATCTAATTTGTTGGGTTATCAATACTGTTTAATTGGGATTGAAATGGGGTTACCATTCTCAATGTTTATCAACTACCATAATAGTTAAACAAAATATATTCCTTTGTTGTAGGAAAAAATTGGCTTTTCGCAAAAACATTATAACCATAGAGCCTCCACCAGCCATATATGCATGTAGTGATAGTTTTTACCTGTTCATTGCTCTACTATGTTACTTTGCCAGCATATTCCATGTGCTGACCCGTTTCGGGCTGCAACGTATTATGTTGCAGACTTTTCAGACGAAGAGTAAGGCATGCTAGGTTGTTGTCGTGCACTCAGCTATGCCGTTGGAGTTGATGGACTCATTTACCTTCGATGCTTCCGCAGTTATCTTATTTAGATGGCCTTAAGCCATATTATTGTAATAAGTTCTATTTTGAGACATTCAATGTAATAAGTGTGTGATTGCACTCTGTTATAAATCCTTCAAGTACTGTGTGTGTCAGCATTACCGATCCAGGGATGACAGTTATGCACAGAGATTTGAACGTTTGAGGTCGGATCGCTACAGGGGGCGCCGCACACGGCTAGGAACAATTGATGTGTGTTCTAGGGGTGCCCTCCCCACGTATATAAAGGAGGGAGAGGGAGGGAGGCAGCCTAGGGCGCGCCCAAGTAGGAGGAATCCTACTTGGGCCCCTAGTCAAATGCGCCCCCCTTACCATAGTTGGACAAGGGGGAAAGGAAGGAGGGGGAGGGGAAGGAACTAGGAGTCCTACTCCATACTTTCCTTTTCCTCCTCTCCTTTCCCTTTCTCCCCACGTGGCTGGCCCTATAGGGGGCGCACCAGCCCCTTGTGGGCTGGTGTGTTTGTTGGGGAACGTAGTAATTTCAAAAAAATTCCTACGCACATGCAAGATCATGGTGATGCATAGCAACGAGAGGGGAGAGTGTGTCCACGTACCCTCGTAGACCGAAAGCGGAAGCGTTAGCACAACGCGGTTGATGTAGTCGTACGTCTTCACGATCCGACCGATCAAGTACCGAACGCACGACACCTCCGAGTTCAGCACACGTTCAGCTCGATGACGTCCCTCGAACTCCGATCCAGCCGAGCTTTGAGGGAGAGTTCTGTCAGCACGACGGCGTGGTGACGATGATGATGTTCTACCGACGCAGGGCTTCGCCTAAGCACCGCTACGATATTATCGAGGTGGATTATGGTGGAGGGGGGCACCACACACGGCAAAGAGATCAATTGTTGTGTCTATGGGGTGCCCCCTGCCCCCGTATATAAAGGAGCAAGGGAGAGGCCGGCCCTAGAGGGGGACGCGCCAAGTGTGGAGGAGTCCTACTCCCACCGGGAGTAGGATTCCCCCCCTTCCAAGTAGTAGGAGTAGGAGTCAAGGAAAGGGGAGAGAGAAGAGAAGGAAGGAGGGGGCACAGCCCCTCCCCCTAGCCCAATTCGGACTAGTCCTTGGGGGGGCGCGCAGCCTCTCCTCTCTCTTTCCCCTAAAGCCCAATAAGGCCCATATACTCCCCGGCGAATTCCCGTAACTCTCCGGTACTCCGAAAAATACCCGAATCACTCGGAATCTTTCCGATGTCCGAATATAGTCGTCCAATATATCGATCTTTACGTCTCGACCATTTCGAGACTCCTCGTCATGTCCCCGATCTCATCCGGGATTCTGAACTACCTTCGGTACATCAAAACACATAAACTCATAATATAACCGTCATCGAACTTTAAGCGTGCGGACCCTACGGATTCGAGAACAATGTAGACACGACCGAGACACGTCTCTGGTCAATAACCAATAGCGGAACCTGGATGCTCATATTGGCTCCCACATATTCTACGAAGATCTTTATCGGTCAAACCGCATAACAACATACGTTGTTCCCTTTGTCATCGGTATGTTACTTGCCCGAGATTTGATCGTCGGTATCTCAATACCTAGTTCAATCTCGTTACCGACAAGTCTCTTTACTCATTCCGTAATACATCATCCCGCAACTAACTCATTAGTTGCAATGCTTGCAAGGCTTATAGTGATGTGCACTACCGAGTGGGCCCAGAGATACCTCTCCGACAATCGGAGTGACAAATCCTAATCTCGAAATACGCCAACCCAACAAGTACCTTCGGAGACACCTGTAGAGCACCTTTATAATCACCCCGTTACGTTGTGACGTTTGGTAGCACACAAAGTGTTCTTCCGGTAAACGGGAGTTGCATAATCTCATAGTCATAGGAACATGTATAAGTCATGAAGAAAGCAATAGCAACATACTAAACGATTGAGTGCTAAGCTAACGGAATGGGTCAAGTCAATCTCATCATTATGTGATCCCGTTAATCAAATGACAACTCATGTCCATGGCTAGGAAACTTAACCATCTTTGATTCAACGAGCTAGTCAAGTAGAGGCATACTAGTGACATTATGTTTGTCTATGTATTCACACATGTATCAAGTTTCCGGTTAATACAATTCTAGCATGAATAATAAACATTTATGATGAAATAAGGAAATAAATAATAACTTTATTATTGCCTCTAGGGCATATTTCCTTCAGTCTCCCACTTGCACTAGAGTCAATAATCTAGATCACATCGCCATGTGATTTAACATCAATAGTTCACATCACCATGTGATTAACACCCATAGTTCACATCGTCATGTGACCAACACCCAAAGGGTTTACTAGAGTCAATAATCTAGTTCACATCGCTATGTGATTAACACCCAAAGAGTACTAAGGTGTGATCATGTTTTGCTTGTGAGAGAAGTTTAGTCAACGGGTCTGCCACATTCAGATCCGTATGTATTTTGCAAATTTCTGTGTCAACAATGCTCTGCACGGAGCTACTCTAGCTAATTGCTCCCACTTTCAATATGTATCCAGATTGAGACTTAGAGTCATCTGGATCTGTGTTAAAACTTGCATCGATGTAACCCTTTACGACGAACCTTTTTGTCACCTCCATAATCGAGAAACATATCCTTATTCCACTAAGGATAATTTTGACCGCTGTCCAGTGATCTACTCCTAGATCACTATTGTACTCCCTTGCCAAAATCAGTGTAGGGTATACAATAGATCTGGTACGCAGCATGGCATACTTTATAGAACCTATGGCTGAGGCATAGGGAATGACTTTCATTCTCTTTCTATCTTCTGCCGTGGTCGGGTTTTGAGTCTTACTCAATTTCACACCTTGTAACACGGGCAAGAACTCTTTCTTTGACTGTTCCATTTTGAACTACTTCAAAATCCTGTCAAGATATGTACTCATTGAAAAAACTTATCAAGCGTCTTGATCTATCTCTATAGATCTTGATGCTCAATATGTAAGCAGCTTCACCGAGGTCTTTCTTTGAAAAACTCCTTTCAAACACTCCTTTATGCTTTGCAGAATAATTCTACATTATTTCTAATCAACAATATACTTATCAGAAATGCTATAGTGCTCCCACTCACTTTCTTGTAAATACAGGCTTCACCGCAAGTCTGTATAAAACTATATCCTTTGATCAACTTATCAAAGCATATATTCCAACTCCGAGATGCTTGCACCAGTCCATAGATGGATCGCTGGAGCTTGCATATTTTGTTAGCACCTTTAGGACTGACAAAACCTTCTGGTTGCATCATATACAACTTTTCTTTAATAAATCCATTAAGGAATGCAGTTTTGTTTATCCATTTGCCAGATTTCATAAAATGCGGCAATTGCTAACATGATTCGGACAGACTTAAGCATAGATATGAGTGAGAAACTCTCATCGTACTCAACACCTTGAACTTGTCGAAAACATTTTGCGACAATTCTAGCTTTGTAGATAGTAACTCTACTATCAGCGTCTGTCTTCCTCTTGAAGATCCATTTATTTTCTATGGCTTGCCGATCATCGGGCAAGTCAACCAAAGTCCACACTTTGTTCTCATACATGGATCCCATCTCAGATTTCATGGCCTCAAGCCATTTCGCGGAATCTGGGCTTATCATCGCTTCCTCATAGTTCGTAGGTTCATCATGGTCAAGTAACATGACCTCCAGAACAGGATTACCGTACCACTCTGGTGCGGATCTCACTCTGGTTGACCTACGAGGTTCGGTAGTAACTTGATCCGAAGTTACATGATCATCATCATTAGCTTCCTCACTAATTGGTGTAGGAGTCACAGGAACAGATTTCTGTGATGAACTACTTTCCAATAAGGGAGCAGGTACAGTTACCTCATCAAGTTCTACTTTCCTCCCACTCACTTCTTTCGAGAGAAACTCCTTCTCTAGAAAGGATCCATTCTTAGCAACGAATGTTTTGCCTTCGGATCTGTGATAGAAGGTGTACCCAACTGTCTCCTTTGGGTATCCTATGAAGACGCACTTCTCCGACTTGGGTTTGAGCTTATCAAGATGAAACTTTTTCACATAAGCATCGCAACTCCAAACTTTAAGAAACGACAGCTTAGGTTTCTTGCTAAACCACAGTTCATACGGTGTCCTCTCAACGGATTTAGATGGTGCCCTTTTAAATGTGAATGCAGCTGTCTCTAATGCATAACCCCAAAACGATAGTGGTAAATCGGTAAGAGACATCATAGATTGCACTATATCCAATAAAGTACGATTATGACGTTCGGACACACCATTACGCTGTGGTGTTCCAGGTGGCATGAGTTTGTGAAACTATTCCACATTGTTTTAATTGAAGACCAAACTCGTAACTCAAATATTCTCCTCCACGATCAGATCGTAGAAACTTTATTTTTCTTGTTACGATGATTTTCCACTTCATTCTGAAATTATATGAACTTTTCAAATATTTCAGACTTTATGTTTCATCAAGTAGATATACCCATATCTGCTTAAATCATCTGTGAATGTCAGAAAATAACGATACCCGCCGCGAGCCTCAACACTCATCAGATTGCATACATCAGTATGTATTATTTCCAATAAGTCAGTTGCTTGCTCCATTGTTCCGGAGAACGGAGTTTTAGTCATCTTGCCCATAAGGCATGGTTCGCAAGCATCAAGTGATTCCAAAATTCCATCATCATGGAGTTTCTTTATGCGCTTTACACCAATATGGCCTAAACGGCAGTGCCACAAATAAGTTGCACTATCATTATTAACTTTGCATCTTTTGGCTTCAATATTATGAATATGTGTATCACTACGATCGAGATCCAACAAACCATTTTCGTTGGTGTGTATGACCATAGAAGGTTTTTTATTCATGTAAACAAAACAACAATTGTTCTCTAATGAATAACCGTATTGCAATAAACATGATCAAATCATATTCATGCTCAACGCAAACACCAAATAACACTTATTTAGGTTCAACACTAGTCCCGAAAGTATAGGGCGTGTGCGGTGATGATCATATCAATCTTGGAACCACTTCCAACACACATCGTCACCTCGCCCTTAACTAGTTTTTGTTCATTCTGCAACTCCTATTTCGAGTTACTACTCTTTAGCAACTGAACTAGTATCATATACTGAGGGGTTGCTATAAACACTAGTAAAGTACACATCAATAACATGTATATCAAATATACCTTTGTTCACTTTGCCATCCTTCTTATCCGCCAAATACTTGGGGCAGTTCCGCTTCCAATGACCAGTTCCTTTGGAGTAGAAGCACTCAGTCTCAGGCTTAGGTCCAGACTTGGGCTTCTTCACTTGAGCAACAACTTGCTTGCCGTTCTTCTTGAAGTTCCCCTTCTTCCCTTTGCCCCTATTCTTGAAACTAGTGGTCGTGTTAATCATCAACACTTGATGCTCTTTCTTGATTTCTACCTTCGTCGATTTCAGCATCGCGAAGAGCTCGGGAATTACTTTCGTCATCCCTTGCATATTATAGTTCATCACGAAGTTCTACTAACTTGGTGATGGTGACTAGAGAATTCTGTCAATCACTATTTTATCTGGAAGATTAACTCCCACTTGATTCAAGCGATCGTAGTACCCAGACAATCTGAGCACATGCTCACTGCTTGAGCTATTCTCCTCCATCTTTTAGCTATATAACTTGTTGGAGACTTCATATCTCTCAACTCGGGTATTTGCTTGAAATATTAACTTCAACTCCTGGAACATCTCATATGGTCCATGACCTTCAAAACGTCTTTGAAGTCCCGATTCTAAGCCTTTAAGCATGGTGCACTAAACTATCAAGTAGTCATCATATTGAGCTAGCCAACCGTTCATAACGTCTGCATTTGCTCCTGCAATAGGTCTGTCACCTAGCGGTGCATCAAGGACATAATTCTTCTGTGCAGCAATGAGGATAATCCCCAGATCACGGATCCAATCCGCATCATTGCTACTAACATCTTTCAACTCAGTTTTCTCTAGGAACATATCAAAATAAACATGGGAGCTAAACGCGAGCTATTGATCTACAACATAGATATGCTAATACTACCAGGACTAAGTTCATGATAAATTAAAGTTCAATTAATCAAATTACTTAAGAACTCCCACTTAGATAGACATCCCTCTAATCATCTAAGTGATCACGTGATCCAAATCAACTAAACCATAACCGATCATCACGTGAAATGGAGTAGTTTTCAATGGTGAACATCACTATGTTGATCATATCTAATATATGATTCACGCTCGGCCTTTCGGTCTCAGTGTTCCGAGGCCATATCTGCATATGCTAGGCTCGTCAAGTTTAACCTGAGTATTCTGCGTGTGCAAAACTGGCTTGCACCCTTTGTAGATGGACGTAGAGCTTATCACACCCGATCATCACGTGGTGTCTGGGCACGATGAACTTTGGCAACGGTGCATACTCAGGGAGAACACTTTTATCTTGAAATTTAGTGAGAGATCATCTTATAATGCTACCGTGAATCAAAGCAGAATAAGATGCATAAAAGGTAAACATCACATGCAATCAATATAAGTGATATGATATGGCCATCATCATCTTGTGCTTGTGATCTCCATCTCCGAAGCACCGTCATGATCACCATCGTCACCGGCGCGACACCTTGATCTCCATCGTAGCATCGTTTTCGTCTCGCCAACTATTGCTTCTACGACTATCGCTACCGCTTAGTGATAAAGTAAAGCAATTACAGGGCGATTGCATTGCATACAATAAAGCGATAACCATATGGCTCCTGCCAGTTGCCGATAACTCGTTTACAAAACATGATCATCTCATACAATAAAATATAGCATCATGCCTTGACCATATCACATCACAACATGCCCTGCAAAAACAAGTTAGACGTCCTCTACTTTGTTGTTGCAAGTTTTACGTCGCTGCTACGGGCTGAGCAAGAACCGTTCTTACCTACGCATCAAAACCACAACAATAGTTCGTCAAGTTAGTGCTGTTTTAACCTTCTCAAGGACCGGGCGTAGCCACACTCGGTTCAACTAAAGTTGGAGAAACTGACACCCGCCAGCCACCTGTGTGCAAAGCACGTCGGTTACCAGTCTCGCGTAAGCGTACGCGTAATGTCGGTCCGGGCCGCTTCATCCAACAATACCGCCGAACCAAAGTATGACATGCTGGTAAGCAGTATGACTTATATCGCCCACAACTCACTTGTGTTCTACTCGTGCATATGACATCTACGCATAAAACCAGGCTCAGATGCCACTGTTGGGGAACGTAGTAATTTCAAAAAAAATTCCTACGCACATGCAAGATCATGGTGATGCATAGCAACGAGAGGGGAGAGTGTGTCCACGTACCCTCATAGACCGAAAGCGGAAGCGTTAGCACAACGCGGTTGATGTAGTCATACGTCTTCACGATCCGACCGATCAAGTACCGAACGCAAGGCACCTCCGAGTTCAGCACACGTTCAGCTCGATGACGTCCCTCGAACTCCGATCCAGCCGAGCTTTCAGGGAGAGTTCCGTCAGCACGACGGCGTGGTGATGATGATGATGTTCTACCGACGCAGGGCTTCGCCTAAGCACCGCTACGATATTATCGAGGTAGATTATGGTGGAGGGGGGCACCGCACACGGCTAAGAGATCAAGTGATCAATTGTTGTGTCTATGGGGTGCCCCCTGCCCCCGTATATAAAGGAGCAAGGGAGAGGCCGGCCCTAGAGGGGGCGCGCCAAGTGTGGAGGAGTCCTACTCCCACCGGGAGTAGGATTCCCCCTTCCAAGTAGTAGGAGTAGGAGTCAAGGAAAGGGGAGAGAGAAGAGAAGGAAGGAGGGGGCGCAGCCCCTCCCCCTAGTCCAATTCGGACTAGGCCTTGGGGGGCGCGCAGCCTCTCCTCTCTCTTTCCCCTAAAACCCAATAAGGCCGATATACTCCCCGGCGAATTCCCGTAACTCTCCGGTACTCCGAAAAATACCCGAATCACTCGGAACCTTTCCGATGTCCGAATATAGTCGTCCAATATATCGATCTTTACGTCTCGACCATTTCGAGACTCCTCGTCATGTCTCCGATCTCATCCAGGACTCTGAACTACCTTCGGTACATCAAAACACATAAACTCATAATATAACCGTCATCGAACTTTAAGCGTGCGGACCCTACGGGTTCGAGAACAATGTAGACATGACCGAGACACGTCTCCGGTCAATAACCAATAGCGGAACCTGGATGCTCATATTGGCTCCCACATATTCTACGAAGATCTTTATCGGTCAAACCGCATAACAACATACGTTGTTCCCTTTGTCATCGGTATGTTACTTGCCCGAGATTCGATCGTCGGTATCTCAATACCTAGTTCAATATCATTACCGGCAAGTCTCTTTAATCGTTCCGTAATACATCATCCCGCAACTAACTCATTAGTTGCAATGCTTGCAAAGCTTATAGTGATGTGCATTACCGAGTGGACCCAAAGATACCTCTCCGACAATCGGAGTGACAAATCCTAATCTTGAAATACGGCAACCCAACAAGTACCTTCGGAGACACCTGTAGAGCACCTTTATAATCACCCAGTTACATTGTGACGTTTGGTAGCACACAAAGTGTTCCTCCGGTAAACGAGAGTTGCATAATCTCATAGTCATAGGAACATGTATAAGTCATGAAGAAAGCAATAACAACATACTAAACGATCGAGTGCTAAGCTAACGGAATGGGTCAAGTCAATCACATCATTCTCCTAATGATGTGATCCCATTAATCAAATGACAACTCATGTCCATGGCTAGGAAACTTAACCATCTTTGATTCAACGAGCTAGTCAAGTAGAGGCATACTAGTGACACTATGTTTGTCTATGTATTCACACATGTATCAAGTTTCCGGTTAATACAATTCTAGCATGAATAATAAACATTTATCATGAAATAAGGAAATAAATAATAACTTTATTATTGCCTCTAGGGCATATTTCCTTCAGTGTTCCCTTAGTTGGCCCATTAAGCCCATATCTTTGCCGGGGGTTGCCCGGAACCCCTACCGGTGACCCGGTATCACCCGGAACACGTCCGGTGTCCAAATACCATCGTCCTATATATGAATCTTTACCTCTCGACAATTTAGAGACTCCTCGTCATGTCCGTGATGTCATCCATGACTCCGAACAAACTTCGGTCATCAAATCACAAAACTCATAATACAATCGTCATCGAACGTTAAGCGTGCGGACCCTACGGGTTCGAGAACTATGTAGACATGACCGAGACACATCTCCGGTCAATAACCAATAGCAGAACCTGGATGCTCATATTGGCTCCTACATATTCTACGAAGATCTTTATCGGTCAAACGGCATAACAACATACGTTGTTCCCTTTGTCATCTGTATGTTACTTGCCCGAGATTCGATAGTCGGTATCATCATACCTAGTTCAATCTCGTTACCGGCAAGTCTCTTTACTCGTTCCGTAATGCATCATCCCGTGACTAACTCATTAATCACATTGCTTGCAAGGCTTATAGTGATGAGCATTACCGAGAGGGCCCAGAGATACCTCTCCGATACACGGAGTGACAAATCCTAATCTCGATCTATGCGAACGCAACAAACACCTTCGAAGACATGTGTAGAGCATCTTTATAATCACCCAGTTACGTTGTGACATTTGATAGCACACAAGGTGTTCCTCCGGTATTCAGGAGTTGCATAATCTCATAGTCAGAGGAACATGTATAAGTCATGATGAAAGCAATAGCAATAAAACTAAACGATCATTATGCTAAGCTAACGGATGGGTCTTGTCCATCACATAATTCTCTAATGATGTGATCCCGTTCATCAAATGACAACACATGTCTATGGTCAGGAAACATAACCATCTTTGATTAACGAGCCAGTCAAGTAGAGGCATACTAGGGACACTCTGTTTTGTCTATGTATTCACATATTTACTAAGTTTCCGGTTAATACAATTCTAGCATGAATAATAAACATTTATCATGATATAAGGAAATATAAATAACAACTTTATGTTGCCTCTAGGGCATATTTCCTTCAGTCTCCCACTTGCACTAGAGTCAATAATCTAGTTCACATCGCCATGTGATTTAACACCAATAGTTCACATCACCATGTGATCGCCATGTGACTAATACCCAAAGGGTTTTACTAGAGTCAATAATCTATTTCACATCGCTATGTGATTAACACCCAAAGAGTACTAAGGTGTGATCATGTTTTGCTTATGAGAGAAGCTTAGTCAATGGGTCTGTCACATTCAGAGCCGTATGTATTTTCCAAAATTTCTATGTCTACAATGCTCTGCATGGAGCTACTCTAGCTAATTGCTCCCACTTTCAATATGTATCCAGATTGAGACTCAGAGTCATCCGGATCGGTGTAAAAGATTGCATCGACGTAACTCTTTACGACGAACTCTTCATCACCTCCATAACCGAGAAATATCTCCTTAGTCTTCTAAGGATAATTTTGACTGCTGTCAAGTGATCCACTCCTGGATCAATATCGTACCCCCTTGCCAAACTCATGGCAAGGTACACAATAGGTTTGGTACACAGCATAGCATACTTTATAGAACCTGTGGCTGAGGCATAGGGAATGACTTTCATTCTCTTTCTATTTTCTGCCGTGGTCGTGTTTTGAGTCTTACTCAACTTTACACCTTGCAATACAGGCAAGAACTCCTTCTTTGACTGTTCCATTTTGAACTACTTCAAAAATCTTGTCAAGGTATGTACTCATTGAAAAATCTAATCAAGTGTCAAGATCTATCTATATAGATCTTAATGCCCAATATGTAAGCAGCTTCACTGAGTTCTTTCTTTGAAAAACTCCTTTCAAAAACTCCTTTATGCTTTTCAGAAAATTCTACATCATTTCCGATCAACAATATGTCATTCACATATACTTATCAGAAAGGTTGTAGTGATCCCACTCACTTTCTTGTAAATACAGGCTTCACGGCAAGTCTGTATAAAACTATATGCTTTGATCAACTTATCAAAGCGTATATTCCAACTCCGAGATGCTTGCACCAGTCCATAGATGGATCGCTGGAGCTTGCACATTTTGTTAGCACCTTTTGGATTGATAAAACCTTCTGGTTGTATCATATACAACTCTTCTTTAATAAATCCATTAAGGAATGCAGTTTTGATATCCATTTGTCAGATTTCATAAAATGTGGCAATTGCTAACATGATTCGGCTAGACTTTAAGCATCGATACGAGTGAGAAAATCTCATCGTAGTCAACATCTTGAACTTCTCAAAAACCCTTTTCGACAAGTCGAGCTTTGTAGATAGTAACACTACTATCAGCGTCCGTCTTCCGCTTGAAGATCCATTTATTCTCAATGGCTTGCCTATCATCGGGCAAGTCCACCAAAGTCCACACTTTGTTCTCATACATGGATTCTATCTCAGATTTCATGGCCTCAAGCCATTTGTCGGAATCTGGGCTCATCATTACTTCCTCATAGTTCGTAGGTTCATCATGGTGTAGTAACATGACTTCCAGAACAGGATTACCATACCACTCTGGTGCGGATCGTACTTTGGTTGACCTACAAGGTTCGGTAGTAACTTGATATGAAGTTTCATGATCATCATCATTAACTTCCTCACTAATTGCTGTAGGCATCACTGGAACTGATTTCAGTGATGAGCTACTTTCCAATTCGAGAGAAGGTACAATTACCTCATCAAGTTCTACTTTCCTCCCACTCCCTTCTTTCGAGAGAAACTCCTTCTCTTGAAAGGATCCATTCTTAGCAACAAAGATCTTGTCTTCGGATCTGTGATAGAAGGTGTACCCAACAATTTCTTTTGGGTATCCTATGAAGACACACTTCTCCGATTTGGGTTTGAGCTTATCAGGCTGAAACTTTTCACATAAGCATCGCAACCCCAAACTTTAAGAAACGACATCTTAGGTTTCTTGCTAAACCACAGTTCATACGGTGTCGTCTCAACGAATTTTTAGATGGTGCCCTATTTAACGTGAATGCAATTGTCTCTAATGCATAACCCCAAAACGATAGTGGTAATTTGGTAAGAGACATCATAGATCGCACCATATCTAATAAAGTACGGTTACGACGTTCGGACACACCATTATGCTGTGGTGTTCTAGGTGGCATGAGTTGTGAGACTATTCCACATTTGTTTTAAATGAAGGCCAAACTCGTAACTCAAATATTCGCCTCCGCCATCAGATCGTAGAAACTTTATTTTCTTGTTATGATGATTCTCCACTTCACTCTGAAATTCATTGAAATTTTCAAATGTTTTAGACTTATGTTTCATTAAGTAGATATACCCATATCTGCTCAAATCATGTGTGAAGGTCAGAAAATAACGATACCCGCCGCAAAACAACACTCATCGGACCGCATACATCAGTATGTATTATTTCCAATAAGTCAGTTGCTCGCTCCATTTTTCCGGATAACGGAGTCTTAGTCATCTTGCCCATGAGGCATGGTTCGCAAGCATCAAGTGATTCATAATTAAGTGATTCCAAAAGCCCATCAGCATGGAGTTTCTTCATGCGCTTTACACCAATATGACCTAAACGGCAGTGCCACAAATAAGTTGCACTATCATTATCAACTTTGCATCTTTTGGCATCAATATTATGAATATGTGTTTTACTACAATCGAGATTCAATAAACCCTTTACATTGGGTGTATGACCATAGAAGGTTTTATTCATGTAAACAGAACAACAATTATTCTCGGACTTAAATGAATAACCGTATTGCAATAAACATGATCCAATCGTATTTATGCTCAACGCAAACACCAAATAACATTTATTTTAGGTTCAACACTAATCCTGAAGGTAAAGGGAGTGTGCGATGGTAATCTTATCAACCTTGGAATCACTTCCAACACACATCGTCACCTCGCCCTCAACTAGTCTCTATTCATTTTGCAACTCCTGTTTCAAGTTACTAATCTTAGCAACTGAACCAGTATCAAATACCCAGGGGCTACTATGAACACTAGTAAAGTACACATCAATAACATGTATATCATATATACTTTTGTTCACTTTGCCATCCTTCTTATCCGCCAAGGATTTGGGATAGTTCCGCTTCCAGTGATTATTCCATTTGCAGTAGAAGCACTCAGTTTCAGGCTTAGGTCTAGCTTTGGGCTTTCTTCATGGGAGTGACAACCTGCTTGTCATTCTTCTTGAAGTTCCCTTTCTTTTCCTTTGCCCTTTTTCTTGAAACTAGTGGTCTTATTAACCATCAACACTTGATGCTCTCTTCTTGATTTCTACCTTCACCGATTTCAGCATCGCGAAGAGCTTGGGAATCATTTTTGTTATCCCTTGCATATTATAGTTCATCACAAAGTTCCAGTAACTTGGTGATAGTGACTGGAGAACTCTATCAATCACTATCTTATCTGGAAGAATAACTCCCACTTGATTCAAGCGATTGTAGTACTCAGACATTCTGAGCACATGCTCACTGGTTGAGCTATTCTCCTCCATCTTGTAGGAAAAATACTTGTCAGAGGTCTCATACCTCTCGACTCGGGCATGAGTCTGAAATACCAATTTCAGCTCTTGGAACATATTATATGCTCCTTGTCGTTCAAAACGTTTTTGAAGTCCCGGTTCTAAGCCGTAAAGCATGGCACACTAAACTATCAAGTAGTCATCATACTGAGCTTGCCAAACGTTCATAATGTCTGCATCTGCTCCTGCAATAGGTCCGTCACCTAGCGGTGCATCAAGGACATAATTCTTCTGTGCAGCAATGAGGATAATCCTCAGATCACAGACCCAGCCCGCATCATTGCTACTATCATCTTTCAACTTATTTTTCTCTAGGAACATATCAAAAATAAAACATGGAGCTACATCACAAGCTATTGATCTACAACATAGATATGCAAATACTATCAGGACTAAGTCCATGATAAATTAAAGTTTAATTAATCATATTACTTAAGAACTCCCACTTAGATAGACATCCCTCCAGTCATCTAAATGATCACGTGATCCATATCAACTAAACCATGTCCGATGATCACGTGAGATGGAGTAGTTTTCAATGGTGAACATCACTATGTTGATCATATCTACTATATGATTCACGCTCGACCTTTCGGTCTCAGTGTTCCGAGGCCATATCTGCATATGCTAGGCTCGTCAAGTTTAACCCGAGTATTTTGCGTGGGCAAAACTGGCTTGCACCTATTGTATGTGAACGTAGAGCTTATCACACCCGATCATCACGTGGTGTCTCGGCACGCCGAACTGTAGCAACGGTGCATACTCAGGGAGAACACTTATACCTTGAAATTTAGTGAGGGATCATCTTATAATGCTACCACCGTACTAAGCAAAATAAGATGCATAAAAGATAAACATCACATGCAATCAAAAATAAGTGATATGATATGGCCATCATCATCTTGTGCCTTTGATCTCCATCTCCAAAGCACCATCATGATCACCATCGTCACCGTCTTGACACCTTGATCTCCATCGTAGCATCGTTGTCGTCTCGCCAACTATTGCTTCTACAACTATCGCTACAGCTTAGTGATAAAGTAAAGAAATTACATGGCGATTGCATTTCATACAATAAAGCGACAACCATAAGGCTCCTGCCAGTTGCCGATAACTTTTACAAAACATGATCATCTCATACAACAATTTATATCTCATCGCGTCTTGACCATACCACATCACAACATGCCTTGCAAAAACAAGTTAGACGTCCTCTACTTTGTTGTTGCAAGTTTTACGTGGCTGCTATGGGCTTCTAGCAAGAACCATTCTTACCTACGCATCAAAACTACAACGATTTTTCGTCAAGTGTGCTGTTTTAACCTTCAACAAGGACCTGGCGTAGTCAAACTCGATTCAACTAAAGTTGGAGAAACAGACACCCGCTAGCCACCTGTGTGCGAAGCACGTCGGTAGAACCAGTCTCATGAACGGGGTCATGTAATGTCAGTCCGGGCTGCTTCATCCAACAATACCGCCGAATCAAAGTAAGACGTTGCTGGTAAGCAGTATGACTATTATCGCACACAACTCATTGTGTTCTACTCGTGCAGATAACATCTACGCATAGACCTGGCTCGGATGCCACCGTTGGGGAACGTAGTATTTCAAAAAATTCATACGATCATGCAAGATATATCTAGCAGAAGCATAGCAATGAGCGGGGAGAGTGTGTCCACGTACCCTCGTAGACCGAAAGCGGAAGCGTTTAGTAACGCGGTTGATGTAGTCGAACGTCTTCACGATCCAAGTACCGAACATACGGCACCTCCGTGTTCAAAACACGTTCAGCACGATGACGTCCCTCGAGCTCTTGATCCAGTTGAGGACAAGGGAGAGTTCCGTCAGCATGATGGCGTGGCGACGGTGATGATGAAGTTACCGGCGCAGAGCTTCGCCTAAGCACTACGATGATATGACCGAGGTATTAACTGTGGAGGAGGGCGCCGCACACGGCTAGGAACAATTGATGTGTGTTCTATGGGTGCCGCCCCCACGTATATAAAGGAGGGAGAGGGAGGGAGGTAGCCTAGGGCGCGCCCAAGTAGGAGGAATCCTACTTGGGCCCCTAGTCCAATTCGCCCCCTTACCATATTTGGACAAGGAGGAAAGGAAGGAGGGGGGGAGGGGAAGGAAGTAGGAGTCCTACTTCATACTTTCCTTTTCCTCCTCTCCTATCCCTTTCTCCCCACGTGGCTAGCTCTATAGGGGGCACACCAGCCCCTTGTGGGCTGGTGTGTTCCCTTACTTGGCCCATTAAGCCCATATCTTTGTCGGGGGTTGCCCGGAACCCCTTCCGGTGACCCGGTATCACCCGGAACACTTCCGGTGTCCAAATACCATCGTCCTATATATGAATGTTTACCTCGCGACCATTTTGAGACTCCTCGTCATGTCCGTGATCTCATCCGGGACTCCGAACAAACTTCGGTCATCAAATCACATAACTCATAATACAAATTGTCATCGAACGTTAAGCGTGCAGACCCTACGGGTTCGAGAACTATGTAGACATGACCGAGACACATCTCCGGTCAATAACCAATAGCGGAACCTGGATGCTCATATTGGCTCCTACATATTCTACGAAGATCTTTGTCGGTCAAACCGCATAACAACATATGTTGTTCCCTTTGTCATCGGTATGTTACTTGCCCGAGATTCGATCATCGGTATCATCATACCTAGTTCAATCTCGTTACCGGCAAGTCTCTTTACTCGTTCCATAATGCATCATCCCATGACTAACTCATTATTCACATTGCCTGCAAGGCTTATAGTGGTGAGCATTACCGAGAGGGCCCAAAGATACCTCTCCGATACACGGAGTGACAAATCCTAATCTCGATCTATGCCAACCCAACAAACACCTTCGGAGACATCTGTAGAGCATCTTTATAATCACCCAGTTACGTTGTGACATTTGATAGCACACAAGGTGTTCCTCCAGTATTTGGGAGTTGCATAATCTCATAGTCAGAGGGACATGTATAAGTCATGATGAAAGCAATAGCAATAAAACTAAATGATCATTATGCTAAGCTAACGGATGGGTCTTGTTCATCACATCATTATCTAATGATGTGATCCCGTTCATCAAATGACAACACATGTCTATGGTCAGGAAGCATAACCATCTTTGATTAACGAGCTAGTCAAGTAGAGGCATACTAGGGACACTCTGTTTTGTCTATGTATTCACACATGTACTAAGTTTCTGGTTAATACAATTCTAGCATGAATAATAAACATTTATTATGATATAAGGAAATATAAATAACAACTTTATTATTGCCTCTAGGGCATATTTCCTTCAGATATATCATAGGCAGTTCCCAAACAGAAAATAAAGTTTATTCCTTTTTCCACCATACTTTCACTTTCCATGACTAATCGTATCCACGGGTGCCTTCCATACCAACACTTCCCAAGGAATTTATTATTGGACAACATAAAGTAAATTCATTTTTCATTTCGGGACTGGGCATCCCTAATAATATGCTGTACTCTCGTGCAATGACAAGTGAGTAAACACTCATCTTGAGAATAACACATCTAGCATGGAAATATATCAGCCACTCCCTACTGTTTCATGAGCGGTACAAGCACACAAAAGAGAAATTTATTTTGAAAATTACAGATGGCACATACAAATTTGCTTAGAACCGCAAAAGAATACTGCATATAGGTAGGTATAGTGGACTCATATGGCAAAACTGGTTTAAAGGATTTTGGATGCACAAGTAGTGATCATACTTAGTGCAAATGAAGGCTAGCAAAAGATTGAGAAGCATCCAACCAAGAAACGAAAAATCTCATAAGCGAGCATTATGCATAACTAACACCGCATAATGCACCACAAGTAGGATGTAATTTCATTGCATAACTATTGACTTTCGTGCTTGCATAAGGAATCGCAAACCTTAACACCAATATTCTTACTAAAGCATAATTACTCATCAACATGACTCACATATTATATCATTATATCGCAAAACTATTACAAGGAATCGAGTTTATTTTGTCCAATGATCTTCATGAAAGTTTTTGTTATATTGATACGTCCATTTTGCATCCTATTTTCCTACTGTTATTTAAGATATTTTTATCCATAATAATGCTTTTTGGAGTAATTCTAATGCCTTTTCTCTCATAATATGCAAGGTATACACAAAGAGGGAGAATTCCGGCAGATGGAAATCTGGACCTGGAAAAGCTACGTCAGGCCACCTATTCTGCACAACTCCAAACAAGCTGAAACTTCACGAAGATTTTTTATCAAATATTTGATGAATATTGGAGCAAATAACTACCAGAGGGGGCCCACCAGGTGGGCACAACCCACCTAGGCACGCCGGGGAGCCCAGGCGCGCCCTGGTGGGTTGTGCTCACCCAGACCCACCTCCGGTGCCCATCTTCTGGTATATAGGTCATTTTGACCTAGAAAAAATGAGGAGAGGACTTTCGGGACGGAGCACCGCCATCTCGAGGCGGAACTTGGGCAGGAGCACTTTTGCCCTCCGGCGGAGCAATTCCGCCGGGGGAACTTCCCTCCCGGAGGGGGAAATCATCGTCATCATCATCAACAACAACTCTCCCATCTTGGGGAGGGCAATCTCCATCAACATCTTCAACAGCACCATCTCATCTCAAACCCTAGTTCATCTCTTGTGTTCAATCTTGTTACCGGAACTATAGATTGGTGCTTGTGGGTGACTAGTAGTGTTGATTACATCTTGTAGTTGATTTCTATATGGTTTATTTGGTGGAAGATTATATGTTCAGATCCAATATGCTATTTAATACCCCTATGATCTTGAGCATGATTATCATTTGTGAGTAGTTACTTTTGTTCTTGAGGTCACGGGAGAAATCATGTTGCAAGTAATCATGTGAACTTGATATGTGTTCGATATTTTGATAGTATGTATGTTGTGATTCCCTTAGTGGTGTCATGTGAACGTTGACTACATGACACTTCACCATATATGGGCCTAAGGGAATGCATTGTGGAGTAGCAATTAGATGATGGGTTGCGAGAGTGACAAAAGCTTAAACCCCAGTTTATGTGCTATTCCGTAAGGGACCGTTTGGATCCAAAAGTTTAATGCTATGGTTAGAATTTATTCTTAATACTTTTCTCATAGTTGCGGATGCTTGTGGGAGGGTTAATCATAAGTAGGAGGTTTGTTCAAGTAAGAACAACACCTAAGCACCGGTCCACCCACATATCAAATTATCAAAGTAGCGAACACAAATCAAACCAACATGGTGAAAGTGACTAGATAAAATTCCCGTGTACCCTCAAGAACACTTAGCTTATCATAAGAGACCATTTTGGCATGTCCTTTGCCTCAAAAGGATTGGTCTAACTTGCTGCACTTTTGCTACTACTATCGTTACTTGCTCGTTACAAATTATCTTGCTATCAGACTACTCTGCTACTTACAATTTCAGCACTTGCAGACATTACCTTGTTGAAAACCACTTGTCATTTCCTTCTGCTCCTCGTTGGGTTCGACACTCTTACTTATCTAAAAGAGCTACAATTGATACCCTATACTTGTGGGTCATCAAGGCTATTTTCTGGCGCCATTGCCGGGGAGTGAAGCGCCTTTGGTAAGGAAACATTTATATAGTGTGCTGAAATTTATTGTCACTTGTTACTATGGAAAACAATCATTTGAGGGGTTTGTTCGAGGTATCTTCACCTCGACTGGAACCACAATTAGCTACCCCTCAACCTACTGCACCTACTAAAAATATTGAATTTGAAATCCCTTCGGGTATGATAGAACAACTGCTAGCTAATCCTTATGAAGGAGATGGAACCGAACATCCTGATATGCACTTGGTATATGTGGAACAAATTTATGGATTGTTTAAGCTTGCAGGTTTCACCAGAGATGAGGTTATGAAGAAGGTTTTTCCTTTATATTTGAAGATAAAATCATTGGCATGGTATAGGCTATGCGATGATATTGGATCCTGGAATTGGAATCGATTGAAATTGGAGTTCCATCAAAAAATTATCCTATGCATCTAGTTCATCGTGATCGGAATTACATATATAATTTTTAGCCTCGTGAAGGAGAAAGTATCGCTCTAGCTTGGGGGAGGCTTAAGTAAATGTTATATTCATGCCCCAACCATGAGCTCTCAAGAGAAATTATTATCCAGAATTTTTATGCTTGGCTTTCTCGTAATGATCAAACCATGCTTGATACTTCTTGTGCTGGTTCTTTTATGAAGAAGACTATTGAATTCCGGTGGGATCTTTTGGAAAGAATTAAACGCAACTCTGAAGATTGGGAATTCGACAAAGGTAAAGAGTCAGGTATTAAACTAAGTATGATTGTGTTAAATCTTTTATGAATACCGATGCTTTTCAAAAGTTTAGCACTAAATATGGATTTGACTCTGAGATAGTAGCCTCCTTTTGTGAATCATTTGCTGCTCATGTTGATCTTCCTAAAGAGAAGTGGTTTAAATATCACCCACCTATTAAATAAGAAATCAAAGAGCCGGTACCAGTTAAAGAGGAAACCATAATTTATAATATTGATCCAGTTGTTCCTTCTGCTTATATTGAGAAACCACCTTTCCCTGTTAGGATAAAGGAACATGCTAAAGTTTCAACTATTGTTAACAAAAGCTCTATTAGAACAACTAAACTTGATGAACAAATCAAATTAGAACCTAGTATTGCTATGGTTAAAGATCTCTTGGAAGAAGATATGGATGGGCATGTTATTTACTTCTGCGAAGAAGCTGCTAGAATTGACAAACCTGATAAAAAGGATAAACATAGACTTGTTGTTGGCATGCCCATTGTCTCAGTTAAAATAGGAGATCACTGTTATCATGGTTTATGTGACATAGGTGCTAGTGTGAGTGCTATTCCTTACACCTTATATCAAGAAATTATGAATGCCATAGCACCCGCAGAGATAGAAGACATAGATGTTACTATTAAACTTGCTAATAGAGACACTATATCACCAATTGGGATTGTTAGAGATGTTGAAGTCTTGTGTGGGAAAAATAAAATACCCTACTGTTTTTCTAGTTCTTGGTTCCCCACAAGATGACTTTTGTCCCATTATCTTTGGTAGACCTTTCTTGAACACCGTTAATGCTAAAATAGATTGTGAGAAACAAACAGTCGGTGTTAGTTTTGGTGATGAGTCTCATGAGCTTAATTTTTCCAAGTTTAGTAGAAAGCTTCATGAAAAAGAATTGCCTAGTAAGGATGAAATAATTGGTCTTGCTTCTATTGCTGTACCACCTACCGATCCTTTAGAACAATAATTGCTAGACCATGAAAATGATTTACATATGCATGAAATAAATGAAATAGATAATATTTTCTTTGAACAACGTCCTCTGCTTAAACACAATTTGCCTATTGAAACTATAGGAGGTCCTCCTCCACCTAAAGGTGATCCTGTGTTTGAATTAAAACAATTGCCAGACACTTTGAAATATGCTTATCTTGATGAAAAGAAGATATATCCTGTTATTATTAGTGCTAACCTTTCAGAACATGAAGAAGAAAGATTATTGAAAGTTCTAAGGAAGCACCGAGCTGCTATTGGATATACTCTTGATGATTTAAAGGGCATTAGTCCCACTCTATGTGAGCACAAAATTAATATGGAACCTGATGCTAAACCCGTTGTTGATCACCAACGTCGGTTAAATCCGAAAATGAAAGAAGTGGTAAGAACGGAAATATTAAAACTTCTAGAAGCAGGTATAATCTATCCCATAGCTGATAGTAGATGGGTAAGTCCTGTTCATTGTGTCCCAAAGAAAGGAGGCATTACTGTTGTTCCTAATGATAAGAATGGACTTATTCCACAAAGAATTGTTACAGGCTATAGAATGGTAATTGATTGTAGAAAAATTAAACAAAGCAACTAGAAAAGATCATTACCCTCTGCCTTTTATTGATCAAATGCTAGAAAGATTATCTAAGCACACACATTTTTGCTTCCTTGATGGATATTCTGGTTTTTCACAAATACTTGTTGTCGGTGTACAAAAGTAGGGGCTCTCCTTTTAGCCCCTTTACTTGTGCACGGGCAGTCGGAGCCACACGCCACGGACGCACGTAGCAGGGCAAAGGAGGGAAGCCGGAGAAAAGCCGAAGCCCAAGACAAACAAGGCAACGCCAAGACCAAGAACCCAAAAAGCAGGAGGGCGAAGCGGGTTCCCCCGGCAAGACCCTTGCCGGGGCAACTTGCCCAACACCAGCGGGGGAAGCCACCCTTGAGCCCAAGAGTTCCAAACGCCGCCAATGACTACGTTGGAACCAAGGCTCGGGAGGCACCTCTGTGGTGGCATGCAGATCTTCGTCAAGATCATAAACATGTGAGATCAGATGAGGACCAGAAGACGGCAACCCTCGGCGGGATCCCAGCCGAGGGAATCCACAAGACCCCCGGCAAGCGCCTTGCCGGGGACGACTGCAACGCCACGACAAGACCCTTGCCGGGCGCCCGGCAAGGCCCTTGCCGAGGACATCAGCGGGGCCACAGCCAGGCCCGTGTCGACCAAGACTCCATCATCGTCCCCAAGCAGCTGCTAGCTTAACCAGCTGGGCAGGCACCTGCGTGGCGACGGGCGGCCTCTACGCCAACTCGGCAAGCACCTGCGTGGTGGCATGCAGATCTTCGTGAAGACCCTGCCACCGTGCCACCTCAGCTGCCTGCCTGCCTACATGGCGCCGCATTCATCGCTGGCCTGGGCGCGTGTTGAAGCAAGGCGAGGCGACGACAGACGGGACGGGCCTCGTTCCCGTCCCTGATAAAGCTAAGGGACACCAAGCGATGCATTAAATGCGTCATGTCCTGTAATACGGGCGATAAGCTCGCATCACTATAGACCTTTCCACCTCCTGTGTGCCACTGTGGCAACCCCTTTCGCCTATAAAAGGAGGCCCATGACATACTGGAGGGGGATTCGGCTCTTTTGGGCAAGTTGCACCCCGTAGCTAGCTCAAGAACACAAGAACACTCAACACATCCACCAAAGCAGGACTAGGGTATTACGCATCCTCGCGGCCCGAACCTGGGTAAACGATCCGTGTGCTTCCTGTTTGACCTGCTCTTCTCACGACCCCGCGCCCGCCAACCGTAGAAGGGATTCTAGTGATCCCATAGGTGTCGTTTCCACCGACATCTGTTTCTCAACCTGATCAAGAAAATACCACTTTTACTTGTCCCTTTGGAACTTATGCTTATAGACGTATGCATTTTGGTTTATGCAATGCACCTGCTACCTTTCAAAGATGTATGACTGCTATATTCTCTGACTTTAGTGAAAAGATTGTTGAGGTTTTCATGGATGATTTCTCTGTTTATGGGAAGTCTTTTGATGATTGTTTAAGCAATCTTGATCGAGTTTTGCAGAGATGCGAGCAGACAAATCTTGTCTTGAATTGGGAGAAGTGCCACTTTATGGTTAATGAAGGTATTGTCTTGGGTCATAAAATTTCTAAAAGAGGTATTGAAGTGGACAAAGCTAAGGTTGATGCAATTGAGAAAATGCCATGTCCTAAAGATATCAAAGGTATTCGTAGTTTCCTAGGTCATGCTGGTTTCTATAGGAGATTTATCAAAGACTTTTCTAAAATTTCTAGGCCTCTTACGAGTCTTTTGCAAAAGGATATTCCTTTTGTGTTTTGATGATGATTGTTTAGAAGCCTTCGAGACACTCAAGAAAGCCTTAATTTCTGCACCTAGCGTTCAACCACCTGATTGGAACTTGCCTTTTGAAATTATGTGTGATGCTAGTGATTATGCTGTTGGTGCTGCTCTAGGACAAAGAGTTGATAAGAAACTGAATGTTATTCATTATGCTAGTAAAACTCTAGACAGTGCTCTGATACGTCTCCAACGTATCTATATATTTTTGCTTGTTCCATGCTATTATATTATCAATCTTGGATTTTATAATCATTTTATATCATTTTTTGGTACTAACCTATTGACATAGTGCCATGTGTCAGTTGCTATTTTCTGCATGTTTTTTACATCGCAGGAAATCAATACCAAACGGAGTCCAAATGCAACGAAACTTTACAGAGATTTTTTATGGACCAGAAGACACCTCGGGTTGTGCCCAGGCATGCCCTGGTGGGTTGTGCCCACCTCGGGTGCCCCCCCGTACCGCCTCTTTGCTCTATAAATACCCCAATATTCCAGAAACCCTAGGGGAGTCGATGAAAATCAATTCCAGCCGCCGCAGAGTCCAGAACCACCAGATCTAATCTAGACACCATCACGAATGGGGTTCACCACCTCCATTGGTGCCTCTCCGATGATGCGTGAGTAGTTCTTTGTAGACCTTCGGGTCCGTATTTAGTAGCTAGATGGCTTCCTCTCTCTCGCTGAATTCTCAATACAATGGTCTCTTGGAGATCCATATGATGTAACTCTTTTTTTGCGGTGTGTTTATTGGGATCGGTTGAACTTTGAGTTTATGATCAGATCTATCTTTTTATATCCATGAAAGTATTTGAGTTTCTTTGATCTCTTTTATGCGTGATTGCTTATAGCCTTGTATTTCTTCTCCGATATTTGGATTTTGTTTAGCCAACTTGATCTATTTATCTTGCAATGGGAAGAGGTGCTTTGTAGTGGGTTGCGGTGCTTGATCCCAGTGACAGAAGGGAAACCGACACGTATGTATAGTTGCTACTAAGGATAAAATGATGGGGTCTATCTCTCCATAGTTAGATCTTGTCTACATCATGTCATCGTTCTTATTGCATTACTCCGTTTCTCCATGAACTTAATACACTACACTACTGCAGGATGCTGCTAACGCGACACTACGATCAGAGACCCTTCCAGAAACTGTGTGCGATGCAATAATCGCAAATGGTGCTGTATGAAAACCGTCTGAAATGATGCAAAACGTTTGCGATGAATGATACATCAAACACGGTTTAGATTATAGTTGCGTGTGCGATGAGGGGCATACGGTTGATCTGTACGAACTGTTTGCGATGAGACAGAACAACAGAAACGGGCAGCCAGATCAAGGTGTGTGCGATATACGGCATACAGTTCACTCTGATGAACCGTTTGCGATGAGTGAGGTGAACACAAACGATTTGGCAACAAGATGTGTGTGATACCCGGCAAACAGGTCGTTAATCAGAATTGTGTGCGATCATTATAGACAGCCCATACGGGTCTTTTTGTGAATCGTGTGCTCGTCAGGGCACACAATTCAACAAACCAACCTGTTGGCGATAATGTAGAAGATCTCTATCGAATACATATTACTAACCTTCTGTGATGAGATTGACAGGATAAACAGAGATATATACAGTCTGCTTAATTTAGTCCTTCTTGTTGTTGTTGTTGTTGTTGGATGGCCCCGCGACATCGTCTTGGCGAGGACGCTTCTTGCTGCTGACCGTTGGCTTTTCATCGCCGCCGTCGTCGTCATCGTCATTGCTGTCGTCGTCGTCCTCCTCCTCGTCCGACCATTCCTCCTCATCATCATCGTCGTCCTCTTCTTCGTCCTCCGACGGCTCCTCATCCGTCTAGTTGTCGTCTGACGACTACGGAGGCGGCGGCCCTTCCATGAACCGGATATAATCGAGGTCTGGGCTCGACGCCGGACTCATGGAAGACGAGCGGGATGATTCCGATGTTGACCTATCATCAGGCGCCAGACTGCTGGCCGAACTGTCGTCCTCGCTATCGCTCGACATGTCTGCAGAGTGTGTGCCAGTGTGTAGCGCGGCCTGCCGGGGACGATGAAGATGGTGGACACTTAAGCGGGGTATGCAGAGAAGAGGAACTACCAATTGAAGCGGGGGTTGACGTCTTATCTAACCGCTGATATAATCAACCGTAGTTATTTGTACCCAGTCGCTCCAAATTCCCGGGGTTGCGCAGGACTCCTATTGGCTATTTGGCTGGTTTCCTTTTTCAGGACAAAAACAAGGAACGAGTTTTGGGATTATGCACCGGTACCGGTACGAATGGAGTAGGACAGTTGGCAAGCAATACATTGAGCTCTTCTTATTGATAAAGCCAGTAATAATCAAACTAGAAAGGAAAAGAAAAAAGACAAAGAAAAATATCTGCACGAATCTTCGCATAACATCAATGGCATATATAGGACCTAGATGTGCATTACTTAGAGCACATCTATATGTGCTTTAGCAATAATGTCAAACAAAACCCTAATCATCATTGCAAACAGCGCATAGAACATGGCTAATGCGACAACCACAACTACACATGCTAGTTCCTTCTTGTCTCTTGCTTTCATCTGTTGCCTGTGATTGATTCTTTCTTGCTTCATCTTACTGATTGTACATTCCAAATCATCCAGTTTCTTCTTCAGCTTTACGTTATCTTCTGCGAGCTTGGTGATAACACTCCGAGCCCTGCCATGCCATTCTTCATCCAGCCAGTTAACAAAGGCACAATCCTCATATCCCTGCCAATGTTAAATAGTATTTTGGATGAGCGGTGGCATTAACTGAAGTAAAATGATGAACTTAATTAGCACTAACCTCTAAGGGGCAACTGAGAAACCGCCTGCCAATGTCGAATCCCTCCGTGCATACACGTCGAGCGGGAGTGTGCCCGTGCACACAACTCAGCTTTTGGTACTTCTCGGTGGCGCAAAACTCGGAGTTGAACTCGTGTTGCGGGAGTCTGGAGTCAAGCTCCGGATCCGGCGGCAGATCACTTTCCTGGGGATAGATTCAGCAAGGAGCCATACTTTGGACATGGTAAAAAAGATCGGGATAGATTGGAACCTGACAGGCCGATTCGGATCCGTAGTACACCTGCCTTCTGATGACCTTAGGCAAGTGCTCGGCAGCGACCACCGTCGTGGCGGTGATACGAGCAGGAGCAGCTGCACCGAAACCATCAGCACCACTCGTCCGCATTCCCCCAATGTCAGCGCCACGCGAGGGAATTTGGAGGCTATGTAGGGATTTGGGGGAAATGGGGAAACTGTGGAGATAAGCTAACGGTCGGGAACTACTAATGGCACTATATATATATGTTGTATACGACACACTGTTTGTACATGTCGTTTGTGTTAGGTATTACAACGTCACACACGATTTCCGCACCAAACCGTGTGAGAAGACAACGTAGGTTAGACACGGTTGCCGTTACATAACCGTATGTGATGTACTACCCTGTCCATATAATTGAGTTACGGTGAGATACCGTGTAAACAGCCGCTCCGCGGATATCCGTAAAAAAATAGCTGCTCTGCATATAGAGATGGTGGCGGCGACCTAGGCAGCGGCTACTGGAGAAGAGGTCAATCCTTGGTCGGTGGGCAGTGGCGGCGTCATAGGAGGTCAATCCTCGTTCTACGGCGCGAGATAAGAGGAGCTCAACCATCGAGGTCGGCGGCAGCGTGATTCGAGCACATCCATCGCGGTCGATGGCGGGATAGTGGAGGTCGAACTTCAGGCGGCAGCCACACTAAGCTTTGCTCCTCGACCCTGCTGTCTCGGCGTGCCGCCGCATCACGCTTGTCTGTCTGCTTGGTGGAGGTTGCTGCATGGCTAATTAATTAAGGTATTATTCGTGAGTGGCTAAATTTAGGTATTCAATTCCTAAGTGTAGTGTTGTACTAGTACTCTGCGTGTAAATTGACTGGCCATTAATTTTTGTCATAGCATGTCTGGATAACAACATGGAGCGCCCTCAGTAATTATTAAAATAAAACCTTGTGATTTATGCACACATCTTTGGACAACCGTTAATCCATGTATTAATGTTGTTGTTTTGTTTTTAACTACCATTCGTGTGCTGCAGATGGAACGATCTCGATGGATGAAGAATCGGAAAACCGCAGATTTTATCAGTGGCGTGACAGAGTTCATGAATTTGGCTGAAAGTACAAAGAGGAGAATTGGTGATGCGGATTACATCCTATGTCCATGTACTGATTGTGCCAATATAGAGTCACATGAAGTTGTAGATGTCCAGATGCACTTAGTCTCTAGGGGATTCATGGATGGATATACATGTTGGACTAGACACAGTGAAGAGGAGGTCATGGATGAAGATACCCAGGGCAGCGAGATGCCAAACCCCGATCAGTGTCACATGGATGTTGAATCTAGCATCGGGGCAGAGGCGTCAAGCTACCAATGGAACACCGGAAAGCCAAAACGCCCACTGGAAAACCAAGACATCGACGTAGATGACGACGATCTTGATATGCCAGATTTTGCTGCTATGATTGCAGATTTCGAGGGCCCAGATAAGCATATGATTGGGTACAAGGATCTGCGAACCATTGATGCAGACTCCAAGAAAGAATTGTATCCAGGTTGCAAAAAGAAATATTCCAGGTTGAGTGCCACCCTGGCGCTTCTCATATTTAAAGCAGAAAACGGTCTATCAAACAAGGGCTTCACAAAGATGTTAGGTCTTTTGAAAGAAATTCTTCCGGAAGATAATGTGCTCCCTAGAAGCACGAATGAAACGAAGAAAATTGTTTGCCCATTGGAACTTGAAGTACAGAAGATACACGCTTGTGTGAAGGATTGTATATTGTACCGTGGTGAGTACAAAGATTTTCGTGCATGTCCCACATGCAAGCATGCACGATAGAAGCGTAGGAGAGCAAAGGACAAGTACAAATTGGACGACGAGATCAAGACAGGAGTCCCGTTCAAGGTTGTTTGGTACTTGCCTTTAATTCCAAGGTTGAGGCGTTTGTTTGAAAACCCTAGAGAGGCAAAGAGGTTGCGGTGGCATCATGATGAGCGAATTGCGGATAAGTATATGAGGCACCCGAAAGATGGGGCTCAGTGGGAATTAATCGACAAAAAGTTTTAAATTTTTTCCAAGGATCCTAGAAGTATAAGGCTCGGGGAGTGTACTGACGGGGTGAATCCTTTTGGCGATATGAGCACCAACCACAGCACCTGGCCGGTGCTTCTGTGCATATATAACCTAACTCCTTGGTTGTGTATGAAGAAAAAATACATTATGATGTCAATGATTATCCAAGGCCCGAAGCAACCTGGAAATGACATCGACATTTACGTTCAGCTACTGGTAGAAGAACTGCTGACAGTGTGGATAGATGCGCCTGCTGTAAAATGTTATGATGCTTACAGAAAGGAGATTTTCGATCTACATGCCATGCTGGTGCACACCATTCAAGATATGCTGGCATTAGGCAACACATCAGGGCAGAAAACAAGGGGAGAAGTAGGGTGTCACATGCATGGATAGGACAGCTAGCAGAAGACTTCCCAACTCGCACAAAACAGTGTATTTGCCTCATCGTAGGTTCTTACAGAAAAATCGCCCATACCGAAAGATGAAAGCTGAATTTGATGGTACGGCAGAGGCAGCTGCAGCCCCAAGACCCTATGAAGGGGTGGTGGTCCACAACATGGCTAAAAAAATTAATGTTGTGCTTGCAAGAACCACCCTTTGACGGTGAAACTAACACCCAAGGATCAAGTGTTTAAGAAGAAATCGGTGTTCTGGAAATTACCTTACTGGGAGATTCTACGTGTACGTCACTGCATCGATGTCATGCACGTAGAGAAGAATGTATGTGAAAGCATCCTTGGTACTCTGCTCAAGATTAAAGGTAAAAGAAAGGATGGTGACGGTTCACGGCTCGATATGCTTGCTGATCAATCACAACGCAAGAGTGAAGCAGAAGATGTGTCACGACCGGTTTTTCAATAAAATAATTATTGAGAGACCAATCCCTTTTACGGACCAGCGAGGAAGAATTCCTTCTCACTGGTAGACAATATCTTGGTCACACAAGAAAAATACCAGGAGTACTAGATATAATACAAGGTTGAGCAGAGACTGCCCAACAATTTATTACATGCACGCCGCTAAAACAAGACGGCGGATAGGGTGGCAAACTACTAACTCACAATAATAACGGTGGTGGAAATATCATCGCGAAGCGAGTGATATGATTCCAGAAGACTACAACTCATCGAGCGTCGGAGTGAGGCTCGAGAAGACTTATTGCGGGTGGCGGAAGCGTATACAATACAAGTGACCAATATCCGGGATCGCGCAGGACTGACTGGGACTCCTCTAGGCATCGGACGCGCTATCAAACTCTTCATCCAAGAGATCGCCTTCGTCAACATCTGGCCAAATCAACAAGCCAGGTGAGTACTATGAAAGTACTCGCAAGACAGTTCGGACATAAGGTATAACGAATGCAAACCTGAAACATATGAACAAGTTAACCAGTGCGATCAGACATAGAGATAATAAATACTGGGTGCCAAGCGAGGGTCTGAATGACGCCTCGAGCGGAAACTGCAGAATAGTAATACTGGTGCCAAACGAGTGTCTGAAAGACTCCTCGAGCGGAAAATGCGGAATAATAATACAGGTGCCAAACGAGTGTCTGAAAGACTCCTCGAGAGGAAAATGCAGAATAATAATGCGGGTGCCAAACGAGTGTCTGAAAGACTCCTCGAGAGGAAAATGTAGAATAATAATGCGGGTGCCAAACGAGTGTCTGAAAGACTCCTCAAGAGGAAAATGCAGAATAATAATGCCACAGTCGGGCGTCGGGGCGACACCACATAAAGGGCTTATAACAGAAAATAAAGACAGTGCATGCCGCAGTCGGACGTCTGAGCGACGCCTCATAAAGGGCATATATTGTAGCTCAATAATACAATAGTTCGGGAACATAATTTATCACAAGCATGAGACAAATATAAAGTTAGTCCATCCACAGGAATAACAATAAATCTGAATTTACCACTTGAGCTTGTTCACCGGGGACAAGTTTTTCACACGGATAGATATGGATATAATGTTTACACTACTTGATCATGGATGCGGTGATTTGGAAAGAATTGACTCTGCAGAGTTTGTACTTAACCACAGCCAACGGATTTCAGTAGTCACGGGGACTAGTTCCGTCTACGGTGTTTTGGAAGAAACACGTCTAACCAGTACACACCCAATTCAACCATCCGAAGCCAGGGATCACCCTCGGCAACGTTCAAGAAAAACCTTGAGACGGGGAGGCTACAACCTCGCGTAGCATGGGAGCAAATTTCTATACGCGCGCTCTAAGGGGGTGCCCCCCCTCTCGTTCCCAACCGGAAACACCCATGCCCCCTGACCGGATGACTGGCTTTAATCCTGGGCCAAGGTACCATCATCCCGGCCTCTCTGTTTGGTGTGTACACGGAAAGAGGTTACCAACTTACTAAACCGCATCCTGGCAATGAGACATGTGGTAGCACGGAAGGGGAAAGAACGGTAACGTGGCTCCAACAACGTCGGAGAAAGTCGGATGACGCAAGGCTGGTATGCTACAACAGTACCACCTTGCTGCCCTTCATGTCACCACATGATTAGGCCATCTCTCATCAGAGATCATCGCAACTTTGGGACATGCGGGAAAAGAACGATAACGTGGCTCCAACCACGTTAACGTCGGAGAAAGTCGGATGACGCAAGGCTGGTATGCTACAACAGTACCACCTTGCTGCCCTTCATGTCACCACATGATTAGGCCATCTCTCATCAGAGATCATCGCGACTTTGGAACAACCGGGTCGTGCCTCACAAGCAACGAGGTATTTACCGACACTCATATGCCACGCACAAACTCTCACGCAAACATGCAAAACACCTGTCATATCAAATGTTCAAAACATGCTTGCCTGGTTCGGAGAAGTCGGAGTCTAGCTCGGTGAAGTTCGCGGCTCCGTCACCTCTTTCGGAACCTACGGCAATCACGAAACGGGTACTAACGTGAAAACCAATGGGTGCACAGAAACTTTTCCAAATATTTTTCAAATAAATCCCATAAAAAACTAGACAAAATTTGAAGATTGTCAGAAAAAGAATCACTCAAAAATTCCTTTTTATTAAAAAGTTATAAAGGTTTCTATCCAGGGACTTATCTATAATGAAACAGAAAAGTTCCAGGGTTTTAACTGAGAAAACAGAAAACGGTTCGATTGGGAATGCGCAAGCGCAAAGGAGAAAACGTATTTGCCCGAAGGCGTCAACAGAAAACGGTTCGAGGTGGAATAAAACAGAGGCTGACATGCGGGGTCCACATGTCAGGTTTGAAAAGCTCGCCGGCGCCCGAAGACTGCGGTGGACGCCGGCGTCGAACCACGACGAGTTAGGAGAAACGGAGGGTACCAAGAGCTTCAGCGTCTTCTTCCGCGTCGGTGGGTGGTGGACTCGTCCAACGGGGAGCACCACGTCGACGGCGACACTTTCTCCGGCGGACGGCGGCTTGGGTGAGGATGGGGAACTCCGGTGGAGGGCTGCAAGCTTCAAATTGAAGTGCGGGTCAGAAAGAGGGATGCATGGTGAAGCTACTGGTAAGCGAATGGAGGCGGAGGAGCACACACGGGGGCGAATCGGGCTGGATCCCGTGGCGGGTCGCGGCGGCCGGAGTCGAGGAAGGAGACCTCCTCGGGGCTCTACCAGTGGCTAGGCTTGCTCTAGGGGGAGTGCAGGGATGGTGGGTGCTCGAGTTGAAGCTCAGGGCCTCTATTTATAGGCAGATCGACGGGGTGGCCGTGAACGGAGAATCTCCGGTGAGCGATTACGGCGGAGCAGTGGATTGGCAGGTGGTTTGAGCGGCCAGGCAGCATCAGTGGAGGTTACTGGAGTCGTTTTACAGCTAAACGGAGATGGTCTTGGCGTAATGGCGTCGGTCCATGGTGAGGTGACCGCACGGGCTCAACGGCGGCAGAGAGCGCGCTCCGCGCCCTGCGGTTCACGACGAGAGCGGTTAGCACGTTCGGGGGAGTGGAAGGCCACGCGGCGAGCTCCGGTGGTTTGGGCGGCGCTGGGTGGCGTCGTCGGCGCTGTGTCTCCTGCTGGCGTCCGCAAAGCCGCCGCCGGCGTCGGTCACGGGGCGGCGCACCTTCTGCTGCTCGTCGCCGATGCCCGCAAGGCGCCAGGCGTTCGTGCGGTGCAGGAACAAGAGGGAGGGGACGAGGAGCAAGGCGACGCAGAGGCACTGGCGAGATCGACATCCTTCTCTGAAGAAAACGACAGCAGGCCACTGACTGAATCTCTGAATATACTGAACTTGACATAGACAGTGCACTGCAGGTGTTCGACAGAAGGTTTTGGCCATGAGATAAATTTTTCTGGAGCTGTAACTTGGTGAGATGACCACTCAATGCACCCAGAGGCTGCCTGATTTTACTTGGATTTTTTGGAGAAGGTTTTGAATGAATTTCACCAAATTTGACAAATCTGATCCAAACTTGCAGCAAGTGTAGTTTGAAAATTTTGAACTGAAGACCAGTGGATCTTCATGGATCTTGGTTGAGGGTTCAAAGGACTAGGGAGGAGAGTTGGTTTGGGGGCAAAAATCAAAACAGAAAATGGAGTTCCTTTGTAAATCTCCAAGTAGTAGGATAGAAGACAGAAACTTGTTTGAATAAGATTCAAATGGAAATGATCACATGGGGAGGTCCAACTTGCTGGATTTGATGCAGATCAAGATCCAAAGGTGAGGGAGGGGTTAGGAGAGAGGATTTGCACTAAGGCCATGGCAAGAAGGAATTGTTGAAAGTGGCAAAGGAGTTTTTCCAAAAGCCATAGTGCATTTCCAAAAAGATTTTTAAAAGTTGTTTTCCCCAAAAGAAAAACATTTGGTCTTGAGTCCAAATGAAAAGCAAGAACCTCCAAGACCAAAGACAGATCTTGGGTGAATCCAAATAAAACTTTTTCCATAAAAAAAATATTTGAGAGGGAGAGTTCTCTTAAAGGAAAAATTTAAATCACTCCCCTCAAGTCAAATAAAAAAATCTTTTGAAAAATCCAAATAAAAACTTGGGTGTCACAAGATGATGACAAATTCATCAAAGCTCGCCAGAGTTACAATTCCAGTACAAAATAAGCAACACAGTTCTTCACCTATTTGTTTTCAGTTAAGACACCCTCTTCCTACTCCGCAAACATCAGAAGTCTCGTGGATGTGAGCTCAGGTAAAATGAAGTTGGGACACATGATTGCCATGTAATGTTGACACAAATCCTCCCGGTGGCCATCAGGAATCTAATGGATAAAGATATAAGAAACACACTCATTCACCTCTGTGATTTCTTCAACCAACTATGGCAGAAAGTTGTAGATCCTGAAGAGTTGGATCATATGCAAGATGATATTGCAAGAATATTGTCCAACCTAGAGATGTTTTTCCCATCGTAATTCTTTGATATCATGGTACATCTCACTGTGCACCTTGCCGACGAGATAAAGTATTGTGGTCCCGTGCTTCTTCGCAACATGTATCTCTTCGAGCGGTTCATGGGAATCCTGAAGCGCTTTTGTCGGAACCGAAACCATCCAGAGGCAAGCATCCTACAAGGTTATACCGTGGAGGAGGTGGTTGAGTTTTGCACCGAATACATGAAACAAAGACCTATAGGTTTGCCCCTCTCCATGAGGGAAGGTTGAAAGGTAAGCCAGTCCTTGCTGGCACGCAAATGGCTACACCAGGAGAATTGGCAGAGAAAGCCCATTTGACGGTACTGCTTAACAGCCCAGTTCTCATCGCTTATGCCGAAGAACACTTGGCGGAGATACGCCAAAGATTCTTACCAATGGTGCCTTCATCAGAGGTGGAGATGAAGGAGCACACTAAGAACTACGCCGAATGGCTGATGAATCGTTTGGCACAAGGATCCATCGATGACATTGCTACGTGGTTGGCACAAAAGCCATCACCTACAGTGCTAACGTACCAAGCATATGACATAAATGGATACACGTTCTACACCGAGGAACGTGATAAGAAGACCTTGTATCAGAACAACTCTGTTCGAATAGAATGCATGACTGTAAATGAAGCTGATAAAAGGGTATACTATGGAACCATCAAAGAGATTTGGGAGCATGACTATGTGAAAGTTAAGGTGGCATTATTCAGGTGCGCATGGATCCCTCTTGGTCAGGTAAGAATTGATGAGTACAGGAAGACCTGTGTTAACAGGACAACGATGGCAAATCACGCGGACCCATTCATTGTTGCCAGCGATGCTACCCAGATTTTCTTTGTGGGAGACCCCTTGCATAAGAACGGCCATTTAGCGATGCATCGGAAGAGAAGGGTACTGGGTGTTGACGATGTTGCCGATCAGGACGAGTACGATGAATTTGATGAGTTGCCAGCCAAGGGATCCCGCACCAGTGCAACAGAGAAGAAGTTTAAAATCATCAAAAACCCCAAGTTCATTCGGGGTCAACTTAATGATCCCAGTTCCCCCATGTACATGGGAATTAAGCTGTAAGACTACTCTTTATGCCTACGCTGCAACTTAATTCGTTCAATTTAGAACTGTCGCGTGTACTGAATTTGTGAGTTATGCCCGATTTTCTGTTGATGTAAGAACCGTTAATATGTTGACCTTGATATGCTGTCAGCTCAGGCAATGAATATGAACTGTTTTTTGTTATTATTATTATTATTATTATTATTATTATTATATCATAGAGGTAGCACACTCAATCGATCTCACTACAGTATGTGTGAACAAAAATATGCAATTTGGTTTGCGAATAGCACACGGTTCATTGATGAAAGCCGTGTGCCGACCAAACCCTGCCACCACCCGCCCACGATCTGAGTCGTGCTTTCTGATTGGCCAGAACCCAAACCCCACGGATCGTACGTCTGCACCGTTGGATGCTCCCAGATCGAACGGCGATCCTCATCCCTTTCGACAACACATGCAGTTTCGGTTGTAATTTTATTTTTATGCACAAAATGCACGTTAATATCAAAAAATGTCTTAAATATAGCTAACGATACCTGGAATGCGCCAGAAAATCAAACCGTGGTATAATGGTGATTGCGTACCATGGAAATTTTTATGAGGCCAAACGATGAAGTCACCGGCCACAGGAGTTTGAATTGACACGTCTCCTTTTGGAAAACCATGATCCTTCATGTGAGATGCTCCGGTTTGGAAGGAGCGGTCATCAAAACTTGTGCCAAACTTTACCAATTTTTTTCCACAGGGGCGTGAGAGCACGCCACAGGAACACATCAATTTTGATGATGTCCGAACTCCAGCTGAATTTTCTGTAATTAAAATACCAACTAGGCCTACGCCAGTGGCCGCACCTCGTGGCCGAAATGTTTGAAACTTCTCCCCGCTTCTCGAACAAACGGATGAAAACTCACAAAGTGACGCACAAATGATCTATACACCTTTGCTAGGCTGATAGTAAGGGGTATCATAGCTAGTATCATGCAAGCCAACTAGGCAATTTTGATGAGCTGTCATAGAATTAATTAAATGAAGAAAGAGAGGGTTAAGTATCATATCATGAAACCGTATCATAATAAATGTTATGCTACTATGTGTCATGCATGACAATATAAATAAAGTACTACATATGATACTAGCTACTCTATGCTACTATGCATTATTAATTAGAGAAAGTAAGTACACAATAGATCTAGTGAGATAAGACTAGCCACAATGGGTAGTAACATATAATGTTACTAGTCTATGTTACTACCTCTATAGTGGGGAGTACCACTTCATTTATTAGGCTATAGACTCATCTTGCCTTGAGATGTGTGATGTTACTCAGACTAGCCACAATGGGTAGTAACATAGACTAGTAACATGCCCATGTGTTACACTTGTTGGAGATCGTTGCAGAAATTAAAATTTTTCTACGCATCACCAAGAACAATCTATGGAGTCTTCTAGCAACGAGAGGGAAAAGAGTGCATCTACATACCCTTGTAGATCGCGAGCGGAAGCGTTCAAGTGAACGGGGTTGATGGAGTCGTACTCGTCGTGATCCAAATCACCGATGACCGAGCGCCGAACGAACGGCACCTCCGCGTTCAACACACGTACGGTTGGGGAAGACGTGTCCTCCTTCTTGATCCAGCAAGGGGGAGGGAGAGGTTGATGGAGATCCAGCAGCACGACGGCGTGGTGGTGGAAGCAGCGGGGATCTCGGCAGGGCTTCGCCAAGCTCAGCGAGAGGGAGAGGTGTCACGGGAGGGAGAGAGAGGCGCCAGGGGCAGGGGTACGTCTCCCATGCGCCTCCCCACTATATATAGGGGTGGAGGGGGCTGGTTTCTTGCCCTCCAAGTCCATTGGGGCGTTGGCAAAGGTGGGGGAAAGAAATCCCATCATTTCCCTTCCCCACCGATTGTTATCCCCCTTTTTTAGGGATCTTGATCTTATCCCTTGGAGATATGATCTTATTCCTTCTAAGGGGGGATCTTGGTGCGCCTTGACCAGGGGTGTGGGGCCTTGCCCCCACTACCCACGTTCATGTGGGTCCCCCCATGCAGGTGGGCCCCACTCCAGAACCTTCTAGAACCTTCCTGGTACAATACCGAAAAATCCCGAACATTTTCCGGTGGCCAAAATAGGACTTCCCATATATAAATATTTACCTCCGGACCATTCCGGAACTCCTCGTGACGTCCGAGATCTCATCCGGGACTCCGAACAACTTTCGGATTTCCGCATACTAATATCTCTACAACCCTAGCGTCACCGAACCTTAAGTGTGTAGACCCTACGGGTTCGGGAGACATGCAGACATGACCGAGACGACTCTCCGGTCAATAACCAACAGCGGGATCTGGATACCCATGTTGGCTCCCACATGTTCCACGATGATCTCATCGGATGAACCACGATGTCGAGGATTCAATCAATCCCGTATACAATTCCCTTTGTCAATCGGTACGTTACTTGCCCGAGATTCGATCGTCGGTATCCCAATACCTTGTTCAATCTCGTTACCGGCAAGTCACTTTACTCGTACCGTAATGCATGATCCCGTGACCAAACACTTGGTCACATTGAGCTCATTATGATGATGCATTACCGAGTGGGCCCAGAGATACCTCTCCGTCATACGGAGTGACAAATCCCAGTCTCGATTCGTGCCAACCCAACAGACACTTTCGGAGATACCCGTAGTGCACCTTTATAGCCACCCAGTTACGTTGTGACGTTTGGCACACCCAAAGCACTCCTATGGTATCCGGGAGTTGCACAATCTCATGGTCTAAGGAAATGATACTTGACATTTGGAAAAGCTCTAGCAAACGAACTACACGATCTTGTGCTATGCTTAGGATTGGGTCTTGTCCATCACATCATTCTCCTAATGATGTGATCCCGTTATCAATGACATCCAATGTCCATAGTCAGGAAACCATGACTATCTGTTGATCAACGGGCTAGTCAACTAGAGGCTCACTAGGGACATGTTGTGGTCTATGTATTCACACATGTATTACGATTTCCGGATAACACAATTATAGCATGAACAATAGACAATTATCATGAACAAGGAAATATAATAATAACCATTTTATTATTGCCTCTAGGGCATATTTACAACAACACTAGTCTATGTTACTACCTCTATAGTGGGGAGTAACATATATGTGTGGTAACATGCAACACTTCATTTATTAGGCTATAGACACATCTTGCCTTGATATGTACATGTGATGTTACTCATACTACTAGTAACTAGCTATGTTACTACTTCCCTCTCTTTCTTCATTTATTGCTTGCCACATCATCTACTTTATCTAGATATGTGTGATGTTACTACCTATGTTACTCCCATTTTGGGTAGTCTCATACTATACTAATTAAGACTATACCCACAATGGGAGTAACATAGGTAGTAACATCACACATACCCACTTTCCTCCATTTATTCATTTATTGCTTGCCACATCATCTATTTTATCTAGATATGTGTGATGTTACTACCTATGTTACTCCCACTGTGGGTATAGTGTGGCTATAAGGAATAGAATAATATATATGTGCTTATTAGTTCGAGGAAAGAGAAGAGAAGCGGACTCTTGGTTAGTAGAGCCAGCTGCAACAGGAGACCCAAGACACTTTGTGAGGATGTAAGGTGGGCCAACTATTGATAAACTAGTACGTATATGAAACTTATTATTGTACATATCCGCTAAGAGGTTGGCTATATATGACATGTCAACTTCTTATAGCTGACCCTTGGCTGTATTATTAACCATGCTCTTAGTGAGGTAGTTAGTATATCATAGACGACTAGCTAGTATTAGACTAGCCACAGTGGGAGTAACTTCAGCAGTAACACCGACTCCAACTCAGCAAACTTGCTTATGTGGCAATAAGTTAATGAGGAGAGAGATAGTTTCAGTAACTTAGATAGTTATTGTAGCATCACATGTCCCAATGCAATATGAGTCTGTAACCTAAGAAATGAAGCTTTGCATTAAATGTTGTACTACTACTTTGGGTGATTAGTAAGGCAACCTAAGATGTTAACTTATGATACTATGCATTAGGCTGGTCGTAGTGGAGAGTAACTTTAGACTAGTAACATGCATATGTTACTAGTCTATGTTACTACCTTCATAATGAGTAGTAACATATGGATGGTAACATACAAGCCATCTTTAATTGAGATATAGACTCATTTTACCTCAGAATGTGTTATGTTACAGTAACATACTGTGTTACCACAAACATCTCTCTCCTCATTAACTTCATGCCACATAAGCAAATTTGTCTTGGGGTGTGTTATGTTACTATCTAAGTTACTCCCACTATGACCAGCCTTACGGAAGTAGCTAGTATCCTAGCTACACTATCATATATATGCATGATACTACTAGTATATATATGATACTCCCCATTACAACCAGCCTTATAGGGCTCAATTAAAAAATCTCACCAACCAAGGTAGATGGTGAGTGGTGGAATACCTTTTGTAGTTTGCAAGAACACCCAATTAATGCTTTTGTTTTCCTCAAAAATTTATGTTTTCCAATGTATTAATTGCAATACATGCATGCATATATAAAGTACATGCACTAAAACTTTGAGATAAGCCTATAAACTGGAAAGGAGGGAGTATATATGCATGATACTAGTATATGATCGGCAATACCTCCGTAATGCGCGCATGCATAGTATCATGAGTTAGTATCTTAGGTTCCTTATTAATTACCATGCATGACACAAAGTAGTACAACATTTAATATGATACGGTATCATGATATGATACCACAGACCCTCTCTTTCATCATTTAACTGTGTGCCACATCATCCAAAAAGTCTAGTTGGCATGCATCATACCGCTTGATACTCCCGTATTACGACCAACCTTATTAGGGTGGCCATAGTGGGGGTATCATAGCCGGTATCATGCACCCGGGAATAGAAAATATGATGATGTGGCAAAGAAGCAGTAACATAGGTAGATACCGTAACACACACACACACACACATATATATATAATAAATGCTATACTATTTTGTGTCATGCATGGCCATAAATACGGTTATCTATGATATATACTCCCTCCGTAAACTAATATAAGAGCGTTTAGGTCACTATTTAGTAATCTAAACGCTCTTATATAATAGTTTACAGAGTGAGCTAGTACTACTCTATGATACTATATATGCACTATGAAGGCACGTATGTAGTATCATACACTAGTATCATATGCATGATACTATATATATAGTACTATATGATACTCCCTATATAAGGCTGGCCATAGTGGTGGTATCATAGCCGACGATGTCATATGCACTCGGAAATAGAAAGTATATATGCTGATGTGGCAAAGACTTAATATGTAGCGACCCGACCTCAGACAGTCAAGTCTCTGTGCTTAAGTGTCATCCCTGGATCGGTATGCTGACACACACAGTACTCGAGGATTTATAACAGAGGTAAATCACATGTATAAAGTAACGTAAATAATATTACCTCAATCCAAATAGCGCAAGTAACAACAAGGTTGTGGATTCCCATCAACACCAACGGCAAGGTTGAGTGTAGAAATCGTAACCCTAACGTATCACTTACTCGTCGTAAGATTCCTGCAGCATGATACGTTGCAGCCACAAAGGGTCAGTACATTGAATGTACTGGCAAATTCACACTGTATAGTAATGTTGAATAATGGCTATCACTACATGCATATTTGGCTGGTGGAGGCTCTATGGTTACCAATGTTTTTGCGAAAAGCCAATTTTTCCCTACTGCAAAGGAATATATTTTATATATCTACAAAGTTTGTTGAAACATTGAGAAGGTTCCTCCAACTCAATCCCAAATTAATAATCATCAACCCAACAAATTAATTAAGTAAAGTGATGAGATCAACTTGATAATTCAAGAACCAGATACTCAAGTTGTCCATAACCGGGGACACGGCTAATCATGACTAGTTTGTACACTTTGCAGAGGTTTGCGCACTTTTCCCCACAAGACTCGATCTCCTCCGTTTGATTTCTCGTACCACATGGTGTTTGAGAAACGGATGACCGAGACACAGTATTTCAGAAGCATTAACTCTCTACTCCGGGCAGACCGGTACACCTACAATCCCCCTACATCTGCTAGTCTACCTCTTCAAGAGCTCACGCAACTTACTCAACTATGCCAGAGCCCATAATGGCTTGTGGCTGCACACGGAAGTTTCTAGCATGAAGAATCTTATGATCCCTTTGAGCCATAGTGGCGGACCGTAGGAGGATCACACGGTATATCCCTGGGATCTCCTAGGACAACACTGGATTCCCCAGGTGCCCAAAACAAGCAATCCACCCAGATGTGTATTCAAGTTGCCACCTTAAGTTGAACCATTAAATAACAATCTCACATCTATCATGAATACGCTCAACCAATCCACATCTACGAGCATAGCATAACAGTATAAGCATAATGTAGTAACTCCCAGGGTTTGAATGCAGGACAATAGGTTCCTACCTCATCAACTACTTCGCAATACCCACATGTTATCAATCCTACTCATGCAATGTTTGAGGGTTGAAACTAATGCATAAAAAACTGGGTAATGAAAAGTATGATCAAAGTGTGAACTTGCCTGTACTGTTGATGAAGATGACTTGCACTCATAACTCCTGATAGTTCTACCCGTCACACTCCGGTCAATCTATCATAAGCAAGCAATAGTAACCACACATAAGCAACCACACCACAATCAAACAATCAATCGAATCTATCTAGTTAATATAACATTCCAAAATTTAGAATTTTGGGATGTTACAAACCTACCACCCTTAAAAATGAATCTCGTCCTCGAGATTCAGAGAGGCTAGAAAGAAATAGGTTTGGTTTGGGGTCTTCTCAAAATCCATCAACCGTCTCAGGGGGTCTGGGGTGCTACCACCCTTAGAAACATGGTTACGGTTCCATCAAAACTCATATACTCCTTCCTTATTGTTGGCAGTGTCAGTCTTGTTGATTCTCGGGAAAAATTCCTTCTCTGGGCTCTTCCGGTAGTGGCATAACCTTTTCCTCAATTACTCTGTCCTTTCATCTTGGTAAGGTTCTTTTGTGATCGGGCCTTCTTAGCTGACAGGTCTGGCGCCAATATTAAACAACTATCGATATCTCATGGTGGTCAACCATTTATGGTTTCTCCTGCAGGAAATGGGTCTGGACTTCATTCTCACCGTATATCCTATGTGTGGCAACAACTACCTTGTACAAGGGGGGAAATACCTATACCATTCTAAGGTTTAAACAAGGTTTAGATCGTCGTCACTCTACTATAGGTAAGTCACTCAGATTTACCATCCCATATAGCAAGGCGAATAATAAGAGTAAGTCGGTATGGTGATCAATCCACCCCGCACCCAAATCATTACCTTGTATACGGTTTAGCGAATCTCGCATTCTAACACTCGGTCATCCTCACAAGCATTGCAGAACTTCTCTTGTCGACAAACTGGGTTCGGATAAATCCATTGATTCTGCAAGCTGAACAAAATGTCTATCGTTCCTTCAGAACTCTCGGGTTTTGCGTAAATTCCTATAAAACGTATGTCGATAAGGTCGTATCTTCTTCCAGGGTTTTTCCTTCAGCAAGAGTGTGCTTGCTTCTTGGCAGGTCTTGGGGCCTGTGGGTTATGGGCCATCTCATCACTTGTAAACCTTGAACTCATCATTGGGGCAATTGATCATTATTCCAACATCCAACTTCCTAGTATACTTCAAATCCCTCCAATTTTACTGTCTTCCTTCCTTCTATTGGTACCAAACTAAGACGTGTTTACTCAGACTCATCCTGGAGTTACACTTGCTCCATACTTCCAACATCATACCTCCTTTATATTGTGACACCCCAAAATTTTGGCCTTGTTTTATTTATTAAAATGTTGCCAGGAAATAAAACTTTTCCAATTGTCGAGTTTTACTTTTTTTGGTTTTGGATTTATGCCTCTTGTGGGAAAAACCTTCAAAGTGTATTTTTGACTTGTGTGCCCTCTTTATAAAATCAATCCTTTATCAGTGGATTTATTTGCATAATTACTTTTCATAAGTTTTAATTCTTTTAAAATGATCTTTCATAAATTTGGAGCTCCTTTTTGCACTGCAACCATTTGATAAATGCCTCTAAAAATTCCACCAAAATTTGGGGATGTCATGTGATGGTTCCACATCACTTTTGTGCAAGAATACCTTCTGGCCATTGGAGATTTTGAGCTCTACACCAACTTTTACAATCTGGTCCAGTAAGCACTTTTGCACTACAACCCATTTAAATATTGTTCTAAAAATTCTTCCAAGTGTTTGGAGATGTCAGTGGATGCATACCATCCATCTCCAAGCAAAAACCCAGGGATGTTCTTTGGAAAATTTGAGTGGATCAGCCTCTTTTGCATTCTGGTCAAATTTGATGATCTGTACTGTAACCTTATTCTTCCTTGCTCTAGTGACCCTGAGCTTTCTCCTACTTGTAGCCCTCCCTACCAAACTCTTAAGTCCAGGAGATTGGGCTCATTGGAGATTTTGAAGTGCATGTTCTAAACCCTTTTTCTTTCTGCCCAAAACTGGAGTTTTGCAAAACTTGCACTATCAACTTCTGTTTTTGCCAAACTAATCTTACCACCATCTCCTGCATCTAAAGAGACACTGATCTGGAGATTTTGGCCACTCCAAGAGTTGCCTAAGTGCATCTGGCATTCTGTCGAACACCTGGTGTGCACAGTCTGTTTTGGCATGAGTTCCTTGTTTGCACTGTGGACTTGCTCCTATGACCCAACAATCATGTGCACTGATCTCCTAGCCACCCCTACCCTTGTTCTGTTCTTTGCCAGCCCCAACCAAGCTCTCTAGAGCGCACTGGCATTCCGTCGAGCACCTGCCGTGCGTGATCTGGGCGCGGCCAGAGCGCATGTTTTGCACGCGCGCGCACTACGCCGACACGCCGCACTGCCGCACTCGACGCAACCCGACCCTGGCCCCCTCTGCATCGCTGAACCGCGCACTAGCCGCCCCCTGCTCCACGATCTCTCTGGCACCCTGCTGCGCCGCTGGCCGCGCCCTTGGCGGCACGCCGGCGTCGACAGCAGATTCCGCCGTGGACGGCGCCGCCCAGACCACCAGCGCGCGCCAGCTGCCTCAGAGCACAGGCCGTGCTTATCCTCCCACTCGTCGGGACGCGTTCGTCGCCGCCACGATGCCCTGCAACTACAGCAACGGCTGTCGCCGGCGATCCTATCTTCTACCGCCACGGTCCGACCTCGAGCACCTATATAAAGGAGCCCCGAGCCTCTCCGAGCACTCACGCGACATCGGACACTCCCCGTAGAGCTCCCCTAGCCGCAGATTGACCGGAGAGGACCGTCCTCCTCAACTCCGGCCAGCTCGGCCGCCGCCAAACTCCAGTGCGATTCGTTGCAACCGGCCACCCTCTCGCCCAACCAACACCACCAGTCGCTCCCTCTGGTCCTTGCGGAGCTGCCCAGCTACCTAAGCTCGATCGGAGATCACCGGAGCACTTATAGCACTTCACCACCGTAGCTTTTCCCCGCCGCGGAGCTCGCCGCCGGCGACTCCTTCCACCTCCGCCAACCCAACAACCACCCAGAGGATCGCCTCGGTCTAGCCAACCCATCCCTGCCCGCAGATGCCCTCGAGGAGCCGCCGTTCATCGCCGGCGACCGCCGGAGCCTCGCCACCGTTCGGGCACAGAGAAAGGAGGGAGAGGGAGACCAGTCAAACCTGACTAGTGGGCCCTCTGGACCCACTGTCAGCGACTCGCACGTCCGCCCTCTCTCTATTTAAGTGAAGGCGCAAAACCCCGCGTACGTTTCTCTGCTGCGAAAGCGTATTTCCCTCGAAGCGTTTTCCTTTTTCTGGTTTTATTTAAAAACAGAGTTGACCAAACTTTGACTGGCTATAACTTTTAAAATAAAACTCCAAATGAGTTAATTCTTTTTCCTACCCCTCTCAAATTTCATCTAGTTTATTTTAAGATTTATTTCAAAAATATTTGAGACAAGTTTTGGTACTGTGTTTGAAATATTTGTATTTGTGTATTTTGCAAAATAGGATTTTTGGAGGAAAAGGAAAGCTTCCAATAAGTGCATCCTTTGCATACTCTTGAAGGCAAGCATTTCTGAACTCTGGCATAATATTTTGTTGAGGTGTTTTGATGCGATCACAACACCTTGTGACTTGGAGTATGTGGTAGTTTATGTATCGGTATAGTCTCGTGCATGAGTGCACTCTGGAGTTGTTTGTGGCCAGCAATGGATACACTAATGATTTGGATCATCCTCGTGAGCTTCTCTTGCACACCGGTAGGAAGCCGGGAAAGTCGTGGTCTTGGGTAGACGCGAGCTTGTCCCTAATCCCTCGTCGAGACGAGTATGCCCGGCACAGCATGGTGAGGCTCGAGGAGTGGTGATTTATTTCACTAGTGGTAATATGGTTGGTGGATTTTTGGACCACCTGAGTCGGTTGTAGACCGAGTCTTGTTTAATAGCTTCCTTTTGTTGGTACCACCACTTGTCCCTGCAGGGGACAGAGTATGGTTCAGTAGGTTGTCAACCCCTTTCCAAAGCACACACCGTACAGAGAGGCCGGGATGAGGGTCCCATGGCCATGGATTAAAGCCAGTCATCCGGTCCGGGGGCATGGGTGTTTCGGTTGTAGCCGAAGGGGATAGCTTCCCCGGTTTGCGCGCGGTATAAATTTTGTGATCCCATGCTACGTCGAGGTTGTAGCCTCCCCACTTAGAGTTTTGCTTGGCAGGTGTCGTGGGTGATTCCAGACACTTGTGAGTTAAGCTGGTGTGTGCAGGTCAGGCGTGTTTTCAATCAAAAGACCGTAGACGGAATTAGTCCCGAGGGACTGAGTAATCCCGTTACTCGTGGAAAAATGGTACTCCCTCTGCAGAGGATATATCCTGTTGGATCGTCATGTCCTTGAGTAAAGACCACAGTCTGAGTTGAGTCTGGTAACGGTATTCGGAGGGAGAACGATTTAACTAGAACTCTGTAGCGGTATTCGGATGGAGATACGACTTGACTAAATTATCGGTTTTCGGATGGAGAAACGACTGTACTAAATATTGTTTATGATTATGGTACCTATGGATTATGATCTTTATTATTTTGGACTAACCATTTATATTACGTATATTATTGAGTATCCCTGGGATGGTCCTACCTCCTGGATATTCGCTGTGATTATTTTCTTATAAGCTCCTTCTGTGGTGTCGCTTAGACGCCCGACTGCGGCATACTTGTTGTTCTTTTATCTTTTATAAGCCCTTTATGTGGTGTCGCCCCGACGCCCGACTGCGGCATTATTATTTCTGCATTTTCGGCTCGAGGAGTCATTCAGACACTCGCTTGGCACTTGTATTATTTTTCCGCATTTTCCGCTCGAGGAGTCTTTCAGACACTCGTTTGGCACCCCAGTATTTTACTTTGAATTATTTTAACCACATGTGTGCATCATGGTTTTCGTACCCTTTTCGTGACAGACGTGTGATCACATAATAATCCAGAGCATGTTTTTGATTTATTATACCCGTGTTCTTAATGGTTGCGAGTACATTCAAACGTACTCACTGGCTTGTCCCTGGCTATTGTCTTGGCCAGATTCCTTGCTCGGAGTTAAGCATCGCGGTGGCAACCTCGGGACCTGCGCGTTGACGTGTGCAGCCTCGCGAAGATAGGAGTTATCCTGGTCAGCTGTTCTTGTGGGAAATGGAGTCCCATAGACGCAGATGTACCCAATCGCTTCCGCCCTCAGCCATTAGAAACCAAATGTTGTACTCCTAGGCCTGAATGGTCTTGTACTACATATTTTTGTACTTGCTTGGATTTTCCTTGTATCAAGTTGGTGCCTCATCAGCTAACAGTAATCCTGGGGCTGGTGAGCTCACAGGCCGTATTTCTGGGAATTTATATCCTGAAAATCCGGTCGTGACATATATCCAATAGTACTTCATCCCTTCATACTCTTGAGGTATCCCACATATCAAGGTAACACTCGTACTTATTTGTGTCTGAAGTCCACTCCGTGGAATATCCTTATCTTTTCCAGGGGTCAGGTGTCCTCACAGGGTACTACCACCCTTAAAATGCACAAATTCATCCATAGACCATATTTCTCATATCCTCGAAAATGGTCAAAATCTTTCTTCATAGAGTCACTGCTCATAAAATTCCAAATCAATACCAACGAGGCTAACTTTATTGATTCTCCAATTATTACAATCTCCTACATTTCCATTACATGCCTCAACTAAACACCTCACTATAAAAGAATTGTTCCCACTACTACTACTATACTACATTTCTCGTTGCAACTCAACTATTTATCACAAGTCTCCTTCTCCTTGGGGCATTCTCTGGCAAAGTGCCCTGCTCCATTACAACGAAAACATATTACTTCTGACAAGTCTCGAGGTTTTCTTTTTGGGCAACTGCTGAAGTAGTGCCCTGACTCCTTGCACCTGAAACAAGTGATATGACTCAGGTCCTTCCTGGAATCCAATCTACGTCTCTTCCTGGACTTTTCCGTTCCAATCAGGCTTCTATTTCCTGTGGGTCATACTCTACTTCCTCTGTCAGGAATTCTACTAGATCCCCATTCAGACAATTTTGGGAGATGTGTCCTTCTTCTCCACATGAATAGCATGCCTTAGTGCATGGTTTAAGTGGGTCTTCTTTGGGTGTGTCCTCCACCTCTTCCTTCATCATAGGTTCTTCTAAAATTTCCATGAGGGCTCCTTTCTTTACTTCTTTCTTCTGCTGGATGGTTCTTTGTACCAAGGGGTAAATGTGACACTAAGCAGGGTAGTGGGTAGTCCCTTCACATAGGAAACAAGTAATCTGTCTTGTTATGCATTTTTCAGCTGGGTGACTTTCTTCACAATGAGGGCATTCATCTTTGTGTTCCTTATGGTTGTGTCCTATTTCTCCACAGAGCTTGCCTGCACAAGGTTTCTTCATATCATTTCCATAAGGCTTCAATTTCTTCGACACAAGACGAGATCTTAGCAGAGTCAACTTAAATTATTCCCAAGTGGTTACTCTTTGCCATCCGTTGATGGTTTGGTACATCCTCCACCAAGTAGCAGCACCTCTTTGAAAGCACTGAAGAGCATGCTCGGTCATATCCTTTCCGGCTATAGGGTTATTCTCCATGTGATTCTCCATGTTCTGAATCCATTGATCTGTCTCCAATTGAGTCATCGGTCCAGAAAATACAAGCTCATCTCCATTCATCCTTTATTGGGTCCAGGGGAGATAGAGAGGGATACACACAATACAAACAATAGTTTTGAAAAGACAGATTTTCATTGGGGCTGTCGAAAAAACATCAAACAAATGACAGCTCACAAACGTCGCATCTAACGTAGGTATATAACATGGTTTGGTCTTCTAAAGGTCAATAAATCTTCAAAGTCGCCAAACTCTTCAAGTTTTGTTCATGTCTCCGATGGCTTCTTCCGATCGTGCTTGTCCTTCTCAAGTTCTTCTGCCAGATCATCTCTGTTGACCCGAAGTCTCTCATGACATCCTTTAATATTTCTGGAGTTGCGTTTCAAACTTCTGGGTTTCGACATCTTTGGCATGAAGCATGGTCCTACTGCCCTTCAGTTCCTGACGAATCTCCGGTATCTCGAGGTTTTGCTCTTCCAGCTTGGCTACTTTTCACTTCTGGGTCCTGAGTTCTTCATGCAATGCTTCCTTGTCAAATACTGCTTCCTGAAGGTCCATCTAAAATTCTTCATGTAATACTCCAGATCCTAGCGATACACCAGCTAATGTTAACATTGCATCCTTTGCTGACAGATGCTTCATCAGCCTTCTACCATCCAATCCTTCCATGCATATGCATGCTTAACTCAGCATAGTGACAATGGCATAAGCGGGCGATAACACAATGGTTAGCTGTTTCTATGCCCATGTTACTGCCATGAGCTTTCATTCCATAATTGATATCTCCATCCTTAGGGTTTTCTTGACAAAACATTGAGTTCTAATGCTCCATGTTCCAGTCTTTCTCCGGTACACCTTGATCTCGGGTATTGACAGCTTCAATAGTCTAACATGTTCCATAAGGGTAACCTTACTTGGTCATTCCAATCTGGAAATTCTTCAAAGCCTTCAAATTCTCCTAGTCTTCGGAGTCTTCAACCGCTGTAGTTTCCATTATTCAGATGCACGGTAAAATCTTCTTCATTCGAAATGGTCTTAGTTGTCCGATATCTTGTACTTCTTGGAGTGGTATCATCAGTCGAATCCTCGAGTGGTCAAAAGGGGAAAAGGGGGTATGGTTAAAAGGGAATATTTGAATAAGCTTAGAAGAGAAGAGAGGTAAAATATCTTTTTGAAAATGAAGTTGTAGAGAAAATCTTTCCTATGGGCTTGCCAGTTTCTAGGGGTCACGTCCTACAGTCAACCTGGCTCTGATACCATCTTGTAGCGATCCGACCTCATACGGTCAAGTCTCTGTGCTTAAGTGTCATCCTTGGATCGGTATGCTAACACACACAGTACTTGAGGATTTATAACAGAGGTAAATCACATGTATAAAGTAACGTAAATACTATTACCTCAATCCAAATAGCGGAAGTAACAACAAGGTTGTGGATTCCCATCAACACCAACGGCAAGGTTGAGTGTAGAAATCGTAACCCTAATGTATCACTTACTCGTCGTAAGGTTCCTGCAACATGAGACGTTGCAGCCACAAAGGGTCAGTACATTGAATGTACTGGCAAATTCACACTGTATAGTAATGCTGAATAATGGCTATCACTACATGCATATTTGGCTGGTGGAGGCTCTATGGTTACAAATGTTTTTGCGAAAAGCCAATTTTCCCTACTGCAAAGGAATATATTTTATATATCTACAAAGTTTGTTGAACCATTGATAAGGTTCCTCCAACTCAATCCCAAATTAATAATCATCAACCCAACAAATTAATTAAGTAAAGTGATGAGATCAACATGATAATTCAAGAACCAGATACTCAAGTTATCCATAACCGGGGACACGGCTAATCAAGATTAGTTTGTACACTTTGCAGAGGTTTGCGCACTTTTCCCCACAAGACTCGATCTCCTCCGTTTGATTTCTCGCACTACATGGTGTTTGAGAAACGGATGACCGAGACACAGTCTTTCAGAAGCATTAACTCTCTACTCCGGGTAGACCGGTACACCTACAATCCCCCTACATCTGCTAGTCCACCTCTTCAAGAGCTCACGCAACTTACTCAACTATGCCAGAGCCCATAATGGCTTGTGGCTGCACACGGAAGTTTCTAGCCTGAATAATCTTATGATCCCTTTGAGCCTGGGTGGCGGACCGTAGGAGGATCACACGGTATATCCCCGGGATCTCCTAGGACAACACTGGATTCCCAAGGTGCCCAAAACAAGCAATCCACCCACATGTGTATTAAAGTTGCCACCTTAAGTTGAACCATTAAATAACAATCTCACATCTGTCATGAATATGCTCAACCAATCCACGTCTACGAGCATAGCATAGAAGTATAAGCATAATGTAGTAACTCCCAAGGTTTGAATGCAGGACAATAGGTTCCTACCTCATCAACTACTTCCAAATACCCACATGTTATCAATCCTACTCATGCAATGTCTGAGGGTTGAAACTAATGCATAAAAACTGGGTAATGAAAAGTATGATCAATGTGTGAACTTCCATGTACTGTTGATGAAGATGACTTGCACTCATAACTCCTGATAGTTCTACTCGTCACACTCCGGTCAATCTATCGTAAGCAAGCAATAGTAACCACACATAAGCAACCACACCACAATCAAACAATCAATCAAATCTATCTAGTTAATATAACATTCCAAAATTTAGAATTTTGGGATGTTACGTAATATATAAAGAGGGTTAGAGTAACATATAGTAGGTAGATACCGTATCATGTTAAATGCGATGCTAATTTGTGTCATGCATGGCAATAAATATGATCTATATATATGATATACTATACTCTATGTATTATACTATGCGCTATAATTAATTAAAGGTAGTATCATATGTATTGTATATTCATGATACTAGTATATGACACTCTCCACTATACTCATGATTTCGTACCGTGGAAAAAATTGGAGGTGAAACGATGAACTCATGTTTTCATTCGAACAAAAATATGATGTTAGGTAATGTAAATGTTTTCAAAGAGCACACGGTTCACTCACGAAAGCCGTGTGTCCACTAAACCGTGGCCGATGCACCCCCCACCCCTCTGCCACGCGCGCGATCTGATTCGTGTGTTCTGATTGGCCAGAACCCAAACCCCACGGATCATACATCTGCACCATTGGATTCTCCTTGATCGAACGGCGATCCTCATCCCTTTCGACAACACATGTACATGTTTTAAAATAGCCCCTCCCAAAAAAATGTTTTTAAATAGCACACGGTTCACACACGAAAGCCGTGTGCCTACCAAACCATGGCCGATGCCCCCCCCCTCGGTGTGCGGGTGATCTGAGTCATGCGTTCTGATTGGCCAGAACCCAAACCCCACGGATCATACGTCTGCACTGTTGGATGATCCCAGATCGAACGGCAATCCTCATCCCTTTCGACAGGAAATGCAGTCCGACTAGGAATTGATTTATATGCAAACATACGCGGTAAATGCCAAAAAATGTCTTACATATAGCACACGATACCTGAAATGCGCCAGCAAATCAAACCCGTGGTAAAATTGTGATTAGTTTATGTGCGAAAAATTTAGATGAGAAACGATGAACTCACGTCTTAATTTCAAAATTAGTACATCTTCATTTCAAACTAAATTATTCTGTTTGTGCACACGAGCGCTTAGAGGCGACCGTTTGCATAGGCCTTTCCGCGTGCGTTGGTGATATTACCACTGGGCGTAAACCGGCCAGGAGAGGCCAGGTTAACTCCATAAGTAGTTCATTCGTATCTGAAGTCCATGAAGACAGACGGTGACGCTTTATGAAGGCCCAGGGCCCAAAGCCGGTTTAAGGCCTGTAGACATAAACCGGCATTGATATGTAAACTTGTGTTGTAAGATAGAAGTAGCAGAGACCGAGCCGGACACGATTATGAGCCGGCCTCGGGATTCTGTAAACCGACGGGTTTCAACCCATGTATATAAGGGGACGACCCGGTGGCGGTTCAAGGAGGATAGACAACAACTCGAGACTCAGGCAAAGCGTATTCGCTCCCTTGTCATCGAAACCCCAGCAATTCCATCACAACTAGACGTATGCTTTTACATTCATCGTAAGGGGCCGAACTAGTATAAAACTCTCTTGCGTCCCTTGTCCACTTTAACCCCTTTAAGTTAACCCGTAGTGATGGCTCCACGACTAAGTCCTTTCTCTAGAACATCTGCCGTGGCAAAACCACGACAGTTGGCGCCCACCGTGGGGCTATCGCACGATGGTTTCAAGTTCTTGGAGGGCAACTTCGAAGGACTCAAGGGTTATGCTGTGGGCCGGATGACCAAGAGTCGTCGCGACAAGCTTTACATCGACGATGCAGGCTGGGGCCCCGAGGCCGGCTCAATCGAGTACGGGTACCGGGTCCCCTTTGGTGGCATACACATTTTCATTGGAAAGATCGGCGAACCGGGCCTTGAGCCGGACATCTGCACCGACCTCGTCGAAACGGCTCAGCGTGCGAGATCTGCCCCGGTCAAGCCTGTCATGAAGCATGCCTTCGTGGGAGTTATCCATGGAGGGGAAGCTGGGGATAGATCGGAATCTGGTGGTAAGACCGTCGTTTATTCCGGCTACAAGTCATCGACCGGAGAGACCGAGCCGTTATATCAGTTACAAGATGGCCGGATTGGGGGCGGTTTCGATGGCGACAGTATTCCGGACCCCTTTGATCTGCCAAACCGGGTTGCGATCTTCATGGCCAGTACGCAACCGGCGCCCCACTCTTTGACTGCAGCGGCGATGATTTCCGGATCGGCAGTGGCAACAGTGGTCGGGGCAGGAGGCCCTGTGCGACCGCCAGTTCAGGTTCTATCTGATTTGTTTGACGCGTTGGCAACGCTGATGGCGGAGGCTAACCCGGCGGATCAGGATGCACACAATGCGGAAATCGTGAAAGTGAAAGATCAGATCACCCAGGCTAAAGCCGACTTAGCAGCTGAGGATACCAGGATGGCCGCGGAGCGGGCCGCTTTGGATGCACAAGCTTACCGGATTATGCTGGATCAGAGTGCGTCGAACGAAGTCCTGAAGAGGAGGTACCGGTCCCGCCTGCCGCCGGTTTATGACGCTAGAAATCTCTTTAACACCCCAGGAGCAGGGACCAGTAATCTGCCGGTGGTAAACCGGGCGGAGGCACCTGGAGCAGGGGCGCCGGTTCAGCCACGTTTGGTGGATCCGCCTCGTCAGAACAACATTGTAACACCGCATGTCCCCACGCCACCGGGTCATTACTCTAACCCGATGGACAACATTGTCGCTGCCGCTTCACGCTAGCGGCCATCCCGATCGAAGGCGATTCTCCGGCGGCGGTCGAGACGCGTCAGGTTAAGGAGCTTCTTCAGAATGCCTTGGTTCAACAGGAGGCTTATTCAAATAGTCGCGATCGGATTCATTCCACTCCCCGTCCAAGCCGGAGTTACAACAGGCGTATGGATGAACCGACAGTGTCAAGCAATGCGCGGAACCGTGATCCGCCCCGTGGCAATAACCCGGCGGGTGGTGCCGGTGATGCTCGGGAGGTGGTGGACCGGGCTCGGGCACGCAGAGAGGCCGAGTTAGCGGCGCAACATGAAGCCCGTCAGCTTACTCTGGTTCGTCCAACCACATCGGTGGAACCGGGAGTTACCTCTAGTTCTTTGGGAGTGTCGTGTCTCGTCCCGGCGTTGCGCAATGTGCGCCTGCCCAAGGATTTCAAGGGCCCGCGCAAGGTGCCGAATTACACCGCCGATTTATCCCCTGAAACATGGGTTGAAAGCTATGAGATGGCCATGGAGATGCTGGATGTGGATGATGCAGCATGTGCGAAATACTTCACCATGATGCTAGAAGGGACGACCCGCACTTGGCTAAAGAGCTTACCGGCTAATTCTATCAGGTTATGGGCCGAGTTGAGAGCCCGGTTTATTCATAATTTCAAGGATACATGCAAGCAACCCATGTCAACTGTGGACTTAGCTGCCTGTGTCCAGGAGGAAGGAGAGTCAACAACCCATTGGGTGCGCCGAGTTTCGGAGATTTTGCATTCATCGGACCGCATCAATGCTGACACCGCAGTTTTAACATTGGAAGCCAATTGCCGGTTTGAACCCCTGAAGTTCAAGTTGGGACGGCTCAAACGTCATAATGACATGGGAACCCTCATGGCTGCACTGGTGAAGTATGCCGACTCTGATGGTACCAAGGATCCCGAGTCTGACGATGATAAGACAGGGAAGGGAAAAAAGAGCGGCAACGCCAAGGGGCAGCACCACAACCCGGCGGGTCATGCAAACGGCGGCAAGCGTAAGGCGGACCATGGTTTAGACTTTGTGGCTAATACTAATACACATGACAAGGGCCAGAGGCGTAAGGGTAAACCGCCCCAGTGCGGTGGAGGGCCAAGTCCTAATCTGGACCGTTTGTCTTATCTGTTGAACCAGCCCTGTCCAAAGCATGGGACGAAGGAGGACCCGTCCACGCACCTCTGGAAAGATTGTTACATCATGCAAGAATTCAAAAATTCTGATTCTTTCCGGTATGATCACGGACCAGGAGGCAGTTCGGGCCCCGGGTCTCATGGGCCAGGTTATGGTGGAGGAAATCCCGGTTCAGGTTTCCACGGTAATCAGGGTGGACATAACAATCAAAGTAACCAGGGTACCCAAGGTGGCTATAATCATCAGGGCAATCAGCAGTAGCAGCAGCAGTCGGGTTACCAGAGCAACACGAAGCAGTTGAATGGCGGATAGTATCATGTCTTCACCACTAGCTTGGACAAGCGCGATCAGAAGCTTCATAAAAGGGCGGTGAATGCCGTTGAACCGGCGGTGCCCCGTTACTTGCGCTGGTCCGAGCAGCCAATTGTATGGAGTAGAGAAGATCATCCACCCCGGGTTGACAATCCGGGTCATCTGGCTCTGGTGGTGGCACATCAGGTGGGAGGTTATAAGTTCACTAAGGTACTCATGGATGGATGGAGTAGTATCAATATCCTTTATCATGAAACTTTCCGTCGCATGGGGCTAACAGATAAAAATCTTAAACCGTCCAATACGGTGTTCCCTGGTGTGGTGCTTGGTAAATAGGCATATCCTGTTGGTAAGATAGCTCTGAAGGTGGCTTTTGGAGATGAGCATGACTCAAGATCAGAAACTTTGACCTTTGAAGTGGTGAAAATCAAAAGCCCGTATCATGCCCTGTTTGGACGGCCAGCTTATGCTAAATTTATGGCACGGCCTTGTTATGTTTATCTGCAGCTCAAGATGCTGGGTCACAAGGGAACTATAACCGTGCATGGGAGCCGCAAGATTGCTCTGGAGTGTGAAGAAGGGGATGCGGCTTATGCAAAGTCGGTTTGTGCAACATAAGAGTTGAAGTTTTACAAAGACAATGTTGATCCGGCAGATATGACTTCATTAAAGAAACCAACTACAGAGCATGATCCGGCCCTGAAATTCAAATCGGCTGATGAGACTAAGCTTGTTGACTTCATGCCCGGTGATTCGTCCAAGCAATTTAGCATCAGCGCTAACTTCGTTCTGAAATAGGAAGGCGCGCTCATCGAGTTCATCCATAAGAATCGGGACATCTTTGCATGGAAGCCTTCTGACATGCCAGGTGTACCGAGAGAACTCGCTGAGCATACTCTCAATATTGATCCAAAGTATAAACCGGTCAAGCAGTTTCTCCGCCGGTTCAATGAAGAAAGACGCAAGGCTATTGGAGAAGAAGTAGCCAGACTCTTGGCGGCTGGATTTATCGTTGAAGTATTCCATCCTGAGTGGTTCGCTAATCCAGTGTTGGTCCTCAAGAAGAATGGCACTTGGCGTATGTGTGTGGACTACACAGATCTCAACAAAGCTTGTCCAGTAGATCCTTTTGCCCTTCCCCGTATTGATCAAATTATTGATGCTATGGTGGGTTGCGAGCGTTTAAGCTTTTTGGATGCATATTCTGGTTATCATCAGATCAAAATGGCAGTTAAGGACCAGGAGAAGACAACCTTCGTAACTCCCTTTGGAGCCTTCTACTATGTGTCCATGCCCTTTGGGCTCAAGAGTGCCCAAGCGACTTATCAACGATGTGTGCAGAATTGTCTTCATAAACAGATCGGCCGTAATGTTCATGCCTATGTGGATGATATTGTGGTGAAATCAAGGAAGAAGGAGACATTGATTGATGACTTGAAGGAAACCTTCGATAACCTGCGGGTTTACAAAATGATGCTTAATCCGGCCAAGTGCGTCTTTGGTGTACCTGCAGGCAAGCTCTTGGGTTTTTTGGTGTCTAACCGGGGTATTGAGGCTAATCCAGAAAAGATCAAGGCCATCACCTCCTTAGCCAAACCGAAGTGTATCAATGATGTTCAACGCTTGGCAGGCCGGATTGCCGCATTGAGCCTGTTTATTAGTCGCCTTGGCGAGAAGGCCATCCCTTTGTATCAGATGCTGAAAAAACGGATAACTTCGTCTGGAGTGACGCCGCTAATGAAGCATTTGAGGACTTAAAGCGGCAGCTGGCTAATCCGCCGGTTCTTGCTGCTCCGGTTGACAAAGAACCATTGTTGCTATATGTGGCAGCTAATGCTCGGGCTGTTAGTGTGGCTATTGTGGTGGAGCGCAAGGAGGCCGGAAAGGAATATCTAGTTCAACGGCCAGTCTACTATATCAGTGAGGTACTTATTGAGTCCAAGCAGAGGTGCCCGCATTGGCAAAAATTGGTGTATGGGGTTTTTATGGCAAGCCGGAAGCTTAAGCAGTATTTTCAAGGACATCCCATCACGATGGTCAGCTCTGCTCCGTTGGGAGATATAATCCAGAACAGGGAAGCAACTGGCCGGATTGCTAAGTGGGCTATAGAGCTCGGGCCTCACGGGTTGAAATACATACCCTGAACGGCGATCAAATCTCAGGCACTTGTGGATTTCATCAATGATTGGACAGCATTACAAGCGCCAAAGGAGAAGCCGGATCATACTTATTGGACTATTCATTTTGATGGGTCCAGGTAATTGGAGGGCTCGGGGGCTGGAGTCGTATTAACTTCCCCACGAGGTGATAAGTTTTCTTATGTTCTCCGTTTAATGTTCCCTTGCACTAACAATGCAGCTGAATATGAGGCTCTACTCCATGGTCTTCAGATGGCTAAGGAGATGAACCTAAGCCGAGTTAAGTGCTTCGGTGACTCGGATCTGGTGGCTCAACAAGTGTTCGGCACTTGGGATTCTAGGGACCCACTAATGGCAGCATATCGTCGTGAGGTGGATATTGTTGCAGGTCACTTTAAGGGTTATCAGGTGGATCATGTGGACCGGCGGAAGAATGATGCGACGGACGCTTTAAGCCGCCTGGGTTCCCAACGTAAACCGGTTCCACCTAATGTCTTCCTGGATGTTTTGCATAATCCGTCCGTCAAGCTCCCTGGTGAAGAGGATTTGGCTGTTCCTGATCCGGAGGCTCAGTTGGTGGTGGCTCTTCATGTTATCCCGGATTGGACGGTTCCATATCTGGCATATATGAACCGGGGCGAGTTACCAGAGGATGAAACTTTGGCCAGGCAGATAATCCGGCGGTCCAAGTCCATGACTATTATCAATGAAGAGTTACATCATTGCAGTGTGACAGGGGCGTTTCAACGCTGTGTGTCTCCTGAGGAAGGCCGTGAAATTTTGCGTGAGAACCACGAACGAGATTGTGGTCACCATGCCGGTTCAAAGTCTTTGGTGGCCAAGGCGTTTCATCACGGTTTCTATTGGTTGACAGCTCATGCTGATGCCGAGGACTTGGTCAAAAGATGTGATGGCTGTCAGAACTTCTCAAGGCGTGCTCATGTACCGGCTCAAGATTTGAGGATGATTCCAATCACCTGGCCGTTTGCAACTTGGGGGCTGGATATGGTTGGGCCTTTCAAGAGGTCCAAGGACAAGAAGACCCACCTTTTGGTGGCGGTTGATAAGTTCACGAAGTGGGTGGAGGCAGAGCCGGTTAGTAAGTGTGACGCAACCACGGCGGTTCAATTCATCAAAAAGGTGATCTTCCGGTTTGGCTTTCCACACAGCATTATAACAGACAATGGTACCAATCTGTCGAAGGGTGCCATGAAGGAATTCTGCAACGTGAGCACATCCGTCTTGGCGTGTCATCAGTGGTCACCCACAGTCTAATGGTCAAGCGGAGAGGGCCAATCAAGAGATCTTGAGAGGCATCAAACCCCGGCTTATGGTTCCTTTGCAACGGACTCCGGGTTGTTGGGTTGAGGAGTTACCTTCTGTGTTGTGGAGCATCAATACCACACCCAACAGATTGACAGGATACACACCATTCTTCATGGTTTATGGAGCGGAAGCAGTTCTTCCTAGTGACATCCGTCATGACTCGCCTCGTGTAGTGGCATATGTTGAAGCTGACAATGAGAAGGCACGGCATGAAGCTCTTGACCTGTTAGATGAGGAACGTGACATGGCGGCAGCCCGTTCGGTGATTTATCAGCAAGATCTGCGTCGTTATCATAGCCGCCGGGTTAGAACCAGAACCTTTCAAGAAGGTGATTTGGTGCTTCGGCTCATCCAGGATCAGACGGATATGCATAAGCTACCCCCCTTGGGAAGGACCCTTTGTGGTCAGCAAGAATCTGCACAACGGGTCATACTACCTAATCGATGTTCGAGAGTGCAAAGACTCACATAAATCGGAGGAGGAGACCAACCGGCCGTGGAATATTGCTCATCTTCGTCCCTACTATACTTGAAGCTATAGGCTCTGCTTATGTACATATTATGACATTGTATATATTATGATCAATATAATAAACCGGAACCTCAGCTAAAGCGGGGTATCTGTTGTTTTTCTTACATCATGTGTGGTTACATGGAGCTTACAAAGCGGCGTCCGGTTTACCCCTTGATTTAGCTTCTCAAAGCTTTATATTACATCACTTGGGGGTTTGGTCGTATCCGAACCATAGCTACACCTCTTGATCGGCGCAATGCCACATCATCACTTGGGGGCTTGGTCGTATCCGAACCATAGCTACACCTCTTGATCGGCGTAATGCCACAACATCACTTGGGGGCTTGGTCGTATCCGAACCACAGTCACACCTCTTGATCGGCTCAAAGCCACATCAATCCGGGGCCAAAGAGAGTGTTGTAAAACAACAGCTCAAACATAGGCACCCACTAAGCACAGCTCACAATGTTGCTTGGGGATTCTTTGCTGTTGAAATGAACTAAGAATCTACACTTGTAATAGGCTATCAAGCCATGGCTTGGAAGCCTGGTGTATACACCTAAAACCCAGGGTTAACCTGCCTATTTAAGTAAGTCACTCCGCCCAGGTAAACCTGGTATGACCCTTCGAACTTTGACAAGTTACTCTAAAATGAAGACCCTGAACTTGTCAAGTTAAAACGATGATTGGTTAAGGATTGAGGACCATCTTAAAAGGCTTTGCAAAAATGGTTTAACACAGTGGCCTGGCAGCCCATGAAAAGCCTCGAATTTGGAGCCTGGCAGCCTGTGAAAAGCCTCGACTACAACGGTTTTCATTTGCCTTTTGCTAAGTTTTCTTTGTTTTCATAAGATTGTGATGTTTCTTAAACCGGTGTTTATCAACCCGGTTAGGTTGTCAACTACAAGTTGTCAGTACACGATCAAATTATAATCCGGAGACTATCAGCCCGGTCTGGTTTTGACTCAAAATCACCAGGATGGAATAAACCGGTGTTTATCACAACCTGGAACGGTTTTATTGTAAACCGGCATCATATATCAGGAGTTACTTATCCTCCAGAGTAGGGTTATGGCCCTCACTACAAAGTTGGTCAGCCAACATTATGCCTAAAAGTCAAAGGTATCATATATTTCCATATTTGGTTATCTTTACAATCTTGGTTATAAACCTTGGTCATATATATGTATTTGGGTATCATGACCCACCCGGTGGTAAACCGCCAGGGCGCTTTAAGCTTCTTATCTGTAGGAACAGCTTGAATAAATGTCTATGGATTATGAACATCATATCTTAAGCATGTCGGATTAAGCAAGCATCAGTCGCAGATAAATATGCACGAAGGCATAACAGACCAAGTGTTTTAACTAGCCTATTACAGGGTGTTTCAGTGCCCAAAGGATAATTGTTTTCTCAAATACGTGTTGCAGTATGTAAAAGGCTAAACCGGCCTCCGGATTATGATTGGACACCAGCTTGACCTGACGGCTGCGGATCATCTTGCACCGGTTCATCCTCTTCGTTTCTACCCAGCGGCTGGAAGTCAATAGTTGTCCAGTCGATTCCAGTTAACGCTTCGAACACAACTTCATTGCTTATAAGGGTGGATGGTTCAATATCAAGGGCATAAGTGTGCTTACAGATTGGAGGGATCAGATTTTGCGCTTCCGGAATTGGTGCAGCAACCCGTCTGTTCTTGTCATCATAACTCGCCTGATAATATGAGAGATCAGCTTCTTCAGCCAATTGACAAGCCAGTGGACGTACTTCCCGGTTTATGGCGCGGAGATCCTCCTGGCCAAATTCTGATCCGTCCTCTTTTAAGCTTGGGAAGCCTTTAGCCACGTCCACCGGATCAAGATCAGGCACCCATGCCTTTGCCCGGGTTAGAGCGGTCAGAGCTTCGGCCCTTGCCGCAGCTTTCTTTAGTTCTTCAACCCGGGCAGGCAGCATGGATAGCCTTTCTAAGGTGTCCTTGATCAATGTTGGAGGAGGTTTATTGTGTGAAGCGGTGCAGATGATCCGCTGTGCACCGGTATACAGTTTCTCTATCAGAGTGTAGGCAACTTTCAACTTCTTCTGTACATCAGATCCCAGATGGCTAATGCGAGTTCCTGCACCATTGTACACATGAGTAAACCGACAACACATGGGAGAGATATGTTGAAAGTATGAAGGAAAAGATGTTTTACCGAACACAACAGCAGTCATGGCATGAATCTGCCGCTTTACGCCGGTCAGTTCATCAACCACCGGTTTAACAGCGGCTTCTGCTTTTTTAGCCCTTTTTATCGAAGCGGATTTTTCAGTCTCCCAATCCGCCCGTGCTTTGTTAAAGCCCTCTTTCAGTTTCTCCATAGCGCCTAGAGCGCTGGTCAATCCTTCCTTCGCTTTGGAGGTTTCAGCTTGCTGGGATTTGAGGTTCTCTTGCAGATCAGCGGTTTGGCTTTCCTTCTTGCTCAGTTCAGCCTATAAAGAGATAGATATATAATGAGTTGACAGTACATATTTGAGGTACCAAGCACATAACAAGTTATGCCCTTAGTACTTGGGGGCTAATGCATATTTGCTCTTTATCAGAAATTTTTACAAGTCCCAAGCACAATACAAGTATTAAGCTTGGCACTTGGGGGCTAATGTGTATTTGCTCATAAAATGCTGATATGGGAATTCTTCTACAAAGTCCCAGTTCATCTTCATAAAGTTAAACCGGCCCTTGGGGGCTACATCAGTGAAGTTAAGATGCATTGTTGCAAATATGAAATTGTTACTAAGTCCCGGTTTAAATTAGTATCTTAAACCGTCACTTGGGGGCTACTGGAGTTGATAAGCTGCAATTAAATATAAGAGAGAAACACTTATGAAGTTACCTCATATCGCTCCTTCATCATATTTACCAAACCGGCTTCATAGTCACGGCTGGTGTATAGACGGTTCAAGAAGCCGGAGTGAAGGTCTTGAGCATTCAGATGGGCATAATTGGACAAATCGGTGTTCCATTTGCCTTTGCCAATTGCAGAGAGCTCATCTTTGGCAGTATGCTTTGACAAAGCGACTGGATTGCCAGGCGTGGTATGGCCAGTGCCAGTAATCATAATATCATCATCTTTGTCATCAGCAGCCGTTACTGGGGATGGCGGTTTGTCAGTATTTTTCACCGGACTGTCCGGTTTGTCATCAGTCCGGACAGGGTTGGTTGGCTGATCAGCATGGCTTGTGGTGTCAACTTCTGCCTGCTCAGCAACGAAGTCATGATCTTGAGGCGGTGGGTCATTCAGCATGGCATCAATGTTGGTCTCTTCAGGATCTGGAGTTTTCTCTGGTTCAACAGCCACGTCTTCATCAGCCGGTTTATTCAACCGAGCTTTCTTGTTGAGTCTGGGCTTGGCGCTGAGAAAAATAAACATGAGGATCAGTACAGTATATAAAAATAGCAACATCAAGGATAACAACAAGTGTATAGCTCACCCAAGAACCATTTTGAGGGGTGGAAGTTTTGTGGCCGACGACTCGCCAGAAGATGAGTGAGAAGTACCCTGATAATTTGAATCAAACGGGTTAAGAGGCTGGCGGAAACAACCTACTTTGGGGCATGAAGTATCAATGGGATAAGAGACCTCTGATCGGCGTTTCCGAACCGGACTGTTCGGTAAACTAGCAGAGGTAACTACCTGGCCGCTGTGCCGGGTTGTGCTGCGAGCCTCGTGCTGCTGCATCTTCGAAAGAAAGTTTGGGTCCAAGTAAGCAAGGGGGTGAGAAAATTTTACTTTCTGGTTTGCTTGACGGATTTTTGATGTTGGCAGAGGATCTGAATCGGAGGAAAGAATGGTTACCTCTACGTCATCAGCATGACTGCCTTCAGCGTCGTCCTGATAATAATCATTGTCAATGAGATGTACGAAAAATGAACCAAGAGAGTCAAATTCTACCTCTGATTCCGGATTACCCACATCGTCATCAACTGGTAGCTCGGAGGATGCAGTGGTCCTTTTCTTGGTAGGTTTTTTGATAACCGTGGTTTTTGGACGAACTGGCTTGACCGGTTTACCTTGCGGCTTGACCGGTTTGTCTTGTGGTGGTTTCTTGTTCCAGAATGGATCATCACGCTGTCAGACAATAATCACACTTTCAGAGAATATTTGGACAAAAGCAACTTTAGATAAAAAGGTTATATGATTCATACAGCTGGCGGTTTGTTGAAAGCGCAGAAAGGGAGTAGTCCGGTTTGGGCACAGACAGCCTCCAGTTCGTTCAGCATTTTCTTTACAGCCTCAGTGACTTCTGCATCTGTAAGCTGAATGTCAATGTGCCGCTGAGCATCCTTCAAACTCCCCGGATACTCACACATCAAACCGGAGCACCGGCTTAAGGGCAGAATACTCCAGCTTATCCAGCAACGAGCAAGATCAACTCCTGTCAAACCGTTTGCCATGAAGGCTCTAAGCTTTGATAATTGAGGAGCATAGTTGGCCCTTTCTTTTGCAGTCAACCTCTGAGGAAAAGGATGTGTGTTGCTCAGGTGTTCAGGGCGGTAACCCGGCAGGGGGTTTTCATCAGGTGGAGATGTATCCTTGCAATAAAACCAGGACTGGTTCCATTCTTTGGGGTGACTGTGGAGCTTGGGGTGAGGGAAAGTGGTTTCCTTCCTTTTCTGAATCGCCATTCCGCCCAGTTCCGTATTGGGTCCATCCGAGAACTCTGTGCGACGGTTTAAGTGAAAGAAATCCCTAAACAGTTCGACTGTAGGTTCCTCTTGCAGATAAGCCTCACAGAAGACTTGGAAGTGGCAGATGTTGGTCACAGAATTGGGACCGATGTCTTGAGGGCGCAGTTGAAAACTGGCCAGTACATCCCGGAAATTTTTTGAACCGAGAGGGCTAAAACCTCGTCCGAGATGATCAGCAAACATGACTACCTCTCCGTCCTTGGGTGTAGGAGGACTTTCCGGGCCAGGGACCCTCCAGTGGATGACATCTTTTTTGGCCAAAGCGCCCGTTTTAACAAGATTGTTTGACTGTTCTTCGGTTACTCAAGAAGGAGCCCAGTTGCATTCATAGACTTGCTTGGCCATGGCAATGAAAGATCTGAAACATGATTATTGCCGGTTTAAGATTTACGGTGGACAACTATACAGCGGTATAAGGATACAAGCATATTGATAAACCAGATTTGGTTATTTGTAAACCGGAGTCTGACAATGGAAACAGTGTAATGCATTGGCGGTTCAACAGGGGACTAATGGTATCTACCGGGTCATCATTTTTTCTGTGAAGTTAAACCGCCTAATCTGGCATTAAAGGTATAAGTATAAAGATGTATAAGTAAGGGAAAAACAAGTTTCACAGTTTGGCATGGGAATTTCAGATCTGCCATGCGTTGGATAATCAAAATATAATCTGGTCTAATATCAAGCGCTCAAAAAGTTCAGTAAGTTCAGATGAGTTGGATATCAAGCAAGTGCCTTCACAAGAAGAAAGGATTCTAAATTACAAAAGGTGCTGAAAATAGTCAGATCTAACCGGCCATTGGTGCTACCGAAGGAAGAACAGCTTCAAGCTATGAAAACATCGAACCCTAATGGCAGATCTAGGGCGAGAAGAAGAGGGACTTACCGGTCCAGGAGGAAGCAGCCGAGGATCACCGCTTTTCTCTGATACGATCAGGTTGATGCAGCGGCCTTTGTCGAAGCAGAGGCGAAGGACGATGGCGGCGGCCGAGCTTGAGGGTCGGTCGGCGCGAGGAAGACGACGACGCGAAGAGGCATGAGGGGGAAAATGGAAAGACCCCCTGGCCCTATTTATAAGGGCAGAAAGATTAACGTCAGGCGCGAAAATCGAGGAGCCTAAATTTTGGATATGAGGCGGAGCTGTCGCCTCGATTGTCGGAGGCTCATTAATGAAGGTGCATTATACACAGTTTTAAATAACAGGTGACGTCACGGCGGTTTACCATGGTCCTAGAAGATGATGTCACAGCGGTTTACAAGATTATGTGAAGATGTTGAAGAAGAAATTTTCTTAAGTATTGAGGATTGACATGAACCGGTTCAAATCAATCTGGGCCTAATGTTGGGGATATTACCACTGGGCGTAAACTGGCCAGGAGAGGCCGGGTTAACTCCATAAGTAGTTCATTCGTATCTGAAGTCCATGAAGACAGACGGTGACACTTTTTGAAGGCCCAGTGCCCAAAGCCGGTTTAAGGCCTGTAGACATAAACCGGCATTGATATGTAAACTTGTGTTGTAAGATAGAAATAGCAGAGACCGAGCCGGACACGATTATGAGACGGCCTCGGGATTCTGTAAACCGACGGGTGTCAACCCATGTATATAAGGGGACGACCCGGCGGTGGTTCAAGGAGGACAGACAACAAATCGAAACTCAGGCAAAGCGTATTCGCTCCCTGGTCATCGAAACCCCAGCAATTCCATCACAACTAGACATAGGCTTTTACCTTCATCGTAAGGGGCCGAACTAGTATAAAACTCTCTTGCGTCCCTTGTCTGCTTTAACCCCTTTAAGTTAACCCGTAGTGATGGCTCCACGACTAAGTCCTTTCTCTAGGACATCTGCCGTGACAAAACCACGACAGCGCGCGCGGCGACCGGGGATATTCTTCACCCTTTTCACCTAGGCCGCCAACACCCCCCACCGTCCGCCCGCATTTCACTCAACTAGTCCACCCAATCTCCTTCGCCAGCTCCCCCCTCCCCCAGATCCACAGCAGAACCCTCTCCGGCGCCGCCATGCTCATCCCGGCCATGTGCCCGCTCTTCGGCGTCAAGCCTACCTCCACTGCCGTTCCCAACACGAGGCAGCCCGCGCCTCGCCATCTTTGTTTGCTCGCCACCCACCCTCGAGCATATCGATGTAGTAACCCTCGCCTCTCTTGTGGTCCGGTCGGGTTTGCATTAAGAAGACTGTTAGTTACTGCTCTCCATCGCGGTGAGGCATATTTCCTTGCAATCCCTCTTCCAATTTCGTTCCATATGTTCCCAAATTGGCTATAAAATAACGGAGAGCGTATATATGTTCATTATCTACCTTCCTTACTACATATAAGCTGTATTTGTTCCAATAAGTTACTACCTATTTACAGATCGCGGGCGCCTGAGTCACACAAACTTAACAAATTAGCCGTACATTTTCTAAATTATTGGATGGTATGTTTAGAAAGCTTGATACCAAGCTGTTAGTTTTATGCTTATCCTCCTTTCCCGAGTTTCGCATGTGTTCTCTGTAGATGCCGAGTAGCAGCGACAACACTCATTCAGGCCATGTATCTTCATCTGATTCGGACAACCCTAGGTCTTCAGCAGATTGTGAGGGATCAAGTAGTCTTGAAGTGATAGAGCTGCGGCAATTACCCTTCTGGTTAGGACACGGAGGAACGCTCCAAGGAAGCCCACACACCAGCCTAAAGGTGTATATGAAGTAACCGAGATTGATTTAAAGTCCTGGGCTCCAACTAAACTAGATAAAGCACGATGAGGTGCAGGAGTGTGTGTGGATTTGTTGGCAGGGCAAGGCTCAACATTAATCTGCCAGGGTTTCGGAAGGCTGACACAGAAACACGGCGAAGGATAGTCCGGGAGATCATGGATCACTTCAATGTTCCAGAGCAATGGAGAATGCAGGTGGAACACGCTGCACTGAAGAAGGCTAGGGATGGTTGGAGAAACTGGAACCACGTGCTGTACAAGAAGTACTTGAGTGAAGGCAAGGACCCAATCCCCGCATACCCCCAAATTACAAAGGCAGACTAGGCATAATTCAAAAGGGTCAGGGCAAGTCCAGAGTTTGATGCGAAGAGTTTCAAGCAATCGGAACTTCAGAAGAAGAACATACACCCCACCTTATGGGTGTGGCAGGATACTCCGGCATGAAACTAATACGGGAACATGATGACAAAGAAGCAGTAGCGGCGGGTGGGAGTCCGGCCTTTAGTGAAATCAAGGGCAAACTCACCAAAGACTACTTGCGGGCACGTGCAAAGAGGCGTGATGACGGAACTTATTACTTTGAAAATGCACGTGACGCCAAACTGTATGAAGTGATGGTAGAGGCTTCCCAGATCCCTGGAAGGTTCTACAGGAACTCAGGGCCATGTGACATTCTGTCCATTGCTCTGGACACAAAAGAGCCCCCTGGCCGTGCAAGGGGTATAGGCGTTAATGTCCCGCACAAGAGGGCTTTCACACTCAGCAAACAAGAGAGGCTCAGCATGAAAAAAGCGAGGAGTGAAATGAAGCAGAATGCATTGTTTGAAAAGTTGAAGAAGGAGATTTATCTAGCTGTTTGAAAGGATGTTGAGGAGTCAATGATGATGATGCAAAAGACTCTAACACTGACAGATAGCCAGCAGATGGGAGGGGAGGCGGGCATGGATGATGCTGCTTATTGTGCGACAACACTTCACAAGAGTAGCTGTGCATCAGCTGACCCCAGTGACACTGAGACTGCAGCTGCTCGTGATGATGCTATATCTGATCTATCTGGAATGAAAGACAGACTGAAGGGCGTGCTTACACATTATGAAGGTACATTAAAATGTGCAACAGCCTGGGTTTGCCCACCCTTCTTGGAAGATGGCCTCTTCTTGGACAATGTGCCATTGAGGCCGGGCTGTGTGAAGTGCTACGTGACTGAAGTAAAGCCTGGATTCAATGAATTTGCCCTGAAGAATATCCTAGGAGACTTCGATGAGCAAAGGACCTTGGGAGAAACACTGTTACATCACATCCAGTGGCCACGAAAGGAAATAGAGTTCATCGATGAGATTCCTGAAGCCCCGCCAAGAGCAACCACTATCGCCCCTCAACCGGTGACGCTCTCCTTGCCAGAGCAGCTCTCGCGGGCTAATGCATCAACATGTGATCAGCCGGAACGACTTTGTGGCGTACAAGCCATGTCATCCTCCGCCCCAAAGCAGGCAGTGGCAAGGCCTACAACTGCTGATGACGCACCACCGGTTCAGATGCCGGCCGCTGAAGCAGCGGGGGGAGACCCAGCTGCAGCACATGCTCAGCAGACCAACCTGGTGGAACAGATTGCTAAGCAGTCTGATGCTTGGGAACCACCTGCTAAGCAGTCTGTAGGTCCAGAACCGACTGCTCATCAGTCCGTCGGTCCACAGGCGCGTGATCAGCATACCAATGCGTCAGCACTTCCTGCTCAGCAAACTAACGCGTTGGCACGGCCTCCTCAGCACACTGACAAGTTGGCACCACCTGCGCAGAAACTCAACATAGCTTCAACGCATGGTCAGCAGTCCGATGCCGCTGCTCCTACAGCCCAGCAGTCCGTCACTGCAGCACCGCCAGCTCAGCGGTCCGGCATAGATAAACAGTCTGCTAAGAAGTCCGTCCAAGCTTCACCGTGTAGGCAACCAGACTTTCTGCCAGAAATGCTTCAAGTACCAAGAAGGAAGTGGCCAAAAAGGCTACACCCACGACCACGAGGAAGCGCAGCGGGAAAGTGAGGAGGAAAGAGAACGATTGCCTCTTACTTAAAGCACTCATCGCCCAAAACCAAATTAATAGCAGCTTGTTCGAATCGGGGAGTAATATTATTTCTGACACCATGGATGAGGAAGAAGTAGAATTGTTGCTTGCTAAAAGAAAAGCAGACATACTTGAAGCACGCAATTACGTCCATGGTTAGCCATTTCTTGTTGGCGAATACTTTGATGAGTTACATGAATATTGCATGGATCAAATGTCAGAAGGTCATCACCATTTGCTAGTCCACTACAACAGAGATCATTTCCGACACAATGCTGGTTCCATCATTGTGAGTTTCAAGGACTTACATCTCTTCTTCAACTTCAACGTGCTCGATGCCACTCTTGTTAGATGCGTGATTTTGTAAGTACTTAACAAACTCTGATCAACTTCTCCATACAAGGTTGTAAATGATAAACAACTAACTGCATTTTATTCCTCTCAGGGGATTGAACACGCAGAGAAGACAAAGTGAGAGTGTGTATTTCATAGATCCTGCATTAGCAAATGGCACATCATTGCATGAAAAGGACCGACGAGACTGGGCCGTTAACACGGTCGTCCATATCTTCGAAAACACGTCCCATGCAGAATCATTTCTCTGGCCATATCATGAAGGGTAAGTCAAGTAAACAACCACGCATACACTGATTGTCTTTCAGATTTCGACATCATTCGGAAGTTCATGGCTTTCTTAATATGTAGCAATCACTGGATATTGGTATTCATTGTTCCAAACAAGAACACAGTTTACTACATCGATTCTCTCAAAGAGTCAACAAACGCTCAGGATCTGACGCACCTTCAGCAATTCTTGGATAGGTATTGAATTCTACGATGTTGAAATTAATTTGCATTCATATCTGGTTCAATAATTGATGTTGTCAAAATTCATCATCATTTGCAGTGTGCTCGCATTGTGGGAAACTAAAACAGGGAACCTGTTCAAGAGGAAACTACCTCTGCAGCACGAGATCGTTTCTCCGGTAACACACCAAAATCCATTATTTTCAGAAAATTTATCCAACAGTCTGCAAATACCTTTCCTTATGGTAGTCGAATGTTCAAGATTTTAAATAAACCTCTTTCTATTTTGTCCAAAGAAAAAATAATACATCTAACACCGGTTAGGTTGTTCCTAACAGGACAAATACATGACTAATTTTGTACAAAAAATTTCAGTGTCCTCAGCAAGAAGCAGGGACCAACCTTTGTGGATACTATGTTTGCAGACACATGATCTCCATCTACAAATCTGCTGATAGTTGTCACAATCCTCGCGAATTAGTACCAGTAAGTCTATCTTAATTAATATCTTCTACTCCACTCATATGGCACATTCTGATCTTAAAAATACTGCAGCTCATCTTAAAACCGAGGACCCCTGAACCGCTCCCGGCTGGTGAATTGCTGATGGTTCGGAGATTTATCAGCGACTTCTTCCTGGATCACTACATCAATCCCACTGGTGATGATGAAGATTTCAGCATGGTTTCTCCTGAAACATTGAGTAAGAGTTAGCCGCTAAACATATAACGCATGGATCCATTATTTTCCATCTGATGAGGTCTTCATATTTCGTACACTATGATTAATTATGTAATGCATATATGTGGACAAATCATTGGAATTTAGCTACTGTCGTGGATTTGTCAGGGAAGATGTCCTAGTGTGAGGACTTAGTCGCGAGGCCAACACATCTTTGTAGTAGCTTGAGAGGGGTTGAGCGGAATCGAGAGACGCAACACAAGACTAGGATTTAGACAGCTTCGGGCCCCGGGAAACATCATCCGGTAATAACCCTACATGTTGTTTGCGGCTAGATCTCATTATGCTCATCAGAGAGTCGCCGCATAAGCCGGCTTCCCCTTTGTGTCTAGCCCTAGATATTGTTTCTTGTTGCTTGTCCCTCTTGGGGTGCCCTGCCCCTCCTTATATAAGTTGAAGGGGCGGGTTACATGTGGAGTCCTATTAGGATTAGGACTAATCTATTACAAGTGGAATCCTAGTCTGCCCCCTTAAGGGAAAACTCTTTATGCCTTTCCTCGTAACCGGCCCACCATAACATGAGCCGGCCTTCTGGGCCTTGGGCCTAGTCTTCTATATGACCCGCCGTTAGGGCCACCTGTGAGTCGCTAGGCTCGTGAGTTGCCAGGCTCGTGAGTCGCCAGTCCTCGGGCGGTTTACCAATGAAAACGCCAAGTCCCGCCGGGTCATACATCCGGCCGGGTCATACCGCGGGGTATATCCCCGACATTAGCCCCCGAGTTTAATTTGGATTTATCCATGTTAAACTGATCTGCAACATAAACACAAGAACAAATTTGATAGGTTGTGCTCCGGGTTAAATATTCTTGTAAGCCGGCACTTGATCATCCTTAAGTCCTTGTCGTTTCCTTCTTGTGGAAAGTCCGGGTCAATATACCAGCTTCATAATCAATTTGCTGATGTTGGTTTCTCACAGAGAAATATTGTGAAGAATAATCCACTTGAGTCGGCTTCCAAAATGCTGGCTTAAGAAATATTGGTCTTGAAATACTCATCTGATATTCAGCCGGTTTGAAGATGTAGTACTTGCTGGTTTAATATTACCAAAATTTCCGGTTTGTAAATATTGATAGCACCGAGTCATAATTGTTGCCAACGCTGGGTCATAATTATCGATGATGCTAGGTTATGATTGTTGCAAATACCGGGTCATAATGATTGGTGACGCCGGGTCAATCTGGTTTGCTCAAAACTGAGAATTTGAAAATATTTCTCCTTATATCCGTGTTACATGTAGCCCCCAAGTCTTGAGCAGAGCAAAGTGATGACTAGTCAAAACTGAGTATTCCTCATATGTAGCCCCCAAGTGCCGGGTTGTCATGCTTGCAGCAACCTGGGACTTGTAATTTCCTGATGCCCATAAAAGCTTCAACCAGTGTAGCCCCCAAGGGCCGGGTCATTATGCAATAATGAGCAGGGACTTTGTAAATATGATCATGTAAACTTGAGCAGCAACGTGTAGCCCCCAAGGGCCGGCTCAGTAAGATATTACTGAGCTGGGACTTTGTATATGATTCATTGATAATAACATCATATGATGTAATCTCCACCATGGGGCTTGAACCCACGTCCACAAGGTTAAGAGCTTTGTACTCTACCAACTGAGTAGTGGATCTTTCAATATAATGGATTAAGGCTTGTGTACCTTTAATTTTCAACAGGAGCAATTGGTAGCCCCCAAGGGCTGGCTCATTTAGAATGTGATGAGTCGGGTCTTCAATAAGTTGAGCAAAAAATGACTTTGCATTAGCCCCCAAGTGCCGTGGTGCATGCTGGCAGTGACATGGGACTTGCATACTTGATGTAATCTCAACTTGAATAATGTAGCCCCCAAGTGTTGGGTCGTAAGCCTGCAACAACTTGGGACTATTCCTTCCATTGTAGAATAAATCATATCCATTGATAAAATAATAGCCATTGCGCCAAAGTGACTTTGAATACCTTATCTGTTGACAAGTAAATCCAGAGTTTAAATACCCGGCGGCTCTTGGCCGATGGCGATTTAATACGCCTCCATTGTAAGCCGGAATTTTTATAACCCAGCGGCTTATAGCCTTTGAGAAAATCATGAATTGATAACCCTTTTGAGACACCAATTTCAATCTTTGATGATGGGCTTGAACTTAATCATTTATGTAAGCCATAGCTTTGTAAATCCTGCACAGAGTTTAAACAACATATGCCCTGGCGACTTAACGTCAAAAGCCAGGGCGGGTAACTACCCAAATGTAGTCCTATCCTGCACACAAGTAGGTCACAAGATCCCTTGGCGGTTTACCGTAGGGCGGGTCATAATATCTCACATATAACCACTGTGATATTGAATTTGTACTGCCAGTTTACATGACCTATGCAGTAAGGGTGATAACCCAATCCTTAGAAGCCAATACTTCCAAATATATGATGATTGTCACATGCTGGCGACTTATCGTCCAAAGCCAAGCCGGGTTAAATTTAAACCACACTTATATACTTTAGATATGATCAAAAAAGCCTCAAGTAAAATCCAAAAAATTGTTCGCAAAAAGAGACTTCAAAAATTTTGAGGCTTCTGATTCGAATAAGATCAGAAAACCGTTCCAAAGGGGTTAAGCTAAGATTCGAATACGATCATATAGCCCCTAGTGGCTTTGGCGTTGCCGATCAAGAGGGTACTGACAGCTATGTTCTCTTTGGTTCGAATACGACCTATGTTTGAACAGGAAGCCCCCAAATGGCCTTGAGAGTTGTTTAACGACGCTGATTCGAATACGATCCACGTCGGACCCAAAGGGGTTGAGCTATGATTCGGATACGATCAAGAAGCCCCCTAGTGGGTTTGGCATTGCGCCGATCAAGAGGGTACCGTCAGCTATATATGTTCTCTTTGGTTCGAATACGACCTATGTTTGAACAGGAAGCCCCCAAGTGACCATATAAATTTTAGCATCACGCTGATCAAGAGGGTACTGACAGCTATGCTCGATGAGCAGGAAGCCCCCAAGTGACCATAATAAGATAAGTCGTAAGGCAGGATACCCATGTTTGAACCGCGCATCATGGCATCAAGTTCTCTTTGGCAACCTTTAATTTTTCCGACAACTCAAATCTTGCGAGAGATTAATTCTTTTTGAACTGGAACTTTGAACCGGATTTGAGAGCTTAAAAGCTTTGTAAGAGACAAATTTACCTTGAGCCGGATGTTTGAACCGGATTTGAGAGCTTCAAAGCTTTGTAAGAGAAAAATTTACCTTGAGCCGGATGTTTGAACCGGATTTGAGAGCTTCAAAGCTTGAGCCAGATGTTTGAACCGACAATTCTCTGACGGCCTTTAAATTTTCATCAATATGGCGGTGTCCTCCGAAACCGGGTTATCATTCCCTCCAATGACCTGGAGTTCTTGAATCTGCTTTAAATTGGCAATCATTTACTGAGTCATGTCATTGTAGCCCCAGAGTCTCAAGGCGACTCGAGGAGTTGTCTTGAGATTCTCCATATTTGACCGTGATATAAACCGGTATGAGTCAGTCAACAGCTCAGTGATATAACTTGTCCTGCATTGGAGAACTTGCAAGCCAGAGTAATTGCTCTTTTAAAGAAAAGCAATATATAATATAAAAATATACTGAATGGATTTCACCTGATATGTTAAACTAGAAATTATCCACCGCGGAGTTGATGATCACCATGGTGAAGCTGAAATCCATCACGGCTGAGTCGGCCACGGGAGCAGACAGATGAACCAGCCGCGGCGTTGTAAGCCAGCACGGACGGGCGAGTCAACCGCATCATGTTGATGTAAATTGGGCCGTAAAACGGCGGTTTGCACATATATTCATCGAGGATGATGGCACGGTCAAATGCTGGCCCATGATAATGGTGGCGCGAGCTATACATTGATGACACGGCCATCACTCTTTCAGTGAACAATCGTCCTGCATAAACAATATGACCAAGGCAAAGATAAACTGCTCTTTGAAAAAAATAATATGTGCTAATAAAACAAACTCGGATATCACCTGATTTGACGGATGATCCGTTCATCACGACAGAGGCGGCTCAGGCAGACCGGCGACTCAATATAGTCCCGACGGTTCAGGTAGACCGACGACTCCAGACGGCTTCCCACGGCAGAGGCGGCTACACGTAGGCCACGATGGCGACTTACAGCTGAGACGTCGTGCGGCCGGCTTTGAACTTACAAAGCTAGCTTTGCTCTTCAATGGACTATCTCGATAGAAACGGGTGTAGCTGCGGTTCCGAAACAGGCGACAACGAGCAGGGACACAGAGTGACGGTGACTTGAAGTAGCAGAGGGCCGCGGTAGGCCGATGTAAGCCGGCAAGTTGGAAACAACGGCTCGCTGATAGCGGTGACTTGCGGCCCGAGGTGCAGAGATTTCGTCGGCGGAGGCCGCGGCCGGTTTACACAGAGTGAAGATGACCGGTGAAGGCAGGCCGCAGCAGCCCGCGGTCGACCGGCTCGAGGTAGAAGGCTGCTGGCGGCTCGCCGCGCCAAGCACTTGGTGGCGGGCCGCGCAGACCGCAATAGAGGTGTCGTGGGTCATAGCAGTGACCCGGTGGTGCAAAAGCAAACAATAACGCTGTAGGAGCAAGGTGCAGGGCCGGCGAGCGCGAGGCTAGGCAGCCGAGGCGGCTTATTATGATGTGATGACCCGGCGATGCGGCGCAGCAGCCGTGAAGTGCAGGTCGTGACCGCAATAGCAGTGACCCGGCGATGCGGCGCGGCAGCCATGAAGTGTAGGTCTTGGCGTAGGCCGGCGGAGTAAGGCCGAGGCGGCTCTCGACAGAATCGAGCAGCGGCTCACGGAGAATCACGGAGGCAATAGCGGCTCGCAGCAGAAGCTGTGTGAGACCGGCCACTGTGGAACAGGCCGCCTCGGGGCGAGGCAGTTTGACCACGGCGGCGGAAACGCACTGGCCAGCAGGGCAAGGCCATAGCAGCAGCGCGACGCGGCGAATCACGATGGGGGCGGGTGTGCTCGCAAGTGGCGGAGCTCGGGCGCGGTGAGATGGTTTTGCAGCCCGTGTCCAGCAGGCGCATCAGGAGGAGCATGGAGGCGACGCGGACGTTGTAGAGAGGACGGCGATGGGGTCCGCGGCAGCTTGGATGCGCAGGATCCGCGGCGGCGCGTGGAACGCGGCAAGGCGGCTCAGCGGAGGCTGCGGGGTGAGGCCGCGCGGCCACGGCGGCTCACGGCCGGCCCGGCGGAGATCGGTGAAGGCGAGACCGGCTCCATGGAGGAGACCGAGTCTCCTGTCCCAGTCCACTTACGGGTCGTGGGCTGTTTCCCCCTTTTTTTACTGCTAGAGACATCATGACGGTCGCGTGTGACCCAGTGCTGTAGCCTTTTTGTGGCACCCCGGCTCAAAGCGACCGGTTTACCCTCCTTTGCCAGCCCAGAGACCATGTCTTCTGGCAACACACAACATCTTGGTATAGAAAACAACTGCTTTATTGATGCTAGCAGATCAGAGTTTATATTACAACAGATGCCGAGGCCAAGCGGCACGCACGGTGCGGCTGAACAATATGTACATTATTTAGTGAACATAAAGGGGCCTCGATCATGACAACTACGCGGCAGTGGAACAACGTCGTAGCGGAAGCTCCATAGCACAGGGACACCGATGTGGACACAATCTAGACCCGGACAACACTCCTTTCCAACGAGACTTTCCTGAAATCTGGCATGATACGCCAGGTCAGTACATTGAATGTACTTGCAAGCTCACAACAGGCATAATCATAATGACAAACAATATCATGATAATTAACCAATTAATAATAATGCAACACCATATATCCAACATGCTGTGATCATGCTCGAACGTCCCTCAGGACGGACTTACCAACCGTGATCATTTATGGATCACAAACAAATCACCATCGTGGTCTTGACAAGAGTAACTCGTGATCCTTACGGCGATCACAACCATGACCAATATTTGGTCTCGAACATCTCGATGGCCTTTCCGCCATCATCAACAGTGCTAAGTTCATAACTTAGTGTGCAAATTTATTAAACGTTGACTCATGGTGGGACCTACTATGAGGCGTCCGTGACCGTGGACTCGGCTATCGATAGATTATACACTCTGCAGAGGTAGCACACTGTACCCACACCATGGAACCCATGGCCTCGCACTCCCATTCGGGAGGACCAACGGCATTCCGACGAAACCCCTCCATTGCCATGACACTCTCCCGGCCACTCCGACCCAATCCCCAACGGGCTAGTCCTGGGTGGCCCCGTGTCTACCAAAGACACAACGACCACCGTCGTGGCCAAAACGATCCCACTCAGGGACCCGGTACCATAATCTCAACAACGGGCACACAAGATTATGCCTGCTTACCGGGCCAGGGTAAGCATGCCCATAACCTTCCCTAGTTGGAGGCACCGACCAGAGGCATGTCAATGGACCGAATCAAGGCCTTCCCACAAAGGCAAATGTGGTTGCACTGGGAAAAACTCGATTCAGCGGCACCATGACCCAGTCAACAATATATTCAAGTTCAACTTAAAATGAAAATGACCGGTGTCATAGCATGCCATGAAATGCAATACTACACATGCATCACATATTAACGAAAATGACTGATGTCAACCATATTCACACTAAGCATAAACATCAACAACTTATATTACTTTCCTGGTCAAGGTAACTCTCACTTTAACAAGATATTTTGTAGCAAGTTTCATTATTTTTCTCATGCAAGAAAATAACTTCGATTAATTTCTCATATGCATAGCAAAAATTATACTATCATCACCACAAGCAAATCCTAATTTCTTTACCAACCAAGTTAGGTTCAAACATTCTGTAAATCAAGCAAAATGGCTAAACAAGCACTTAACAGAATATTTTCTAGCAAATTTTACTATTTTATTTGTGCACGAAAATAACTTTAAGTAATTACTCATATGCAAAACAAATCATTTTATCATTACCACAAGTAGATCTTAGCTTCGTTACCAACTAAGCTAGTTTCAAACATTCTGTAAATCAAGCATAATAACTAACAAACACTTAACAGAATATAAATAACATAATAGTTATATAAATGCATGGATTAATCATTTCATTCAAGTAAGAAAATCATAAATATTGAAAGGACACCATGAAAATGTTGCTGTGGCTTGCCTTAGTGCAGATGAGGTTCACAAGCCTTCTGGTGATCCTCAAGACAAGCCTCACCCTCTGAAAATAATTTTAAATACAAGAAGAAGATATCAAGAACACTTCTGAAAATCACCAGAAAATCTAAGTAGCATAGAAAAATCTCATTTTTGGTGAGCTGCTAGATTTCTTTGCAAAGAACACAATGCAAAAAGAATCAATTCATTTGGACTTATGGTTGAAGAGTTATGGCTGTTTGAAGCTTTTTGTAAATTCAAATGAATTTGAATAAAAATAAAACAAACTGGGGGGGGGGGGGGGGTGGCGTCGAAGGCGTAAAGCCCAGGGGCGCCACCACTCGTATCGCTTCGCGCGCGTACAGAGTGGTTGACTAGCGGGCCCCGCTAGTCAGGTGAGGAGGAGGGGGAGAAGGAAACAGAGGGGGTCGCGGCTTCGCCGGAGCTCTCGCCGGCGACGAGGGCTCCTTGGCCAAAACGAGAGGGAGGGATTGAGAGAGGGGACGGAGGCGCACCTGCCCGTACCCGTAGCGTAGCTAGGGGTGGTCGGACGGTGTCGGAATCGACCTCGCAAGCGGAGGAAGAACGCGGTTGTCGCCGGAGATGAGGAAGACGGCGAGCAGAGGCAACTCCAGGGGCTCCAAGAGGTCAGAACAGCTTCACCGACGAGTGGCGGAGGCTCTGGATGGATCGCCCTGGCCTGAGAGGGGCTGGAGCTACCGCGACGACCAGAGGGGATCGCCGGCGAGCTCAAGCTCAGGGACGGCGTCCCGCGGCCTGCCTGGCCGGGCTACGGTTTCCTACGTGCTATAGGAGTGGGTGGGAGTGGTGGATGGTGCTCGAGGAGGCTGTGGGCGGCTCCATTTATAGGCGAGCAGAGAGGGGGGGGGGTTCGGGCTCCGCCGGTTGACACCTGTCCACGGCGCCCGGCGACGAGCGGCGTTAGTGAGAGGGGGAGAAGGCGACATAGCTCATGTAGTGACTGTTGGCGAACGGGGACGAGCACAGGAGCGAGGAGAAGGCAACGAGCACAGTGCGCACCGCACTGTTGTGTTGGCCGGACCGTGCCCGTGCTCGCTGCGGCGAGCTCTGGCATCGGCGAGCGCCAGGGGGAGTTAATGGCGTTGAGACGACGATGGTGGCGAAGTTTGGCACGCTCGGGCAGACGGGGGAAGCGAGCACGCGCGAACAGAGCGCTCGGCGGCACTCAGAGCGCGTCGACACGCAGACATGGCATGGTGGACACGCGTGGTCACCGCGCGAACTCTTCCCTCAGGCCAGCCTACGTCCAAAAATCATGTCTGGCTTGTTGTTCGTGGTGGCTTTGAAGTTTACCACGCTTTGGTTTGGATTCAGGTGCAGTAGAGGAGTTTTTACAAGCCAAGTAAGTTTCTGATCAGTAACTTTGAGAGGTTACTGAGGTCAAATGGCTGGGAGTTGGGGGCTGTGCTTTGGAGGGTAGCCATGATCTTCTATGGTGAAGATGCACAAGAAAATCCAGGCACAATGGAGCAAGTAAAACGGTAGTTGCTGTAGAAACCACCATTTCTGTCTAGAACAGAAAATATTTTCTGTAGCAAAAATATTCCAAAACGTGATGAAATATTTTTGCTCAAGAAGGTGTCCTAGGGTTCAAAGAATATTTGTGAATTATCTCAGATTTTTCTGGGCCATAAAAATTGGGGTTGCTTTGGAGCATATTGAACTAGCTAGGGTTTTTGAGAGGAAAATGAATATTTTTTATTTAAGAAAAATATTCCAAAGATTATTTTGGGGTGGATCAGAAGGGAAATGATGATTAGGGAGGGAAATGAAGCACTTGTGTGAAAGCCAAGGATACCCAAGTGTTTAAGTCCATATGAGAAGATTCAAAAATTCCAAATTTCAGAATAACTCCAAATGAAAATCAGGCAAATAAGAGGGGGCAAAAACCAGGCTGTCACACTTTTGCCTTGTAGTTTTGGAAACCGGAGATCGAGCCCGATCTTGCATTGGATAATCATGCGAAAGAAAATCCCTCCTTCGATTTTCACTAGAGATTGATGCCTCGTCTCATCGGACATTGAAGACCGTATACGCCCTGATTGATCTGATGTTTTAAACAATGAAATATCAGCATGTCTCCTGTCAAAATCACAACCATTGCCGATGATGGAATTTGTGCACGCCCAAATGGATGAACCGGCAGGATACGATCTCGCTGAAGTTGAAGTCGACGAAGCCACAACTCCGGCGCGTAAACGTCCCATGGACGGTGCAAATTTTTTCGTGATCTTGACTCACGAACTCAAAGACGATGTAGATCCTTTCCAATCTGCTCTTCATCTGAAAATTGCAAACTTCTCGAACCCTAAGAGAGATCCCTCCAAGAACTCAACACCATCGTGCGCGGGCCCCACGATGGGCGCCAACTATCATGGATTTGTCACGGCAGATGTCCTAGTGTGAGGACTTAGTCGCGAGGCCAACGCATCTTTGTAGTAGCTTGAGAGGGGTTGAGCGGAAGCGAGAGACGCAACACAAGACAAGGATTTAGACAGCTTCGGGCCCCGGGAAACATCATCCGGTAATAACCCTACATGCTGTTTGTGGCTAGATCTCATTATGCTCATCAGAGAGTCGCCGCACAAGCCGGCCGCCCCTTTGTGTCTAGCCCTAGATATTGTTTCTTGTCCCTCTTGGGGTGCCCTGCCCCTCCTTATATAAGTTGAAGGGGCAGGTTACATGTGGAGTCCTATTAGGATTAGGACTAATCTATTACAAGTGGAATCCTAGTCTGCCCCCTTAAGGGAAAACTCTTTATGCCTTTCCTCGTAACCGGCCCACCATAACATGAGCCGGCCTTCTGGGCCTTGGGCCTAGTCTTCTATATGACCCGCCGTTAGGGCCATCCGTGAGTCGCCAGGCTCGTGAGTCGCCAGTCCTCCGGCGGGTTACCAACGAAAATGCCAAGTCCGGCCGGGTCATACATCCGCCGGGTCATACCGCGGGGTATATCCCCGACAGCTACCATATGTTCAGTTGTAATTGTTGCGAAATCTGATGAATGTTCTTCCTGTGGACACTATTTGTTCAATTGAATATTGTGGCGAATTTGCTTTTTGCGTGCCGATTCAAAATGGGATATTTTTGTTTATTTGTTCAATTGAATATTGTGGCGAATTTGCTTTTTGCGTGCCGATTCAAAATGGGATATTTTTGTTTTAACCTAGCAATTGCTCCGCACACGGTTCAACTAAATGAGTGTGTGCGATCCACATCGGAAAGCATACGTCAATCGTATTGGAACCGTCGGTGATACACAGAAGATCGCAAACGATTCACAGCGCTACTACATGTGTGTAGGTTCTCCGGATCCGTCTGTGATATCGCGTTATCGCACACGAGAACTGGGAGTAAACCGTGCCCACTGCAAAATACAATCCCAGTCGTATTTTTTTCAGGAAACGTGTGGGATCCCAAACGGAAAGCACACGTCACTCTTGCAGCAACCATCGGTGATACCTAACAAATCACAAACGGTCTGCAGCACTTGTATGTGTGCGAAGGGGCTCCTGAACCGTTTGTGATAGAACATTATCGCAGATGGTAATTGTTGGAAAACGTGTGCGATGGAGTCTAGCATGGCAGACGGGTTACGCAGAAAACTCGTGTGCGATAGGGCACAAATCACACACGGTTCATATGTTAGCCCGTGTGCCTTACATACTATTTCCCAAACGGTTCATTACGACAGACCGTATGGTTTCACTGCATCATTAGAAACGCTTAATCACCGATACCACATGTGCGAAAGAATTTGGTGAGTGCTGCATCGCAAACGATTACATTTTGGAAGGCCTCTGGATCACTGTTCCATATCCCCGACGGATTCTGGGTCGTGTGGGAAGGACTCCCTATCGCACACATTCACTTGGAGACGGTTCCGAAGGCCGTCGCGGAAAGGGGTAAAAAACCGTTTGTTTAGGACCGACGCGCACCAGTGCTAGATGCATGCTGGATAGCGGTCGATGTGTGGAGTAATAGTAGTAGATGCAGGCAGGAGTCGGTCTAATAATCTTGGACGTGATGCCTATATAATGATCATTTCCTGGATATTGTCATGATTATTTGAAGTTCTATCAATTGCCCAACAGTAATTTGTTCACCCATCGTTTGCTATTTTTCTCGAGAGAAGCCACTAGTGAAACCTACGGCCCCCGGGTCTCTTTCTCGTATTATTTGCCGTTGCGATCTATTTTTCTTTGCTTTTATTTTCAGATCTATTAAACCAAAAATACAAAAATACCTTGCTGCATTTTATTCTCATTTATTTTATTTGGCGTTCGATCTATCAATCTACTACAATTTTATTCACGTCCGTTTGCCTATCTTGAGGCACCGCTACCCGGAAGGGATTGACAACCCCTTTTACACGTCGGGTTGCGAGTAGTTGTTATTTGTGTGCAGGTGCTTTTTACGTTGTGTTGCTTGGTTCTCCTACTGGTTCGATAACCTTGGTCTCATAACTGAGGGAAATACCTACCGCCGCTATGCTACATCATCCCTTCCTCTTTGGGGAAATACCAACGTAGCTTCAAGCCGCATCAAACGGAATTTCTGGCGCCGTTGCCGGGGAGGATCTTCAACATCTACCAGGTTCCTAATCACAAATCTCATCTCCTCGCAATTTACATTATTTTCCATTTGCCTCTTGTTCTCCTCGCAATTTTATTCGCCCTCTCTTTTACTCGCTATTTTTCATAAACTCTCTTCTCTGTCGCCATGAACAACCACAAAGGAGCTAAGGGTTTTCCCTGAGTTTTAATGCTTTGAATAACCCCTCTGTCCTCTCTAAGCTCATAAATAATGATGTTATGGAAAGACTTATCGGCGTTGTTAAGGAAAACTCTAACAATTTTGATGAAGATGATCCCAGAATTTTTCGTTATTTCCTTGATGAATCTTTGAAAGATGCTTGGGATAGGCTGTTGAGAACTCGAGCTAGCTATGTGCCCCAATATCAGATAGAGATATACCTGAAAAGTTTCTATGCCGGTTTACCTTCTTTCTTTAAGCAAGTTTTGGATTCTATATGTGAAAATGGTTTTCTTGAAGGGGATGCCGTTGATACTTATGAAAAGATGAAAACCATATTTGGGCACCCCAAGGGAGAAAATGTTGAATCAACTACCCTTCTATGCTTTTATCAAAATGAAATAATCAAAGAGATGAAGGCAAGCTTAGATACAAACTTTCGCAACGTGCTTAATCTTTCTTCTGCTATCAATGGCCATGTGCTTTCACAAAATAGAAAATTAAATGCCATTGATAGGAAATTTTCTATTTGCTTTCAAAAGGAGTTGAACAAAGATGACAAAACTTAGATCCTTGCTTTATGCCTAGGTAAGGGCGTAAAACTATAGCGCTTGTTGGGAGGGAACCCAATGAATAAATTTATTTTTAGTTTTTTGCTTTCTGTTCTTGAGTGTTTGCACAATTATGCTACTGTTATGATTGTGTTTTTTGTGTTCTAATTAGTGTTTGTGCCAAGTAAAGCCTTTAGGATCTTCTTGGGTGATAGTTGTTTGATCTTGCTGTAAAACAGAAACTTTTGCTCTCACGAAAACAATTCTCATTTTTTACCAGAGCGTGATAAAATGCCAATGCTTTTTGCAGAAGATTAATATACAAATTGCTCAGGTCATCCTAATTTTTCAGAATTTTTAGAGTTTCAGAAGTTTTCGAAATAGTCAGATTGCTATAGACTGTTTTGTTTTGACAGATTCTGTTTTCTTTGCATTGTGTGATTGTTTTGATGGCTCTATGGCTTTCTTTGATGAGTTTTTGCCATAGAAAAGTTGGAATACAGTAGATATAATGCAAAAAAATATGAATTGGTTTGATACAGTACTTATAGTGGTGATTTGCTTTCTTTAACTAACAGATCTCATGAAGGTTTTGTTGAGTTTTGTGTGATTGAAGTTTTCAAGTTTTGGGTTATCTTACGATGGATGAAGGAATAAGGAGTAAGAATAGCCTAAGCTTGGGGATGCCCGTGCATCCCAAGCTATTATCCAAAAGAGAGCAAGCAACTAAGCTTGGGGATGCCCCGAGTGGCATCCCCTCTTTCCTCTAATGACCATCGATATTTTACTCGAAGCTATATTTTTATTCGTCACATACTATGTGTTTTGCTTGGAGTGTCTTGTATGATATGAGTCTTTGCTTTTTTTTTCTTTTTTTTTGTGTCATGAATCCTTGCTAGACACACCTATTTGAGAGAGCCAAAATTATGTCATGACTTGTTAGAATTGCTCTCGATGCTTCACTTAAATTTTTATGAGCTATGGACTTGCTGTAGTGCTTCACTTATATCTTTCTGAGCATGGTGTGCTTTAGTATTTTTGAAGAAATGCTCTCATGCTTCACTTAGATTTATTTGAGAGTTAGTAAAATTTTCAAGAAACTCTCTCTTGCTTCACTTAACTTAATTTGAGAGAAAGAAATATTATGCTCAGGATCTTCACTTATATTTGTTTGAGCTTATCAAAAGCAACATATGAAAATTAGTTCCAAAGTGATAGATATCCAAGAAGGATATAATAAAAACTTTCATGAAGATCATTGGACAAAATAAACTTGATTCTTAGTAATAGTTTTGAGATATGATGATGTGCTATGTGAGTTATGTTGATGAGTAATTACGCTTTAGTAAGAATATTGATGTTAAGGTTTGTGATTCCCTATGCAAGCACAAAAGTCAATAATTATGAAATGAAATTACATCCTACTTGTGGTGCATTATTTGGTGTTAATTATGCTTAATGCTTGCTTATTTTCTAGCCTTCATTTTGCACTAAGTATGATCACTACTTGTGCATCCAAAAACCTTTAAACCAGTTTTGCCACATAAGTCCTGTTGAGGATATAACCATTAGAGTCACCCGCCCTGGAGGGGCCGGGTTACGTCATAATGGTCATCACGCGAAGCCCAGCGCCATACTTGGAGACGGCGGGTCAATAATGGGCTTAAGACCCGGAGATGGCTTAAGGCCCGCAGTGTTAACCGCCGTTAGGGTGAAACTTGTAGTGTAAGGCAAGAATAGTTAAGAGTCCGAGCCGGACACTGTTATGAGCCAGCCGGGGCTCTGAGAGCTGCTGGGCGTCAACCTCTCTATATAAAGGGACGACCCGGCGGCGGTTTAGGGACAAGTAAGACAAAGTCGATAACCAGGCAGGACGGTTTAGCTTCTGGTCATCGAAACCCTAATCAATACCACCTCAACTGGACGTAGGCTTTTACCTTCACCGTAAGGGGCCGAACCAGTATAACCCTCGTGTTCCTTGTCCCGTTTAACCCCTTTAAGCTTCCTAGCTGCGATGGCTCCACGACTAAGTCCTAGCACGAGGACATCTGCCGTGACAATTCCACGACAAGTCCACTATATCTACCTATATGCGGTATTCTTTTGTCTTCTAAGCAAATTTGTATGTGCCATCTCTAATTTTCAAAATAAACTTATCTTTTGTGTGTTCGTACCGCTCGCGGAGCGGTGAGGGGTGGCTACTATTTTCCATGCTAGATGTGTTATTCTCATGATGAGTGTTTATTCACTTGTCATTGCACGAGAGAAAGGCAAAGGTATTAGGGATGCCTAGTCCCGAAATGAAAAAATGAATTTACTTTATGTTGTCAAATAATAAATTCCTTGGAAAGTGTTGGTATGGAGGGCAACCGTGGATACGGCTAGCCATGGAAAGTGAAAGTATGGTTGAAAAGGGAATAAACTTTATTTTCTGTTTGGGAACCGCCTATGATATATCTAGCATGGAAAGTGTTGGGAACTCTAAGTCATTTTTGTTGGTGGGAAGGATACACCTCCAAAAATGTTTTTAACTCTCAATTTTCGCTTTGAGCTCTCACACCTCTACAAATCCCTACTTTCGTCTACGAAGGGCCTTTCTTTTACTTTATGCAATTTTTATTTTGAATTTGAGTCTCCATCTTCTCTTATAAAAGCACCAACTAGGAGGCAATATGACCGTACTTGAGTATTGGGTGTAGCTAATATGCGGGTGTGTTTCATGAATGGATCAATGATTAAGCATCATGGGCTAGGGATAACTTATTTTAGCATTGATATTTTGAAAGACATGGTTGCTTGTTGATATGCTTCAGTATCTAAATTATCATGTCAAAACAAGACTATTGCTTTGAAAAATATAAAAGTCCAAATGTCCATGCTATAAAGAAAAGAATATGATATGACATGTTAGGCAACATTCCACATCAAAAATTCTGTTTTTATCACTTACCTACTCGAGGACGAGTAGGAGTTAAGCTTGGGGATGCTGATACATCTCCAACGTATCTATAATTTTTGCTTGTTCCATGCTGTTATATTATCAATCGTGGATGTTTTATAATCATTTAATAGTCATTTTATATCATTTTTGGTACTAACCTATTGACATAGTGCCAAGTGGTAGTTGTTGTTTTCTGCAAGTTTTTTACATCGCAGGAAATCAATACCAAACGGAGTCCAAATGCAATGAAACTTTACGGAGATTTTTTATGGACCAGAAGACACCTAATGGGCCAAGGCTGCGCCTGGGGGGTACTCCGAGGAGAGCAGAACCCACCAGGGCGCTCTAGGAGGCCCAGGCGTGCCCTGGTGGGTTGTGCCCACCTCGGGTGCCCCTGGGACCGCCTCTTTGCTATATAAATACCCCAATATTCCAGAAACCCTAGTGGAGTCGACGAAAATCAATTCCAGCCGCCGCAGAGTCCAGAACCACCAGATCCAATCTAGACACCATCACGGATGGGGTTCACCACCTTCATTGGTGCCTCTCCGATGATGCGTGAGTAGTTCTTTGTAGACATTCGGGTCCGTAGTTAGTAGCTAGATGGCTTCCTCTCTCTCTCGCTGAATTCTCAATATAATGGTCTCTTGGAGATCCATATGATGTAACTCTTTTTTTGCGGTGTGTTTGTTGGGATCGGATGAACTTTGAGTTTATGATCAGATCTATCTTTTTATATCCACGAAATTATTTGAGTTTCTTTGATCTCATTTATGCGTGATTGCTTATAGCCTTGTATTTCTTCTATGATATTTGGGTTTTGTTTGTCCAACTTATTCTATTTATCTTGCAATGGGAGAGGTGCTTTGTAGTGGGTTCGATCTTACGGTGCTTGATCCCAGTGACAGAAGGGGAACCGACACGTATGTATCGTTGCTACTAAGGATAAAACGATGGGGTCTATCTCTACATAGGTAGATCTTGTCTACATCATGTCATCGTTCTTATTGCATTACTCCGTTTCTCCATGAACTTAATACACTAGATGCACGCTGGATAGCGGTCGATGTGTGGAGTAATAGTAGTAGATGCAGGCAGGAGTCGGTCTACTAATCTTGGACGTGATGCCTATATAATGATCATTGCTTGGATATCGTCATGATTATTTGAAGTTCTATCAATTTCCCAACAGTAGTTTGTTCACCCACTGTTGCTATTTTTTCTTGAGAGAAGCCACTAGTGAAACCTACGACCCATGGGTCTCTTTCTCATATTATTTGCCTTTGCGATATATTTTTCTTTGCTTTTATTTTCAAATCTATTAAACCAAAAATACAAAAATACCTTGCTGCGTTTTATTCTCATTTATTTTATTTGGCGTTCGATCTATCAATCTAGTACAATTTTATTCACGTTCGTTTGCCTATCTTGAGGCGCCGCTACCCGGAAGGGATTGACAACCCCTTTTACACGTCGGGTTGCGAGTAGTTGTTATTTGTGTGCAGGTGCTGTGTACGTTGTGTTGCTTGGTTCTCCTACTAGTTCGATAACCTTGATCTCATAACTGAAGGAAATACCTACCACTGCTGTGCTGCATCACCCTTCCTCTTTGGGGAAATACCGACGTAGATTCAAGCCGCATCATGCTCAAAGAAACTATGAAACTACTGAAAAAGAATTCTTAGTAGTGGTGTTTGCTTGTGATAAATTTAGACCTTATATTGTTGATTCAAAAGTAATTGTTCACACCGATCATGCTGCTATTAAATATCTTATGGAAAAGAAAGATGCTAAACCTAGACTTATTCGATGGGTTCTCTTGCTACAAGAATTTGATTTACATATCACTGATAGAAAAGGAGCTGAGAACCCCGTAGCTGATAACTTGTCTAGGCTTGAAAATGTTCCTGATGACCCACTACCTTATGATGATAGTTTTCCTGATGAGCAGTTAGCTGCAATAAATGTTGCTCATAATGCTCCTTGGTATGCTGACGATGCTAATTACATTGTTGCTAAATATTTACCACCTAGCTTTACTTACCAACAAAAGAAAAAAAGTCTTCTATGATTTAAGACACTACTTTTGGGATGACCCACATCTTTATAAAGAAGTAGTAGATGGTATTATTAGACGTTGTGTACTTGAGCATGAACAGGGATAAATCCTACGGAAATGTCACTCTGAAGCTTACGGAGGGCATCACGCTGGAGGTAGAACTGCTCACAAGGTATTGCAATCTGGATTTTATTGTCCTACTCTCTTCAAGAATAGCTAATATCGGTAAGCATCAAGAAATGCCTATGAATTATTCACTTGCTCTTGAACCATTTGATGTTTGGGGATTTGATTACATGGGACCTTTTCCTTCCTCTAATGGGTATACACATATTTTGGTTGCTGTTGATTATGTTACTAAATGGGTAGAAGCTATTCCAACTAGTAGTGTTGATCACAACACCTCTATTAAAATGCTTAAGGAAGTTATTTTACCAAGGTTTGCAGTCCCTAGATATTTAATGACTGATGGTGGTTCACACTTTATTCATGGTGCTTTCCGTAAAATGCTTGCCAAGTATGATGTTAACCATAGAATTGCATCACGCTATCATCCTCAGTCTAGTGGTCAAGTTGAACTTAGCAATAGAGAAATAAAAATAATTTTACAAAAGACTGTCAATAGGTCCCGGAAGAATTGGTCTAAGAAATTACATGATGCACTTTGGGCTTATAGAACAGCATATAAAAATCCTATGGGTATGTCTCCTTATAAAATGGTTTATGGAAAGGCTTGTCATTTGCCTCTTGAGTTAGAATATAAAGCATATTGGGAAATCAAAGAACTCACTTATGATTTCAAACTTGCCAGTGAAAAGAGGTTATTTGATATTAGCTCATTAGATGAATGGAGAACCCAAGCTTAAGAAAATGCAAAATTATTCAAAGAAAAAGTTAAAAGATGGCATGACAAGAGAATCCAAAAGCGTGAGTTAAAGTCGGAGAATATGTTCTTTTGTAAAACTCTCGTTTCAGATTCTTTGCAAGAAAACTCCTCTCAAAATGGGAAGGCCCATATGTTATCGAGGAGGTTTATCGGTCAGGAGACATCAAAATAAATAGTGCCGAAGGTACTAACCCGAAGGTTGTCAATGGGCAACGAATAAAGCATTATATCTCAGGTACGCCCATTAATGTTGAAAGTAATATTATCCAAACTTTGACACCGGAAGAACACATAAAAGAGTCCTTCCAGAACACTCCAGAATCGTGAAAATAAGGAGGTACGTGATACGGTAAGTAAACGGACTCCGAAAAATCCGCACATTTTTTGTTAGTTTTGGAATATTTAGAAAAATAGGAAAATAAGAAACTCCCAGGAAGCGTACCCTGGTGGGCACAAGACACCAGGGCGCGCCTGGCAAGCCAGGCGCGCCCAGGTGGGTTGTGCCCACCTGGGACACCTTCTGGACTCCGTTTTCTATAGTTTGCTTGTTCCCCAAGATAAAAAAATCTATATATACTCCCCGAACCTGTTGATCACCGTATCGCGGAGAAATCTTATGTTCTCTTTTCCTTGCTATTTTCTGACAGATCCAATCTACCATGGCCGCTCCACGCTCCTCCAAGGACAAGTTCTTCGAGAACGTCATCAACCCATATCTGCAGGAGGTGGTGCAGCACCCTCAGGCTATCCAGATGCATGAGGGGGTGCTGCACATCCGTGATGTGCAAGGTCCTAAGGGGACGGGAACCGTGGAGGCCAGGCTTGAGGCTATGGAGCAGGATGTCTTCTGGTGCAAGGGGATGGTGGAACGTGGACTCAATGCCAATCACCTCATGATCGCGGACTACACCCGTGATCTCAAGGTGGATGGCAAGTCTATGAAGGACATCTTCTTCACCCTCAACGAGCAAATCAACTTCCTCCAGAGCCAGATCTATGATCTTCAAAACCAAGTCTTTGAATATGAGACAAGGTTTAAAGGTATGAGTTTGGCTGCCAGTTGCAGGACCCGTGAGACTCACTCCTCCTCTTATAATGGTGAGCCTCTGCCATGGAAACCCGAGGACAAGATATCTTCATCACCACCACCTTCTTCTTCACCACCAAAGGAAAATTGAGTATCGGGTATGGGCACTCCACTTGGCTTTCGCCAAGCTTGGGGGAGGTGCCCCGGTATCGTATCATCCCCACTATCTTTTTACCTTTACTTATTTTAGTTCGATCTTTTGCTTAGATGAATAAAATTTTAGTTCGATCATTTCTTCTTTAAGAGTTTGCTTAGTGATTTATCCTTGTAATCATGTGCAAGATATATAACAAAGTTTAGTTTGAGTTTTTGCTTTCTTTACTTTCTTGTTGCAATTAAAAGAAAATAAATAAATAAAAAGAAAGGAAATAAATCAAGAAGATCATATACTAATCTTATGGTAGGTGATGGCACCACATAAGGAAAAGTATAAGTAGAAAATTTTATTAGAGATTGACAAACATAGCATTAGTCAATGATGCAAATCATGAAAGAATAAGGGAAGAGAAGATTCACATATAAATATACTATCCTAGAAATCTTTTGTGATTATGAGACCCCATCAAAATATTATATGCCAAAATTGTTGGTGTTGGACAAGGAAGACAACTTAATGATTTATGTTTGTTCATATTCACATAGAAGTCATATTGTCATAGATCCTTTAACATGTGGGGCTTGCCCCCTATCTTTGCTAGCCAAAAATTCCGCACTAAGTAGAGATACTACTTGTGCATCCAAAAACCCTTAAACCCCAATCTTATTTTCAAGTGTCCACTATACGTACCTAGGTACTGAGCAAGATCCCTCAAGTAAGTTGTCATCGGTGCAAAAAGGCAATAAAAATTGCTTCTAAATGTGTGAGATCATTTAGTGTAAGAGAAAATTGAGCATTACACGAACTTGTGATGGTGAAGAATAAGAGCGACAGACTGCATAATAAAGGTCGCTATCACAAGGGGCAATGCAACGTGACGCTTTTTTGCACTAAGGGGTTGAGCATACAAACAAATAAGCGCATGGCAACCTCTGCTTCCCTCTGCGAAGGGCCTATATTTTACTTTTATGTATTTACTTTTATGCAAAAAGTCAAAGTTTTCTCTCTATTCCTTTTTATTTTCTCCTTTGGCAAGCATCATGTGGTGAGGAAAGATCTACGCACATATGTCCAGTTGAATATGGGTAGCATGAGTTATTATTGTTGACATCACCCTTGAGGTGAATACGTTGGGAGGCGAAACTATAAGCCCCTATCTTCTTATGTGTCCGGTTGAAACGTTTTGCTCATGTGTATGCGGTGAGTGTTAGCAATCTTAGAAGACTATATGATGGTTGAGTATGTGGACTTGCCTAAAGGCTCCGATACATGACCCTTCCTGAAAAGATGATGAATTGTAGTTGCAAAGTTGATTGAGAACATAGTTTGTTGGTTTCTAATAGAGTTTTTGCTTTATACTTCGATTGTGTGATGAACTGTTACTTATTCATGAGAAGTATATGATAAAACTTCTATGACAAAAGCCTTATGTTTAATTTTGTAGCTGTTATAATAATGAACATGATGCTTCTATGCCCATATTTTGTTTTTATCGACACCTCTCTCTCTAAGCATGTGACATGTTTTTCGATTTTGGTTTTCGCTTGAGGACAAGCGAGGTCTAATCTTGGGGGAGTTGATACATCCATTTTGCATCATGTTTTCCTACTGTTATTTAAGATGTTTTTATCCATAATAATGCTTTTTGGAGTAATTCTAATGCCTTTTCTATCATAATATGCAAGGTATACACAAAGAGGGAGAATTCCAGCAGCTGGAAATCTGGACCTAGAAAAGCTATGTCAGGCCACCTATTCTGCACAACTCCAAACAAGCTGAAACTTCACGGAGATTTTTTTATCAAATATTTGATGAATATTGGAGCAAATAACTACCAGAGGGGGCCCACCAGGTGGGCACAACCCACCTGGGCACGCCAGGGAGCCTAGGCGCGCCCTGGTGGGTTGTGCTCACCCAGGCCCACCTCCGGTGCCCATCTTCTGGTATATAGGTCATTTTGACCTAGAAAATTTGAGGAGAGCACTTTCGGGATGGAGCACCGCCGTCTCGAGGAGGAACTTGGGCAGGAGCACTTCTGCCCTCTGGCGGAGCGATTCTGCCGGGGGAACTTCCCTCCCGGAGGGGGAAATCATCGTCATCATCATCACCAACAACTCTCCCATCTTGGGGAGAGAAATCTCCATCAACATCTTCAAAATCACCATCTCATCTCAAACCCTAGTTCATCTCTTGTGTTCAATCTTGTTACCGGAACTATAGATTGGTGCTTGTGGGTGACTAGTAGTGTTGATTACATCTTGTAGTTGATTACTATATGGTTTATTTGGTGAAAGATTATATGTTCAGATCCAATATGCTATTTAATACCCCTCTGATCTTGAGCATGATTATCATTTGTGAGTAGTTACTTTTGTTCTTGAGGTCACGGGAGAAATCATGTTGCAAGTAATCATGTGAACTTGATATGTGTTTGATATTTTGATAGTATGTATGTTGTGGTTCCCTTAGTGGTGTCATGTGAACGTCGACTACATGACACTTCACCATATTTGGTCCTAAGGGAATGCATTTTGGAGTAGCAATTAGATGATGGGTTGCGAGATTGGCAGAAGCTTAAACCCCAGTTTATGCGCTATTCCGTAAGGGACCGTTGGGATCCAAAAGTTTAATGCTATGGTTTGAATTTATTCTTTATACTTTTCTCGTAGTTGTGGATGTTTGTGGGAGGGTTAATCATAAGTAGGAGGTTTGTTCAAGTAACAACAGCACCTAAGCACCGGTCCACCTACATATCAAATTATCAAAGTAGCGAACACAAATCGAACCAACATGGTGAAAGTGACTAGATAAAATTCCCGTGTACCCTCAAGAACGCTTTGCTTATCATAAGAGACCGTTTTGGTCTGTCCTTTGCCTCAAAAGGATTGGGTTACCTTGCTGCACTTTTTCTACTACTATCGTTACTTGCTCGTTACAAATTATCTTGCTATCAGACTACTCTGCTACTTACCATTTCAGCACTTGCAGACATTACCTTGCTGAAAACCACTTGTCATTTCCTTCTGCTCCTCGTTGGGTTCGACACTCTTACTTATCGAAAATAGCTACAATTGATCCCCTATACTTGTGAGTCATCATATATCCCTCTTGAATATCTATCACTTTGGGACTAATTTCATATGTTGCTTTTGATAGCTCAAACAAATCTAAGTGAAGAACATGAGCATAAAAATTTTCTTCTCTCAAAATAATTTAAGTGAAGCAAGAGAGAATTTCTTAAAAAATTTACTAACTCTCAAATAAATCTAAGTGAAGCATGAGAGCATTTCTTCAAGAATACTAAAGCACATTGTGCTCAAAAAGATATAAGTGAAGCACTAGAGCAATTCCATAGCTCATAAAGATTTAAGTGAAGCATAGAGAGCAATTCTAACAAGTCATATCATAATTTTGGCTGTCTCAAATAGGTGTGTCCAGCAAGGATTAATGACTTAAAAATAAAAATAAAAACAAGCACAGACTCATATCATACAAGAAGCTCCAAGCAAAACTCATGATATGTGACAAATAAAAATATAGCTCCAAGTAAAATACCGATGGTCGTTAGAAGAAAGAGGGGATACCACTCGGGCATCACCAAGCTTAGTTGCTTGATTCTCTTTAGATAATAGCTTGGGATGCCATGGGCATCCCCAATTTTAGGCTCTTCTTACTCCTTATTCCTTCATCCATCGCTATCACACCCAAAACTTGAAAACTTCAATCACACACAACTCAACAAAACCTTCGTGAGATCCGTTAGTATAAGAAAGCAAATCACTACTATAAGTACTGTTGCAAACCCATTCAATATTTTATTTTTTTATTATATCTATTGTATTCCAACTTTGCTATGGCTCAAACCCCTCAAAAGAGTCCATAGATCAATCAAAATAAGCACAGAACGCAAAGAAAACAGAATCTCTCAAATATAGAACATTCTGTAGCATCTGAATATTTCGAATACTTCTGTAACTCCAAAACTTCTGAAAAATTAGGACAATGTGGGAAATTTGTATACCAATCTTGTGTAAAAATTCAGACCAAAAGCATGTTTCTGTGATTTATGAAAATTATTTTACTAAGCGCAAAAGTTTCTATTTTTCAACAAGATCAAATCAACTATCACTCAACATAACCCCAAAGGCTTCACTTGGCACAAACACTAAATAAACACAAGAAACACAATCATAACAGTAGAATAATTGTGCAAACACTCAAGAATAGAAAGAAAAATAAAAAATAAATTTTATTCATTGGGTTGCCTCCCAACAAGCGCTATCGTTTTACGCCCCTAGCTAGGCATAATGCAAGGATTCAAGTATTGTCATCTTTTGTTTCATTTTCCTTAGAGGTGTCCTTGTTAGGAGGTTTTGCAAAAACAACATAGAACACCTTATCCATAGAGACTTTAGCACTATCAAGTTGCTTATCATCATATCCTTTTTGATTTCTGGCAACAATCCAAGAATAGTGTTGATTAAGATCATTGAAAACTTGTTGGATTATATCTAAAAGAGGGACTTCCTTTTTAAGATTCTCATCAAAGATTTGATTATCCCCAAGCAAATGTATTAGCACATAATCACTATTATAAAGAATTTTATCTATCGCTGGTTTTTCACGATTCATACCATAGAAATCAAAATTTTCCCTTGCTTCCCGTACTATGTAATGAAATTTATTCATAAGAACAAGGGTGGCCAACTTTTTAGCCTTGAGATTCTTTATAACGGGTAAGTCAAAAAACAATCTTTGCAAGGTAGGATGAGTACGGATAAATTTATTTTCAAGTTTCAGAACTAGTGCTGAAATAGCTTCCGCATAAGATTTAGTCATCTTAAGTATAGCAACATCATCAAGACTTAAATTTCCAATTGAAAAATTCATGGATACGCTCTTTTCCTATAACATTCCCTTGCCCCAAAACAAAAGTTTTAGCATCCAGATTGCCAGATCGTCCAATTTTAGGAGTTAGGCCATCATATGTTTCTGCCATACCAAAGTCACTCATGGTGACGAATCTAGCAAACAAAAATCCAACGAGAAATGCGAACGAGAAAGAGATAAAACGACAAGTTTTTGTGAAGTGGGGGAGAGGAAAACGAGACGCAAATGGTAAATAGTGTAAATTGCAAGGAGATGAGATTTGTGATTAGGAACCTGGTAGATGTTGATGATGTCTCCCCAGCAAAGGCGCACGAAATTCCTTTTGATGCGGCTTGAACTACGTCGGTATTTCCCCAAAGAGGAAGGGATGATGCAGCACGGCTACGGTATGTATTTCCCGTAGTGATGAGACCAAGGTTATCGAACCAGTAGGAGAACCACGCAACACTACGTAAATGGTACATGCACAAAAAGAACAAACACTTGCAACCCGACGTGTTAAAGGGGTTGTCAATCCCTTTCGGGTAACGGCGCCGGAAATTAGCACGTGAACGGAAGAAAGTTGTAATAAATTGATAGATAGATCGCAAAATAAAATAAAGTGCAACAAGGTATTTTTGGGTTTCTGGATTAACAGATCTGAAAATAAAAGCAAACAAAAATAGATCGCGAATATAATAAAGAAGAGACCCGGGGGCCGTCGATTTCACTAGTGGCTTCTCTCGAGAAAAATAGCATACGGTGGGTAAACAAATTACTGTTGGGCAATTGATAGAACTTCAAATAATCATTACGATACCCAGGCAATGATCATTATATAGGCATCACGTCCAAGATTAGTAGACCAACTCCTGCCTGCATCTACTACTATTACTCCACACATCGACCGCTATCCAGCATGCATCTAGTGTATTAAGTTCATGGAGAAACGAAGTAATGCAATAAGAACGATGACATGATGTAGAAAAGATCTATTTATGTAGAAATAGACCCCATCTTGTCATCCTTAATAGCGACGATACATACGTGTCGGTTCCCCTTCTGTCACTGGGATCAAGCACCGTAAGATCAAAGCCATCACAAAGCACCTCTTCCCATGGCAAGAAAAATCAATCTAGTTGGCCTAACTAAACCAAAGATTCGAAGAAGAAATACGAGGCTATAAGTAATCATGCATATAAGAGATGAAAGAAACTCAAATAACTTTCATGGATAAAAACATACACTACTGCAGGATGCTGCTAACGCGACACTACGATCAGAGACCCTTTCACGAAACTGTGTGCGATGCATTAATCGCAAATGGGGATGTAAAAACCCATCAAAAAGGTGCAAAATGTTTGCGATGGAGGATGCATCAAACACGGTTCAGAATTTTAGTTGCGTGTGCGATGCAGGGCATACGGTTCAGTTCAACGAACTTTTTGCGATGAGGAGGGACAAAAGAAACGGGCAACACAAAAGAATCGGTCAGCCAGATCAAGGTGTGTGCGATATACGGCATGCGGTTCACTCAGATGAACTGTTTGTGTTGAGACAAGAGAACAGAAACGGTTCAATATAACAAGATTTGTGTGATACGTGACAAACAGGTCTGTAATCAGAAATGTGTGCGAAGACCGATAATAACACAGACGGTTGCTGCTAATAAGACGTGTGTCTTGTGCGATGGGATTGCATACAGAACAACAACATATATATTTACACACATGGTTGCATAGGTGGCTACTACAACCATGGCATTTGCACACACCAAAGTAAACTATTACATGCATACTTACATAGGTGGCTACTACGCACATGACATTTCCACACACCAATAAAGTAAACTATATATAACATGCATGATTGCTACGTCTTGAGCATGCGTTGGTTTTCCCTTGAAGAGTGTGATGCCCGGATAACTAAGCTACAGTGATCCCCCGCTAATGATGCCACGTCACCTCGGTTACTGTTGATAAACTCTCGATCGTTCAAAAACAAAACAAAACCAATATTTAATTAAAGGCAAACAATAAAAGTTTTCAAATATTAAAACCAAATTGTCCAGGTTGTGCCAAATAATGCATAAGTAATTATGGTGGAGAAACTAAACTTTTATAAAGTGTTTAACTACTCTAAAAATAAATAAGGCAGTAGCAAAAACAACTAAATAAATGCCTTTTACAATTAATAAAATACTAAACTATTTTATTTTGTCACCAAACTTTTTGTGGCATTGGGGTATTTTGAAACACTAATTTAGTTACTACTTATATATTTTATAAAACAAAAGTATATAGAAAATAGAATAGAAAACTAATAAACAGGAAATAAATAAAAAGTAAAAAAACAGAACAAAAGAGGAGGACCCCCTGGCCAACTGGGCCAGACGACTCAGCCGGCCAGCCCATCTGGCCCTAACTGGCCCAACCCCACTCCCTTAACCACCCACTACGACAGAACCCTAACCCCTATCCACCCCACTCGCTCCCCATGATCCCCTCTCTCTCGGTCGCTCCTCTCCCCCTGTCCCGATCCGATCTGGAGGGGGGTCGAACCCCCAGCGCCCGAGGACGCTGCCCCTGCCGCCGCCCCGACGGCCGCAACCAGCCACCCGGTGCTGCCCGACGCCGCTTGCCGTTGCCTGCCGTTGCCTCCCCTCCGCTGTGCGCCGTCATCGTCGCCGGATCGCCGGCGCCACCTCACCCCGAAGTCACCCCGCCGCCTCGACCACGCCTCCCCTCCGGACTGCCTCCTCGTCTCCGACGCTGCCATCCCCGTCCCCCACCTTGAGCACCATTGCCCCGTGCCCTACGCCTCGCGGTGAGGCCCCGCCTTCCTCTGCTTTCCCCCGCTCACCACGCACATGCCCCTCTCGCGTCCGCGGTCACCATGTCCACGGATGTGCACCGTCCCTGCCCCGCACGCCCTGGCCTCCTCCCCGCACGGCCCGACGATGCTCGCCGCCGCCCGCAACTGCGCCCGCGCTCGCGGCGCCCCGCTCCGCCCTGCCGCCCACTGATACGTCTCTAACGTATCTATAATTTTGATTGTTCCATGCTATATTATCTTCTGTTTTGGACATTATTGGGCTTTATTATTCACTTTTATATTATTTTGGGACTAACCTACTAACCGGAGGCCCAGCCCAGAATTGCTGTTTTTTGCCTATTTCAGAGTTTCGCAGAAAAAGAATATCAAACGAAGTCCAAACGGAATGAAACCTTCGGGAACGTGATTTTCGGAACGAACATGATCCAGAGGACTTGGACCCTACGTCAAGAAATCAAACAGGAAGCCACGAGGTAGGGGGGCGCGCCTACCCCCCAAAGCGCGCCCTCCACCCTCGTGGGCCCCATGTTGCTCCACCGACGTACTCCTTCCTCCTATATATACCTACGTACCCCCAAACGATCAGATACGGAGCCAAAAACCTAATTCCACCGCCGCAACCTTCTGTACACGTGAGATCCCATCTTGGAGCCTGTTCCGGAGCTCCGCCGGAAGGGGCATCGATCACGGAGGGCTTCTCAATCAACACCATAGCCTCTCCGATGAAGTGTGAGTAGTTTACCTCAGACCTTCGGGTCCATAGTTATTAGCTAGATGTCTTCCTCTCTCTTTTTGGATCTCAATACAATGTTCTCCCCCTCTCTTGTGGAGATCTATTCGATGTAATCTTCTTTTGCGGTGTGTTTGTTGAGACCGATGAATTGTGGGTTTATGATCAAGTTTATCTATGAACAATATTTGAATCTTCTGAATTCTTTTATGAATGATTGGTTATCTTTGCGAGTTTCTTCGAATTATCAGTTTGGTTTGGCCTACTAGATTGATCTTTCTTGCAATGGGAGAAGTGCTTAGCTTTGGGTTCAATCTTGTGGTGTCCTTTCCCAGTGACAGTAGGGGCAGCAAGGCACGTATTGTATTGTTGCCATCGAGGATAACAAGATGTTTTTTATCATATTGCATGAATTTATCCCTCTACATCATGTCATCTTGCTTAAAGCGTTACTCTATTCTTATGAACTTAATACTCTAGATGCATGCTGGATAGCGGTCGATGTGTGGAGTAATAGTAGTAGATGCAGGCAGGAGTCGGTCTACTTGTTTCGGACGTGATGCCTATATACATGATCATACCTAGATATTCTCATAACTATGCTCAATTCTGTCAATTGCTCAACAGTAATTTGTTCATCCACCGTAAAATACTTATGTTCTTGAGAGAAGCCACTAGTGAAACCTATGGCCCCGGGTCTATTTTCCATCATATTAATCTTCCAACACTTAGCTATTTCCGTTGCTTTTTATTTTTCTTTTACTTTACTTTGCATCTTTATCATAAAAATACCAAAAATATTATCTTATCATATCTATCAGATCTCACTCTCGTAAGTGACCGTGTAGGGATCGACAACCCCTTATCGCGTTGGTTGCGAGGATTTATTTGTTTGTGTAGGTGCGAGGGACTCGCGTGTAGCCTCCTACTGGATTGATACCTTCCTTCACAAAAACTGAGGTTAATACTTACGCTACTTTGCTGCATCACCCTTTCCTCTTCAAGGGAAAACCAACGCAGTGCTCAAGAGGTAGCACCCACTTCCCCCTGCTGCAGCTGTGCACCATTGCTCCTCGCCAAGTCCAGCCGGAGCTGTGCCGCTGGCCGCGCCGTCCGCAAGCCCTGCTGCGCTCATCGTCAGGCCGCGTCCGCCGCCTCCCCGTACTGGCCACCGCTTCTCCGCACCGATGTGTGGGGCCTCCCCACACGCCCGCAACCGCACCCCTCTTCGCCGGCTTCCTTCGCCGGAGACGGCCGGCCGGCGAGCCCCGCCGTGGCCGCCGGCGCGCTATGGCGGCCGTACCCCCCGCTGCGGCCTGGTCCGCCCCCTCGTTCGGGTGCCGCCCCGTTAACCGCCACCCATGCGCCCGCTAAGGCCTTGGGCCCATGACACGAGGGGCCCACGCCCCAAAACGTTTTAAATAAAAAAAGACTTAAAAAAATAAAAATATCAATTAATTATTTAATTAACTAAATAATTAACTTAATTAATTCTATTTAAATTAACTAATTAAGATTAATTAACCTAATAACTAGTTAACCTAATTAACTACTGTTAATTAGCTAAACAGTCCCTAACAGGTGGGACCCACCTGTCAGGTTGACCAGGCAACGGTCAACATTGACTGCTCATGACATGCTGACGTCATAATTACGTTTTTTTCTAATTAAATTGATTCTGTTAATTCTAGAAAAGATAAAATCCTTTTTAAATTAATATAAAATAAACCGTAGCCCGGATAGAAAAACTTTGTACATGAAAGTTGCTCACAACAACGAGACGAATCCGGATGCGTAGACCGCTCGTCCGCCACACATCCCTAGCATAGCGAACACGCAACTTTCCCCCTCTGGTTCATCTGTCCGAAAACGCGAAACACCGGGGATACTTTTCCGGTTGTTTCCCCCCTTCGCCGGTATCACCTCCTACTGCGTTAGGGCACACCTGACACCGTTACTTGTCTTCTCATGCATCGTTATGCATCTATTTGCATTGTATTCATTGTTTCTTCCCCCTCTTCTCTCCAGTAGACTACAAGACTGACGTCGCTGCTGGTGCCCCGATCGACTACTGTGTCGACGAACCCTCCTTCTTACCAGAGCAACCAGGCAAGCCCCCCCTTGATCACCAGATATCGCCTATTCATTCTCTCTACTGCTTGCATTAGAGTACTGTAGCATGTTACTACTTTCGGTTAATCCTATTCTGCTGCATAGCCTGTCATTGTTGCTACAGTTGTTACCCTTACCTGCTATCCTAATGATTAGTATAGGATGCTAGTGTTCCATCAGTCGCCCTACACTGTTGTCCGTCTGCCATGCTATACTACTGGGCCGTGATCACTTCAGGAGGTGATCACGGGCATATGCTATATACTTTATACTGTTACATTACTTATGATACTGTTCGGAGATGGGGGCTGAAGGGGCAGGTGGCTCCATCCCGGTAGAGGTGGGCCTGGGTTCCCGACGGCCCCTGTAACAGCCTGGATTTTGGCCTTTTCTTTTTTTCTTAATTTAATTGGTTTTTGCTCTGTTTTTCTTTTTGGAGTGGTTCTGTGGCCTTGCCACCTGGGAAATCATCCTCATTTCCCCTCCCAAGTGGCTCATCATTCTCAAAACCTTTCCAAGATCATGTCACTCCACTGCTTGACCAAACCCTAATTTCTTTTCTAGGGAAAATTCCTTTTTTAATTAAAGGAATAACCCTGTTTGCCCTAGGTTGTGAAGCAACCTATATTTCTGTCACTCCCAAAAATCCCAATTAATTCTCATAAATCCTTTGGGTCATATATTGCTCAAATATGCCCAAACTTTCCTATCCTATCCCAAGAATAATTCTCCAATAATTATTCTTCATTTCTGTCCAGTGTGGCTTTCTGTGAAGGAAGTGCCACCTATCCTTTCCTGATTGATCCCAAACCTTTTGGGCATTCTCTTATGTCCAAATGATTGCCTCATGCCAAAATTCAAGTTTATTTGCCTAGCCAATCTTCCTCAGCAATTTTTCAAACTTTCTGTCAGACAGAAGGCATTGTGACGAAAGTACCAGCTAGGGTTATCCAAATGAGTTGAAATTTTGCAAACTCCTTCATGTGCTCATATTAACCCCCTCCTCCAAATTTCAGCCCCATCCAATCAACTATGTGAGCACAGGACCAAATCTTTGCTTCTGGTAAAATTTCCAGGTTGTGAAGCAAGTGCATTTTATATTGCTTCAAAAATCCTGATAAATTACCAGATCATGATCCTACCTATATAACATCTCTCCACCAAATATGGCACCATTTCACCTAGCCAATATTTCTCTAGAATTCTTCCAAGATTCTGGTTAGTGAAGATAGCTATGAAGGAAGTACCATTTTGGTGAATCCAATTGGTATGAAATTTTTACAGCATCATTGTATGACCAAATCACTAAGCCTTGCCAAATTTGAGATCAAGTGGCCTCACCATGTTAGTGCATCATCCAAATCTCATTTCTGGACCAGATTTAGCTGTTGCAAAGGAACTATATTAAATCTTGGTCCAAATCTTCTCAAAGTTACCAGGATGAAAGTCCTTCTTACCATAAACCTCGCAGATAAACTCTCTGGCTCCAACCCTTTCCTATTGATCAGCAGTTCACGGCCAAGTTTACTGCAGTAAACTTCAGAGGGTGATTACCATTTAACCAGAGCCTTTTTCACCAATCTACCGCCACAGTTGAACCCTCCCTTGGAAGAACTTACCACTAGACAACGTTTGCAAACCTTTGGCACCTTCTCCTCTCCAGCTCACGCGATCACCACCTCTCTGGCATGCCATGGACGCGAGCTGGATTGTTTCTTGCTCGGGCCCCTCTCCCTCTCGTCGTCTTAGCGCTCTTGAGCATGTCTCACTGTTTTACCGCGTCGTCGCCATCCTCCTAGAGCCATCTTCCCCTCCATCAGCCCCTCCGTCAGCGCTCGTCGCCACGCGCCCACGAGCGCACTGTGGCCGACCGAGCTTTAATGGCGTTAGGTTTCTTTCTCCCCTGCACCCTCGGCCCCTTCGGCCCTGTGCACCTCTGTAGCTCGTCTGCGCTCCCCCTCGTCATGTTCCCGTGCTCGCTGCAAATCGCCAGAGACGTTGGCCGGATCCCCGCGGTGACACCCGAGCTCGGCCTCCCTCGCCCGGCTATATATAGCCATCCCCACGGCCTCCCGAGCCCATCAGCCTCCTCTCCTCACTCCACTACCCCTCCCCAGCCTCTCACCCGATTCGAGAAGCTCTCCTGTCCTCCCTCTGTCGCCATGGCCGTTGCCTCGGTCCTCCTAAATTGGAGCGAACTCGAGCCCCTCCCTCGCCCCTACCACCACTAGTAGACCGCCCCCACTCCGGCGACCATCCCCAGGTCCTTCCCCCTTCGCCGGAGCCATGATGGCCGGAACCCCGTCTCCACCCGAATCCCTCCTCCGCCACAGCCCTTGCCGCCGCTGTTTTGGTCCCTCTCGGAGCCCGTGCACCCCGGGAAGGGATGCTCCTCTCTTCCCCGAGCTCGCTGGTGTGCCGAGCGCCGCGAGAGGTGGCCGGAGCCGGCCGGACGGCCACCTGCAGCGTGCGCCTCCCTTCTGTGCAGCGGGCAAGCGGGAGGAAGAAGAAGTTGACCCAGCCAGGCGGGCCCCACTCCAGCGCGGGTCCCGTGCGTCAGCCTCTAGGGCGTTGACCCGGCCAGCCCAAGTGGATAAGTGATGGGGCCCACCCCTGGGGGACCCGCCCGTCAGTGACCCGAGTGCCTGGCCCCGCCTCTGCCTGCGTGGCAAGTGGAAGCGTCAACACCCGAGTACGTTTATGCTTTCGGAAAGCGTATTTTTGCTCTCCTTCAGACAGAGTACATTTTCTTTTATTGAAAGCATATTTTCTCTCTGTTTCAGCCTGGAATACGCTTCCCCGAGGCAAAGGCGTATTTCTCCGTAGTGCACGTTCTATTTTTCAGCCAAGGGCCTGTTTGTGATGATTATATTACAGATGGGTCCCTGGCAGAAAACCTTCATATCTTTTTTCCCACAACTCCAAATGAGGTGATTCCAAAGCCCACTTCTTCGTTTCGTCGAGCCCGTTCTGTTGGTATCATTTTCACCATGTTTTGACATTCTGAAAATGACCATTTTGCCCTTGCCGTTAACCAGCCTCTTTTGAGGGAGAAGTGTTTCCGGCAAATCCTTCTGCGATGTTTCCGCACTTTGTCCCGGTGATTTCTTCATCCACAGGCAAGCCACACCCTCCATTTGCATCACTGTAATGTAGTGACATGGTTTAATCTATTTGAACTTGTTTAAAATATTGCTTTAGCTACATGACTTTGTGCATGGCATTTTCTCGGAGTATTATTTTGATCTTGTTGTTGCCATGCTATTGTTTGGATTACTAGGAGTTATGTTTGTAGTTGATGAGTATCATGTTGACATTGGAGTATTAGTGGTTGATATTATGATTGTTTGCATGACGATATCTGTTATTATATTTTGGAGTATTACTTTGGATGTCATGCTGCCTTTGGATTATTAGTGGTTAGTGTGATTATTTTCATGATGCTAGTCGATGTTCTGTTACTGTTGCTTGGAGTATTAATTTTGGAGATGATGTTTACGTGTGGATCTTAGATGGATAGCTTTGTTCTTGTTATTGGAGTAGTAGAGTTATTGTTTTCAGATTCATCATGATAGAAATGTTATGCTATCCTTGGAGTATTTTGATATGATGATATTATGCTCAGATAATTTGTTGGATATTGCTATCACTTGGATTATAGTTTGATAGTTGATATTGGAGTGTCAGTTATCATAGTTATATTTTTGGGGATAAATTCCGTCATTAAGTTGGTCAGGTGCCACCGAACCGGGCTTTCTCCAGTGCAACCACATTTGCCTTTATGGGAAGGCCCTAACTGGGTCTATTGCCGTGCCTCTCGCTGGTGCCTCCCATGCGGGAAGGTTATGGGCGCGTGCTACCCTGATCAGGTAGGCGGACATAAGCCTTGTGTGCCCATAGTTGTTGTATCCGGATTGTCCCCGTTTGGGACCGTTTTTGTTTGCCACGACGGTGGCCGTTGGTGCCTTTGGTAGGCACGGGGCCACCCAGGAGTGAACCCAAAGGGGGTGTTGGTCGGAGTGGCCGGGAGAGTGTCATGGCAGTAGATCGGTTTTGTCGGAACGCCGTTGGTCCACTCGAATGGGAGTGCGAGGCCATGGGTTCCGTGGTGTGGGTACAGTGCACTACCTCTGCAGAGTGTGTGTTTAAGCTATCGATAGCCGCGTCCGTACTAGGTCACACCGTTCGATCAACACTCACATGACGAAATGACTTATAGCTGATTTATATGATATATGTGAGCAGTAACAGTTTGGCAGGATGTTGATGATGATGTTGAGATGATCTTGAGGATGATCATTCAGTTTGTGATCTGGTCACGAGGTGACAGTGTGGATATGTTGGTCACGAGGTGACCGGGTGGATATGTTGGTCACGAGGTGACCGGGTGGATATTTTGATCACGAGGTGACCATGTGGACCACGAGGTGGTCGAGATGGTATTTGCTTGGCCGGTTAGCCAAGAATGAGATTATTGTTGGTATTGAGATGTTGGTTTATCAGTAGTGTAGTAGTTTCATATCATGCTTAGTAGTTGTTGTTGTATCATGGTAGTTGTTAATTTAATTAACCTGATTAAGCTATGTTGTTGTGTTGCCTTGATGTTTTTGGTTGTTGTGAGCTTGCAAGTACATTCAATGTACTGACCTGGCGTGTCATGCTAGATTGCAGGCGATGCCGTGGTTGCTTGATTGCTTGTCGTGGTTTCCGTTCGTGCGAGCTAGATCGTGTCCCAGCCAGAGTCCCTGCGGAGTGGAGTTCACCACCTTCGTCGTTGTTCCGCTGCTAGAAGATTTCCGCTGCTTCGAGTTGTTCCGCTGCTAACATAGAGCAAGTATAGTATCGCAGGCGTAGTGTCGCTATGCTGATGTGCTCCTTTGCAACATCTGACCTTTGTATTTATTCTTGTAATAAGAGCTGATTTGTTCTATGTCATGCAGTGCCGTATTCCAGAGACTTCTCCTCGATCTCTGGGCTGGAATACGGGGCGTTCCGGTTTCTCTGAGCCGGGGTGCCACAGGCTGGTGAAATGGTGCCAAATTTGGTGGAGAGATGTTATATAGGTAGGATCATGATCTGGTAATTTATCAGGATTTTTGAAGCAATATAAAATGCACTTGCTTCACAACCTGAAAATTTTACCAAAATCAAAGATTTGGTCCTGTGCTCACATAGATAATTGGATGGGGCTGAAATTTGGAGGAGGGGGTTAATATGAGCACATGAAGGAGTGTGCAAAATTTCAACTCATTTGGATAACCCTAGCTAGTACTTCCGTCACAATGCCTTCTGTCTGACAGAAAGTTTGAAAAATTGCTGAGGAAGATTGGCTAGGCAAATAAAGTTGAATTTTGGCATGAGGCAATCATTTGGGCATAAGAGAATGCCCAAAAGGTTTGGGATCAATTAGGAAAGGATAGGTGGCACTTCCTTCACAGAAAGCCACACTGGACAGAAATGAAGAATAATTATTGGAGAATTATTCTTGGGCTAGGACAGGAAAGTTTGGGCATATTCGAGAAATATATGACCCAAAGAATATATGAGTATTAATTGGGATTTTTGGGAGTGACAGAAATATAGGTTGCTTCACAACCTACGGCAGACAGGGTTATTCCTTTAATAGAAAAAGGAATTTTCCCTAGAAAAAGAATTAGGGTTTGGTCAAGCAGTGGAGTGACATGATTTTGGAAAGGTTTTGAGAATGATGAGCCACTTGGGAGGGGAAATGAGGATGATTTCCCAGGTGGCAAGGCCACAGAACCACTCCAAAAAGAAAAACAGAGCAAACACCAATTAAATTAAAAGAAAAAGAAAAGGGCCAAAATCCAGGCTGTTACAGCCCCCGACTTTTACTTTGTGGCGGAGCGACAGGGCAGGTTGAGACCACCTAGGAGAGAGGTGGGCCTGGCCCTGGTCGGCGTCCGCAGTTACTTCATAATAACATGCTTAACGAGATCTTGGTATTTGATTTGAGTTGGGTCGTTGACCTTATACGCACTAACCGCCACGTGGGACAAGATATGGGCAACCGGCATCGTGGTATCTGTTGAAGCCTTCATGACGTCAGCGACTGAGCGGCGCGTGCCGGATTGGACTGGAACGCCTGCTCTTGTATTAGGGAGGCTAGGTCTGTTTCCGACCGCGTACGCAACGTGCAGGTGTGCAATGGGCGATGGTACCAGACCCCTACGCGCATAGGATTTAGACCGGCGTGCTGACCTATCTGTTGAGCCTACGTAGGGCTGCGACGTGTTGATCTCCCGAGGCCGGACATGACCAAGGAAAGTGTGCCCGGCCAGAGGGATCGAGCGTGTCGGGTAATGTGGTGCACCCCTGCAGGGAAGCCGTGATCTTCGGTAACAGGACGACTTGGAGTTGTTCCTTGACCTTATGACAACTAGAACCGGATACTTAATAAAACACACCCTTCCAAGTGCTAGATATAACCCGGTGATCGCTCTCACATAGGGCGACGAGGGGAGGATCGCCGGGTAGGATTATGCTATGCGATGCTACTTGGTGAACTTACCATCTACTCTCTTCTACATGCTGCAAGATGGAGGCTGCCAGAAGTGTAGTCTTCGACAGTACTAGCTATCCCCCTCTTATTCTGGCATTCTGCAGTTCAGTCCACCGATATTGCCCCTTTACACAGATACCCATGCATATGTAGTGTAGATCCTTGCTTGCGAGTACTTTGGATGAGTACTCACGGTTGCTTTTCTCCCCCTTTCCCCCCTTTCCTTTCTTCCTGGTTGTCGCAACCAGATGCTGGAGCCCAGGAGCCTGACACCACCGTCGACGATGACTCCTACTACACCGAAGGTGCCTACTACTACGTGCAGGCCACTGACGACGACCAGGAGTAGTCTAGGAGGATCCTAGGTAGGAGGCTTGCGCCTCTTTCGATCTGTATCCCAGTTTGTGCTAGCCTTCTTAAGGCAAACTTGGTTAACTTATGTCTGTACTCAGATATTGTTGCTTCCGCTGACTCTTCTATGATCGAGCACTTGTATTCGAGCCCTCGAGGCCCCTGGCTTGTATTATGATGCTTGTATGACTTATTTTATTTTTAGAGTTGTGTTGTGATATCTTCCCTTGAGTCCCTGATCTTGATCGTACACGTTTGCGTGTATGATTAGTGTACGATTGAATCGGGGGTGTCACAAGTTGGTATCAGAGCCGACTGCCTGTAGGAATCCTCCTTGCACACTCCTTGGCCGAAGTCGAGTCTAGAGATTACAAAACTTTTGCTAACATAGTTGTGTGCCTTACGGGCCCATGTCGCCAATTGGGTGGTATTAGGATCTTTTATTCCTTGTCTATACTCTGGGACTCTGATCTCTCTTCTATTCGGGTTAAAATGGTTTTACTAACTCTAACATTAGGATCTCGTGATCACATCCACCTGGAGAGCCCCTTATTACAGATGATCGCCTGCTGCACCAGAAGATTCCAAAGATAATCTCCGATGTTCTCTCGAGACACTTGTGCCCACGGCCTTTGCAAATTCTCTACCACTATTATATCATTATGGATAACTACATACACTTGCCCTTTCAATCCCATTGATCTTGTTATTACAAGATACACCAAAAATTCTCTCTATTGTTCCGAGAATACTTTGTGCCTACTGCCTTGCAGTTCTAAGCCACCTGAATACCCCTACGGATAATTCTTGCACTTACTGAGTATCCATTCATCCCCAGTTGTTCATGTGACTCACAATATTCTTTGGAATACTATTCGATCTTCCGAAAATCCTCATTAGCCTATTGCTCTTGTTCTTTCTTACCTTCTTGCATTATGATAATCCCATAAGTCTAGTAATCTTGTTGACATCCATTGTCATTATCATTTTGAGTCCCTTGATTCGATGAGTTGCGAATGTTCACCATCATCAGTCGAATCCTAGGATTATCCTTCCGGCTCAGCCGCCATTTGGATATGAGCTGGTTCTTGACCAATCAATGCCTTGATCAGTTGTGCTTCTAAGTCTATTGAACGTAATCATTTTCGATCAGAACGATTGCTTCTGATCCCTTGATTTGGAAATCTTAATTCCTTTGCCTTTGAGCTTTGATTTGGTTAGTTGTTTATATAATTAAATGCCTTTGCATTGTTTCTTCCACTGGTGGTGTGCAAATGCTCACATCGGCTCTGTTATGGACCATCAGATCCTTTGTTGAATTTTCATCCGACAGTGTCCTTTGTATACAAAAACGTCGAGAAGTTCTTTCCCTGATACATAATGCCTTTGCTAAATTGTATCCTCTACTTTTGACAACCATGCTCTACTTTTGAGCTTGTGTTATTTACTCCTGAAGTTCATGGTATATGTTCTAAGAAGCCCCGATGGGTTGAATCTATGCCTTCCTTAATCTGTGTGAACTCAAAAGTTTTCACGGGTCATACTCCTCTGGTAATTCACCAGGTAGGTTTTGGCACTGAAATCATTTTTATCTAGAGCAGTGAATGAAAGGTTATGCATTGAAGAAGTGAGAGTTGACCTTGAACTTCGTGTTCATGCCCATGGACATGATGTAGATCTTATCATTAAACCTTCTCTTAAATTTATTATTCCCTTGGTATAAGTTCTTATATCTGGGATCTGGCCTTTTTCAAGCATGGGTCCGACCATGTTCTCCTTTAAATACCTTTTCTTGTGCAAGTTTAAGTACTTGTCTTCTGCAAATCATTTCATGTGTCCACCATCTACTCTACTCTACCGTCGAGTATTAGACTATGGTATCTCAAGAATATCATGGAACTGCATAACTTCTTAAGGGTTCTTCATCAACTGTTCTGATTCCAATTTTCCTGGGTTTTGGGTTGTTGTCAACCGAGAACACCATTACGAGTTTAATAATCCTTCAAGTCATCCCAAGCCTGATCGACTATATCATTATCGTGCTAAATTTTAACTGTGCTACCTGGTCCTTATTCCCGGAGCACAACTCTCGACGACGAGCTAAGCTTACGTCAAATTCCTCGTCTTATCGGTCCACCTCGAACAGCATGCTTGGTTCCAAGTTGGTGATGTGTCCGTGGATCCAATAATCTTCCATTGCATTAGTACTTTTGCTTGATGCAGTCGTTGTTCGATTGCTTCTTCGTGGAGCCTCTCAACAAAATTTGTCATGATTATCATCAACCTTTTGGGTTCTTCTGGGATATCTATTGAATTCTTGATGAGAAATACCATCCTTGCCCCTTGATGATTTGTGTTATCATCGGCATCTTTATTGTCTTCCCTCCAACACAAACTTGTTCATGTTTCGTGTAGTACCTTGAGTTCCTTGCTATCCAGCTTATGTTATGTTCTACCTTGGAGTATTACCATCTTTTACATCAAGGATGTTGTGAGGATTGCTCCACCTCTTAAGAATTCTTGAAATAGTGATACTTCTCACCATCACCATTCTTTCTTGGTTCCCGTTTTGATTCTAACCGGGATACCAACAAGTGAACGGTGATGTTTGGATTCTGTACTTCTAGCAACCCTATTGCTTTGAAGTTAATGGTCGACATTTCATTCTTAGACCATTGGTTATCGAATCACCATTCTAAGCATTGATCATGCTACCTAGGCCCATATTTTGGGTGCACCTTTTCGACCAATGTTTAATTGTGTATGTATTCCTCGAGCATACATCATTATATCATTTGATCTGACTAATGTTATCTCCTTTCGGCATCCTTTCACTACAGAAGTTAGCGATCATCCTTTTGGCATCGGGATTTTTGGCTTTGCGGATTCATTCCTTAGAGATACTGCGGTAGCCACGCCTTTAGAACTTGAGGAAGAAGATCTGCTCATCACATTTATTCCTCATAATGAAGCGCTTAACCGTCGCACCACCTCCTTTGGTCCTGAGATTTTCTTGATGTACTTTGGATTTCCGTATGATTACCAGACAGATTACTACATCAATAAGTCTCTTGGTGGTTTTGGTGCCCTTGTGTCTTGGTATAACCCCCTCCAAGATCGTCGTTTCATGCTGATCAAAGCTAGAGTTCTGCGTCTGAACCTTGTCTCAAAGAGCTTTGTGGTTTGGCAGCTAGGTGGAGCGCGTGATTGTTGGACAGTGCATATAACTATACTCAGAAGCAATGACTAGAATGGTCTCTTGCCCGAAGTACCGCATGCCAGAGAGGATCCCCCACCACCTGATGGCATTCCGCACCCTCAATTTGGTCCCGGCCAGATAGCGGAACAACCGTATCAGCAACAGGTGCATAACTGGTTTGTGCAGAATGCGGCACCACCCAATGGCGCACCAGATGGGCCTGATGTGTAGCAAGATCAGGACAATGCAGGTTGGGGTGCCTGGCCTGCGCCGGCTGCTCCTCCTCTGCCTCCATATCTCATGAACTTTCAAGCTTGGCTTGCTGCTCAGGGTCTGCAAGTGCAAGATGGTGCTGTGCCTGAAAATAATGTCTCTGATAATGCAATGCAGGCTTGGCATGATTCCATCACTTCTTCAGAGGAGACTGAGATGGACTCTGATAGCTCTACTTTTGATCTGCTGGTGATTCTGGGTCAGGTGACCCCGGCTGCTCCATTGGTTGAAGATTCGCTCACGGTCTCGGTTGAACTTCATAACCACGGGCTGCGTTTTGGGCTGTCCGCCGAAGGGGATGTTCTCATGGCTCTGCTGTTGGAAAACACCATACCCCGACAGCAGCTTAACTCTGCAATTTTTTCGGCTCTTAGACCGATGATGGCTTCCTTTGGACCTTGGCGCTCTAGTTTTGGACTGCAACAGAACTCTTTCCAGGTGGAGATTCAGGTATCATTGATTGGTGGTAACATTCAGTTTTCACAGGTGATCGGTCAACACGTATCTGTACCCGCTCTGCCTGAACCTGAAACTTCTGCTCTGCCTGCGTTACCTTCTGCTTTGGACACCATGGCTGACACTCCTGTGGCATCTGTTACGCCACCTCTGCTTCTGACCTGGGAACCATCTGAACCTTTGACAGTGCCGCCAAACTCTGAAGCTGAACTGCAGGTCACCAATCATGCTCATTCAGTCAATACTGCTGCCCTTTCTACTCCTGTGCTGCCGGACACTTCACACACATCATTGCCTTTGTCTGTTGAGGGCTCGGGCTCTCTGACCAATACTGCCCAGATTCAGAAGAAATGCAAGGGGAAGATGCAAGCTCCAGTTGATACTTCCACCCTGCGCCGCAGCAATACGAACAATAAATATGATCGCTTCCGCATTCTTCAGCCCACTGATGTTCGCCCTGCCAAATCCAAGGTTCAGCCTCGCAGGGTTCCTTCTGCTGCTGTTGGAGCCGTGGTGAGCTCTTCTGTGGATGATTCCTCCTCTGGGACTGCCTCTTCTGGAACTGATGATGCTACAACTCCTCCACCCACACCAATAACTACCATGCAGGCAGTTGGTGTGACTCTTTGCGCGATACCTGCTGAAGAACTCTCTACTTCGGCCCTCTCTGAAGAGTAGTTGGTCTTGCTTATCTTTACTTTCTTAGCCACCGAAACTTGGTTTACTTTATCAATGCTTTTGCGTAATTGGAACGTACTCTGCTGGAATGTACGTGGTCTTAATGCGCCCGATAAACACTTAGCGCTGGGTAATGTGATCAATGCTAGTGGTTGCCTGATCATCTGCTTGCAGGAATCTAAGATGCCTTTGTTTGATGCCGCTGTTTTGAAATCTATATTCCCTCGGCGTTTTGATCAGTTTGCTTTTATACCCTCACAAGGCACGTCAGGTGGGATAATAACAGTCTGGAATAGCAGTATTTTTACGGGCCGGGTCTTTTTATCCGAGCAGTTTGTGTTAGGCGTTGAATTCACCTCCACGCAATCCAATCATTGTTGGAAGCTCGTAAATGTGTATGGCCCGTGTCAGGGTGAACATTGTGTCACTTTTACAAATTGGCTTTTTGATTTGAATATACCTTCTTCCGAGGACTGGTTGTTACTAGGCGATTTCAATTACATTCGCTCTCCTGATAATCATAACATACCAGGGGCTAATGTCCACGACATGTTCACCTTCAATGACTTTATTCGGGAACAAAATATCACTGAACTACCCATCAAGGGCCGTGCTTATACTTGGTCAAATATGCAGAATCAGCCTCTCCTTGAGCAACTCGATTGGTTCTTCACCACGCTGAATTGGACTACTTCTTTCCCTAACACCATGGTGAATCCACTAGGTAAACCTGTCTCGGATCATACGCCATGTTCTGTGGTCATCCAAACTACAATCCCGAAAAGCAAACTCTTCAGGTTCAAATCCTATTGGATTGCTCATCCTGGGTTTATGGAGGTTGTTGATCAAGCTTGGAACAAACCCATCAGATTTAATAAAAACCATAACTGCGCAGCAAGGATAGGACAAAAGCTCAAGGCAGTCCGTCATGCCCTCAAGCAATGGAGTAAGAAAATTTCTCGCCTCAAAGTAGCCATTGAAAACACCAATAAAGCACTCTTGGAGCTGGATAATATTGAGGACTATCGAATTCTTACTACACCTGAAAGAAACTTCCGTCGCATTCTCAAAAAGCACTTGCTTCGCCTCCCGCAATACCAAAAATATTATTGGAAAAAGAGGTGTACGATCAGATGGATTCAGTTTGGCGACGAAAACTCCAAGTTTTTCCAAACGGTTGCCACGGAACGCTACAGGAGGAATTGCATTAGCTCGCTAAAAACCTCAAATGGTGTGGAGATTAATGATCATGCTGGGAAGGAGTCCATTCTTTTTGAAGCTTTTAAGGCCAGAATGGGGCAAGCAAACCCTCAACCTATGAAGTTTAACTTAGACAATCTGTTACGGGCTGATGTGGACTTTTTGGACCTCATTGCACCATTCACACGCAAAGAAATAGATGATGTGGTTTCTGAAATGCCACCCGATCGGGCCCCTGGCCCCGATGGTTTTAATGGTGCCTTCTTAAAAGCTTGCCGGCCTGTCATCAAACATGATTTTTATCTTCTATGTGATGAATTTCATCAAGGTGGACTTAATTTAGAGAGTATTAATGAAGGTTTTATCACACTGATCCCAAAGGTTAACTCGCTTGAATATGTCAATGATTTTCGGCCTATCACACTCCTAAATTGTTGCTTGAGGTTGCTCACTAAAATTCTAGCGAATCGGCTTCAGAAAATCATCCTCCAAATTGTGCACAAAAACCAATATGGTTTCCTCCGTGGCAGATCGATTGATGATTGCCTGGCCTGGGCTTTCGAATACATCCACCAATGCCAGGCCTCCAAGAGAGAAATTCTTCTCCTTAAACTAGATTTTGCGAAGGCGTTTGATACGGTTGAACACTCTGCCATGCTCTTAATCTTGAAGAAAATGGGTTTCCCACCGAAATGGCTGGCTTGGATGGAGAGTATATTCTCGTCAGGTAAATCTTCTGTGTTACTGAATGGCGTGCCTGGACGACAGTTTCACTGTAAATGTGGGGTTCGCCATGGTGATCCAATGTCTCCCTTAATCTTCGTCCTTGCAGCCGATCTGCTCCAGAGTGCTATCAATGCAGCACTCGCGCAGGACTTAATCAAACATCCAATCCCTCCTACTGGTGACGCTAAGTACCCCGTGATCCAATATGCCGATGACACAATCATTGTCTATCGGCCTGTCTGGACCAAGCGGCAACGATTAAACAGATCCTCGAAGACTATGCCACATCAATTGGCCTGAAAATCAACTTCCACAAGTCTACACTTGTGTCCATCAATACGCCGGCGAACAAATGTAATGACCTGGCCAACCTTTTTGGATGTACACAGGCCAGCATGCCCTTCACTTACCTGGGTCTGCCCTTTGGCACTACTCGACCCTCGGTCCTTGATCTGACGCCGTTCGTGTGCAAAGCTGAAAGGAAAATCACGGCTGCGATGTCCCTCATGTCCTATGCTGGCAAGCTAGCCTTATTAAATTCGCTCATCACCTCGCTGGCCATCTAACCCATGGGGACTCTCAGACTGCCACCCAAAATACTTGCTCAACTGGATAAAATTCGCCGACACTGCCTTTGGAACAAAAGAACGGCAGATGGGGACAAGCAGAATTCTCTGGCAGCTTGGAACATGGTATGCCGACCCAAAAAGTGCGGTGGTTTGGGTATACCTGACCTTAAAATCCAAAATGATGCGCTACTGCTCAAATGTCTGCATAAATTCTACAAGAAAATGGATATACCCTGGGTTCATCTTATCTGGGATACATATTACCATGAGTTGATCCCGCATGCAACAGATAACTGTGGCTCCTTTTGGTGGCGTGACCTCGTAAACCTTATGCCAATCTTTCGTGGCGTCACTCAGGTGCAAGTTAAACGTGTACCTCTGCTCTTTTCTGGAAAGATAACTGGAACCAGTCCATCATGGCAGAACAATATCCGCGAGCTTTCTCTTATGCCATTAATGAGGACGTGTCTGTGCAAAACTTTTTGACTGCCTCCACCCTTCAGGCAACCTTTCAACTACCACTCTCGCTGCAAGCCCATGATGAGCTCAAACTCCTCTAATTGGATATGGCCGCGGTGGTATTAGAGGATCAGGATGATGTATGGTCCTACTGTTGGGGCTCAATCATGTTCAAAACTACGGCCTACTATCAGTTTGTCGTTCGGGATGTGGTTGCGCACGTAGCGTTTCAATGGCTCTGGAAGACTAAATGCACGCCAAAGATCAAAGTCTTTGGGTGGTTTTTGCTTTCAGACAGGCTCAACACAAGGAACATGCTCAAGCGACGACACTACAATATTGGCACCAATCTTGATTGCTTGCTTTGCGGGCACCACGTCAAAGAAACTGTGGAACACCTCTTCTTTCATTGCACCTTTAGCAAAGAATGTTGGCATCTACTATACATTTCATGGGCTGTGCAAGGAGATAGGTTGGCTCTGGTGGAGAACTTAAAGGCACAATATCCACGTAAAATGATCATGGAGATCTTTCTGACTGCTACATGGAGTCTTTGGTAGGAGCGCAATAACAACTATTTCAGACATGTGTCACCCTCCATTGCCTCATGGTTCAATAGGTTCAAAGTAGACTTTGATAATGTCAGATATAGATTACCTGATCACAAGAGACATGTTGTCTCTTCTATCTTGCAAAGTCTACCACAACAAGTCTAGGGTAGTGCTTAGGATCTGACCCCTCCCTCCATCATTGTAAATACCACCATGTAACTGTTACTTTGTTCTAATATATATGCAGTAGGAGCCTTTCGTACTGTCTTAACCCTCAAAAAAATGTTATCTCCTTGTTCACATGATTGTGGAAATCCATCTTTCTAGAAATTCCGATGGATTGTCACTGAGTCCATCAGCCACCTCCGCATCCTCTCCTTGGTTTAATGATGAACTCTTGTTTCGGAACTCGCTTCCTCGGTTCAATTCCCGAGAATCTTACAATGTCGTCGCGACAATTTGGGTTGCACCTTTCCTCTCAGGCATCCTGAGTCTGAGTTATCCTGACTCCAATCAAATCTGAATCTCAGTCAGATGGCTGGGACATATTTCCAAGAGTTATAACATTGGTCTATATATGACCCGGTAAGGTGATGTCATGCCTAGCACACCTGGCCGAAGGCTCTATTGTTATAGTTTTCCTTTTCAGCCAGGTTAAAGACTCTTCCATGAGGAAATTGTAAGACTTATTCTACGAGTTGTTCCTGATGAATCCTTTGTGTGTATGCAAAGTCCGACCATTGCTTGAAGACCATGTCAATGCTATCTCAAAGCATGTATGTGGTACTCTGGTTTTCAATAAGAACATTTGAAGCACAATGCTAAATTTTCTTATCAATTATTCAAACACCGTTGTATGGGTAATGGCATGAAATTTCTCTTCCCTTTCCTAAAGGGTTTTCTACGTTATATCCTGTCATGGATATCATTCTTTGCTTGTCCTTGTGAAGGATATACCCCTGAAAAATGTGTTTAAACACATTTTCCTCTCCATTGTTCTGTTTAATCTGATGATCACCTTTTCCTTTCCATTGTTTTGTTTAACCTTTCTGGTGATTTATATGATCTAAGCAGTAATAATTCGCTGCTTATGTAAACACACTGGAGTACAACCTTGTCAGTAAGACCGTGTTGCTATTGTTGATGACATTTCGATAACCACCGATGGACGAGAACTTTGCCTATTGGTCTGCCTCGTTTCAACGAGCAGGAAAATGGTTCTCTTCGTCCCTCGCCCTTGGTACCAATGATGCTGCCAACATAACTGATCGGTTATTCTCTGACATGCCTTGCTATCATGACCGTGCAAGATGTCAATGCCCTTCCTTCTTTTAACCCACATGGTGGCCCATAACCCACAGTTCCACATGATCGAAACCTGACTCTCCTGTACGCCCCTGTTTCTAAAGTTATTCCTCACACTTGGCTTCGTATGAAAGATCATGAGCCACCTGCCTAGTGATCTAATCTGGCATCAGACGCAATACTTATTCTCATTGATCTGAACCCCTTTCACCTTCTGATTAGGCCATCGAACAATTGCTTGCCCATTGGAAACTTCTCATGGTACCTTCTTACTTTACTTTTGATATTTTCTTAAGTATCTATTCAAGGGTTACTTTCTACCACATTCCCTGAGTAATCTGCCAGATAGTCAACCTTGAAGGTCCGTTCTTCCGAAGTTACCCCTTGTCCTCCCTTAAGTACGATGAAATTTCCGAAGAAAAGATGATGACTTCATCACGATGACCTGAAGCAGAGGAATCAAGACATCAATGTAATGAATCGACCTCTTCGAGGAAAGCAACCAAGACCGAGAAGAACCGTTAGAATTTCACTACCACAAATTTCCCCCTTACACCGCCTCTTAAATCTCGGGACGAGATTTCTTGTAGTGGAGGAGAATTGTGACGCCTAGATAATTAGGCTACAGTGATCCCCTGCTAATGTGCCACATCACCTCGGTTACTACTGATAAACTCCCGATAGTTCAAAAACAAAACAAAACCAAAATTTAATTAAAGGCAAACAATAAAAGTTTCCAAATATTAAAACCAAATTGTTCGGGTTGTGCCAAATAATGCATAAGTAATTATGGTGGAGAAACTAAACTTTTATAAAGTGTTTAACTACTCTAAAAATAAATAAGACAGCAGCAAAAACAACTAATTAAATGCCTTTTACAATTAATAAAATACTAAACTATTTTATTTTTTCACCAAACTTTTTGTGGCATTGGGGTATTTTGAAACACTAATTTAGGTACTACTTATATATTTTATAAAACAAAAGTATATAGAAAATAAAATAGAAAACTAATAAACAGGAAATAAATAAAAAGTAAAAAAACAGAACAAAAGAGGAGGACCCCCCTGGCCAACTGGGCCAGACGACCTAGCCGGCCAGCCCATCTGGCCCTAACCGGCCCAGCCCCACTCCCTTAACCACCCAGTACGACCGAACCCTAACCCCTATCCGCCCCACTCGCTCCCCACGATCCCCTCTCTCTCGGTCGCTCCTCTCCCCCTCTCCCGATCCGATCTGGAGGGGGATCGAACCCCCAAGCGCCCGATGCCGCTGCCCCTGGTGCCCCCCCGATGGCCGCGCCTCGCCACCCGACGCCTCTTGCCGTTGCCCACCGTCGCCTTCTCGCCGCTGTGCACCATCATCGTTGCCCGATCGCCGGCGCCACCTCGCCCCGAAGTCACCCCACCGCCTCGACCACGCCTCCCCACCGGACTGCCTCCTCGTCTCCGACGCGGCTGTCCCTGTCCCCCACCTCGAGCACCATTGCCTCGTGCCCTACGCCCCGCGGTGAGGCCCCGCCTTCCTCTGCTTTCCCCAGCTCACCGCGCACATGCCCCGCTCGCGTCCACGGTCACCGTGTCCACGGATGTGCACCATCCCTGCCCCGCACGCCCTGGCCTCCTCCCCGCACAGCCCGACGATGCTCGCCGCCGCCCGCGACTGCGCCCGCTTCCGCCCCGCAGCCACCTGCGCCCGCGCTCGCGGCGCCCTGCTCCGCCCTGCCGCCCACTTCCCCCTGCTGCAGCTGTGCACCATTGCTCCTCGCCAAGGCCAGCCGGAGCTGTGCCGCTGGCCGCGCCGTCCGCAAGCCCGTCTGCGCTCATCGCCAGGCCGCGTCCGCCGCCTCCCCTTACTGTCCGCCGCTTTCCCGCACCGATGCGTGTGGCCTCCCCACACGCCCGCAACAGCACCCCTCCGCGCCGGCTTCCTTCGCCGGAGACGGCCGGCCGGCGAGCCCCGCCGTGGCCACCGGCGCGCTATAGCGCCCGTACCCTCCCCCCTCCCCCCCCCCCCCCCCGCTGCGGCCCGGTCCGCCCCCTTGTTCGGGCGCCGCCCCGTTAACCGCCACCCATGCGCCCGCTAAGGCCTTGGGCCCATGACACGAGGGTCCCACACCCCAGAACGTTTTAAATAAAAAAGAATTAAAAATAATAATAAATAAAAATAAAAAATATCAATTAATTAATTAACTTAATTAATTCTGTTTAAATTAACTAATTAAGATTAATTAACCTAATAACTAGTTAACCTAATTAACTAATGTTAATTAGCTAAACAGTCCCTAACCGGTGGGACCCACCTGTTAGGTTGACCAGGTCAACGGTCAATGTTGACTGCTGACATCATGCCGATATCATAATTGCCTTTTTCTAATTAAATTAATTCTGTTAATTCTAGAAAAGCTAAAATCCTTTTTAAATTATATAAAATAAACCGTAGCTTGGATGGAAAAACTTTGTACATGAAAGTTGCTCAGAACGACGAGACGAATCCGGATGCGTAGCCCGCTTGTCCGCCACACATCCTAGCATAGCGAACACGCAACTTTCCCCCTCTGGTTCATCTGTCCGAAAACGCGACACACCGGGGATACTTTTCCGGTTGTTTCCCCCTTCGCCGGTATCACCTCCTACTGCGTTAGGGCACACCTGACACCGTTACTTGTCTTCTCATGCATCGTTATGCAGCTGTTTGCATTGTATTCATTGTTTCTTCCCCCTCTTCTCTCCGGTAGACTACGAGACTGACGCCGCAGCTGGTGCCCCGATCGACTACTGTGTCGACGAACCCTCCTTCTTGCCAGAGCAACCAGGAACGCCCCCCCCCTTGATCACCAGATATCGCCTATTCCTTCTCTCTACTGCTTGGATTAGAGTAGTGTAGCATGTTACTACTTTCGGTTAATCCTATTCTGCTGCATAGCCGGTCATTGTTGCTACAGTTGTTACCCTTACCTGCTATCCTAATGCTTAGTATAGGATGCTAGTGTTCCATCAGTGCCCCTACACTCTTGTCCGTCTGCCATGCTATACTACTGGGCCGTGATCACTTCGGGAGGTGATCACGGGCATATGCTATATACTTTATACTGTTACAATACTTATGATACTGTTCGGAGATGGGGGCTGAAGGGGCAGGTGGCTCCATCCCGGTAGAGGTGGGCCTGGGTTCCCGACGGCCCCGACTGTTACTTTGTGGCGGAGCGACAGGGCAGGTTGAGACCACCTAGGAGAGAGGTGGGCCTGGCCCTGGTCGGCGTCCGCAGTTACTTCATAATAACACGCTTAACGAGATCTTGGTATTTGATCTGAGTTGGGTCCTTGACCTTATACGCACTAACCGCCACGTGGGACAAGATATGGGCAACCGGCGTCGTGGTATCAGCCGAAGCCTTCGTGACGTCAGCGAGTGAGCGGCGCGCGCTGGATTGGACTGGAACGCCTGCTCTTGTATTAGGGAGGCTAGGTCTGCTTCGGCCGCGTACGCAACGTGCATGTGTGCAATGGGCGATGGGCCCAGACCCCTACGCGTATAGGATTTAGACCGGCGTGCTGACCTCTCTGTTGATCCTAGGTTGGGCTGCGACGTGTTGATCTCCCAAGGCCGGACATGACCCAGGAAAGTGTGCCCGGCCAGAGGGATCGAGCGTGTCGGGTAATGTGGTGCACCCCTGCAGGGAAGCCATGATCTTCAGTAACATGACGACTTGGAGTTGTACCTTGACCTTATGATAACTAGAACCGGATACTTAATAAAACACACCCTTCCAAGTAATAGATATAACCCGGTGATCGCTCTCACACAGGGCGACGAGGGGAGGATCGCCGGGTAGGATTATGCTATGCGATGCTACTTGGTGAACTTACCATCTACTCTCTTCTACATGCTGCAAGATGGAGGCTGCCAGAATCGTAGTCTTCGACAAGACTAGCTATCCCCCTCTTATTCTGGCATTCTGCAGTTCAGTCCACCGATATTGCCCCTTTACACAGATACCCATGCACGTATAGTGTAGATCCTTGCTTGCGAGTACTTTGGATGAGTACTCACGGTCGCTTTTCTCCCCCTTTCCCACCTTTCCTTTCTTCCTGGTTGTCGCAACCAGATGCTGGAGCCCAGGAGCCTGACGCCACCATCGACGACGACTCCTACTACAACGAAGGTACCTACTACTACGTGCAGGCCGCTGACGACGACCAGGAGTAGTCTAGGAGGATCCCAGGCAGGAGGCCTGCGCCTCTTTCGATCTGTATCCCAGTTTGTGCTAGCCTTCTTATGTCTGTACTCAGATATTGTTGCTTCCGCTGACTCGTCTATAATCAAGCACTTGTATTCGAGCCCTCGAGTCCCCTGGCTTGTATTATGATGCTTGTATGACTTATTTTATTTTTAGAGTTGTGTTGTGATATCTTCCCGTGAGTCCCTGATCTTGATCATACACGTTTGCGTGTATGATTAGTGTACGATTGAATCGGGGGCGTCACAAAGAGGAAAGGGTGATGCAGCAAAGTAGCGTAAGTATTTCCCTCAGTTTTTGAGAACCAAGGTATCAATCCAGTAGGAGACTAGACGCTAGTCTCTAGTACCTACACAAACAATTAAGAACCTTGCAACCAACGCGACAAAGGGGTTGTCAATCCCTTCACGGCCACTTGCAAAAGTGAGATCTGATAGAGATAATAAGATAAATATTTTTGGTATTTTTGTTGTATAGATTGAGAAGTAAAGATTGCAAAATAAACGGCGACAGAAATAGCTAGTTGACGGGAGATTAATATGATGAAAAATAGACCCGGGGGCCATAGGTTTCACTAGTGGCTTCTCTCAAGATAGCAAATTCTACGGTGGGTGAACAAATTACTGTCAAGCAATTGATAGGAAAGCCCATAGTTATGAGAATATCTAGGCATGATCATGTATATAGGCATCACGTCTGTGTCAAGTAGACCGAAGCGATTCTGCATCTACTACTATTACTCCACACATCGACCGCTATCCAGCATGCATCTAGAGTATTACGTTCATAAGAACAGAGTAACGCATTAGGCAAGATGACATGATGTAGAGGGATAAACTCAAGCAATATCATATAAACCCCATCTTTTTATCCTCGATGGCAACAATACAATACGTGTCGTTTCCCCTGCTGTCACTGGGATCGAGCACCGCAAGATTGAACCCAAACCTAAGCACTTCTCCCATTGCAAGAAAGATCAATCTAGTAGGCCAAACCAAACTGATAATTTGAAGAGACTTGCAAAGATATCAAATCATGCATATAAGAAATCAGAGAAGATTCAAATATTGTTCATAGATAAACTTGATCACAAACCCACAATTCATCGGATCTCGACAAACACACCGCAAAAAGTAATACATCGAATAGATCTCCAAGAAGATCGAGGAGAACTTTGTATTGAGATCCAAAGAGAGAGAAGAAGCCATCTAGCTAATAACTATGGACCCGAAGGTCCGTGGTAAACTACTCACACATCATCGGAGAGGCTATGGTGTTGATGTAGAAGCCCTCCGTGATCGATTCCCCCTCCGGCAGAGCACCGGAAAAGGCCCCAAGATGGGATCTCACGGGTACAGAAGGTTGCGGCAGTGGAAATAGGGTCTCGTGGTGCTCCAGGATGTTTTCGAGGTATATGAGTATATATAGGCGTAAGAAGTAGGTCGATGGAGCCACGAGGGGCCCACGAGGGTGGGGGCGCGCCTACCCCCCTGGCGCGCCCTCCTACCTCGTGGCCGCCTCGTTGCTTCCTTGACGTCCACTCCAAGTCTCCTGGATTGCGTTTGTTCCAAAAACGACTCTCCCGAAAGTTTCATTCCATTTGGATTCCGTTTGATATTCCTTTTATGCGAAACACTGAAATAGGCAAAAAAACAACAATTTGCACTGGGCCTTTGGTTAGTAGGTTAGTCCCAAAAATAATATAAAAGTGTATAATAAAGCCCATTAAACATCCAAAACAGATAATATAATAGCATGGAACAATCAAAAATTATAGATACGTTGGAGACGTATCAAGCATCCCGAAGCTTAATTTCTGCTCGTCCTCGAGTAGGTAAATGATACAAACAGAATTTTTGATGTGGAATGCTACCTAACATAATCTTTAATGTAATTTTCTTTATTGTGGCATGAATGTTGAGATATGAAAGATTCAAGATAAAATTTTAATATTGACATAAAAATAATAATACTTCAAGCATACTAACTAAGCAATCATGTCTTCTCAAAATAACATGTCCAAAGAAAGTTCATCCCTACAAAATCATATAGTCTGGTCATGTTCCATTTTCGTCACACAAGAATGCTCTCATCATGCACAACCCCGATGATAAGCCAAGCAATTGTTTGATACTTTAGTAATCTCAAACTTTTTCAACTTTCACGCAATACATGAGCGCGAGCCATGGATATAGCACTATGGGTGGAATATAATATAATGATGGGGGTTGTGTGAAGAAAACAAAAAAGGAGAAAGTCTCACATTGACGCGGCTAATCAACAGGCTAGGGAGATGCCCATCAATTGATGTCAATGCAAGGAGTAGGGATTGCCATGCAACGGATGCACTAGAGCTATAAATGTATGAAAGCTCAACAAAAGAAACGAAGTGGGTGTGCATCCAACTTGCTTGCTCATGAAGACCTAGGGCATTTGAGGAAGCCCATTGTTGGAATATACAAGCCAAGTTCTATAATGAAAAATTCCCACTAGTATATGAAAGTGACAAAATAAGAGACTCTCTATCATAAAGATCATGGTGCTACTTTGAAGCACAAGTGTGGAAAAGGATAGTAACATTGTCCCTTTTCTTTTTTCTTTTTTCTTCTTCTTTTTTATTGTTTAATGCTCTAATAATGATGATCATCACACTTCTATTTATTTACAACTCAAAGATTACAACTCGATACTAGAACAAAATATGACTCTACATGGATGCCTCCGGCGGTGTACCGAGATGGGCAATGAATCAAGAGTGACATGTATGATGAATTATGCATGGTGGCTTTGCCACAAATACGATGTCAACTACATGATCATGGAAGGCAATATGACAATGATGAAGCGTGTCATAATAAATGAAACGGTGGAAAGTTGCATGGCAATATATCTCGGAATGGCTATGGAAATGCCATAATAGGTAGGTATGGTGGCTGTTTTGAGGAAGATATAAGGAGGTTTATGTGTGACAGAGCGTATCATATCATGGGGTTTGGATGCACCGGCGAAGTTTGCACCAACTCTCAAGGTGAGAAAGGGCAATGCAGGGTACCGAAGAGGCTAGCAATGATGGAAGGGTGAGAGTGCGTATAATCCATGGACTCAACATTAGTCATAAAGAACTCACATACTTATTGCAAAAATCTACAAGTCATCAAAAACCAAGCACTACGCACATGCTCCTAGGGGGATAGATTGGTAGGAAAAGACCATCGCTCGTCCCCGACCGCCACTCATAAGGATGACAATCAAAGAACACCTCATGTTTCAAATTTGTTACACAACGGTTACCATACGTGCATGCTACGGGACTTGCAAACTCTAACACAAGTATTTCTCAAATTCACAATTACTCAACTAGCACAACTTTAATATCACCATCTTCATATCTCAAAACAATCATCGAGTATCAAACTTCTCATAGTATTCAATGCACTCTATATGAAAGTTTTTATTATACCCATCTTGGATGCCTATCATATTAGGACTAATCTTATAGCCAAAGCAAATTACCATGCTTTTATAAAGAACTCTAAAAATAATATAAGTGAAGCATGAGAGATCAATAATTTCTACAAAATAAAACCACCACCGTGCTCTACAAAGATATAAGTGAAGCACTAGAGCAAAAATTATCTAGCTCAGAAGATATAAGTGAAGCACATAGAGTATTCTAATAAATTGCGATTCATGTGTGTCTCTCCGAAAGGTGTGTACAGCAAGGATGATTGTGGTAAACTAAAAAGCAAAGACTCAAATCATACAAGACGCTCCAAGCAAAACACATATCATGTGGTGAATAAATATATAGCCTCAAGTAAAGTTATCGATGGACGAAGACGAAAGAGGGGATGCCTTCCGGGGCATCCCCAAGCTTAGGATTTGGTTGTCCTTGAATTTTACCTTGGGGTGCCTTCGGCATCCCCAAGCTTAGGCTCTTGCCACTCCTTATTCCATAATCCATCAAATCTTTACCCAAAAACTTGAAAACTTCACAACACAAAACTCAACAGAAAATCTCATGAGCTCCGTTAGTGCAAGTAAACAAAACACCACAAATAAGTACTGTAATGAACTCATTATTTATTTATATTGGTGTTAAGCCTACTGTATTCCAACTTCTCTATGGTTCATACTCCCGATACTAGCCATAGATTCATCAAAATAAGCAAACAACACACGAAAAACAGAATCTGTCAAAAACAGAACAGTCTGTAGTAATCTGTAACAAACGCAAACTTCTGTACCTCAAAAAATTCTGCAAAACTAGTACGACCTAAATAATTTGTTTATTGATCTACTGAAATTGGAATCAGTATTTTATCACGTTTTGGTGGATTTTAACAATTGTTTTCGTGAACAGAAAGTTTCTGACTTTTTCAGCAACATCAAATAATTGTTATCCAAGAAGATCCTACAGGTTTAACTTGGCACAAACACTAATTAAAACATAAAACCAAATCTAACCAGAGGCTAGATGAATTATATATTACTAAACAGGAACAAAAAGCAACGAATAAAAATAAAATTGGGTTGTCTCCCAACAATCGCTATCGTTTAATGCCCCTAGCTAGGCATAAAAACGAGAATAGATCTAGGTATCATCATCTTTGGTATGCAATCCATAAGTGGCTCTAATAGTAGATTCATAAGGTAATTTAATTTTTTCCTAGGAAAGTGTTCCATGCCTTTCCTTAATGGAAATTGGAATCTAATATTCCCTTCCTTCATATCAATAATTGCACCAATCGTTCTAAGGAAATGTCTACCAAGAATAATAGGACACGTAGGATTGCAATCTATATCAAGAACAATGAAATCTACACGCACATAATTCCTATTTGCAACAATAAGAACATAATTAATCCTTCCCATAGGTTTCTTAATGGTGGAATCCGCAAGATGCAAATTTAGAGAACAATCATCAAATTCGCGGAAACCTAATACATCACACAAAGTTTTTGGAATCGTGGAAACACTAGCACCCAAATCACACAAAGCATAGCATTCATGATCTTTAATTTTAATTTTAATAGTAGGTTCCCACTCATCATAAAGTTTTCTAGGGATAGAAACTTCTAATTCAAGCTTTTCTTCATAAGATTGCATTAAAGCATCAACGATATGTTTAGTAAAAGCTTTATTTTGACTATAAGCATGAGGAGAATTTAGCACAGATTGCAACAAGGAAATACAATATATCAAAGAGCAATTATCATAATTGAATTCCTTGAAATCCAAAATAGTGGGTTCATTGCTATCTAAAGTTTTGACCTCTTCAATCCCACTTTTACCAATTTTTGCATCAAGATCTAAAAACTCCGAATCATTGGGACGCCTTTTAACTAAAGTTGACTCATCTCCAGTCCCATCATTATCAAGATTCATATTGGAAAACAAAGATTTAATAGGAGATACATCAATCACTTTTAGATCTTCATCATTATTACAATGAAAACAAGAAGAACAAGCTGTCACAAAGCAATCTTTTTTTGCATGCATCCTAGCAGTTATTTCTTTGCACTCATCAATGGAAATTCTCATGGCTTTGGGAGACTCATTGATATCATGCTTAGGCGGAATAGATCTAAGTTTCAAAGAATCAACATCAAGAGAAATTCTATCCATGTTCCTAGCCAACTCATCAACCTTAAGCAATTTTCTTCATAGGAGTTGTTGTAGGAATTACCATAGTTATTAGAGGAATTACTGGGGAATGGCCTAGAAAAGTTTCCTCTATACGCGTTGCTACCAAAATTGTTCCTACGAACAAAATTCACATCCATATATTCATTATTATCCTCAATCAAAGTAGACAAAGGCATATCATTAAGATCAGGAGAAACACTCTTATTAGCAAACAATTTCATGAGTTCATCCATCTTTCCACTCAAAACATTAAGCTCTTCAATTGCATGAACCTTTTTACTAGTAGATCTTTCGGTGTGCCATTGAGAATAATTAACCATAATATTATCTAGGAGTTTAGTACCTTCTCCTAAAGTGATTTCCATAAAAGTGCCTCCCGCGGCCGAATCTAAAAGATTTCTAGAAGCAAAATTCAATCCAGCATAATTTTTTTGTATAATCATCCATAAATTCAAACCATGTGTAGGGCAATTACGTATCATTAATTTCATCCTCTCCCAAGCTTGTGCAACATGCTCATAATCAAGTTGCTTAAAATTCATAATATCGTTTCTAAGAGAGATGATCTTAGTGGGAGGAAAATACTTAGAGTTAAAAGCATCTTTGCACTTATTCCATGAATCAATACTATTTTTAGGCAAAAAAAGAACCAAGTTTTAGCACGATCTCTAAGTGAAAACGGAAATAGCTTCAATTTAACAATATCATTATCCACATCTTTCTTCTTTTGCATATCACACAAATCAACAAAGTTGTTGAGATGAGTAGCAACATCTTCACTAGGAAGGCCAGAAAATTGATCTTTCATGACAAGATTCAACAAGGCAGCATTAATTTCACCAGATTCAGCATAGGTAATAGGAGCAATCGGAGTGCTAAGAAATCGTTGTTGTTGGTATTAGAAAAGTCACACAATTTAGTATTGTCTTGAGCCATTGTGACAAGCAAGCAATCCAACACACAAGCAAGCAAGGAGCAAGCGAAAAGAGGCGAATAAAAAGGGCGAATAAAACGGCAAGGGTTAAGTGGGGGAGAGGAAAACGAGAGGCAACTGGCAAATAATGTAATGCGAGGGATAAGAGTTTGTGATGCGTACTTTCTATGTCTTGACTTGTGCGTAAATCTCCCCGGCAACGGTGCCAGAAATCGGCTAGTTGCTGGGAGATCAACTCTTGACTTGACTTGGTGTAAACCTCCCCGGCAACGGCGCCAGAAATCCTTCTTGCTACCTCTTGAGCATGCGTTGGTTTTCCCTTGGAAGGGTGATGCAGAAAAGTAGCGTTAGTATTTCCCTCAGTTTTTGAGAACCAAGGTATCAATCCAGTAGGAGACTACACGCAAGTCTTTAGTACCTGCACAAACAATTAAGAACCTTGCAACCAACACAATAAATGGGTTGTCAATCCCTTCACGGCCACTAGCAAAAGTGAGATCTGATAGAGATAATAAGATAAATATTTTTGGTATTTTTGTTGCATAGATTGAAAAGTAAAGATTGCAAAAATAAACGGCGACAGAAATAGCTAGTTGATGGGAGATTAATATGGTGGAAAATAGACCCGGGGCCATAGGTGTCACTAGTGGCTTCTCTCAAGATAGCAAATTCTACGGTGGGTGAACAAATTACTGTCGAGCAATTGATAGAAAAGCGCATAGTTATGAGAATATCTAGGCATGATCATGTATATAGGCATCATGTCCGTGTCAAGTGGACCGAAACGATTCTGCATCTACTACTATTACTCCACACATCAACCGCTATCCAGCATGCATCTAGAGTATTAAGTTCATAAGAATAGAGTAACGCATTAGGCAAGATGACATGATGTAGAGGGATAAACTCAAGCAATATGATATAAACCCCATCTTTTTATCCTCGATGGCAACAATACAATACGTGTCGTTTCCCCTGCTGTCACTGGGATCGACCACCACAAGATTGAACCCAAAGCTAAGCACTTCTCCCATTGCAAGAAAGATCAATCTAGTAGGCAAAACCAAACTGATAATTCGAAGAGACTTGCAAAGATATCAAATCATGCATATAAGAATTCAGGGAAGATTCAAATATTGTTCATATTGATCATAAACCCACAATTCATCAGATCTCGACAAACACACCGCAAAAAGTATTACATCGAATAGATCTCCAAGAAGATCGAGGAGAACTTTGTATTGATATCCAAAGAGAGAGAAGAAGCCATCTAGCTAATAACTATGGACTCGAAGGTCTGTGGTAAACTACTCACACATCATCGGAGAGGTTATGGTGTTGATGTAGAAGCCCTCCGTGATCGATTCCCCCTCCGGCAGAGTGCTGGAAAAGGCCCCAAGATGGTATCTCACGGGTACAGAAGGTTGCGGCGGTGGAAATAGGGTTTCGTGGATGCTCCAGGATGTTTTCGGGGTATATGAGTATATATAGGCGGAAGAAGTAGGTCGGTGGAGCCATGAGGGGCCCACGAGGGTGGGGGGCGCGCCTACCCCCTGGGCATGCCCTCCTACCTTGTGACCGCCTCGTTGCTTCCTTGACGTCCACACCAAGTCTCTTGGATTGCATTTGTTCCAAAAACGACTCTCCCGAAGGTTCCATTCCGTTTGGATTCCGTTTGATATTCCTTTTCTGTGAAACACTGAAATAGGCAACAAAACAGCAATTTGCACTGGGCCTTTGGTTAGTAGGTTAGTCCGAAAAATAATATAAAAGTGTATAATAAAGCCCATTAAACATCCAAAACAGATAATATAATAGCATGGAACAATCAAAATTATAGATACATTGGAGACGTATCAATGATTAACTAGCATAAACGAGCATCTGATCATCATCTACTTCTTATGATGCTTGCTCTGCTTGTGGCTCGATCCGGGCTCGTCGGTTTGGGTAACGGGGCACTTCCTCATGTCAACGATCCGCCTGTGCATCTCGTAGCATGTGTACACACACTTGGCCGCGAACCTGAGGTGAGGTTCATCCAGTTGCCGCATCTAGGCCCTGTGCCAGGATACGGGACTTGTTCTATGGGCATCCCGCTTCATATTTTTGTAGTAGGGGTCGATGATGGCCGAGGCGAGTTCAACCAGGGAGTCCTTCTTCATGTTGCCCCAGACCCTGTAGTGCTCACAGATTTCGACAAGGTTCTTCTAGGCCAACCCTGTAACCCTGAGCGCTTTTACATCGTCGGTGGTTTCCACCGTGGCAAACTTGTAGTCGGTGCTGTTGACAAACCTGTTGAAACGGTCACAAGGCTTTGTGGCCATGCAGTAGTGGTAGATGAGGACATGATGGCGCATGCACAACTGGGCAACGACAACCTTCTGATCTATGCCGGGATGACCAGCGGTGTACTGGAGGCCGATGCCGATCATCTTGTACTTGTCTCGAGCAAGCAACTGCTCACGCTGTTCATGTAGTCGTCCACCACGGCCGGGTTGATGGTGTACACCACCGAGAGATCCGTCTCCCTTGCATGGGTCTCCACTCTACGCTCGCCGAACTCCATTGGAGCGCCGCTAGACATCCCCTCTCTATGTGTTGTCGTGGGTGTGCTTGTTGTGTTGTGGGGCGCGATCGAAAGGTTGGAGAGACTAAGGTTATAATGGCTACGGGAATTAAAGGGGAAGCCGGGCGGCCAGGAATATCGGTAGGCCCTGATGGCAGTTCTAATTTGCAACGCGTAACTACATCATGTCGCACGTAACTGCATCGCGTGGCAACGTGTGTGGCACAACCGCATGCCTATGGGGCCCCCAACGTGATCGTGCACATGCCCAACCGCTGGCAGAGCGCGCGGAGGGACGCGAGCAGAGCGCTCCGCGGTCGCCTCAACGGCGAGCAACCATATATATATATATATATATATATATATATATCCATATAGCAGTTGAACACGCAAGGAAAAGCTGTCCACAAGCCGAGCGCGCCGGCGGACGCGAGCAGAGCACGCCGCGGCGCCTAACAACGAGCAGAGCTTGCCGAGGGACGCGAGCAGAGGCCGGCACACTGATACGTGGCAAATAAGACAAACTGTGCGAGCGATGTCGGAGACATCAAGCACGAATCAGATTAGAGTTGCGTGTGCATACGTGGCATACAGTTGATCCATCCGAGCTGTTTGTGTTGGAATAAGCCGTGTGTGTTGCGGGCAAACGCTTGCTGGTATATAACCCTAAATTTAACCAAAAAGTGTTAATGCATGTTACAAAAATTGTATAACTAGAAACTATGTTCAAATGTGAATCCAACGATATAATCTTTGGCGACATGCATTCGCATTTTATTAGCTAAATCCTACTTATAAACCAGGATGCGGGTATAGTAGGTAATTAAATCGCAAAAGTTTTTTTTGTATTAACCATATGTGTAAGTGTTCTTTTGTCCTCCTCTCACACGTCTTGTCACCCCGTTGCCGCAGACGACTTACAGCGCAAGCTTGCGCAGCGCGCGGGGGCGTTCTTTTGGCCAAACGGTGGCTCGAAGTGGCGCCAATGAATCGTCGGTGAGCCCATTCTCGCGCAACCTCGCAGGTTCCCGCGCAAGCTTCCCGCCCGACTCAGTGAAATCCCCCAAAATCCCAATGCTTACCGGCCTGCTATATAAACCCTCACGGCCGGTGAGTCCTGCATCGCATTTTCCCCTCCCTCCCTGTAGCTTATCTCGTCTGCTTCTCCCACAACCGCCAATGGCACCAGTCCGTCGTCGTCGCTCAGCCAATCCGCCGTCATTAGAGGACAGCTCCAGCTAGGAGGCTACACCGCGGCGGCGGCGCAGTCCTCGGCGTAGTGTAGTGCGCGTGGTGTCCCTGTTGGGTGTGTGCGGAACACCCACCACACGCTCCGTCGCCGGTGCCCGTCGGCAGCTGTTGACGGCCGCCATTGCCGCCACACAACCATCGAAAGCCAGGGCCATCGCCCGCTCCGCCGCTGCGGCCCGAAGGCAGGAGGTGGCCATCGTGGCCGCCACCCCACTGCCGACCATCACCCGCTCCACCACCGCGGCCCAAAGGCGGGAGGTGGCCGTCATGGCCGCCACCCCACTGTCGGCCATCACCCTCTCCGCCACTGTGGCTCGAAGGCGGGAGGTGGCCGTCGTGGCCGCCACCCCATCGTCGGTCGACGGTGGGCCCGCCGTGGCCGCCAGCCCACCGTCGACCGCCGGGATCATCACTCGCTCCACCGCCGCCACCCAAAGGAGGGAGGCGGAGGTGGAGGCCCGCACATGCGTCAACGACCTTGCGCGCTACATCGAGTTCTTGCGGGAGGAGGAGGAGCGCCTCATCACGCATGCAAAGATCCTTACCATAGCCGTGGCCGCAGCACACACCGACGCAGAGGCGAGGAATCAGGAGATCTACGAGCAGTCTGGCCGCTTCGAGAGGGATCATTTGGAGCGGGAGTGGGCGTTCGAGCTGGCGAGCATCGCTGAACGTGCAGCTGCGGCAGGCACCGTATTGCATTTGTCTAGCTCGTCGATAGGCTCCTCCTCTTCCTCTTACTGAGCGCGCTCGGCAGAGGAGAGGCTACCGGAAGTAGCACAAAGCCCCTCTGTAGTAGTAGTATTTAGGGGCTATTTTGTTCAGTTCATCTGACTATAGATGTGGTGGAACTGTACAATGTACTTAAAATTAGCTAGTATATATAATTGAACTAGCTATTTCAGTACGTGGTTGGCAACAATTGGGAAAAGTTTGGTCGGTTCAGCTGTCGAGTTGAATTGTTTGTATAAATTAAGAACGACTGCTTAATCCATGAATGAAATCTATGCTTAATTACAGAATTTTAGTTGCAAAAATTAGATAGTGCTAGTGATTTTTAGCTGCATATTTTGACAAATCGCAGTGTTACAAGGATTGACAAATGGCAATGTTACTAGATCAACAAATGTCAATCTTTCCAGTTTGACAAATGGAAACATACCCAATATGACAGATGCAAATCTTACCAAATATTTTGTACGTGGTTGCACACGGGTCATCCAAAACAACCGTTTGCGTTGAAGGGATGGACAAATCCTGCGCAGCGAATTTTCCCTCGACTTAAGGGGGAAGACCATAGCTCTCACTTTGCATACGGGTGTTCTATCTAAAACGTTTGCGATCAAGAGTTGCAGAAATCCTGCTCGGCACATTTTCTCTTGGCTTCCTGGGGAAGCTGTCGGTTTGCATACGGGTGTTCTAACTAAAACGTTTGCGATCAAGAACTGCAAAAATCCTGCTAGGCACATTTTCCCTTGGTTTCCTGGGGAAGTTGTCGGTTTGCATACGGGTGTTCTAACTAAAACATTTGCAATGAGTGTTTTATATTTAAAAACCGTATTAAACCGCGGCTTGGGCGCCATTAATGGAGAGAATGCGAGCAAGGCGGGTGGCCATGGAATTCAAAGGGCTCGCTTCCCGGTGAGCCTGCGCGGCGTACAGCTTGCATGCTTCCCGGTGAGCCTCCACATTGGAGTACAGCTCGCACGCCTCTCGTTTAGTCAAGCACTCAAGCACCTGTCTGCATGGCACCTCCTAACCATTAAAAGAGTGAGGTGTGGCGTCACGTGAATGGTTAACAGAACGCACACAATTTAAATTATATAAAACGTTTGAGATGTTACAGTGGCAGCTATTTGTTTCAAAATGCCATTGTTGGTTGTTATTCGAGTGCGCCTTCTCTCAAAATGGACACGAAAAATACCACAGCATGTCGGGTGCCATTCCATTATAGCATGCCAAGTTTCATGAATTTCAAACGAGTTTTGGATTTACTAGAATTTAAAAACAATGTATCTCAACATTTTTCCAGCAATCAAAAGTGCCCTGGTGTTTGAAATTTATTCCCATTTCTTGCATGGGACCTAAGCATGCACCAAAGGACAAAGATTTTATTTTTCAACCAATTTATATGCACTGGAGCATGTGCATGTAGTTCCAATTTGAATTATGCACGTAAAATGCCTAGAAAACCCAGTTAATGTATAAAAATATCCAAACGAACCCCGAAAAATTCCAAATTTAAACACAATACTCCTATTGTTCTATGTTGACACTAGAAATTTTTTAAAACAATAAGAGGAAAAGGATATCGTTTCGTCCCCAAAGCTAGCACATTCCCTACCGAAACCACCACGCTTGCTGTGAGAAGCTCAGGTTTGTGAGAAGCTTATACCCAAACCTGCCCTAAATGGGACAAAAAATTACCACGGCATGTTGATGCGGCTCCATGATAGCATGCCAAGTTTCATGAATTTCAGACGAGTTTTGGATTTACTAGAATTTAATAACCAACTATCTCAATGTTTGCGGCCGAGTGACGGTGGCAGGGTGTTTGAAATTCAATCCCAGTTCTTGCATGGGACCTAAGCATGCACCGAAGGACACATATTTGATTTTTCAACCAATTTATATGGACTGGAGCATGTGCATGTAGTTCAAATTTGAATTATGCACATAAAATTCCTAGAAAACACAGTTAATGTATAAAAATGTCCAAACGAACCTCGAAAAATTCCAAAATTAAACATAACACTCCTGTTGTTCTATGTTGACACTAGAAATTTTTTGAAAGCAATAAGAGGCAACAGATATCATTTCATCCCCAAAGGTGGCACGTTCCCTACCGAAACCATCATGCTTGTTGTGAGAAGCTCTGGTTTGTGAGAAGCCTATACCCAAACCTGCCCCAAATGGGAAAAAAATTACCACGGCATGTTGATGCCGCTCCAGGATAGCATGCCATGTTTTATGAATTTCAGACGAGTTTTGGATTTACTAGAATTTAAAAACCAGGTATCTCAATGTTTGCGGCCGAGTGACGGTGGCTCGGTGTTTTACATTCATTCCCATTTCTTACATGGGACCTAAGCATGCAACCAAGGACACATATTTGATTTTTCAACCCGTTTATATGCACTGGAGCATGTGCATGTAGGTCAAATTTGAATTGTGCACATACAATGCCTAGAAAACCCAGTTAATGTATAAAAATGTCCAAACGAACCCCAAAAAATTCCAAAATTAAACACAACACTCCTGTTGTTCTATGTTGACACTAGAATTTTTTTGAATGAAATAAGAGGCAACGGATATCGTTTCGTCCCCAAAGGTGGCACGTTCCCTACCGAAACCATCACGCTTGTTGTGAGAAGCTTATACCCAAACCTGCCCCAAATGGGACAAAAATTTTACCACGGCATGCTGATGCCGCTCCATGATAGCATGCCAAGTTTCATGAATTTTAGACGAGTTTTGGATTTACTAGAATTTAAAAACCAAGTATCTCAATGTTTGCGGCCGAGTGACGGTGGCAGGGTGTTTGAAATTCATTCCCATTTCTTGCATGGGACCTAAGCATGCAACCAAGGACACAAATTTGATTTTTCAACCAATTTATATGCATTGGAGCATGTGCATGTAGTTCAAATTTGAATTATGCACATAAAATGCCTAGAAAACCCAATTAATGTATAAAAATGTCGAAACGAACCTCGAAAAATTCCAAAATTAAACACAACACTCCTGTTGTTCTATGTTGACACTAGAAATTTTTTGAAAGCAATAAGAGGCAACAGATATCGTTTCGTCCCCAAAGGTGGCACGTTCCCTACCGAAACTATCACGCTTGTTGTGAGAAGCTCTGATTTGTGAGAAGCTTATACCCAAACCTGCCCCAAATGGGACAAAAAATTTACCATGTGAAAGGATCGAGAAGAGGTGTCTAGAGGGGGGTGAATAGACTCTTAGCAAGAAAAGTAGCAATTTTAATTTCTTCAAGTTGAGGTGGAGTTTTAGCACAAGTTTAAACATTCACAATACATATCAAGCAAGCATGACAAGAGTATATGAGCAGCGGAAAGTAAAGCATGCAATTTGCAAGAATGTAAAGGGATCGGATTGGAGTGTGCAAACGCAATGTAGACACGGAGATTTTTTATCCATGGTTCCGATAGGTAGTGCTATCATACATCCACGTTGATGGAGACTTCAACCCACGAAGGGTAACGGTTGCGCGAGTCCACGGAGGGCTCCACCCACGAAGGGTCCACGAAGGACTTGCCTCACTAGGTTAGATCTTCACGAAGTAGGCGATCTCCTTGCCCGTACAAACTCCTTGGTTGAACTCCACAAACTTGACAGAGGCTCCTAAGTGACACCTAACCAATCTAGGAGACACCACCCTCCAAAAGGTAATAGATGGTGTGTTGATGATAAACTCCTTGCTCTTGTGCTTCAAATGATAGTCTCCCCAATGCTCAACTCTCTCTCATAGATTTGGATTTGGTGGAAAGATGATTTGAGTGGAAAGCAACTTGGGGAAGGCTAGAGATCAAGATTTATGTGGTTGGAATGGAATATCTTGGTCTCAACACATGAGTAGGTGGTTCTCTCTCAGAAAATGTATGCTAGAAGTGTATGCACGTTCTGATGGCTTTCTCCATGAATGAAGAGTGGGTGGAGAGGTATATATAGCCTCCACACAAAATCTAACCGTCACACACAATTTACCAAACTTGGTGGGACAGAATCATGAAACTCAGTCAGACCGATTTAGTTCAGAATGTAACCGTTAGGTATTTCGGTGGGACCGATATGATCAACTCGGCGGGACCGATGTGCTAGGGTTAGGGTACAACCTCATCTCGGTTTGACCGATTATACAAACTCGATGGGACCGATTTTGGTAATAAGCGAACAAGAGAGTTGGTCAAGGAAACTCGATGGGACCGATTGCATATCTCGGTGAGACCGAAATTATTGCAATAGGCAACAGATAGTTTGCAAGCCCATCTCGGTGAGACCGAGATCCCATCGGTGAGATCGAGTTGATTAGGGTTTCTGGCAGTGGCTATGTCAAGTGAACTCGGTGGCGCCGGATAGATCAAATCGGTGGGGCCGAGTTTGACTTTTGGTTTAGGACATATGTGGATATGAGAAAGTGGTTGAGGGCTTTGGAGCATATCACTAAGCACTTTGAGCAAGCATCTTCAAGGGGTTCCCCATCCTCTTGTCCATGCCACTTGGATCACTGAAATAGAAAATGTAGATTCCTGAGCTTTGAGCTTGAGCCAATCCTTTGTCCTTAGCATCTTCAAGGGGTTCCCCATCCTCTTGTCCATGCCACTCCACTGTTGGACTTATCTGAAATATACTAGATAAAAGTATTAGTCCAACAAGAGATATGTTGACATTAATTACCAAAATCACCCAGGGAGCACTTGTGCTTTCAATCTCCCCTTTTTGGTAATTGATGACAACATACATCAAAGCTTTAGATAAAGATATAGAGAAAGGCAGGTAAAGGTTTGGAAGGACATGCAACATGCATAGGCTCCCCCTACATGTATGCATTAATGTAAATATGAATATAAGAGCATGTGAATGCATGATCATGATAGAGCAAGCAATGAGTCACATGTATCTTGGCTATATGCATCAGAGCAAATGGTGTGAATATAGGAAATGTACCTTCATGCTCATGAGTCCTTCTTGCAAACAATATGTACATCAACAAGAGATCCTTATGCACATGAGTGTGATGCATATACTTACCTTGTGGTCTTGAGCTGGCTTTGGAAGAGATGAACCTGAGTAAACAAGGTTAGATAACACAGAAACATCTACTAAGCAGAGCAAGAACAGCAAACCACAAGAGTACCAAGATTGGGATGTCATGTAGTGAGTGAGTACAAGGTACTCTTTTTGAGTGTAGACATGTCCCCAAAAGGTAAAGATATGCAATGAGTTCGAAAATTTCCTTCCCTTAGATGTCTTGCTCCCCCTGAATCTTATATGGGATACTGGGAGACGATAAGGAACAGGAAATCAGAGCAAAGCAAACAAACAAACATGAGTATGAACATGTCTTTCCCCTCTAAAGACATGTGACTTCTCTCCTCTTTGAATACCAAGCATTTGGGTCTTTCTTTGATGTGATTATCTCGCTTTCTCCCTTTTGATATGATTAAGCTTTGATGTGAGCTCTCTCTCCCCCTTTGACATCAATTTCCAAGAAGGGGTCTTCTGGAGTGTGAGTCAAAACAGGTTTAGTCCTTGAGTCACATAGCAAAGCAGCAGGGAAAAATAAGGTGTTGGTAGAGGATAAGAATAATCGAGTGGAGCTGGAACAAAATGTGCAGGATGCAAATGAAAATAGTTTTCTCAACGTTGAAACTGGTTACACCGAGTTGTTTTCTTTGGTGGCACCGAATTGGTTCGGTTTGACCGAAAGTAACAAGTCAGTGTGTCCGAGTTCATTACAAACAGAACACTAGTCACCTCAGCTCACTAAGCAAATAAGATCTCACAAGGATTTGCAGGGAATTAACTAAAGGATTTGCAATGAATTGGATGTAGGGAATGCAGAACAAAAATTAAAGAAAAGAGATCTAGATGAAGTTTTTTTTGAAAGGAGAAACAAATATGCATGAGACAAATGCAAGAGCACAGAGAAACACTAGAGAACTTCATCTAGAATTGGTCGGCGACAAAGTCACCTATGTTAGAGTATATTGACCTAGGAGTCAAGGGAGGGCACTTGATCATAGGTCATACTCATCGTTTAAGCTCAAAATGGGGTTACCATTTTTCGTTTAGGTATCTTGATGTATTCACATCTTCTTGAGTTGCTTTGACCCATGACTTGGGGTAAAGCTTCTCTAAGATGGAATAACATACCTTGGTTGCTGGTGTTGATCTTGATCATGTAGTTGAACTTGTGTGGGATGCTCAAGGTTGATGTAGCTCATTGGGAGCACCACTTGTAATTGGAGTTCATCTACCTACATGGGTTAGTTTTGCAAGGAGGAGCACTTGTGTATCCAAAGTGACAATCATGAAATATGATACCAAAAGAAATTTGATATATAGAAATTGTCAAAGGGTATGTTTGAAGGGTTTTATGCTTCCTTGTCTTCAACCACCATATTGTAGAGACTTGGTGATGTAGAGATTGCTCAAGATGTGAGTGAGTTGCAATCTCATAGATTTAGATTCATCCAAGTACCTACAAGGGTTAGATAACATGCAAGGGTGCAAATATATCCAAGACATATGATTATTATCATAAGAGAAATATCAAGGATTAGTCAACGGCTCATGCCTTGCATGTATCCAAAATGGAGTTCCTACTCCAAGTTTGAAGCATCAATGATGTTCAATTCACCTCTCAACTTGAAAAATACTTTCTCATCAAGCGGTTTGGTGAATATATCCGCCAATTGCTTATCGGTACGAACATGCTTAAGATCAATATCACCTTTAGGCCCTGTTTGGTTCAGCTTTTATCGACAGATTCCGCTGCCCACAGCAGAATCTGAACCAAAGGGCGAACCCAGCAGAATCCGATTCCAGAAATCCGCTGCCAAAATCTGAACCAAAGTGGAAGCAGCCCAGGACGTGCTTTTCAAAATCTGATTCCGCTGCGGGCCAAAATCTGAAAAGGCTGTATTAGCTGGTTTGCCAAATGACCTACATCGTTTTCACATCAGATTTTCCACAACTGTTTTTCCACAATAGATTTTCCATAGCTGCTTTTAGAAATCCACAGCCGAACCAAACAGGGCCTTAGCAACGTGATCTCGAATAAAATGATGACGAACCTCAATATGCTTAGTTCGAGAATGTTGCATGGGATTGTGAGCAATCTTAATGGCACTTTCATTGTCACAAAGCAATGGAACATGTTTCACATATGTCCCATAATCTTTAAGAGTTTGGGTCGTCCAAAGTAATTGAGCACAACATGAACCAGCGGCAATGTATTCCGCTTCGGCGCTGGATATGGATACCGAGTTTTGTTTCTTGGAGGACCAAGACACAAGAGATCTGCCAAGAAATTGACAAGTACCTGAAGTGGACTTTCTATCAACCTTGTCTCCGGCATAGTCCAAATCGGAGTAGCCAACAAGATCAAAAGAAGACCTCTTAGGATACCAAATGCCAAAATTTGGTGTATGTATTAAGTATCTCACTATCCTTTTCACAACCTTAATATGACATTCTTTAGGGGCCGCTTGATATCGTGCACACATGCACACACTTAGCATAATATCGGGTCGAGAGGCACATAGATATAACAATGAACCAATCATAGAGCGGTAAACTTTTTGATCAACCGGTTCACCATCTTTAGTCAAATCAAGATGTCCACTAGTAGGCATGGGTGTACTCATAACTTTGCATTCTTGCATATTGAACTTCCTGAATAAGTCCTTGGTGTACTTTGTTTGAGAGACAAAGGTACCTTCCTTAGTTCACTTTATTCGCAAACCAAGAAAGAATTTGAGTTCACTCATCATAGACATCTCAAACTTCTCCGACATTAGCTTTCCAAACATCTCACTAAAATGAGGGTTAGTCGAACCAAATATGATATCATCAACATAAATTTGGCACACAAATAATTCTCCATTAACCCTTTTAGTGAAAAGAGTCGAATCAATTTTTCCAATCTCAAAGCCTTTTTCAATAAGGAACTTGGTCAAGCATTTATACCACGCTCTAGGAGCTTGTTTAAAACCATAAGAGCTTTGTGAAGTTTGTAGACATGATTGGGTTTTTTATGATTAACAAAGCCGGGAGGTTGTTTAACATAAACTTCCTCCTCAATTTCACCATTTAGAAAAGCACTTTTAATGTCCATTTGGTACAAGTTAATATCATGGTGATTGGCATAGGCAAGTAAGATGCGAATGGACTCAAGTCTAGCAAGGGGGGCATATGTCTCACCATAATCCATACCTTCGACTTGAGTGTAGCCTTGGGCGACGAGACGTGCTTTGTTGCAAAGTACTTGTCCATCTTCATCTTTCTTGTTGCGAAACACCCATTTGGTACCGATGATGTTGTGGTTGTTGTCGGGCTTTGAGGGAGTCCTGCACTAAGGGGTCCTCGGGCGTCCGGCCTGTTAGCCATGGGCCGGACTGATGGGCTGTGAAGATACGAAGACCAAAGACTGCACCCGTGTTCGGATGGGACTCTCCTTGGCGTGGAAGGCAAGCTTGGCGACCGGATATGTAGATTCCTTTCTTTGTAACTGACCTTGTGTAACCCTAGATCCTCCCGGTGTCTATATAAACCGGAGGACTTAGTCTGGAAGGAGAGAGACTCATTACCATAGTCATACAGGCTAGACTTCTAGGGTTTAGCCATTACTATCTCGTGGTAGATCAACTCTTGTAATACTCATATTCATCAAGATCAATCAAGCAGGAAGTAGGGTATTACCTCCATAGAGAGCGCCCGAACTTGGGTAAACATTGTGTCCCCTGTCTCCTGTTAACATCGACCTTAGACGCACAGTTCGGGACCCCCTACCCGAGATCCGCCGGTTTTGACACCGACATTCGTGCTTTCATTGAGAGTTCCATTGTGCCGTCGACAACAGGATCGATGACTCGCCTCGTCCTTAAAGACAATATCACTACCGGAGGAGAACTGGCCCCAAGCCAAACCCTCCAGTTGGGCCGCTTTACCATGACCGCCCGTGCGACCGTTAAGCCGGCGATGACCTCTCGGGCCATCGAAAATCCTCTTCGTATCGACCCCAAACACTCCAAGCAGATGGGTCCGGTGGAGTTTTCGTCTTTAAATGAGCTCCTGGATCGTATCGCCGCCCTGGGAATCGCCACAGATTATGATCGGATCGGGCTTAAACCCGACCAAAGAGAAATCAAATCTCCACCGATCACCCACTAGATAGCGGTAGTAGAGGAGCAAGACGGCGACTCTCCCCCTATACTGAAGACGGACTACGTCCGGATTGCCGACCCTATAGAGCCGGATACCCACCCGCAAAAGGAGTGACCGGCCTTCCGAACATAGAATCGGATGGCGGGCAAAGGCAACCAGAAGATACTCCGGAGCCCGGACTGTTAAGTCTGGAAAAACTTCGGACTGCGGATCATCGATCGGGTTAGGGTCCAGATCCAATTCCACCCACCCACCCAGACATAAGCGCTCTCACAAGCATACAACAGCAGTCTCAGGAAATGGTCCACCACTTCTGGGCCAGATTCCTCCTTGTCAAGGACAAGGTTAAAGATTGCCGCGACGAGGACGCGATATCAGCGTTCCGCAACAATTGCCTGAATGAAGGAATCCTCAACGCCATTAATCGCCGCCGCATACTACACTTCGCTGACTTGGCAACTATCGTACAGAAGTACAGTGCAATGGAAAGCGCCTGGATGGATCAGGCAGCTTGTTGGGAGCCATCGCTCCCAACTCAACCACTGGTCCAGGCGAAAAGGGCGCATCCTCGTGACGCACCCAGTCCAATAGCCAAGAAATACAGACCCATTACTTGGCGCGGAACCGTTCTGGAGGGATGGCTCGACGGCCCATGCAAAATACACACAAGATCGGATAACATACCAACCCACAGCCGTAGAGCATGTTGGATCACTACAAAAAAATACACTTCCGTGATGATACGTGTTTGTCACAGTAGGTCACGTTTTCTGTCATGCATGTACATCCATGACAAATTTATGACAGAATGAAGATAGTCATACTTGTGCTGTCGTAGAAGTGTTCCATGACATTACCAAAATTATCATCACGGAAGTGTCCACTTCCATGATGATAAATCGCGCGTCACAGAAGTGCTTTCGTCAAGGGTGACCGACACGTGGCATCCACCGTAACGGAACGCCGTTAAGCTATCAGGTCCGGTTTTGGATCCGATAACCCGTTAACAGCCCAGACCAATGGGGATTTTCCACTTGTAAAATTCTGATTGGCTGACGGAAACACGTGTCAACTCCGCGTTGGCACAGGTGTCACTCATCCAATGGGCGAGATGCGCCTATGATATGCTCACACATGGACCGGCCCAAAAGTGGCCCATAAAGTTTAAATGGGCCGGCCCAACTAAAGGCCCACAAGATTTTGCGGTCCATAATGGGCCAGCCCAGCAAAAGGCCCACGAGATTTTGCGTATCATAATGGGTCGGCCCAGCTAAAGGCCCACGAGATTTTGTGGGCCATAATGGGCCGGCCCAGCTAAAGGCCCGCAAGATTTTGCGGACCATAATGGGCCCGCCCAGCTAAAGGCCCAACATTCTCAGTTAAGGCCCGTGCGGCTAGTGTCAAATCGGCCCGTCAACGGCCTGTCCTAAACTTGTCATCATCGTGGCCCATGGTCACTTCTGGCCCGTTAACAGTCCGCTTAGTATATGGGCCGAATTACGGCCCTGTGTATTTCCGGCCTATTAAAGGTCCTGCTTCATTTGGGCCCATTTACAGGCCATTGAAACTTTTGGCCCATAAACGACTATGAAGGATTTGGGTCATATTCGGCCATGTTTGATATTCGGCCTGTTAGAGGCCCACTATAGATTTGGGCCACTTTCGTCCTGTTAACGTCGGACGAAATCCATGGGCCATATGTGGCCCAACGTCACATCGGGCCCATTAACGGCCCATATAAAAATGACGATAATCTAGCCCGACCGAACTTCCAGCCTGTTAAAGGCCCGCGTATTAGGTCGGCGCATTTACGGCCCGTCCGAATTTCAGCCTGTGAAAGATCTGCATCGTAAATGGGCCCAATCTCGCTTTCGGTCTTTTAAAGGCCCATGTTTTTTATGGGCTCGAGATATTTACACCTGTAAATGGCCTATTGTTACTGAGGGCCCAAATTATGTTTAGGCATGTTAAAGGCCCACTATGGGCACAGGACTACCAGAAAAATATGAAATCTTATGCTGATTTAGGGCCAGATATTTTTAGTGGGCTACATGCAAATTTCGGCCCATAAATCGTTTTTAGCCCAATTGGAATGGGCCCGATGAATGTTGGCATGTTGGGCTCCTACGAAGCTTTCGGCCGAATACATTACTAAGATAAACCTACACTATACAAAAATAGCGTCGTAATTATTGCAGCCTTTGGCAGCATCATAAATGCTGTATCACAACAAAAGGCCTGTTGGCATAAAGTTTACAGTCCATGCAGATAATAGCACCATCAGATGTATAGAAGCACAAATCATTTGACCTGAGTGCTAATGTTTCAGGCTATAGAATCTGATGGAGCAGCACGATCTTCACCTTTTTCCGCCATTGCTCTTGAACAACGAAGCGAATGTCTGATAGTCTGGTTTCAAAACCATTCATATCTTGACGACATTTGTCAACCACTATTCTTGTTTCCAAAACGACGTCCATTAGGGATTGAACTTGTGTCTAGAGCACAGATATATCACTCTGTCTAGCAGGAAGATTTTGCTCAGTAGGCGATTTGGACGAGGTTACCTTGACAACCAACCCAGAATTACGCAGGAAGGTGCTTTTTGCACTATTAGTGGAGAGATACTGACGCACTACAGCAAGAGGTGACATTGTGCCTGTGGTAGCCTCGTCACCTTCAGGTGGTTGTGGCTGTTCAAACATTTTTTCCATAGCTTCCTGAAAGTTTGAACTTGTAGATTAGTGTACCAGATAAGTTACTAATGAGACAAAAACAAACAAAGTAGGTTACACGTTTATACATAACTTATTTTGGTGAACTACTGTAATACATTAGCACGTATTGTAGTGCCAACTACATAATAAAATCACTTTCGGAACATATGTCCATGTAGCATGCCTACTGTATTGTCTATTTCCTCACATTCGTTGACATCTAAGGATAAAGAGACATGGTTTAAAGTAGGATGAACATAGTATGACATCATTCATATCATGGGCAAACAGATATAAAACAAACAGGCTATTTTATCATTGTGTGCGCACGTGAACATAACAACTAGAATACAGATCAAGACCAAAAGAATATCCTTCATCTCTTTTAAACCATGTAAGGTGAAATGATACGTTAAGACAACTGTGTATAAAAGTGAACAGAGTAACTGACATTGGCTACAAACCAAGTAGTTAAATGAACACATCACAGTACCAATCAGTTCAAAGGCAGGAGGAGTAAGGACTTACAACAGCGGCTTGAACTGGTGTGGTCATGCCCTTCATCTTGCTGGTGTGGCAATCCTTGAAGATTTGCACTGCATTCGGTTCAGGTTATTTTTGGTCCGCACAAGCTTTCCTGTATTTGGAACAAGTCAATATAGATATGGTAATATGGCACAGAAAAAAGAAGGAAGTCGCAGCTATTTACAAGAGCCTCGCAGTGTGCAATATAGCTACGAGATCCTGTTGTCTGCTGGAATTTCACTTTAGAATGGTTGGTCTTGTTCTTCAAACAGTTAGCCTAGAAGAAGATACACTTGTAAGGCACATATATAAATACAAGTTTAATATGTGTTCTGATAGCCTACCTGATACTTTGGATCAGACCAGTGTTTAACGAGGGTTGTCCAGTCTTCATCTGTAATATATTCCACTGGAGATGTTTGGGCGATTTCATTGTTAGCCTTGCCTTCAAAGTGAGATTTTCTAAGGTGGTACCGATACTGTCGCAGAGCAGACTGCAAAACATGAGTGCATGCTTGTTTAGTTGCATCATCTTTTGGATCCAACTTGAACCTCATCTGTTGAAAAAAGAATGTGAGTCTTATTAGGAGGAAGCTAGAAAGTATGGGACAGAGCAAGACAATATTACTAATTGCGATGAATAACATTACTTACGGATAAATGGTCAAGGAAGGTGTTAAACTGGGTATTGTCTTTCTCATTCCTGTACTGGATCCACATTGGGAGGATACGTGCATGACACCTAACGGCAACGGCTGCCTCTGATACTAACTTGGCTGACTCTGTAGCATCACGTGGCCTTTTTAAACCTGCCTCAAAATGGATCTCCATTCTTCCTCCTTTAGATTTTGTTAATCTGTCAAGCATTATCCCTGATGTCTGTTTCCGCTTGCGTCGTGGTGCTAGTTCAACAACGAATATGGAAAGTGTTAGTGTACATCAAACTGTGAGAGTACATATAAAGGAGCATGCAACTGCAACTTGACTCGGTCAGGTACCATCTTGGTGTTGCTGCTCATGAGGTTCATCTGATCTTGCCAAGTCCTGTTGTGTTAGCAGTGCTTCGGAAGTAGTGTTAGGTGTGAAGCAGCTTGGGAACTGGCCAGTTCCGGAGCAAACGAACGAGTAACTCGTTGAGATGCTGGTACAATTGAAGCGGATGCTGCAGCTAGTGGAGCAGGTGATACTGTGTTTGTAGATTTAGCCGGTGGACTTGGACCTCCTACTGCACTATAAGTACCAGCAGAATCTGGACGACAGATCCTTTTCTGTTTCACCCGACAAGTAACACCACTCCCTACTATATTATTTTCCTTGCTCTTTTTTTACTTTGCCATGTCAAGCCGTACCCACAACACAAAAGAATAAAATCGCTCTTCAGAACTCATTGATGCATGATACAGACAAGCAATACTTTGATGTAAGACAACCGTATGAGGATGGAATATGTAAGAAAAACAGGACGGCATGACATATTCACAGCTACGTTGTGTAAACTAAGCAGAAGGATTTTCAAGAAAATAGAAGTAATTCAAGTTAGACACCATATGAAAGATGCAACCAATATTACTCTGCCAAGTTAAAAGTGTCTTGTCATAAGTGGCAATTCGAAAAATTAGAAGCAGTACAACGTAGAAATCAATGCAAGATGCAACCACTATCAAACTGCCATGTTAAAAGTGTCCAATCATGAGTGACTGATGCGGGATACACAACAGCAGTACTTTGATGTAAGAACATGGTATGATAGATAGATGCAGTGTATTCTAGACACAGAACGCCATGTCATATGCACATGTATAACGTATGAACTCAGCAGGTGCAACTTAATCAAAATAGAAGAAATACAGGCTAGACAACATATGAAACATGAAACCAATTATCACACTGTCAACTTAGAGCAAGCACTTGCGATGGTGGAGTACGGGAGATGAACTCATCATGTAGACTTGGGACTTCAACTTCATTAGCAGTAGCAGTGGCAAATCTAGAGAGTCTCTGTTTGCGTCGGTGCGGAGGACCACCGACATCCCCTAACTTACTCTTTTCCTTCCTATTTTCTGATATTGCCTTATGAAGTCAAAACCACAAGAAGATGAATAAAATTAGCTCTGCATAACTGGTTGATGCATGATACAGATGAACACTACTTTGATGTAAGGCAAGCGCAGGATAGGAGGATGGAATATATACAAAAAAAGACAGCGTTTCATATTCACACGTACGATAGGAGGATGGAATATGTATGAAAAAATAGTAAGCGGAAGGCATTTCAACAAAATTAGAAGAAATGAATGCTAGGCACCATATGAACATGCAACCAATATCACTCTATCAGGTAAAAAGTGTCTCGTCGTAAGTGCCATTTCAAGAAATTAGAAGCAGTACAAGCTAGAAGACAATGCAAGATGCAACCTACATCACAGTCCCAAGTTAAATGTGTCTTATGGGTAAGTGATCATTGCAGGTATAAGTTGTAAGGTACGCAGATGCAATTCAACATAATCAGGAGCAATACAAACTAGACATCATACGGAAAACGCAACCACATATAACAGTTCCAAGTTACAGCAAGCACCTGTGATGGTGGAGTAGGGGAGATGTGCTCATCATGTACACGTATGTTCTAGAAACAGGAACATGTGTCATATTCACAGGCATTATGTGTAAAGTAAGCAGATTCAATTCAACAAAGTTAGAAGCAATACAAGCTAGACATCATACGCAACATGCAACCACATATAATAGTGCCAAGTTAGAGCAAGCACCTGTGATGGTGGAGTAGGGGAGATGTGCTCATCATGTACACATATGTTCTAGAAATAGGAACATGTGTCATATTTACCGGCATTATGTGTAAAGTAAGCAGATGCAATTCAATAAAGTTAGAAGCAATACAAGCTAGACATCATACACAACATGCAACCACATATAATAGTGCCAAGTTAGAGCAAGCACCTCTGATCGTGGAGTAGGGGAGATGTGCTCATCATCTACACAGCTACGTTGACTGTCTAGCCTTGCATTGTCTTGCGAATCTTTTTGGGAGGATGGCGAAGTAGAATCTGTAGCGAACCTCCGTTTCAGTTGCTCGGAAGGACCACCATCATCCAATGTCTTGCCAATTTCCTTCAGCTTTATTTATTTTGCATTGTGAGGTCAAACCGACAAGAAAAAGGAATATAATTCACTCTTGAGAACTCATTCATGCATGATACTGACGAACACTACTCTAATGAAAGGAAAAGTCATGACACGAGGATGGAATATGTACGAAAAAATGGACGGCTTGACATATTCACACCTATGATGTGGTAACTAAGCAGAAGGCACTTCAACAAATTAGAAGCACTGCAAACTAGACACCATATGAAAGGTGCAATCAATATCACTCTGCCAAGTTAAAATTGTCTCATCATAGGTGGCGTTCATCAAACTAGAAGCAATACATTCTAGAAATCATATTCAAGACGCAAACCAATATCACACTGCCAACTTAAAGGTGTTCCATCATAAGTGATTGATGCAGGATACACAAGAAGAGTAGTTTCACGTAAGAACATGGTGTGATAGACAGATATAGTATGTACCAAAAAACAGGAAAGCGTGTCATATTCACATGTATCATGTGTAAGCTAAGCAGATGCAGTTTACACTAATTAGGAGCAATACAAGCTAGACACCATATGCAACATGCAACCAGATATCAGACTGCCAAGTTAGAGCAAGCACCTTGGATGGTGGAGTAGGGGAGCGGAGACTTGGACCTTGTGATGCACTATCAGTACAAGGAGAATCGGTATAGATGCTCCGTTTACGTTGCTGCGGAGGACCACCATCATCGCCTTCCTTACTCTTTTCCTTCCTCTTCCTTGATTTTGCCTTGCCAAGTCAAACCCACAAGAAAAAGGAATAAAATTCGCTCTTCAAAACTCATTCATGCATGATACTGACGAACACTACTCTGATGAAAGGCAAAGTCATGATAAGAGGATGGAATATGTACGAAAAATGGACGGCTTGACATATTCACACCTATGATGTGGTAACTAAGCAGAAGGCACTTCAACAAATTAGAAGCACTGCAAACTAGACACCATATGAAAGGTGCAATCAATATCACTCTGCCAAGTTAAAACTGTCTTGTCATAGGTGGCGTTCACCAAACCAGAAGCAATACATGCTAGAAATCATATTCAAGACGCAAACCAATATCACACTGCCAACTTAAAGGTGTTCCATCATAAGTGACTGATGCAAGATACACACGAAGAGTAGTTTCATGTAAGAACATGGTGTGATAGACAAATATAGTATGTACCAAAAACAGGAAAGCGTGTCATATTCACACGTATCATGTGTAAGCTAAGGAGATGCAGTTTACACTAATGAGGAGCAATACAAGCTAGACACCATATGCAACATGCAACCAGATATCACACTGCCAAGTTAGAGCAAGCACCTTGGATGGTGGAGTAGGGGAGCGGAGACTTGGACCTTGTAATGCACTATTAGTACAAGGACAATCGGTACAGATGCTCCGTTTACGTTGCTGCAGAGGAACACCATCATCGCCTTCCTTACTCTTTTCCTTCATCTTTCTTGATTTTGCCTTGTCAAGTCAAACCCACAAGAAAAAGGAATAAAATTTTCTCTTCAGAACTCATTGATGCATGATACTGACAAACACTACTCTGATGAAAGGCGAAGTCATGATACGAGGATGGAATATGTACGAAAAAATGGACAGCTTGACATATTCACACCTATGATGTGTTAACTAAGTAGAAGGCACTTCAACAAATTAGAAGCAGTGCAAACTAGACACCGTATGAAAGGTAAACCAATATCACTCTGCCAAGTTAAAACTGTCTCGTCATAGGTGGCGTTCATCAAACTAGAAGCAATACATGCTAGAAATCATACTCAAGACGCAAACCAATATCACTCTGCCAAGTTAAAACTGTCTCGTCATAGGTGGCGTTCATCAAACTAGAAGCAATACATGCTAGAAATCATACTCAAGACGCAAACCAATATCACACTACCAACTTAAAGGTGTTCCATCATAAGTGACTGATGCAGGATACACAAGAAGAGTAGTTTCACGTAAGAACATGGTGTGATAGACAGATATAGTATGTACCAAAAACAGGAAAGCGTGTCATATTCACACGTATCATGTGTAAGCTAAGCAGATGCAGTTTACACTAATTAGGAGTAATACAAGCTAGACACCATATGCAACATGCAACCAGATATCACACTGCCAAGTTAGAGCAAGCACCTTGGATGGTGGAGTAGGCGGAGCTCCGGAACAGGCCCCAAGATGGGATCTCAGGGGTACAGAAGGTTGCGGCGGTGGAATTAGGTTTTTGGCTCCGTCTCTGGTAGTTTGGGGGTACGTATGTATATATAGGAGGAAGAAGTACGTCGGTGGAACAACGTGGGGCAGGAGGGCGCGCCCTGGGGGGTAGGCGTGCCCCCGTACCTCGTGCCCTCCTGGTTGATGTCTTAACGTAGGGTCCAAGTCCTCTGGATCACGTTCGTTCCGGAAATCACGTTCCCAAAGGTTTCATTCCATTTGGACTCCGTTTGATATTCTTTTTCTGCGAAACTCTGAAATAGGCAAAAAAACAGCAATTCTGGGCTGGGCCTCCGGTTAATAGGATAGTCCCAAAAATAATATAAGTGTATAATAAAGCCCAATAATGTCCAAAACAGAATATAATATAGCATGGAACAATAAAAAATTATAGATACGTTGGAGACGTATCAAGCATCCCCAAGCTTAATTCCTGCTCGTCCTCGAGTAGGTAAATGATAAAAATAGAATTTTTGATGTGGAATGCTACTTGGCATAATTTCAATATAATTCTTCTTATTGTGGCATGAATGTTCAGATTTGATATGATTCAAGATAAAATTTTAATGTTGACATAAAAACAATAATACTTCAAGCATACTAACTAAGCAATTAGGTCTAATCAAAATAACATAGCCAAAGCAAGTTATCCCTACAAAATCATATAGTTTGGCTATGCTCCATGTTCCCCACACAAAATATTCATATCATGTACGACCCCGGTTTTAGCCAAGCAATTGGTTCATACTTTTAATGCGCTTCAGCCTTTTCAACTCTTACGCAATACATGAGCGCAAGCCATGGATATAGCACTATGGTGGAATAAGGTATAATGGTAGGGGTTATGTGGGAAGACAAAAAAAGGAGAAAGTCTCACATCAACGAGGCTAATCAACGGGCTATGGAGATGCCCATCAATTGATGTTAATGCGAGGAGTAGGGATTGCCATGCAACTGATGCACTAGAGCTATAAGTGTATGAAAGTCAAAAAGAAACTAAGTGGGTGTGCATCCAACTTGCTTGCTCACGAAGACCTCGGGCATTTGAGGAAGCCCATCATTGGAATATACAAGCCAAGTTCTATAATGAAATTTCCCACTAGTATATGAAAGTGACAAAATGAGAGACTCTCTATTATGAAGATCACGGTGCTACTTTGAAGCACAAGTGTGGTACAAGGATAGTAACATTGTCCCTTCTCTCTTTTTCTCTCATTTTTTTATTTGGGCCTTTTTTTTATGGCCTCTTTTTTTTAGTCCGGAGTCTCATCCCGACTTGTGGGGGAATCATAGTCTCCATCATCCTTTCCTCACTTGGGACAATGCTCTAATAATGATGATCATCGCACTTTTATTTACTTACAACTCATGAATTACAACTCGATACTTAGAACAAAATATGACTCTATATGAATGCCTCCGGCGATGTACCGGGATATGCAATGAATCAAGAGCGACATGTATGAAAGAATTATGAACGGTGGCTTTGCCACAAATAGAATGTCAACTACATGATCATGCAAAGCAATATGACAATAATGGAGCGTGTCATGATAAATGAAACGGTGGAAAGTTGCATGGCAATATATCTCGGAATGGATATGGAAATGCCATGATAGGTAGGTATGGTGGCTGTTTTGAGGAAGATATAAGGAGGTTTATGTGTGATAGAGCATATCATATCACGGGGTTTGGATGCACCGGCGAAGTTTGCACCAACTCTCAAAGTAAGAAAGGGCAATGCACGGTACCGAAGAGGCTAGAAAATTGTGGAAAGGTAAGTGTGCGTATAATCCATGGACTCACATTAGTCATAAAGAACTCATATACTTATTGCAAAAATTTATTAGCCCTCGAAGCAAAGTACTACTACGCATGCTCCTAGGGGAAGGGTTGGTAGGAGTTAACCATCGCGCGATCCCGACAGCCACACAAAGGAAGAGAATCAACAAATATCTCATCCTCCGACTTTGTTACATAACGGTTCACCATACGTGCATGCTACAGGAATCACAAACTCCAACACATGTATTTTTCAATTCCACAATTACTCAACTAGCACAACTATGATATTATCACCTTTATATCTCAAAACAATTATCAAGCATCAAATTTCTCATGATATTAATTAAAGAAAATTGCCATGCTATTTTAAGATCCTCAAAATAATATAAGTGAAGCATGAGAGATCAATAGTTTCTATAAAACAAATCCACCACCGTGCTCTAAAAGATATAAGTGAAGCACTAGAGCAAAACTATATAGCTCAAAAAATATAAGTGAAGCACATAGAGTATTCTAATAAATTCCGAATCAAGTGTGACTCTCTCAAAAGGTGTGTACAGCAAGGATGATTGTGGTAAACTAACAAATAAAGACTCAAATAATACAAGACGCTCCAAGCAAAACACATATCATGTGGTGAATAAAAATATAGCTCCAAGTAAAGTTACCGATGGAAGTAGACGAAAGAGGGGATGCCTTCCGGGGCATCCCCAAGCTTTGGCTTTTAGGTGTCCTTAGATTATCTTGGGGTGCCATAGGCATCCCCAAGCTTAGGCTTTTGCCACTACTTGTTCCATAATCCATCAAATCTTTCACCCAAAACTTGAGAACTTCACAACACAAAACTCAGCAGAAAATCTCGTGAGCTCCGTTAGCGAAAGAAAACAAAAGACCACTTCAAGGTACTGTAATGAACTCATTATTTATTTATATTGGTGTTAAACCTACTGTATTCCAACTTCTCTATGGTTTATAAACTATTTTACTAGCCATAGATTCATCAAAATAAGCAAACAACACACAAAAAAACAGAATCTGTCAAAAACAGAACAGTCTGTAGTAATCTGTAACTAACGCAAACTTCTGGAACTCCAGAAAATCTACCAAAATAAGACGACCTATACAATTTGTTTATTGATCAGAAGCAATTGGAATCAATATTTTATCACGTTCTGGTGATTTGTAACAATTATTTTCGTGAATAGAAAGTTTCTGGAATTTACAACAAGATCAAATAACTATCATCCAAGAAGATCCTATAGGTTAAACTTGGCACAAACACTAATTAAAACATAAAGAGACATCTAACCAGAGGCTAGATCAAATATTTATTCCTAAACAGATGAAAAAAGCAAAAAACTAAAAATAAAATTGGGTTGCCTCCCAACAAGCGCTATCGTTTAACGCCCCTAGCTAGGCATAAAAGCAAGGATAGATCTAGGTATTGCCATCTTATGTAGGCAATCCATAAGTGGCTCTCATAATAGATTCATAAGGCAATTTTATTTTCTTTCTAGGGAAGTGTTCCATGCCTTTCTTTAACGGAAATTGGAATCTAATATTCCCTTCCTTCATGTCAATAATTGCACCAATCGTTCTAAGGAAAGGTCTACCAAGAATAATAGGACATGAAGGATTGCAATCTATATCAAGAACAATAAAATCTACGGGCACATAATTCCTATCTGCAACAATAAGAACATCATTAATTCTTCCTATAGGTTTCTTAATAGTGGAACCTGCAAGGTGCAAGTTTAAAGAGCAATCATCAAATTCACGGAAACCTAGTAAATCGCATAAAGTTTTTGGAATCATGGAAACACTAGCACCCAAATCACACAAAGCATAGCATTCATGATCTTTAATTTTAATTTTAATAGTAGGTTCCCACTCATCATAAAGTTTTCTAGGGATAGAAACTTCCAACTCAAGTTTTTCTTCATAAGATTGCATCAAAGCATCAACGATATGTTTGGTAAAGGCTTTATTTTGACTATAAGCATGTGGAAAATTTAGCACGGATTGCAACAAGGAAATACAATCTATCAAAGAGCAATTATCATAATTAAATTCCTTGAAATCCAAAATAGTGGGTTCATTAATATCTAGAGTTTTGACCACTTCATTCCCACTTTTACCAATTTTTGCATCAAGATCTAAAAACTTCGAATTTTTGGAACGCCTTCTAGGTAAAGGTGGATCATATTCAGTCTCATCATTAGCAAGATTCATATTGCAAAACAAAGATTTAATAGGAGACACATCAATAACTTTTAGATCTTCATCTTTATTCTCCCAAAAAAATCCGGCTTAGCGGCCATCTTATTAACTAAGGTGGCCTGCTTATCCGAAACTTCAGCTATTAACTTCTCAAGATGAGCAATCTGAGATTTCAAACCATCAAATTCTTTACACATATCATCGAGCTCTTTATTTGTATAACCCATAAAGCTTTTTTATTCCTTAAGCTCTTTTCTAAAGAAATTATTATGCTCAAATTGTAAGACCATAAAACTCCTGACGTTGCTTTCAATCTCTTCTAACCTTTTAAGGTGAAGATCACCAAACCTAAGTAGAGCCATCGTGACAAGCAAGCAATCCAACACACGAGCAAACAAGAAGCGAGCGAGAAAAAGGCGAACGGAAAAGGGAGGGTGAATAAAATGGCAAGGGTGAAGTGGGGGAGAGGAGAACGAGAGGCAAATGGCAAATAATGTAATGCGGGAGATAAGGGTTTGTGATGGGTACTTGGTATGTTGACTTTTGCGTAGACTCCCCGGCAACGGCGCCAGAAATCCTTCTTGCTACCTCTTGAGCACTGCGTTGGTTTTCCCTTGAAGAGGAAAGGGTGATGCAGCAAAGTAGCATAAGTATTTCCCTCAGTTTTTGAGAACCAAGGTATCAATCCAGTAGGAGGCCACGCACGAGTCCCTCGCACCTACACAAACAAATAAATCCTCGCAACCAACGCAATAAAGGGGTTCTCAATCCCTTCACGGTCACTTACGAGAGTGAGATCTGATAGATATGATAGGATAATATTTTTGGTATTTTTATGATAAAGATGCAAAGTAAAGAAAGTAAAATAAAAATGGCGCCAGAAATAGCTTGTTGTAGGGAGATTAATATGATGGAAAATAGACCCGGGGGCCATAGGTTTCACTAGTGGCTTCTCTCATGAGCATAAATATTACGGTGGGTGAACAAATTACTGTTGAGTAATTGACAGAATTGAGCATAGTTATGAGAATATCTAGGTATGATCATGTATATAGGCATCACGTCCGAGACAAGTAGACCGACTCCTGCCTGCATCTACTACTATTACTCCACACATCGACCGCTATCCAACATGCATCTAGAGTATTAAGTTCATAAGAATAGAGTAAGGCTTTAAGCAAGATGACATGATGTAGAGGGATAAACTCATGCAATATGATATAAACCCCATCTTGTTATCCTCGATGGCAACAATACAATACGTGCCTTGCTGCCCCTACTGTCACTGGGAAAGGACACCCCAAAGTTGAACCCAAAGCTAAGCACTTATCCCATTGCAAGAAAGATCAATCTAGTAGGCCAAACCAAACTGATAATTCGAAGAGACTTGCAAAGATAACCAATCATACATAAAAGAATTCAGAGAAGATTCAAATATTGTTCATAGATAAACTTGATCATAAACCCACAATTCATCGGTCTCAACAAACACACCACAAAAAAAGATTATGGCGTATCAGGAGCATGACATTGCACTCTTTAAATGAGTATGGCGTCTCACAGTAACCCACCCGGGTGACTGTCTCATCATAAGTGATTGACGAGGGATACAAAAGTGCATTAGTTTGATGTACGAACATGGTTAATAGACATATGTAGTATGTATCAAATACAGGAAGGCATGTCATTATCAAAGGTATAATGTGTAAAGTAAGCAGATGCAATTTAACCAAATTGGAAGCAATACAAGCTAGACACCATATGCAACATGCAACCACATTTGACAGCGCGAAGTTAAAGCAAGCACCTGGGATGGTTGTGTGTGGCAATTGAGATCATCAACTGCAGAGCTACGTTTACTGTCTCCAACTGCTGACACTGCATCCTTTAGAGCGCTGAAACGCTTAGTGCTGATCTTCAAATTACACTGGAGCGACTTCTGTCTTTTCTTTTCAGCATTCATCAACACTGTGTTAGAGTCTGAAATACCCATGCATAAAAAACAATAGTGTGAGTATGGGTGAAGTGTGTGCACAATTAGTACATTGTAAAGGTAGCAGATAGCAGGTCGGTGAGAAATCAATGATGGGAGACATATGATAGCTCTACAACATGCATGGCACACTAAATTACTACAGGATTATATGAAAATAACATTCGACTGAAAACAAATAGGTCAGTCCATTTTTTCTGCACCGTCCGATGTACAAAGAACGGGCAGATCGCCTTCATCTACCTCCAGCCAGTCAGTGTTGACGATCTTCCTCGAAACGGCAGCAACCGCCGGCCTAGTCCCCTGCCTGCGCCCTCCCCTTGACCTCACCGCACTGTCGTGCTTGGCACTGCCCCCAGCAATACATTCAAGCCTCGTCGACCTCCAGATCGGGTGCAAGCAGCTCCTGTGCCCCACACCCCTATGATAGACACCGATGCGCCGCTTCCCCGGCGAACAGGCAGACTAGGTGCTCCGTGCGCCTAAGCGGGTGCTGCTTCTTTTAATTGCGGTTCGACTGACCCTGAATTGAAATCCAGGTGGGCTACTGACCTCTAGCAAAGGTGAAATAGTAAAGGGAGGAAACCTTGTGCATTTAGTATCACGGAGAAGATGCAGTAAGAAGCGATCAACTAGTTTCTTTCGTGGGATGAATAAGGTGTGAGCAGAGACGTAAGGTTTGCACGAATAAGGGAAGAGGAGTACCTCTTTCTGCTGGTAGTGCTGTGTCCTCCTTCTGTTTTTCCAACGATCTTCTTGTGGTTCGCTGGAAACGAGAAGTTGTGGAGGATGGTGCAGCCTTGGACGAACCCATGGCCAAGTTGTTGAGTGTGGTGCGGTGGCCATCTGTCGGTGGCGGGGAAGCAGATCCTAGGCGGCGAACGACGGCATAGCGGGAACAACTCTGGTGCGGTGGACGGTTGCGACAGTGGAGCGGCAGCAGTGAGACGCAGGACGGCGTGGTCGGAGTGGTTCTGGTACAGCGCACGTCGGCGTCAGCATCGTGGAGGCAGCTCTACCTCGGCTTCGGCTGCTAAGTCCTTGAGGGCGTTGCGGTTGCGGTCGCGTTGGACGACGACGTCGGGGTACCGGCTCCGGCGTGATGGAGTTGGGCGGCGGTGGATTGGGCGCTATGGGGTGGAGGACGAAGGAGGCTGGGGTTTCGCGGCTGGTGGAGAGGGCGTTTTGGTGCCCACGGAGTATGAATGGGGAAATGGAGGGAGGCGGGGAACTAAGGGGGAACAATGTTTCGGTTTGGGACGCGCTTGTTTGAAATTTGGGGAAAGTTACAAACTTTGCCCCCATCTAAAATTTCGGACATATTGTGGGTTGGGGGTAGGACAGTAATCTCAAGTGTCCCAAATGTGGGCGGGATAGATTTTGGCCGAGCGCATGGGTGTTTAGGCGCCCACGGCGTATGAATGCTTCTCGGAGGCGGTTGAGACTGGCGTCTTGGTGAAGTTACAAACCTACCCCGGTTTAGACTTTGGACATCGGGCCGATAGGCTACACGGGCCAGAGTCAGGACAGTAATTTCCTACCAGCAAACATTAGTCTCGCGCGGTTTTGGGTGACCAGAGGCCTATTTGGCGCTTCGTTCAATATTTGGGAGCAGAAGCATTAACGTTTTCGGTTCTCTTGAATTGAACATTCAGAATTTTTCAAACTTCACAAATATTTACTCTTGAAAATCCTAAAGCTACGATTATTTTGGAATGGAGGTGGTACATTTGAATATACATTGTACATGAGTATATATTAAAAAATATGCAACTTACCTCAGTTCATGCATGGTTCCAGATATAATCTCCTTGGTTGCAAAAAGAAGGTTAGACATGCGTATGAATATATATAGCATGTTCAAACGCACAACAAAGATTCATGCCCCCTTTTACATCTGATTTACAAATGCCATTATCTCGGGTTCAAATAGATGAATGCACTTCCTATGAATTCGAATCTTTGAAACCCCCTTTATGTTGAATTCGACATGTATTCTATTTCGTAGCTAGCAATTTGGAATGTATCCATGCAAGTGACAAATGTATAAAGTGCTTCACACTAACAACATGGAGTGCACTAATTAATGTTTATATATGAATTGCAAAAGCATCCATTGCCTGTATTTCAAACCACTCTCACTCTATGGATTGATAATATGAAATAAACACATGCACATGCTAGAAGTCAATAGATTATGGGTGTCTGATAGACCAATTTTCGTCCATACGCAATTTGCAAAATTCATGATCTCATCCAAAAATAATAATGTCATTTATATTTTAATTTAATGCGTAGAACCGCCTTTTACACGTAGATGCACTATGCCTCGGCCCGTTCTCACAAACGCGCTATATATCTCTCTATCTACTGCATAAGTGCACACACTTTATATGCATCGGCATTTCTCTTTCACACATGCTCACAATCTCTCTCGGGGTGTCGGGGAGTCTCACGCACATGCTCTCTCTGTATCTCTCTCTCTCTCTCTCTTTCTGAATACTATGTACCACTCTTTTCACTAATCTCAGTTGGAAAACACTATTTCTCTCACATGCATATATACACACGCACGGTCTCTACTAGCCCTCTATACGCACAAATATGTGCCTACGTGTCTCCCGCACGCACATTATATTTAGGCCTCTCTCGCACACATTGCCCCCCCCAGACACACCTCTCTCTTAGTAGTTGGCAGATATGATTCCATCATATCATTCGGTAGGATATTCCTGACTGTTAGGCTGGATGGTAATATGAGGCAAAGTTTTACCCTAGTTCAGACCCTTGCAGTTGAGGAAAAAGCCTACTCCTGGTACTGTATATTAGTGATAGGGGTGTGTACAAAGTACACGTGAATACCAGGCATTGTGCGTGTGTGTATACTATTGACGAACTAGCCCCCAAGATTCTATAACATACTGGGGGCCTAGGGTTACAAATCATATATAGTTGGCTTATCACCAGTGGGGATAGTGTCCTCCGCGACTCTGGTAGCTAGCTTTGTGTTGTACGCCGAGTCCTCCACATGGGTCTTCGTATAACGCGTCTCGATCCAACCTATGTGGTGCAAGATGGAACCGACCCATGAGTCCTCATGTTGACCCACCACAACTAGCAATGATGTGCCCACCACACCACACACGCAATCGGCCACTAAGAAAATAAGCATATACAATAGTACAATGTTATACATGAAAGTTAATTGCATGGTGCATCCAAAAATATTTGTTCTACATTGTGAATGTTTATATATTCTCCTAAAATATTAGTCACGGGAAAGACAAACGAAGGGCATATCTCTCCTTGTCTCCACCGGACATCCCCTCTTTCTACACTACTTTCACGTACGCACACAAACTATCTCTCGGCCCTCTAAAAGTATGCATGCCCATGACACATTCACGCGTGACAGTCACTGTATTTCAAGCTAAAGCATTATACAGTCACTGGAGTTCAGAATATGCTCATTACGGTCACCGTATACATTCTCGTGGTGATCATACGGTATCTAGGTCACGATACGTCTCCGTATTTTCTTGATGACACTGGCGGACTTTGCATTTGATGCGTGCTCCGTATTTTGTTGACGACACTTACGGTCATTGTATTTGAAGCGAAAGCACGATATGGTCACTGGACTTCAGAATAAGCTCATCACGGTCACCACATACATTTTGTCGTGCTAACCAACATGTGGTTGGATGGTTAGGAGGACAGTGGTTTCTCGAGCCCACCAGGGTTAAAGTCCCAGTGCTCGCATTTATCCTGGGTTAATTTCAGTATTTTCTGGCGATTTGCGTTCAGTGGGAGGAGACGTTCCACTCGACTACGAGGCACCTATGGTGACTTCGTAAAATCACAAGATCATATGCTGGCCCACTCTCTCGAAGGTGCTCATAGGGGTAGGGTCTGCGTGTGTGCGCTTATAGCGGTGAGTGCTTGCGCGTATATATGAGCCCTTGCGTCTGTACCGTGTTAAATAAATACATGTCATGATTATACGGTCACTGGCTCACCCGTACAACTCCGTATTTTGTTGATGAGACAATCAATTGACCAGTCAAACGTTCCACGTGGCGCAACTAGTGTTGCACCATCGGGGCGCGTAACCGTGGGGCCCACCTGTCAGCCCGTATATGAAAGAAAGAAATGGTAGTTTGAGTCTGTACTGTGTTAATAAAATACATTTTAGGGTGATCATACGGTCACTGGCTCACCATACAGCTCCGTAATTTGTTGATGACACGATCAATTGACCAGTCAAACGGTCCACATTCAGCAGCGCACATTACCATAGGGCCCACCCGTCAGCGCGTATATGAAGGACAGAAATGGTAATAAATTAGTGGTCGGTGGGTACTCGAAGTCGTGAGACCTCTGGTTGGCAGTCGCCGGCAGTGGGGGCGCGTTGATTGGGCGGTGGGGTGGGGATCGCCGGAGAAAAAGCTCGGCGCGGGGGGCCTAGAGGGATGGCCGGTGCGGCGGCGGACCGGCGGTGAGGAGTGGTTTCGGGGCGGGCGGGGCGGTGTGGCAGCGCGGGCCGGCCATGGGCGGCGGGGCCCGGCGGTTCGGCCGGTGGTGGCTGGCGGCTCAGGGGTGGAGTTGTGATGATAAACTGCAGGCCCTTGATTTTGTATCCAACGGCTGGAAAATCTAATGACCAGAGATGAAAAAGTCAGTCGACTAACGTGTAGCCTCACCCCGCACGTACACATGCACGCACACAAGACACGCACGCATGCAGGCGTGCAACACTGACACGTACACATAACGAACAGACACACGCATGCAGGCGTGCAACACTGACGCGTACACATGCACTCACGAACACACGCACGTATGCACACATGCATGCAACACTGAAACGTACACTTGCACGCACGCAACACTCGCACGCCTGCATGCACACAGCACACGACGCAAGACACATGCTCAACCTATACGTGCATGCACCCTTTGTTAAGGACATGGATTGTTACGGGTATTAATCAATCTTATATGTGATAAGCAGAACATTGATGTTTGTAGCGGTCTTTATGAATCACAACGTATCGAACGGGCTATCAACATAGTAGGCTTATCTACATGAACAATCATCGGTTTATCAAATGCCCGCTTCTGACCGCCCTGGCCCACCAAAGGTTCCTCTGCTGTGCGCTGCCTGCGTTGGGTCACTGACATGCAGGCCATGTACCCAAAGAGCCCACACGTCAGTGGAAGAACGGCGCGCTGTCTTACGTCAGAGTCGAGGGCGCCACTCGCTGCATGCCCGGCTGAACACGCCTCCTTGCCGCATTCAAACGCCTCCATGAAACCCGCCAGTGTGGAAGCCGAGAAACCCACTCTGGACACACGTCCGTTCATGACCGGGCCGACATTAAATGCAACGCCGGCCGAGCTCCTCCCATCCACCGTCTATTTAATCTCCTATTTAAACGAGGCCAAACGCCGGCCAAGAATCGCACACCTCCGCCTCTCCCCTATCTCCTCCTTCACCATTTTGTCCACTCTTACAATGGCTTACGAAGAGTAGTTATTCCGCATCCAAGCCGGCTGGGTGGCCCGCCAAGCCCGCCGGATACGAGTTATGCAGCTCGCTGATCCACCTCCCTCCCCTCGCCCAACGGAGCCAGTTGCCGCCCCAAGCCGGCGCGCGGTTCAGCAACTCACCGCTCCAGGCCAGCTCGACGAGGAGCGGCGCACGGGCGTCGTTGCTACCGTCCACGCCGCCGCCTCATACCGCATCTCCCATTTCGGTGGCCGAGACTCCCATGCCGGCGGCCGCGCCATGCAAGCAGCGACAGAAGCCGGGTGCGCGGAGAGCGACGAGTCGGTGGCCAGCGCCTCCGTGTCCGCCGCCATCATCAAGGAGAAGCAGAACACGGGAGGCTGCCGCCGCTTGGGTTCCATGAAGGCCACTACGGAGGTGACGCCGGCGTACACAGCAGGTGTCTTGCCGGATCCTTTTGTTGTGAGGACCTTCGTCGACCCTGCATATACCTCCGGGGCTCCCGGCAGTCCGGTGATCGTGCTGCCGGACATGAGGAACACAAATCGATCAGCGGGCGACCATTTAGGCCAGGTATTATATACCTGTGCTGTCGAGAACTAGCACCGCGTAGTTCATTTGAATGTAATGAAATCCGTCATGTTTGTATGAAAATCCGGTATCTTATATGATTTCCGTCGTTGTTTATATGAAATATCGTCGTGTTTGCGTGAATTTCGTCTGGTTGGTTGACTTGCTGTCATAATGTGTGCGGCTACGGTTGGATGGCGTAATTTGCAGGTCGCCGGTCGATCTGCGTGTGGCTCGGGCAGCGTGGTGGGACAAAAAGAACACAGCTCGTGCGAGCTCGTCTCCAACGTGCGCGCTGGAGGATGCATGAGAACCCGAGCCATTCCTCGTTCATCAGTGGCAAAGGCACCGGTGGACAAAAGGGTCGTCAATATTTTTGCTACCCCGGGCAAGATCCAAACAGCCCCTCCCAACAGATTCAAATCCCTCGTTCGCCGTGGAATTTTGCTATGTGTTGTTTTCATGGACTAGCAAGATGCCTGTGCATTGCACGGAACATCAAGATGCATTTTTTTACAAAACACCTGTTGTGATTGACCCATGCAGGAGTAATCCCATTTTGTAAAAACTAATGATTACTCGAGAATTTTATCGGATAAATGGTATCTCGAGAATTTTATCGGACTCCATTTTTGTATACAAGGCCACAAACCCATATTACAGGTACCAAGGCAAAAATTAATGTCTTCTAACTCAATGTTGCAAGCCACCTTGTTTCCTTGTTTGCCGTGTAAATTAATGTGTATTCTTCTCTTTCATGCACATCAAGCCAATGCTCACACTCCCGCATGCATGCAAGCGATAATTAATGTCCTCCTTTGCTAGTAGTACTACGAGGCAAACACCATTAATATTGCATCAATTAGTGTTAGTGGCCTTGTATATCTGCAAATTGTAATTTTGATAGTGGCCTTGTATATAAAAATGGAGGGAGAAAGATGAGAGATAAGGTGAGGAGGAGTGGGGCGTGGTGGTGACTGGTGGTCGGACTGGGCGGAGGCATGGGGATGGACGGCGCATTATGTCTAGGTTTGTATCTCTATAGTCGCTCTCACACACACCCACGTAGGTGGGGGACGTGCACGAAGAGAAGAGGTGCACGCACGACGCATGTACTCCCGTCTCTTTCCCAACCACACCCGCGCGGGTACACGGTGGAGCTCATTTCTGTACGAAAAGGCAGCCCACGTGGTAACTTGACACATGTACTGGCTGTCCACTAGATGGAGGGAGGATCGTCTACCACGGGTGAACAAACAAATTGCGACTTGACGCGATATGTTAAAAAAGAGGCAAACCATGCGGGGCCTACCTTAGAGGCAAGGCTCTATACACTGGAGTACTTTTGATGTGTCCCGTCAACTCGCAGAACGAGGAGAAGCTTGCTTAGTATGCCGTCTCCCCCACCCATGGGCGCGGTGGCTCGCAGGATGAGGTGAAGCTTGCTTACTACGCCTTACGCCAGCTCCCTCGCCCACACGCGCGGTGGCTCGCAGGACGAGGAGAAAATTTTACTACTCCCTCCATTTACTCCTCGTCCCTACTACCTTGGTTAGAGAGATTATCATATTGTTTGGAATATATATGTCCTTTACTACTCCCTCCATTTACATATACAAGGCCACTATAAAAAAATACATTTGCATCTATACAAGGCCACAAATAGTAATCGAGACAAAAGTTGCTACTCCCTCCTTTCCAGTTTATGGCTTAATTTCAAAATCTCTCCAACCAAGGTAGACGGTGAGTGGTAGAATTAATTTCGTACTCCTAGTTTGCACAAGTAATTAGTACGCTCGTTTTTCTCAAGAAGTTATGTTTACCAAGGCATTAATTAGAACGATGCATGAATGACCACTAAATTTCCATGAACTTCTACATGCATTAGTGAGTTTTCTCTTGACACTGCTTGCATCGGGTGATCTAACGCACCTCGAAATCCAACATGTGATGGTACTACTACTAGTAGTAGAATTGAGACTTATAAAACGGAAAAACAAATGTTTTTTAGACGAGCCCTATAAACCCTAGTGGGTACGTACTCCGTAAAATCAGATTTTCCCAAAACTAAGTCGCTCAACCTTTATTTGCTTGTTTCCCTTCCTGCCTCCTTGCCTCGAACAGACTATGCCAAACTCCCCTGCCTGCCGCGCGGGAAAAGACCTGCCCTCGCCTTTTTTTGTCCGGGTTTGTATCGATGGATCGCGCGAAGCAGCAAAAACCCAAGCCTTGTCTTGTAATCCTCCGTCGACGCTCGCTTTCATGAATTATGTACTTCCTGTCGCCGACATGTGGGACATATAGCAACCGGGTCGACGTGTCAAGCACCAAATAACAGTGCAGAACAGCAAGGGGACGCACCCCAGTCGTACCGCCCCAGTAGTAGTAGTAATGAGCAATGAGACGTCAAATCACAATGCCGCACCTTCCCAGACAGACGAAGCAACCATTATTTCACACTTCGGTTCGCCATCATCTCAAACCACGTAGTATTGCTTCTGCCTCAAGAGGGACACGCGCATCGCCTTGGTACATCATGACACGTGGGACCGCATGACAAGCCATGCTCCCCCGCCGATCGCTCGGTAAAATCACCTCATTTTTACTACTATACTTCCTCCGTATCGGTTTACATGGCATGCACGTCGTTCTAGGTTGAGAATTTAACTGGCTATATATGTGATGAACAATATATGTTTAGAAACTACATCCACTTAATAATCCAATGATATACTTTTTGTGACATAGTAACTCAGATTTAGTTAGTCAAATGGATGACCTAGAACTACGTGCACGCCCTATAAACCGAGACGTCTAAAAATACGAGATGGAGAGGGTAGTTCAGTACGTATCTTTTTAGATCAATATAGTCGGGATTCACCAAGGAGCAAAACCAAGTGGTAGGCTGCACCTGTCTGTTGACACCAGATTTTAGCACGGTCAAGAACTTAATTAATATGGCCTCAAATGGAGAAGTGATCTACATAAAAAAGTTTCATATTGTCGATATGAACATCTTTGAAGTTTGGGCCATCACCATTCGATCTCATCTCGAAGGCCGAAGTTGTGTTCGAAATACTGAGATTTTTGTATTCAGAACACCATTCGGCTCATTACGTCCCCAAGACTTCCTCGTATGGAAAAATGATCTACATGAATTGTCTTCGTCTCGTCGAAACGATTGATTTTGATATAAAAATCGTCCAAATCCGAGTTCGTATGCAAAAATTCGAAAAATCGGAGTGCAGCCTTGTCATGAGGCGAGATGTGGCGCGCCCTACCAGACGCATGTCTGATGGGTAGCAAGAGGGAACAGGTGTTTTGCGCGAGCGATATGACCCTTAAGATGACCTCCGATTAAAAACCGTTCAACATGAAAGTTGTTTTTCTCGTCGAAAAGGTCAAGATTGCTTTTGGGCTCATTTTCATCCGAGGTCGTTTACCACCTCAAACATTACCCGCAAGGTGCAGCTAGTTTAAACCGAACAGTTTTGGAAAGTTCGGACAAAACCAATCCGAATTTGACTAGGGTTTTGGACATGAATCCAAGCCTTTTCCTTGAACGGGAAGTCTAGCCGCCTGTTATATACCTAAGGGGTGACGGCCGATTGAACAACAACACACAATCGCAAAACCCATCTACTTTTTACCCTAGTTTTACATCTCTTCCTGGTTCTTTCTCTCTCGTTCTTCGTTCGTTCTTCGTGTTGAAGGGCAGCGATCCTTGAGGCTCTAGGGGTGGGCGAACTGACCTAGGGCAGCCATAGTCGACGCGCATCCAGACGGGTTCCCTCCCGGGCGCGTGTGGTTTCGGGTCCTGAAAAGCACCCGCCGAATTGCTTGCGTACCGCGCTTCCGGACGGGTCTCCTTCGACGTGAGCTGTGGTGCATCACCCTCGGCGTTGGAGGTACACGGTGATGTGTTCGTGTGCGAACACACTTTTTGGCGACTCCGTTGGGGACGAAAGATCAAGAATCATCATCAACCATGTCTAATCTCCCCAAGCCCTCAGAAGTTGACGCCGATAACATCATTAAGCCCGGTCTTTATGAACTATCGGATGAACATCGCCAAGCCTACGAAGCGCGCAAGAAGCAGCGTGAAGAGGCTTTTGAGGCGCTCAAGAAGAAGCGTGAGGAGGAGGATTTGGAAGCATTTCTTTCAAGTTTCAAGAAGGACCGTCAAGGCAACATCACTCCGGCTGGAAACGTCAATTTTCCTCCCCTCAGCGACGAACAAGATATGATCACTTTGAGTAAAGTTTTTTCTCCAGAGCAAGTGGCTGTGATTGAAAGTCTTGTTAGTAAGGGTAACGTGATGGCATACAATTTTTTTGTGGCTAGTTCTAATGCTCAGAAAAATATGCCTCCATCATCTAGTGGTACTGTTGGTATATCTGAAAACCCTAGTCCAATTTTACCTATTTCATTGGCACCACCTATGCAACAACAATATAATATGCCGTTGAATTTTTACCCTACTCAAACCAACCAGCTTGTGGCTGCACCTACATACCCTAATCCTCTTATGAGTGTGCCCAACTCTGCGTCAACGCCGAATCACTTTGTCGCACCACCCATAGGCGCAAGCATGTTTGGTCTTCCGCCGAATTATGGTTCGGCGCCCATCCCACAAGTTGCACCAATAGCTAGTACTCAGGTTGCTCCTATGTCATTGCCACAAACATCTTTATCTACCTCGGATCCAATTTTAGCTAAATTAAGGGAGGATTTGCATAAGATGTTTCTAGAAACTTTCGGAAATGAGCCGAAAGTAAAGAGTCGTGTGTACCAAAAGCCTTATCCTGAAAACTTCGATGCAATTTCTTACCCTCAAGGTTATAAGGTTCCTGATTTTGTTAAATTTAGTGGTGAGGGTACGAAAACAACTTGGGAGCATGTGAGTCAGTATCTAGCACAGTTGCGTGAAGCAGGTTCCATAGAAGAATTGAAAGTGCGTTTATTTTCATTATCTTTAACTGGCACCGCATTTTCATGGTTTGCTGCTTTACCACATGGTTCAATTCTCTTATGGTCGCAATTAGAGCAGAAGTTTCATGATCACTTTTATAGCGGCGATAATGAGCTTAAGTTGTCACATCTTACATCGGTTAGGCAAAAACATGATGAATCGGTCACCGATTATGTCAAGAGATTTAGAGATATAAAAAACTGATGTTATAGCTTCGTGATAAGCGACAGAGACTTGGCGGATCTTGTTCTTAGTGGCTTGAAAACTCATATTAAAGAGAGGCTAGAAAGTAATGAATTTTTGAATATTAACCAAGTCTTACAAAAAGCTTTGGCTCAAGAGAGTCAAAGTAAAGAGGTTCATAGGTCTACAACTGATCGTCCTAGAATGCATATAGTTGAATACAATGATGATAATTCGGACGATGAGGTTGATGTCTATACTACCGAGTTTGCTTGGTCCTTAAAGGCCAAACCCTATACATGCAATGCTCTTAAGCCGATTCGCAAGAATCATGATGATGAGATGAAGTTCACTTTTGATATATCTAAGTGTGATAAAATATTTCATGCTCTCTTGCAAGATAAGATGATTAGAATATCACACACCATACCGCCGTTTGACGAGCTGAAACGGCGTGCTTATTGCAAGTACCATAATTCATTTTCTCATGCTACTAACGATTGCAATGTTTTTCGACGACAGATACAGTCGGCCATTAATGACGGACGATTGTATTTTGCTGAGATGCAAGTTGATAAGCATCCCTTCCCCATAAACACCATAGACTTGGAAGGGAAGAAAATGTTAATTCGGCCTAACATAGCCAAATCCGCTAATAAAGATAATGTTGTTATTGGTGAACCCAGGAATAGCAAGGAGGGCGACAAGGTCTTGGGAAGAAAGATTGTGCTTGAGAAGCAACCTGATGGCAAGGAAGTGTTGAAGATCACTATAAAAAATGCTACACTCGGGGGGCAACCACAAGTACAAGAGGATGTTCATGTTAAATTGATCAAGCCCAAGAATTCAGAAGTTGGCAAGTGGAAAAAGAATGAAACTACGAACAAGAGAATCAAGCCAACTTTTGACATGTTGCTATCCAAATATGCAAGTCAAGCGGCCGGTTCTAGCTCTAATCGGCCATCACATTCAAAGCATTCAAGATTGACTCAAGAGCAAGAGTTTCGACGATATGCAAGGCCATATGGGTCATGGGCACCGACACCATGGATGTCACAACCCTCCTATGCGCCATATTACATGAGAGGCTTTAGTGGAGGATGGGGGCAGCCCCCAATGGCTCCTTATGCTTTCCATATGGGGTGGGCAGCACCTAGAAGGCCTGCTCGCGAGAGGCTTTATTATCCCACACAAGGCCGTTTGAGCTATGGTGCTAATCGGTCAACAAAAATTTCTCCAAGTAAGGCCAATAAAAAAGTGTGGCGTGTTAAGTCATCTAATGCAGAAATTTCAGAATGCGACAAGCAAAAGGAGATCGAAAAGCCGGTTGTTAGTAATCTGGCTACTTCTAATGGTGATATTGTTATTGTTCAGCAGGGTTCCATGGTTAGTGATTATGAGGCGAGCACAAGCAAGGCCAAACCAAGGGATCCCAAATATACTCAACCTAAGTGGTGTCCTCCCGGTTTAACCAAGACCTTGAAAAGGAGATTACAATGCATGAGGAACCACGAGAAGGTAGAGCACAAAGAGGAGAGGCAAAGGGACGAATTGTTAAGTGAAATTCGGCCCATGGCACTCACAAAACAAGTGTGGAGGCCTAAACAAAAACAAAATGCAGATGCTTCTACATTAGCTAAAGCAACACATTCACCACCAAAAGAGGATGATGCAACCCCTATTACATGGTCCACACCACCTGAAACATCCCCTTCAATTGAGGAATCTTTTAGCCCAATATTCACATTGGGAGATGAAGATGAGATGGTGGATTATGAATCTACGCCGGTTCGGGCAGGTATGGATATTAATATGGTATATTACTTACCTGCCGAGTTTAGTGCTATAGATGAAGAAGGGGAGGTAGCCCAGTTGGATTTTGGTCCTAAGAATGCTATCTTTGAGAAGCCAAAAGAACCGGTGAAACACTTGAAGCCATTGTACCTCAAAGGTCATATTAACGGATTGCCGGTTGCTAGGATGCTCGTTGATGGTGGTGCTGTGGTAAATCTTATGCCCTAATCGGTCTTCAAGAAGTTGGGGTTAGATGATGATGCATTGATGAAGACCAATATGGTACTTAATGGATTTGAGGGTAAAGAAAAGACAGAGGTCAAAGGTGTGATGTGCATGGAACTCACCGTGGGAAGTAAAACTTTGGCCACCACATTCTTCATCGTTGAGGTGCAAGGTAACTATAATGTTATATTAGGCTGCGATTGGGTTCATGCTAACCAGTGTGTGCCATCTACCATGCATCAATTCTTAATACAATGGGTCGATGATGAGGTAGAAGTCATTCACGCGGATAATTCGGCTTGTGTTGCTTTGGCCGATGCATCAGTGGATTGGAATCATCCCGGTGTTACTTGCTTAATAGGGCGTGACCTCTCGGAGTTTGATTTCCTTAGTGCTACAAAGAATGGGTTCATTCCCATCTCTTTAAAGCCGATTGGTGGTAATCAGTTACAAGGTATGATGTGAACAAGAAGTTAAAATCAATGGCCGATATAAAATTATTGCCCTAAGCATAAACATGGCCGATATAGAAATTATCGCCCTAAGCGCATATAAATGGCCGATGGAGTGTTGACATCGTCCTTAGAACAAATACATTGCAAATTATTTTTCGCCACGCAAGTTTTGCCGAAAAACAGGGGGCTTGTGTTGACACCAGATTTTGGCACGATCAAGAACTTAATTAATATGGACTCAAATGGAGAAGTGATCTACACAAAAAGTTTCGTATTGTCGATATGAACATCTTTGAAGTTTGGGCCATCACCATCCGATCACATCTCGAAGGCCGAAGTTGTGTTCAAAATACGGAGATTTTGTATTCAGAACACTATTCGGCTCATTACGTCCCCAAGACTTCCTCGTATGAAAAAATGATCTACATGAATTGTCTTCGTCTCGTCGAAAAGATTGATTTTTGATATAAAAATTGTCCAAATCCTAGTTGGTATGCAAAAGTTAGAAAATTCGGAGTGCAGCCCTGTCATGAGGCGAGATGTGGCGCGCCCTACCAGACACATGTCTGATGGGTAGCGCGAGGGAATAGGTGTTTTGCGCGAGCGATTTGACCCTTAAGATGACCTCTGATTAAAAAACGTTCAACATGAAAGTTGTTCGTCTCGTCGAAGCGGTCAAGATTTCTTTTGGACTCATTTTCATCCGAGGTCGTTTACCACCTCAAAAATTACCCGCAAGGTGCAGCCAGTTTAAACCGAACAGTTCTGGAAAGTTCGGACCAAACCAATCCGAATTTGACTATGGTTTTGGACGTGAATCCAAGCCTTTTCCTTGCACGGGAAGTCCAGCCACCTCTTATATACCTAAGGGGTGACGGCCGATTGAACAACAACACACAATCGCAAAACCCATCTACGTTTTATCCTAGTTTTACATCTCTCCCTGGTTCTTTCTCTCCCGTTCTTCGTTCGTTCTTCGTGTTGAAGGGCAGCGATCCTCGAGGTTCTAGGGGTGGGCGAACTGACCTAGGGAAGCCCATAGCCGACGCGCGTCCAGACGGGGTCTCTCCCGGGCGCGTGTTGTTTCGGGTCCTGAAAAGCACCCGCCGAATTGCTTGCGTACCGCGCTTCCGGACGGGTCTCCTTCGACGTGAGCTGCGGTGCGTCACCCTCGGCGTTGGAGGTACACGGTGACGTGTTCGTGTGTGAACACTATCGTGTTGGTGTAGCGACTCAAGCAGGGTCAGTTCGCACACGAAATGGCGACACACTTAACAGGACCCCTTTGGCCGACATGTGGCTCATCCACCGTCTTGTTCCACGTGCGATGCACCAAATTACAGTTCGGAGCAGCGGTTGGAATTGGAGGCACCCCGGTCGTAGCGCCGCAGTAGTAGACAATGAGCGATGAGGGGTCAAATCACAAAGCCCCACCTTTCCCGCATCAAGCTGGACGGACGAAGCAACCATAATTTCACTCTAGGGCGCAAGAGCATAAAGAAAAGAGAAAACCAATGATGCGTGTGGCAGCTACCTAGGGCACCCTAGGGTAGGGGTCTCCACTACAGATCATTTTTTTTGAAAGCGCCTCCACTACAAATCGGCTTCTCCCTCGTCCTCCTGAAGAAAACCGATGATGCGTGCGGCGGTAGGGTTTGTAGGAGTACTACTAGGGCGTGCGGGGCCACATCGTAGTAAATGGGAGAGGGATTGAGTTCGAGTCGACGCCTTAAATATGTGTGGGCCGCTTAGTTTTAGGGGAACGAGGCAGCATTTTGGGTTCGGGGACCAGTGGAGATATAGTACGTACAAAAAATTGTGCACGTAGGTTCGACCGAAAGGCAATGATGCATGGGCCTGCATTTTGATATACCCGGGGCCGCGTGAAATTTGCTACTCTACTCAAAACTAGTAAGGTACACATGCATTGAACGCATGAGATTTGGAAACCTAATTATGAATAAATACACACTATAGCATGTAAAGCTTTGAGTCATATTTGCATGATGTAGATGTTCGTTTAGTTCTTATAGTTCATCTCATTCGAAATCAATTAGTTTTATAAAAATGTTAAGATTCATGGGGTTGTGCATTGTAAAGTATAAAGTAAAAAACAAATAATGGCAATTCATTTAGAAAAAAATCAATTATGATATGGAAGATTCTAGAACAAAGGAGAAGTGCTTGTGTTTTGAGGTTTGTGCATTATGCTTAAGTTCAACCATGGAGTCTTCTAAATTGTACATGTGGCAGATCTGGTGGAATGTTGATGATATCCAACGGCCAGTAATGCTTGGATTTGCCATCTCTGCACTATCGGATTAGCTTCATCCAGCGACCATCTTTCAAGTTATTCGCACACTATATAGTTCTTGTGCCATAGTTGCATGTCTTGGAAAAAAGCTACTAGTGGGTTGTACTAGCTATTTAGGAATAGAAGATGTATACATGGAAGTTGTAGGGAAAGAGATGACATGGAGTATCTCAATTCCTATGAGGAGGGATTAGAAAAGAGATGTAATTTGGTTCATATCATAGGAACTTTTCTATTGAATATACGCTAATGTTTATTTTCCTTTTAAATTATGGGAGTATAGGAATCCATTCATATGAACCAAGTGGCTCTAAAGCTGTAGAAATGATATCATGTTTATTTCCTTTGAAATGTGGAGTATATGAATCTATTTCTATGAACCAATTGGCTCTAAAGGAAAAAATCCTATAAAAATCATATCATATAGAGTTCCTATGATATTCCTCCACACCAAAGGATGGTTGAAATTGTTGCAGGTGATACGATGGTCTTTCTTTGTAGACTCCTCCCCCATCTTTATAGTTACCTCTCGAAGATGAATGGAATGATATATACAGGGTATTCTACATGTGCAATTTGGTACACAAAAACTCGGTAAAAGTTTGCGAGGTTCGAATTTTCAATAAAGCTACATGCACTGCATTTTGGAACGGAGGGAGCATACGGCAGTTGCTAACACTCATGTGGAAGAATTGTGTGTAGGAGGAGTGGCTGTTTTGTTAAATGACATGGCAAAACTGACACTGTCGGATGCCGATCTAACGGTTCTTACAGCGTTCGTCAGGAAAAGGCTTGTGGCGAACGTTTGTCGGATAATGATTTACGGACACATGCATTGCATTGATATGTGCCCCCCTCTCTCTCACGCACACGCACCCTCCCGAGTCCTCTTGCACCCACCGTCTATCTGCAGGTAGACGTCACACACATATGTGCTCTTCACACCCTACCCTCAGAACTTCTAAAAACAAAAGTCGTCGCGCACATTTTATTTTAGCTCACACGTCACACACTTATACTATTACTCTTGTGGTGAACGTTCTTTGGGCATAGTATATTGTACTCTCACGAAGATAAGCGGTGCATGCACGCACTAGTTCTCTCACACCCACTCGTGGGTACACGTAGGAGTGCATTTTTTTGAAGTTGGTACAACAAAATCACTCCATTATATATATAAGCAGGAGCCTTAGAGCTTGCTTTACTAGGGTTCCTCTCGTTCACTCTCTCATGCTCTCCAGACCTAAGCAAGACATAGGTGGCCACACTCTCTCTCAGATCACGGCTGGTCACAAATCCGGCCGGACAACCTCGACCGGGGCAGGGGTGTAGGTGCATTGTTCATGCTATCGTCGGCGGCGAGGGAGGAGACCAATGGCTGCCCGCGCATCCCGATCGGCGGCCGTGCCGTTCTCTCCGAGAGAGCGCCAGCTCTGATCGGCGGCCGTGCTTTTTCTATCCGAGAGAGCGCCGGCTCCGGAGGGCCTCCGACCCCTTCTTCCTCCATGCGGTATTCTGGCCAAGATGCGGCCTCCCGACGTCGTCTTTGCCACATGCCGACGACCCTCAGGTATATATTCCTTCGAAACCTACCTTGCTCTACTGCCCCAGCTCCCCACTTGGCTTCGTGTGGATCTTTTTCTACTTCCGCCCGCTGTTCCAAAGCCACCTAGACTTTTACTATTATTATAGGTAAAGCTAGTTCATACAGTCGACTCTAAGAGTTGGTTCAAACAGGGAAGAAAGTGGGAAAGCTATAGCATGAATCTAGGACTTGGTTCTAAGAGGAAACGGGGGAAAGTAGTAGATACTGGCTACCCAACCGGTCTCTTGGTTGAAAAGACGAAGAAAGCATGGTGGATGGCGAAGGGCGGAGGGAAGTGGACCTATCTCTTGGTTGAAAAAGGAAAGAAAGTGACGGGTGTTGGGGGACAACGCAAATGAGAATGAGCAGGTCTAGATTTCCTATGCTCACATAGGAAAATGTCGCTGAGGAGATAAAAAATGGGACAAATGCAGACATGCTGCCTGAGTGTTTGCCGCTCTCGGCAACCACATCTGCCTCACCACTTTATGCCTCTGCTGTCCCTACGCCCATATCGCTACCGGTAATGTAAAATCACATGAAGCATTAAGCAATGCCACCTAATGTCACTATAAGTAATGGTCTAGTGCCGTCGATAAATTGAAGCAATGCCACCACCATTTTATGAAGTGCTTCCGTCTTACTTTATTTCCCATGAATTGTGTTTTTGCAGTTACACTTAAATCTCACACCGCTAACATTGCTTCATCCCAGTGGAACTGCAGAAATTTGATTGCACATTTGCTGACCATGTGCTACTCTCATGACAGTAATACTAATGCTATTGTTCTGCATGTTAATCTAGTGGCAGTGTTGATGTGATGTGATGCTACTTACTTAAGGACACTTTCATACCGTCAATCTAGTGACAATTATAACACAATAGATGCTGTTGTTAATCATACGCCACTGCAAATATTTGTCACTGTTTAAATAACCGTATTTCATATTTGCGCAAACAGGGATGTCTGTCTCCATATCGTTTTGGGATGTCTGTCTCTGTATCGTTTCTACCCGCGCAATCAAAAGCACACACCTCAGTTTTAGTAGAACTGCGCAAAATGAGATGGCTATCCCTCTTTGTCATCGTCTATCCACCCGTCTTCCAGGTATTCCTACATTGGTAGTTACTAGGTAGAATGACCAACGCAATATAAAAGAAGTTGATTCGTACATTTTACTTCCTGATTGCAGTGTAGGGACGAGCAAAAACAACTGCATCCTAGTCCGGAATGCACTTTCTACCAGTTCATCCATGGACCGAGGACTAGCTGGCACAGTTGCACGGCGGGTTTTTGGACAGGTGCGCGGACAAGAGGCATTGTGGTCTGCTTATTTCTGCAAATAGCGGTGCTTAAATTTAGTGGAATGCACAAGAATTTCAGCTGGTCAGTACACTACAAGGTTCAGTTCAGCATTCCAGCTGAGAACATAATTATAATTGGTTATTCTGGAATGAGAGAACCTAACCCTAGATGGTGGCAACAAGAAAAAACCAGAGTGAACTCCAGGAAATTTAAGCCTGCCGGGAGGCCCTTTGCTCAGAGAAGCCTTGCTTGTTTTTTTCCTGATTTGTAAACCTTCTCACAACTTTGTCATTTGCTGTGAACTAGTATATGTTTGTTATGTTCTATGAATCATTGAGATGTACAAAAATTCTTAACTTATGCTTTTAAAGTTTTTTATGAAGCCGAGTTTAATGTGAATGTTCCACATGAACGCTGGACTAGCGTGTGAACGGTTGGAATTTACATTGTGGCCTCAGTTAACTGCATGAACCACTGTAACAAGATACATAGTTGCTTATATGTCAGATAGTAGATTGTTGATTGTTAGCTGGTCGATAGCCTAGTGTTGAAGCGAGCTGAGCCAATGTGTCGTGTTTTGCACAACTGCTTACAAGTGGGGTAGCACCAACGGTGTTTACAAGTACTTATGTATACGTCGGCGCACAGTTCTCAAACGAGTACTCTATTTCATCAAAACACACACTGCTCGTATGATAAAACTAGTGAGGACGCATCTGTTTCGGCAACAATTACGATGATTCATGGGCACACAAAAGTAGCAGTAGTTCCCATAGACGGATTCAAACAGAGTACTAGCCCCAGAGGGCTCGATAACAGGCAAGGTTCGGATAATTAGACAGAATCCAAACTACTATTAAACACTAGCTGGGGCAAGTATTTCATGCCTCGATCTAATTTGGGTTGGACACAAGACGGACCTTGCCATGAACATCATCGAGGACGTCCGGCAGCAGCTCATTCCTGTGAACCTTCATGAAGACAACCTTGTGGCCTTGCCACTCATAAACTTGTTTGTGGAGGCATGCCACGTTATCTTCCTGCATAAGCTTGACAAGAATAGTATGCCTCACAAACGAAGGAGTAGCTTTGAACTTCTTGTGCTTCAGTACACCCTGGACAACACGCCTGACAACAGTGAGGCTGGAATACAACTCTTCATTGGTATAAGCGCAAATGGCTCCCAGGATCCAACAGCCTAAAAACTATGTTTTCCCAGTGCGTATATTCAGGTCACCCGCCTCATAGAGAGTGACATGTACAACCACACAATCCTTGTCTGCATCAGGGCTCTAATTGAAACAGAAATAAATTCTGAATTACTTTCCAGTATAAGAAACACAAGTTATTTAAACCACTATGTATAGCATGGCATCGAAGCTAATAAAATTTTGCATTAGTCATCACCACATACTTAGATGAAAAACCACAATCGAGATCAGGAAAGAAGAAAATCACCTTGGGCAGCTCAGCGGGGGGGCACATCCTCGAAGGGGGAAAACTGCTCCTGCAGTTCCACGGGGGCTGTAACCTCAAACGGGGCGTTGACCATCTCAGTAGTGGTCGTGAGCGTATCTGGGGTCGGCTCGGTGGCTGCCTCCATCTTCTTGGAGCTCTATGTCTCGTGGGGATCAGCCTCCCGCGTCTGCTCCAATATCGGCAGATCTTTGCCTGGTTCTCCTTGGTCCATCATGAAACTGACGAATACTAGGAGACCACTGAAAGGAAAACACAATCGCAATGACAATGAAAAAAAAGAGTAATGATCGGTTACTGCTTTGCAAAAGTTCTTTTTTTTCTCTGAACAAAAATATACCAACATCGCGGATCCGCTTACCTTCCCTTCGTTGGGAGCGAAGAACAGTGGCAGATGCGAGTGTTGCCTTTCTTGAAGATGGTGAGGAAGAAGGGGATTCAGCGAAGAGTGAAATGATGGTTGCTTCGTCCGTCAAACTTAGACTGCGGGGAGGTGGGGTTTTGTGATACGACAGCTCGTTATTGCCGCGCTACGACTGGGGTGACTCTCCGCCTGCATACTGCCTTCTAATTTGGTGGATGGCATTTGGGCCCACGCGCTGCATGGCCCGCATGTTGGTGAACAAAAGTATAAAGGCATTCAGTAGAGGGAGACGTTTCGATGACCTAGGAGGAGCCAGAAGCGGTATTGTATCCACTGTACTAGTAGTAATTGTTTTCCTGGGTAGCTGTAGAGTGTCTCCACTGTACTAGTAGTAATTGTTTCTCTGGGCCCAAGAAAAAACAGCCCATCCACCCTAGTAAATAGTAAAATCAATTCAAAAGTCCATATATTTATTGAATGAGAGGCGCTACCCACACCCAGCACATCGCCCCCCAAAAAACCTGGGTGTTCTTCTTCCTCCTCACTCCCACCCACCTCACGTCAGCTCGCTCCACTCGTACCCCCAAATTCCTCACCTCACTCCTACAGAAAACCCCACCTCCCCTTCTTCCTCACTACTATAGGAAAACCCCAGCTCCCCTTCTTCTTCACTCGCACTACAACTAGGCTCGCCATTCGTTACTCTGCTCAAATCCGTGAGCGCGATGCGACGCCCTCGAGGAAAATGGAGTCGGCTGACCCCAGCGCCAAGAAGATGAGGCTCTCTCCAGCGGCGACGCCTATTGTAGATCCCGCACCCGGCAGCGCGGGGAGAAGCGGCGACCCCGCCCCCACCAGATCCCAGGAACCCGTAGAATCTCGGGTGGACCGCATCAGCGATCTCCCAGACGCCGTCCTTGGGGAGATCATCTTGCTTCTCCCCACCAAGGATTGCTGCCACACCCAAGTCCTCTCAATTCGGTGGCGCCCCTATGGCGCGCTGTGCCCCTTAATCTCGACTGTCGTCAGCTATCTCTCTTCAATGATTTTGAAATCCCCAGAGCCATCATCTCCTCCCACCAGGGCTCCGTTCAAAGCCTCTGCATCCCGTCATGCTACCCGAGCAAGCATACCATACCCTACATGGTGGACACCTGGCTGAAATCCCCTGAATTCACAGAACTACAGCTGCTTGAGTTCTACTATTCCCCTGGAAATCACCTACCAGATACCGAACACCATCTACCTGTGCCCTCAGCACCGATGTCCATCTCGCGGTTTTCCTCCTCTCTCCACACCGCCACCTTTGTGCTGTGTGACCTACCAGACATTCTGGTACTAAACCTTTGACTCCCATTTCTCAAGAAACTTTTACTTGTGCAGGTTCGTATATCGGAGGCCTCATTGCACAACATCATCCACTCTAGTTGCCCTGCCCTGGAGTGCTTGGTGCTTGTTTTCACAGTTAGAATCGGTTGTCTCCAAATAAAGTCGCCTAACCTTGTATGAATTGGAATTTGTTTTCACGGAAGGCAACTCATCATCCAAGATGCCCCTTCACTTCAAAGGTTGATCCTTGATTCTAGTTATTCACCGTTGCAAATAACCGTCCTCTCTGCACCTAAACTAGAGACCTTGGGTGTAATACATGATCTCTGTGCTCATTTCAATATGGTGTTTGGATCCACAGTTCTTCAGGTACTTTACATTATCATCTACACTTGTAACCATAAGCTGCATTTTAAATTTCTGCGCATAAGTTATATGTCATCTTGGAGTACACATTTTGTACTAATATTATGTTCTATGCTCAATGAAGAGTTTCTCCATGGATGGCCTATCAATGGTGCTGCAATGCTTTCCATGTCTGGAGAAGTTGTATATAAAGGTGATAATTTCATGCACATTGGAAGCCCGCATATAGTGTACTAGAATTAACCGTTCAGCTGTTGCTCTTTCGACACTCTTATTTTAGACCTTAACAATTTTCAATCTTCATGTCTATTTAGGCAACAGGACGGGATAAGAAACTTATAACCAATTGGTGGATTCGTAAGCATCGGGATTTTCTCACTTCTCATGAGATTCGATTGAAGACAATAATGCTACAACGATATGTAGCCAACCGTGCAAACACTAGATTTGTCACATTCTTCCTACTGAATGCGAGGTTACTATTGTCCATCAGGCTTAAGTTTATCAGCAGCATGGTTTTGACGGATGGGTATGTGGAAGAGCAAAAAAAGGAGTTTCAGGTGGGCAAAAGAGCTTCTGAACGTGCCGGGTTTCTATTTACAACATATTGTGGTCATAATCCAGTAAATTTTACGACCCAGGATGTTCATTCTATGGACCTAACAGATCCATTTGACTGTGACTGCCAAAAATAGTGCTGGAGTTAGATGTTGTTGCCCTTTTCAACCTGGGTTTTTTTGTAAAACTGATGAACAATTAACCCTCGTGCTTTTGTACAGTTTGTAAGCTGGAGTTAGATGTTCTTGCCCTTTTCAACTCGGCTATGACTGTCATATTTTCTTTGAAGCAAGGCAAATGGCTTGCCAGTCGTTTAATTTAGAGTGAAATATTATAACAACTAACAAATCCCAACCAAGGGAAATAACATCACTCTCGTCGGCTGCTTGAGCTCACTGTGCATTACAGAAGCCAAGTGATTAGCCCCCACCAGCACCCACAAACTTATTTCCAACTAGCACATCAAATGGGCCGTAAATTTTCATAGGAAGGGCTGCATGACCGTGACAGATTTGGATTCTGACATTTGGGACCCGCGAGGAAATAGCCTATCCAAGGTGGTGTCGACTTACTAGCGAGTCAAACAAACGATTCTGCCTACCAGCCGTTGGATTGACATCCAACATCTGTCGTGTATCTTCTATCTCTTGTCTTATTCTTCCTCCAGCCACCCAAACCAAACCACCCCGTCGGCTCCGCCTGCTCCCGCCTCCCATGGCTGGCTGCGCCTCCGCCGCCCTACCGTATGTACCCTCCAACGTTGGCTAGTCCCTCCCTCTATTCCCCTACACGTCCTGTTATTCTCCGGCGACGTCAGCCCCAACACGCACCCGCACCCAAACCAGTCAACCCTCATACTCCCCTGCGCCTGCGACTGGAACGACGCATCTTCCACGGCTCCTGTTCGTTCCGTCCGAGGCCTCGCCATCGTCCTCCGCCTTGCGGGCTTGGTTCGCTCGTCGTGCGCGGTGTGCCGCCCTCTTGCGTTATCAACGTCGTCAACAATCGAGAGGAACAAGGAGATGACTGTACGTGGAGAGGATGACAGTAGGGACCCACCAGCGTCATGGCAGTACGCAAGCAAGTGCGTCTATATTACAAGCCCAAAAATATGGTTCCTCCTAATGGTTGGACATCTGGGGCTCACGCCATTGTCAACGTAGTCAATAAACGAGAGAATTACACTACGAGCGGTTCGTGTTGTGTCGGTCGTGTGCTCTTTGTAAAGGTTTTAGCTCGGTTTTCCTTAATTAACTGAGCATCGGTTTCTTTAACGCTTCCTCGTAATGAATTGTAGCAGTTCTCTTGCTATCTTTCAAAAACACTACGAGCGGCTGACACCAGGGACCCAGCAGGTCGCACAGTTTTTTTTTAGGAAGAAGCAGTTGTTATTTATACTAGTTTTAGTGACGGATCAGGGTAACAACGGGGTTGTGCGGGGGCTGTGGCCCGTCTAGCCAGGGTTTTATTTATGTTTACCACATCATGAGCCCAGTTGTGTTTTTTTTGCTGAAAATGGATAACCCAGTTCTTTTTTTAAAAGAAATACCCAAACGAGGCCTACTTGCTTTATCAGCCCTGCTGGGCTGCAAATCTTTCAAGACGAGGAGAGTTTCATTCGGTTTGCCCAGAAATGGGCTGTACCTTTTTAAAACACATCAAACCGGGAATTAGTTTCAAATTTTTTTATTACAAGATTTTAAATTCCATTGATTTTTATGCATGGACAATTATTTGGATTTTATATTTATATAAATTATTTTTCAAAATAGTTTGAATGTGAATCGATATTTCGGGATTAAAAACAGTTGACCGCACCGAAATATGCAAAAAATTCGTATACTTTTTAACCGTGGCCACAATATGGGGTGTAATGCTAACAAAATGAAGATGGGCTCCAAAAAAATTCTTAAGAATTAGCAAATGGGCTGTACATTATTAGAAATAATGCACACGAGAGCAGTGACTGTTGGATGTCCATCCAACGGCTGTCGTGCTTCTTCAATCTCTGCTTTTCCTGCTCCAGCCGCTCAAACCAGCGCCGGCGGGACTGCCTGCTCCCTCCTCCCGCGGTCGGCTATGCTGCCGCGCAGGCCTCACCGCCCCACCGTACTCCCATCGCTGGCCTAGCCATCCCTCTACTCACCCACACCTACTGTTATTCTCCGGGGATAGCAGACGAACCAGTAAACCCTCGTACTCCTCCGCGTGGGAAACAACTGTCGAGTCTTCCCTGGCTCCGTGTCGTTCCCTTCCTAGGCCTCGCCGTTGTCCACCGCCCTGGTGCTCTCAGCGTGGCCTGGTCAACGTGGTCAATGAACGACATCCATCGGAAGTGGACTGTACGTGGAGAGGCTGACAGCTGGGTCCATGGCCGCACGCAAGGAAATGCCTCCTTATTACACGCAAAATAATGATTCCTCCACCTAACAGCTAGGACCCACGGGAAGGGCTTCTGTATTTCGCGAAAAAAATGTCCCCCCCGCTGACAGGTCGGACCCACCAGCTATATCTTCGCACGCAAGGAAGTGCCTCCTTATGACGCACAAAAAAATGAATACCCCCTGCTAGCTGGGACCCACCATAGTGGGTGGCTGACTTGGGGGCCTACTAAGTTAACGGGGACAGAGGACTTTGTCAACTTAGTCAACATGAACGATTCTAGCTCCAGTGACCGTACGATATCCATCCAACGGCCATAGTGTTTCTTCAACCTCTGGTCTTCTTACTCCAGCCGCCCAAAGCAGCGCCGGTCGTGCCGCTTGCTCCTGCCTCCCGTGGCCGGCTGTGCTGCCGCGAAGCCCTCACCGCACCCATACTACTCCCACCACTGGCCAGGCCATCCCTCCACTCACCCACACCCCCTGTTATTCTGCGGCGACGGCAGCCTCACACCGCAGCCGAACCAGTGAACCCTCATACTCCTCTTTGCGTGGGCATCCACTGTCGCGCCTTCCCCGGCTCCGCATCGTCCCCTTCCTAGGCCTCGCCATCGTCCACCGCCTTGATGCTCTCGGCGCAGCGTGGTCAATGTGGTCAAGGACCGACTTCCATCGGAAGAGTACTATACGTGGAGAGACTGACAGCTGGGTCCATGGCCACAGCTGGGTCCATGGCCACAGCCCAGTTTTTTGTGATTTGCCAAGTAAGTCGCTTTGTTAGGCCTGTTGGGCTGCAAATCATTCAAGACAAGGAGAGCTTCATTCGGCTGGCCAAGAAAATGGCCTATCAGTAATGAGAAATGGGTTGTACATTTTTAAAACACATCAAACCGGCAATTAGTTTCAAATTTCTTTTTTTCATTTCGAGATTTTAAATTGCATTGATTTTTATGTGTGGACAATTTGTTGGATTTTATATTGATATACATTTATTTTTAAAATCAGTTTGAATGTGACTAAAAATTTCGGGATTTAAAACAGTTCGGACCGCACCGAAATCTGCAAAATTTCGTATAATTTTTTAACCGTGGCCACAATATGGGTTGTAATGCTAACAAAAAGAATATGGGCTCCAAAAAACCTTAAGAATTAGCAAATGGGCTGTAAATTATTAGAAATAATGGCAGATGGATTGTATGATGTTTTCCACAGATTTGAGGCTTTCCTAAAAAAAAGGTTGACGCACAAGCAGTGACTGTTGGATGTCCATCCAACGGCCGTCGTGCTTCTTCAATCTTTGCTCTTCCTGCTCCAGCCGCTCAAACAAGCGCCGACGGGACTGCCTGCTCTCTCCTCCCTACGGCCGGTTGTGCTGCCGCGCAGGCCGCATCGCCCCACCGTACTCCCATCGCTGGCCAGGCCATCCCTCTACTCACCCACACCTGCTGTTATTCTCTAGCGACGGCAGACAAAGCAGTAAACCCTCGTACAGTCATACTCCCCTCCGTGTGGGAAACAACTATCGAGTCTTCCCTGCCTCCGTGTCGTTCCCTTCCTAGGCCTCGTCGTCGTCCACCGCCCTGGTGCTCTCGGCGCGGCCTGGTCAACGTGGTCAACGACCGGCATGCATCTGAAGTGGACTATACGTGGAGAGGCTGACAGCTGGGTCCACGGCCGCACGCAAGGAAATGCCTCCTTATTACGCGCAAAATAATGATTCCTCCACCTGACATCTGGGACCCACCGAAAGGGCCTCTGTATTTCGCGAAAAAAACGTTACCGCCGCTGACAGCTCGGACCCACCAGCTATATCTTCGCACGCAAGGAAGTGCCTCCTTATTATGCACAAAAAAATGAATACTCCCCCTGTTAGCTGGGACCCAGTATAGTGGCTGACTGACTTGTGGGCCTACTAAGTTGACGGGGACGGAGGGCTTTGTCAACTTAGTCAATATGCACGATTCTAGCTCCAGTGACCGTACGATGTCCATCCAACGGCCGTAGTGCTTCTTCAACCTCTGGTCTTCTTGATCCAGCCGCCCAAACCAGCGCCGGTCGTGCCTCGTGATCCTGCCTCCCGTGGCCGGCTGTGCTGCCGCGGAGGCCTCACCACCCCTACTACTCCCACCACTGGCCAGGCCATCCCTCCACTCACCCACACCCCCTGTTATTCTGCGGCGACGGCAGCCTCACACCGCAGCCGAACCAGTGAACCCTCATACTCCTCTCCGCGCGGGCTTCCACTGCCGCGTCTTCCCCGGCTCCACGTCGTCCCCTTCCTAGGCCTCGCCGTCATCCACCGCCCTGGTGCTCTCAGCGCGGCGTGGTCAACGTGGTCAAGGAACGGCTTCCATTGGACGTGGATTGTACGTGGAGAGGCTGACAGCTCGGTCCACAGCCGCAGCAAGGAAGTGCCTCCTTATTATGTGCAAAATAATTATTCCTGCACCTGACAGCTGGGACCCACCGGACGGGCCACCGTATTTCGCGAAAAAACGTTTCCCCCTCACTGCTGGGACCCACCAGCTACATCTTCGCACGCAAGGAAGTGCGTCCGGGCAAAAAAAGAAAAAACGATTCGCCCCCTGACTGCTGGGACCCACCAGCTACATCTTTGCAGGCAAGGAAGTGCCTGACAGTCGGGACCCACCTGGTCGAAGCATACGTAGCGTTGTCATTCTGGTCGCGAACGTGTATGTACATACTGGTCGATGTAGAGGCGCGCATATGTCATAGTAGAGGCGCGCACATAGCATGTACACGTACATACAGCGGCCAGTGTGCAAGAAAGAAAATACGGCCACGTACGTACATAAGGGCAGGGTCTCGAACGCCTACTCGCGCATACGTACTGCCAGGGCTCGTGTACATGGCTGGGTCGGAACAGAGAAACTACGTCGTCGTCGTGTTCATGGGGAGGCAACGGGATGCGTCGTGTTCATCGGGAGGCAACGGAACGCGTGGGAGCCAATCGGCTTGGACAGAATAGCCGATGGAAACGAGACCTGGCGTACCGCAGAACGGAGGAAACGGCCTTCTGTTCGACCGGCCACATTCGAAACGGGATCCTGTTCATCGGAAGGGGTCTGGCATACCGCAAAACGGAGGAAACGGACCTCCTACGGTCGAAACGGGGGTCCTGTTGATCAGGAGGGGTGTGGCGTACCGCAAAACGGAGGAAACGGACTTGTGTTGGAGCGCTACGGTCGAAACGGGGGTCCTGTTTATCGGGAGGGGTGTGGCGTACCGCAAAACGGGACTCCACGGGATACGGTTCATCTCCACCGTCGACCCCCTCCAGCCTCCACGGGCTATTGTTCATCCACCGTCGACCTCCTCCAGCCTCCACCTGCGACTGTTCATCCATGGGCTCCTGTTCATCCAGCCTCCACCACGCGCTACTCCACCGGCTACTGTTCAACCAGCCCTCTCCACGGGCTCTTGTTCAACCACCCCTCCACGGGCTACTATTCATCCAGCCCTCCACCGTCTACTATTCATCCAGCCCTCCACGGGGTGGTCCTGTTCATCCAGCCCTCCACGGGGTCCTGTTCATCCAGCCCCAACCGGCTCGATCGATCGAGGTCCTGTTCATCCAGAGGCAACACGACGGGGTCCTGTTCATCCACCCCCACCGGGAACTGCTCATCCAAACCCCCCAGCAACGCTCACTGTTCATCCAGAGGTAGCATCGATCGGCTTCAGTTAGCAGCAGTAGCGAAGGAATCGCTTGATCTGGTTCATAAGTATCGTCATAGAAGTGTCATAAGTATGACAGAAAAAAATTTCGTTCGGCCCAAAATGTCATGGATGTGTCTTTTTTTGGTAGTGGATACTCCGGCAGGTAGCCAAAAGTGGTGAGGACATCCTTACCAAAAACACCCCAGAGTAACACCCTCTAGAAGACGACGACCCCAGAGTACTGACGGTCTTTGAGACATTCGCTTCAAACAATAAGCGCAAAAGGGCTCTTTGCGGACTTGCCGAAGTCTGCAAAATCGCCACAGTAAACCCTTGGAACGACACGGCTATAACCTTTAATGCCAGAGACGAACCAAAATACAGGACAGTCCGAGCACCAGCCGCTCTAGTCCTCAGTCCCATCGTGGACGGCTTTCGACTCAGCAAGGTCCTCATGGACGGTGGCAGCGGACTAAACCTCATCTATGAGGATACACTCCATAAAATGAAAATAGACAGGAGCCGCATCAAGCAAAGCAGTACGACCTTCCGAGGAATCATTCCCAGTCGGGAGGCGCGGTGTACGGGAAAATCACATTTGACGTGGTATTCGGCACGCCGAAGAATTATCGGTCTGAAGAGATCACCTTCCAAGTGGCTCCTTTCAGCAGCGGATACCACGCCCTGTTGGGGCGGGATGCTTTTACACGCTTCCAAGCTATACCTCATTACGGATATATGAAGCTCAAAATGCCCGGACCAAACGGCATAATCACTCTTGTAAGTGATCCAGACATAGCACTCCGTGCCAAAAACAAAACTGCATCCCTGGCCCTTGAGGCATTATCTGAAGCCCTCGTGGCCGAAGAATTAATCGCACTGCGCTCCACGGTGGATAGGGACGATGTGATCTTAGACAAACGACCCAAATCCACCTCCTTCAAACCGGCAGAAGAAATAGTCAAATTCCAGGTCCGCCCAACGGACCCCAAGAAGACAACATCTATCGGAGCACAACTTGACCCAACGGTCGACGCCGCACTAAGGGATTTCCTTCGCGAAAACTGGGATATATTCGCCTGGCGCCCTCCTGACATGCCTGGTATCCCACGTGAGCTGGCCGAACATAGCCTTAACATCCTAAAGGGATACAAACCAACCAAACAAGCACTGCGGTGCTTTTTCGAGCCCAAACGCCAAGCTATGGGGGAGGAGCTGGCCAAGCTAATTGAGGTCGGATTCATCAGAGAAATAAAACATCCTGACTGGCTGGCAAACCTAGTGCTGGTACCAAAGAAGGACAAATCCTGGCGGTTATGCGTCGACTTTAAAGACCTCAATAAGGCTTGCCCTAAGGATCCCTTCCCCCTCCCCCGCATTGATCAAATCATTGATGCTACCGTAGGACACGACTCACTGTGTTTCCTCGATGCATATTCCGAATACCATCAAATCAAAATGAAGGAGTCCGATCAAGCTGCAACAGCATTCATTACACCTTATGGGCCATTCTGCTTCGACACCATGCCCTTCAGGCTCAAGAACGCCGGCGCCACATACCAACGCATGATTCAAACATGCTTGGAGAAATAGATCGGCAAGACAGTTGAAGCTTACGTGGACGACGTCGTCATCAAGACTAGGCGCGTCAAAACACTAATAGACGATTTACGTCTCACATTTGATAACCTCCACGCATATGACATTAAGCTCAATCCGGAAGAGTGCGTTTTCGGCGTCCCCGCTGGAAAACTGCTGGGCTTCATCGTTTCCAACAGAGGAATTGAAGCAAATCCAGCCAAAATCCGAGCTCTGTCACAATTGGCTACGCCAACAGACCTTAAACAACTCCAAAAGCTCGCGGGTTGCATGGCAGCTCTAAGCCGCTTTATCTCTAGATTGGGAGAAAAGGCACTGCCACTCTATCGCCTTCTATGGCGAACCGATCACTTCGAGTGGACGGACACGGCAACAGCCAGACTGGAGGAAATAAAAACCCTTCTTGTGAGCAACCCAATCCTGGCCGCGCCAAACATCGGCGAACCGATGTTATTATACATGTCGGCAACACATCAGGTGGTGAGCGCCGTGCTCGTCGTTGAATGAGAACAGGACGGACACAAATTCCCGCTTCAGAAGCCAGTATACTATGTATCCACTGTCCTTACACCATGCAAATCCCGGTACCCCCATTATCAAAAGATAGCATATGCGGTCTTCATGGCATCCCGAAAGCTCCGTCACTACTTCCAGGAGTGTTCGATCACGGTGGCTTCCGAAGTACCACTCAATGACATTATAAACTACCGCGATGCCACGGGCCGGATTGCCAAATGGGCCATTGAGCTCCTTCCATTTGATATTACATACAAACCATGTCGAGCTATTAAATCCCAAGTACTGGCTGACTTCATCGCCGAATGGACAAAGGCCTAACTCCCTAAAGAGTACGGCACATATTCCAATTGGGTTATGTATTTCGATGGCTCCAAAATGCTGGCGGGGCTAGGAGCGGGCATCGTTTTAACGTCACCTACTGGAGATGTCGTTCAGTACGTACTCCAAATACTATACACAGACTCCAACAATGCAGCCGAATACGAGGCCTTATTCCATGGTCTCCGGATGGCTGTCTCCATGGGCATACAACGCCTAGAAGTGCGCGGGGACTCAAACCTTGCCATATCTCAAATAAATGGAGACTTCGACGCCAAAGATCCAAAGATGGCAGCTTATTGTAATGCCGTCACAAAAATGTCGGCCTAGTTCGAGGGGCTCGAGTTCCATCACGTGGCTCGAGAAAGTAATCAAGCAGCGGACGTTCTTGCTTGTATCGGCGCTAAGCGCGACCCCATCCCGCCTAATATCTTTCTGGAAAGGCTTTTTAAGCCATCCGTTGTGTGGCAGGGGAAAACGGCAACACTAGTCCGAATCCGAACAGAACCCCAGTTTCCGAAAATACCGACATCATCGGAGGCTCAACCACCAAAATAACACCGTCGGCGCATCTCATCATGGCAGTCATTACTCCATGGATCGAACCCTTCCTGGCCTACCTTAACAGGAAGGAGCTTCCTGAGGATCAGAATGAGGCCCGCTACATTGTCCGGCGTTCGAAGGCCTACAAGGTCCACAACGGGGAGCTCTATAATAAAAGCGCTACCGGAGTCCTTCAAAGATGTATCTCCGAGGAGGAGGGGCGGCAGCTCCTGGCTGAGATTCATGCCGGTCTCGGCGGGCGCCACGCCGCACCTCGGGCCCTTGTTAGCAAGGCCTTCCGTACAGGATTCTATTGGCCGACGGCCCGAGCGGATGCACAGGACCTTGTCCAACATTGCGTTGGATGCCAACTCTTGACAACCAAAGCCATATGCCCCCCACTGCCCTACAAACAATCCCCATCACTTGGCCTTTCGCGGTGTGGGGACTGGATATGGTTGGACCCCTTAAAGGAGGAAGCCATAGGAAAAAATACTTGCTAGTCATGGTGGATAAATTCACCAAGTGGATAGAGGCTAAACCAGTTAAAACGGCCGAGTCCGGACCAGTAATAGACTTTATATCCGGCGTCATTCACCGTTACGGTGTTCCGCACAACATCATCACTGATAACGGCTCCAATTTCACAGCCGATGAAGTGAAAACCTGGTGCGCTAATCTGGGCATCAAGCTCGATTACGCCTCTGTATATCATCCACAAACAAATGGTCAAGTCAAAAGAGCTAATGGTCTTATTATGAGCGGCATTAAGCCTAGACTAGTGCGATCTTTGAAAGAGTCAGACAAGCACTGGGTTGAGGAGCTCGACTCCGTACTCTGGGGGCTGTGGACCACGCCCTATCGCACTACCGGATACACACCTTTCTTCATGGTGTACGGTGCAGAGCCAGTACTACCCTGCGACATTATTCATGACTCACCTCGAGTGCACATGTACGAAGAAAGAGAGGCCGAGCTCGATCGGCAGGGCAGCTTAGATGCCCTGGAGGAGGAGCGCGACGTTGCAAAAGCCCATTCCGCATTTTATCAATAGCAGGCTCGCAGGTATCAAGGCAGAGAGGTGCGGGCCAAAACTTACAACGTCGGCGAACTCGTTCTGCGCCTGCCGGAGAAGAAAAAGGACAAACTCAAGCCCAAGTGGGAGGGTCCCTTCATCATCGATGAAGTTCTCACCGGAGGGGCGTACCGCCTGCGTGATGCGTCAGACAATCGATTAGAGCGGAACCCCTGGAACGCGGCCAGACTCTGAAGATTCTATGCCTAGCGCGGAAATCTTTGTTCGTCTCTCTTTTCGTTTTTTCTTTTTAGCTTTAAAAGCTTTCGTGCGGTTAGACCGTACACCCCCGACGCATACATCTTGAAGTATGTACGTCCATTATACCTGGGGGCTTCTTGGACAGAAGCTTGCTATTGTTATTTTCTGAGCATCAAGCTCTTCACATATGAGTTTTCTCCCATATGTACCTTTTCTTCGCCATTATATGCATCGATATGACTTAAGTTTTGGCCAAGCTGGGTTGCCTGGCTCCTATGCTTATGCCCTACATTCCCGTTAGTACGGCTAGGGCATAAAGGGAGCACCTCTGTGATTCTTATTGCCGGGTCATCCGGATGTGTACCTCAGACTGGGTGAAGCCGAAAGCTAGTGTTCTTAAGGGAATATTCGGTCGGTGAACTAAAGATGTTTTTGCAGTCGTCCCATCGTGAACCCCCAGAAGCTATACACATTGTGATTTCTTCATCACAGTTCGGACATGCACATTGATGCATGCACACCCAGGGAAAGGAACCCTTAACGGAACTATTCTCTCTGGAAGATGTTTCTTACACTCTTAATGTAATATAACATAACTAGCCGGATAATTGTCTGTTCAAGCAACTATGACCCCTACGCCTGGTTTCCACGCATACCCTGGTTTATTTTGCCACTCGGGTATTCGGAAACACTCCGCACCTTCGGGTCGAGAGATTGAAGCGAAAAGGTCGGCCATGACAATCGTTTTACAATCCAGCTAGAAGGAAAAATACATAGTCACTTAGGACTTAAAAACTTCCTCCTCTATACCGTCCAACAGGCGGTCTAATTTACAATCCTGTTGGGAGTATCTAGCAGCCACCTCTACTTGGCCATATACTAAACTAACGGGAATTTCTTCCCCATTTGACCGTAGCGGTCTGACCCGGGCCATGTGATTCCGATCCAGCTTGGTATATCGTGTTTTTACCATGGCCCAGGCCTCTCGCACACCCGCTCGGCAAGCCGATATCTTCCATAGTCGGATACGCCGCCGCGCTCCCTTGAATAGCTCCACAAGCTTCTCCATACTCCCTGGAGGGGAGTCGGATGGCCATAAAGCATTGGCTACACTCCGCATTGCCTGCCGAGCTTGCTCGTGCAACTGCGACAGCCCTTGCAGGATATCACTTGATGATCCGGACACCTCCTCTTCGGGACGGCCCGTCAAGATACCTGCAATCATAGCTATATCAGCTACTTCTTGCCTCCAAATTATTATAAGGTAAGATCTGGCCACGTACTAAATATACCACCTCGCAGCTTTTTATTCTCCTTCACGGAGTCGGCTAGCTGGGCCCGCACATCTTTCAGTTCTTCGCCCAATTTGGTGTTTCAGTCCTGGAGTTTGTTTTTCTCCTCTCTGACTCGGGCCAGGATACGCTCGCCTGTGGCGTGTAGTCTCTTTGCGTCTTTCTCTCCCGCTTGAGCGGTTTTCAACTTCTCTTCCAGTTGACTTGATGATCCTATTACGAGATAAGCAACAGTATTAGCACAGCTACTGTATAATTGTTATTCCTCGATGGAGGGGATCCTTACCAGAAGATGCCTTCTTGGACTCTTTCAGTTCGGCGGCAGAAGCATTTAGTTGTGTCCGACACTGCTCCAGCTCTTGAGCTAGCAGGTTGTTCCTCTCCGTCAGAACCTGGTTATACATCGATCCTTAAATCACTTGTGCCAACTGCTTTCAGTCTCGGGGGCTACTAGCATGTGCTTATCCTTTTCGGACAAAATAAACCTTACCCACACATCCGTTAAATGCTGCTTTGTGGCTTTGCCAAGACCATCTCAAGCAGCTCGGATGCATGCGTCAGCCGAGCTGAAGGCATCAACCGCCTCTTTCGAACAGCGGGGGTCTCGTAAAATGGCCCTAAAGCGCCGATGATTCATGGCGCTCTCCACTTCCGATTTGGTGACGGACATATTTTCCGAGCCCTCGGCCGAAGGATAGTCCGGCGTCACTCCCATATCGGCCCCCGTCCTCTTGGCTGGGGCTGGATCCTGGCTGCTGGGAGTATTACTGCCCGGACCCCCAGACACAGTCCGGCGGACTCTTTTCCTGATACGGGATGAACATGAAATTCACAGTTGGATGTGACTATTAAAAAACATATTTGCGAACCCATACCTCTTTGACGAGGGCCCGACTGTGTCTTCGCCTGCCTTCCTCTTCGAAGGCTTGCCCGGTGCGGGAGCAGCTCTCTTCGGAGTCACTCCTGGAGTAGCACGGTATGTTGAACGCCTCCCCTTCAAAGCATGAGACAGTGCGGTGGGTGAGGCAGAACGAGGGAATCCTTTCGGGGAAGATGCCTCCTGACTACGTACGTGTGAAGCAGGGAGAAGACCAGGGTAATCGGCGATGATGGACACTTCGGTGCCATCATAGCTCGCCTGGTAAAACACGCCATTCTCGAGCACCACGAATATATCCGGATCCTCTTCAAATCCAGGATCAAGGTCCTGATCGTGGCCCTTGGGCTGCGGGGCGGGGCTGTAAAGCCCCTCGGAAGTCTTTCGCCAGTGCTGTTATAAATGGACGGGTTAATAAAGCTCAGGGAGAGGAATGAGTGGAGCAAAAAAGTTGGGGACTCACCCAGCTAGGAGGATTGTACATGGAATATCCTTCTTTGTGCGTGATGCGCAGGAACTCCTCTTTCTCACCTTTGAACAGTTCGGCCAATATTTTGGCTAGGGCGGCAGGGGTGTCCGGACCTTTCCTGCCGCAGCGGGAGGTGTCGTCTTCCCCATTGTAATTCCACATGGGAAGTCCTCTGTATTGGAGTGGCTGAACTCCCCGAACTATGGAGGTCGCCATCACTTCGACTATTATATACCCGGACTGGGCCAGCATCCTGATCTTGCTCAGGAGTTGGCGAACTTCCGCACTATCTTCCTCCTTGAGGCTCCGAGGGCGCCAGCTGTGGCGCTTCTTCAGAGGAACACTCGCAAACTTGGGGAGGCCTCTCCGGACTGGATCTGGAAGTATGACGTCATCAATGTAAAACCACTCAGAGGTCCACTCTTCAGACGACTTCTTCGGCGTGCCGGATAGGTATCCGGTCTCGGCAACGCGCCATATTTCGGCTCCCCCCACTTCAAATATTGATCCTTCGTGGTTACACGGGACAAGGCAGAACAACTTTCTCCACAGTTCAAAATGGGCCTCAATACCCAGAAATAGTTCGCATAAAGCAACATAACCCGTGATGTGCTGAATGGAGGTCGGGGTAAAATTATGCAGCTGGAGGCCATAATACTCCAGAAGACCTCGGAGGAATGGGTGAATGGGAAATCCCACGCTCCTCGGCAAATAGGGGACGAAGCACACTCGTTCTCCCGCAGACGGATTGGGGAAATCCTCCGCCTGGGTTTTGCCGTTGAAGGAGGCCAATCCTTCTCGAACAGGGACCAGATCTGCAGGAGGGAGAAATCCCTGCGTTTGCAATTTCTCCAATTGGCCGTGGGACACAGAGCGCCTCTCCCACTCGCCTCTATCTAGGTTGGAACGGGAAGAGGAGCTGGGAATGTTAGCCATGTTGGAATGGTCTTTCCTGGCAGTCTCTGAGGATTTTCTCCGCGTGGTGCCGAACGGATATGAGATCCAATATCTTTAAATAGACACTCTTTATGGCATGGCTAGGGTGTTCTTTGCAAAAAATACCCTGACCGTCCGCATTCGCCCGACGCTTGGAAGATGGAGTCATAGATACACAGAAGCCGAGGGATGCGGCATTGAATTAAAAGCCGAATACATTACTTGGAAGTCGTCGGAGGGGGAACCTGCCTTGCAATGCCGAAGACAATCTGCACGCCGAACACCTCGTCATTGAAGCCTGGTTCAGGGGCTACTGAGGGAGTCCTGGACTAAGGGGTCCTCGGGCGTCCGGCCTGTTAGCCATGGGCCGAACTGATGGGCTGTGAAGATACGAAGACCGAAGACTACACCCGTGTCCGGATGGGACTCTCCTTGGCGTGGAAGGCAAGCTTGGCGACCAGATATGTAGATTCCTTTCTTTGTAACCGACCTTGTGTAACCCTAGATCCTCCCGGTGTCTATATAAACCGGAGGACTTAGTCCGGAAGGAGAGAGACTCATTACCATAGTCATACAGGCTAGACTTCTAGGGTTTAGCCATAACGATCTTGTGGTAGATCAACTCTCGTAATACTCATATTCATCAAGATCAATCAAGTAGGAAGTAGGGTATTACCTCCATAGAGAGGGCCCGAACCTGGGTAAACATTGTGTCCCCTGTCTCCTGTTACCATTGACCTTAGACGCACAGTTCGGGACACCCTACCCGAGATCCGCCGGTTTTGACACCGACAGGCTTCTCAACCAATGTTCACACTTGGTTTCTCTCAAAGTTGTGTAGCTCTTCATGCATGGCATTTATCCAATCGGGATCATCCAATGCTTCTTCAACCTTCATAGGTTCAATGCTAGAGATGAATGAATAATGTTCACAAAAATTAGCCAAACGAGTTTTAGAGCGAGTGATTCTCCCGGTTTGAATATCATTGAAGATTTGTTCGACGGGATGATCTCTTGGGACTCTTGCTCGAACTTGTGAGAGCTTTTGCTTTGGTCGGGGTGGAACATCTTCTTCATCATCTTGCTCTTCTTCTTGGCCTTCTTCATTGTTGACGTTGTCGTTCCCTTGTCGTGGTGGAGAAGGAGGTTGATGAGGTTCATCTTGGTGTACTTCCTCCTTTTCTTCATCTTGGTGTGTCCCACTTGTGGATACTTCCGTATCAACTCTTGGTTCACCTTGTCGTGAGGTAGAAGCTTCCACTTGGACGGACGAGGTACTCTCCTTCACCTCCGTTGGACGGATCTTGCTAATAGACAAGTCTTGGATTGCTTCCGAAGGGTCTTTGTCTCCTACATCAATTGGCAATTGCTCTACTTGCGAGCCGTTATATTCATCAAACTTCACATCTACCATCTCTTCAACCTTTCGGGTGAAATTGTTGTAGACACGGTAAGTGTGAGAGTTTGAGCCATAACCAAGTAGGAAACCTTCATGAGAGTTAGGAGCAAATTTAGAATGATGGTGCTTATCAACAATGTAGCACTTTGAGCCGAATACTTGAAAGTATCCAACTTGGGGTTTGTTACCAGTGAGGAGCTCGTATGCCGTCTTGCTGAGTAGCTTGTGAAGATACAAGCGGTTTGTTGCATGACAAGCTGTCTCAACCGCTTCCGCCCAAAAGTGTTTTGGAGCCTTGTACTCATCAAGCATCGTTCTTGCCATCTCAATAAGAGTCCGGTTCTTCCTCTCAACAACTCCATTTTGTTGAGGCATGTATGTAGCTGAGAACTCGTGTGAAATCCCTTCTTCGTCAAGAAAGGTATCCACATTTGCGTTCTTGAACTCCATTCCGTTGTCGCTGCGAACCTTCTTGATCTTCACTTCAAATTGATTTTGGGCCTTCCTAGCGAAGTTCTTGAAGATCTTTTGGACCTGCGACTTATCATCAAGAAAGAACACCCACGTAAATCTTGAAAAATCATCGACTATAACTAGACCAAATGAGTTTCCACCGAGACTTTTGTAGGCATTGGGACCAAAGAGATCCATATGAAGTAGCTCGAGCGGTCTTCTCATGGTCATAGTGTTCTTCACGGGGTGGCTTCCTCCAACTTGTTTTCCTGCTTGACAAGTACTACAAAGTCTATCCTTGTAAAATATAACATCTTTTACTCCAAGGATATGATCACCTTTAATAAGCTTATCAAGATTTCGCATGCCCACATGGCCTAACCTTCTATGCCACAACCAGCCTTTAGAGGATTTAGCAATTAAGCAAGTTCTAGGTTGAGCCTTTTTAGTGAAATCAACAATATATAGATCACCTCTGCGTATACTGGTAAAGACCATTTTATGATTATCTGTATGAAACACTTGGTAGTCTACTTTAGTAAACAGGAAATTGAAGCCAAAGTCAGCAAGTCTAGATACAGAAAGTAAATTATAGCCAAGAGATTCAACGAGCATGACATTTTGTATGGAGCTATCATGTGAATGGCCACCTTACCAAGGCCAACCACCTTACCCTTTGAGTTATCACCAAAGGTGACATACTTTTGAGGGCCGTCATTTTCAGCAAGCTCACGAAACATATCCTTGTCTCCGGTCATGTGATCGGTACATCCACTATCAAGAACCCATTCCTTCCTCCAGCCATGTAGCCGCAAAGATTAGCCATGAGACCAAAGTGTCTCATAGACTCATCGAGATCAAAGTCACTATCATCGTCCTCATCATAGTATCCATGTTCAACATCATCATATGATGGATCAATTCCTAGAGAGAGTGATTCATTAAATAAATTATCATCACAATAGTCATCTTTATGAAATCTAATGGCTTTGGAGATGATATTGCTAATGATTCCAACATCTCCTTTGGCACGCATGAGGTCACGAAGCTCAAATAGACAATCATCAAACTTAGGATCACTAGTACTCATTTTATTCAAGGCAATTGACTTCTGAAGAATCTCATCTAGATTTTGCAAGGAATAGTTTGGAAATCTTTCCTCAAGAAATCTCCATATGGTGTAGGCAAAATCAAGAGCAGGCAAGCTAGCAATCAAGTTTCTAGGTAATCCTCTAGTGATAAGATTGATAGTTCTAAGATTACGGATCATGTCAATAGATTCATCAAGGGTAGGATGCAAGGGGTCAACAAGGCGAGCACAAGGGGTAGTAATGTACTTGCTCAAATGATATTCATTGAAAATCTCAAGAATCTCATTTTTCCACTCATGAAAGAACTCTCCATCAAGTATAGGCACTCTATGTCTAAGACTCCCCAACGTAGACTCATCCATCTTCCTCCAATGGTGATTAAACCAAAGCAATGGAGACCAAAGCTCTGATACCAATTGAAAGGATCGAGAAGAGGTGTCTAGAGGGGGGTGAATAGACTCTTAGCAAGAAAAGTAGCAGTTTTTAATTTCTTCAAGTTGAGGTGGAGTTTAAGCACAAGTTTAAACATTCACAATACATATCAAGCAAGCATGAAAAGAGTATATGAGCAGCGGAAAGTAAAGCATGCAATTTGCAAGAATGTAAAGGGATGGGATTGGAGTGTGCAAACGCAATGTAGACACGGAGATTTTTTATCCGTGGTTCCGATAGGTGGTGCTATCATGCATCCACGTTGATGGAGACTTCAACCCACGAAGGGTAACGGCTGCGCGAGTCCACGGAGGGCTCCACCCACGAAGGGACCACGAAGAAGCAACGTTGTCTATCCCACCATGGCCATCGCCCACGAAGGGCTTGCCTCACTAGGGTAGATCTTCACGAAGTAGGCGATCTCCTTGACCATACAAACTCCTTGGTTCAACTCCACAAACTTGACGGAGGCTCCCAAGTGACACCTAACCAATCTAGGAGACACTACTCTCCAAAAGGTAATAGATGGTGTGTTGATGATGAAATCCTTGCTCTTGTGCTTCAAATGATAGTCTCCCCAACACTCAACTTTCTCACACATATTTGGATTTGGTGGAAAGATTATTTGAGTGGAAAGCAACTTGGGGAAGGCTAGAGATCAAGATTTATGTGGTTGGAATGGAATATCTTGGTCTCAACACATGAGTAGGTGGTTCTCTCTCAGAAAATGTATGCAGGAAGTGTAGGCACGTTCTGATGGCTTTCTCCATGAATGAAGAGTGGGTCGAGGGGTATATATAGCCTCCACACAAAATCTAACCGTTACACACAATTTACCAAACTCGGTGGGACCGAATCATGAAACTCGGTCAGACCAATTTAGTTCATAATGTGACTATTAGGTATTTCGGTGGGACCGATATTATCAACTCGGTGGGATCGATGTGCTAGGTTTAGGGTACAACCTCTTCTCGGTTTGACCGATTACACAAACTCGGTGGGACCGATTTTGGTAATCGAAACAGAGAGTTGGTCAAGAAAACTCGGTGGGACCGATTGCATATCTCGGTGAGACCAAAATTATTGCAATAGGCAACAGAGAGTTTGCAAGCCCATCTCGGTGAGACCGAGATCCCATCGGTGAGACCGAATTGATTAGGGTTTCTAGTAGTGGCTATGTCAAGTGAACTCGGTGGCACCGGATAGATAAAATTGGTGGGGCCGAGTTTGACTTTTGGTTTAGGACATATGTGGATATGAGAAAGTGGTTGAAGGCTTTGGAGCATATCACTAAGCACTTTGAGCAAGCAAGCCATTAAGCAACACCTCATCCCCTTTTAATAGTATAGGCTTTCCTATGGACTCAACGTGATCTTGGATCACTGAAATAGAAAATGTAGAGTCCTGAGCTTTGAGCTTAAGCCAATCCTTTGTCCTTAGCATCTTGAAGGGGTTCCACATCCTCTTGTCCATGCCACTCCACTGTTGGACTTATCTGAAATATACTAGATAAAAGTATTAGTCCAACAAGAGATATGTTGACATTAATTACCAAAATCACCCAGGGAGCACTTGTGCTTTCACCATGGCATGTTGATGCCGCTCCATGATAGCATGCCAAGTTTCATGAATTTGAGACGATGTTTGGATTTTTTAGAATTTAAAAACTAGGTATCTCAATGTTTGCGGCCGAGTGACGGTGGCAGGGTGTTTGACATTCATTCCCATTTCTTGCATGGGACCTAAGCATGCAACCAAGGACACAAATTTGATTTTTCAACCCGTTTATATTCACTGGTGCATGTGCATGTAGTTCAAAATTGAATTATGCACCTGAAATGCCTACAAAACCAAGTTAATGTACAAAAACGTCCAAGCCAACCCTGAATAATTCCAATTTTTTGACGACACACCTATAGTTGCATGTTCACTTCAGATAAAAGTTCTAGCAATTCAAACACCATCCTTTGCAGTTGTGACCCCATTATGTAATTCAAATCAAGACGAAAAATCAAGTAGATCGCAGACAGTTTATTATCACCAACCGTATGAGATGCAGCACAAAATATCTTGGAGCACCGTCGGAGGGTTAAGCACACTAGCCCGCTCCTCAAATATCATTTCTATGTTCAATCGTCACCGGTGAAAGATGGGGACGTGGACCCGCGTCGTGAGTGTAACTTCGGCGGCCCACTCCAGCGAGAGCGCGGCCGCAGCCGCCAGGCGCGTGCTAACAAGCTTCGTGAGGGCGACCGCAATCTGCGTCCAGGCGGCCAAGGCAGCCCAAACCGCTGTTGTTGCTTCTCAGGCGGCGGCAGCAGCATCTGCCTCGGGGATAGCAACCGGTGAGAGCGGCATAGCAACTGTCTGTTTCGCTGCGGCGGCCTTAGCCCTGATGGAGGCCGCCCACGACCATGTCCAGGCCGTCCACGCCCAGCTCGTGGTGGTCACCGCACAAATCGAACGAAGCTTCTCCGACAACGGTCGGCAACCCACGGCCGAAGAGTTGGCAATCGCCGAGAGCGTTCGAGCAGCCGTCCGTTCCTACAAGGCATACCTTGCCACGACGGAGCCCGCCAAAGCCCAGATCGCGGCCGCCCACGCCCAGCTCGTGGTGACCTATTCCAAAGATATGGCGAACGCGGATGGCGAGATGCTTGCCGAGTATGGTGCGATTAATGCCATGGAGCCCCTTCCCCAGGAGACCGTCGGGTGCGAGCTGGACATGGGGGCGGCGGCGGAGATCGACGAGCACCAGCCGTACTAGTACTCTTTGTTTTGTTTAATTAAGAGCACCAGTCTTTAATTTGTTAGAGTAATGTTTAGGTCAGCTAGCTCTGTTTAATTACTGAACTTGCTAGATTAAGAAGTGTGGGTGTGTTGTAGTCTCCTTTGTGTACCCAAATTATGCAATGACATGGATGACCACTGTAACCAGGGAAATTCGAACCAAAATTTTTGATGTTCAAACTCATCACACACGGGTTAAGCTATCTGAATCGTTTGTGATGTTCACATATCGTACACAGTTCTGAATAAGGGACCATGTCCGATGACACTTTGCGAGCTAGTTTTTTCGCTGAAGCGATTCCAAACTTTCGGCTTCCGCGGAAATATCTACCTCCCCGCCCCCTCCCCCTTACCAATAGCCACATTTTCCCTATTTCCGCCTTCCTTCCCAAGTTGAACCCTTCACTCCTTGCTTACAGCGCCGCCTCCTCGCAGGTAATCCACACTCGACCCCCATCCTCCTCCTCCTTCCACATCCCACATGCCCCGACCGCCAGCGCGACACCTTCCACCCAAATCACCGACCCCTCCACCAAATAAGCGCCGCCCTAAGCCATGGTGCGTTGATATGTCTCCAACGTATCTACTTTTCCTAATGCTTTTCCTCTTGTTTTGGACTCTAATTTGCATGATTTGAATGAAACTAACCCCGGTCTGACGCTGTTTTCACCACCATGGTGTTGTTTTTGTGCAGAAATAGAAGTTCTTAGAATGGAACGAAACTTTGTGAGGAATTTTTATATAATAAATAAGAATTTCTAGAGCCAAGACCTACCGGATAGGGGCACCTGGGTGGGCACAACCCACCAGGGCGCGCCCCCCTCTCCTAGCGCGCCCAGGTGGGTTGTCCCCACCTGGTGGCCCCGCAGACCCTGAAACTGACGCTATAAAATCCTATTTTTTCCACAAAAAATCAGGGAGAAAGAATTATCGCGATCCACGAGACGGAGCCGCCATCACCTCCTGTTCTTCATCGGGAGGCCAGATTTGGAGTCCGTTTGGGGCTCCGGAGAGGGGGATCTTCGTTGTTCATCATCACCAACCCTTCTCAATCGCCAATTCCATGATGCTCCCCACTGGGAGTGAGTAATTCCTTCGTATGCTCGCTGGTCGGTGAGGAGTTGGATGAGATTCATCATGTAATCGAGTTAGTTTTGTTAGGGCTTGATCCCTAGTATCGACTATGTTTTAAGATTGATGTTGCTATGACTTTACCATGCTTAATGCTTGTCACTTTGGGCCCAGGTGCCATGAACTCAGATCTGAACCGTTTATGTTATCATCATTATATCCATGTTCTAGATCCAATCTTGCAAGTTATAGTCACCTACTACGTGTTATGATCCGGCAACCCCGGAGTGACAATAGTCGGGACCACTCCCGGTTATGACCGTAGTTTGAGGAGTTCATGTATTCACTATGTGCTACTGCTTTGTTCCGGTTCTCTATTAAAAGGAGGCCTTAATATCCCTTAGTTTCCAATATGTGTTGGGAAACGTAGTAATTTCAAAAATTTCCTACGCACACGCAAGATCATGGTGATGCATAGCAACGAGAGGGGAGAGTGTTGTACACGTACCCTCGTAGACCGATAGCGGAAGCGTTAACACAACGCGGTTGATGTAGTCGTACGTCTTCACGATCCGACCGATCAAGTACCGAACGCACGGCACCTCCGAGTTCAGCACACGTTCAGCTCGATGACGTCCCTCGAACTCCGATCCAGCCGAGTGTTGAGGGAGAGTTTCGTCAGCACGACGGCGTGGTGACGATGATGATGTTCTACCGACGCAGGGCTTCGCCTAAGCACAGCTACGATATTATGGAGGTGTAATATGGTGGAGGGGGGCACCGCACACGGCTAAGAGATCTATAGATCAATTGTTGTGTCTATGGGGTGCCCCCGTATATAAAGGAGCAAGGAGGAGGCCGCCGGCCAAGGAGGAGGGCGCGCCAAGGGGGGAGTCCTACTCCCACCGGGAGTAGGACTCCTTCTTTCCTTGTTGGAATAGGAGAAGGGAAGGGAGAAGGAGAAAGAAGGAAGGGGGCGCCCCCCCTCCCTAGTCCAATTCGGACTAGTCCATGGGGAGGGGTGCGGCCACCCTTTGGGGCCTTTCTCTCCTTTCCCGTATGGCCCATTAAGGCCCAATACAAATTCCCGTAACTCTCCGGTACTCCGAAAAATACCCGAATCACTCGGAACCTTTCCGAAGTCCGAATATAGTCGTCCAAAATATCGATCTTTACGTCTCGGCCATTTCGAGACTCCTCGTCATGTCCCCGATCTCATCCGGGACTCCGAACTCCTTCGGTACATCAAAACACATAAACTCATAATATAACCGTCATCGTAATGTTAAGCGTGCAGACCCTACGGGTTCAAGAACTATGTAGACATGACCGAGACACCTCTCCGGTCAATAACCAATAGCGGAACCTGGATGCTCATATTGGTTCCCACATATTCTACGAAGATCTTTATCGGTCAGACCGCATAACAACATACGTTGTTCCCTTTGTCATCGGTATGTTACTTGCCCGAGATTCGATCGTCGGTATCTCGATACCTAGTTCAATCTCGTTACCGGCAAGTCTCTTTACTCGTTCCGTAATACATCATCCCGCAACTAACTCATTAGTCACAATGCTTGCAAGGCTTATAATGATGTGTATTACTGAGTGGGCCCAGAGATACCTCTCCGACAATCGGAGTGACAAATCCTAATCTCAAAATACGCCAACCCAACAAGTACCTTTGGAGACACCTGTAGAGCACCTTTATAATCACCCAGTTACGTTGTGACGTTTGGTAGCACACAAAGTGTTCCTCCGGTAAACGGGAGTTGCATAATCTCATAGTCACAGGAACATGTATAAGTCATGAAGAAAGCAATAGCAACATACTAAACGATCGAGTGCTAAGCTAACGGAATGGGTCAAGTCAATCACATCATTCTCCTAATGATGTGATCCCGTTAATCAAATGACAACTCATGTCTATGGCTAGGAAACATAACCATCTTTGATCAATGAGCTAGTCAAGTAGAGGCATACTAGTGACACTCTGTTTGTCTATGTATTCACACATGTATCAAGTTTCCGGTTAATACAATTCTAGCATGAATAATAAACATTTATCATGATATAAGGAAATAAATAATAACTTTATTATTGCCTCTAGGGCATATTTCCTTCAATATGGACCCCGCTGCCACGGGAGGGTAGGACAAAAGATGTCATGCAAGTTCTTTCCATAAGCACGTATGACTATTTATGGAATACATGCCTACATTATATTGACTAACTGGAGCTAGTGCCGTATCGCCTAGGTTTATAACTGTCTCATGATGAATATCATGCAACAAGTCACCGATCCAATGCCTACGAATTTATCCTATATTGTTCTTGCTAAGTTACTACTGTTATCGTTATTGTTACACTTGCTACAAAATTACTGCTATCACTGTTACTGTTACCATTGCTACCGTCACTATTATCAAAACTATCATATTACTTTGCTACTGATCACTTTGCTGAAGATAGTTAATCTCCATGTGTGATTGAATTGACAACTCAGCTACTAATACCTTCAAATATTCTTTGGCTCCCCTTGTGTCGAATCTATAAATTTGGGTTGAATACTCTACCCTCGAAAACAGTTGCGATCCCCTATACCTGTGGGTTATCAAGACCTTTCACTGGTACGTGTTGGTCCTATACAAACGGTTTTTAACCCCTTTCCGCGATGGCATTTGGAACCGTCGCCTAGTGAGTGTGGGCGATATGGGGGTCCTTCCCACACGGCCAAGAAACCGTCGGGGATATGCCCTCCTGGCACACACGCTCGGCAAAATGAGGTCGTGTGCGACCGGTGAGCGCTCAAATACGGAAATACGTACAGTAGAGCTAAAAAATACAATTATATGGCGAAATTGTTTCCGGTCGCAAGTACATCCCACATAGTCAGTCCCCGCTAAACGTTTCCGTTCGTATGTACATCCCACATAGTCGCTCCAAGGAAAACGTTTCCATTCACAGGTACATCAGACAATTTTTCCCGTTAAATCGTTTGCGTTGTTGAATGTATCACATACGGTTCGTAGAAGAAACTATGTGGCAAAGGTTATCCATGACACACAGTTTTTATGTGGTAAACGTTTGCGCAAGGTGGCCGAACGCAAACAGTTTTCAAGAGAAAGTCGTGTGTGATTGTTCATTGATCCAACATGGTTTATTCCTAGAAACTATGTGCGTTGCTTGAGGTCATCGCCCACGGTATTTTTTCAACAACCGTTTGCAATAGCAAAACCCAATTAGCAGGCTAATTCGCCATTACCAGGCTAATTGCCCTATTACTAATAATCCATTTATTAATCTAATTGACATTCATATTAAGCACATAATATATTTCATTTCCATATTAAGGAAGCAGAATTTCATAATTGAAATACATCAGAGTACAACATGATATAGCTTCAGCACTCAGCTACCCCATTACACAACTACACCAGCACCAACTTTCACATGCAACATGTAGAACCTTTCGAAATTAGCATCATAGACGGTATATAGACAGATGCATCTCATCTGGAAAACTGCTGAAGCGGAAGGCGAATATTGAGCTTTCATTCATGTTGAAGGTCTTTGCAACTTTAGGCCAGTGCCTGTGGATGATTGACCGTCCGTCCTTCGTCCTCTTCAGGAACACTTCAATATTGAACCGTGGGTGTTGCATGAAAACCTTCCTCGCCTCCTGACCATAGAGGTGGGTTGAGAGGTAATCATCAGTGAACTGCTTTGGAAAGGCCTGAAAACAAGGATGTGCATAAAATATTTTCTCTATATTGGAAATGGGGCAAAGGAATAAAAAAAGGCAAGGTATAATAGTTAGTACCATCTTGTAGTGAACTGATGTCTTCTTCATTGTGCAGACAAAGATCTTGTTGTTTTTTGTCGCTAATTTCTTTATCCTAACAATCTTTCTGAGTTTCTTGATTTGATTGATATTCATGGACAACTCATTTCCCCATATGCAGAAAGGGTCGAACAGTGGGTCAAAACCTCTGACAGCAGGACCTACATGTGCAAGACCAAATTGTTAAAAACCAAAATATTAGAATGGTTCCTGCAATTGCACAATAATGTGCTATTAGAGAACGGACCATGCACGTGCTAACCACGATTGTAAACCTCAGTGCTTCCCATTGTTTCCCTGCAACACATATAAGGTAGTTAGTCAGCAGGTTAAGTAAGGGTTCGCATGCTATCAGTAAAATATGTTGATGAAAAATAAGCACATTGTAGATTCATCAGATTAATTCAAGCCACATGGAAAACCCATTTATCCAAACCAAGCATGATTAAGAACTAGGAAATATATCACTTGTATATGTTTCTCATGTATTAAATGCAACCAAATTCGATTTATTCCTCACATGCACAACAATACAAAATTCTACCCACGACAATTGGACATCGCAGTGTAGAATTGAACTAAGCAGTTAGCTAAACACCACAACAAATGAACCAAATATTAACTGAGCACCACATCGCACAATATAACATACTCCTAATAGAAGATCAGACAGTTAACCAAACCAAGCATGCTTAACAACTTGGAAATATAGCAATTGTATTTGTTTCTCATGTATTTAGTACAACCAAATTCGATTTATTCCTCACATGGTATACAATAACAGAATGCAGCCACAACAATTGAACATCGCATTGCAGAATTGAACCAAGCAGTTAACTAAACACCACAACAAATGAACCAAATGTTAACTGAGCACCACATTGCAAAATATAACATACTCGTAATAGAAGATCAGACAGTTAACCAAACCAAGCATGCTTAACAACTTGGAAATATTGCACCCTGAAGAATTGAACATCACATTTGCAAAATTGAACCAAGCAGTTAACTGAACACCACATTGCACGACATGTAGAACATATACACTATAGCAGAAGATTGCATGGTAAAAGTAGATAGCACAATTCACTAGAATTTGTGAAGGAAAGGCAGTAGCTAGCAAACTGAACATGGGTAGCTACTCATTGTCGGAGATATCGATGACGATTGGCTCCTTGGACATGGAAGAGGGCGAGGCTCCGCATCGTGGGTGCCCTTGTTGTAGTGGTGAGTTGCCTGAGCTGCTCCAGGCACCAACCTGCTGGCTCTCGAGATGAGGTAAGCACGTGCATGCTGAGAAAACACCTCATAGTCTTCGTCGAAGGCACCGAGGGTGGCCTCGAGAAAACGCCACGAACTGTCGTTTAAAGCAGCCAACCGAGTCGCGGCGTCGGCACGCGAGGCGTCAACGGTGGCCTCGATGGCGAGGTGCTCCCCCAAGATCGGGGGGTCGGCACGAATGGCAGCCATCGTGACCTCATCCGCGCGTGCGGCCGTGATTTGCTTCTCCGCTACCAAATGCTCCTTGAGATCCTAGCTATACTGCGTGCACCATGGCTTAGGGCGGCGCTTATTTGGTGGAGGGGTCGGTGATTTGGGTGGAAGGTGTCGCGCTCGCGCCGGCGGTCGAGGCATGTGGGATGTGGAAGGAGGAGGAGGGTTGGGATCAGGTGTGGATTACCTGCCTGGATAGGCGAGGCCGAGCAGCATGAAGGAGGGTCGCCGGCGAGGAGGCGACGCTGCAAGCAAGGAGTGAAGGTTTCAACTTGGAAAGGAAGGCGGAAAGAGGGGAAATGTGGCAGCATGAAGGAGGGTCGCCGGCGAGGAGGCGACGCTGCAAGCAAGGAGTGAAGGTTTCAACTTGGAAAGGAAGGCGGAAAGAGGGGAAATGTGGCTTTTGGTAAGGGGGAGGGGGTGGGGAGGTAGATATTTCCGTGGAAGAAGAAAATTTGGAATCGCTTCAGCGAAAAAACTAGCGCGCAAAGTGTCATCAGACACGGTCCCTTATTCAGAACTATGTACGATATGTGAACATCACAAACGATTCAGATAGCTTAACCCGTGTGTGTTGAGTTTGAACGTCAAAAATTTTGGTTCGAATTTCCATGGTTACAGTGGTCATCCACGTCATTGCATAATTTGGGTACACAAAGGAGACTAACTTCTTAATCGAGCAAGTTCAGCAATTAAACAGAGCTAGCTGACCTAAACATTACTCTAACAAATTAAAGACCGGCGCTCTTAATTAAACAAAACAAATAGTACTACTACGGCTAGAGCTCGTCGATCTCTGCCGCCGCCTCCATGTCCAGCTCGCGCCCGACGCTCTCCTGGGGAAGGGGCTCCATGGCATCAATTGCACCATACTCGGCAAGCATCTCGCCATCCGCGTCCACCATATCTTTGGCATAGGCCACCACGAGCTGGGCGTGGGCGGATGTGATCTGGGCTCTGGCGGGCTCCATCGTGGCAAGGTATGCCGCGCAGGAAGGGACGGCTGCTCGAACTCTCTCGGCGATTGCCAGCTCTTCGGCCGTGGGTTGCCGACTGTTCTTGGAGAAGCTTCGTTCGATTTGTGCGGTGACGGCCTCGACATGGTAGTGGGCGGCCTCCATCAGGACTATGGCCACCGTTGCAGAACGGACAGCTATTGTGCCGCTCTCGCCAGTGGCTATCCCCGAGGCAGATGCTGATGCCGCCGCCTGAGAAGCAACAACGGCCATTTGGGCTGCCTTGGCCGCCCGGACGCAGACTGCGGTCGCCATCACGAAGCTTGTTAGCACGCGCCTGGCGGCTGCGGCCGCGCTCTCGCCGGAGTGGGCCGCCGAAGTTGCCTTCACGACGTGGGTCCACGTCTCCATCTTTCACCGGCAACGAATGAATAGTGAAATGATATTTGGGGAGTGAGCTAGTGTGCTTGATACGCCGATCGTGGACTGTAGCCGACGCACCTTCTCGCGTAAGCCATAGGCGTACTATACACCGACGGTGCTCCAATATATTTTGTGTTGCATCTCACATGGTTGGTGATAATAAACTATGTGCGATCTACTTGATTTATCGTCTTGATTTGAATTACGTAATGGGGTCACAGCTACAAAGGATGGTGTTTGAATTGTTAGAACTTTTATCTGCAGTGAACATGCAACTATAGGTGTGTCGTCAAAAAATTGGAATTATTCAGGGTTTGTTTGGACGTTTATATACATTAACTTGGTTTTCCAGGAATTTTATGCGCATAATTCTAATATGAACTACATGCACATGCTCTAGTGCATATAAACTGGTTGAAAAATCAAATATGTCTCCTTGGTTGCATTCTTAGGTCCCATGCAAGAAATGGGAATGAATGTCACACACCCTGCCACCGTCACTCGGCCGCAAACATTGAGATACATGGCTTTTAATTTCTAGTAAATCCACATTTGAAATTCATGAAACCTGGCATGCTATCATGGAGCGGCATCAACATGCCTTGGTAAAAAAATTGTCCCATTTGGGGCAGGTTTGGGTATAAGCTTGTCACAAACCAGAGCTTCTCACAACAAGCGCGATGGTTTTGGTAGGGAACGTGCCACCTTTGGGGACGAAATGATATCCATTGCCTCTTCTTGCTTGCAAAAATTTTCTTGTGTCAACATAGAACAACAAGAGTGTTGTGTCAATTTTCGTGATTTTTCGGGGTTCGTTCGGACATTTTTATGCATTAACTAAGTTTTCAATGCATTTATGTGCATAATTTGAATTTGAACTACATGCACATGCTCCAATGCATATAAATTGGTTGAAAAATCAAATCTATGTCCTTGGGTGCATGCTTAGGTCCCATGCAAGAAATGGGAATTAATTTCAAACACCGGGGCACCGTTGATTGCCGGCAAAACATTGAGATGCCTGGTTTTTAAATTCTAGTAAATCCAAAACTCGTCTGAAATTCATGAAACTTGGCATGCTATCATGGAGCGGCATCAACATGCCGTGGTAAAATTTTGTCCCATTTGTGGCAGGTTTGGGTATATGATTCTCACAACAAGCATGATGGTTTCGGTAGGGAACGTCCCACCTTTGGGTACGAAACGATATCCATTGCCTCTTATTGCTTTCAATTTTTTTTTCTCATGTCAACATAGAACAACAGGAGTGTTGTGTTAATTTTTGTGATTTTTCGGGATTTGTTTGGACATTTTTATGCATTAACTGAGTTTTCAATGCATTTATGTGCATAATTCAAATTTGAACTACATGCACAAGCTCCAGTGCATATAAATTGGTTGAAAAATCAAATTTGTGTCCTTATGTGCATGCTTAGGTCCCATGCAAGAAATGGGAATGAATTTCAAACACCGGGGCACCGTTGATTGCCGGCAAAACATTGAGATATGTGGCTTTTAATTTCTAGTAAATCCAAAACTCGTGTGAAATTCATGAAACTTGGCATACTATCATGGAGCGGCATCAACATGCCGTGGTAAAAAATTTGTCCCATTTGGGGCAGGTTTTGGTGTATGCTTCTCACAAACCAGAGCTTCTCACAATAAGCATGATGGTTTCGGGAGGGAATGTCCCACCTTTGGGGATGAAACGATATCCATTGTCTCTTATTGCTTCCAAAAAATTTCTCGAATCAACATAGAACAACAGGAGTGTTGTGTCAATTTTTGTGATTTTTCGGGGTTCGTTTGGACATTTTATGCATTAACTAAGTTTTCAATGCATTTATGTGCATAATTCAAATTTGAACTACATGCACATGCTCCAATGCATATAAATTGGTTGAAAAATCAAATCTGTGTCCTTGTGTGCATGCTTAGGTCCCATGCAAGAAATGGGAATGAATTTCAAACACCGGGGCACCGTTGATTGCCGGCAAAACATTGAGATGCCTGGTTTTTAAATTCTAGTAAATTCAAAACTCGTCTGAAATTCATGAAACTTGGCATGCTATCATGGAGCGGCATCAACATGTTGTGGTAAATTTTTTGTCCCATTTGGGGTAGGTTTGAGTATATGCTTCTCACAAACCAGAGCTTCTCACAACTAGCATGATGGTTTCGGTAGGGAACATCCCACCTTTGGGGACGAAACGATATCTATTGCCTCTTAGTGCTTTCAAATTTTTTCTCGTGTCAACATAGAACAATAGGAGTGTTGTGTCAATTTTTGTGATTTTTCGGGGTTCGTTTGGACATTTTTATGCATTAACTGAGTTTTCAATGCATTTATGTGCACAATTCAAATTTGAACTACATGCACATGCTCCAGTGCATATAAATTGGTTGAAAAATCAAATATGTGTCCTTATGTGCATGCTTAGGTCCCATGCAAGAAATGGGAATGAATTTCAAACACGAGGGCACTGTTGATTGCCGGCAAAACATTGAGATACCTGGTTTTTAAATTCTAGTAAATCCAAAACTTGTCCGGTGCGTAGGTTCACCGGGAAGCGTGCGAGATGTTCAATGCAGGATTTGTGCATCTCTTCAACGCAAACGGTTCAGTGAAGCAGTAAAGCGGCAGAAAATAAACCAAAATATATATGTGCTGCCACACGCCCCGTGTGCCGTACGAGCAGGCGTGAGCTGACGGGGCGCATGCGAGCAGTCCGCCGCGCAGGCATACTGGGAGGCGTGCATGCAGGTGTGTGTATTGACGGGGAGGCGTGCGAGTAGCTGTGTGAAATGATGGTAGGAATGGCAGACGTCCGCCGCGCAGGCTCATCGGGAGGTGAGAGAACTTTTGACCGCAGCCTGCCTCGCTCCCACTAGTCCGTATTAATTGCGTGCCCGAGCCACCGGCCATAATAGGCGGCCGCACCCCCGGTCCACAGTGGTCACCGACGTCTGGACTCCGGAGTGTATGACGATGCCACTGAAGCGCACCATCGGAGGGACTGGCGACGCCGGGGCTGGTGAAGCACCCGCATAATGCGTGAAGCTGGCCACAGAGGTTTCCGTTGCTGCTGACGAGGTCTCGCGCGGGCAGCAGCACGACATTGAATTCGTCGGCGCCATCGTGCCCCCCTGCCGGAGCCGGAGGCCAACAACAACTCCGGCAACAACTGCGACTCCGACGGAAAACCGGTTAGTCATCTATATACCAATTTGTGCGGCAAACATCAAGTGTTTTCTTTGGTTAATCCCCCCACCCACCCCGCCCCTCTATAATTTTTCTGGAATACAAATCCTATGGTTATGTTCTCTCAGTCCATGAAATCAGAGTAATTAAGATCCTTTAGATGCACGTAGTGTATTGATTGTTTGAATGTTATCCGTATAGAGTTGGTGATTAATTGTTTGTTATGTACAAATGATTTGTGCTAATAATCCGACTAGGGTTAGCTTGCGTGCTAATAATTCATGGCCAAATCTTGAGAATTGATTTTGAATGTCCTACATATATGTTTGTGCCTTTTTTCCCTTCCTGATCTTGAGAATTGATTTCGAATGTCCTACATGTTATGCCATTTTTTCTTTCAGATTAATATGTACACAGATGAGGCTCCGACCAGTGCCGCCAACGGATGTAGATCTTGGACCCGGCTGTGCGGCCAGAAGCGCCCCCTGGACCCGAGGAACCAGTAGAATCTCCGGCGGACCGCATCAGCGATCTCTCAGACGGAATCCTTGGGGAGATCATCTCTCTTCTCCCCACCAAGGATGGCTGCCACACACAAGTCCTCGCATCTCGGTGGCACACTCTATGATGCACCGCGCCTCTTAATCTCGACTGTCGTCAGCTATCTGTCGGTGATGATTATAAACTCCCCGGAGCCATCATCTCCTCCCACGGGGGCTCCGTTCAACGATTCTGCATCCCGGCATGCTACCTGCTGGACATACCTTGCATGGTGACCACCTGGCTGACATCCCGCCAATTCGATGAACTCTAGCAGCTTGAGTTCTACCATTACGACGATAGGTTACCACCAAGAGCTGCATCTGTGCCCTCAGCACCGATGCCCATCTCATGGTTTTCCTCCTCTCTCCACACCGCCACCTTGGCCCGGTGCCATCTAGTAGACTATCTGGTACAAATGCTTCGACTATCAGTGTTGAAAAAACTTGCGCTTGTGTTGGTTGATCTGTCGGTGGCCTCACTTCACAGCATCATCCACTCTAGCTGCCCTGCACTGCAGCGTTTGGTGCTTGTTTTTGGAATAGGAATCCATATCCCTTGTCTCAAAATAAAGTCATCTCACCTTGTAAGCATTGGAATTCATTTTGAAGGACAGGAGATCATCATCGAAGATGCCCCTTCACTTCAAAGGTTGCTCCTTAATTATTGTTATAAACCTTCACAAATAACTGTGGTCTCTGCGCCTAAACTGGAGACCTTGGGTGCAATTAGTGATCCGTTTGAATGGTTCGAGATGGTGTTTGCCTCAACACCTATTAAGGTACTGTATATTATTCACGTACACTTTTGTAATTTGCATTTTTCATTTGTGCGCATAAGTTAAGTATCATCTTGGAGTACACTTTCAGTGCTAATATTATGTTCTATGCTCAATGAAGCGCTTGTCCATCCTATCAGTGGTGGTGGATTCTGTCAAGACCTTATATATCACTATGTGGTGTTTTGATCTCAACATCATTATTGCCTTGCTGCAATGCTTTCCATGTCTGGAGAATTTGTATATGAAGGTGATGATTTCACGCACATTGAAAGCCCATATATAATGGACTATAATTAATCATTCAGCTATCACTCTTTCAACATAATCTTTTTAGACATTAACTGTTTTCAATCTTCATCTCTATTTAGGCACTAACACATGCAGAAAAAGGTATAACCAATCGATGGTTCAAGAAGCACCGGGATTTTCTCAAATCTCACGACATCCGTTTGGAGACAGTAACACTGGAAGGATATGCATCCAGCAATGCAAACACTAGCTTTGTCGCATTCTTCATGTTGAATGCGAGGGCACTATTATCCGTGAGGATTAAGGTTTTCAACAAGAAATTTCTTACGGCTGCAGGTGTTGAACAACATAAAAAGAAGTTTCATGTGGACCTAAGGGCTTCTTATCGTGCTCGGCTTCTATTTACAATAGCTTGTTATCATGGACCAGTAGAATTTCTGGCCGTTGATCTTGATTTTATGGATAACCGACCCATTTGATTGTGACTGCCGAAAACTTTGGTTAAGTTAGATGTCATTGTCCTGTTCAATCTGGATTTTGTCTAAACCTGATGAGTAATTAATCCTCGTGCTTTTGTACTGTTTGTTAGCTGGAGTTAGATATTGTTGCCCTTTTCAACTCGGCATTGACCCATATTTTCTTTCATACTGGGCCAATGGCTTGCCATTTCTTTAATTAAGACATAAATATTATAAGCATTCACAACATAGGCAAAGAACATCACTCTCGCGGGATCCTTGAGATCTTTGTTCATTACAGAACCGTAAGTTTTTAGTGCCCACCAGCACCCACAAACTTATTTTCAGCTTGCACACCAAGGGCTCTAATTCTTAATAAGAAAAGTTGCATGGTAGTCACAGATTTGGATATATCATTTGGGACCCACGAGGAAAAAGCCTATCCAGGGCGATGCCGACTCGACAATAAACATTGAGAAACCTGGTTTTAAAATGACTGTAAATCCAAAACTCACCTCAAAATTATGAAACTTGGCATGGTGTTATGTCATAGCACCAACATGTTGTGGTAAAAAATTAGCCCAGTTTTGGACAAGTTTTGGTACAATCTTCTTACAAACTGGAGCTTCTCTCCAAAAGGCAGATGGTTCCATGAGGGACCTTGTCACCTATGTGAGCGAAATAACATACGATGTCTCTTCCCTCCTTAATTTATTTTATAGAGGCAACATGCAACTATATATAGTAGCGTCGTCCTAAAAATATGAAATTAATCACGGTTCGTTTTGCCTTTTTATACATTATTTGAGTTTCATAGGCATTCTGGAACGTACTTTCGTGTGTGCAAAGGTCATGTGTGTACTAGCCACATATGTAATTCGATGTTCAATCTGTTTATGGAATCAAGTCCTTATACATGTTATTCTTCTGTAGACAGAGCAAATCACACGGCTTATTAGCAGCAATCGTCTATGTTATTATTGGTCTTCGCACACATTTCTGATTACGGACCTGTTTGCCACGTATCACACACATCTTGTTCAGTTGAACCATTTCCATTGTGTTACCTGATCACACACAGTTCATCCTAGTGAACCGTATGTTGTATATCGCACACACCTTCATCTGGCTGTCCGTTTCTTTTGTTCCTCATCATCACAAATAGTTAATTGAACTGAACCGTATGCCTTGCATCGCACAAGCAACTAAAATCTGAACCATGTTTGATGCATCCTCCATCGCAAACATTTTGCACCTTTTTGACGGGTTTTTTACACCACTGTCTGCAATTATTGCATCGCACACAGTTTCATCGAAGGGTCTCTGATCATAGTGTCACGTTAGCAGCATCCTGCAATAGTGTTTCTCTAGCGCCGTTGCCGGGGAGCATAGCTATATTTGTTGAGTCAATTGGGATTATTATCAATTTATCACTATGAAGAATCTGAAGGATGCTAAGACTAAGATATTTCCCTCAAAGACGAGGGGAGGTACATCCAGTTCTGCTTTAGATTCACCTTCTGTTATAAGTAAACTTGCAACACCACCACATGCTATTAATTCTGATATTTCACAAGTTATTGATGATGCTACTTCTGCTATGGATAATGCTTATGATGATGCTAGTACCTTGCTTGATAATGATGATGTTCCACTTGGTGAATTTCTTGATAAACAAATTGCTAGAGTGATACAACATGATGTTGTTGAATCTGATGATGAGCTTGAAGCTAAAACTCGTGAAACACCTGCTAGAACTAGCCTTCCTAGATATGAATTGCCTAAGGTACCAGAAGGTTATGTTATGAATGAGGAGGCAACTAGAGATATTCTTGCTTGTAAGGATAGAGATGATCTAGAGAAATTATTGTGCAAGTATAAAGAAAAATCTTTGAATGCTAGAATGAAATATGATCCTAAGTTTGCTACTTCACCTATCTTTATTGATGATAAGGATTATGAATTCTCTGTCGACCCAGAGTTAATTACTTTGGTTGAATCTGATCCTTTTCATGGTTATGAAACTGAAACTGTTGTGGCACATCTTACTAAGTTGAATGATATAGCCACCCTTTTTATTCATGATGAGAAAACTCGCTATTACTTTATTCTCAAATTATTTCCTTTCTCATTAAAGGGTGATGCTAAAGCTTGGTACAATACTCTTACTCCTGGTTGTGTGCGTAGTCCCCGGGATATGATTTATTACTTCTTTGAAAAATATTTTCCTGCTCATAAGAAACAAGCTGACTTACAGGAAATATTTAACTTTGTGCAAACTAAAGAAGAGAGTCTCCCACAAGCTTGGGGGAGGCTTTGCCAGTTACTTAATGCTTTGCCTGATCATCCTCTTAAGAAAAATGAAATACTTGATATCTTCTATAATGGACTAACCGATACTTCTAGGGACTTCCTAGATAGTTGTGCTGGTTGTGTTTTCGGGGCACAAACTGTTGGACAAGCTGAAGAATTATTGAATAATATATTGAAAAATTATGATGATTGGACTCTTCGTGAACCATCGGCAAAAACCACTCCGAAGAAGAGGGGTATATTATATCTCAGTCCTGAAGATATGCAAGAGGCAAATAAATCTATGAAGGAAAAAGGTATTAAAGATGAGGATATTAAAATTTTACCTCCTATTGAAGAAATACATGGGCTTAATACACCACCACTAACTAAGGTGGTAGAGGAAAATTCTTTCATAAAGTTCAATGATAATGACAATCCTCACAATATGCACCCTAGCCAATGCCTTTATGAGTTTGAAAACTATATTAGAAAACAGGATCACTTCAATGCAAATGTTATGAAACAACTGAAATACAATTCTGATATGATTGCTCACTTGAGTGACTTGTTATTTAGAATCTCAAATGATGTTAGAGGTGTTGGAAAGCATGCTTCTATGGTACAAACTCAGTTAGAACAAGTTGCTAAATCTCAAAGAGAATTGTTTGATGAAATTAATAACAACATACATGACTTTGCTGTTAGAGTTGCAACTAGAGGAGGTGAAATGACTCAGGAACCACTTTATGCTGAAGGACACCCAAAAAGAATTGAACAAGACTCACAAAGAAATAACACTAGTGCACCTAGTCCTCCTAGAAATAAAAAGAAGAAGAAAAGTGATAGGACTTTACATGCTTCTAGTGAACCTGAAGTAGAAAACCCTCCTGACAATGATAATGAAACTTCTATATCTGATGCTGAAACTCAGTCTGGTAATGAACACTCACCTAGTGATAATGAAAAAGATAATGTTGAGGTTCCTGAAGATGCCCAACCAAACAACAATGAAGAACCAGACAATGATGTTGACATAGAACCACCTGTTGATCTTGATAACCCATAACCTAAGAATAAAAGATATGACAAAAGAGACTTCATTGCTAGAAAACACGGTAAAGAAAGTGAACTGTGGGTTCAAAAACCTATGCCTTTTCCACCTAAGTCAACTAAAAAGAAACATGATGAAGAATTTGAATGCTTTAATGAAATGCTGAGGCCAGTCTTTTTGCGTACTCGCTTGACTGATATCTTGAAAATGCCTCCTTATGCAAAGTATATGAAAGACATCATCAGTAATAAGAGAAAAATACCGGAAGCTGAAATCTCCACTATGCTTGCTAATTATACTTTCAAAGATGGAGTACCTAAAAAACTTGGAGATCCGGGAATACCAACTATACCTTGCTCCATCAAAAAGAATTATGTGAAAACTGCTTTGTGTGACTTAGGAGCTGGTGTTAGTGTTACGCCTTTCTCTTTATACAAAAGACTTGACTTGAATAAACTCACACCTACTGAGATATCTTTGCTAATGGATGACAAATCAACTCCCATACCTATCGGTATTTGTGAGGATGTGCGCGTTGTTGTTGCTAATGTTACTATTTTGACTAACTTTGTTATACTTGAGATGCCCGAGGACGACTACATGTCGATTATCCTTGGTAGACCCTTCTTGAATACTGCAGGGGCTGTTATTGATTGCAATAAAAGCAAGTTCACTTTTCATATTAATGGTAATGAGCATGCGGTGCACTTTCCGAAGAAACAATTCCAAGTGAATGGTATTAATGATATTGAAAAATCTACGACAATCACTATTGGAAGTTTTCAAATACCTCTACCTACTGTCAAAAAGAAATATGGAATGCTTATTGTTGGCGACATTCATATCCCCACACTTAGTGATTTATGAAAGTTCTTCAGTTTCATGCTAATCGAAAGTGGTCGTTAATAAGACCTGATCAACCTTATTAATGAATCATTTTGAGCGGTATGAAGTTGATGAATTTAGTAAGCACTACCTTCGGTCCGTACCTTTTTGTTTTCTATTTTTATTAGTTAAATTAAATAAAATGCCATGTTTTGTCAGTTTTCTGAATTTCCGTGCAATAAAAAATGACCCAAAAATAAAAGTTCTCAGAATACTCTAAAAATTAATACGATTTTTTCTGAATATTTATGAATTTCTGGTGCAAATAATATCAGAGGAAGGTGCACCAGGTGGGCACAACCCACCTGGGCGCGCCAGGACCCCCAGGCGCGCCCTGGTGGGTTGTGGTCCCCACATGGGCCCCCTCGCTTATCTCTTCATCCCACATCATCACTTACCTCTAGAAAAAAAATCTCCATTGCTCTCTCTCCTGTGTTCTTGCTCTCAAACCCGTGGATTTCGATCTCTTTGCTTGAAACTCCGTTTCCGAAACTGTTTTGGGGGATTGTTGCTTGGTATGTGACCCCACCGTTTGTCCAATTAGTTTTTGTTTTAGTGGTTTATATTTTGAATAATTAGCTACTCTTGGTGCTGCTGTAGATGAGCTTGCATGTTGAATTCTTAGAGTTCTAAGTAGTTTGAATGCTTGCTATGGCCTCTGTGTATCCCTATGAGTAGTTGCTATTGGTTTAATAAAGTTTTGTTGACAAATTTTTGTCACCCAAAAATTTTCAGAAAATTGTACGCAAACATGATGAACCTATTTGGAAGGAGTTCTTCGAGGAGGCGTTCCTCGGGGGCATCTTCTAGTGACAGTTCAGCTCGCCGGTCTTATGTTGAACCAAGTGAAAGTTCCACACAAGATGCCGCCACCAAAACATGCTTATGGCCGTGGAATGACTATATGATGCGTGTGGGCATTAAGGAGGAATTTGAGCAATATGTTCACAATGTCGTTCTCGGTCCACACCATTCGGGTAAGTGCGAACAACGCCATATTCTCACAGAATCGTTTTTCAAAGGATTTAAATTCCTTCCCCGTGAGTCTAGGGTGTCTTTTATGCTTTATGATAATCCATTTACCATCTTATTGGAGAATTTTGCTTACCATTGCAAACTCCCATTCTAGGGTTTGCTTGACGAACCGCCAAGGGCTAAGTACCCATCATTCTTGATTAGTCTTTGCTATGGTGAGACGAGGGGAGTGACACAAGGTAGAATAAAGAGCATTCATTTTCCCGCAATTCAGTATTTTGCATTATTTAACGGGAAATGTATAGTAGGCAAGCAAGACTGTAGTACACTTTGTGCTCCAGACTTGAGCCTCATACACACCGCTCTCACTGGTGAAAGGAATTATAACGTTGGAGCGATTGTTACACGCTTTCGGTATTTGGGGTCAATGCTGCAGGAGGATGGGGGTATTGATGAAGATGTGAACCATCGAATCAAGGCCGGATGGATGAAGTGGCGCCAAGCTTCTGGCATTCTCTGTGACAAGAGAGTGCCACAAAAGCTAAAAGGCAAGTTCTACAGGACGGCGGTTCGACCCGCAATGTTGTATGGCGCTGAGTGTTGGCTGACTAAAAGGCGACATGTTCAACAGTTAGGTGTGGCGGAGATGCGTATGTTGAGATGCATGTGTGGCCACACGAGGAAGGATCGAGTCCGGAATGATGATATACGAGATAGAGCTGGGGTAGCACCAATTGAAAAGAAGCTTGTCCAACATCGTCTGAGATGGTTTGGGCATATTCAGCGCAGGCCTCCAGAAGCTCCAGTGCATAGTGGACGGCTAAAGCATGCGAAGAATGTCAAGAGAGGGCGGGGTAGACCGAATTTGACATGGGAGGAGTCTATTAAGAGAGACCTGAAGGATTGGAGTATCACCAAAGAGCTATCTATGGACAGGGGGTGCATGGAAGCTTGCTATCCATGTGCCAGAGCCATGAGTTGGTTGCGAGATCTTATGGGTTTCACCTCTAGCCTACCCCAACTTGTTTGGGACTAAAGGCTTTGTTGTTGTTGTTGTTGTTTAGCGATTGTTACACGCAGACTTCAGCATAACGCTAACAGTGGCTATTTCTATGGTGGAATTTATGCCACGCGTTTAGCACGAGGGCTGGGTGTTTCACCTTTGCCCTTTGATCCTATCCTACCCACACAGTATTTAGATTTTGACACTTTAAAATAACATAAGATCCTCTCAGGGAAAATTCATAATTTCACTTACAATCTGTTGTTTAACCAAACATCTGTTGTGCACACATATTTACCTACGCCTGCTCTTTTTGACTATCACAACAAAGGAAGATATTTTGCTGTTGAGAGCGAGGCTAGAGCTCAGAATGCAGCAGTGGAGGTAGCACGGCAGGCCAAGGCATCCGCACCGAGAGCCTCCGTGAGCTACCACGCCAACTACTATCCAGACTACTGATCTATTACCAAGTTAGGCCAAAAGCCTAAGCTTGGGGGAGTACGTGTTTCTCACCGACATTACATTCATGTCCACTTTTTCCATTTCGGTGTTCACACTTTTTCATTGTATCATCCATGTTTAAATTAATTTTCTTGCTTTCTTCTTGTGTGTTTGAAAAACTTTAGAAAAGCCAAAAAAATTAGTTGTAGCTAGTTTGCTTTCTATGCATGCTTATTAGTAGCACTAAATAGAAAACCCAAAAAGATTTTCTTGTTCTTCTTTTGCTTGTTGGGAGCTTTCCTGTGCAAATAAGTTTTTCTCATTTTTGCTTTTCCCTTTTATGTGCTTGTTCAAGAAAACCAAAAACTCCAAAAATATTTCAATGTGTTTCTCTGAATTTCTTTCCTTTTTATTCGAGTCTTGCCAAGGAGAAGACCACGATGAAAATGTTGAGTGGCTCTCATATGAATAAGTGTTAATCTAATAAAGAGCTCATTTTACCTTGTCTTCTCCTGTTGAATAAAATGTTTGCAGATTCCAGCTTAGTCCACGACACTCTTGCACTATTATTATTTTCATATCTTTCGGTCGTGTAAGTGAAAGGCAATAATGACGATATTCGATGAACTGGCCATGGCAGAGAGAAACGGGTATGAACTCGACCTGTTCTGTTTGTGTAAATATGTTTAACCTAGTATCTATGATTCAGCCCATTATGATTAAACATGTTTGCAATGACAATTAGAGATTATAGTTTCTCATGCCATGCATAAGTAGCTAGGAGTGGATAATGATTTATCTTGGATATCAACATTGCGTTAAATTGATTGTGATGCAGTATATTGATATGGTATCCTCCTCTGAATGTTCGAGTGGCTTGACTTGGCACATGTTCATGCATGTAGTTGAATCAAACCCAACATAGCCTCTATGATATTTATGTTCATGGTGTTCATATCCTACTCATGCTAGTGTCCAATGTTACTTATGCATAATGCATGTTTATGACAGTTGTTGCTGTCTAGCTGGTTGCTTCTCAATCTAATTGCTAGCCTTTGCCTGTACTAAGTGGGAACTTTGCCTGTACATCAAAAACCTTGAACCCAAAGTTATTCCAGATGAGTCCACCATACCTACCTATATGTGGTATTACCCTGCCATCCTAAGTAAATTTTCATGTGCCACCTCTAAACATTTCAAATAAATATCCTTTTTGCGTGCCTGGATCGTTCATGGAATGACAGGAGGTGGTTGGTATCTTCCATGCTAAGCGGGTTATTCTCAGGTCGAGTGTTTATTCACTCGCCATCGCACGAGAAAAGGGCGGTAATAGGGATGCCCAGTTCCAAACTACAAAAGAAATGATCTCTCAAATAATCAAACAAAAACTCCCAATGGAGTCAAAATCTTTACTTTTATCGCTTGGGAACCGCCACTAGCGTGCTTAGCATGGAAGATATTGATAACTGATGGTCGTGAAGTAAATCAGAAGGGTGCATGTGTCAAAATATCATTTACCTATTTTAAAAACTTGAGCTCTGGCACCTCTGCAAATCACTGCTTCCCTCTGCGAAGGGACTATCTATTTACTTTTATGTTGTGTCATCACCTTCTAAAACAAGCACTAGAACCTGAGAGCACAACTGTCATGACTTATGCAGTGTGTGTAGCTAATGTTGGGTGCATCATGACTGGATCTTTTCTACCATGAATTACAATGTTTAGTCGCCGCTTGAACTTTGGAGGTGCTCTGTATTTATGTTTAGCGGTCTCAGAAAGGGCTAGCGAGATACCACTATTGTCATATTATATCATGGTTGTTTTGATAACATGTTGCCATTTGAGATATCTTATTATTGCTCGCTAGCTGATTATGTCCTTGATATGAGTTAATATAATCTTTAAGAATTATTGTCGGCATGGTTAGTTATAATGTTGGCTGAAAACCGGGGTTCTGTTTAAGCTTATTTATGCAAACAAGAGCAAAAGAGTTCGTAAAAGTTTTTCTTTTTCACTTTCAGTTTATAAACTGAATTGCTTGAGGACAAGCAAAGGTTTAAGCTTGGGGGAGTTAATACGTCTCCAATGTATCTACTTTTCCTAACGCTTTCCTCTTGTTTTGGACTCTAATTTGCATGATTTGAATGAAACTAACCCCGGACTGACGTTGTTTTCAGCAGAACTACCATGGTGCTATTTTGTGTAGAAATAAAAGTTCTCGGAATGGAACAAAACTTTGCGAGGAATTTTATATAATAAATAAGAATTTCTGGAGCCAAGACCTACCGGAGAGGGGCACCTGGGTGGGCACAACCCACCAGGGCGCGCCCCCCTCTCCTGGCACACCCAGGAGGGTTGTCCCCACCTGGTGGCCCCGCAGACCCTGAAACCGACGCTATAAAATCCTATTTTTCCAGAAAAAATCAGGGAGAAAGAATTATCGTGATCCACGAGACGGAGCCACCGTCACCTCCTGTTCTTCATCGGGAGGCCAGATCTGGAGTCCGTTTGGGGCTCTGGAGAGGGGGGTCTTCGTTCTTCATCATCACCAACCCTTCTCCATCGCCAATTCCATGATGCTCCCCACTGGGAGTGAGTAATTCCTTCGTAGGCTCGCTGGTTGGTGAGGAGTTGGATGAGATTCATCATGTAATCGAGTTAGTTTTGTTAGGGCTGGATCCCTAGTATCCACTATGTTCTAAGATTGATGTTTCTATGACTTTGCCATGTTTAATGCTTGTCACTTTGGGCCCGGGTGCCATGAACTCAGATCTGAACCGTTTATGTTATCATCATTATATCCATGTACTAGATCCGATATTGCAAGTTATAGTCACCTACTACGTGTTATGATCTGGTAACCCCGGAATGACAATAGTCGGGACCACGCCCGGTGACGACCGTAGTTTGAGGAGTTCATGTATTCACTATGTGTTAATGCTTTTTACTGGTTCTATATTAAAAGGAGGCCTTAATATCTCCTAGTTTCCAATATAGACCCTGCTGCCACGGGAGGGTAGGACAAAAGATGTCATGCAAGTTCTTTCCATAAGCACGTATGACTATTTACAGAATACATGCCTACATTATATTGACGAACTCGAGCTAGTGTCGTATCGCCCTAGGTTATAACTGTCTCATGATGAATATCATCCAACAAGTCACCGATCCAATGCCTACGAATTTATCCTATATTGTTCTTGCTAAGTTACTACTGCTATCGTTACCGTTACACTTGCTACAAAATTACTGCTATCACTGTTACTGTTACCATTGCTACCATCACTTTTATCAAAACTATCATATTACTTTGCTACTGATCACTTTGCAGCAAATAATTAATCTCCATGTGTGGTTGAATTGACAACTCAACTGCTAATACCTTCAAATATTCTTTGGCTCCCCTTGTGTAGAATCTATAAATTTGGGTTGAATACTCTACCATCAAAAATTGTTGCGATCCCCTATACTTGTGGGTTATCATGCGTGCAGTATAGCCAGCATCTCAAGGAGCATTTGAAAGTGGAGAAGCAAACCGCGGCCGCACGCGCGGATGAGGTCGCGATGGCTGCCATTCGTGTCGACCCCCAGATCTTGGAGGAGCACCTCGCCGTCGAGGCCACCGTCGACGCCTCGCACGCCGACGATGCGACGCGGTTGGCTGTTTGGTTCAATTCTGCAATGCGGTGTTCAATTGATGTGGGTGCATTCTGTTATTGTATACCATGTGAGAAACAAATCGAATTTGGCTGTACTAAATACATGAGAAACAAATACAATTGCTATATTTCCAAGTTGTTAAGCCTGCTTGGTTTGGTTAACTGTCTGATCTTCTGTTAGGAGTATGTTATATTGTGCAATGTGGTGCTCAGTTAACGTTTGGTTCATTTGTGGTGGTGTTTAGTTAACTATTTGGTTCAATTCTGCAATGCGATGTTCAATTGTTGTGGGTGCATTCTGTTATTGTATACCATGTTTGGAATAAATTGAATTTGGCTGTACTAAATACATGAGAAACAAATACAATTGCTATATTTCCAAGTTGTTAAGCATGCTTGGTTTGGTTAACTGTCTGGTCTTCTATTGTGAGTATGTTATATTGTGCAATGTGGTACTCACTTAATGTTTGGTTCATTTGTTGTGGTGTTTAGTTAACTGCTTGGTTCAATTCTGCAATGCGATATCCAATTGTCGTGGGTAGATTTTTGTATTGTTGTGCATGTGAGGAATAAATCGAATTTGGCTGCACTTAATACATGAGAAACATATACACGTGCTATATTTCCTAGTTCTTAATCATGCTTGGTTTGGATAAATAGGTTTTCCATGTGGCTTGAATTAATCTGATGAATCTGCAATGTGCTTATTTTTCATCAACATATTTTACGGATAGCATGCGAACCCTTACTTAACCCGATGACTAACTACCTTATATGTGTTGCAGGGAAACAATGGGAAGCACCGAGGTTTACAATCGAGGTTAGCACGTGCATGGTCCATTGTCTAATAGCACATTATTGTGTAATTGCAGGAACCATTCTAATATTTAGGTTTTTAACAATTTGGTCTTGCACATGTAGGTCCTGCTGGTTATTGCCATCATGCAACACTTGAGCTAGTCTTAGAGGCCAGACTAGGAATACATTTTACCGTTTATTATTCCACACGTGCATATGAGTCTTCCTTCGAGCCTCGTGGTTATTGCAGACTCGAGAACCATAGCAGTTATAGCATGGAACATAAACATAATTATGAACTCGGAGATAAATAATATCATTTATTATTGCCTCTAGGGCATATCTCCTACAGACTCCCACTTGCACTAGAGTCAATAATCTAGTTAATGCTAATGCACTTTACACCTGTGGCACACCGGTGTAAATATGCTTCGCTTGTGGTATAGCCTGATGGCCAACGGATCTGACGACTTCAGTTCCGTGTGTATCTTTGCATGTCCTCGCGTTTTCACGTTTTCACAAAATTCATATTTTGTGTGGACTTGGCTTTGTATGTATGTGAATCACAGGTCGAACCTGGATTCCTCAGACTGAGTTATGGAGCAACTACCTGCAGTAGTGTCCCATTGTCAAAAGCCATCTTGGAACTATACTAAGTTCATGAATGAACTATATGATTCAACATCTTCTTTGTCGCTTCTAAAGCGTCAACATACTTAGCCCTTGTTATATAATTCGCCACAGTAACTAGTTTGAACAAATTCCAACTAACTGTGCCACCACATTGTGTGTTACACAAAACCCTTAACTTAAATCGAAAATCGCACGGTGAAAAGATGAAGACTATCGATGTAACATTTTACAACGAACTCTTCATGATCTCCGCTTGCAAGAAAACATATCATCAGTACTTACTCTAGTACTCAATGACATCTTTCACTGTTGTCCCGCGATCAGTACTTTGATCACTTTAGTATCCATACTCGCAACAACTTGGGAGTATCGGACATATCTGGTTGTTTTACATACCATGGAATACATGATTAATCCAAACACAAAAGTGTGTGGAATCTGCATCATGTATTTTACTCATCAGTGTTTTGGGACACCGAGTCTTGCAAAAACTCTTTCCATGTGACTTCGGCAAGAATCACTCCTTGGCGTTTTAAATGCTAAAAGGTTTTAGCATCTTGTCAATATGTATTCATTGCTTAGCCCCATTAGGTAAATCTATCTCCATAGATCATCATGCCTAATATTGAGGCTATTTAGCCTAAGCACTTCATCAAAAAACTATTTTCAAATGAAGTCCTAATTCGTGTCAAGAAATTTATTTCCAATTACCAATGTGCCAAGCACATAAGGTTTTTAGAAATATTATTACGCTCCCACTTACTTTCTTGAATTACAAGCATCTTCGTTACCCATTGATGAAGTCAAAACCCCTTTGACCATTTCATCAAAACACGAAGATTCCAACTCCATTTTGCTCTCTTCTGTCCATTGCTGGAACTTTGAAGTTTGCATACCTACTAGCATCCTCTGGATCGACAAATTACTTTGGACTGTATCATATACAAGTCCTAGCTTTCATTTCCATCAGATGGAAATCCTTTTATCATCCATGTTTCATATCTCATGATTGAAATATGTATTAATTGCTAGTTCAACCCGAACCGACTTTAAGCATCGCTATGATGAAAACAACCTCATCGTAGTCAACTCTTGAACTTGTTATTTCAACAAGTCGAGCTTTATGGATAAAACATTTTATCCGTATCAGTTTTAAGTTCCATAAATATTCGTTAGACTCTAAGTCTTCCGAAAGGTGTATCAAGGTTTTAATCTTGAATCACTTATATGGAAACTAACTCGGGTTGTATTGGCATTTAGCCAATTCCGGAGTCAGGGCCCATCAACGCTTCCTTGTGTATCATAGGTATAATGTTGTCTAACAACAATATCTCGTTTGCGCACCTGAGAGGTTTGCACGAGCCTTGCCTACGTGGTTCAGCTGCAAGTTCGACCGAAGTTCATACATTTTATTATAGAGACTTTCGTATCAGTCGCAGTAGGAAACTCTGGAATTACTTCCAAGGTCTCTTTCCTTTGATCTGATGACGTAGATACTGTTTATCTCGTCGAGTTGCACTATTCTCCCACTCACCTTTTTGAAAGAACCATTCTCTTTAAAAGCACACCGTTTCGCGGCAAAACTATTTGCCTCGGTATAGTGAGGGAGGAATACCCAACATTTTGGTATAACCTACAAAGTAGCACTTGTCTGATTTGGAATAGGTTTGTAACCTTTTACACAAGCCCCATATTCCTAATGTTAAGAAAAGATATAACATGGTTGGGCGTACCATACCATGGCTTCATTTCAACAGACCCGATGTAGCTCTTTTCAGTGTAAAAGCCGCAGTCTCTAAAGCATCACTTTAAAAAGGATAATGGCAAATTTATTTATGTCATCTTTGACCTTACCATGTCATAAATGGTTAGATTACATCTCCATGGACTTTTCACTTGCAGTGGTGTTCCGGGAGGTGCAAGTTATGAAACCCCTTTCACAACTCATCAGACATTCGCTAAACATGTAACTCAAATATTCCTTTGTGCAATCAAATTGCAGAAACATAATTTTCTTGTTACAATAACTTCTACTTCATTTTTGAAAACCTTTCCAATGATTTCAAAAGATCCAGACTTACGTCTCATCAAGTAAATATCCATATATCTACTTGAGTCATTTCTGAAGATAAATAAATCCACCACTAACAACACTTATCGGACTACACACATCAAATGTATGATCACTAATAAGTTTGTTGTTCGTTCCTTATTGCCTATGAACGGTATTTTAGTCACTTCACTTTTCGGAGGAAAGTTGCAAGTGTCAGATGATTCAAAATCAAAAAGACTTCAAAATCCATCATAATGGAATTTTCCATGCGGGTTTCTCCAATGTGACCAAATGTAGTGCCACACTTGTGTGGTATTCTTTTAGTCTTGCGACATTTAGCGTCAGTGTTATGGATGTATCATATTACCCACAATATTCATAACATACGTCCCATCTTGGATGGAAGCATGGCCCTTCATGTTATTCATAATACTTAACAACAATTGTTGTTTTTATGAACAACTCTTTTGCAACAAACATTGTGCAATGGGCTAGAGTGTATGAAACTCTAAAATGAATTATGGAAGTAAACCCAGAGGTATTGTATTATTATCAATATTCATAACATACATCTCATTCATAATGAAAGTATGGCCCTTGTGTTATTCATAACATCGAACATAAAAGGTTCTCTTATGAACAACCTTCTTGCAAGATACCTTATGCAATGGGCTAGAGTTTGTAAAACTCTAAATGAATTATGAAAATAAATACAGACGGCAATACACCGATGGAAGGTATAGTAACATTTACTATGTTCCATGTGTATACCTTAACCTCATTTCTGGCTAGTCTTTTTAGGCCACAGTAGCTCTTACAGTGATTCGCAATTGAATGCAATCGAGCGGGTATCTTTGTGATTAACTCACAATACCCAAGTATTAGTGATTAACATGTTTAACCATAATTCCCAAGAACTATATCTTTGACTAGCCTACTATACATCAAAAACTTGTATGACATTCATACATGAGCTGGATATTCCAGTCATCTTTCTTTCTGCCTTTTTACTTCTAACAGTTTAACTTTTAGTATTTCTCCTACTCGCAAAAGAAGCACCCAACTTAAGAGTGGCGTTAGCCCCGGACTTCCTAGGCGTGTAAGTCATACTAACACCCTTTGGACACTTCCTTTCTCTTTAAGTTATTGTTTTATTCACCTTTCATTATATGACAAGCGTTCTTCTGGATCCCTTTCCCAACAGTCAAATGCATAGTAAACACTTTTACTAATACTTGCAAACAAACATTGCTTTGTTTGTATCTGAAAATAATTTTCAGTTCCATGAATATCATATAACTATCCCAACTTTCGAAGTTTGGGTTTCATGGAAGCAAACATATTGCACTTGACTGAAACGGAATTATAGCTTTTGGATCAAAGGACGAGAGTCACATGATCCATAGCATTAGCGGGAGGATACGGAAAGCATGCGATAGGACAAAGTCCTTCTCGGCACTTTTGAGGACAATCCTCATATTACGTTACCAATCGTAAAGTTTTAACCAGATATTTAATAGTTATTCAATTTTAATAGGGAAGGTGGAAACACGAGCCATTATTCTACAACTATTTTGCAAGAAACACTTAGACAGTGTTCATAATTAATTGCACTGAGAATTAAACATGTTAATTCAACAGTGCGCTCCCACTCAAATCAATATCTCTCACAATTAATTTTGAGTGATACAAGATCCAGACTTCAATTCATCGCCATAGAATCATCATCTCATAACGGGAATTTTAATCGGTAGGCCAACTTGCCGATCACATCTCTATGTGACTCTTGCTCATCTTTCGATGCGTGTGTTCCGAGCTCAGGACGATCCTGCCATGAACGTCAAGACAACCAAGTGATCTTGCTGCGAGGTCTGACCTCACCCGCCTCACACTTCTCTAATCGTTCGTACCCATGCATCCATGGCGCACCCCGAAAAGATAGGTGCCGTGACGGTGCTACACTTGGGAGAACACTAACTACTTGATATTTTAAGTGAGACATCACCCTAATAAAAGCGACTACCGCGCAATCAAGAAGGGTGCATCATAAGGGATAAACATCTCAGGCAATTCATAATAGCATGATATGGTATAGCCCTTTCTGACGGAGAAGTATTTCATTTCTTCGTCTTCGGCATTCGCGTCGGTGGTCACCTTCACGAAGATTGCCACCACCTTGTCGATGCACCGGATAATATTGCTATCTCTATAGCTAACAAAATAATGCATTACAACAAGGTTGACACGCAGGTCATTAAAATGCAATCATATGGCTCCAGCCATCATGCCGAATCATGACACGCAGGTCATGTTAATTAAATTACATCATATAGTCATCTCATACATAATCGAATTAGTATGAGCACTGCTATACCACATCACATGCACATCCTGCAAAACCAAGTTAGACGCCTCTAATAGGTTTATGCAAAATTTTATTTTACGTGGCTTCTAAGGTTTTGACTTAAACCGCAGCTACCAACGTTTTATCATCAAGTATGATTATTCAGGTTGCTAGATTAACATCTCGGGGTGTATGAAACACGGGATAATCAAATCACGAGCCCCATACTAAACTTCGTCATACACATGACCCCGTGCAGATCATATCTGCAATGCCCTTTCATCTGCGAATTTCATCTTTCTTTTGACTACGGCAGAACCCAAAGAACTGATAGCACTTCCATGATCAATCAGGATCACGGATTGCCAGAACTTTGTCAAATTCCACCATGCTGTCTCGAGATTGAGCAAACGCAAATTCTAGGGAAGCAACAAGAACCTCGGGTAACAGATTTCATCTGTCACCCGCATAAATAATTTTCAGCAATAGATCTCATCTACTACCTAATTATATTATGCAATACCCATACATCTCCATGTATTCTAGATCGCAACCTGCATCTACGCATAGCACGGCTCATGATGCCACTGTAGGGGAACGCAGCAGAAAACAAAAAAATTCCGACCTACGCACCAGCCCAGGACCACTATGGAGACTGCATACATGGTTTGATCTTTTTCGTTACCGACTCGTAGCGCAGCGGGAAGTAGAGTCGATGACGATCGGCGGTGCAGATCCCCGCAGCTAGGATTTACAACCTCCCAACCACGAGGATGTATACCCTCATCTGCTCCTCAGACAGCCCTCCGGGAGGCGGTCGAACAGCCCCCTGGACGGTGTCGCGGACAGCCCTTCGGGAGGACCTTCGAAACTCGAACGGTCACTCGGACAGCCCTTCGGGAGGACCTTCGAAACTCGGACGATCACACGGACAGCCCTTCGGGAGGCACTCACGAACTAAGACCGAAACTACGATCTCTCTACAGAGTTGCACACATACGGTGTCATCTATCCGGCAGGGCTTCGCCGTCCAGAACTAGTTCCTGCCGGAACCCAGACAGCCTTACGGCTCTACGAAACTCTTTTCGTGGGAGGGAGAGAAGAAGCCAGATAATGCATGGCATGTGTATGAGAGCAAGGGATGAGTGTGGAGGGCTGCCCCTCCACCTCTATTTATAGGAAATCCCAAGGGGGTAGGGTGGTTTCACAAAAAACCCAAAATGCACATGAATGAAGTCCTTCCACAAGGACCTAGGAGTGAAACCAAGGAACAAGAGGGTCCCCAAGGGGGGATACCCCATGTGGCCGGCCACACCCCCATGAGGGGCCCAAAAAATGGCTCCTATCCATCCATGTCATCCCCAAGATCTTTTGGAGCAAAGCCCCAAAAGGTGGCTTTCCATAAAGTAACCATAAAGCTGATTTTCACTATTCACGACGACATTTTTCAGCGTCTGATCGAACTGAAAATATTTATGTGGGCTAAGAACATTTCCAGTACCCACTAAAATGATTTTCAACGCGTTCCGAAACAATTCCGGTTTTAGTGATTTTCATCTGCGAAACGCATCTGAAGTGGCTCCGGCAGCTCCGGAACATTTCCGGTTTTTATCTTAGAAAATTCCAAAAAGCTTCCAGAATGATTCTGGCATCCTCCAAGAATTATCAGGCATGTGCCGAAACCAATTTTACTTAATGGTGTATCCCGAAACAACTTTTCGGTATCATCGAAACTTATCCGATGACCTCTCTCTGCGGTACGATTCCGCTGTCTAGTATTCAGCAGATAGATGACCCTTAAGCGTGTGACCCTATAGGTTCGGTGAAGTATAGACATGACCCGGAACCCCTTCCGATCAATGATCAACATCGGAGCCGTGGACACCCATATTGACCCCTATACCCACACGAATAAATATTCGAGTGAACCTCCAGTTGCCGTGTGCTATTCCTGTTGCTTCGCGATATGTTACAAATACCCGAGGTGAGACATGTTGGCATTCCCGTGGATCAACAACTTGTCCACTATGCTAGTTACCTCGTTACCGGTATTGTTCTCTTTTCTCGTTATCGTGTTCCGGCATCCCCGTGATCAAATCACAAAGTGTCTGGCCAGACGATGATGGATACCATAACACCGAGAGGGCCCAGAGATATTTCTCCATCGTCGGAGGAGCAAATCCCAATCTTGAGCTATCAAGTTACTTGACACGCTTTTCCATGAACCCGTAAGCCGCCGTAATAGCCACCCATTTACGGATGACGTTTAACAAACCCCAAAGTTCATGAAGCAAGCATGAAGAAACTCGATACTCTCATGGTCTAAGGAATCATGCAAACGTTAACCATCTCTGTGTTATGTACCAATAAACTTGTGACGAATGAATCTCATAGCATAACATCATGCCGGGTCGATTCAACACAAATGTTCTCTTAACATTATGCCCTCAAGGTTGCTGACATAGACATGCCCATGATCAGGAAAACATAACCATCATGCAACACTTGAGCTAGTCTTAGAGGCCAGACTAGGAATACATTTTACCGTTTATTATTCCACACGTGCATATGAGTCTTCCTTCGAGCCTCGTGGTTATTGCAGACTCGAGAACCATAGCTGTTATAGCATGGAACATAAACATAATTATGAACTCAGAGATAAATAATATCATTTATTATTGCCTCTAGGGCATATCTCCTACATAATCTTGGACTTGATTCCTATATATTCATCATTGCCTTGGATATCGTCATAATTATTCTATCTTCTATCAATTGCCCAATAGTAATTTATTTACTCACTGTGTGCTATTTCTCAAGAGAAGCCACTAGTGAAATCTACGGCCCCTGAGTCTATCTTTTATCATATTTTCTTTTCGATCTATTATTTTCCACTTTTATTTTTAGATCTTTTATTCCCAAAAAACCTTGCTGCACTTTTTATTACTTATTTTATTTCACGTTTTATCGAGAGCTATTCATCCAATCTACCACAAATTTATCTATCTTTTTACCGTGGAGGGATTGACAACCCCTCTTACGCGTCGGGTTGCAAGTATTTGTTCTTTTTGTGTAGGTACCGTTTACATAGTGTTTCTTGGTTCTCCTACTGGATTGATACCTTGGTTTAACAACTGAGGGAAATGCCTACCGTAGCTGTACTGCATCATCCCTTCCTCTTTGGGGAAATACCGACGCAGTTTCAAGCGACATCACCTACTTGATAATCTCATCCACTATTTTGAATATGGAGCACACCTGCATAGACTTCATTAACTTTAGGTGGTCGCCCGCGAGCACCCAATGAGTAGTGTCGTCCATCCAGGGTGAGTGAGGAAGGGTTCATGGTGGTGGAGCGGTGGTGAGAGAGAGAACAAAGAGTTAGTTGTGGAAGAGGAAATTGTAGAAGATTGGGAGATAGATGGGTGGAATATGAAGTGGAATGCGGTGGTACATAAATGGGGGCCTTGAAAATTGAAGTGGTGGTGAGATTCGGAGGGTTGAGAGTGAATGCGTTAGGTGGGTGGGGATGAAAGAATGATCTACTTTGGTTTGTTTATCCATTGATCTTGCTCATCTATGTAGTACATTTTGATCTGCTAGTATGGTACCTCCATTGATCTTATTCATTTGTGTTCAATGTAGTGCTCTGTTGGGAAGCTCATCCTTGGCAATGCTACTTCGGGCAAGGAGGCAGCATCGGCCAACTACTCAAAGGACAAGGCGGTGGTGGATAGCAGCGCCCCCAAGAGGCCTTGAAATTACACCCATTTCTATTATGACTCGGTCCCAATTCACTTATGCAAGATCCTTTTGGTACCAAAGTTGTACCTGTAAGCTTATACCCACTAACTTCACCAAGCACATGAACACCATCCCATTAGAAGTTGTTCCGATGACGAACACCGGCTGCACCTGGAAAGTCATAGTTCTGGTGGTTAGCAGGAAGCTCGCCCTTGATAAAGGGTGGGCACCCTTCATCGTAGCTCATTAACTGAAGATCGGATACCTCATCACCTTCAAGGTGCTAACTCTCGATAGCTTCAGGGTGATCATCTTTCTCATAAATGACATTGAGGTGGTGACCAAGTGCAAGAAGCACGATGATGCTTGGATTGTTCAGTTGTTTTCTTAGTACTGTTTATGAGTTTAAGGCTTGTTGAAATGGCGTTGGACTATTAGTGCATGCTCTTTTAAGTGACTCTTAGTACTTGATACGTCTCCAACGTATCTATAATTTTTTATTGTTCCATGTTGTTATATTATCATTCTTGGATGTTTTGTAATCATTTTGTATCATTTTTTTGGTACTAACCTATTGACCTAGTGCCAAGTGCCAGTTGTTGTTTTTTCCATGTTTTTTACATCGCAGAAAATAAATACCAAACGGAGTCCAAACTCAGTGAAACTTTTTGTGGATTTTTTTGGACCAGAAGACATCCGGTGGGCCGGAGAAGCACCTGGGGGGTGCTTCGAGGGGAGCACAACGCACCAGGGCGTGCCTGGAGGCCCAGGCACGCCCTGGTGGGTTATGCCCACCTCGGGTGCCTCCTGAACCCCCTCTTTGCTCTATAAATACCCCAATATTCCAGAAACCCTAGGGGAGTTCACGAAAATCAATTCCAGCCACCACAAGTTCCAGAAACCATAGATCCAATCTAGACACCATCAGAGAGGGTTCATCATGTCCATTGGTGCCTCTCTGATGATGCGTGAGTAGTTCTTTGTAGACCTACGGGTCCGTAGTTAGTAGCTAGATGGCTTCCTCTCTCTTGCTGAATTCTCAATACAATGGTCTCTTGGAGATCCATATGATGTAACTCTTTTTGCGGCGTGTTTGTTGGGATCCGATGAACTTTGAGTTTATGATCAGATCTATCTTTTTATCCATGAAAGTTATTTGAGTCTTCTTTGATCTCTTATATGCATGATTGCTTATAGCCTCGTATTTCTTCTCCGATATTTGGGTTTTGCTTGGATAACTTGATCTATTTATCTTGCAATGGGAAGAGGTGCTTCGTAATGGGTTCGATCTTATGGTGCTTCATCCCAGTGACAGAAAGGGAACCGACACGTATGTCTCGTTGCTATTAAGGATAACAAGATGGGGTCTATTTCTACATAAATAGATCTTGTCTACATCATGTCATCGTTCTTATTGCATTACTCCGTTTCTCCATGAACTTAATACACTAGATGCATGCTGGATAGCCACTACTGCAGGATGCTGCTAATGCGACACTACGATCAGAGACCCTTCGATGAAACTGTGTGTGATGCAATAATCGCAAACGGTGGTGTAAAAAATCGTCAAAAAAGGTGCAAAATGTTTGCGATGGCGGATGCATCAAACATGGTTCAGATTTTAGTTGCATGTGCGATGCAGGGCATATGGTTCAGTTCAATTAACTATTTGCGATGAGGAGAAACAAAAGAAACGGGCAGCCAGATGAAGGTGTGTGCGATATACAACATACGGTTCACTCGGATGAACTATTTGTGATTAGGCAACACAAAAGAAATGGTCAGCCAGATCAAGGTGTGTGCGATATACGGCATGCGGTTCACTCGGATGAACTATTTGCATTGAGATAAGAGAACAGAAACGGTTCAACTTAACAAGATGTGTGTGATACGCGGCAAACAGGTCTGTAATCGGAAACGTGTGCGAAGACCGATAACAACACAGACTATTGCTGCTAACAAGCCGTGTGTGTTGTGAGCAAACGATTGTTGGTATACAATTGTGAGTGATTGATGAAAACATCACCGACGGGTTCCCCAGTATGGTCCATGTGCAATGTCATTGCACACAGAACAACAACATATGTACTTATAACTTATAAGGACTCGCCTCCATAAACAGATTGAACATCCAATTACATATGTGGCTAGTACACACATGACCTTTGCACACACCAAAGTACGTTCCAAAATGCCTAGGAAACTCAAATAATGTATAAAAAGGCAAAATGAACCATGAATAATTTCATATTTTTAGGACGACGCTACTATAGTTGCATGTTGCCTCTGTAAAATAAATCAAGGCGGGAAGAGACAGCGTATGTCGTTTTGCACACATAGGTGACAACGTCCCTCTCGGAACCATGAGCCTTTTTGAGAGAAGCTCCGGTTTGTAAGAAGTTTGTCCCAAAACTTGTCCCAAATTGGACTAATTTTTTACTACAACATGTTGGTGCTATGTCATAACACCATGCCAAGTTTCTTGATTTTGAGGCGAGTTTTGGATTTACAGTAATTTTAAAACCAGGTTTCTCAATGTTTACTGTCAAGTCGGCACCACCCTGGATAGGCTTTTTCCTTGTGGGTCCCAAATGACAAATCCAAATCTGTCACTACCATGCAACTTTTCTTATTAAGAATTACAACCCATTTGGTGTGCTAGCTGAAAATAAGTTTGTGGGTGCTGGTGGGCGCTAAGAACTTGCGGGTTCTGTAATGAACAAAGATCTCAAGGATCCCGCGAGAGTGATGTTCTTTCCCTATGTTGTGAATGCTTATAATATTTATGTCTTAATTAAAGAAATGGCAAGCCATTGGCCCAGTATGAAAGAAAATATGGGTCAAAACCGAGTTGAAAAGGGAAACAATATCTAACTCCAGCTTACAAATAGTAAAAAAGCACGAGGATTAATTGCTCATCAGGTTTAGACAAAATCCAGATTGAACAGGACAATGACATCTAACTCAAGCAAAGTTTTCGGCAGTCACAATCAAATGGATCGGTCTGATCCATAAAATCAAGATCCCCGGCCAGAAATTCTACTCGTACATGATGACAAGCTGTTGTAAAAAAAGCTGAGCACGATCAGAAGCCCTTAGGTACCTGAAACTTCTTTTTATGTTGTTCAACACTTGCAGCTGTAAGAAATTTCTTGTCGAAAAACTTAATCCTCACGGACAATAGTGCCCTCGCATTCAACATGAAGAATGTGACAAAGCTAGTGTCTGCATTGTTGGATGCATATCCTTCCAGTGTTACTATCTTCAAACGAATGTCATGAGATCTGAGAAAATCCCGGTGCTTCTTGAACCATCGATTGGTTATACCTTTTTCTCCATATGTTAGTGCCTAAATAGAGATGAAGATTGAAAACAGTTAATGTCTAAAAAAACATTATGTTGAAAGAGTGATAGCTGAACGATTACTTATAGTACAATATATATGGGCTTTCAATGTGCATGAAATCATCACCTTTATATACAAATTCTCCAGACATGGAAAGCATTGCAGCAAGGCAATAATGATGTTCAGATCAAAACACCACATACTGATATATAAGGTCTTGACAGAATCCACCACCACTGATAGGATCGACAAGCGCTTCATTAAGCGTAGAACATAATATTAGCACTGAAAGTGTACTCCAAGATGATACTTAACTTATGCGCACAAATGAAAAATGCAAATTACAAAAGTGTACATGAATAATATACAATACCTCAATAGGTGTGGAGGCAAACACCATCTCGAACCATTTAAACGGATCATGAATTGCACCCAAGGTCTCCAGTTTAGGTGCAGAGACCACGGTTATTTGCGAAGGTTTATAACAACAATCAAGGACCAACCTTTGAACTGAAGGGGCATCTTCGATAATAAGATCCTGTCCTTCAAAACTAATTCCAATGCTTACAAGGTGAGGCGACTTTATTTTAAGACAAGGGATATCGATTCCTGTTCCAAAAACAAGCACCAAACACTCCAGTGCAGGGTAGCTGGAGTGGATGATGCTGTGAAGTGAGGCCTCCGACAGATGAACCAACACAAGCGCAAGTTTTTTCAGCAGTGGCAGGCGAAGCATTTGTACCAGATTGTCTGCTAGATGGCACCGGGTCAAGGTGGCTGTGTGGAGAGAGGAGGAAAACCATGAGATGGGCATCGATGGTGAGGGCACATATGCAGCTATTGGTGCTAACATATCGCTGTAGTAATGGTAGAACTCAAGCTGCTAGAGTTTATCAAATTGACGGGATGTCAGCAAGGCGGCCACCGTGCAGGGTATGTCCAGCAGGTAGCACGCCGGGATGCAGATGCATTTAACGGAGCCCTGGTGGGAGGAGATCATGGCTCCGGGGAGTTCAAAATCACCATCCACAAATAGCTGACGACAGTCGAGATTAAGAGGCGCGGCGCGCCACAGAGTGCACAACCGAGATGCGAGGACTTGTGAGCGGCAACCATCCTTGGTGGGGAGAAGGGAGATGATCTCCCCAAGGATGCCATCCGGGAGATCTCTGATGCGGCCCGCCGGAGATTCTACTGGTTCCTCAGGTCCAGGGGGGCGCTTATGGCCGCACAGCTGGGTCCAAGATCTACATCCGGCGGCGGCGCTGGCCGGAGCCTCATCTGTGTACATACCAATCTGAAAGAAAAAAATGGCATAACATGTAGGACATTCAAAATCAATTCTCAAGATCAGGAAGAAAAAAGGCACAAACATATATGTAGGACATTCAAAATCAATTCTCAAGATCTGGCCATGAATTATTAGCACGCAAGCTAACCCTAGTCGGATTATTAGCAAAAATCATTTGTACAGAACAAACAATTAATCGCTAACTCTATATGGATAAAAGTCACACAATCAATACACTACGTGCATCTAACTGATCTTAATAACTCTGATTTGATGGACTGAGAGAACATAACCATAGGATTTGTATTCCAGAAAACACATGATATGTTTGCCGCACAAATGGGTATATAGATGACTAACCGGTTTTCCTCGGAGTCGCAGTCGTTGCCGGAGTTGCTGTTGACCTCCGGCTTCGGCTGGGGGGGGGCACGACGGCGCTGATGAAGTCAAGGTCATGCTGCTGCCCGCGTGAGACCTCGTCGGCGGCGACGGAAACATCTGTGCCCAGCTTCACGCGTTGCGCGGGTGCTTCACCAGCCCCAGCGTCGCCACTCCCTTCAATGGTGCACTTCGGTGGCATCGTCATACACTCCAGAATCCAGACGTTGGTGACCACTATGGACCGGGGGTGCGGCCACCTATTATGGCCGGCGGCTCGGGCGCGCAATTAATATGGACCAGTGGGAGCGAGGCAGGCTACGGTCAAAAGTTGTCTCGCCTCCCGGTGAGCCTGCGCGGCTGACTTCTACCATTCCTACCATCATTTCACATAGCTACTCGCATGCCTCCCCATCAATACGCACACCTGCACGCACGCCTCCCAGTATGCCTGCGCGGCGGACTGCTCTCACGCCTGCTCGCACGACACATGGGGCGTGTGGCAGCACGTATATTTTTTGGTTTATTTTCTGCCGCTTTACTGCTTAACTGAAGCATGGCATGGTTAAACAGCTCATACCGTATTCAATCTGAACCGTTTGCATTGAAGAGATGCACAAATCTTGCGTTGAACAGCTCGCATGCTTCCTGGTGAGCCTCTCGGTGAGTCTGCGCACCGGACTACGCTCGCATGCCTCCCGTTCAGTCAAATAGCTATCCGCACGACACCTCCTATAGCCATTAAAATGAAGACACGTGGCGTCACGTAAATGGTTAATAGAACACACACGATTTGAATTATACAAACGTTTGAGATATTAAAGTGGCAGCTATTTTTTCAAAATGCCTTTGTTGGCTATTATTCGAGTGCACCTTCTCTCAAAATGGACACAAAAAACACCACAACATGTCGGGTGCCATTCCCTGATAGCATGCCAAGTTTCATGAATTTCAGACGAGTTTTGGATTTACTATAATTTAAAACAAAGTATCTCAACGTTTTGCCATCAATCAACGGTGCACTGGTGTTTGAAATTCATTCCCATTTCTTGCATGGGACCTAAGCATGCACCCAAGGACACAGATTTGATTTTCCAACCAATTTATATGCACTGGAGGATGTGCATGTAGTTCAAATTTGAATTATGCACATAAAATGCCTAGAAAAGCCAGTTAATGCATAAAAATGTCCAAACGAACCCCGAAAATTCCAAAATTTAACACAACTATTGTCCTATGTTGACGCTAGAAATTTTTTGAAAGCAATAAGAGGCAGCGGATATGATTTCACCCCCAAAGGTGGGACGCTCCCTACCGAATCCATCAAGCTTGTTGTGAGAAGCTCTAGTTTGTGAGAAACTTATACCCAAACCTGCCCCAAATGGGACAAAAAATTTACCACAACATGTTGATGCCGCTCCATGATAGCATACCAGTTTCATGAATTTCAGACGAGTTTTGGATTCACTAGAATTTAAAAAGCAGGTATCTCAATGTTTGTGGCCGAGTGACGGTGGCAGGGTGTTTGACATTCATTCCCATTTCTTGCATGGGACCTAAGCATGCACCCAAGGACACAGATTTGATTTTCCAACCAATTTATATGCACTGGAGGATGTGCATGTAGTTCAAATTTGAATTATGCACATAAAATGCCTAGAAAAGCCAGTTAATGCATAAAAATGTCCAAACGAACCCCGAAAATTCCAAAATTTAACACAACTATTGTCCTATGTTGACGCTAGAAATTTTTTGAAAGCAATAAGAGGCAGCGGATATGATTTCGCCCCCAAAGGTGGGACGCTCCCTACCGAATCCATCAAGCTTGTTGTGAGAAGCTCTAGTTTGTGAGAAACTTATACCCAAACCTGCCCCAAATGGGACAAAAAATTTACCACAACATGTTGATGCCGCTCCATGATAGCATACCAAGTTTCATGAATTTCAGACGAGTTTTGGATTCACTAGAATTTAAAAAGCAGGTATCTCAATGTTTGTGGCCGAGTGACGGTGGCAGGGTGTTTGACATTCATTCCCATTTCTTGCATGGGACCTAAGCATGCAACCAAGGACACAAATTTGAATTTTCAACCAATTTATATGCATTAGAGCATGTGCATGTAGTTCAAATTTGAATTATGCACATAAATGCATTGAAAACTCAATTAATGCATAAATGTCCAAACGAACCCCGAAAAATCCCAAAAATTGACACAACACTCCTGTTGTTCTATGTTGACATGAGAAAATTTTGGAAAGCAATAAGAGGCAATGGATATCATTTCGTCCCCAAAGGTGGGACGTTCCCTACCGAAACCATCAGGCTTGTTGTGAGAAGCTCTAGTTTGTGAGAAGCATATCCCCAAACCTGCCCCAAATGGGACAAAAAATTTACCACGGCATGTTGATGCCGCTCCATGATAGCATGCCAAGTTTCATGAATTTCACACGAGCTTTGGATTTACTAGAATTTAAAAACCAGGTATCTCAATGTTTGCGGCCGAGTGACGGTGGCAGGGTGTTTGACATTCATTCCCATTTCTTGCATGGGACCTAAGCATGCAAGCAAGGACATAGATTTGAATTTTGAACTGATTTATACGCATTAGAGCATGTGCCTATAGTTCAAATTTGAATTATGCAAATGAATGCATAGAAAACTCAGTTAATGTATAAAAATGTCCAAGCGAACCCCAAAAAATCCCAAAAATTGACACAACACTCGTGTTGTTCTATGTTGACACGATAAACATTTTGAAAGTAAGAAGAGGCAACAGATATCGTTTCATCCCCCAAGGTGGCACGTACCCTACCGAAACCATCAGGCTTGTTGTGAGAGAAGCTCTGGCACGTACCCTACCGAAACCATCAGGCTTGTTGTGAGAGAAGCTCTGGTTTGCGAGAAGCTTATACCCACACCTGCCGCAAATGGGACAATATTTTTACCACGGCATGTCGCTGCCGTTCCATGATATCATGTCAAGTTTCATGAATTTCAGACGAGTTTTTGATTTACTAGAATTTGAAAACCATGTATCTCAATGTTAGCGGCCGAGCAACAGTGTCAAGGTGTTTGACATCCGTTCTCATTTCTTGCATGTGACCTAATCTTGCAAACCAAGGACAAACATTTGATTTTGCAACCCATTTTTATGGACTGGAGCATGCGCATGTAGTTCAATTTTGAATTATGCACATAAATGCCTAGAAAACTCAATTAACGTGTAAAAATGTCCAAACGATCCCTGAAAAATCCAAAATTTAACACGACACTCCTATTGTTCCATGTTGACACCAGGAAAAAAATTAAAAGGAAGAAGAGGCGATGAATATAGTTTTGTCCACAAAGGTGACACGTTTCCCTAACGGAACCATGAGGCTTTCTTGTGAGAAGCTCTAGTTTTTGAGAAGCTTATACCACAGCCTGCCCCAAATGGGACAATATTTTTTACCGCAGCATGTTGATGCCATTCCATGATAGCATGCCAAGGTTCATGAATTTTAGACGGGCTTTGGATTTACTACAATTACAAAAGCAAGTACCTCAACATTTGCCGGAGAGCCACTGTGTCGTGGTGTTCGAAATTCATCCCCATTTCTTGCATGGGACATAAGCATAAACCCATGGACACATATATGATTTTACAACCCATGTTGGCGCACTGGAGCATGTGCATGTGTTTTAATTTTGAATTGTGCACCTGAAATGGCAAGAAAACCAATTTAATGTATAAAATTTCCAAACGAACCATGAATAATTCCAAAAAAAATTACGACACACATAGAGTTGCATGTTCACTGCAGATAAAAGGTCTAGCAATTCAAACACCATCCATTGCCATTGTTACCCCATTATGTAATTCAAATCAAGACAAAAAATCAAGTAGATCCCACACAATTTATTATCACCAACCATGTGAGATGCAGCACAAAATATCTTGGAGCACCGTCGGAGTATAGTACGCATACGGCTTACGCGAGAAGGTGCGACGGCTACAGTCCACAGCCCGCTCAGAGTAAGGGACCGTGTCTGATGACACTTTGTGCGCCAGTTTTTTCGCTGAAGCGATTCCAAATTTTCGGCTTCCGCGGAAATATCTACCTCCCCGCCCCCTCCCCCTTACCAAAAGCCACATTTCCCCTGTTTCCGCCTTCCTTTCCAAGTTGAAACCTTCACTCCTTGCTTGCAGCACCGCCTCCTCGCCGGCGACCCTCCTTCACGCTGCTCGGCCTCGCCTATCCAGGCAGGTAATCCACACTTGACCCCCATCCTCCTCCTCCTTCCACATCCCACATGCCCCGACCGCCAGCGTGACACCTTCCACCCAAATCACCGACCCCTCCACCAAATAAGTGCCGCCCTAAGCAATGGTGCATGCAGTATAGCCAGGATCTCAAGGAGCATTTGGCAACGGAGAAGCAAATCGCGGCCGCACGCACGGATGAGGTTGTGATGGCTGCCATTCGTGTAGACCCCCAGATCTTGGAGGAGGACCTCGCTGTCGAGGCCACCGTCGACGCCTCGCGCGCCGACGCCGCGATGGGGTTGGCTGCTTTAAATGACAGTTCGTGGCATTTTCTCGAGGCCACCCTCGGTGCCTTCGATGAAGATTACGAGGTGTTTTCTCAGCGTGCACGTGCTTACCTCATCTCGAGAGCAGGTTGGTGCCCGGAGCGGCTCAGGCAACTCACCACTACGACGAGGAAATCCACGATGCGGAGGCCTCGCCCTCTTCCATGTCCAAGGAGCCAATCGTCATCGATGTCTCCGACAATGAGGAGTAGCTTGTCTTATTAGCTCACTATAAGGACCCATGTTCAGTTTTCTTGCTACTGCCTTTCCTTAACAAATTCTAGTGAATTGTGCTATCTACTTTTACCATGCAATCGTCTGCTCTAGTGTATATGTTCTATATGTCGTGCAATGTGGTGTCCAGTTTACTGTTTGGTTCAATTCTGCAAATGTGATGTTCAATTCATCAAGGTGCAATTTTCCAAGTTGTCAAGCATGCTTGGTTTGGTTAACTGTCTGATCTTCTATTAGGAGTATGTTATATTGTGCAATTTGGTGCTCAGTTAATGTTTGGTTCATTTGTTGGGGTGTTTAGTTAACTGTTTGGTTCAATTCTGCAATGCGATGTTCAATTGTTCTGGGTGCATTCTGTTATTGTATACCATGTGAGAAATAAATCGAATTTGGTTGTACTAAATACATGAGAAACAAATACAATTGCTATATTTCCAAGTTGTTAAGCATGCTTGGTTTGTTTAACTCTCTGATCTTCTATTAGGAGTACGTTATATTGTGCAATGTGGTGCTCAGTTAACGTTTGGTTCATTTGTTGTGGTGTTTAGTTATCAGCTTGGTTCAACTCTGCAATGCGATGTTCAATTGTTGTGGCAGCATTCTGTTATTGTATACCATGTGAGAAATAAATCGAATTTGGCTGTACTAAATACATGAGAAACAAATACAATTGCTATATTTCCATGTTGTTAAGCATGCTTGGTTTGGTTAACTGTCTGATCTTCTATTAGGAGTATGTTATATTGTGCAATGTGGTGCTTAGTTAACGTTTGGTTCATTTGTTGTGGTGTTTAGTTAACTGCTTGGTTCAATTCTGCAATGCGATGTCCAATTGTCGTGGGTAGAATTTTGTATTGTTGTGCATGTGAGGAATAAATCAAATTTGGCTGCACTTAATACATGAGAAACATATACAAGTGCTATATCTCCTAGTTCTTAATCATGCTTGGTTTTGATAAATGGGTTTTCCATGTGGCATGAATTAATCTGATGAATCTGCAATATGTTTATTTTTCATCAACATATTTTACTGATAGCATGCGAACCCTTACTTAACCTGATGACTAACTACCTTATATGTGTTGCAGGGAAACAATGGGAAGCACTAAGGTTTACAATCGAGGTTAGCACGTGCATGGTCCGTTGTCTAATAGCACATTATTGTGCAATTGCAGGAACCATTCTAATATTTAGGTTTTTAACAATTTGTTCTTGCACATGTAGGTCCTGCTGCCAGAGGTTTTGACCCACTGTTTGACCCTTTTTGCATATGGGGAAATGAGTTGTCCATGAATATCAATCAAGTCAAGAAAATCAGAAAGGTTGTTAGGATAAAGAAATTAGCGGCAAAAAAACAAAATCTTTGTCTGCACAATGAAGAAGACATCAGTTCACTACAGGATGGTACTAACTATTATACCTTTCCTCCTTTGCCCCATTTCCAATATAGAGAAGATATTTATGCACATCCTTGTTTTCAGGCCTTTCCAAAGCAGTTCTCTGATGATTACCTCTCAAACCACCTCTATGGTCAGGGGGCGAGGAAAGTTTTCATACCACACCCACGGTTCAATATTGAAGTGTTCCTGAAGAGGACGAAGGATGGACGGTCAATCATCCACAGGCACTGGCCTAAAGTTGCAAAGACCTTCAACATGAATGAAGGCTCAATATTCGCCTTCCGCTTCAGCAGTTTTCCAGATGAGATGCATCTGTCTATGTACCGTCTATGATGCTAATTTCGAAAGGTTCTAGATGTTGCATGTGAAACTTCGTGCTGGTACAGTTGTGTAATCGGGTAGCTGAGTGCTGAAGCTATATCATGTTGTACTCGGATGTATTTCAATTATGAAATCCTGCTTCCTTAATATGGAAATGAAATATATTATGTGCTTAATATGAATGTCAATTAGATTAATAAATGGATTATTAATAATAGGGCAATTAGGTTTTCCTATTGCAAACGGTTATTGAGAAAACACCATGGGCGATGATCTCAGGCAACACACACAGTTTCTAGGAATAAACCGTGTTGGATCAATGAAGAATCACACACGACATTCTCTTGAAAACTGTTTGCGTTAGGCCACCTTGCGCAAACGTTTTCCTTGGAGCGACTATGTGGGATGTATATACGAACGAAAAAATTTAGCGGGTACTGATTGTGTGGGATGTACTTACGACCCAAAATGATTTCGCGTGTATAATTGTATTTTTTTAGCACTACTGTACGTATAACCGTATTTGGTCGCTCGCCGGTCGCACATGACCTCATTTTGCCGAGCATGTGTGCCAGGAGGGCATATCCCCGACGGTTTCTAGGTCGTGTGGGAAGGACCCCCCTATCGCAGTCACTCACTAGGTGACGGTTCCAAACGCCGTCGCGGAAAGGGGTTAAAAACCGTTTGTATAACACCTCGCTATACCAGTGAGTGGTCGATGTGTGGAGTAATAGTAGTAGATGCACGCAGGAGTCGGTCTACTAATCTTGGACATGATGCCTATATAATGATCATTGCCTGGATATCGTCATAATTATTTGAAGTTCTATCAATTGCCCAATAGTAAATTGTTCACCCACCGTTTGCTACTTTTCTTGAGAGAAGCCACTAGTGAAATCTACGGCCCCCGGGTCTCTTCATTATTATATTTATCTTTGCGATCTATTTTCCTTTGCTTTTATTTTCGGATCTATTAAACCAAAAATACAAAAATACCTTGATGCACTATATTTTATTTGCAATCTATTTATCCAATCTATTACAACTTTACCACGTCCGTTTGCCAATTTCTGGCGCCGTTGCCCGAAAGGGATTGACAACCCCTTTAACATGTCGGGTTGCGAGTATTTGTTATTTGTGTGCAAGTGTTGTTTACATAGTGTTGCTTGCTTCTCCTACTGGTTCAATAACCTTGGTCTCATCACTGAGGGAAATACCTACCATCGTTGTGCTGCATCATCCCTTCCTCTTTGGGGAAATACCGACGTAGTCTAGTAGACATCAAAAGGAATGTCTACGCCGTTGCCGGGGAGACATCATCAACACCTACCAGGTTCCTAATCACAAATCTCATCTCCTCGCAATTTACATTATTTGCCATTTTCCTCTCCCCCACTTCACAAAAATTTGCCATATTATTCGCCCTCTTTTTCGTTTGCCGATTTTCTCGTCTGATCTATCCTTTGCTTGCAATCATGAGTGATTTCGGTATGGCGGCAACAGATGATGTCCTAACTCCTAAGATTGGACGTACGGGCAATCTGGATGCTAAAACTTTTATCTTGGGGTAAGGGAATGTTATGGGAAAAGAACGTATCCAAGAATTTTTCAATTGTGTTGGAAATCTAAGTCTTGATGCACTACAAAAAAAATACACTTCCGTGATGATACGTGTTTGTCACAGTAGGTCACGTTTTTTGTCATGCATGTACATCCATGACGATTTTATGACAGAATCAAGATAGTCATACCTGTGCTGTCTAGAAGTGTTCCATGACATTACCAAAATTATCATCACGGAAGTGTCCACTTCCATGATGATAAATCGCGCATCATGGAAGTGCTTTCGTCAAGGGAGACCGACACGTGGCATCCACCGTAAAGGGTTGTCGTTAAGCTATCGGGTTCCGGTTTGGATCCGATAACCCGTTAATAGCCCCGACCAATGGGAATTTTCCACGTGTAAAATTCTCATTCGCCGGAGAATGCACGTGTCAGCTAATCGTTGGGACAGATGTCATTCCTACAATGGACGGAAGATGCCTATGATATGTCGACACGTGGCACAGCCCAATAGTGGCCCATTTTAGGTAAAAAGGCTGGCCCAGCTAAAGGCCCACCATTTTTTAGACACTCGTGGGCTGGCCCGTTAACAGCCAGCCATGTTTTGGGTCAAATTAAGGCCCATACCAGATCAGGCCCGTTCACAGCCTACCGTGTTTTGGGCCAAATTACGGCCCATATTGGATCAGGCCCATTAAGAGGCCACTGTTCTTTTGGGACCATTCTATGTCAGGTTTGTATTTCAGCCTGTTAAATGTCCGTTTACTAGTTCGGCCCGATGATAGTTTCGGCCTGTTAGCGGCCTGTGGTGCATCTGGGACGTTGTCGGCCCGGTTTAACTTTAGGCCATTTAATGGTCCATGCAGAAACTGGGCTATTTCTTGTCCGAAGTAACTTTAGGCCTCTTAACGGCCCGTAGTCTTCATTGATAAATTTTAGCCCAACTGGCCTATCGGCCTATTAATGGCATGTGTAACAGTTGGGCCTAATTATAGCCTGCTTTGAACCGGCCTGCTTACAGCCCATCTGATAATGGCCCGTGACACTTTTGGGCCTATGGCCCGCGTGGATACTGGCCTGCTTAAAGCCCATAATTTTATTGGGCCAAACAGGCCCGAGATATATTTTGGCATGTTAACTGCTCGTCCTATTTGCGCCCAACATGGGCCTTAGGAAGTTTCGGCCTATATTGGCCCATCAATTTTTCGGCTCAACGCTAGCCCAATCTAGGTTTTAGCCTGTTAAAAGCCCATGGTATTCTCTGGCCCAGCTGGCCAGAACTTTACTCGGCCTGTTAAAGGCGGGAAACTACTATAGGTTTAGACCTGCTAATGGCCCAAGATGATTATAGGCCCACGTTTTGGCCCATACAAGTAACGGGCCGGCCTGAAGATTGACGAAACTGAGATCCACTGAACCTTCCGGCCTAAATTACAGCATACCGACCAAATAATAAACCTAGACTATACAATAAAGAAATTATGGCATATTACATCCACTGGGAATCAAAGTTCGCTACCGGTGATAATAAAGCGCAAAGTGACCGCGGATTACATACACTGGGCATCAAAGGTCGCTACCAGTGCATATAAACGCACCGACAAAAGAATATACAAAACTGAGAGCACTTCAGAAAGCACTAGGCCTAGCCAGGACGGGCCCCGCAAGCAGCTGAACAAGCTGATGAGACCTCAGTTATGTCAAAGATAGATGCTCCATCCCTAGCTGTATGGCACCATAGTGCGCAAGGCAGTCCTCTGACATCTTCATTGCATTTTGACTTCAAGTAGGAGCTAAGCTGAAGAAAGCCTTTCCGCTTTAAGTTGAGACTGAAGAAGTCGAACTGATTGAGGCAGCGACTGCACAGAGGTTGTCTCACACCTGCTGGTGAGTAGCTTCAACTCACTATCTTCATCAAGATAGGACCTTGGGGTCATCTCGCTGTCCTCAAGATGGTTTGGCTCGCTATCTTCCCTAAAGTTCTGCCTGGCATAAGAGATACGACTCTGAAAGAGAAACAAGGAGACACGTAACATGTTTCACAATTATATAAGAAAATAAATGGATCTGTTCTGCATAAGGAACATGTTTTTACAACTATAATTTAAAACTGGTAATTGTTGCAAACATCCAATCAGATGTAAACAGCAGTGGAGGAAATGATGCCTATCCAAATCTATACTAGAACAAAGTTTGAAGGCTTGAGAAGGATGAACTTTTACATGTTAAGACAGGCTGGACAAAGCCCTTCTCCATGTTGATGGAAGGATAATTCAATAAATTCCCCAAAGAAAATTCTTTATAAGCATTGCCATTATTCTACATTTTGCAAAGAGTAAATATAGATCAAATAATATTGGAAGAAACATCGGATAATGAAGCTCAGGTGCAGATTGATGATACATAATCAAATAGCAATTAATTAAGTACAACATTACAAGGCAAAAGGTACTGAGAAGAGGAATGCAGACATCAACGTGTGCAGTGGCATTGGCTTTCAACATTTTGGTAAGAGTAAATGTAGATATGATAATTTGGAGAAAGTGGAGGGCAGGGCAGATAAGATGCAGAGTAATGCTAGACAATCAACTATCTCACGATGCAAGTACAGTAATACCACCACCGTCCATTATTACTTGTCGCTCAAATGGATGTATCTAGCACTATTAAGTTCTAAATACATCCAATTGATCAACAATTAATTCGATAGAGGGAGTACATGACAACAGGTACTTACATGAGCAATCCAAAACTTCATAACCATTGTGTTAATTCTACATTTATCTAAGAGTAAATATAGATCTTATAATTTCAAGCAAAGGGAGGATAAAGAAGCGAACATTTACAGTTATGCTACATAATCAAACAGCAATGAGTGTAAGTATGCTGACATAGGGCAAGAGGTACTAACAAGAGCAATGTAGAGCCTAGTATTGTTGTGAGATCCTATGATCCTTTGAGCAAGGCAATTCATCTGAAATTAGTTTTCATACAAGAGAGAAGGTAAGGCACATGCAGAAATTTAGGAATTCAAATTTTGAATTGATATCATAGACAGTACCTGATGTTGGGCTCTCAGCAGTTCTAATAGGGGTTTGGCCAGTGGAGTAGGGGTAAAGTGTGGTACAGTTGGGCCTGTGTTTTCTGTGGCTGCCGATCTATCTGATTTAACAGGTATCACTACCTTTTCCAAATACCTAGTTTGTACTCCTTGAGGATCTGCACTCACCCTCTTCCTTTTGGACATCTATTACGAAAGAACAACATTTGACTGGAAAAACATATATAGTATGACAACACATGGAATAGGTACAGAAAATGGATAGGTATGGCATATACTCATATATGATGCTTAAACAAAGCAGATGGTGTAACAAAGTAGAAGTAATGCAAGAGGTCAGATGCAAAATATGTGCGACCAATACAACCTTGCCAAGTTAGAGCAACCACCTTGATGGGTCTATAAGATAGGCCATCCTCCACCATGCCAAATTTGTTAGCCAGTGGATTGTTCCGCAATATTCCTCTTGTGCGCCCATTCTCATATTCATTTTGATAATGTTCAATACCTGACATGCATGAAAACATAAAAACAAGTGAGATTATCTTTGTAATGCAGAAGTGATTCTAATCCAATACTGCCTCCCTGTAAACCCCTTTGTGCTATCTCTGCAATTCTTCTGAGCGATGCCATGCATGCTGTAATTTGGTGTGTGCATTAATATAATGTGGCCTACTACTCAAAATATGAGAGCTACAGAAGTGATGATACTTCGCAGATGACAGCTTCAACATATAGTAAAGAAGAACAAGTCGACCTGACCTGACAGATTCAAAATATACTAAGGGAGAACAACTCGACCCGACCAGTCGACCGCAAATGTCTCTACTACTCTTCCCAACAAGGAACATACTTATTAAAGAAGAGAAGAGGATCATCTTAAAGAAGAGCAGAAGAGCAAGCAGATTGAAGATATTACAAGTCTTTCCATACAATGTTGGTTGCCCACCCATGATGAACCAGAGTGCATAGAGAAATACTATTCCTTCCAGTCTCTCCATATGTGGCTCACATGCATTTCTAAACTAAAGTAGGAACATTTAGCTGACCAATTAAACATCTCTCAGTTTTACTAATATCAGTATAATATCATATTTGAATTTGTACAACTAAGCTTGTTTAGCTCGATGGGTGGAGCAGTGCTATCACGACACGAACCACGTAGGCCGATCGTGGTCATCATAAAATGGGGAAACCGTAAGCATGATGAGTATAGTGTTGACCGTGGCAGTGGGATGGCAGATCTGAAGCTGCAAACCGTGCAAAGGGTAGTTAGCAACCGATGTTTTCTTTGAAATAACAACTAAGATATGGTATGGACAAGAAAGTAAAGTCAACAAGTGACAAAGAAATGCAATTATGTTGTCTCTCTATATGTCGCGACATGCATTTGGAAACTCAAGTGGGACCTTTAGCTAACCTATTAAATGTGTCTGTTAACTAATATTAGTATCATATCACAATCATATTTGAACAACTAAGATTTGGAATTTTGAGTGTTGTGTTGTTTAGCTTGAAGGGTGGAGTAATGCTAGTACGACAGAAAGCACCTACGCAGATCATAGTAGAGTAGATAAAAAAGGGAAAACCCAAAGCAACAAGAGTAAAATCAGGAAAGTGGAACTAGCTGGACCAGTGGGCGGCGCACTTGCTTTCCGAAACAAATATAGGAACATTATGTGACCAATTAAACGTTCTCTGTTTTAGTGATATGAGCATCATATCAGATTTGTATTTCAACACCTAAGCTTTGGAATTATGAGTGGCATGTTGTTTCGCTTGATGGGTTGAGGTCTTGAGGAGCAGTGCTAGCATAGCACGAAGCACCTATGATGATGGTAGTGAATATAAAGGGGGGGAACCATAAGCTTTACGAGTATAGTGACCATGCCATGGCGGGTCTGAAGGTGCAAACCGGACAAAGCTACTTCGCAACCAATGTTTGCTTTCAACTAGCCACTACGATTTGGTACGGACTGTCGGTGGAAATGACACCTATGGGATCACTGGAATCCCTTCTACGGTTGGCGGGCGCGGGGTTGTGAGAAGAGCAGGTCTAACAGGAAGCACACGAATCGTTTACCCAGGTTCGGGCCGCGAGGATGCGTAATACCCTAGTCCTGCTTTGGTGGATGTATTGAGAGTTCTTGTGTTCTTGAGCTAGCTACGGGGTGTAACTTGCCCAAAAAAGCCGAATCCCTCTCCTGGTCGCCCCGGGCCTCCTTTTATAGGCAAAAGGGGTCGCCACAGTGGCACACGGGAGGTGGAAAGGTCTAAAGTGCGCAAGCTTATCGCCTGGCATTAGGGGACAAAACGCATTAAATGCGCTACTTAGGTGTCCATTGAAGGAAATATGCCCTAGAGGCAATAATAAAGTATTATTTATTTCCTTATATCATGATAAATGTTTATTATTCATGCTAGAATTGTATTAACCGGAAACATAATACATGTGTGAATACATAGACAAACAGTGTGTCACTAGTATGCCTCTACTTGACTAGCTCGTTAATCAAAGATGGTTATGTTTCCTAGCCATAGACATGAGTTGTCATTTGATTAACGGGATCACCTCATTAGGAGAATGACGTGATTGACTTGACCCATTCCGTTAGCTTAGCACCCGATCGTTTAGTATGTTGCTATTGCTTTCTTCATGACTTATACATGTTCCTATGACTATGAGATTATGCAACTCCCGTTTACCGGAGGAACACTTTGTGTGCTACCAAACGTCACAACGTAAATGGGTGATTATAAAGGTGCTCTACAGGTGTCTCCAAAGGTACTTGTTGGGTTGGCATATTTCGAGATTAGGATTTGTCACTCCGATTGTCGGAGAGGTATCTCTGGGCCCACTCGGTAATGCACATCACTATAAGCCTTGCAAGCATTGTGACTAATGAGTTAGTTGCGGGATGATGTATTACGGAACGAGTAAAGAGACTTGCCAGTAATGTGATTGAACTAGGTATCGAGATACCGACGATCGAATCTCGGGCAAGTAACATACCGATGACAAAGGGAACAACGTATGTTGTTATGCGGTTTGACCGATAAAGATCTTCGTAGAATATGTAGGAACCAATATGAGCATCCAGGTTTCGCTATTGGTTATTGACCGGAGAGGTGTCTCGGTCATGTCTACATAGTTCTCGAACCCGTAGGGTCCGCATGCTTAACGTTACGATGACAGTTACATTATGAGTTTATATGTTTTGATGTACCGAAGGTTGTTCGGAGTCCCGGATGTGATCACGGACATGACGAGGAGTCTCGAAATGGTCGAGACATAAAGATTGATATATTGGACGACTATATTCGGACACCGGAAGTGTTCCGGAGAAGTTTCGGATAAAACCGGAGTGCCGGAGGGGTTACCGGAACCCCCCGGGGAAGTATTGGGCCTTAGTGGGCCTTGAGGGGAGAGAGAGGGCAGCAGCCAGGAGGTGGCGCGCCCCCTCCCATGAGGAGTCCTAATAGGACTAGGAGAGGGGGGCGCAGCCCCTCTTTCCCTCTCCCTCTCCCTCTCTTTCCTTCCCCCCCCCCCTCTCTTCCTAGTTGGACTAGGAAAGGGGAGTCCTACTCCTACTAGGAGGAGGACTCCCCCCTCTCCTTGACGCGCCCAAGGCAGCTGGCCTCCCCCTTGCTCCTGTATATACGGGGGCAGGGGGGCACTTCTACACACAAGTTGATATACGATATTTTAGCCGTGTGCGGTGCCCCCCTCCACCATATTACACCTCGATAATATCGTTGCGGAGCTTAGGCGAAGCCCTGCCTCGGTAGAACATCATCATCGTCACCACACCGTCGTGCTGACAAAACTCTCCCTCCACACTCGGCTGGATCGGAGTTCGAGGGACGTCATCGAGCTGAACGTGTGCTGAACTCGGAGGTGCCGTGCGTTTGGTACTTGATCGGTCGGATCGTGAAGACGTACGACTACATCAACCGCGTTGTGATAACGCTTCCGCTGTCGGTCTACGAGGGTACGTGGACAACACTCTCCCCTCTCGTTGCTATGCATCACCATGATCTTGCGTGTGCGTAGGATTTTTATTTGAAATTACTACGTTCCCCAACAGTGGTATCAGAGCCTGGTTTTATGCGTTGATGCTATGCACGAGTAGAACACAAGTGAGTTGTGGGCGATATAAGTCATACTGCTTACCAGCATGTCATACTTTGGTTCAGCGGTATTGTGAGATGAAGCGGCCCGGACCGACATTACGCGTACGCTTACGCGAGACTGGTTTCACCGTCGGGAGCACTCGTTGCTTAAAGGTGACTGGCGGGTGTCTGTCTCTCTCACTTTAGTTGAACCGAGTGTGGCTACGCCCAGTCCTTGCGAAGGTTAAAACAACACCAACTTGACAAACTATCGTTGTGGTTTTGATGCGTAGGTAAGAACGGTTCTTCCTAAGCCCGTAGCAGCCACGTAAAACTTGCAACAACAAAGTAGAGGACGTCTAACTTGTTTTTGCAGGGCATGATGTGATATGGTCAAGACATGATGCTATATTTTATTGTATGAGATGATCATGTTTTGTAACCGAGTTATCGGCAACTGGCAGGAGCCATATGGTTGTCGCTTTATTGTATGCAATGCAATCGCCATGTAATTGTTTTACTTTATCACTAAGCGGTGACGATGGTGATCATGACGGTGCTTCGGAGATGGAGATCACGAGCACGGTGCTTCGGAGATGGAGATCACAAGCACAAGATGATGATGGCCATATCATATCACTTATATTGATTGCATGTGATGTTAATCTTTTATGCATCTTATCTTGCTTTGATTGACGGTAGCATTATAAGATGATCTCTCACTAAAATTTCAAGATAAAAGTGTTCTCCCTGAGTATGCACCATTGCGAAAGTTCTTCGTGCTGAGACACCACGTGATGATCGGGTGTGATAGGCTCTACGTTCAAATACAACGGGTGCAAAAGAGTTGCACACGCGGAATACTCAGGTTAAACTTGATGAGCCTAGCATATGCAGATATGGCCTCGGAACACGGAGACCGAAATGTCGAGCGTGAATCATATAGTAGATATGATCAACATAGTGATCTTCACCATTGAAACTACTCCATCTCACGTGATGATCGGACATGGTTTAGTTGATTTGGATCACGTAATCACTTAGATGATTAGAGGGATGTCTATCTAAGTGGGAGTTCTTAAGTAATATGATTAATTGAACTTAAATTTATCATGAACTTAGTACCTGATAGTATGTTGCTTGTCTATGTTAATTGTAGATAAATGGCCCATGCTGTTGTTCCGTTGAATTTTAATGCGTTCCTTGAGAAAGCTAAGTTGAAAGATGATGGTAGCAATTACACGGATTGGGTCTGTAACTTGAGGGTTATCCTCATTGCTGCACAGAAGAATTACGTCCTAGAAGCACCGCTAGGTGCCAGGCCTCCTGCAAGAGCAACGCCAGAAGTTATGAACGTCTGGCAGAGCAAAGCTGATGACTACTCAATAGTTCAGTGTGCCATGCTTTACGGCTTAGAATCGGGCCTTCAACGACGTTTTGAACGTCATGGAGCATATGAGATGTTCCAGGAGTTGAAGTTAATATTTCAAGCAAATGCCCGGATTGAGATATATGAAGTCTCCAATAAGTTCTACAGCTGCAAGATGGAAGAGAATAGTTCTGTCAGTGAGCATATACTCAAAATGTCTGGGTATAATAATCACTTGATTCAACTGGGAGTTAATCTTCCGGATGATAGCGTCATTGACAGAATTCTTCAATCACTACCACCAAGGTACAAGAGCTTCGTGATGAACTATAACATGCAAGGGATGAATAAGACAATTCCCGAGCTCTTCGCAATGCTAAAGGCAGCGGAGGTAGAAATCAAAAAGGAGCATCAAGTGTTGATGGTCAGTAAAACCACTAGTTTCAAGAAAAAGGGCAAAGGGAAGAAGAAGGGGAACTTCAAGAAGAACAGCAAGCAAGTTGCTGTTCAGGAGAAGAAATCCAAGTCTGGACCTAAGCCTGAAACCGAGTCCTTCTACTGTAAGCAGACTGGTCACTGGAAGCGGAACTGCCCCAAGTATTTGGCGGAAAAGAAGGATGGCAAGGTTAACAAAGGTATATGTGATATACATGTTATTGATGTGTACCTTACTAATACTCGCAGTAGCACCTGGGTATTTGATACTGGTTCTGTTGCTAATATTTGCAACTCGAAATAGGGGCTATGGATTAAGCGAAGATTGGCTAAGGACGAGGTGACGATGCGCGTGGGAAATGGTTCCAAAGTCGATGTGATCGCCGTCGGCACGCTACCTCTACATCTACCTTCGGGATTAGTTTTAGACCTAAATAATTGTTATTTGGTGCCAGCGTTGAGCATGAACATTATATCTGGATCTTGTTTAATGCGAGACGGTTATTCATTTAAATCAGAGAATAATGGTTGTTCTATTTATATGAATAATATCTTTTATGGTCATGCACCCTTGAAGAGTGGTCTATTTTTAATGAATCTCAATAGTAGTGATACACATATTCATAATGTAGAAGCCAAAAGATGCAGAGTTGATAATGACAGTGCAACTTATTTGTGGCACTGCCGTTTGGGTCATATCGGTGTAAAGCGCATGAAGAAACTCCATACTGATGGACTTTTGGAATCACTTGATTATGAATCACTTGGTACTTGCGAACCGTGCCTCATGGGCAAGATGACCAAAACACCGTTCTCCGGAACTATGGAGAGAGCAACAGATTTGTTGGAAATCATACATACAGATGTATGTGGTCCGATGAATATTGAGGCTCGTGGCGGATATCGTTATTTTCTCACCTTCACAGATGATTTGAGCAGATATGGGTATATCTACTTAATGAAACATAAGTCTGAAACATTTGAAAAGTTCAAAGAATTTCAGAGTGAAGTTGAAAATCATCGTAACAAGAAAATAAAATTCCTACGATCTGATCGTGGAGGAGAATATTTGGGTTACGAGTTTGGCCTACATTTGAAACAATGCGGAATAGTTTCGCAACTCACGCCACTCGGAACACCACAGCGTAATGGTGTGTCCGAACGTCGTAATCGTACTTTATTAGATATGGTGCGATCTATGATGTCTCTTACTGATTTACCGGTATCGTTTTGGGGTTATGCTTTAGAGACGGCTGCATTCACTCTAAATAGGACACCATCGAAATCCGTTGAGACGACGCCTTATGAACTATGGTTTGGCAAGAAACCAAAGTTGTCGTATCTTAAAGTTTGGGGTTGCGATGCTTATGTGAAGAAACTTCAACCTGATAAGCTCGAACCTAAATCGGAGAAATGTGTCTTCATAGGATACCCAAAGGAGACTGTTGGGTACACCTTCTATCACAGATCCGAAGGCAAGATATTCGTTGCTAAGAATGGATCCTTTCTAGAGAAGGAGTTTCTCTCGAAAGAAGTGAGTGGGAGGAAAGTAGAACTTGATGAGGTAACTGTACCTGCTCCCTTATTGGAAAGTAGATCATCACAGAAATCAGTTTCTGCAACACCTACACCAATTAGTGAGGAAGTTAATGATAATGATCATGAAACTTCAGATCAAGTTATTACTGAACCTCGTAGGTCAACCAGATCAAGATCCGCACCAGAGTGGTACGGTAATCCTGTTCTGGAGGTTATGTTACAAGACCATGACGAACCTACGAACTATGAAGAAGCGATGGTGAGCCCAGATTTCGCAAAATGGCTTGAAGCCATGAAATCTGAGATGGGATCCATGTATGAGAACAAAGTATGGACTTTGGTTGACTTGCCCGTTGGTCGGCAAGCCATTGAAAATAAATGGATCTTCAAGAAGAAGACTGACGCTGATGGTAATGTTACTGTCTATAAAGCTCGACTTGTTGCGAAAGGTTTTCGACAAGTTCAAGGGATTGACTATGATGAGACCTTCTCACCCGTAGCGATGCTTAAGTCTGTCCGAATCATGTTAGCAATTGCCGCATTTTATGATTATGAAATTTGGCAAATGGATGTCAAAACTGCATTCCTGAATGGATTTCTGGAAGAAGAGTTGTATATGATGCAACCGGAAGGTTTTGTCGATCCAAAGGGAGCTAACAAAGTGTGCAAGCTCCAGTGATCCATTTATGGACTGGTGCAAGCCTCTCGGAGTTGGAATAAATGCTTTGACAGTGTGATCAAATCATTTGGTTTTATACAGACTTTTGGAGAAGCCTGTATTTACAAGAAAGTGAGTGGGAGCTCAGTAGCATTTCTGATATTATATGTGGATGACATATTGCTGATTGGAAATGATATAGAATTTCTGGATAGCATAAAGGGATACCTGAATAAGAGTTTTTCAATGAAAGACCTCGGTGAAGCTGCATATATATTAGGCATTAAGATCTATAGAGATAGATCAAGACGCTTAATAGGACTTTCACAAAGCACATACCTTGATAAAGTTTTGAAGAAGTTCAAAATTGATCAAGCAAAGAAAGGGTTCTTGCCTGTACTACAAGGTGTGAGATTGAGTAAGACTCAATGCCCGACCACTGCAGAAGATAGAGAGAAGATGAAAGATGTTCCCTATGCTTCAGCCATAGGCTCTATCATGTATGCAATGCTGTGTACCAGACCTGATGTGTGCCTTGCTATAAGTTTAGCAAGGAGGTACCAAAGTAATCCAGGAGTGGATCACTGGACAACGGTCAAGAACATCCTGAAATACCTGAAAAGGACTAAAGATATGTTTCTCATTTATGGAGGTGACAAAGAGCTCATCGTAAGTGCTTACGTTGATGCAAGCTTTGACACTGATCCGGACGATTCTAAATCGCAAACCGGATACATATTTACATTAAACGGTGGAGCTGTCAGTTGGTGCAGTTCTAAGGAAAGTGTCGTGGCGGGATCTACGTGTGAAGCGGAGTACATAGCTGCTTCGGAAGCAGCAAATGAAGGAGTCTGGATGAAGGAGTTCTTATCCGATCTAGGTGTCATACCTAGTGCATCGGGACTAATGAAAATCTTTTGTGACAATACTGGTGCAATTGCCTTAGCAAAGGAATCTAGATTTCACAAGAGAACCAAGCACATCAAAAGACGCTTCAATTCCATCCGGGATTTAGTCCAGGTGGGAGACATAGAAATTTGCAAGATACATACGGATCTGAATGTTGCAGACCCGTTGACTAAGCCTCTTCCACGAGCAAAACATGATCAGCACCAAGACTCCATGGGTGTAAGAATCATTACTGTGTAATCTAGATTATTGACTCTAGTGCAAGTGGGAGACTGAAGGAAATATGCCCTAGAGGCAATAATAAAGTATTATTTATTTCCTTATATCATGATAAATGTTTATTATTCATGCTAGAATTGTATTAACCGAAAACATAATACATGTGTGAATACATAGACAAACAGTGTGTCACTAGTATGCCTCTACTTGACTAGCTCGTTAACCAAAGATGGTTATGTTTCCTAGCCATAGACATGAGTTGTCATTTCATTAACGGGATCACCTCATTAGGAGAATGACGTGATTGATTTGACCCATTCCGTTAGCTTAGCACCCGATCGTTTAGTATGTTGCTATTGCTTTCTTCATGACCTATACATGTTCCTATGACTATGAGATTATGCAACTCCCGTTTACCCAAGGAAAACTTTGTGTGCTACCAAACGTCACAACGTAAATGGGTGATTATAAAGGTGCTCTACAGGTGTCTGCAAAGGTACTTGTTGGGTTGGCGTATTTCGAGATTAGGATTTGTCACACCGATTGTCGGAGAGGTATCTCTGGGCCCACTCGGTAATGCACATCACTATAAGCCTTGCAAGCATTGTCACTAATGAGTTAGTTGCGGGATGATGTACTACGGAACGAGTAAAGAGACTTGCCAGTAACGAGATTGAACTAGGTATCGAGATACCGACGATCGAATCTCGGGCAAGTAACATACCGATGACAAAGGGAACAACATATGTTGTTATGCGGTTTGACCGATAAAGATCTTCATAGAATATGTAGGAACCAATATGAGCATCCAGGTTCCGCTATTGGTTATTGACCGGAGAGGTGTCTCGGTCATGTCTACATAGTTCTCGAACCCGTAGGGTCCGCACGCTTAACGTTACGATGATAGTTACATTATGAGTTTATATGTTTTGATGTACCGAAGGTTTTTCGGAGTCCCGGATGTGATCACGGACATGACGAGGAGTCTCGAAATGGTCGAGACATAAATATTGATATATTGGACAACTATATTCGGACACCGGAAGTGTTCCGGAGAAGTTTCGGATAAAACCGGAGTGCCGGAGGGGTTACCGAAACCCCCGGGGGAAGTATTGGGCCTTAGTGGGCCTTGAGGGGAGAGAGAGGGCAGCAGCCAGGAGGTGGCGCGCCCCCTCTCATGAGGAGTCCTAATAGGACTAGGAGAGGGGGGCGCAGCCCCTCTTTCCCTCTCCCTCTCCCTCTCTTTCCTTCCCCCCCTCTCTTCCTAGTTGGACTAGGAAAGGGGAGTCCTACTCCTACTAGGAGGAGGACTCCCCCCCTCTCCTTGGCGCGCCCAAGGCAGCTGGCCTCCCCTTTCTCCTTTATATACGGGGGCAGGGGGCACCTCTACACACAAGTTGATATACGATATTTTAGCCGTGTGCGGTGCCCCCCTCCACCATATTACATCTCGATAATATCGTTGCGGAGCTTAGGCGAAGCCCTGCGTCGGTAGAACATCATCATCGTCACCACGCCGTCGTGCTGACAAAACTCTCCCTCAACACTCGGCTGGATCGGAGTTCGAGGGACGTCATCGAGCTGAACGTGTGCTGAACTCGGAGGTGCCGTGCGTTCGGTACTTGATCGGTCGGATCGTGAAGACGTACGACTACATCAACCGCGTTGTGATAACGCTTCCGCTGTCGGTCTACGAGGGTACGTGGACAACACTCTCCCCTCTCGTTGCTATGCATCACCATGATCTTGCGTGTGCGTAGGAAATTTTTTGAAATTACTACGTTCCCCAACATCCATTAGCTTTATCGGGGATGGGAACGAGGCCCGTCCCGTCCGTCGCCGCCCCGCCTTGCATCGACACGCGCCCGGGCTAGCGAAGCGTGCGGTGCCATGTAGGCAGGCAAGCTGCTGTGGTCGCGCGGTGGTGGAGCCTTCACGAAGATCTGCATGCCACCACGCAGGTGCTTGCTGAGTTGGTGTAGAGGCCGCCCGTTGCCACGCAGGTGCCTGCCCAGTTGGTTGAGCTAGCAGCTGCTTGGGGACGGCGGTGGAGTCTTGGTTGGTGCGGACTTGGCAGTGGCCCTGCTGGCGTCCTCGGCAAGGGCCTTGCCAGGGGCCCGACAAGGGTCTTGCCGTGGCGTTGCAGTCGTCCCCGGCAAGGCGCTTGCCAGGGGTCTTGTGATTCCCTCGGCTGGGATCCCGCCGAGGGTCGCCGTCTTCTGGTCCTCATCTGATCATGTGTGTTTATGATCTTAACAAAGATCTGCATGCCACCACGGAGGTGCCTCCGGAGCCTTTGTTCCAATGTAGCTGTTGACGGCGTCCGGAACCCTTGGGCTCAAGGGTGGCTCACCCCGCTGGCGTTGGGCGAGCTGCCCCGGCAAGGGTCTTGCCGGGGGAGCCTGCTTCGCCCCTCTGCCCTTTGTGTTCTTGGTCTTTGAGGGAGTCCTGGATTAGGGGGTCCTCGGATAGCCGGACTATATCCTTTAGCCAGACTGTTGGACTATGAAGATACAAGATTGAAGACTTTGTCCCGTGTCCGGATGGGACTATCCTTTGCGTAGAAGGCAAGCTTGGCAATTCGAATATGTAGATCTCCTCCCTTGTAACCGACTCTGTGTAACCCTAGCCCCCTCCGATGTCTATATAAACCGGAGGGTTTAGTCTGTAGGACAACAACAATCATAATCATAGGCTAGCTCCTAGGGTTTAGCCTCTACGATCTCGTGGTAGATCAACTCTTGTAATACTCATATCATCAAGATCAATCAAGCAGGAAGTAGGGTATTACCTCCATCGAGAGGGCCCGAACCTGGGTAAAAATCGTGTCCCCCACCTCCTGTTACCATCCGCTTTAGACGCACAGTCCGGGACCCCCTACCCGAGATCCGCCGGTTTTGACACCGACATTGGTGCTTTCATTGAGAGTTCCACCGTGCCGTCGCGATAAAGGTTTGATGGCTCCTTCGATCATCGGCAACTATGCAATCCAGGGTAAGGCTTTTCTCCCAGGATAGATCTTCGTATTCGGCGGCTTCGTACTGCGGTCCAACTCCCTTGGCCATCTGGAGGAGATCGAAAGCGACGCCCCTGGCCATCAGGTCAGGTTTGGAAGCTTGAACTATACTGCCGACATCCACGGAGACTTGATCTTCGACGGATTCGAGCCCATGTCAGGTGCGCCGCATAGTCACGACGAGCATGACTTAGCTCTGCTGTCGGACAATGTTCGGAAGATCACACCTGCGGCTACTCCGACCCTCAATACGGAGCAGATCCTGCCGTCCGAGGAAGGGTGGACAGACCCCGCCACGGAGGCCGCGCACTCAGCAGCGATAGAGCCGAATGCTAACTTCACCCCCTATGAGACCTATGCTGCTGGACACTTGGATTCGTCCCCGGCCACGGGCTCCGAACCGCCTGCGTCCGTGCCTATCGAATCTGATTGGGCACCGATCATGGAGTTTTCCTCCGCGGATATCTTTCAGCACTCACCCCTGGGCGACATGCTAAATTCATTAAGGTCTCTCTCCTTGTCAGGAGACCCTTGGCTGAACTGTGTCCGGCTTGAGTGGGAAGCGGACGACGAAGAAATTCGTTCCCCACCCACCACCCACTTAATAGCCACTGTCGACGACTTAACCGACATGCTCGATTTCGGCTCCGAAGACATCGACGGTATGGACGACGATGCAGGAGACGAACAGGAACCATCGCCTACAGAGCGCTGGACTGCCACCTCTTCATATGATATATACACGATGGACACCCCCAAAGAAAGTGATGACGAGAAGGCAACGGAGGATAATCCCCCCGAAAAGCAATCTAAGCACCGGCGTAATCGGCGCCGCTCTAAGCCCCGCCATAGCAAAAGCAGCGATACCGGCACAAGAGACAGTAACGCTGCAGATAATGCCGAAGACGAAGACAATCCCCTCCAGCTAGGCTTCGAGCTGGAGGACGGGCAAGCTAGCCCTAAGGAACAGGCAGCTGGCGGAGAATCCGAGGATGACAATTACATGCCCCTCTCCGAAGACGAGGTGAGCCTCGGCGACGAAGAATTTATCGTGCCCGAGGATCCCGTCGAACAGGAGCGCTTTAAGCGCCGGCTTATAGCCACAGCAAAAAGGCTGAAGAAAAAGCAGCAGCAGCTTCAAGCTGACCAAGATCTGCTAGCAGATAGATGGACTGAGGTCCTGGCAGCCGAGGAATACGAACTCGAACGCCCAACAAAAAGTTACCCAAAGCGCAGGTTGCTACCCCAACTCGAGGAGGAAGCATTAAAACCTACATCAGCGTATGATGCGGCTGATCGGCCACCTCGTGGCCGAGACAGAGCGGCATATCAGCCCGAAGTCCAGCCCGCACCCCGTCGCCAGTCAAACAAAAGCACCAAGGCCCGGGGCAACACGCAGGACCTGCGAGACGTATTGGAAAACAAAGCAGGACATACAAGATCGATCTACGGATCACGGGGGCGCGCCCCAACGCGTGACAACGATCGTCACGCAGGATACACTAAAAGCAAATCCGGCCGGGCCGAATACAGAAGACAAGACTCGTATGAACTACGTCATGACATAGCCCGGCATAGAGGCGCCGCACACCCCCTATGCTTCACTGATGAAGTAATGGATCACGAATTCCCATAAGGATTTAAACCCGTGAACATTGAGTCATATGATGGTACAATAGACCCCGCGGTATGGATCGAGGATTTCCTCCTCCACATCCACATGGCCCGCGGTGACGATCTACATGCCATCAAGTACCTCCCACTAAAACTCAAAGGACCAGCTCGGCATTGGCTGAATAGCCTGCCAGCAAACTCCATTGGCAGTTGGGAGAATTTGGAAGATGCATTCCTTGACAACTTCCAGGGCACTTATGTGCGACCACCGGATGCTGATGACTTGAGCCACATAACCCAACAGCCAGGGGAATCGGCCAGGAAATTTTGGACTCGGTTCCTAACTAAAAAGAACCAAATTGTCGACTGTTTGGATGCCGAGGCCTTAGCGGCATTTAAGCATAACATCCGTGACGAGTGGCTCACCCGACACCTCAGCCAAGAGAAGCCGAAGTCCATGGCAGCCCTCACGACACTCATGACCCGCTTTTGCGCGGGAGAGGACAGCTGGCTGGCTCGCAGCAACAACACATCAAGAAATCCTGGCAATTCAGATGCCAAAGATACTAACGGCAGACCATGTCGCAGCAGACACAAGCGCCGCAACAACGGCGACAACGCCGAAGACACGGCAGTCAATGCCGAATTCAGTGGCTCTAAATTCGGTCAGCGGAAAAAGCCATTCAAAAGAAGCAATCCGGGCCCGTCCAGTTTGGACCGCATACTCGATCGCTCGTGTCAAATTCACGACACCCCCGATAAGCCAGCCAACCACACCAATAGAGAATGCTGGGTGTTCAAATAGGCCGGCAAGTTGAATACCGAAAACAAGGAAAAGGGGCTGCATAGCGACGATGAGGAGGAGCCCCGGCCGCCGAACACAGGAGGACAGAAGAAATTTCCTCCCCAAGTGAAAACGGTGAACATGATATACGCAACCCATATTCCCAAGAGGGAACGGAAGCGTGCACTAAGGGACGTCTATGCGATGGAGCCAGTCGCCCCAAAGTTTAACCCATGGTCTTCTTGTCCGATCACTTTCGATCGTAGGGACCACCCCACTAGTATCCGTCATGGCGGTCCTACCGCATTGGTTCTTGATCCCATCATTGACGGATTTCACCTCACTCGAGTCCTTATGGACGGTGGCAGCAGCCTGAACCTGCTCTATCAGGATACAGTGCGCAAAATAGTATAGACCCCTCGAGGATCAAACCCACAAAAACCACCTTCAAGGGTGACATACCAGGTGTAGAGGCCTGTTGCACGGGCTCAATCACACTGGAAGTGGTCTTCGGATCTCCGGACAACTTTCGGAGCGAGGAGTTAATCTTTGATATCGTTCCCTTCCGCAGTGGCTATCACGCACTACTCGGACGAACCGCATTTTCTAGATTCAATGCGGTACCGCATTATGCATACCTCAAGCTCAAAATGCCAGGACCTCGCGGAGTTATAACAGTTAATGGAAACACAGAACGCTCGCTCCGCACAGAGGAGCACACTGCGGCCCTCGTAGCGGAAGTACAAAGCAGCCTTCTGAGGCCAACCGCCAATTCGGCGAAAAGGCCCCCGGACACCTTCAAGCGAGTCCGGAGTAACCTGCAACAGGATCTCCAGGCACGTTCAGAGCTCGGGTAGCAATTCGGCCTCCATCATAGTCCCAGTCAAGCGGCGAAATTTGTGCCGCGCGTACATAACTATGCACTCAAGATACCATGGGCATAGGCGGAGGCACGACTATGGCACGTCCCGCAATGCGGCTCAACCGCCCCAGGGGTCGTATACCTTTATCATTTTCTCTCTTTCAGGACCTTACCCTCTGGAAGCCCTTTCTGGCAGTCTGATTGTTGGACCCATTACGGGAAGGAAATACCAAGGAAGCAAGAAGCTCTGACGTACAAGGGAATTCCCAGGTGGTCTCTGATAACGATCGATGTACCTGTTTTTACATACCCATACGCAGCTTGCCCTTGGATAGGACATGTCAAATAGTCCTATTTTTTGCTTATTGCACTAATTGTATATGTACGCTTTGATGTATTATTTAAATAACAATGTATAGCGTTAGCCCATTATTGCATTTCTTTTTTTCCTTGTCTGCTTATTTACGACACATGGCACTCGTTCATTCTGGTACGACCAGTGCGCCAGGGGCTTTAGTGTACCCCATAACACAGCATGAAAAGTCCAAACACTGTCGACAGTGCGGCACCCCGAACTTATAGCATTATATGCATCAGCTCCGAATCATGTCTTGGGTCAATAGTTGGGTTTGCCCGGCTCCCATGCTTTGGTACCTTATGTTCCGCTATATCGGCTAAGGTAGCGCTGGGAGAACTACTGCGATTGTGTCCCGGATCTTCCGGACGAGCACCTAAGTAGAGAAAGCTGAAAACTGACTGTCATGATACGGCGAGAGCTGGTCGCTGTTCGAGAGGTCTCAAATCCTTCAAGATTTTTTCCGCTTCGGGCGAGGAGTCGGCCTTGTCCGATTTAGGCGTACATAGCGCCCCAAGTTCGGCCTTCCGAATACTAGGGGCTTCGCCAAAATTTAAAATTGTAGAGTTATATGGCTAAGTGAGAGTGATAAAGCTTTATAGTCCGATTGCCTAGTTCGTTGTGCTGAACACCTCCTTCGAAGGACCCAAAACTGGGATAAAGAGTGATCAGGTTTATCCCGAACACCTCAGTACTAGTTACATGGGGGCAGAAGCCGACGACTGGCCAACTCTCAGATTTTATAAACGGCCGCACAGAAGGTAATATTTTAAATTAACAAGCGTTACATAGCGCAGATGAACTCGTTTCATATTACAGGATCACATGAGTACACTCATTCAAATATTACATCCTTAGCACATTCCTCCGCCACAAGGCGAGCACCCTTCAGGACACTGTCATAATACTTTTGGGGTGGCAATGCTCCTTGCCTTCCGGCAGCCCCTCCTTCACCAGCTTTTCGATGTCCATCTTCGCCCAGTGCACTTTCGCCCGGACAAAGGCCCTGCGCGCACCCTCAATGCAGACGGACCACTTGATGACTTCAAGCCGTGGGCAGGCATTCACAAGCCGCCTTACCAGACCGAAGTAGCTGCCAGGCAGGGGCTCGCCAGGCCACATCCGTATTATGAGACCCTTCATGGCCTGTTCGTCCGCCTTGTGAAGCTCGACCAGTTGCTTCAACTGGTAGCTCAAGGGCATCGGATGTTCGGTCCCAGTATACTGAGACCAGAACAACTTCTCCGTCGAGCTCCCTTCCTCGGCCCGGTAGAACTCCGCGGCATCCGACACACTGCTGGGTAGATCTGCGAACGCTCCTGGAGAGCTCCGAACTCGGGTAAGTAAAAGGAAAGTTTCCTTCACATGCTTGCTTTGCATAATTAATGCCTTACCCGCCGCTATCTTCTTAACCGCCTGAATCTCCTGGAGGGCCTTTTGGGCTTCGGCCTTGGCATTTTGTGCGTTTTCGAGGGCCTTCACAAGCTCAGACCCTTGCGTCTTAGAGTCACGCTCCAAGGACTCGTATTTCTCGATGAAAGCCTGGAGCTCTTGTTGAACCTCGCCTACTCGGGCCTCTTGCTTCTCACGCTCGATGCGCTCCTTGGCCGCTTTGTCTTCGGCCTCGGACAGCGCCATCTTTAGGGTCGCCACTTCGGTCGTGGCCCCTAGCAAAATAAATGCGATCCTATGATCTAACAACCACCTTTTTTTCAATATACAGATGGGGTATTACTTACCTTTGTTCTCTTCGAGCTGCCTCTTGGTAAGGCCGAGCTCTTCCTTGGACCGCTCAAGGTCCCGCTTCAGTGCGGCGACCTCCGCAGTACGAGCGGCAGCGGCCAGCAGTGAAGCCTGCTTATTCACATAGACATATTCTGATTAGACTCCTGTGATTATTATTTGATCCTCTGTTCAGCCTTTCTTTGCGAATGCCAAACAGAGCATCAGGGGCTACTGTCTATGCTGTAACATTTTCTTATAATTTGATTACTCACCTCAAAGCCTGTTAGGAGGCTGGCACAGGCTTCAGTTAGTCCACTTTTGGCGGACTGAACCTTCTTGACCACCGCACTCATAACAGTGCGGTGCTCTTCGTCAATGGAAGCGCCGCGAAGCGCTTCCAGCAAGTTGTCCGATGCCTCTGGATGGACAGAGGCCATCGGCACGGACGGCTTGCCCCTCTTAGCGAGGGGTCGCCTGACAGAGTCCGGAACCACTGGAGGTTCCGGCGCAGTGTTTGGCTGGGGGCCAAACTTGCTGCCCCCGTCATTAGAACCAATGGGAGTCTTGCCCCCCATGCGCCTAGAGTCCGGGATGTCGCCTTGGGGCGCCTCCAGGACTATCTCCCCTTAGATCAATACCCTTTGAGACAACACCTCGGCGTCGTCCGTAGGACGGGGAGAGGTGGCGGTCGGGAGTGAATCGTTGTTCATCGCCGACGGGCCCAAAGACCCATCCGAAGAGGATACATCAATATGGGCTTTGGAGGGACTGCATGATCATGTTCGGCATGATGAGAAGCAGTAAAACAGAACATACCAGGACTATTATGGTATCCGAATACTTACGACTTCGCCAGGGGCTTGTCACTGGGCAACCACTCTTCGTCGCTGAAAGCGGCTGTTGTGGAGCAGTCCGGAAGGAGGGTCCTTCCCTTCTTGGACCCTTCGGCCTCCCAAGATGGGCGGCCTTCCTTTTCTTGTCTCCCCTGACTGGGGGGGGAGAACTTTCCTCTTCCTCCTCCTCGTTTTCGTGGGAGGAGTGCGCCTCGGTGTTTTCGGACGATGAGTCCGATATGACCTTGCGCCGGAGACCTTTCCTGGTCCCCGTGGCCTTCTTCTCCGGCGCCTCATAAGGCGCTGGAACCAGCATCTCCGTTAGGAGAGCATCTGCTAGATCTTCAGGCAGGGGGGCTGGATAGTCGATCTGCTCCGCTGTCGCTACCCAGTCTTGTTAAAATGGCATGGAGGCTCAGACCCCTCACACTATTATGCTGGGCAAAGAAACATTTTGTGAGATATAAAAGACTTACCGGATTGGCAGGGCGCTTTGCGCTGAGTCCGCGATCCTTGGTAAGAGGAGGAGGTACCTCGGCGCCCTTGAACAGCACCTTCCAGACGTCTTTGTGCATCGTGTCAAAAAGCTCTCAGAGCATCTGGTACTCGGCCGGGTCAAACTCCCACATATTGAATGCCCGTCTTTGGCACGGGAGGATTCGGCGAAAGAGCATGACCTGGACCATGTTGACAAGCTTGATTTTCTTGCTTATCATATTCTTGATACATTTCTGTAGTCCGGACAGCTCCACCGACGAACCCCAGGACAGGCCCTTCTCTTTCCAGGAGGTGAGCCGCATGGGGATGCCGGATCGAAATTCAGGGGCCGCCACCCAGTTGGTGTCGCGCGGCTCGGTGATGTAGAACCACCCTGATTGCCACCCCTTCACAGTCTCCACATAGGAGCCTTCGAGCCAGGTGACGTTGGGCATTTTGCCCACCATGGCACCTCCGCACTCCGCCTGCTGATCGACTACCACCTTTGGCTTCACGTTGAAGGTCTTCAGCCATAGGCCGAAGTGGGGCTTGATGCAAAGGAAGGCCTCGCACACGACGATAAACGCCGAGATGTCGAGGATGAAGTTAGGGGCCAGATCATGGAAGTCCAGCCCATAGTAAAACATGAGCCCGCGGACAAACGGGTGGAGGGGAAATCTCAGTCCACGGACGAAGTGGGTAAGAAATACCACCCTCTCATGGGGTTCTGGAGTAGGGACGACCTGCCCTGCATCTGGGAGCCGGTGCGCGATTTCTGCGGCCAGATATCTGGCTTCCCGGAGCTTCGTAATGTCCTCCTCCGTAACGGAGGAGACCATCCACTTGCCCCCCGCTCCGGACATGTTTGGAATGGCTTTGCGGAGAAAAAGCAAACTTGGGCGCTCGAGCTCGAGCGCGTGAGAATGGATGGGCAGGGGAAGGAGAAGGCGTGGGTGAGAAAGAGGAGTCCTTGTCCCTTTATAAAGGCAGTAGAAATTGTGCGCCTCCCCACTTGCCTGGTAAAAAATTTCACATAAACGTCGCAGCCCCAAACTTTTAAGAGACGACAGCTTAGGTTTCTCTAAACCATAGTTCATATGGTGTCGTCTCAACGGAATTGCGTGGTGCCCTATTTAAAGTGAATGCGGTTGTCTCTAATGCCTAACCCATAAACGATAGTTGTAATTTGATAAGAGACATCATGGTATGCACCATATCCAATAGGGTGCAGTTATGATATTCGGACACACCATCACAATATGGTGTTCCAGGCGGTATTAGTCGTGAAACAATTTCCACAATTTCTTAATTGTGTGCCAAACTCGTAACTCAGATATTCATCTCTATGATCATATCACAGACATTTTATCCTCTTGTCACGACGATCTTCAACTTCACTCTGAAATTACTTGAACCTTTCAATAATTCAAACTTGTGTTTCATCAAGTAAATATTCTCAGCATCTACTCAAATCATCTGTGAAGTAAGAACATAACGATATCCACTGCGTGCCTCAGCACTCATTGGACTGCACACATCAAATGTATTACTTCCAAAGAGTTGCTCTCTTGTTCCATCTTACTGAAAATGAGGCCTTTCAGTCATCTTGCCCATGTGGTATGATTTGCATGTCTCAAGTGATTCAAAATCAAGTGAGTCCAAATGATCCATCTGTATGGACTTTCTTCATGCATATATACTAATAGACATGGTTCGCATGTCTCAATCTTTTCAAAAATGAGTGAGTCCAAAGATCCATCAACATGGAGCTTCTTCATGTGTTCTATACCAATATGACTCAAGTGGCAGTGCCACAAGTATGTGGTACTATCATTACTATCTTATATCTTTTGGCATGAACATGTGTATCACTACGATCGAGATTCAATAAACCATTCATTTTAGGTGCAAGACCATTGAAGGTATTATTCAAATAGACAGAGTAACCATTATTCTCCTTTAATGAATAACCGTACTGCGATAAACATAATCCAATCATGTCTATGCTCAACGCAAACACCAAATAACAATTATTCAGGTTTAACCCCAATCTCGATGGTAGAGGGAGCATGCGATGCTTGATCACATCAACCTTGGAAACACTTCCAACACATATCGCCATCTCACCTTTAGCTAGTCTCCGTTTATTCCGCAGCTTTTAATTCGAGTTACTAACACTTAGCAACCGAACCGGTATCTAATACCCTGGTGCTACTAGGAGTACTAGTAAAGTACACATTAATATAATGTATATCCAATATACTTCTGTCGACCTTGCCAGCCTTCTCATCTACGAAGTATCTAGGGTAGTTCTGCTTCAGTGACCGTTCCCCTCATTTCAAAAGCACTTAGTCTCGGGTTTGGGTTCAACCTTGGGTTTCTTCACTAGAGCAGCAACTGATTTGCCGTTTCATGAAGTATCCCTTCTTGCCCTTGCCCTTCTAGAAACTAGTGGTTTTACTAACCATCAACAATTGATGCTCCTTCTTGATTTCTACTTTCGCGGTGTCAAACATCGCGAGTTGCTCAAGGATCATCATGTCTATCCCTGATATGTTATAGTTCATCACGAAGCTCTAATAGCTTGGTGGCAATGACTATGGAGAACCATCACTATCTCATCTGGAAGATTAACTCCCACTCGATTCAAGTGATTGTAGTACTCAGACAATCTGAGCACATGCTCAACGATTGAGCTTTTCTCCCTTAGTTTGCAGGCTTAAGAAACTTGTCAGAGGTCTCATACCTCTTGATGTGGGCATTAGTCTGAAATCCCAATTTCAGTCTTTGGAACATCTCATATGTTCTGCGACGTTTCAAAACCGTCTTTGGTGCCACAATTTTAAACCGTTAGCATCACACACTGAACTATCATGTAGTCATCAAAACTTGTATGTCAGATGTTTCATAACATCTACAAACGACGCTCGAGGTTCAGCACACCGAGCGGTGCATTAAGGACATAAGCCTTATGTGCAGCAATGAGGACAATCCTCAGTTTACGGACCCAGTCCGCATAATTGCTACTATCAACTTTCAACTAAATTTTCTCTAGGAACATATCTTAGTAGAACTAAAGCGTAAGCTACGACATTATTTGCAAAGACCTTTTGACTATGTTCATGATAATTAAGTTCATCTCATTATTTAATGAACTCCCACTTAGATAGACATCCCTCTAGTCATCTAAGTGATACATGATCCGAATCGACTAGGCCGTGTCCGATCATCACGTGAGACGGACTAGTCATCATCGGTGAACATCTCCATGTTGATCGTATCTACTATACGACTCATGTTCGACCTTTCGGTCTCTTGTGTTCCGAGGCCATGTCTGTACATGCTAGGCTCGTCAAGTCAACCTAAGTGTTTTGCTTGTGTTCCGAGGCCATGTCTGTACATGCTAGGCTCGTCAACACCCGTTGTATGCGAACGTTAGAATCTATCACACCCGATCATCACGTGGTGCTTCAAAACAACGAACCTTCGCAACGGTGCACAGTTAGGGGGAACACATCTCTTGAAATTTTAGTGAGGGATCATCTTATTTATGCTACCGTCGTTCTAAGCAAATAAGATGTAAACATGACAAACATCACACGCAAATCATAAAGTGACATGATATGGCCAATATCATCTTGCGCCTTTTGATCTCCATCTTCAAGGCGCGGCATGATCACCTTCATCACCGACATGACACCATGATCTCCCTCATCATGATCTCCATCATCATGATCTCCATCATCGTGTCTTCATGAAGTTGTCTCGCCAACTATTACTTCTACTACTATGGCTAACGGTTAGCAATAAAGTAAAGTAATTACATGGTGTTTTTCATTGACACGCAGGTCATACAATAAATTAAGACAACTCATATGGCTCCTGCCGGTTGTCATACTCATCGACACGCAAGTCGTGATTCCTATTACAAGAACATGATCAATCTCATACATCACATATATCATTCATCACATCCTTTTGGCCATATCACATCACATAGCATACCCTGCAAAAACAAGTTAGACGTCCTCTAATTGTTGTTGCATGTTTTACGTGGCTGCTATGGGTTTCTAGCAAGAACGTTTCTTACCTACGCAAAAGCCACAACGGTGATATGCCAATTGCTATTTACCCTTCATAAGGACCCTTTTCATCGAATCCGATCTGACTAAAGTGGGAGAGACAGACACCCGCTAGCCACCTTCTGCATCAAGTGCATGTCAGTCGGTGGAACCTCTCTCACGTAAGAGTACGTGTAAGGTCGGTCCAGGCCGCTTCATCCCACAATGCCGCCGAATCAAGATAAGACTAGTAACGGTAAGAAAATTGAACAAATCTTCGCCCACAACTACTTTGTGTTCTACTCGTGCATAGAATCTACGCATAAACCTAGCTCATGATGCCACTGTTGGGGAACGTAGCAATAATTCAAAATTTTCTACGTATCACCAAGATCAATCTATGGAGTCATCTAGCAACGAGAGAGAGGGGAGTGCATCTACATACCCTTGTAGATCGCGCGCGGAAGCGTTCAAGAGAACGGGGTTGATGGAGTCGTACTCGTCGTGATCCAAATCACCGATGATCCTAGCGCCGAACGGACGGCACCTCCGCGTTCAACACACGTACGGAGCGGGGACGTCTCCTCCTTCTTGATCCATCAAGGGGGGAGGAGAAGTTGATGGAGATCCAGCAGCACAACGGCGTGGTGGTGGAAGTAGCGGGATCCCGGCAGGGCTTCGCCAAGCGCAAGCGGGGAGGAAGAGGTGTCACGGGAGGGAGGGTGGCGCCAGGGCTTGGGGTGCTGCTTCCATGCGCCTCCCCACTATATATAGGGGTGGAGGGGGCTGGTTTCTTGCCCTCCAAGTCCATTGGGGCGTTGGCAAAGGTGGGGGAAAGAAATCCCATCATTTCCCTTCCCCACCGATTGTTATCCCCCTTTTTTAGGGATCTTGATCTTATCCCTTCGGGATATGATCTTATTCCTTCTAAGGTGGGATCTTGGTGCGCCTTGACCAGGGGTGTGGGGCCTTGCCCCCACTACCCATGTTCATGTGGGTCCCCCATGCAGGTGGGCCCCACTTCGGAACCTTCTAGAACCTTCCCAGTACAATACCGAAAAATCCCGAACATTTTCCGGTGGCCAAAATAGGACTTCCCATATATAAATCTTTACCTCCGGACCATTCCGGAACTCCTCGTGACGTCCGGGATCTCATCCGGGGACTCCGAACAACTTTCGGTTAACCGCATACTAATATCTCTACAACTCTAGCGTCACCGAACCTTAAGTGTGTAGACCCTACGGGTTCGGGAGACATGCAGACATGACCGAGACGACTCTCCGGTCAATAACCAACAGTGGGATCTGGATACCCATGTTGGCTCCCACATGTTCCATGATGATCTCATCGGATGAACCACGATGTCGAGGATTCAATAAATCCCGTATACAATTCCCTTTGTCAATCGGTACGTTACTTTCCCGAGATTCGATCGTCGGTATCCCAATACCTTGTTCAATCTCGTTACCGGCAAGTCACTTTCCTCGTACCGTAACGCATGATCCCGTGGCTAACGCCTTAGTCACATTGAGCTCATTATGATGATGCATTACCGAGTGGGCCCAGAGATACCTCTCCGTCATACGGAGTGACAAATCCCAGTCTCGATTCGTGCCAACCCAACAGACACTTTCGGAGATACCTGTAGTGCACCTTTATAGCCACCCAGTTACGTTGTGACGTTTGGTACACCCAAAGCATTCCTACGGTATCCGGGAGTTGCACAATCTCATGGTCTAAGAAAATGATACTTGACATTAGAAAAGCTCTAGCAAACGAACTACACGATCTTGTGCTATGCTTAGGATAGGGTCTTGTCCATTACATCATTCTCCTAATGATGTGATCCCGTTATCAATGACATCCAATGTCCATGGTCAGGAAACCATAACCATCTATTGATCAACGAGCTAGTCAACTAGAGGCTTACTAGGGACATGTTGTGGTCTATGTATTCACACATGTATTACGGTTTCCAGTTAATACAATTATAGCATGAACAACAGACAATTATCATGAACAAGGAAATACAATAATAACCATTTTATTATTGCCTCTAGGGCATATTTCCAACAGTCTCCCACTTGCACTAGAGTCAATAATCTAGTTCACATCACCATGTGATTAACACTCAAAGTTCACATCGCCATGTGACTAATACCCAAGAGTTTACTAGAGTCAATAATCTAGTTCACATCACCATGTGATTAACACTCAATGAGTTCTAGGGTTTGATCATGTTATGCTTACGAGGGAGGTTTTAGTCAACGGGTCTGCAACATTCAGATCCGTGTGTGCTTTACAAATCTCTATGTCATCTTGTAGATGCAGCTACCATGCGCTACTTGGAGCTATTCCAAATAACTGCTCTACTATACGAATCCGGTTCACTACTCAGAGTCATCCGGATTAGTGTCAAAGTTTGCATCGACGTAACCCTTTACGACGAACCCCCTTTCCACCTCCATAATCGAGAAAATTCCTTAGTCCACTAGATACTAAGGATAAGTTCGACCGCTGTCATGTGATCCCTTCCTGGATCACTATTGTACCCCTTGACTAACTCATGGCAAGGCACACTTCAAGTGCGGTACACAGCATAGCATATTGTAGAGCCTACGTCTAAAGCATAGGGGACGACCTTCGTCCTTTCTCTTTCTTCTGCCGTGGTCAGGTCTTGAGTCTTACTCAATACTCACACCTTGTAACACAGCCAAGAACTCCTTCTTTGCTGATCTATTTTGAACTCCTTAAAAATCTTGTCACGGTATGTATTCATTTGAAAGTACTATTAAGCGTTTTTGATCTATCCTTATAGATCTTGATGCTCAATGTTCAAGTAGCTTAATCCAGGTTTTCCATTAAAAAACACTTTTCAAATAACCCTGGATGCTTTCCAGAAATTCTACATCATTTCTGATCATGTTAACAACATATACTCATCAAAAATTCTATAGTGCTCCCACTCACTTCTTTGGAAATACAAGTTTCTCATGAACCTTGTATAAACCCAAAATCTTTGATCATCTCATCAAAGCGTTCATTCCAACTCCGAGATGCTTACTCCAATCCTTAGAAGGATTGCTGGAGCTTTGCATACTTGTTAACATCTTTCAGGATTGACAAAACCTTCTGGTTGTATCACATACAACCTTTCCTCGAGAAAATCGTCGAGGAAACAATGTTTTGACATCCTATCTGCAAGATTTCATAAATAATGCAGTAACTGCTAATATAATTCTAACAGACTCTTAGCATCGCTACAAGTGAGAAAGTCTCATCGCAGTCAACTCCTTGAACTTGCCGGAAAACATCTTAACGACAAGTCGAGCTTTCTTAATGGTGACACTTACCATCATTGTCTGTCTTCCCTTTAAAATCCATCTGTACCCAACAGCCTTACGACCATCAAGTAGTTCTTTCAAAGTCTATACTTTGTTTTCATACATGGATCCTCTCGGATTTTATGGCCTCAAGCCATTCGTCAGAATCCGGGCCCACCATCGCTTCTCCATAGCTCGTAGGTTCATTGTTGTCTAGCAACATGACTTCCAAGACAGGATTACGTACCACTCTGAAGTAGTACGCATCCTTGTCGTCCTATGAGGTTTGGTAGTGACTTGATCTGAAGTTTCATGATCACTATCATAAGCTTCCACTTCAATTGGTGTAGGTGCCACAGGAACAACTTCCTGTGCCCTACTACACATTAGTTGAAGTGACGGTTCAATGACCTCATCCAGTCTCCACCATCCTCCCACTCAATTCTTTCGAGAGAAACTTTTCCTCGAGAAAGGACCCGTTTCAAGAAACAATCACTTTTGCTTCCAGATCTGAAATAGGAAGTAAACCCAACTGTTTTGGGTATTCTATAAAGATGCATTTATCCGCTTTGGGTTCGAGCTTATCAGCCTGAAACTTTTTCACATAAACGTCGCAGCCCCAAACTTTTAAGAGACGACAGCTTAGGTTTCTCTAAACCATAGTTCATATGGTGTCGTCTCAACGGAATTGCGTGGTGCCCTATTTAAAGTGAATGCGGTTGTCTCTAATGCCTAACCCATAAACGATAGTTGTAATTCGATAAGAGACATCATGGTATGCACCATATCCAATAGGGTGCAGTTATGATATTCGGACACACCATCACAATATGGTGTTCCAGGCGGTATTAGTCGTGAAACAATTTCCACAATTTCTTAATTGTGTGCCAAACTCGTAACTCAGATATTCATCTCTATGATCATATCACAGACATTTTATCCTCTTGTCACGACGATCTTCAACTTCACTCTGAAATTACTTGAACCTTTCAATAATTCAGACTTGTGTTTCATCAAGTAAATATTCTCAGCATCTACTCAAATCATCTGTGAAGTAAGAACATAACGATATCCACTGCGTGCCTCAGCACTCATTGGACTGCACACATCAAATGTATTACTTCCAACAAGTTGCTCTCTTGTTCCATCTTACTGAAAACGAGGCCTTTCAGTCATCTTGCCCATGTGGTATGATTTGCATGTCTCAAGTGATTCAAAATCAAGTGAGTCCAAATGATTCATCTGTATGGACTTTCTTCATGCATATATACTAATAGACATGGTTCGCATGTCTCAATCTTTTCAAAAATGAGTGAGTCCAAAGATCCATCAACATGGAGCTTCTTCATGTGTTCTATACCAATATGACTCAAGTGGCAGTGCCACAAGTATGTGGTACTATCATTACTATCTTATATCTTTTGGCATGAACATGTGTATCACTACGATCGAGATTCAATAAACCATTCATTTTAGGTGCAAGACCATTGAAGGTATTATTCAAATAGACAGAGTAACCATTATTCTCCTTTAATGAATAACCGTATTGCGATAAACATAATCCAATCATGTCTATGCTCAACGCAAACACCAAATAACAATTATTCAGGTTTAACCCCAATCTCGATGGTAGAGGGAGCATGCGATGCTTGATCACATCAACCTTGGAAACACTTCCAACACATATCGTCATCTCACCTTTAGCTAGTCTCCGTTTATTCCACAGCTTTTATTTCGAGTTACTAACACTTAGCGACCGAACCGGTATCTAATACCCTGGTGCTACTAGGAGTACTAGTAAAGTACACATTAATATAATGTATATCCAATATACTTCTGTCGACCTTGCCAGCCTTCTCATCTACGAAGTATCTAGGGTAGTTCTGCTTCAGTGACCGTTCCCCTCATTTCAGAAGCACTTAGTCTCGGGTTTGGGTTCAACCTTGGGTTTCTTCACTAGAGCAGCAACTGATTTGCCGTTTCATGAAGTATCCCTTCTTGCCCTTGCCCTTCTAGAAACTAGTGGTTTTACTAACCATCAACAATTGATGCTCCTTCTTGATTTCTACTTTCGCGGTGTCAAACATCGCGAGTTGCTCAAGGATCATCATGTCTATCCCTGATATGTTATAGTTCATCACGAAGCTCTAATAGCTTGGTGGCAGTGACTATGGAGAACCATCACTATCTCATCTGGAAGATTAACTCCCACTCGATTCAAGTGATTGTAGTACTCAGACAATCTGAGCACATGCTCAACGATTGAGCTTTTCTCCCTTAGTTTGCAGGCTTAAGAAACTTGTCAGAGGTCTCATACCTCTTGACGTGGGCATTAGTCTGAAATCCCAATTTCAGTCTTTGGAACATCTCATATGTTCTGCGACGTTTCAAAACCGTCTTTGGTGCCACAATTTTAAACCGTTAGCATCACACACTGAACTATCATGTAGTCATCAAAACGTGTATGTCAGATGTTTCGTAACATCTACAGACGACGCTCGAGGTTCAGCACACCGAGCGGTGCATTAAGGACATAAGCCTTCTGTGCAGCAATGAGGACAATCCTCAGTTTACGGACCCAGTCCGCATAATTGCTACTATCAACTTTCAACTAAATTTTCTCTAGGAACATATCTTAGTAGAACTAAAGCGTAAGCTACGACATTATTTGCAAAGACCTTTTGACTATGTTCATGATAATTAAGTTCATCTCATTATTTAATGAACTCCCACTTAGATAGACATCCCTCTAGTCATCTAAGTGATACATGATCCGAATCGACTAGGCCGTGTCCGATCATCACGTGAGACGGACTAGTCATCATCGGTGAACATCTCCATGTTGATCGTATCTACTATACGACTCATGTTCGACCTTTCGGTCTCTTGTGTTCCGAGGCCATGTCTGTACATGCTAGGCTCGTCAAGTCAACCTAAGTGTTTTGCTTGTGTTCCGAGGCCATGTCTGTACATGCTAGGCTCGTCAACACCCGTTGTATGCGAACGTTAGAATCTATCACACCCGATCATCACGTGGTGCTTCAAAACAACGAACCTTCGCAACGGTGCACAGTTAGGGGGAACACATCTCTTGAAATTTTAGTGAGGGATCATCTTATTTATGCTACCGTCGTTCTAAGCAAATAAGATGTAAACATGACAAACATCACACGCAAATCATAAAGTGACATGATATGGCCAATATCATCTTGCGCCTTTTGATCTCCATCTTCAAGGCGCGACATGATCACCTTCATCACCGACATGACACCATGATCTCCATCATCATGATCTCCATCATCGTGTCTTCATGAAGTTGTCTCGCCAACTATTACTTCTACTACTATGGCTAACGGTTAGCAATAAAGTAAAGTAATTACATGGTGTTTTTCATTGACACGCAGGTCATACAATAAATTAAGACAACTCATATGGCTCCTGCCGGTTGTCATACTCATCGACACGCAAGTCGTGATTCCTATTACAAGAACATGATCAATCTCATACATCACATATATCATTCATCACATCCTTTTGGCCATATCACATCACATAGCATACCCTGCAAAAACAAGTTAGACGTCCTCTAATTGTTGTTGCATGTTTTACGTGGCTGCTATGGGTTTCTAGCAAGAACGTTTCTTACCTACGCAAAAGCCACAACGGTGATATGCCAATTGCTATTTACCCTTCATAAGGACCCTTTTCATCGAATCCGATCTGACTAAAGTGGGAGAGACAGACACCCGCTAGCCACCTTCTGCATCAAGTGCATGTCATTCGGTGGAACCTGTCTCACGTAAGAGTATGTGTAAGGTCGGTCCGGGCCGCTTCATCCCACAATGCCGCCGAATCAAGATAAGACTAGTAACGGTAAGAAAATTGAACAAATCGTCGCCCACAACTACTTTGTGTTCTACTCGTGCATAGAATCTACGCATAAACCTGGCTCATGATGCCACTGTTAGGAAACGTAGCAATAATTCAAAAATTTCTACGTATCACCAAGATCAATCGATGGAGTCATCTAGCAACGAGAGAGAGGGGAGTGCATCTACATACCCTTGTAGATCGCGCGCGGAAGCGTTCAAGAGAACGGGGTTGATGGAGTCGTACTCGTCGTGATCCAAATCACCGATGATCCTAGCGCCGAACGGACGGCACCTCCGCGTTCAACACACATACGGAGCGGGGACGTCTCCTCCTTCTTGATCCAGCAAGGGGGGAGGAGAAGTTGATGGAGATCCAGCAGCACGACGGTGTGGTGGTGGAAGTAGCGGGATCCCGGCAGGGCTTCGCCAAGCGCAAGCGGGGAGGAAGAGATGTCACGGGAGGGAGGGAGGCGCCAGGGCTTGGGGTGCTGCTTCCATGCGCCTCCCCACTATATATAGGGGTGGAGGGGGCTGGTTTCTTGCCCTCCAAGTCCATTGGGGCGTTGGCAAAGGTGGGGGAAAGAAATCCCATCATTTCCCTTCCCCACCGATTGTTATCCCCCTTTTTTAGGGATCTTGATCTTATCCCTTCGGGATATGATCTTATTCCTTCTAAGGTGGGATCTTGGTGCGCCTTGACCAGGGGTGTGGGGCCTTGCCCCCACTACCCATGTTCATGTGGGTCCCCCATGCAGGTGGGCCCCACTTCGGAACCTTCTAGAACCTTCCCAGTACAATACCGAAAAATCCCGAACATTTTCCGGTGGCCAAAATAGGACTTCCCATATATAAATCTTTACCTCCGGACCATTTTGGAACTCCTTGTGACGTCCGGGATCTCATCTGGGACTCCGAACAACTTTCGGTTAACCGCATACTAATATCTCTACAACTCTAGCGTCCCCGAACCTTAAGTGTGTAGACCCTACGGGTTCGGGAGACATGCAGACATGATCGAGACGACTCTCCGGTCAATAACCAACAGCGGGATCTGGATACCCATGTTGGCTCCCACATGTTCCATGATGATCTCATCGGATGAACCACGATGTCGAGGATTCAATCAATCCCGTATACAATTCCCTTTGTCAATCGGTACGTTACTTGCCCGAGATTCAATCGTCGGTATCCCAATACCTTGTTCAATCTCGTTACCGGCTAGTCACTTTACTCGTACCGTAACGCACGATCCCGTGGCTAACTCCTTAGTCACATTGAGCTCATTATGATGATGCATTACCGAGTGGGCCCAGAGATACCTCTCCGTCATACGGAGTGACAAATCCCAGTCTCGATTCGTGCCAACCCAACAGACACTTTCGGAGATACCTGTAGTGCACCTTTATAGCCACCCAGTTACGTTGTGACGTTTGGTACACCCAAAGCATTCCTACGGTATCCGGGAGTTGCACAATCTCATGGTCTAAGGAAATGATACTTGACATTAGAAAAGCTCTAGCAAACGAACTACACGATCTTGTGCTATGCTTAGGATTGGGTCTTGTCCATTACATCATTCTCCTAATGATGTGATCCCGTTATCAATGACATCCAATGTCCATGGTCAGGAAACCATAACCATTTATTGCTCAACGAGCTAGTCAACTAGAGGCTTACTAGGGACATGTTGTGGTCTATGTATTCACACATGTATTACGGTTTCCAGTTAATACAATTATAGCATGAACAACACACAATTATCATGAACAAGGAAATACAATAATAACCATTTTATTATTGCCTCTAGGGCATATTTCCAACAGCTCGCGCCTTCCCCATAAAAAGAGGGAGGCGTGGAGGCGCGGCTCATTTACTCAGTGGACTCGAGTCGTAGTCTTCAAGGCGCCCACGCCCCACGATCATGGGGCGGGGAACGGTCGCCTCACCCGTCCCCTCGATTCTGCTCGCTCGCCATGCGTCCTCCATGCAGGTGGCAGGCGGTGGGGGCGGGAAACCGGGCTGTCGCTGATTGGGGCAGCGGGTCGGTCCTAATTCCGATGGTTGGATTGGCTGAATGGGGCGGCCGAGCCTCGACCCCGCCCCTTTATAAGGAGGGGGAGGGGGATGTCATCCCACATTCTCTCTGCATCCATCCTCTTCCTCCTTCGCTCCTTTCTTCCACTCGCCATGGTGAGAGGGGGTGCTGGGCCTTCGACAGTGGCGGCAAGGGTCGTCGCTCGACAGCGCGTTCCCCCTTCTCTAGAGCCCGCGGCGGCGGAGCCGGCTACGAGAGGAAGGGGGAGGGGGCGAGGCCAAGGTCGCCGCGGCGGTCGGGGGAGAGGGGGCGAGGCGGTGCGGTGGTCGTGCCCCCGCCAGCGATGCCTCCCGCGATGGAGGGCCAAGTCGGGGACCAGCCCCGCGAGTTCTTCATCAGGCTGCGTCGGCCACCGCGTCGTCGTCTCCGCCTCCCCACCCCATTTGCTCGGGAGATGGAGCTCGATCCACCTCAGACCCTCAGGCTGCACATGAGGGGCTGCAGGAATGGCGGCACGCGGGTCGACGTCGACTTCCCCACTCCTCGCATCATGTACCTCTGTCGCGGATGGAAGACGTTTGCTCGCATCTACAGCCTGATGGCGGGGCTCGTCCTCTACTTCAAGTTAATGGAGGGCGGTCTGCTCTCCGTCAAGGTCTTTGGAGATCTTGGAACTCATCTAAAGTGCTGCGTGGAGAGCTCCTCCGACGATGAAGATTCCTCCTCGAGCAGGAGTGACGAGGAGGACAGCGACAGCGACGACGAGGGAGTCGAGGGGCAAGATGCCGACCCCGACTCCGACTGACCGCGCCGCCCCTCCCTCGGCCACGCGCCCTGCCGAGGGCCTTCCTCAACAAGCTCTCCATCGGGGCGCTCCCCGTCGTCTCCTTGGGTGGCTGGCGTAGGAGGGCTGGAGAAGGCAAAGAAGGCGGGTGGCGGCCGTCAAATCGGAGTACGCGGGCACCGACACCTTCGTCGCGTATTGCCGGCTCGCTGCCTCGTCTTCCAGCTCCTTTCCCGGCACCAAGATGTTCTCTTGGTGCCTTCTGCTCCTCGTACCTTGCCTAGGTGCTCTTTTTGCCCTCCTGCTACCTTGTTCCACCTTCTGAGGAGAGGGACAAGAAAGGGATTACGGGCACCTTATCTCTTTTTAGTTTGTAAGCCTGCGGGCACTTGTTAATTTTAAGACTTGTAATTCCCTTGCTCATGTTTTTAATTCCGTATGAACTGTACCTGTATGGGATGTTTTTAATGAAAAAGGGTGTTTGCCGGGCTCTTTGTGCGTGAGCGAGGCCTATGCCAAGGACGAATCCTTCTTATTTTTAAGATAAACATTGTCGCCCGGCAACAGGCCTGGTCGTCTCTCCACTTCAGTCGACCATTCTCGCACTCTTGGCGGAGGCAGGGCGAAGTAGAGTTAGGCCCCTCGTTCATTTCCTTGCCACCGCGACTACGACCAAATTCCGACCTAGGAGGTAGCTCTTGGGTACAGCAAAGGGGGAGCACGGTGGTTTTAAGAATGTAAACGAGGTTTCACATGTCCCAGTTCTATACATAAATGCATAACAGGGGGATGAAAGACTTATTTGAATCCGCAGCCCCCGGCAACCTTGGCTTGCCGTGGTTGGATCCTTGTATCTTCAGCCCCCGGCAGTCTTGGCCTGCCGGGGCCGGAGCGCCAGTTCGTTCTCTTTTTCCCGAGCGGCTCAGCAGAAGTGTCCACGTGCCCTGCGAACCGAAGAGAATAGAAAGACGCACACTCGACCTCTAGGCTAGGGGTTAGTCGCCACTAAGCACTATCAACCCTAACCGAGGGAGAGACTTAACCTAGCATGCATGCTATAACTTAGGGTGCCAGCACTTTGTTTATTTATGCTCAGGGTCTGCGCCTGGCTTTGTACAGAGGGTAACATGCCTTGTCGGCAAAGCTTGTACAAAAGGTGGCTTGCCGGGAGGCCCGGCAAGCCGCGCCTTATGGGTAAAATTTGCGAAGATGCTCGATGTTCCAGGAGTTGCTCACTGGGACAGCATCTTCAGTCTCCAGGCGGACTGCGCCGGGCCTTCCCACTTCGGCGTCAACTTGTTGGAATTCTTGGCCGACTGAATGCGCCGAAGAACAAGGTCGCCTTCCTCAAAGCTTCGGGCATGAAACTTGTGGCTATGGTAGCAGCGCAAGGCTTGCTGGTAGCGCGCTGCTCTCACAGCCGCCCGAAGACGATCTTCCTCAAGGAGCGTTGTGTCATCTTGCCGCAACTGCTCTTGCTCAAGCTCGTCGTAAGCAAGCACTCGAGGTGACCCGTATATGAGTTCCGTGGGGAGAACTGCTTCTGCCCCATATACTAGGGCAAAGGGTCTCTGGCCGGTGGCTTGATTTGGTGTCGTCCTGATCGGCCAAAGAACCGCCGGCAACTCATCAATCCAGCGCCTTCCGCTCTTGTGCAGCCTGTCAAAAGTCTTTGTCCTTAAGCCTCGCAGCACTTCAGCATTTGCCCTCTCCGCCTGGCCATTGCTCCGTGGATGCGCCACGGAAGCAAAACAGACCTTGCTGCCGAGGTCTTGGGTGCATTGCATGAAGGTGTGGCTTGTGAACTACGTGCCATTGTCGGTGATGACTCTGTTTGGCACACCAAAACGGCAGACTAGCCCTTTGAAGAATTTGATGGCTGACTATGTAGTAACCTTCCTCACTGCCTCCACCTCCGGCCACTTTGTGAACTTGTCGATGGCAACGTACAAGTATTCAAAGCCCCGACAGCGCGAGGGAAAGGGCCCAGTATGTCGAGCCCTCAGACTGAAAACGACCAGGAAAGAGGAATTGTTTGAAGGGCTTGAGCTGGTTGATGAAGCTTCTTCGAATGGAACTGTCATGCTTCACACTTGGTTATTAGTGCCATCGCATCCTGGAGGGTAGTGGGCCAGAATAAACCCTGCCGGAACGCCTTGCCGGCAAGGGCCCTCGACCCTATGTGGGAGCCACATATGCCTCCATGTATCTCTGCCAACAGCTCCAGTCCTTCCTCCCGGGGGATGCATTTCAATTTCACACCGTTCGGTCTTTTTCTGTACAGGACGTCATCGACGAACTGGTACAAGGCAGACCGATGGGCTACTTTTTCCGCTTCTTCCTACTCCTTAGGAAGTTCCCCTGTCTGGAGGAAACGGACGGTATGTTGTGCCCATGCCGGAGCCTGGGGCTCGACGGCAAGGGCCAAAGGCATCTCTTCTGCCATGGGGGCAGCCGTCTCTACGGCCAGGGCTTGGCGCCCTGCCGGAGCCAGCTGCCCATTGGCAGGCTCAGAATCCGCGGCGACACCCTTGCCAGCGGCCCCTGGGGTCTCGGCGGGAAAGTACTTGTCGGGGCCTGATTTCCTCCGCTTGTTCTGCTCCGTTGATGGTTCGACGGATGGTTGAGTTAACCGAAGCAAAAAGGTACCTGGTTCCACACGTAGCTTGAATGCAGCGCGCTTTGACAGGTAGTCAGCAATGTCATTCTTCGCTCGGGGAACGTGCTCCGCTTGTATACCATCGAAGCGCTCCTCCAGCTTCCTCACCTCATCTACGTAGGCCTCCATCAACGGACTCTGATAATCTTTGTTGACTTTTCTGATGACAAGCTGCGAATCACCCCTGACGATGAGCTTCCTAACCCCGAGGTCTGCCACGATCCTGAGACCGGCAAGCAGCCCCTCGTACTCAGCAGTGTTGTTTGGACATCTCCCTGGGAAAGTGCATCTGGATCACATACTTGAGGTGCTCTCCGATGGGTGCGACAAGCAGCACACCGGCACCGGCGCCTTGCAGCGAGAAAGCCCCATCAAAGTACATGATCCAGTCACGACTTGCTTCCTTGCCGGGGAGAGCGGTCTCCTGGACTTCTTCATCGGGCGTTGAGGTCCATTCTGCAATGAACTCTGCCAAGACTTTGCTCTGGATTGTCGAAGTACTTTCAAACTACAACCCAAAGCTTGACAATTCCAGGGCCCACTCCACAATCCTTCCGGTTGCATCTGGGTTGTGCAGTATCCGTTGCAACAAGAGGCGGGTGACGACAGTGATCTCGTGGGCTTGGAAGTAATGATGCAGCTTCCTCGAGGCCATAAGGAGGCCGAAGAGCAATTTCTGCACACCGGAGTACCTTGACCTAGCCCCCTGCAAGAGGGAGCTGACAAAGTAAACCGGGTGCTGCATCATCTTCTTCTTCGGCACCACTTCACTTGGCTGCGCGGGCCCTGTCCCGATGGCATTAGACTCTGCCGGGGGCCTTGCCTTGCCGGCACCAGGCCCTGCCGGGGGAATCTCTGACTTGCCATCCGCCGGTCCTGTCGTTGCCACTGCCTCCTTGTCGACCTCCCTCTACGCCACCAGCGCGGCGCTGACCACTTGACTCGTCACCGCCAGATACAGCAGCAACGGCTCTTGCGGTTTAGGCGCCACCAGTACTGGTGTAGAAGAGAGGTATTTCTTTAGATCCTGCAGTGCTTCTTCGGCCTCCGGGGTCCACTCCATTGGGCCCGCCTTTTTCAAAATTTTGAAAAAGGGAAGGCGCACTCGGCAGACTTGGAGATGAATCGGCTCATGGCGGCAACGCAGCCAGTGAGCCGACGCACATCCTTGATCCGCTTGGGCGCCTCAATCTGCTCGATAGCCTTGATTTTGTCTGGGTTTGCCTCAATCCCACGCTGCGACACAAAAAACCCAAGAAGTTTGCCGGATGGAACGCCGAAGACACACTTCTCAGGGTTCAGCTTGAGGTTGATCTTGCGCAGGTTGGCAAACGTCTCTTCTAAGTCTTGTACAAGAGTCGCCCTGTCTTTGGTTTTGACCACTATGTCATCCATATAACACTAAAAAAAAATACACTTCCGTGATGATACGTGTTTGTCACAGTAGGTCGCGTTTTTTGTCATGCATGTACATCCATGACGATTTTATGACAGAATTAAGATAGTCATACCTGTGCTGTCGTAGAAGTGTTCCATGACATTACCAAAATTATCATCACAGAAGTGTCCACTTCCATGACGATAAATCGTGCGTCACAGAAGTGCTTTCGTCAAGGGTGACCGACACGTGGCATCCAACGTAAGGGAGCGCCGTTAAGCTATCGGGTCAGATTTTGGATCCGATAACCCGTTAACAGCCCTGACCAATGGGAAATTTCCACGTGTAAAATTCTGATTGGCCGAAGGGAACACCTGTCAGCTCGTCAGTGGGCCAGATGTCGCCCGTCCATTGAAGGAGACATGCCTATGATACGTCGACACGTGGCTGGTCCCAACAGAGGCCCATATAGGTTAAAAAGGTCGGCCCAGTCAAAGGCCCGTAGAACTTAATCAGGTACTAGTGGGCCAGCCCAATAACGGCCTGCTTAATAAAGGCCCATTTACGGCCCGAAGCCAGATCTGGCCCATTAATTGTTCGCCCAATATTTGGGCCCATTTACGGCCTGAAGCCAGATCTGGCCCGTTAATTGTTTGCCCAATATTTGGGCCCATTTGCGGCCCGAAGCCAGATCTGGCCCGTTAATTGTTCGCCGAATATTTGGGCCCAACTACAGCCCAGTGACTTTCGCCCTGTTAGAGGCCTGATGTAGACATGGGCCCATTTCAGCCCGGTGTGACTTTCGGCCTGGGAATGGCCCGTGCTGCCCATGGGCCATATATGGTCCGACGGGACATCGGGCCCACTAACGGCCCGTGCTAAAGGTGGCAACAGTTAAGCCCGACATGACTTTGGGCCTGTTAAAGGCCTGTCGCGTAATTCGGCCCATTGATGCATGTGCTAAGCTTTCGGCCTCTTAAAGGCCCATGATATCAGTGGGCCAACTAAGGCCCGAGATATGTTTCGGCCTGGTAATGGCCCGTCAGCTAACTGGGCCCAAGACGGCCCGGTCTACATTTCGGCCTGCTGAAGGCCCGTCAACGACTAGTGAAAATTGAGGCCCAACATGCATTTTGGCCTGCTAAAGGCTCGTGGTTTCATCTCGGTCGTAACAGGCCAGTACAATATTCAGCCTATTAATGTCCCAACGCTACCTGGGCCAAACTAAGCGCTGGGTCGACAAAAGGCCCAACTAAAATATAGGTCGGTGTAAGTTTGGGTCTGGCGCAATGTGTGAAGGCCCCAATCATTCGGGCCCAAGAAAGACGCAGGCCCGCCCAATTGTGGCCCGCTAAAAACCTGGCCCGTTAGAGTCGAATGTTTCGGTCCGGTCGACTACATCTGATTTTTTTCAGATAGCGAATGATGGCAGTAACTAGTAGGAATTAAGAACAAACCTACTCTATACAATAAAGAAATTACGACATAGTAACTAAGAATAAACCTACACTATACAATAAAGGATTTAAGGTATATTACATCCACTGGGAATCGAAGTTCGCCACCAGTGATCATAAAGCGCAACGAAGAAACAGATTACAAAAACTAGGCACCATTGCAGCGTAACAAAATAATACTGAACCGAGACCACTTCCAAGACAGTTCAAGAAAGGTTAGCCTTGTGGGGGAACTGTTGCGCAAGCTGCTGAGCAAGGCTGTGAGACCGGCCTAGCATGTCGGTCATAGCTTCCAGGTGTAGCTGTTTAGCGATGAGGTTCTCATTGGTGTTCTCCGTAATCTTTCTTAGAGATAGGACTTCAAGTCGAAGTTGAGTTGCAGAATGCCTTTCTGCTAGAACTTGGGACTGAAGAAGTCGAACTGATTCAGACAATGAATTATGTGAGCTTGTCTGACTATTAGTCTCAAGTAACTTGAACACTGCATCAAGACAAGACTTTGGGGTTGTCTCGCTATCTTCAAGATGTTTTGCCTTCTTTGCTGCAATATATGTTGGGTTTGTCTCACAGCCTTCAGCAGACATGTGCATGCCATCAGGCATATCACCCTGAAACAAAGCAGAGAGATGACAGGTTTTGCACATGTATAAACAAAGATGATAACTGTTCTGTCAATTCTATCCAATTTCAAATTAGAAAATAAAGAGTAAGTTCAAAATATCAATAGCATAATTTGGCATTGTTCATAATGCGGGGAGCTTCACCACACTACTGGATTACCATGTCAACATAACAAGCATAGATGAAGGGCAAAGAAAATCATTGTATCTATTTTGGATAATGTGCATGGCATGTTGTTCATATCATCAGCCACATCAGTAAGATAAAACAGGAGATGACAAGGTGCAAACGTGGGCTGCTTCACCACACACTGGATTATAGATCCACAAAAACAAGCATACATATAGGGAGTATTAAGTAATGTGCATGGTATGAATAAGGAATTTGGTTTTACAAGTAAAACTTAGAACTTACGGTTCTTACGAACATGCATTTTGGTAGAAACAGCAAACTAAACAGCAGTAAACGATAGGGAGTATGAGCAAATTAAACAGCAGTTGAGGATAAAGGCTTTAGAAGGACTGACTTACATTAACAGTTAACACCGGCTTTATAATGCCCTTCTCCATGTCGAGGGAAGGATAACTCAAGAATTTCAGCACAGAATCTTCTTCATAAGCATTGCCTGTACTCTACATTTTGTAGAGAGTAATTGTAGATATGATAATACTGGAAGGGATAGAGGATAATGAAGATAAGATGCAGATTGATGCTACATAATCAACTACCAGTCCCTGGAAGTACAAGCGTTACAGGACCAAATGTACTGACAAGAGCAATGGGCTACACTTCTGCACTGGCATTGTCTGTGTATTCTACTTGTTGGTAAGATTAAATATAGATCTGATCTTTTTTAGTAAATGGTGGGCGAGGGAGATAAGATGCAGAATGCTACAAAATGAACCAATCCCTCTTCCCATAATACAAGAGTGTTTTGAACACTGGTGTACTGTACAAAACGTTCTTATATTATGGGACGGAGGGAGTAGCTGTTAATGTAAGTACAGTGATAGACCACGTTCAGTCCTTACAAGAGGACTGCAGAGCTAAACCTCTTCAAAAGCATTGGGTTGATTCTAAATTTATGTAAGAGTCCATACGGATCTTATAATGTCCACCAAATGGACGATTACGAGGCTAACATGTGCAGTGATGCTACATAATCAAACAGCTATGAAAGTAAGTATGGTCATACAGGGCAAGAGGTATTCACAAGAGCAATGCAGTGTGCAGTATAGTTGCTAGATTCTGTGGTCCCTTGAGAACGAATGTTCTTCTGCTAGCAGTTTTCGTACAAGTGAGACATTAAGGCAAATGCAGAAATGTAGTTCAAATTGTGATGTGATATCATAGACAGTACCTTACGCTGCAGTCGAGACCAATGTGTAACAAGATTATTCCAGTCACCATCGGATAAATGTAGCACCGAAGACTTTACAGAAATTTCATTCAGAGGCTTGCCATTGAAGTGCACTTGCCTCAGGTAGGAACGATACTTCATCAACGAGTGCTTGAAAAGCGCAACCAAACCTTGCTCGTCATCACAATCCAGTTTGCTCCTCGCCTATTTAAAAGAATGAAATCTTGTGTCTTCTGTCAGCAGAAACATATGCAGTAATGACCATGAATAACATTAGTACATTACTTACGCGTAAGTTGCGGAGGAAGACTGGAAATTGTTCTGTGTCTACGGTATAATCTTTCCATGAAGGAAAGATGCGCACAAAGTTCCTGACAACAACATAAGCTTCGTCTTCTAAACTGGGAAGAAATGGAACAGGGGTCCTATTTGTTGCAATTGAGGCTCTGTCTGGTTCGAAAAGGGATTTGGCAACTGGATTTGGTGTACTCTTTGCTGGAATGGGGGTTTTGCGTCGTACAGCTGGTGCTATGTTAGCTGGCATAATCATACTGTTTGCTGCAGTTGGGGTCTGCTGAGTTGGGGCATCAGAAATGACCAATGTAGTAGGGCTAGAGTCTGCTAGAGTTGGGGTATTTTGTGGGTCAGGTGATATTGCAACTACACCTAGTGGGCTATTTGATTTATCAGGTGCCACTACCTTTTCCAAATACTTTGCTTGTGCTCCTCCACGATCAGCAATCGCCCTCTTCCTTTTGAATGTCTGATACACAAGAACATCATTTGAATGGATAAATATGGTATGATGACAGATGGAATATGTGCTGAAAATGGATAGGCAGGGCGTATTCACATACACGATGTGTAAACTTAGCTAATGGCAGTTCAACAAAGTAGAAGCAATGCAAAGCATCAGTTGCAAGATATGTGCGAGCAATGTAACCTTGGAAAGTTAGAGCAAGTACCTTGATGGGTGAATAAGATAGGGCATCTTCCTCTGACTCCTCCACTAGGGAGCTACATTGACTTAGGTCTCCCTCTAGCTCAGAATCACTGTTAGGATCATATTTTGAGCATGAATCTGTAGGTGGAGAGCGTTTGCATTGCATTGCATCTAGACTTGATTTCAGTCCCTTAATGCCAAGTTTGACAGCCATGGCATTGTTCTGCTTTATTCTTTTCATGCGCGCAAGCTCATAATCATTATGATGCTGTTCAGAATCTGAGATTCATGAAAACATAAAAAGTAGTCAGATTATCTATGGAATGCATTGCGGATTCAACTCGGAGAGTGTCTCCCTATAAACCCCTGCATATGCAAAGTTCACCTCCCCAACCATGCTGACCAGACCACACACAGAAATACAAACCTCTTATGTCTCTATAACAGGCAGGCACACATTTCAAAACTTAAGTAGGAACATTAGAATCATATGAAATTCGTATTTGAACAAATAAACTAAGCAATTATGAGTGGCGTAATGTTTAGCTTCAAGGGTGGAGTGTTGGTAGTGCGACACAAAGAAAGTAGGCAGATTGTATTCCATGTAAAAGATCGAAACCTATGTAAAAGCTGGAAATGACACTTTCTTTCTATACAATGCAGTGTTCGTTACCCACACATGATGGAAGAGATCACATAGAGAAATACTATTCACTCATGTCTACGGTTCCAGTATTTAGAAACAGGGTGGTCCACCCTAAAAGACTATTGACAACAAATATGACAAGGCAAGCATAGATGTAGTGAATCAATCATTTACTTGTGAGCTTACTAGGACAAGTATGCAGAATTGTAACTGCACTAAGAGACCGTCCAAAATCTGAATGAAGAAGTTTGTCTAGCACTTATTGTTTGCAATTAATCGACGTGAATAATTGGATATTATATCGAATGAGTAAGAAAGACAAGTAAAATTGTCAACAAACCTGGCTTGCAGTAGTAATCTGGGTCAATGTCACTACGACCAACAATCCAAAATGACTAGTTTCTGTTCCGAGGGCCAGAATTTTGAAAACCCTGTGAACTTTAGAGGTACTAAAGATTACCGAAATACATCTGAACCATTAAGTGTAGGTAGCACTGAGCACACAACAAACCCTAATGACAGTCCTTCCTAATGAGTAATGAATCAATTAGAAAATGGGTGATGAGGAGTGGTTGCTGAGTGTTGAGGACGTATCTCAGGATAAATCGGGTTGGCTTGGTGGGTGCTGCACGCCTGAGCCCTGAACGGACTGGGAAGGTAGGCACGGCAGTGCGCCCGGGCAGCGGTGACGCTGTTGGGCGAGCGGCTCCTGGCCTCCTGTTAGTCCGGCGTCGCCTCCTAGAGTCATGCCGTCTGGGGACGGCAAGTCGTCGCCGAGGCAGGCGGCTGGGGGCGAGTAGAGATCGGAAGCGCGCATCAGAACAGAGGGGAATCGGGGCCTGGGATGACCCAAAATCCCAGGGTGGGCCGGCCCACCGTGGGCACCCTGTAGAGATACACACCCGAGCGGCGAACATGCATTTTCGAAACTAATTTAGGAACATTTAGCTGACCAATTAAACAACTCTGTTTTAATAATATCAGATTCGTATTTGAACAACTAAGCTTGTTTAGCTTGATGGGTGGAGCAGTGTTATTATGACACGAAGCACGTATTCTGATCGTATAGTGATCATAAAAGGGGGAAACTCTAAGCATATTTTTGTTAGCAAAAGAGGGTTTCCCCTCCGACTTCTATTAAAGAAACCACCACGGAACCAACATGATCAATTAAACCCTAAGCATGATCAATTAAACCGTATTATGGTTGTGCCATGGAATATTTGAAGCTGCAAACCGGAGAAATGATATTTAGCATCCATTGTTTGCTTCGAACTAAGAACTAAATTCTAAGAGCTGGAAAGAAAGTAGAGTAACCAAGTTAAGATCTATTTTCTGGTTGAGATCAAAAAGTTGAGGAGATATGAAGTACCACCTCTCTTGGACGCCGTGTAGGCATCGGGGGTGCGATGGCTGTCGGTGGCGTTGAAGCAGATCTGCGACGGTAGACGGGTTCATCGGGGGATAAGTCCCGTTGCGGTGGAAGAGAAGGTCGTGTGAGCGGCCCCGACAAAGAGGACGACGGCGCCGATGAAGCGAGAGGACGCGATGGAAGGCTATTGGTCCGTCGCCGTGGATGAGAAACGTCCATCTCTAGCAGTGGACGACGCGGTCTTGGTAGGCGCTCCGGCATGGTGGAGGACGGTGGCAATGGATGTGGTAGAGGACGGCGGCAATGGATGGGGTGGCAGGCGGAGGCTGGTGTGGGGATGGGGTGTTCTAGCGCGGACGGTGTATGAATGGGAAAATGGAGGGAGAGGTACGGGGAACCATGTTTTTGGGACGCGCCTGTCTGAAATATGGGAAAGTTACAAACTTAGCCCCCATTTAAAATTTGGACGTCTCGTCGGTTGGGGATAGGACGGTAATCTCACATCTCGCCAATATTTGCCCAGAGCGATTTCGGGCGAGGAGAGGGTGGTTGGCGCCCTTGGTTGGCGCCCATGGTGTATGAACGGGGCTGACAGGTAGGGCGGTTGTGTCACGTCTGAGTGAAGTTACAAACCTGCCCCTATTGAAAATATTTGCCTACATCGATTTCGGCCGAGTCGAGTTTGTTTTGCCGCCCACCGTGTATGAATGTGGAATGGAGGGAGAAACAGAGGTCTTTCGGACGAGCTTGAATCAAATGAGTTTTGCCGCCCATGTTTGACGCCCACCGTGTCGGAATGGGCTCAGAGGCGGTCGTGTCACGTCTAATTGAAGTTACTAACCTACCCCTATTTAGAGCAGTGGAAATCGGGTCGATGGATTGTCCGTGTAATGGGTAGACAGTAATTTCCATCTCCCAAACACTTGGCTTCGGGCAGCCGACGTGGGAGTGGACATTTTGCTGCTTCTTTCGAATTTTGGGACAATAAGCATCCACGTTTACCCTGGCAACTAAATTCGAATCCATTTTGTATTCCTATATGAATCTTTATAAATCATTATATGTGTTTTTGTATATCTTCAAAATGACGACAAAGATGTATTCCACTATCATATATGAATATGGTTTACAAATGCCGATACTCAAATTCAGAAACTAGAATCCAGTTTAAGGTGAATTCGAATATTTGGAACACTTCATGTCCAACTCAAATGTCACACGCAGCATAATGTGTACTCCCATTTAGATATGTACACAAGCGATGTATCAAGATTCAAATACCGAGTCAATCAACCAAGAATGTACAGAACTAATAGACATATAAACACTTATAGAGTATATGGATCAATAATATCAACTAACATGCATAAGCCAGGCCGCTGTACTTTTTTTTGGCTACAACAGCATCCTTTTTCTAGCCAGCATCTTGTCCCTTTCCGATGTGTGCCACTTATGGTCCATCTATACTACTACTATTGCTGAATGCACATTCAGCCCGATTGGCATATTTGTAGGTCTGGCACAGCAATCCAAATGAAATGTCTCCGAGTCTTATCAATTAATACAGACTTGTGCTCAAATAAAATTACAAACCAAAAAAAACAATTATTACATGATCTCTAAAACAAATGGTTTGATTGATTACATGAACAGACAACACAAAGGTTATTCAACTATGGAAAGAACATTTCACCTATGATTTACCAAGTAGGAATTTAATTTCCTTTTTTCCTTCAGGACCTTAACAATCTGGTCAGTCTCAGCTTGCTTCGTTTTGAAATCCACCAAATATTTAATGGTTGTCTTGAGTACTGCTTGTGATTGTGTTGTTTGCTTCCTCAACATGTCAACTTCATCTCTAAGTGCAGAAGCAGAATCTCTTTCTACCACTAGTTTAGCCTCTAGAGCATCAGCAGTTGGCAATTCATAATGCACGATTGGGCCAGTGCCACTGCTGTGGGATGATGCAACGTCCATGGGGACCTCGCTCTTTGATCTTGGGCTAACCTGTTTTGCCATTAAAGTTCCGATTGGATTCAGAAAAGTTGAAGTTAGCAAAACATCTCAACTGGGAGTTATAACAGCAAACCAGTTAAACAAACAAGGAATTAAAGAGTTTCAATTGGATGCTGAAAAGTAGTTATTAACATCATTATAACCCGTTGTTGCAGCAGCAAAGCAGTTAAACAAACAAGTAGATATTTAAGTTAAGGAAAACAGGTAATTCTTAACAGTAAGTATCAAACACATAGATAGGCGCAGTCTACAATATGATTGAGAGGTTGTGCCATTATGTAATCATTACCAAACTAAATTAAGCCAAGCAACGTAATTGAACAATTTTGCAATAAGTGGCTAACTAAAATTCCGAGAAGCAGGTAACTGAACTTACGCTAGTTCTTTGTACAGGTACACTGCAACTTCTTTTTCGCTGACAAGGTTGTACGAAGGAGTCCATGGCATCAATTGCTTGGATACGCATTCCCAATACTTATTTCTTCCCACACTGCATGGGTAAGTCGAATGGTTAATCTGGTAAGATGGTGCGTCCTTGATATGTTATATGAGGACGTGTAGTCAGACTAGTTGTAGCCAAACACATCACACTGGCTTTTACTATATATTTCATGCGATTACTTTTGGCATATCGAGATCTAAGCAATCTACAATAGTATGAAAAGACTGGCATCCTTCACATTATTGGCGAACTCAGTTCATAGAAACAAGCAATTCAACCATTCTGTGGGTAAATCAAAAGCGCCACTGGAATATTTTTCACTATCCAATCATACACGCAAAAGGGGCGACGCCACCATAGGGGCTGGTATGGGCGGCCGCCTCAGGTGGCCGGAAAGTGTGCACCTAGTTTGAGTCGTCTAGGTTGGCCCACGCTAGTTTTGTTCGTCCCAACGCACGAGCAGGCAATGTAAAAAATGAAGAAAAATGTTTCAATTTGGATGGGCCAATAACATAAGTGCAAGGCAGGCCCTATAGCAGGCTCGCGGCCCAAACGAGCGCCTCCCATATCGATCGACAGCAGGAAAAATCCCAATTCATTTGCTCCAGCCTCCAGTCTGGTTCGCTCCTAACCTAGCTGCCGCTGGACAGACCGACACAGCACTTCCTCGCACCCTCGTTGGAGGGCGGTCGCCGGGCTTCAAGCGAACGAAAGGACAAGAAGATGAAGATCCAACCCTGGGTGTAGCCTGCGTGGGAGGCAGCGGCAGCAGCACGGGGATATGGCATCGAGCTTGCGCAACCGGACAGTCGCAGCTTGCAAGAGTAGCATGCGCAACGAGCAGGTACATCACATCCCTGATTATATCTAATTCAACTCTTCAATTTCTGGCCAATAGTTAAACCTGACGGTGTTGTAAAACTGCTTGTATGTAGGGAATCTATGAGAAAATGAAACCAGTTTCTACTTATTTTATAACTCCCCCAATCAATACTGAACTGACTGAATCTGATGTATCTAATCAAGTTTCCGGTGCAAACATACAAGCTCATGTTGTTCTTGAGCCTGAAGTGTCTAATGAACAGACTGCTAATGAAGGATTTGATGCAAACATTTTACATGCTCCTGGTGATGAACATATAGTGTCTAATGAGGGATCTAATGCAAGCATTTTGCAAGCTCATTGAATGATTTAGTGTCTAATGATGATCTACTATGTTGACAGAGACAGAGATTTGCAGGCATTGATGACAAGCAAATTATAGTGCATTTTCATAGCTTGAGGAAACGTCGAGGCCATCTACCAGAAAGTCCCCGTATCATGACAACATAGCATAAATATTTTTCTAATCTGTTGTTTGAAACTATTGGCATACTTGTGCAGGATAGATATATTGATATGCAGTTTGCGCACTGGTTATACGTGCAATTACACTTCGATATTTTCAGCCAGAGAACGAATAATTCAAGCAGGTACAGACCATGTTTGTAGTCCTTGTACACCATGTTGCATTTTGTGTTTTTTGGTGCTTGCATCATTTAGTGTTTATAATCTGAACTACTTTGGATCATTAGCTGGTTTTCAAAGTGCATGTAGCTTCACATTTCTCAAGTTATGTTGATTTCCGAAGTGCAAGTGCCTTCGTATTTTTTAAGTTAAATGTTCACCCCTGGTAACTTGAATTCGTGGATCAGCCACTGCACACAAATCATACACGAATGCCAGTACGAATTAAATGAAATGCAGGGACTTACGCTAGCTCGTTGTATAGGCTCACTGCAGCTCTGCTTGCGCTTGGGATGTTCCATGTACAAGTCCATGTTACCACTTGCTTGGATGTGCAGGCCTTGTGCTCCTTGCATCCCCCTCTGCATTTTTGACACGGCGAATGGTTGATCAAATAAGAGGAATCGACCTTGATGTTGTACCGGAGGACAGATACTTACAAGGTTATACGGGTGTGCGGGATGTGTACCAGATCCCGTAGCGTCGTCATGCTTCGCTAAAAAATGGATTTGCTTGTTTTAGATGATATCTCCAGAAGAAATAAGAGTTAAAGTCAGAGTTGCATAGGCGTGTAAGCTAAGAGAGCAGTGAAAGGATATCCAAACATCGTCGGAACGGTGCACAAGGGAGTGATGTGTGGATACCTAGTTCGGGCCGGCGTTTGGGCATGCTCGCCTAGCTAGAGTGCAGGTCACTTCAGAGCCGTTGAGGGTGATGCACTGGCGTTGGCTGGCCGCGCACGGATGCAGATCTTGAGTGGCAGCGGAGCGGTACGATGCGGTGGACGAGACCGTTGGTGAAGCCCCAACGGCCTCGGGGGGCGGAGGTGCGACGATGTGCTCGGTGAAGTAGCCCCGGTGAGCTGGGAGACGGCATCGGTGAAGCGCACCTGATACGGTGGAACTCGGTGTCTGTGAGGCACATCGGTTGCGGCGGCCGACGTTGTCGGTGGACCACCCGGTGCGGTGGACGAGGGCGTAGATGAGGTAGCTCCGGTGCGGTGGTGAAGCGCGACCGTCATCTTCGTCGTCGTCGTCCGGCACAGAGGTGGGGAAGGGTGGCGAAACAGACAAGACAAGGGGCGATTCGAGGGTTGGCGGCGAATTAGGGATTTGAGCAATCTGGGCGCGGAAGGGGACGGTGGAGAAGAGAGATTTTGCAGGGCTAGAATTGGGGCCGCCAGATATTTCAATCCGAAACATGGAAGTGCGAACTTATATTGTCGTCGTCCTTTTTTGGGGGGGAGGGGGGTGGGTGGCTAGGTGCTACGCGTCCGTCCGACACACGCGACCACCCCGACAGGACTATGCTTCGGTGCCTTAAGGCACCTGCCTTTGTGTCCATGACATGTGGGCCCAACAGGGGGCTGGCCCACATGGCAGTGACCCAAAGGCATTTGCATTTAAGGCACCGAAGCAGCGTCCACCCCGACACGACCCTGGTCTGCCTAGTGCGCCTACATTTGAGAATGCAAACGAATCTTCTTTCATTTGCAAACGAATCTGTATGTATTACCATGCCCATGTTTTCCTTGCAATAATTAGTCATTCAAAACGAGATACTCCATCCGTTCACTTTTGTAAGTTGTTTCAGACAACTTAAAATGAATTGTTTTGCACATTGTCTGAAATGTCTTCAAGGTCTTATAAAAGTGAACAGAGGGAGTACTATAAATTAATTAATGAGGAGTTATTTGAAAAAAAATCAAAACGGCACCCACGCTAACGTGGATTAGAGTGTGTGTCACATAATTAGTTATTTGAATTAGAGTGTGTGCCACGTAGTTAGTTATTTGCATTAGAGTGTGTGTCACGTAGCGATCTCCAATTCTAACGTGGATTTCGCATTTCACTGTATCCACACTACTTTTTTAATACAAATTCATATGTATATGATGAACACCATGGTAGTGAGAAAACTTTTGGATGGATTCAAACATATGACCTACAAAATAGCACAACAAACTGAGTCAATGTCGACTTTTTGAAACTTAGTATGGCACGAATTCGAAATAATTACCCGTATGCCTGGTCCTCGGTTCAAATCTTACAATGTACACCGAATTGAAACATCGATATTAAGTCTCGTACTATGTACATTCAAATGTTGTTTTTAGCCCCCCCCCCCCCCCCGCACAAACGATACATACTTCCTGTATCGGTCAATCTTCCTCTCCTAACCACCTTAGGAAGCTATCGGTTTCCAACACACGTTCATTCTTTCTCTCCATGTTTCGATCTCTAAGTCTCTCAACTACACAACCCCTTTTTCCACTCTGTTACCAAATGTATTTACCTCACACACCCGCCATTGCACCCCATGCCTAGCTCTCTCTCTCCCCCCCTCTCCCTCTCACCCTCTCGCGCTAAATACATGCATTGCCTATCTAGCCCCCCCAACCTCTCGTGCGCACGCACGCATGTTGTATATCTAGGTCACTCCCTCGAGACTGTCTCACTCTTTCTTCCGCACGGCGGGCCACACTCGCTCAATCTCGCTCTCTTTATCTGAGTCTCGTTTAATCTCGTTTTCTTTCACACAAAAATGATATATCTCCCTGTTCGGGCCTCGATCGACACACTCTATACTCTCTCACGCAGATTGTCTATCTAGGTCAGTCCATCCAAGTCGCCGCCACTCTTTTGACCTCATGGTGGGCCACGCTCACTCAATCTCTCTCTCTCTCTCTTCGTATGTCTCGATTGACCTCGCTCTTTCTCGGACAAAAACGATATATCACCATGTTTGAGCCCAATTCGACCTATTCACATTGTATACTCTCTCACGCACATCGTCTATCTAGGTCACTCTCTCCAACCCGTCTCACTCTTTCGATCGCACGGTGACCCTATGTGATCGGTTGACCTTGCTTCCTCCCACGCACAAAATATATCTACACGTCTGTGACTGGATCATCTCTCAAGCTCTATCTTACAGCCCTCACCCTTGCCAAAAAGCTCAATCGGACAATATCTCTCCAGAGCATATATATTTGTTCAATGAATGTCGGACCACACTCACTTTGTCTCTCTATCTATATGTCTCTCGATTGACCTCGCTTTCTCACACCGTATCTTCCACGCGTTGAAGCTACTACCTCTCCATCCCTCGCAAAGCCGGAGCTATTTACATTGCGAGGGGCACTCCAACCTTGGATTAATTTGTGTAGGCATTTATTCCGGTCGGTTTAGATTATATTTTTGTAGCATTCGGCCCACAACTACTCCAAACACCGTTGCAACCCAGGCAACTCCCCTAGTTGATTTCCCTCTGGCTCGGTCATCGCTCTCTCGCACGTCCTTTCTCGCCTTCAACGTCGCACCATGGTATTATTGAAAAAACTATGTTGTTCTCTTTAATTATTATAAATAAGCTACAAAACTACACACCGATAGTCCACTTGGAATGGAACAAATTTTGACCCACAAATTAAAGTGCTACAAACTACACACCGAGGGGCACACATGTCATGAAACAAATTTGGACCCATATACAAATTAAAAAATAAAGGACGAGGATCGAACATGCGACCGGGCCTTCAAGCCGCACGTCAATAGGCAACATACGTAGAATAGCAATGTTTGTTGTACCCCCTTTGTTCACATAATGTTTTTATATTACCACAACCTAATTAATGGATAACATGTAATATTATTTTTAGTACTATTCGCCTTCACTTACTGGTGGGTTCCATGTGTGCTCTCTCTCTCCTCCCCTTCTGCATTTAGACGCACGGGCAAACAGGAAGAACTCGCGGGCGATGTTGCCGTTGACCATATCTGGAAGAGTTCACAAGTCACGGCACCAGTTTCACGTACTAGCACCACTAGTCAGTGTGTACGTGCAATGCACGTTAATTTGGAAGTATATTAAGTGCATGCGGATATTAACTACTAGGATATTATTTGCGTGTTGTCATGTGATTAGCACTATTTTTGGCATGAAATTAACTGCACGCTAAACGTGTTGAGCGCTCGACATTGAAGCAGTCTAGGTCGTTGGATGACAAGGAATACATGTGGCTTGATGATGTTTTATATTTAATTTGATACGGCTCTAGCAGAACATTCAATCGATCAAACCATACATTTCGTTCAGTCTGACTCCGACTTTAAATTATACGACGATCGATATAAAATAAACGGAAATGATAAACGTTCGGATTTTAAGCATGGCAATCCGAACGTTTTTCATGGCAAATTTAGATTACGCGGCGGCGGCGGGGCGTCTTGCGGTGGGAAGCGGCTCCTCTGTCGTGCTCTATGTGTCGTCGGGCCACTGACCGACGGCGACGGCGGCGTCTTGCGCCATTGTTGGCGTACTCCTGGACGTTGGCCTAGCTTCAAGGAAGGCCAAAATGTTCTGGACTTTGGAGTGAGTCAATTGGCGGGAGGAGGCGACTGGTGTTGGTGCAAGGAAGCGGTCGACGGCGGCCATCCATGCCGCTGAGGGGGGCACTGGCACCCACGCGGAGACAGGCGCTGTCAACGGCGCGGCGGAGACATTCGTGTGCACGGGCACCGGCACGGGCGCGCACGTCAGTGCACGCGCAGGCGCATGCGCTGGTAGGTGCACGGGCACCGGCACGGGCGTGCGCGTCAGTGCATGCGCAGGCGCATGCACTGGCGGGTGCACGGGCACGTGAAAGTCGGCGGGGACCTCGTGGAACCCCGTGGGATCAAGCTCGGCGACAATGTGCGGCTCCCGGCCCATCAATGCCACGGGGATGGGCGTTGGCGCAGTCGGGGCGACGGGAGCCGGAACGGGAGCGGGGACAGGCGCGGCGTCTTCCTGCAAGGCCAGTTCAAGCTCGTCCCAAAGCGCCTTATATTCTTGAGACTCCGGCTAGGTGTCTTCCTCAGGAAACTAGAACACTAAGGGCAGACCATCGTGATGCGGCATGGCGTACGTTTAGGTCAGGCTAGTTGGAGGTAGACGACAGGAGAATCGGAGAGGAAGAGAGAGGATTGTAGCGATACCGGGTAGTGCGGGGTTGATTTTAAACTGCGGCGCCGGCGACATTAAAAGTGGGAGCAGTTGGGACGACGGTGGGCGGCGGAGCCTGGTCAAAGGGCTCGCCTCCCGGTGAGCCTGCACAGCGGTCTGCTCGCACGCCTCCCTGACAGCCGGCGCAGCGGTCTGCTCGCACGGCTCCCGTCGACTCACACGCTTGCTCGGACGGCACCTGCCAATGAGAAGTGGGGACTCGTGGCGGCACGTAAACGCCCACGGTTTCAATAGTGAAAGCGTTCGCCTTAACGTGACAGGTCTTTGTTCCAAAATACCTTGGCTCTTCATTTGTGCAACTTGTCATAAGCAGCTTGTCTCAAATTGAAGAAAAAACTTACGAAGTATTATTTGTGCCATATCACGTGACCATGCTTAGTTTCAAGAATTTATGCTCACTTTTGGATTTTCTGAAATTTAAGATCCAGGATTCGAAACAATATCATAACCTGCATCATGCAATAAATTTTCAAGCCGTAGATCTGTCCTGTTGTATTTCTTAAGAAAGGATTTGGTCAAACATTTTGCTTAGTTAGACTTCAGACAAGTTATATATGCAGAGTAAAAGGATAATCCCTCCGTACCAGTGCATTGCCTGATATATTAACTCAAGTACTAGGCACGAACAAACGGGCTCAATTCTGTGCTCATCCTGGTGTAGTAGTAGTAGTACTAAGCAATGCAGTTGACGGGTGACCTTGACGAGCGGCGGCCGAGGGAATTGAATCGTGCTCGGCACGGTAGGTAACGTTGTCTAGTTACTAAAGCATTGCTCTGTTGTTCATTGGTAGTCATTATGGACCGGCGACATGAGGGGAGTTTCCTAGGGCTGGAATTCTGGCCGCCAGACATTTCGACTTGAAACGCTGAGGCTCGACTGGTTGGGGTTGCCTAATGTGCGTACCACGCACGCCACCGAAGGACACGAGCCCGGTTTTTTTAGGATCAACACGAGCCAAGGTGTAGCTGGTACGCCGTTGGGTCCTACCATTCGAGAATACGAAAGGAACCTTTTAAATTGCCGAATGAATCTATGTGTATTACAATACCCGTATTTTCCTTGCAAATACTAATCTCAACGAGGTAATTGATTTATGACGAGTTGTTGAATTAGAGTGAGTTTGTGATATAGTGATCTCAACGTGGATTTCACATTTCATGGTATCCCTAGTAAGTTTTCCAATGCAAATTTAAATTTAAAAGATGAACAATATGGAGGTGAGAAAACTTTGTATGTATCAACCATATGACCACACAGACACACACAGAGAGAGACACACACGCACGAACACAACAACAATCCAATAAGTATAGTGCATCTATTTTTCCAAACCATGCATGTATGACACGAATTCAAAAATACTCCTTCTATTCCTAAATATTAGTCTTTTAGAGAGTTCAACAAGTGACTACATACGGAGCAAAATGTCAGGACCCCGATTCCAAGTCACATCGATCTAGCCGGTAAGACCTCATATCACTTTGCGGCCTCACGCACGGTATTCCCACGGGTGTCGCCTTACCATGGCCCGGGACCATTTGCGTCTTTTGGCCCACGTATATGATAGTGTCGCTAGCATCCATATGACAGAGAACCCGGGCCGACATGACTAGTCGTGAACCCAAAGTGGCACTAACTTACGGGGACAGGCACACATGAATCAACATCGAGCATGTCGGTCAGCAGCGTGCGAATCCGGGCTGTAGCACTGGGCTAACAGGACTCCGGTGAACCGGGCTGTAGCAGGCTAGGCAGGACTCCGGATGTCACCGCGTGACATTTCCCCGAAGGGACAGACACAGGAACGAAGTGAATCACATGCCGGCCAGTCAAGTGTTCCGGAGCAGTAGTGCTGGGCTAGCAGGACTCCGGTGAACCGGGCTGTAGCGGACTACTATGGCTCATGGAAGCACAAGACTACATTTCCCCATAAGAGAGGCTACCAAGCATAAACAACTAGGTTGTCGGATCCCACACATACCAAGCATTTCAATCATACACACAATATGCTCGATATGCGCAAATACAACATGGCATCACAACAAGACTCTACGACTCAGAGTATTTACTCATTAGGCTCCGAAGAGCCAGATATTACAAACATGGGTCTTATGACCCGACATTCAGAGCATACAAGTCAAAGCACATGCGGAAGCTTAACATGTCTGAGTACAGACATCTACAAAAGAAAAAGACTGCGAAGCATGACTATCTACAAGACCCTGCCGAGGGCACAAGATCGTAGCTGAGGTAACAAGCTAAACGTCGAAGTCCACACGGAACTACTAGCGAGACTGACGTCTCTCTGCAAAACATAAAATAAGCAAACGTGAGTACAAATGTACCCAGCAAGACTTACATCAGAACTAGCTATATATGCATCGGTATCAACAAAGGGGGTGGTGGAGTTTAACTGCAGTAAGCCAGCTTTGACTCGGTGGCTATCCTAACTACGACTGCAAGTAACTCTTTTGAGGTGGTGCACACGAGTCCACATATTCACCATATCAATACACCACTATGGATCTGCTCCCGTCTCCCTACGAGAACGCCATCCTTAGCACTCACGCTTATCTTGCGCATTTTAGAGTATCCACTTTCACTTGTCTATGAACTGTACAGGCAACCCAGAAGTCCTTTACCGCGGACACGGCTATTTGAATAGATCATATTAACCCTGCAGGGGTGTACTTCTTCACACACGCTCTCGCCACTTACCACCATGTACACGTCATGTACCTCGGCAACCTTCAAGCGGAAGCCTGGCGAGGGAGTCGGCCACGACCTGACTAACCACACAAGTCTCTTGTCCAGGTTTATCGCCTATTCGGGTTCCATCCGCAAGGAGATCCGGCCGGGGTGTCGCTCACGGCCCCAAAAGATGTGTGCAGGGTTCCCAAGCCCACCTCGACGGATGGATCTATGCTTGGTACACCGTGCCACGGTGCCTAGTCTGTCCCAAGCCCACCTGTACCGGGTGCCACTTGGTAGACTACTAACACTACCTACAAACACTAGAAACTAGTTGCAACTCCTGGACAGAGATCGGGTTGATTAATAAGTCGAGAGGGGCACTTAAGCATTCCAATGTGTGGTAGTAACTGTTCATGGATCACAAACACAAAACTCAGTTCCTGAGGACGGTTTCAATGAGACAACCCACCATGTAATCCTACATGGCCTCTCACCGCTACCTTTACCAAATCGTGTTCACACCCTTAGCTCTCACACAGTAGGACATGTTCACCACTTTCCAATTCATTCCCGATGAATCAGACCTGACACAACTCTAAGCAATAGCAGGCATGACAAACAAGCATGAATGAGTAGGCACATCAGGGCTCAGACAACTCCTACTCATGCTAGTGGGTTTCATCTATTTACTGTGGCAATGACAGGTCATGCAGAGGAAAGGGGTTCAACTACCGCAGCAAGTAACAGATGAAACGTTGTTGTCCTAATGCAGTAAAAGAGAGCAGGAGCGAGAGAGTGGGATTGTATCGGAATGAACAAGGGGGTTTTGCTTGCCTGGCACTTCTGAAGATATTATAGTTCTTCATCGGTGTCATCGAACTCATCGTCGGAACGTCGTCTAGTGAGAGGGGACAACACCGGCAATAGAGAGGAAAGACAATCAATGCAATGCAACAATATGATGCATGAATGTGACATGGCAATATGCTGTGAATTGAGCTAATGCAGCTAGCAACAAGTGCAAGGGAGTCCATTTGAACCAAAGGTTCAAATGCAAACTCTAGTTTGAGCATTTAAAATGCCATTTGAATGTTTTCACTTATACAGCAGGTATAAGTTGGTTTTTCATGCATGAAAGTAGCATAAATGGATAGATTGGATTTTTCTGATAATTCTTCATATATAAATTATTTCATTTGGAGTTACGGTTGATTTACTATGATTTTTAGAAGTTTGGGGTATTTTCTGAAATTTATAAATCATTTCTGATTTATTTTAATTCCAGAAAACTTTACTGCGTCAGCATTAAGTCATGCTGGCGTCAGCTGGTCAACAGGACCGTCCAGGTCAAACCTGACAGGTGTGGCCCACCTGTCATTGACTCAGTGCTAACCAGGGTTTAGTTAAATCCTAACTAAAGTAATTAGAAGGGCTGGGGCCCACAGTCAGCGAGTCAGTGGGTTAGCTAAAATTTAATTAGCATCTAAACTAAATTAGCAGGGCCTCGGGCCCACATGTTAATGACCCAGGGGGGTCAAACCCTGGTCAACTCGGTCAAACATGCCGGCGACTCGACGCCGGCGAGGCCAGACGCGGCGAGGCACCTCGGGTTTCACCTACAGGGCACGGCTTGCGACACAGTTGGGTTCTACGGCGAGCTGGGGCTCGTGCGCATCCAGCGGTGGCAGTGAGAGGGCGAGAGGTGGTCTGTAGCGGCGGCAGCGGCAAGTTGGGCGGCGGCCGGAGCTTTGGCGTCGACAGAATCGACGACATGGCGCGCGGGAGGACCAGCGTTTTGTACCTACGTGATCTACGAGAGCTCACGAACCCAACGGAGGCACGCACGGGACCAAATGGCCACCGGAGCCTCGTCGGCGACGCGCTCGTGCGGCGGTGTGCTTCGGCATCAATGGAAAATGCAGCTACAGCGAGCGCTAGGCCGCGGGATTAGGGGGAAACGACGGAAAAGCTCACAGTGATCACGAAGAGGGGCTCGGCTTGCTCGGGGACGGCTTGGCGACGGTGAATCGATGTCGGCGGTGACCGGCTCCCGAGGTTGAAGACGGTGGCGATGACGACGCTACGGAGCATCCCGGCTGGCTTGGCTCAGTGGAGATGACGAGGAAGACGTCGCGGAGCTCGTGGGCACAACAGAGGGCAAGGGGGTAGCTGTGGCCGTGGTGGTTCTCGTTGGCGGTCTCGGGTGCGTACGGTCGGTCACGGGAGAGAGAGTCAGAGAGGGGATGGGGACGAGCAAGCGGGCGAGGGACGCGCGAGAGAGTGCGTGGCGTCCGAAGCCAGCGTTAGGCGTTCGGCGGCAAGCAGGAGGTGGCCAGGCGCGTGCCAGCGCGCCGCGGCCACGCGCTCCTGTCCTCCTGGCGTGAGGAGGGAGATGACTGGCAGTGCCAGGTGGGCTGGGCCCGTAAGCTACGGGTGAGCGCCAGGTAAGTTTCTCTCTTTTCCTATTTTTCTTCTTGTTTTTCTATTTATTTTGCTCTGTTTTGATTTAGTAATAATACTAAACCATTTGTAAAATTCTAAAACTTCTTATGGGCACAAACTGAATTATTTCAGAGACCCTCAGAAAGTTTCAAAATATTTGGAGCTGTAAAAATATTTATAGAATTTTAAAGCTCCAATTCAAATACATATTGGATTAATTCAAAGCCCATTTATGTCCTGGAAAAGTGTCCACCATTTTTGGTTTAGGTTTTCATCTTGTTCCATAAATTATGAACATTTTTTAAGGGCATTTTGGGTTCATTGAAAATATTTTTATTGAACCTAGTTGAATTCATGTGGTGCTAGGGTTTCAACAATCCCCATTTCAAGTTTCATGAAATTTAAACATGATGCAACAACCAAGCTAGTCCAAGTGCATAGCAAGGCTAGGGACTTGACAGCTCACCCCCACTAAACAAGAATCTCGTCCCGAGATTCAAGACGTGAGGTAAGAAGTTAGAGGGGTCACAAGCTAACACGATCTTCATGATCCAATAGCCCTTCTCGAAGATGTTGATTCATTGCACCATCTTGATCTTGACATCTTTTCTTTCGAGAGCTTCATCCAACTATGATGACGGAAGAGAGGGAAACTCTACAGGATCGATCTTCTTGAAGATCGGGCACTCAAGATCAACTCATGGAGTGAGACGTTGGAGCAACTCTTGAGCTGAGACAGTGGATGGAAAGAAAACAGATGACAAAGGTTTCAAGTAGCGAGGAGAAATTGACATGACTCCATAACAGAGCACCTTAGGAAAGGTGACTCATAGAATTATTCCCTTAAGTGGCAAAAAGAATTACTTTTGATACAAAGATCGTTGAAACTCTTTATACCAGCCTAAGGCAATCACAAACGATCGTGTGAACGAATTCGAAAGAATGGCATACTCATACTAGAAGGAATGATGTGGACTACCTTGTTGAAGACAACACCATGGATGATTTTGCTTATCATCGGGGATGGATGGGGCCCATAGTAGGACCACTTTTGAAGATGATCCTAAATAGTAATTACTGAGGTGCAAGCTGGGAACAAAATGCAAATGCTGGGTATGATTCTGGTAACTGGGGATAACTCAACGAGAGTGATTCCACTATTGAATGGTTCTAGCATAATCGAGGAAACCGAGAGCACAAGGACCCCTGAGGATCAACTTCTAGAATAAGTTGCACTAAACCCTCATGGAGAAGATGGTTAAACAACTCAATCAAGATACTACAATGATAGATCTTCCGGCTAGGTGTGTCGACCAGAACATCAACCTTGTCGGGACCTACATCATAATCTTGGAAAAGTTCCAACCGTCATAACTGCCTGAGATTCAGATCTAGTTGGTAACAGGATATTCCAGACTACATGTCCGGAAAAGGAAAGTTTGCAACACAAACCGACGAGATGACATTGTGAGATTCTCGGAAGATGAACTACAATAGCAAGCTCCAAAACATGAGATGGTTCTGCTACACACCTGTGAACACACTGTCCTAGACAAGCACGACCACATGGTAGTCTTATAATAAAGCACTACCGAGTTCTGGTTGGGAACCATCATCGCGGATAACGAAGTCCTTGCATAAGTCATATGATTAGCTCTTATGAAGGAACTTCTTCTCCTTGAACAAATCAGTTAGTGGCTTGATGTGCTAGGAACACATATGGAGTGTAGGTAATTAATCTACCAAACCATAGAATACTTCGCACGAATGCATGACTGACTTGGGATGATTCCAAAGGAAGCAAAAACAAGCTCCCTCGAATTCACGGCGGCAACTTGCATCGATTGCACGTGAATTTAGAAGAGGAAGTCACTACTTTCATCCAAACATATACTTCATGAACGGGGCATGAAGAAAATGCTTACACAAGTTTCCAACACTAGCTGGATGTTCAACACGAGTCATGGAGAAGGTAGCAGTGTTGCTGATGGGCTCAACAACAATTCATCCAGGTTTCCATGGAGATGGAATTCCATAATTATGTGAACAAGTGATAGCATTGGTCAGACCCAAAAGATGTAATGGTGTATGCTCGAGGAATCAACCACGAGTAAGACAACATTACGAACATCATTGGTTCTGATTTGATTTGATAATAGCCCATACTCAAATCAAAGTTTGGTTAAGATGATAGGTCCATTAATTGATCACGAGGACCAATCGATGAAGAAATCATCTTTCTACAACAAACACACACACAAGAGATATCCTTTGGAAAGAACTAAGTCAGGCAAGCTTTTATCTTCCAACTCTCCAAGTTGTTGTTTAGCTTAACCAACTAGCTCAAGGTATCCAACACAGATTCTTGGAGAAAGAGTGGTTTATAGGAAAACCATTTAATCACGAGCTCAACATAGCGGTCAGGTGGCAACCTGGTGATACTTCTGAGAAGATATTCGGAAAATCACGAACCACCGATATGTTACTAAGCTCGAGAACAACCTTTCTTTTCAGGGCAAGACGATATGATCAACTGAGCAAGGGTTTGACAAAATCCTAACTCATTGATTGAAGAGTGCACCAAAAATAAGGACTAGGTAGAACGATCAATCTTAGGATGATGATTCAATAACCAGCACGCTAAGAGTGAGAGTATTGCCATTAACTACCAAGCAACGAGTTGCTCAGAGTATTGATTTCACACATCACGGTTCACTTGTCGGTATTCCGGTTGTGACAACACGGGACCGAGGAATGAATAATGATGGCGAGAAGTATCACTGCGTCAAGAATTCATAAGAGGTGGTGCAATTCTCATGACACTCTTGACATAAAGATGGTAACACTCCAAGGTAGAGCAGAGCAAAAGCTGGATTGGCATTTTGGTCTGCGGAATACAATTGCTTTGACCCGATCCTAGATATGGATGAGGTTCTGGAGTTAGTTTCTCCTAGTCATTCTGGAATAGGATGGCTTGATGGACCACAAGAATAATAGGCATAAATGAGCACGATTGCACACATACTCTTGACTATCAATTGATAGACGAGGTCAGAATACAACTAAAGAGAGACAACTCAAAGGGACATATGGTTTTCTGAGTTGCGGATGCATAGATTTAGTATGTCAACAAGTTCCACATATTTCTTCCAGATGATCCATGCAGAAAGGTAGGACTGGCAGATTCACAATGCAGAATGGAGAACTCATCAAGAGCACTCTGGTTGTGATCTTTTGGGTCAAAGGAACTTCTGCCATATTGATTCATGGTATTGGAAGAATGATAAACCACGAACCTCGAGGACTATCGCAAGGTTACTAATATTCTGAAGGAACGAGCAACACTATCTACACGAATTAAGTAGAGTGAATCTTGGGTTCAAGAACCCAGAAATAGAGAGCCTACTAACTAAATGGCATCACGGGATGCTTTCGAGAATAATGGCCAGAATCATCACACCAGGAATACAAAGCATTGCTAGATTACTAGGTGACTCCCTAAGACACCTAGGGTCATAATAATAGCTCCAACATATATGTCGAGGCAATAGAGTACCTCAACTCACCAATTAGTGTGGTTGAACTGGCCCAAAGCGACATCGGAACGGAAAGAAGGGATTTGCAAATGCATCAGACTATTTAGAAACCTGGGATGACTCGGACAGCATAACGGCTGTAAATGCTCAAAAATATTTGAGACATCCTGCAAAAATGGTGGCATAACCATTCAGAAGCACAATATCAAGGTTCCGAGACCAACTATGATCACACGGAAGTAGTAGAAACTGAACTGAGGCTTCAGACCAACAATCCTACGAGTCTACGGATTAGTAACACATGATCCTGATAGAAAGATGAGAAGCCTAGTTCTTAATCCCCGTAGAGGAGAAGAGGTTGACTCAGATCAGAAGGCTATAAGGTAAAGGAGTAAAAAGAGCCTTACGTTCCCTTCCACAATCAATTCCCTTATATAACTAAAGCATTTCTAGACTCAACTTCGACCAGTTTGGCTTGGTAATCCTACAGGAAGTCAGGCTCTGATACCAAAGCTGTCAGGACCCCGATTCCAAGTCACATCGATCTAGCCGGTAACACCTCATATCACTTTGCGGCCTCACGCACGGTATTCCCACGGGTGTCGCCTTACCAAGGCCCGGGACCGTTTGCGTCTTTTGGCCCACGTATATGATAGTGTCGCTAGCATCCATATGACAGAGAACCCGGGCCGACATGACTAGTCGTGAACCCAAAGTGGCACTAACTTACGGGGACAGGCATACATGAATCAACATCTAGCATGTCGGTCAGCAGCGTGCGAATCCGGGCTGTAGCACTGGGCTAACAGGACTCCGGTGAACCGGGCTGTAGCAGGCTAGGCAGGACTCCGGATGTCACCGCGTGACATTTCCCCGAAGGGACAGACACAGGAACGAAGTGAATCACATGCCGGCCAGTCAAGTGTTTCGGAGCAGTAGTGCTGGGCTAGCAGGACTCCGGTGAACCGGGCTGTAGCGGACTACTATGGCTCATGGAAGCACAAGACTACATTTCCCCATAAGAGAGGCTACCAAGGATAAACAACTAGGTTGTCGGATCCCACACATACCAAGCATTTCAATCATACACACAATATGCTCGATATGCGCAAATACAACATGGCATCACAACAAGACTCTACGACTCAGAGTATTTACTCATTAGGCTCCGAAGAGCCAGATATTACAAACATGGGTCTTATGACCCGACATTCAGAGCATACAAGTCAAAGCACATGCGGAAGCTTAACATGTCTGAGTACAGACATCTACAAAAGAAAAAGGCTGCGAAGCCTGACTATCTACAAGACCCTGCTGAGGGCACAAGATCGTAGCTGAGGTAACAAGCTAAACGTCGAAGTCCACACGGAACTACTAGCGAGACTGACGTCTCTCTGCAAAACATAAAATAAGCAAACGTGAGTACAAATGTACCCAGCAAGACTTACATTAGAACTAGCTACATATGCATCGGTATCAACAAAGGGGGTGGTGGAGTTTAACTGCAGCAAGCCAGCTTTGACTCGGTGGCTATCCTAACTACGACTGCAAGTAACTCTTTTGAGGTGGCGCACACGAGTCCACATATTCACCATATCAATACACCACTATGGATCCGCTCCCGTCTCCCTACGAGAACGCCATCCTTAGCACTCACGCTTATCTTGCGCATTTTAGAGTATCCACTTTCACTTGTCTATGAACTGTACAGGCAACCCAGAAGTCCTTTACCGCGGACACGGCTATTCGAATAGATCATATTAACCCTGCAGGGGTGTACTTCTTCACACACGCTCTCGCCACTTACCACCATGTACACGTCGTGTACCTCGGCAACCTTCAAGCGGAAGCCTGGCGAGGGAGTCGGCCACGACCTGACTAACCACACAAGTCTCTCGTCCAGGTTTATCGCCTATTCGGGTTCCATCCGCAAGGAGATCCGGCCGGGGTGTCGCTCACGGCCCCAAAAGATGTGTGCAGGGTTCCCAAGCCCACCTCGACGGATGGATCTACGCTTGGTACACTGTGCCACGGTGCCTAGTCTGTCCCAAGCCCACCTGTACCGGGTGCCACTTGGTAGACTACTAACACTACCTACAAACACCAGAAACTAGTTGCAACTCCTGGACAGAGATCAGGTTGATTAATAAGTCGAGAGGGGCACTTAAGCATTCCAATGTGTGGTAGTCACTGTTCATGGATCACAAACACAGAACTCAGTTCCTGAGGACGGTTTCAATGAGACAACCCACCATGTACTCCTACATGGCCTCTCACCGCTACCTTTACCAAATCGTGTTCACACCCTTAGCTCTCACACAGTAGGACATGTTCACCACTTTCCAATTCATTCCCGATGAATCAGACCTGACACAACTCTAAGCAATAGCAGGCATGACAAACAAGCATGAATGAGTAGGCACATCAGGTCTCAGACAACTCCTACTCATGCTAGTGGGTTTCATCTATTTACTATGGCAATGACAGGTCATGCAGAGGAAAGGGGTTCAACTACCGCAGCAAGTAACAGATGAAACGTTGTTGTCCTAATGCAGTAAAAGAGAGCAGGAGCGAGAGAGTGGGATTGTATCAGAATGAACAAGGGGGTTTTGCTTGCCTGGCACTTCTGAAGATATTATAGTTCTTCATCGGTGTCATCGAACTCATCGTCGGAACGTCGTCTACTGAGAGGGGACAACACCGGCAATAGAGAGGAAAGACAATCAATGCAATGCAACAATATGATGCATGAATGTGACATGGCAATATGCTGTGAATTGAGCTAATGCAGCTAGCAACAAGTGCAAGGGAGTCCATTTGAACCAAAGGTTCAAATGCAAACTCTAGTTTGAGCATTTAAAATGCCATTTGAATGTTTTCACTTATACAGCAGGTATAAGTTGGTTTTTCATGCATGAAAGTAGCATAAATGGATAGATTGGATTTTTCTGATAATTCTTCATATATAAATTATTTCATTTGGAGTTACGGTTGATTTACTATGATTTTTAGAAGTTTGGGGTATTTTCTGAAATTTATAAATCATTTCTGATTTATTTTAATTCCAGAAAACTTTACTGCGTCAGCATTAAGTCATGCTGGCGTCAGCTGGTCAACAGGACCGTCCAGGTCAAACCTGACAGGTGTGGCCCACCTGTCATTGACTCAGTGCTAACCAGGGTTTAGTTAAATCCTAACTAAAGTAATTAGAAGGGCTGGGGCCCACAGTCAGCGAGTCAGTGGGTTAGCTAAAATTTAATTAGCATCTAAACTAAATTAGCAGGGCCTCGAGCCCACATGTTAATGACCCAGGGGGGTCAAACCCTGGTCAACTCGGTCAAACATGCCGGCGACTCGACGCCGGCGAGGCCAGACGCGGCGGGGCACCTCGGGTTTCGCCTACAGGGCACGGCTTGCGACACAGTTGGGTTCTACGGCGAGCTGGGGCTCGTGCGCATCCAGCGGTGGCGGTGAGAGGGCGCGAGGTGGTCTGTAGCGGCGGCAGTGGCAAGTTGGGTGGCGGCCGCAGCTCTGGCGTCGACGGAATCGACGACACGTCGCGCAGGAGGACCAGCGTTTTGTACCTACGTGATCTACGAGAGCTCACGAACCCAACGGAGGCACCGGAGCCTCGTCGGCGACGGGCTCGTGCGGCGGCGTGCTTCGGCATCCATGGAAAATGCAGCTACAGCGAGCGCTAGGCCGCGGGATTAGGAGGAAACGACGGCAAAGCTCACAGTGATCACGAAGAGGGGCTCGGCTTGCTCGGGGACGGCTTGGCGACGGTGAATCGACGTCGGCGGTGACCGGCTCCCGAGGTTGAAGACGGTGGCAATGACGACGCTACGGAGCGTCCGGCTGGCTTGGCTCGGTGGAGATGACGAGGAAGACGTCGCGGAGCTCGTGGGCACAACAAAGGGCGAGGGGTAGCTGTGGCCGTGGTGGTTCTCGTCGGCGGTCTCGGGTGCGTACGGTCGGTCACGGGAGAGAGAGCCAGAGAGGGGATGGGGACGAGCAAGCGGTCGAGGGATGCGCGGGAGAGTGCGTGGCGTCCGTAGCCAGCGCTAGGCGTTCGGCGGCAAGCAGGAGGTGGCCAGGCACGTGCCAGCGCGCCGCGGCCACGCGCTCCTGTCCTCCCGGCGTGAGGAGGGAGATGACTGGCAGTGCCAGGTGGGCTGGGCCGGTAAGCTACGGGTGAGCGCCAGGTAAGTTTCTCTCTTTTCCTATTTTTCTTCCTATTTTTCTATTTATTTTGCTCTGTTTTGATTTAGTAATAATACTAAACCATTTGTAAAATTCTGAAACTTCTTATGGGCACAAACTGAATTATTTCAGAGACCCTCAGAAAGTTTCAAAATATTTGGAGCTATAAAAATATTTATAGAATTTTAAAGCTCCAATTCAAATACATATTGGATTAATTCAAAGCCCATTTATGTCCTGGAAAAGTGTCCACCATTTTTGGTTTAGGTTTTCATCTTGTTCCATAAATTATGAACATTTTTGAAGGGCATTTTGAGTTCAATGAAAATATTTTTATTGAACCTAGTTGAATTCATGTGGTGCTAGGGTTTCAACAACCCCATTTCAAGTTTCATGAAATTTAAACATGATGCAACAACCAAGCTAGTCCAAGTGCATAGCAAGGCTAGGGACGTGACACAAAATGAGTGAATCTAGACTCTAAAATATGTCTATATACATCCGTATGTGCCAGTCCATTTGAAGCCTCTAAAAAGACTAATATTTAGGAACGAAGGGAGTAAAATGTAAGACATCCATGGTCCTCAGTTCAATATTTAAAATGAACATGAAACTGAAACATGAATATTAAGTCTAGTACTACAGTACATGCAAATGTTGTGTTTAGGCGGAGCTATGATTGTCGGGGGTCAACCCCTCGACCTTACATAAAATTGTGGAGCTCTGTTTAGGGTTGTTTAGATTATATTTGTCCCCACCCTCCCAACCACCGACTGGTTGTGCACCCCCCACCCCTCCTCCCCGGGAGAATATCATGTGCCCCCATACCTTAGATGTTATATGCCGATACGAGTTGCTCGGAGCTTGTAGATCTGAGATATAGCAGCTCACATGATGTGTCTTAATATTTTTGCAGGAAACCTTGATGAGTTTGAGAATTGCACACAATTTGTACAAAAACTACTTAGATGCCCTTTGATCCCATATCCAACGACCTCGAAGCTCGTATCACCATAGCATCTAAGATGAAGGAGGACATCATATTCTCCTGTATGTAAGAATATCATGTGCTACCACACCTTAGATGCTTTGGTGATACAAGCTCTTCGGAGGCGTTGGATTTGTGACCCAACACCTCCTCGGTGGTTCGAATGGTTTTCTGCAGAAAAGCCCCAAAAGAGTTCGGCCACTGCTTACAAGCACAAAGGCTGCTCAGATGCCATTGGATCTCAGATCAAACGACCTCCAAGCTCGTATCAGCGTAGCATCCAAGCTGCGATAGCACCTTATGTTTTCTCGCACGGGAGAGTATGAGGTGCTCCCGCACCGTAGATTCTATGGTGATACGAGTTCACTGAGATCTAACGGCCCACAGTAGGAGGTTTGAATGTTTTTGCAATATACGGCTGATAGAGTTTGGGAAATGCGCAGAAAGTACAAGTACTACGCATGTGCCATCTGATCACTGATCATACGACCTAGATGCTCGTATCACCGTAGCGGGTAATTAAGCTACGGGGAGCACCTAATATGAGCACCGGGGAGCCGTTGGATCGAAGATGCAGCGGCACACACGAGGCCTGAATGTTTTATTTGCAAAAAAACCTTTGGAGAGTTTGGAAATTGCGCATAATTACAAAGACTACTCCCAAGCCATTGGATCTCACTTCCAACGGTGTAAAAACTCGTATCACCATAGTATCTAAGCTGCGGGGTGGATGTGATATTCTATGCCGCTGTCATTTTTGTTTGTAAACTTGCAAAATACGTGTAACTCATGTCGTTACTTGTCTAACCGCGCAAAGTGTTTGTTCAAAAAAACCATCCTACACTGAAATATCGGAACAACACACGGGGGTCCCACTTGTCATTAATCAAATTTGGACCTAAAACTAACAAATCTGAAAGACGAGATTCGAACTGGCAACCTGGACTACAAAGTGTAAGTCGATAGCCTGAAAAAACGAACGGTTGTTGGCTTTGTCCCATAACTTGATTTTATACAGTACTTTCGTTGAGTAGAGTAGAGGGAGTGCCTCGTTAACACGTGCATGACCGTTGTCTCACTTACTGGTGGGTCCCAGGTCTACGATCTCAATCTCTCTTCTCTCCATCGTCTAACCTTTGCACGGGCACACACGAAGAGCGGCGCTAGCTTGCCGTGGTGTTATTACAACTAAAAAAAGCTTGGAAAATAGAAGAACCGCCTAGAACAAGAGACGTTGTGGCTGGTCGAGACGGAGCTAACCACATCTATCCTCCGTGCCACGTTTGCATGATGAAGTTGTGTGGCTAGTGGGGTGTTTTCGACCGACTGGCTGGGTCCCGAGGTCGAACCATAGGTACTATGTCTGATACAGTATATTTTTACACGCACATTTTTCCTCCGTGCCGAGATGTAGCACACCCTACCGCGTGGTTTCGGGGTCCTCCCGGGTGGTGCACGCATATATTCTTCCTGACATGGGACGCCCTACCGCGCATTTTCTGGGTCCTCCTCGATCGTAGCACCGAAGCAAGTAAATGAGTCGTCAAATCACAAAAGACCACCTTTCCCGCCGAGTACATCAGTGAAGCACGGTGGCTAGCTAGTTGGGCTAGTTCGACCGATTAGCTAGGCCGGCGCCACATTTGTTTTTTCACCCCTTTTTTATCTACTTGCCGGCAGGTAAATTTAAATATCCACCGCGGCGTTGCTCTGGTGTTTGGGTGCGGCAGGATTTTTAATTTTTTGATTGACGGGAGCAGGCGCGGCAGGATTTTTAATTTTTTGATTGACGGGAGCAGGCGCGGCAGCAATTAGTCACGATGACTCCGCCTGCAAAAACCCACTGCTCCCTCATGTGAGAAGTCGTCGACTGGTGTTTTACCGTGGTGAAAACCAAAAGATTCCCCGCGCCCTCCGCCTTCCCGTAGATTGCATTGCCTTTCAGCCGTTTCGCCCCCTTTGCTTCCTCTCCCCATTGCTTCTACCTGGTGCCATGGTGGCGCAGCAAATCACGGAGTCCGAGGTGAGGCGCCTGACACAGGAGCTCCATGCCAAGGATGCGGAGCTCAGGGCCAAGGACGTGGAGCTCCATGAGCTCAAGGAGGAGAGGAGTGCCATGCTCCTCCGTTATGTGCGGGAGTTCATGGAGCTTCAAAAGCGGCAGGCGTCCACCACAAAGATGCTCGAAGCATCGGCGGCATTGCTGCAGAAAGCGGGAGATACGATAGGCCGTCAGGGGAGCCGGCTGGAGCGTGAGCGGGCCGATCGTGACGAGGTCCAGGATCGCCTCAGCCACTTGGTGAACCAAGTTGCCACGCACGTGTTGCGGCTGCGCGATGCCTACCGTCGTGCCAGCGCGACGATGCCGGCCGTCGGGCTAAACCCGTTCAACCACCCGGTCGACTTCAACGAGCTGTGGCTTCCTGACCTGGTCTCCTTCTTCACCTATATCTCCGAGGAGCTGAGCCGTCTCCGCGCGATGGTGGGGGCTGAGCTGGACAAGGAGGGGTTGCGGGCTGCCGTCGCCGTTGCCTGGCGAATCCTTTCAGGGCTCCGTCACCGGAATCCATTCGTGCCATTGGACGCCGTCTTTGACGAGCTGGCTCCCGTCGACCGGGAGCGGGCTCTGCGGGCGGTTGCACCCTGCATCACCAACGTTGTGCGCCTCGAGAAGCAGAGGGACTTCGGTGGTGTTTAGGCGCCCTCTGCATGGTCATGTCCATGTCTCGGCGCAACATGACCGTTGGATCAAACTCAGACGGTGCAGATCAGTCACTGTAGCACAAAGCGTGTGGGTGTGTTCGGTTGCATTCTCATCTCAATATAGTTGTTTCCTCTTCGTGCATTTTTGTCAACCTACTAGTGTGGACTCATGCACCCTTCATGCACTCTGCCAAACACTCAAAAGTGGGTCGAGAAGGGAACTTTTGCTCCCATCCCGTGCACCCTTCATACACCCTGCCTAACACTATTCGTGCTTCATATGGTTCATGTTTCGTGGAGTACTGTAGCACCGTACTCTCCGTGCGCTGTGGACCTAGTTCTGTTAACATTGATCTCACCGTTTATTCTCGACCGGACAGTCGAAAAAGCGGTACTATGTTACATATAGGAGTAGTTGACATGCGCACAACATCATTTGTTATCGTCATATCTTACTACACTAGCAACAAGATTGTGTAGTACTGACGTATGAACCACTGCACATGCCTAGTAGTAGGAGCACTGTGTATGTTCAAGTGGCTGCCGTGTTTCGCACTCCTTCGTCGTAAGAGTGGAAACGCTTGCTGTAATCATTTTTTTCTTCAGAAAAACAGTGGACACGCTCTACCGTGCGGATCCTCCTCCAGCCATGCACTAAATTACTCACTTTCGCCGACGTGTGGGACAGCCAGCACCTGGGTCCACCAGCCATGCACTAAATTACTCCGTAGTAGAGTGACGATAGACTACCCCGATCGAACCGCCGCGGTAATGCCCAATGAGCCGTCAAATCACAAAACCCCCTCCTTTCCAGCAGTAAGTTGGACGGACGAAGCAACCATCATTTCACTCTTCTCTCTCAGCTTCCTCTCTTGAAGAAAACCCCCACTCACTTCGCTTCTCCCTCATCTCGTTCCTCCTTTCACTCTTCTCTCTCAGCTTCCTCTCTTGGATGGACGCCAGAGCACCGGCCGACGTGATGTCTATGGCTCTGGCCAAAACCGTCGAGGCTCATGGTACGAAGAAGCGCAAGCACCCCGTCGAGTCTACCGCAGACAAGCTCAAAGCCATCGCCCTGTCCAAGCCCCCCTCTCCGGGATCCCTCATTAAGCAAGTCCAGGTAATGTCTCTTGTTGACGATCTTTTTCTCGATCTTGATCATGTTTTTTCATCTAACACACAGTACTAGTACTGGTAGTACAACTTTCTGGGTGATCTTGCATGTGATTTTAGTGTGCCAAATGACGGTTCTAAATTCCTCTTTTGACCAAAACATGCGAGAGGTTGACACTGATTTCTTATAGATTACTTTCAACTACTCCCTCTGTCGCAAATTTCTTGTCTTAGATTTGTCTAGATACGGATGTATCTAATACTAAAATGTGACTTGATACATCTGTATCTAGACAAATCTAAGATAAGAATTTTGGGACAGAGGGAGTACTTTATGAACATCAATGCTACCTTTTAAGAGGGTATATTTGCCTCAGTAACTTGTGTTATGGATATTGCATGTAATCCCTCTGCTCTCATGCCTTTGAAGACATGTTCTAGTGTCTTTGTTCACTCATTTCTGTGCGTATATGTAGTCATATATGGAGTATAATATCGAAAATCATCTTATATTTCTGAACGGAGGTAGTAATAAAATATGGTTTCTGTTTGAATTAGAACCAGGTCCGCGGTGGAGATGAATTTCTCAAAGTCATGCCGTGTGAACTGGAAGACCTGATGATGAATTCTACTGCTGAACTATCCAGCTGTTGTGTCCTTGTCGCCACGTGTCCTGAACTAGTGTTTTCATGTAGCATTGTTGTCAGGCGTGTTCTCGAGGCTGTACTTGACCACAACAATTTCCTGGCTGTGCCTTCGATTACGAAGGGTGTGGTTCTTGTAAAGCTTCCCAACAAATCTGATGTGGCCTGTCTTCATCATCATGTTTATGAGTGGAAAGACCACTCTGTTAGGTTCTCCAAGGTTGACAAGATGGTGATGGTGCATGTAGACATCTCACACGAAGTCCATGGCCTAGTCAGTTATGCGGGGTTCATCTCGTAGGTCGGTGGCAAGAAATAGTCTGCAGAGTTTAGTTAGTGCAACTTTGCTTGTCTGTAGTAAGTACTATTATTCAGTACTTGATTTGTGTTTGTGAACCCTGTATTGTTTATTAGTACTTCCGCTTTTGGTGTGTGAACGGTCTATGTTAATGTCTGTCCACTCAATTCAGTCTCTATATTTTGAAGTATCAAGATCATATTTTTTGTGAGGACGGTTTATCAATTATGGTTACACTCCAATATCTGTATGCATTGCAGGGTTTATCGCACCCACCAGGATTTCCAGTCCCATGGATGTTCGGTCCATACGATTTGTCACGACCTTTGGACTGTCCTGCTTGTGGGAGTAGGCGGGGCCCCTGCATGCCACGCATAGTTGGACGATCAATCTTCTGTTTAGTACTTCAACATAGTGATTTCCTGGTAAGGATTCACTCATGTCACATCAAGTAAATCTTATTGATTTACTGTCTAAATCTTATTAATTTAATGTCATGTTTTCTTTCTTTTCCTGCAATTTTACGATGCAGGTTTTGCCATGTGACATTCATCACAGAATAAACCGTTTGGTTTGCTCTACGATGGCTATTTTTGCAGGTTTCACTTCTTATGTCGTGTCAGTAACGAAGGCACTGTCCATCACTTATATTACTGGAAAAAATTGGATCAGTCTGTTGTCTGAGTACAAGCTGAATCCCTATGATGAACTGCGGTTTGGTTTAACAAAAACGCCACAATTAGTCCTTCTCGCGTTTAAAAGAAATGAAGAAAAAAACTGGATCACGGTCACGGATCCTAGTCAAGTTAGAAAGCTGATCATAGCAGACCAGACACGATCGCCGCTATCTCGCACAGATCGAGCACCGGCAGTTGCTCTAGCACTGACAGCGGCAGCAGCTCAGTCTGATCCAGCTGAGGATTGGGCACCGACCGTGTCAGCGGATCAGTCTGATCTACCGAAGGATCGGGCATCGACACCGGCACCTGCTCCGACACCGGCACCAGCTCTACAAGGAGCACCATCTCCGGCAGCAGCTGCGGCTTCGGCACCTGCACCAACACTTGCACTTGCATCTGCTCCGGCCCGTGCAGTTGCACCGGCAACAGACTGGGCTGCAGTTCGCACTTCATATACCAAAGTCCTTACAAAAACCGACATGTCCACCTTCTTGGTAAGCATTGGCCGCCCAAGTGCTTCGTTCTTTTTTCTTTCCATGTTGTTTCACATGATTCACTGTGTTGATCTAACTGTTTGGGTATGTCTTCTTGTTTGCAAACAGAGAATTCCTAGAGCAACGAGGGAGTCGTTCAACAATCTGGGCGACCGCGGCCAAGTTTCTCTTACCATGCGCAGCCTTGGTGTGAATGAACCTGCTCAATATACCGTAAGTACAAAGGATGGTCGCATGATGATTGATGCTAAAGGATGGTCAAGGTTCAAATCTAAATCATATCTTGCGGTAGGGGATGATGTCAAAATCAAACTTTCTCGGCAAGGAGAGCTGGTCCAAATCAACATTGAAATTCTTCAGTAGCAGCACGCAACTGCCGAACTGATCTATCCTCCGAGAGATTTTGATGTAATAATCTGGCATGGTGAAACAAGTGTCCTGTGTGTATAAGTAGTACGATAATATTATTTATCACATGGTATATCATTGATAGAATTGCAACTCTGATTGCTGGTTAGGAACTGTCGTTCGATTTCATTCCAACAGCTGTCGTGCTTTATTCAATTTTGTGTATTCGCCTTGCGACAGCATCTAAAACCAGCGCCGTACCGATCGCTTGCAATATGAAAAGCGCTGAGGTAGAACACATGGGCCCCCAAACATGCAGGGTCGGCCTGCGGCCCAAAGTCCAGAACCGTGAGCCTATCTGAGTATTATATTCTCAGCTGAACCCCCATAAAAAAAGCTGAACCCCCATAATGCCCGTCCGTTGCAGAGGGAGTATATTTCTCGGCAAGGTGAGCCTGTGATATAAAAGATTTGTATATTTCTTTACAGAGGGAGTATCTCTCTGTCAAAAAAATATTTATGTGTAACTAGTTACTCCTGTCTTTCTACTTCCTTTCGCTGATATGTGGGGCAACCGGCAACGGGGTCCACGTGCCATATGCACAAATTAGAGTGCACAACTTCACGGTAGAGACACCCCGGTTGTAGCGCCACAGTAATGTGCCCAATGAGCCGTCAAATCACAACCCCCCATTCCAGCTTTAGCAGTAAGCTGGACGGACGAAGCGGCAATATTTCACTAGGCCTGAATCCCCTTCTCCCTCGTCTGCTTGTTCAGAGAAAATCCCCTCTTGGCGATTGCATAGGGTTTTCTCATGGAGAACCAGGTATGAATTCTTCATCCATCCCCGATAAATCCAAGTCCCTTGGTCGCAGGTAATCCTAGGATGGCAGCCGTCGCCGTTGATGCATTTTTCTTCCTACTGAATCTAGTCTGTTTCATTTGCAGTGCCCAAAGTGCGAGTGCCCTACAGGTTTCTGCGCCCTCGGCGAGACGCCACACTTGTTCCTTCTCATCCTAACATAGCATTTTGAAACGCCCATAGTATGTTCCTAGAATCCTCTTTTCTATCCGGGAGGGTGGGGGGTTTTGAACATGCTGTGTTCTCATATTATTTTTCCTGCAGTGTATTATTTGCTCTGCCAGAACACATGTACTCAAGATGCTCGGCCTTGCCATAACTGAATACACTAGTTTAATGGTCACAGTGAAGACAAGCCATGGATATAAGTTCCGAGTTGGGTTCATGAACCAAGAAGATCGCTGCTTTTTTTATGGCCGAACTTGGATAAACTTTCTCAAAGTGTTACAGACTGAAAGTTGGCGCACGAATGTTGATGGAAATAGCAGAACCTGGTCTCATCTTCACTGCGATCTTCCACCCCGACGTCATTCCAATTGTTCATCCACGTTAGTTTTGTATCTGGTTCTTGCTTGTTGCCTCGATTACTTCTTAATCCACCTATTCTGTCTAACTAATCACAATTTAACTTTAGAAGTAGCAACGAATCTCTCACGAAGATGCTACTTCTAACTAATATTTTCTTATAATTGGTGGCACGTGTAGGTTTTTTCAGAGTTAAGCAGTCTGCTCGTTTGTTACTCTATAATAACTCGGCTGTTACTAATGGCACTGAAGTTGACTGGATCGACATCCACAAGTTCCTACACTTTATTGATCGTCTTGAGGTCCTTGTGGGACGTTTCAATGGTGGAAGGCCACGTGGGATATGTGTGCCACTACTGCACTCGTTGAACGGGTCCAACTGTGTCGAGAAACTTATGGTACGAGCTGTTTTCTGTTATATATGTTGTTCATAAACTATTGCTTATACATAGTTTTACAGCTGTGATCTTCTTGAAACAGGAACTACCGAGTTATACTGTTCCTATACAGATGCCTGACCATGGTCGGGTCAGACTTGCGCTTGGTCACAACATGATGTTTATGTCGACCTACTCAATTCTCCTTGGAGGTGAAAAGATACTTATTCATGGGTGGTCTCAAATAATGAAGGCCCGTCCATCTTGGAGAATAGGACAAAAGATTATGTTCATGATTTTCCATGGCTCTAAAGCGAATATCCTGTTTATTGACCACGTTGCGAGATGAAGCCGCTTTCAGAAGGTTGTGGATGCGCGGGGTGGCGCCTGGGCCTTGTCCTGGGGCTTGGCGGCCTCAGCCTTGGTTAACTGTAGGCAAAGTAGCACTGTTCGAGGCGTGCTTTGTACAGTTGAACCTGTATAAGTACTCATACTGCTTTCAGCTTTGGTTGTTAAGTGCCCCTACTGGTTTCAGTTAAGGTTGTTAAGTACTCCTGCGGCTTTTACAGTCTGTCAAGTTTCTTCAGTCCTGTCTTCCTCCAGCCGCCAAAACCAAACCAGCGCCGGCGGGGCCGCCTGCTTCTGCCTCCCACGGCTGGCTGCGCTTCAGCGCACACATCGCCGCCCCACCGTCTCCTAAATCGTTAACGCCGACGTCCTGCGCGCGCTTTGGTGCGCTCGCCGCGGCGCCGCCCTCTAGCGTTGTCAACATGGTCAACAAACAATAGGAATCGGCAGAAGTACGTGGAGAGGATGACAGTAGGGGCCCACCACGTCAGCGTATGGAAAAATAAAATGCTTCCTCCTAGTGTTTTCCTGACATCTGGGACCCACGACATTGTGAGCGTATATAGTCAATAGACAAGAGAACAGCACAAGATCGGCTGACACCTGGGACGTAGCTACTCGAGCAGTATTTTTTTTGTTTGGTATTGTTGAGACGGAGCAGGGTTTGAACTGGGCTCTGGCCCGTCTAGCCCAGGCTTATATTTTATGTTCACCATGTGGCCAGCCCAGCTATTTTTTCTTTGTGAAAATGAGCCAAGTTTATTTTTTCTGAAGAATACCCAATCCAGGCCTACTTATTTTTCTACGCCCTGATGGGCTACAACTCTTTCAAGACGCCTGCAAATCTTGAAAGTAATATGAAATGGGTTGTAAATATAAAAACAGATGACAAATTGGCAATTACTTTATAATTTCTGATTTTTTCACATTTTTAGATTCCTATTTCACTGGGCATTAACCTAATTTAAATATATCTTCAAAGTACTTTAAATCTGGCTCGACATTTCGGTATTAAAAATAGTTTGGAACCCACAGAAATATGCGAAATTGGCCCTGGCCAACCAAAAAACGACTGCAATAAATTGCATAAGAAGTTGCCATGAGCTATATATAAATTATTAAAAAAAGAGGGAGTGGTCTGACTTGTGGGCCTATTTAGTTGACGCGCATGCAAGATTTTTTTAGTTATTATATACGTCAACAAACGATTCTCGCAGACGTAACCGTTGGATGTCAATCCAACGGCCGTCGTATTTCTTCAATCTCTGATCTTCTTGCTCCAGCCGCCAAAGCAGCGCCGGCGGGACCGTCTACTCCCGCCTCCCGTGGCCGGCTGTGCTACCGCGCAGGCCTCAGCGCCCCCTACTACTCCCACCGCTGGCCAGGGCATCCATCTACTCACCCACACCCCCTGTTATTCTACGGCGACGGCAGCCTCACACCGCAGCCGAACCGGTGAACCCTCGTACTCCTCTCCGCGCGGGCTTCTACTGTCGCGTCTTCCCCGGCTCCGCGTCGTCCCCTTCCTAGGCCTCGCCGTCATCCACCGCTATGGTGCTCTCGGCGCGGCGTGGTCAATGTGGTCAATGACCGACTTCCATCGGAAGAGTACTGTACGTGGAGAGGCTGACAGCTGGGTCCACGGCAGCCGCAAGGAAGTGCCTCCTTATTACGCGGAAAATAATTATTCCTCCACCGGACGGGCCACCAGTATTTCACGAAAAAAAAACGTTTCCCCCTGACCGCTGGGACCCACAGGACGGGCCACCGTATTTCACAAAAAAACGTTCCCCCCGCTGTCAGCTCGGACCCACCGGAAGTGCCTCCTTATTACGCACAAAAAAATGAATACCCCCCTGCTAGCTGGGACCCACCTTGGTGGGAGGCTGACTTGTGGGCCTGCTAAGTTGACTGGGACGGAGGCCTTTGTCAACTTTAGTCAATATATGAACGATTCTAGCTCCAGTGACCGTACGATGTCCATCCAACGGCAGTAGTGCTTCTTCAACCTCTGGTCTTCTTGCTCCAGCCGCCCAAAGCAGCGCCGGTCGTGTCGCCTGCTCCTGCCGCCCGTGGCCGGCTGTGATGCCGCGGAGGCCTCACCGCCCCCTACTACTCCCACCGCTGGCCAGGCAATCCCTCTACGCACCCACACCCCCTGTTATTCTGCGGCGACGGCAGCCTCACACCGCAGCCGAATGAGTGAACCCTCATACTCCTCTACGCGTGGGCATCCACTGCCGCGTCTTCCCCGGCTCCGCGTCGTCCCCTTCCTAGGCCTCGCCGCCGTCCACCGCCCTGGTACTCTCAGCGCGGCATGGTCAACGTGGTCAAGGAATGGCTTCCATCGGACGTGGACTGTACGTGGAGAGGCTGACAGCTGGGTCCACGGCCGCAGCAAGGAAGTGCCTCCTTATTACGCGCAAAATAATTATTCCTCCACCTGACAGCGGGGACCCACCGGACAGGCCACCGTATTTCGCAAAAAAACGTTTCCCCCTGACTGCTGGGACCCACCAGCCACATCTTCGCACGCAAGGAAGTGCGTCCGAAAAAACGATTCGCCCCCCTGACTGCTGGGACCCACCAGCTGAAGGAAATATGCCCTAGAGGCAATAATAAAGTATTATATATTTCCTTATATCATGATAAATGTTTATTATTCATGCTAGAATTGTATTAACCGGAAACATAATACATGTGTGAATATATAGACAAACAGAGTGTCACTAGTATGCCTCTACTTGACTAGCTCGTTAATCAAAGATGGTTATGTTTCCTAGCCATAGATATAAGTTGTCATTTGATTAACGAGATCACCTCATTAGGAGAATGACGTGATTGACTTGACCCATTCCGTTAGCTTAGCACTCGATCGTTTAGTATGTTGCTATTGCTTTCTTCATGACTTATACATGTTCCTATGACTATGAGATTATGCAACTCCCGTTTACCGGAGGAACACTTTGTGTGCTACCAAACGTCAGAACGTAAATGGGTGATTATAAAGATGCTCTACAGGTGTCTCCAAAGGTACTTGTTGGGTTGGCGTATTTCGAGATTAGGATTTGTCACTCCGATTGTCGGAGAGGTATCTCTGGGCCCACTCGGTAATGCACATCACTATAAGCCTTGCAAGCATTGTGACTAATGAGTTAGCTGCGGGATGATGTGTTATGGAACGAGTAAAGTGACTTGCCAGTAACGAGATTGAACTAGGTATCGAGATACCGACGATCAAATCTCGGGCAAGTAACATACCGGTGACAAAGGGAACAACGTATGTTGTTATGCGGTCTGACCGATAAAGATCTTCGTAGAATATGTGGGAGCCAATATGGGCATCCAGGTCCCGCTATTGGTTATTGACCGGAGACGTGTCTCGGTCATGTCTACATAGTTCTCGAACCCGTAGGGTCCGCACGCTTAACGTTACGATGACAGTTTTATTGAGTTTTGATGTACCGAAGGAGTTCGGAGTCCCGGATGAGATCGGGGACATGACGAGGAGTCTCAAAATGGACGAGACGTAAAGATCGATATATTGGACGACTATATTCGGACTTCGGAAAGGTTCCAAGTGATTCGGGTATTTTTCGGAGTACCGGAGAGTTACGGGAATTCGTATTGGGCCTTAATGGGCCATACGGGAAAGGAGAGAAAGGCCTCAAAAGGTGGCCGCACCCCTCCCCATGATCTGGTCCGAATTGGACTAGGGAAGGGGGGCGCACCCTTCCTTCTTTCTCCTTCCCCCTTCCCTTCTCCTACTCCCACAAGGAAAGGAGGAGTCCTACTCCCGGTGGGAGTAGGACTCCCCCCTATGGCGCGCCTCTCCCCTTGGCCGGCTGCCTCCCCCTTGCTCCTTTATATACGGGGGCAGGGGCACCCCAAAGAGACAACAATTGATCCTTGAGATCTCTTAGCCGTGTGCGGTGCCCCCCTCCACCATATTACACCTCGATAATACCGTTGCGGAGCTTAGGCGAAGCCCTGCGTCGGTGGAACATCATCATCGTCACCACGCCGTCGTGCTGACGGAACTCTCCCTCAACACTCGGCTGGATCGGAGTTCGAGGGACGTCATCGAGCTGAACGTGTGTAGAACTCGGAGGTGCCGTACGTTCGGTACTTGATCGGTCGGATCATGAAGACGTACGACTACATCAACCGCGTTGTGATAACGCTTCCGCTGTCGGTCTACGAGGGTACGTGGACAACACTCTCCCCTCTCGTTGCTATGCATCACCATGATCTTGCGTGTGCGTAGGAAATTTTTTGAAATTACTACGTTCCCCAACAGTGGCATCCGAGCCTGGTTTTATGCGTTGATGCTATGCACGAGTAGAACACAAGTAAGTTGTGGGCGATATAAGTCATAGAGCTTACCAGCATGTCATACTTTGGTTCAGCGGTATTGTGAGATGAAGCGGCCCGGACCGACATTACGCGTACGCTTACGCGAGACTGGTTTCACCGTTGCGAGCACTCGTTGCTTAAAGGTGACTGGCGGGTGTCTGTCTCTCTCACTTTAGTTGAACCGAGTGTGGCTACGCCCGGTCCTTGCGAAGGTTAAAACAGCACCAGCTTGACAAACTATCGTTGTGGTTTTGATGCGTAGGTAAGAACGGTTCTTGCTAAGCCCGTAGCAGCCACGTAAAACTTGCAACAACAAAGTAGAGGACGTCTAACTTGTTTTTGCAGGGCATGTTGTGATGTGATATGGTCAAGACATGATGTGATATAATTTGTTGTATGAGATGATCATGTTTTGTAACCGAGTTATCGGCAACTGGCAGGAGCCATATGGTTGTCGTTTTATTGTATGCAATGCAATCGCCATGTAATGCTTTACTTTATCACTAAGCGGTAGCGATAGTCATAGAAGCATAAGATTGACGAGACGACAACGATGCTACGATGGAGATCAAGGTGTCGCGCCGGTAACGATGGTGATCATGACGGTGCTTCGGAGATGGAGATCACGAACACGGTGCTTCGGAGATGGAGATCACGAACACGGTGCTTCGGAGATGGAGATCACGAACACGGTACTTCGAAGATGGAGATCACGAACACGGTGCTTCCGAGATGGAGATCACAAGCACAAGATGATGATGGCCATATCATATCACTTATATTGATTGCATGTGATGTTAATCCTTTATGCATCTTATCTTGCTTTGTTTGACGGTAGCATTATAAGATGATCCTTCACTAAATTATCAAAGTATAAGTGTTCTCCCTGAGTATGCACCGTTGTGAAAGTTCTTCGTGCTGAGACACCACGTGATGATCGGGTGTGATAGGCTCTACGTTCAAATACAACGGGTGCAAAACAATTGCACACGCGGAATACTCAGGTTAAACTTGACGAGCCTAGCATATAACAGATATGGCCTCGGAACACGGAGACCGAAAGGTCGAGCATGAATCATATAGTAGATATGATCAACATAGTGATGTTCACCGTTGAAACTACTCCATCTCACGTGATGATCGGACATGGTTTAGTTGATATGGATCACGTGATCACTTAGAGGATTAGAGGGATGTCTGTCTAAGTGGGAGTGCTTAAGTAATATGATTAATTGAACTTAAATTTATCATGAACTTAGTCCTGATAGTATTTTGCAAATTATGTTGTAGATCAATAGCTCGCGTTGTTGCTTCCCTGTGTTTATTTTTGATATGTTCCTAGAGAAAAATTATGTTGAAAGATGTTAGTAGCAAAGATGCGGATTGGATCCGTGATCTGAGAATTATCCTCATTGCTGCACATAAAAATTATGTCCTTGATGCACCGCTAGGTGACAGACCTATTACAGGAGCAGATGCAGACGTTATGAATGTTTGACTAGCTCAATATGATGACTACTTGATAGTTTAGTGCACCATGCTTAACGGCTTAGAATCGGGACTTCAAAGACGTTTTGAACGTCATGGACCATATAAGATGTTCCAGGAGTTGAAGTTAATATTTCAAGCAAATACCCGAGTTGAGAGATATGAAGTCTCCAACAAGTTCTATAGCTAAAAGATGGAGGAGAATCGCTCAACTAGTGAGCATGTGCTCAGATTGTCTGGGTACTACAATCGCTTGAATCAAGTGGGAGTTTATCTTCCAGATAAAATAGTGATTGACAGAATTCTCTAGTCACCATCACCAAGTTAGTAGAACTTCGTGGTGAACTATAGTATGCAAGGGATGACGAAAGTAATTCCCAAGCACTTCGTGATGCTGAAATCGACGAAGGTAGAAATCAAGAAAAACATCAAGTGTTGATGGTTGACGAGACCACTAGTTTCAAGAAAAGGGCAGAGGGAAGAAGGGGAACTTCAAGAAGAACGGCAAGCAAGTTGCTGCTCAAGTGAAGAAGCCCAAGTCTGTACCTAAGCCTGAGACTAAGTGATTCTACTGCAAAGGGACTGGTCACTGGAGGCGGAACTGCCCCAAGTATTTGGTGGATAAGAAGGATGGCAAAGTGAACAAAGATATATTGGATATACATGTTATTGATGTGTACTTTACTAGTGTTTATAGCAACCCCTCGGTATTTGATACTGGTTCAGTTGCTAAGAGTAGTAACTCGAAACGGGAGTTGCAGAATAAATAGAGACTAGTAAAAGGCGAGGTGACGATGTTTGTTGGAAGCAGTTCCAAGATTGATATGATCATCATCGCACACTCCCTGTACTTTCGGGATTAGTGTTGAAACTAAATAAGTGTTATTTGGTGTTTGCGTTGAGCATGAATATGATTTGATCATGTTTATTGCAATACAGTTATTCATTTAAGTTAGAGAACAATTGTTGTTCTGTTTACATGAATAAAAAACCTTCTATGGTCATACACACCAACGAAATTGGTTTGTTGGATCTCGATTGTAGTGATGCACATATTCATAATATTGAAGCCAAAAGATGCAAAGTTAATAATGATAGTGCAACTTATTTGTGGCACTGCCGTTTAGGTCATATTGGTGTAAAGCGCGTGAAGAAACTCCATACTGATGGGATTTTGGAATCAATTGATTATGAATCACTTGATGCTTGCGAACCATGCCTCATGGGCAAGATGACTAAAACGTCGTTCTCCGGAACTATGGAGAGAGCAACAGATTTGTTGGAAATCATACATACTGATGTATGCGATCCGATGAGTATTGAGGCTCGTAGCGGGTATCATTAATTTCTGACCTTCACAGATGATTTGAGCAGATATGGGTATATCTACTTAATGAAACAGAAGTCTGAAACATTTGAAAAGTTCATATAATTTTAGAGTGAAGCGAAAATCATCGTAACAAGAAAATAAAGTTTCTACGATTTGATCGTGGAGAAGAGTATTTTAGTTACGAGTTTGGCCTTCAGTTAAAACAATGTGAAATAGTTTCACTACTCACGCCACCTAGAACACCACAGCATAATGGTGTGTCCGAACGTCATAAACGTACTTTATTGGATATAGTGCAATCTATGATGTCTCTTACCAATTTACCACTATCGTTTTGGGGTTATGCATTAGAGACAGCTACATTCACGTTAAATAGGGCACCATCAAAATCCGTTGAGATGACGCCTTATGAACTGTGGTTTGGGAAGAAACCAAAGTTGTCGTTTCTTAAAGTTTGGGGCTGCAATGCTTATGTGAAAAAGCTTCAACCTGATAAGCTCGAACCCAAATCGGAGAAATGTGTCTTCATAGGATACCCAATGGAAACTATTGGGTACACCTTCTGTCACAGATCCGAAGGCAAGACATTTGTTGCTAAGAATGGATCCTTTCAAGAGAAGGAGTTTCTCTCGAAAGAAGTGAGTGGGAGGAAAGTAGAACTTGATGAGGTAACTGTACCTGCTCCCTTATTGGAAAGTAGTTCATCACAAAAATCTGTTCCTGTGACTCCTACACCAATTAGTGAGGAAGTTAATGATGACGATCATGTAACTTCAGATCAAGTTACTACCAAACCTCGTAGGTAAACCAGAGTAAGATCCGCACCAGAGTGGTACGGTAATCATGTTCTGGAGGTTATGTTACTAGACCATGACGAACCTACGAACTATGAAGAAGCGATGGTGAGCCCAGATTCCGCAAAATGGCTTGAGGCCATGAAATCTGAGATGAGATCCATGTATGAAAACAAAGTGTGGACTTTGGTTGACTTGCCCGATGATCGGCAAGCAATTGAGAATAAATGGATCGTCAAGAGGAAGACGGACGCTGATAGTAGCGTTACTATCTACAAAGCTAGAATTGTCGAAAAAAAGGTTTTCGACAAGTTCAAAGTGTTGACTACGATGAGAGTTTCTCACTCGTATCTATGCTTAAGTCTGTCCAAATCATGTTAGCAATTGCCGCATTTTATGAAATATGGCAAATGGATAAACAAAAACTGCATTCCTTAATGGATTTATTAAAGAAGAGTTGTATATGATGCAACCAGGAGGTTTTGTCAATCCTAAAAGTGCTAACAAAATATGCAAGCTCCAGCGTCCATCTATGGACTGGTGCAAGCATCTCGGAGTTGGAATATACACTTTGATAAGTTGATCAAAGGATATAGTTTTATACAGACTTGCAGTGAAGCCTGTATTTACAAGAAAGTGAGTGGGAGCACTACAACATTTCTGATAAGTATATGTGAATGACATATTGTTGATCGGAAATAATGTAGAATTATTCTGCAAAGCATAAAGGAGTGTTTGAAAGGAGTTTTTCAAAGAAAGACCTCGGTGAAGCTGCTTACATATTGAGCATCAAGATCTATAGAGATAGATCAAGACGCTTGATAAGATTTTTCAATGAGTACATACCTTAACAAGATTTTGAAGTAGTTCAAAATGGAACAGTCAAAGAAAGAGTTCTTGCCTGTGTTACAAGGTATGAAATTGAGTAAGACTCAAAGCCCGACCACGGCAGAAGATAGAAAGAGAATGAAAGTCATTCCCTATGCCTTGGCCATAGGTTCTATAAAGTATGCCATGCTGTGTACCAGATCTATTGTATACCCTACACTGATTTTGGCAAGGGAGTACAATAGTGATCTAGGAGTAGATCACTAGACAGCGGTCAAAATTATCCTTAGTGGAATAAGGAAATGTTTCTCGATTATGGAAGTGACAAAAGGTTCGTCGTAAAGGGTTACGTCGATGCAAGTTTTGACACTAAATCTAGATGACTCTAAGTCTCGGTCTAGATACATATTGAAAGTGGGAGCAATAGCTAGAGTAGCTCCGTGCAGAGCATTGTAGACATAGAAATTTGCAAAATACTTACGGATCTGAATGTGTTGACAGACCCGTTGACTAAAATTATCTCACAATCAAAACATGATCACACCTTAGTACTCTTTGGGTGTTAATCACATAGCGATGTGAACTAGATTATTGACTCTAGTAAACCCTTTGAGTGTTGGTCACATAGAGATGTGAACTATGGGTGTTAATCACATGGTGATGTGAATTATTGATGTTAAATCACATGGCGATGTGAACTAGATTATTGACTCTAGTGCAAGTGGGAGACTGAAGGAAATATGCCCTAGAGGCAAAAATAAAGTATTATATATTTCCTTATATCATGATAAATGTTTATTATTCATGCTAGAATTGTATTAACCAGAAACATAATACATGTGTGAATATATAGACAAACAGAGTGTCACTAGTATGCCTCTACTTGACTAGCTCGTTAATCAAAGATGGTTATGTTTTCTAGCCATAGATATAAGTTGTCATTTGATTAACGAGATCACCTCATTAGGAGAATGACGTGATTGACTTGACCCATTCCGTTAGCTTAGCACTCGATCGTTTAGTATGTTGCTATTGCTTTCTTCATGACTTATACATGTTCCTATGACTATGAGATTATGCAACTCCCGTTTACCGGAGGAACACTTTGTGTGCTACCAAACGTCACAACGTAAATGGGTGATTATAAAGGTGCTCTACAGGTGTCTCCAAAGGTACTTGTTGGGTTGGCGTATTTCGAGATTAGGATTTGTCACTCCGATTGTCGGAGAGGTATCTCTAGGCCCACTCGGTAATGCACATCACTATAAGCCTTGCAAGCATTGTGACTAATGAGTTAGTTGCGGGATGATGTGTTACGGAACGAGTAAAGAGACTTGCCAGTAACGAGATTGAACTAGGTATCAAGATACCGACGATCAAATCTCGGGCAAGTAACATACCGGTGACAAAGGGAACAACGTATGTTGTTATGCGGTATGACCGATAAAGATCTTCGTAGAATATGTGGGAGCCAATATGGGCATCCAGGTCCCGCTATTGGTTATTGACCGGAGACGTGTCTCGGTCATGTCTACATAGTTCTCGAATCCGTAGGGTCCGCACGCTTAACGTTACGATGACAGTTTTATTGAGTTTTGATGTACCGAAGGAGTTTGGAGTCCCGGATGAGATTGGGGACATGACGAGGAGTCTCGAAATGGCCGAGGCGTAAAGATCGATATATTGGACGACTATATTCGGACTTCGGAAAGGTTCCAAGTGATTCGGGTATTTTTCAGAGTACCGGAGAGTTACGGGAATTCGTATTGGGCCTTATTGGGCCATACGGGAAAGGAGAGAAAGGCCTCAAAAGGTGGCCGCACCCCTCCCCATGATCTGGTCCGAATTGGACTAGGGAAGGGGGGCGCACCCTTCCTTCTTTCTCCTTCCCCCTTCCCTTCTCCTACTCCCACAAGGAAAGGAGGAGTCCTACTCCCCGGGAGTAGGACTCCCCCCTATGGCGCGCCTCTCCCCTTGGCCGGCTGCCTCCCCCTTGCTCCTTTATATACGGGGGCAGGGGGCACCCCAAAGAGACAACAATTGATCCTTGAGATCTCTTAGCCGTGTGCGGTGCCCCCCTCCACCATATTACACCTCGATAATACCGTTGCGGAGCTTAGGCGAAGCCCTGCGTCGGTGGAACATCATCATCGTCACCACGCCGTCGTGCTGACGAAACTCTCCCTCAACACTCGGCTGGATCGGAGTTCGAGGGACGTCATCGAGCTGAACGTGTGTAGAACTCGAAGGTGCCGTACGTTCGGTACTTGATCGGTCGGATCGTGAAGACGTACGACTACATCAACCGCGTTGTGATAACGCTTCCGCTGTCGGTCTACGAGGGTACGTGGACAACACTCTCCCCTCTCGTTGCTATGCATCACCATGATCTTGCGTGTGCGTAGGAATTTTTTTTGAAATTACTACGTTCCCCAACACCAGCTACATCTTCGCATGCAAGGAAGTGCGTCCGAAAAAGAAACGATTCGCCCCCTGACTGTTGGGACCCACTAGCTACATCTTCGCACGCAAGGAAGTGCGTCCGGGCAAAAAAACAAAACAATTCCCCCCTGACTGCTGGGACCCAACAGCTACACCTTCGCACGCAAGGAAGTGCGTCCGAGCAAAAAAAACAAAAAAAAACAAAACGATTCGCCCCCCTGACTGCTGGGACCCACCAGCTACATCTTCGCAGGCAAGGAAGTCCCTGACAGTCGGGACCCACCTGGTCGAAGCGTACGTAGCGTTGTCATTCTGGTCGCGAACGTGTACGTACATATATACTGGTCGATGTAGAGGCGCGCACGTGTCGTAGTAGAGGCGCGTACGTGTCGTAGTAGAGGCGCGCACGTAGCATGTACACGTACGTACAGCGGCCAGGGTGCAAGAAAGAAAATACGGTCACGTACGTACATACGGGCAGGGTCTCGAACGCCTACTCGCGCATACGTACGGCCAGGGCTCGTGTACATGGCTGGGTCGGAACGGAGAAACAGCATCGTCGTCGTGTTCATGGGGAGGCAACGGAATGCATCGTGTTCATGGGGAGGCAACGGAATGCGTCGTGTTCATCGGGAGGCAACGGAACGCGTGGGAGCCAACCGGCTAGGTCGGAACGGAATGCGTGGTCGTGTTCATCGGGAGGGCTTGGATGGAACAAGCGATGGAAACGAGGCCTGGCGTACCGCAAAACGGAGGAAACGGCCTTGTGTTCGGTCGGCCACGTTCGAAACGGGATCCTGTTCATCGGGAGGGGTCTGGCGTACCGCAAAACGGAGGAAACGGACCTCCTACGGTCGAAACAGGGGTCCTGTTGATCGGGAGGGGTGTGGCGTACCGCAAAACGGAGGAAACGGACTTGTGTTGGAGCGCTACGGTCAAAACGGGGGTCCTGTTGATCGGGAGGGGTATGGCGTACCGCAAAACGGGACTCCACGGGATACTGTTCATCTCCACCGTCGACCTCCCACAGCCTCCACGGGCTACCATTGACCTCCTCCAGCCTCCACGGGCTCCTGTTCATCCAGCCTCCACCGCGCGCTACTCCACCGGCTACTGTTCAACCACCCCTCCACGGGCACCCCTCCACCGTCTACTGTTCATCCAGCCCTCCACACCACGGGGTCCTGTTCAACCACCCCTCCACGGGCACCCCTCCACCGTCTACTGTTCATCCAGCCCTACACACCACGGGGGCCTATTCATCCGGAGGCAATGCCACCGCTCACTGTTCATCCAACCCCCCCCCCAACACTCACTGTTCATCCAATCAATCGGCTTCAGTTAGCAGCAGTAGCGAAGGAATCGCTCGATCGGGTTCAGTTAACAGCCATCGATCGATCGCTCGGGTTCAGTAACGCGTAGTCTGCAGTGCAATCGCTCGGGTTCAGTTAGAGCCCAACTCCTCGCACACACGCGCGTACGTGTACGAGAGAAACGCGCATCGCTCGGCCCCCTACCTCCCACCGTAACCGGGAACTCCCCGAAATTTTCTTCCCCCTCGCTTCTACCACGGTTTTTCCGTCATGGACGGCCCAAAGAATGCCATGCAGCTGCGTCTCCAGCCCGCCCAGGACGAAAAGCCCATTTTCTGTCATGATTTTTTGTCATAGAAGTAGGAGCCCACCACATCTATGATGATACCGGGTTTTGTCACAATTATCGTCATAGAAGTGTCATATGTATGACAGAAAAAATTTCGTTCGGCCCAAAATGTCATGGATGTGTCTTTTTTTTGTAGTGTAAGCTTCCATATTTCTATGTAGCTGGGGCTCAAAACCAATTTGGACCGCCCTTGCAAACATCGAGCCAGCACTCTTCAACCTGAAAGGCATCCGTAAAAAGCAGTACATACCACATGGGGTGATGAATGCTGTCTTCTCTTCGTCTTCTCTTGTCATGAAGATCTGGTGGTAGCCCGAGTAGGCGTCGAGGAATGATAACAGATCACACCCGGTCGTGGAGTCAACAATCTGGTCGATGCGCGGCAACGGGAAGGGGTCCTTAGGACAAGCCTTATTGATATCTGTGTAGTCAATACACAGCCTCCACTTCCCGTTTGCCTTGCGCACCACCACCGGATTGGCCAACCACGTCGGATGGAGCACTTTCCTCACCAAGCCTGCTGCTTCCAACTTCCTGATCTCCTCTGTGATGAACTCCTGCCGTTCCAAAGCTTGCTTCCTGACCTTCTGCTTGACGGGTCGCGCGTGGGGGCAGACAGCAAGGTGGTGCTCAATCACTTCCCTGGGAACGTCGGGGATGTCAGATGCTTGCCACGCAAACACATCGACATTCGCCCGCAGGAAAGTGATGAGCGCGCTTTCCTATTTGTTGTCGAGGGTGGAGCTTATGGTGAAAGCCCCTCCCGTGCCATCCTCCTTGACGGACACCCTCTTGGTCTCTGGTGGTGCAGCTTTGGATTTCTTGCTCTTGCCGGTGGAGCTCTCGGGCACGTCCTCAACGGTAGCACAACACTCCAAAGAGGTGCGCTTGTCGGAGTGGGTGCGAGAGGTCTTGCCGGTCTTCTTCTTCCCTCCCTGGGCTACAACGGTAGGAGCAAGTGCCTTGGCAGCAGTTGCTACAACTGCTTCCCGGTAGAGTAGGTCGGCGCAGATCAGCGCATCCTTCTTGTCACAAGGAACGGTGATGATGGTCATCGGCCCAGGCATCTTCAGCGTGTTGTAGGCATAATGTGACGCCGCCATGAACTTGGCTAGTGTCGGGCGGCCGAGAATCCAGTTGTAGGGCAAGGGGATCTCGGCTACGTCGAAGACGATCCTCTCTGTCCTGTAGTTCAACTCGCCCCCAAACGTCACGGGCAGCGTGACCTTCCCCTTCGGCTGACTCCTTCCCGGATTGACCCCTTGAAACGTGCCCGTTTCCTCGAGGTCTCCATCAGGAACTTGCAGCCTCTTGATCACAACAGGCGAGATCAAGTTCAGACCAGCCCCGCCATCGACTAACATCTTGTTCACCTTGAGGTTGCATATCATTGGTGAAACCAACAACGGCAAGCACCCGACCGCAGTTGTGCGGTCAAGGTGGTCCTCGGCATCAAAGATGATAGGCGTGCTGGACCACTTCAGTGGCTTCTGAGCATCGAATGATGGCTCCGCTGATGTGATCTCACGCGCCCACTGCTTGAGCTAGCGGTGAGAGGTCTGTAGCGAGGCCCCACCATCGACGCACATGGCCTCTGTAGCCTTCTGGAACTCATGCTCGCCGGAATCATCGTCTTCGTCATGATCATCGTCTTCCTGCTTCTTGTCGCGGCCCCGAGCGGGCCTCTCTTGCTGGTTATCCTTGCCGCGGCGACCGGCTTGGCCGCCACGCTTCTTGCCGGATCCCTCGGCACCATCCCGGCCCTTCTCCTTGCCCCGCATCTCATACTCAGCTTTTTGCTTCTCAGCAAGCAGCTCGACTTGTCGGCAGTTCTGGAGGTCGTGGCCCTTGGTGCGATGGATCTTGCAATACTGCTTGTCGGAGCCCCCCGGCTTGTCGGCAGCCGCCAAGGCCCGGCAAGCGGCGCACCCAGCAATTTCCTTGCCGGGGTCGTCTGCCTTAGCCTTCTTGGCGGTGCTGGTGCTGTCGGATCCCTCGAAGGCAAGCACGGTCTTGCCCTTGCGTTTCCTGTTGCGACGCCGGCCCTTCTTCGTCGGGGCGGCGGTGTCTTCATCAGTAGAGTCGGTTGGGTTGCTTGCCGTCGGCGTTCTCGCCGGGGTACTTCCTTCCCACTTCAGCCCGGGCGCACCTATCGGCCAGAACATAAAGTTCGGCCACATCCTTAACCTTGTTCGTCGCCAGCTCTTCGTGCATCTTGCAATTGCGCATGTTCTGATGGAACGCGCTAATCACGGCGGCGGGATGGACATCAGGGATGTTGTACTGCACCCGGCTGAACCTCTGGATGTACTTGCGCAGGGTTTCCCCTTCCTTCTGGGAATGATATGCAAATCACTGGCTTGGCCATGAGCTTGGTGGCCTCCGGTGAAGGCACCAACGAACTCATGGCACAGATCCGACCAAGAAGAAATGGAATCCACCGAAAAGTGCATCAACCAAGACATGACGTTGGACTTCAGTGCCAACGGGAAGTAATTGGCAAGCACCTTGTCGTCGCGAGCTCCGGCAGCTTGCATCGCGATGGTGTAGATGTTGAGGAACTCTGACAGGTGGGTCTTGCCATTGTACTTCTCGCCGACGTCGGGCTTGAACGTGCGGTGGGACGGCCACTCGAACTGCCGCAGCTCACGGGTAAAGGCTGGGCGGCCCACCTCGTAAGGTAGGCCGCCGGAGCCCCCCGGTGCTGGGTGGTCCATAGCGGGTCCCGCCCGCTTATCCGACTGGTGGCGTGTATCGCGCTGGCGCTCGATAGTGGTTCGAGCATCTTCGTGGGCTCGTTCTCAAAGAACTTGGCGCTGGTCGCGGTGGGTCCGTGGGTCAGACGACGCTATGGAAATGTTATCACATGCATCATCACGACGGATCGACACCGGCGGTGGCTAGCGCGGGGGAGGAGAGTGTACTGTGGCTGCGGCTCCCCCGGTCCTCCCACCGCTGACATGTGGTGGCTCGACGGAGCGCCAGCTCGAGGGCCCTGCCGACTGTGGATCATCTTTATTGGCGACGGCGACGAGGCTCCCGATGGTGGCTCTCCACTCGTCGAGCTTCTCCGCAGCAGGAGGGAAGTCGAGGAGCAGCTGCGCACGCGCCAAAACTTCTGCTGGCGTGGGTGGTGGCGACAGCTGCATGGACTGTGGCGCGCTTCGACTTCTAACCACGTTAGAAGGAGCTCTATCACGGCCCAGCGGCTGTGTGCCATTTTTGCCAGCACTTCGGCGGGCATGCTGGACTCCTTCGTCCTGTAGATGATGCATAGGACTCTTCCCACGGCGGCGGCCGTGGTCTCCGGCGTGGTGGCGCTGCTCGTTGCGCGCACCCTGGGAAGAGCGCGCTGCGGGCACCGGCGTGGGCGTCTTGGAGGCTGCTGCGCCGCCCGCAGGGGGCACAGTGACACCCCTGGAGGGCCCCACGCCGCCTGCGGGGGGCCCAGCCCCGTCTTTGGTTTTGGCGATGTGCGGCCCGTCGTCTGGCGCACGAACGATGTCGCTCGCCAGGCTCTGACTGCCAGAGCGATGCTGGTGCTCGCGGGCCACGGCTCGGGTTCTGTCCGCGACCGGCCCGCTGCTCGTCCGCACTGGCACGGGCCGTTCGGCTCCCGACGAGTCGATCGCTGTGATCGTCTTCTTCTTGGGAGCCATGGCGATGAAGAACCGCTAGGCTAACTGCTAGATCAGATTCTCACGACCGTGCCACCTACTTGGCGCGCCAAAGATGTCGGTGGAAACGACACCTATGGGATCACTGGAATCCCTTCTACGGTTGGCGGGCACGGGGTTGTGAGAAGAGCAGGTCTAACAGGAAGCACACAGATCGTTTACCCAGGTTCGGGCCGCGAGGATGTGTAATACCCTAGTCCTGCTTTGGTGGATGTATTGAGAGTTCTTGTGTTCTTGAGCTAGCTACGGGGTGTAACTTGCCCAAAAAAGCCGAATCCCTCTCCTGGTCGCCTCGGGCCTCCTTTTATAGGCAAAAGGGGTCGCCACGGTGGCACACAGGAGGTGGAAAGGTCTACAGTGCGCAAGCTTATCGCCTGGCATTAGGGGACAAAACACATTAAATGCGCTACTTAGGTGTCCATTAGCTTTATCGGGGACGGGAACGAGGCCCGTCCCGTCCGTCGCCGCCCCGCCTTGCATCGACACGCGCGCGGGCCAGCGAAGTGTGCGGTGCCATGTAGGCAGGCAGGCTGCTGTGGTGGCGCGGTGGTGGAGCCTTCACGAAGATCTGCATGCCACCACGCAGGTGCTTGCTGAGTTGGTTTAGAGGCTGCCCGTCGCCACGCAGGTGCCTGCCCAGCTGGTTAAGCTAGCAGCTGCTTGGGGACGGCGGTGGAGTCTTGGTTGGTGCGGGCCTGGTAGTGGCCCTGCTGGCGTCCTCGGCAAGTGCCTTGCCAGGGGCCCGACAAGGGTCTTGCCGTGGCATTGCAGTTGTCCCCGGCAAGGCGCTTGCCGGGGGTCTTGTGGATTCCCTCGGCTGGGATCCCGTCGAGAGTCGCCGTCTTCTGGTCCTCATCTAATCGTGTGTGTTTATGATCTTGACAAAGATCTGCATGCCACCACGGAGGTGCCTCCCAAGCCTTGGTTCCAATGTAGCTGTTGACGACGTCCGGAACCCTTGGGCTCAAGGGTGGCTCACTCCGCTGGCGTTGGGCGAGCTGCCCCGGCAAGGCTCTTGCCGGGGCTACTGAGGCTGCCCCAGCAAGGGTCTTGCCGGGGGAGCCTGCTTCGCCCCTCTGCCCTTTGTGTTCTTGGTCTTGGCGTTGCCTCGGTTGTCTTGTGCTTTGGCTTCTCTCCGGCTCCCCTCCTCTGCCCTGCTTAGTGTGGCCGCGGCGCGCGGCTCCGACTGTCCGTGCACAAGTAAAGGGGTACAAAGGAGTGCCCCTACTTTTGTACACCGACACGGACAAGAAAAGTACAGTAAACAATTTACAATCTATTTTCCAGGTGAGATCAATAACTTAAGCACATACGGAAGAGTACCACCTCTCTTGCGATGCCGTGTAGGCCCCTGCTGATATGTTGAGGGTGCTACGGGTGCGATGGTTGTCGGCGGCGGGGAAGAAGACTTTAGATGGTGGACGGCCGGCTCGGGGGATAAATCTTGTTGTCGTGGACGAGGCGGTCGTATGAGCGGCACCGGCAAGGTGGACGACGGCGCCGATGAAGCAAGAGGACGCGATGAAAGGATCCTGGTCCGGTGCCGTGGATGAGAGACGTCCATCTCTTGCAGTGGACGACGGGGTAGGGGTAGCGGCTCCGGCAAGGTGGAGGATGGGGTGGCGGGCGGAGTAGGCTGACCGCAGTGGGGAGGTTGTCGTGGTGCCAACGGTGTATGAATGGGGAAATGGAGGGGGAGGGGGGATCTCAAACTTTGGGACATGTTTGTCTGAAATGTGGGAAAGTTACGAACTTATCCCCCGTTTAAAATTTCGGACATCACGTCGGTTGGGGATAGGATGGTAATCTCGCATCTCCCAAATATTTGCCGGTAGCGATTTCGGGCGAGGAAAGGGTGTTTTTCCGCCCACAGTTGGCGCCCACGGTGTATGAACGGGGCTGACAGGTAGGGCAGTTGTGTCACGTCTGGGGCAAGTTACACGTCTGCCCCTATTTAAAATATTTTCCTACATCAATTTTGGACGAGGAGAGTTTGTTTTGCCGCCCACCGTGTATGAATGGGGAAATGGAGGGAGATACACATGTCTTTCGGACGAGCTTGAATCAAATGTGTTTGCCGCCCACGTTTGGCACCCACCGTGTCCGAATGGGCTCAGAGGCGGTCGTGTCACGTCTGATTGAAGTTACTAGTCTACCCCTATTGACAACCGTGTAAATCCGGTCGATAAGGATGTCAAGTGTCGGGGGTAGACATTAATTTCCATCTCGCAAACACTTGCTTCGGGCAGCCCACAAATGATAGTGGGTGTTTGGCCGCTTTGTTCAAAACTTGGGAGAATTAGCATTCACGTTTGCCCTGGGCCCTGTCAACTAAATTCAAATCCAATTTGTATTCGATTACGAATATCCACAGATAATTCTATGTTTTGTTATTTATTTCTTCAGAACCACAACAAAGATTTATTCCACCTTTATATATGATTATGATTTAGAAATGTCGTGATCTTCGAATTCAGTAGGTTGGATACACTTTGAGTCAAACAGTTATGTCATCCAATATAATATGCTCACACGAAAAACAGTTCACCTTATGTCAATCATACAAGTACTGAGGATTACCACGCCTAAAAAATTCGGGTCATTACAACACATGGACACTACATGCAAGTACAATAATCTAATGACAATTTCAACTGGTATCTAAGGAAGAACTGGGATTACCCTGGGCTTCAGATAGCAGAAAAAGTAGGACCTCCTCCATCTTCAAATGCAACATTCTTACTTCCTCCAATTCTTGGGTTGCTTGCATAATGCGTGCAGGTAATTGCATAATTTCCAGCCTCAAGATCAAGATTACCTCATTCATGGCAGCCACACCATCTATTTCTGCATCTAGTAGAGCCTCAAGAACTATAATATATGTGCTCAGACTACTCTCCGGCGGTGTTGCCTCTGAACTGCTACCATCTGGTAACATGGATGGCGCACTACTTCCACAAATAGATTCTGGGGTTGTACATTGTGTCCTAGTGTGAACGGCATCCTGAAAGGTTTCCGCTGGACATAAGTAAGAGATAGTTATCGCATGATCTAGGCAGTAAGCTTACATGATAAAAGACATACGAATTATTGCCGAGCATGGCAAGCTATATTTAAATGGTTCGAAACAGCATCGGCCGAAAAGAAATTAAAATGGTAAGATGAAACTAGGGATGTAAGTGGCAAATAAACGACATCCGCCAGTCCCATCTAGTTAGTTTTTGCTAGCTCCCTAGTTCATTTTCCTCAAAAAACAAAAAATATTTTGAACTATCATACCACTAGTGGACTTTAATCGGGATTAAACGGGACCCAGTTGGCATCCCTAGTTGTCGCGGGATATCCGTGGCCACCTATGGGACCGGGTGGCCCCTTGCTGGTTCGGTAGGGGGATGTTGCATTGCACAAAGAGCAGATCAGCGTGCAGCAGCACGGCAGAGAGCACACAAGCAATTTACCCAGGTTTGGGCCGCCGCGAAGCGTAAGACCCAACTCCTGCTTTGGTGGATTGATGGTGGAATGAGTGTGGAGGCGCGAAGTACACTTGCCCGGCAAGGTTTTGCCTCGGGCCGCAGCGACTACGCGCGTATGGTGGCTTGGGTTCCTCAACTTTCCAACCCTTCCTACGAGTGCCATGGGCCTCCTTTTACATATTAAGGGGTCACCATAGTGGCAAAGTGGTCATTATCCCCTGATATGATAACGAACAGTGCTATCATACCTAACTCTGCGGGCTGACAGGGTGCATTAAATGCGCCGCTCAGTGTCACATCACTGGTCACCGGCAAGGCCTGCCGGGCTATCTTGCCAGCTCTGCATCTGTTCTCTTGACACGTCGCAGGACGGGTGTCGTCTGCGGGTTTCTTCTGTAGGAAATGACTGCCATGTGGCGAATGGCTGCCACTTAATCATCTTGCGGCTTGACACCGCACTGATTGACGACGCGAGTCGTGTTTGAGTGGTAGGTGGCATGGTTCTGCCCCCGCGAGCCCCGGCAGGCTCTGCCGGGAGCCTTGATTGCTTGCTTCTGGTGGTGGCCTCGCCCCTTGCCGGGCTCGCCTGCCCGGCAAGGTAGGCCCTTCTCTTGCCGATATCTTGCTCCTCTGGCCCGATCTTGGTCTCTCTGGGCTGCGTGTTGGTTCTTCAAATCTCTTGGTTCTTCAATCTCTGACTTAAGCTGGTGCTTCAATCTTGATCTTGTGCCTGGGCACAGTTGGGCAACAGACCCAGGGTTTGTTGCACCGACACTAGTTGAAAGGGAGTGTACCACCTCTATATTTAAGTTGCCAAGGCATCTAAGTAGTTGAAATAATCTGAGAAAGCACTTAACAGTGTGGCCTCATATAAACTACAAAGATAGTCTTGTGATGAAGTTCAGAGGAAAAGTTAAGGACTCAAATGAACTAGGCATGCATTTCTTTACGATAGTACAGCAGGCACTGTTGACATATTGGCCAACTCAGGTATAGCCTAACAAGTAACAAACAAGCATTCGAATCAAGCAATACAGCAAAGCAGACAATTGAACTATTTGTAATTCTGCGGGATTACAGGTTGAGGGCACAAGCCAAGAAAGGAACCCACACGCATTACATTTCACATGTACTAAACACACTTGCTTACCATATGTTGTTGTGAAGCCTCACTGCTGTTGCAATGTTCTTTGTAGATATCGTCAGCATCCCGTGGTTGCAAATCTAGTTGTTGTAGTTTATTCTGCACCTTCTATTTAGGTAAAATTAATTTTAATCGCATGCACTGGTTTGAATTGATCACCAATGGTTCATCTAAAGTAATGAAAGAAGGGTGTGTGCTTACACGACAATATATCTGCTTCACTCTATTTTTATGCTTGTTCTAGGTGCCAGCCCCAAAAGAACAAATATTTTGCTTGATGAGGTTGGCAGCTCCATAATTAATAGAAGCGTCAAATTAGTCATGCAACTTGGGAAGATCAAGAACACACAAAAAAGCAATGAACAGAGGCTCGGAGCAGTGATGTAATAGCTAGCATCAGAAAATATAGGGTAAAACGAACAAAAAGCAGCGGAATCACATGCTAGTTTGCTGATGTGTAAGTAAGCATAGAGAACATGAAGCAGTCTGATGGAACCAACAGGTGGCATCAGGACAACACCATTATCATAAATATAGCATGCAAGAAGTAAAATAGTAGGCAGTGATATCTAGGAAGTACAGTAATACTTAGGACAAAACTAAAGCATATTAACTATATGTGCACTGGTATGTAATTTAGCACATGTAACATGTTCACTGCCAGAAGTATGGCCCTACAGGTGCAAGCAGAATAATGCGTCTCATGAAAAATTGAATGATGCCCTAAAGAAATTCAAAGGTGCGGTGCTTATGCTAAGAAAGTGAACGTAGGCGCCGGCCGTTGGATAATAGTACCTGATTCTCGGCGGCGTATGGGTATCGTTGTCATACTTGATAGCTAAGGGTCATCGATGGTGCTCGTATTTCGGTTGAGTTTGGGCCGGCTGTAGCCGTCGCTGAAGCGGCTCCGGTGCTTCGATTGCAGCGCCTGTCGACATACAAGAAAGCTCATCTGTGGTAAGTGAACAGTTGCACGATAAAGAAGAGAAAAAGCATAGGAGTACAAATCAAAATAACCTGATGAGGCTGCGGCGTTAGTAAAGCAGGGCCGATGGAGTTGAATATGGCGTTCGTTGAGCGGGTCCAGTGTAGTGGATGAAGGCTTCGGCGGGCGCGGTGTACAGTGCTTTCAGTGAGGCGGATCTGTTGCGACGGACGAGGGCTTGTATGAAGGGCCGGCGATGGGGTGGACGAGGGAGTCGGTGAAGGGCCTACAATGTGGTGGACGAGGGCGCCGGTTAAGCAGATCCGGTGCGGTGGACCATGATGGCGGTCAAGGAGATCTGGAGCGGTGGACAAGCCAGTCGTTGAAGCGGCTCCGATGAAGTGGTGAGTTGGCAGTTGGGGGTTCCAAGGTGCGGAAGGTAGATCCGGCGGGGTATGAGGTCCACCGCTGCGGCGGAGGACTAGATTCGGCGGCTTGTCATGGTTGTGGGTCGGGGAGGGGAAGGGGAGGGGCTTTGGGGAAGAATGTTGGGGGCCAAGAGCAGAAAACAATGGAGTTACCAAAGCAGCCCTTTTCCGTTTATGTGGTAGGGGTAAAATAGGAATATCGCAGGGCTAAACTTTTGGGCGCGAGATATTTCGATGTGAGCCGGAAGTTTGAAAGCTTTTGGCGCCTGAAATTATAAGTGTTCTGCTCTTGTACGACCGACTATGATATCATGGCCGAGAATTTATTTGTTTTGCATGCAAAAAAGTGCATGTTTTGAAAATCAATGTCTCCAACTCGAAACTTAGATAGTCCATTCAATTCAAATATGTATCATTGAGCTAGTACAAGCAAATACCATCATACGGTCCAATTCAAATGAAATTCCAAATGTGTTTATCCTAAATATGATGACAAAAGCAAAAATGTGTATGTGTATGAATAAAGTGGATGATTATAAAGTTTGAACATGCCCGTATGTGTATATCTCTAGGTTTGATATATGAATTTGAAATCATGAAATCCCGGCTTAAAAATGTACCTCCGTTTAAATGAATTACAAAATCTAATGATGGAGTCGAATTCCAAAATTCCAATCTTAGGTTTGTAATTCTGGTACATCAAGGTATATCACGCATGTTCAAAAGTATCGTTATCTCATAGTCCAAACTGTGAAACAAATTGATCAACCATGAGTACACACTATTGACCATATGTATCTCAATTACGCTAACGTCCCTCAAATATAGACACCTCACTCTTTATCTGAAGCCAACCCCCCCCCCCACCCCCCCACACAAGTCGTTCTCTCCCCTAGACACGAACACACGAGCGGGTTAACACCCCCCTCTCTTCTAAAGTCACTACAAGAAATATGGTCGATGGTGACTGATGCGGAGCATCCCTCGACCATCCCCAGGGACGTCACACCGCCACCGCAAGCACGGAGAGGACCTACGATGAGAGCTCGTGCACGCGCCATCGAAACCGAGGTGAACTCTTTCCTCTTCGAGTTTCATTCGAATTCACTTGAGAATGGGATTCTACCTCAAATGGAAACGTTGTGCATTCTTAGGTACTTCGGAGATGACCGCGAGAAAGCACAGAGGGATCACCAAGTTCACCGGAGACCTACGGAGGAGGATAAGGAAGAAGGCCGCGCGACAAGAGAGAAGAAGGAGGAGCCCTCGACACCCCGGGTGCCCGGGCACTTTGGCCCCGGAGGCCCGGCCCCTCCCCGGCGCCGCTCCCAGCCGGCCCCGGGTGCCCGGCCATGGAGGGCCCGGGTGCCCGCACCACCCCGGGCGCTGCCCCAGCCACCCCCCGGGTGCCCGGCCTCGGAGCCCCGGGTGCCCGGCCCCCTTGTCCCAGTCGCGGCGCCACCCCGGGTGCCCGGGCCTTGGACCCCGGGTGCCCGATCTCCCTTCAGCCGGTGCCCCTGACCGGACCGGGTGCCCGGTCCTCCGCACCCCGGGTGCCCGGACCCGTCTGAGTGTGTCTACGTTTTTCAGGGTCATTTTAGACCTTTGTATCCCCCTCTCCCTCTATTTAGTCCCTAGACTATAAGTACCTCCCACCTAGCTCATTTAGAGGACAGCAAAGTATATGATAGACATATGTGAGCTTTGCTCCACGGATCCACTCCACTAGGAGATCAAGACCTCCTCTTGGAGTGACCAACCTCAAGACCCCCTCATGGGTGGCCCCCTTCAAGACCTCATTCCTCATAGGATTGGGATGAACTAGTACCTTGTATCTTTCCTTTGTTGTCCTTGAATCATTGTATCTCTCTTTGTGTGATTGGATCTAGCATATGTGTGATTGGATCTAGTCAATTTGAGTGTTTCCCCTCTCTTGTGTTCTTCGTGTTCTTGGGGATTTCCCCTCCAATTCGTGAAAGATCTCCATCTAGGGTTCCACCCTACAACATCTTGGTATCATGAGCCATGGTTTCTCACGAAATTGGAGCCCCCCTTCTTGTTCTCTAGCCTAATTTTGTTGTGTTCTTCCCCAATTCGAAAATTTCCCCACCAAAAATAGCCCCAATTTTTTTTGTGATTTGTTAGTTTGATGAGGTTTTGTTGGATTTAATCCATGGATTTGCTTGGTTTCAAGTGGATCTAGCCTTCCCCCATCCATCTCCACCTTTCCCTCCACAAAATCCACCAATTTCTCCCTTTTTCCCACGAATTTTTCCGCCCAAATCCGTCACCCCCGGGCACCCGGACTTCAAACCCCGGGCACCCGGAACCCCCCCCCCCCCCCCCCCCGCCCACCCCCGCTGACCACCCCGGGTGCCCGCACCCCAAACCCCGGGCACCCGCACCCCCGGGCTGTTTGCCTCGGACCACCCCGGGCACCCGCACCCCCAAACCCCGGGCACCCGCACCCCCCAGAATCAGCCGCGTGCACTTTACATTTTCACTCATAAGTTTCACTCCCGAACTCCGATTTGGGTGTTCTTTGGCTCGTTGAAAAGCTAGCGACGTGCCCGAGCTGCTAATCTTGGTTTTACCACCATTTGACTCCATCAAAAGTTTGGCATTTTTGCATCTTTGCATAGGCCATCCACCATATCATACGCAAAACCACCATCGCTTTCCGCAACCTAACCCGTTTTTGATCCATATAGAATTTGTGGTTGCTTGAGTGGTGACTTGAGTCTCCTAAGGTGTTTCGGCTACTTAGGGACGGTCGCTTAGTCATCAACCACCACCACCACCTTCGCATTGCTAACTCTGGAACCACCAACGCTTTCCGCTACCACCATTTGACATTTGCCTTTGGAGATTTTGAGTTTGCGGTTTTTACCGTTTCCTAAGGTGTTTCGGCTACTTAGGGACGGGTCTACATCTTCTTGGTATCTACGTCAAGAACACCGCCACTCATCATCCCCACGAGGTCGTCTTCGACATCGACCACTTCACCATTTTGACACCCTAACCATAAGCAAGAACGGTAACCTCTATATCATTTTGGTATCGTGGTATCCCATCATTGTACATTCTTGCCATTACATTGTTAACCCCCTTAGCCCATTTTTGCGTCACTTGCCTATCGAGACTAGCCTTTGAGTATTGCTGGCAATGTTACTTGTGCACCTTAGTGATCCATACCCCACATTGCATACATACCATATCATATTGGTATCATCTTGCTATTATCATATCATCCCTTGTGTCACAAGATTGTTCCCGCATATACACAATTGCTATCTTGGTTTGTGCATTTCGCATAAGTGGCCATACAAAAAAAAGAATAAGCTTTTAAGCAAAAAGGAAAAGAGAGCAAAGAGCTTGTAAGCAAGAGCCATAGCATCACCACATTGCATACCATACTACCATATTGATCATCTTGGATCATCGTGTGCGAAACACCGGGAACATCATACACATAGCATACTTGGGATAGAAAGCTCATCCATTTTGCATCTTATAGGTTGTGCACAAGTGTCGTATACACCTATTGAGCAATCGTGCTAGCGTCTCTCTTGAGTTGTGCAACATGAGCGTTTTCCATGGATTCCACATTTTGTGCTCATTCCTTGGTTGCACGACCCCATTTATCTATCCGTGTGTGTGTTTCCGTGTGCCACATATTGCTATTGGTCTACTTGTTTCACTTGCGAATTTGTGAATCTTTTCCAACTTTATTGACTCTTGCTAACATTTTGCATCAAATTTTTGTGCCACTATCCTCACTGAGCTCCACCATAAGCCTTACTTGTGTAGGTGCAAGAATTGACAAGATCCGGTACCAATTGTGCTATTTCCTTGTTACATTATTGAGTGATCATTGATCCATCTTCAACATTGGATAAGGTACATTGGTCTAGTTCTTTCCTTTCTGCCACTTACATTTGCTCGAGTCTTGTGATGGATAGGCAAGGCATTTCATCTCCGGTCTTCCACGACAACGACAACGCGAACAACTACATCACCAAAACGTCCATCTTCGGACTACAACAAGCAATGCAAGGCATTGAGCGACTCGCCATCGACATTTGCCAAAACGAAGCAAGGATAAGGGACTACCTCGACACCAAGTTGGCCGAGCAAAGGGATCAAGTACGAGACATGGTGGCCAACTACAAGTCTTCTTCCCCTTCGGCATCTTCAAGGCAGCGACGCTCAAGTGGCCAATCTTCGGAACGTCATCGAGCTCAAGCACTACAACACCATCAAGATGAAGATGCTCGTGTTGCGTACACCTACAAGTCCCAAAAAGCTCTACATCAAGCTACGGCCAAACTTCATGAGCACAAGAGAAGACCGCGAGACGAGCACCACCAAGACGGAGCTACGACTACTACGACCACTTCGGCATCTTCACCAAGTGTCATCAAGGCATATTCGCCTTTGGACGTATGGCATCTTCGCCTACCTCCGACGAGTACGCCTACATCGGCCTTCCTCCACGGCGACGGTGACGAGATGATCGAGCATGGGATTTTCCCTTCGGTCATGGAGGAGAGCGATGATGTGCCATCTTCGGCCTTCATCCACGGCGACGACGACGAGATGGTTGAGCATGGGATTTTCCCTTCGACCACGGCGACGTATGATGACTTGAGTGACTTTTGCTACCATATGGAGAGTCAGAGTGACTTCACCACTAGCCCCATATATCATGAGTTGCCACAATTCCCATGTGAGGAGAGCCACAACCCCACCACTTGAGTGAGATGAGTGACTCCACCATATGTGACATTGCGTGCACCTACCTTGAGGGAGTGAGTGAGCCACCACCACATAGAGAGAGTGAGGAAGTTGATAGGGCACATGAGGCCATTTGCATTTTAACAACTTGACCTCTACCTCTATTGTGTCTTCTCATTTGGTGCTAGGTCCCATATATGATGATGCGCCGATCCGCGACGACTTCGTCCTTCCTATGGACAAGACGATGGCCATGGTGGAATATGATGCACCCCCCCCCCCCCACATGGTTCCATCAAGTTGATGATGATGACCACCATCTGGTCTTCGCCACCTCACCTACACCACTTGAGTGGAATGAAAAAGGTAACATAGGTGAAGGTGATGCTCTAGTCCCACTAGTGGACATTCTTGACATTGATTGCTTGCATGATGTTGATCCACCTATTTCCATGCTTCATGCTAGTTCGACTTCCCCATGCGATGATTTACCCATTTATGATGAGTTTGATGATTACCATGTGGAGTCTATTAGTTGTGATGCCATGTTACATAGGATTTCTTGTGATAATTCTCTTGGTCACATCATGTTTGAAAATCCGCTTGACTTGTCATATGCTATGCATGAGATCAACAATATGTCATATTTGCAATCTCATCGTAGTGACTATGCATATGCCATCAACATAAACCCAATTTGCACTTATGGCCTAAATGACAAGCCCATGGTTATTGGCATTTGTTTCTCTTGTGATGATATTGATATGCTTCCTTTGCATCATTTATCTACTATGCCATGCCATGATCGCATTGTTCCAAATATGCATTGTTTGGGATGTTGTCAATTTTCTCCATATGATGTTTCCAATATTGCTCATGAGGAGACCCCCATAGTTTCCTCATCCATGTTAGGAGATTTTGATCCATCCCATTCATTGCATGATCCCAATAATTATGTGCATAATATGCTCCCCATGAATCATAATGATATTGTGGTGCCATATACTTGCATTCTCAATTTGTGTCCCCATCGTGTCATACATAACAACTATTCTTTCATGCTGGATGACATGTTCTTATATCACGCATCAAATTTCTTTGAGCGATGCTTATCTTGTGCTAACTCACACGTGCACATACACATCATGATGGATGATGTGTACATTTACCATGAACACAATTTCTTTGGTTTGTGTCTCTTTTGTGTAGGTACCCATGAATACTTGTCAACCTCACAATCCCATGAGTTGAAAAAACAAGCTCTAGAGAGCAACGATGACTTGGGATCACATGGATTGCCTTTCCCACCACTCTCTTCGCGCAAAGACTTCGCGCATTTCTTCTACATGGCTCTCACATGGTTATGGGTTATCGTCCATTACATATTATATGCCCATCTTGCCATGTTCACTTTGCATGATATGCCTTTGCCATGCATTTGTGACCCATGCTTTGAATTACACATGATGATTGATTCTACTACTTGTATGTGTATTTGCAAGCTTGGTGGAGATATTGCTTATTCTTGCCATGTTTCCTTTGTGATCCTTTCCTATGATGATATCTTGCTTTGTAATCGTGCTTGTGATATGCCATGTGCATTGCCTATGTCTATTATTTGCTCACATGACATGATTGCCATGATTTCCTCTAGTGTGTTGCATCTTCGCTCCACTAGTTTGCACGACGTGATTTCTATGCTTTCTCATGTTGCATCTAATTCTTGGATTACTTGCTCCTATCATATGTTTGGTTGCAACAATGTCATTACTTCACATATGCCATGTACCATTGCTTGTCACATGATTGATTTCATTGCCTCACACATGATGAACAATTGCTCTTTCTATTGTGTTGAGTGCCACACGATTTTCACTACACCATATGCACTTTATGCTTGGATTGTATTGCACTTACTCCATGTGTTTAGACATCTTCTCTTATTTGGTGTTGTGAATGACTCTTATGCCTACCATAGACCGTTCATCGAGAGTCTTATGCATGCTTGCTATGAGCTTGAGGTAGATGGTAATTCTCTTGACACACATATTTGCATCGCTACCTCCCATTTACATACTTGTTTCCATGATGTCCTTGACTTCGATCAATTTATGTGCTTGCATGACATGTCACAATCCATTGTCACACCATATGCTATGCTTGATGACGACACTTGTTTGGCGAATCACCTCTTGAATGATTGGCGTTGCACTAACGCTAACCACATTCATTTTTCCAAGTGTTTGTTGTTCTTGCTCCTTTTGAAGGAATCACAAGACGGTGCGACATTGGAGAGTGCCCATTTTGAGCTTGGAGATGATGAGTCCTTGGTGACGCACTCTCTTTCTCATGGGGATGACGATCACGATCCGTGGACGGATCTCTCCCAAGGGGCGGGGAGATGATGCGGAGCATCCCTCGACCATCCCCATGGACGTCACACCGCCACCGCAAGCACGGAGAGAACCTACGACGAGAGCTCGCGCACGCACCATCAAAACCGAGGTGAACTCTTTCCTCTTCGAGTTTCATTTGGATTTACTTGAGAATGGGATTCTACCTCAAATGGAAACGTTGTGCATTCTTAGGTACTTCGGAGATGACCGCGAGAATGCACGGAGGGATCACCAAGTTCACCGGAGACCTACGGAGGAGGAGAAGGAAGAAGGACGCGCGACAAGAGAGAAGAAGGAGGAGCCCTGGACACCCCGGGTGCCAGGGCACTTTGGCCCCGGAGGCCCGGCCCCTCCCCTGGCGCCGCTCCCAGCCGGCCCCGGGTGCCCGGCCATGGAGGGCCCGGGTGCCCGCACCACCCCGGGCGCTGCCCCAGCCACCTCCCGGGTGCCCAGCCTCCTGCGCCCAGCCGCCCTCCGGGTGCCCGGCCCCCTTGTCCCAGCCGCGGCGCCACCCCGGGTGCCCGGTCTCCCTTCAGCCGGCGCCCCTGACCGGACCGGGTGCCTGGTCCTCCGCACCACGGGTGCCCGGACCCGTCTGAGTGTGTCTACGTTTTTCAGGGTCATTTTAGACCTTTGTATCCCCCTCTCCCTCTATTTCGTCCCTAGACTATAAGTACCTCCCACCTAGCTCATTTAGAGGACATCAAAGTATATGATAGACATATGTGAGCTTTGCTCCATGGATCCACTCCACTAGGAGATCAAGACCTCCTCTTGGAGTGACCAACCTCAAGACCCCCTCATGGGTGGCCCCCTTCAAGACCTCATTCCTCATAGGATTGGATGAACTAGTACCTTGTATCTTTCCTTTGTTGTCCTTGAATCATTGTATCTCTCTTTGTGTGATTGGATCTAGTCAATTTGAGTGTTTCCACTCTCTTGTGTTCTTCGTGTTCTTGGGGATTTCCCCTCCAATTCGTGAAAGATCTCTATCTAGGGTTCCACCCTACAACAGTGACCCACCATTTTGGTCAATAAGTCGTTATTTTGAACATATGACCTTTTTTTGACCAAACTGAGAAGGTCAACAGTTGGCCGTCAAGAACAAACATGACCTTTTATAAATTTTAGTCTTAGTTTTTAAGACCAAAATTATTAGGTCATAGTTTTTAATGACAAAATTTTTGATCATTACCTGTGTGCCTCATCCACATAGGATCTGATGTGGCATCATCCACGTGGCCAACAGATCTGACGTGGCATTGGTCAATAAATCGTCATAATTTCTAGCAATCCAAGCCCAATAAGGCTGGCCCATAAAAAACAATAAGGCTGGCCCATAGAACTACACATCCATTTTACTGGGCCAAAGCCCATGTCCGATCAATTATGTATTATTAGGTCATTTAATTTTTTTAGCTTACCTTAAAAAACGTTTTTAGCTCAAAAAGGTCATTTAACCATTTTAGACGAGAAAAGGTACTACAAGTACAGTTCAGTGAAGAATACACCGCAGATTTAAATTAGACAGATAGCTTTTTGAATATCCCAACACACACAAAATCATATTACACAGGCCAGACAACATAACACAGATTTAAATTACACAGATAGCTTTTTTAATATCCCAGCACGCACAAACTAAGATTACACAGCCCAGACAAATGGTATCACGAAAAACATAGCCTGTTGCACAACAACAGCATGGCTCCATTGTCTTCCTCTTTAAGAATTCAGAGAAGTGTTTCGTCCTGCCATCGGGAGGGATAACACATGAGAAGCTTATTAAGAACAACATGAAATAAGAAAAATGGAGCAAGCTCAGAGTAGAATGCAGACAGTGTATATAAGCAAGTCACAGGGATGCAAGCAGTGAGCATTTTAGAGGGTTTTATGTGGCTGCATGGCCTAGCTTTTGTTTCTTCCATAAATCAGGTTAGAAATATTAAACACTAGTAAGTTAAAATTCATATTATATCATATTGTGTAGGCTCTCCACCTCCTAAAGAGACTCCAACATCAAAAGATCATACTAATTAGTAAAGGCCAGTTCTTTTGCTGCCTTCTAGAATAAGCTGGAATAGTTTCCCCATACCCAGCTTATTCTAGAAGCCCAACCAAATTATTTACTTAGAAGCCTACTCCCTCTGTTCCATAATATAAGAGAGTTTTTGACACTAGCGTAATATTATGATCTTCAATGCTTTAAAATAGAGAAAGAACAAGTTTATGAGCATTGATTCTCCCGCATCCAGCTAAGAAGAAAATGAAGAGCATGTTGGCATCTTGACAATAGTTCACGCCCAGTACAACAAACTGAAGCAAAAGTTGCATACAACACATGAAGGGCTTATCTAATTACTTAACTTGTAGCATTAATAGATGCAAGAAGCACATACACAAGGATATTAAGCAAAAATAGAATCTCCTCCTATTTTGGAGGACATCAATCAAACGAGACCAAATGGAGGATTACCAGGTTGGACGAGTAGACACACATATGGTACTTGTCATGTCGGCAAACCTCGTAGTCGATGTGCTCCTAGATCTGATTCGCCCTCCCTACACACACAACCCCAGATCATTACTCGGTAACAAATAATACATGGTAAATAAAATATCCTGGTTTATCCTTATGAAACAATAGAACATTCAGCAATTTACAATAATTTGTTACAGCCACAGTGACATACATTATATATCCACATTCCCAGTATTTACATCACACATTTTCTAAAAAGGTGAGCGGTGTGCATCTAAACAAGATCATAGTGTGAAAGGGCAGCATGATAGAAGGTGAATACAGAGAAGCCTGTGGGATGTGGGGTTCCGGCAAACCCTTAAGGTTCAAACTCTGGGGTGCGCGAAGTCTTTCCCTCCTACCGATCCATGCCCTAGCTCACTAAGATCTCGCGGACAACTCGACGAACTCGCAACACAGAAAGACACGAGATTTATACTGGTTCGGGCCACCGTTGTGGTGTAATACCCTACTCTAGTGTGGTGGTGGTGGATTGCCTCTTGGGCTGATGATGAACAGTACAAGGGGAAGAACAGCCTCCTGAGGTTGAGGTGTTCTTGTAGCTAGGGTAGGCTCTTGATCAGATCAGACCGAGCTGAAATGCCTCTACTGTGGTGGCTAGTGCTACTTATATAGCCCCTGGTCCTCTCCCCAAATATTGAGCGGGGAGGGAGCCAACAACGGCGGGCAAATTTGAAGGGGGACAGCTAGTACAAGCTATCCTGACAGAAGTGGTCTTCGCCTGCGAAAGGCTCTGGTGGTGACACCGTCCTAGGCTCCACGATGACCTCCGTCCTGCCATCCTTCTGGTCTTGGTCTCGTTGCACCGATATGGCAACCTTTGCATGATGCCTCGGTACTCCTCGCCTGCGCTTGCCTCCTTAGCACCAAAGAGGAAACAAGGACGCTACATGCGCTGGTGCCCGCCTGGCGCCTGTCTGGTCCCGATCGTCATGGCTCACGTCACGAGAGCCTCGTGAGGTTTACCCCGCCTTGATATCTCCGCTCCTCATGAGCCCGCCTAGAGGGGCTGTCGGGGGAAACGACACATATGGGATCACAAGAATCCCTACTACGGTTGCCGGGGCGCAGGGTTGCAAGAAGAGCAGGATCAGTAGCCAGCACAAGGAGCGTTTACCCAGGTTCGGGCCGCGAGGATGCGTAAAACCCTAGTCCTGCTTTGGAGGGTGTATTTCAGAGAGTTCTTGAGCTCTCGAACTAGCTGTGGTGAGTGTGTGGTTCCAAAGAGCCGAATCCTTCTCCAGGATGCCATGGGCCTCCTTTTATAGTTGAAAGGGGCTGCCACAGTGGCACACAGGAGGTGGAAAAGCGCACAGTGCCCTGAGCTTATCGCTCGTATTACAGGACAAGACGCATTTAATGCGTAGCTTAGGTGTCCCTCTGCTTTATCGGGGACGGGGGCGAGGCCCGTCCCGTCCGTCGCCGCTCCTCCTTGCTTCGACACACGCCTTGGCCAGCGATGCGTGCGGCGCCATGTAGGCAGGCAGGCAGCTGAGGTGGCGCGGTGGTGGAGCCTTCATGAAGATCTGCATGCCGCCACGCAGGCGCCCGATGGGTTGGCCTGGGAGCTGCGTGTTGCCACGCAGGTGCCCGCCCAGCTGGTTGGCCTGGCAGCTGCATGTGAACGGCGGTGGAAGCTTGGTTGGCGTGGGCCTGGCGGTGGCCCCGTTGGCGTCCTTGATGAGGGCCTTGCCGGGTGGCCCGGCAAGGGTCATGCCGTGGCGCGCTGTCGTCCCCGGCAAGGACCTTGCCGGGGGTCAGGTGGCCTTCCTCGGCAAGGATCTTGCCGAGGATCGTCGTCTTCTAATCCTCATCTGATCTTGAATATGTCTTCCCAAAGATCTGCATGCCACCGCAGAGGTGCCTTCCCGAGCCCTGGCCCCACGTGGATGATGGCGTTGGGGACCGTGGGCTCAAGGGTGGCTTGCTCTGTTGGTGTGGGGCGAGCTGCTCCGGCAATGGTCTTGCCGGGGCTGCTGAGGCTGCCCCGGCAAGGGTCTTGCCAGGGGAACCTGCTTCGTCCCTCTGCTCTTTGTGGTCTTAGTCTTGGCATTGCTCAGATTATCTTGGGCTTCGGTCTTACCTCGGCTCACCTCCCCTGTTCTGCTTGGTGTGGCCGTGGGCACGGCTCCGACTGCCCATGCACAGGTAAAGGGGTACAAAAGCGTGCCCCTCTTTTTGTACACCGACAGGAGCCCCCGGGCCTGGGCCACACATAAGCATGACACATTGTTGGGCCAGGTCCAAAATGGTGCGCGGGCAGGCGGGGTGGTTTTTTTACCGCGGTAAGACTTTTCACGCGCTGCGCTTCCCATGACCCGGGCGCGCGGCATGGCGTGGAGGGGTGTGCGTGACATGGGCGGCATGCGTGGGGCGGTTTCCACACGCATGCGTCATATCGCAGTAAAGAGGCGGCTCGCGCCTTCCCCGTAAAAAGAGGGAGGCGTGGAGGCGCGGCTCATTTACTGAACGGGGCCTGGTCGCGGTCTTCAAGGCGTCCACTCCCCACGATCACGGGGTGGGGAGAGGTCGCTTCACCCGTCCCCTCGGTTCTGCACGTCCGCCACGCGTCCTTCATGTGCCTGGGGTGGCAAGCGGTGGAGGCGGGAAACCGGGCCGTCGCTGGTTGGGGCAGCGGGTTGGTCCTGATTCCCTGCGCCTCCGGTGGCTGGATTGGCCGAGCGGGGCGGCCGAGCCCCGACCCCGCCCCTTTATAAAGAGGGGGAAGGGGGATGGCGTCCCGCACTCTTCTGTCATCTATCTCCTCTTGCTTCTGCTTCTTCCTTTCACTCGCCATGGAGAAAGGGAATCCGGTTCCCTCGACGGTGGAGGCGAGGGTCGCCGCCCGACAGCGCGTCCCTCCTCCTCCTGAGCCCGTGGTGGTGGAACCGGCCGCAAGGGGAAGGGGGAGGGGGCGAGGCCGTGGGCGAGGCCGGGCAGAGGTCGTAGTGCTCGGGGAAGAGGAGGACGGGGCGGCGCGCCGGCTTCGCCCCCGCCAATGGTGCCTTTCCCGATGGAAGGCCATGTTGGAGACCAGCCCCGCAAGTTCTTCATCAGGCTGTGCCGGCCTCCACGTCTCCGTCTTCCCGCCCCGTTCGCTCGGGAGATGGAGCGTGACCGGCCCCAATCCCTCAGATTGCACATGAGGGGTTGTGGGAATGGGGGCACGCGGGTCGACGTCGACTTCCCGGCTCCTCGTGTCATGTACCTCCGTCGTGGGTGGATGACGTTCGCTCGCATCCACAGCCTGACGGCGGGGCTCGTCCTCTACTTCAAATTGATGGAGGACGGCCTGCTTTCCGTCAAGGTCTTCGGAGACTTCGGGACTCGCCTGAAGTGCTGCGTGGAGAGCTCCTCCGATGGAGATTCTGACGATGGAAGCTCTTCCTCAAGCAAAAGTGATGAGGAGGACAGCGGGGCAGATGACGGGGATGAGTCCGACTAGGCGTCAGACACCCCGCGCCTGGGCGGGTGCGGCAGCAGCCGCATCTGCACCTGGCTGCTCCTCCGGCAAGGTTTTGCCAGGGGTGGGGCCAGCTCCTTGAACTTCTCGGGGCCGTCTCCTTGGGAGGCTGGCGTCGGGAGGCTACGGAAGAGGAAGAGGGCGGGCGGCAAGGCCGTCAACTCAGAGTACGCGGGCACCGACGCCTTCGTCGCGTATTGCCGGTCCTGCCGCCTCGTCTTGCAGCTCCTTTCCCGGCACCGTCATCACCGGCCTACCCGTGGACGGCCACCGAGGTGTTCTCTTGGTGCTTTCTGCTGCTTGTAGCTCGCCTAGGCGCCCCTTTTGTCCTCTCGCCTCCTTGACCTACCTCCTGAGGAGAGGGACAAGAAAGGGATCATGAGCACCTTATCTCTTTTTTAATCTGTAAGCCTTCGGGCCTTGTTAAATTTAAAACTTGTAATCCCCTTTGTTCATGTTTTTCATTCCGTACGGACTGTACCTGTGTGGGATGTTTTAAATGAAAAAGGGATGTTTGCCGGGTTTTTCGTTCGTGGGCAGACCCCGCGACAAGGAACCAATCCTTGTTATAATTTAAGATAAACGTTTTCACCCGGCAACAGGCCTTGCCGTCCCCCTACTTCGTGAAGGAAATATGCCCTAGAGGCAATAATAAAGTATTATTTATTTCCTTGTATCATGATAAATGTTTATTATTCATGCTAGAATTGTATTAACCGGAAACATAATACATGTGTGAATATATAGACAAACAGAGTGTCACTAGTATGCCTCTACTTGACTAGCTCGTTAATCAAAGATGGTTATGTTTCCTAGCCATAGACATAAGTTGTCATTTGATTAACGAGATCACCTCATTAGGAGAATGACGTGATTGACTTGACCCATTCCGTTAGCTTAGCACTCGATCGTTTAGTATGTTGCTATTGCTTTCTTCATGACTTATACATGTTCCTATGACTATGAGATTATGCAACTCCCGTTTACCGGAGGAACACTTTGTGTGCTACCAAATGTCACAACGTAAATGGGTGATTATAAAGGTGCTCTACAGGTGTCTCCAAAGGTACTTGTTGGGTTGGCGTATTTCGAGATTAGGATTTGTCACTCCGATTGTCGGAGAGATATCTCTGGGCCCACTCGGTAATGCACATCACTATAAGCCTTGCAAGCATTGTGACAAAATGAGTTAGTTGCGGGCTGATGTGTTACGGAACGAGTAAAGAGACTTTCCGGTAACGAGATTGAACTAGGTATCGAGATACCGACGATCAAATCTCGGGCAAGTAACATACCGGTGACAAAGGGAACAACGTATGTTGTTATGCGGTCTGAACAATAAAGATCTTCGTAGAATGTGGGAGCCAATATGGGCATCCAGGTCCCGCTATTGGTTATTGACCGGAGACGTGTCTCGGTCATGTCTACATAGTTCTCGAATCCGTAGGGTCCGCACGCTTAAAGTTACGATGACAGTTTTATTATGAGTTTATGTATGTTGATGTACCGAAGGAGTTCGGAGTCCCGGATGAGATCGGGGACATGACGAGGAGTCTCGAAATGGTCAAGACGTAAAGATCGATATATTGGACGACTATATTCGGACTTCGGAAAGGTTCCGAGTGATTCGGGTATTTTTCGAAGTACCGGAGAGTTACGGGAATACGTATTAGGCCATATTGGGCCATACGGGAAAGGAGGGAAAGGCCTCAAAAGGTGGCCGCACCCCTCCCCTTGGTCTGGTCCGAATTGGACTAGGGAAGGGGGCGCCCCCTTCCTTCCTTCTCTTTTTCCCTTCCTCTTTTCCTATTCCATATGGGAGGTGGAATCCTACTAGGACTAGGGAGTCCTAGTAGGACTCCACACTTGGTGCGCCCCCTCCTAGGGCCGGCCTCCTCCTCCCTTGCTCCTTTATATACGGGGGCAGGGGGCACCCCATGGACACAACAATTGATCCTTGAGATCTCTTAGCCGTGTGCGGTGCCCCCCTCCACCATATTACACCTCGATAATACCGTTGCGGAGCTTAGGCGAAGCCCTGCGTCGGTGGAACATCATCATCGTCACCACGCCGTCGTGCTGACGAAACTCTCCCTCAACACTCGGCTGGATCGGAGTTCGAGGGACGTCATCGAGCTGAACGTGTGTAGAACTCGGAGGTGCCGTACGTTCGGTACTTGATCGGTCGGATCGTGAAGACGTACGACTACATCAACCGCGTTGTGATAACGCTTCCGCTGTCGGTCTACGAGGGTACGTGGACAACACTCTCCCCTCTCGTTGCTATGCATCACCATGATCTTGCGTGTGCGTAGGAAATTTTTTGAAATTACTACATTCCCCAACACTTCGCTCGACCATTCTCGCCCCCTTGGCGGAGGCAGGGATGAAGCGGGCTTAGGCTCCTTGTTCTACTTCCTTGCCACCGCGGCTACAACCAAATCTGGGCCCAGGAGATAATCCTTGGGTATAGAAAAGGGGAGCACGGTGGCCTGGAAACAGAACGAGGTTTCACATATCCCAGTTCCGTTCCGAAATGCATGATAGAGGATGAAAGACTTATCTAGATCTGCAGCCCCCGGCAACCTTGTCTTGCCGCGGTTGGATCCTTGTGCTTGCAGCCCCCGGCAACTCTGGTTTGCCGGGGTCGGGATGCCGGTCCGTTTTCCTTCTTCCAAGTAGCTCAGCAGAAGTGCTCATGTGCCCTGCGAACCAAAGGAGGACAGAAAAGAAATAGATAGACACGCACTCGACCTCTAGGCTAGGGGTTAGTCGCCGCTAAGCACTATCAACCCTAACCAAGGAAGAGACTCGACCTAGCATGCATGCTATAACTTAGGGCGCCAGCACTTCATTTATTTATGCTCAGGGTCTGCGCCTGGCTTTGTACAAAGGGTTACATGCCTTGTCGGCAAAGCTTGTACAAAAAGGTGGCTTGCCGTGAGGCCCGACAAGCCGCGCCTTACGGGTAAAACTTGCGAAGATGCTCGATGTTCCAGGAGTTGCTCACTGGGACAGCATCTTCGGTCTCCAGGCGGACTGCGCCGGGCCTGGTGACTCGTATTACCCGATAAGGGCCTTCCCACTTTGGCGTCAACTTGTTGGAATTCTTGGCCGACTGAACGCGCCGAAGAACAAGGTCGCCTTCCTCAAAGCTTCGGGCATGAACCTTGCGGCTATGGTAGCGGCGGAAGGCTTGCTGGTAGCGTGTTGCTCTCACAGCCGCCCGAAGACGATCTTCCTCAAGGAGCGTTGCGTCATCTTGGCGCAACTGCTCTTGCTCAAGCTCATCATAAGCGAGCACTCGAGGTGACCCGTATATGAGTTCCGTGGGGAGAACTGCTTCTGCCCCGTATACCAGGGCAAAAGGTGTCTGGCTGGTGGCTCGATTTGGCGTCGTCCTGATCGACCAAAGAACCGCCGGCAATTCATCAATCCAGCGCCTTCCGCTCTTGCGCAGCTTGTCAAAAGTTTTTGTCCTTAGGCCTCGCAACACTTCAGCATTTGCCCTCTCCGCTTGGCCGTTGCTCCGTGGGTGTGCCACGGAAGCAAAACAGACCTTGCTGCCGAGGTCTTGAATGTATTGCATGAAGGTGTGGCTCGTGAACTGCGTGCCGTTGTCGGTGATGACTCTGTTTGGCACACCAAAACGGCAGACCAGTTCCTTGAAAAACTTGACAGCTGATTGAGCAGTCACCTTTCTCACTGCTTCCACCTCCGGCCACTTTGTGAACTTGTCGATCGCAACGTACAAGTACTCAAAGCCCCCGACAGCGCGGGGGAAAGGGCCCAGTATATCGAGCCCCCAGACCGAGAATGGCCAGGAGAGAGGGATTGTTTGAAGGGCTTGAGCTGGTTGATGAAGCTTCTTTGAATGGAACTAACACGCTTCACACTTGGTTACTAGTGCCATCGCATCCTGGAGGGCGGTGGGCCAGAAGAAACCTTGCCGGAACGCCTTCCCAGCAAGGGCCCTCGACCCTATGTGGGAGCCACATATGCCTCCATGTATCTCCGCAAAAAGCTCCAGTCCTTCCTCCCGGGGGATGCACTTCAATTTCACACCGTTTGGCCTTCTCCTGTACAGGACATCATCGACGAACTGGTACAGGGCGGACTGACGGGCTACTTTTTCCGCTTCTTCCTGCTCCTCAGGAAGCTCCCCATGTTGCGCCCATGCTGGAGCCTGGGGCTCAACGGCAAGGACCAAAGGCATTTCTTCCGCCATGGGAGCGTCTGTCTCTACGGCCAGGGCTTGACGCCCTGCCGGAGCCAGTTGCTCTTGGGCAGGCTCAGCGTGCGCGGCAGCACCCTTGCCGGCAGCCCCAGGGGGCTCGGTAGGAAAGTACTTGCCGGGACCTGACTTCCTCCGCTTGTTCTGCCCCGCTGATGGTTCGACGGATGGTTGAGTTAACCGGAGCAAAAAGGTACCTGGTTCCACAGGTAGCTTGAATGTGGCACGCTTTGACAGGTAATCGGCGATGTCGTTCTCCGCTCGGGGGACGTGCTCCGCTTGGATACCGTCAAAGCGTTCCTCCAGCTTCCTCACCTCATCTACATAGGCTTCCATCAATGGGCTCTGATAATCCTTGTTGACATGTCTGACAACGAGCTACGAGTCACCCCTGACGATGAGCTTCTTAACCCCGAGGTCTGCCGCGATCCTGAGACCGGCAAGCAATTCCTCGTACTCAGCAGTGTTGTTGGTGGACATCTCCCTGGGGAAGTGCATCTGGATCACGTACTTGAGGTGCTCTCTGGTGGGTGCGACGAGCAGCACACCGGCACCGGCGCCTTGCAGCGAGAAAGCCCCATCAAAGTACATGATCCAGTCACGGTCTGCTTCCTTGCCGGGGAGAGTGGTCTCCTGGATTTCTTCGTCAGGCATCAAGGTCCATTCTGCAAGAACTCCGCCAAGACTCTGCTCTGAATGGTCGAGGTACTTTCAAACTTTAAACCAAAGCTTGACAACTCCAAGGCCCATTCCACAATCCTTCCAGTCGCATCTGGGTTATGCAGTATCTGTTGCAATGGGAGGCAGGTAACGACAGTGATCTCGTGGGCTTGGAAGTAATGACGCAGCTTCCTCGAGGCCATAAGGAGGCCGAAGAGCAATTTCTGCACACCGGAGTACCTCGATCTAGCTCCCTCCAAGAGGGAGCAGACAAAGTAAACCGGGTGCTGCATCATCTTCTTCTTCTGCACCACCTTGCTTGACTACGCGGGCACTGCCTTGGCGGCATCAGACTCTGCCGGGGGCCTCGCCTTGCCGGCACCAGGCCCTGCCGGGGGAATTTTGGGCTTGCCATCAGCTGGTTCTGCCGCCGTCACTGCCTCCTCGTTGACCTCCCTCTGTGCCACCAGCGCGGCGCTGACCACTTGATTCGTCGCTGCCAGATACAGCAGCAACGGCTCTTGTGGTTTAGGCGCAACCAGTATTGGCGTGGAGGAAAGGTATTTCTTCATATCCTGCAATGCTGCCTCGGCTTCTGGGGTCCACTCCATTGGGCCTGCCTTCTTCAAGATTTTGAAGAAGGGAAGGGCGCGCTCGGCGGACTTGGAGATGAATCGGCTCATGGCGGCAACGCAGCCAGTGAGCCGACGCACATCCTTGATCCGCTTGGGCGCCTCAATCTGCTCAATAGCCTTGATCTTGTCTGGGTTTGCCTCGATCCCGCGCTACGACACAAAGAACCCGAGAAGCTTGCCAGATGGAACACCGAAGACACACTTCTCAGGGTTCAGCTTGAGGTTGATCTTGCGCAGGTTGGCAAATGTCTCTTCCAGATCTTGCACAAGAGTTGGCCCGTCCTTGGTTTTGACCACTATGTCATCCATGTATGCCTCCATATTTCACATGGGGTGATGAATGCTATCGTTTCTTCATCCTTTCTTGTCATGAAGATCTGCTGGTAGCCCGAGTAGGCGTCGAGGAATGATAACAGATCACACCCGGCTGTGGAGTCAACAATCTGGTCAATGCGCGGCAACGGGAAGGGGTCCTTAGGACAAGCCTTATTGATATCTGTGTAATCAATGCACAGCCTCCACTTCCCATTCGCCTTGCGCACCAGTACCGGATTGGCCAACCACATCGGGTGGAGCACTCCTCTCACCAAACCTGCCGCTTCCAATTTCCTGATCTCCTCTGTGATGAACTCCTGCCTCTCCAGAGCCTGCTTTCTGACCTTCTGCTTGACGGGCCGCGCGTGGGGGCAGACAACTAGGTGGTGCTCAATCACCTCCCTGGGAACACCGGGGATGTCGGATGCTTGCCACACAAACACGTCGACATTCGCCCGCAGGAAGGTGACGAGCGCGCCTTCCTATTTGCTGTCGAGGGTGGAGCCTATGGTGAAGGCCCCTCCCGTGCCATCCTCCCTGACGGGCACCTTCTTGGTCTGCGGCGGCTCGGCTCTGGATCTCTTGCTCTTGTCGGTAGAGCTCTCTGGCACGTCCTCGACGGTAGCACAACACTCCGAGGAGGTGCGCTTGCCGGAGTGTGTGCGAGAGGTCTTGCCGGGCTTCTTCTTCCCTCCCGGGCCTTCAGCGGCAGGAGCAGGTGCCTTGACGGCCGCTGCTGCAACTGCTTCCCGATAGAGTTGGTCGGTGCAAATCAGCGCGTCCTTCTTGTCGGAGGGGACGGAGATGATGGTCAATGGCCCGGGCATCTTTAGCATGTTGTAGGCGTAGTGTGATGCCGCCATGAACTTGGCTAGTGCCGGGCGGCCGAGGATCCTGTTGTAAGGCAAGGGGATCTCGGCCACGTCGAAGATGATCCTCTCCGTCCTGTAGTCCAATTCTCCTCCAAACGTCATGGGCAGTGTGACCTTCCCCTTCGGCTGGCTCCTCCCCGGATTGACCCCTTGAAACGTGCACGTTTCCTCGAGGTCTCCATCAGGGATTTGCAATCTTTTGATCACGACAGGCGAGATCAGGTTCAGGCCGGCCCCGCCGTCAACCAACATCTTGTTCACCCTGAGGTTGCGTATCGTTGGTGAGACCAACAATGGCAAACACCCAACCGCGGTAGTGCGGTCAGGGTGGTCCTCGGCGTCAAAGATGAGGGGTGTGCTGGACCACTTCAGCGGCTTCTGAGCGTCGAACGACGGCTCCGCTGCTGTAATCTCACGCGCCCATTGCTTGAGCTGGCGGTGAGAGGTATGCAGCGAGGCGCCGCCATCAACGCACATGGCCTCTGTAGCCTTCTAGAACCCTTTCTCACCAGACTCGTCGTCCTCGTCGTGGTCATCATCTTCTTGTTTCTTGTCACGGCCCCGGGCGGGCCTCTCTTGCTGGTTGTCCTTGCCGGGGCGGCTTCCTTGGCCGCCACGCTTCTTGCCGGATCCCTCAGCACCGTCCTGGTCCTTCTCCTTGTCCCGCCTCTCATACTCAGCTTTTTGCTTCTCAGCAAGCAGCTCGACTTGTCGGCATTTCTGGAGGTCGTGGCCCTTGGTGCGGTGGATCTTGCAGTATTGCTTGCCGGAGCTTCCTAGCTTGTCGGTAGCCACCAAGGCCCGGCAGACGGCGCACCCGGCAATCTCCTTGCCGGGGGCGTCTGCCTTGACCTTCTTACCAGCACCGGTGTCGTCAGATCCCTCAACGGCAAACACGGCCTTGCCTTTGCGTTTCCTGTTGCGACGCCGGCCCTTCTTTGTCGGGGTAGCAGCGTCTTCATCGGTAGAGTCGGTTTCCGCGTCGGCATCTTCGCTGGGGTACTTCCTTCCCTCTTCAGTCGGGCGCACCTATCGGCCAGAACGTAGAGCTCGGCCACATCCTTAACTTTGGTCATCGCCAGCTCTTCGCGCATCTTGCGGTTGCGCACGTTCTGGTGGAACGCGTTCATCACAGCTGCGGGATGAACGTCGGGGATGTTGTACTGCACCCGGCTGAATCTCTGGATGTACTGGCGCAGGGTTTCCCCTTCCTTCTGGGGAATGATATGTAGATCACTGGCCTGGCCATGAGCTTGGTGGCCTCCTGTGAAGGCGCCAACGAACTCATGGCACAGATCCGACCAGGAAGAAATGGAATCCACTGGCAGGTGCATCAACCAAGACATCACATTGGGCTTTAGCGCCAGCGGGAAATAGTTGGCAAGCACCTTGTTGTCACGAGCTCCAGCATCCTGCATCGCGATGGTGTAGATGCCGAGGAACTCGGATGGATGGGTCTTGCCAGTGTACTTCTCGCTGACGTCAGGCTTGAACGTGCGGTGGGACGGCCACTGGAACTGCCGCAACTCACGGGTAAAGGCCGGGCAGCCCACGGCCGCCGGGGCCCCCCGGTGCCGGGTGGTCCATAGCAGGTCCCGCCCGCTTGTCCGACTGGCGGCGCGTTTCGCGCCGGCGCTCGACGGTGGTTCGAGCGTCTTCGTGAGCTCGTTCCCAAAGGACCTGGTGCTGGTCGCGGAGGGTCCGCGGGTCGGACGACGCTATGGAGATGTTATCACAAGCATCATCACGACGGGCCGACGCCCGCGGCGGCTGGCGAGGAGGAGGAGAGTGCACCGTGGCCGCAGCTCCCCCGGTCCTCCCAACGCCAGCATGTGGTGGCTCGGTGGAGCGCCGACCCGAGGGCCCCGCCGGTCGCGGATCCTCTTTGTTGGCGACGGCGACGAGGCTCCGGATGGTGGCCCTCCACTCGTCGAGCTTCTCCACAGCAGGAGGGAAGTCAAGGAGCAGCTGCGCGCGCGCCAAAGCTTCCACTGGCGTGGGCGGCGGCGACAGCTGCGTGGATTGCAGCGCGCTTCGACTTCTAACTACGTTAGAAGGAGCTCCGTTACGACCCAGCAGCTGCATGCCATTTTCGCCAGCGCTTAGGCGAGCGTGCTGAACCCCTTCATCTTGCGGATGACGCACAGGGCTCTTCCCACGGCGGTGCCTAGGGTCACCATCGTGGTGACACTGCTCGGCGCGCACACCATGGGAAGAGCGCGCGGTGGTCGCCGGTGTGGGCGTCTTGGAGGTCGCTGCGCCACCCGGAGGTGGCACAACGACACCCCTGGAGGGCCCCGCGCCGCCTGCGGGGGGCCCAGCTCTGTCTTTGGATCTGGCGACGTGCGGACGGTCGTCTGGCGCGCGAACGACGCCGCTCACCAGGCTCTGACTGCCTGGGCGATGCTGGTGCTCGCGGACCGCGGCCTGGGTCCTGTCCGCGACCGGTCCACTGCTCGTCCGCACCGGCATGGGCCTTTCGGCTCCCAGCGAGCCGATCGCCGTGGTCGTCTTCTTCTTAGGAGCCATGGCGACGAAGAACTGCTAGGCTAACTACTAGACCAGATTCTCCCAATTGCGCCCCCTACCTGGCGCGCCAAAGATGTCGGGGGAAACGACACCTATGGGATCACAAGAATCCTTACTGCGGTTGCCGGGGCGCAAAGTTGCAAGAAGAGCAGGATCAGTAGCTAGCACAAGGAGCGTTTACCCAGGTTCGGGCCGCGAGGATGCGTAAAACCCTAGTCCTGCTTTGGTGGGTGTATTTCAGAGAGTTCTTGAGCTCTCGAACTAGCTGTGGTGAGTGCGTGGTTCCAAAGAGCCGAATCCTTCTCCAGGATGCCATGTGCCTCCTTTTATAGTTGAAAGGGGCTGCCACAGTGGCACACAGGAGGTGGAAAAGCGCACAGTGCCCTGAGCTTATCGCTCGTATTACAGGACAAGACGCATTTAATGCGTAGCTTAGGTGTCCCTCTGCTTTATCGGGGACGGGGGTGAGGCCCGTCCCGTCCGTCGCCGCTCCTCCTCACTTCGACACGCGCCTTGGCCAGCGATGCGTGCGGTGCCATGTAGGTAGGCAGGCAGCTGAGGTGGCGCGGTGGTGGAGCCTTCACGAAGATCTGCATGCCGCCACGCAGGCGCTCGATGGGTTGGCCTGGGAGCTGCACGTTGCCACGCAGGTGCCCGCCCAGCTGGTTGGGCTGGCAGCTGCATGTGAACGGCGGTGGAAGCTTGGTTGGCGTGGGCCTGGCGGTGGCCCCGTTGGCGTCCTTGATGAGGGCCTTGCCGGGTGGCCCGGCAAGGGTCATGCCGTGGCGCGCTGTCGTCCCCGGCAAGGACCTTGCCGGGGGTCAGGTGGCCTTCCTCAGCAAGGATCTTGCCGAGGATCGTCGTCTTCTAATCCTCATCTGATCTTGAATATGTCTTCCCAAAGATCTGCATGCCACCGCAGAGGTGCCTTCCCGAGCCCTGGCCCCACGTGGATGATGGCGTTGGGGACCGTGGGCTCAAGGGTGGCTTGCTCTGTTGGTGTGGGGCGAGCTGCTCCGGCAAGGGTCTTGCCGGGGCTGCTGAGGCTGCCCCGGCAAGGGTCTTGCCAGGGGAACCTGCTTCATCCCTCTGCTCTTTGTGGTCTTGGTCTTGGCGTTGCTCGGATTATCTTGGGCTTCGGTCTTACCTCGGCTCACCTCCCCTGTTTTGCTTGGTGTGGCCGTGGGCGTGGCTCCGACTGCCCGTGCACAAGTAAAGGGGTACAAAAGCGTGCCCCTCTTTTTGTACACCGACAGGGGCCGCTCCTGAGGAGGTCTTGTGTCGCCCGCCTCGCGAGGCTTGGCCCCTGGCGAGGGTCTTGGATGCCTTGTTGATGAAGATGGGCCGTACAGGCCTGCTAGCGCAGCCATGCCGTGGGTCGCAGGCAGGCAAGTCTGGGGACCCCCGTTCCCAGAACGCCGACAGTAGCCCCCGGGCCCAAGGTGCGCTCGGGCTTGGCTTCGCGGCGAAGCCAAGGGTCAAGTACGGAGCACCGCGGGCCCCAAAAGCCTGCGACCTCGGTTGACGCGTGGCAGTTGATTGGACATGGGCGTCTCCGCTTCCCCACGCTACCTCGGCAACTGCTTGATTGGACAAAAGGCTGGCGCGGACAGTGCTTGCCTTCATTGTTTCTTCCTCGCCTTGCTCGAGATCCCCTTTCTTGCTCCTCGCCACCGCTATCTCCAGATCTGCTCCAATCTCGCTCGGCATCTGCGACCCATGGCGCCGTGCAAGGTCAGGACTTCCTCAGCGTCGGCTTGGTATGAGCCGGCTCTTGAAGCGCCCACTGTCATAGAGAAGAGCCTCGCCTCCGTGCGCCTGCTGACGGCGCGGGAGAGCAACGAGTGGGGGAAGACGGAGCTCCGGCTCGCCTCCGATTTGCCGGAGCCTGAGGGAAGCACCTTCTTCCCCTTCTTCTCGAGCAATGTTGCCGTCGGGTTGGTCCCTCCTTTCTCCGATTTCTTTTATGAGGTTCTCGACCACTACGGGCTGCTGGCATTGCACCTCCATCCCAACTCTGTCCTCCTCTTGTCCATCTTTGCCTACTACTGCGAGGCTTTCCTGGGCGTGCTGCCTTCCGTGGCGCTTCTGCGCCACTTCTTCTTCCTTCACGTCACCGATGGGACACTCTCCAGATGCGCCAACTTCATTGCGTCTGGCAAGGCCAACTCGATCTCGAGCACCGGGAAGAGGGCCGACAATATCCGATCCAAATGAGTCATGATGGACGCCAAGCACGCCCATCCGTGCCTGGTGTTACCGACGGAGGCGTCCCAGCTCAACAAGGGGTGGCCCAAGGCGGAGCTTGCCGATGAGCGGGCGTTGTCTGTGTTGGGGCAGATGACGGCTGACTTGAAGCTGAGCAACACGAAGGCAGCCAAGGTGACGGGGGCAATGCTCCTGTGGGAGTTCTTGATGCTGCGAGTTGCCCCTCTCCAGGCGCGCTCGCGCCCCTTGTGGGAGCTTGAAGAAGAGGGGAACAAGACCCGTCTGAGGCCTGGGGCCCTTCCTGGCGACGAATTGGATGCTGTCCTGCGCCTCATAGTTGGGGACAACCAGGAGTACCCGCCTAGTGCCTCCGTTCCTTTGTTCCTCCGCAAGGACTGGGAGGAACTTGTCGCTTCCAGGCCGACCTTTGATGCGCGCGGCCTGGTGCCGCCAGCGCTCACAGGAGCTCCTGCAGTACTGAAGCCGGTGGAGGTGTCCTCTGACGAGTCCCGTGGAAGGGAGGAGGAGGAGGTGGACTCGGAGAAGACTCTTGAAGAGGTGGGGGAGACTTCTCCTCTGAGCAAGGCCGAGATCCTCCGCGCCCTGCCCGACGACGCCGAGGCCGACGCCCGCCAGGAGGAGAGGGAGCAGCCCCTTATCCCGACAAGGGGCAGGTCGTCGTTGGTTCCTCGAGATGCCGCCCCTATATCGACGCCTCCTGAGGCCGGCTCCGGCCCTTCTGCCGTCGGGGCCCGCGTGCCCACTCCTAAGATCCCAACGCTGTCAGGCTTCAAGCTCCCCAAGCGGAAATATGTCGCAGTGGATCGGTAAGTGCCTTAAGCTTCGTCTTGTCCCTGCTTGTACTTGTTATTTCCTGACGTTCGCCCTTGGTCGATCAGGCCGACGCCTTCAGCGAAGAAGAGGAAGGAGGATACAGCGGCGGTGCCTTCCTCCGTAGAGAAAGGAGGCAGCAGCGCCCGCACTTCCCCAACCCGGTCGTCCTCGCGAGGCCAAGAGGAACATCGTCGTGTGGAATCAGCCCCCATGGCCCTGCTGGCTCCGAAAGTGCCGGCGTCTGGCGTGGTTGATGAGGTCCCAGCTACTCCGGAACCCGCAAGCTCCGAGGCCCAGGCGACGACGTCGCCTCCTCCTCCTACTGCTGCACCTTCACTCCCAGGTTCTTCTACCTCTGCTGCTGTCCTGGAGCGTGCTCTTTTGGAGATGACCCAGTTGCAGGCAGATCTCCTGAGTGCGGACCCGCGCCTGGTGGCCGGGCACCTGGAGCTGGCCTCTGGCTGGCTTCACTCCGACTTGGCGGTTCGCGCGACGCTGAGTCAGGCCGCGGCGTCCTCCAAAAAGGAGAAGCAGAGCGCTGCCACTGCTGCAGCCGATCGTGAGGCAGCACTAAAGGACGCCAAGGCCGCCCGCGACCGCTGCCGAGAGCTGGAGGATGAGCTGAAGAGCCTGCGCGACAAGCACGCCAAAGAAGCACGCTGCCGCCAAGCGAAGGAGGAGGAGATGAAGGCCCGGGAGGACGCCGTCAAGAACCGTGATGCTGAGCTGGCGGAGTTGGGGAAGACACAGGCCGCCGAGCGCAACCGGTTGGAAGAGCTGGAGCGGAAGGTGAAGGCGAGGGAGGCCGATCTTGACACCAAGGCGCGAGTCCTGGCCGAAGACCGCGTGGCCTTTGCCGATCTCGAGAAGAGATCTCGCAAGGCACTGAAGACGCTCTATGAGCACGGCCTGGAGAAGTCGCTGGCCACCGATGAGGACGGCCCCGCCCGGCTGCTTCCTCTCTTGGTGAAGGCGCTCGAGGAAGTCGTTGATGGTGTCGGTCCCATGGCAGAGGCAGAAGCTCGCGTCCTGTCATCAGCTGCATTGACTTGCGTCTTCAGCCATCTGCACCTCCGCGACCCCAACGCTTGCCTTGACGAGCTGTTGGAGCCCGTGGCCGATGATCTTAGCGCAACCGCCGCAGCTGTACAAGGTCAAGTGGAGGCCTTGCTGAAGAAGTTTCGGGGCTTTGTCTCCGCTCCTTTGTCCGGCGATGCCGCCGATCCTGCGGCTGGTGGTGAAGGTGAAGACAACGTCACCCACGGAGGAGCACCTTCCGCAGGCGATGGCGGTGTCCAGGGGTGACCTGCGGCTATTCTCCCGTTTCGTTCCTGCAACATGTATCAGGCCTTGTGGAGGTGTTTAGACTTTTTATTTGGTATTGTGAGGACAATGTGCTTGTAATATTTGCTTCGAGATTTTGTGATTTCCTTCCTATTTGCTTTGTGTTCTACGTCGGCAGAGCCCGGCCCCGCGCATACCTCAACCGCCATTGGGCCGACCGGAGACCAGGACGGACCAAGGAGTGAGGGGCTACGTGACCAGTTAGGCTCCTGAGTCGCGATGCTCAGGAGTCCCCCTTGACGCGCAAACAGCATATAGGGAGAGTTCACGAGGATAGGTTGATGTTCTACGTCGGCAGAGCCCGGCCCCACGCATACCTCAACCGCCATTGGGCCGACCGGAGACCAGGACGGACCAAGGAGTGAGGGGCTACGTGACCAGTTAGGCTCCTGAGTCGCGATGCTCAGGAGTCCCCCTTGACGCGCAAACAATCTCCATACCTTCCCTCGCCGAGGCCTCGGGAGGGGCGTGCGACGACCAGGTCCGGGAGGCCTGTTTGGGCGGCGTGCGCTTGGGCGTGACCCGAGAGCAGCCCCCAGGCCCGGGAGGCCTAGTTGGGTGGCGAGCAATTGGGCGTGACCCGAGCGCAACCCCCGTGTCCAGCCCCCTCGCGCGGCTCTCCCGAGGGGAGGCATTGCGGTGAGGCCGGACGCTGAGCTCTGGGCTCCCTGAGGTTGGTACGACCGTGAAGTCGCCCTCAGTTGTTTATCACTAGCGGAGCATAGTGCTTCCGCTTGTGCACGGGCATAGCCGCTCCTCGGCGGTGTCGACGGCCAGTGCGGAGCATGGTGCTTCCACTTGTGCGTGGGAGGGGGGGCCTCCGGGAGGAGCCCTCAGGGCGTGTACTGCCCCGCCCTGACACGTGGCTTGCACGGCAGGGCTGCGAGGTGTATCTGGGCACTCGTGAGCCAGCCCGGGACTCACGAGGCCCTACCTTAAGGCGGGTTGTGCCTGGTCTTGAGTCTTGGTTGCTGTGTGTTCCTGCAACACGGTTTGGTGCAAGCACTCTGCGTCCTCAGGTCCCGGCCCTCGAGCGAGCTCAGCCGCCACTGGTATGCCAGGTCGCGATGCCGTGGTCAAGGCCAGGGGGTGAGGGCTGGAGAGCCAGTAAGAGCTCCTGAGTCGCAATGCTCAGGTGCCCCCTTTTAACGCGCAAGCGAATTGCACGGGTTGAATGGACCCATGTCGGGTGGCGATCGAGCAGGTGATAACCGTAGGCAGGTTAAGCATGGAAGGCAAATCATCTTGGGTAAATGCAGGAAGATACATGCCACTGGGTCCAGCCCAAGCGGCTTGGGGATGATGCAGCCCGAGGGGCGCCCCCAGTAAGGTAAGCTGAAGACATAAGCAAAAGGGATACATGCCTCAGGGACGGACCCATGTGGCCTGGGAATAATGCAGCCCGAGGGGCGCTCCCAGCTAAACGAGCTTGGAAAATGTCACCTGGTTCTGTAGATGAAGTAGAGTTAGTGCAGCTGAAGGCGTGCGTCGAAGGAATGACTCTTCACGAGCCACCGGGGCCCTGAGCCTCGGGAGGCTCTGGGGGCTCGGGAGGTCCCTTGAAGACCGTCTCCATTTCTTCCAGGACGGCATGGTACCTGGCCTCCTGAGCCGCCAGGACGCGCCGCATGTTGCGCTGATAGGCTGACGCCACGCTCCGTAAGCCGAAGGGCATGCGAACGTAGCTGTGTGGCGGGCCCTCGCAACGGCCCACACGCGAAGGCCAGAAACGCTCCTGAGATGCGGCCCTGTTGAGCCCTGGGACGTCGATGCAGACACGCAGCCCAGCATCCTCGCCTGGATGGGGAGCTGAGCCTCGTGAGCGGCTGTCGCCGCGCATGGCTCTTGGGTCTTGCAGTTCCTGAGTGGTCTTGGTGATGAACTCCTGAGTGGTGGGCACTCCTTGCCCTGTGTTCTCCTGAGGGTAATGTGCCGTGAAGCACGCCTCCAAGTGGTGCCCAAGCGCCTCCCTCGTGAGGTTGGCAAGGTCTGAGGCCCTTCAAAAGAGAGCCCCCGAGCCCTGCCCGAGGAGGGCGCCGGGCGCGCCTTCCTATGCGATGGAGGGAGGCGCGCCTGAAGCGGGCGCTGATCCAGATGAGGCTCCAGCCGCGTCGCCGCCCTCCTAAGATCCTGCTCGGCGCAGCTGCTTCTTCTTCTTGGGGAGGGCCTTAGGAGGGCCCTCGCTTTTGCGGTCGGGTCATTGATTGCTGCAGCTTGGAAGGCGCGCTCGAGGGAGCACACCGCATCTCTCTCTTCACAAGGGACCGTGATGATTCCGCCGCTTCCCGGCATCTTGAGGACGTTGTAGCCGTGATGGGTGACTGCCATGAACTTGGCCAAGGCCGGATACCCGAGGACGGCGTTGTACGGCAGGCGGATGTGCGCGACGTCGAAGTCGATGAGCTCGGTGCGGTACTTCTTGCGCTCCCCGAAGGTGACAGGCAGGCGGACCTGCCCTATCGGTGTGGTGGACCGTCGGTCACTCCTGAGAAAGGCTTGGTAGGCTGAAGCTGCTCATATGGCGCTTGAAGGTTGTCAAACGTGTCGACGGACAGGACGTTGAGCCCTGCGCCGCCGTCGATGAGGGTCTTGGTAACCTGCACATTGCTGATGACTGGGGAGCACAGCATCAGGAGGGTGCCAGCGGTGGCTGCGCACTTGAGCTGATCTGCCGAGTTAAAAGTGATGGCGCATTGGGACCACCTGAGTGGGCGCGTGGCTTCGAGCTTGGGGAGCAACGTGTTCACTTCACGAGCGAACTGTTTGAAGATGCGTTGAGAGGCTGGGGACTGCGCGCCGCCCAAGATGCAGGCGATTGCACGCGGCTCCTGGAAGCCCCCAGCCCCCTCATCCTGATGGTGATCGTCGTTCCTTCTTGGTGGCGGCAGCGGGGGAAGACCGGCGTTGCCCTGGGGGCGGTCCTCACGAGGCTGGTCCCTCCAGGCGCCCTCGCGAAGATGGTCCTACCAGCGGTCCTCACGAGGCCTGTCGCGCCACTCCTGGCGCGGGCCACGGTCGTCCCAGCATCCGCCTCCACGTCCTCCTCCACGGCCGTAGCCCCGGTCGCTACACTCGGGGCGTCGACCGAAACGTCCTTCGTGAATGGCTCTGAGCTCTTGACAGTCACTGGTGTTGTGGGTGTTCAGATTGTGGAAGGCGCAGAACGGTCGGCTGTTCTTGGATGACTCGGGCTGATCTCTGCCCCGCTTGGTGTCGGGCTCCGCTGCGAGCACTGCAGCTTCCTTGCGCTTCACGTCCTTGGCCTTGGCTTTCTTCTCCTCTGTGCCCGCGGCTGGCAGCTCGAGGAGGGAGAGGCGCCCCTCCTCAGCTCTTGCGCACTTGGTCGCCAGATTGAACAGCTCCTGAGATGTGCACAGCTCCTCATGGATTGCGAGCTCTTCCTTCATCTTGACGTCACGGACGCCGTCTGAGAACGCGGAGATGATAGCCTCGTCCGTGACCTTGGGGATCTTGAGGCGAGTGTTGTTGAAGCGCTGGATGTACTTCTGGAGGGTCACCCATGGTTGTTGCTTGATGCGGCGCAGGTCACCCGCGGCCGGCGGGCGGTCGCGGGTGCCCTGGAAGTTGGCGACGAAGCGGTCCCGCATCTCATCCCTGGAGGAGATCGAGCCGTGCTACAGGTTCAGGAGCCAGGAGCGGGCACCATCCTTGAGAGCCATAGGGAACCAGTTCGCCATGACTTTCTCGTCGCCGTTGGCCGCTTCGATGCTCAGCTCGTAGAGCTGCAGGAACTACGCGGGGTCGGAGGTGCCGTCGTAGCGGGGGGGGCAGATCTGGCTTGAACTTGCCTGGCCAGGCGACACTACGAAGCTCGGGGGTGAAGGCGCGGCAGCCGGCTGTGGTTGCCGGGGCCCGCCTCGGAGGTGGAGCTTGGTCTTGATGAGGTCCGCGCGGCGCCACCGCAGGCGGCGCGCGGTCTTGACGAGGCGGCGCGGGGAGTGCAGGTGCAACTTCTCACGGCCGAGGGATTTCTTGGCAGCTTCTCTCTTCGCGCGCGGGCACCGAACGTGGCGGATCACGTCGTGGGGCCGCGCGCCTTGGCGCCAAGGCGCAGTCTTGGGGCAAAGGTGGTGGAGGCGCGCCATGAGCCACGTCGCCTATGGCTGGCGGAGGGTGAGGCAGAGAGAGGGACGGCGCCGGGGAGCCTCTTGCGGCGCGGACGAGCTCGGCGACGCGGTCGCGCCACTCCTCGTAGAGGTCGTCGACTGGGTGGTAGTGCTGGAGCTCGTTCGCCGCGAGGAGCGCGGCCCGCGCCTCCATGGGAGTGCGGCATGCATGAGACGAAGAACCGGCCGAGGTCAGCGACGGACTGGCGGTGTGGCCGTCCTGCCGCATCGATGGATGCAGCGAGGACGCCTGTTGCTCGTTCCCCGCTGGGCCGGTGGCAGCATTGGCGGCAGGAGACGGAGAACGATGAGGTGGCCCGCCGACGGGAGCCGTCTGAGCAACGCGGGCGGTGAGGGCAGCCCGGCGCTCAACTCGAGCGCGGCGAGCATCCGCCATGGAGACGACGGAGCGGCGGAGCGACGAATCGACAGAAGGGAAGCTACGGCGCACCCCTACCTGGCGCGCCAAATGTCGGATGTGGGGTTCCGGCAAACCCTTAAGGTTCGAACTCTGGGGTGCGCGCGAAGTCTTTCCCTCCTACCGATCCATGCCCTAACTCACTAAGATCTCGCAGACAACTCGACAACTCGCAACACAGAAAGACACGAGATTTATACTGGTTCGGGCCACCATTGTGGTGTAATACCCTACTCCAGTGTGGTGGTGGTGGATTGCCTCTTGGGCTGATGATGAACAGTACAAGGGGAAGAACAGCCTCCTGAGGTTGAGGTGTTCTTGTAGCTAGGGTAGGCTCTTGATCAGATCAGACTGAGCTGAGATGCCTCTACTGTGGTGGCTAGTGCTACTTATATAGGCCCTGATCCTCTCCCCAAATATTGAGCGGGGAGGGAGCCAACAACGGCGGGCAAATTTGAAGGGGGACAGCTAGTACAAGCTATCCTGACATAAATGGTCTTTGCCTGCGAAAGGCTCTGGTGGTGACGCCGTCCTGGGCTCCACGATGACCTCCGTCCTGCCGTCCTTCTGGTCTTGGTCTCGTTGCACTGATATGGCAACCTTTGACTGATGCCTCGGTACTCCTCGCCTGCGCTTGCCTTCTTAGCACCAAAGAGTAAACGAGGACGCTGCGCGCGCTGGCGCCCGCCTGGCGCCCGTCTGGTCCCGATCGTCATGGCTCACGTCACGAGAGCCTCGTGAGGTTTGCCCCGCCTTGATATCTTCGGTCCTCGTGAGCCCGCCTAGAGGGACCGCTCCTGAGGAGGTCTTGCGTCGCCCGCCTCGCGAGGCTCTTGGATGCCTTGTTGACGAAGATGGGCCGTACAGGCCTGCTAGCGCAGCCACGCCGTGGGCCGCAGGCAGGCAAGTCTGGGGACCCCCGTTCCCAGAACGCCGACAAAGCCTTGTATGATTTCTCAAATATACTCACCAAATTTCTTGTAAGGTATGGATAAACTGAGATAACTAACATGGTATCATACACAAGAATTACCTACCATCATGTTGTTCATCCACAACATTGTATAGTTGTTCTCCTCATGATCCTTCCTCCAGTCTAGTGTCTCAAGTTACAGCAGCTGCGCCAGTTACCTACAAGACCAAGGAAAATTAGGGAGTGGTCGGAGAACTACCGAGCAGCCAGCAAAACCTAACCTGTTGGTGTAGGGACCCTGTTATCCTCGTCGACCCTTCCCTTGTTGCCATTGAAAAGGAGCAGTACTGCGAGCTCGGTCTCCTCAGGCACGACCCCTCCGGCATCTGCGTACTCAAATATATTATCTGTAATAGCATCAATGAGGGAAGCATGCAGTTGTTCTAATACAATAAAATATGTACCCTTGAGGCAATGTGAACATTTGTGCATTGTCCTAAACTAAAAAATTTCGATGCTAACTTTCCATGGCAAAGTCATGAAAAAAATTAAACATTATATACTAGCTATTGAGTGCATCCATAGATATACACCTAGAAACCATCTAGTACGACAGTTCAGATGATAAGGTTCACCAGGCTAACATGACAATAAAAATGGCATATCATAATGTCCCAACGACAGGGAGCATATGGCATAGACATACCCAATTTTTAATCTTTGACAAGTTAATTACAGAATGCCTAAATCATACAAATGAGCGTCGAAATAGCACATCTTTCTCACAAAAAATATTCTTATGTAAATATAGTTATGGATGTGCTCAGCCGGAGCAGGAGCAGCACGGCCGGCCTTAAGGTCCGGCGCTTCCATGGCCTACCTCGCGTCGGAAGCCCTCGCGGAGACGCCGGCGGAAGAGTGAAGCAGCGGTGGCCAGGATCGACTGCCGGGGAGGGGAACGACGAACACAGCCGTCGCCTCGTCCGAGTAGACAACCGACCCCTCCCTGCAGCGTGAGGTGGACGACAGCCGTTCGACGATCCCGTCGATGCCGTCGCCGTCCTGGTTGCCGGAGAGTCATGGACGGCGTGGGGCAAAGCAACCACAAACCCTAGGTCACGCACCGCCGCGGTCCGGCCGACTCGATGGAGCGGCGTGCATTGAAGCATGTGCACGCCGACGAGCTGGCCGGCCGCGACACCGTGGCTGCTGGGCGGCAGTGCATATGTCGCTAGTGAGATTGGGTGGCGCGCTCGATCGGCTGGAGGAGGACAAAGGCGAGCGACAAGGATATGAGAGGGTGGCGGAAGGGAGGATGGCCGGGGCTGGGGTAGGAGGGACGGCGGTGGAGGGACCTGCCGGCGAGGGAGAGAGGGAGCCGGCGTTGTCGATCTGGATCGGGGAAAGGGAGAGAAGGGGAGGCAGGGGAATGAAGGGGATATGAGTTAGGGTTTGGGCGATGAGAGGGGATCAATAAGAGGACGAGGGGGAGGCGATGTGGTGGGCTGCGGGTTGGGTTTGGTGGCCGGCTGTGGCTGGCCTTGGGCCGGCCCAGCTCTCCTGCATCCCTTTTTGGTTAAAAAGTTTTTCTTATTTTTTAAAATAGTTTCCAATAAATCTTTAAAAAAATAGATTAGAACCACTTTACAACTAAGTTTGGAGGTGGTGATATAATATCCTTCATGATACCATAATCTTTGAATCAAAATATAAGGGTTGAGATTAAACTAGGTACAACAACGAAAACATTCGAACGGAAAAGAATAGCATCAAATAACCAAATAACGAATGTGATAGCGAAATCCATGCCATAGTTTGTAAAAAAATCTCATATTTTGGGTAAGTATGCGCCTTGGAATGGAAAATAATGTTGTCAAATGGAGTTTTTATTTTCTTTGCACAAAAAAGTTATTTTTCCCTTTTCCGAGTGCGAAAAATGCAATTTTTTTTTGTAAAGAGCATATAAAATATTTGTTTCAAAATGTCACGACTCCATTTAAAAAAATAACAGACCATATTTTATGTCGAATTAAACAAATGGTTGTGTGTGAAAAGCTTTCGATCCACCTCTCATCAAAAAGGCAAATCTTCATTGATTCAGCAGGAATTAGGTCAAATTTGAATTACATCTACTTCCTAGTTTTCTCTTTATTTTTCCAAAATAATTACTAGGTACATAAGTAGTTGTTTCATTAGAGATCCAACAAAAGCTATGCAAGATTCCACGCCTAGCTACGAACGGTCTTGCAGGCAATTTTGACTGCATTTTAAAATCAACATAGGAAAAAAATAAAAAATAAAAAATGCAAAACCATCGCATTGTGTCATTGTATGTGACCTAGTTTTTAGAAAAAATTACAAACTTGGAGTGCGGCAAGTACCTTAAAAAAAGTGTTCTTGAAAATGAGGTAGCATGTATGAAGATTCACAGCTGTCAAGCCAAACAACGAACGTGATGGCGAAATTCATGCCATAGTTTGTCCAAATGACCTCATATTTTGCATTTGTATGCATCTTGGAATGGCACGTAATGTTGTCGAATGGAGTTTTTATTTTGTTTGCACAAAAAATTCATTTTTCATTTTCCAAGTGCAAAAAATGATTAATTTTTAAGAACCTACAAAATATTTGTTGCAAAAGTTCATCATCCCATTTTCAAAAATATTAGACCATATTTTATGTCAAATTAACCAAATGGTTGTGTGTCAAAAGCTTTCGATCCACCTCTCATCAAAAAGGAAAATCTTCACCGATTTAGGAGGAATGGGTCAAATTTGAAATATATAAATAAAACTAATATCAGGAGGTTCTATATATTTGTAGAATGAAAACGCAGTGGACTAAGTTGCATGAAACAGTGCTCATTTGCTATATTTGAGTCATTAACTGCATTATAAGCATTTAACGAATATAATTCAAAATTGAACTATGATTACATGAAACAGTGCACACAAATGATTTGAAAAATCATATGTGGTGTCTTGAGTATATTTGTATGCCTCATACAAGAAATTAATATAAATTTAAAAGATATATGTGGCAAGAGTCAACCAATAATATGGAGTTTATAGGTATCTTAATTATAGAAAATGTAAATGAAGTCTGAAAAATATGAAATTTGACATGGTGTCATTATATGATGTTAGTATGTCATGGTAAAAAATTGAGAATGTTTCACAATTGTTTTTATGTACACCCTTTAGAAATTGAACAACCTATGAGTAATGATCGTGGTTTCGCAAGTGAATGCACCAAGTTTGAGACGAACTGCCATTCTCTTTTGTCAGTTGACCTTGAATTTTTGTCCACACTTAACCTACATCATAGGATTCTTCATGTTAAATTTTGGCACTTTTCAGAGCTTATTTGCTATAGTTGAGTCATTAACTATGTTTTTAGTCATTTAATTGATATAAATCAAATTTGAACTACGAGTACATGAAACAGTACAAAAAAATGATTTGAAAAATCATATTTAGGGTATTGGGTATATTTGTATGCCTCACGCAAGAAATGAATATAAATTTCAAATATCTATGTCGCAATAATCAACCGCAAACATGGAGTTTACTGCTATTTTAATTCAAAAAAATGTAAACGAAGTGTGAAAAATACAAAACTTGACATGTTTTCTTGATATGACCTCAGTATATTGTGCTAAAAATTGGAGACGGTTTGACAATTTTTTTAATATACACTCTTTAGAAATCGAACCATCTTCGAGGAATAGTCGTGCTTTCGAGAGTGAATGCACCTAGAGAAGGGGAAACAATATTTCCTTCATCTTTTAACCCATTTTTTTCTAGACTCAATATATACCACAGAAATCACCGTGTGCAAATTTAGCACCTTTTCGGAATCATTTTCTATATTTTAGTCATTAACTACATTTACATGCATTTAATGGATATAATTCAAATTTGAACCATAAGTAGATGAAAAAGTGCATATAAAAACGATTTGAAAAAACATATTTTGTGTCTTGAGTACATTTGTATGTCTTATACAAGAAATGAAAATAAATTTCAAAGATTTATGTGGCAAGAGTCAACCACGAACATAGACTTTACTGATATTTTAATTCTAGAAAATGTAAATGTGGTCTGAAAAAATGTGAAAATTGGCATGGTGTTATGATATGACCTGAATATGGCATGCCAAAAATTTGAGAATGTTTGACGGTTTTAGACAATGCTGTGTTTTGATTGGTCGAGAGGAACCTCCCACGGATCATGCGTGACCACCGTTCATCTGTGTGAGATCCAACGGCCCACCACGCTCCGGCCGGGACGCCCCACCCGGCCCCGACGTCCCAATCCCTTCCTCTCTCTGGTTCTCGTTCACTTCCAGAGAGCCGCCGCCTCTCTCCCCCACCCCAGCTGCTCCGCCCTCACCGGTGACCTCCTCCTCCGCCGCCGGCCACCACCACCACCCCCCCCCCCCCCCCCCCCCTCCCATCACCATCTCTCCCTTCCCTTGGCCCCAGATCCACCAACCCATGGCGCTGCCGGCGGATCCGAGACCAAGCCCGCCTCCTCCTTGCGGTTGTTTCTCGAGCTGCTCTTAGTCGGATCCACAGCGGCCACGCGGCAGATCTGCAGCGTCTTCGGCTGATCCACGCGGATCCACGGTGCCTTGAGCCCTCCTGAGGTGATTTTCTGCGTAACCCCTTGGCCTCGGCGGTTCCACCAATCTCCGGTGCCGTCTGCTCGCCATTCGCTCGATCTGACGTCATCCTGCTCCGAGCTCTGAAACCCCACGCACACAGACCTGAACCCTCCCCTCCTCGCTCCCACCGTGGTCAAATGGCCCCCGCGGCCGCCGTCATGAGGCGGGCCCACTTCGCCAACTCCTGCTTGTCGGCCGGCCGGCGGGCGTCTCGCTGGCTCCCCACGCGGCCTCGTCGCGGCGCGTTTCATGGGGTGGGTGCTATGGACCCGAGCTTTCCACGCTCTGTAGATCAATAGAGTGTCGAGTAGGATAGTATTGAGCTCCTCTGTGGTCACGGGTAGCAATCTTCAGAGATTCTTTCCACTTGTTTCAATTCGCCATACTTGTAGGCTGGATGTACTGATTTGGTTAGAAACTGGAGTTACTTGTTTTGTTCTTGTTTCCAAGCAGAGCAGGGATCTGGGGCGCCCATCAGGGGACGAGTCTGGGCGAAGGCTGGTGGTTCGTTCGAGCAAGATCGCATTTGGGCGGGCGCTCCAGCTCGATTAAATCGTTGTAGCTGCACATCCTCTACTGCTTCCTTGCCTGCACGGCCTTGGTCACCTATGCACGCACGCATCACCGAGCTGCAGGTAAATGCAAGCAGGTATCCCCTTGTTGTCTGGTTAATTATTTAGAATTGTTCCTCTGATTAATACATTCATATGGGCGCATGTAGTACTGTTGATGATATGAATGGCTGGGGTAGCAGTTTCATCTTGGTGGGTTTCAGTTCATTTATAGCTTAGAGGTTTCATGATAGTGTAGGCATGCATGCCACGTACATATTCATCAGGATTCAGGACTGGCACATCTGTGTGTGTTTCAGCAGACAGTCTCTATGATGCGATGTTTCTTCATGCTAGTAGCATAGTGCTGTGAAACTAATGAGACTGGTGATGCAATCACTGTTTCTTTATGAATGGATGAAACTCTTTTATTTACATAACCTACTTGTGCCTTTGTTGCAAATATACTTTTTACATAACCTAGTTTTTGTTCAATTTTTGTTCCTCATTGTTCGGTGAAAATTGTGTTTATCCTCTGTCACTTCTTGTAGGTAGTTGTAGTGTTCATGTGATGGGAATCAACTAGACAATATACTCGCTTGTCTGAGCATTTGATTAATTAATGTAGCTTGTGATCATTTTATGGATGTTTGCTGCTATGGTGCATGAAAAAATGGCATGTATGAAGCCAATGCTTTGGAAAGCTGCACTTTAGATGCTTCTACTGTTGTTCTTCATTTTGTTCCATAATGGACTTGTTCTTACTACCACTGTCCATGGTGCAAGCAGCGACCCACAAAGCAGTACGACTCCAAGAACTTCTTGGGAAGCTCATGGAACTAATAAGCCACTAACTTCTGTAGTGTTGAATGATTAAATCGCTACCTTTAAATTGAAATAAAATATAGTCATGTACTTCTTTTGACCTTGTCACCCTTTTCTCTTGGTTTTTCAGGGTGAGATACAACAAGAAATCTTAGAAGGTTTGGTAGTTGATGTTGTGGATGAACAAGAGACAGATAGTACATTTGCACTTGTGTATGTTGTATGAAAATGCTTGAAACATGTCGATGTAATTAGTGTGATTGCTAGTTTTATGTGTTGGCTGTCGTGTGGTGTGAGATAGTACATTTGCACTTGTGTATGTTGTATGAAAAAGCTTGAAACATGTTGATGTTACATACCTGTTGGAAACAAATCATATAGTGGATTTTGAATGTGTGATGTCTTCTGTTACATTTCTTCGTGAAATAGTGATCGTAGTAATTTGATTACTGTCTAGATGATTTTAGGACTAATTAACATGTTGTTAAGATCACACATTGCACATAGTTTTGTAAATCTAATTGTGTGATGGCATTCACAGCATACACGGTTTTTTCTTTCTAATCGTGTGCAACTCACACATTAGACACAATTTTCGTGAACTAACCATCTGTGATACTAATCCACATTAATTGCACAGAGTTTTTGTGTACAACTGTGCGATGGACCCACCTATCACAAACAGTTTTTTGGTAGCGTGTGCGATAGCCCTCCCTATCGCCCACACATGCAAGGTGATAGTTTAAAATTATGTCACCGAAAGGGGGTAAAAACGGTTTGCATAGGATGTCTCTTCAGTAGTGATAGTCAGTTGAAAATATGTCCACAAACAATGCTATAGATCCTTATGACCATTTTCTGCAATGGGATTATGACCTTTTGACATAGATGGTCTTAAAATGTTGGGGTTTGGACCCTCCCGGACACTCCTTGACCATTTTGCAAATAAAGGTCATAGATTTATGACCAATTTGATCACGGTCAATTTTTTTTGTCATAAACATGCATATTTCTTGTAGTGAGTCTGGACCCCAATATAGGTCTTCTATCACTTTGTCTTTCGGGCATGCACACATCTCTTCCCCCACTCTCTAGGTCTCTCGGCATCTCTCTTTCCCAAGCACATGCACTATGTAGAGTGTATCTTTCCCATACACACAAAACGTCGCCCCCAAACGTCTATCTCCCTAGTTATGTGGTTCTCGCACACTCACCTCACACACCACCCCACTGCAAACAAGCACACTTTGTCTCCTTGTGCACCACTCTCCTCTTTCTATCTCTCCCACATGCGGACCCGCCCCAGCTCCTTCCCTGTATACATATATGCCGTGACTCTTTCCATAGCTCCCTAATGTATCATCGTTCTCAATCTCGCACGTTGTTCTCTACACCATCTATTCTAGATCTCTCATGAAGTCCCTATCACACACACGATGACTCGCTTCCCTTTTGTCTCTGTACATAGGCCAATTTCGAACAACAACATTGTCTCCCTATCTATACGCCACTTATGGACACAAACGACCCTCTCTCCCTATCTATATCACTTTGCGGCCTCACGCACGGTATTCCCACGGGTGCCACCTTACCTGGCCCGGGACCGTTTGCGCCTTTTGGCTCACGTATATGATAGTGTTGCTAGCATCCATATGACAGAGAACCCGGACCGACATGACTAGTCATGAACCCAAAGTGGCGCTAACTTACGGGGACAGGCATACATGAACCAGCATCGAACGTGTCGGTCATCAGCGTGTGAATCCGGGCTGTAGCAACTGGGCTAACAGGACTCCGGGAACCCGGGCTGTAGCAGGCTAGCAGGACTCCGGAAGTCACCGCGTGACATTTCCCCGAAGGGACAGACGCAGGAACGAAGTGGATCACATGCCGGCCAGTCTAAGTATTCCGGAGCAGTAGGAACTGGGCTAGCAGGACTCCGGTAAACCGAGATGTAGCAGACTACCATGGCTCAGTGGAAGCACTAGACTACATTTCCCCATAAGAGAGGCTATCAAGGATAAACAACTAGGTTGTCGGATCCCACACATACCAAGCATTTCAACCATACACACAATATGCTCGATATGTGCAAATACAACATGGCATCACAACATGACTCTACAACTCAAGTATCTATTCAATAGGCTCCGAGGAGCAAGATGTTACAAACATGGATCTCATGACCCAACATTCAGAGCACAAGTGAAAGCACATGCGGAAGCTTAACATGTCTGAGTATAGACATCTACAAATGAAAAAGGCTGAGAAGCCTGACTATCTACCAGATCCTGCCGAGGGCACAAGATCGTAGCTGAGGTATCAAGCTAAATGTCGAAGTCCACACGGAACTACTAGCGAGACTGACGTCTCTCTGCAAAACATAAAATAGGCGAACGTGAGTACAAATGTACCCAACAAGACTTACATCAGAACTAGCTACATATGCATCAGTATCAACAAAGGGGGTGATGGAGTTTGACTGCAGCAAGCCAACTTTGACTCAGTGGCTATCCTAAACTATGACTGCAAGTAACTCTTTTGAGGTGGCGCACACGAGTCCACATATTCACCATATCAATACACCACTATGGATCCGCTCCCGTCTCCCTACGAGAACGCCATCCATAGCACTCACGCTTATCTTGCGCATTTTAGAGTATCCACTTTCACTTCTCTATGAACTGTACAGGCAACCCAGAAGTCCTTTACCGCGAACACGGCTATTCGAATAGATCATTTATAACCCTGCAGGGGTGTACTTCTTCACACACGCTCTCGCCACTTACCACCATGTACACGTCGTGTATCTCGGCAACCTTCAAGCGGAAGCCTCGCGAGGGAGTCGGCCACGACCTGACTAACCACACAAGTCTCTAGTCCAGGTTTATCGCCTATTCAGGTTCCATCCGCGAGGAGATCTGGCCGGGGTTTCGCTCACAGCCCCAAACAATGTGTGCAGGGTTCCCGAGACAACAAACGGGCACCCGGTACACCGTGCCATGGTGTATCTACCGCATCATAGCCCACCCCTAGGGTCAGCGCTACGTACGGGCTCCAACACATATCCTACAAACACCAGAAACTAGTTGCAACTCCTGGACAGAGATCAAGGCGATTAATAAGTCGAGAGAGTCAATTAAGGATCCCAATGTGTGGTAGTAGTTGTTCATGGATCACAAACACAGAACTCAGTTCCTGAGGACGGCTTCAATGAGACAACCCACCATGTACTCCTACATGGCCTCTCACCGCTACCTTTACCAAATCGTGTTCACACACTTAGCTCTCAACAGTAAGACATGTTCACCACATTCCAATTCATCCTCGATGAATCAGACCTGACTCAACTCTAAGCAGTAGCAGGCATGACAACAAGCATGAATGAGTAGGCACAATAGGGCTCAAACAATTCCTACTCATGCTAGTGGGTTTCATCTATTTACTGTGGCAAAGACAGGTCATGCAGAGTAAAGGGGTTCAACTACCGCAACATGTAATAGTTGAAGCGTTGTTGTCTTAATGCAGTAAAAGAGAGCAGAAGCGGGAGAGTGGGATTGTATCGGAATGAACAAGGGGTTTTTGCTTGCCTGACACTTCTGAAGATAATATAGCTCTTCATCGGTGTCATCAAACTCTATCGTCGGAACCACGTCTACTGAGAGGGGACAAATACCGGCAAACAAGGAAGAACACGATCAATGCAATGCAACAATTATGATGCATGATAATGACATGGCAAAATGAGTGTGTTGAGCTAGTGCAACTACAACCAGATGGGTTTGAGCTATTTTGAACCAAAGATTCAAAGTTCAAGCTCATTTGTGATCTTAAATAGTGCTTTATCATGTTTTGCACTAAACAGCAAATTATCTTGTTTAAACATGCATGAAACCAGTACAGATGGATAGATTGGATTTTTCTGATCATTTTTCATATAAAACTTATTTCATTCCGAGTTATGGTTGAATTTCTATGAATTTTAGAAGTTTTGGACATTTTCTGAAATAAATAAATCATTTCTGATTTATTTAAAACTCCAGAAAACATTTACTGCATCAGCATGATGTCATTGTGATGTCAGCAGGTCAGCGGGGGTCGTCGAGGTCAAACCTGACCTTGGGGCCCATTGGTCAGTGACTAACTAACTAACACAGTTAGTTAGTGCTAAGTTAAATACTAACCTGAGTTAGTTAGGGCCTGGGCCCACATGTCAGTGGCTCATCTAATTAACTAAGTTAATTAATACTAATTAAACCTAACACTAATTAAGCAGGGGCCTGGGCCCACACGTGAGGACCCAGGGGAGGTCAAACAGGGTCAAACCCCGGGTCAGTGGGGTCAAACCCACCGGCGACGTGACGCCGGCAAGGCCAGACGCGGCGGAGGGCTGCGGGATTGCATCTCCGGCAACCAAACCAACGGCGGAGGCCATCTACGTGACGAGGAGGCTCGGCCGCATCGACTAGTGCCATTGGTTTCGCCGGAGGTGGCCTAGAACAACGGCGGCGTCCACTCCCGCGGCGGCCGGAGTTCGGGCGAGGTTGGGAATGGTGCTGTGGGGCACGGCGGAGCGAACGACCGGGTGGTACGGCCTCCTGGTGATGTGCTGAGCACGGTGACGCGCTCGGTTTCGAGCTTACGCGTCTGTGGCCACGACGGCGACATGGCCGGCGGAGCCGAGCTCTCGGCCGTGATGGCCAACGGGGTTAGGGGGCAGCTCGAGCGACGTGGCTAGGGGGAGAAGGAAGAGGAGCTCACGGCGAATGCAGTGGTGGCCTCGGAGAGCTCGGGGAAGGGCTGGTGATGGCAGGAGGTCGCCGGCGATCTCAGCGTCCGAGGGAGGAAGAAGAGCTCGGGGTCGTCGTTACAGAGCTCTTGGCGGCGCCTGTCTTGGTGCAGAGGATGCGAGGGTCGAGGTGGAGCTCGTGGCATAGCTGGATGGGCGTGGGGAGGTCGGTGGCAGCGGCGAACGACGACGGTGGTGGCGGCTCCGTTCGGTGGTGAAAGAGAGAGGTCCAAGGGAGAGAGGGGAGAGGTGCAGGGGGGTCAGCGGGATCGGGACGACACGGGAAAGTCGTCCACGCGTCCAGGGGCTCGTCGGCAAGCAGGAGGTGACCGCGCGTGTGCCGGCGCGCGGCGAGAACGCGCCCTCCTGCCCACTGGCAGGAGGTGGGAGACGACTGGCAGCGCCAGGTGGGCTGGGCCGGCATAGTGCCAGGCCGGCTGGGCTGGACAGGTAAGCCAGGTGAGTTCTAACCCTTTTCTATTTTTGTTTTCTAATTTGCAGTTTGTTTTTGATCCAATTTTAAAAACCAAATCAATTTTATAAATCCTGAAAATATTCATGAGCACTTTCTGAATTATTTCAGTGGTCCACAAATAGTTCCAACATTATTTGAGCATTTAAATTATTTATAGTGTTTAAATGCACAAAGTCAAATAGTTTATGATTTAATTCAAAAATCCAGGAATGACCTATAAATATGTTCATCATTTTTGGCTGAGGTTTTCACTTTTATCAGAAATCATGAACATTTCCAAAGGGCATTCTGGGTCATTGAAAAATATTTTATTTGAACCTATTTGAATTTCATTTGGTGCTAGGGTTTACCAATCCCCATTTGAAATTAAAGAAGTAATTTAGACATGATGCATGGATGCTTGTGCCACTAATTGCAAACAATGCTAGGGCTGTGACAAGTCTACTCCCCGCCCGCACCCATGCTATCCCGCTACTACACATGCCTTTGTCTCTCTTTGACACACATGTCACACCATTCCCCCTTCCCTTATACTAGGTTTACATCATTAGTGGTCTCTCTACTCCACATACACACACTCCCTCTCACACACAAACGCGCGCACAAACACACACAGACACGCACAAACACCCATCTATCTGGATCCTTCTTTTAAGGCACACACCCTTGCATATTCTCTCCAGCTCTAGGTATGTATATATCCCCCCTCTCTCTAGCTCAGATGCACACCAAAATTCTCCATCTCTCTAACTCACACATCTCTCCCCATGTCCGCATGTGTATCTCACACACTCACTCTCTGATTATGTCTATGTGTCTCCACGTTACACAACACAAAGCCCCATGTACATGTCTCTCTCTATCCTCCACACACATAGACACAAAGAATCTCTTATCATTGCCTCAGTCTTTAGACATATCACACACGCACACTCTCTCTCTCTCTCTCTCTCTCTCTCTCTCTCTCTCTCTCTCTCTCTCTCTATCTCCAACGCAAACACGCTCAACAAGGGTTTCCCCGTGAATAACTTACCGTCTATTCATCACCAGTCGTGGCAGTACGGCAAACACGAGACGTGAAAAAGAATAAATCTACACGTGCTTAGACCACCTAGTATGACTACTAGGACTAGAGCAAGCCGAAAGCGCGCCGCCGTCACCCCTCCTTATCAGCGACGGGAAAACCTTTGTTTTACACAGTCGAGAAGTCATTGTGCTAAGGCCCCACATGCCGAGCCGTTGAATAGAATGTAGATCCTAGTTTACGGAAACAAGTATCAATAATACGTTTGTATCTCCATACTTATATTTCTTCTCTTATAAAAAAACCAAGTTGGTGATGATGGTACGCGTGCTATCTTGCAATATAGACCGTCCGATCTATATCTGACGGAAGGAAATTAAACTAAAAGATACCCGCACCTCTCTCCACATTTGCAGACAAGGCCTTCCCTCATTCATCCTTATCTCCAACAACCTCATTATTGAGCAATTAAAAAAGGAAGCCTCTGGAACAAACTGGCCTGGTGGCCGCTGCCGGCGCCGTCCATCCCCATGCCTCCGCTTAGTCCGACCACCAATCACCACCACGGCCCACTCCTCTTCACCTTATCTCCTCTTTCTCGAGATATCATTAGTTTTTACACATGGGATTACTCCCTCATGGGACAATCACAACAAGTGCTTTATAAAAAAATGCATCTTGATGTTCCGTGCAATGCACGGACATCTTGCTAGTACTCCTACAGAAGACTAAGTTGGTGATGATGGTGTGTCTGCCATCCGTCATTTCTGACCATTAGATCTACATCTAACGACTGTGAGGTAAGTTGTTGCCTTTTCTCACCAACATCCCACTTCTCTACCAATTTGCAGAAAAACCCATAATTAGTATCTTAAAACCAACCACATCCCTCCCTCACCTCACCAAAACAGCCCAAGGAATATATTCTGATTGAAACATAACATATCTCTAGTGATATATGTATATCAAAATTAGAGTGTTTTGTATCAAGTTTGTGAATAAGTATTATTCTAATTATGATCAGTTGCAACACACGTGAACATTGCTAGTATTTCCAACCATGCAAAAAAAATTCTAGTATTTCCATAGTTTCGAGTTTTCCATCAAGATATTAGTCACTCATGGTTGATATTTACTTTCAATCACGTACACATAGGAACTATGTAACTAGCCTTGCTTATTGGCTTCCAAAGCTTAACTTTCACTCCTACTTACAATATGTAGAGTATTTAACAAAAAACTACCACTTTCAACCAGCCCTAGGAAGAAACTATTGTACAAAAAATAGCAAAAACATACCCAAAATTTCTTAATCCGCGCCAAAAACTACTACCTAGTGCCGATTAGGCTCGTTTAAACCCGTTTATGACAGGGTTGGCCCACACGTCCGTGCTGACGAGGCAGCTTAAACCAACACATTTTGTTTGACCGTTGACACGAGGGACCCACATCTGACCTTCTATCCTGTTATTCCCCCTCAAATCATTTTTTTCCTGAACATTACTTCAAACAGTACCGATGCGTGTTCGTCAGTGGTGCCGGTGATGAGCGAGTTGGCCGCCGCTCTGCTGGATGGGCCGGACGCCGCGCTGGCCTCCGCACGGGTTGGCAGGCTGGCCCGAGCGTGACTCATGCGCGAGCAAGCCGCTGCGCTGGCCTTCGCTCGAGCCAGATGGCTGGCCTTAGCGCGGCGCACGCGAGCAAGCCGCCGCGCCTCCATGCCAATCTAGCTAGCAAACCTAGCAGACAAGCAGCTGGACGGAGCTATCTTGGCTAGCTAGCGGCCGCGAGCGCAGGACGGAGCTGGCATCCGGGCTGCCGCAAGATGGGCTCCGCACTGCCGGCGGTTTTGATCTCGCCTTCTGCCGGCGGCGGTAGCTGCGTCCCATGTCCGAGGATGACTAGGTGGACGGGCCGGAGGTAGGAGGTCACTCGGGGATTTTTATGCAGACTGACATGTAGGTCCCACAAGTCATAACGCCTAACTGGCCGGTCGAACAGAAGGCATTGACTTAAGGGGCGACATGAGTTGAAACGTGCTTATAACGGCACTTTGTAGAGTAGTCGTTTCTTGGTAGGGCTGGTTGGTAAGGGCATGTTGTAGCGACCAGACCTCATACAGTTTGATCTCTGTGCATCAGTGTCATCCCTGGATCGGTAATGCTGACACACACAGTACTTGAAGGATTTTATAACAGAGTAGCAATCACACACTTAGTACATCGAATGTCTCAGAAGAGAACTTATTACAAAATAATATGGCTTAAGGCCATCTAAATACGATAACAACGGAAGGCTTGGAAGATAAAGTGAGTCCATCAACTCCAACGACATCACTGAGTGAAAGACCAGGACCTAAGGCACCTTACTCGTCGTCTGAAAAGTCTGCAACATGATACGTTGCAGCCCGAAAACGGGTCAGCACATGGAATATGCTGGCAATATAACACCAAAGAGTAATAAACAGAATAATGATATCACTACATGCATATATGGCTGATGGAGGCTGTATGGTTAATATGTTTTGCGAAAAGCCAATTTTCCCCTACAACAAAGGAATAAATTTTATTTAACTATCATGGTGGTTGTTAAACATTAAGAATGGTAAACCCCATCTCAATCCCAATTAAAGGTAATTAATAACCCAATCAAATTTTATAATTAAGAGTGATGAGATCCACATGATAATCCAAGAACCAGATACTCAAGATGTCCATAACCGGGGACACGGCTAACCATGATTAGTTTGTACACTCTGCAGAGGTTTGCACACTTTTCCCCACAAGACTCGATCTCCTCCGTTGGATTTCTCGCACTACACGGTGTTTGAGAAACGGATGACCGAGACACAGTCTTTCAAAAGCATTAACTCTTTACTCCGGGTAGGCAGTACCACCTATATCCCCTACATCTGCTAGCCTACCACTGAAAGAGGTCACACAACATACTCAACTATGCCAGAGCCCATAATGGCTTGTGGCTGCACACGGAAGTTTCTAGCATGAATAATCTCATGATCCCTTTGAGCCTGAGTGGCAGTCCATAGGAGAATCACACGGTACCCCGGGATTTCCAAAAAATACAGGCAATCACTGGGTTCCCCAGGTGCCTCAATCCACCCCGATGTGTATTAAAGTTGCCACCTTAAGTTAACCAATAATTAACAATACTCACATCTGTCATGAATACTCTCAAACCCAACCACGTCTACGAGCATAGCACAACAATATAAGCAACGTAGAAGTAACTCCCATAGGTTTGATAATAAACAGGTGAATAGGTACTACCTCATCTACTTCCCAAACCCACAATTTAAATTAGATCCTAACCATGCAATTGTTTGTGGATTGATCTAATGCAATAAAACTGGGTAGTAAAGAGGTATGATCAAAGTGTTACTTGCCTTGCTAATGATCCGCGAAACCTAGAGACTCGTAGTAGTGACATCCGTCATGAATCACCCCGTGTGGCGGCTTATGTGGAAGCTGATAATGAACAAGCACATCAGGATGCTCTTGACCTGTTAGATGAGGAGTGTGACCTTGCGGCGGCTCGTTCGGCGATTTACCAACAAGATCTGCGTCGTTACCATAGCCGCCGGGTTAAAACCAGGACCTTTCAAGAAGGAGAATTGGTGCTCCGGCTCATCAAGGATCAAACTGACATGCACAAGTTATCCCCACCTTGGGAAGGGCCCTTTGTGGTCAGCAAAAATCTGAACAATGGGTCATATTACCTTATCGATGTTCGAGACCACAAGGACTCACGCACGTCGGAGGAAGAGACCCGTCGGTCATGGAATATTGCTCATCTTCGGCCTTGTTACACCTGAGCCACCGGCTCTTGTGATGTACATATTTCTACCAATGTATATGTTATGATTAGTATAATAAAGCCGGCACCCCTGATATTTCAGGGCCTCTGTCATTTCATTTCTAAGAATCTGAGTCTTTATTGTGTCTTCATAAGATCACTTGGGGGCTTCTTGCTCATTGAGCATAGCTATGACTTTCCTCTTGATCCGGCTTGTACGCCTTGATTGCAAATTACTTATGGGCTTCCTGCTTATTGAGCATAGCTATGACTACCCTCTTGATCCGGCTTGTACGCCTTGATTACAAATTCCTTGGGGGCTTCCTGCTCATTGAGCATAGCTATGACTACCCTACTGATCTGGCTTATACGCCCGGAATGAAATATTACTTGGGGGCTCCTTGTTAATGAAGAGAGGTTTGTTGTCCCTCATAATAGGCTTGGACGCCAGGTGTATTCACCAAAAATCTGGGTTATCCTGCCACTCCGACCAGGTAATCCTGGAATGACACGCTGTACTCTTGACAATCAATCTTATCAAGACCCTGAATTTGTCAAAGTTAAAACGACGATTGGTCATGTGAGGTCCAGCTTACGGGTTTGAATTAAGGTTTAACTCAGCGGCTGTGCGGCCCTTGAATAGCACTTGACATTGAGGCTTGGCAGTCTATGAGTGCCTTGTTTTTCTGATTTATATTTGCTTTGAACATTTTTGAGGTTCGTCTTTTGTGCCATATTGATATATGGTTTAAAATTGATTATGGCCATGTCACCTTGATCCTTATGATTCATATGTGAATCTATCCGGAGTTATGCTAACCCGGCCTGGCTTTGGACTTTAAGTCGCTAGTGTGTGATGATTATGTGCTTGGAGTTCTATGCTCTAAGTTTTGGGATGTTACCCTTTGTTGCATATGGCGTTGTAAGCCGACAGTATGAATAAATTGTACAGGGCGCCACACTCTGAGTCTTTGCGTTGTTACCCTTATTACGTGCGGCGTGGTAAGCCGCACGTATGAACAAATATCACAGGTATGATATTTACTTTGTTATGATTACATAAGATTTTGATAAACCCACCCTGGTTATGGACTATGCAGTCACCAGTGGATTTTATATGGGGCATTGTGACCCGCCCTGGGGTAAACCACCAGGGCACGTGTTATCTGCTTCTATGCAGGAAATATGACAACTACGGACTGCATAATTTGATGATATTATAAAGCATAAGTGCCAGATCTTCAACATCAGATCGACAGTTCACAAATGTTATGCAAATAAACACGCACGATGGCATGGCAGATCATGGTTTTCCAGCTAGCCTATTACAAGGCATCATATGGCCACAAAAGAATAAGTGTTTTGAGACACACGACATTCAAATACTGTGGTTGGTAAACTGGCTCATGGATCAAGACTCCTGGTCTTGGCGGGTCGAGGCTTCCGGATCATCCTGCGCTGGTTCTTCTTCCTCTGTTGTCTGGAAGTTAGGCGATGACCAATCGATCCCAGTCAAAGCTTGGAACACAGCCTCGTCATCAATAAGTGTTGACGGGTCAATATCAGGGGCAAAGGTGTGCTTACGGATTGGCGGAATAAGGACCTGGGCTTCATGCACCAGCGCTTTTACCTTCTTGTTTTCAGCATCATAAATCGCCTGGTACTGGGACAGGTCCATATCTTCAGCCAGCTTGCTTGCTAATTGACGCATTCGCCTTACTATTTCAACAAAGTCAGCAGCCCTGAAGGGAGACCCATCTTCTTTTACGCTTGGGAAGCCATTGGCCAAATCTTCTGGATCAAGATCTGCTTGCCATGCCTTTGCCCGGCTTAATGCGGTGATGGCACCGGCCCTGGCGGCTGGCCGCTTCAACTCTTCGATTCTTTGCGGCAGCACAGAGAGCCTCTCCAACACTTCCTTGATGAGAGAAGGTGGTGACTTTTTGTGTAAGGCGGCAGAGATGGCTCGTTGAGCGCCAGTGTACAATTGCTCAACAACAGTGTATGTGGCTTTGAGTTTGACACGCATATCTTGACCAAGGCTGGAACTTCTCGGGCCTGCATCAATGAACAAGTATTGGTAAACCGGGTAATGATTGATATAAATTACTACGGAAAGATTGAGGTACATTGTTACTTACCAAAGATGGCGGCTGTCATGATATTAATTTGACGCTTTAAGCCGGAAAGCTCGTCAGCCACCGGCTTAAGGGCAGCCTTTGCTTCCTCTGCTCTTTTCAACAAAGCTGTCTTTTCAGTCTCCCAGCTTGTCCTATCATCCTTGAAGTCTTTTTTCAACTTCTCCATCTCTTCCATGGCGGTTGTCAAGTCTGATTTGGCCTTGGATGTTTCAGATTGCTGAGTCTTAATATTTTGACGAAGATCGGTGATTTGGGATTCTTTCATATTTAGCTCCGCCTGTAGTATGCAAATGACAGGCAGCATTACAATCATTTTCTTTGAAGTCCCAAGCACAATACAAGTATTTCACTTGGCACTTGGGGGCTAATGCACATTGCTCTTTTTTGAAGACAATTCTATGATGACCCGGCTACACTGTTATGACTATAGCCAACTCATGGGGGCTACATACTTGGATTTTATTCACAGTTATGGTGATCAGTCCCGGCTTATCCATGCTGATTAAGCCGGGCCTTGGGGGCTATAGGTGCAAAGTTGATCACTACTATTGAAGTCCCGGCTTAACTTGACAGTTTAAGCCGACCCTTGGGGGCTTCTTGCTTTTGATGTTAATATATATAAGGCTATCTCAAGTCTACAACATATTCAATTCTATCATATCCAGTAGACTTGGCGGCTAACAGAAGTATACTTATATGAAGAAGATTGTAGCCTTTACCTCAAAATGCTCGTTCATAAGATTGTCCAAGCTGGCCTCAAAGTCACGACTTGTATGAAGAAGGTTCAGATACCCAGAGTGGATCTCTTGAGCGCTATATTGGGCACTGTGCTTTGACGAGATAGTAGGGTTTCCCGGCACCGTGTAACCAAGCCCAGTAATAACAACATCATCAGCCTTTCTTTAGTAGGCTTGATGGGACTTGGCGGCTTGGTAGTGGCCGGTTCAACATCCATATGATCGATGGTGATGTTGTGCTCTTCTGGTGGTGGGTCATCAATGGTGGCCTCAGCAGCTTGGAGAGAAATTTCTGTCATTTGCTTCTCCGGTTCATTAAGGTCTTCAGCTGTTTTGGTCACCTTCAGCTTTTTGCTGGGCTTTGCCATGGCTCTGAAAATGAAGTACAAGACAAGATTAATACGACAATTAAGTGCATGATTGAAAGCAGATAAACTTAATATTCTCACCCGGGCACGGTCTTGAAGACTGGGATTTGGGTCCAGTTGAATCGCCGGAGGAGTGAGATGTTCCCTGGTAATTTGAGTCGGAAGGGTTAAGAGGCTGTCGAAAAAGACCCGCCTTGGGATAAGTTAAGTCGGAAGTCTGTGAAAACTATGGACGGCGCTTGCGAGGAGCTAGTGTGTTTGGTAAGCCGGAGGAGAGAATCCCGCCACCACTATTCCAGGTCGTGCGGCGAGCTTCATGTTGCTACTTCTTCAAAATAAAGTTGGGACCCAAATAAGCTAAAGGACGAGAAAACCTTACTTTCCGGCTTGCTTGACGAACTTTCTGTCTTGGCAGAGGTTCTGAGTCGGAGGAAAGGATAGTTACCTCTTCGCCATCTGCGTGGCTACCTTCCACGTCATACTGATATTGATCATTGTCAATAAGATGTACAAAAAATGAGCCAAGGGAGTCAAGTTCTACCTCTGACTCAATATCATCCAAGTCAAGTAGATCGGAGGTGTTGGTCTTCTTCTTGACAGGCTTTTTCTGAGCCTTATTCTTCATCCGGGTTGTCTTGCCCGGCTTATCCTGCAACTTCCTATTCCAAAAAGGAGAATCGGCCTGTGGAAATCAAATGTTTATAAGAGGACAGTTTAAGTGAAAATATGATTCAACTAAAAATTGTTTACAAGCTTACAGCTGGTGGCTGGTTGAGAGTGCAGAAAGGATTCAGTCCGATTTTGCTGCAATCTACCAAGCTCTCGTTCAACAGAGTCTTGGTCATGTTATTTATATCCTCATCAGTCAACTGAATCTGGCAGTGGCATTGTGGATCTTTTAAGTCGCTGGTGTAATCGCACATCAAACCGGGGAGGCGGCTTAAGGGCAGGACTCTCCAGGCGACCCAGCATCGAACCAAATCGATTCCGGTCAAGCCGTTCGCCATTAAGGCTCGGATCTTTGAAAAGACGAGCATATATTTTTCTGTTCCGCTGTGCTGATACGGTCAGGAAGAGGGTGCCTGTTGTCGGTGTCAAAACCGGCGGATCTCGGGTAGGGGGTCCCGAACTGTGCGTCTAAGGCGGATGGTAACAGGAGGCGGGGGACATGATGTTTACCCAGGTTCGGGCCCTCTCGATGGAGGTAATACCCTACTTCCTGCTTGATGGATCTTGATGATATGAGTATTACAAGAGTTGATCTACCACGAGATTGTAGAGGCCAAACCCTAGAAGCTAGCCTATGGTATGATTGTTGTTGTCCTACAGACTAAACCCTCCGGTTTATATAGACACCGGAGGGGGCTAGGGTTACACAGAGTCGGTTACAAGGGAGGAGATCTACATATCCGTATTGCCAAGCTTGCCTTCCACGCCAAGGAGAGTCCCATCCGGACACGGGACGAAGTCTTCAATCTTGTATATTCATAGTCCAACAGTCCGGCTGTCCGAGGACCCCCTAATCCAGGACTCCCTCAATAGCCCCTGAACCAGGCTTCAATGATGATGAGTCCGACGCGCAGAATGTCTTCGGCATTGCAAGGCGGGTTCCTCCTCCGAATACTCCACAAAAGTTTTTGAACACAAGGATAGTGTCCGGCTCTGCAAAACAAATTCCACATACCACCGTAGAGAGAATAATATTTCCACAAATCTAATCTACTGACAGCTTTTCATAACGTGACGTACTGCCGTGGTCTGGTCATGACGAACCATTTTTCCGAGCCTGCCACTGCACGTGTTGCGAGGCGGTTTTTATTGGCACGTCCTGTCGAAGCGGAGATCGTGTCCCTTTTTTCACGGGATTCTCATCAATACGGGTATGGGTAACCCAATCGTGCTTGTTGGTATGACTTCTCGATTTTAGGCAAGTCCCAAACGGCCACGCGGGGGACGCTTGATATTCATCCTCTTTATAAAGGGGCCTAGGCCTGTCCCCTTCTTCTCGCGCTCAATTGAGTCCTTCCCCCACCTCGAGTTCCAACACCCAAGGCTCAGGCTAGGTGCTTCGGACCTACAATCATGTCCGGATCCAACCTTCAAGGTCGATGGATGCCTTCCTCTTTCACAGAGGAGGACATCAAGAAGCTAAGAGAAGCTAGATATTTGACCAGCAAAATCTCGCACAGGCTGCCTGCCCGAGGGCAGGTCATTCCATCTCCCGAACCTGGCGAGAGTGTCGTATTCGTCTCCCACTTCCTCCGAGGGCTAGGTTTTAGTCTAGATCCCTTTGTCAGAGGGCTCATGTTCTACTACGGGCTCGATTTCCATGATCTGGCTCCGGATTCCATCCTTCACATCTCGTCGTTCATCGTCGTGTGTGAAGCCTTCCTCCGCATTACCCCACACTTCGGCTTATGGCTCAAGACCTTCAATGTGGAGCCGAAGATGATTGAGGGGCGACACGCAGAGTGCGGAGGTGCTGTAATAAGCAAAGGCACCGATGTTCCATGGCCAAAGGGTTCCTTCCCGGAGGTGTCCAGTTTATGGCAACGGGAGTGGTTTTATATCACAGCTCCCCGGGGTACTAAGTGGGTAGCCGCCCCTGCCTTCCGCTCGCCCCCCCCGCCACAACTGGCGTCATGGGTCAACAAGGGGCTGGACTAGGGGCCAGTAAATGATGTGCCGACATTGCAGAGTCGCATCCGAGATCTCCTCGAGAGAGATGTCAGCCTTGTTAAGGTAATGCAAGTCATGCTAGTTCGTCGAGCCCTGCCTTGCAAATGTCGACCTCTCCGTATATCGGAGTTCAACCCGGAAGGACCGCGAACTATTCAGCACTTCTTCGGCGTGACGCTCGAAGAGATGTACAGATCGTTCTTCGGATCACAAATAGAGTGTCCGGACATCTCCGAGGATGCGGGTCTGAACTGCAATCGTCCAGACACTCAAGTAAGTAATTCCGCGGCCGAACACGTTGTCTTTTAATTTATCACAACATCATTCTAAAAAGTCACCTTTTGACCAGGACTGGATAAAAAAGGCGAAGATGATCAGGTGTCCGGCCTCCCTTCCCAAAGGCTGACCGGATCCTGTACTAGCCAGGATGCTTGAGCTTGCGCCTTATCAAGCGCCATCAGGGGAAGATAAAGGGAGGAACAAAGAAGCCGAGAGCGAGCCTCATTCACTATTCATCCGAACCGGGGGAATTAGTGCCTCCGCGAAGGAGGATAACCGGGGGGAAGAGTCTAAAATTCCCTCTCCCCAGGGAAGGAAGAGGACCGCCTATGAAGACTCGGAAGTAACGGTCTCCAAGTGAGGGAAGAAACCTTTGTCAGAGGGTCCTACCCCGGAGGGCATTCTTACCGTACAGTACCCGCAAGGGGACCAGCCCTCCACCGAGCTGTGAGTAAACAAAAGTACTTTCGATAAATATATCCTGCTTCATCTCTGAGAATGATAACCGAGACATATGTCTTGCAGTCCGGATCGTATCCCTTCTCGACAGAGTTCGTCTTCGGGGGATCTTCTTCCGGAGATGATGGAGAGCGAAACGCCTCCCCATGCCTCCCCACCTCATGAAGCGGACGACCCTGAGGTGTCGTCACGGAGGGTTTCTCCTGATCCGCCAAGGCCAGAAGGTAACCCTTCGGCCACCTGAAGCCCGGAGTATCCGGTTCCTAAGGAGAGCAACAGAAAGAGTCCGAGACCGTCCGGTGCGTGACCAGACGCACTGATGAATCTTCTGGAGCGAGCGGCTATATCAGAAGCGCATCATACGCTAATGGGTACGGTGGTTGAGAGGATTTCATCCGCCGAAAGCGGGTTGCATGAAGCTTTTATGAGCCTGCTGAGAGGCTTTGAGGTATGCAAAGTAATATATATTTTGACGGTACCGCACACGCTAGGTGTGCCCTATGCAGATAGTAGCCCCTGAGACTCTGGTTGCTGTCGAACAAGACGACAACTAGAGGATCATAGTCCCAGGTAATAACCGTGCTGCCTTTACGTGCAGGCGGCCGAGGGTCCGGTGGCTAGCCGGACTGGTGAATTTGCCGAACTGAAGCGGCAACTTGATGCGGGAGATGCCGACATCGTGCTTGTAAACAAGTGGCTTGACGAGGCACAGGGTATGTATTCTCCTATGATCAACACATATTAAGAGGAGCATGATGCTAGTATCTATAATATGCTGTGACTGCAGATGGAGCTGTTGCCGTGGAGACCCTTCAGGCGGAACTTGCCCGGGCCAAGGAACAAGCCAGGAAGAGTGATGCGGCCGCCCTGAAGGCGGTCGAAGAGCAAAGGGCCGAATAGGCTGTGCATTGCCAGAGCAAAGAGAAAATAGCCAAGATGGCTGTTGAGCTGAAAGATGCCGCCGGCCGGTATGAGCTTCTTGAAAAGGAAAGCCAAGCGAAGGCGGCGGACCTGAAGGAGGCCATGGAAGCGGCCAAGGAAACCCGCTCGCAAGTCAGAGCGGCGAAGGAGGAACGCCGTCAAGCCGGAGATATCGCGGCTGGGAAGCCCTTTTTGTTGCGGAAGAGGTTTGGAGACCCGAAGTATGCCCCTCTGGATAAATTATGGAGTTCTGCAGACGCGTACTTGGATTTAGCAGCGAGTGCCGCTGATGCGACCAAGTTTTTCAAAGATCAGAAAGATCATGTAGTGGAAAGGTTGTTCTGGTCACAGTTCAGCACTCCAACGCGTCCGCTGCTGTTAAATGAACAAATGGCCAAGTGGGCCGAGCTCCATAGGTTGTTCGGACTTGCTATGAGGTCAGTCGTGGATCACCTTTGGCCGAAGGGACCGAGGCCGAATAGTTATTTTGGTCTAGTGCAACGATTCCTTGGCGTTGTGCCGCAAATTGATGCTATAAAGAGGTCGGCGTGCATAGAGGGTGCGCGGATGGCTCTTGCCCGTGTTAAGACATACTGGGCGGAGATGGAGGCCACCGCTATTGCAACCCGAGGCCCGGCCGCAAGCCAGGTCCCGGCTGAGCACTATTTTGAAGAAGTCCTAGAAGGCGCTCGTGTAATAGAGGCTCAGTGCTCGAAGAGTATCATGTTCAAGTGACATGTATCCCGATTGAAAAAACAATGTTATTAAATTATAAAGGCTGTGTTTATACTTTTGCCTGAAAGTATTATGATGCCTCCTGTGCGGTCGTTTATGTATATATGTATATAACCTGAAAGTTTGCAGTCGTCGGCTTCAGCCCCCACGCATATAATGCGGGGGTGTTCGCAAAAATGCGTATTCACACTTGATCCAACGTCTTGGTCCATTAAGGAGGTGATAGCGCAGCGAACGAGGCAATCAGACTATATTGCTTTAACCACTTTCACTTAGCCATAGGAGTTTGACGGTGGGACTACTATATAGCCCCTGGTACCTCCGTGCTCATCCGAATACGGGGCGCGTACATACATGACCGGGAAACGGCCCTTCGTTAATGCGGAGGAATCCTGAAGATTCTGCTAAGTCATCGAGTGGTTGACCAGTCTCGCGCTTTATCATGACAGTCAGTTTTCGGCTTTCTCTACTGAGGTGCTCATCCGGATGAACCAGGGCACAATCGCAATAGTTCTCCCGGTGCCACCTTAGCCGATAGAGCGGAACGTAAGGTAGCAAAACGCGGGAGACGGGCAAACCCAACATTTGACCAAAGACATGATTCGGAGCTGATGCATATAAGGCCAAACTCGCGACGCCGAACACTCCCTAAGGTATGCGGTCTTTACAACATATACCGGGCTGAATAATGCCCTTGATAATGATCCCTGAGTGTCCAGGTACGTGCATCATTCTGACGTGGCAAAATGCCAATAACGTCAGCATCGCTCTTGGTTATGCTGAGTATCCGGAGGATGTGAAGCAACAAAAGACAGTAAAAAAGGTTTACACAGGGTCTTAACCTAAAAATAAACCTTTGATCGGGGCCCTGCTGCACGTCTGCGCCTGTGTCTCCGTTGTGCCGTATCCTGGAAGGGTGTAGCACGATTTCATCTGTAAAAGAGAAGAATGTAGTCCTTTTACGTGCGGGAAGCCCCTGGTACCGCCTATGAGGGTAAATCCATTGAACCAATCTTAGGTATATCTAAGCTGTTACAGCTAGTGATGCACCGGACTCGTCTAGCCGTGTCCGCGGTCTTTACGGCCGATCATTTATTCTGGTTGGAGAGGCCGTTTAGTGTTCGGCTGCTAAAGCCGCCACACGTTCTTCTACGCGTAAGGAACGCTCGATATTTCCTCTAATTGTGATGATGCCACGTGGACCGGGCATTTTAAGCTTAAGAGAAGCGTAATGCGGTACTGCATTAAAACGAGCAAAAGCTGCTCTTCCGAGTAGTGCTTGATAGCCACTTCGGAATGGAGCGATGTCGAAGGTTAACTTTTCGCTTCGGAAGTTGTCGGGAGAACCGAATACAACCTCTAGTTCTAGAGAGCCCGTACAGCGGGCCTCTGGGCTTGGTATTGCTCCCTTAAAGGTAGTATTACTGTGGCTGATTCTTGTCGGGTCTATCCCCATTTTGCGGACTGTGTCCTGATATATCAGATTAAGACTACTGCCGCCGTCCATAAGGACTTGTGTGAGATGGTATCCGTTGATTATTGGGTCTAACACCAAGGCAGCCAATCCTCCGTGCCGGATACTTGTCAGGTGATCCCTGCGATCAAAAGTGATCGGGCAGGCCGACCAGGGGTTGAACTTAGGGGTGACGGGCTCTACGGCGCGTGTGTCTCGGAGTGCATGTTTGCTTCTCCTCTTCGTCACATGAATCATGTTCACTGTTTTGACCTCTGGTGGGAATTTTTTTCTGTCCCCCAGTGCTTTGCTGGCGAGGCTCGTCCTCGTCTTCACTTGGTGTCTCCCTCCCCTTGTGTTCGGCATTTAGCTTACTGGCCTGCTTGAAGACCCGGCATTCTCTGTGGGTGTGATTTGCAGGTTTATCGGGGGTGCCATGAAACTGACATAATTTGTGTAAAATCTTGTTTAGGCTGGACGGTCCATCTCTGCTGCCTTTGAAAGGCTTTTTCCGCTGACCGGGTCGAGAGCCCCTAAATCCGGTGTTTACCACCGTGTTGTCTGGGCTGTCTTCGTTATTTCGACGCTTGCTTTTACTGCGTCGTGGTTTTCCATTGCCATCCCAGACTTTGGATGTGCCTGGGTCGCTGGTGCTACTACGGGCTAGCCAACTATCTTCGCCCGCGCAAAAGCGGGTCATGAGGCTTGTTAGGGTTGCCATTGTTCTCGGTTTTTCTTGGCCGAGGTGTCTGGTGAGCCATTCGTCTCGGACGCTATGTTTGAAAGCTGCTAAGGCTTCGGCGTCCGGGCAGTCAACGATTTGGTTCTTCTTAGTGAGAAATCTGTTCCAAAGCTTTCGGGCTAACTCTCCGGGCTGTTGAATTATATGACTTAAATCGTCTGCATCCGGAGGTCGGACATAGGCCCCTTGAAAATTAGCCCTAAAAGCATCCTCAAGCTCCTCCCAACTTCCAATTGAATTTTCGGGGAGGCTCTTCAGCCAGTGCCGAGCTGGTCCTTTCAGCTTGAGGGGCAAGTACTTGATGGCGTGGAGATCGTCTCAGCAATCCATATGGATATGGAGGATAAAGTCCTCAATCCAGACCCCAGGGTCTGTCGTTCCGTCGTACGCCTCTATGTTCACGGGTTTGAATCCTTCTGCAAATTCGTGATCCAGCACCTCATCGGTGAAACATAGGGGGTGTGCGGCACCCCTGTATTTGGATGTGTCATGGCGTTCTGACGGTTGTAGTGTTCGGTTTTGGTTGTGCACTGGAGCGTGCTTCCTAGATCCGTAGATGGATCTGGTCACGCCGGCCTTCTGATGCAAGTCCTCACGTGAATCGTGTGCTGACTTATGTGCGGCCTTGTTAGCCGCTCTACTGCGGCCACGAGGTGGTCGATCCGACCGGTCGGCCGTTTTGTTTTTCGGCTCTGTGGGCTCTAAGGCCTCATCATCGAATTCAGGCAACAACTTGCGCTTTGGATAGCTCTTTGTGTGGTAACTACCACCATACTTTTCTTCAGTGTCGAGCACTTTGTTCCATCTACTATTCAGCGTATTCTGCGCGGCCTTAGGGCTTTGCTTCTGCTTCTTCAGACTCCTCGCGGTGGCAATAAGCCTTCTGCGGAGGTTCTCTTGTTCCAAGTGCCCTTCCGGGATGATGTGTGCATCGTCGTCCGGACTGTTTTCCTCTCTAGAGAGAGGTGGATTAGCTTTATCCTCGGCGTCGCCCTGATCGGACAGCGGCTCCGTACTATGTTCACCGTTCGCTGGTTCATCCTGCTCTGTCGCTGGGTCCGTGTGGTCGTCGTTTCCTCTGGAGTCGACCGGGGTGTTATTTTTTCTTGTGCTATTATCGCTGTTTTTGCCGAGGCGGGATTTGGAACGGCGCCTGCGCCGTCGCTTTGGTTGCTTCTCGAGGGAGCTATCCTTCGCTGCATCCTTCCATTCCTTGTCATTGTTTTCTTTGGGTGTATCCACCATGTATATGTCATGTGATGAAGTGGCTGTCCAGCGCCCTGTGGGCGATGGTTCCTGTTCCTCTCCTGCATCGTCGTCCATGCCGTCGATGTCTTCGGAGTCGAAATCGAGCATGTTGGTTAAATCGTCGACAGTGGCTACTAAGTGGGTGGTGGGTGGGGAGCGAGTTTCTTCGTCGTCCGCATCCCATTCTAGCCGGATATAGTTCGGCCAAGGTTCTCCTGACAAGTAGAGAGACCTTAATGAATTTAGCACATCGCCAAAAGGCGAGTGCTGAAAGATATCCGCGGAGGTAAACTCCATGATCGGCGCCCAATCAAATTCGATAGGCACGGACGCGGGCAGCTCGAAGCCCATGGCCGGGGACGAATCCAATGGTTCGGCAGCACGGGTCTCGTAGGAGGTGAAGTCGGTATTCGGCTCTATCGCCACCGAGTGTGCGGCCTCCGTGGCGGGGTCCATCCACCTGTCCTCGGATGGTGCAATTTGTTCCGGATAGAGGGCCGAAGTAGTTGTAGGTGTGATCTCCCGAACACTGTCCGACGGCAGAGCTAAATCATGCTCGTCGTGATTGTGCGGCGCACCTGACATGGGCTCGAATCCGTCGAAGATCAAGTCTCCGCGGCTGTCGGCAGTATAGTTCAAGTTTCCAAATCTGACCTGATGGCCAGGGGCGTAGCTCTCGATCTGCTCCAGATGGCCAAGCGAGTTGGCCCGCAGTATGAAGCCGCCGAATACGAAGATCTGTCCGGGGAGAACCTCACCCTCGATCACATCGTTGCCGATGATCGAAGGAGCCATCTAGCCTTACGGTGACGGCACAGTGGAACTCTCAATGAAAGCACAAATGCCGGTGTCAAAACCGGCGGATCTCGGGTAGGGGGTCCCGAACTGTGCGTCTAAGGCGGATGGTAACAGGAGGCGGGGGACACGATGTTTACCCAGGTTTGGGCCCTCTCGATGGAGGTAATACCCTACTTCCTGCTTGATTGATCTTGATGATATGAGTATTACAAGAGTTGATCTACCACGAGATCGTAGAGGCCAAACCCTAGAAGCTAGCCTATGGTATGATTGTTGTTGTCCTACGGACTAAACCCTCCGGTTTATATAGACAGCGAAGGGGGCTAGGGTTACACAGAGTCGGTTACAAGGGAGGAGATCTACATATCAGTATTGCCAAGCTTGCCTTACATGCCAAGGAGAGTCCCATCCGGAAACGGGACGGAGTCTTCAATCTTGTATCTTCATAGTCCAACAGTCCAGCCAAAGGATATAGTCCGGCTGTCCGAGGACCCCCTAATCCAGGACTCCCTCACCTGTTGCTAAGTCGGCTGACACGATAACCCAACAAAGGATTTTCCCCTTCTAGAGAAGTGTCTTGGCAATAAAACCAAGTTTGGTTCCAGTCCTTGGCATGACTGGGCAGTTTGGCGGTTGGGAAAGTGGCTTCTTTCCGCCTTTGAATCGAAATGCCACCTAATTCTAGGTTGGGCCCGCCTGTGAACTCGGTCTGCCGGTTTAAATAGTAAAACTCCCTGAACAGTTCTACAGTGGGCTCCTGTTGAAGGTACACCTCGCAGAACACTTGAAAGTTGCAGATGTTTAAAACGGAATTTGGCCCAATATCTTGAGGATGGAGTTTGAAAAAGTGCAGCACATCACGGAAGAATTTTGAGCCGGGAGGGCTAAAACCCCGGAGTAGATGATCAGTGAAGACAATTACTTCGCCGTCCTTGGGATCAGGAGGGGTTTCTGTGCCTGGTGTTGGAAATATGCCCTAGAGGCAATAATAAAATGGTTATTCTTGTATTTCCTTGTTCATGATAATTGTCTATTGTTCATGCTATAATTGTATTAACTGGAAACCGTAATACATGTGTGAATACATAGACCACAACATCTCCCTAGTGAGCCTCTAGTTGACTAGCTCGTTGATCAATAGATGGTTATGGTTTCCTGACCATGGACATTGGATGTCATTGATAACGGGATCACATCATTAGGAGAATGATGTGATGGACAAGACCTAATCCTAAGCATAGCACAAGATCATGTAGTTCGTTTTGCTAGAGCTTTTCTAATGTCAAAGTATCGTTTCATTAGACCATGAGATTGTGCAACTCCCGGATACCGTAGGAATGCTTTGGGTGTACCAAACGTCACAACGTAACTGGGTGGCTATAAAGGTGCACTACAGGTATCTCCGAAAGTTTCTGTTGGGTTGGCACGAATCAAGACTGGGATTTGTCAGTCCGTATGACGGGGAGGTATCTCTGGGCCCACTCGGTAATGCATCATCATAATGAGCTCAATGTGACTAAGGAGTTAGTCACGGGATCATGCGTTACGGAACGAGTAAAGAGACTTGCCGGTAACGAGATTGAATGAGGTATGGGCATACCGACGATCGAATCTCGGGCAAGTAACATACCGATGGACAAAGGGAATTGTATACGGGATTGATTGAATCCCCGACATCGTGGTTCATCCGATGAGATCATCGTGGAACATGTGGGAGCCAATATGGGTATCCAGATCCCGCTATTGGTTACTGGCCGGAGGTTGTCTCGGTCATGTCTGCATGGTTCCCGAACCCGTAGGGTCTACACACTTAAGGTTCGGTGACGCTAGAGTTGTTATGGGAAATAGTATGTGGTTACCGAAGGTTGTTCAGAGTCCCGAATGAGATCCCGGACGTGACAAGGAACTCCGGAATGGTCCGGAGGTGAAGATCGATATATTGGACGAAGGGTATTGGAGTCCGGAATTGTTCTGGGAGTACCGGGTGACGACCAGCGTGACCGAAAGGTGTTTTGGAGGCCCCGACAAGCGTTGGGGGGGCCCTTATGGGCCAAGGGGAGGGGGCACACCAGCCCACTAAGGGGCTGTGCACCCCTCCCAACCCCTCTCACGTAACCTGGAGAGGTGGGGGCGCCTCCCCTAGGGCAGCCGCCCCTCCCGGCTTGGGGGGCAAGTTTCCTGGGGGTGGGGGCGCCCAAACCCATCTAGGGTTTCCCCTGTGGCCGCCACCCCTCCCCTAGGGAACCCTAGGGCGCCTCCTCCACCCTCCTTTCCCCTATATATAGTGAGGGAGAGAGAGGGCAGCCGCACCCCTTCCCTGGCGCAGCCCCTCCCTCCTCCAACTGTTCCTTCTCCTCCGTAGAGCTTGGCGAAGCCCTGCAGGAATACCACAAGCTCCACCACCACGCCATCGTGCTGCCAGAGTTCTCTCTCAACTTCTCCTCTCCCCTTGCTGGATCAAGAAGGAGGAGACGTCCCCGGGCTGTACGTGTGTTGAACGCGGAGGCGCCGTCCGTTCGGCGCTAGATCGGATCTTCCGCGATTTGAATCACCGCGAGTACGACTCCATCAACCGCGTTCTTGTAACGCTTTCGCTTAGCGATCTTCAAGGGTATGAAGATGCACTCCCTATCTCTCGTTGCTAGCATCTCCTAGATCGATCTTGGTGACACGTAGGAAAATTTTGAATTATTGCTACGTTCCCCAACAGTGGTATCATAGCAAGGTCTATGCGTAGATTCTATGCACGAGTAGAACACAAAGTAGTTGTGGGCGATGATTTGGTCAATTTGCTTGCCGTTACTAGTCTTATCTTGATTCGGCGGCATTGTGGGATGAAGCGGCCCGGACCGACCTTACACGTATGCTTACGTGAGACAGGTTCCACCGACTGACATGCACTTGATGCATAAGGTGGCTAGCGGGTGTCTGTCTCCGTGACAGCCTGGTTTTTGCCCTTTCTTATTTGCTTGAAATTTCATTTGAAAGTTTTTCAAACTTGGAGTTTCTGAATCTTTTCATTTGGACTTAAACACTTGGGCATCCTTGGCTTTCACCCAAGTGTTCACTTCTCTCCCAAACCATCACTTCACTTCTAATCCACCACAAAATAACCTTTGGAATATTTTTCTTAAATGAAAAATATTCATTTTCTCTCAAAAACCCTAAGCCAGATCTGTTTGCTTCAAGGCAACCCTAATTTTTATGGCTCAGAAAATTCTAAGATAATTCACAAATATTCTAGGGACCCTAGGGCACCTCCCTGAGCAAAAATATTTCATCACTTTTTGGAATATTTTTGCTACAGAAAATCTTTTCTGTTCTGGACAGAAATGGTGGTTTCTACAGCGACTACCATTTTACTTGCTCCATTTGACCTGAACTTTCTTGTGCATCTTTACCTTAGTAACTTATAACTAGCCTCCAAAGCACAGCCCCAAACTCCCAGCCATTTGACCATAGTAACATCACAAACTTACTGACCAGAAACTTACCTGGCTTGTAAAATCTTCTCTACTTCACCTGGATCCAAACCAAACCGTGGTAAACTTCAAAACTACCACGAACAACATGCCAGACATGATTTTTGGATGAAGGGTGGCCTGAGGAGAGAGTTCGTGCGGTGACCACGCGTGTCCACGATGCCAGGCATGCGTGTCGACGCGCTCTGGGTGACGCCGAGCGATCTGTTCGAGCGTGCTCGCTTCCCCCACCTGCCCAACCATGCCAAACCCCGCCACCATCATCGTCTCGACGTCCTTAACTCCTCCCTGTCACTCGCCGACGCCGGAGCTCGCCGCAGCGAGCACGGGCAAGGTCCGGCCAGCCCAACAGTGCGGAGCGCACTGTGCTCGTCGCCATCCCCTTGATCCTGTGCTTGTCTCCGCTTGCCCACAGTGGCCGCGTGACCTCCGTCGCCTTCTCCCCCTCTCACTGATGCCGCTCGTCGCCGGGCGCCGTGGACAGGTGTCCACCAGCGGAGCCCAAAGCACCCTCGCCGCTCGCCTATAAATAGAGCCACCCCCAGCCTCCTCGAGCACCATCCAACACTCACACACACCCCACGATCGAGTAGGAAGCCGTAGCCCGGCCGGGCAGGCCTCGGGCCGCCGTCCCCGAGCTCGAGCTCGCCGGCGATCCCCTCTGGTCGCCACGGTAGCTCCAGTCCCTCCCAGGCCTGGACGACCCCTCCAAGGCCTCCGCCTCTCTTCGGTGAGGCCATCTCGCCCACTTGGAGCCTCTGGAGTGACCTCTGCTCGCCGTCTTCCTCAACTCCGGCGACCTCCACGTCCTGCCTCCGCTTGCGAGCTAGTTTCCGACGCCGTCCGACCACCCCTAGCCACGCTACGGGTACGGGCAGGTGCGCCATCGTCCCCTCTCTCAATCCCTCCCTCTCGTTTGGGCCAAGGAGCCCTCGTCGCCGGCGAGAGCTCCGGCGAAGCCGCGACCCTCTTTGTTTCTCTCTCCCTCTTCCCCCACCTGACTAGCGGGGCCCGCTAGTCAGCCACTCAGTACACGCGTGAAGCGGTACGAGTGGTGGCGCCCCTGGGCTTTACGCCTTCGACGTCACCCCCCAGCTGTTTCTTTTTATTCAAATTCATTTATATTCCAGAGAGCTTCAAACAATTTTAACTTTTTAACCATAAGTCCAAATGAGATGATTCTTTTTGCATTGTGTTCTTTGAAAGGAAATCTAACAGCTCACCAAAGATGAGATTTTTCTGAGCTCTTTAGAATTTCTGGTGAATTTCAGAAGTGTTCTTGATATTTTCTTTTTGTGTTTAAAATTATTTTCAGAAGGTGAGGCTTGTCTTGAGGATCACCAGGAGGCTTGTGAACCTCATCTGCACTAAGGCAAGCCACAACAACATTTTTATGATGCCATTTCAATATTTGTGATTTTCTCACTTAAATGAAATGATTAACCCATGCATTTAAATAATTATTGAATTATTTGCATTCTGTTAAGTATTGGTCAGTTGTTATGCTTGATTTACAGAATAGTTGAAACTAGTTTAAGTGGGTAAAGCAAGTTAAAATTTATTTGAGGTGATGTTAGAAATAATTTTGTTATGCATGTTAGTAATTATTTAAAGCTTTGTGTTTGCATTCTTAAATTGATAAAAATTTGTTAGAAAATATTCTGTTAAATACTTGTTTAATCATATTACTTGTCTTACAGAATGTTTGAACCCAACTTAGTGATAAAGAAATTAAGAGTTGTTGATAATGATATCTTTTGGTCAAGCATATGAAAAATTTATCGGAGTTACTTTCTTGCGTAGGAAATTAATAAAATTTGTTGCAAAATATTTTGGTTAAGTTGTGAGTCATTTTGAGCAAGTAGAGTAATACGAGTTGTTGACGTTTATGCTTGGTGTGCATATGGATGACGTCGGTCATTTTTATCAATATGTGATGCATGTGTTGTTTTGCATTTCATGGCATGCTATGACACCGGTCATTTTTAGTTTAAAGTTAATCCTGAATATAACTCAACTTGAATATACCGTTGACTGGGTCATGGTGCCACTGAATCGAGTTTCTTTCCAGTGCAACCACATTTGCCTTGTGGGAAGGCCTTGATTCGGTCCATTGACACGGCCTCTGGTCGGTGCCTCCATCTAGGGAAGATTATGTTGTGTTTGCCCTGGCCCGGTAAGCACACATAATCTTGTGTGCTCGTTGATGAGATTATGGTACCGAGTCCCCGAGTGGGAGTGTTTTGACCACGACGGTGGTAGGGGTGTCTTTGGTAGACACGAGGCCACCCAGGACCAGCCCGTTGGGGATTTGGGTCGGAGTGGCCGGGAGAGTGCTATGGCAATGGAGGGGTTTTGTCGGAATGCCGTTGGTCCACCCGAATGGGAATGCGAGGCCTTGGGTTCCGTGGTGTGGGTACAGTGTGCTACCTCTGCAGAGTGTATAATCTATCGATAGCCGAGTCCACGGTCACGGACACCTCGTACTAGGTCCCACCATGAGTCAACGTTTAATAAAAATTGCACACTAAGCTATGAACTTTGCATTGTCAATGGATGGCAGAAAGGCCATCGAGGTATTTGGGACCAAATGATGGTCGTGGTTGTGATCGCCGTAAGGATCACGAGTTGTTCGTGAGAAAGACCACTATGGTGGTGTGTTTGTGGTCCAGAGATGATCACAATTGGTAAGCTGTCCTGAGGGACGTTCGGGCTTGATCACAACATGTTGACATATAATGTTGCATTATTAATAATTGGTTAAATATCATGATATTGTTTTTCATTATGATTATGCTTGTTGTGAGCTTGCAAGTACATTCAATGTACTGACCTGGCGTGTCATGCCAGATTTCAGGAAAGTCTCGTTGGAAAGGAGCGCTGTTCGAGTCTTGATCATGTCCACATCAGTGTCCCTGTGATATGGAGCTTCCGCTACGACGTTATTCCGCTGCCACGTAGTTGTTCGAGTCGAGGCCCCTTTATGTTCACTAAATAATGTACATATTGTTCCGCCGCACCGAGTGTGCCGCTTGGCCTCAACCATTGTTGTAATATGAACTCTGTTCCGCTAGCATCAATAAAGCGGTTGTTTTCTGTACCAATATGTTGTGTTTTGCCAGAAGACATGATCTCTGGGCTGGCAATGCAGGGTAAACCGGTCGCTCTGAGCCGGGGTGCCACAGTCTCTCCCACTTTAGTCGGATCGGATTTGATGAAGAGGGTCCTTATGAAGGGTAAATAGCAATTGGCATATCACCGTTGTGGTTTTTGAGTAGGTAAGAAACGTTCTTGCTAGAAACCCATAGCAGCCACGTAAAACATGCAACAACAATTAGAGGACGTCTAACTTGTTTTTGCAGGGTATGCTATGTGATGTGATATGGCCAAAAGGATGTGATGAATTAAATATATATGTGATGTATGAGATTGATCATGTTCTTGTAATAGGAATCACGACTTGCATGTCGATGAGTATGACAACCGGCAGGAGCCATAGGAGTTGTCTTAATTTATTGTATGACCTGCGTGTCAATGAAAAACGCCATGTAATTACTTTACTTTATTGCTAACCGTTAGCCATAGTAGTAGAAGTAATAGTTGGCGAGACAACTTCATGAAGACACGATGATGGAGATCATGGTGTCATTCCGGTGACGAAGGTGATCATGCCGCGCCTCGAAGATGGAGATCAAAGGCGCAAGATGATATTGGCCATATCATGTCACTTTATGATTTGCATGTGATGTTTATCATGTTTACATCTTATTTGCTTAGAACGACGGTAGCATAAATAAGATGAACCCTCACTAAAATTTCAAGAGATGTGTTCCCCCTAACTGTGCACCGTTGCGAAGGTTCGTTGTTTCGAAGCACCACGTGATGATCGGGTGTGATAGATTCTAACGTTCGCATACAACGGGTGTAAGCTAGATTTACACATGCGGAACACTTAGGTTGACTTGACGAGCCTAGCATGTACAGACATGGCCTCGGAACACAAGAGACCGAAAGGTCGAACATGAGTCGTATAGTAGATACGATCAACATGAAGATGTTCACCGATGATGACTAGTCCATCTCACGTGATGATCGGACAAGGCCTAGTTGACTCGGATCATGTATCACTTAGATGACTAGAGGGATGTCTATCTAAGTGGGAGTTCATTAAATAATCAGATGAACTTAATTATCATGAACATAGTAAAAAGGTCTTTGCAAATTATGTCGTAGCTTACGCTTTGGTTCTACTGTTTAAGATATGTTCCTAGAGAAAATTTAGTTGAAAGTTGATAGTAGAAATTATGCGGACTGGGTCCGTAAACTGAGGATTATCCTCGTTGCTGCGCAGAAGGCTTATGTCCTTAATGCACCACTCGGTGTGCTGAACCTCGAGCGTCGTCTGTGGATGTTGCGAACATCTGACATACATGTTTTGATGACTACGTGATAGTTCAGTGCGTAATGCTAACGGTTTAGAATTGAGGCGCCAAAGACATTTTTAAAACGTGCAGAACATATGAGATGTTCCAAAGACTGAAATTGGGATTTCAGACTAGTGCCCACGTCAAGAGGTATGAGACATCTGACAAGTTTCTTAAGCCTGCAAACTAAGGGAGAAAAGCTCAATCCTTGAGCATGTGCTCAGATTGTCTGAGTACTACAATCGCTTGAATCGAGTGGGAGTTAATCTTCCAGATGAGATAGTGATGGTTCTCCATAGTCACTGCCACCAAGCTATTAGAGCTTCGTGATGAACTATAACATATCAGGGATAGACATGATGATCCTTGAGCAATTCACGATGTTTGACACCGCGAAAGTAGAAATCAAGTAGGAGCATCAATTGTTGATGGTTAGTAAAACCACTAGTTTCAAGAAGGGATACTTCATGAAACGGAAAATCAGTTGCTGCTCTAGTGAAGAAACCCAAGGTTGAACCCAAACCCAAGACTAAGTGCTTCTGTAATGAGGGGAACGGTCACTGAAGCAGAACTACCCTAGATACTTGGTAGATGAGAAGGCTGGCAAGGTCGACAAAAGTATTTTGGAGATACGTTATATTAATGTGTACTTTACTGGTACTCCTAGTAGCACCAGGGTAATAAATACCGGTTCGGTTGCTAAGTGTTAGTAACTCGAAATAAAAGGCTACGGAGACTAGCTAAAGGTGAGATGACGATATGTTGGAAGTGTTTCCAAGGTTGATGTGATCAAACATCGCACCCTCCCTCTACCATCGAGATTGGTGTTAAACCTAAATAATTGTTATTTGGTGTTTGCGTTGAGCATAGACATGATTGGATTATGTTTATCGCAATACGGTTATTCATTTAAGGAGAATAATGGTTACTCTGTTTATTTGAATAATACCTTCAATGGTCTTGCACCTAAAATGAATGGTTTATTGAATCTCGATCGTAGTGATACACATGTTCATGCCAAAATATATAAGATAGTAATGATAGTACCACATACTTGTGGCACTGCCATTTGAGTCATATTGGTATAAAACGCATGAAGAAGCTCCATGTTGATGGATCTTTGGACTCACTCGTTTTTGAAAAGATTGAGACATGCGAACCATGTCTATTGGTATATATGCATGAAGAAAGTCCATACTGATGGATCGTTTGGACTCACTTAATTTTGAATCACTTGAGACATGCAAATCATACCACATGGGCAAGATGACTGAAAGGCATCGTTTTCAGTAAGATGGAACAAGAAAGCAACTTGTTGGAAGTAATACATTTTGATGTGTGCAGTCCAATGAGTGCCGAGGCACGCAGTGGATATCGTTGTGTTCTTACTTCACAGATAATTTGAGTAGATGCTGAGTATATTTACTTGATGAAACACAAGTCTGAATTATTGAAAGGTTCAAGTAATTTCAGAGTGAAGTTGAAGATCGTGTGACAAGAGGTTAAAATGTCTATGATATGATCATAGAGATGAATATCTGAGTTACGAGTTTGGCACACAATTAAGACATTGTGGAAATTGTTTCACAACTAATACCGCCTAGAACACCATAGTGTGATGTTGTGTCCGAACATCATAACTGCACCCTATTGGATATGGTGCATACCATGATGTCTCTTATCGAATTACCGCTATCGTTTATGGGTTAGGCATTAGAGACAACCGCATTCACTTTAAATAGGGCACCACGCAATTCTGTTGAGACGACACCGTATGAACTGTGGTTTAGAGAAACCTAAGCTGTCATTTCTTGAAAGTTTGGGGCTGCGACGCTTATGTGAAAAAGTTTCAGGCTGATAAGCTCGAACCCAAAGCGGATAAATGCATCTTCATAGGATACCCAAAACAGTTGGGTATACCTCCTATTTCAGATCCGGAAGCAAAAGTGATAGTTTCTAGAAACATGTCCTTTCTCGAGGAAAATATTCTCTCGAAAGAATTGAGTGGGAGGATGGTGGAGACTTGATGAGGTTATTGAACCGTCACTTCAACTAGTGTGTAGCAGGGCACATGAAGTTGTTCCTGTGGCGCCTACACCAATTGAAGTAGTAGCTTATGATAGTGATCATGAAACTTCGGATCAAGTCACTACCAAACCTCGTAGGTCGACAAGGATGCGTACTACTTCAGAGTGGTACGTAATCCTGTCTTGGAAGTCATGTTGCAGACAACAATGAACCTACGATCTATGAATAGGCGATGGTGGGCCCGGATTCCGACGAATGGCTCGAGGCCATAAAAATCCAAGAGAGGATCCATGTATAAAAGCAAAGTATAGACTTTGGAAGAACTACTTGATGGTCGTAAGGCTGTTGGGTGCAGATGGATTTTAAAAGGAAGACAGACAATGATGGTAAGTGTCACCATTAAGAAAGCTCGAACTGTCATTAAGATGTTTTCCGACAAGTTCAAGGAGTTGACTACGATGAGACTCTCTCACTCGTAGCGATGCTAAGAGTCTGTTGGAATTATATTAGCAGTTACTGCATTATTTATGAAATCTTGCAGATAGGATGTCAAAACATTGTTTCCTCGACAATTTTCTTGAGGAAAGGTTGTATGTGATACAACCAGAAGGTTTTGTCAATCCTGAAATATCCTAACAAGTATGCAAAGCTCCAGCAATCCTTCTAAGGACTGGAGTAAGCATCTCAGAGTTGGAATGTACGCTTTGATAAGATGATCAAAGATTTTGGGTTTATACAAAGTTTATGAGAAACTTGTATTTCCAAAGAAGTGAGTGGGAGCACTATAGAATTTTTGATGAGTATATGTTGTTAACATATTGTTGATAAGAAATGATGTAGAATGTCTGGAAAGCATGCAGGGTTATTTGAAAAGTGTTTTTCAATGGAAAACCTGGATTAAGCTACTTGAACATTGAGCATCAAGATCTATAAGGATAGATAAAAAACGCTTAATAGTACTTTCAAATGAATACATACCGTGACAAGATTTTGAAGGAGTTCAAAATAGATCAGCAAAGAAGGAGTTCTTGGCTGTGTTACAAGGTGTGAGTATTGAGTAAGACTCAGGACCTGACCACGGCAGAAGAGAGAGAAAGGACGAAGGTCGTCCCCTATGCTTTAGACGTAGGCTCTACAGTATGCTATGCTGTGTACCGCACCTGAAGTGTGCCTTGCCATGAGTTAGTCAAGGGGTACAAGAGTGATCCAGGAATGGATCACATGACAGCGGTCGAACTTATCCTTGGTAACTAGTGGACTAAGGAATTTTCTCGATTATGGAGGTGGTAAAAGAGTTCATCGTAAAAGGTTATGTCGATGCAAACTTTGGCACTAATTCGGATGACTCTGAGTAATAAACTGGGTTCGTATAGTAGAGCAGTTATTTGGAATAGCTCCAAGTAGCGCGTGCTAGCTGCATCTACAAGATGACATAGAGATTTGTAAAGAACACACGGATCTGAAAGGTTCAGACCCGTTGACTAATAACCTCTCTCACAAGAGAGATATGAACAAACCCCGTTGGATTCATTGCAATCACATAGTGATGTGAACTAGATTATTGACTCTAGTGCAAGTGGGAGACTGTTGGAAATATGCCCTAGAGGCAATAATAAAATGGTTATTCTTGTATTTCCTTGTTCATGATAATTGTCTATTGTTCATGCTATAATTGTATTAACTGGAAACCGTAATACATGTGTGAATACATAGACCACAACATGTCCCTAGTGAGCCTCGACTAGCTCGTTGATCAATAGATGGTTATGGTTTCCTGACCATGGACATTGGATGTCATTGATAACGGGATCACATCATTAGGAGAATGATGTGATGTACAAGACCCAATCCTAAGCATAGCACAAGATCGTGTATTTCGTTTTGCTAGAGATTTTCTAATGTCAAAGTTTTATTTCCTTAGACCATGAGATTGTGCAACTCCTGGATACCATAGGAATGCTTTGGGTGTACCAAATGTCACAACGTAACTGGGTGGCTATAAAGGTGCACTACAGGTATCTCCGAAAGTGTCTGTTGGGTTGGCACGAATCAAGACTGGGATTTGTCACTCCGTATGACGGAGAGGTATCTCTGGGCCCACTCGGTAATGCATCATCATAATGAGCCCAATGTGACTAAGGAGTTAGTCACGGGATCATGAGTTATGGAACGAGTAAAGAGACTTGCGGTAACTAGATTGAATGAGGTATGGGGATACCGACGATCGAATCTCGGGCAACACTACAAAAAAATACACTTCCGTGATGATACGTGTTTGTCACAGTAGGTCGCGTTTTTTGTCATGCATGTACATCCATGACGATTTTATGAGAGAATCAAGATAGTCATACCTGTGCTGTCGTAGAAGTGTTCCATGACATTACCAAAATTATCATCACGGAAGTGTCCACTTCCATGACGATAAATCACGCGTCACAGAAGTGCTTTCGTCAAGGGTGACCGACACGTGGCATCCACCGTAATGGAATGGCGTTAAGCTATCGAGTCGGGTTTTGGATCCGATAACCCGTTAACAGCCCCGACCAATGGGGATTTTCCACGTGTAAAATCATCATTGGCTGGAGGAAACACGTGTCGGCTCACCGTTGGGACAGATGTCATCCGCTCATTGGACCGAAGGTGCCTATGATACGGCGACACGTGGCACGGCCCAACAGAGGCCCATTCCTGTGAAAAGACCGGCCCGTTTGACTTGGTCAAAAGGTGGCGGGCTGGCCCACGGAAAGCCTGTTAACGGCCTGTTCGCATATAGCCCATTTACAGCCCGCTAACCCAGGGCCCGTTACGCCCTATCCGAATTAGGCCTAGTAGCGTCATCTGGGCCGTCCAATATGATTCAGCCCATTTGAACTTCCGGCCCATGTGTGGCCCATGACTTCTTTCGGCCCATATGAGGATCTTTGTAACTCTTGGCCCATTAACGACCCGTGGTGAAACTGGCCCGTAATGAACAGTGTATCACTTTATACCCATTAACGGCCCGTTATTCCATTGGGCCGTTTCCAGCCCAAGTTATCTTTCGGCCTTCTCAGGGCCCATTGATTCTTGGGCTCATTTGCAGCATTCGGTTACATACGTCCTGTTACTGTCATTTTCTGCTTGTGGGCCAAATTCAGCCCGTCGTTACAGTCGGCCCGTTTGCGGACCGTTAATACGTTGGGCCGTTTTCATGTAAAAAAAACCCATTGGGCTATTTTCATAGAGTTATCAAATACGGCCTATTAACGGCCCGTTGTGGTCCATGAATAGTACGGCCCATGATTGGCGAAATGATGATACGCCCCATAGAAGGCCCATGGATCCTACGGCCCGTTTGAGGCCCATGGGTAGTACGACCCGTAGAAGGCCCATGGATCGTACGACCCGTAGAAGGCCCATGGACCCTATGGCCCGTAGAAGGCCCATGGACCCTAAGGCCCGTATAGAAGGCCGATGGATCCTACGGCCGGACGAAGGCCCATGGATCATACGGCTTGCAGGAGGCCCATGGTTACAACAGTCCGTGTGTTGCCATGATTATTTTGGCCTAGTTACCAAAAATAGGCTATTGTGGCCACTAGAAAAAAATAGAAAAATAACTGCAGTGACTACAAGCAAACAACTAAACAAGACAATAAGGAAATAAATAAGCAAGCAATTAACGCTAGCCTATTACCGCTATTACACATATTACATCCACCGGGCATCAAAGTTCGCCACCAGTGCAAATATAGGGAACAAAGCAACACATTACATACACTGGTCGTCAAAATTGGCCACCAGTGCAAATAAACGCGGCAGCAAAACAAGAGCATAACTGAAACAACTTCAGAAGAGCTCAAGAAATGTTATCCTGGGTGTCCACCATGCTGGCAATAAGCTTAGCAAGCTGATTAGCTTTGTCCTGTTTGGCGCTAAAATCCTCCAATGCTTGCTGTTGCACCAGAAAGTATGCATCTGAATGCTCCAGGGACTTCCGGTCCTTCCGCTTCTTGTCGCAGCACAGCTGATCGATGTCTTTCAGCTTGTAGTTGAGACTCAAGAAACCGAACTGATTTAGACAGTGAGTTTGAATAGCTTGTGCAAGCGGTAGTGGCCAGTAACTCGAACACTAAACCAAGACAAGACTTTGGGGTTGTCTCGCTGTCTTCAAGATAGTCTTCCTTAGCTGTTTTATCAGCTTTGTTGGAGACCAACAAGGATGTGTCACTATCCTGAACCTTATCTACATTACTTCCTTTACCATTGCTTAATAAGGCACTCTTCCCCAATATTCTGTCAGCATTCTAAAAGAAGAAACAAGCAGACACATAACACGTTTAGCATGTACTAGTATATGAAACTCATTTCGGTGAACCAGTTCACTAGTAAGGTGGACAGGATTAAACTACCAAGTCTTCTATTGCCAAGTACTAGTACATAATAAAAGCATCAAACAAACATATATCTATGTCCTATGGTCACTGCATTGTCTTGCCAAATCAAAATAGAGACACGGTTCAAATCGTATCAGTTCAAGACAAAGCGGCAGTGAAAGAATAAAAAGCGTGGGAAACTACACGGCACAACAAGATTTCAGATGGGTACCACGGGTCTACATGTACAACAACACTATTGGCTCTGTTGTGATGCTAGTAATGTGCATGATATGAAAGTCAATTGTATACACAATTGAAATTGAAATCAACAGAGCTATTGATAAGAGCAAACCTATTAAAGAAACATGCATGAACATACCTGCTGTGCCATTGGAGTTTCGATTGGATACTTCAATTTAAAAATAAGTTTGTATGAGTAAATACAGTGATACAAGAGCAAAGCAATCATAGTTAAAAAAGGCGCGCCTAAGCGAGCGCTTAAGCGCGCCTAGGCTCTAGGCGTTGGCAAAACACATTGCGCATAACTACGCATAATCTGTGCATAACTGCGCATAAGCATGCACTTTGGTCAGTAAAGCGCAAGGCGGTGGCAAAACGCACAATTAACGCCTGGCGCTTTTTTGAACTACGATAGCAATGGAATCTTAAATTAGAACAGTTGTTCTTCAGGTTTAGGCACGTGTTCTACATGAACAGAGTACAGTAAGACACAAGAATATAATACTTAAGAATAGAAAATGAGCTCATAGACCTTACCACATTCTTGGTTCGGGACCAGTATAGAACAAGGCGTTCCCAGTCATTGTCCAGTAAATGTGTCTCAGGAGAACGTAAGGGAATTTGATGAGTTTCTTTGCCGGCGAAGTACATTTTCTTCAGGTAATTCCGATACTGCCACCAAGCATTCTTGAAGATAGCAGAGGTATTAGCACAGGTTACCCCATCCTGAGTTTCCAAATCGGTCCTTCTCTATAGAGAAAAATGGGAAAATTTGCTGTATTATAACCATCATGGAGGTAGGATGTATGGGACGAAGCAAAGTAATTGCCATGAATAACATTACTTACACATAACTCCTGGACAAACACCTGCAACTGGCTTTTTCCTTCGTCTTCAGTATAATATTTCCAAGATGGGAATATATGCACATACGATTTAACAACATCAAATGCGATAGATGCTAAACTACGACTAGCTGGTTGTGCTTCCTCCACAGGAATAGGCGTACTAACTGGTGGAGTTGGGGTTCGCCGTGATAGTACTGGCCCTTTGGGCACTGGAGCTGCCTTACTAACTGCTCTTGTTTGGGAGCTCTGTGGTGGAGATGGTGCTGTGTCAACAGGAACTGGGTTACTATCGGCTGGGGTTGGGGTTAGATTGGGTGAAGCTGGTTCTTTGTCCATCGTAGTAGGGGTACAATCTGTGAGAGTTTGGGTTATGTGTGGTAGGGCTGGTTCTTGTGCATGTACAACCGGGGTGCTATCTCCACCAAGAGGTAGCACTGTTTTATTTGAAGACCCTGTTTTTAGTCCGCTAGATACTGGCATCACCCGCTCCAATTCAAATGGCTGATAAACAGGAAACATAGTTGAATGTACAAACATTGTATGAGAGACAGATGCAATAGATAGTGTGGAAAAAAGAGGGCATGAAATAGTTGACATGTATATTGTTTAACTAAAATGGATAGCATGACATAATTTCACATATATGATGTCTATCTAAACTAGATAGCATAGCATAACATAATTCAAAGATATGATGAATAACTAAACAGGATCGCATGACATAATTCACCTACATGTTATCTAAGTAATCAGGATCGCATCATTTAATTGACATATGTGGTTTATATGCTAAACAGAGGGCATTCGATATGATGTCTGAACTAAGAACATGGTGTTGAATATTGTGTATATGGTGTCTAAACTATGCAATGCAAGACACCGTATGCATGATATGAGCAGTATAACCGTGCCAAGTTAGAGCATACACCTCAGTGGGGGAATAAGACTGGTCATCTGTCTCTGAATCCATATCTGAGGAGCTATCAGGACCCAACAAGAGATCTGCTTCGACAGGTAGCACTGTCTGCTCTAAAGGCCTTGTTCTCACTGCAGATTTTTCCATCTCCCACCCAAATGGCTGATTCACAGGAAGAGTAGTTTAATGTACAAACATTGTCGACAAATGGAAATGTAATGAAGAAAAGGATGGGCAAGATATCATTCAAATATATGATGCCTGGTTAAACAGGATGTCATTGCACATTTCACATATATTATGGCTGGCTAAAAGACATGAGACTGCATAATTCCCATATATGATATAGAAACTAAACAAGTGGCATTATAGAACATGTCTAAACTAAGCAGATGACATATATGATGTCAAAAGTAGGCACTGCAAGGCAACATATGCATGATATGACTAACATCATCATGCCAAGGTAGAGCAAACACCTTGGGGGGTAAATAGGAGTGGTCAGCGGCGTCTGAATCCGCCTCAGAACAGATATCTTCCTCTGGATTACAATCTGGAGAGGGGTGGGGAGGGTTTGCCATTGAACCCACCATGGAGCGATGTCTGCATGACATTGTATTGCAGCGCAAAACTCTTCTCTTTTTCTCTACATGTTCAGCATGACTGTGTACAATATCTGACATGCATATGAAAAAAATATGGTGAGATTATGTAAGGAGAGCATGCAGAAATTTAGAGTGATGGTAACAACCAGTGGATCGACGTTTTTCCATTGAACCAAAATAGCCCTAATGGATCGATGTGAATGTATAGTAATAAGTGATGCAACAAGTGAACAACCTCTTTGCCGTAGCCGTGTCGAACTTAGCATCATTGGGTTGGTCGCTAAAGCAGTTGAGGCAGAGGTGGCTGTCGGAGGTGTGGAGGAAGATCTAAGGAATCTGTAGACGGCGTCCAGGGCACTACTCTGTTGTGATGGATCGTTCTGTCATTGGAGCAGCTTCGGTGAGCCGTAAGACGTCAAGGCTGAAGCAGCACAAGACAGACATCGTCAATCTCAAGTGGGATTCTAATAGCATCTCCAATAGATGATGTAAAATGGATGTAAAATTAACATCACCAAAAACCACCTGACTACAACAGATGAGGTAAAAACTGTTGACTCCGAACTTAACTGTCGAAACTAAAATTTACTGTGGAATCTGAATGCTACTGTCAAAACTGAACGCAATGGTAGCAGAGAGGCACTTGATATGTAGTTTAGGGAGGGCCTGCAGTTCATCTTCAACCTGCACCCCCCTGAGCCGCCAGCCACCACCGGCCGAACCGCCGGCCCCAGCTCCGCCTCGCCGCCCCGAAACAACTCACCACCGCCGCCCCGGCCAGCCCTCTAGGCCCCCCGCCCCCACCCTGAACCCTAATATAGATAGTGGGGTACCTCTCCGACGAGCCCCCGTCCCCGCTGCGGGTGGTTCTTCCTTAACTCCGGCGAGCCCCCCCAACCCCTGAAAATCGACTGACCCAAAAGTCGATTCAGTCGACTGAAGTGTGGCTTAATCGGAGCAGAGCAGCAGCACGAGCGAGGGGGAGAGCAGCAGCAGCAGCTGGGCGAGCGAGCGATCGAGCGAGAGCTGGAGCAGCAGCAGCGCGAGCGAGCGAGAGCCGAAGTAGCAGCAGCAGATCCGGCTGGTATGGACGCCGCCGCCGAAGGGGCCTCGCACTGGGGGAGAGCCGTCGTGGAGATGTCGCCCGCGGAGCCAGCTTCAAGGTAGCCGCTCCATGGGGGTGCGGGATGGAGCACCGTCGGCGCCGGGAGGTCGAGTTAAGGAGAAGGTGCGATGCGATGAGTGTACAACCTATTTGGTGGCGTCGAGTAGGCCTCGGCTTCGTCCGAGGAGTCGGTGAGGATGCTGCGGTTCCGGTGGAGCAGGTTAAGGCGGTGCTGTGGGGATGGAGCAGCCGCGATAGACGAGGCGATCGTCGGAGCAGCTCCTTGGAGGTGGAGGACGGGGCAGCTGAACCGCCGGGACGGCGAGATGGACGATGGATCCTCATCCGGGGAGGTGGACGAGGGACGTCGAGCTGTTGTGGTGGACGATGTCGTCGGGGAAGAGGCTCCGGCTGGGCAGCGGTGACGTGGTGGACGGAGGAGGGTGGGGTTTCGCGGCTAGAGCGGAGAGGTTATGGCGGCCTTGGATTTCGAATGGCGAAAAGGGGGCGATGGGAGGGGTGAAGCATGACTTAGGGACGCGCTTGTCCAAAATGTAGGGTGTGTTACAAAAGTAGCCCCCATCGATTTGAACTAGCGGCCCTTTCGGCTCAGGGTTAGAAGGGGGATTTCGTGTGTCGGGATTTGGCAGCTGGAGTTTTCGCGCGCGTTGTAATTTCGGGATAGCAAGGCGCGGGTTGTGAAGGCGCCAGTTCTGGGAGCACGATATCTGAATTTTCGGGATATAACAAGACGCGGGTTGAATTTTAGGGACAAGCCTAATGTGTAGTAATATTGTACTTGTACGTATCAAATCAATTCGCACTTCCCTTAACCAAAAAGAAAATGAAAAAAATAAAACTATTCACACCACCAAAAGAGAGAGTCTTGCCCCGTTTTACTATACAAATGCTATTCAAAGCTACTCCCTCCTTCCATCTATATAGGGCCTAATGCGTTTTTCGATGCTAACTTTGACCAAATATTAGAGCAATGATATATGACATGCAACTTACACAAAGCACACCGTTAAATTCGTCTGTGAAACGTTCTTTCAATGATATAATTTTCACATTGTGCATGTCATGTACTATTAATCTTGTCAATAGTCAAAGGCGGTCTTAAAAATCTCATTATGCCCTATATAGATGGAAGGAGGGAGTATGAATCCATGTTATGTCCGATTAATTTTTTTCGCTTGCTGTATAATGCATGTAACCTACTCATACCAACATTTTAGTGCATTCCAAATGTCTATACTACCGATGCAATTCGAACTAAATTTGAATTCGTTTCTCTATTTCAATAAGAATCTACAATCATGATTGTTGCCAACTTCAACCATCATAGTTTCCTTGCTATCCGCCAGATATAAATCGGATGACCTATAATGCAGGATGGCAGGCACACCATCATCAACAACTCCGTTTTTTTTATAAGAGTAGAGATAAAATATATTAAATGTAGTATAACATGTTCATAACCACACCATGTGTATCACCGTTATATATATTCACACATGCGTCGGTTTGAAACACTATGATAAATTCTTCAAATATCCGAATTCGCTTTTTATAATGAAGGATATATGATCTCTATTCGTCTTTTACACCCACACAACCCTCTTATCTTTGTAGCTAGCGCTAACTTTCTCTTGTGCATGCACACGCCCGCATCCCTCTCACCCTCCCTCAGCATTCTCTAGATCCATCGCGCAAATTCGTCTTTTCACTTTAGGTCGTTCACCCACGGTGTGTGTAGGCTCCCCAGCTCCTTCTTTACGGCACACATCAATCGATATGCCTCTCTAGCCAGGTGTGCCTAGCACAAACACAAGCTTCCCCTCTTCTCTTGTCACCGTCCATGCCTCACTCCCACCACTCCTTTTCATCGTTCTCGTACTCGCACACTCCTCCCCCTCGATATAGTATGCCTCTCGTACCACCTCCTACATGCATCCCTCTCTCTCTATCCTTCTCCTCGTGCCTCATTTGCTTCTAACACACACATGAATGTATACCGATCGATCTCCCAACATATACCTAGATCGACTTTAACTACCCCCCATCGATCGACATACCTCACAAGTTATGTCTCTCCTTTCTCTAACAAAGGGTGATTGATCTTCCTATGTAGTTACGTCTACTTACCACAGCCACATCGTCCCCCCTCATCATTCGTGCATGCCTCCTGACCCGTCTCACACACACACGTGCACAGACAACAAGCAACCATCTCCTCTCTTATTGATATTGCGGGCGTGCCCTCCGTTTGTCTAGCAAGCCTATCCCACCATTTGTTAGAAGCAACTCCACTACCACCCCCTCCAACACTCTAGCTCTGTCTCTCTCCCAACCTTATTCCTCTCCTGCACATATGCATGGATGCCGATCGATCTCCCTTAATACATGAGGCAGATCGATCTCCTTAATACATGAGGTAGGCCTCTCTCCTCCTCCACACATATACTAGCCATTGTACCTCTATAGTTAATTGGGCCTCCCTCTTCCCCCACCACACACCGATAGTCGAGCGCTGCAGGTAGGTATCCATGCCACAGAGACAAACTGCACATGTCCCATCTCACGTTCCAGTAGGCCAGCCACTCTATATCTTTGACGTGGGCACACACAAATTCGATGGCACTCTTTATCGATCGCGCGCGCGCACACACACACACATCATCCCTCTCTTCGATTCTATGGACACCTCAAGCCGATGATACCTCCACTCTCTTCTCGTGGATCGCCCCCTCTATATATATGTTATATCCAGGACTCTATTTCACACACATTGCATATGCTACATTTTTTGATTGACCCCCCCAAAAAAACTCTCAAGAACCCACACACTATATCTCTCTAGGTTTGTATATCTCTCACACAACCCCACGTAGGTGGTGTACGTATACAAGAAGAGAATAGGTGCACCGTGCACGTACTCACGCTTCGTGCCCAGCCACACCCGCGCGGGTACACGGTGGAGCTCATTTCTTTACGAAATGGAAGCCCACGTGCTAATTTGAACGCCTGTAGCGGTTGTTTACCTAGGGAGGTCGTGTACCACGCGTGCATGAAACAAAGTTCGACTTGACGCGTTGCTGCGTTATTTTTAAATAAAGTTATAGCGCTCAATGGCACGTACACAGAATATAAAACAATTTTGATGGAGAAAAGGTAGTCCGCTCACTATATACAATGGAGCCTGCCTGCCTGGTTTGTCGCTCTTCAGAGTATCTCACACAAGGCTGCGGTGGCCTCTCTCTCTCTCACCGTTGGTCACTGATCCGGCCGCATCCCATCCGCCAGGGGAAAGGGAGTGCGGTGGCCTCTCTCTCTCTCTCACCATTGGTCACTGATCCGGCCGCATCCCGTCCGCCGGGGGAAAGGGAGGAAGTGCATCGTTTCTCCGTTTGACGGCACCGAGGCAGCACGTCCCGATCTGCGGTACACGTCGTTCTCTCTGACCAAGCTCCGGCGCGGCAGGGCCTACGCCACCTGCTCGCAGATTCCGCCCACCGCCGCTCACCTAGTTACACCCCGACGACCTCCAGGTATCCCCTCCGGCCTTGCTCCACTACCCGTCTTCCCACGTCGCTGCATGTGGATCTTCCATAGTTCTTTGCCCAAAACGTAGCTCGTCCGGCGTACTTTCCATATTGCATTCTCGTCCTCACACCGTTTTAGACAAACACAACCATGTTGTTATCTTCCCTTAGGACAAGAAATATGCTTCTTTTTGTCGTCGCATGTGTCATCAACTGTTATTGGCCAGTAATTGTTTCCTTTCTACTCGTTGCTATTGCGACCTTTTGGTGAACTGCACAAATCACTTTTTTCTTAAGAGTGTTTTGTGCAGTTGTACTAAAATGTCACACGGGCAACGTCTCTACATTTCAGTGCGACTGCACAAAGGGAGATTGGTTTTGCTCTATCCTCCTCATCCAACTCCAAGCCTAATCTTCTCCAACTAGTTAGTCTTAAGAGAGACTGCAAAGGTGACCGGCTTCTATTTGTGTGTTTATTGTTTCATCAGCAGTCCTCTATTTTCGTAATCACACTTAATATCTTTGGAACAGGGACGCTTAGCTCTATTTTAGTGGAACTGCACAAAATGATCGGAATGTTGCATGATATAGACAGCTACTTTTTTTCCCAACATGCCTTGTTGATTTAGACAGAGCTGGGGGGATGTTGCTGCCAATGAAAGCATGGATCAATTTTAATTTAACACCTTCTCACAACCCTGTCTTCAGTTGTGATGTAATTATTAGCTCTGATCTGCTAATAATTAACATGCATTAGCAAGGAAGTTAGTTTTTTATTGTTTCCGAAAGAGCATCGATGGCAAGACACGTGAAACAAAAGCTGAAAGCTCACACCATTGTACAATTTCATGTCGCTGGAAAATTATTTGTATAGTACGTCAATTATGTAAACAAATGATGGAAGCTTGATAGCATTGCCAGAAGCCTCTTCATCATCCGGGTCCATGTGCCATGCACAAAATTATACTCCTTCGTTCCTAAATATTTGTCTTTTTACAAATTTCAAACGGGCATATTTTAGAGTGTAGATTCACTCATTTTGCTTCGTATGTGTACTCCCTCCGTTCCTAAATATTCGATTCGTCTTTCTAGAGATTTCAACAAGTGACTACATACGGAGCAAAATGAGTGAATCTACACTCTAAAATATGTCTATATACATCCGTATGTGCCAGTCCATTTGAAATCTCTAAAAAGACAAATATTTGAGTAGTCACTCATTGAAATCTCTAGAAAGACAAATACTCCGGAGTATATTTAAGAACTGAGGGGGTAGTGCACAACCGCATGGGAGACTCAGCCCGGTCGTTGCGCCGCATTAATAGTGAGTAATGAGCAGTCAAATCATAAGCCCCACCTTTCCCACTGTAAGTTGCTCTGAAGAAGCAACCATCAATACGCTCTTCTTTGAATCCACTCTGTAACGCCCACGATGCCGCTATATCTCCCACGTGTCGAGGCACGACTTAGAGGCATAACCGCATAGTGGTTTTGTCGCAAGAAGGGTCATCTTCACACAATCCCATGTAATGAACAAGAATGGGATAAAGAGTTGGCTTACAATCGCCACTTCACACAATACATAAATATAATTCATACATCATCCAAAATACACACATATAGACCGACTACGGCCAAAATCCAAATGAAAATAAGATAACCCCAAATGCTGGATCCCCGATCGTCCCAACTGGGCCCCACTACTGATCATCAGGAAAAGACACATAGTAGCGACCACGTTCCTCATCGAACTCCCACTTGAGATCGATCCCATCATCTGCACTGGCATCGTCGGCACCTGCAACTTTTTTGGTAGAATCTGTGAGTCACGAGGACTCAACAATCTCACACCCGCGAGATCAAGACTATTTAAGCTTATAGGAAAGGATGGAGTAGTGAGGTGGAGCTGCAACAGGCAATAAGCATATATGGTGGCTAACTTGCACAAAAGAGAGCGAGAAGAGAAGCAACGGAACGGTCGTCATCTAGCAATGACCAAGAAGTGATCCTGAACTCCTACTTACGTCATACATAACTCAGACCGTGTTCACTTCCCGGACTCCGCCGAGAAGAGACCATCACGGCTACACACGCAGTTGATGTATTTTAATTGGGTCAAGTGACAAGTTCTCTACAACCGGACATTAACAAATTCCCATCTGCCTCATAAGCGCGGGCACGGCTTTCGAAAGATAATACCCTGCAGGGGTGTCCCAACTTAGCCCATCATAAGCTCTCACGGTCAACGAAGGATAAACCTTCTCCCGGAAAACCCGATCAGTCTGGAATCCCGGTTTACAAGACATTTCGACAATGGTAAAACAAGACCAGCAAAGCCGCCCGAATGTGCCGACAAATCCCGATAGGAGCTGCACATATCTCGTTCTCAGGGCACACCGGATGAACACTACGTACAGCTAAAACCAATCCTCGAGTTTCCCCAAGGTGGCGCTGCAAGTGGCTCTAGTTTGGACCAGCACTCAGAGGAACACTGGCCCGGGGGTTTAAATAAAGATGACCCTCGGGCTCGCGAAAACCCGGGGGAAAAGGCTTAGGCGGCAAATGGTAAAACCAAAGTTGGGCCTTGCTGGAGGAGTTTTATTCAAGGCGAACTATCAAGGGGGTCCCATAAATCACCCGACCGCGTAAGGAACGCAAACTCAAGGAACATAATACCGGTATAACAGAAACTAGGGCGGCAAGAGTGGAACAAAACACCAGGCATAAGGCCGAGCCTTCCACCCTTTACCAAATATATAGATGCATTAATTAAATAAGAGATATTGTGATATCCCAACATATCCATGTTCCGACATGGAACAAACTTCAACTTCACCTGCAACTAGCAACGCAATAAGAGGGCTGAGCAAAAGCGGTAACTTAGCCAAACAACGGTTTGCTAGGAAAGGATGGTTAGGGGCTGACATGGCAACATGGGAGGCATGATAATAGCAAAAGATAGGAAGCGCAGCATGGCAATAGAGCGAACAACTAGCAAAGCAAAGATAGAAGTGATTTCGAGGGGTGGTCATCTTGCGTGCAAGGTTCTCAGAGTTGTCGAAAGCTTGATCCTCGTAAGCGTACTCAAAAGGTTCCTCGTTCACGAACTCGTCTCCCGGCTCTACCCAAGACAAGAACACAAGCAACGGAACCACAATCAATCACGAGAAATGCACAAGCAACATGATGCAAAACATGTATGATATGCGAGATATGATATGCGATGCATATGCGTGCTCCGGAAGGAAAATGATGAACAAGGCAGTAACTTGGCAAACCAAGCATGCCACTGAAAAGATGAGATGATTTCGGTCGAAATCGATATAAAGATCACTGGAAACGGATGCACGGTTTGCAAATGGCAAGCAAAACAAGAATGACACGAATCTGTGATTAACAGCATGATAGCACATAAAATGCAACAAGCAACAATACTACAGCACTCCAACATAGAAACAAAGCACATGGCAGTGATCTACAGGAGATGCTTGACAAAAGATGAACAGTGAACTACGGCTAGTTCACAACATAACAAGCTCAAACAAGCATGGAAAAAGTGCAAAAGATAACAGGTTCACAGACTTGGTGAAATTACTGGACATGACTGAAACAGTATCAGGTAGCAATGTTCAGAGCACGAAAACAACATGCTAAAGGAAGTTAACATAGCAAAACAAGGCATGGTAGTGCTCTACTAAATGCACATGACAAAAGTCCCTTACTGACCAAAAGCCAAAAAGTACCAGAAGATATGATGGCAAGCATGTAAACCTAGCAAGTTTCGTTAACAGGTTTCAGACTTGGCAGAAAACAGAGCATGGCAGAAACAATAATATGAAGGCATCTTAGTGAGCTTGATGCACTCACCACAAGGCAATGCATGACAAAACATGCATACCTACAGAAAGATGGCATGTTTATGAAGCTATCCATGGCAAGAACAAGAGCATAGCATGTATGGATCAACTACAATAAGCTTGGCAAAATTGCATATCATGTTAAGAATCTGCCAGAAATATTTTATAGCAAAAGTAGAGCAAGATTGTGTCATGCTATGGCACTCCATAATTGCAAACAAGAGCAGTAATGGATCAATTACAACAATATCTACAAAACATCCTTAGTGAACATCTCCAAAAGATGCAAGGATCTCTCTGTAGCATCAAGTTTACATGGCAACAAAATAACAGCAGACAAAGACTTTTGCTAGTCACCACAGAGATCACAAAAATCACTAAGTCCCTGAAATCAGAAACATTACGGAGCCTAGTTTGCATGCTTTTGCTAGTCACCACAGAGATCACAAAAATAAATGGCATAAACCACTGGAAAGATGGCATGGCATACAACAAAACACATATAGAGCTCATGCCCATAAGATGCACAGATTAAATGAGAAAAAAATGGCAAATCTCCAAGTTCTGCTAAGAACCAGAAGATAACAGCAACTAGCACTCTTGCACTAGAGATTTGAGAATCAAGATGGCCTCTAATGAACATGGTGCAATTGAACAAAATGTAGAGCATCACCAGGCGAACAATTTGACATATTACACGGGCGAAACAGAGCTTTGCACAGTGAATTATGCAATGTTGAACAGGGGCACATATCATCGAAATCAAATGACTTGGGGAAATTTAGGGGGTCGAGGGGAAAGTCAACCGTACGGGATCTTCCAGATCCGATCGGGCACGAGGCCGGTGGAGCTCGCCGGAGCTGCGGGGAGGTCGCCGGAGGAGAGGGCCGGCGAGGGGAGGACGGCGGCCGGAGGAGGGGGCGCCGGCGGCGCCGGCGGAGGAGGGCGGCGCCGGCCGGGGCAGCACGCGGCTCGGGGCGGCGGCGATGGCCGCCGGCGGCTGCGCGGCCAGGCGGCGAGGCGGCGGCGGCGGCGCATGGCGGCGGCGGGGAGGCCACGGCGGCGCGAGGAGGAGGGCGCCGGCTCGGGCTCGCGGGCTCGGGCGGGCCGGCGGCGACGGCGAAGGCGGCGGTGACACGTGCCGGCGGCGGTGGAAACGGACGTGTCCGGCTCCGCCCGGACGTGTCCGGCGGCGGAGAGGGAGCGGGTCTAGGGTTTGATATGTGGGATTTTCGGAGGGGAGCACCTATTTATAGGTAGAGGGAGATAGGAGAGTCCAAATGAGGTGCGGTTTTCGCCCACACGATCGTGATCGAACGACCTACAGCATGGAATAGAGTTTGGTGGGTTTTGGGCTGTTTAGAGAGGGGGTTTTGCTGCAACACACAGAAGGCATCTGCGGTTACCCGGTTAACTATTGGAGTACCAAACGACCTCCAAATGGAACGAAACTTGACCGGTGGTCTACCAGTGGTATACTAAGGCCACTTGACAAGCCTCAGTCCATTCCGAGAATGTTTGACACCCGCTCACGAAAGAAAACAAGAGGGGTGCGCCGGAGGAGATGGGAGCGCCGGATTGCAAAACGGACAACGGGGAAAATGCTCGGATGCATGAGACGAACACGTATGCAAATGCAATGCACATGATGACATGATATGAAATGCAAGACATGAACAAAATACAAAACGAAAGACAAAACCCGACCACGGAGGGAAAATCATAACACATAGCCGAAAATGGCAAGAGTCGGAGTTACAAATATGGAAAGTTACATGCGGGGTGTTACAACACTCCACCACTACGAGAGGATCTCGTCCCGAGATCTAGGACTGAAAGACCTCCGGATATTCGGAACGGAGATGGTCCTCGCGTTCCCAGGTGGCTTCCCGGTCGGAATGGTGCGACCACTTCACTTTCAGGAATTTGATAGACTTGTTGCGAGTCTTGCGCTCAGTTTCTTCAAGAATAGCAATGGGGTGCTCATGATAAGACAGATCTTCTTGGAGGTCAATCTCTTCGAAGTTGATGGTGTGCTCAGGCGTCTTGAAGCACTTGCGGAGCTGTGACACGTGGAACACGTCGTGCACGTTCGCGAAGTTGGAAGGAAGCTCAAGTTGATAGGCGAGGTCGCCTCTTTTGCCAATGATCTTGAAAGGACCCACGTATCTAGGGGCAAGCTTCCCTTTGATACCGAAGCGACGAGTGCCTTTCATTGGAGAGACGCGGAGGTAGACATGGTCTCCGATCTCGAAAGCCACATCACGGTGCTTACTATCATAGTAACTCTTCTGGCGCGATTGCGCGGCTTTGAGATTATCACGGATGACTTTACACATTTCTTCAGCTTCTGTGATTAAGTCATTGCCAAGAAGTTGGCGTTCACCAGTCTCTGACCAATTGAGAGGAGTAAGACACTTTCTGCCATAGAGAATCTCGAATGGGGCCTTGCCCGAACTTGCTTGGAAGCTGTTGTTGTAGGAGAATTCAGCATATGGAAGACAATCTTCCCATTTCATGCCAAAGGAAATGACACAAGCCCTGAGCATATCTTCAAGAATTTGATTGACTCGCTCGACTTGGCCACTAGTTTGAGGATGGAAAGCTGTGCTGAAGCAAATGTTGTGCCCATGGCCTTCTGGAAGGAGTCCCAGAACTTAGATGTGAAGATGCTTCCACGATCAGAAGAAATCAATTGTGGAATGCCGTGCAAAGAGACAATTCTGGAGGTGTAAAGCTCTGCCAACTGAGCTGCTGTGATGGATTCTTTGATTGGAAGGAAATGAGCGACTTTAGAAAGCTTGTCGATGACAACGAAGATAGCATCATTTCCACGCTTGGACTTTGGAAATCCAGTCACGAAGTCCATTTTGATATGATCAAACTTCCATTCTGGGATAGCAAGAGGTTGGAGGAGACCAGCTGGTCGTTGGTGTTCTGCTTTCACTCTTCTACAGACATCACATTCATTCACGAATTGAGCGATTTCTCGTTTCATTCGAGTCCACCAATACGACTGCTTGAGGTCATGGTACATCTTCGTACTTCCAGGATGAATGGAAAGGAGAGAATTGTGCGCCTCGTCCATTATGACTTTCCTTAGATCACCTTTAGGAACCACAATCCGGTCCTCGAAGAATAAGGTGTCTCTGTCATCAATGCGATAGCACTTGTATTTGGCGCTCACAACCCGCCGTAGCATCAATGATTTGATCAATACGGGGAAGGGCGAAAGGATCAGCCGGACACGCCTTGTTCAAGTCCGTGTAGTCCACACACATCCACCAGGTGCCGTTCTTCTTGAGTACGAGTACCGGGTTAGCTAACCATTCTGGGTGAAAGACTTCAACAATAAACCCGGCCGCCAAGAGCCGGGCCACCTCCTCACCAATAGCTTTCCGCCTCTCTTCATTAAACCGCCGAAGGAATTGCCTGACCGGCTTAAATTTCGGATCAACATTGAGAGTGTGCTCAGCGAGTTCTCTAGGTACACCTGTCATGTCAGACGGCTTCCATGCAAAAATATCCCTATTCTCACGGATGAACTCGATGAGCGCGCTTTCCTATTTTGGATCCAGATTGGCACTGATGCTAAACTGCTGAGATGAATCTCCTGGAATGAAATCAACAAGTTTAGCCTCATCAGCCGACTTAAATTTCATTGCCGGCTCATGCTCCGTAGTCGGCTTTTTCAGAGAGGTCATATCTGTTGGGTCAACGTTGTCTTTGTAAAACTTCAACTCCTCTGTTGCGCAAACAGATTCTGCATAAGCTGCATCGCCTTCCTCACACTCCGGGGCCACCTTCCGGCTGCCGTGAACCGTAATGGTCCCATTATGACCCGGCATCTTGAGCTGTAAATACACGTAACACGGCCGTGCCATGAACTTGGCGTAAGCCGGCCGCCCAAATATGGCATGGTACGGACTTCTTATCTTGACCACCTCAAAGGTCAATTTTTCCACCCTGTAGTTGTGCTCATCTCCAAAGGCCACTTCCAACTCGATCTTGCCGACTGGATAGGCCGACTTACCAGGTACCACACCATGGAAAATAGTGTTTGACTGGCTGAGGTTCTTATCAATCAACCCCATACGACGGAACGTCTCATAATAGAGGATGTTGATGCTGCTGCCTCCATCCATGAGCACCTTAGTGAACTTATATCCTCCCACCTGAGGAGCCACCACCAAGGCCAAGTGACCCGGATTATCCACCCGGGGAGGGTGATCCTCCCTAATCCACACTATAGGCTGCTCAGACCACCGCAAGTAGCGTGGAACCGCCGGCTCAACAGCATTCACAACCCTCTTATGAAGCTTCTGATCTCGCTTACACAGACTGGTGGTAAACACATGATACTGTCCACTGCTAAGCTGCTTTGGATTGGTCTGATAACCCCCCTGCTGTTGTTGATGACCCTGGCCAGACTGCTGATTAAAGCCCCCTTGACCATTCTGAGGATTAGAATTTGAGCCGCCGCCCGGGCCATGAAAACCGCCGGGCCTGAGCCACCGCCCGGGCCATTGTTGCCGTTAAAGGCATTGGAATTTTTGAAGGCCTTCATGATTGCACAATCCTTCCATAGATGAGTAGCTGGCTTCTCTCTAGAGCCATGCCTTGGACAAGGCTCATTCAACAGTTGCTCCAGCGTCGGGCCTGACCCGCCGGCTCAGGGAGGGGGCCTCCCCTTGCGTCGCTGGTTAGTACCCTGTGAGCTGGCGTTGGCTACGAACTCTAGGCTACCGTCGGCCTTGCGCTTGCCACCTCCTTGGTTCCCCGGGTTATGCTGGGAACCCTTGCCATTGCCGTTCTTCTTTCCCTTCCCTGTCCTTTCATCATCTGAAGCGGAGTCCTTGGTACTATCAGAATCGGCGTACTTGACGAGAGCCGCCATCAGTGTACCCATATCACTGCAGTCGCGCTTAAGCCGCCCGAGTTTCATCTTCAGGGGCACGAAACGACAATTCTGTTCTAACATTAAGACTGCAGAGCCGGCGTCCATCTTATCAGATGAATGTATTATCTCCTTAACCCGGCGAACCCAATGTGTCGTAGACTCACCCTGCTGCTGCTTACAGTTAGTCAAATCCACAATTGACATAGACTGCCTACAGGTATCCTTGAAATTTTGGATGAACCGGGCTTTTAGCTCAGCCCAAGACCCGATGGAATTCGGTGGTAGCCCTTTCAACCAAGTGCGGGCAGTCCCATCTAACATCATGGTGAAGTACTTGGCCATTGCCGCTTCACTGACTTCCAGCAGTTCCATGGCCATCTCGTAACTCTCGATCCAGGCTGCGGGTTGTTAGTCAGCCGTGTAATTAGGCACCTTCCTAGGGCCTTTGAAATCCTTGGGTAGACGCTCATTGCGGAGAGCTGGCACTAAACAAGGGACACCTCCAGTCCTGGTAGGGATACCCACGTCGATGGAAGTCGTCGGATAAGCCGGGGGAGTCTGGTAAGCCGTCAACTGAGGCACCTGCTCCGCCTCTTGCCGCGCTCTGTCTTGGTCTGCTGCGTGAAAGGCTCCGTTATGAACCGGGCCATGGCCAGGGGGCGGGTCATGGCGTCGGACGTTACTTGAGCCGGTCGCTGAGACCATGTGTCTGCTATAACTCGGGCTCCGGCCTGGACGAGGGGTCGAGTGGATCCTGTCCCGGCTGTAAGAGTACGCCTCTTGCTGCGCCAGTGCTGTCTGAAGGAGTTCCCTGACCCGGCGGGTTTCAATAGCCGTCGGAGAGTCGCCGTCAATTGGGAGGGCCGCCAGCCGTGCCGCTGCGGCGACCATGTTCTCCAGCGGGTTAGCATAATGACCCGGTGGTATTGGCACATACTGAGGCGGGGCAGGGTTCACCCGGGGAGGCCCCATCACTTGTGGCTGAACAGGGGTTCCGGACCCGGGCACTATGATCCCTGGCGGGTTACTAGACCCTGCACCTGGCGTGTTGAAGAGGTTTCGAGGATCGTAAACTGGAGGGAGTCGAGATTGGGCTTTTTGATGCCTCCTTCTCATGACCTCATTGGACGCGTTTTGATCCATCGTGAGCCGGAAGGACTGTGCCTGAATCAACTGAGTTTGGGCGTCGAGAGCCGCCCTCCTGATCCCTTCTGCTGCCAGATCCTCTTTGGCTTTCACTAGATCTAACTTTAACTGCGCCACCTCCGCGTCATGCTGAGCTTGATCCGCTGGGTCAACCGCGGCGGTCAACAGGGCCGTCATCTTGTCCGTGAGATCCATCAGCACCTGAGCCGGCGAGGGCACCGGGTTTCCTGCCCCAGCAGCAGGGTTCTAAACAGGCTGCGCACCGGCCATGAAGATTCCGACCCGGCTCGGCGGCTCAAACGGGTCCGGAATACTGTCACCATCGGAACAACCCATGAGCCTACCATCTTGAAGTTGATACAACGAGTTTGACTCATCTGTGGACGACTCGCCGTCAGAGCCGGCGGCCCTCTCATCACCAGATCCAGATCTGTCAGAGTGCCCTCCATGGACACATCCCACAAAAACATGCCTCAAGGCAGGCAGGGCCCGGGCGGGTCGTGCGCGCTGAGCCGTCTCGATGAGATTGGCGCAGAGATCCGGCTCCGGGCCCGGTTCACTCTTCTATAGACATCACATTCATTCACGAATTGAGCGATTTCTCGTTTCATTCGAGTCCACCAATACGACTGCTTGAGGTCATGGTACATCTTCGTACTTCCAGGATGAATGGAAAGGAGAGAATTGTGCGCCTCGTTCATTATGAATTTCCTTAGATCACATTTAGGAACCACAATCCGGTCCTCGAAGAATAAGGTGTCTCTGTCATCAATGCGATAGCACTTGTATTTGGGAAGACCCTTGTCGATACCACATTTCACCTTCTTCACCATGGCATCAAGGAGTTGTGCCTCACGAATTTGATCTTCCAAAGTAGGAGAGACTATGAGGTTGGCAAGAAAGCCTTGAGGAACAACTTGGAGATTCAGCTTGCGGAAAGCTTCACAAAGATCCGGTTGGAAAGGCTTGAGAATTAGGCTGTTGCAATAAGCCTTCCTGCTTAAAGCATCTGCAATGACATTTGCTTTTCCTGGAGTATATTCAATACTCGGATTGTACTCTTGAATCATTTCGACCCATCGAGTCTGCCTGAGGTTGAGGTTGGGTTGAGTGAATATATACTTGAGACTCTTGTGATCGGTGAATATGTCCACTTGTCTTCCCAACAAGAGATGTCTCCACGTTATTAATGCATGGACAACTGCCGCCAACTCAAGATCGTGAGTGGGGTAGTTCTTCTCATTGGGCTTCAACTGACGAGAGGTATAGGCCACAACTTTCTTCTCTTGCATTAACACAGCACCGAGACCTTGGAGAGAAGCATCACAGAAAACTTCAAATGGCTTGGATTCATCAGGAGGAGTCAAGACAGGAGCTGTGACTAGTTTCTCTTTGAGAGTGTTGAAAGCAACGTCACACTCAGGAGACCAGACATACTTCACATGCTTCTGGAGGAGGTTGGAAAGAGGCTTTGCAATCTTAGAGAAATTCTCAACGAATCTTCGGCAATAGCTTGCAAGACCGAGAAAACTGCGGAGCTTGTCGTGGAATTGTCACGGCAGATGTCCTCAAGCTAGGACTTAGTCGTGGAGCCATCGCCGCTAGGAAGCTTGAAGGGGTTAACGGGACAAGGAACACGAGGGTTTATACTGGTTCGGCCCTTACGGTGAAGGTAAAAGCCTACGTCCAGTTGAGGTGGTATTGATTAGGGTTTCGATGACCAGGGAGCTTAACTGCTATGCCTGGCTCTCGATGAGATCTTTCTTCTTCTTAAACCGCTGCCGGGTCGTCCCTTTATATAGAGAGGTTGACGCCCAGCAGCTCTCAGAGTCCCGGCCGGCTCATAAAAGTGTCCGGCTCGGACTCTCAACTATTCTTGTTTTACACTACAAGTCTCGCCATACGGCGGTTTCTCACTACGGGCCTTAAGCCGTCTCCGGGTCTTAAGCCCATCTTTGGCCCACCATCTTTAAGCTTGGCGCCGGGCTTCAAGTGATGACCCTTATGAGTAACCCGGCCCTTTCTGGCGGGTGACTCTAAGGTTTATATCCTCAACATTAGGCCCCAGATTGATTTGAGCCGGCTCGTGTCAATCTTCAATTCTTTCGACAGAAAATCTCCGGCTTACAATTGTGTGAAGGCCATAACCCGGCGTGATGTCATCCTCTGGACTCCGGGTAATCCGTCGTGACGTCATCTTCCATTAAGTCCATTTTTTATTCCACCAGATCCGCAACGGATCTTATCTTTACTGCCATCCCGAAAATCGAGGCGCCTCTCGGGCGAGATAACCGCGCCGTGGCCTCCTCGTTTCTCGCGCCCACTTATGAGTCTGGCCTTATAAATAGCCCGACCCTCGGGTCTTTCTCATTCTCCCCCTTCTGTCGTCTCCTTCCTCTTGCTGCTCCGTGCTGCTCGAGCTCCGCCGCCGCCGCCGCAAGAGAGCTCTGCATCCTCGTCGTCCTTGGCCGCTACATCATCCTGAACCGTCCAGAGAACCGCGGCGAACCCCTGCATCCATAAGTTCCTTCCTCCTTGTAGGATAGATCTACGTTAAGCTCCTGCTGTTCTTCCCGTTCTTCGCCGTCGCCCACGAGTTCCTGGTAGTTTTCATTTTTACTGCCTCTTCTTGATCTTAAGACAGTATAGAATCAACGCGGCGGCTGTTTATCACCCATTTCAAATGCAAATAGATCCCTTTTCACTGCATAAAGGCTCCGTTCAAGCCCAAGAACTTCCTTTGCATCTGTTTTTAGGTCTAGAAACTTTCCTTTTTGCCGACCGTTTTGATCCAAATTATTTACTGCAACGTGTGAAACCTGTTTTCACCACACTTAGTAAAAAACTGCACCCGTTAAGCCATGGCAGTTTACATTTCCGGTTTAAAGAAACCACGCACCGTAGAACCTTCCGGCTCAAAGGAGGCCATGTGCCATAAAACTTTCCGGCTTATCTGTGACAAGGTCGTAGACAATCGAATTACTCTTAATACCTCCAGCGGCTTAGATAACCCGATGCACCTAGATATATGTCATTAGTCCCCTCCATAAGCCGCCACTTTAACATTGAACTGTAAATTTCCTCCGGCTTATAATTAAACCGGGCGTGTTTCCTTTTATCATAGGCTTCCAACTTTCACCATGCCTCCCAAAGCTCCCAAAGCTCCCATCACTTGCAATTGGATGAGGTCCAACGTCATCGACGAGACCTTAGCGGACTTTGTGAAGTCGGGTTATCTGCCCAAGAAGGACGTCATGTCCTACCGTGCCCCCGACCCATCAGAGGAGAGACCACAGCCAAAGGACGGGGAGGTGGTAGTTTTTGCGGATCATATGAGCCGGGGCTTCGCACCGCCCGACTCAAAGTTCTTTAGAGACGTGCTGAATTTCTTTGACCTGCGGCCACAAGACATAGGACCCAATTCTGTGTCCAATATATGCAACTTCCAAGTGTTCTGCGAAGTCTACCTTGGAGAGGAGCCCAGCCTGCTGCTCTTCAGAGAGCTCTTCTACCTGAACCGTCAGAACGAGTGCACCAACGGGCCAAGGTTGGAACCGGCATCTCCATTCCGCGACGGAGAGACTGCCTTTTCCCTTACGCCGAGCCGCCAAGTCACCCAAAGGACTAGAACCAGACGTGGTTCTACTGCCAAGACACGTCGCCGGCTGACGAGAGCCCGCTGCCCGGCTTTCGGCCTTCACGTCTGGAACCAACTCATCCTCTGTCTGACAAGTTAACTCAAGCGGAGCGCCAACCTCTGCTCCCCACCATCAACAAGATCAAGGCTCTCCTGGGCAATGGTCTCAACGGAATTGATCTGGTCCGGGTCTGGATCTCGTGGCGGGTGATCCCCTTGAGCCGCCGCCCCGGCTTAATGTGTGAATACACAGGCCGGAGAGATGACCCCCTGCAACACAGCCGCAATGATCTTCCTGAAGACGTTGCTGAAGACATGACCAAGGCCCTTTTAAATGAGAGCTTGGCAGACTGTGGGAGGACCGGGCTAGCCCCCTTCTGCAAGACCAACCCAGCCCCAGCGGTAAGCCGCTGATCTGAACATTTTATATTCTTCTGTAGATATCCTTCACCCGAATTTTTAAGAAATCATCATTGTATTTTTCAGGCTGATGACAAATTCTGGAAGGTCAAATATGACCATGAAGTGGCCAAGAAGGCCAGGAAGGCTAAGAAAGCCGCCAAGAGAGCCGCTCCCCGCAAGAAGGGAAGTAGGCCTACTGCTTCAGAGCTGCTGCAACTGAGCGACAGCTCCGAGTCAGAGGTAACCCCTGAACCTGTAATCTCTTGTTGTATTTATTGTTTATTTCTGTCCACCTTATCAATACTGTTCATCAACAGGATGACACCGGAGCAAGTAACCCGGTGGTTGAAGAGGTAATGATACTTTCTTCCGACTCGGAGCCCTTGCCAAGGCTGAAAGTCCGAAGGGTAACCCGGAAAGTAAGATTTTCTCATCCTTTAGCTTATCAAGATCCTCAATTTCTTTTGAAGCAACAGACTCATGAGAGCCGGCGGCACACCCGGACCAACAAGGACGCTGACCTCTCCTCCGGCTTACCCGACGCATCGAGGAAACGCCGAACCGAGGTTCTCTCCAACTTGTACCCTTTTCATCCTTTGGCGGGTGTTTATACGTCAACCGCTCAACTCTTCTGATTCAAACTATCAGGAAACCTCACCCTCCTCTGGTGACTCGATGCAATCAAGCCCGCTGGCCTTCAAGACCGTACCCGGGTAATAATGATCATCTCTTGTTGTGCTCATCTTTGCTCATACCTTTGTACTAACCTTTTTTGTCCTTTCAGTGCCCAGGCAAAGCTCACCAAGACGGCGAAGAAGACCAAGCCGGTCGAAGAGCCGGACTTGCCTGAACTGGAGGTAGCAGCTCAAGAACCGCCAGCTGCCTCCGCTCCCGAAGCCACCGCTCCAACCGACAAGGCAACTGCAAAAGCTTCTGCTAACCCGGAGACCTCCAGCTCGGCTCAGCCGGTCAATGACCCGGACGTGGTAATCACCCGGACGGAGTTTGTTGAGCCGGGGAGACCTACTGTATTGGCCAAGTGCTCCAACAAGGAGGAGTTGCTACAGCACCGCCGGGTTAATCTGGACCTCACCGACTACGCCAATCTGAACATTGGAGAGATCATCTCCGGCTATGTCAGCCACGTGCACAAGAGCTGGGATGTAGAGATCGGCATGGTGAACCAGATTCAGCAGAAGTCTGAGGTACTACTCTTCTTTCTTCTTGCTTACTGCATAGTTATCCTGTTATTCTTACCATAATCTAGCCCCCAAGTCTACGACTTATGATAGAATATGTTGTAGACTTAAGTTCCGGCTTACTTGCTTGAACCGGCAATTTGTAAATAGAAACGTTCGATATGCATTAGCCCCCAAGTGCCAAGTGTCTTTGCTTGGAAAGTGCTTGGGACTTCAAAATTGCATAATAACTGTTCATCCTATAACCCGGAAATTATGCAGGCTGTCGGGTGGTTGGTGCGACATATGCCAAAGGATGGCTTATCATTGTGGGAGCCAATAAAACGTCGCCGGTGCCTGGAAACGGGATGAGGCGAAGACATGCACGCCGGCGAATCTTACCCAGGTTCGGGGCTCTCCGAGGAGATAACACCCCTAGTCCTGCTCTGCGGGGTCTCCGCATGATCACTAGCTCGATAAAGAGTAGCTACAATCGCTCCTAGAGCTGTCGGAATCAAGGGAGAAGAAGAACAAGGCTAGCTCTTGCTTCTCTCTATCTATGGTGTGTGTGCGTGTGCTATGCTTGGAAGCCAAACATGCAGAGGTGCGAACCAGAAGCCAACTATGCTCAGTGGCCAACCCTTTGCATGGGTGCTCCGGGGGGTTTATATAGGCCTACCCCCCGGGGGTACAATGGTAATCCGGCTGGGATCTGGTCCCAGCCGTCAGTGTCTATGCTCGCCGGCTCCTCCGCCGGCTGCTGGGTCCCGCCGGCTGGTGGGTCCCGCCGGCTGCCGGCTACTTGGTCGACAGGCCGGCCCCACCGCCAGGGTCTTGTCGGCGGCTGCTTACTGTAGCCGCGCCTCTGATGATGAGGGCTTTGTCGAGGTAAGCATGGCTACAGTGATCCGCATCGGGGGCTATCACTGTTGCCTCACCTCGTCTTGTCTCCTTAATGGGGCTCCTGCTTCGAGGAAGGGAGTCGCCGGCTTCTAGAGGCCGGCTATGCTCCTGGCCGACTAGGAAAAGCCGGGCCGCCTTCACGCCTCTCTCTGGCTAAAGGGGCCCGCGGTCCTTGGGCCGTACAGGAGGGGGTCGTGGATGACGTCGTGGCTGGCGTGGCTACAGTGCCGGGCCGCACGGGAGACATCCCTCCCGTACGGCCTCCTGTAGCCATGCCCGCCTCGGGCTTCGGGGGCCGTAGGCCGCACTGTGGCCATGCCCCGTCAGGTCGTCGTTATGTAGGAGTGGTTGTGGTCTGGGCCGGCTTCTAGGAGTCGGTGTCCTTCTTGGCCGGCTTCTTGGAGTCGGTGAGGCGGGGTCGCCTTCCGGGAGTCGGCTTTAGTGGTAGCCGGCCGGGGGAGGCGGCCCAAATGTTTGGAGTGCTTGAAGGCCCAAAGGCCTGATAAATTTTTTGAAGAGCCAGGGGTAGCCGGTCTGGCTACCCGTGGCTACTTACTCCGACAGTAGTCCCCGAAGCTGATCGGGCTTCGAGGTGGAGTAGGGTTCGAGAAGCTCGAACAGCTTCCAATCGCGACAAGCCGGCAGCTGGGAGCCGGCCTTGGTCAGGCACGTCGCCTGAGCCGAAATCTTCTGGAGTCGGAGGGCGGGAACCCGCTGGCATGTGCGCCGGGCCGCGGGCCGGCCGCGGGCCGACGGCGCGCCACGTAGCCGGAAAGCCTGCCAGCCCACGCGCGAGACGGGACGTTGCCGCAGAGAGGGGGCCCGCCACGTCCGCGCCCCGGCCCAGGCGCGGATCTTTTGTATCCCGGAACCGCCCGCACGTTCCGTGCGGCAGTTTCGGCTCGCACTTATGCGTAATAAACGCGAGACGTGGGGGGAGTGGGCGCAGTTAATCCCACGTCTCCCCCCCACGTCCGGCCTCTTCGGCCGCGTGAGGCTATAAGTAGGGGGAGGTGGAGGGCGGCAGACCCTCGCACGCTCCTCCTACTCCCTTCGTCTTCTCGCCTTGCTCGTTCTCGCAACAGCGCCTCGCCGCCGCGCTCTTCCGCCGCACGCTCCTCCGCCGCCGTGCTAGCTTCCGCCATGCCTCCCCACGTAGAGCAGCGTGGCGGGGATTGGGATGGCTCCATCGTCCACAACGACCACATCGACTTCCTCCGCGACACACGGCGTCTGCCCAGTGCGGACAAAGTGGAGGTCCGCCTCGCGCCGGAGAAAGAAATCAGGCCGGCGCCGCGGGATGGCGAGCGGGTGGTCTTCCGCTCGCACTTCCTGCGCGGCTTCGGCTTGCTAGTGAGCGCCTTCTTCCGCACCTTGCTGGACTTCTATCAGCTCCAGCCGCACCACCTCACCCCCAACGCGGTGGTGCTGCTGTCGGCCTTCGTCACCCTGTGCGAGGGCTATCTCGGCGTCCTCCCCACCCTTGAGCTCTGGGGGGAGTTCTTCCAGTCGAAGCTGGGTACGCGCAGCCAGGGCGTGCCGGCCCACACTGGCGCCTTCATCGCGTCGCGGAGATCGGGCGCCGACAACCCCTTTCCCGTCATCACGCTGGTCCAATCGGTGAAGAAGTGGCAGAAATCATACTTCTACGTGCGGAACATCGCTCCACGGGGCGACTACGTCAACCTGCCGGCTTACGTAGCTGGCCCGCCGGCGGGGAGGCTGCCCCAGTGGTCCTTCCGGGCGGTGACGCTGTCGCAGGGAGGAAACGCCGCCATCGCCCGCCTTCGGGTGATGGTCCAGACGAAGGGCCTGACGGGGCCCGACCTTCTGGCCGCGTTCGTCACGCGCCGGGTCCTCCCGCTCCAGAGCCGGCCTCATCTGATCTGTCAGATGAGCGGCCAGCTCGATCCGAGCCGGATGTGCACCAAGGAGATGCCGCAGGCCGACGCGGCCGACATGGTGAACTACCTCGCCAACTGCCAGCTTCCCGACGACTGGCAATTCGGCAAGGAGCCATATAGCCGCGCCAATCCTCCGCCTACGGTACGCTCCCCTTCTCTTTTTCTCTCTCTCTCTCTCAGCTTTGTCGCCGAGTTCCTCTGGGCCGACTCTAACTCAGTCGGCTCGCTTTTTCGACAGAATCCTCTGCTTCGGCCGGCCAGCGGGGCGGACGTGGAGCGCCGCTTCGTCCCCGACCGGACCGAGCACGACCAGGAGGACCCCGATCTGGGGGCGGTCCATATGGAGGAAGCCGCCGAGCCGGCTGGCGGCCAAGCCGGCGGCGAAGCAGGCGGCGCCGGGTTCTCCGCGACCTTCGACGATTGGCCGGACGAGGACGAAGCCGAAGTCGTCCCGCCCCGCCAGCCAGCCTCCGGACGCGGCGCGGGCTCCTCCGGCGCGCAGCCTGCTCGGGGTAGAGGCCAGAAACGTCGCGCCACCCAGGGCATGTTCGGTAGCCGGACGAAGAAGCTGAGGGGTGAGGCGGCAGCCACTAGGCGGGAAGAAGCGGCCGCGAAGGCGGCTCGCTTCCGCAAAGTGGTGAAGCAGCCGCAGGCTATGTCAGCGTAAGCTTTCTTTCTTTCTGTGTATTCTCCTTCTTTCTTTTCTTGGGTGGTCTTCTGAACCTTTGTCTTCTTTTCTTTGATCAGAGCTCCACTGTCACTCGAGCGGGCGGCTGCCGGCTCCGTTGTCGAGTCGCCAGGGGGCTCTGGGAGCACCACCCGCCGCGTAGATCCCCGCGCCGCCCTCCTGGAGGCGACGGAAAGGAACGCGCGGGAGGTGCGGGAGGAGCGGGAAGCGCGGGAGGCGGAGGCACGGAAGGCAGCCGCCGCCCAGGCAGCTCGAGACAAGGAGGCGGCAAAGGCGCTCGCCGAGGCTGCAGCCAAGGCCCAGGCAGAGGCCGAGACCGAAGCGGCGGCAGGGGAGGCCTTGATGGTTACCCCCCTACGCGCCATGGCGCCCGGGGACGCGGATCCCTCGCCAGGGGGAGCCAGCGGTTCCCAGCCGGGTCTGGGCGGGAGCGGCGACGACGTCATCTTTGTGAGGGAGGCGCCAGGGCCGACTCCTCCGACTAGGGCGGCCCAAGGCGGCCAGACTGAGCCTGCGCCCGTACAGTCGGCGGAAGGCGAGCCGGCCGCGGGAGCTGCGGTGGCGGTCCGGGTTCCGCCAAGCCGGCGCGCAGGGAAGGCCGCGTTGGAGCCGCAGAAAGCGGCGTCGGAGCCACGGCCGGCCGTGGGCTCCAGCTCGTCGGCCCGAGACGCGGAGGCGACCAGCGCTACCTCCGGGTGGACGCCAGGCGGAGGGACAGCCGTAGTGAACATCGCCGCGCAAGACGTCCGGACCCGGCTCCAGGGCCAAGCCGCGGCGCTGCGGCAGTTCACCGACGAATTCCTCGCCACGCGGGCTGCCATCCGGGTTAGTATTCTCATCTTCTTCTTGATTTCTCTCGTGGGGGCGCGTCAGCGCACCCACTGGGTGTAGTCCCCGAGATTCGGGCCGACTGCTGAGCAGTCGGCTCGGATCTTCCTTGATGATTTCTCATCGTTGCTTTCGTTCTCACGTCGATCTTCTGTCCATCTTGCAGGACTATCACAACCTCCGAGCGGCCGCCTTCAACTCCCAGGCTCGGGAGCTGACGCAGAAGACCGCCGATCTCACTGAAAACCGAGGTATGTAACTTGATCTTTATCTCATGTGGGGGCGCGTCAGCGCACCCACTGGGTGTAGTCCCTGAGATTCGGGCCGATTGCTGAGCAGTCGGCTCGGATCTTCCTTGATGATTTCTCATTGTTCTTCTTCTTCTGTCTCTGCAGCGGCCAATGCCAGTCTGAGGGCACAGCTGGGGGAGTCCCAGACTGCTCTTCGTGCCAAGGACGCGGAGCTCGCCGCCTTGGTGCAGGAGCGCGACCGCCTGGTCAAGAAGCTGGCCGACCAGGAGGAAAGCCACAAGGCGGCGCTGAAGGCCGCGCAGGACCGCGAAGCCGCCCTCCAGGCCGAGTTCGAGACGGAGGCGGCCGGCTGGGCAGAGGCCAGGCAGACTCTGGTCTCCGGCTATGGCCAGATTGAGGATCTGGTTGACGGTAAGTCGTCTGCCCCTTCATCCTCTCTTGCCATCTGCTACTTCGACTTGTTTTTCTGACTTGGGGTTCTTTTTTCTTTTCTGCGCAGAGTACTTCCCCGGCTATTCCACTGCCGCCAACCAGGCCATCGAAGCTCGTCGCCAGGCGAAGAGGCAAGCCGGCTTTGAGATTTTGCCGACTGCCGGCCGCTCGCTGGCGGAGCAGCTCCTGGCGATCCAGGCTCGTATCCAGCCGGCTCACAGGCTGCTCCGCCGGCTTCAGCGTGCCGGGTCGCAGGTCCTGGCCGCCCTCTGGCCCGGCCAAGTGATCCCGCGCACTCCCAGTCGGACCGCCGACTGGCTGGAGGTGGCCGTCGGGCGCTTCGAGGCTTGGAAGGCGTCAGCGGCTCGCTCCGGCGCCGGGCGGGCGCTGGAGTTCGTCAAGGCCTGGTACCCAGGCCTGAATCTGGACCAGCTGGCCACCTGGCGGCAGCAAGCCGACGCGGAGCTGGAGCCGGCGCGGCCGGCCATCATTCGGCGGGCTTCGGCAATCGCCGACTACACCGACACCAACGTCTTCGCCCCCGAGGTGGACGACAATGGAGTCGCCCAGCCGGAAGATTGGTTCGGGCTGGACCCGGCGTGCGACGAGGACTCGGCGGAGGAGATCGACTCCAGCGACGAGGGCGAAGAGGAGGAGGAGGAGGGTGAAGACGTCGAGCCGGCTAGTGGAGCAGCCGGCCAGCCTGACCGCGCCTCCAGCACTACGCTGCGTGCGAGTGCGTCTCCTGTTGCGGGAGGTGGTCAAGCCGGGACCAGCTAGGCGGCCACTCCTTCAGCCGGCGAGCTGCCTTCACCGACCAACTCGGCCTTCGCGCCTTTGTCTTCTTTCTTTTGTTTCCTGTCTTGTTACTTTTGAACAATGTTTTTGGTTAAGTCTGCGCAGTTCCACCCACTGGGTGTATTGAAACTCAAGTCTATTGCCGCCTATCGGGGGCTTTTATGTATATAAGTTATGCAATCGGTCTTTCCTTGTACTTTTGCTTTTTGTGCTTCTGCTTTTTTCCTTTGCCGCCCTCCCTTGGTTGCCGTCTCCCTAGTCAAACAGTTGCTCTGCAATCTGTAGCCGGGGAGTGCCTGGCCGATTGGGGAGGGGGAGGTACTTTTAGCTCGGTCAGACTTAAGCTAAGTTTTTAGGAAGCCGGCCAGCCGACTGTTGTGACAGTCGGCAGGCGTATATGGAGGCCGTCTTTTTGCTATATAGGTTAGTTGTTCCTTAGCCGTTTTCGTGTGGGCGTCCTTTCTGTCTTCTCTCTTGCTAGTCGGACAGTCAGTTCTTTGAGCTGCGACTTTCAACAAGAGAGGACTGGGGAGCCGGCGCACTACTTTGCTGACTTCGGGAAGAACTTATAATATAGCTTAAGGCGGCCAGTCCCCGGGCCGACTAGTCGGACCCGGTGCCGGACAAGAATTCAAAATGTAATAAGACATTCATGGATATGACACTCGTCATCCATAGATAAATAAAAGGCAGTCCCCGAGTACTGTTCGGGGGGCCTGTTGGTTTGTAACTTAATACAAAAGGGGTAACGTGATACATACTGCTTTTCAGCTGTAAAATCGTCTTAGGAGGTTTGCGTTCCATGGTCGCTCCGACTCCTTGCCGGAGTCGTCTCTCTTGCGTGCTCTTGGCTTTTGCGCGTCGATCAAGTAGTAGGAGTCGTTGCCGAGTGCCTTGCTGACGACGAAGGGGCCTTCCCAAGGGGCCGAGAGCTTGTGCTGGCCGGCTGTTCGCTGGATCAGCCGGAGCACAAGGTCGCCCTCTTGGAAGGATCTTGGCTTGACCTTGCGGTTGTAGTAGCGGCGTAGGCCTTGCTGGTAGATGGAGGACCGGCTGAGGGCTAACAGCCGGCCTTCTTCCAGTAGGTCGACGCCGTCTTCTCTTGCTTCTTTGGCTTCCTCCTCCGTGTACATGGTGATCCGAGGCGAGTCGAACTCGATGTCTGTTGGGATGACAGCCTCGGCACCGTACACGAGGAAGAATGGAGTGAAGCCGGTTGACTTGTTGGGTGTAGTGCGCAGACTCCAGAGGACAGCCGGCAGCTCTTCGAGCCAGCAGCCGGCCGATCGCTCCAGTGGTACAACCAGTCGGGGCTTGATGCCGGAGAGGATAAGTCCATTTGCTCGCTCGACCTAGCCGTTTGACTGCGGGTGGGCAATGGACGCTAAGTCCAGTCGGATGTCCTGTGTCGCGCAGAAACGTGCCAGTGCGCCTTTGGCGAAGTTCGTGCCGTTGTCGGTGATGATGCTGTGCGGCACGCCGTACCGAGTAGTGATGTCGGTGATGAATGTCACGGCAGTCGGCCCGTTCAGCTTCTTAATCGGCTTTGCTTCGATCCACTTTGTGAACTTGTCCACAGCAACGAGTAGATGTGTCAAGCCACCGCGGGCCGTCTTGAAAGGGCCCACCATGTCCAGTCCCCAGACGGCGAAAGGCCAGGTGAGGGGAATGGACTTGAGGGCAGAAGCCGGCATGTGTTGTTTGGAACTGAAGACTTGACATCCTCTGCAGGTCTTGACTATTTCTTTAGCATCCTCCAAGGCAGTCGGCCAGAAGAACCCATGGCGGAAAGCCTTGGCCATGAGGGATCTTGAGGCGGCGTGGTGGCCGCATTCGCCTTGGTGGATGTCTTTGAGGATTGCCACTCCTTTTTCTGGCTCGACGCAACGCTGGAAGACTCCAGTAACGCTGCGCTTCACCAGCTCCCTGTTGATTATTGTGTATGCTGCGGCTCGTCGTTGCACTAGTCTTGCTGCGATCTCATCAGTCGGCAGCTCTCTGCTGACTAGGAACTTGAGGATGGGCTGGGCCCATGAGGGAGCTGTGACTTCTTCTGCTGTTATCGTGGCCACCATGACTCGGGTGGGTGGGTTGGGTGTTGCGTTGGGGTCGACCACCACTTCTTGCGTCGTTGCAGTCCCCGGGCCGACTGCTGCAGTCCCCGGGCCAGGCTTTGAGGTCCCTGGGCCGGGTGCGACTACGTCAGTTCCCGGGGCAGTCGTCGAAGTCCCCGCGCCGCCTGCGGGATTTCTTGAGCCGGGTCCGGCTGTTTCTGGCGCAGGCGGTACGAAGATGGAATCTGACTCTGGAGACGGCTTGATGGACGGCTTGAGGAGGCGCTGGAGGGAGACGCCAGTCGGTATGGCTTGTCGGGTGGAGCCGATCCGTGCTAGGGCATCTGCTTGGTCGTTGTCGGCCCTTGGCACATGAAGGAACTCGCACCCTTCGAAGTGTCCGCTCATCTGCTGGACGAGGAAGCGGTAGCTCGCCATGTTCGCGTCCTTGGCGTCCCAATCGCCAGATGATTGCTGGACCACTAAGTCGGAGTCGCCGTAGCACAGGATCCGGCGTATGCCGAGCTCTTTGGCTAGCCGGAGCCCATGTACGAGCGCCTCGTACTCGGCCACGTTGTTGGAGGCGGCGAAGTGGATCTGCAGCGTGTACTTGAGCTTGTCGCTTTTGGGAGAGGTGAGGACGATGCCGGCTCCCAAGCCGGTGCGCATCTTGGACCCGTCAAAGTGCATCCGCCAATGGGTAGAGTCGGGAGCCGGCGGTAAGTACTGGGTCTCGGCCCAGTCGACGAGGAAGTCGGCCAATGCTTGCGACTTGATGGCGGTGCGGGGTTGATAGAAGATCGTGTAGGGCGCCAAGGCAATGGCCCATTTGGCCACCCGGCCGGATGCATCCCGGCTGCCTATGATCTCGGCGAGCGGGGCAGTGCACACGACCGTGATGGGGTGCTCTTGGAAGTAGGGCTTCAATTTCTTGGCAGCGAAGTACACCCCATAGCACATCTTCTGGTAGTGCGGGTAGTTTTGCTTTGAGCTGGATAGTACTTCGCTGAGATAGTAGACCGGCCTCTGGACCAGCTGGGCTCGGCCTTCCTCCGGGCGCTGGACCACAACAACAATGCTGACGACTCGGCTTGTCGCGGCGATGTAGAGGAGCATGGGCTCCTTCTCAGTCGGCGCGGCCAGGACAGGCGGAGTGGTCAACATTTTCTTCAACTCATGGAAGGCTTGGTCGGCTTGATCATTCCACTCAAAGTGAGTGGACTTCTTCATGAGTCGGTACAGGGGGAGGGCCTTCTCTCCTAGTCGGCTGATAAAACGGTTCAGGGAGGCTAAGCAGCCAGTGAACTTCTGCACATCTCGCAGCTTGGTGGGTATCTCCATCCTCTCGATGGCCTTGATCTTGACAGGGTTGCACTCAATGCCGCGTTCGGAGACCAGGAAGCCTAGCAGCTGGTCGGCTGGTACTCCGAACACGCACTTCTCAGGGTTGAGCTTGATCTGGAATCGGCGTAAGTTGGCGAATATTTCCTTCAGGTCTTCCAGCAAGGTACCGCGCTTCTCTGTCTTCACCACAATGTCGTCTACGTAGACGTGGGCATTTCTGCCAAGTTGTTTCAAGAGACATTTCTGCATGCAACGCTGAAAAGTGGCACCGGCGTTTCTCAAGCCGAATGTCATTGTCAGGTAGCAGAAAGCTCCAAAGGGTGTGATGAAGGCAGTCTTCAGGCGGTCAGCTGGGTCCAACTTGATCTGATGATACCCTGAGTATGCATCCAAAAAACACAACAGCTCGCATCCCGCTGTAGAGTCTATCACTTGGTCAATCCGTGGCAAAGCAAACGGATCCTTTGGGCAGGCCTTGTTCAAGCTTGTGTAGTCTATACACATGCGCCACTTGTTATTCTTCTTCGAAACCAGAACTGGATTGGCAAGCCATTCTGGAAAGAACACTTCCATGATGAAGCCGGCTGCAAGGAGCCGGGCTATCTCTTCTCCCACGATTCTTCGCTTCTCTTCTGATAGTCGGCGGAGGGGTTGCTTGACCGGCTTTGCATCAGCTCGGACATGTAATTTGTGCTCGGCGAAATCCTTCGGGACACCCGGCATGTCCTTTGGGGACCATGCAAAGATGTCTCGATTCTCACGGAGGAAGTCGGCGAGCTCGCCTTCCTATTTACTGTCCAAGTTCGCCCCAATCACGGCGAACCTCTCCGGGTGCTCCGGGTCTAGAGGTATCTTCTTCGTCTCTTTGGCAGGCTGGAAGGAGCCCTGCGCATCACAGTCCTTGGGGTTGGGGGACAAGGTCGGCTGCTTGCCGGCCATGGCCACAACCCGTTCCAGCATCTTCTTCTCTTCCGCCACCACGAGGGACTCGGCCAGCCGGCTGCTGGCCATGGCACACTCGATGGACTTCTTGTAGTCGCCGGCTACCGTGATGATCCCTTTCGAGCTCGGCATCTTCATCTTCAGGTAGGCATAGTGGGGCACAGCCATGAACTTGGCCAAAGCAGGTCGGCCAAGCAGTGCATGATAGGGGCTCTCCAAATCCACCACCTCGAACCATATTACTTCCCGGCGAAAATGATCTTTGTCTCCGAAGAGAACATCCATCTTGATCTTGCCGATTGGAGAGCAAGATAGGCCGGGTACGATACCATGGAAGACAGTGCGGCTCGGCATGAGCTGCTTCGCTTTGATGTTCAGCTTGTCCATGGTGTCGCGGTACAGTATGTTGATACTGCTTCCGCCGTCTATCAGGACGCGGGAAAATCTGGCAGCTCGCCTCTCCGTCGCAAGGGTGACGTCCAAGACCATAGCATAGGAGCCAGGCGAAGGCATCACCTCTGGGTGGTCGGCCTGGCTCCAGCTGATGGGCTTTTCCGACCAATGCATGAACTCGGCGGTGCTAGAGGCGACTGCGTTTACTTCTTGGTGTTGCCGGCGTCGGTTGCGCTTGTCGTCAACTTGACTCGTGAAGACGACGTAGGCGTCGTGCGCTTCGGGGAACTCGTCTTGGATGGCGCCGACTGCCGGCCGGGCCGCCGGCTGCTGGGGAGCTGGAGGCGGCGGGCCGGGAGGCGGAGGCGGCACTATCCCTTCGCCCTTGGTGATGCGGGTGAGCCAGTGGCATTTCCGTGTTGTATGGTTGGACGGTTTCGCGCCGCTGTGGAACTTGCAGGGGGCATCGAGTGCTTGTTCGTAGGAGAAGGACGGCTGCCAGGGCGGCCGGCCTCCCTTCTTCTTGGGAGCAGGCCGCTCTTCGGGCTGCTCGTCTTCAATGGTGGCCACCTGCCGACTGGAGGAAGTCGGCATGGGGCCCTTGCGCTTGTGGTCGTTCTGGTAGGGGCGCCGGTTGGGGTCGCCAGCCGGCTGCTTGGGAGCCGGGGCGACCACTTTCCCCGAGGCGTCCACTCGGAGCTCGGTCTTCGTGGAGGAGTCGGCAGTGGCGTACTTGTCGGCGGTGATCAGCAACTCATCGAGGGTAGCCGGCTCGTCGCAGAGGAGTCGGTGCTTGAGGAGGGTGCCCTCTCGGCACCCGGCAGTGAAGTACTCGATGGCCTGGACCTCGTGCACTCCCTCGCAGGAGTTGCGGAGCTCGGCCCATCGCGTGAGGTAGTCGCGGGTCGACTCGTTGGGCCCCTGGACGCAGAGGGAGAGCTGGCGAGGCTTGGGAGGCCGCTTGTAGGTGCTGGTGAAGTTGCGGACGAAAACCTCGGTGAAGTCCAGCCAGCTGTTGATGCTGTATGGCTTGAGGCTGTTGAGCCACGTGCGCGCCGTCCCTTGCAGCATCAAGGGGACGTACTTCACGGCGACGCGCCGATTGCCGTTGGCGATGCTGACGGCTGTGGAGTAGTCGATGAGCCAATCTTCCGGCTTCACCGAGCCATTGTACTTGGGCGTGTCTCTGGGGAGCGAGAACCCTTTGGGGAAGGGCTCGTCGCGGATGCGGGGGCCAAAGCATGGCGGGCCGACATCGTCTTCTTCTTCTAACGCCAGGGACCGAGCAAGGCGGTCGATCCTGTGGCGGGCGTCACTCTCGCCGACTCCTTCTCGGCGGCCGAGTCGGTCGCCAAGAGTCGGATGTGTGATGGGCGGCGGAGTGAGGCGTCTTTCTCTTCGAGGCGGGGGAGGAGGCAGGTTTCCCTGATGTTCAACCGCCCGAGGGCGGCCTTCCGCGTCGCGCTCGATAGTGATGCGGGTCCGGCTGCGGCTGGCAGCCGGCTCCTTGTCTTTCTTCTGGCGCGTGCCGCTCGCAGTCGGCGAGCGGGACGTCGCGGCGTGCTCCCGGCGCGGGGGATGGCTATCAGCTCGGGCGCCGGCTTCGTGCCGTTCTGCAGCCGCGTCGATCAGCTGCTGGATCCGTCTTGTCATGTAAGGGAGCTCATCGGCTCCCAGCCCATTGAGCTCCTCTGCTGCCGCCTGAGCGGCTCGCAGATTCTCGAGCGGGGTGGCGTAGACAGGGCGATCTACGCCCAGCATGCTGGCAACGGCTGCGCAGCGCTTCTGGACGAAGCCGGCTCGGCTCGGGCCGCTCGGCGGCGGCGTCCCGAAGGCGGCGCGGTCGACTTCGCGCTGGTGGGCCTCGGTGAGGCGTCTCATCGAGGCTATCTTCTTGCTCTCCGTGATGAGGGCAAGACGGCGTGCCTCCAGGGTCTCGGCGTCGGCGTCGGCCGGGAGGGGGATGGAGAGGTCGTGCATCGCTGCTTGCTGAGCGTCGCGGGCGCTCCCGCCCGAGTTGGAGACGTGGCTGATGACCAGCACTTCGGTGACAGCGCTGCTGCCGCTGTCAGCTCGAGGGAGTGGGTCGTCGAAGACCACCACGTCGGAGGGGTAGGCGTCGAGCGACGCGGTGTCGGAGTCGATGAGCATCGGGTCGGTGGAGCCGACAGACTCCATATCCGCAGCAGGCTCGCTGGAGACGTGAAGTTGGTCGAGGAGGCTGACGAGGCGGCTCTCGGGGTAGTCGGTGCCTGCGTCGGACGCAGGCTCGTCGGAGATGCGAGTCTCGCCGAGCAGATCGGCGAGGCGGCTCGCTGTGCAGGCGTCGTCGACGCCTTGCAGCGCGTCGGGGCAAGCGCCATCGGGCGCAGCAGGCTGGCTGCGCTCGCGGGGGAGGAAGAAGGTTCCCGTCCAGAACAGGTCTCCGGACGACGGTGCACCTGGCCCCACGGTGGGCGCCAAATGTCGGGTGGTTGGTGCGACATATGCCAAAGGATGGCTTATCATTGTGGGAGCCAATAAAACGTCGCCGGTGCCTGGAAACGGGATGAGGTGAAGACATGCACGCCGACGAATCTTACCCAGGTTCGGGGCTCTCCGAGGAGATAACACCCCTAGTCCTGCTCTGCGGGGTCTCCGCATGATCACTAGCTCGATAAAGAGTAGCTACAATCGCTCCTAGAGCTGTCGGGATCAAGGGAGAAGAAGAACAAGGCTAGCTCTTGCTTCTCTCTATCTATGGTGTGTGTGCGTGTGCTATGCTTGGAAGCCAAACATGCAGAGGTGCGAACCAGAAGCCAACTATGCTCAGTGGCCAACCCTTTGCATGGGTGCTCCGGGGGGTTTATATAGGCCTACCCCCCCGGGGTACAATGGTAATCCGGCTGGGATCTGGTCCCAGCCGTCAGTGTCTATGCTCGCCGGCTCCTCCGCCGGCTGGTGGGTCCCGCCGGCTGCCGGCTACTCGGTCGACAGGCCGGCCCCACCGCCAGGGTCTTGTCGGCGGCTGCTTACTGTAGCCGCGCCTCTGATGATGAGGGCTTTGTCGAGGTAAGCGTGGCTACAGTGATCCGCGTCGGGGGCTATCACTGTTGCCTCACCTCGTCTTGTCTCCTTAATGGGGCTCCTGCTTCGAGGAAGGGAGTCGCCGGCTTCTGGAGGCCGGCTATGCTCCTGGCCGACTAGGAAAAGCCGGGCCGCCTTCACGCCTCTCTCTGGCTAAAGGGGCCCGCGGTCCTTGGGCCGTACAGGAGGGGGTCGTGGATGACGTCGTGGCTGGCGTGGCTACAGTGCCGGGCCGCACGGGAGACATCCCTCCCGTACGGCCTCCTGTAGCCATGCCCGCCTCGGGCTTCGGGGGCCGTAGGCCGCACTGTGGCCATGCCCCGTCAGGTCATCGTTATGTAGGAGTGGTTGTGGTCTGGGCCGGCTTCTAGGAGTCGGTGTCCTTCTTGGCCGGCTTCTTGGAGTCGGTGAGGCGGGGTCGCCTTCCGGGAGTCGGCTTTAGTGGTAGCCGGCCGGGGGAGGCGGCCCAAATGTTTGGAGTGCTTGAAGGCCCAAAGGCCTGATAAATTTTCTGAAGAGCCAGGGGTAGCCGGTCTGGCTACCCGTGGCCACTTACTCCGACACAGGCTGCTTGCAAGAAGTTTGAAGCTGACATCTCCGATCTGAAGACCCGGCTGAGGACGCAAGAAACTGAGAGCCGGAAGGCCAATGCCAAATTTGTGTCCAGTATTGCTGCGCAAGAAAAGCTGAAGACGGACTTTGATGCTGAACGGAAAGCTTCGGCCGAAGAGAAGGCTACTCTGGTGAACCGGGCCGAACAGGCGGAGAAGGCTCTGACAGAGAAGACCGCCGAACTCTCCGGCTTAAAACGCCAAGTGTCCCAGATGGTTGCCGCAATCTTCGGTAAGTCATTCCACCGGCTTTCGTCCAGTTTAAAATTTTTATGTCTCATAACCCAGCATTGCCGGCGGCTTATCTTACTCTGTTACATAGGTCCCAGAAGCGCCAACCTCAACCAAAGCGTGGTGACCAAGTTGAAGGCCGTGTACACCCTGGTGGAGCAACTCTACACCGGGTCATAGCGCGCCTTGGCCGTGGTGGCCCTATCAAATGAGGTGCCGACTCATCTGGCGGAAGTTCTTCGCCGGCTTGCCGTTCTTCCCCAACGTGTCCAAGAGCTGCGGCGGGCCTCTGCATGAGCCGAAGCTATCGCCGCTCTGAGCCGGGCCAAGGCGTTCCTTCCAGAGTTAGACCCGGCGGACATTGCCCTCGGCTATCCCAGTTTGAAGGAAGACAACACACCCTTCGACCAAAGGGACTTTGCAGCCTGCGTGAAGATCGTGCGCCCGGTGGCCACCCTCATTGGAAACGACACAGATCTGACCAAGTACTAGCCGGGTTACAATGCAGAAAATCAGAGGATCCCCACTCCGCGTTATGAAGCTATCAGCTTAGTCCTGCCAGCTCGTAAGCACACCTTAGCCCCAAAGATTGACCCGGCCGGGTTAATTGACGAGGAAGCTCAATTTGAAGCTCTGAGCGGCATTGACTGGAAGTCGTCAACTTTCCAGGTCTTGGGAACAGCCAAAGGAGAGGAGAGGGATGAGCCGGAGACTTCAACTCAGCAAGCATCGTAACTCTGCAGGCGGCTTATTAAACAATGCTTCACCCTTTTGGACTCGATGAGTCTTGTAATAGAGTAGGACCAACACTTTAACTTTGCCGTGCCATCGTGCACGCGTTGAATGCTGAAGTCCATTGAAGTTGTCTCCTTTATATTTCCCCGGGTCATAATCGATCATTCATTTTCCTTAAGCTCAAATAGTTGCCTTTAACTATCCTGCATAGAAGGACAAATCACAAGTCTCTAGGCAGCTTACCGCACTGAGAATCATAGTTATATATATATAACCCGGAATATGAATCAAAAAAGACTGGTCCTCAATTATGTCCTTAATATAGCCGTAATAACACACTTATCGGCCTGCAAGCACACTTCCGGCTTAGATAACCCGGGTAATAAGGTTGGTACCTCAATTCCGGTTTACCAGTCTTAATAACACCGATTATATTCGACTAGTACTATAAATCAAAGTTAAGCCGGCAAAGTGAGACCCGCCGTGCACACCTGAAATAATCAGAAGAACTCACTATAAATCCAAAGAACGTAGGGGCTTCCGGTTCAAATATGACCAGAAACCCGTCCCAAAGGGGTTATGCTAGGATTCGAATGCGATCATATAGCCCCCAGTGGGTGTGGCGATGCCAATCAAGAGGGTACCGACAGCTATGTTCTCTTTGGTTCGAATACGACCCATGTTTGAACAGGAAGCCCCCAAATGACTTTAAGAATTGTTTAACGACGCTGATTCGAATACGATCCACGTCGGTTCCCAAAGGGGTTAAACTATGATTCAAATATGATCAAAGAAAACTCCCCAATGAGCTCGGCACTTTGCCAATCAAATGGGTATCAACAGCTATGTTCTCTTTGGTTCGAATACGACCTATGTTTGAACAGGAAGCCCCCAAATGACTATATTGTGTATGGCTAGATTCGAATACGATCATAAGCCGGATCCTCCTTCAAGTTATCACATGATCTTGTAATGTAAACAACAGATTCATCTTTGGAGGAGAAAAAAGGACAGAGGTCCTGCTTTATTGCTTATCATAATATATACATGGCTTAGAGAAATATGTACATTATGAGAGCTGGTGGCTCAAGTGTAATAAGGCCGAAGCTGAGCTATGTTCCACGGCCGACGGGTCTCTTCCTCCAACTTATGTGAATCTTTGTGCTCCCGAATATCAATGAGGTAATATGACCCATTGTGCAAATTCTTGCTGACCACAAAGGGCCCTTCCCAAGGCGGGGATAGCTTGTGCGCATCTGTTTGATCTTGGATGAGCCGGAGCACCAGATCGCCTTCCTGAAAGACCCGTGATTTAACCCGGCGACTATGATAACGGCGCAGGTCCTGTTGGTAAATCGCTGAGCGAGCTGCTGCCACATCACGCTGTTCGTCCAACAAGTCAAGAGCATCTTGGCACGCCTGTTCATTATCCATCTCAACATAAGCTGCCACTCGAGGCGAGTCATGACGGATGTCACTGGGGAGGACTGCTTCCGCTCCATAAACCATGAAGAAAGGCGTGAAACCTGTAGACCTGTTAGGAGTAGTGTTGATGCTCCATAACACGGAGGGTAACACCTCCACCCAACAACCCGGCGTCCGTTGTAAAGGGACCAAAAGCCGGGGTTTGATGCCTTTCAGAATCTCCTGATTAGCCCTCTCAGCTTGACCATTGGACTGAGGGTGAGCCACTGATGAAACATCAAGTCTAATATGCTCTCGTTGACAAAACTCCTCCATGGCGCCTTTGGATAAATTGGTACCATTGTCAGTTATAATGCTGTGTGGAAAGCCAAAGCGAAAGATCACCTTTTTCATAAACTGAACTGCCGTGGCTGCATCACACTTGCTAACTGGCTCTGCTTCAACCCACTTGGTAAACTTGTCAACTGCCACCAAGAGGTGGGTCTTCTTATCCTTGGACCTTTTAAAAGGCCCAACCATATCAAGCCCCCAGACTGCAAAGGGCCAAGTAATTGGGATCATCCTCAGCTCCTGAGCCGGCACATGAGCCCGTCGCGAGAACCTTTGGCAACCATCACATTTACTGACCAAGTCCTCCGCATCAGCATGAGCCGTCAGCCAATAAAAACCATGACAAAAAGCCTTGGCCACAAGAGACTTTGAGCTGGCGTGATGGCCACAATCCCCTTCATGAATCTCACGCAAGATCTCTTGACCTTCCGCAGGGGAGACACAACGCTGGAACGCTCCCGTAACACTGCGGCGATGCAACTCACCGTGATAACAATCATTGACTTAGACCGCCGGGTTATTTGTCTTGCCAAAGTTTCATCCTCAGGCAAATCTCCCCGGGTCATGTAAGCCAGACAGGGCATTGTCCAGTCCGGTATGATGTGGAGAGCCGCCACTGGTCGTGCCTCCGGGTCAGGGACGGCCAAGTCTTCCTCTGTAGGCAACTTAACAGAAGGGTTATGTAGGACGTCCAGGAAAATATTAGGCGGCACCGGCTTTCGCTGAGAGCCCAGCCGGCTTAAAGCATCAGCCGCCTCGTTCTTCCTGCGATGGATGTGCTCTACTTGGTAACCCTGAAAGTGCCCAGCAATGGCCTCAACTTCGCGGCGATAAGCCGCCATGAGAGGGTCCTTGGAGTCCCACTTTCCTGATACTTGTTGAGCCACCAAGTCTGAGTCGCCGAAGCACCTTACCCGGCTCAAGCTCATCTCCTTAGCCATCCGAAGACCGTGGAGCAAGGCCTCGTACTCAGCTGCATTGTTGGTACAAGGAAACATCAATTGTAGCACGTAATGGAACTTGTCACCCTTAGGGGAAGCCAATATGACTCCAGCCCTCGAGCCCTCCAACTGCCTGGACCCATCAAAGTGAATAGTCCAATATGTATTATCCGGCTTCTATTCGGGCACTTGTAGCTCTGTCCAATCATTGATGAAATCCACCAAAGCCTGAGATTTAACAGCAGTGCGTGGCACATACTTCAGACCATGAGGTCCGAGCTCTATAGCCCACTTAGCCACTCTCCCTGTGGCCTCCCTGTTCTGAATGATATCTCCAAGGGGGGCAGAACTGACCACAGTGATGGGGTGACCCTGGAAATAATGCTTAAGCTTCCGGCTTGCCATGAACACATCATAAACAAGTTTCTGCCAATGCGGATACCGCTGCTTGGACTCGATGAGTACTTCGCTGACATAATAAACCGGCCTCTGAACCGGATGCTCCTTACCCTCTTCCTTGCGCTCCACCACCACGGCCGCACTGACGGCTCGGGTGTTAGCAGCTACATACAGCAATAGAGGCTCCTTGTCAACCGGAGAAACAAGGACTGGGGGCTCGGCCAGCTGTCTCTTCAAATCCTCAAAAGCAGTACCAGCTGCATCATTCCAGACAAAGTCATCAGTTTTCTTCATCAACTGATATAATGGCATGGCCTTCTCCCCCAAACGGCTTATAAAACGGCTTAAAGCAGCGATACGACCCGCCAGGCGCTGGACGTCGTTTATACACGGCGGCTTAGCCAGGGAGGTGATGGCCTTGATCTTCTTTGGGTTAGCTTCAATGCCTCTGTTAGAAACCAAGAAACCCAAGAGCTTGCCTGCAGGAACACCAAAAACACATTTGGCCAGGTTAAGCATCATCTTGTAGACCCGGAGATTATCAAAGGTTTCCCTCAGATCATCTATCAAGGTTTCCTCCTTCCTGGATTTAACCACAATATCATCCACATAAGCATGAACATTGCGCCCAATCTGGTTATGAAGATAGTTCTGCACGAAGCGCTGATAAGTCGCCTGCGCACTCTTGAGTCCAAAGGGCATAGACACATAGCAGAAGGCTCCAAAGGGAGTGATGAACGCCGTCTTCTCCTAGTCCTTAACTGCCATTTTAATCTGATGATATCCAGAATAAGCATCCAAGAAACTTAGGCGCTCACAACCCGCCGTAGCATCAATGATTTGATCAATACGGGGAAGGGCGAAAGGATCAGCCGGACACGCCTTGTTCAAGTCCGTGTAGTCCACACACATCCACCAGGTGCCGTTCTTCTTGAGTACGAGCACGGGTTAGCTAACCATTCTGGGTGAAAGACTTCAACAATAAACCCGGCCGCCAAGAGCCGGGCCATCTCCGCACCAATAGCTTTCCGCCTCTCTTCATTAAACCGCCGAAGGAATTGCCTGACCGGCTTAAATTTCGGATCAACATTGAGAGTGTGCTCAGCGAGTTCTCTAGGTACACCTGGCATGTCAGACGGCTTCCATGCAAAAATGTCCCTATTCTCACGGATGAACTCGATGAGCGCGCTTTCCTATTTTGGATCCAGATTGGCACTGATGCTAAACTGCTGAGATGAATCTCCTGGAACGAAATCAACAAGTTTAGTCTCATCATCCGACTTAAATTTCATTGCCGGCTCATGCTCCGTAGTCGGCTTTTTCAGAGAGGTCATATCTGTTGGGTCAACGTTGTCTTTGTAAAACTTCAACTCCTCTATTGCGCAAACAGATTCTGCATAAGCTGCATCGCCTTCCTCACACTCCAGGGCCACCTTTCGGCTGCCGTGAACCGTAATGGTCCCATTATGACCCGGCATCTTGAGCTGTAAATACACGTAACACGGCCGTGCCATGAACTTGGCGTAAGCCGGCCGCCCAAATATGGCATGGTACGGACTTCTTATCTTGACCACCTCAAAGGTCAATTTTTCCACCCTGTAGTTGTGCTCATCTCTAAAGGCCACTTCCAACTCGATCTTGCCGACTGGATAGGCCGACTTACCAGGTACCACACCATGGAAAATAGTGTTTGACTGGCTGAGGTTCTTATCAATCAACCCCATACGACGGAACGTCTCATAATAGAGGATGTTGATGCTGCTGCCTCCATCCATGAGCACCTTAGTGAACTTATATCCTCCCACCCGAGGAGCCACCACCAAGGCCAAGTGACCTGGATTATCCACCCGGGGAGGGTGATCTTCCCTACTCCACACTATAGGCTGCTCAGACCACCGCAAGTAGCGTGGAACCGCCGGCTCAACAGCATTCACAGCCCTCTTATGAAGCTTCTGATCTCGCTTACACAGACTGGTGGTAAACACATGATACTGTCCACCGCTAAGCTGCTTTGGATTGGTCTGATAACCCCCCTGCTGATTAAAGCCCCCTTGACCATTCTGAGGATTAGAATTTGAGCCGCCGCCCGGGCCATGAAAACCGCCGGCGCCTGAGCCACCGCCCGGGCCATTGTTGCCGTTAAAGGCATTGGAATTTTTGAAGGCCTTCATGATTGCACAATCCTTCCATAGATGAGTAGCTGGCTTCTCTCTAGAGCCATGCCTTGGACAAGGCTCATTCAACAGTTTCTCCAGCGTCGGGCCTGACCCGCCGGCTCAGGGAGGGGGCCTCCCCTTGCGTCGCTGGTTAGTACCCTGTGAGCTGGCGTTGGCTACGAACTCTAGGCTACCGTCGGCCTTGCGCTTGCCACCTCCTTGGTTCCCCGGGTTATGCTGGGAACCCTTGCCATTGCCGTTCTTCTTTCCCTTCCCTGTCCTTTCATCATCTGAAGCGGGGTCCTTGGTACTATCAGAATCGGCGTACTTGACGAGAGCCGCCATCAGTGTACCCATATCACTGCAGTCGCGCTTAAGCCGCCCGAGTTTCATCTTCAGGGGCACGAAACGACAATTCTGTTCTAAAATTAATACTGCAGAGCCGGCGTCCATCTTATCAGATGAATGTATTATCTCCTTAACCCGGCGAACCCAATGTGTCGTAGACTCACCCTCCTGCTGCTTACAGTTAGTCAAATCCACAATTGACATAGACTGCCTACAGGTATCCTTGAAATTTTGGATGGACCGGGCTTTTAGCTTAGCCCAAGACCCGATGGAATTCTGTGGTAGCCCTTTCAACCAAGTGCGGGCAGTCCCATCTAACATCATGGTGAAGTACTTGGCCATTGCCGCTTCACTGACTTCCAGCAGTTCCATGGCCATCTCGTAACTCTCGATCCAGGCTGCGGGTTGTAAGTCAGCCGTGTAATTAGGCACCTTCCTAGGGCCTTTGAAATCCTTGGGTAGACGCTCATTGCGGAGAGCTGGCACTAAACAAGGGACACCTCCAGTCCTGGTAGGGATACCCACGTCGATGGAAGTCGTCGGATAAGCCGGGGGAGTCTGGTAAGCCGTCAACTGAGGCACCTGCTCCGCCTCTTGCCGCGCTCTGTCTTGGTCTGCTGCGTGAAAGGCTCCGTTATGAACCGGGCCATGGCCAGGGGGCGGGTCATGGCGTCGGACGTTACTTGAGCCGGTCGCTGAGACCATGTGTCTGCTATAACTCGGGCTCCGGCCTGGACGAGGGGTCGAGTGGATCCTGTCCCGGCTGTAAGAGTACGCCTCTTGCTGCGCCAGTGCTGTCTGAAGGAGTTCCCTGACCCGGCGGGTTTCAATAGCCGTCGGAGAGTCGCCATCAATTGGGAGGGCCGCCAGCCGTGCTGCTGCGGCGACCATGTTCTCCAGCGGGTTAGCATAATGACCCGGTGGTATTGGCACATACTGAGGCGGGGCAGGGTTCACCCGGGGAGGCCCCATCACTTGTGGCTGAACAGGGGTTCCGGACCCGGGCACTATGATCCCTGGCGGGTTACTAGACCCTGCACCTGGCGTGTTGAAGAGGTTTCGAGGATCGTAAACCGGAGGGAGTCGAGATTGGGCTTTTTGATGCCTCCTTCTCATGACCTCATTGGACGCGTTTTGATCCATCGTGAGCCGGAAGGACTGTGCCTGAATCAACTGAGTTTGGGCGTCGAGAGCCGCCCTCCTGATCCCTTCTGCTGCCATATCCTCTTTGGCTTTCACTAGATCTAACTTTAACTGCGCCACCTCCGCGTCATGCTGAGCTTGATCCGCCGGGTCAACCGCAGCGGTCAACAGGGCCGTCATCTTGTCCGTGAGATCCATCAGCACCTGAGCCGGCGAGGGCACCGGGTTTCCTGCCCCAGCAGCAGGGTTCTAAACAGGCTGCGCACCGGCCATGAAGATTCCGACCCGGCTCGGCGGCTCAAACGGGTCCGGAATACTGTCACCATCGGAACAACCCATGAGCCTACCATCTTGAAGTTGATACAACGAGTTTGACTCATCTGTGGACGACTCGCCGTCAGAGCCGGCGGCCGTCTCATCACCAGATCCAGATCTGTCAGAGTGCCCTCCATGGACACATCCCACAAAAACATGCCTCAAGGCAGGCAGGGCCCGGGCGGGTCGTGCGAGCTGAGCCGTCTCGATGAGATCGGCGCAGAGATCCGGCTCCGGGCGCGGTTCACTCTTCTACAGACATCACATTCATTCACGAATTGAGCGATTTCTCGTTTCATTCGAGTCCACCAATACGACTGCTTGAGGTCATGGTACATCTTCGTACTTCCAGGATGAATGGAAAGGAGAGAATTGTGCGCCTCGTTCATTATGACTTTCCTTAGATCACCTTTAGGAACCACAATCCGGTCCTCGAAGAATAAGGTGTCTCTGTCATCAATGCGATAGCACTTGTATTTGGAAAGACCCTTGTCGATACCACGTTTCACCTTCTTCACCATGGCATCAAGGAGTTGTGCCTCATGAATTTGATCTTCCAAAGTGTAACGCCCACGATGCGGCTATATCTCCCACGTGTCGAGGCACGACTTAGAGGCATAACCGCATAGTGGTTTTGTCGCAAGAAGGGTCATCTTCACACAATCCCATGTAATGAACAAGAATGGGATAAAGAGTTGGCTTACAATCGCCACTTCACACAATACATAAATATCATCATACATCATCCCAAAATACAATCATATAGACCGACTACGGTCAAAATCCAGATGAAAATAAGACAACCCCAAATGCTAGATCCCCGATCGTCCCAACTGGGCTCTACTACTGATCATCAGGAAAAGACACATAGTAACGACCACGTTCCTCGTCGAACTCCCACTTGAGATCGACGCCATCATCTGCACTGGCATCGTCGACACCTGCAACTGTTTATGGAAGTATCTGTGAGTCATGGGGACTCAGCAACCTCACACCCACGAGATCAAGACTATTTAAGCTTATAGGACAAGGAGGTGCAAAAAGGTGGAGCTGCAGCAGCAAAAGCATATATGGTGGCTAACTTGCGCATATGAGAGCGAGAAGAGAAGCAACGGAACGGACGTCATCTAGCAATGACCAAGAAGTGATCCTGAATACCTACTTACGTCATACATAACACAGACCGTGTTCACTTCCCGGACTCCGGCGAGAAGAGACCATCACGGCTACACACGCAGTGGATGTATTTTAATTGGGTCAAGTGACAAGTTATCTACAACCGGACATTAACAAATTCCCATCTGCCTCATAACCGCGGGCACGGCTTTCGAAAGATAGTACCCTGCAGGGGTGTCCCAACTTAGCCCATCATAAGCTCTCACGGTCAACGAAGGATAAACCTTCTCCCGGAAAAACCCGATCAGTCTCGGAATCCCGGTTTACAAGACATCTCGACAATGGTAAAACAAGACCAGCAAAGTCGCCCGAATGTGCCGACAAATCCCAATAGGAGCTGCACATATCTCGTTCTCAGGGCACACCGGATGAACACTACGTACAGCTAAAACCAATCCTCGAGTTTCCCCAAGGTGGCGCTGCAAGTGGCTCTAGTTTGGACCAGCACTCAGAGGAACACTGGCCCGGGGGTTAAAATAAGATGACCCTCGGGCTTGCGAAAACCCGGGGGAAAAGGCTTAGGCGGCAAATGGTAAAACCAAAGTTGGGCCTTGCTGGAGGAGTTTTATTCAAGGCGAACTGTCAAGGGGTCCCATAAATCACCCGACCGCGTAAGGAACGCAAACTCAAGGAACATAATCCCGGTATAACAGTAACTAGGGCGGCAAGAGTGGAACAAAACACCAGGCATAAGGCCGAGCCTTCCACCCTTTACCAAAATAAATAGATGCATTAATTAAATAAGAGATATTGTGATATCCCTACATATCCATGTTCCGACATGGGACAAACTTCAACTTCACCTGCAACTAGCAACGCTATAAGAGGGGCTGAGCAAAAGCGGCAACATAGCCAAACAACGGTTAGCTAGGAAAGGATGGTTAGGGCTAACATGGCTAAAATGGGAGACATGATATAGCAAAAGATAGGTAGCGGAGCATGGCAATAGAGCGAACAACTAGCATAGCAAAGATAGAAGTGATTTCGAGGGGTGGTCATCTTGGCTGCAAGATTCTCAGAGTTGTCGAAAGCTTGATCCTCGTAAGCGTACTCGACAGGTTCCTCGTTCACGAACTTGTCTCCCGGCTCTACCCAAGACAAGAACACAAACAAACGGAACCATAATCAACAACGAGAAATGCAGAAGCAACATGATGCAAAACATGTATGATATGCAAGATATGATATGCGATGCGTATGCGTGCTCCAGAAGGAAAAAGATGAACATGGCAGTAACTTGGCAAACCAAGCATGCCACTGGAAAGATGAGATGATTTCGGTCGAAATCGATATAAAGATCACCGGGATCGGATGCACGGTTCGCAAATGGCAAGCAAAACAAGAATGACACTAAACTGCGATAAACAGCAAGATAGCACATAAAATGCAACAAGTAGCAATGCTACAGCACCCCAACATAGCAACAAAGCAGATGGCAGTAATCTACAGGAGATGCTTGACAAAAGATGAACACTGAGCTACTGCTAGTTCACAACATATCAAGCTCAAACAAGCATGGCAAAAATGCAAAACATTACAGGTTCACAGACTCTGAAAAACTGGACATGGCAGAAATCAGCATCAGGTAGCAATGTTCAGAGCGCGAAATCAACATGCTACAGGAACTTAACATAGCAAAACAAGGCATGGTAGTGTTCTACTAAATGCACTTGACAAAAGTCCCTTACTGACCATAAGTCAAAAAGGACCAGAAGAAATGATGGCAAGCATGTAAACATAGCAAGTTTCGTTATCAGGTTTCAGACTTGGCAGAAAACAGAGCATGGCAGAAATATTAATATGTAGGCCTCTTTGTGAGCTTGATGCACTCACTACAGAGAAATGCATGAAAACCCAAGCATACCTACAGCAAGATGGCATGTTTATGAAGCTATACATGGCAAGAAAAATTGCATAGCATGTATGGATCAACTACAATAAGCTTGGCAAAAATGCATATCATGTTAAGAATCTGCCAGAAATATTTTATAGCAAAAGTAGAGCAAGATTGAGTCATGCTATGGTACTCTAAAATTGCAAAGAATTGCAGGAATGGATCAATTACAACTATAGCTACAAAACATCCTTACTGAACATCTCCAAAATATGCATGGATCTCTCTGTAGCATCAAGTTTACATGGCAACCAAATTACAGCAGACAAAGACTTGGAGAAATCACGAAGTCCCTGAATTCAGAAATATTACGGGGCCTACTTTGCATGCTTGTGCTAGTCACCACAGAGATCACAAAAATACATGGACTATACCACTGGAAATATGGCATGGCATACTTCAAAACACATGTAGAGCTCATGCTCAAAAGATGCGCCGATTAAATGATACAAAAATGACAAATCTCCAAGTTCTGATAAGAACCAGAGAATAACAGCAACTAGCCCTCTTCCAACGAAGATTTGGGCATCAAGATGACCTTAATGAACATGGTGCAATTGAACAAAATGAAGAGCATCACGAGACGAGCAATTTGACATATTATACGCGCGAATCGGAGCTACATGCAAGAAGTTATCGCATCTCGAACAAGAGCACATGCTGAAGATTTCTGGGACTTGGAAAAAAAGAGGGGCGAGGAGAAAAGTCAACGTACGATTGGATGTGGATCGGGGCTGGCTCCTCGAGCCCGAGCTCGTCGGCCGGAGGAGGAGAAGGGCGAGGCAGCGCCGGTGGAGACGGGCCGGAGGGCCGGGAGCGGGCTCCGGCGAGCCGCGGGAGGAGAGAGAGAGAGAGAGATGGTGACGTGGCGGCGGCGGATTCGCCGGGGCGCGGCGGCGGACGTTATCCGGCGCGGACGGACGCGTCCGGCGCGGCGCGGAGGGAGAGGGTTAGGGTTCGACTGAGATTTCGTTTTTCGGGATGCCCACTTATAAATAGGTAGAGGGAGCTAGGAGACTCCAAATGAGGTGCGGTTTTCGCCCACACGATCGTGATCGAACGACCTAGAGCATGGAAGAGAGTTTGGTGGGTTTTGGGCTGGTTTTAGAGGGGTTTTTTGCTGGACACTCGAATGGACTTTGCGGATGCCTGGTTAACCGTTGGAGTACCAAACGACCTCCGAATGGAACGAAACTTGACCGGTAGTCTCCGGGTGGTATATTAAGACCACTTGACAAACCTCGGTCCATTCCGAGAAAGTTTGACACACGCACACGAAAGAAAACTAGAGGGGTGCACCGGAGGAGATAGGAGCGCCGGATTGGAAAACGGACAACCGGGAAAATGCTCGGATGCATGAGACGAACACGTATGCGAATGCAATGCACATGATGACATGATATGAAAATGCATGACATGAAAAAATACAAAACGAAAGACAAAACCCGACAACGGAGGGAAAAACATATCACATAGCCGGAAATGGCAAGAGTCGGAGTTACAAATATGGCAAGTTACATGCGGGGTGTTACAACACTCCACCACTACGAGAGGATCTCGTCCCGAGATCTAGGACTGAAAGAACTCCGGATATTCGGAACGGAGATGGTCCTCGCGTTCCCAGGTGGCTTCCCGGTCGGAATGGTGCGACCACTTCACTTTCAGGAATTTGATAGTCTTGTTGCGAGTCTTACGCTCAGTTTCTTCAAGAATAACAACTGGGTGCTCATGATAAGACAAATCTTCTTGGAGGTCAATCTCTTCGAAGTCGATAGTGCGCTCAGGCGTCTTGAAGCACTTGCGGAGCTGTGACACGTGGAACACATCGTGCACGTTCGCGAAGTCGGAAGGAAGCTCAAGTTGATAGGCGAGGTCGCCTCTTTTGCCAATGATCTTGAAAGGACCCACGTATCTTGGGGCAAGCTTCCCTTTGATACCGAAGCGACGAGTGCCTTTCATTGGAGAGACGCGGAGGTAGACATGGTCTCCGATCTCGAATGCCAAATCACGATGCTTACTATCATAGTAGCCCTTCTGACGCGATTGCGCGGCTTTGAGATCATCACGGATGACTTTACACATTTCTTCAGCTTCCGTGATTAAGTCATTGCCAAGAAGTTGGCGTTCACCAGTCTCTGACCAATTAAGAGGGGTACGACACTTTCTGCCATAGAGAATCTCGAATGGGGCCGTGCCCGAACTCGCTTGGAAGCTGTTGTTGTAGGAGAATTCAGCATAAGGAAGACAATCTTCCCATTTCATGCCAAAGGAAATGACACAAGCCCTGAGCATATCTTCAAGAATTTGATTGACTCGCTCGACTTGGCCACTAGTTTGAGGATGGAAAGCTGTGCTGAAGCGAATGTTTGTGCCCATGGCCTTCTGGAAGGAGTCCCAGAACTTAGAGGTGAAGATGCTTCCACGATCAAAAGAAATCAATTGTGGAATGCCGTGCAAAGAGACAATTCTGGAGGTGTAGAGCTCTGCCAGCTGAGCTGCTGTGATGGATTCTTTGATAGGAAGGAAATGAGCCACTTTAGAAAGCTTGTCGATGACAACGAAAATAGCATCATTTCCGCGCTTGGACTTGGGAAATCCAGTCACGAAGTCCATTTCGATATGATCAAACTTCCATTCTGGGATAGCAAGAGGTTGGAGGAGACCAGCTGGTTGTTGCTGTTCTGATTTCACTCTTCGGCAGACATCACATTCATTCACGAATTGAGCAATTTCTCGCTTCATTCGAGTCCACCAATACGACTGCTTGAGGTCATGATACATCTTCGTACTTCCAGGATGAATGGAAAGGAGAGAATTGTGCCCCTCGTTCATTATGACTTTCCTTAGATCACCTTTAGGAACCACAATCCGGTCCTCGAAGAACAAAGTGTCTCTGTCATCAATGCGATAGCACTTGTATTTGGAAAGACCCTTGTCGATACCACGTTTCACCTTCTTCACCATGGCATCAAGGAGTTGTGCCTCACGAATTTGATCTTCCAAAGTAGGAGATACTATGAGGTTGGCAAGAACGCCTTGAGGAACAACTTGGAGATTCAGCTTGCGGAAAGCTTCACAAAGATCCGGCTGGAAAGGCTTGAGAATTAAGCTGTTGCAATAAGCTTTCCTGCTTAAAGCATCTGCAATGACATTTGCTTTGCCTGGAGTATATTCGATACTCGGATTGTACTCTTGAATCATCTCGACCCATCGAGTCTGCCTGAGGTTGAGGTTGGGCTGAGTGAAGATATACATGAGACTCTTGTGATCAGTGAAAATGTCCACTTGTCTTCCCAACAAGAGATGTCTCCACGTGATCAACGCATGGAGAACTGCCGCCAACTCAAGATCGTGAGTGGGGTAGTTCTTCTCATTGGGCTTCAACTGCCGAGAGGTATAGGCCACAACTTTCTTCTCTTGCATTAACACAGCACCGAGACCTTGGAGAGAAGCATCACAGAAAACTTCATACGGCTTGGATTCATCAGGAGGAGTCAAGACAGGAGCTGTGACTAGTTTCTGTTTGAGAGTGTTGAAAGCAACATCACACTCAGGAGACCAGACATACTTCACATGCTTCTGTAGGAGGTTGGAAAGAGGCTTTGCAATCTTGGAGAATTTCTCAACG